>NC_091287.1:418260630-421129495 GCF_032444005.1 Ranitomeya imitator | reverse complement strand
TTTCTTTTTTTTTTTTTTTCTTTTCCCACACTTTCATCTTCATCATCATCAGCATCCTTGACATCAACTTCTTCACCTTATTCATCTTCTTCTTCATCTTCTACCTATTTTTTTTTTTATTACATTCTTCATATTCATTTTCTTCAACTATTATTATTCTTCCTATTCTACATATTCTTTTTATTCCACTGTTATTATTCTTCCTATTCTACTTCTTCATCATATTCTCATTTGTGACAGGCATTCCCGTAGTTGTTGTCTATAAAAGTTGGAAGATTACACCTTCCGTTCTGCAGTCACAAAAGTTACATTTGTCCGCGTTCAGTTTGGCCTGCAGCATCAGGCTTTATCCAGGGGCACCACGAGGAGGAACGGACTCACCCCCATACACTGCTTAGTCTTCTTCTGCATATAATTTAGATAATATCTTTTGCTCTGATATTAAGTCTTATGCTTAATGTTCTTCTGCTCTTTGTTCTGCAGCCTCTTGTTCTTCTGCTTCTCGGTCTTCCATGTTGTCGTCTCCAGGGTCTTCGTCTCCAGTGTCGTCATCTCCGCCGTCGTCGTCTCAGCCGTCGTCGTCTCCGCCGTCGTCGTCGTCGTCGTCATCGGGGTGGTCTTCCGGGTCGTCGTCATCGGGGTGGTCTTCCGGGTTGTCGACGTTAGGGTCTTCAACTTGGAAATGTAGCAGAAGGTACAAGAAGGCTGAGAAAATGCCAAGAACCAGCTGATGGAACTGGAACTCGGATGGCTACCCGAAGGTTCAAGAGCCTATGGAACTACCGAGGACCAGCTGACGTTACTGGAACCCGGTACTAAGCAGGAGGTACCCGTGCTAAAAAAGCACTACCAAGGACCGCCTGACGTTGGCGGAACTCGGATACCCAGAAGGAGGCACCTAAGCCAAAGGCTCTGCCCGGAACCAGATGACGTTACTGGAACCAGGATGGGGAGCAGAAGGTACAAGAGCAAAAGACACTGCCGAGAACCAGCTGACGGTACTGGAACCCGGATGGGTAGCCGAATGTCCAAGAGCCAATGGAACTACCAAGGACCAGCTGACGTTACTGGAACCCGGTTACTAAGCAGGAGGTACCCGTGCCTGAAAGCACTACCAAGGACCACCTGACATTGGTGGAACTTGGATACCCAGAAGGAGGCACCTAAGCCAAAGGCTCTGCCCGGAACCAGCTGACGGTACTGGAACCAGGATGGGGAGCAGAAGGTACAAGAGCAAAAGACACTGCCGAGAACCAGCTGACGGTGCTGGAACCAGGTGGTGGACCCCAAGGCCCACAGGAGAGGAGAGAACAGCTAGGCCGCGAGGCAGCCGCAGTTACCGAACCCCAACAGTCCTACAGGGGGAGCTGGGCCTACTGGCACTACAGAACCAAGCCTTGACTACCAGTTCACGCAGCCCACATAGGAAGCTCCTAAACTGGAGGCACCCTGGAGTTGGCTAACTCGACCGCCCCACGACGGGGCAAGCATAGGCGTCTCAGTGAAGTTGACACAACCCGGAAACAGCTGACGGTGCTGAATACCAGGCTTGGCACGAGGGAGTACCTGTGACAAGAACACTGCCGAGAACCCAGCTGGCGGTGCTGGAACCCGGATGCGTTGCCCCAGTGTGCAAGAGCCAATGGCAACGACCGAGGACCAGCTGACGGTGCTGGAACCCGGTTACTAAGCTGTAGGTGCCCCGCGCTTAAAAGCACTACCAAGGACCGCCTGGCGTTGGCGGAACTCGGATACCCAGGAGGAGGCACCTAAGCCAAAGGCTCGGCCCGGAACCAGCTGACGGTGGCTGGAACCAGAGTGGTGGACCCGGAAGGCCCACAGGAGAGGAGAGAACAGCTAGGCCGCGAGGCAGCCGCAGTTACCGAACCCCAACAGTCCTACAGGGGGAGCTGGGCCTACTGGCACTACAGAACCAGCCTTGACTACCAGTGTCACGCAGCCCACATAGGAAGCTCCTAAACTGGAGGCACCCTGGAGTTGGCTAACTCGACCCGCCCCACGACGGGGCAAGCATAGGGCGTCTCAGTGAAGTTGACACAACCCGGAAACAGGCTGACGGTGCTGAAACCAGGCTTGGCACGAGGGAGTACCTGTGACAAGAACACTGCCGAGAACCAGCTGGCGGTGCTGGAACCCGGATGCGTTGCCCCAGTGTGCAAGAGCCCAATGGCACGACCGAGGACCAGCTGACGGTGCTGGAACCCGGTTACTAAGCTGTAGGTGCCCGCCGCTTAAAAGCACTACCAAGGACCGCCTGGCGTTGGCGGAACTCGGATACCCAGGAGGAGGCACCTAAGCCAAAGGCTCGGCCCGGAACCAGCTGACGGTGCTGGAACCAGGTGGTGGACCCCAAGGCCCACAGGAGAGGAGAGAACAGCTAGGCCGCGAGGCAGCCGCAGTTACCGAACCCCAACAGTCCTACAGGGGGAGCTGGGCCTACTGGCACTACAGAACCAGCCTTGACTACCAGTTCACGCAGCCCACATAGGAAGCTCCTAAACTGGAGGCACCCTGGAGTTGGCTAACTCGACCGCCCCACGACGGGGCAAGCATAGGCGTCTCAGTGAAGTTGACACAAACCGGAAACAGCTGACGGTGCTGAAACCAGGCTTGGCACGAGGGAGTACCTGTGACAAGAACACTGCCGAGAACCAGCTGGCGGTGCTGGAACCCGGATGCGTTGCCCTCCAGTGTGCAAGAGCCAATGGCACGACCGAGGACCAGCTGACGGTGCTGGAACCCGGTTACTAAGCTGTAGGTGCCCGCGCTTAAAAGCACTACCAAGGACCGCCTGGCGTTGGCGGAACTCGGATACCCAGGAGGAGGCACCTAAGCCAAAGGCTCGGCCCGGAACCAGCTGACGGTGCTGGAACCAGGTGGTGGACCCCAAGGCCCACAGGAGAGGAGAGAACAGCTAGGCCGCGAGGCAGCCGCAGTTACCGAACCCCAACAGTCCTACAGGGGGAGCTGGGCCTACTGGCACTACAGAACCAGCCTTGACTACCAGTTCACGCAGCCCACATAGGAAGCTCCTAAACTGGAGGCACCCTGGAGTTGGCTAACTCGACCGCCCCACGACGGGGCAAGCATAGGCGTCTCAGTGAAGTTGACACAACCCGGAAACAGCTGACGGTGCTGAAACCAGGCTTGGCACGAGGGAGTACCTGTGACAAGAACACTGCCGAGAACCAGCTGGCGGTGCTGGAACCCGGATGCGTTGCCCCAGTGTGCAAGAGCCAATGGCACGACCGAGGACCAGCTGACGGTGCTGGAACCCGGTTACTAAGCTGTAGGTGCCCGCGCTTAAAAGCACTACCAAGGACCCGCCTGGCGTTGGCGGAACTCGGATACCCAGGAGGAGGCACCTAAGCCAAAGGCTCGGCCCGGAACCAGCTGACGGTGCTGGAACCAGGTGGTGGACCCCAAGGCCCACAGGAGAGGAGAGAACAGCTAGGCCGCGAGGCAGCCGCAGTTACCGAACCCCAACAGTCCTACAGGGGGAGCTGGGCCTACTGGCACTACAGAACCAGCCTTGACTACCAGTTCACGCAGCCCACATAGGAAGCTCCCTAAACTGGAGGCACCCTGGAGTTGGCTAACTCGACCGCTCCCACGACGGGGCAAGCATAGGCGTCTCAGTGAAGTTGACACAACACCCGGAAACAGCTGACGGTGCTGAAACCAGGCTTGGCACGAGGGAGTACCTGTGACAAGAACACTGCCGAGAACCAGCTGGCGGTGCTGGAACCCGGATGCGTTGCCCCAGTGTGCAAGAGCCAATGGCACGACCGAGGACCAGCTGACGGTGCTGGAACCCGGTTACTAAGCTGTAGGTGCCCGCGCTTAAAAGCACTACCAAGGACCGCCTGGCGTTGGCGGAACTCGGCTACCCAGGAGGAGGCACCTAAGCCAAAGGCTCGGCCCGGAACCAGCTGACGGTGCTGAGAACCAGGTGGTGGACCCCCAAGGCCCACAGGAGAGGAGAGAAACAGCTAGGCCGCGAGGCAGCCGCAGTTACCGAACCCCAACAGTCCTACAGGGGGAGCTGGGCCTACTGGCACTACAGAACCAGCCTTGACTACCAGTTCACGCAGCCCACATAGGAAGCTCCTAAACTGGAGGCACCCTGGAGTTGGCTAACTCGACCGCCCCACGACGGGGCAAGCATAGGCGTCTCAGTGAAGTTGACACAACCCGGAAACAGCTGACGGTGCTGAAACCAGGCTTGGCACGAGGGAGTACCTGTGACAAGAACACTGCCGAGAACCAGCTGGCGGTGCTGGAACCCGGATGCGTTGCCCCAGTGTGCAAGAGCCAATGGCACGACCGAGGACCAGCTGACGGTGCTGGAACCCGGTTACTAAGCTGTAGGTGCCCGCGCTTAAAAGCACTACCAAGGACCGCCTGGCGTTGGCGGAACTCGGATACCCAGGAGGAGGCACCTAAGCCAAAGGCTCGGCCCGGAACCAGCTGACGGTGCTGGAACCAGGTGGTGGACCCCAAGGCCCACAGGAGAGGAGAGAACAGCTAGGCCGCGAGGCAGCCGCAGTTACCGAACCCCAACAGTCCTACAGGGGGAGCTGGGCCTACTGGCACTACAGAACCAGCCTTGACTACCAGTTCACGCAGCCCACATAGGAAGCTCCTAAACTGGAGGCACCCTGGAGTTGGCTAACTCGACCGCCCCACGACGGGGCAAGCATAGGCGTCTCAGTGAAGTTGACACAACCCGGAAACAGCTGACGGTGCTGAAACCAGGCTTGGCACGAGGGAGTACCTGTGACAAGAACACTGCCGAGAACCAGCTGGCGGTGCTGGAACCCGGATGCGTTGCCCCAGTGTGCAAGAGCCAATGGCACGACCGAGGACCAGCTGACGGTGCTGGAACCCGGTTACTAAGCTGTAGGTGCCCGCGCTTAAAAGCACTACCAAGGACCGCCTGGCGTTGGCGGAACTCGGCTACCCAGGAGGAGGCACCTAAGCCAAAGGCTCGGCCCGGAACCAGCTGACGGTGCTGGAACCAGGTGGTGGACCCCAAGGCCCACAGGAGAGGAGAGAACAGCTAGGCCGCGAGGCAGCCGCAGTTACCGAACCCCAACAGTCCTACAGGGGGAGCTGGGCCTACTGGCACTACAGAACCAGCCTTGACTACCAGTTCACGCAGCCCACATAGGAAGCTCCTAAACTGGAGGCACCCTGGAGTTGGCTAACTCGACCGCCCCACGACGGGGCAAGCATAGGCGTCTCAGTGAAGTTGACACAACCCGGAAACAGCTGACGGTGCTGAAACCAGGCTTGGCACGAGGGAGTACCTGTGACAAGAACACTGCCGAGAACCAGCTGGCGGTGCTGGAACCCGGATGCGTTGCCCCAGTGTGCAAGAGCCAATGGCACGACCGAGGACCAGCTGACGGTGCTGGAACCCGGTTACTAAGCTGTAGGTGCCCGCGCTTAAAAGCACTACCAAGGACCGCCTGGCGTTGGCGGAACTCGGCTACCCAGGAGGAGGCACCTAAGCCAAAGGCTCGGCCCGGAACCAGCTGACGGTGCTGGAACCAGGTGGTGGACCCCAAGGCCCACAGGAGAGGAGAGAACAGCTAGGCCGCGAGGCAGCCGCAGTTACCGAACCCCAACAGTCCTACAGGGGGAGCTGGGCCTACTGGCACTACAGAACCAGCCTTGACTACCAGTTCACGCAGCCCACATAGGAAGCTCCTAAACTGGAGGCACCCTGGAGTTGGCTAACTCGACCGCCCCACGACGGGGCAAGCATAGGCGTCTCAGTGAAGTTGACACAACCCGGAAACAGCTGACGGTGCTGAAACCAGGCTTGGCACGAGGGAGTACCTGTGACAAGAACACTGCCGAGAACCAGCTGGCGGTGCTGGAACCCGGATGCGTTGCCCCAGTGTGCAAGAGCCAATGGCACGACCGAGGACCAGCTGACGGTGCTGGAACCCGGTTACTAAGCTGTAGGTGCCCGCGCTTAAAAGCACTACCAAGGACCGCCTGGCGTTGGCGGAACTCGGATACCCAGGAGGAGGCACCTAAGCCAAAGGCTCGGCCCGGAACCAGCTGACGGTGCTGGAACCAGGTGGTGGACCCCAAGGCCCACAGGAGAGGAGAGAACAGCTAGGCCGCGAGGCAGCCGCAGTTACCGAACCCCAACAGTCCTACAGGGGGAGCTGGGCCTACTGGCACTACAGAACCAGCCTTGACTACCAGTTCACGCAGCCCACATAGGAAGCTCCTAAACTGGAGGCACCCTGGAGTTGGCTAACCCGACTGCACCACGACGGGGCAAGCATAGGCGTCTCAGTGAGCTTGACACAACCCGGAAACAGCTGACGGTGCTGAAACCAGGTTTGGCACGAGGGAGTACCTGTGACAAAAACACTGCCGAGAACCAGCTGGCGGTGCTGGAACCCAGATGCGTTGCCCCAGTGTGCAAGAGCCAATGGCACGACCGAGGACCAGCTGACGGTGCTGGAACCCGGTTACTAAGCTGTAGGTGCCCGCGCTTAAAAGCACTACCAAGGACCGCCTAACGTTGGCGGAACTCGGCTACCCAGGAGGAGGCACCTAAGCCAAAGGCTCGGCCCGGAACCAGCTGACGGTGCTGGAACCAGGTGGTGGACCCCAAGGCCCACAGGAGAGGAGAGAACAGCTAGGCCGCGAGGCAGCCGCAGTTACCGAACCCCAACAGTCCTACAGGGGGAGCTGGGCCTACTGGCACTACAGAACCAGCCTTGACTACCAGTTCACGCAGCCCACATAGGAAGCTCCTAAACTGGAGGCACCCTGGAGTTGGCTAACTCGACCGCCCCACGACGGGGCAAGCATAGGCGTCTCAGTGAAGTTGACACAACCCGGAAACAGCTGACGGTGCTGAAACCAGGCTTGGCACGAGGGAGTACCTGTGACAAGAACACTGCCGAGAACCAGCTGGCGGTGCTGGAACCCGGATGCGTTGCCCCAGTGTGCAAGAGCCAATGGCACGACCGAGGACCAGCTGACGGTGCTGGAACCCGGTTACTAAGCTGTAGGTGCCCGCGCTTAAAAGCACTACCAAGGACCGCCTGGCGTTGGCGGAACTCGGCTACCCAGGAGGAGGCACCTAAGCCAAAGGCTCGGCCCGGAACCAGCTGACGGTGCTGGAACCAGGTGGTGGACCCCAAGGCCCACAGGAGAGGAGAGAACAGCTAGGCCGCGAGGCAGCCGCAGTTACCGAACCCCAACAGTCCTACAGGGGGAGCTGGGCCTACTGGCACTACAGAACCAGCCTTGACTACCAGTTCACGCAGCCCACATAGGAAGCTCCTAAACTGGAGGCACCCTGGAGTTGGCTAACTCGACCGCCCCACGACGGGGCAAGCATAGGCGTCTCAGTGAAGTTGACACAACCCGGAAACAGCTGACGGTGCTGAAACCAGGCTTGGCACGAGGGAGTACCTGTGACAAGAACACTGCCGAGAACCAGCTGGCGGTGCTGGAACCCGGATGCGTTGCCCCAGTGTGCAAGAGCCAATGGCACGACCGAGGACCAGCTGACGGTGCTGGAACCCGGTTACTAAGCTGTAGGTGCCCGCGCTTAAAAGCACTACCAAGGACCGCCTGGCGTTGGCGGAACTCGGATACCCAGGAGGAGGCACCTAAGCCAAAGGCTCGGCCCGGAACCAGCTGACGGTGCTGGAACCAGGTGGTGGACCCCAAGGCCCACAGGAGAGGAGAGAACAGCTAGGCCGCGAGGCAGCCGCAGTTACCGAACCCCAACAGTCCTACAGGGGGAGCTGGGCCTACTGGCACTACAGAACCAGCCTTGACTACCAGTTCACGCAGCCCACATAGGAAGCTCCTAAACTGGAGGCACCCTGGAGTTGGCTAACCCGACTGCACCACGACGGGGCAAGCATAGGCGTCTCAGTGAGCTTGACACAACCCGGAAACAGCTGACGGTGCTGAAACCAGGTTTGGCACGAGGGAGTACCTGTGACAAAAACACTGCCGAGAACCAGCTGGCGGTGCTGGAACCCAGATGCGTTGCCCCAGTGTGCAAGAGCCAATGGCACGACCGAGGACCAGCTGACGGTGCTGGAACCCGGTTACTAAGCTGTAGGTGCCCGCGCTTAAAAGCACTACCAAGGACCGCCTAACGTTGGCGGAACTCGGCTACCCAGGAGGAGGCACCTAAGCCAAAGGCTCGGCCCGGAACCAGCTGACGGTGCTGGAACCAGGTGGTGGACCCCAAGGCCCACAGGAGAGGAGAGAACAGCTAGGCCGCGAGGCAGCCGCAGTTACCGAACCCCAACAGTCCTACAGGGGGAGCTGGGCCTACTGGCACTACAGAACCAGCCTTGACTACCAGTTCACGCAGCCCACATAGGAAGCTCCTAAACTGGAGGCACCCTGGAGTTGGCTAACTCGACCGCCCCACGACGGGGCAAGCATAGGCGTCTCAGTGAAGTTGACACAACCCGGAAACAGCTGACGGTGCTGAAACCAGGCTTGGCACGAGGGAGTACCTGTGACAAGAACACTGCCGAGAACCAGCTGGCGGTGCTGGAACCCGGATGCGTTGCCTTGCCTATTAAAGATTGTCTTCCTAGAGCCCCAACTAGCGGTGTTGGAGCAAAGGGTAAGCAGGGGGAGATGAGTGTAGGCCGAAGCCTGCACTGGAGGCAGCTTTGTGTCTGCGTTGCGTTTGCAGGACACTTTGCCGGCTACACACTGGGGGAACAGCTGGCGTTGCTGAACCCCACTAACACAATGGCGTGTGTTTTTATCTGTGCAGCTAGCACTTGCGGGCAAAAACTTGCGATGTTAGAGCCCGTGTTGAAGCAGGAGGAGGAGGAGAGGAGCAGAGTGTAGGCCGAAGCCTAGTTGAACCAATTTCAAAGGAAACCTTTAACCCCCCCCTCAGGTGTTACAAAATACAAGAGACACACCTTGTGCAGTATTAATGCTGCACAAGTGAAAGGTTGCTCTATTAATTTGTCTACTTGCACACGCTGAATGAAAGACATACACAATTTACCCCATTCTACAGTCAAACTGTAGTGGATGCGTGACTTGGTTTTTTGATGAGACGCAGCACAGGTGTCCAAAATAACGCCTTGGTGCTTGGCGCAGCTTCCTGAGCGTTGTTATTTGCTGTACAGGAGTCTGCGCTCTTGTGTTATCCCTTGGCAATGCCCTGTTAGCGCTGCCCATCTTATGACCTCATTTCATGTTGGCCGGTGCGGTTAACGATGGCCATAAATCCCAGACCCACAGTGTCTTTTCATAAAGCCACACTGCGGTGCTGGGATTCGTGGCCTTGAGCAGTAAATATTTTGGCCGCTCACACACGTCCTTACACCTGCTTCAGACTGGGCGGCCTCTGCTGATCCCTTCTCGCATGCCGCGGCCATGAGGCTGCACAGTCTGAAGAAGGCGGAAGGAGATGAGTTAAGACAGGCGAAGATATGCACTGCTCGTGCCCATCAATCACACCCTCGCAGTCAAAATAATTAAGACAACGAGGAGCATTTTATTCAGGCAGGGCGGACGAACAGGCGCAAGTAGCCAACCAATGATGTCAGAAGACGGGAAGCGCTACCAAGGGGGGTGCTGCGTATCATTAGAAAGGAAAGTCACACCTCAGGGACAGTGGAATGGTCTCAAAGAGACACATTTTGTACGTGTTGAGTTCCACGTGGGCAAGGAGAAAACGTCAGCCACCTTGTACAAATGCAGCAGTACTGCTGTACAAGGTGGCTGTTATACATAGAAACACCTGGGGGTGGTGGCCAGGCTCCCTTCAATTTCAGTTCATGTGCCTGCGTGGCGTTTGCAGGTCACGTTGCAAGCTGCACAGCAGGGGAACAGCTGGCGGTGCTGAACCCCACTAACACATTGGCTGGTGTTTTTCTCTGTGCAGCTAGCATGTCCGGGCATAAACTGGCGTTGTTTGAGCCCAGGGTCAGCAGGAGGAGGAGAGGAGCAAAGTGTAGGCCGAAGCCTGCACTGGTGGCAGCTTTTGTTCTGTTGTGCCAGCGTGGCTTGTGCTGGACACGTTGCCGACTACACAGCAGGGGAACAGCTGGCGGTGCTGAACCCCACTAACACATTGGCTGGTGTTTTTCTCTGTGCAGCTAGCATTTCCGGGCAAAAACTAGCGGTGTTTGAGCCCAGGGTCAGCAGGAGGAGTAGAGGAGCAGAGTGTTGGCCGAAGCCTAGTTGAACCAATTTCAAAGGTTACCTTTAACCCCCCCCTCAGGTGTTGCAAGGTACAAGAGCCACACCTTGAACAGCATTAATGATGCACAAGTCAAAGGTTGCTCTATTTAATTTTGCTCCTTGCACACGCTGAATTAAACACGTACACTATTTAGCCCATTATACTGTCAAACAGTTGTGGAGGCGTGACTTGTCTTTTTAAGGAGACGCAGCACAGGTGTCAAAATTTGCACCTAGGTACTGGGCGCAGATTCCTGAGCGTTGTTATTTGCTGTACAGGAGTCTGCGCTCTTGTGTTATCCCTTGGCAATACCCTGTTAGTGCAGGCCGTCTCATGACCTCATTTCATGTTGGCCGGTGCGGTTAACGATGGCCATAAATCCCAGACCCACAGTGGCTTTTCCTAAAGTCACACTGCGGTGCTGGGATTCGTGGCCTTGTGCAGTAAATATGTTCGCCGCTCACACATGTCCTTACACCTGCTTCAGACTGGGCGGCCTCAGCTGATCCCTTATCGCATGCCGCGGCCATGAGGCCGCACAGTCAGAAGAAGGCGGAAGGAGGGGAGTGAAAACAGGGGAACATATGCACTGCTCGTGCCCATCAATCACACCCTCGCAGTCAAAATATATGAGACAACGGGGGGCGTTGTGTCGGGCAGGGGGGACGCACAGGCACAGCCAGCCAACCAATGATGTCAGGAGACGGGCAGCGCTAACAATGGGGGTGCTGCGTGTCATTAAAAAGGAAAGTCACACCTCAGGGACATTGTAATGGTCTGTAATGAGACACATTTTGTACTTGTTGAGTTCCACGTGTGCAAGGAGAAAAAGTCAGCCACCTTGTACAAATGCAGCAGTACTGCTGTACAAGGTGGCTGTTATACATAGAAACACCTGGGGGGGTGGGGGGCAGGCTCCCTTCAATTTCAGTTCATGTGCCTGCGTGGCGTTTGCAGGTCACGTTGCAAGCTACACAGCAGGGGAACAGCTGGCGTTGCTGAACCCCACTGACACATTGACTGGTGTTTTTCTCTGTGCAGATTGCATGTCCGGGCAAAAACTAGCGGTGTTAGAGCCCAGGGTCAGCAGGAGGAGGAGGAGAGGAGCAAAGTGTAGGCCGAAGCCTGCACTGGTGGCAGCTTTTGGTCGGTTGTGCCAGCGTGGCTTGTGCTGGACACGATGCCGGCTACACAGCGGGGGAACAGCTGGCGGTGCTGAACCCCACTAACACATTGGCTGGTGTTTTTCTCTGTGCAGCTAGCATGTCCGGGCAGAAACTGGCGTTGTTTGAGCCCAGGGTCAGCAGGAGGAGGAGAGGAGCAAAGTGTAGGCCGAAGCCTGCACTGGTGGCAGCTTTTGTTCTGTTGTGCCAGCGTGGCTTGTGCTGGACACGTTGCCGACTACACAGCAGGGGAACAGCTGGCGGTGCTGAACCCCACTAACACATTGGCTGGTGTTTTTCTCTGTGCAGCTAGCATTTCCGGGCAAAAACTAGCGGTGTTTGAGCCCAGGGTCAGCAGGAGGAGTAGAGGAGCAGAGTGTAGGCCGAAGCCTAGTTGAACCAATTTCAAAGGTTACCTTTAACCCCCCCCTCAGGTGTTGCAAGGTACAAGAGCCACACCTTGAACAGCATTAATGATGCACAAGTCAAAGGTTGCTCTATTTAATTTTGCTCCTTGCACACGCTGAATTAAACACGTACACTATTTAGCCCATTATACTGTCAAACAGTTGTGGAGGCGTGACTTGTCTTTTTAACGAGACGCAGCACAGGTGTCAAAATTTGCACCTAGGTACTGGGCGCAGATTCCTGAGCGTTGTTATTTGCTGTACAGGAGTCTGCGCTATTGTGATCCCTTGGCCATGCGCTGTGAGCGCTTCCTGTCTTCTGACCTCATTTCATGTCGGCCGTTGCGGTTAGCGATGGACATGAATCCCAGACCCACAGTGTGTTTTTAAAAAATCACACTGCGGTGCTGGGATTTGTGCCCTGGTGCACTAAATATGTTTGCCGCTCACACATGTCCTTACACCTGCTTCAGACTGGGCGGCCTCATCTGATCCCTTATCGCCTGCCGCGGCCATGAGGACACCCAGTCTGAAGAAGGCGGAAGGAGATGAGTGAACACAGGCAAACATATGCACTGCACATGCCCATCAATCACACCCTCGCTGTCCAAAAAAATAAGACACCGAGGGCCGTTGTTTCGAGCAGGGGAGATGCACAGGCGCAGCCAGCTAACCAATGATGTCAAAAGACGGGAAGCGCTAACAAGGGTGGTGCTGCGTGTCATTACAAAGGAAAGTCACACCTCAGGGACATTGTAATGGTCTCTAATGAGACACATTTTGTACGTGTTGAGTTCCACGTGGGCAAGGAGAAAAAGTCAGCCACCTCGTACAAATGCAGCAGTACTGCTGTACAAGGTGGCTGATATACATAGAAACACCTGTGGGTGGGGGGCAGGCTCCCTTCAATTTCAGTTCATGTGCCTGCGTGGCGTTTGCAGGTCACGTTGCAAGCTACACAGCAGGGGAACAGCTGGCGTTGCTGAACCCCACTGACACATTGACTGGTGTTTTTCTCTGTGCACATTGCATGTCCGGGCAAAAACTAGCGGTGTTAGAGCCCAGGGTCAGCAGGAGGAGGAGGAGAGGAGCAAAGTGTAGGCCGAAGCCTGCACTGGTGGCAGCTTTTGGTCGGTTGTGCCAGCGTGGCTTGTGCTGGACACGATGCCGACTACACAGCAGGGGAACAGCTGGCGGTGCTGAACCCCACTAACACATTGGCTGGTGTTTTTCTCTGTGCAGCTAGCATTTCCGGGCAAAAACTAGCGGTGTTTGAGCCCAGGGTCAGCAGGAGGAGTAGAGGAGCAGAGTGTAGGCCGAAGCCTAGTTGAACCAATTTCAAAGGTTACCTTTAACCCCCCCCTCAGGTGTTGCAAGGTACAAGAGCCACACCTTGAACAGCATTAATGATGCACAAGTCAAAGGTTGCTCTATTTAATTTTGCTCCTTGCACACGCTGAATTAAACACGTACACTATTTAGCCCATTATACTGTCAAACAGTTGTGGAGGCGTGACTTGTCTTTTTAACGAGACGCAGCACAGGTGTCAAAATTTGCACCTAGGTACTGGGCGCAGATTCCTGAGCGTTGTTATTTGCTGTACAGGAGTCTGCGCTATTGTGATCCCTTGGCCATGCGCTGTGAGCGCTTCCTGTCTTCTGACCTCATTTCATGTCGGCCGTTGCGGTTAGCGATGGACATGAATCCCAGACCCACAGTGTGTTTTTAAAAAAATCACACTGCGGTGCTGGGATTTGTGCCCTGGTGCACTAAATATGTTTGCCGCTCACACATGTCCTTACACCTGCTTCAGACTGGGCGGCCTCATCTGATCCCTTATCGCCTGCCGCGGCCATGAGGACACCCAGTCTGAAGAAGGCGGAAGGAGATGAGTGAACACAGGCAAACATATGCACTGCACATGCCCATCAATCACACCCTCGCTGTCCAAAAAAATAAGACACCGAGGGCCGTTGTTTCGAGCAGGGGAGATGCACAGGCGCAGCCAGCTAACCAATGATGTCAAAAGACGGGAAGCGCTAACAAGGGTGGTGCTGCGTGTCATTACAAAGGAAAGTCACACCTCAGGGACATTGTAATGGTCTCTAATGAGACACATTTTGTACGTGTTGAGTTCCACGTGGGCAAGGAGAAAAAGTCAGCCACCTCGTACAAATGCAGCAGTACTGCTGTACAAGGTGGCTGATATACATAGAAACACCTGTGGGTGGGGGGCAGGCTCCCTTCAATTTCAGTTCATGTGCCTGCGTGGCGTTTGCAGGTCACGTTGCAAGCTACACAGCAGGGGAACAGCTGGCGTTGCTGAACCCCACTGACACATTGACTGGTGTTTTTCTCTGTGCACATTGCATGTCCGGGCAAAAACTAGCGGTGTTAGAGCCCAGGGTCAGCAGGAGGAGGAGGAGAGGAGCAAAGTGTAGGCCGAAGCCTGCACTGGTGGCAGCTTTTGGTCGGTTGTGCCAGCGTGGCTTGTGCTGGACACGATGCCGGCTACACAGCAGGGGAACAGCTGGCGGTGCTGAACCCCACTAACACATTGGCTGGTGTTTTTCTCTGTGCAGCTAGCATTTCCGGGCAAAAACTAGCGGTGTTTGAGCCCAGGGTCAGCAGGAGGAGTAGAGGAGCAGAGTGTAGGCCGAAGCCTAGTTGAACCAATTTCAAAGGTTACCTTTAACCCCCCCCTCAGGTGTTGCAAGGTACAAGAGCCACACCTTGTGCAGCATTAATGCTGCACAAGTAAAAGGTTGCTCTATTTGTTTTGCTCCTTGCACACGCTGACTAAAACACGTACACTATTTAGCCCATTATACTGTCAAACAGTTGTGGAGGCGTGACTTGTCTTTTTAACGAGACGCAGCACAGGTGTAAAAATTTGCACCTAGGTACTGGGCGCAGATTCCTGAGCGTTGTTATTTGCTGTACAGGAGTCTGCGCTATTGTGATCCCTTGGCCATGCGCTGTGAGCGCTTCCTGTCTTCTGACCTCATTTCATGTCGGCCGTTGCGGTTAGCGATGGACATGAATCCCAGACCCACAGTGTGTTTTCAAAAAATCACACTGCGTGGCTGGGATTCGTGGCCTTGTGCAGTAAATAGGTTTGCCGCTTACACATGTCCTTACACCTGCTCCAGACTGGGCGGCCTCAGCTGATCCCTTATCGCCTACCACGGCCAGGAGGCCGCACAGTCTGAAGAAGGCGGAAGGAGATGAGTTAAGACAGGCGAACATATGCACTGCTCGTGCCCATAAACCACACCCTCGCTGACAAAATAAATATGACAACGAGGGGCGTTGTTTCTAGCAGGGCGGATGCACAGGCGCAGCCAGCTAACCATGATGACAAAAGACGGGAAACGCTACCAAGGGGGGTGCTGCGTATCATTACAAAGGAAAGTCACACCTCAGGGACAGTGGAATGGTCTCAATGAGACACATTTTGTACGTGTTGAGTTCCACGTGGGCAAGGAGAAAAAGTCAGCCACCTTGTACAAATGCAGCAGTACTGCTGTACTAGGTGGCTGTTATACATAGAAACACCTGGGGGGGTGGGGCCAGGTTCCCTTTAATTTCAGTTCATGTGCCTGCGTGGCGTTTGCAGGTCACGTTGCCGGCTACACAGCAGGGGAACAGCTGGCGTTGCTGAACCCCACTAACACATTGGCTGGTGTTTTTCTCTGTGCAGCTAGCACTTCCGGGCAAAAACTAGCGGTGTTTGAGCCCAGGGTCAGCAGGAGGAGGAGAGGAGCAGAGTGTAGGCCGAAGCCTGCACTGGTGGCAGCTTTTGTTCTGTTGTGCCAGCGTGGCTTGTGCTGGACACGTTGCCGACTACACAGCAGGGGAACAGCTGGCGGTGCTGAACCCCACTGACACATCACCTAGTCTTTTTTTCTGTGTAGACAACACTTCCAGGTGGCAACTGACAGTGTTGAAACCCAGGGAATCAAAGAGGAGCAGAGTGTAGGCCGAAGCCTGCAGTGGAGCAAGTTGAAAGGGAACTTTCTTGTTGCTGAAAGAGCCATCTTGTACAGCAGTAATACTGCACATGGAAAATGGTGGCTCCGAAAATTATGCTCCTTGCAAACGCTGAAGTACACACTCATATAATGTGTCCCCTCACACCGTCAAACCATCCCGGAAGTGGGACTTTCCTTTGTAATGTGACACAGCACAGCCGTCATTCCAACCCCCTTGGTGCCGGGCACCACCTCCTCAACGTTGTTTGGTTCTGTCACGGAGCCCGCACTGTAATGTTATCCCTTGGCCATGCACAGTTAGCGGTGCCCGTCTTCTGACATCATGTAGGTGTCAGGCTGGCAGTGCCTGTGCGTCCAAGCTGCCCGAGATCCAACCTTGCAGTGTCATCTAATGTAGTCCCACTGCGGGCCAGGGATCCATGGGCATGCGCAGTGCATATCATCGCCTCTCACTCACCTCCTTCCTGCTTCTTCAGACTGTGCGGCGTCACGGCCGTGGCATGCTATTAGGGATCAGCTGACGCCGCCTAGTCTGAAGAAGCGTGAAGAAGGGGAGTGAGAGGCTAGTATATGCACTGCGCATGGCCATGGATACCAGGCCCACTGTGGGATCACATTAGACGACACTGCGAGGTGTGATTTCGGGCAGCGTGGACGCACAGGCGCAGCCAGGACGACAACAAATGATGTCAGAGGACGGGCAGCGCAAACTGTGCATGGCCAAGGGATAACATAACAGCGCAGGGTCCATGACGGAATCAAACAACGCTAAGGAGGCAGCGCACGGTGCCAAGGGGGTAGCAATGACGGCTGTGCTGCGTCACATTACAAAGGAAAGTCCCACCTCCGGGACGGTTGGACGGTGTGAGGGGACACATTACATGAGTGTGTAGTTCAGCGTTTGCAAGGAGCATAATTTCAAGAGCGACCTTTCCCTTGTGCAGTATTAGTGCTGCACATGGTGGCTCTTTCAGTAACAAACGCCTAGGGGGGGGGGGGGGGACAGGTCCCCTTACATTTTAGTTGTGCCAGCGTGGCGGTCGCATGACACGTTGCCGGATACACAGCTGGGGATCAGCTGACGTTACTGAACCCCAATAACAGAGGAGCGACTGTTGACTGTGCACACAGCACTTCCAGGCACCAACTGGCGGTGTTAGAGCCCAGGGACAGCAGGAGGAGCAGATTGGAGGTATTGCCGCACACACAGCTGGGGATCAGCTGACGTTACTGAACCCCAATAACAGAGGAGCGACTGTTGACTGTGCACACAGCACTTCCAGGCACCAACTGGCGGTGTTAGAGCCCAGGGACAGCAGGAGGAGCAGAGGAACAGAGTGTAGGCCGAAGCCTGATTGGAGCAAGTTGAAAGGAAACCTTTAACCCCCCCCCCCAAGACGTTTGTAGCTGAAAGAGCCATGTTGTGCAGCACTAAGGATGCAAAAGGAAAAGGTTGCTCTTTTAATTATGCTCCTTGCAAACACCGAAGTAAACACTAAAAATGTGTCCCTTTATACCGTTAAACCGTTCCGGAGGTGCGAATTTCCTTCGTAATGGGACACAGCACAGCTGTCATTCCTATCCCCTTGATGCCGTGCGCTGCCTCCTCAGCGTTGTTTTAAGCTGCCACGGAGCCTGCGCTGTTCTGTTAGCCCTTGGCCATGCCCAATTAGCGCTGCCTGTCTTCTGACATAATTTGGTGTCAGGCTGTCAGTGCCTGTGCGTCCACGCTGCTCCAGATCCCACCTCGCAGTCTCATCTAACGTAATCCCACTGCGGGCCTTGGAACCATGGGCATGCACAGTGCATAACCTCGACTCTCACTCCCCTCCTTCCCTCTTCTTCAGACTGTGCGGTGTCACGGCCGTGGCATGCTAGGGATCAGCTGACGGCGCACAGTCTAAAGAAGGCGGAGGGAAATGAGCGAGAGCCCGAGGGGAAGATATGCACTGCGCATGCCCATGGATCCCAGGCCCGCAGTGTGACTCAATCAGAAGACACTGCGAGGCGGGATCTCGGGCACCGCGGCCGCACAGGCGCAGCCAGCCTGACACCAAATTATGTCAGAAGACAGGCAGCACAAATAGGGCATGCCCAAGGGATAACAGAACAGCGCAGGCTCCGTGACAGCTTAAAACAACGCTGAGGAGGCAGCGCATGGCACCAAGGGGGTAGGAATGACGGCTGTGCTGCGTCACATTACGAAGGAAAGTCCCAGCTCCGGGACGGTATAACGGTATCAGTGAACACATTTTATAAGTGTTAAGTTCTGCGTGTGCAAAGAGCTAAAAAAAAAGAGCTACCTTTTCCTTGTGCAGCATTACTGCTGCACAAGATGGCTCTTTCAGTAACAAACGACGGGGGGGGGGGGGGGGACAGGTTCCCTTACATTTAGGTTGTTGTGCCAGCGTGGCGGTCGCAGGACACATTGCCGGCTACACAGCTGGGGATCAGCTGACGTTACTGAAACCCAATAACACTGGGTCGTATGTTTTTACTGTGCAGCCTGCACTTCTGAGCCGCAACTGGCGGTGTTGGAGCCCAGGAATAGCAGTTCAGGTGGTAGAAAGATGAACACAGCAGGAGACCTGGATGACACCCAATTACTTAATCAGGCAGAGGAGTGGCAAATTCCTGCGAGATCCAGGCCTGGTTCATTTTCAGGAAAGTAAGCCGGTCAACGTTATCGGAGGATAGTCGCATGCGACGGTCTGTTAGTACACCACCTGCGGCACTAAAGACACGTTCCGATAAGACACTAGCCGCAGGGCAAGCCAGCACCTCCAATGCATACTGGCTTAGCTCTGGCCATGTATCCAGCTTAGAGACCCAAAACTTGAACGGGGAAGAGCCGTCTGGGAGTACAGTAAGAGGGCAAGCCATGTAGTCTGTCACCATCTGACGGAACCGTTGCCTCCTGCTGACTGGAGCCGCCGGTGATGGTGTAGACATTTGGGGCGGGCACACAAAAGTGTGCCAGAGTTGTGCCATACTGGGCTTGCCTTGGGCAGAGGCACTGCTTCTGCTCCCTCTTTGGGCAGAGCCTCCCCCACTGCCTCGACGCACTGAGCTGCTTTGTAAAGCACTAGCAGCACTCCTCTCAGTTGGACAGGAGAAGATGATGGAATTCACCAGTGTGTCGTGGTACTCCCGCAATTTACGCTCCCGGGTCAACGCAGGGATGAGGTTTTGGACGTTGTCCCGGTAGCGAGGATCGAGGAGGGTGAACACCCAATAATCAGGCATGTTGAGAATGTGGTCGATGCGGCGGTCGTTTCTCAGGCACTGCAGCATGAAATCCACCATGTGCTGCAGAGTGCCAACCGGCCCAGAAACGCTGTCCCCTGCTTGAGACATGATCTCTGCCCGCTCGTCATCACCCCACCCTCGCTGTACACACTGACCACTGGACAATTGTGTCGCTCCCTCCTCTGGACGGAGCTCTTCCTCCTCCATTGACTCCTCCTCATCCTCCTCACAAATTGGCCCCTGCGTACCCCTTTGTGAGGAACCACGTGGCGCTGACTCTCCAGAAGCTGATGGAAAAGGTGACTCCTCATCCTCCACCTCTTCCACCACATCATCCCTTAACCCTTGCAAAGTTTGCTGAAGCAGGCAGATAAGGGGGACAGTCATGCTGACTAGTGCATCATCTGCACTTGCCATCCGCGTGGAATAATCAAAAGGACGCAAAACCTGGCAGACGTCCTTCATAGTGGCCCACTCTGTGGTTGTGAAGTCTGATCGGCGCTGACTGCGACTTCTTTGCGCCTGATGCAGCTGGTACTCCATAACTGCTTGCTGCTGCTCACACAACCGCTCCAACATATGTAACGTGGAATTCCACCGGGTAGGTAGGTCACATATGATGCGGTGTTCCGGAAGGCGGAATCGGCGCTGCAGAGCAGCAATGCGGGATCTGGCCAAGCTGGAACGCCGCAAGTGAGCACACTCTAGGCGGACCTTGTGCAGCAGGGCATCAAGATCCGGATAGTCCCTCAGAAAACTCTGCACAACCAAATTGAGCACATGTGCCAGACATGGGATGTGAGTGAGGTTGCCAAGGGCCAAAGCTGCCACCAGATTTCGGCCATTGTCACACACTACCATGCCTGGCTGGAGATTCGCTGGCAGTAACCACACATCGCTCTCCTGCTTTATGGCATTCCAGAGCTCCTGCGCTGTGTGGCTTCGATGCCCCAATGAAACTAGTTTCAAGACGGCCTGCTGACGTTTGGCCACGGCTGTGCTCATGTCGGTCATAGGTAAACGTTCACGGGTCCATGTGGGGGTGGACTGTGACGGATCCTGCAGAGAGGAATCAGAGGAACTGGTGTAAGAGGAGGAGTCGATGCGTACAGACTGGATTCCTGCAATCCTTGGAGTGGGCAGGACACGTCCTGCGCCACTCGCACGATCTGTACCTGGCTCAACAACATTAACCCAATGGGCAGTGAGGGAAACATATCGCCCCTGTCCATGCTGACTGGTCCACGCATCGGTGGTGAGGTGGACCTTGCTACTGACGGCGTTCAGTAGCGCATGTTTTATGTTTGCCTCAACATGCCTGTGCAGGGCAGGGACAGCCTGCCTGCTGAAGTAAAAGCGGCTGGGCACCTTGTACTGTGGGACTGCCAATGCCATCAAGTCACGGAAGCTGTCAGTCTCCACCAGCCTGAACGAGAGCATTTCCAGGGACAACAGTTTGGCAATGCCTGCATTCAGAGCCTGTGCTCGGGGGTGGTTGGCCGAGAATGCCCGCCTTTTCTCCCATGCCTGTACTACCGATGGCTGTAGAGTAGACTGGGAGTGTGAGGATGACTGGGAAGGTGGTGCTGTGGGTGGAATTACACAAGGTCTCTGGGAGGAAGCCAAACCAGCTGTGCGTGAGCTGGAGGAAGAGGCAACACGAGCTGAAGAGGTGGTAGCTGCCGCTGTTGGTTGGCCTACATCTTCAGTGTGTTTCTGTAACTCCACCGCGTGCCTGGTCCGCACATGTTTCCACATATTTGTGGTATTGAGGTTGCTGACATTTTTCCCTCTTTTTACTTTATGATGACACAGCTTGCATTTGACAAAACAAATGTCATCTGCAACTGTGTCAAAAAAGGACCAGGCACTGCAAGTCTTGGGAGCGCCCTTTTTGGCTTTGGAAAGAGACAGGCTCCTAACGGGTGCCAAAGTGGAGGCTACAGGCTCCGCAGTCTTCCCCCTCCCTCTCCCTCTTTGGCCCGTAAGAGGAAGCTCTTCCTCTGAGCTGCTCCCACCACCTTCCTGTTCCTCACGCCACGATGGGTCAAGGACCTCATCATCTCCACTACCCTCTGCCACCAACTGCTCCTCCTGGGTAGTCTCAGCAGCACAGTACGCATGAGAAAGCGGCACCTGAGTTTCATCATCAGATGCGTACTGCGCTGTGGTCACCGGAGGCACTGGCCCACCTGCCTCTTCAGAGTCAGAGAGAAAAAGGTGTTGGGCATCACTGCACACTGCCTCTTCTTCCATTTCTCCAATGCTGCTTGGCTGGCCCCCTGTTTCCAAGCCAAGAGATTCAGAGAACAGAAGTAGAGACGGCTCCTGTCCTGGGCTCTCTGACTGCCTGGCCAATTTGGCAGGTGGTGAAGAGACAGATGGCTGCTCTCCAGTGCTCTGTGCCTGAGAGGATGTGGCACTAACTGAAGTCGATGCCGAGGCGTTAGCTGCCATCCACCCGACAACGGCTTCAATTTGGTCTTCACGCAGCAGCGGTGCACGGCGCTCTCCGACAAAGCTGCGCATGAAGGACTGTTCCCTGCTGAAACTGAGTGACGACGAGTCACCGGCGCCCGCAGCAGGCACAGAATCACCACGTCCTCTCCCTGCTCCTCTCCCTGCTCCGCGCCCACGCCCACGTGCCTTACTCCCTGCCCTCTTCATCTTGGTTGACAGATAAAGATAAGCAGAAAAGTACTAAGGCCTTAGTGTGCTTATTCCTGTAATGCTCCTCCTAACAGGTGTAAGAAACACTAATGTTGTAAATTGTGGACTAAACTTTATTATTTTTCAAATGTGGCCTACACAAGTGTAAGTTGTGTTTGGTGAACTTAACCTTTTTTTTGGTGCAGATCGGGCTACAGAGCTAGTTTAAATCACACGGAGACCGTGCAGACAGCCGTAAACGGTGCTGCAAGGCCAAGAAACCCTCCTCTAGGTTATCCTATATAGTGTTTTTCCACTATTTAGCTGGATACAAGTGGAAAGACACTAATAGGATTTTTTTTTTTCAAATTTTAAACTGGCTGCACTATTTGAAAAAAAGGAAATTGTTTTTCAAGGTATGAGGCAGTAACGCACCCTGAGCTGAATCCAACCGGCTATGGCTGCACACAGACTACAGGGCGAGCTGCGCTCACACAGAGACCGTGCAGACAGCCGTAAACGGCGCTGCAAGGCCCCCAAAAAAACCTCTAGGTTATCCTATGTAGTGTTTTTCCACAATTGAGCTGGAGACTGGTGGAAAGACACTAATAGGAATTTTTTTTTTTTTCAAATTTTAAACAGGCTGCACTATTTGAAAAAAAGGAAAATTTTTCTCAAGGTATGAGCCAGTAACGAACCCTGAGCTGAATCCAACCGGCTATGGCTGCACACAGACTACAGGGCGAGCTGGGCTCACACGGAGACCGTGCAGACAGCCGTAAACGGCGCTGCAAGGCCAAAAAACCCTCCTCTAGGTTATCCTATATAGTGTTTTTCCACTATTTAGCTGGATACGAGTGGAAAGACACTAATAGGAATTTTTTTTTTCAAATTTTAAACAGGCTGCACTATTTGAAAAAAAGGAAAATTTTTCTCAAGGTATGAGCCAGTAACGAACCCTGAGCTGAATCCAACCGGCTATGGCTGCACACAGACTACAGGGCGAGCTGGGCTCACACGGAGACCGTGCAGACAGCCGTAAACGGCGCTGCAAGGCCCAAAAACCCCCCTCTAGGTTATCCTATGTAGTGTTTTTCCACAATAGAGCTGGAGACTGGTGGAAAAACACTAATAGGAAATTTGAGAAAAAATGTGCAGCAGGCTGCACTAAGAGCAAAAAAGAACAACTGTGTGAGGCAGTGTGAACCCCCCCTGAGCTGAATACAACCGGGTATATGGCTGCACACAGACTACAGAGTGAGCTGCACACACACACACACACAGAGACCTTGCAGAACGCTGTTAAAACAGCGCTGCAAGGCAAGAGCAAGGTGAACAGTGAAGAACACACAGCGTTTTGCTAAATTAGCCTTTGGAAAGGAAAATAAAGCAATTAGCAAGCTCAACTGGCCCTCAGTTAGAACACAGCGTCCTGTCCCTAACTGAAATCACAGCAGAGTGAGCGCAAAATGGCGGCAGCGCTTTTTTATAGTGCAGAGTGACATCATTTCAGCAGCCAATCCCAGCCTTGCCAGTACTTACATGCCCACCATGCTAAACAGGATGTGCCCACACTTTCATTCATTCCTCATTGGCTGCTGCGTTCAATTTGAATTCTGGGAACTTCCGATTCCGGTATCCGATACGCGGGAAGTATCGGAATTCAGTATCGGAATTCCGATACCGCAAATATCGGCCGATACCCGATACTTGCGGTATCGGAATGCTCAACACTAATGATAATGAATATGAGTGTAACATACATTGCGCATAAATTAGGAGATAAAAGAGGCATACCAAAAAGTTCTACCAAAAATTATCCTCATAACACATATCGAAAGGTAAATAGAGTGCCGTAAAGCAAACTGCATATTAGGAAAAAATCCTTAATCTTAGCTTTGCAACAGAAACCATGTATGCAAAATAATACAGATGGTGCTGAGTCCGTTTCTAAAAAGAAGTTAGATAACATAAGGGGTGCATATAGCTAGACAGTAGCAGCAACGGCTCAAATGCGGATGAAAAACCTATCTCAATGTAAACTCATATGTGCAAGGGTTTATAGCAAGTGCGAGGATAGCAACCAGCGAGATTACCTGTCGGTGGTAGCAGCAACCCGACGCGCGTTTCGCGTATAGCTTCGTCCGGGGATGAATGCGTTTTTCATCCGCATTTGAGCCGTTGCTGCACCCCTTATGTTATCTAACTTCTTTTTAGAAACGGACTCAGCACCATCTGTATTATTTTGCATACATGGTTTCTGTTGCAAAACTAAGATTAAGGATTTTTTCCTAATATGCAGTTTGCTTTACGGCACTCTATTTACCTTTCTATATGTGTTATGAGGATAATTTTTGGTAGAACTTTTTGGTATGCCTCTTTTATCTCCTAATTTATGCGCAATGTATGTTACACTCATATTCATTATCATTCTATTATCAGTAGTTTATTTCTAGAAGTCTTTTTGTGACTCTTCTTTACTTTTATTGCTCTATATTGCGCATGATTTATTAGATTTGATTGGAGCTATTTACCTATATATATATATATATATATATATATATATATATATATATATATATATATTATCTTTATATGGTATAACTGGCATTTTTGCACTATGCTTTGCCTGACGGTGGTTATTCTATTTGCATATTTTTCTACCCCACTTTTTATCTATTTGAATATGTTTTGTATATGTGTTCTAATAAAATTTAACTATTTTATGGCTATATTGCTTTTTTTCTTCTTATTCCTATTTTGGAGCATTGCCATTTAACTAGGCAGATATTTCTCCTATTTTTGATGTATGTATATAATTAGGTTAGGGAGAGGTTTATTAACCCACTAAATCAGGGGTCTGCAATAAATGTTCGCAAGGGGCCACATGAGAGACTGTGACTGTTGTGGAGGGCTGAACCAACAGGCTGTAATTAATTTTGTTCAATATTAATATTACCATATTAATTCTAATTATTTTATATTAATATTAATTGTATCACTTAATATTGAGCAGAATTGACTATGCTGCCATCCTCGTATTTATACCACACACAACCCCCTATATCCCTTAAGAGACCATAGACAGTCCCTTATACAATATGAGCCCCCATATAGCCCCCTGTATACAGTGTGAGCACCCACATAGTTTCTTTATATACAATATGAACCCCAACATAGCCCCCCATATACAATATGAGCCCCCACATAGCTCCCTTATATACTGTATGAGCCTCCATATAGCCTCCTATATATATGCAGACATCCCATACACATTTAAAAAAACAAACAAGCAAACAAACAAACAAATACAACACGTACTCACCCACTCTCGCTTGTTCAGTTCTCTGCTCCGGTCTCCAGTGCACTGACCCTCCACACAGGACGTTATGAAGAGACTTCATCATTTCTGCTGGCTCAGGAGCACACACTGATTGTTAGAAGAAGGAGTCGGTGGCTCCCTGTTCCACCAATATATTGGCCACTGCCTGCATCCTGATGATGATGCAGTCCGTTGGCCATTGTTTTAGACCTTTGGCTGTCAAGATTCGCGGGTCGCACTGGAACAGAAAGAGGGCTGGATGTAACCCATGGGCAGCACTTTGTCCAGCTCTGCCCTAAATGAATGACCTAATATGTGCATACAGAACTGTGCACATCTTTCTCTTTATAGCCACTTTCCAAAAGTCATAAGAATAAGAACCAAGTGAGCACTAACTTAACCCCCTTACAGATATCAGGCACAATTGTATGCCGATGTCAGGGTCCCTTCCTTTGTTATGGGCTCCGGCGATTAGCCCACATCTTTCTTGGGACATGTCATCTGTTTTGAAAAGCTGACATGTGCCCGCAATAGCGTCAGCGGCATTTAAATCATGCTTCCAGCCATCGGGCCGAAAATACACACATCGGTGACCCCGTCACGTGATCGCGGGTCACCGATGTGTTGGCATGGGGCTATTTAGTTTAGAAAAACAAAGGCTAAGGGGTGATCTTATTTTAATGTATAAGTATATGAGGGGACAGTACAAAGACCTTTCTGATGATCTTTTTAATCATAGACCTGAGACAGGTACAAAGGGGCATCCTCTACGTCTGGAGGAAAGAAGGTTTAAGCATAATAACAGACGCGGATTCTTTACTGTAAGAGCAGTGAGACTATGGAACTCTCTGCCATATGATGTTGTAATGAGTGATTCATTACTTAAATTTAAGAGGGGATTGGATGCGTTTCTTGAAAAGTATAATCTTACATAGTAACATAGTAACATAGTTAGTAAGGCCGAAAAAAGACATTTGTCCATCCAGTTCAGCCTATATTCCATCATAATAAATCCCCAGATCTACGTCCTTCTACAGAACATAATAATTGTATGATACAATATTGTTCTGCTCCAGGAAGACATCCAGGCCTCTCTTGAACCCCTCGACTGAGTTCGCCATCACCACCTCCTCAGGCAAGCAATTCCAGATTCTCACTGCCCTAACAGTAAAGAATCCTCTTCTATGTTGGTGGAAAAACCTTCTCTCCTCCAGACGCAAAGAATGCCCCCTTGTGCCCGTCACCTTCCTTGGTATAAACAGATCCTCAGCGAGATATTTGTATTGTCCCCTTATATACTTATACATGGTTATTAGATCGCCCCTCAGTCGTCTTTTTTCTAGACTAAATAATCCTAATTTCGCTAATCTATCTGGGTATTGTAGTTCTCCCATCCCCTTTATTAATTTTGTTGCCCTCCTTTGTACTCTCTCTAGTTCCATTATATCCAAAACTGGACACAGTACTCCATGTGCGGTCTAACTAGGGTTATATATACTAGATTCCTAGTATATAGGGCGCCATAGGGCGTTGATACAGGAAATTAGTCTGATTGCCGTATGTGGAGTCAGTAAGGAATTTTTTTCCCCAATGTGGAGCTTACTTTTTGCCACATGGTTTTTTTTTGCCTTCCTCTGGATCAACATGTTAGGGCATGTTAGGCTATGGGTTGAACTAGATGGACTTAAAGTCTTCCTTCAACCTTAATAACTATGTTACTATGTTACTATACTACTAACCTGAGGTCTCCTGGATACCTTTATGTTATCAGTGCCAGCTTGCTGTGTGCGCCATCTAGTAATCGGCACTCATAGCAAGTCAGTAAATATGCTACATAGAAGCAATCTGAACATCGCCTCTATGTAGCAGAGCCGATCAGGCTACGGCAGCTTCTAGTCTCTTATGGAGACTATTGAAGCATGCCAAGAGTAAGAAAAAGATTTTAAAAATATATAAAAAAAAAATTACAGTTCAAATCACCCCCCTTTCGCCCCATTCAAAACAAAACAGTAAAAATAAAATCAAACATACACATACTTGGTATCACCACATTCAGAATCGCCCGATCTATCAATAAAAAAGTATTGACCTGATCGCTAAGCAGCATAGTGAGAAAAAAGTCAAAACGCCAAAATGATGTTTTTTTGTTCACCGCGACATTGTATTGAAATGCAATAATGGGCGACCAAAACATTGCATCTGCACCAAAATTGTATCATTGAAAACAACAGCTCGGCATGCAAAAAATAAGCCCTAAACCAACCCGAGATCAGGAAAAATGGAGACGCTATGGGTATTGGAAAATGGCGCATTTTTTTTAACAAAGTTTGGAATTTTTTTTCACAACTTAGATAAAAAGTACCTAGACATGTTTTGTATCTGTGAACCCGTAATGACCTGGAGAATCATAATGTCAGGTCAGTTTTAGCATTTAGTAAACCTAGTAAAACAGCCAAACAAAAAACAAGTGTGGGATTGCACTTTTTTTGCAATTTCATTACACTTGGAATTTGTTTCCTGCTTTCTATTACACGACATGGTAAAACCAATGGTGTCATTCAAAAGTGCAACTCGTCCCGCAAAAAAAAGCCCTAAAATGGCCATATTGACGGAAAAATAAAAAGTTATGGCTCTGGGAAGAAGAGGAGCGAAAAATGAAAATGAAAAATGAAAATGTGAAACCGAAAAATAGATATGGGGGTTAAGGGGTTAATATCTGGGATCAGCCTCTTGAATACCAAAAGCAACTAGTAGAAAAACAAAGGAGTATGCAAAAATATAGGGATCAGCTATAAATCAATTTAATAAGTACTTTAGCAAACCAAAAGTTTAAAAACAATTAAAAAAGCCCAAAGGCTGACAATATGCTGGCCCTCCAGCTTAAAATAAATCTGTGTCCTACCCTATGGCGAGGGTCACACTTGCAAGTTCAATGAGAGAAACTCGCGGGAGTCTCTCACATCAAGTCCTGGCACTGCCGCCGGCATTCAGGAACGGAGTGTGTGGCTGCATAGAAACACATGCCCCCTCAAACTCCGGTCCGATTGCTGGCGGCAGTGCCAGGACTTGATGCGAGAGACTAGCATGAGTTTCTATCTGTCATTACAAGATAAACAATTCAATATGGTGCATATACAATGACATATGAAATCAAATAAACCGTCAGCACACAGAAAACGATATACAATGACATCTATAATATAACCGTAGAGGTGTTCTTCTGTCAAAGCCTCCCGCGCATACTGATCTATTCTTTGTCATCGTAGACCATTCTATCTATTGCTAAATTTAAGCATGTCATTGGATATTTTCTTATGTGTGCTATATTGACTGTTTATTTGCTTAACAGGAACCTGTGAGCAGGATTGTGCTCTGTGACCTACACAGTGTCAGGTTGGCGCCGTTATACTAATTAAAATGATACCTTCGTTGATGAAATCTGTTTTGTGCTAATGATATGCTCGTGCCCTAAGGCGGGTTTGGAGGAGTGCCTGCATGTGGTGCTCTGATTAGGTATTCATAATGCAGACTGCTGACAGGTCACTGATCCCTTACTGACCCGCCCCCTAGTTTACATAATAAATATCTGTATATACTTAAAATAATAACCTTCTGCAGGCAGGTGCCAGGCATGCAGCATAATCACGTGTAGTGTGCCAGTAATACATTTCATTTCATGTTATTCAGCTTGGAGAAAAAAAAAATCAATTTGAAAATGGCGCTCACCACCTCTGCACAGTAGCTGCTATCAGTTTCTATAGCTGTGAGTGGAGCACCCTGCTAGGGCCTAGGGTACTCGGTACCGAGCCGGTTCTTAAAGGGATGTGTCTCGGTGGCAGTGACCCAGTCCATGGCCCTGGGCGTCCAATAAAAGAAAAGGGGTTGAAGTAAATTGGAAATAAAGTTTATAAAGTTTGTTCGTGACGCCACCTGTGGTATTTGGTCAGAGATGACCGACGCTGCTTAAAGGGGTCCGCTGGGCTGATGATACTGCAGCAGGGATGGTATGACTTCCCACAGTTGAAGCTTAGTCCCTAGGGCTCCTGGTGTAATAGGGATAGGTGGTAGATGGTGTAGAAAGAATCAGAGGACACAAAGTTGCAGTCTCTTTACCTTTTTTACTGGTGTAAGGCAGCCACAGTCCAAGGTATGGATCACAGGTGGTGGTGCCGTCCGGTTGGCCTGGAAGCGATTCTGAGATCCCCTAGACAGGTGGGGATGGAAGCCTTCCTTTCTGCGGTGTGTTGTAGTTCCTTGCTGCCTAAGGCCTCACACAAGGTCCTCACTTTCTCTGTGTCCCTTTTAGTAGGACACTACCCACATGGCAGGCAACTAGAGAATTTTTACAGATGTCTCTAAGATGACTCCGGTTTCTGCTGTGGGGCATAGAGTTGCCTCCACAACCTTGGTCTTCCAGCTATCGGTTTCATGTGCTTCGTCGTGGAGGAAGCTCAGTCGCAGCTCCCCTCCAGCCCTTCCTCCTTCACACTCTCTGCAAACTGTTCTGTTCCTCTCTTTCCTTTCCAGGAGCTGCAGAACCACTTGTCTGCATGGCCTCAGCTTTCCTCACAGGAGCTGCAGATCCTCACGTCTGCACGGCCCCAGCTCTCTTACTGAACCCACTAACTCTTCCTCCAGCCACAATATTACAGTATATATAGGGGAGCCACCCACAAACTGGATCAGAGCCCCCGCCTTCTGGCCTGGAGACAGAACATGTTGCATGTATGTGTTACCTGTTAAAGGGATCTTTACCTCGTCTCCAGGCATGGCATCACCCTCCCCATGAGGAAGGCAATACCACTGTGACAGCCAAACTCCTGGGGTGTCACATGAGCTGATAGCTGCCCTGCTGCCCTGGAACTTACATCAAGTGATGTAAGTAGATTGTGCCTGAGCACAGCGCCAGATTCCCAGCCCCGCAGTGTGAATAAATCATAACACGCTGCGGGGCAGGATCTCGGGCCTCCGCTACATGCAGGCGCGATATCAGTACATCAGCTGATGTGAGTTCCAGGGCAGCATGCGCGGCGCATGCCTAAAAAATGAGAGCACAGCGCAGGCGTTGGTGACATGAGGAAACACAGAGGAGGCGGCGCCCAGTGCACGGAGGGGATGATGGACATTTGTAAGGCGGCTTCCTTCTAAATGGACAGCCAGAAACATTGCCTCCTCCAGTGACACTGGGAAAGGGATGTAAACCATCATGTCTCTAATCTGACTAGAAAGTCCCTGAAGAAAGTTAGCTGTGGAGAGCTGGGTCATTCCAGGATGTCTCTACTGCCCAACATCTGAATTTAGAGCAGAAATCTTCCACTTTACATTTACCTGAACCAACCTGCGAATCAGGAACTCAGCAACCACGACTGTTATGATAAGGTAATTCAGTACCACAATGGACATAGAGGTCAGAGCACATACAGTGACCTGACAATAACCCAAAAACATAGAACGAGCTCTGAGACGTGGGAACTCTGCTGACCGCAATCCCTAATCCTCTCCAACCACACTAGAGACAGCCTGAGAAACTAGCTAGCCTGAAGATAGAAAATAAGCCTACCTTGCCTCAGAGAAATACCCCAAAGGAAAAGGCAGCCCCCACATATAATGACTGTGAGTTAAGATGAAAAGACAAACGTAGAGATGAAATAAATTTAGCAAAGTGAGGCTCGACTTTCTGAACAGAGCGAGGATAGGAAAGGTAACTTTGCGGTCAACACAAAACCCTACAAAAACCACGCAAAGGGGGCAAAAAGACCCTCCGTACCGAACTAACGGCACGGAGGTACACCCTCTGCGTCCCAGAGCTTCCAGCAAGCAAGAAAAAACAAATAGACAAGCTGGACAGAAAAAACAGCAAACAAAATAGCAAAGTGGAACTTAGATATGCAGGGCAGCAGGCCACAGGAACGATCCAGGAGGAAACAGGTCCAATACTAGAACATTGACTGGAGGCCAGGATCAAAGCACTAGGTGGAGTTAAATAGAGCAGCACCTAACGACTTCACCACATCACCTGAGGAAGGAAACTCAGAAGCCGCAGTACCACTCTCCTCCACCAACGGAAGCTCACAGAGAGAATCAGCCGAAGTACCACTTGTGACCACAGGAGGGAGCTCTGCCACAGAATTCACAACACACGACCCTATCAGGATTGTCATAAATGGGTCTAATGCAGAAAAAAAGCGTCAACGGAAGAAAATACTGCAGAATTCCCAGACAAAGAAAATGCCCAAGCCTGAGTATCCCCACAGAGCAAGAACATAATACCCACTGACTTTTTCCTGTGAAGGAAACAGGCCGTAATCGAAAATACAGCTTATATGAAGAAATAAATATTGAAAACTTACTTTGGTTCCTGTCATAACAATCTGGAAATTTTACCTTCGGTTCAGGAGGAAACTTTGGAAGGGCCAAACACCAGCAATGGTGGAGAGTGTCAGCTGCTGTTGTTGTTTGATAGCAGCCACCTCCAAAGATAAGGACTGTAACTGCATAGCCAAGGCATCCATAACATCCATAAAAACATCTCAGTACACACAAAAAAGGAATTCTACTGGCTGCTATGATTACAGCATAACTAAATGTGTATTATTATTATATTATTTCTATCTTTTAATACTTTTGCAAAGTAAAGATAAGTTTTATGGAAAACATTTTTCTTATGCCACAACCTATTTTTTTATTATAACAATTTTAAGCATTGGGGAGAGAAAGGCAATTCTGTGATTGTATTTGTAATTTGTTTCCATTAGGAAAATATATTGATTTTGTTAACACTTTTTTCATGAGGCAGTTTCTAGATCACATTGAGAATGTTTTCAAAAGTTACCAATCTCCAGCAATCATTGCATTAAATAGACATTGATTTCAGCCTCCATTGTTCTATTCCTGCCTCTGCAAGATGCCTTTGCAAGAAAATGTCTGTCTTCCAGGAAGTCTTCATTCAAGGTACACTAAGAGCTTGGTGATTTGGTGGTTGGAAGAATTGATGTGGCCATTTCTCCAAAGTGTCCTAGGAGCTATTTTTCAACATGACAACTCCCGATCGAATATTGCTTATGCTACTGTGAGCAGCCTTCATGGTCTAAACATGCTACCATGGTTTGCAGCATCTCCGGACTTGCCTCCCATGAAGTACATGTAGGACGTCATTGATAATCAATTGCAAAGGTAGCTGCCAGAAGGGGAGCTTGGGCATTTGCTCGCCCAAGTGCATTCAGTGTAGGAGTACATTCTTTAGACAACTTTATTAACCTCATTGCTAGCAACCCGAGGAGTGCAAGTTCGTTTATTTGTGCTCATACTCACTAATGAATATATTTAAATGTTTAGAATTTTTTTTTAGCCTTTGCTTGTCTTTAACATTTTTATTGATCCTGTGATTTCCATAATTCCGTGACTTTTCCTTCTTGTGATGCAAATTCAATGTTGAGGAGTGTATACAGTTATATGAAAAAGTTTGGGCACCCCCATTAATCTTAAGCTTAATGTTTTATAAAAATTGTTTTTTTTGCAACTGCTATTTCAGTTTCGTATATCTAATAACTGTTGGACACAGCAATGTTTCTGCCTTGAAATGAGGTTTATTGTACTAACAAAAAATGTGCAATCTGCATTCAAACAAAATTTGACAGGTGCGTAAGTATGGGCACCCTTATCATTTTCTTGTTTTAAATACTCCTACCTACTTTTTACTGACTTACTAAAGCACTTTTTTTGGTTTTCTAACCTCATTGAGCTTTGAACTTCATAGCCAGGTGTATGCAATCATGAGAAAGGCTACTTAAAGTGGCCACTTGCAAGTTGTTCTCCTGTTTGAATCTCCTCTGAAGAGTGGCATCATGGGCTCCTCAAAACAACTGTCTAATGATCTGAAAACAAAGATTATTCAACATAGTTGTTCAGGGGAAGGATACAAAAAACAAAAAACTGTCTCAGAGATTTAACCTATCAATTTCTACTGTGAGGAACATAGTAAGGAAATGGAAGAACATAGGTACAGTTCTTGTTAAGGCCAGAAGTGGCAGGCCAAGAAAAACATCAGAAAGGCAGAGAAGAAGAATGGTGAGATCAGTCAAGTACAATCCCCAGGTCACCTCCAGAGAGCTGCAGCATCAACTTGCTGCAGATGGTGTCAATGTGCATCGGTCAACTATACAACGCACTTTGCACAAGGAGAAGCTGTATGGGAGAGTGATGCGAAAGAAGCTGTTTCTGCAAGCACGCCACAAACAGGGTCGGCTGAGGTATGCAAAAGCACATTTGGAGAAGCCAATTTCTTTTTGGAAGAAGGTCCTGTGGACTGATGAAACCAAGATTGAGATGTTTGGTCATACAAAAAGGCGTTATGCATGGCGGCCAAAAAACACAGCATTCCAAGAAAATCACTTGCTACTCACAGTAACATTTGGTGGAGGTTCCATCATGCTTTGGGGCTGTGTGGCCAATGCCGGCACCGGGAATCTTGTTAAAGTTGAGGGACGCATGGGTTCCTCTCAGTATCAGCAGATTCTTGACAATAATGTTCATGAATCAGTGACAAAGTTGAAGTTATGCAGGGGATGGATCTTTCAGCAAGACAATGATCCAAAACACCGCTCCAAATCTACTCAGGCATTCATGCAGAGGAACAATTACACTGTTCTGGAATGGCCATCCCAGTCCCCAGACCTGAATATCATTGAACATCTGTGGGATCATTTGAAGAGGGCTGTCCATGCTCGGCGACCATCAAACTTTACTGAACTGGAATTGTTTTGTAAAGAGGAATGGTCAAAAATACCTTCATCCAGGATCCAGGAACTCTTTAAAAGCTACAGGAAGCGACTAGAGGCTGTTATTTTTGCAAAAGGGAGGATCTACTAAATTTAAATGTCACTTTTCTGGTGGGGTGCCCATACTTATGCACCTGTCAAATTTTGTTTGAATGCAGATTGCACATTTTCTGTTAGTACAATAAACCTCATTTCAAGGCAGAAACATTACTGTGTCCAACAGTTATTAGATATATGAAACTGAAATAGCTGTTGCAAAAAAAACAATTTTTATAAAACATTAAGCTTAAGATTAATAGGGGTGCCCAAACTTTTTCATATAACTGTATGTAGAATGCAATTATACAGTGGGGAAAAAATATTTAGTCAGACACCAATTGTGCAAGTTCTCTCACTTAAAAAGATGAGAGAGGCCTGTAATTGACATCATAGGTAGACCACAACTATGAGAGTCAAAATGAGAAAACAAATCCAGAAAATCACCTTGTCTGATTTGGCAAGATTTATTTTGCATATTATGGTGGAAAATAAGTATTTGCTCACCTAAAAACATGCAAGATTTCTGGCTCTCACAGACCTATAACTACTTCTTTAAGATGCTCCTCTGTCCTCCACTCATTACCTGTAGTAATGGCACCTGTTTGAACTTGTTATCAGTATAAAAGAAACTAGTCCACAACCTCAAACAGTCACACTCCAAACTCTACTATGGTGAAGACCAAAGAGCTGTCGAAGGACACCAGAAATAAATTGCAGCCCTGCACCAGGCTGGGAAGACTGAATTTGCAATAGGCAAGCAGCTTGGTGTGATGAAATTAACTGTGGGAGCAATAATAAGAAAATGGAAGGCATACAAGACAACTGATAATCTCCCTCGATCTGGGGCTCCATGCAAGATCTCACCGCGTGGGGTCAAAATGATCACAAGAACCGTGAGCAGAAATCCCAGAACCACATGGGGGGGACCTAGTGAATGACATACATAGAGCTGTAACAAAGGCTATCATCAGTAACACACTTCGCTGCCAGGGACTCAGATCCTGCAGTGCCATACGTGTCCCCCTGCTTAAGCCAGTCCATGTCTGGGCCCATCTGAAGCTTGCTAGAGAGCATTTGGATTATCCAGAAGAGTATTGGGAGAATGTCATATGGTCTGATGAAACCAAAGGAGAACTGTTTGGTAGAAAGAAAGCTCATCGTGTTTGGAGGAGACCGAATGCTGAGTTGCATCCAAAGAACATCATGCCTACTGTGAAGCATGGGGGTGGCAACATTATGCTTTGGAGCTGTTTCTCTGCAAGGGGACCAAGGCGACTGATCCGTGTACATGAAAGAATGAATGGGGCCATGTATCGTGAGATTTTGCGTGCAAACCTCCTTCCATCAGCAAGGACATTGAAGATGAAACGAGGATGGGTGTTTTAGCATGATAATGATCCCAAGCACACTGCCAGGGCAACAAAGGAGTGGCTTTGTAAGAAGCATATGAAGGAGTGGCCTAGCCAGTCTCCAGATCTCAACCCTACAGAAAACCTTTGGAGGGAGTTGAAAGTCCATGTTGCCCGGCGACAGGCCCAAAACATCACTGCTCTAGAGGAGATCTGCATGGAGCAATGGGCCAATACACCAACAACACTGTGTGCCAACCTTGTGAAGACCTACAGAAAACGGCTTGACCTATGTCATTGCCATCAAAGGATATATAACAAAATATTGTGATGAATTTTTGCTAATGACCAAATACTTATTTTCCACCATAATTTGCTAAATAAATCTTGCCAAATTAGACAAGGTGATTTTCTGCATTTGTTTTCTCATTTTGACCCTCATAGTTGTGGTCTACCTATGATGTAAATTACAGACCTCTCATCTTTTTAAGTGGGAGAACTTGCACAATTGGTGGCTGACTAAATACTTTTTTTTCGCCACTGTAACTATTATCTAACACAACTGTTTGAAAGTATAATTCCCGCTACCACTGTTCCTGACAAGAAATGTGGCTTGTTCGTTAGGGTTTCTAAGCTTGGCGTAAAACTCGCCAGTCTTCATAGTTGCTTAGCTCCAGCTTTCGACTAAACTGGAGCTATTTTCCAAAGTTTAGATTTTCCATTGGAGAAATACAGAATTATTACTGACTGAAATGATGATCTAGTTGTCAGTTTGCCTAATATCCCCATCATGTAGGAGTAGTGTGAGAACGAGCACCAGTGGCCTCAAGCTATTCACACACTGCTCAGTTTTCAGGTTAATCAGAGTGGGAGATTCCTTTGGTCACTCACATTGCAGCTCTACAGCTTTACAGTGCACAGTGTGGCGCTATCAATGAGCAATAACTCATAAAAAGAAAACATTACTCTTGTTCTTTAATCAACTCTCTAATGTTACATTAGTTGTAGTAACTGCAAGTGTAGCAGGCACTAGAACCATATTAATAAAATCGAGTTACATGGCACGTAGTGGGGCAGATTACATTCACTGTGAATGAGTAGTACACTACACAGGCAAAGTAGACATTCTACACCACCGTCATAGTAAACCACGGTCTTTAATTTCCTACTGCTAGACCTGTGTCCTCAAGAATTATACCTTTTAAGGCCATATTCACACAAGCAATTATTCTCGATTTTGCTAATGACACCAGTGTCATCAGTGTGGTCTGATTCTCTCGCATGACGGAATTGCAGCAATGGTGAGAAGAGGCAGAACATAATTTCTTCATCTTCTACATTATCTGAGTCTGCAGATGTCAGATTTCACTCGGATGACATCCAAGTGCAATCAGATGGTTCACACCCATCCATAGACTTGTATGGGTGAGTGTGATCTGAATTCTGAAGCCACTCACAGCATGCTGCAATCTTTTTTCTCAAGCCAAATAACCTTGAGAAAAAATAGCAGAACTGCACTGACCCATAGAATAAGAATGGTCTGAGTGCTATGTGATAGAACATTGGATAGGCTTATACCCCGTTACCCTGAGGGTGGCTTGCACGTTAATGACTAGGCCAGTTTTTACAATTCAGACCACTGCCACTTTATGAGGTAATAACTCTGGAACGCTTCAAAGGATCCCGGTAATTCTGAGAAATATTATACTTCATGATAGTGGTAAAATTTCTTTGAAATGACTTGCATTTATTTGTGTAAAAAAACGGAAATTTGGTGAAAATTTTGCAATTTTCCAACTTACAATTTTCATACCCTTAAATAATAGAGATATGTCACACAAAATTTCCCACATGTCCACTTTACATCAGCACAATTTTGGAACCAATTTATTTTTTTGTTAGGAAGTTATAAGGGTTAACTTCAATCTCTCTTCAGAACAAATGACATTTTTGAGTTTTCACTTTTAGTCCGTGCCTCTGAAAGCAACTCAGCACCTGTTCCAATCGTTGCAATTGTTCCTCAAATGAAGCAGCGTACACTATGATGTCGTCCAAGTAGATAAGCATAGCATCAAAGTTGAAATCTCGCAGACACCTCTCCATGAGACGTTGAAAAGTTTCGGGAGCACTGGCCAAGCCGAACGGCATATGATTGAACTCAAACAGGCCCATAGGTAGAATGAAGGAGGTCTTCGCTTGACCTTACTCTGACATAGGACCTTGCCAATAGCCGCTGGTGAGGTCTAATGTGGAAAAAAAATTGTCTTTTCTCAGTGCAGACAGGGATTCCTCAATCTTGGCCAATGAATATGAATCGCTCACGGTACTGGTGTTGAGTTTCCGGTAATCCACACACAAACACAGGGTCCGGTCTTTCTTGTGCACCAACACTATTGGAGCAGCCCATGGACTCTGACTCTCTCTGATGACACCATTCTGTAGCATCTGACCTAGCATACTCTTCACCTCTTTGTACAGCTGTGGTGGGATTTGTCGATAGCACTCTCTTATGGGCGCAGTGTTTCCAGTGTGCATCTCATGTGTGATGGCCATGGCAAAGCCGAAATCATCTTCATGACGAGCAAACAAGTCCCCATAGCGCTCCAACAGAGCTTCCATCTGCTGCTCCTGTGTCTGAGTAAGCGCGGTCAACTCGGCTCGCATTTGTTCCACAATAAGTCATCAATCCAGAATGTGTTGAGGCTCCGGCATCGAGGAAGAGTTCACGTTACAGTCCAGGGGTCCCCATGTTGAATTTTCAGCTGTACAGCCTGAGGTGATATTATCTCTTCAGGCATGCCCACAATCCAGGCTACCTCGTTTTTGGGAATCTCTGTGATGTCCTGGTCCTCCAAATTGATACAGCATACAGGAACAGTCCCTTCATGCACAATGCTAATGAACACGCCACCAGCAATCCCGAGGGAGGTTGTCCTGAAAAAGAGGGCTCAATATGGATCTCAACTCCTTCCAATGGGATGCGAGCTCGAACGGGCAGGGTGAGTACTGTTTGTCAAGGTGATCGGATGAGTTTGAATGAGGTGGGAACAACCACTTTTCCCAATACTCCCCCTTCGCAGCAAGACTCCTGTGCTCGTGCTACTGAGGAGTATGCGGACTCCACTGCTTCAGAGTCTCAATAGAGGGCTCGTTGATGAGGAGACTCCCGAATTCCTTTAAAATGTTCATTCCCAGGGTGACTGCGTGTCCATTACAAACTTCTCCTTTAGTTAGTACCACACCTGTTTGTCCCAGGTCCTTTCCACAGATGGAGATATGCATCCACATCACCCCTGCGACCGGGATGGACAACCGATTGGCAGGCAACCACTTCTCGACCATCTATTTCAACCCACACCAGATGGCTCACTGACACTAGATTTGTGGGACTTCTACTACTTCTTCGTGCCTGCTCTGGCTCGGGGAGGAGTCCCCCCGGCTTGGAGCTTTCTAGTTTAACAGACGTCCGGATAAAATCCTTTCCCTGCATGCACTCTCCCGTGCAATGTGTACATTCTTGTCACAATTAAAGCAGGTGAGGGGTCTCTGTCGACGAAGCATTCTAGTATCACAGCAAGACTTTGGACTTTCCTTAGCTAATGGTGGATTTGCGGCAGCATCCGTCTTCTTTTTGATGTCAGACAATTCTCCCATAATATTCAGAAGCTCTCTCCTCAATTCTTCCACGCATTGGGGTTCAGTGATTGCATTCAAGGACACCTCTGCGCTCCGGACCTTCCCCACCGAACTGTCACCACCTGCTCCTGTTCACGCGTGAGCGCTTCCCTTCCTATCTCTGAGAAAGTCATGCAAGAGTTTACCCGCATAAGCTCCCGCAGGTCCTATTTCAAAAGTGCGTCCCACAAGCTCATCACTAAAAGGTCTCGCAGCATTATGACCGTAGGGCATATACCAATACCATCTTTTCTGAGAATCACAGTATGTAACTCCTGTAGCGCATTCATATATTGAATCACAGTCTCCCCCTCCCTCTTCATTTGGCTAAAGAGACGTGTCCTCAGTTCCCCTACGTCTGTAAGGTCTCTGTGAGTCTCTTCCAAAATTTGCAGCACCTTGTGTTCTCTGGGGGATCGAAACATAACTAAGTCCCTGGCCTCTCCATCTAATGCCATGATAGCCACCTTGGCTTCCAATGCAGGGGTCATGGGGTTCATTATAATAATAATACATTTTTATTTATATAGCGCCAACATACTGTATTCCGCAGCACTTTACATTATAGAGGGGATTTGTACAGGCAATAGACATTACAGCATAACAATAAACACAGATCAAAACAGATACCAAGAGGAACGAGGGCCCTGCTCGCAAGCTTACAATTCTCATCATACCCCTTATACTTTCAGTCCAGCTCCACAACATGGTGTTATTTCCCGTAAACTTTGGTAAATTGTTCATCATTGCCCCCATCAAAATACTGGACCTGGGGCCACCCCCAACTGCTTGATCTACCGTCTCCATGCTGTTAGACTGCATCCTGCCGACTACACCAAATGTAAGGTTCTAGCAGGTACGAGGGATGCAGTGACAGGCAGGAGACAGAACAAGAGTTAAATGGTTATTTATAATTAAACAATTCAATGGTTACTCTCCGCACAGGGAGAATGGGGGAACAATATGTAAAACAACAGACGAATGATAACGGCAACAGGGTAATAGCCGAGGGGACAAGTAAAATAAATTAACTTATCAATCTCTGGTTCCTGGACGGTGGAGGCTGGAAAATCCCACGATGGTGTCGTAGTTGGCGCGAGAAGTCTCTGATCCAGGCCTGGAAATAATTGAAGCACTGTCTCTCACCTCATGGAGGTGAAATATCCGGTCCTTCCCACATGTGGTCTCCTGTCTTTCGAATGGGGAGCTGTCCGCGAGCAAATCCGCAGCACCGCTGTTGAAGTACACAGTACAAAATAACAGGCTGGAAAGTCACTCCCGCACTCAGATTGCACTGAGGGATCCACACTGCACGGTAGGTCTGTGGTTGTCAGAGGCACAGTCCGGTAAGCACTCTAGGAGTCAAAGGGTTGTGTGTAATTGTCCTTTTCAGAAGCAAGGTCTATCTGAGCGGGGACCATAGTCAGATCACATGGTTCTGTCATTTGGCATCGGTCAGCGGAGAGGGACTCAACCTTCTTCGGTCACACAGGCTGAGTACCCGCCAAAAGTCCCACCTTCCCGCGCTCAGTCTCTTTTATACCCAACCCATCCCCCTTAGTCAGGTGCACAGTTCTGCTCCAGTCAGGAATTTGGATTTGGGACTGCATAATTTGCTGAATTTTTGGGGGGCGGGTGAGGAACCATTTTGCTTTTCCAGAACCTTTGTGCTACCAGTAACGTGGAAGCCCCCTATATTTCCGTTAACAGATGATGGACCTGAATGAGGGCTTGCTTTTTTGTGGATTGTGTTGAAGCTTTTACTAGGAACATTTTACATGACATCTGGGATCACATTTATCCAGCGCTCTACCCTGAGCATTTACTTTGGGGTTTCCATCTAAATCTCCAAGTGACGTGATTGTGATGGTTCTAAGAGGGAAAAACAGAAAGTGGACCCACTAGACTGCGACAACGAACCCCCCACGGATGAGCCGACCTGATAGACCGCCCTCTATACAGGGAGAGTTAGAGGCAGGCCCGTGAGGGACTATCGCCACGGAAGCTGGAGGACCGGGACAGGAGAAGACCAAGAAGAGGCGGAGACGGTAGGACCACAGGATAGGGGATTACTGCAGGGACACAGAACTGGCGGGTATGACAGGGACAAAAGGATAGCAGGAACACTGCAGCAACACAGACACTGTCGAAGCACTGCAGAGGCACAGGGACTGACGGAGGTACTGCAGCGGTACGGGATCTGATGGAGGTATTGCAGTGACACAGGGACTGACGGAGGTACTGCAGCGGTACGGGGACTGATTGGATACTGGAAAGACAGGATTAACCCAAGGTCAGAGGGTACGAACTCTCAGAGATCAAAGGCGGCCAGGAGCACTTGAAGGAACAAATGATCACCAGGCACAGAGGGACGGCAGGAAGCAGTTTAAATACCTTAGGGCAGCGCAGCACTTCCGGGTACCAGTCCTCCAGAACCATAGAGAGGACGAAAAGGAGCACCGACAGAGGATTAGAAGTGCGCGTGCACAGCTCTGAACCTGGTAGAGAAGCAGAGGCCGGAAACGAGCGCAGAGGGAAAGAAGGTGCAGAAGGAGAGGAGCACCGGGACGCTGAAGACAAGTAAGTATGACAGGACTGAGGAGGCGGCAGCAGCGGCATGATAGTACCCCCGTCTTTACATCCCTCCCTCTTCTTTAGGCCAGAAAGAAACTTAGCCAAAATTCGAGGAGCCTGAATATTCTCTCGAGGCTCCCAGGATCTCTCCTCATGACCGAAACCCTCCCAGTCGACCAAAAACAAATTTTTTTCATGGCCAAAATGTCCTTTACCTCAAAATCATTATCTGCGGAAACAGGCGAAGGTGAAGAAAGAGTTGAGGTATGAAACTGATTAAAAACTACAGGCTTAAGGAGAGATACATGGAAGGAATTAGGGATACAAAGAGAGGCAGGTAATTTAAGTTTGTAAGAAACGTTAATACGTGCCAAAACCTCGAAAGGACTAATATAACGGGGACCCAGACTATGTGAAGGGATTTTAAGGCGAATAAATCTAGAAGAAAGCCAGACCTTGTTTCCAGGATGGAAAACAGGAGAATCGAGACGCCTTTTAGCTGCATGCCTCTTCATCCTATGCTGAGCTAGTTTGAGAGCAGACTTGGTCTCCTGCCAGACCCTGGATATTTCTCTAGACAGAAGATCTGCCGCCAGCACAGTAGAGACAGGAGGAACTGGTAGAGGAAGACCAGGATGTTGTCCGTAGACGACAAAAAAATGGAGATTTGGTAGAAGCTTCGCTGGTGTGATGATTATAAGAAAACTCGACCCATGGTAGTAATTCAGACAAATCATTCTGATGAGCGTTGGAGAAATGCCGGAGATAAGTAACCAGGATCTGATTGGTACGCTCCACTTGGCCGTTGGACTGTGGATGATAGGCCGAAGAAAATTCAAGCGAAATGTTCAATGACTTACAGAGCACTCTCCAGAATCGAACGGTGAACTGAACTCCACGGTCAGAAACAATGTGCTGTGGAAGACCATGAATGCGAAAAATATGTTGAACAAAAATCTTTCCCAATTCAGGGGCCGAAGGAGGAGATGGAAGCTGACGAGGAGAAGTGAGGAATAAACTGCAGATAGTAGTTTGCAAATCCTAGAAAACGTTGAATCGCCTTAACCCCAAGGGGACGTGGCCAGTTGAGTACGGCAGAAACTTTACCCGGATCCATACCCAGACCGGAATCGGAAATGATGAAACCCAAGAATGGCAGGGGCGACTATTCGAAGGCACACTTCTCATGTTTTCCATACAGACGATTCTCCCTCAGACGGAGAAGAACTTGCCGCACATGTCTCCTATGCGAAAGCAGATCCGGTGAAAACACAAGGATGTCATCCAGATACACCACATAAATGTGTAAATAACAAGTGACTGGCACACTCCGGACGTGTTGTGATGCAAAATAGGGGGTTTATTATACATACAGTAAACACAAACGTTTCGGTCGTAACTGGACCTTCATCAGTGTGCTAGATTACTAGTATGTTGGAGGAGCCCCACAAGTTAGAACTAAGATGCATCGGAAGCCTGAAGCTATATAGAATTCAGGTTGTAGAAGCAGTACATAGACGCAGGGGAGTATGTCCCCGGTGGCGCTATCAGAGGAAAGCCTGAAGCTATATAGATCCCAGGTTGTAGAAGCAATTTGCTGATGCAGGGTAGTGTGTCACAGGTGACACTATCCAGTAAATATGAAGCCACGCGGTGTCACCGCTGTTAAGGGCTAAGAGGGAAGTGCACGCTATCAGCCTGATGAATGGAGGGAGCACGCAGTGTCCACTGCAAGTGCAGACCTTGTTTCCAGGATGGAAAACAGGAGAATCGAGACGCCTTTTAGCTGCATGCCTCTTCATCCTATGCTGAGCTAGTTTGAGAGCAGACTTGGTCTCCTGCCAGACCCTGGATATTTCTCTAGACAGACACTGCGTGCTCCCTCCATTCATCAGGCTGATAGCGTGCACTTCCCTCTTAGCCCTTAACAGCGGTGACACCGCGTGGCTTCATATTTACTGGATAGTGTCACCTGTGACACACTACCCTGCATCAGCAAATTGCTTCTACAACCTGGGATCTATATAGCTTCAGGCTTTCCTCTGATAGCGCCACCTGGGACATACTCCCCTGCGTCTATGTACTGCTTCTACAACCTGAATTCTATATAGCTTCAGGCTTCCGATGCATCTTAGTTCTAACTTGTGGGGCTCCTCCAACATACTAGTAATCTAGCACACTGATGAAGGTCCAGTTACGACCGAAACGTTTGTGTTTACTGTATGTATAATAAACCCCCTATTTTGCATCACAACACGTCCGGAGTGTGCCAGTCACTTGTTATTTACACATTGAGGCTTGGGAACCTATGACCGTGCACCTCCTCCCTTCAGCTGTGCTGAACATTTTCTATATTATTATTATTATTGTCCAGATGCACCACAACACAAGTGTAAAGTAGGTCCCGAAAAACATCATTCACCAACTCTTGAAAAACTGCAGGAGCATTACATAAGCCGAAAGGCATCACCAAGTACTCATAATGACCGTCTCTGGTGTTAAACGCAGTCTTCCATTCGTCGCCCGAACAAATTCGGATCAAGTTGTACGCCCCTCTGAGATCCAATGTAGAAGGATAGGAGAGTACTGCAGGGACACAGAACTGGCAGGTATGACAGGGACAAAAGGATAGCGGGAACACTGCAGCAACACAGACACTGCCAAAGCACTGCGGAGGCACAGGGACTGACGGAGGTACTGCAGTGGTACGGGGACTGACGGAGGTATTACAGTGACACAGGGACTAACGAAGGTACTGCAGTGGTACGGAGACTGACAAGATACTGGAAAGACAGGATTAACCCAAGGTCAGAGGGTACGAACTCTAAGAGATCAAGGGCGGCCAGGAGCACTTGAAGGAACAAATGATAACCAGGCACAGAATGATGGCAGGAAACAGTTTAAATACCTTAAGGCAGTGCAGCACTTCCGGGTACCAGTCCTCCAGAACCATAGAGAGGACAATAAGGAGCGCCGACTTCCGGGTACTAGTCCTCCAGGACCATAGAGAGGACGAAAAGGAGCACCGAGAGAGGATTAGAAGTACGCGCACAGCTCGAGAAGCAGAGGGAAAGAAGCTGCAGAAGAAGAGGTGCGCCAGGACTCTGAAGACAGGTAAGTATGACAGGGCTGAGGAGGCGGCAACAGCGGCATGATAGTGATTCAGATGAAACCCATGAGGAATCCATTCACTATAATGAGGCAGCAGAGTTACTCTGGACTCCATCTGGCCTCTGTTCAGTGGTGTCCTTCTTTTCAGAAGTGTACAAAGCTGTGGCTGACGGCACTTTTATGCAATCCTAAAAAGACGGACACTGCCGGATCACAGGTCAGACGGCGTCCACAGTGCCTCCATCTGCATCATTATAGGGAATCTTCTGCCAGAGGTTTCGTCTGATTCGCGTATTTCAGAGATATACACGGAAACCCCGGTGTAAGCGTTCAGCGCAGAGCGCAGGATAAATGTGCGCCTAGCCTTACTACGATCTTTGGGAGGTAGAATTAAAAAATCAACAGCATGTGAAGAATTGGTTTTACTTATTTCTTACGCCGTTCCTTGTGCGGTATAAGTGATTAGGCGACTTTATTCTTCAGGTCGGTGCGATTACAGCAATACCAGATTTATATCGGATTTTTGTTTGGTTGCTGTCACACACTAAAAGAAGCTTTTTAATGCGAAAAATAGTTTTTGCATCACCAAATTTTGAGAGCTGTAATTTTTCGATATGTTGGCCCACAGAGTAATGTGAGGTCTTGTTTTTTGCGCGACGAGTTGATGTTTTTATTGGCTCAGGACATTTTTTGATCACTTTCTATTTATGATTTATGGGAGGCAGAATGAACAAAACCAGCAATTCAGGAATTTCTTTTTTTTGGTAGGGGTTATGCCGTTCCGTGTGGTAAAATTGATAAGGCAGTTTTATTCCTCGAGTCAGTACGATTACTGTGATATCTCATTTATATTTTTTTATGTTTTTCCGCTTTTATACAATGAAAACTATTTTTATAGAAAAAGTAATTATTTTTGCATCACTTTAGTCTGAGAGCTATAACTTTTGGATTTTTCCACTGATGGAGCTGTATGATGGATTGTTTGTTGCGGGACGAGATCACGTTTTCAGCGGTTTATTTATATCCATCTTTTGTATCGCTCTTTATTGCACTTTTTGTTCAGCAGTATGATGATAAAACATTGTTTTTTAAAGGGGTTAACTAGTGGGACAGTTTTATAGGTCGGTTCGATACTTACACGGTGATACCAAATATGTATACTTTTATTGTTTATATTTTTTATTTTTTCATTCAAATATTTATTTAGAGATACAATATCTTTAGATTTTTTATTAATTTTTTTTTATTTATTTTTTATATTTTTACAATTATTTAAAACAATGTATTTACTTTTTTCTAACTTTGTCCCACTATGGGACTATTATTTTTTGCCGGCTGATCGCTTCTATAGCATGAGGATGCAGCAGCATCACCTTGGCAACGATCGGGACCCCGCGTCACGCCACATGATCTCCGATCCAAAGGCAGAGGGGCTGTCAGCCTACGTCCTTCTGCTCCCGGAATGCTGTGATTGTGTTTGCAGCAATTTGGGGGTTAAAGTGCCAGGAGCGGTCTGTAGCCGCTCCTGGCACTTAGTGCCGGTTGTCTGCTAACATAATCAGGTGACACCCGGCGGCAATTGCCCACACACCCCTGTGTGCGTGGGCTATCGCGTGGATGTAAAATTCTGTCCTTGGTCAAATAGGCCCAGGGCACATGGACGGATTATTAAGTCCAATGTCAGAAAGAGCTTAAAATATGAAAAGGGTATTACAGTTACAGAAATGAAATATTTCTTTTTATAAAGTAAAAAGTTGTACAGGAATCTCCTGAAAATCAAAAGATCCCATACTCCTTTAAAGGGACTCTGTCACCTGAATTTTGCGGGACTGGTTTTGGGTCATATGGGCGGAGTTTTCGGGTGTTTGATTCACCCTTTCCTTACCCGCTGGCTGCATGCTGGCTGCAATATTGGATTGAAGTTCATTCTCTGTCCTCCATAGTACACGCCTGCGCAAAGCAATCTTGCCTTGTGCAGGCATGTACTATGGAGGACAGAGAATGAACTTCAATCCAATATTGCAGCCAGCGGGTAAGGAAAGGGTGAATCAAACACCCGAAAACTCCGCCCATATGACCCAAAACCAGTCCCGCAAAATTCAGGTGACAGGTTCCCTTTAAGGGCAGGAAAGTCTGTGGTGGCACTTTCATTGATAACAACTAATATAAAACAACTATCTGATGCACTTTTTTATGGAGAAACTGATGCACTTTCTGGCAGGTTTTATTAATGTAGGAGGCTTTGCTCTAAGGATTAAAAAAAAAAAGTGCCCTAGTCTACAAGGCCAAAAATTATGGGCTTCGCTGCACTCTAAAATGTGATGTGCAAAAAAAATATACGGTGCATAAAATATGACGTATTGGTCACATAGCAAAAAAAGGGGCATCTAGGGTGTCTATTCTCATGGGATGCACTTGGATAGTGCTGGGCAGCTCGCCTAATCTAATAGTATGAGCGTCACTAGTAGGCTGTAAGCCAAACACTGTGCGTTACCTGTGTGATCAATCACTTTTGTGCTTTTACAACTAAGCAATCACCCCCTCCATGAATCGGCAGGTTGTGAGTTGTTGTCTCACCAATATTTTGAACCTGTGTTGCCGCCATCTTTACTACATGGGTTTGCTGCGCCCTAATAGGGCATTAGTTCTGAGACCTGGGCAGTTAAATACTGCTGTTCCTTTTTTGCTGTGTTAATTCTTGAATATTTGGAGGATTTTTATTCCTCTTTTTGTGGCTTTGCTTTTATCATTGTTGTCACTTATCCCCTTATTTGTTAAAGGGAACCTGTCACCCCCGTTTTTTGAGATTGAGATATAAATACTGTTAAATAGGGCCTGCGCTGTGCGTTACTATAGTGTATGTAGTGTACCCCGATTCCCCACCTATGCTGAGAAATACATTACCAAAGTCGCCGTTTTCGCCTGTCAATCAGTCTGGTCTGGTCAGGTGGGCGTGGTGACATCGCTCTTTTCTTCCCCAGCTTTCCGTTGGTGGCGTAGTGGTGTGCGCATGTCCAGAGTTCCTAATCCCCTGCGCGCACATGAAGCAAAAGCGCGCGTTCTGCGCTATTGCCCCTGTCATCGGTGGGGGCGGCCATCTTCCTGGGGCCGCGCGTGCGCAGATCGAGTGCTCTGCTGCACGGGGCTTCAGGAAAATGGCCGCGGGATGCCGCGCGTGCGCATTAGAGATCGCGGCGGCCATTTTCTTAAAGCCGAGATGCAAACTCGGCTTTGGGAAAATGGCCGCCGCGATCTCTAATGCGCACGCGCGGCATCCCGCGGCCATTTTCCTGAAGCCCCATGCAGCAGAGCACTCGATCTGCGCACGTGCGGCCCCAGGAAGATGGCCGCCCCCACCGATGACAGGGGCAATAGCGCAGAACGCGCGCTTTTGCTTCACGTGCGCGCAGGGGATTAGGAACTCTGGACATGCGCACACCACTACGCCACCAACGGAAAGCTGGGGAAGAAAAGAGCGATGTCACCACGCCCACCTGACCAGACCAGCCTGATTGACAGGCGAAAACGGCGACTTTGGTAATGTATTTTTCAGCATAGGTGGGGAATCGGGGTACACTACATACACTATAGTAACGCACAGCGCAGGCCCTATTTAACAGTATTTATATCTCAATCTCAAAAAACGGGGGTGACAGGTTCCCTTTAACATTGCAGCTCTTTTGGAGAAGAAATTTCACAGGTTGTAAAGAAGAGGAGACCATCCGGGGCAGGCCCCCCGCTTCTCAAGGGTCCAATGCCAGCTGCAGTGGTACCCTCGATTTGGACAATTCTTCTAATTATGAATGGGACATTCTTCGAGGTTCATTATTTTTATACCAGGACACTGGTAATGTATATATTTGAAAAACACCTAAATATTCCTAATCTGAGTGTTGGTAGGTTGACGACGGTCACTGAGTAGAAACTGCTTAGACTTTCTCTGCTTTTTTTTTAATATCAGAAAAATAAATAGAATTGGAACCCATGGAGAAAAAGTATCCACTCAATGTACATGTAAAATATGTTTGCATAAACCTCTGCGTGTTTATTTTGTGGAAAAGAACATTGAATCTAAGTCCTAAAACAGCAGCCGCAGCTGATAAATTTATCTGTAAAATGTACGGGGTTGTTTATTAGAAGTGCAGTCAGTGTTTAGACGTGATGTGAGTCTATGAAAACACCAGCAGTGCCCCGCGCACATCTGTGCAGGGATCACTCAGGCTTACTCACAGGCTGTATATAAGAAAGCCTCATTAAATGACTTGGCGCTGTGATGAGGTAAAAACTCAACAAGATATTGAATTCATTAAGTGCTGCCAATTAATAAAGGAAATCATAGAATAGCTCCCAGACAAGGCTAATATGTAACCCTTCAAACACCCCAAAGTGCTAGAAAGTTCAAGACTTGCACAATTAACCCTTTCACGAGTAGATGGAGCTTATTCAACCTTCTCGAATTACATATGCATAGTTGTTTTATTCTGATTGCACCCTTCCCGTCGCTAAAAATTTGTTAACAAATACTGGAAAACAATTATTTCAGACCCATTTTCCTGATCCATAATTGCTATTCAAAGATTGAAGCATAACTTAATTATGTTCTGTATTCTTATGAAGCAGCCATTTTAGCTCCCAACTTTATTGCGTTAATGGACTTAAGCTAAGCAGATAATTGGTTTGTTAGTAGTAAGGGCGGTTTTCACTGCTTTCTCTCTGAGCTTGAGACCATATTAACCCCTTCTTGTTCACGGATTATAAATTATTTTAAGATCTGGGTTCATCAATTCTTCAAGTGGTGACATATAGAAGTTGGGGAAAAAGTGGGGAATGTGCTATAGAAGCGATCAGCTTTTAGACTGTTTTTTTTTTCAGAGACAAGTCTTGGCTGGAAGAAGTGAGGGTGGCCAGTATTGGACGACGATGAATTGCTTCAACTACAAACATCACCGGTAAGTCGGTGTGTTAACGGTGCACGTACACTATGCACTTTATAATATATACAGAGCACCTGTGCATAATGGCAGTGGTGATCCCTGTATTATCTGTACACTGACACTATATAAAGAGCTCCTGTGTATAATGACACTGGTGATCACTGTATTACCTGCACACTGACACTATATATAGAGCTTCTATGTATAATGTCACTGGTGATCACTGTATTACCTGTACACTGACACAACACTCCCTGACAGAAGTTATGTCGCTTATCCATGTTATGTAAATAAAAGCTTATAACCTGATGTTAAATTCATCCATTGGTTGTAGAAATTAATCTTTTGAAAGCTGAAACTCTCTGAAATGTGGTTTAGGTTAAGAAAATAAATTGGCATCAATGCAGAAATATTGATCAGTTAATGGACACAGAATGGTCAGATTTTGGCAAGACAAAAGTTTTGGCGCCTGGTCATATAATGCACCCATTTCTAGCTTACATCCTCACCTGTGCTCAGTAAATGATCGGTTAATTAGCGTGTGTGTATAAAAAGAAACCCAGCCCCCCAGACCTTCACTGCAACTTGATCTCTGACAACATGCCAAAAATCCACCCTGCGACCAAAGCCTGGATTATTAAGAGGCTGAAAAACCAGATCCACTGCAGAGGTGGTTGGCACCTTTAATGTGTCTCAGCGTCAAGTACAAAAAATTAAAAAAAGATTTGAAGAGACTGGAGATGTGTTTGACAAGCCCAGGTCCGGCAGACTCGGCAAGACAACTGCTCAGGAGGAACAATTTTTGGTTAGAAACTCCAAAGCAAGCCCCTCTTCCACTGCAGCAGAGCTCCAACAGGCCTGGTCACCTCAAGTCCCTGTGTCAACTAGAACAGTTTGTAGGATTCTGTCTCGAAATGGCCTCCATGATTGAATCAGTGCCCAGAAGCCAGCACTAAACAAAAGGCAAATAAAAAAACATGTGCCATTTGCAAATTCCCACAGCCTGCTAAACAGATGGACTCTGGAGAAGTGGCAGAAGGTGGATTTTTCTGATGAATCTTCAGTAGAATTACACCACAGCTGCCGCAAATACTGCAGGAGACCTACTGGAGCCTGTATGAATCCAAAATGCACCCAGAAAACAGCTACATTTGCTGGTGGAAAGATCATGGTCTGGAGTTAGATTCAGTATGGGGGGTGTGCGAAACATTTGCAATAGCCTAAAATATCAATAAGTATTAGCTACCTCTTATATTCCAAATCATAAAAGGGGTCAAATTCTGCGGCAGGATGGTGCATCTCATACATCCATCTCTACAACAAAGTTCCTCCAGGCAAAAAAGATCAAGGTGCTCAAGGACTGGCCAGCCCAGTCACCAGACATGAACATCATTGAGCATGTTTGGGGTAGGATGAAAGAGGAAGCTTGGAAGACAAAACCAAAGAATGTAGATGAACTCTGGGAGGTATGTAAGACAGCATTCATTGCTGTTCCTGATGACTTCATTAATAAATTGTATGAATCATTTTTGAACCGCATGGATGCAGTCCTTCAAGCTCTTGGAAGTCACACAAAATATTAAATATGACTCTAATAGCACCACAACTTCATTCACCAATGTTATGCAACATATATTTGTATTTTAAGTTAATTATTTGTTTGAATATCACATTATTTTCTGTGGGCGACAAAACTTTTGTCTTGCCAAATTCTGACCATTCTGTGTCCATTAACTGATCAATATTTCTGCATTGATGCCAATTTATTTTCTTAACCTAAACCACATTTCGGAGGGTTTCTGCTTTCAAAAGAATAATTTATACAACCAATGGATGAATTTAATGTCAGATTATAAGCTTTTATTTACATAACATGGATAAGCGACATAACTTCTGTCAAGGAGTGTATATACAGAGCTCCTGTGCATAATGGCAGTGGTGATCCCTGTCTTATCTGTACACTAACACTATATACAGAGCTTCTGTATATAATGTCACTGGTGATCACTGTATTACCTATACACAATGACACTATATACAGAGCTCCTGCGTATAATGTCACTGGTGATCCCTGTACATTTTACGTTATATACAGAGTTCCTGTATATAATATCACTGGTCAGTTACTGTATTACATGTACACTATATACTGCATACTATATACAGAGCTCCTGCGTATAATGTCAATTATGGTAATATTAGTGTTATTAGAAATGTGTATTTGTTTTTTTTTGTGTTAACGATCAATAATGCAGTATTCGGTCACTGTGTGGTGGTAATATGTGGTCCAGATGTGATGTAACGGTATTTGTCTCTAGTATGTGGTATTATTCATTCACTATGTGCAGGTAATATCTGGTCTGGTCATGGTGCGGCAACATTTTTCCCCTGTACGTTGTATTATTTGATCACTATGTGAAGACAATATGTAGTTTGGTCATATTGGGATGTTATTTTGCACATATTTGCTGCTAAGGCCAGAGATTAGCTACAGCAGACAGTTGAGGTGACAGATGGCCATCCTTTCCAATTTGAGCAGGGTTCCTGTGCTTTTCCATGTAAGTTATGCTCTCCAGTTTTCTATGTGTTGTATTTTCATGCTATGCATAGTACCATTCTTACATGTTATTCTGCTGCCACCTAATGGCCTTTTGTGTATAGCAGTCTGTAATTAATTAATTGTTATGGGCGTGCCTTCCACTTCCGGTTCAAGGGTCACCTTTTCCTCCTAGCAGCCATGTCATTTACATTTTCACTTTCTTTGGGAGAGACACCCTTGAACCGAGCAGAGGAAGGCATCAGTTTTCAACCTCTTGCTGCTCACACTTGCAGCCACACTTGGTGCTGCACCTTGCTGCACCTTGTTTACACCTGCATTTCTGGAGAATTACTATGTTACCAATCATAGGCTGTACGTCCAGATTTCTAAATAAACAAATCTGGATTGCACAATCCCTGGTTTGCATCATCTCTCCGTACGCTGAACAGCATCGGTCCTGTCTGCTTTGCGTCGAGGAAAACGGAGGTAGAATCTCTCCCTGCCCCTAGTAATCAACCACATCTCCTATTCACCTCATGTGGGGACAGAACAGTTTCCTTAGTGCTAATTTACAAACCTTGTAGAAAATATGTTAAAAATATCCACCATATTAAGAAGTGACTGGGGCAATTTGTGCTAGACATGAGGCAATGAGATAGGGTAAAGCCCCTTTACTTTTAGCTACCGTTACTTGTATTTAGTGGCTGAGGAAAATGTACATTGAAATGGGTTTGGCTGGCAAAAATTGGTGTGTTTTTTTTAAATGGACATGGCTTTTTAAATAGCGTGGTTTCGTAACACAAACTGGGAATCCGTTGTTTAAAAATTAAATCCCACCCCTGGGACCAACAAGCTTAACTCAGCCCTAGATGAATTTCTTGATTGATATAGTTTCCAAAATGGGGTCACTTGAGGGGGTTTCTGCTGTTTTGGTACTTCAGGGGCTCTGCAAATGAGACATGGTGTCTGCAATCTACTCCAGCCGAATTTACATTCCAAATGCCAAAAGTTGCTTCTTTCCCTCTGAGCACTGTCATGTGTCCAAAAATAACTACATATTGACTATCACTATGCTCAGAAAAAATTGGGTAACAAACTATCTGGTCCACTTTTTCATGTTACCTCTTTCGATACTGAAACATTTGGTGCTAAAACAACATTTTAGTGAAAGAAATGAAAATTTTCAATATGATGACCTAATTCTGTGTAATACCTGTGAGTTCAAAATGCTCACTATGCCGCTGGATAAACTCTTTGTGGGGAGCAGTTTCCAAAATTGGGTCATTTGAGGGGAGTTTCTACTGTTTAGGCACATCAGTGGCTCTGCAAATGAGACATGGCACCCGCAGTCTAGTTCAGCAAAATTTGTGTTCTACAAATCAGATGGTGCTCCATCACTTCTGAGCCCTGCCATTTGTCAAAATAGAAGTTTCTGACCATATGTGGGGTATCAGCGCACTCAGAAGAAACTAAGTAACAAATGTGGGATCTGTTATTTCATGCTATTCCTTGTAAAAGTGAAAAATGTGGGGCTAAAGCAAGATTTTTGTGAAACAAATGAAAACGATGAAAACTTTTAATGACAACCTAACGTTATCAAATTTTGTGTAATACTTGTGAGTTCAAAATGCTCGTTATGCCTATGGATAAAATCCTTGAGGGGTGTAGTTTCCAAAATGGCGTCACTTCTTGGGGCTTTCTGCTGTTTAGGCATTTTAGGGGCTCTGTAAATGTGACATGCCGCCCGCAATCTATTCCTGTCAAATTTCTATTTCAAAATTCAAATAGTCCTTTCCTTCTAAACCCGGCCATTTGTCCAAATAGAGGTTTCTGACCACGTTTGGGGCATTTGGGGCTAAAACAACATTTTAGATATAAAATTTTAATTTTATTTTTTTTTCATTTCACTTTACATTGATTCCTGTGTGGCACCTGAAGGGTTTCAAAAATTTCCTGAAGTTTCTAATATATAGGCCACTCAAAGTCCATTTAAATCTGAATAGGTCCCTAAAAGATATAGGTTTTGTACATTTCTTTTAAAAAATGAGAAATTGCTGCTAAACTTTTAACCCCCTCTAGCATTCTAACAGAATAAAGTGAAAATTGAAACATGATGTAAATGTAAAGTAGACATATGGGAAACTGCTTCTCCTGTCCAGAGGCACTGACCACTGCTGTGGATGATGAAATGGGACGTATGAAACGATTCATCGTGAGCGCTGAAATGTGAATGTCTTGTATACAGGTTTATTTCTATTTTCACTTTCTGGCACTCTTAAATTGTATAGACCTGGGGTTCAAGTCTGCAGTGACTGCACACTATGTGACTGCAGACCTGTGAATCCTCAAAGCCTGCGCAGTGCGTGCTGTGGGGAATCTCCTGTGCCGCTGGGAGCGGGCAGGATCATGACCACAAGTATGTGATTGGCAGATGTGGTCACGGGCTGACCAGATAGGCGTGACCTCTCTCAATACAAGTGAATTCAGTGAATTCGGATGCACCTAGTCGGAATGAAGCCAAAACCATGCTAACTTCATACTTGCAGTCACGTGATTGCCCATTTCTGGCGGCATCGGAGACTCATGACAGCTTGCAGTAACTGGAGACTTGAACCCCAACCATGGACAACCCTTTTAAGGCACAGTAAGATTATAAAAAAAAACTATACAACCTTTTTTCGTGTGTTGTTAGTGTGTAATAATTCTTCCATGTGATGACTGTGTGCATTAGTATATGTCTATTATCTCAGTAGTGATTTCAGATGATTACTTATCCTATAATAATAATAATAATAATAATTTTATTTATATAGCGCCAACATATTCCGCAGCGCTTTACAATCCTGGTATTATTTAATTAAATGTTAAATGAATTCTGTAGCTACTTTATAAAGATGTATGCGTCTTATATTGCAGTTAAGCTTCTCTAAATACATCATTAATGGATGGAGACAGGACTGATGCTTTCCTCTGCTGCATAATGTGATAATGTGCACCCCTCTAGTGGTGACACTTTGTTATCTTTGTTTGGAGAACAAAGGCCGAGTTGCATTCCTAAGCTTTAGATTCGAAAGTTTATATTCTCAGGAAAATTGCTGTGCACCTGTAATGTTACAAAACAATGAAATAATCCCTGTGACTTCCCATTCAGCAGATAAACCAGTGGCATGGGAACCGCACCAGACACTTTTTCACAATGACTGAACCTAGAGTATAACAATACTAAAGAGGGTTGGGCCGGCTATTATTCACTCCTATAACTCATTTTATTCGGGTTGTCAAATTATGTTGATGAGGTAAATGATGTTAAGCATGTTTGACAGCATGTTAAGATTCACCTCCATCGTCTACAATAATTAAGTCGAGTCAAATGGTCAAAAGAAAATGTTAATGAAGCAATCACTGTTACATTTGTCAGTAATAATCTTTTGCTTCAAAGCAGAATGTTATTCTTGTATTAAATCTGTGGCTAATAAATACATACAGTAGAGTTAGAATGAACAGGTGGATTACAGTAAAAATTATGATTTAGTATAGAAATTGGGAAATCCATCCAGACTTCAGAGCTAAAATTAAGAGGTCACCACATCAAAACCCTGTCATGTGCAGCCCAATCTCCAGACCTGAACCCCATCGAAAATTTCTGGAATGCAATCAAGAGGATGATGGTTAGTCACAAGCCATCAAACAAGAACTGCTATCATTTTTGCACCAGAAGCAGTGTGAAAGACTGGTGGAAAGCATGCCAAGACGCATGAAAGCTGTGATTAAAAATCATGGTTATTCCACAAAATATTGATTTCTGAACACTACCTGAGTTAAAACATTAGTATTGCTGTTTCTAAATGATTATGAACTTGTTTTCTTTGCATTATTTGAGGTTTTGTACTTGTATTTTGTACTTTTTTTCTGAAAAGGAGAAATAGTCAAAATTAAATAAACAGTGCTTTCTGACCTCATAGTAACATAGTAACATAGTAACATAGTTAGTAAGGCCGGAAAAAGACATTTGTCCATCCAGTTCAGCCTATATTCCATCATAATAAATCCCCAGATCTACGTCCTTCTACAGAAATTATTAGGTTCTGTAGAAGGACGTAGATCTGGGGATTTATTATGATGGAATATAGGCTGAACTGGATGGACAAATGTTTTTTTCGGCCTTACTTAACTATGTTACTATGTTACTATGTTACTATGAGGTCAGAAAGCACTGTTTTTTTAATTTTGACTATTTCTCCTTTTCAGAAAAAAAGTAAAAAATTTATTGCTTGGAAATTCGAAGACGTTGTCAGAAGTTTATAGACTAAAAGAACAATTTGCAAGGGCCGACGGCTAGGCCCGAGTCACCACCAACGCTATACACCCCTGACCAGGGTTTTGGGTCCCTTGGTGAAATGTCTATTATAATAAAGTTATGTAACGTTTAAAAATTAATTTCCTCCCATAAAGGGAAGCCAACGTTTATACCTGTTTACTAGCATTTAAAATTTTTTGTATGTCTTTAATTTAACCTGTTATTGTTGTTCTTCTTTTCCCAGTCCAGGAGTACTGAATTTAGCGGGGGGAGTGTAACACCCCAGGGTCCTGGTTGTTACAGTGGCATTGCTTTCCTCACGGGGAGAGTGATGTCATGCTTGGAAGCGAAGGAGGATCTCTTTTATCAGGTAAACCCAAGCATACAACATGTTCACACTCCAGGCCAGAGGGGGGAGCTCTGATCCAGCTTGTGGGTGGCTCCCCTATATACCGTATATACTCGAGTATAAGCCGACCTGAGTATAAGCCGACCCCCCTAATTTTGCCACAGGAAACTGAGAAAACTTAATGACTTGAGTATAAGCCTAGGGTGGGATATGCAACAGCTACCAGTAGATGTCAAAAGTAAAAATAGATACCAATAAAAGTAAAATTAATTGAGACATCAGTAGGTTAAGTGTTTTTTGAATATCCATATTTAATCAGGAGCCCCATATAATGCCCCATAAGATGCTCCATATTAAAATATGCCCCATATAATCCTGCATAAAGGTTAATAATGGCCCCATAAGATGCTCCATAGACTCATTTGCCCAATATAATGCTGCACAAATGTTGTTTATGGCCCCATAAGATGCTCCATAAAGATATTTGCCCCATATAGTGCTACCCAAACGTTGATCATGGCCCCATATAGACACTTGCAACATATAGTGCTGCATAAACGTTATGGCCCCATATAGTGCTGCACAAACGTTATGGCCCCATACAGTGCTGCACAAACGTTATGGCCCCATACAGTGCTGCACAAACGTTATGGCCCCATACAGTGCTGCACAAACGTTATGGCCCCATACAGTGCTGCACAAACGTTATGGCCCCATATAGTGCTGCACAAACGTTATGGCCGCCATATAATGCTGCACAAACGTTATGGCCCCATATAGTGCTGCACAAACTTTATGGACCCCATATAATGCTGCACAAACGTTATGGCCCCATAGATGCTCCATACAGACACTTGCCCCATTTGCTGTTGCTGCAATAAAAAAATAAAAAAATCACATACTCACCTCTCCGTTGCTCAAGCCCCCGGCACTTTCAATATTCACCTGCTCCTCGTTCCGGCGCCGCTCCATCTTCAGTGTCTCCTGCACGGATGTTCAGGCAGAGGGCGTGCACTAACCACATCACCGCACCCTCTGACCTGAGCGTCACTGCTGAAGACTGAGCGGCGCCGGAACGGGGAGCAGGTGAATATCGTGCAGCACTCCCCTCCCCGTTATACCCATCTGCTCCTGGCGCGGTCTCTGCACGTCTGTTCCCTGGCGCAGGCAGCTTCTTCCTGTACTGAGCGGTCACTGTTACCGTTCATTACAGTAATGAATATGCAGCTCCACCTCTATGGGAGGTGGAGCCGCATATTCATTACTGTAATGAGTGGTACCATGTGACCGCTCAGTACAGGAACTCAGGAAGAAGCTGTCAGCGCCGGGGAAAAGACCTGCAGGGACCGTGCCAGGAGTAGGTGAGTATAATTAGACAGCCCCCCTCCCCTCCCCTGCCGACCCCTGGGTATGACTCGAGTATAAGCCGAGAGGGGGACTTTCAGCCCAAAAAAAATTGGCTGAAAATCTCAGCTTATACTCGAGTATATACGGTATATATATTCTGGTCTGGAGGGAAAGTCAGTTAGTTCCTGTCAGAGAGACACAGGGGAAGGAAGCAGAGGGGCCGTGCAGCCACGAGAAAGTGCTGCAGCTCCAGGACAGAGATATAATAGAAGGAAGAACACATTGTAGAGAGCATGCAGGGGAGCGAAACACAGGAGAGTGACAACTGGCAAGGACAGCTGCGATTGGGCTACCTCCCTGCAAAGGGCAGATACCGGTAGCCGCTAGACCAAGGTTGTAAGGGACTCCAAGACTTACAGCAGAAACCAAAAGGACAGCTGGACTTCACGTTACCTGTCTGCCCTAATACCCAGGAGACACAGTGGTGCATAGAGGCCGGGTCGTGATAGAGACCCTGTAAAAAGGCTCGAGCCACCTGTCATACGGGTTAGTGTCCCACCTTTAAGCAGGACAGAAAGAACTGTGAGGACCTTCACAGAAGCCATAGGCAGCAAGGAACGACACCACCGGGCTAGTAGGAAGGCTTCTTACTCCACCTGGTAAAGGGGACTATGAATTCGCTTCCAAGCCGGCCGGACCCTGCCTGTACCTTTGATCTGGTGCCATGGACTGTGGCTGCCTGAAGATTTCAGTAAACCAGGTAAATAGACTGCAAACCTGTGTCCTCTGTTTCTTACCGCACCACCCACCATCTTCATCTACACACCAGGAGCCCTGGGGACCCAACTTCACCTGTGAGAAGTTATACCATCTTAGCTGCCATAACATCACCCCAGAGGACCCCTTTAAGCAGCATCGGTCCCCACTGCTGAATACCACAGGTGGCGTCACAAACACAAACTTTATTCAAAACCCCTTTTAAAGACATTCCCTTTTACTTGGGTGTCCAGGGCCACGGACCGGGTCGCCGCCGCCGTGACATTGCCCTTTAAGTCCGGACCCGGTACCAAGTACCCCAGGGCCCTTGTGGGCGACTCAGGAACATGTAGCAGCCTCCTCAAGGGAAAGAGTCAGAAGTGCCATTGACCAATCTGCAGAAGCATACGCACTTCTTCTGGAAACTACCAAAGCAGGCTGAATGCATCTTTTGCATGGTTTTGAGCAACAATGGATTAATTACAGGATATGTCCTAGAGAGTGATGAGGTCTGTTGAGTGTATTATTTAGGTAGCAGGTAGTGCTACAGAGCTCAGGTAAAGGCCTTACCGTGGCAATGACCATGTTCCAATATGTTTAAGGCTGCAGCCTGAGTAAGTCTGTGGAACATATTAACCCAGTCTCTTAGACGTCCTTAAAATGTACAGAAACTTGGCAATACCCCACCACCATTTTTTTGTTTTAGGACCCAAATTTTGAACATTTAAGGGACGCGACAGTTTAATAAAGAGACACAAGTCTTATTTAGGGAAAAGCCAGCAATGGTCTTTGTCCAGCACCGGACAATGTAGAGTGGTAACAAATATGTATGCCCTTTCTAACAATTTGGGAAGAGACATATATGCTGACAAGGGACAACTGAACGCTGTGCTGGGACAATGAACTGGATGTGGTTGCTGACTGTTGTGTCTGTGCAATTGCAGGTTGTGGGCAGGAGACATCAGTGCCTGCTACCTGGACAGCAGATTGGGAAGGCTGAAACACAGGGGATGGTCCAGTGGTTTCATCCTCAGACACAGATTTTGTACCCAGGCATTCCGCCAACCTACTGGGGTGCTGCATATATGAGCAGTATGTGGCGTATGATAACAGAGGTATTATGTTGAATTTGCCTTATTAAAGGGATGTGTGGGTAAGATTTTTGAACTAACAGGTTATATATAAAGCATGTTTCATTACTCATATTATTATTCTGTGTCAAGCTGAAGAATTGTGTGGAGCATCAATCAACATCAGGCTACCAGATACACGCTTAAAGAGACCGTGACGAGGGAAACACAATAAAAAAATTATAATAATATAATATATAGAGATTGAGAATAGAAATTTGACAATTGCACAATGTACAAAGGTTTCCAAAAATTACCCAAGGTGTCTGTCTCATACGAGCTGAAAGAGGTCATGATGGGGAATTCACAATACATTTTGCAGTTATTAACATAGGTAGAAATAGGGAGTACAAGTTTCACCATTGCACACTGTGCAAAGGTTTCAAAAACCCAAAAAATCACCCACGTTGGGTGTACATAGATTACCACTAAGCACTTGTTGCAGAAGCAGGAGGAGGAGGTGATTTCCTGAACAAATTGGGTTTGGATGGTAAGGCATGGACATTAACCCCTTACCGGCATCGGACGTACTATACCGTCCGATGCCGGCTCCCCTGCTTTGATGCAGGGCTCCGCGGTGAGCCCGCACCAAAGCCGGGACATGTCAGCTGTTTTGAACAGCTGACATGTGCCCGTAATAGGCGCGGGCAGAATCGCGATCTGCCCGCACCTATTAACTAGTTAAATGCCGCTGTCAAACGCAGACAGCGGCATTTAACTACCGCTTCCGGCCGGGCGGCCGGAAATGACGTCATCGCCGACCCCCGTCACATGATCGGGGGTCGGCGATGCTTGTGAATGGTAACCATAGAGGTCCTTGAGACCTCTATGGTTACTGATTGCCCGTCGCTGTGAGCGCCACCCTGTGGTCGGCGCTCACAGCACACGTGCAATTCTGCTACATAGCAGCGATCAGCAGATCGCTGCTATGTAGCAGAGCCGATCGTGCTATGCCTGCTTCTAGCCTCTCATGGAGGCTATTGAAGCATGGCAAAAGTTAAAAAAAAAAAGTTTAAAAAAATGTGAAAAAAATAAAAAAAACATAAAAGTTTAAATCACCCCCCTTTCGCCCCAATCAAAATAAATAAATAAAAAAAATCAAATCTACGCATATTTGGTATCGCCGCACTCAGAATCGCCCGATCTATCAATTAAAAAAAAGTATTAACCTGATCGCTAAACAGCGTAGCGGGAAAAAATTCGAAACGCCAGAATTACGTTTTTTTGGTCGCCGCGACATTGCATTAAAATGCAATAACGGGCGATCAAAAGAACGTATCTGCACCGAAATGCTATCATTAAAAACGTCATCTCGGCACGCAAAAAATATGCCCTCAACCGACCCCAGATGATGAAAAATGGAGACGCTACGAGTATCGGAAAATGGCGCAATTTTTTTTTTTAGCAAAGTTTGGAATTTTTTTTCACCACTTAGATAAAAAATAACCTAGTCATGTTTGGTGTCTATGAACTCGTAATGACCTGGAGAATCATAATGGCAGGTCAGTTTTAGCATTTAGTGAACCTAGCAAAAAAGCCAAACAAAAAACCAATGTGGGATTGCACTTTTTTTGCAATTTCACCGCACTTGGAATTTTTTTCCCGTTTTCTAGTACACGACATGCTAAAACCAATGATGTCGTTCAAAAGTACAACTTGTCTCGCAAAAAATAAGCCCTCACATGGCCAAATTGACAGAAAAATAAAAAAGTTATGGCTCTGGGAAGGAGGGGAGCGAAAAACGAACACGGAAAAACGAAAAATCCCCCGGTCATGAAGGGGTTAAGACAACGTCCCCCCAAAAAAAATTGGGGCTGCATATACGTTATGTTGGTGTCATCCATAGAGATTACAAAGTTGGAGGAAATCCAGCCCTTGTTCAATTGTAGAAGAGTTAGCCTGTCTGGATTTTCTTTTGACAGGCATGTGCACCTATCCGAAATGATTGCACTAAAAACCCGCTCAAACAACACACAGTTGCTGCAGGGCATGGCAATACCTGCAAGGCGTACAAGGAGAGGTTGGGCCAAGTGTGCAGCTTGGACAACCAATAGTGAGAGGGCACTGAAGAATCAGGAAGGATGTTGGTATGGTCACTTAAATAGTCCTTTAGCATCTTGGTCAACTTCTGCCTCCTCGTCATAGTTACACCCACAGAAAGCCTTTGCTTTTGTGACGGTTTCATGAAAAATGGCTCAGTTGGTGGACATTTTTTCCCTCTCTCAGTTGCACCTGGTGTGCGTGGCCCTCTCCTGTAATCCTTGTGGGTGAAAAGAGCCGGTACCTCTGCCAGCAGCGTTGTCTGAGGTGCAGGGCTTGTACTCACTTGGGTGCGACAGGAGGCTTGTTCCATTTAAAGTACATGTGGGTTTATCTAATATATGAAGCTGAATGTGTGTGTGTATGAATGTGTGTGTGTATGTCCGGGATTGGCATCTGCACCGTCGCAGCTACAGCCACAAAATTTTGCACAGTCACACGTCTGGACCCCGAGAGCGTCATAGGCTATGTTGTGAGGCGAAATTTTAACCCCGCGCGTTCCAATTCACCAAACAATTTTGCCCCTATCTACATAATGGGGAAAAAGTGAAAGGAAAAGTGTTGGAGGCAAATTGACAGCCAGGAGGAGATGGCATACAGGTATATACTATATACAGGGGAGATGATATCCAGCTATATATTATATACAGGAGGAGATGACATACAGGTATATACTATATACAGGGGAGATGACATACAGGTATATACTATATACAGGGGAGATGACTTACAGGTATATCTAATATATAAAGCTGAATGTGTGTGTGCATGTCCGGGATTGGCATCTGCACCGTCGCAGCTACAGCCACAAAATTTTGCACAGTCACACGTCTGGACCCCAAGAGCGTCATAGGCTATGTTGTGAGGTGAAATTTTAACCCCGCACGTTCCAATTCACCAAACAATTTTGCCCCTATCTACATAATGGGGAAAAAGTGAAAGGAAAAGTGTTGGAGGCAAATTGAAAGCTACCAGATGTGAACAAGGGGGACTTAAAGAGTGAGAGCGATGGCACCAAAGAGTATATACCGTACAGCTGCTAAGGTGGGGCCCCGACATGGGATACTCACCACACACGGGGATATGAACACACACACAAAATGCCCCACACACTACCACGTGTGTTATGACCTGGTGGTTAGGAGCACCCGGAACAACCTGATGGTTAAACTCACACAGAACAAGCTCTGGGAAGAGGGAGCTCTGCTGACCGCAACCCCTAATCCTATCACACAACTAGAAATAGCCGTGGAGCGTACCTAACATGACCTAGACGCCTCTTCACAGCCTAAGAGCTAACTAGCCCTAAAGATAGAAAATAAAGCCTACCTTGCCTCAGAGAAATTCCCCAAAGGAAAAGGCAGCCCCCCACATATATTGACTGTAAGTAAAGATGAAAGTCACAAACACAGAAATGAAACAGGTTTTAGCAAAGGGAGGCCAGACTTACTAAACAGACTGAGGATAGGAAAGGTCTCTTTGCAGTCCACACAAAACCCTACAAAAAGACCACGCAGAGTGTGCAAAAAGACCTCCGCACCGACTCACGGTGCGGAGGTGCCACTCTGCATCCCAGAGCTTCCAGCTAGCAGGGCAAGATCATGATAGCCAGCTGGACAAGGAAACAATGAACAAATAAATAAATAGCAGGGACTTAGCTTCTGCTGGAGTAGACAGGTCACCAGAAAGATCCAAGAGCGAACTGAACCAGTACAAGAACATTGACAGCTGGCATGGAGTAACAATCTGAGTGGAGTTAAATAGAACAGCCAGCCAAAGAATAAACTACGTCACCTGTGGAAGGAACCTCAGAAGCAGCAGCTCCACTCACAGCCACCAGAGGGAGTCCATGGACAGAACTCGCCAAAGGACCATTCATGACCACAGGAGGGAGTTCGATAACAGAATTCACAACAGTACCCCCCCCTTGAGGTGGGGTCACCAAACCCTCACCAGAGCCCCCAGGCTGATCAGGACGAGCCAAATGAAAAGCACGAACTAGATCGGCAGCATGAACATCAGAGGCAAAAACCCAGGAATTATCTTCCTGACCATAACCCTTCCACTTGACCAGGTACTGGAGTTTCCATCTCAAAATACGAGAATCCAAAATCTTCTCCACCACATACTCCAACTCCCCCTCGACCAACCATAGGCACCACGTATCTCCGCAATAACGACCTATGGAACACATTATGGAAGGCAAAAGAAGCTGGAAGGGCCAAACGAAATGACACAGGATTGAGAACTTCAGAAATCTTATACAGACCAATGAAACGAGGCTTAAACTTAGGAGAGGAAACCTTCATAGGAACATGACGAGATGACAACCAAACCAAATCCCCAACACGAAGTCGGGGACCAACACAGCGCCGGCGGTTAGCGAAACGTTGAGCCTTCTCCTGGGACAATGTCAAATTGTCCCCCACATGAGTCCAAATCTGCTGCAACCTGTCCACCACCGTATCCACACCAGGACAGTCCGAAGGCTCAACCTGCCCTGAAGAGAAACGAGGATGGAAACCAGAAAACAGAAAAAAGGCGAAACCAAAGTAGCCGAGCTGGCCCGATTATTAAGGGCAAACTCAGCCAAAGGCAAGGACACCCAATCATCCTGATCAGCAGAAACAAAGCATCTCAGATATGTTTCCAAAGTCTGATTAGTTCGTTCGGTCTGGCCATTTGTCTGAGGATGGAAAGCCGAAGAAAAAGACAAATCAATGCCCATCTTAGCTCAAAAGGACCGCCAAAACCTCGAAACAAACTGGGAACCTCTGTCCGAGACGATGTTCTCCGGAATGCCATGCAAACGAACCACATGTTGGAAAAACAATGGCACCAAATCAGAGGAGGAAGGCAGTTTAGACAAGGGTACCAAATGGACCATCTTAGAGAAGCGATCACAAACCACCCAAATGAGCGACATCCTTTGAGAGACAGGGAGATCTGAAATAAAATCCATGGAAATATGCGTCCAGGGCCTCTTCGGGACCGGCAAGGGCAAAAGCAACCCACTGGCACGAGAACAGCAGGGCTTAGCCCGAGCACAAGTTCCACAGGACTGCACAAAAGAACGCACATCCCGTGACAAAGAAGGCCACCAATAGGATCTAGCCACCAAATCTCTGGTACCAAAGATTCCAGGATGACCCGCCAACACCGAACAATGAACCTCAGAGATAACTCTACTAGTCCATCTATCAGGGACAAATAGTTTCTCCGCTGAACAACGGTCCGGTCTATCAGCCTGAAACTTCTGCAGCATGCGCCGCAAATCAGGGGAGATGGCAGACAAAATTACCCCCTCTTTGAGAATACCCGCCGGCTCAGGAACACCCGGAGAGTCAGGCACAAAACTCCTTGACAGGGCATCAGCCTTCACATTCTTAGAGCCCGGAAGGTACGAAACCACAAAATCAAAATGGGAGAAAAACAGCGACCATCGAGCCTGTCTAGGATTCAACCGTTTGGCAGAATCGAGATAAGTCAAATTCTTGTGATCCGTCAAGACCACCATGCGATTCTTGGCTCCTTCAAGCCAATGTCGCCACTCCTCGAATGCCCACTTCATGGCCAACAACTCTTGATTGCCAACATCATAATTGCGCTCAGCAGGCGAGAATTTTCTAGAAAAGAAGGCACATGGTTTCATCACCGAGCCATCAGAACTTCTTTGCGACAAAACAGCCCCTGCTCCAATCTCAGAAGCATCAACCTCGACCTGAAACGGGAGCGAAACATCTGGCTGGCACAACACAGGGGCAGAAGAAAAACGACGCTTCAACTCCTGAAAAGCCTCTACAGCCGCAGAGGACCAATTGACCACATCAGCACCTTTCTTGGTCAAATCAGTCAACGGTTTAGCAACACTAGAAAAATTAGCGATGAAGCGACGGTAAAAATTAGCAAAGCCCAGGAACTTCTGCAGGCTCTTCACAGATGTCGGCTGAGTCCAATCATAAATGGCCTGAATTTTAACAGGGTCCATCTCGATAGTAGAAGGGGAAAAAATGAAACCCAAAAATGAAACCTTCTGAACCCCAAAGAGACATTTCGACCCCTTCGCAAACAAGGAATTCGCACGAAGGACCTGGAACACCATTCTGACCTGCTTCACATGAGACTCCCAATCATCCGAAAAGACCAAAATATCCAAATATACAATCATGAATCTATCCAGGTACTCTCGGAAGATGTCATGCATAAAGGACTGAAACACAGATGGAGCATTAGAAAGCCCGAATGGCATAACCAGGTACTCAAAATGGCCCTCGGGCGTATTAAATGCTGTTTTCCATTCATCGCCCTGTTTAATTCGCACAAGATTATACGCCCCTCGAAGATCTATCTTGGTGAACCAACTAGCCCCCTTAATCCGAGCAAACAAATCAGACAGCAGCGGCAAAGGGTACTGAAATTTGACTGTGATCTTATTAAGAAGGCAGTAATCAATACAAGGTCTCAAGGAGCCATCCTTCTTGGCCACAAAAAAGAACCCTGCTCCCAACGGTGATGACGACAGGCGAATATGACCTTTCTCCAAGGATTCCTTTATATAACTCCGCATAGCGGCGTGCTCTGGCACAGATAAATTAAACAGTCGGCCCTTAGGAAACTTACTACCAGGAATGAAATTAATAGCACCTTCGCAATCCCTATGAGGAGGTAAGGCACCGGATTTGGGCTCTTCAAATACATCCCGGTAATCTGACAAAAACTCAGGGACTTCAGAAGGAGTGGAAGGCGAAATTGACAGCAATGGAACATCACCATGTACCCCCTGACAACCCCAGCCGGACACAGACATAGATTTCCAATCCAATACTGGATTATGGACCTGTAGCCATGGCAACCCCAAAACGACCACATCATGCAGATTATGCAACACCAAAAAGCGAATATCCTCCTGATGTGCAGGAGCCATGCACATGGTCAATTGAGTCTAGTACTGAGGCTTATTCTTGGCCAAAGGCGTAGCATCAATTCCTCTCAATGGAATAGGATACTGCAAGGGCTCCAAGAAAAAACCACAGCGCCTAGCAAACTCCAAGTCCATCAAATTCAGGGCAGCGCCTGAATCCACAAATGCCATAACAGAATAGGACGACAGAGAGCAAATCAGAGTAACGGACAAAAGAAATATAGACTGTACCGTACTAATGGTGGCAGACCTAGCAAACCGCTTAGTGCGCTTAGGACAATCGGAGATAGCATGAGTGGAATCACCACAGTAAAAACACAGCCCATTCCGACGTCTGTGTTCTTGCCGTTCAGCTCTAGTCAAAGTCCTATCACACTGCATAGGCTCAGGCCTATGCTCAGAGAATACCGCCAAATGGTGCACAGCTTTGCGCTCACGCAAGCGCCGATCAATCTGAATGGCCAAGGACATAGACTCATTCAGACCAGCAGGCGTGGGAAATCCCACCATGACATCCTTAAGGGCTTCAGAAAGACCCTTGCGGTGAAATGATCCACACAAGAGGACAGACCTTGAATGTCCATATCTACACCTGTGTCCTGAACCACCCAGAGGTTTAGGGGAAAAGAAAGACAAAAAACACTGCAGAGAAAAAAAAATGGTCTCAGAACTTCTCTTATCCCTCTATTGAGATGCATTTATACTTTGGGCCAGCTGTACTGTTATGACCTGGTGGTTAGGAGCACCCGGATGGACCTGTTGGTTAAACTCACACAGAACAAGCTCTGGGAAGAGGGAGCTCTGCTGACCGCAACCCCTAATCCTATCACACAACTAGAAATAGCCGTGGAGCGTACCTAACATGACCTAGACGCCTCTTCACAGCCTAAGAGCTAACTAGCCCTAAAGATAGAAAATAAAGCCTACCTTGCCTCAGAGAAATTCCCCAAAGGAAAAGGCAGCCCCCCACATATATTGACTATGAGTATGATGAAAGTCACAAACACAGAAATGAAACAGGTTTTAGCAAAGGGAGGCCAGACTTACTAAACAGACTGAGGATAGGAAAGGTCTCTTTGCGGTCAGCACAAAACCCTACAAAAAGACCACGCAGAGTGTGCAAAAAGACCTCCGCACCGACTCACGGTGCGGAGGTGCCACTCTGTATCCCAGAGCTTCCAGCTAGCAGGGCAAGATCATGATAGCCAGCTGGACAAGGAAACAATGAACAAATAAATAACTAGCAGGGACTTAGCTTCTGCTGGAGTAGACTGGTCACCAGAAAGATCCAAGAGCGAACTGAACCAGTACAAGAACATTGACAGCTGGCATGGAGTAACGATCTGAGTGGAGTTAAATAGAACAGCCAGCCAAAGAATAAACTATGTCACCTGTGTAAGGAACCTCAGAAGCAGCAGCTCCACTCACAGCCACCAGAGGGAGTCCATGGACAGAACTCGCCGAAGTACCATTCGTGACCACAGGAGGGAGTTCGATAACAGAATTCACAACACACGTGCTTGAACACATGTACCACCCTCAGCACACATTTCACCACACATACACGAACCTCGACACATAAAAGTCGAAACACAAAAGTCGCTACTCAAAACTCGCCACGCGCAAAACACGACACGTGCAAAACTAGGCTCACGCAAAACTTGCCACACGTGCAAAACTAGGCTCATGCAAAACTCGCCACATGCCGAAAAATTGCCACATGCACAAAAGTTGCAACACATGCACAAAAGTTGCAACACATGCAAAAGTTGCACATACTCAAAACGCACCACACATAAAACTCGCCACGCGCAAAACTCGCCATTCGCAAAACTTACTGCACACAACTTGATACACTAAAGGAAACAGGAACACATGGGCTACTTGCACAGTGAACAAGTCTGTAAGAACATGTTCACACACCACCAAGAAACCTGAAGACACAAAAGAGAATGGTAAAACCAAAAACACTCAGTTTGAAAAAATGTTTGCAGTAATCCGCAAGTGCTAGTAAAAGATGTAAATAACAGGGTATTTGGTTGATACGTTTTTTGCAAAAAATGTATACTAAGCTGCTCTACCAATCTTCACGGTATACCCATATCAGAGCAGTCCTAACTAATGTATGCAATCCCTATCTGATGTATTTAAAAACCTGATCATCTGTATATTACCTGTGTGAACAGGGTTCAGAGAGGAAAAATCCATGTGTGCATACAGGGCAGAACAGCTTTTGTGCAGCTAGCCCAAGAGGAGTGGTGGAACTCCCCAGTCTTGTAGACACAAGAGAACAATCATGGAAACAGGAACACATGGGCTACTTGCACAGTGAACAAGTCTGTAAGAACATGTTCACACACCACCAAGAAACCTGAAGACACAAAAGAGAATGGTAAAACCAAAAACACTCAGTTTGAAAAAATGTTTGCAGTAATCCGCAAGTGCTAGTAAAAGATGTAAATAACAGGGTATTTGGTTGATACGTTTTTTGCAAAAAATGTATACTAAGCTGCTCTACCAATCTTCACGGTATACCCATATCAGAGCAGTCCTAACTAATGTATGCAATCCCTATCTGATGTATTTAAAAACCTGATCATCTGTATATTACCTGTGTGAACAGGGTTCAGAGAGGAAAAATCCATGTGTGCATACAGGGCAGAACAGCTTTTGTGCAGCTAGCCCAAGAGGAGTGGTGGAACTCCCCAGTCTTGTAGACACAAGAGAACAATCATGGAAACAGGAACACATGGGCTACTTGCACAGTGAACAAGTCTGTAAGAACATGTTCACACACCACCAAGAAACCTGAAGACACAAAAGAGAATGGTAAAACCAAAAACACTCAGTTTGAAAAAATGTTTGCAGTAATCCGCAAGTGCTAGTAAAAGATGTAAATAACAGGGTATTTGGTTGATACGTTTTTTGCAAAAAATGTATACTAAGCTGCTCTACCAATCTTCACGGTATACCCATATCAGAGCAGTCCTAACTAATGTATGCAATCCCTATCTGATGTATTTAAAAACCTGATCATCTGTATATTACCTGTGTGAACAGGGTTCAGAGAGGAAAAATCCATGTGTGCATACAGGGCAGAACAGCTTTTGTGCAGCTAGCCCAAGAGGAGTGGTGGAACTCCCCAGTCTTGTAGACACAAGAGAACAATCATGGAAACAGGAACACATGGGCTACTTGCACAGTGAACAAGTCTGTAAGAACATGTTCACACACCACCAAGAAACCTGAAGACACAAAAGAGAATGGTAAAACCAAAAACACTCAGTTTGAAAAAATGTTTGCAGTAATCCGCAAGTGCTAGTAAAAGATGTAAATAACAGGGTATTTGGTTGATACGTTTTTTGCAAAAAATGTATACTAAGCTGCTCTACCAATCTTCACGGTATACCCATATCAGAGCAGTCCTAACTAATGTATGCAATCCCTATCTGATGTATTTAAAAACCTGATCATCTGTATATTACCTGTGTGAACAGGGTTCAGAGAGGAAAAATCCATGTGTGCATACAGGGCAGAACAGCTTTTGTGCAGCTAGCCCAAGAGGAGTGGTGGAACTCCCCAGTCTTGTAGACACAAGAGAACAATCATGGAAACAGGAACACATGGGCTACTTGCACAGTGAACAAGTCTGTAAGAACATGTTCACACACCACCAAGAAACCTGAAGACACAAAAGAGAATGGTAAAACCAAAAACACTCAGTTTGAAAAAATGTTTGCAGTAATCCGCAAGTGCTAGTAAAAGATGTAAATAACAGGGTATTTGGTTGATACGTTTTTTGCAAAAAATGTATACTAAGCTGCTCTACCAATCTTCACGGTATACCCATATCAGAGCAGTCCTAACTAATGTATGCAATCCCTATCTGATGTATTTAAAAACCTGATCATCTGTATATTACCTGTGTGAACAGGGTTCAGAGAGGAAAAATCCATGTGTGCATACAGGGCAGAACAGCTTTTGTGCAGCTAGCCCAAGAGGAGTGGTGGAACTCCCCAGTCTTGTAGACACAAGAGAACAATCATGGAAACAGGAACACATGGGCTACTTGCACAGTGAACAAGTCTGTAAGAACATGTTCACACACCACCAAGAAACCTGAAGACACAAAAGAGAATGGTAAAACCAAAAACACTTAGTTTGAAAAAATGTTTGCAGTAATCCGCAAGTGCTAGTAAAAGATGTAAATAACAGGGTATTTGGTTGATACGTTTTTTGCAAAAAATGTATACTAAGCTGCTCTACCAATCTTCACGGTATACCCATATCAGAGCAGTCCTAACTAATGTATGCAATCCCTATCTGATGTATTTAAAAACCTGATCATCTGTATATTACCTGTGTGAACAGGGTTCAGAGAGGAAAAATCCATGTGTGCATACAGGGCAGAACAGCTTTTGTGCAGCTAGCCCAAGAGGAGTGGTGGAACTCCCCAGTCTTGTAGACACAAGAGAACAATCATGGAAACAGGAACACATGGGCTACTTGCACAAAAGCTGTTCTGCCCTGTATGCACACATGGATTTTTCCTCTCTGAACCCTGTTCACACAGGTAATATATAGATGATCAGGTTTTTAAATACATCAGATAGGGATTGCATACATTAGTTAGGACTGCTCTGATATGGGTATACCGTGAAGATTGGTAGAGCAGCTTAGTATACATTTTTTGCAAAAAACGTATCAACCAAATACCCTGTTATTTACATCTTTTACTAGCACTTGCGGATTACTGCAAACATTTTTTCAAACTGAGTGTTTTTGGTTTACCATTCTCTTTTGTGTCTTCAGGTTTCTTGGTGGTGTGTGAACATGTTCTTACAGACTTGTTCACTGTGCAAGTAGCCCATGTGTTCCTGTTTCCATGATTGTTCTCTTGTGTCTACAAGACTGGGGAGTTCCACCACTCCTCTTGGGCTAGCTGCACAAAAGCTGTTCTGCCCTGTATGCACACATGGATTTTTCCTCTCTGAACCCTGTTCACACAGGTAATATACAGATGATCAGGTTTTTAAATACATCAGATAGGGATTGCATACATTAGTTAGGACTGCTCTGATATGGGTATACCGTGAAGATTGGTAGAGCAGCTTAGTATACATTTTTTGCAAAAAACGTATCAACCAAATACCCTGTTATTTACATCTTTTACTAGCACTTGCGGATTACTGCAAACATTTTTTCAAACTGAGTGTTTTTGGTTTTACCATTCTCTTTTGTGTCTTCAGGTTTCTTGGTGGTGTGTGAACATGTTCTTACAGACTTGTTCACTGTGCAAGTAGCCCATGTGTTCCTGTTTCCATGATTGTTCTCTTGTGTCTACAAGACTGGGGAGTTCCACCACTCCTCTTGGGCTAGCTGCACAAAAGCTGTTCTGCCCTGTATGCACACATGGATTTTTCCTCTCTGAACCCTGTTCACACAGGTAATATACAGATGATCAGGTTTTTAAATACATCAGATAGGGATTGCATACATTAGTTAGGACTGCTCTGATATGGGTATACCGTGAAGATTGGTAGAGCAGCTTAGTATACATTTTTTGCAAAAAACGTATCAACCAAATACCCTGTTATTTACATCTTTTACTAGCACTTGCGGATTACTGCAAACATTTTTTCAAACTGAGTGTTTTTGGTTTTACCATTCTCTTTTGTGTCTTCAGGTTTCTTGGTGGTGTGTGAACATGTTCTTACAGACTTGTTCACTGTGCAAGTAGCCCATGTGTTCCTGTTTCCATGATTGTTCTCTTGTGTCTACAAGACTGGGGAGTTCCACCACTCCTCTTGGGCTAGCTGCACAAAAGCTGTTCTGCCCTGTATGCACACATGGATTTTTCCTCTCTGAACCCTGTTCACACAGGTAATATACAGATGATCAGGTTTTTAAATACATCAGATAGGGATTGCATACATTAGTTAGGACTGCTCTGATATGGGTATACCGTGAAGATTGGTAGAGCAGCTTAGTATACATTTTTTGCAAAAAACGTATCAACCAAATACCCTGTTATTTACATCTTTTACTAGCACTTGCGGATTACTGCAAACATTTTTTCAAACTGAGTGTTTTTGGTTTTACCATTCTCTTTTGTGTCTTCAGGTTTCTTGGTGGTGTGTGAACATGTTCTTACAGACTTGTTCACTGTGCAAGTAGCCCATGTGTTCCTGTTTCCATGATTGTTCTCTTGTGTCTACAAGACTGGGGAGTTCCACCACTCCTCTTGGGCTAGCTGCACAAAAGCTGTTCTGCCCTGTATGCACACATGGATTTTTCCTCTCTGAACCCTGTTCACACAGGTAATATACAGATGATCAGGTTTTTAAATACATCAGATAGGGATTGCATACATTAGTTAGGACTGCTCTGATATGGGTATACCGTGAAGATTGGTAGAGCAGCTTAGTATACATTTTTTGCAAAAAACGTATCAACCAAATACCCTGTTATTTACATCTTTTACTAGCACTTGCGGATTACTGCAAACATTTTTTCAAACTGAGTGTTTTTGGTTTTACCATTCTCTTTTGTGTCTTGATACACTAACCTGTCACATGCAACTCGACACACAAAAAGTTGCTACACGCATGTCGCCACACAAAACTCATCTCACAAAAGTCACATGCATGTCGCCACATGCAACTCAACACACACAACTTGACACATGAAACTCGCCCTAAAACACACGCAAGTCTGGTATTATCCTTCAAAAATAAAAAATCTGATTAATAAGCAGACAAACTACAAGAGCAAAAACTGTACCATATAGGAAATACGGCAGCTGTCAGACACATGACCTGTCTATTATGTGTATGTGTGAGCTAATATATACTGCCAAGGGGAGGGCTTCCTGTTGGCTGGGGACTTATCAGGCTGCCAATTTAGCTTACAAATACTGAGGAAAAAATACTGAGCAAATAACGTGTGAACGAGGTCTAATACAGGAGGAGATGACACACAGATATATACTATATACAGGGGAGAGGACACACACATATATACTATATACAAGGGAGATGACACACAGGTATATACTATTTACAGGAGGAGGTGACACACTGGTATATACTATATACAGGGGAGATGACATACAGGTACATAATATATACAGGGGAGATGACACACAGGTATATACTATATACAGGGGAGATGACACACAGGTATATACTATATACAGGGGAGGTGACACACAGGTATATACTATATACAGGAGGAGATGACACACAGGTATATACTATATACAGGAGCAGATGACACACAGGTATATACTATATACAGGAGGAGATGACTTACAGGTATATACTATATACAGGAGGAGATGACTTACAGGTATATACTATATACAGGAGGAGATGACATACAGGTATATACTATATAAAAGAGGAGATGACACATTGGTATATAGAGGAGGAGATGACATACAGCAGTTATATACTATATACAGGGGAGATGACAAGCAGGTATATACTATATACAGGAGATGGCATACAGGTATATACTATATATAGGAGGAGATGACATACAGGTATATAGTATATACAGAAGAGATGACATACAGGTATATACTATATACAGGAGGAGATGACACATAGGTATATACAATATACAGGAGGAGATGACATACAGCAGGTATATACTATTTACAGGGGAGATGACATACAGGTATATACTATATACAGGAGATGACATACAGATGTATACTATATATAAGGGAGATGACAAACATGTATATACTGAGGGGAAAATGAGAGGTGTGAGGTGAAAATGAGGGGTGTGAGGTGAAAAGGAAAAGGTGTGAGTGCAAAATGAGAGGAGGGAGGGAAAATAGTGGAGTGATCGGAAAATGACAGATGTGAGGTCGAAATGACAAGTGTTAGGGGGGAATGAGAGGAGTGAGGGGGAAAATAAGAGGAGTGAGGGGGAAAATGAGAGGTGTAAGGGAGAAAATGAGAGATGTGAGGGGGAAAATGAGAGGCGTGATGGGAAAATAATAGAAGTGAGGTGCTATAACTAACCACAGATATTTTCTATGCCCAGGCAACGCCAGGATCTTCAGCTAGTTGCTTCATAAACCCAGAAGCCAAACAGAAAGCAAACAACCTTCAGATCAGGCAAACAAAATACAAATGTCTATAGCAGGGTTCTGCTCCGCCAGGCCTGTGGACACACAGGCTGAGGTAATGTCCAGTATTCAGGCTCGGTCTGGTGCCAAGCACACACTTGCGGTGGATACCGCGTAGCTTCCGTGCTTCCTTCCCTCCCGCAAGTCGGACTGACCTGCCTCTCAACACTGGCATATACATTCCCAGTAAAGTTCACTTTATTTGGATGCAAATTAACTAATTACCACTGGGGTCCTACCATTGGTACCATTACATTTAGTACACTGATGAAGGTCCATAGCAGACCGAAACGTTTGCGACTACTGTATGTATATTAAACAAACCCCCTTTTTGCATCACATCCATTGGAGTGTGCTAGTTGTTAATATTCCAAGCACACACAGGAGGCCTTCTCCCTCCCAACATACAGACCATGTGCCAAATATCTTCCTTTATATAGGCGCTTGCTGCTCCTCTTCAGATGCTCCTTGAACCTCTCCACACCCCTCCCCTCATCAGACGTCCCCATTCACCCCGCTCATCATACAGTACAACTATCCTAGCCAAAGTCATACAAAAGCATTAGTGGAAGCGCAATGAGTTACCAAACTGTGACCGACTTTTTCCGACTTTGACTCTGAACTTTATCAGAGATTCCAGGATAGGGGTTACCATCAACAGGTCCTTTATTTGTCATACTTCCATGAGGTTGGGAGAGAAAGAGATTCTTTTTTTCAAAATCCCAAAGAAAAACAGGATATAAACAATATCAGTGCAATTGGAACTTTAGATAATCAAGCCGATAGAGTGTACCAGACCAAAAAGAAACATTGGGGTATTCTACTAGCATATCCAAATCTTAAAGGGCTAATTCCATCCACCCTTAATATCATATTCAGATTGGTTTGTAACACTTCCTCCACTGCTTCTGGCTCCTCCACCTCCTCTAGGCCCTAAACATGTGCCCTAAACTTCACCCTTAATCAGACACGCATCAGAACAGTGCAGATAGATTCACCCCCACCTACATACTGTGCAGGCATGGCTTACCGTAATCTGGCAGTTGTTCAAATTAATATGCCATGGAGATCGCAGTCACACAGATCGAGAGTTGTGTATAGCTATTTAGGCCGAGTTAGAGCAATAGCTATCTCCACTGAAACTGGAGCAAGGGAAGGCTGTGTGCAATAGCGGTGCAAACCTGGTGGCAGCCCTAAGCTGTGGCAACCTCACACACATGCCTTTCATGGCTTACATCCTTAATCTGGTGGTACAGCAATTTCTCCACCACTTTTAGGCCTGGATGTGCTGCTGCAGAAAGCACAGTCGCTGTGTGCTCACTTCCGACAATCACACCCCGCAGGTCATTGACTTGCATCGCTACAGAGGTTTTGCCGCCTACTGGTTAACCAACATGGTGGAATTCCACACTGCATATGTTTAGGCGACTGTGGCATAAGTGACAAGCCCTGCTGTAGCATGTCCTTTTGCATAGCCTGGGTCAAAGCAGTAGGGATGTGGTGCAAATCACGTTTGCAGAGTTGTCACAGATGAAATACCTCCTGCTCAGTTTTGAAATGGCTACTAAGATGGTTAGCGCTGACGATGCTGTTATCAGCATCACTATTCTGGTCACCTACATACCAGAGCACCCTGTGAATAGTCTGCGTGAGGAGCTGGTGGCCCCTGAGGAAGAGATGGAAGCAGACGAGGATGCGGAAGGGATAACAATATTTCACATTTCTGGACTCCCGTCACACATGCAAGTGCCATGGGAGGGTGGCTTACAGCTATCGAGGGGGGCTCATGGTACCAGACAAGCTGTTAGTGAAGGTGCAAGTGATGAGGAACAAATGAAGGGGGCTGAGGAGGAAGAGGTGATGGACATGCAACAGTCAGGAGCTAAAGAGGATAATGATCCCCTCTCTGTTATCTGTAGTTAGCGGGAGGGAATGAGGAAGCAACCTTGAGTGTTACCCAACCTGCCAATCTCTACGTCAGCTGGTCCCATTGCATCTCCCAGTGCTCATCTCTACGTCAGCCAGTCCCGTTGCACCTGGAAGTGCTCATCTCTACCTCAGCTTGTCCTGCTGCACCTGCTAGGGCTCATCTCTACGTCACCTGGTCCAGTTGCACTAGTTATTGATCATCTCTCCATCAGCAAGTCCCATCTGCATCCGTGGTACCGGTCTTCTTACTCCACCTGCCTGCATTTATTGGACATTCCCTTTGACTGCCCCAGCTACCCATTCCTAAGGTGTCAGCTGTTATCTACCCAATGTCAGTCCAGGAGTAGCACCTGGACCACCACCCTTGCCTCTCTTCAGATCTCTGTATTGTATGCTCCTGCGTATCCATGGTCATATTAGGTGAGGCTCCTAGTAACGCCCCTCCAGGTCTTCCTTGGGCTCTAGCACAGTGGTTCCACCACCCAGCCCGTTACACAAAGCTATGAACTCTGACGTCTCATTATTCTATAATTACCCTAAAATGGCTGCTTCATTTCCTTAATCTGCTTTTATGCAGGTTATGATAGTCCCTCTAGATTGGCTGTGCTATTTCATGTGATGTGGTGGCTGCAAGACATTATGGGGAAGCTCGTGCTGCTGTTCTTCAAGTCATTTCAGCTTTCTGTGGCTGATTCAACCTTCTGCTCTGTGTTAAATGGTGGCTGGCATTTTTTTTTAGTAATTCATGCAAATTGAATCGCATATTGTTTGAATTCACTGGGACCTGCAAATTTCATAAAATTCTACTTGAATTTGATCACATTGAATTGATGTGATAATCTCTAGCTATATTTATTTTTTTGCAAATTTTAAGACATATATCTTCTTCCTTTCTTAAAAAATAATGAAAAAATCCTTACTTGGGGAATAGACAGACTAATATTAAATATAGGAAAATGCAGAGAGCCAGATTTTTACTGCCAAACATATGAAGTCCAAAATCACAGGAACAAATTGATGTAATGACAAGATGCAGTAACACTCAGTATGAGCTATAAAATACTCAGACTAAGCCAAGAACATCTTTCATATGTCATGTTCATAGTTCCTCTCTCCTTCCTGTGGTCTACTCTAGGATCCCAGTAAATATCACTGCCTGATGATATACGCTGCATTGTTCGTCTGGTTTCTACACATTTCCAAACTTTTAAAAATAAAAGAATTTGCAATCTAAAAGTACTAAAATGAAAAAAGGAACAAATCATGCACAGTTTGTGGACAATGTGCTTTCAAAACTTATAAGCCAGTTTAGGAAGGTATGAGGGTCTAATACCTTGTAAACCTAATCATTGATTTAACCATTGTGATGCAGTGACCCCTGTTACAACTAGGGGGCGCTGTGTGTTCCTCAGGATATGCATGGAGGCGTATCTCTGGTTACAAAGATGGTGAAACAGTGACTTGCAGAATTGTAAATGGCCGATATGTGTCGCAGAAGGAGTTTGCGCTGTAAGCCTGAAGTAATGTTGTTGTTCTGGGACCTGTAGTCCCACAAGTATTTGTATAGTTATGAAGGGAGGCTTACTGGGCTAGTTCAAGAGCTGGGCGGGTCAAACTAGCCACACACACCACCCATCTATGGGAGTGGTTACAACTACATAATGTGACCAGGGTGTGGGTAACATGGTTCCTGTGGTCTCTGCAATGGAGTCTGTTATGGTTCCTGTCTATGGACCTGAATGTTCTCTGTAATAGAGACTGTGTAGATCCTGGACGGCTTGTGTGTTGGGAGGTCCTGTGTGTGGACTGGATCGCTGAATAGTGCACTGTGAGGCTGTAGATCTGAAGACTGGTGTGTTGGGAGATACTAGGAGTAGGATCGGATCCCTGAACAGCGCACGTACAGACTTGTGTGTTTGACGGTCCCTGGTAGGGATGTACGTCCTGAACAGCACACATAGTGGCCTGTGTTGGAAGTCCTGGGAGTAGGACTTACTGAATAGCACAACCTGTGTTGGAAGTTCTGGGAGTAGGACTCCTGAAGACCACATGGGAAGGAGTGTATGCAGAGTCTGTAACAGCACTTCACTGGGGGAGCTACAGCCCGTCTGAGGATCTGGACTGTCAGATGGCCTAGTGAGCAAGGCATTGTCCGGGATGGTGATCCCAGGTGGGCAGCATGTGGAGCAGGAGCTCCTGGAAGGTAACCCAGAGTATGGGGAACTGTGTGCACTGACAGGGGGTCAGTAATGAACTGTGTGGTCTCCCACGGTAACTGGACGAAGTGAGGTCCAGTGTGTTTAGAGACTGCGAATCAATGTCGTGTGTGTTATATGACTAGAGACATTGATGCGGTGTACAGACACCCCCTGGAGCTAGTCAAGGAGGGCTGGGGGGTGTAGGGTCTGAACTGTGAGTTAAAAGCCTTATATGAAATATCTAAATTAAAGCCACAACTTAATGTCACCTGTTGGTGCCTATTGTGTTCCATGAAGTGTAACGGACTATGCATGACCCGGTTTGTTATGATGCCATAATAAACCGCATGGACTGTTTTTGTGAGACAAATGTGCCTGTGTGACTGAGTCCCGTTGCTAAGCGAGTGTCCCCCAACACATGCAGAAAGCGCTATCTCACACCATTCAATATATCAATTTTAAATATCGATTTTACTTATTCTTGAAATTTAAACACAATCTATACAAAATTTGGTGCAAACTGTACATCTGTAAATGTCCCTTTCCCTTTAAATCATGGAGAATAATGGAATGTTTCATGTTTGTTACAGTAGAGCTCTATTAACCTGGCATGATTGGGACTTTATACAGTTCAATCAGGTTCTAACCCGTGAAATGTTTATCTCCTACACACAGGACGGGCGAGAAAGCTTCAGTGTTGAGGCTTACATCGATCATATATTAAAGGGATGATCTGGCTCCTAAATGTATTTTCTAAATATCTCATTTGAGAGGAGCCTCATTTGTGGTGTCACAGGAGGCTATGTCACTTGCCCAACCTGGAACATGACATAATCAGAAGGCAGTGCTGTAGTTAATTACTAGTTTCTTTCACCGTCGCCTCCTCTGGAGATGTCCTGGATCCTAGGTGATGGACTCTATGTGTGTGCAGCGCTAACATTCTGCTATCTCCTCCACCACCATAGCTTCTACCTGAAAGTAGAGATAGGGTGACACCAGTACTACCCCACAGCTTCTGGCCCCACCCTCAAATGAATCATCAACAGGGGGCAGTGATAGAAACAGAGAGTCACACTAGCATCAACCCCTGATAATGACTCATCTGAGGGTGGTGCTAGAAACTGTGGGTTGATGTGAAGAGGTGTCCATCCCTCCAGAGGTTATGTCTACCAGAGGGAGTGTCAAAACTGGAAGTGCCAGTCTACAGAGATGAGGGGCTGCTGTAGGAAAATGAAGTGAAACAAAATGGCCTGCCCAGGAAGGTGTGACTCCAGAGAATTAGGAGTCATTGAAATGGAATGGTGAGCAAAGAGTGACCTCACCCAGTGAGAGACAGAGCTGTGATGCAAGAAGCTAAGTGGTGAATGGGATGGCATCATTTTTGGACAAAAAGAGTTGAAGTGTGTGATAGCTCAGGAAGGCCCAAAGATAGGGCATGTAAAGGTGCGTTGGCTGGCGGCGCTAACAAAGGAGTGGGTGGGAGCGAATGGCTTGGTGAAGAACGTCACCCTGAAGGAGAGGTTGGAAGGGATGCAAAAGCCAAATTGTGGACCTCGGCCTAGTTTATGGCCTGGGGAAGGGACAAGCAGCTGGAAGCATTATGAGTCCAGTTGCTGGTGAGTTCCCCACTAACCCCGAGAGTAGTCACCACTAGGGTTGAGCGAAACGGGTCGGCCATTTTCAGAAGTCGCCGACTTTTGGCAAAGTCGGGTTTCATGAAACCCGACCCGACCCCTGTGTGGGGTCGGCCATGAGGTCGGCGATCTTCTGAATCTGGTATCGGAATTCCGATACCGAGTTCCGATATGTTTGCAATATCAGAAATCGGTATCGGAATCCATATTTAAGTGTAAAATAAAGAATTAAAATAAAAAATATTGCTATACTCACCCTCTGACGCGCCCTGGTACTAACCGGCAGCCTTCCTTCCTTAGAATCAGCTCGTGAAAGACCTTAGATGACGTCGCGGCTTGTGATTGGTCGCGCGACCGCCCATGTGACCGCTCACGCGACCAATCACAAGCCGCGACATCACCGAAGGTCCTTCAAGCGCTGATTCTTAGGAAGGAAGGCTGCCGGAAAGAAGCAGGGTGCGTCCGAGGGTGAGTATATTCCTATTAGGTATATACTCACCCTCGGACGCGCCCTGCTTCTTTCCGGCAGCGTCCGAGGGTGAGTATATTCCTATTAGGTATATACTCACCCTCGGAAGCGCCCTGCTTCTTTCCGGCAGCCTTCCTTCCTAAGAATCAGCGCTTGAAGGACCTTCGGTGACGTCGCGGCTTGTGATTGGTCACGTGAGCGGTCACATGGGCGGTCGCGCGACCAATAACAAGCCGCGACGTCATCTAAGGTCTTTCACGCTCTGATTCTAAGGAAGGAAGGCTGCCGGTTAGTACCAGGGCGCGTCAGAGGGTGAGTATAGCAATATTTTTTATTTTAATTCTTTATTTTACACTTAAATATGGATCCCAGGGCCTGAAGGAGAGTTTCCTCTCCTTCAGACCCTGGGAACCATTAGAAACCCAATGCACTGCATTGGGTTTCGTGTTTCGGCTGACCCCGACCCCGACTTTTCTATAGGATCGGCTGATTTCACTCGACCCGACTTTTGAGAAAGTCGGGTTTCGTGAAACCCGACCCGATCCTATAAAAGTAAAAGTCGCTCAATCCTAGTCACCACCTCTGAGGAGAAGACCCCTACCACCATGGAGCGGTGGATCGCAGATGTTGTCAGAGGACCAGTGAGAAAATCAGAGTGAGAAGCTGGAGAAGTTTATGTTGTTCCCACTGCACCCTAATGAGTAGTTCAAGGCTCCAGAGAAGAAAAAAGTTGAGAAGACCTATGGTCCAAAAGCCTAGGACTCTGGTGACCTGATAGCTGAAGATGACTGGACTGTTTTCTTTTTTTTTGTGTTTGTTGCACTTGATGGATTGTGTCCTAATTCTAAGGACTGTTTTTGGACTGTGCCCTTGTCATTTGGGATATTTGCAAGGAGACAGACTTTGCTATAGTTTGTTCTGGGGCCCTTGCCAAGGAGGGCTAGATCGACCCGAAGGACTGATTCTGGGTGAAAGGACATAGTCAGTTGAGGTTCCGGAGTCCTCACCAAGGAGGACCAAGTCAGTCTTGTTCTATGAGGAGAATAGAATTCTGTTAAGTGTAACTTTTTGTGGTACTTATTAGTTAGCTGGGAGCTGAGAGTAGCTGAGAGGGGCTATAGAATTACACCTTAACCCATGCGGTCCCCACAGAGGAAAGTTGAAGCTCCCAAGATAGTGTGCTTGGATGTGCAAATAGTAGTGGAACATATAGTATTTCCAGGAAGGAAGGAGATGTGTGTGATGATGTTGATTATTGTTGTTAATGTACCTGGGCACAGAAAGCTAGTACCTCGCCCATGGCTTCCACCCAGCAGCACGTTACAAGTCCACCACAATTACATTATCCCTTTTTATACAGTGCTGTGTGCACAAATATCCTTATTCTCGCACAGTACAAGGATAAAATGGTGTTAATTGGCCAGGCCCTATCTTTTATACTGGTTACCCTGATTGGCTGGGCTAGACCATGTGATGTTTGTGGCAAGGCATTATGGGGAAGCTTGCATAGCTGTTTCTGATGCCACTAGCACACTCACTGAGTCTTCAGCGGTGTGAAATAGTGGCAGGCCTTATAGTTTTATTTGCTGACCCATGCAAATTGATTCACAGAGTGTTCAAATTGATGTAGAACTGTGAATTTCAGTAAATGCGTCTTAGTCTCGATCCTTTGCTCCTTTCTAGTTATAATGTGTTTTTTTAGTGATATTACCATATAGTTGTCTCTGGATTAAAAAAAATTACCTGTCTTTGTGTGATTTGATGTTTCTGTGTTCTACTTTTATTTTCCTTGTGTGTGCTAATGATGTGGTTTATATGCCTAAGGAATTGGCAAGAGGCATGACTAATTAATTAAATATTTACCATGGGTTTAGTGTCACACCATTAATATATTGACCCAAGATTTTAATCTTGGATCTGTCCTTACTGCCTACAATGTAACTATTTTTTTTGCTGTCATTGCGGGTGCTACTAGCCTTTTAAAGAAGTTGCTGGTGCTAGCAAGACTTAGGCTGGTATCACACTTGCGTTTGGGTGGAATGTGTGGGGCTGCGTACTTCCTCCCTTAAGCTCCGCCTTCTTCCTTTAAGCTCTGTCTACTTCCGCATGCGTCCTGCGTACATATCTTTAACATTGGATATGCAGGGACATGCGTTGTATGCGGCTGCGTCTGTTAGGTGTCGAGTTCCCGCCGCTGCACAGAGGGAATCTCGAACCATGTCTGCTGCGGTCTCCCATTCTCCTTCAGCCGCAGTGGAGCCTGCTCAGTGGAGACATCGGTCCCAGGGTCTGGCTCAGGCTGATACTGGACGACTGGTTACTACTGCCCTTCCAGGCTCTGTCATTGTAGCCAGCAATGTTCAGCAGCGAGCAGGTCTTTCTGGGACTAAGTCCCGCTTTTCCCATACTGAGCATGCCCACGGGATGACCTCCCATTGGAGGTCTGGGGTCACATGCTCAGGTCCAGTAGCAGCTCCTATTGGACCACCTGGAAGGTCCTTGTCTGCTACAGCTATAAAAGGTTCACCTGGCCGCACGACCATGCGCTAGTATCAACCTATGTTTTGAGCCTTGCTACTGTGTAGTCACGTTTGCATGAGGTCAGAGCTGGCTGAAATAAGCCCCTAGAATACCGTCACCTCTGGTGAGGAGTTTTGGTTGTTTGGATTCAGATCTCGGCTGAAATAAGCCCCTAGAATACCAGCACCTCCGGTGAGGAGTTGTTTGTGTGCTATGCTGACTGTATGACCACAGTTTGCTCTGTTTGTTAGCTGTGTTACTCTGTGAGGTTAACAAGGCACAGCGTTTCCCTATCCTAGCAATTCTGTGAAGTAACAGAGTTCGCTAACACCGCTATATAGCGCCACGAATTACTAGCAGCAGGTTCCGCTCCTGTACGGTGGACCCCGGGTTGCAAACGCACCTATTATCACATATATTTATACTCGGTGCATTCCGCCAACCCTAACAGCATCCACATGCGTCGTTTTGATGTGACCGCACGGAACGCAACGCGCTCCCGTGCCCGTGCCGGCGGGCACGTCAAAACGATGCATGCAGATGCATCCGCATACATCGCATGTCCCTGCGTACCGAGTGTTAAAGATATGTATGCAGGATGTATGCGGAAGTAGGCAGAGCTTAAGTGAAGAAGTGCGGAAGTAGGCGGCGCTTAAGGGAGGAAGTACGCAGCCCTACACACTCTACCCAAATGCAAGTGTTAAACCGGCCTTTGATTATTTATTTTTGGCATAACAAACATTGTCCTGATGTCCATGTATGAACATTCTGTGTAGATTCATGGCTAGGCAAAAGCAGAAGCTACACTGGATGATGAATAAGACTAAGAGAACTCTGGTAAGTACAGTATATGGATGTCTTGTCTTTGGCCTACATTAATTTATTTTGGCCTGCATTAATTTATTTTTAGTTTGGTCTGGGGTCTCATAAATGTATGGGTTGGGTCTGAGATCAAATAATTTAAAAGTTTGGTCTGCAAACATAAATTCATTTATTGTGTCTTGACGGGGGTCTGGTTAATTTATTATTATTATTATTATTTATTGTTATAGCGCCATTTATTCCATGGCGCTTTACATGTGAGGAGGTGTATACAGAATAAAAACAAGTACAATTATCTTAAACAATACAAGTCATAACTGGTACAGGAGGAGTGAGGACCCTGCCCGCGAAGGCTCACAATCTACAAGGGATGGGTGAGAATACAGTAGGTGAGGATAGAGCTGGTCATGCAGTGGTTTGGTCGATCGGTGGTTACTGCAGGTTGTAGGCTTCTTTTTGAAGGTTTCGATGGTAGGCGAGAGTCTGATGTGTTGTGGTAGAGGGTTCCAGAGTAGGGGTGATACGCGAGAGAAATCTTGTATACGATTGTGGGAAGAGGAGATAAGAGGGGAGTAGAGAAAGAGATCTTGTGAGGATCGGAGGTTGCGTGTAGGTAAGTACCGGGAGACGAGGTCACAGATGTATGGAGGAGACAGATTGTGGATGGCTTTGAACATCATGGTTAGGGTTTTGTACTGGAGTTTCTGGGCAATGGGGAGCCAGTGAAGGGATTGACAGAGGGGAGAGGCCGGGGAATAGCGGGGGGACAGGTGGATTAGTCGGGCAGCAGAGTTTAGAAGAGATTGGAGGGGTGCGAGAGTGTTCGAGGGGAGGCCACAGAGCAGGAGGTTGCAGTACTCAAGGCGAGAAATGATGAGGGCATGGACTAGGGTTTTTGCAGATTCTTGGTTGAGGAATGAACGGATTCGTGAAATATTTTTGAGTTTAAGTCGGCAGGAAGTGGAAAGGGCTTGGATATGTGGTTTGAAGGATAGATCAGCGTCAAGGATTACCCCGAGGCAGCGAGCTTGTGGGACTGGGGAGAGCGGGCAGCCATTTACTGTAATGGATAGGTTCTTTGGGGGGGTCGCGTGAGATGGGGGAAAGATGGTGAATTCTGTTTTGTCCATGTTAAGTTTTAGAAATCTAGCGGAGAAGAAGGATGAAATAGTGGACAGACATTGAGGGATTCTGGTTTGTAGGGAGGTGATATCTGGTCCAGAGATGTAGATCTGTGTGTCATCAGCATAGAGGTGATACTGAAAGCCATGAGAGTCTATGAGCTGTCCCAGGCCAAAGGTGTGAATGGAAAAGAGCAGGGGTCCAAGGACTGAACCTTGTGGGACTCCGACAGATAGGGGGTGAGGTGATGAGGTGGTGTGCGAGTGGGAGACGCTGAATGTCCGGTCTGTTAGGTATGGAGAGATCCAGGATAGGGCCAAGTCTGTGATGCCAAGGGATGAGAGGGTCTGTAATAATAGGGAATGGTCCACTGTGTCAAAGGCAGCCGACAGGTCGAGGAGGAGGAGGACAGAGTAGTGTCGATTGCTCTTGGCGGTTAAGTGGTCATTGGTGACCTTAGTTAGGGCAGTTTCAGTGGAATGGTGTGACCGGAAGCCAGATTGTAAGCGGTCAAAGAGGGAGCAAGAAGAGAGATGGGAGGACAGTTCAAGGTAAGCATGTTGTTCCAGTAGTTTGGAGGCATAAGGGAGAAGTGATATAGGGCGATAGCTAGAAACAGAGGATGGGTCAAGAGAGGGCTTTTGAGGATAGGTGTGATGGAGGCATGTTTAAAGCTTGAGGGGAAAACACCAGTTGTTAGTGATAGGTTGAAGAGATGGGTTAGGGTTGGGAAAAAGACTGTGGTGAGGTTTGGGATGAGGTGGGATGGGAGCGGGTCAAGCGCACAGGTGGTTTAGAGGTGGTTTAGAGGTATAGTGTGAGGTTTGAATTTATTTTGGTTCTCTAAGAGGAAGCTATACAGTAAATGAAATATACATTGGAGTTGTGTTGCATTTTGTGGTTTGTATTTATTCATTTATGTATTTATTTATTTTGTGCCCTGTTTTTCTATGCCTACTGGCTATTCAGTCTATAATCTGAACATTTCTACACTCCCTGCTTTTTGTTGGCTTTTTTCTTCACACTGCCTTTTTTATAGTATACTATTGAAATAATGAGTGTTAGGCTATGTGCACACGTTCAGGTTTTTCCGCGTTTTTTTCGCGATAAAAACGCTATAAAAACTCATTAAAAACGCATACATTATGCATTCTATCATTTAGAATGCATTCTGCATGTTATGTGCACATGGATGCGTTTTTTTCGGCGAAAAAAACGCATCGCGGTAAAAAAATGAGCATGTTCATTATTTTTGCGGATTTTCTGTGTTTTTCCCACAATTCTATGCATTTTGGAAAAAACGCACAAAAAACACACAAAAAACGCATCAAAAACGCGTCAAAAACGCGGTAAAATCGCGGTAAAAACGCATGCGGATTTCTGGCAGAAATGTCCGGTTTTTGTCAGGAAAATTTCTGCAAGAAATCCTGACGTGTGCACATACCCTTAGAGTTTTTCTATGTCATTGGTCAAGGCAGGGAGCTGATAACTCCAGCTGGATAACACACCAATGCTGCTTGATTGGACGGCAATACAGGTCCCAGCCACCTTCTCAATGATTGGACAGAGCCTGCGTCATCCAGAGCATCTGGTCCCGATATCTCCATCACCAGCAAAATTAAAATGGAATCACAAGGTCAGGTCCAGGAGGAGATATGAAAGATCTCATGATTTTATGTCTATAGTGTGGTGTATAATAATTTAAGTGTGTGATCTGCATCTTAAATACATTTTCATGTGTCTTGTCAGAGGTCTGATTCATTTTAGCGGATAGCTCAGATGTTTGCATTTATTTTGGTCTTTTCTGAAATCTGATAAATTTCAGGGTCTGTTCTAGAGGCTGAATTAATTTTGAAATATAGTTTTGGATTTGATGTTAGGCAGGATTTGCATTCAAGTTCTTGAAGTCAGTGTAAGGACTTTTTGTGCAAAGGCTGGCCAAAGAACACAAAGCCCTCATGCTAGCCAGGATCAGAAGTTAAAGCAAGGCGGCATTGGATTTGAAGGATAGGATGGTTTGATAAGTATTTTGGGATCTAACATCTAATGTTAACCCCTTAAGCCCCTAGGGTGGTTTGCCCGTTAATGACCGGGCCAATTTTTACAATTCTGACCACTGTCCCTTTATGAGGTTATACAGTGGGGCAAAAAAGTATTTAGTCAGTCAGCAATAGTGCAAGTTCCACCACTTAAAAAGATGAGAGGCGTCTGTAATTTACATCATAGGTAGACCTCAACTATGGGAGACAAACTGAGGAAAAAAAAATCCAGAAAATCACATTGTCTGTTTTTTTATCATTTTTTTTGCATATTATGGTGGAAAATAAGTATTTGGTCAGAAACAAACAATCAAGATTTCTGGCTCTCACAGACCTGTAACAACTTCTTTAAGAGTCTCCTCTTTCCTCCACTCATTACCTGTAGTAATGGCACCTGTTTAAACTTGTTATCAGTATAAAAAGACACCTGTGCACACCCTCAAACAGTCTGACTCCAAACTCCACTATGGTGAAGACCAAAGAGCTGTCAAAGGACACCAGAAACAAAATTGTAGCCCTGCACCAGGCTGGGAAGACTGAATCTGCAATAGCCAACCAGCTTGGAGTGAAGAAATCAACAGTGGGAGCAACAATTAGAAAATGGAAGACATACAAGACCACTGATAATCTCCCTCGATCTGGGGCTCCACGCAAAATCCCACCCCGTGGGGTCAGAATGATCACAAGAACGGTGAGCAAAAATCCCAGAACCACGCGGGGGGACCTAGTGAATGAACTGCAGAGAGCTGGGACCAATGTAACAAGGCCTACCATAAGTAACACACTACGCCACCATGGACTCAGATCCTGCAGTGCCAGACGTGTCCCACTGCTTAAGCCAGTACATGTCTGGGCCCGTCTGAAGTTTGCTAGAGAGCATTTGGATGATCCAGAGGAGTTTTGGGAGAATGTCCTATGGTCTGATGAAACCAAACTGGAACTGTTTGGTAGAAACACAACTTGTCGTGTTTGGAGGAAAAAGAATACTGAGTTGCATCCATCAAACACCATACCTACTGTAAAGCATGGTGGTGGAAACATCATGCTTTGGGGCTGTTTCTCTGTAAAGGGGCCAGGACGACTGATCCGGGTACATGAAAGAATGAATGGGGCCATGTATCGTGAGATTTTGAGTGCAAACCTCCTTCCATCAGCAAGGGCATTGAAGATGAAACGTGGCTGGGTCTTTCAACATGACAATGATCCAAAGCACACCGCCAGGGCAACGAAGGAGTGGCTTCGTAAGAAGCATTTCAAGGTCCTGGAGTGGCCTAGCCAGACTCCAGATCTCAACCCTATAGAAATCCTTTGGAGGGAGTTGAAAGTCCGTGTTGCCAAGCGAAAAGCCAAAAACATCACTGCTCTAGAGGAGATCTGCATGGAGGAATGGGCCAACATACCAACAACAGTGTGTGGCAACCTTTGGAAGACTTACAGAAAACGTTTGACCTCTGTCATTGCAAACAAAGGATATATTACAAAGTATTGAGATGAAATTTTGTTTCTGACCAAATACTTATTTTCCACCATAATATGCAAATAAAATGTTAAAAAAACAGACAATGTGATTTTCTGGATTTTTTTTTCTCAGTTTGTCTCCCATAGTTGAGGTCTACCTATGATGTAAATTACAGACGCCTCTCATCTTTTTAAGTGGTGGAACTTGCACTATTGCTGACTGACTAAATACTTTTTTGCCCCACTGTAACTCTGGAACGCTTAAACAGATCTTGGCGATTCTGACATTGTTTTCTCGTGACATATTGTACTTCATGGTAGTGGTAAAATTTATTCGATATAACTTGCGTTTATTTGTGAAAAAAACGGAAATTTGGCAAAATTTTGAAAATTTTGCAATTTTCCAACTTTACATTTTTATGCCCTTAAATCACAGAGATATGTCACGCAAAATACTTAATAAGTAACATTTCCCACATGTCTACTTTACATCAGCACAATTTTGGAACCAAATATTTTTTTTGTTAGGGAGTTATAAGGGTTAAAAGTTGACCAGCAATTTCTCATTTTTACAACACCATTTTTATTAGGGACCACATCTCATTTGAAGTCATTTTGAGGGGTCTATATGATAGAAAATACCCAAGTATGACACCATTCTACAAACTGCACCCCTCAAGGTACTCAAAACCACATTCGAGAAGTTTATTAACCCTTCAGGGGTTTCACAGGAATTTTTGGAATGTTTAAATAAAAATTAACATTTAACTTTTTTTCACACAAAATTTATTTCAGCTCCAATTTGTTTCATTTTACCAAGGGTAACAGGATAAAATGGATGCCAAAAGTTGTTGTACAATCTGTCCTGAGTACGCTGATACCCCATATGTGGGGGTAAACCACTGTTTGGGCGCATGGCAGAGCTCAGAAGGAAAGGAGCGCGATTTGACTTTTCAATACAAAATTGACAGGAATTGAGATGGGACGCCATGTTGCATTTGGAGAGCCCCTCATGTGCCTAAACATTGAAACCCCCCACAAGTGACACCATTTTGGAAAGTAGACACCCTAAGGAACTTATCTAGATGTGTGGTGACTAGAGTTGAGCGACCTTGACCTTTTTAGAGTCGAGCCGGGTTTCGCGAAACCCGACTATCTCAAAAGTCGGGTCGAGTGAAATCAGCCGATTATGACGTAAAGTCGGGATCGACCGAAACACGAAACCCAATGCAAGTCAATGGGGCAGCATAGTCGGCAGTGAGTGGGGGCCAGGAAAACACCTAGAGTGCCCATTTTAATGTCAAAATCATCCATTCTTCTTAATGAAGCTTGTCAAGCGTAATTTACCTTATAATAATTGGAAGGCATTTGAAATTGGGGGTCATTTGGCTAAAGTTGTGTGGGGTAGGGCTGGTTCAAGTAATTAGTGGGCCCAGGAAATCTGGACCACGTCACGGCAGTGGAGCAGGGAGAGGTAAGTATTTCAACTTTGCAAGTGCTGTGATCCTGAGCAAGCAGGGGGGGCCCACTTGTTGGCATTGGCACTGGCACAGGGCCCCTCAAAGTACAGCGGTGTGTTTGCACGGCGGGGGCGCCTCCCACCGGCAGCAACACTTTTGCGTACTATGAGAGGCCCTGTACCAGTGACGTCGCCAACTAGTATTCCTCCCCCCACCTGATGAAGGAACCTGCACTTTCATCTGCACCTTCCTCTTTGTCCCCGTGTAAGGTGGTATGGTATGCGGGAAGAGCAACCTGACTTTCAGCAGGGTCACAATGTTGTTGTGTAGCATGCACGGGGAATGTTGCGTTATGGGTCAATGTACCAGCAGACTCATCTATCACTGGCTGGGCAATGGGCACGATGAAGTGGAAACACAGATATAGGCCCAAAGAATAAAGTGGGCTAAATGCAGTTCAAAATTGGTAACACAGGAATAACCAGGGGGCATTGCAGTGGAGGACAACTGGAATGAGAGGCTGACACAGAGAGTAGGGCCAAATCAGTAAGTAGTCGAAATGCAGTTCAAAATTGGCAACCGTAGTAAACAGGCGGCACAGCTTTGTTCAGTGGAGGAGAACAGCAAGGAGTGGCAGACACCGATAGTAGGCCCCAACCCAACTAGTAGGCCAAATGCAGTCTAACATTAACAACTACTTAACGAGAGCCTGAAAATGGAATTTCAGGACAGGAAACCAGGAGAACAGCAAGGAGTGGCAGACACCGATAGTAGGCCCCAAACCAACTAGTACGCCAAATGCAGTTGTTCCATTTAACCACAATTTAATGAGAGCCTGAAGATAGAAGCTCAGGAAAGGCAACCTGGGGAACACCTTGGAGTGTAACACACCATCTCTCTCCACCCCATACCCATTTTGTAGGCCTAATGCAGTGTACTTTTCTACAACTACTAAACGAGAGTCGGAAGACCGAAGCAATGGCAAGGAAACCTGGGGAACACCTTGGAGTGTAACACACCATCTCTCTCCACCCCATACCCAATTTGTAGGCCTAATGCAGTGTAGTTTCCAAGAACTACTAAACGAGAGCCGGAAGATCGAAGCTCAGGAAAGGCAACCTGGGGAACACCTTGGAGTGTAACACACCCTCTCTCTACACCCCATACCCAATTTGAAGGCCTAATGCAGTGTAGTTTCCAAGAACTACTAAACGAGAGCCGGAAGATCGAAGCTCAGGAAAGGCAACCTGGGGAACACCTTGGAGTGTAACACACCCTCTCGCTACACCCCATACCCAATTTGAAGGCCTAATGCAGCGTAGTTTCCAACAACTACTAAACGAGAGCCGGAAGATCGAAGCTCAGGAAAGGCAACCTGGGGAACACCTTGGAGTGTAACACACCCTCTCTCTCCACCCCATACCCATTTTGTAGGCCTAATGCAGTGTACTTTTCTACAACTACTAAACGAGAGTCGGAAGACCGAAGCAATGGCAAGGCAACCTGGGGAACACCTTGGAGTGTAACACACCATCTCTCTCCACCCCATACCCAATTTGTAGGCCTAATGCAGTGTAGTTTCCAAGAACTACTAAACGAGAGCCGGAAGATCGAAGCTCAGGAAAGGCAACCTGGGGAACACCTTGGAGTGTAACACACCCTCTCTCTACACCCCATACCCAATTTGAAGGCCTAATGCAGCGTAGTTTCCAACAACTACTAAACGAGAGCCGGAAGATCGAAGCTCAGGAAAGGCAACCTGGGGAACACCTTGGAGTGTAACACACCCTCTCTCTCCACCCCATACCCATTTTGTAGGCCTAATGCAGTGTACTTTTCTACAACTACTAAACGAGAGTCGGAAGACCGAAGCAATGGCAAGGAAACCTGGGGAACACCTTGGAGTGTAACACACCATCTCTCTCCACCCCATACCCAATTTGTAGGCCTAATGCAGTGTAGTTTCCAAGAACTACTAAACGAGAGCCGGAAGATCGAAGCTCAGGAAAGGCAACCTGGGGAACACCTTGGAGTGTAACACACCCTCTCTCTACACCCCATACCCAATTTGAAGGCCTAATGCAGTGTAGTTTCCAAGAACTACTAAACGAGAGCCGGAAGATCGAAGCTCAGGAAAGGCAACCTGGGGAACACCTTGGAGTGTAACACACCCTCTCTCTACACCCCATACCCAATTTGAAGGCCTAATGCAGCGTAGTTTCCAACAACTACTAAACGAGAGCCGGAAGATCGAAGCTCAGGAAAGGCAACCTGGGGAACACCTTGGAGTGTAACACAACGTCTCTCTACTCCACGGAAGGGCTGATTCTTAGGAAGGAAGGCTGTTGGAAATAAGCATTGCGCGTCCGAGGGTGATTATATTCTTATTAGGTATATACTCACCCTCGGACGCGCCCTGCTTCTTTATTTGGAATGAATGTTTATTTGCAATGTGGTGTTGACTTTCTCTATTATTTTGGTAATTAATGATTTTATTATTTTCATTGTTTTGCATCTTCTCGGCAATAATATAAAGAAGACGCGACAGGACAACACTCGGTGGATGCCATATGTGTGTTTTCAATTTAAAAAACCTTTCAGTTAACTACTTGCAGGAGAAAGTAATTGTAGCTGGTGGCCATTTTTAGTACTGTACCAGATTTTAGTTGTGTGTTTGTTTTTAATGTTAAAATGTCTGCATTTGATATCTCTCCAGTATTTTCTTTTTTGTAAGCAAAATACTTATTTTTATATTTTCTGATGTTGGTTCCAGGGGTACACGGGCAGCAGTGCCCTGGTCAGTGTAGTAGTAGTTGAAAGAATGGACCACAGACAGGCATCGAAGGCCTAAAATAAAAAAATTGGGCTGGCTGTAGGCAGTTTTAAATTGGTTCCAGGGGTACACGGGCAGCAGTGGTGTGGTCAGTGGAGGCCTAGTGGAAGGAGTGACCGCAGACAGGCATCGAAGGCCTAAAATAATAACACATGGCTGTAGGCAATTTTAAATTGGTTCCAGGGGTACACGGGCAGCAGTGGTGTGGTCAGTGGAGGCCTAGTGGAAGGAGTGACCGCAGACAGGCATCGAAGGCCTAAAATAATAACACATGGCTGTAGGCAATTTTAAATTGGTTCCAGGGGTACACGGGCAGCAGTGACCTGGTCAGTGTAGTAGTAGTTGAAAGAATGGACCGCAGACAGGCATCGAAGGCCTAAAATAAAAAAATTGGGCTGGCTGTAGGCAATTTTAAATTGGTTCCAGGGGTACACGGGCAGCAGTGGTGTGGTCAGTGGAGGCCTAGTGGAAGGAGTGACCGCAGACAGGCATCGAAGGCCTAAAATAATAACACATGGCTGTAGGCAATTTTAAATTGGTTCCAGGGGTACACGGGCAGCAGTGGTGTGGTCAGTGGAGGCCTAGTGGAAGGAGTGACCGCAGACAGGCATCGAAGGCCTAAAATAATAACACATGGCTGTAGGCAATTTTAAATTGGTTCCAGGGGTACACGGGCAGCAGTGACCTGGTCAGTGTAGTAGTAGTTGAAAGAATGGACCGCAGACAGGCATCGAAGGCCTAAAATAAAAAAATTGGGCTGGCTGTAGGCAATTTTAAATTGGTTCCAGGGGTACACGGGCAGCAGTGGTGTGGTCAGTGGAGGCCTAGTGGAAGGAGTGACCGCAGACAGGCATCGAAGGCCTAAAATAATAACACATGGCTGTAGGCAATTTTAAATTGGTTCCAGGGGTACACGGGCAGCAGTGACCTGGTCAGTGTAGTAGTAGTTGAAAGAATGGACCGCAGACAGGCATCGAAGGCCTAAAATAAAAAAATTGGGCTGGCTGTAGGCAATTTTAAATTGGTTCCAGGGGTACACGGGCAGCAGTGGTGTGGTCAGTGGAGGCCTAGTGGAAGGAGTGACCGCAGACAGGCATCGAAGGCCTAAAATAATAACACATGGCTGTAGGCAATTTTAAATTGGTTCCAGGGGTACACGGGCAGCAGTGGTGTGGTCAGTGGAGGCCTAGTGGAAGGAGTGACCGCAGACAGGCATCGAAGGCCTAAAATAATAACACATGGCTGTAGGCAATTTTAAATTGGTTCCAGGGGTACACGGGCAGCAGTGACCTGGTCAGTGTAGTAGTAGTTGAAAGAATGGACCGCAGACAGGCATCGAAGGCCTAAAATGAAAAAATTGGGCTGGCTGTAGGCAATTTTAAATTGGTTCCAGGGGTACACGGGCAGCAGTGGTGTGGTCAGTGGAGGCCTAGTGGAAGGAGTGACCGCAGACAGGAATCGAAGGCCTAAAATAATAACACATGGCTGTAGGCAATTTTAAATTGGTTCCAGGGGTACACGGGCAGCAGTGACCTGGTCAGTGGAGGCCTAGTGGAAGGAGTGACTGCAGACAGGCATCGAAGGCCTAAAATAATAACACATGGCTGTAGGCAATTTTAAATTGGTTCCAGGGGTACACGGGCAGCAGTGACCTGGTCAGTGTAGTAGTAGTTGAAAGAATGGACCGCAGACAGGCATCGAAGGCCTAAAATAATAACACATGGCTGTAGGCAATTTTAAATTGGTTCCAGGGGTACACGGACAGCAGTGGTGTGGTCAGTGGAGGCCTAGTGGAAGGAGTGACCGCAGACAGGCATCGAAGGCCTAAAATAATAACACATGGCTGTAGGCAATTTTAAATTGGTTCCAGGGGTACACGGGCAGCAGTGAACTGGTCAGTGTAGTAGTAGTTGAAAGAATGGACCGCAGACAGGCATCGAAGGCCTAAAATAAAAAAATTGGGCTGGCTGTAGGCAATTTTAAATTGGTTCCAGGGGTACACGGGCAGCAGTGGTGTGGTCAGTGGAGGCCTAGTGGAAGGAGTGACCGCAGACAGGCATCGAAGGTCTAAAATAATAACACATGGCTGTAGGCAATTTTAAATTGGTTCCAGGGGTACACGGGCAGCAGTGCCCTGGTCAGTGTAGTAGTAGTTGAAAGAATGGACCGCAGACAGGCATCGAAGGCCTAAAATAATAACACATGGCTGTAGGCAATTTTAAATTGGTTCCAGGGGTACACGGACAGCAGTGGTGTGGTCAGTGGAGGCCTAGTGGAAGGAGTGACCGCAGACAGGCATCGAAGGCCTAAAATAATAACACATGGCTGTAGGCAATTTTAAATTGGTTCCAGGGGTACACGAGCAGCAGTGGTGTGGTCAGTGGAGGCCTAGTGGAAGGAGTGACCGCAGACAGGCATCGAAGGCCTAAAATAATAACACATGGCTGTAGGCAATTTTAAATTGGTTCCAGGGGTACACGGGCAGCAGTGACCTGGTCAGTGTAGTAGTAGTTGAAAGAATGGACCGCAGACAGGCATCGAAGGCCTAAAATAAAAAAATTGGGCTGGCTGTAGGCAATTTTAAATTGGTTCCAGGGGTACACGGGCAGCAGTGGTGTGGTCAGTGGAGGCCTAGTGGAAGGAGTGACCGCAGACAGGCATCGAAGGCCTAAAATAATAACACATGGCTGTAGGCAATTTTAAATTGGTTCCAGGGGTACACGGGCAGCAGTGCCCTGGTCAGTGTAGTAGTAGTTGAAAGAATGGACCGCAGACAGGCATCGAAGGCCTAAAATAAAAAAATTGGGCTGGCTGTAGGCAATTTTAAATTGGTTCCAGGGGTACACGGGCAGCAGTGGTGTGGTCAGTGGAGGCCTAGTGGAAGGAGTGACCGCAGACAGGCATCGAAGGCCTAAAATAATAACACATGGCTGTAGGCAATTTTAAATTGGTTCCAGGGGTACACGGGCAGCAGTGGTGTGGTCAGTGGAGGCCTAGTGGAAGGAGTGACCGCAGACAGGCATCGAAGGCCTAAAATAATGACACATGGCTGTAGGCAATTTTAAATTGATTCCAGGGGTACACGGGCAGCAGTGACCTGGTCAGTGTAGTAGTAGTTGAAAGAATGGACCGCAGACAGGCATCGAAGGCCTAAAATAAAAAAATTGGGCTGGCTGTAGGCAATTTTAAATTGGTTCCAGGGGTACACGGGCAGCAGTGGTGTGGTCAGTGGAGGCCTAGTGGAAGGAGTGACCGCAGACAGGCATCGAAGGCCTAAAATAATAACACATGGCTGTAGGCAATTTTAAATTGGTTCCAGGGGTACACGGGCAGCAGTGGTGTGGTCAGTGGAGGCCTAGTGGAAGGAGTGACCGCAGACAGGCATCGAAGGCCTAAAATAATAACATATGGCTGTAGGCAATTTTAAATTGGTTCCAGGGGTACACGGGCAGCAGTGACCTGGTCAGTGTAGTAGTAGTTGAAAGAATGGACCGCAGACAGGCATCGAAGGCCTAAAATAAAAAAATTGGGCTGGCTGTAGGCAATTTTAAATTGGTTCCAGGGGTACACGGGCAGCAGTGGTGTGGTCAGTGGAGGCCTAGTGGAAGGAGTGACCGCAGACAGGCATCGAAGGCCTAAAATAATAACACATGGCTGTAGGCAATTTTAAATTGGTTCCAGGGGTACACGGGCAGCAGTGCCCTGGTCAGTGTAGTAGTAGTTGAAAGAATGGACCGCAGACAGGCATCGAAGGCCTAAAATAATAACACATGGCTGTAGGCAATTTTAAATTGGTTCCAGGGGTACACGGACAGCAGTGGTGTGGTCAGTGGAGGCCTAGTGGAAGGAGTGACCGCAGACAGGCATCGAAGGCCTAAAATAATAACACATGGCTATAGGCAATTTTAAATTGGTTCCAGGGGTACACGGGCAGCAGTGGTGTGGTCAGTGGAGGCCTAGTGGAAGGAGTGACCGCAGACAGGCATCGAAGGCCTAAAATAATAACACATGGCTGTAGGCAATTTTAAATTGGTTCCAGGGGTACACGGGCAGCAGTGACCTGGTCAGTGTAGTAGTAGTTGAAAGAATGGACCGCAGACAGGCATCGAAGGCCTAAAATAAAAAAATTGGGCTGGCTGTAGGCAATTTTAAATTGGTTCCAGGGGTACACGGGCAGCAGTGGTGTGGTCAGTGGAGGCCTAGTGGAAGGAGTGACCGCAGACAGGCATCGAAGACCTAAAATAATAACACATGGCTGTAGGCAATTTTAAATTGGTTCCAGGGGTACACGAGCAGCAGTGCCCTGGTCATTGTAGTAGTAGTTGAAAGAATGGACCGCAGACAGGCATCGAAGGCCTAAAATAATAACACATGGCTGTAGGCAATTTTAAATTGGTTCCAGGGGTACACGGACAGCAGTGGTGTGGTCAGTGGAGGCCTAGTGGAAGGAGTGACCGCAGACAGGCATCGAAGGCCTAAAATAATAACACATGGCTGTAGGCAATTTTAAATTGGTTCCAGGAATACACGGGCAGCAGTGGTGTGGTCAGTGGAGGCCTAGTGGAAGGAGTGACCGCAGACAGGCATCGAAGGCCTAACATAACAAAAATGTCAATACAATGGTATTGTCAGTGGCAGGCATTGAAGGATGTCAGCGCATAGACTAAACATTGGTGGAGCTGTGAGATAATTTTGCAAGTGGTAGAGTACTGTTTGAGCTGGGGTGGGGGGAAACTGTCTTGTGGCCGGTGGTACAGGCCCAGGGCCCCTCATATTACAACGGTGTGTCTGACGTTGGGTGCGCACCACCAACGCCAGAGACACTTTATTGTACTAGGAGGGACCCAGTGGCAGTGCCGTCGACCAAAAGCGGGCTCACCCACCTCTTCAGACAAACTGCACTCTCACGGGTGCTGTCGCCAAGTGTCGATACCACGGCCCCGTGTGGGGAGTTTGGCCATTTAGTGAGGTGTAAACATGTCGTATGCTGGACAATCAGGTGCTGAAAATTACGAGATTGGAAAAGGCATTCAGAATAGTCCACAGGCAAGACCTTTTCATAGGAAAGCTAGGTGTCAGCCGGGCAAGGTGGGGCAAAAGATTTCGAAATCCAGTTGTGGTTCATTTTAATGAAGGTTAGATCATCTACATTTTGGGTAGCCAGACGAGTCCTTTTTTCTGTTAGTATTGAACCTGCAGCACTGAATACTCTTTCTGATAGGACACTAGCTGCCGGGCAAGCAAGCTCCTGCAATGCATATTCTGCCAATTCTGGCCAGGTGTCTAATTTTGATGCCCAGTAATCAAATGGGAATGACGGTTGAGGGAGAACATCGATAAGGGATGAAAAATAGTTTGTAACCATACTGGACAAATGTTGTCTCCTGTCACTTTGAATTGATGCTGCAGTACCTGTCCTGTCTGCGGTCATAGCAAAATCACTCCACAACCTGGTCAGAAAACCCCTCTGGCCAACGCCACTTCTGATTTCTGCCCCTCTAACTCCTCTGGTCTGCTGGCCCCTGCAGCTCGTGTGAGAACGATCACGGGCGCTGTGTGCAGGGAATGCCAGAAGCAAACGGTCAACAAGAGTTGATTGTTTGGTTGCTAATATTAGTTCCAAGTTCTCATGTGGCATTATATTTTGCAATTTGCCTTTATAGCGTGGATCAAGGAGGCAGGCCAACCAGTAATCGTCATCATTCATCATTTTAGTTATGCGTGTGTCCCTTTTGAGGATACGTAAGGCATAATCCGCCATGTGGGCCAAAGTTCCAGTTCTCAAATCTGCGGTTGTGCTTGGTTGAGGGGCAGTTTCAGGCAAATCCACGTCACTTGTGTCCCTCAAAAAACCAGAACCCGGCCTTGCCGCGCCACCAATTTCCAGTGGCCCCGGAAAAGCTTCCTCATTAAAAATATAATCATCCCCATCATCCTCCTCGTCCTCCTCCTCCTCTTCGCCCGCTACCTCATCCTGTACACTGCCCTGGCCAGACAATGGCTGACTGTCATCAAGGCTTTCCTCTTCCTCAGCTGCAGACGCCTGATCCTTTATGTGCGTCAAACTTTGCATCAGCAGACGCATTAGGGGGATGCTCATGCTTATTATGGAGTTGTCTGCACTAACCAGCCGTGTGCATTCCTCAAAACACTGAAGGACTTGACACATGTCTTGAATCTTCGACCACTGCACACCTGACAACTCCATGTCTGCCATCCTACTGCCTGCCCGTGTATGTGTATCCTCCCACAAAAACATAACAGCCCGCCTCTGTTCACACAGTCTCTGAAGCATGTGCAGTGTTGAGTTCCACCTTGTTGCAACGTCTATGATTAGGCGATGCTGGGGAAGGTTCAAAGAACGCTGATAGGTCTGCATACGGCTGGAGTGTACGGGCGAACGGCGGATATGTGAGCAAAGTCCACGCACTTTGAGGAGCAGGTCGGATAACCCCGGATAACTTTTCAGGAAGCACTGCACCACCAGGTTTAAGGTGTGAGCCAGGCAAGGAATGTGTTTCAGTTGGGAAAGGGAGATGGCAGCCATGAAATTCCTTCCGTTATCACTCACTACCTTGCCTGCCTCAAGATCTACAGTGCCCAGCCACGACTGCGTTTCTTTCTGCAAGAACTCGGACAGAACTTCTGCGGTGTGTCTGTTGTCGCCCAAACACTTCATAGCCAATACAGCCTGCTGACGTTTGCCAGTAGCTGCCCCATAATGGGAGACCTGGTGTGCAACAGTGGCAGCTGCGGATGGAGTGGTTGTGCGACTGCGGTCTGTGGACGAGCTCTCGCTTCTGCAGGAGGACGAAGAGGAGGAGGAGGGGGTGCGAACGGCTACAGCCAATTGTTTCCTAGACCGTGGGCTAGGCAGAACTGTCCCAAACTTGCTGTCCCCTGTGGACCCTGCATCCACCACATTTAACCAGTGTGCCGTGATGGACACGTAACGTCCCTGGCCATGCCTACTGGTCCATGCATCTGTTGTCAGGTGCACCTTTGTGCTCACAGATTGCCTGAGTGCATGGACGATGCGCTCTTTAACATGCTGGTGGAGGGCTGGGATGGCTTTTCTGGAAAAAAAGTGTCGACTGGGTAGCTCGTAGCGTGGTACAGCGTAGTCCATCAGGGCTTTGAAAGCTTCGCTTTCAACTAACCGGTAGGGCATCATCTCTAACGAGATTAGTCTAGCTATGTGTGCGTTCAAACCCTGTGTACGCGGATGCGAGGCTAAGTACTTCCTTTTTCTAACCATAGTCTCATGTAGGGTGAGCTGGACTGGAGAGCTGGAGATCGTGGAACTAGCGGGGGTGCCGGTGGACATGGCAGACTGAGAGACGGTGGGAGATGGTATTGTTGCCACCGGTGCCCTAGATGCAGTGTTTCCTACTACGAAACTGGTGATTCCCTGACCCTGACGGCTTTGGCCTGGCAAAGAAACCTGCACAGATACTGCAGGTGGTGCGGAAAATGGTGGCCCTACACTGCCGGAAGGGATGTTGCGTTGCTGACTAGCTTCATTGGCCGAGGGTGCTACAACCTTAAGGGACGTTTGGTAGTTAGTCCAGGCTTGCAAATGCATGGTGGTTAAATGTCTATGCATGCAACTTGTATTGAGACTTTTCAGATTCTGTCCTCTGCTTAAGGTAGTTGAACATTTTTGACAGATGACTTTGCGCTGATCAATTGGATGTTGTTTAAAAAAATGCCAGACTGCACTCTTTCTAGCATCGGATACCTTTTCAGGCATTGCAGACTGAGCTTTAACCGGATGGCCACGCTGTCCTCCAACAGGTTTTAGCTTTGCCACGCGTTTTGGGCAAGATACGGGCCCGGCAGATGGAACCTGTTGCGATGTTGATGCCTGCTGCGGCCCCTCCTCCTCCGCTTCAGAACTGCTGCCGCCTGCACCCTGTTCCCCCAATGGCTGCCAATCGGGGTCAAGAACTGGGTCATCTATTACCTCTTCTTGTAGCTCGTGTGCAACTTCGTCTGTGTCACCGTGGCGGTCGGTGGTATAGCGTTCGTGATGGGGCAACATAGTCTCATCAGGGTCTGATTCTTGATCAGCACCCTGCGATGGCAATGTTGTGGTCTGAGTCAAAGGACCAGGATAGTAGTCTGGCTGTGGCTGTGCATCAGTGCACTCCATGTCAGATTCAACTTGTAATGGGCATGGACTGTTAACTGCTTCACTTTCTAAGCCAGGGACGGTATGTGTAAAGAGCTCCATGGAGTAACCCGTTGTGTCGCCTGCTGCATTCTTCTCTGTTGTTGTTTTTGCTGAAGAGGACAAGGAAGCGACTTGTCCCTGACCGTGAACATCCACTAACGACGCGCTGCTTTGACATTTACCAGTTTCACGAGAGGAGGCAAAAGAGCTAGAGGCTGAGTCAGCAAGATAAGCCAAAACTTGCTCTTGCTGCTCCGGCTTTAAAAGCGGTTTTCCTACTCCCAGAAAAGGGAGCGTTCGAGGCCTTGTGTAGGCAGATGACGAACCTGGCTCCACAGCTCCAGACTTAGGTGCAATATTTTTTTTCCCACGACCAGCTGATGCTCCACCACTACCACTACCCTCATTACCAGCTGACAATGAACGCCCCCGGCCACGACCTCTTCCACCAGACTTCCTCATTGTTTTAAAAACGTTAACAAACGAACGGTATTTGTTGCTGTCACACAACTTACACGGTGAGCTATAACTTCAGTATGATTTAGCTACCCCTTTACAGGTGGGTGAGACCACAACGAAAATCAGCCACAATGTTACACACTCTGTTGTTGTTGGCAACAAATGAGATGGCACACACGCAGGACTGTCACTGAAGCGCAAATGTAAATATTTATCTCCCACTGATTTGTGTTTGTTTTTTTTAAAAGGGAGACTTCAGAAAAAAAAAAAATTTAAAAAAAATTATTTTTTACAGAAGAATTTATAAAACAAATAAAATGAAATGATTGTTTCAGGGAGAATTTAGGAAAAAAAAAAAAAAAAAAAAAAGGCTTTGTAGGGCCCACTGAGTGAGAGAAGACGCACACAGGAGTCAGGAGTGGCACACAAGCCCAGAGGCCAATATTAATCTCCCACCGATTGATTTAGTTATTTTTTTTGGTAAAAAAAAATTAATAGGCTTTCTATGGCCCACAATTGGGGAGAGAGATAGAGATGGCACACCCAGGAGTCAAGACTGGCACACAAGCAGAAGGGGCAATATGAATCTCCCACAGATTTTTTTTTTTTTTTTTTTTTTTCAGGGAGACTTGAGAGAAAAAAAAATACCAAAATAATAATTTTTTTCAGGAATAATTTAGAAACCAAAGAAAATAAAATGATTGTTTCAGGGAGAATTTAGAAAACAAATAAAACAAAAAATAGGCTTTCTAGGGCCCACTGAGTGACAGATGACGCACACAGGAGTCAGGAGTGGCACACAAGCCCAGAGGCCAATATTAATCTCCCACCGATTGATTTAGTTATTTTTTTTGGTAGATTTTGGAACCCAAATCAAGCAAAAAAATTAATAGGCTTTCTATGGCCCACAATTGGGGAGAGAGAGAGAGATGGCACACCCAGGAGTCAAGACTGGCACACAAGCAGAAGGGGCAATATGAATCTCCCACAGATTTTTTTTTTTTTTTTTCAGGGAGACTTGAGAGAAAAAAAAATACAAAAAAAATGATTTTTTTCAGGAATAATTTAGAAACCAAAGAAAATAAAATGATTGTTTCAGGGAGAATTTAGAAAACAAATAAAACAAAAAATAGGCTTTCTAGGGCCCACTGAGTGACAGATGACGCACACAGGAGTCAGGAGTGGCACACAAGCCCAGAGGCCAATATTAATCTCCCACTGATTGATTTAGTGATTTTTTTCAGGTAGATTTTGGAACCCAAATCAAGCAAAAAAATTAATAGGCTTTCTATGGCCCACAATTGGGGAGAGAGAGAGAGAGATGGCACACCCAGTAGTCAAGACTGGCACACAAGCAGAAGGGGCAATATGAATCTCCCACAGATTTTTTTTTTTTTTTTTTTTTTTTCAGGAAGACTTGAGAGAAAAAAAAATACAAAAAAAATGATTTTTTTCAGGAATAATTTAGAAACCAAAGAAAATAAAATGATTGTTTCAGGGAGAATTTAGAAAACAAATAAAACAAAAAATAGGCTTTCTAGGGCCCACTGAGTGACAGATGACGCACACAGGAGTCAGGAGTGGCACACAAGCCCAGAGGCCAATATTAATCTCCCACTGATTGATTTAGTGATTTTTTTCAGGTAGATTTTGGAACCCAAATCAAGCAAAAAAATTAATAGGCTTTCTATGGCCCACAATTGGGGAGAGAGAGAGAGATGGCACACCCAGGAGTCAAGACTGGCACACAAGCAGAAGGGGCAATATGAATCTCCCACAGATTTTTTTTTTTTTTTTTTTTTCAGGGAGACTTGAGAGAAAAAAAAATACAAAAAAAATGATTTTTTTCAGGAATAATTTAGAAACCAAAGAAAATAAAATGATTGTTTCAGGGAGAATTTAGAAAACAAATAAAACAAAAAATAGGCTTTCTAGGGCCCACTGAGTGACAGATGACGCACACAGGAGTCAGGAGTGGCACACAAGCCCAGAGGCCAATATTAATCTCCCACTGATTGATTTAGTGATTTTTTTCAGGTAGATTTTGGAACCCAAATCAAGCAAAAAAATTAATAGGCTTTCTATGGCCCACAATTGGGGAGAGAGAGATGGCACACCCAGGAGTCAAGACTGGCACACAAGCAGAAGGGGCAATATGAATCTCCCACAGATTTTTTTTTTTTTTTTCAGGGAGACTTGAGAGAAACAAAAATAAAAAAAAAATGATTTTTTTCAGGAATAATTTAGAAACCAAAGAAAATAAAATGATTGTTTCAGGGAGAATTTAGAAAACAAATAAAACAAAAAATAGGCTTTCTAGGGCCCACTGAGTGACAGATGACGCACACAGGAGTCAGGAGTGGCACACAAGCCCAGAGGCCAATATTAATCTCCCACTGATTGATTTAGTGATTTTTTTCAGGTAGATTTTGGAACCCAAATCAAGCCAAAAAATTAATAGGCTTTCTATGGCCCACTGAGTGAGAGATGGCACACACAGGAGTAAGGAGTGGCACACAAGCCCTGAGGCCAATATTTTTCTCCCACTGATTGATTGATTGATTTTTTCAGGTAGAATTAGGAACCCAAATCAACCCAAAAAATAAATAGGCTTTCTATGGCCCACTATTTGTGAGAGAGATGGCACGCTCAGGACTGGCACACAAGCCCAGAGGCCAATATTAATCTCCCACTTTTTTTTTTTTTCCAGGGAAAATTTATAAACCCAATAAAAAAAAAAAATAATAAATAGGCTTTCTATGGCCCACTATCTGAGAGAGAGAGATGGCACGCTTAGGACTGGCACACAAGCCCAAAGGCCAATATTAATCTCCCACTGATTGATTGATTGATTTTTTCAGGTAGAATTATGAACCCAAATCAACCAAAAAAATAAATAGGCTTTCTATGGCCCACTATTTGTGAGAGAGATGGCACGCTCAGGACTGGCACACAAGCCCAGAGGCCAATATTAATCTCCCACTTTTTTTTTTTTTCCAGGGAAAATTTATAAACCCAATAAAATAATAAAAAAATAGGCTTTCTATGGCCCACTATCTGAGAGAGAGAGAGATGGCACGCTTAGGACTGGCACACAAGCCCAAAGGCCAATATTAATCTCCCACTGATTGATTTATTGATTTTTTCAGGTAGAATTTAGAACCCAAATCAAGCAAAAAAATTAATAGGCTTTCTATGGCCCACTGAGTGAGAGATGGCACACACAGGAGTCAGGAGTGGCACACAAGCCCTGAGGCCAATATTTTTCTCCCACTGATTGATGTTGTGATTTTTTCTGGTAGATTTTGGAACCCAAATCAAGCAAAAAAATTTATAGGCTTTCTATGGCCCACTGAGTGAGAGATGACACAGACAGAGATGGCACTCTAGCAGAAATGTCAATCTTAATCTCCCACAAAAAAAAAAAAAAAAAAAAGGAACTGTCCTTCAATTACTATCTCCCTGCAGTAATCTCAGCCAGGTATGGCAGGCAGCAATAAGGAGTGGACTGATGCACAAATTAAATAAAAAGTGTGGACAAACAAACAAGATAGCTGTGCAGAAAGGAAGGAACAAGAGGATTTGTGCTTTGAAAAAAGCAGTTGGTTTGCACAGCGGCGTACACACAGCAATGCAGCTATCAGGGAGCCTTCTAGGGCAGCCCAATGAGCTACAGCGCTGAGGAAAAAAAAAAAAAAGGAGCTTCCACTGTCCCTGCACACCGAAGGTGGTGTTGGGCAGTGGAAATCGCTACAGCACAAGCGGTTTTGTGGTTAATGGACCCTGCCTAACGCTATCCCTGCTTCTGACGAAGCGGCAGCAACCTCTCCCTAAGCTCAGATCAGCAGCAGTAACATGGCGGTCGGCGGGAACTCCCCTTTATAGCCCCTGTGACGCCGCAGACAGCAAGCCAATCACTGCAATGCCCTTCTCTAAGATGGTGGGGACCAGGACCTATGTCATCACGCTGCCCACACTCTGCGTTTACCTTCATTGGCTGAGAAATGGCGCTTTTCGCGTCATTGAAATGCGACTTTGGCGCGAAAGTCGCGTACCGCATGGCCGACCACGCACAGGGGTCGGATCGGGTTTCATGAAATTCGACTTCGCCAAAAGTCGGCGACTTTTGAAAATGTTCGACCCGTTTCGCTCAACCCTAGTGGTGACCACTTTGACCCACCAAGTGCTTCACAGAAGTTTATAATGCAAAGCCGTAAAAATAAAAAATCATATTTTTTCACAAAAATGATCTTTTCGCCCCCAATTTTTTATTTTCCCAAGAGTAAGAGAAGAAATTGGACCTCAAAAATTGTTGTCCAATTTGTCCTGAGTACGCTGATACCCCATATATGGGTGTAAACCATTGTTTGGGCGTATGGCAGAGCTCGGAAGGGAAGGAGCGCCATTTTACTTTTCAATGCAAAATTGACTGGAATTGAGATGGGATGCCATGTTGCGTTTGGAGAGCCCCTGATGTGCCTAAACATTGAAACCCCCACAAGTGACACCATTTTGGAAAGTAGACCCCTTAAGGAACTTATCTAGATGTGTGGTGAGCACTTTGACCCAACAAGTGCTTCACAGAAGTTAATAATGCAGAGCCGTAAAAATAAAAAAATCATATTTTTTCACAAAAATGATCTTTTTGCCCCCAATTTTTTATTTTTCCAAGGGTAAGAGAAGAAATTAGATGACAAAAGTTGTTGTGCAATTTGTCCTGAGTGCGACGATACCCCATATGTGGGGGTAAACCACTTTTTGGGCGCATAGCAGAGCTCGGAAGGGAAGGAGCGCCATTTGACTTTTCAATGCAAAATTGACTGGAATTAAGATGGGACGCCATGTTGGTTTGGAGAGCCCCTGATGTGCCTAAACATTAAACCCCCCCACAAGTGACACCATTTTGGAAACTAGACCCCCTAAGGAACTCATCTAGATGTGTTTTGAGAGCTTTGAACCCCCAAGTGTTTCACTACAGTTTATAACGCAGAGCCGTGAAAATAATTTTTATTTTTGCAAAAATTGTTTTTTAGCCCCCAGTTTTGTATTTTCACAAGGGTATCAGAAAAAATTGGACCCCAAAAGTTGTTGTCCAATTTGTCCTGAGTACGCTGATACCCAATATGTGGGGGGAACTACTGTTTGGGCGCATGGCAGAGCTCGGAAGGGAAGGAGCGCCATTTGGAATGCAGACTTAAATGGATTGGTCTGCAGGCGTCAAGTTGCATTTGCAGAGCCCCTGATGTACCCAAACAGTACAAACCCCCCACAAGTGACCCCATATTAGAAACTAGACCTCCCAAAGAACTTATCTAGATGTGTTGTGAGAACTTTGAACCCCTAAGTGTTTCACTACAGTTTATAACGCAGAGCCGTGAAAATAAAAATTATTTTTTTTGTCACAAAAAATGATTTTTAGCCCCCCAAATTTTTATTTTCCCAAGGATAACAAGAGAACTTGGACCCAAAAAGTTGTTGTCCAATGTATCCTGAGTACACTGATGCCCAATATGTTGGGGTAAACCCCTGTTTGGGCGCACGGGAGAGCTCGGAAGTGAAGGAGCACTGTTTTACTTTTTCAATGCAGAATTGGCTGGAATTGAGATCGGACGCCATGTCGCGTTTGGAGAGCCCCTGATGTGCCTGAACAGTGGAAACTCCCCAATTCTACCTGAAACTCTAATCCAAATGCACCCCTAACCCAAATCCCAACGGTAACCCTAACCACACACTTAACCCTGACACACCCCTAATTCTAATCCCAACCGTAAATGTAATCCAAACCCTAACCCTAGCCCTAACCCTAGCCCTAACCCTAATGGGAAAATGGAAATACAGTTAAGTCCATAAATATTTGGACAGAGACAACATTTTTCTAATTTTGGATATAGACATTACCACAATGAATTTTAAACAAGACAATTCAGATGCAGTTGAAGTTCAGACTTTCAGCTTTCATGTGAGGGCATCCACATTAAAATTGGATGAAGGGTTTAGGAGTTTCAGTTCCTTAACATGTGCCACGCTATTTTTAAAGGGACCAAAAGTAATTGGACAAGTTCAATAATTTTAATAAAATGTTCATATTTAGTACTTGGTTGAAAACCCTTTGTTGGCAATGACTGCCTGAAGTCTTGAGCTCATGGACATCATCAGACGCTGTGTTTCCTCCTTTTTGATGCTCTGCCAGGCCTTCACTGCGGTGGTTTTCAGTTGCTGTTTGTTTGTGGGCCTTTCTGTCTGAAGTTTAGTCTTTAACAAGTGAAATGCATGCTCAATTGGGTTGAGATCAGGTGACTGACTTGGCCATTCAAGAATATTCCACTTCTTTGCTTTAATAAACTCCTGGGCTGCTTTGGCTTTATGTTTTGGGTCATTGTCCATCTGTAGTATGAAACGACGACCAATCAGTTTGGCTGCATTTGGCTGGATCTGAGCACACAGTATGTCTCTGAATACCTCAGAATTCATTCGGCTGCTTCTGTCCTGTGTCACATCATCAATAAACACTAGTGACCCAGTGTCACTGGCAGCCATGCATACCCAAGCCATCACACTGCCTCCGCCATGTTTTACAGATGATGTGGTATGCTTTGGATCATGAGCTGTACCACGCCCGCACCATACTTTTCTCTTTCCATCATTCTGGTAGAGGTTGATCTTGTTTTCATCTGTCCAAAGAATGTTCTTCCAGAACTGTGCTGGCTTTTTTAGATGTTTTTTAGCAAAGTCCAGTCTAGCCTTTTTATTCTTGATGCTTATGAGTGGCTTGCACCATGCAGTGAACCCTCTGTATTTACTCTCATGCAGTCTTCTCTTTATGGTAGATTTGGATATTGATATGCCTACCTCCTGGAGAGTGTTGTTCACTTGGTTGGCTGTTGTGAAGGGGTTTCTCTTCACCATGGAGATTATTCTGCGATCATCCACTACTGTTGTTTTTCGTGGATGCCCAGGTCTTTTTGCATTAATGAGTTCACCAGTGCTTTCTTTCTTTCTCACGATGTACCAAACTGTAGATTTTGACACTCCTAATATTGTAGCAATTTCTCGGATGGTTTTTTTCTGTTTTTGCAACTTAAGGATGGATCGTTTCACCTGCATGGAGAGCTCCTTTGACCGCATGTTAACTTCACAGCAAAACCTTCCAAATGCAAGCACCACACCTCAAATCATCTCCAGGCCTTTTATTTGCTTAATAGAGAATGACATAGCGAAGGGATTGCCCACACCTGTCCATGAAATAGCCTTGGAGTCAATTGTCCAATTACTTTTGGTCCCTTTAAAAACAGGGTGGCACATGTTAAGGAGCTGAAACTCCTCAATCCTTCATCCAATTTTAATGTGGATACCCTCAAATGAAAGCTGAAAGTCTGATCTTCAACTGCATCTGAATTGTTTTGTTTAAAATTCATTGTGGTAATGTTCATAACCAAAATTAGAAAAATGTTGTCTTTGTCCAAATATATATGGACCTAACTTTAAATACATTTTTTAAAATTTTATTATTTTTCCCTAAGGCTAGGTTCACATTGCGTTAGGGCAATCCGTTTAGCGCTAGCGCTAGCGGATTGCACTAACGCAATGTCTTTTTAGGTGTTGCGTTTAGTGGTCGCGTTAACGTCCCCGCACTGGAAGATCGGGGATCGGACCTCGGGCGCGCCACAAAAGAATGGCACCTTGCTAGCGCGAGCCGAAAATGGCACGCTCTAGCGATGCACTACACCCGAAAATCACATTGCTGTCAATGGGTGCGCTAACGGACCCGTTGCATGGCGATAATTGCGACATTTTCGCCGTGCAACGCTGTCCGTTAGCGTTAACCCATTAACGCAATGTGAACCTAGCCTAACTAAGGGGGTGATGAAGGGGGGTTTGATTTACTTTTATAGCGTTTTTTATATCGGATTTTTATGATTGGCAGCCGTCACACACTAAAAGACGCTTTTTATAGCAAAAAAGTTTTTGCGTCTCCACATTTTGAGACCTATAATTTTTCCTTATTTTGGTCCACAGAGTCATGTGAGGTCTTGTTTTTTGCGGGACGAGTTGACGTTTTTATCGGTAACATTTTTGGACACGTGACAGTTTTTGATCGCTTTTTATTCCGATTTTTTGTGAGGCAGAATGACCAAAAACCAGCTATTCATGAATTTCTTTTGGGGCAGGCGTTTATACCGTTCTACGTTTGGTAAAATTGATAAAGCAGTTTTATTCCTCGGGTCAGTACGATTACGGCGATATCTCATTTATATCATTTTTTTATGTTTTGGCGCTTTTATACGATAAAAGCTATTTTATAGAAAAAATAATTATTTTGGCATCGCTTTATTCTGAGGACTATAACTTTTTTATTTTTTTGTTTATGATGCTATATTGTGGCTTGTTTTTTGCGGGACAAGATGACGTTTTCAGCGGTATCATGGTTATTTATATCCGTCTTTTTGATCGCATGTTATTCCACTTTTTGTTTGGCGGTATGATAATAAAGCGTTGTTTTTTGGCTCTTTTTTTTTTTTTTTCTTACGGTGTTCACTGAAGGGGTTAACTAGTGGGACAGTTTTATAGGTTGGGTGGTTACGGACGCGGCAATACTAAATATGTGTACTTTTATTGTTTTTTTTTGTTTTTTTTAGATAAAGAAATGTATTTATGGGAATAATATTTTTTTTTTTCTTCTTTATTTAGGAATTTTTTTTTATTTTTTTTTTTACACATGTTGAAATTTTTTTTTTTACTCTTTCACTTTGTCCCAGGGGGGGACATCACAGATCACTGATCTAACAGTGTGCACAGCACTCTGCCAGATCGGTGATCTGACAAACAGCCAGGCAGGATTAGAGCTGCAGCTGCTCCCTGCAGGACCCGGATGCAGCCCCGCGGCCATTTTGGATCCGGGGACTGCAGGGAGAAGACGCTCGGTACACGGTGAGTACATCACCGTGTACCGATCGTCTCAGGGAAGCCCGCAGGGAGCCCCCTCCCTGCGCGATGCTTCCCTGCACCGCCGGCACACCGCGATCATCTTTGATCGTGGTGTACCGGGGGTTAATGTGCCGGGAGCGGTCCGTGACCGCTCCTGGCACATAGTGCCGGATGTCAGCTGTGATAGGCAGCTGACACCCGGCCGCGATCGGCTGCGCTCCCCCCGAGAGCGCGGCCGATCGCATATGACGTACTATCCCGTCACTGGGAATTAAGTCTCAGGGCACCTCGATGGGATAGTATGTCATATGGGATTAAGGGGTTAATGTTAATGACTGGTCTAGGGTTTGAAAATATTTTTGGGTATTTTCAATGGTGAAATTAATTTAGAAGTCTGGTTTGAAGTCTGATGGCTTTTTTATGAGTGAGGGAGTAGGAGAGATCTGCTAAATGTGTCCCATCCATTCTAAATCAATTCAGTACAATATCATTACTGTTCTAGGTATCAACTTATTTTTGAGTCTGGTCTGTGGTCTTAATTAATTTTTGGGTCTTGTCTAGGGTAATTACTTTAAAAATATGATCTGGTGTGTGAAGTTTTTGTTTTGTTCTGTCCTAAGGTCTGATAGTTTTATGGTTCTGATGTTTGAATGATTGTTGAGTATTAAAAAAATCCTGTTAACTTACCATGTAAGGTCTTAACTCTTAAAGGGAAACTGTCAAGGAAAAAAAAGCTACTAATCTGCAGGTAGGGGCTTAATCTGCTGGTTGATAGCACTGTGTACCTACCCAGTGCCAGCACTTAGAGCCCCGCTGGCAGTGTTTGGGTTCCAGTCATGAAGACAGCGCCACTGTGGGTTTAGTCACCGTTCTGTGTGTAGAGAGTGGTGGCTGTAAGCCGAAGTTCAGCATTTGTATTATTTTTGGATAATAGGCTAATCACAGGATGTCCCTCAAGTAAGATACTTTTCAATAAACTGTAAAATGTAGGGGAACTTTGCACTAAGTGGTCTACAACTGTGCACCGCCACCGCAGGACTAATGGAGCATAATGCAGTTTTCAATTAAATCATTTAACTACCTGTTTAGCACACTGACATCTCTAGCTCTCTAAAGCGAGAGTCTCTCTGCCTTGGTTTTAAAAAATGAGGATTCTAAAAGTTGCCCACCTTAATTAACGAATGAATGCCTAATATAGTGTTTTTATACAGTAAGGCTTCAACAATAATCCAATTATTGTGAAACTTTAAAATTATTGTTATGCTCACCTCACTAGCTATGATATACTGTATATTAAACATAGAATTAAACTTGATGTTAATGGAACCCGTTTTTTCTATTTTTAGCATTTACTTTTCCTCAGTTCTTGATATTCTGTTCTCATTAATAATACATGCCGAGTGAAGATGCTAGAGATAAGGTAGGTGATTCAGAAATGTCTGCCAGGGTCAGGCAAATGACTTTTCTAAAACAAACAGGAGGAAACAAGTGTTTAACCTGTAAAATGTTCCTGAACTGTGCTGGAGGCATGCTGCTAGTGAGATGGCTGAGTCCCTCAAAACAGTATTTTCATGACATGATGCAGATTGACAGCAGCTTCTTAACCTTTAACTGTTTCGCTGTTCAGCTATTTCTAATCCTCTGGAATTCTCTCCTGTTTGTTTTTTCTTACATCCAGGTAAGAATATTAAGAAAACATATTATTTTCTTTCTAGATCATGTCACAAGTGGCTCCACTAGTCTATGCTCTGAGGGTTCCCTTTGTCAGAGCAGAAGATTCAGTCCTGTGCTCGCTGCACATACTCACTTTTCTAAAGCATGAAATGATTCATCTGGCATAAATTCTCTGTTCATTTAGAAGCTATGAACGCTCGCAAAAAGCTACATATTAAAGGAAGTGTGCACATTGGGGTGGTACTTAATGCAAGCAAAAAATATATTGTAAATTATTTGATGGGGCACGCTCTGGAATCATTCATTTGGTTATAAAAACTAAATAAACCACAGACATTTTAGAAATCTTGTCAATTTTACAAGACATGCAGTCGTTTGAACATATCTTGATAAAAATTAATCATTATGATCGTGAATTACACATCATGTTTATTTCTCAACAAAAACAGTTACTTTTGTTGCCTGACAGATACTTGTTTGATAACGTCAATTATTATTAGTAGTCCATGAGTGACTTTTTCGTTCCATCTCCATGCAGCATCATTAGTCACTCTCATACCACTGACTGTTTTCTTGGCAGCCTGATATCTTTCATCTGCAAACCAAAGATCTACATCTTAGGGTACCGTCACACTATACGATTTACCAACGATCACAACCAGCGATACGACCTGGCCGTGATCGTTGGTAAGTCGTAGTGTGGTCGCTGGAGAGCTGTCACACAGACAGTTCTCCAGCGACCAACGATGCCGAGGTCCCCGGGTAACCAGGGTAAACATCGGGTTACTAAGCGCAGGACCGCGCTTAGTAACCCGATGTTACCTTGGTTACCAGCGTAAAAAAAAAAAAAACAGTACATACTTACATTCCGGTGTCTGTCCCTTGCCGTCTGCTTCCCGCACTCACTGACTGCCGGCCGTAAAGTGAAAGCACAGCACAGCGGTGACGTCACCGCTGTGCTGTGCTTTCACTTTACGGCTGGCAGTCACAGTGCGGGAAGCAGATGGCAAGGGACCTGACGGACACCGGAATGTAAGTATGTACTGTTTTTTTTTTTTTACATTTACGCTGGTAACCAGTGAAAACATTGGGTTACTAAGCGCGGCCCTGCGCTTAGTAACCCGATGTTTACCCTGGTTACAAGCGAATGCATCGCTAGATCGGTGTCACACACACCGATCTAGCGATGACAGCGGGAGATCCAGCGACGAAAGAATGTTCCAAACGATCTGCTACAACGTACGATTCTCAGCAGGATCCCTGATCGCTGCTGCGTGTCAGACACAGCGATATCGTATGGATATCGCTGGAATGTCACGAATCGTACCGTCATAGCGACAAAAGTGCCACTGTGTGACGGTACCCTTAGGGCAGGAACATAGATGACATTCTGGCGATGCTAAAGAACCTGTAGGTTTTCTGAGTGACATAGTCTTCCAGGTTTTTCAACACAACTTATGTGAATCGACCGGTATCTTCTTGGGAAGATGTTCTGCACTTGGTGTTTGTAGGGCTGTTACCATCAGACGTTTTGTGTCACTTGACACAGCATCATCAAACAAGGATAGAGCGATCAGTTCCTCGAACAAGTACCTTAAGTTTCTTTTCATCTTCTTCATCCCGACTTCTGACATTGAGTTGTTCTGTTCCTGGTACAGATAGATGTCCTTGAGCAGCTGGCGATCAATGGAGCTGATGGAGCTGATGGTGATGTCAGCACCAGAAACCACACCTTCACATAAATCATAACAGTGAACTAACAGATGCATGTGATAGCCTTTTCTTCCTCAGCACAAACAGACTTCTGAACAACCACACTTTTTGCGCATAGATAGCCTTTGCCATTCATCTGGCTTGGTGCAGCTCAGCTGGAGCTCTGAATAAAATTCCTCTAGATGGAACACCACCAAAAAAAATGATTGTTAACTCCAATAACTCTCAGTAGTCCTCGCAAGGTTGGTACTGATGTGAAATCGTAAAAGTGTTTGCATCACAGATTGTCACGATGTGGCATTTTTAAGTCACATAGAATGATTGCAGACATTTTCTTTCTGAGACTAGACAACCCCTTACACCTATAAAAAAGTATAATTGTTAAAGAAAACTTAGCCACAAATAAAAAGTATATAGAATCTCACCAAGAGAGAAAAGATTGATCTGTAAACAGAGGACTGATCCTAAAAAGGTATGTCCAAACCAACAAGTCTGAAGTGCATTTGCTAAATAATTCATTCATAAATAATGAAAAAACAAACAATTCATTAAATGAGAAACCTGTTAGGATTTAGTTGTTAAAATAATTTATTAAAAGTTAGTGTGAAAATGTGAAAGGGTTGTCCATAAAAAAAGAGTGGTTCTGTAAAATACCAGAGGAAAAGACAACGAACATTGGTGCCCTGGACCACAGGGTTTAGGAAAAAAACAACTTATGTTACATTGTATGAGGTTGGGAAGACAAATTTAATTAAAATATTTTAACAGTAAACATAAATGTGAAAAGTCTGTTTACTGGAATCCTGACATAACAAGCCCCATTCCTTCACACTGCAAGACCGCTCTGAGTTAAAAGGGAGGTCAGGTATGCATAAAGCTGCTTCCACCAATGTCTAATTGATTGTCAGAAACAGTGGATCACTATACATATCTGTCTCCGTCATTCCACGAGATTTTAAACGCTTTCCGACATTGGGTATAATAGTACGCCAATGTCAGACTCCCTCCCTTTGTTGAGGGCTCCAGCGGTGAGCCCACATCTTTCCCAGGACATGTCAGCTGTTTTGAACAGCTGACATGTGCCCTCAATAGCCGCGGGTGGAATTGCGATCCATGCACGGCTATTAGCCAGTTAAATGCTGCTGTCAAACTCTGACAGCGGCATTTAACAAGCTCTTCCAGCAATCACGCCGGAAATACGCACACTGATGACCCCCGTCACGCAATAGTGGGACACCGGTGTGTTGGCATGACAACCAGAGGTCTCCTGGAGATCTCTATGCTTGTCATTGCTGGCTTGCTGAGTGTGGCACCCCAGGCTCCTGTTCGTCACAGTGGCATTGCTTTCCTCATAGGGAGAGTGATGCTACGTTTGGAAGCGATGAAGGATATCTCTTTATCAGGTAATCACCATGCACACAACATGTTCACACTCCAGGCCACAAGGGGCAGCTTTTGATCCTATTTTCTAGGTGACTCCCCTATATATATATATTGTGGTTTGGAGGGAAAGTCAGTCAGTGCCAGGAAGCAGACTGGAGCAGTCTAAGGCAGGAAGAACGTATGCGGAGCCATGCAGCCACTAGAAAGTGCTGCAGCTCCTGGACAGAGATACCGAAGGAAAGGACATCGTTCAGTGAGAGTGAAGGAGAGAAAAGCACAGGAGAGTGATATCAGGGGAGGCAAGCTGCGAACAAGCTGCCTCTCTCTGAAGCGCAGATAACCGGTAGCCGAAACACCGTGGTTGTAAGGGACTTACAGCAGAGACCGGCAGGACAGCAGAACTGCAAATTACCTGTCCGCCACACACACCTGAAGACACAGTAACACAGCCTGGGCGTAATAGAGTCCCTGTAAAAAAGGCTCGAGTTACCTGTTATACAGGTATTGTCCTATCCTATATGGGGGACAGAGAGAAGAACTGTGAGGACCTTATCTGAAGCCATAGGCAGTAAGGGACTGCAACACCACTGCTCTTAGAGGAAGGCTTTCAACTCCAACTGGTAAAGGAGACTCTGGATTCGCTTTCAAGCCTGTCGGACCCTGCCTGCCCTGTGATCTGGTACCCTCGACTGTGGCTGCCTGAAGTCTTCAGTAAACCAGGTAAAGAGACTGCAAACCTGTGTCCTCGTTCTTTACTGCACCATTCACCATCTTCCATCTACACACCGGGAGCCCTGGGGATACACTTCACCTGTGGGAAGTTATACCATCTAGCTGCCATAACATCACCCCAGAGGACCCCTTAAAGCAACGTCGATCCCCACTGACTGAATACCACAGGTGGCGTCACGAACATAAACTTTATTCAATTTTACCCTTTTACATGGGTGCTCAGGGCCACGGACCGGGTCGCCACCGTGACATCCCCCTGTGAATACTGGCCCCTGTACTGGGTACCCCACGGCCCTGGCGGGTGACTCATGAGCGCCACCCAGTGGTCAGCGCTCATAACAACTGAGTGATTCTGCTATATAGAGGCAATCTGATCATAGCCTCTATGCAGCAGCGCCAATCGGGTTGTTGCAGTAAAAAAAACGTTTTTAAAAATATTTAAAAAATTTAAAAATATAAAAGTTCAATTCACCCCCCTTTTGCCCCATTCAAAATAAAACAATAAAACAATCAAACAATAACATATTTGGTATCGCCACCTTTAGAATCGCCCAATCTATCAATAAAAAAAGATTAACATGATCGCTAAACAGCATAGAGAGAAAAAATGGCAAAACGCCCAAATTACAATTTTAGTTGCCACATCATTGCATTAAAATACAATAACGGGCGATCAAAAGATCATATCTGTACTAAAATGGTATAATTAAAGACGTCAGCTTGGCGCACAAAAAATAAGCCCTCACCCAACCCGAGATCATGAAAAATGGAGATGCTACGAGAATCAGAAAGTGGCACAATTTTTTTTTAACAAAGTTTGGAATTTGTTTTCACCACTTAGATAAAAAAACAAAACCTAGTTAACCTAGTAAAAAAGACAAACAAAAAACAAGTGTGGGATTGTACTTCTTTGCAATTTCACCACACATGGATTTTTTTCACATTTTCTAGTACAAGACATGGTAAAACCAATATTGGCGTTCAAAAGTACAACTCGTTCCGCACAAAACAAGCTCTCACACGGCAATATTGAAGGGGAGCAAAAAACAAAAATGCTAAACTGTAGAAAGCTCCAGGGGTCAAGTGGTTAAATAGAGCATGTGCTTGACATCACTCCATTCAAATTTGCCCTCTTAATATTTTTCTGAAGGGGAATTAAAAATGTTTGTGCTGGATAAAAAAAAAGAAGCTACGCTGCCCCTCACTAATACAGATGAGCAAACTTGTTTGGAAAGCATTTCCCAATCTCAAATTCAGAACAATTGAAAAGTGTGTACTGTTTTTATTTTAGATAAAATACTTTATACTGGCTATGTGTTTAATGGATACGTGTCTTATAGAGGCCTCGCCATTACTAACCCGGTTTGCTTGATGTCATCAGATAATACAAATGTGACATCAACCCCACAATTATGAACCCCACTTACCACTGCTACAGGGTAAGTGAGAAGAGCTGGGCAAAGTGCCAGAATTTAAGCTGAGGGGGCCAATATCCATGGACCCTTACCAGCCTGAGAATACCAGCCCCCATGTGTTTACTTTTGTTTGCCTGGTTGTCAAAAATAAATAATTAAAAAAACAGCATGATGACCATCTATTCTTGAGAACCAGCCTTGCTAAAGCTGACAGCTGAGGGTTGCTCCCCCCGGCTGTCAGTTTTGTCTGGCTGGTTATCAAAAATACAGGGGAACCCATACTGTTTTTTTAAAATGTAATAATTTATTTAGAGCGCAGGCTCTCCCATCAACCTGCACCTGCTCTCTCTGTTATTATTAGCAGCAGGCATAGGCTGATGGGAGCAGTGACCGGAGGTAAACTTTTTTCCTGTGATCATATCTGCGGGCTTATGCTGACAGCGTGGGAACTGCAGCTGTTTGACCGGCAGTAATGATTTTACCACCGATCAGAAGCAGTGTTTGTCTTGCTGTCATGCACATGACAGTGCGAGAAATACCCAGTGTTCGGGGGCCAAACTCGAACAGTAACACGGACTTCCTGGTGTAGTCCGTGTTCAGTGTCCATGCCCAAACAGTAATTGTTCGGTGTGGATGCCGAACTTTACTTTTCAGGTTCTCCCATCTCTAGTCCTCAGAGGTGGCACTTCAGTTAGCGTTGTTTTTCCCTGCATCACAACTGTAAAATCGCCCAACTCTGCAACCCACTGATGAACCTGCAGAGCTGTTCACACATTCTATTCCATGGGCATCAGAGGTCTGCTTTAAAGATTCACAGACTCAAGTGGACGAAACTGCACCGATGCCCAAAATATTTTTCAGTTTGATCTGGGACCGGACGAAGTAGGGTCCGAGCATAATCCAAACCCTGATCACCAAGACATTAACCCGCAGGGTGTAGGTGATACTGATACTGCCACCAGGGTAGGAAGAGGAGGAGGGTTACTCTCAAGGCAAAGAGTGGGAAAACAGAGGATGAAGATGAGGTAGTAGATCCCACTTACTGTGAACTCAGAGGCACACAGATGAGTAGCTCAGCAGAGTAGGTGGAGGAGGAGGAAGACAAGGATATGTTGTGGCTTCCCACACACACATGGAGTAATGCAACCACAACAAGCACTGCATCTTAAGCCAAAACTCTGACTGTGGCCAGCAGTGATCATAGGTCTGCAGTTCGCAGTGGCAGCAAGGGATGCCTTGTCTGTGGCTTTTTTAAACTGCAAAGAATGACACAACTCACGCTATCAGTGAACTTTGTTAAAATGACTCAGTAGAGGTAAAAATTCCAATAATTTGACTACTACTTGTATGAACCGGCACATGGGCGATCAACATGTGTTCATCTGGGAATCTCACTGCACTAAAATGTGGCCTAGTGGGGTACCCAACCACCAACTGCCCCATCAACCACATCTGCAGCTTCTTCCTCCTCCATCACCTTGGCAGTGTTCTCACACAGGTCTACAGCCGCAGAACCTCCACTTGTTTACCCACTACAGTCAAGGAGAGTGAAAACCCATCAGCTGTTACAGAAGTGGATATGCCTGCTGTTTTTCACTGATCTCAGACAATGGGCACACCACATCTTTCTTAATCCACCTTAACCGCTCTGCATGCACCTTACTCACAGTCCAGCAGCTTGTCATGTACACACTGCAGGCACCCTCTCTAAGCACAGCAGCCAGCCCTCGGTCCCACAGTTGTGGTCACGTAAAATATTTTTTCCTCCTACTCATGCAAAAGCTAAGAGCTTGAACTTGACCATCTCCAATTTGTTGGCCAAAGTAATGCTGCCTTTCCACATGGTTAATAAAGACTGTTTATGAAAGCCGATAACTGTCGCAGTCCCCCAGTATGAGCTGCCCAGTTGCCATTACTTTTCTAAAAAAGCTGTGTGTGGAGTGTATGCACACAATTTCCTAAGCAAAGAGTCCTCATAACCAAGTATCTGGCACAGGCAGTTAACTAATCGGCAGTTACTCATGGCACTTTATTTCTAAGTCCATGTTCCTGTGTACATTTGTCATCCACATTCACCACCCTCCAGCACCACTCATCCATATCAGCCCCTCTCTCCTTCCCACTCCCATGTACAGCTCCCATGCTCTTTTCACCTTCCTGAAATATTTCAGTCAATCTTGTCCAAAGATATGGCACAATTGCTCTTTCTCTTTTTACTTCTACTTATTTCAGGGGATTTCTCTCCTAGTCACAAATTGCTAGTCACATGCCAATATTTGTAGTGTTTTTTTGGTGTGGTGGAGATTGCTGGAGAATTATGTTCAGAGAGATAGTGAATGAGCTATATATAAAAAGGACTTTGATTAGGGAACGTGATAGGTCACCATAAGCAGATGTGTTTTTAGGGAGCATCTAAAATGTGTAAGTTGTGGTTAGTCTTAATTTATTTGGGTAGAGCATTGCAAAGAATAGGTGCAAGTTTTGGAGCACCGGAGCGGAAGGTATGGATTATTGCGGATGTTAGTCAAAGTTCATTTGTAAACTGCAACGAGTAGGTAGACCGATAAACTAAAATGAGGGAGGAGATGTAAGGGGGTGCCACACTGTGGAGAACTTTGTGGATAAGATCAAGCAATTTAAACTGGATCTTATAAATGCTTGGGCAGCCAGTGCAATGGCTGACACATAGCGGAAGCGTTCGAGTACAGATTATCCAGCTAAATGACCCTGGCTAGTGCATTAAGGATGGATTGGACAAGTGAAAGTCGAATGAGGGTGAAGCCAATTAATAGGGAATTGAAGTAGCCAAGGTATGAGTGGATCAGGGCAACAGTGAGGGGTTTTGTTATTTCCATAGTGAGAAAGGGACAGAGTCTAGAGATGTTCTTCAGGTACAAGTCACAAGATCGGGCAAGAGACTGTATATAGGAGATGAAAGAAAGATTGGCGTCAAACATCACTCCTAGACAGTGCACCTACTGCTTGGGCAGTATTGTGGTGCCTCCCACAGAGAGGGAGCTGTCAAATTTAGCAAGGTCATGTGCGAAAATGGTGTGAACCTGGTGGTGGCCTTATAGCAGGGCAACCTCACACACATGCCTTGCATGGCTTACGTCCTCAACCTTGTGGTACAGCAATTTCCCCTCACTATCCTTGCCTGGTTGCGCTGATGCAAAAAGCACGGTCGCTGTGTACTCACCTCCACCGTTGCTACAGTGGTCTTTTAACCGGTTGATATGCGATGTGCTGAAACATAGTAACAAAGCAACATAGTTATTAAGATTGAAGGAAGACTTTAAGTCCATCTAGTTCAACCCATAGCCTAACATAACATGCCCTAACATGTTAATCCAGAGGAAGGCAAAAAACCCAATGTGGCAAAGAGTAAGCTCCACACTGAAGAAAAAAATTCCTTCCTGACTCCACATACGGCAATCAGACTAGTTCCTTGGATCAACACCCTAACAAGGAATCTAGCATATATACCCTGTAACATTATACTTTTCAAGAAAGGTATGCAGTCCCCTCTTAAATTTAAGTAACAAATCACTCATTACAACATCATATGGCAGAGCGTTCCATAGTCTCACTGCTCTTACAGTAAAGAATCCGCGTCTGTTATTATGCTTAAACCTTCTTTCTTCCAGACGTAGAGGATGCCCCCTTGTCCCTGTCTCAGGTCTATGATTAAAAAGATCATCAGAAAGGTCTTTGTACTATCCCCTCATATATTTATACATTAACATAAGATCACTCCTTAGCCTTCGTTTTTCCAAACTAAATAGCCCAAAATGTAATAACCTATCTTGGTATTGCAGACCCCCCAGTCCTCTAATAACCTTGGTCGCTCTTCTCTGCACCCGCTCCAGTTCAGCTATGCCTTTCTTATACACCGGAGACCAGAACTGTACACAGTATTCTAAGTGTGGTCGAACCAGTGACTTGTATAGAGGTAAAATTATGTTATCATCATGTGCATCTATGCCTCTTTTAATGCATCCCATTATTTTATTTGCCTTTGTAGCAGCTGCCTGACACTGGCCACTGAATATGAGTTTGTCATCCACCCATACACTCAGGTCTTTTTCATTGACGGTTTTGCCCAGAGTTTTAGAATTAAGCACATAATTATACATCTTATTACTTCTACCCAAGTGCATGACCTTACATTTATCCCCATTAAAGCTCATTTGCCATTTATCAGCCCAAGCTTCTAGTTTACATAAATCATCCTGTAATATAAAATTGTCCTCCTCTGTATTGATTACCCTGCAGAGTTTAGTGTCATCTGAAAATATTGAAATTCTGCTCTGTATGCCCCCTACAAGGTCATTAATAAATATGCTAAAAAGAAGAGGGCCCAATACTGACCCCTGTGGTACCCCAGTGCTAACCGCGACCCAGTCCGAGTGTGCTCCATTAACAACCACCCTTTGTTTCCTATCCCTGAGGCAGCTCTTAACCCCCTTACACATATTTTCCTCTATCCCCATTATTCTCATTTTATGTATCAACCTTTTGTGTGGCACCGTGTCAAAAGCATTTGAAAAGTGCATATACACTACATCCACTGGGTTCCCTTGGTCCAGTCCGGAACTTACCTCTTCATAGAAATTGATCAGATTAGTCTGACAGGAGCGGTCCCTAGTAAACCCATGTTGGTACTGGGTCATGAGGTTATTCCTCTTCAGATACTCCAGCATAGCATCCCTTAGAATGTCCTCCAGAATTTTACCCACAGTAGAGGTTAAGCTTACTGGCCTATAATTTCCGAGTTCAGTTTTTGTCCCCTTTTTGAATATTGGCACCACATTTATTATTATTATTATTTATTGTTATAGCGCTATTTACTCCATGGCGCTTTACATGTGAGGAGGGGTATACATAATAAAAACAAGTACAATAATCTTAAACAATACTAGTCATAACTGGTACAGGAGGAGTGAGGACCCTACCCGCGGAGGCTCACAATCTACAAGGGATGGGTGAGAATACAGTAGGTGAGGATAGAGCTGGTCATGCAGCGGTTTGGTCGATTGGTGGTTACTGCAGGTTGTAGGCTTGTCGGAAGAGGTGGGTTTTCAGGTTCTTTTTGAAGGTTTCGATTGGTAGGCGAGAGTCTGATGTGTTGTGGTAGAGGGTTCCAGGGTAGTGGTGATACGTGAGAGAAATCTTGTATACGATTGTGGGAAGAGGAGATAAGAAGGGAGTAGAGAAGGAGATTTTGTGAGGATCGGAGGTTGCGTGTAGGTAAGTACCGGGAGACAAAGTCACAGATGTATGGAGGAGACAGGTTGTGGATGGCTTTGTACGTCATGGTTAGGGTTTTGTACTGGAGTCTCTTGGCAATGGGGAGCCAGTGAAGGGATTGACAGAGGGGAGAGGCCGGGGAATAGCGCGGGGGGACAGGTGGATTAGTCGAGCAGCAGAGTTTAGAATAGATTGGAGGGGTGCGACAGTGTTAGAGGGGAGGCCACAGAGCAGGAGGTTGCAGTAGTCAAGGCGAGAGATGATGAGGGCATGGACTAGGGTTTTTGCAGATTCTTGGTTGAGGAAAAAACGGATTCCTGAAATGTTTCTGAGTTGAAGTCGGCAGGAAGTGGAAAGAGCTTGGATGTGTGGTTTGAAGGAGAGATCAGCATCAAGGATTACCTCGAGGCAGCGAGCTTGTGGGACTGGGGAGAGTGGGCAGCCATTTACTGTAGTTTGGAGGCATAAGGGAGAAGTGATATAGGGCGATAGCTAGAAACAGAGGATGGGTCAAGAGAGGGCTTTTTGAGGATAGGTGTGATGGAGGCATATTTAAAGCTTGAGGGGAAAACACCAGTTGTTAGTGATAGGTTGAAAAGATGGGTTAGGCTTGGGATGAAGACTGTGGTGAGGTTTAGGATGAGGTGGGATGGGAGCAGGTCAAGTGCACAGGTGGTGAAATGCGATCTTGAGAGTAGAGTGGAGAGTTGATCTTCTGTAATGGTGGAGAAGTTGGTTTTGGAGGTGGAGGGCTGGGAAGTCGGGAGAAAGGGCTCTGGGGGTTGTTGACTAAAACTGTCTCTGATGCTATCAATCTTCTGCTTGAAAAATGAACCAAAGTCTTCAGCGGAGATAAGTGGGGAGGGAGGAGGTGCTGGGGGACGGAGGAGAGAATTGAAGGTGATGAATAACTGTTTAGGGTTGTGAGACAGAGAGGATTTGAGAGATGAGAAGTAGGTTTGTTTAGCTGTGGCGAGTGTGGTCTTGAAAGTAGTGAGGGACTGTTTGAATGCGATGAAGTGCTCGTTGGAGTGGGATCTTTTCCATCTGCGCTCAGCAGCCCTGGAAGCTCGCCTCAGTTCTTTGGTCAGACTGGTGTGCCAGGGCTGTCTGTTGATTTTGCAAGCTTTGGTATGTGTAAGTGGGGCAGCAGATTCCAAATCTGCAGCTATTGGGGTGTTATATAGAGCGGCAGCATCATCCACATTGTGTAAGGAACTTATGTCTGTGAGAGGGAGGAGGGATTCAGAGAATGAATGTAGGTCAAGGAGTTTAAGATTTCTGCGAGGGTGTGAAAGTTTGTGGGGTGAGGATTGTAGACATGAAGTGGAGAGAGATGAGAATGTGAGAAGGTTGTGGTCAGAGAGTGGAAGAGGTGAGTTAGAGAGGTTAGATAGGGAGTAAAGGTGGGTGAAGATGAGGTCCAGTGTGTGACCGTCTTTGTGAGTGGCTGCAGAAGACCATTGGGTGAGGCCGAAGGAGGAAGAGAGAGATAGAAGTTTAGTGACAGCTGAGAGGGAAGTGTCAATGGGGATGTTGAAGTTGCCCATGATGATAGCGGTGATGTCCGCAGAAAGGAAATGAAGTAGCCAGGTGGTGAAGTGGTCAAAGAAGGTGGTGGCTGGAGGGTGGTAGATGACAGCCAGTTGGAGGTTGGAGGGGGAGTAGATGCGCACAGAGTGCACCTCAAAGGAAGGGAGGGTAACAGAGGGTGGCAGTGGGATTGGGGTGAAGGAGCAGTTACCTGACAGGAGAAAACCAACTCCTCCGCCATGCTTGCTGCTGGGGCAGGGTGTGTGAGAAAGGTGGAAGCCACCGTAAGAGAGTGCAGGGGAGGCTGTGTCAGAAGGGGTGAGCCAGGTTTCGGTGATGGCGAGGAAGGAAAGATTGGTAGTAACAAAAAGATCATGGATATAGGAAAGCTTGTTACAGACAGAGCGAGCGTTCCACAGAGCTCCTGTTAGTGGGACTGGGGAAGCGGGGGCTGGGCGAATAGGTATAAGGTTAGAGAGGTTACGGAGGTGTGTGATAGAGTGTGGATGGGAGGTAGAAATGACTGTGGGAATATGGTGAGGAGGACTAGGATTTGGAGAGATATCACCAGCAGTGAGACATTTGCTATACGCCAGTCCTGTGGTACAGACCCTGTTATTACTGACGCTTTAAAGATCTATAATATAACGCTGGGAGCGTCACTCTGTCCGAAGCCTTTATAGACTGCGCAGGCGCAAGCGCCGATGCAGTCTGGGCCTCACAGAGTGACACTCCCGGGAGATCGCGGTATGCGTTCACACTGAACGCACCCCGCGATCTCCAACAGAGAAGCAGGGACCTCCAGGAGGGTGAGTATCGGCCATATTCACCTGTCCTCCGTTCCACCACTGAGCGCCGCCATCTTCCCGGTCTTCGGCCTGTGACCTTCAGTTCAGAGGGCGCGATGACGCGCTTAATGCGCGCCGGCGCCACCCTCTGACTGAACAGTCACAACCTGGAGACCGGGAAGATGGCGGCGCCCAGCGGTGGAACGGAGGACAGGTGAATATAGTAAGTGCTGGGGGGCCTGAGCTGGCGGCGATACCAGCACCTGACCCCCACAGCGCGCCGGTGTCCCCGCCTGCTCAGGCCCCCGGATGGGTGCAGCACATGACAGGATGGGGACGCAGGATGGGTGCAGCACATACCAGGATGGGGATGCAGGATGAGTGCAGCACATGACAGGATGGGGACGCAGGATGGGGACACAGGATGGGTGCAGCACATACCAGGATGGGGACGCAGGATGGGTGCAGCACATGACAGGATGTGGGCGCAGGATGGGTGCAGCACATGACAGGATGGGGACGCAGGATGGGTGCAGCACATGACAGGATGGGGACGCAGGATGGGGACGCAGGATGGGTGCAGCACATACCAAGATGGGGACGCAGGATGGGTGCAGCACATAACAGGATGGTGGCGCAGGATGGGTGCAGCACATGACAGGATGGGGACGCAGGATGGAGCAGCACATACCAGGATGGAGACCATATACCAATATAAATGCTCGCCACCCGGGTGTAGAACGGGTTCAATAGCTAGTTAAAAATAATGGTCTATCAATGACTGTACTTAATTCCAGCAGTACTTGGGGGTGTATCCCATCCGGGCCCGGAGACTTGTCAATTTTAGTGATTTTTAAACGCTGACGTACTTGCTGCTGGGTTAAGCAGGTAACACATAATGGGGAATCTTTGTTATCACTGATCATATTGTCTGCCATGGAATTTTCTTGTATAAATACTGATGAAAAAAAAGTCATTTAGCATATTGGCTTTTTCCTCATCCTCATCCACTATCATTTTTTAGTTTCTTACTATTTACGTAGTTAAAGAATATTTTGGAATTATTTTTACTCTCTCTGGCAATGAGTCTCTCTTTCTCAAACTTAGCTGCCTTGATTTGCTTTTCACAGAATTTATTTAATTTTCTGTATTTATTTAATGCCTCATCACTACCTACTTCCTTTAATTCTCTAAATGCTTTCTTTTTGTCACTTATTGCGCCCCTTGCAGCTCTATTTAGCCATATTGGTTTCCTCCTATTTCTAGCATTTTTATTCCCATATGGTATATACTGTGCACAGGTCCTATCCAGGATGCTAATAAACGTCTCCCATTTTCTTTTTCTATTTTTATGGCTCAGGATATCATCCCAGTTAATTGCACTAAGATCATCTCTCATCCGTTGGAAATTTGCCCTCCTGAAGTTTAGTGTCCTTGTAACCCCTCTACTACACATCTTATGAAAGGATATATGGGATCCAAGAAGTATTGTTTCTCCTTGTGGAGAGGGACATGATAAGCATGTCGAGGTGAGGAGACTTAAAGCCGCAATGCTCCTCTGGGAAATATGCAAATTATCTCTTCAGAGAAGTAGCAATCCTAACAGTCAATGTCGACTCTTTAACGAGCCTTGTCACATGACTTAGGATAATAGCCAAGCCAGAATCTCAATTTGCAGACACTGTGTTTCGGGGTACTGCCCCTTGTCAGTGCAAAGTGGAGATCTGGTTTGGCTGATTGAGAGGCGTCTGACCGAGATCCAAGAAGTATCGTTTCTCCTTGTGGAGAGTGACACGATAAGCATGTTGAGGTGAGGAGACTTAAAGCCGAAAGTATATATGAAAACTTATTATTTTGTGATCACTAATCCCCAAGTGACCCCCAACCCTTATATTTGATATGCGGTCTGGCCTGTTGGTTAATATTAGGTCTAGCAGTGCCCCCCTTCTTGTTGGGTCCTGAACCAATTGTGAACGGTAATTGTCTCTCAGTAGAATTCTACTCTCACATGTTGCAGCAACTGTGGCAGCAGCGACAAGCCCTGGTGTAGTATGTCATTTTGCATAGCTGGGGCCAACACAGTGTGGACATGGAGCAAATCACGCTTGCAGAGTTGGCACAGATGATGGATGTCTGCACAGGTTTGAAATGACTACTAAAAAGGTTGGCGCCGACGATGCCTTCATCTGCATCATTATTCCGGCCATCTACATACTGTAGCACACTTTGAATAGTCTGAGGGTAGAGGAACAGGAGGAAGCAGAGGAGGATGCAGAAGGGATATAAATATACTGTATCTAAGTTCTGGATTGTCATCGCACAGGCGGGTGCTATGGTAGGGTGGATTATAGTGTTCAAGGGGGGTCATGGTACCAGGCAAACTGTGAATGTGCAGGAGCTGAGGAAGAAATGGAGGAGAATGAGGAAGAAAATGTCATGGGTGTGCAACATTCAGGAGATGAAGAGTATAATGATCCCATCGCTGTTGTCTGTGGTTGACGGGAGGGGATGGAGGAAGCAGGCTTGAGTGCCACCAACACACCATGGACTTGGACCTAATGGAAGCACTCGACAAATCAGCACCTTCTTGCTGCACTAAAGCATGATGCCGTTATTGTTTGGATTAGAAATAGATTGCCAGTCAAACTCAAATAGGCTTTATTGGCAGGACCAAATTACATTAAGTGTTGCCAAAACAAGGAAAATTGATGTGACAGGGGAGGGGATTGGGGATTATGGGAATGGGGTGTTGGGGGCACAATTTTGGAAATAATAGTCCATTTGGGGTTTTTAAGTTCCTTTCAGCTTCTGACATATCTTGACATATTGGGTGGCAATCTTCCCTGTTGATTCCTCTTCCCCCAGTAGGATGCAGAGTTTCCTCTCCTCATCCATGGATGGGAAGTCCGGGTTGTGAATGGAAAGCGTCTGGAAGTGGGAGGCCCTCACTGCTGAGTATTTGTTGCAATGAAGCAGGAAGTGCGCCTCGTCCTCCAGTGCCCCTTGCTGGCAGTGCTGGCACAGTCTGTTTTCCCATAGCTTGCATGTTTGTCGGTGCTGCTCTGTTTCCACCTGTAGACTGTGGGTATTCAGTCTGTATAGACTCAGGGTCTGCCTGTCTTTGGGGTGGTGTAACCTCTCCAGATATGGGGCCAGAGTATAGTCCCTCTGCAGTGACCGGTAGATAGTGAGTTTCTGGGAGTTCTCTAATTCACTCTGCCCTCTATCTCTTGCAGCTCTCTGAGATCCCCTTTATTTCAGTTACTCTGTTAGATTCATGGTACAAGAGTAAATTTTACTAGACGCTTCCACCTTAGAAAGGGACATGAGCATTCTGAAATATCAAAACACTATTTCTACTCTGGCGAAATTAATGTCACTTTAGTGGTGTGTGCCAATAATTTTTTGAAATGTGGAGACTCCAAGTTGGGTCTTCATCTGGTAGGTTGCCTGTAGTAGAAGTTGTCTCAGAGAATCAGGCCTACCTGTCATTCATCCACCTCTTACTGATTCATTTGTAAACTAGAAATGCTGTGCCAGACTCTGTTCCATCCAATCCATACTACGTCATCATAAAATTTCTACTGTGGGTCAATTGATGCCGCTTTATCTAGTGTCTGACCCTAACTTTTTGGAAATGTTTAAACTCCAAGTTGGGTCTCCCCACATGTGTGTTGCCTGTAGAAGTAGGGCTCCCAGACCGACAGGACTGCATTTACCATTTACTTTCAGTCAACTACCTGGGTTACTAACCTTAAATGTTTTCAATAATGTGTGAAAGAGGACCTAGGAAAGAGAGTATGAGGGGAAAGAGAGGGACAGTGCTATCTAAGCGTAGTAAATGAGTGAATCTTATTTGGTGAGAAAAGTACAATTTAAGTCTTGCTCACCTGGTATGGTTGTGCAAAGAGTCACAACACTGGGAAAAGTTTGTAAACAAGGGTGAATCTTCCAATGATATGCTGCCCATCGGTAAGAACATGGAGGTGATTTTCCTATCCCAGAAAAAAAAATTCCTCCACGTGGATCATGTGAATAAGGATATTTCAGAGTGTGCTTCCTTCAGAGGATCCTTAACCAAATTTATAATTAGGGGTTATATTGCTAAAGCACCAAGTGTCTCTGATGTTGAATCAGATGATATTTTATTGGCTATGTACAGCAAATCCAAAAATTTATAAAAGACCATAAAAAGTTATTAAAAAACACAACGTGTTTCAGCCATGTAGGCTTTCATCAGGTCATGTATAGGTGTATGGCCGAAACACCTTGTGGATTTTTAATAAGTTTTAATTGTCTTTTATAAAGTTTTGTATTTGCTGTACATAGCCAATAAATATCATCTGTGAAGCGAGTGCAGCGTCAGTGACTAGCAATTCCCCAGTGGTTCTCAACCTGGACGGTCACATCTTGGCACCATCCAGGTTGAAAACTGTTTTTCCCCAGACATGGATTACGGCATCGGACAGAATGACGGACAGGTATGGTATATTGTTGTTTTATTATTTTTGGTTTATTACAGGAGAACGAGGGCTTCGGTGGAATTAAGTGAGATGATAAGTATGGTTTAATTGAGATTATTAAAGCAGTCTGTGTCATTATCTCAATTAAATGACTTTATTCTTGGTGTCTGTGTTTTCATACAATGTGACTATGGGGTTAGTAATGGAGGCATCTTATTGACGTCTCTCCATTACTAACCTCTGGGCTTGATGTCACCGGACAAAACAATGGTGACATCAACCACCTCAACAATCACCCCACTTGCCATCGCTACTAGGCAAGTGGGAAAAACCGGGCAATGCGCCAGAATTGGCGAATCTAATAGATATGCCTTTTCTTGGCAGCTATGGGCTGCTGTTTTTAGGCTGGGGGGCAATATCCATGGCCCCTTACCAACCTGAGAATACCAGCCACCAGCTGTCTGCTTTAGCAAGGTTGGTTGTCAAAAATGGGGGGACCCCAATGCTGTTTTTTCACATTTTTTAATTCTTGATTACTAGCCTTGTTGAAGCTGACAGCTGAGGGTTGCAGCCCCCAGCTGTGAGTTTTGCCTGGCTGGTTATTAAAAATAGGGGAAGCCATGACATTTTTATTTAAATTATTTATTTACAGTGCAGGAGCTGCTGATGAATACTCCCATCCGCTGCTCCTGCTCTCGGTTATTGGTGCCAGCAGGTTTCTGATAATGGGAGCAGTTGTCCCATCAGCTGATACCAGTGATCGGATGTAAACTTTATACCTCCGATCACAGCTGAGCACTCGCACTGTCTTTTGACAACCTGGGAACCACGGATCTCTGACCGGCGAGGATGATTTCACTGCCGATCAGAAGTATTGTTTGCCATGCTGTCATGCACATAACAGCGTGACAAACACCCGGTGTTAGGGCAGCCGAACTTGAACAGTAGCACGGACTTACTGGTGAAGTCCGTGTTTGGTGTCCGTGCCCAAACAGTAGCTGTTCAGTATGGACGCCGAGCTTTACTGTTCGGGTTCGCCCATCTCTAATCCTTATTCACATGTTTCTAGCAATAGAAGTCTACAAAGCTGATATTTGGGCCACCAGAGTGTGGCTGAGCAGAAAAGCAGTTTGAGCTGTTGCATGAGGTATCAGGGCTCTCAGCACAGCAGGTGTATAGCGGTCCCTCACCCACCTCTTAATTTTAACTTAAATTCAAAGCTGTAAATGCTGGCCCAGACACTGTCTCATGCATAACCCATGCCTGACTGCTGCGTCATTATAACATTTCTACTGTGGGTCAATTGATGCCACTTTTCTTGGTGTCTGACCCTATTTTTTTTTAAATGTTTGCACTTCAATTTGGGTCTCCTTCATGTATGTTGCCTGAATTTGTGAAGGCTCTCAGAGCACCAGCCCTATACCTGTCACTCATCCACCTGTTACTGATCAACGTTTAAGGCCGGGATCACACATGTGAGAAATACGGCCGAGTCTCGCATGTTAATACCCGGCATTGCCGCCGTCACTCAGGAGTGGAGCTTGCGGCTGCATAGCAATACATGCAGCCGTACGCTCCGCTCCTTAGTGATGGCGGCAATGCCGGGTATTAACATGCGAGACTCGGCCGTATTTCTCACATGTGTGATCTCGGCCTAAGATAGAAATGCTGGTCCAAGCCCTGTCCCATGCAGCTATGCTGTACAATTATACTATTTGTACTCTGCGTCAATTGATGCCACTTTTCCTAGTGTCTGCCCCTAATTTGAGCTGTTTTGGCAGCTTTTGGGCCCCCCTGAAGGTGCTGTGTATGCTCTGACACCATCAGTGGATGACTGTGTATGCACTATGAACTGAGGTCCTTTAAATGCTGTAGTCTTCACATCATCATCTTAATGTTTGCAATTTTCAAACCATTTGCATTTTAGCGAATGCTACATTCAGACAGTACAAATAAACGGCATCTTTAGTGAGGACATAGTAAAGTTTTATTTATGTAAGGAGACACCTTGCTTCGTTAACATACCAGAATAACTGCACGTTTCATACAAGGAAAACATAAGAAAACCAAGAGTCTTTAAATCCAAAAGTATAAACAAGTACTAATAATAATGAAAAATAGTCCAAGAAAAGTAATCACTATCAAAATATCTTTAATAATAATACAAAAACACAAATAGGACATAAAAAACACATACAATACAATACAAAAAAATAATATAATTGGATAGGTCTAATGAACAATAATGCAAGACTGGCAGAGGGTAATCAAATTCACAATAAGAGGGAGAGCACGGTACTCAAAAAAATATATGAGTATACAATCAATTCCAGCAATAGTATATGTCAGCTGGAAAGCACAAGTGTGCATAAATACTGAGGCAAAGGAGTGGCCATACACTAACCCTCATGTCATGTGGGAAAGACGCACGAGGGATCACAGGGGCCACTCTATAATAGTATAAGCCATGTGGCAGGAAGATCAAACCCCCATGACTCCCCGAATAAAAGTGCCAATAGTACGCTTATGTGCAAAATAGCATGTGTCTTACCACGGGAAACCGAACACCCACCGCACCGCACCTATCCAATTATATTATTTTTTTGTATTGTATTGTATGTGTTTTTTATGTCCTATTTGTGTTTTTGTATTATTATTAAAGATATTTTGATAGTGATTACTTTTCTTGGACTATTTTTCATTATTATTAGTACTTGTTTATACTTTTGGATTTAAAGACTCTTGGTTTTCTTATGTTTTCCTTATAGCTTTTTTGAGTTTTCCCTTTATTATGGTCATAATATATGGTCAGTTCTGGTATGTCATTATACGTTTCATACAAGTTGTATGGTTTAACCAGGAAGTGATTGACCACAAAGGAAGCTGTTCCCTGCCACAGGGACAAATAATCAAATCATGGGTCTGCAAGTTTTGCAATAACTAACAAACACATCTCTACAATGGCTGGATTCATGGTCCCAAATAAATAAAAACATCAGTAAACCATGAAGTGAGTGAAAACCTGTCAGTGGTCTTTTTGATAAACAAACAGTACATACTAGTATTCATGAAGGCCCCTTCTGTCAATTTTGTTAAATTTCTTATTTGTTTTTAGTTATTTCTGGTTTTGCAACAACTGGATGAGAACCAACATGGCCACCTATGTGGCTTCAACAGAGGTTGTTATCCAGCTTTCTTCATACTAATTGTCATCTGCCATTGTCATAAATCATTATAAATCAGGGGCCCCTGTCCCTTCCAGAGACGGAGGCGATGTCCCAATACATCCAGGAGAACCTGGCAAGAGGATTCATTAGGAAGACAGTGTCACCTGCATGGGCTGGGTTCTTCATCATGCAGAAGAAGAATGGAGAACTACGTCCATGCATTGATTACAGGGGTCTTAACGCCATCACTGTTAAGAACAAATATCCTCTGCCTCTGATATCAGAGCTATTTGATAGGTTGCAGGGAGCGAGGGTATTTACTAAACTTGATCTGTGGGTGCTTACAACCTGATTCGCATTCGTGAGGGGGACGAATGGAAGACAGCATTTAACACCAGGGACGGGCCCTATGAATACCTGGTGATGCCCTTCGGGCTCTGTAATGCCCGTGCCGTTCTCCAAGACTTTGTGAATGATATCTACCAGGATATGCTCTCCACCTTGGTCGTAGTCTATCTGGATGATATTCTCATCTACTCTCCAGATATAGACTCCCACCGGAGAGATGTTTGCAAAGTCTTCGACCTCCTACGGGCAAACTCCCTCTATGCCAAGTTGGAGAAGTGTGTGTTTGAGCAGGGATCCTTGCCTTTCCTGGGCTATATCATCTCTGCTTAGGGATTGGGTATGGATCCTGCCAAGCTACAGGCTGTGATGGACTGGCAGGAACCCCATTCTCTCAAAGCGGTGCAGCGCTTTATGGGGTTCATTAATTACTATCGCCAGATCATTCCTCACTTCTCAACTTTGGTAGCTCCCTTGGATGCCCTCACCAAAAAGGGAGCAAATCACAAATTTTGGTCGGAGGAGGTTTTCAAGGCCTTTCTCTCTATTAAGTCACACTTCTCTAGCGCTCCCATTTTACATCGCCCCGATGTTGATAAACCTTTTATCATGGAGGTGGATGCCTCTTCCATTGGTGCTGGAGCAGTCCTCTTCCAGAAGGATGCTCAAGCTATGAAGCATCCTTGCTTCTTCTCCAAGAGCTTCACACCAGCGGAGAGGAATTATTCCATCGGGGACAGGAGTTGCTAACCATAAAGTTGGCTTTCTCAGAATGGAGACACCTCCTGGAGGGGGCTCGCCTTCCCTTCCAAGTTTACACCGACCACAAAAATTTGGTCTATATACAGACTGCCCAGCGGCTAAATTCACGTCAGGCTAGATGGTCCCTGTTCTTCTCCAGGTTCCATTTCACCCTCCATTTTCTCTCCGGGTTGAAGAACATTCGTGCCAATGCTCTCTCCCGCTTCGTAGTGTCATCAGTGGAGGAGGAGAAACCTCGGCTTATTGTCCCTTCTGAGAGCCTGAGGATTGTGGCCACTGGTTCGCTAGAGTCTATGCCCCCGGGCAAAACTTTTGTGCTATCAAATTTGAGATCAGAGGTTCTCTCTTGGGCTCACTCATCCAGGGTGGGTGGACACTTTGGGACCAAAAGGACATCTGAGCTTCTGGCGAATACGTACTGGTGGCCGCATATAGCCCGTGACGTTGGAGACTATATTCGGGTGTGTGTCTCTTGCGCCAAGAATAAGTCTTCTCGACAACGGCCAGCTGGGTTACTTTACCTCCTGCCGGTGGCGGACAGGCCCTGGGAGATGCTTGGGATGGACTTTGTGGCGGGCTTACCCAAGTCCCATGGCTGCACCATTATTTGGGTAATCACTGACCATTTTTCCAAAATGGTGAACTTGGTGCCTCTTCCACGGCTACCTTCTGCATGGACCTCGGCAGCGTTGTTTATTAAACACATTTTCTGCCTACATGGTATGCCGGACAAAATTGTTAGTGACCGGGGTCCCCAGTTTGCGTCTCGGTTCTGGAGAGAGCTTTGTTGTCTACTCAGCATAGAGCTGAATCTCTCTTCAGCATATCATCCTGAGATGAATGGGTTGGTAGAGAGGGCCAACCAGACTCTGGTCACATATCTGCGACATTTTGTTTCAGCCAGGCAGGATGACTGGGTATCCTTGCTACCATGGGCGAAGTTTGTGTTGAACAATGCCGTAGCCGACTCCACTGGGCAGACCCCATTCCTCCTTAACTACGGCCAGCATCCGCAGGTTCCTGTGCCTATGCCCGTGTCTTCCGCAAATTCCAGGGTGGCAGACTGGGCTGTGGAGGCACGTGACACTTGGGACCACACACAGGATGTCATCCGGGCTTCCAAGGAGAGAATGAGGTCCTCCGCCAATGCACATCGGCGCCCGGCTCCGACCTTTGCTCCTGGCGACTTAGTGTGGCTATCCGCCCGTAATATCAGGCTACAAGTTGAGTCCACTAAGTTTGCACCTTGCTACTTGGGTCCCTTCAAGGTCCTGGAACAGGTTAACCCTGTGGTCTGCCATCTGGCCCTTCCTCCACGCCTAGGTATCACCGACACCTTTCATGTGTCCCTTCTAAAGCTCGTTCACATGTCACGGTTTTCTGAGTCATCTGCCGGGACATCGGGTTCATCTACGGATGATTATGAGGTAAATGCTATCTTGGGGGGTAAGGTGGTATGTGGCAAAACATTTTATTTGATGGATTATGGCCCAGAGGACAGGTCCTGGGAGCCTCCTGAGCACATTCGGGCTCCGCAGCTTATTGCTGCCTTCGAGCGTAGCAAGGTCCAAAAAGGGGGGCAAATTTAGGTGTCGAGTTCCCGCCGCTGCACAGGGGGATATAATTTAGAATAAGGCGCACAACCTTGGGTTGTTTTAGCGGTGCCCCACTCTGGTTTCCATCTCTTTTGTCCCCCACTTGGTTGGATGCTCCACGTTACCCTGGCAAGTTTTCTTCTAACATCTGGGTATACTTCTTTACCTTACAACCTTCTGATCCACACTATCATTGTGGCTCACTTATATTTAGCCTTGGCTGGCTTTTATCTTATTAAACACATGCTCTGGCCTTTTAGCTATATATATATATTTTTTTTTTTTGCATGTGTAGCAGCTATGACCGGGCCTGGGCTATGCTGATCATTGGGTTGTCTCCATGTTGGTATTCTTTGTTCCTATTGTTGTAGGTTATATCCTGCTTTGATTATACTCAGGGTTATCTTGGGGTTTCCACCCCATTATTACATCTTTATATTGTCTTGGGTGCATTGGATATCTTGTATATGCTTTTTTGTGCATTATAATTATCTATCCTGCATTTATGTTACTATTCTGTCTTTTGGCATCCTATTTATTCTATGTTACATATGGTGGGGGGCTTATGAGTGGGGCTCCTGTATTATTTTACTTATGTTTTATGTTTTTGTTATGGTGTATTAAATAAAGTTTGCTATTTTTTCATATTATACTTGTGTGGTGTAGTGTGCAGGTATTGCTTTTTCTTTCTTCTGCTGCACAGGGGGAACCTTGAACCACCTCCCCTGCGGTCTCCCATTCTCCTCCGGCCGCAGTGGAGCCTGCTCAGCAGAGACATTGGTCCCAGCTCCTGGCTCGGACAAATACTGCGCATTTGGTTACTGCTGCCTGAAGAGCTACAGCTATAAAAGGTTCGCATGGCCGCTTGGCCATGCACTAGTATAAATCTGTAATTGTGTGTGTGGATGTATGCTTGTTCTGGTGAAAGCTCCAAATCATTCCCATTTCTAGAGTTGTTGAATGCTCGCGAATGTTGGAGCTGTCTAGCGCCAGATAGTGCCATCCAGCACCAGGCACAATCTATACTGCGTCTATACTGCAGTGACCGCCGCTGCGGTACTGTACGCACTCTGTGCGGCTATCTCCTGTGTCTCCTGACAATCCATCAGTGTAGGGTGGGAACTACCGCTTGATCCCAGCATCTGACTCAGGGTGTCCTCAGGCGTGGGCTCAAAAGCCACTGAGGGTCAGAGTGGGATCAACCACAAGCATAGTGCAGGGATCCCACTAGTATCTATTTGCTTCACCCAGTGTATGCTAACAGAGCACAGCGTTATCTTTACTCTTGGCGACTGTGAAGCAACAGAGTTCGCTTATATACAGACCGGGTGATGGAACCCGTGTCTATTCAGGCGTACACCGCCATATAGTGCCGCCATTTACTAGCAGCAGGTTCCACTCCTGCACAGTGGACCCCGGGCTGCGAACGCACCTATACTATCTTTATATTTACTCAGTGTGTTCCGCTAGCCCTAAAACATATGACAAAAATATATAATACACGTCACTCTGTAACCGGGTGGTGCTCGGAGAGGGATACCGCTCCCTTATCATGTATCAATCAAAAAAATCCGGCACTCCAATTATCTGCAATTTAGTTTTATTTTAATGCAATCCAAAATTTCATGACGTTTCGGTCAATAACTTAGACCTTCCTCAGACTAGGATTCAGAAAAAACAAACAGTTAAAATCAACAGTAAACACAAACAATGCCTTCAATTAGAGTCACAACATAACATCCTGGCATTTATATAACATGTAACATCAGAAGGCTGTATATATTCCAATCACAGAACTTTATATCCGTTGTCTAGTGTTATCGAAATATGTCACAAAATTGGTAACAAAAGAATGAACAGCAGGACATTCAGAAATACATAACTAGAAAAAAACATATATAAATTCTGGTGCATAGTAACAGACATAATTCCCATATAGGCTGTCATAAGGAAACATAGTAGAAGCAATGTGGACTAAGTCATTGTAAGTCATAACAAGATCCCTTATGTATCACATGGGTTTATGGAGAAAAATAAAATAAGAAAAAATAATATCCAAAAAATTCTGAAAAAATAATAATAATGGAAAAAATTCTGAAAAAATAATGACAAAAATGAAAAAAAGAAAAAAAGAGGATACAAAAGGGAGGGGGGGAGGAGGGGGGTGGGGGGGGGATAGGGGGAAGGGGTTTAGAAAAAGAGGAAAACAATGGCGGTAAAAATGGAGACCAAGAAAAAAACTATTAAACTAAGGCTATGCATATCCCTGAAGTAGCTATAGTAGAGAAAGCACCAAGTCAGAGAAGTGCAAACGGTATGCATAGAGGATACAGTTGTACCGCTTACCAGATTGCTGTAGAGAAAATAGAATCAGCTGTAGGCAGCGCGGGGTAAAGGATAACCTCCTGTGGATAATAGCGCTAACAATAGCTAACTCATGGCGCTTAAAATAGTATCATGTGGGGGAGTGTCAAGCATAGTCTGCACGTAGTGCGCCTCTCAGGGCGGAAGTGACGCGTACGGGCGCGATGTCCAGAAGGTGGTAGTAGTGCGCATGTCACACTCAGTGTGTGACGTAGGAGTGGAGCGCACCTGGAACGCAAGCGGGCGCGATGTCCAGAAGGTGGTAGTAGTGCGCATGTCACACTCAGTGTGCGACGTAGGAGTGGAGCGCACCTGGAATGCAAGCAGTCGTCCCTGTATATGGACGTAAAAGACTTGTAATGATGCTGAGAATAGGCGGTACTCTAGGTAGAGCGTATTGTGATGGCTCACCGACGTAGCAGGGAGGTAGTGCGCATGTCATGTCCGTAAAGTACAAATAAAGGCTGCTAATACAAAAAAGAGATACGGTGATTAATGGTATTAAAGGTATTAAAGGTATTAAATCGACATGGTATAAAATATAAATGGTTAATGAAAAAAGGAAATAAAAAATAAGAAAAAGAAAGTTGAAAATGAATGATAGTGAAACTGAGGAAAAGAAAAGTAAAAGAGAGTTTAAATAAAGTAATAGAGATTCAGAGATAAGAAAAAAGAGATTCAGAGATAAGAAAAAAGAAAAAAAGATTCAGAGATAAGAAAAAAGTGAAAGAGGATTATAAAAATAAAAGTAAAAATAAAAAAATAAATAAAAAAATAATAAAAAAATTAAAAATTAAGTCTAATGAAAAAAATAGCAAAAAATTAGAAAAATAAAACCAGAGGAAAAAAAAAAGGGGGGGGGGGGGGGGAAAGGGGGAGAACTCCATACCCATTAGGTGAGAAGATCAATTGTTGGGTTGTGAGAACTGTAAGAGAAGGAATACAGTTAGAAAAGAATGGGACATCATGTTCAATCTTTAGATATACGCAATGTCATATTCCCTATTAAGTCCTTTGGGTTCCATACTTTGGAGATAGTGTATCCAAAAGGCTTCCCTTAATTTGAGTCGCTTGACCCTGTTACCCCCACGTCTATTAGGGAGAACCTGTTCCAGTACTAGGAACCTTAGTTGTGCTATCGTATGACCCGCATTATGAAAATGATGTGGAATAGGGAGATGGTCCCTACCACATCGTATATCAGATTTATGGTGAGAAATACGATCTTTCACCGCTTGTGTAGTTTTGCCTACGTATATTTTGCCACAAGGGCACTTAATCGCATAAACAACATATTGAGAATCACAGGTAAAAAAAACTTGTATCGGAATATCCGTTCCAGTAAGTGGATGTGAAATTTTGTTGCCTTTAAGAACATTGGCACATTGAGCACACTGCAGGCAAGGAAACGTACCCTTTTTTTGTGTTTGTAAAAATGTCTGTCTTGGTACCTTACAGGTGGACCCAATATCGGCTCTCACCAATTTATTCCTGAGATTACTAGGTTTCCTAAAACACGGTAAAAAGGGGGTTCTGAATTCGGGTATGTCTGGATAACTAGTCTGCAGTAATGGCCAATGTTTACGAATTTTCCGATGTAATTTGTAGGCAAACGGGTGAAAGGTGTGTACAAATGGTATTCTGCATGTTGTGTTATCATTTCTTATAGAACTAGGTCTACTACGACAATCCTGTAGTAATTTCGTAGGGTATCCTCTTTGTATAAATTTGGACTCCATCTCATCCAGTCGCATAGTACACATATTTCTATCACTGACTATTTTCCTCACTCTGTCAAACTGTGAGATGGGGATTGATCTCTTGGTTGCCATGGGATGGCAACTCTGGTACAGCAATAGGCTGTTCCAATCAGTCGTTTTGGTGTACAAATCAGAGTTTAAAGTCCCATCTATACCCTTAATGATAGTGGTATCTAAAAAATTAATCTGACCATAGTCTTGAGTAGTGTTGAGCATTCCGATACCGCAAGTATCGGGTATCGGCCGATATTTGCGGTATCGGAATTCCGATACCGAATTCCGATACTTCCCGCGTATCGGATACCGGAATCGGAAGTTCCCAGAATTCAAACTGAACGCAGCAGCCAATGAGGAATGATTGGAAGTGTGGGCACATCCTGTTTAGCATGGTGGGCATGTAACTACTGGCAAGGCTGTGATTGGCTGCTGAAATGATGTCACTCTGCACTATAAAAAAAGGCTGCCGCCATTTTGTGCTCACTCTGCTGTGATTTCAGTTAGGGACAGGACGCTGTGTTCTAACTGAGGGCCAGTTGAGATAGCTAATTGCTTTGTTTTCCTTTCCCAAGGCTAATTTAGCAAAACGCTGTGTGTTCTTCACTGTTCACCTTGCTCTTGCCTTGCAGCGCTGTTTTAACAGCGTTCTGCAAGGTCTCTGTGTGTGTGTGTGTGCAGCTCACTCTGTAGTCTGTGTGCAGCCATATACCCGGTTGTATTCAGCTCAGGGGGGGTTCACACTGCCTCACACAGTTATTCTTTTTTGCTCATAGTGCAGCCTGGTGCACATTTTTTCTCAAATTTCCTATTAGTGTTTTTCCACCCGTCTCCAGCTAAATTGTGGAAAAACACTACATAGGATAACCTAGAGGGGTTTTTTTGGGCCTTGCAGCGCCGTTTACGGCTGTCTGCACGGTCTCTGTGTGAGCGCAGCTCGCCCTTTAGTCTGTGTGCAGCCATAGCCGGTTGGATTCAGCTCAGGGTGCGTTACTGCCTCATGCCTTGAAAAAAATTTTCCTTTTTTTCAAATAGTGCAGCCTGTTCAAAATTTTAAAAAAAATTTTCCTATTAGTGTTTTTCCACCCGTCTCCAGCTAAATTGTGGAAAAACACTACATAGGATAACCTAGAGGGGTTTTTTTGGGCCTTGCAGCGCCATTTACGGCTGTCTGCACGGTCTCTGTGTGAGCGCAGCTCGCCCTGTAGTCTGTGTGCAGCCATAGCCGGTTGGATTCAGCTCAGGGTGCGTTACTGCCTCATACCTTGAAAAAAAATTTCCTTTTTTTCAAATAGTGCAGCCTGTTTAAAATTTAAAAAAAAAAATTCCTATTAGTGTCTTTCCACCCGTCTCCAGCTAAATAGTGGAAAAACACTACATAGGATAACCTAGAGGAGGGTTTTTTGGCCTTGCAGCGCCGTTTACGGCTGTCTGCACGGTCCCCGTGTGAGTTAAACTTGCTCTGTAGTCCGATCTGCAGAAAAAAAAAAAAAGGAAAGTTCACCAAACACAACTTAACACTTGTGTAGGCCACATTTGAAAAATAATAAAGTTTAGTCCACACTTTACAACATTAGTGTTTCTTACACCTGTTAGGAGGAGCATTTCAGGAATAAGCACACTAAGGCCTTAGTACTTTTCTGCTTATCTTTATCTGTCAACCAAGATGAAGAGGGCAGGGAGTAAGGCATGTGGGCGTGGGCGCGGAGCAGGGAGAGGAGCAGGGAGAGGACGTGGTGATTCTGTGCCTGCTGCGGGCACCGGTGACTCGTCGTCACTCAGTTTCAGCAGGGAACAGTCCTTCATGCGCAGCTTTGTCGGAGAGCGCCGTGCACCGCTGCTGCGTGAAAACCAAATTGAAGCCGTTGTCAGGTGGATGGCAGCTAACGCCTCGGCATCGACTTCAGTTAGTGCCACATCCTCTCAGGCACAGAGCACTGGAGAGCAGCCATCTGTCTCTTCACCACCTGCCAAATTGGCCAGGCAGTCAGAGAGCCCAGGACAGGAGCCGTCTCTACTTCTGTTCTCTGAATCTCTTGGCTTGGAAACAGGGGGCCAGCCAAGCAGCATTGGAGAAATGGAAGAAGAGGCAGTGTGCAGTGATGCCCAACAGCTTTGTCTCTCTGACTCTGAAGAGGCGGGTGGGCCAGTGCCTCCGGTGACCACAGCGCAGTACGCATCTGATGATGAAACTCAGGTGCCGCTTTCTAGTGCGTACTGTGCTGCCGAGACTACCCAGGAGGAGCAGTTGGTGGCAGAGGGTAGTGGAGATGATGAGGTCGTTGACCCATCGTGGCGTGAGGAACAGGAAGGTGGTGGGAGCAGCTCTGAGGAAGAGATTCCCCTTACGGGCCAAAGAGGGAGAGGGAGGGGGAAGACTGCGGAGCCTGTAGCCTCCACTTTGGCACCCGTTAGGAGCCTGTCTCTTTCCAAAGCCAAAAAGGGTGCTCCCAAGACTTGCAGTGCCTGGTCCTTTTTTGACACAGTTGCAGATGACATTTGTTTTGTCAAATGCAAGCTGTGTCATCAGAAAGTAAAAAGAGGGAAAAATGTCAGCAACCTCAATACCACAAATATGTGGAAACATGTGCGGACCAGGCACGCGGTGGAGTTACAGAAACACACTGAAGATGTAGGCCAACCAACAGCGGCAGCTACCACCTCTTCAGCTCGTGTTGCCTCTTCCTCCAGCTCACGCACAGCTGGTTTGGCTTCCTCCCAGGATCGCCATGGAAGAACCTCTGGCACTGTTGTCCAGAGACCTTGTGTAATTCCACCCACAGCACCACCTTCCCAGTCATCCTCACACTCCCAGTCTACTCTACAGCCATCGGTAGTACAGGCATGGGAGAAAAGGCGGGCATTCTCGGCCAACCACCCCCGAGCACAGGCTCTGAATGCAGGCATTGCCAAACTGTTGTCCCTGGAAATGCTCTCATTCAGGCTGGTGGAGACTGACAGCTTCCGTGACTTGATGGCATTGGCAGTCCCACAGTACAAGGTGCCCAGCCGCTTTTACTTCAGCAGGCAAGCTGTCCCTGCCCTGCACAGGCATGTTGAGGGAAACATAAAACATGCGCTACTGAACGCCGTCAGTAGCAAGGTCCACCTCACCACCGATGCGTGGACCAGTCAGCATGGACAGGGGCGATACGTTTCCCTCACTGCCCATTGGGTTAATGTTGTTGAGCCAGGTACAGATCGTGCGAGTGGCACAGGACGTGTCCTGCCCACTCCAAGGATTGCAGGAATCCAGTCTGTACGCATTGACTCCTCCTCTTACACAAGTTCCTCAGAATCATCTCTGCAGGAGCTGTCATAGTCCACCTCCACATGGACCCGTGAACGTTTACCTATGACCGACATGAGCACAGCCGTGGCCAAACGTCAGCAGGCCGTCTTGAAACTAGTTTCATTGGGAAATCGAAGCCACACAGCGCAGGAGCTCTGGAATGCCATCAAGCAGGAGAGCGATGTGTGGTTACTGCCAGCGAATCTCCAGCCAGGCATGGTAGTGTGTGACAATGGCCGAAATCTGGTGGCAGCTTTGGCCCTTGGCAACCTCACTCACATCCCATGTCTGGCACATGTGCTTAATTTGGTTGTGCAGAGTTTTCTGAGGGACTATCCGGATCTTGATGCCCTGCTGCACAAGGTCCGCCTAGAGTGTGCTCACTTGCGGTGTTCCAGCTTGGCAAGATCCCGCATTGCTGCTCTGCAGCGCCGATTCCGCCTTCCGGAACACCGCATCATATGTGACCTACCTACCCGGTGGAATTCCACGTTACAAATGTTGGAGCGGTTGTGTGAGCAGCAGCAAGCAGTTATGGAGTACCAGCTGCATCAGGCGCAAAGAAGTCGCAGTCAGCGCCGATCAGACTTCACAACCACAGAGTGGGCCACTGTTATGCTGTGCTATCAGGCAACACAGTGTGCAGTAATCAGCGCACATACAGTGATATGGCAATAACCCAAAAACAATAGAACAAGCTCTGAGACGTGGAATCTCTGCAGACTGCAATACCTGAACCTATCCTCACACAACTAAAAGCAGCAGTGGATTGCGCCTAACACTACCTATGCAACTCGGCACTGCCTGAGGAGCTGACTAGCCTGAAGATAGAAATACAAGCCTGACTTGCCTCAGAGAAATACCCCAAAGGAATAGGCAGCCCCCCACATATAATGACTGTTAGCAAGATGAAAAGACAAAACGTAGGAATGAAATAGATTCAGCAAAGTGAGGCCCGATATTCTAGACAGAGCGAGGATAGCAAAGAGAACTATGCAGTCTACAAAAAACCCTAAAGCAGAACCACGCAAAGGGGGGCAAAAAGACCCACCGTGCCGAACTAACGGCACGGCGGTGCACCCTTTGCGTCTCAGAGCTTCCAGCAAAAGAGAATAGCACAGCTGGACAGAAAAAACGGAAACAAAAACAAAGTAACACTTATCTAGCAGAGCAGCAGGCCACAGGAAAGATGCAGTAGCTCAGATCCAACACTGGAACATTGACAAGGAGCAAGGAAGACAGACTCAGGTGGAGTTAAATAGCAAGGCAGCCAACGAGCTCACCAAAACACCTGAGGGAGGAAGCCCAGAGGCTGCAATACCACTTGTGACCACAGGAGTGAATTCAGCCACAGAATTCACAACAGTACCCCCCCCTTGAGGAGGGGTCACTGAACCCTCACCAGAACCCCCAGGCCGACCAGGATGAGCCACATGAAAGGCACGAACAAGATCTGGGGCATGGACATCAGAGGCAAAAACCCAGGAATTATCCTCCTGAGCATAACCCTTCCATTTGACCAGATACTGGAGTTTCCGTCTAGAGACACGAGAATCCAAAATTTTCTCCACAATATACTCCAATTCCCCCTCCACCAAAACAGGGGCAGGAGGCTCCACAGATGGAACCATAGGTGCCACGTATCTTCTCAACAACGACCTATGGAATACATTATGTATGGAAAAGGAGTCTGGGAGGGTCAGACGAAAAGACACCGGATTGAGAATCTCAGAAATCCTATACGGACCAATAAAACGAGGTTTAAATTTAGGAGAGGAAACCTTCATAGGAATATGACGAGAAGATAACCAAACCAGATCCCCAACACGAAGTCGGGGACCCACACGGCGTCTACGATTAGCGAAAAGCTGAGCCTTCTCCTGGGACAAGGTCAAATTGTCCACTACCTGAGTCCAGATCTGCTGCAACCTGTCCACCACAGAATCCACACCAGGACAGTCCGAAGACTCAACCTGTCCTGAAGAGAAACGAGGATGGAACCCAGAATTGCAGAAAAATGGAGAGACCAAGGTAGCCGAGCTGGCCCGATTATTAAGGGCGAACTCAGCCAACGGCAAAAATGACACCCAATCATCCTGGTCAGCAGAAACAAAACATCTCAGATATGTTTCCAAGGTCTCATTGGTTCGTTCGGTCTGGCCATTAGTCTGAGGATGGAAGGCCGAGGAAAAAGATAGGTCAATGCCCATCCTACCACAAAAGGCTCGCCAGAACCTCGAGACAAACTGGGAACCTCTGTCAGAAACAATATTCTCAGGAATGCCATGCAAACGAACCACATGCTGGAAGAACAAAGGCACCAAATCAGAGGAGGAAGGCAATTTAACCAAGGGCACCAGATGGACCATTTTAGAAAAGCGATCACAGACCACCCAAATGACCGACATCTTTTGAGAAACGGGAAGGTCAGAAATGAAATCCATCGAAATATGTGTCCAAGGCCTCTTCGGGACCGGCAAGGGCAAAAGCAACCCACTGGCACGTGAACAGCAGGGCTTAGCCCTAGCACAAATCCCACAGGACTGCACAAAAGCACGCACATCCCGTGACAGAGATGGCCACCAGAAGGATCTAGCCACTAACTCTCTGGTACCAAAGATTCCTGGATGACCAGCCAGCACCGAACAATGAAGTTCAGAGATAACTTTACTAGTCCACCTATCAGGGACGAACAGTTTCTCGGCCGGACAACGATCAGGTTTATTAGCCTGAAATTTCTGCAACACTCTCCACAAATCAGGAGAGATGGCAGACACAATGACTCCTTCCTTGAGGATACTCGCCGACTCAGATAACCCCGGAGAGTCGGGCACAAAACTCCTAGACAGAGCATCCGCCTTCACATTTTTAGAGCCCGGAAGGTACGAAATCACAAAATCAAAACGAGCAAAAAATAACGACCAACGGGCCTGTCTAGGATTCAAGCGCTTGGCAGACTCGAGATAAGTAAGATTCTTATGATCAGTCAATACCACCACGCGATGCTTAGCTCCCTCAAGCCAATGACGCCACTCCTCGAATGCCCACTTCATGGCCAGCAACTCTCGGTTGCCCACATCATAATTACGCTCAGCAGCAGAAAATTTCCTGGAAAAGAAAGCACATGGTTTCAACACTGAGCAACCAGAACCTCTCTGTGACAAAACCGCCCCTGCTCCAATCTCAGAAGCATCAACCTCGACCTGGAACGGAAGAGAAACATCTGGTTGACACAACACAGGGGCACAGCAAAAACGACGCTTCAACTCCTGAAAAGCTTCCACGGCAGCAGAAGACCAATTAACCAAATCAGCACCCTTCTTGGTCAAATCGGTCAATGGTCTGGCAATGCTAGAAAAATTACAGATGAAGCGACGATAAAAATTAGCAAAGCCCAGGAATTTCTGCAGACTTTTCAGAGATGTCGGCTGAGTCCAATCCTGGATGGCCTGGACCTTAACCGGATCCATCTCGATAGTAGAAGGGGAAAAGATGAACCCCAAAAATGAAACTTTCTGCACACCGAAGAGACACTTTGATCCCTTCACGAACAAGGAATTAGCACGCAGTACCTGGAAAACCATTCTGACTTGCTTCACATGAGACTCCCAATCATCAGAGAAGATCAAAATGTCATCCAAGTAAACAATCAGGAATTTATCCAGATACTCACGGAAAATGTCATGCATAAAAGACTGAAAAACAGATGGAGCATTGGCAAGTCCGAACGGCATCACCAGATACTCAAAATGACCCTCGGGCGTATTAAATGCCGTTTTCCATTCATCTCCCTGCCTGATTCTCACCAGATTATACGCACCACGAAGATCAATCTTAGTAAACCAACTAGCCCCCTTAATCCGAGCAAACAAGTCAGATATCAATGGCAAGGGATACTGAAACTTAACAGTGATCTTATTAAGAAGGCGGTAATCAATACACGGTCTTAGCGAACCATCCTTTTTGGCTACAAAAAAGAACCCTGCTCCCAATGGTGATGACGATGGGCGAATATGTCCCTTCTCCAGGGATTCCTTCACATAACTGCGCATAGCGGTGTGTTCAGGCACGGACAAATTAAATAAACGACCCTTAGGGAATTTACTACCAGGAATCAAATTGATAGCACAATCACAATTCCTATGCGGAGGTAGAGAATCGGACTTGGGCTCTTCAAATACATCCTGAAAGTCAGACAAGAACTCTGGGATGTCAGAAGGAATGGATGACGAAATAGACAAAAATGGAACATCACCATGTACTCCCTGACAACCCCAGCTGGTTACCGACATAGAGTTCCAATCTAATACTGGATTATGGGTTTGTAGCCATGGCAACCCCAACACGACCACATCATGCAGATTATGCAGTACCAGAAAGCGAATAACTTCCTGATGTGCAGGAGCCATGCACATGGTCAGCTGGGCCCAGTACTGAGGCTTATTCTTGGCCAAAGGTGTAGCATCAATTCCTCTCAACGGAATAGGACACCGCAAAGGCTCCAAGAAAAATCCACAACGTTTAGCATAATCCAAATCCATCAGATTCAGGGCAGCGCCTGAATCCACAAACGCCATGACAGAATACGATGACAAAGAGCATATCAAGGTAATGGACAGAAGGAATTTGGACTGTACAGTACCAATGACGGCAGAGCTATCGAACCGCCTAGTGCGCTTAGGACAATTAGAAATAGCATGAGTGGAATCACCACAGTAGAAACACAGCCTGTTCAGACGTCTGTGTTCTTGCCGTTCAACTTTAGTCATAGTCCTGTCGCACTGCATAGGCTCAGGTTTACTCTCAGACAATACCGCCAGATGGTGCACAGATTTACGCTCGCGCAAGCGACGACCGATCTGAATGGCCAAGGACATAGACTTATTCAAACCAGCAGGCATAGGAAATCACACCATGACATCCTTAAGAGCTTCAGAGAGACCCTTTCTGAACCAAGCCGCCAGTGCCGATTCATTCCACAGAGTGAGTACTGACCACTTCCTAAATTTCTGACAATATACTTCTACATCATCCTGACCCTGGCATAAAGCCAGCAAATTTTTCTCAGCCTGATCCACTGAATTAGGCTCATCGTAAAGCAATCCAAGCGCCTGGAAAAACGCATCAACATTACTCAATGCAGGGTCTCCTGGCGCAAGAGAAAACGCCCAGTCCTGTGGGTCGCCGCGCAAAAAAGAAATAATAATCAAAACCTGTTGAATAGGATTACCAGAAGAATGAGGTTTCAAGGCCAGAAATAGTTTACAATTATTTTTGAAGCTCAGGAACTTAGTTCTGTCACCAAAAAACAAATCAGGAATAGGAATTCTTGGTTCTAGCATAGATTTCTGATCAATTGTATCTTGAATCTTTTGTACATTTATAACGAGATTATCCATTGAGGAGCACAGAGCCTGAATATCCATGTCCACAGCTGTGTCCTGAAGCACTCTAATGTCTAGGGGAAAAAAAAAAAAAACTGAAGACAGAGCTGAGGAAAAAAAAAATGATGTCAGGACTTCTTTTTTCCCTCTATTGAGAATCATTGGTTTTGGCTCCTTGTACTGTTATGCTGTGCTATCAGGCAACACAGTGTGCAGTAATCAGCGCACATACAGTGATATGGCAATAACCCAAAAACAATAGAACAAGCTCTGAGACGTGGAATCTCTGCAGACTGCAATACCTGAACCTATCCTCACACAACTAAAAGCAGCAGTGGATTGCGCCTAACACTACCTATGCAACTCGGCACTGCCTGAGGAGCTGACTAGCCTGAAGATAGAAATACAAGCCTGACTTGCCTCAGAGAAATACCCCAAAGGAATAGGCAGCCCCCTGTTATGGCTGGCAATCAGGCAACACAGCGTGCAGTAATCAGCGCACATACAGAGATCTGGCAATAACCAAAAACAATAGGACGAGCTCTGAGACGTGGAATCTCTGTAGACTGCAGTACCTGATCTATCCTCACACAACTATAAGCAGCAGTGGATTGCGCCTATCACTACCTATGCAACTCGGCACCGCCTGAGGAGCTGACTAGCCTGAAGATAGAAATACAAGCCTGACTTACCTCAGAGAAATACCCCAAAGGAATAGGCAGCCCCCCACATATAATGACTGTTAGCAAGATGAAAAGACAAACGTAGGAATGAAATAGATTCAGCAAAGTGAGGCCCGATATTCTAGACAGAGCGAGGATAGCAAAGAGAACTATGCAGTCTACAAAAAACCCTAAAACGAAAACCACGCAAAGGGGCAAAAAGACCCACCGTGCCGAACTAACAGCACGGCGGTGCACCCCTTTGCTTCTCAGAGCTTCCAGCAAAAGATAATAGCAAGCTGGACAGAAAAAACAGAAAACAAACTAGAAGCACTTATCTAGCAGAGCAGCAGGCCCAAGGAAAGATGCAGTAGCTCAGATCCAACACTGGAACATTGACAAGGAGCAAGGAAGACAGACTCAGGTGGAGCTAAATAGCAAGGCAGCCAACGAGCTCACCAAAACACCTGAGGGAGGAAGCCCAGAGACTGCAATACCACTTGTGACCACAGAAGTGAACTCAGCGACAGAATACACAACAGTACCCCCCCCTTGAGGAGGGGTCACCGAACCCTCACCAGAACCCCCAGGCCGACCAGGATGAGCCACATGAAAGGCACGAACAAGATCTTGGGCATGGACATCAGAGGCAAAAACCCAGGAATTATCTTCCTGAGCATAACCCTTCCATTTGACCAGATACTGGAGTTTCCGTCTAGAGACACGAGAATCCAAAATCTTCTCCACAATATACTCCAATTCCCCCTCCACCAAAACAGGGGCAGGAGGCTCCACAGATGGAACCATAGGTGCCACGTATCTCCTCAACAACGACCTATGGAATACATTATGTATGGAAAAGGAGTCTGGGAGGGTCAGACGAAAAGACACCGGATTGAGAATCTCAGAAATCCTATACGGACCAATAAAACGAGGTTTAAATTTAGGAGAGGAAACCTTCATAGGAATATGACGAGAGATAACCAAACCAGATCCCCAACACGAAGTCGGGGTCCCACACGGCGTCTGCGATTAGCGAAAAGCTGAGCCTTCTCCTGGGACAAGGTCAAATTGTCCACTACCTGAGTCCAGATCTGCTGCAACCTGTCCACCACAGAATCCACACCAGGACAGTCCGAAGACTCAACCTGTCCTGAAGAGAAACGAGGATGGAACCCAGAATTGCAGAAAAATGGAGAGACCAAGGTAGCCGAGCTGGCCCGATTATTAAGGGCGAACTCAGCCAACGGCAAAAATGACACCCAATCATCCTGGTCAGCAGAAACAAAACATCTCAGATATGTTTCCAAGGTCTGATTGGTTCGTTCGGTCTGGCCATTAGTCTGAGGATGGAAGGCCGAGGAGAAAGATAGGTCAATGCCCATCCTACCACAAAAGGCTCGCCAGAACCTCGAGACAAACTGGGAACCTCTGTCAGAAACAATATTCTCAGGAATTCCATGTAAACGAACCACATGCTGGAAGAACAAAGGCACCAAATCAGAGGAGGAAGGCAATTTAACCAAGGGCACCAGATGGACCATTTTAGAAAAGCGATCACAGACCACCCAAATGACCGACATTTTTTGAGAAACGGGAAGGTCAGAAATGAAATCCATCGAAATATGTGTCCAAGGCCTCTTCGGGACCGGCAAGGGCAAAAGCAACCCACTGGCACGTGAACAGCAGGGCTTAGCCCTAGCACAAATTCCACAGGACTGCACAAAAGCACGCACATCCCGTGACAGAGATGGCCACCAGAAGGATCTAGCAACCAACTCCCTGGTACCAAAGATTCCTGGATGACCGGCCAGCACCGAACAATGAAGTTCAGAGATAACTTTACTAGTCCACCTATCAGGGACGAACAGTTTCTCGGCCGGACAACGATCAGGTTTATTAGCCTGAAATTTCTGCAACACTCTCCGCAAATCAGGGGAAATGGCAGACACAATGACTCCTTCCTTGAGGATACTCGCCGGCTCAGATAACCCCGGAGAGTCGGGCACAAAACTCCTAGACAGAGCATCCGCCTTCACATTTTTAGAGCCCGGAAGGTATGAAATCACAAAATCAAAACGAGCAAAAAATAACGACCAACGGGCCTGTCTAGGATTCAAGCGCTTGGCAGACTCAAGATAAGTAAGGTTCTTATGATCAGTCAATACCACCACGCGATGCTTAGCACCCTCAAGCCAATGACGCCACTCCTCGAATGCCCACTTCATGGCCAGCAACTCTCGGTTGCCCACATTATAATTACGCTCAGCAGCAGAAAATTTCCTGGAAAAGAAAGCACATGGTTTCAACACTGAGCAACCAGAACCTCTCTGTGACAAAACCGCCCCTGCACCAATCTCAGAAGCATCAACCTTGACCTGGAACGGAAGAGAAACATCAGGTTGACACAACACAGGGGCACAGCAAAAACGACGCTTCAACTCCTGAAAAGCTTCCACGGCAGCAGAAGACCAATTAACCAAATCAGCACCCTTCTTGGTCAAATCGGTCAATGGTCTGGCAATGCTAGAAAAATTACAGATGAAGCGACGATAAAAATTAGCAAAGCCCAGGAATTTCTGCAGACTTTTTAGAGATGTCGGCTGAGTCCAAACCTGGATGGCCTGAACCTTAACCGGATCCATCTCGATAGTAGAAGGGGAAAAGATGAACCCCAAAAATGAAACTTTCTGCACACCGAAGAGACACTTTGATCCCTTCACGAACAAGGAATTAGCACGCAGTACCTGGAAAACCATTCTGACTTGCTTCACATGAGACTCCCAATCATCTGAGAAGATCAAAATGTCATCCAAGTAAACAATCAAGAATTTATCCAGATACTCACGGAAAATGTCATGCATAAAAGACTGAAAAACAGATGGAGCATTGGCAAGTCCGAACGGCATCACCAGATACTCAAAATGACCCTCGGGCGTATTAAATGCCGTTTTCCATTCATCTCCCTGCCTGATTCTCACCAGATTATACGCACCACGAAGATCAATCTTAGTAAACCAACTAGCCCCCTTAATCCGAGCAAACAAGTCAGAAATCAATGGCAAGGGATACTGAAACTTAACAGTGATCTTATTAAGAAGGCGGTAATCAATACACGGTCTTAGCGAACCATCCTTCTTGGCTACAAAAAAGAACCCTGCTCCCAATGGTGACGACGATGGGCGAATATGTCCCTTCTCCAGGGACTCCTTCACATAACTGCGCATAGCGGTGTGTTCAGGTACGGACAAATTAAATAAACGACCCTTAGGGAATTTACTACCAGGAATCAAATCGATAGCACAATCACAATTCCTATGCGGAGGAAGGGCATCAGACTTGGACTCTTCAAATACATCCTGAAAGTCCGACAAGAACTCTGGGATGTCAGAAGGAATGGATGACGAAATAGACAAAAATGGAACATCACCATGTACTCCCTGAGAACCCCAGCTGGTTACCGACATAGAGTTCCAATCCAATACTGGATTATGGGTTTGTAGCCATGGCAACCCCAACACGACCACATCATGCAAATTATGCAGTACCAGAAAGCGAATAACTTCCTGATGTGCAGGAGCCATGCACATGGTCAGCTGGGCCCAGTACTGAGGCTTATTCTTGGCCAAAGGTGTAGCATCAATTCCTCTCAACGGAATAGGACACCGCAAAGGCTCCAAGAAAAATCCACAACGTTTAGCATAATCCAAATCCATCAGATTCAGGGCAGCGCCTGAATCCACAAACGCCATGACAGAATACGATGACAAAGAGCACATTAAGGTAATGGACAAAAGGAATTTGGACTGTACAGTACCAATAACGGCAGAGCTATCGAACCGCCTAGTGCGTTTAGGACAATTAGAAATAGCATGAGTAGAATCACCACAATAGAAACACAGTCTGTTCAAACGTCTGTGTTCTTGCCGTTCTACTTTAGTCATAGTCCTGTCGCACTGCATAGGCTCAGGTTTACTCTCAGACAATACCGCCAGATGGTGCACAGATTTACGCTCGCGCAAGCGACGACCGATCTGAATGGCCAAGGACATAGACTTATTCAAACCAGCAGGCATAGGAAATCCCACCATTACATCCTTAAGAGCTTCAGAGAGACCCTTTCTGAACAAAGCCGCTAGTGCAGATTCATTCCACAGAGTGAGTACTGACCACTTCCTAAATTTCTGACAATATACTTCTACATCATCCTGACCCTGGCATAAAGCCAGCAGATTTTTCTCAGCCTGATCCACTGAATTAGGCTCATCGTAAAGCAATCCCAGTGCCTGGAAAAATGCATCAACATTACTCAATGCAGAATCTCCTGGTGCAAGAGAAAACGCCCAGTCCTGTGGGTCGCCGCGCAAAAAAGAAATAATAATCAAAACCTGTTGAATAGGATTACCAGAAGAATGAGGTTTCAAGGCCAAAAATAGCTTACAATTATTTCTGAAGCTCAGGAACTTAGTTCTGTCACCAAAAAACAAATCAGGAATCGGAATTCTTGGTTCTAGCATCGATTTCTGATCAATAGTATCTTGAATCTTTTGTACATTTACAACGAGATTATCCATTGAGGAGCACAGAGCCTGAATATCCATGTCCACAGCTGTGTCCTGAAGCACTCTAATGTCTAGGGGAAAAAAAAGACTGAAGACAGAGCTAAGAAAAAAAAATGATGTCAGGATTTCTTTTTTCCCTCTATTGGGAATCATTGGTGTGTCTCCTTGTACTGTTATGGCTGGCAATCAGGCAACACAGCGTGCAGTAATCAGCGCACATACAGAGATCTGGCAATAACCAAAAACAATAGGACGAGCTCTGAGACGTGGAATCTCTGTAGACTGCAGTACCTGATCTATCCTCACACAACTATAAGCAGCAGTGGATTGCGCCTATCACTACCTATGCAACTCGGCACCGCCTGAGGAGCTGACTAGCCTGAAGATAGAAATACAAGCCTGACTTACCTCAGAGAAATACCCCAAAGGAATAGGCAGCCCCCCACATATAATGACTGTTAGCAAGATGAAAAGACAAACGTAGGAATGAAATAGATTCAGCAAAGTGAGGCCCGATATTCTAGACAGAGCGAGGATAGCAAAGAGAACTATGCAGTCTACAAAAAACCCTAAAACGAAAACCACGCAAAGGGGCAAAAAGACCCACCGTGCCGAACTAACAGCACGGCGGTGCACCCCTTTGCTTCTCAGAGCTTCCAGCAAAAGATAATAGCAAGCTGGACAGAAAAAACAGAAAACAAACTAGAAGCACTTATCTAGCAGAGCAGCAGGCCCAAGGAAAGATGCAGTAGCTCAGATCCAACACTGGAACATTGACAAGGAGCAAGGAAGACAGACTCAGGTGGAGCTAAATAGCAAGGCAGCCAACGAGCTCACCAAAACACCTGAGGGAGGAAGCCCAGAGACTGCAATACCACTTGTGACCACAGAAGTGAACTCAGCCACAGAATTCACAACAGCCCCCCACATATAATGACTGTTAGCAAGATGAAAAGACAAAACGTAGGAATGAAATAGATTCAGCAAAGTGAGGCCCGATATTCTAGACAGAGCGAGGATAGCAAAGAGAACTATGCAGTCTACAAAAAACCCTAAAGCAGAACCACGCAAAGGGGGGCAAAAAGACCCACCGTGCCGAACTAACGGCACGGCGGTGCACCCTTTGCGTCTCAGAGCTTCCAGCAAAAGAGAATAGCACAGCTGGACAGAAAAAACGGAAACAAAAACAAAGTAACACTTATCTAGCAGAGCAGCAGGCCACAGGAAAGATGCAGTAGCTCAGATCCAACACTGGAACATTGACAAGGAGCAAGGAAGACAGACTCAGGTGGAGTTAAATGGCAAGGCAGCCAACGAGCTCACCAAAACACCTGAGGGAGGAAGCCCAGAGGCTGCAATACCACTTGTGACCACAGGAGTGAATTCAGCCACAGAATTCACAACAGGCCACTATGAAGGACGTCTGCCAGGTTTTGCGTCCTTTTGATTATTCCACGCGGATGGCAAGTGCAGATGATGCACTAGTCAGCATGACTGTCCCCCTTATCTGCCTGCTTCAGCAAACTTTGCAAGGGTTAAGGGATGATGTTGTGGAAGAGGTGGAGGATGAGGAGTCACCTTTTCCATCAGCTTCTGGAGAGTCAGCGCCACGTGGTTCCTCACAAAGGGGTACGCAGGGGCCACTTTGTGAGGAGGATGAGGAGGAGTCAATGGAGGAGGAAGAGCTCCGTCCAGAGGAGGGAGCGACACAATTGTCCTGTGGTCAGTGTGTACAGCGAGGGTGGGGTGATGACGAGCGGGCAGAGATCATGTCTCAAGCAGGGGACAGCGTTTCTGGGCCAGTTGGCAGTCTGCAGCACATGGTGGATTTCATGCTGCAGTGCCTGAGAAACGACCGCCGCATCGACCACATTCTCAGCATGCCTGATTATTGGGTGTTCACCCTCCTCGATCCTCGCTACCGGGACAACATCCAAAACTTCATCCCAGCGTTGACCCGGGAGCGTAAATTGCGGGAGTACCACGACACACTGGTGAATTCCATCATCTTCTCCAGTCCAACAGAGAGGAGTGCTGCTAGTGCTTTACAAAGCAGCTCAGTGCGTCGAGGCAGTGGGGGAGGCTCTGCCCAAAGAGGGAGCAGAAGCAGTGCCTCTGCCCAAGGCAAGCCCAGTATGGCACAACTCTGGCACACTTTTGTGTGCCCGCCCCAAATGTCTACACCATCACCGGCGGCTCCAGTCAGCAGGAGGCAATGGTTCCGTCAGATGGTGACAGACTACATGGCTTGCCCTCTTACTGTACTCCCAGACGGCTCTTCCCCGTTCAAGTTTTGGGTCTCTAAGCTGGATACATGCCAGAGCTAAGCCAGTATGCATTGGAGGTGCTGGCTTGCCCTGCGGCTAGTGTCTTATCGGAACGTGTCTTTAGTGCCGCAGGTGGTGTACTAACAGACCGTCGCATGCGACTATCCTCCGATAACGTTGACCAGCTTACTTTCCTGAAAATGAACCAGGCCTGGATCTCGCAGGAATTTGCCACTCCTCTGCCTGATTAAGTAATTGGGTGTCATCCAGGTCTCCTGCTGTGTTCATCTTTCTACCACCTGAACTGCTATTCCTGGGCTCCAACACCGCCAGTTGCGGCTCAGAAGTGCAGGCTGCACAGTAAAAACATACGACCCAGTGTTATTGGGTTTCAGTAACATCAGCTGATCCCCAGCTGTGTAGCCGGCAATGTGTCCTGCGACCGCCACGCTGGCACAACAACCTAAATGTAAGGGAACCTGTCCCACCCCCCCACCCCCCGTCGTTTGTTACTGAAAGAGCCATCTTGTGCAGCAGTAATGCTGCACAAGTAAAAGGTAGCTCTTTTAGTTTAGCTCCTTGCACACGCAGAACTTAACACTTATAAAATGTGTTCACTGATACCGTTATACCGTCCCGGAGCTGGGACTTTCCTTCGGAATGTGATGCAGCACAGCTGTCATTCCTACCCCCTTGGTGCCATGCGCTGCCTCCTCAGCGTTGTTTTAAGCTGTCACGGAGCCTGCGCTGTTCTGTTATCCCTTGGCCATGCCCTATTTGCGCTGCCTGTCTTCTGACATAATTTGGTGTCAGGCTGGCTGCGCCTGTGCGGCCGCGCTGCCCGAGATCCCGCCTCGCAGTGTCTTCTGATTGAATCACACTGCGGGCCTGGGATCCATGGGCATGCGCAGTGCATATCTTCCCCTCGGGCTCTCGCTCATCCCCCTCCACCTTCTTTAGACTGTGCGCCGTCAGCTGATCCCTAATAGCATGCCACGGCCGTGACACCGCACAGTCTGAAGAAGAGGGAAGGAGGGGAGTGAGAAGCGAGGATATGCACTGTGCATGCCCATGGATCCAAGGCCCGCAGTGGGATTACGTTAGACGACACTGCGAGGTGGGATCTGGAGCAGAGTGGACGCACAGGCACTGACAGCCTGACACCAAATTATGTCAGAAGACAGGCAGCGCTAATTGGGCATGGCCAAGGGATAACAGAACAGTGCAGGCTCCGTGACAGCTTAAAACAACGCTGAGGAGGCAGCGCACGGCACCAAGGGGATAGGAATGACAGCTGTGCTGTGTCCCATTACGAAGGAAATTCGCACCTCCGGGACGGTTTAACGGTGTAAGGGGACACATTTTTAGTGTTTACTTCTGTGTTTGCAAGGAGCATAATTAAAAGAGCAACCTTTTCCTTTTGCATCCTTAGTGCTGCACAAGATGGCTCTTTCAGCTACAAACGTCTTGGGGGGGGGTTAAAGGTTCCCTTTCAACTTGCTCCAATCAGGCTTCGGCCTACACTCTGTTCCTCTGCTCCTCCTGCTGTCCCTGGGCTCTAACACCGCCAGTTGGTGCCTGGAAGTGCTGTCTGCACAGTCAACAGTCGCTCCTCTGTTATTGGGGTTCAGTAACGTCAGCTGATCCCCAGCTGTGTGTGCGGCAATACCTTCAATCTGCTCCTCCTGCTGTCCCTGGGCTCTAACACCGCCAGTTGGTGCCTGGAAGTGCTGTCTGCACAGTCAACAGTCGCTCCTCTGTTATTGGGGTTCAGTAACGTCAGCTGATCCCCAGCTGTGTGTGCGGCAATACCTCCAATCTGCTCCTCCTGCTGTCCCTGGGCTCTAACACCGCCAGTTGGTGCCTGGAAGTGCTGTCTGCAGAGTCAATAGTCGCTCCTCTGTTATTGGGGTTCAGTAACATCAGCTGATCCCCAGCTGTGTATCCGGCAACGTGTCATGCGACCGCCACGCTGGCACAACTAAAATGTAAGGGGACCTGTACCCCCCTACCTAGGCGTTTGTTACTGAAAGAGCCACCTTGTGCAGCACTAATACTGCACAAGGAAAAGGTCGCTCTTGAAATTATGCTCCTTGCAAACGCTGAACTACACACTCATGTAATGTGTCCCCTCACACCGTCCAACCGTCCCGGAGGTGGGACTTTCCTTTGTAATGTGACGCAGCACAGCCGTCATTGCTACCCCCTTGGCACCGTGCGCTGCCTCCTCAGCGTTGTTTGATTCCGTCATGGACCCTGCGCTGTTATGTTATCCCTTGGCCATGCACAGTTGCGCTGCCCGTCCTCTGACATCATTTGTTGTCGTCCTGGCTGCGCCTGTGCGTCCACGCTGCCCGAAATCCCACCTCGCAGTGTCGTCTAATGTGATCCCACAGTGGGCCTGGTATCCATGGCCATGCGCAGTGCATATACTAGCCTCTCACTCCCCTTCTTCACGCTTCTTCAGACTAGGCGGCGTCAGCTGATCCCTAATAGCATGCCACGGCCGTGACGCCGCACAGTCTGAAGAAGCAGGAAGGAGGTGAGTGAGAGGCGATGATATGCACTGCGCATGCCCATGGATCCCTGGCCCGCAGTGGGATTACATTAGATGACACTGCGAGGTTGGATCTCGGGCAGCTTGGACGCACAGGCACTGCCAGCCTGACACCTAAATGATGTCAGAAGACGGGCACCGCTAACTGTGCATGGCCAAGGGATAACATTACAGCGCGGGCTCCATGACAGAACCAAACAACGTTGAGGAGGTGGCGCACGGCACCAAGGGGGTTGGAATGACGGCTGTGCTGTGTCACATTACAAAGGAAAGTCCCACTTCCGGAATGGTTTGACGGTGTGAGGGGACACATTATATGAGTGTGTACTTCAGCGTTTGCAAGGAGCATAATTTTCGGAGCCACCATTTTCCATGTGCAGTATTACTGCTGTACAAGATGGCTCTTTCAGCAACAAATGCCTGGGGGGGGGGGGGTTAAAGGTTCCCTTTCAACTTGCTCCACTGCAGGCTTTGGCCTACACTCTGCTCCTCTTTGATTCCCTGGGTTTCAACACTGTCAGTTGCCACCTGGAAGTGTTGTCTAGACAGAAAAAACACTAGCTGAGGTGTCAGTGGGGTTCAGCACCGCCAGCTGTTCCCCTGCTGTGTAGTCGGCAACGTGTCCAGCACAAGCCACGCTGGCACAACAGAACAAAAGCTGCCACCTGTGCAGGCTTCGGCCTACACTCTGCTCCTCTCCTCCTGCTGCTGCCCCTGGGCTCAAACACAGAAAAACAGAGAAAAACACCAGCCAATGTGTTAGTGGGGTTCAGCAACGCCAGCTGTTCCCCTGCTGTGTAGCTGGCAACGTGACCTGCAAACGCCACGCAGGCACATGAACTGAAATTAAAGGGACCCTGCCACCCACCCCAAGGTGTTTCTATGTATAACAGCTACCTTTTACAGCAGTAATGCTGCATTTGTACAAGGTGGCTGACTTTTTCTCCTTGCCAACGTGGAACTCAACACGTACAACATGTGTCTCATTGAGACCATTCCACTGTCCCTGAAGTGTGACTTTCCTTTCTAATGACATGCACCACCCCCCTTGGGAGCGCTGCCCGTCTTCTGACATCATTGGTTGGCTGCCTGTGCCTGGGCATCCGCCCTGCCCGACACAACCCCCCTCGTTGTCTCATATATTTTGGCTGCGAGGGTGTGATTGATGGACATGTGCAGTGCACATGTTCGCCTGTCTTAACTCATCTCCTTCCGCCTTCTTCAGACTGTGCGGCCTCATGGCCGTGGTAGGCGATAAGGGATCAGCTGTGGCCGCCCAGTCTGAAGCAGGTGTAAGGACATGTGTGAGCAGCAAACGTATTTACTGCACAAGGCCACGAATCCCAGCCACGCAGTGTGATTTGCTGAAAACACACTGCGGGTCTGGGATTCATGGCCATTGCTAACCGCACCGGCCAACATGAAATGAGGTGAAAAGACAGGCAGCGCTCACAGCGCATGGCCAAGGGATCACAATAGCGCAGACTCCTGTACAGCAAATAACAACGCTCAGGAGGCTGCGCCCAGCACCAAGGCGTTATTTATGTGCACCTGTGCTGCGTCTCCTTAAAAAGACAAGTCACACCTCCAATACAGAACTGAACTACTGTTCAATGGGCTAAATTCTGTACGTCTTTCATTCTGCGTGTGCAATGAGCAAAATTTAAAGAGCAACCTTTAACTTGTGGAGCTTTACTGCTGCACAAGGTGTGGCTCTTCAACATTGTAACACCTGAGAGTGGGTTAAAGGTTACCTTTGAAATTGGTTCAAGTAGGCTTCCGCCTACACTCTGCTCCTCCTGCAGACCCTGGGCCCTAACTACGCCAGTGGGGCCCGGAAGTGCTGGCTGCACAGAGAAAAACACCCACCATTGTGTCAGTGGGGTTCAGCACCGCCAGCTGTTCCCCTGCTGTGTAGCCGGCATCGTGTCCAGCACAAGCCACGCTGGCACTACAGACCAAAAGCTGCCACCAGTGCAGGCTTCAGCCTACACTCTGCTCCTCTCCTCCTCCTGCTGCCCTGGGCTCAAACACCAATAGTTTTTGCCCGGAAGTGCTAGCTGCACAGAGAACAACACCAGCCAATGTGTTAGTGGGGTTCAGCAGCGCCAGCTGTTCCCCTGCTGTGTAGCCGGCATCGTGTCCAGCACAAGCCACGCTGGCACTACAGACCAAAAGCTGCCACCAGTGCAGGCTTCGGCATACACTCTGCTCCTCTCCTCCTCCTGCTGACCCTGGGCTATAACACCGCCAGTTGTAGCCTGGAAGTGCTAGCTGCACAGAGAAAACCACCCGCCAATGTGTCAGTGGGGTTCAGCAACGCCAGCTGTTCCCCTGCTGTGTAGCTGGCAACGTGTCCTGCAAACGCCATGCAGGCACCTGAACTGAAATTAAAGGGAACCTGGCCCCACCCCCCCAGGTCTTTCTATGTATAACAGCCATCTAGTACAGCAGTACTGCTGCATTTGTACAAGGTGGCTGATTTTTTCTCCTTGCCCACGTTTAATTAAACACGTACTAAATGTGTCTCATTGAGACCATTCCACTGTCCCTGAGGTGTGACTTTCCTTTCTAATGATACGCAGCACCACCCTTGGTAGCGCTTCCCGTCTTTTGACATCATTGGTTAGCTGGCTGCGCCTGTGCGTCTGCCCTGCTCGAAACAATGCCCCTCGTTGTTTTATTTTTTTGGACAGCGAGGGTGTGATTGATGGGCATGTGCAGTGCATATGTTCGCCTGTCTTAACTCATCTCCTTCCGCCTTCTTCAGACTGGGCGGCCTCATGGCCGTGGTAGGCGATAAGGGATCAGCTGAGGCCGCCCAGTCTGAAGCAGGTGTAAGGACATGTGTGAGCGGCAAACATATTTACTGCACAAGGCCACGAATACCAGCCACGCAGTGTGATTTGTTGAAAACCCACTGCGGGCCTGGGATTCATGGCCATTGCTAACCGCACCGGCCAACATGAAATGAGGTCAGAAGACAGGCAGCGCTCACAGCGCATGGCCAAGGGATCAAAATAGTGCAGTTTCCTGTACAGCAAATAACAACGCTCAGGAATCAGCGCCCAGCACCTAGGTGTAAATTTTGACACCTGTGCTGCGTCTCCTTAAAAAGACAAGTCACGCCTCCACTACTGTTTGACAGTATAATGGGCTAAATAGTGTACGTGTTTTATTCAGCGTGTGCAAGGAGCAAAATTAATAGAGCAACCTTTGACTTGTGCAGCATTAATGCTGCACAAGGTGTGGCTCTTGTACCTTGCAACACCTGAGGGGGGGTTAAAGGTAACTTTTGAAATTGGTTCAACTAGGCTTCGGCCTACACTCGGCTCCTCTCCTCCTCCTGCTGACCCTGGGCTATAACACCGCCAGTTGTAGCTTGAAAGTGCTAGCTGCACAGAGAAAAACACCAGCCAATGTGTTAGTGGGGTTCAGCACTGCCAGCTGTTCCCCTGCTGTGTAGCCGGCATCGTGTCCAGCACAAGCCACGCTGGCACAACAGACCAAAAGCTGCCACCAGTGCAGGCTTCGGCCTACACTCTGCTCCTCTCCTCCTCCTGCTGCCCCTGGGCTCAAACACCGAAAGTTTTTGCCCGGAAGTGCTAGCTGCACAGAGAACAACACCAGCCAATGTGTTAGTGGGGTTCAGCAACGCCAGCTGTTCCCCTGCTGTGTAGCCGGCATCGTGTCCAGCACAAGCCACGCTGGCACAACAGACCAAAAGCTGCCACCAGGGCAGGCTTCGGCCTACACTTTGCTCCTCTCCTCCTCCTGCTGACCCTGGGCTCTAACACCGCCAGTTTTTGCCCGGACGTGCTAGCTGCACAGAGAAAAACACCACTCAATGTGTCAGTGGGGTTCAGCACCGCCAGCTGTTCTCCTGCTGTGTAGCTGGCAACGTGTCCTGCAAACGCCATGCAGGCACCTGAACTGAAATTAAAGGGAACCAGCCCCCACCCCCCCAGGTGTTTCTATGTATAACAGCCACCTTGTACGGCAGTACTGCTGCATTTGTACAAGGTGTCTGACTTTTTCTCCTTGCCCACGTTTAATTAAACACGTACTAAATGTGTCTCATTGAGACCATTCCACTGTCCCTGAGGTGTGACTTTCCTTTCTAATGATACGCAGCACCACACTTGGTAGCGCTTCCCGTCTTTTGACATCATTGGTTAGCTGGCTGCGCCTGTGCGTCTGCCCTGCTCGAAACAACGCCCCTCGGTGTCTTATTTTGTTGGACAGCGAGGGTGTGATTGATGGGCATGTGCAGTGCATATATTTGCCTGTGTTCACTCATCTCCTTCCGCCTTCTTCAGACTGGGTGGCCTCATTCCCTCGGCATGCGATAAGGGATCAGATGAGGCCGCCCAGTCTGAAGCAGGTGTAAGGACATGTGTGAGCGGCAAACATATTTACTGCACAAGGCCACGAATCCCAGCCACGCAGTGTGTTTTTTTGAAAACACACTGTGGGTCTGGGATTCATGTCCATCGCTAACCGCAACGGCCGACATGAAATGAGGTCAGAAGACAGGAAGCGCTCGCAGCGCATGGCCAAGGGATAACAATAGCGCAGTCTCCTGTACAGCAAATAACAACGCTCAGGAAGCTGCGCCCATGCACCAAGGTGTTATTTTGGACACCTGTGCTGCGTCTCCTTAAAAAGACAAGTCACGCCTCCACTACTGTTTGACAGCATAATGGGCTAAATAGTGTACGTGTTTTATTCAGCGTGTGCAAGGAGCAAAATTAATAGAGCAACCTTTTACTTGTGCAGCATTAATGCTGCACAAGGTGTGGCTCTTGTACCTTGCTACACCTGAGGGGGGGTTAAAGGTTACCTTTAAAATTGGTTCAACTAGGCTTCGGCCTACACTCTGCTCTTCTCCTCCTCCTGCTGACCCTGGGCTCTAACACAACTAGTTTTTGCCCGGAAGTGCTAGCTGCACAGAGAAAAACACCCGCCATTGTGTTAGTGGGGTTCAGCACCGCCAGCTGTTCGCCTGCTGTGTAGCCGGCATCGTGTCCAGCACAAGCCACGCTGGCACAACAGACCAAAAGCTGCCACCAGTGCAGGCCTCGGCCTACACTTTGCTCCTCTCCTCCTCCTGCTGACCCTGGGCTCTAACACCGCCAGTTTTTGCCCAGACATGCTAGCTGCACAGAGAAGAACACCAGCCAATGTGTTAGTGGGGTTCAGCACCGCCAGCTGTTCCCCTGCTGTGTAGCCGGCAACGTGACCTGCAAACGCCACGCAGGGACATGAACTGAAATTGAAGGGAGCCTGCCCCCCACCCCCAGGTGTTTCTATGTATAACAGCCACCTTGTACAGCAGTAATGCTGCATTTGTACAAGGTGGCTGACTTTTTCTACTTGCCCACGTGGAACTCAACACGTACAACATGTGTCTCATTGAGACCATTCCACTGTCCCTGAGGTGTGACTTTCCTTTCTAATGATACGCAGCACCACCCTTGGTAGCGCTTCCCATCTTCTGACATCATTGGTTGGCTGGCTGCGCCTGTGCGTCCGCCCTGCCTTAAACAATGCTCCTCGTTGTCTTACTTATTTTGACTGCGAAGGTGTGATTGATGGGTACGAGCAGTGCATATCTTCGCCTGTCTTAACTCATCTCCTTCCGCCTTCTTCAGACTGTGCGGCCTCATGGCCGCAGCATGCGAGAAGGGATCAGCTGTGGCCGCCCAGTCTGATGCAGGTGTAAGGACATGAGTGACAGGCGAAAAAATTTACTGCGCAAGGTCACGAATCCCAGCCCTGTAGTGTGACTTAAACAAAAGACACTGCGTGTCTGGGTTTCATGGCCATCGCTAACCGCACCGGCCAACATGAAATGAGGTCAGAGGACAGGCAGCGCTCACAGCGCATGGCCAAGGTATAACAAGAGCGCAGACTCCTGTACAGCAAATAACAATGCTCAGGAATCTGCACCCAGCACCTAGGTGTAAATTTGGACACCTGTGCTGCGTCTCCTTAAAAAGACAAGTCACGCCTCCACTACTGTTTGACAGTATAATGGGCTAAATAGTGTACGTGTTTTATTCAGCGTGTGCAAGGAGCAAAATTAATAGAGCAACCTTTTACTTGTGCAGCATTACTGCTGCACAAGGTGTGGCTCTTGTACCTTGCAACACCTGAGGGGGGGTTAAAGGTAACTTTTGAAATTGGTTCAACTAGGCTTCGGCCTACACTCTGCTCCTCTCCTCCTCCTGCTGCCCCTGGGCTCAAACACCGCTAGTTTTTGCCCGGAAGTGCTAGCTGCACAGAGAACAACACCAGCCAATGTGTTAGTGGGGTTCAGCAACGCCAGCTGTTCCCCTGCTGTGTAGCCGGCATCGTGTCCAGCACAAGCCACGCTGGCACAACTGACCAAAGGCTGCCACCAGTGCAGGCTTCGGCCTACACTCTGCTCCTCTTCTCCTCCTGCTGACCCTGGGCTCAAACACCGCCAGTTTTTGCCCGGAAGTGCTAGCTGCACAGAGAAAAACACCAGCCAATGTGTTAGTGGGGTTCAGCACCGCCAGCTGTTCCCCTGCTGTGTAGCCGGCAACGTGACCTGCAAACGCCATGCAGGCACATGAACTGAAATTGAAGGGAGCCTGCCCCCCACCCCCAGGTGTTTCTATGTATAATAGCCACCTTGTACAGCAGTACTGCTGCATTTGTACAAGGTGGCTGACTTTTTCTCCTTGCCCACGTTTAATTAAACACGTACTAAATGTGTCTCATTGAGACCATTCCACTGTCCCTGAGGTGTGACTTTCCTTTTTAATGACACGCATCACCCCCATTGTTAGCGCTGCCCGTCTTCTGACATCATTGGTTGGCTGGCTGTGCCTGTGCGTCCGCCCTGCCCGACACAACACCCCTCGTTGTCTCATATATTATGACTGCGAGGGTGTGATTGATGGGCACGAGCAGTGCATATCTTCGCCTGTCTTCACTCCCCTCCTTCCGCCTTCTTCAGACTGTGCGGCCTCATGGCCGTGGCAGGCGATAAGGGATCAGCTGAGGCCGCCCAGTCTGAAGCAGGTGTAAGGACATGTGTGAGCGGCGAACATATTTACTGCACAAGGCCACGAATCCCAGCACCGCAGTGTGACTTTATGAAAAGGCACTGTGGTTCTGGGATTTATGGCCATCGTTAACCGCACCGGCCAACATGAAATGAGGTCATAAGACGGCCTGCACTAACAGGGTATTGCCAAGGAATAACACAAGAACGCAGTCTCTTGTACTGCAAATAACAACGGTAAGGAATCTGCGCCCAGCACCTAGGTGTAAATTTTGACACCTGTGCTGCGTCTTCTTCAAAAGAAAAGTCACGCCTCCACTACTGTTTGACAGTATAATGGGCTAAATAGTGTACGTGTTTTATTCAGCGTGTGCAAGGAGCAAAATTAAGAGAGCAACCTTTGACTTGTGCAGCATTAATGCTGTTCAAGGTGTGGCTCTTGTACCTTGCAACACCTGAGGGGGGGGTTAAAGGTTACCTTTGAAATTGGTTCAACTAGGCTTCGGCCTACACTCTGCTCCTCTCCTCCTCCTGCTGACCCTGGGCTCTAACACCGCTAGATTTTGCCCTGAAGTGCTAGCTGCACAGAGAAAAACACCAGCCAATGTGTTAGTGGGGTTCAGCAATGCCAGCTGTTCCCCTGCTGTGTAGCCGGCATCGTGTCCAGCACAAGCCACGCTGGCACAACCGACCAAATGCTGCCACCAGTGCAGGCTTCGGCCTACACTCTGCTCCTCTCCTCCTGCTGCTGCCCCTGGGCTCAAACACCGCTAGTTTTGGCCCGGAAGTGCTAGCTGCACAGAGAAAAACACCAGCCAATGTGTTAGTGGGGTTCAGCAACGCCAGCTGTTCCCCTGCTGTGTAGCCGGCAACGTGACCTGCAAACGCCATGCAGGCACATGAACTGAAATTGAAGGAAGCCTGCCCCCCACCCCCAGGTGTTTCTATGTATAACAGCCACCTTGTACAGCAGTACTGCTGCATTTGTACAAGGTGGCTGACTTTTTCTACTTGCCCACGTGGAACTCAACACGTACAAAATGTGTCTCATTGAGACCATTCCACTGTCCCTGAGGTGTGACTTTCCTTTCTAATGATACGCAGCACCACCCTTGGTAGCGCTTCCCGTCTTTTGACATCATTGGTTAGCTGGCTGCGCCTGTGCGTCCGCCCTGCTCCAAACAACGCCCCTCGGTTTCTTATTTATTTTGTCAGCGAGGGTGTGGTTTATGGGCACGAGCAGTGCATATGTTCGCCTGTCGTCACTCATTTCCTTCCGCCTTCTTCAGACTGTGCAGCCTCATGGCCGCGGCATGCGAGAAGGGATCAGCACAGGCCGCCCAGTCTGAAGCAGGTGTAAGGACGTGTGTGAGCGGCCAAAATATTTACTGCTCAAGGCCACGAATCCCAGCACCGCAATGTGACTTCATGAAAAGGCACTGTGGGTCTGGGATTTATGGCCATCGTTAACCGCACCGGCCAACATGAAATGAGGTCATAAGACAGGCAGCGTTAACAGGGCATTGCCAAGGGATAACACAAGAGCGCAGACTCCTGTACAGCAAATAACAATGCTCAGGAAGCTGCGCCAAGCACCAAGGCGTTATTTGGGACACCTGTGCTGCGTCTCCTTAAAAAGCCAAGTGACGCATCCACTACAGTTAGACTGTAGAATGGGCTAAATTGTGTACGTCTTTCATTCAGCGTGTGCAAGTAGACAAATTAATAGAGCAACCTTTCACTTGTGCAGCATTAATACTGCACAAGGTGTGTCTCTTGTACTTTGTAACACCTGAGGGGGGGTTAAAGATTTCCTTTGAAATTGGTTCAACTAGGCTTCGGCCTACACTCTGCTCCTCTCCTCCTCCGCTTCACCACGGGCTCTAACATCGCTAGTTTTTGCCCGCAAGTGCTAGCTGCACAGAGAAAAACACCCGCCATTGTGTTAGTGGGGTTCAGCAACGCCAGCTGTTCCCCCACTGTGTAGCCGGCAAAGTGTCCTGCAAACGCAACGCAGACACAAAGCTGCCTCCAGTGCAGGCTTCGGCCTACACTCTGCTCCCCCTGCTTACCCTTTGCTCCAGCACCGCTAGTTGGGGCTCTAGGAAGACAATCTTTAATAGGCAACGCATCTGGGTTCCAGCACCGCCAGCTGGTTCTCGGCAGTGTTTTTGTCACAGGTACTCCCTCGTGCCAAACCTGGTTTCAGCACCATCAGCTGTTTCTGGGTTGTGTCAAGCTCGCTGAGACACCTATGCTTGCCCCGCCGTGTTGCGGTCGGGTTAGCCAACTCCAGGGTGCCTCCAGTTTAGGAGCTCCCTATGTGGGCTCCATGAATTGGTAGTCAAGGCTGGGTCTGTAGTGCCAGTAGGCCCAGCTCCCCCTGTAGGACTGTTGGGGTTCGGTAACTGCGGCTGCCTCGCGGCCTAGCTGTTCTCTCCTCTCCTGTGGACCTTCGGGTCCACCACCTGGTTCCAGCACCGTCAGCTGGTTCCGGGCCGAGCCTTTGGCTTAGGTGCCTCCTCCTGGGTATCCGAGTTCCGCCAACGTCAGGCGGTCCTTGGTAGTGCTTTTAAGCGCGGGCACCTACAGCTTAGTAACCGGGTTCCAGCACCGTCAGCTGGTCCTCGGTCGTGCCATTGGCTCTTGCACACTGGGGCAACGCATCTGGGTTCCAGCACCGCCAGCTGGTTCTCGGCAGTGTTTTTGTCACGGGTACTCCCTCGTGCCCAGCCTGGTTCCAGCACCGTCAGCTGTTTCCGGGTACTGTCAAACTCACTGAGACACCTATGCGTTGCCCCGTCGTGTTGCGGTCGAGTTAGCCAACTCCAGGGTGCCTCCAGTTTAGGAGCTTCCTATGTGGGCTGCATGAATTGGTAGTCAAGGCTGGTTCTGTAGTGCCAGAAGGCCAAGCTTCCCCTGTAGGACTGTTGGGGTTCGGTAACTGCGGCTGCCTCGCGGCCTAGCTGTTCTCTCCTCTCCTGTGGGCCTTCGGGTCCACCACCTGGTTCCAGCACCGTCAGCTGGTTCCGGGTCGAGCCTTTGGCTTAGGTGCCTCCTCCTGGGTATCCGAGTTCCGCCAACGCCAGGCGGTCCTTGGTAGTGCTTTTAAGCGCGGGCACCTACAGCTTAGTAACCGGGTTCCAGCACCGTCAGCTGGTCCTCGGTCGTGCCATTGGCTCTTGCACACTGGGGCAACGCATCCGGGTTCCAGCACCGCCAGCTGGTTCTCGGCAGTGTTTTTGTCACAGGTACTCCCTCGTGCCAAACCTGGTTTCAGCACCGTCAGCTGTTTCCGGGTTGTGTCAAGCTCGCTGAGACGCCTATGCTTGCCCCGTCGTGTTGCGGTCGGGTTAGCCAACTCCAGGGTGCCTCCAGTTTAGGAGCTTCCTATGTGGGCTGCGTGAATTGGTAGTCAAGGCTGGTTCTGTAGTGCCAGTAGGCCCAGCTCCCCCTGTAGGACTGTTGGGGTTCGGTAACTGCGGCTGCCTCGTGGCCTAGCTGTTCTCTCCTCTCCTGTGGGCCTTCGGGTCCACCACCTGGTTCCAGCACCGTCAGCTGGTTCTCGGCAGTGTCTTTTGCTCTTGTACCTTCTGCTCCCCATCCTGGTTCCAGTACCGTCAGCTGGTTCCGGGCAGAGCCTTTGGCTTAGGTGCCTCCTTCTGGGTATCCAAGTTCCACCAACGTCAGGTGGTCCTTGGTAGTGCTTTCAGGCACGGGTACCTCCTGCTTAGTAACCGGGTTCCAGTAACGTCAGCTGGTCCTCGGTAGTTCCATTGGCTCTTAGACCTTCGGCTACCCATCCGGGTTCCAGTACCGTCAGCTGGTTCTCGGCAGTGTCTTTTGCTCTTGTACCTTCTGCTCCCCATCCTGGTTCCAGTACCGTCAGCTGGTTCCGGGCAGAGCCTTTGGCTTAGGTGCCTCCTTCTGAGTATCCGAGTTCCGCCAACGTCAGGCGGTCCTTGGTAGTGCTTTTTAGCACGGGTACCTCCTGCTTAGTAACCGGGTTCCAGTAACGTCAGCTGGTCCTCGGTAGTTCCATAGGCTCTTGAACCTTCGGGTAGCCATCCGAGTTCCAGTTCCATCAGCTGGTTCTTGGCATTTTCTCAGCCTTCTTGTACCTTCTGCTACATTTCCAAGTTGAAGACCCTAACGTCGACGACCCGGAAGACCACCCCGATGACGACGACGACGACGGCGGAGACGACGACGACGGCGGAGACGACGACGGCGGAGACGACGACGGCGGAGACGACGACACTGGAGACGACGACCCTGGAGACGACAACATGGAAGACCGAGAAGCAGAAGAACAAGAGGCTGCAGAACAAAGAGCAGAAGAACATTAAGCATAACACTTAATATCAGAGCAAAAGATATTATCTAAATTATATGCAGAAGAAGACTAAGCAGTGTATGGGGGTGAGTCCGTTCCTCCTCGTGGTGCCCCTGGATAAAGCCTGATGCTGCAGGCCAAACTGAACGCGGACAAATGTAACTTTTGTGACTGGCAGAACGGAAGGTGTAATCTTCCAACTTTTATAGATAACAACTATGGGAATGCCTGTCACAAATGAGAATATGATGAAGAAGTAGAATAGGAAGAATAATAACAGTTGAATAAAATGAATATGTAGAATAGGAAGAATAATAATAGTTGAATAAAATGAATATGAAGAATGTATTAAAAAAAAAAAAAGGTAAAGGATGAAGAAGAAGATGAATAAGGTGAAGAAGAAGTTGATGTCAAAGATGCTGATGATGATGAAGATGAAAGTGTGGGAAAAGTAAAAAAAAAAGAAGGGGAAGGGCGTGGAATAGCGAAACATCAATATCTGACAAAATAAAAAAAAATTTACATAGTCAATATCTTTGTCACTCCGAACGTCTTTAAAAAAAAACAAAACATGCTATTCTATTTGATTGGGCTAAACCTCTATGACTCAATACATCCTGCATTATTCATAGTTGTTTTCCTTCATGTAGAATGAACCTACAAGGAAAGAAAGGGTTTATTTTAATTCCGATATTTTGGTCCCATTGACTTGCATTGGGATCGGGTATCAGTATCGGCGATATCCAATATTTTTTGAATATCGGCCGATCCTATCCGATACCGATACTTTACGATATCGGAAGGTATCGCTCAACACTAGTCTTGAGTAATGGTGAATGTCAATTCCGGCCATTCATTATTAATTTGATTAAAAAATTTGTTTAATGTTGCAGGTGGTCCCTCCCACATATAAAACACATCGTCAATGTATCTACGCCATAAACGGCAGTGTGACTGATACAATATATTTGTGTATATGAATTGGCTTTCAAAATAGGACATGAATGTGTTGGCGTAGGGAGGGGCCACATTGGACCCCATGGCTGTACCTTGTACCTGTAAATAAAATGTATCTTCAAATAGAAAATTTTTTTCACTTAACACCAATTTCAATAATTTCATTAAGAAGTCAATCACCATTGGATCCATATCAGTTTTTTCAAGTAGGAGCCTTGTTGCTAGTATTCCCTTCTCATGTTCTATGGAGGTATATAAATTGTTTACGTCCAGTGTAACCAATATGGTATCACTGGTAACCCTATTGATAGTTCTTATGACATTAAGAAAGGCTCCTGTATCAAGAATGAAAGATGGAGTATTTTTAACCAAGGGTGTCAAAATCTTTTCTAGTAATATGGCTAACGGTGATAAGATAGAATTAGTGGAGGCCACTATCGGTCTACCTGGGGGTCTGTCTAATCTCTTATGTATTTTAGGTAATGTGTAAAATACAGGTATCATGGTGTCAGCAGGTTTTATAATTATGTCTTTATCTGACATGAGGGATTGGAGTGCCACACGTTCACTCTGATTAAGATTTTTCTGAAAAACTAATTCCCCTTTTGTAATTTGTTTGGAAAATTTACCAACTTCTTTCTCTATTAAGGTGATGAAAGTCTCGACCGGAGGACTATTTTTAGGTGGATTAAACCGACTGGGAAGCCTAAGGCCTAGACTGGGCAGGTTAATCGGTGTAACTCTTGTTGCGTCGCTCTCTGCTACATTTGTAGGGGTTTGATTATGAAAAAAGGCTTTCAATCTCAAGTTTCTATAAAACCTCTGTAAATCAAGATCTAGTTGAAAAGTATTGAATCTATATGTCGGGCAAAACGATGGGCCCTTTTGTAATAACCGTAACTGAGAATGGTTTAGAGTCTTAGAGGAAATATTAACAACTAGATTAGTGGTACTACCTGTGATCTCGTGTTCATCGTATGACGCCTGGTTTCGGCGGCATTGACCACCCCTCCTCGTCCTTTTCTTTGATTGTACCTCCTGCCTGTACCTAAAAAAGGAACTCTGTAGTTGTCCGCTCTTTCGTTGTCCTAAATGGATGCTGAAGAACCCTCTGTAAATCGTGGACCTCTGTAGTTGTACCTGTAGGAGGTTGTGGAACTTCGCCATCTGTGAACCCTGTTTTCTAGATAGTCTTGTGTATCCCAGATGAACTTCTGGCGTTTCCTTTTTTCCGTCTCTAAACGATAGGTTTCTAGATTGTCCTTCATACGAGATTTAATAGAATCAAATTCTTCTTTTGTAGATGTATCCTTTAATTGAGTTTCAATGCTCTGCAACTTCTCTTGACTAGTTTTTACCTCCTTGTGTAGATAATCCAAGGTCAAGGTCATCAAATCCAGGGAGCACTTGTTGAGAATTTGTTCAAAACGTTGACAAAAATCTGTGTTCTCCTGGAAAAGAGTTGGGCGTAGGGATACCCTGAGTCCTCTCGGGATTCGTTGGGTCTTAGTGTATTCTGCAATAGTTGCACTATGTAGTTCTAGACCCATCAGATGTCGTGATTCCCTCTCAAAATCCCGTGACTTGAACTCATTGCTTGAGATCTGTAAAAAGTCACTAGACGTAGAAACTTGTGAAACTATATTGGCCACTTCGGTTTCGTTATATGAAAAGCCTGTGGCGGACATATCACGCTCCTTTGGAAAAATAACAAGGCTTACAGGTGCTCGTGTAAAGGTAAGATAATACAAAAATATATAATACACGTCACTCTGTAACCGGGTGGTGCTCGGAGAGGGATACCGCTCTGTCATGATCCCAATGGCAGGGGATCACAAAAGGACAAGCACACAAAAAACAGAACAAGCTCTAGGGTGATGGAAACTGAGCTGACCGCGATCCTGAACCTAATTCACAACACTAGCAGTAGCCGGGGAACGTTCCTACGATGATTCTAGACGTCTCGCGCCAGCCGAAGGACTAGCATCCCCTATTAGAAGAAACAAAGACCTCTCTTGCCTCCAGAGAAACACCCCACAGAAATAGCAGCCCCCACATGTAATGACGGTGAAATGAGAGGAAAGCACATACGTAGTAATGAAAACAGATTCAGCAAAATGAGGCCCGCTAAAACTAGATAGCAGAGGATACAAAAGTGAACTGCGCGGTCAGCGAAAAACCCTACAAAAAACCATCCTGAAATTACCTGAACTCATGTGCCAACTCATGGAACATGAGGAGTAATATCAGCCCACTAGAGCAACCAGCAACAAGGAATCACATAAGTGCAAGCTGGACTAAAACAACAATAAAGCAAAACGTGGAACAGGAAAATCAAAAACTTAGCTTGTCCTGAAGATTACTGAAGCGGAAAGCAGAGGTAACAAGACACACTGATTACATTGATCGCCGGCGAGGAAATGACAAGAAAGCCAGGTTAAATAGGAAACTCCCATATCCTGATAGAACAGGTGGACACCAGAGACCGCAGAGAACACAAGTCACCCAGTACCATCTGTACCCACCAGAGGGAGCCCAAAAACAGAATCCACAACAGTACCCCCCCTTGAGGAGGGGTCACCGAACCCTCACGAGAACCACCAGGGCCACCAGGATGAGCCCTATGAAATGCACGGACCAAATCAGCAGCATGAACATCAGAGGCAACCAACCAAGAATTATCCTCCTGACCATAACCCTTCCACTTGACCAAATACTGAAGTTTCCGTTTGGAAACACGAGAATCCAAGATCTTCTCCACAACATACTCCAATTCTCCCTCCACCAGCACCGGAGCAGGAGGCTCAAGCGAAGGAACAACAGGTACCTCATACTTCCGCAACAACGACCGATGGAACACATTATGAATAGCAAACGATGCCGGGAGATCCAAACGAAACGACACAGGGTTAAGAATTTCCAAGATCCTATAGGGACCGATGAACCGAGGCTTGAACTTAGGAGAAGAGACCTTCATAGGAACAAAACGAGAAGACAACCACACCAAGTCCCCAACACGAAGTCGAGGACCCACGCGGCGACGGCGATTAGCAAACTGCTGAGCCCTCTCCTGGGACAACTTCAAATTGTCCACCACATGTCTCCAAATCTGATGCAACCTATCCACCACCATGTCCACTCCAGGACAATCAGAAGGCTCCACCTGACCAGAGGAAAAACGAGGATGAAACCCCGAATTACAAAAGAAAGGAGAAACCAAGGTAGCAGAACTAGCCCGATTATTAAGGGCAAATTCGGCAAGCGGCAAAAAGGTAACCCAGTCATCTTGATCAGCAGAAACAAAACACCTTAAATAAGTTTCCAAGGTCTGATTAGTTCGTTCCGTCTGGCCATTCGTCTGAGGATGGAATGCAGACGAAAAGGACAAATCAATGCCCATCTTAGCACAGAACGTCCGCCAAAATCTAGACACAAACAGGGATCCCCTGTCAGAAACAATGTTCTCCGGAATCCCATGCAAACGAACCACGTTCTGAAAAAACAGAGGGACCAACTCAGAGGAGGAAGGTAACTTAGGCAAGGGTACCAGATGAACCATCTTAGAAAAGCGGTCACACACAACCCAGATGACGGACATTTTTTGAGAGACAGGGAGATCCGAAATAAAGTCCATGGAAATGTGCGTCCAAGGCCTCTTCGGGATAGGCAAAGGTGACAACAATCCACTGGCCCGAGAACAGCAAGGCTTAGCCCGAGCGCAAACTTCACAAGACTGCACAAAAGAACGCACATCCCTCGACAAGGAAGGCCACCAAAAAGACCTGGCCACCAAGTCTCTAGTACCAAATATTCCAGGATGACCTGCCAACGCAGAAGAAAACCGACGCTTAAGTTCCTGAAAGGCCTCCACAGCCGCAGGAGACCAATCAGCAACATCAGCACCCCTCTTAGTCAGATCCGTCAAAGGCTTAACAACACTAGAAAAATTAGTTATGAAACGACGATAGAAATTAGCAAAGCCCAAGAACTTCTGTAGACTCTTAAGAGATGTAGGCTGCGTCCAGTCACAAATAGCTTGAACCTTGACGGGATCCATCTCAATAGTAGAAGGGGAAAAAATATACCCCAAAAAAGAAATCTTCTGGACTCCAAAGAGACACTTTGAACCTTTTACAAACAAAGAATTGGCCCGCAGGACCTGAAACACCTTCCTGACCTGCTGAACATGGGACTCCCAGTCATCAGAAAAAACCAAAACATCATCCAAATACACAATCATAAATTTATCCAGATATTCACGGAAAATATCGTGCATAAAGGACTGGAAGACAGAAGGAGCATTAGAAAGTCCAAAAGGCATCACCAAATACTCAAAATGGCCCTCAGGCGTATTAAATGCGGTTTTCCACTCATCACCCTGCTTAATCCGCACAAGATTATACGCACCCCGAAGATCAATCTTAGTGAACCATTTAGCCCCCTTAATGCGAGCGAACAAATCAGTCAACAATGGCAAAGGATACTGATATTTGACCGTAATCTTATTCAAAAGACGGTAATCTATACAAGGCCTCAAGGAACCATCTTTTTTGGCCACGAAAAAAAAACCTGCTCCCAAAGGAGACGAAGATGGATGGATATGTCCCTTTTCCAAGGACTCCTTAACATAATCCCGCATAGCAGTATGCTCTGGCACTGACAGATTGAACAAACGACCTTTAGGAAATTTACTGCCAGGAATCAAATCTATAGCACAATCGCAATCCCTGTGAGGAGGAAGCGAATTGAGCTTAGGCTCCTCAAAAACATCCCGATAATCAGACAAAAATACAGGAACCTCAGAAGGAGTAGATGAAGCGATAGAAATCGGAGGTGCATCATCATGAACCCCCTGACATCCCCAGCTTAACACAGACATTGTTTTCCAGTCCAAGACTGGGTTATGAGTTTGTAACCATGGCAGACCAAGCACTAAGACATCATGTAAATTATACAGTACCAGGAAGCGAATCACCTCCTGATGAACGGGAGTCATACGCATGGTCACGTGTGTCCAGTACTGAGGTTTATTCATAGCCAAAGGTGTAGAGTCAATTCCTTTCAAAGGAATAGGGACTTCTAGAGGCTCCAGACTAAACCCACAGCGGTTGGCAAATGACCAATCCATAAGACTCAGGGCAGCGCCTGAATCCACATAGGCATCGACGGAAATGGCTGATAATGAACAAATCAGAGTCACAGACAGAATGAACTTAGACTGTAAAGTACTAATGGCAATAGACTTATCAACCTTTTTTGTGCGTTTAGAGCATGCTGATATAACATGAGCTGAATCACCACAATAAAAACACAACCCATTTTTCCGCCTATAGTTTTGCCGTTCACTTCTGGACTGAATTCTATCACATTGCATTGTCTCAGGTGCCTGTTCAAAAGACACCGCCAAATGGTGCACAGGTTTGCGCTCCCGTAAACGCCGATCAATCTGAATAGCCATAGTCATAGACTCATTCAGACCTGTAGGCGCAGGGAACCCCACCATAACATCTTTAATGGCCTCAGAATGGCCATCTCTGAATCTTGCAGCCAGGGCGCACTCATTCCACTGAGTAAGCACCGACCATTTCCGAAATTTCTGACAATATAATTCTGCTTCATCTTGCCCCTGAGAGAGAGCCAATAAAGCTTTTTCAGACTGAATCTCTAGGTTAGGTTCCTCATAGAGCAAACCCAATGCCAGAAAAAACGCATCCACATTGAGCAACGCAGGATCCGCTGGTGCCAATGCAAATGCCCAATTCTGAGGGTCACCCCGCAGGAAAGATATTACAATCTTGACTTGCTGAGCAGGGTCTCCAGAGGAGCGAGATTTCAAAGAAAGAAACAACTTGCAATTGTTCCTAAAATTCAGAAAACTAGATCTATCTCCAGAAAAAAACTCTGGGATAGGAATTCTAGGTTCAGACATAGGAGCATGTACCAAACAAAATCTTGTATATTTTGAACCTTAGCAACAAGATTATTCAGGCTGGAAGCCAAACTCTGGACGTCCATGATAAACAGCTGAGGTCAGAGCCATTCAAGGATTAAGAGGAGGTAAGACGCAGCAAACTCTGAGGGAAGGGAAAAAAAAAAAAAAAAAAAAACTTCCTCAGACTACTTTTCCTCATACTTCAGCCAATATGATTACCACTTTTCGGGCCGGCGATACTGTCATGATCCCAATGGCAGGGGATCACAAAAGGACAAGCACACAAAAAACAGAACAAGCTCTAGGGTGATGGAAACTGAGCTGACCGCGATCCTGAACCTAATTCACAACACTAGCAGTAGCCGGGGAACGTTCCTACGATGATTCTAGACGTCTCGCGCCAGCCGAAGGACTAGCTTCCCCTATTAGAAGAAACAAAGACCTCTCTTGCCTCCAGAGAAACACCCCACAGAAATAGCAGCCCCCCACATGTAATGATGGTGAAATGAGAGGAAAGCACATACGTAGTAATGAAAACAGATTCAGCAAAATGAGGCCCGCTAAAACTAGATAGCAGAGGATACAAAAGTGAACTGCGCGGTCAGCGAAAAACCCTACAAAAAACCATCCTGAAATTACCTGAACTCATGTGCCAACTCATGGAACATGAGGAGTAATATCAGCCCACTAGAGCAACCAGCAACAAGGAATCACATAACTGCAAGCTGGACTAAAACAACAATAAAGCAAAACGTGGAACAGGAAAATCAAAAACTTAGCTTGTCCTGAAGATTACTGAAGCGGAAAGCAGAGGTAACAAGACACACTGATTACATTGATCGCCGGCGAGGAAATGACAAGAAAGCCAGGTTAAATAGGAAACTCCCATATCCTGATAGAACAGGTGGACACCAGAGACCGCAGAGAACACAAGTCACCCAGTACCATCTGTACCCACCAGAGGGAGCCCAAAAACAGAATCCACAACACCGCTCCCTTATCATGTATCAATCAAAAAAATCCGGCACTTCAATTATCTGCAATTTAGTTTTATTTTAATGCAATCCAAAATTTCATGACGTTTCGGTCAATAACTTAGACCTTCCTCAGACTAGGATTCAGAAAACACAAACAAAACAAACAGTCAAAATCAACAGTAAACACAAACAATGCCTTCAATTAGAGTCACAACATAACATCCTGGTATTTATATAACATGTAACATCAGAAGGCTGTATATATTCCAATCACAGAACTTTATATCCGTTGTCTAGTGTTATCGAAATATGTCACAAAATTGGTAACAAAAGAATGAACAGAAGGACATTCAGAAATACATAACTAGAAAAAAACAGATATAAATTCTGGTACATAGTAACAGACATCATTCCCATATAGGCTGTCATAAGGAAACATAGTAGAAGCAATGTGGACTAAGTCATTGTAAGTCATAACAAGATCCCTTATGTATCACATGGGTTTATGGAGAAAAATAAAATAAGAAAAAATAATATCCAAAAAATTCTGAAAAAATAATAATAATGGAAAAAATTGTGAAAAAATAATGAAAAAAAAAGAAAAAAAAGAAAAAAAGAGGATACAAAAGGGAGGGGGGGGGGAAATGATAACACAACATGCAGAATACCATTTGTACACACTTTTCACCCGTTTGCCTACAAATTACATCGGAAAATTCTAATGGTATTAGTCCACATTGCTTCTACTATGTTTCCTTATGACAGCCTATTTGGGAATGATGTCTGTTACTATGTACCAGAATTTATATCTGTTTTTTTCTAGTTATGTATTTCTGAATGTCCTGCTGTTCATTCTTTTGTTACCAATTTTGTGACATATTTCGATAACACTAGACAACGGATATAAAGTTCTGTGATTGGAATATATACAGCCTTCTGATGTTACATGTTATATAAATGCCAGGATGTTATGTTGTGACTCTAATTGAAGGCATTGTTTGTGTTTACTGTTGATTTTGACTGTTTGTTTTGTTTGTTTTTTCTGAATCCTAGTCTGAGGAAGGTCTAAGTTATTGACCGAAACGTCATGAAATTTTGGATTGCATTAAAATAAAACTAAATTGCAGATAATTGGAGTGCCGGATTTTTTTGATTGATACATGATAAGGGAGCGGTATCCCTCTCCGAGCACCACCCGGTTACAGAGTGACGTGTATTATATATTTTTGTATTATCTTACCTTTACACGAGCACCTGTAAGCCTTATTATTTTTCCAAAGGAGCGTGATATGTCCGCCACAGGCTTTTCATATAACGAAACCGAAGTGGCCAATATAGTTTCACAAGTTTCTACGTCTAGTGACTTTTTACAGATCTCAAGCAATGAGTTCAAGTCACGGGATTTTGAGAGGGAATCACGACATCTGATGGGTCTAGAACTACATAGTGCAACTATTGCAGAATACATTAAGACCCAATGAATCCCGAGAGGACTGAGGGTATCCCTACGCCCAACTCTTTTCCAGGAGAACACAGATTTTTGTCAACGTTTTCAACAAATTCTCAACAAGTGCTCCCTGGATTTGATGACCTTGACCTTGGATTATCTACACAAGGAGGTAAAAACTAGTCAAGAGAAGTTGCAGAGCATTGAAACTCAATTAAAGGATACATCTACAAAAGAAGAATTTGATTCTATTAAATCTCGTATGAAGGACAATCTAGAAACCTATCGTTTAGAGACGGAAAAAAGGAAACGCCAGAAGTTCATCCGGGATACACAAGACTATCTACAAAACAGGGTTTACAGATGGCGAAGTTTCACAACCTCCTACAGGTACAACTACAGAGGTCCACGATTTACAGAGGGTTCTTCAGCATCCAGTTCGGACAACGAAAGAGCGGACAACTACAGAGTTCCTTTTTTAGGTACAGGCAGGAGGTACAATCAAAGAAAAGGACGAGGACGGGTGGTCAATGCCGCCGAAACCAGTCGTCATATGATGAACACGAGATCACAGGTAGTACCACTAATCTAGTTGTTAATATTTCCTCTAAGACTCTAAACCATTCTCAGTTACGGTTATTACAAAAGGGCCTATCGTTTTGCCCGACACATAGATTCAATACTTTTTAACTAGATCTTAATTTACAGAGGTTTTATAGAAACTTGAGATTGAAAGCCTTTTTTCATAATCAAACCCCTACAAATGTAGCAGAGAGCGACGCAACAAGAGTTACACCGATTAACCTGCCCAGTCTAGGCCTTAGGCTTCCCAGTCGGTTTAATCCACCTAAAAATAGTCCTCCGGTCGAGACTTTCATCACCTTAATAGAGAAAGAAGTTGGTAAATTTTCCAAACAAATTACAAAAGGGGAATTAGTTTTTCAGAAAAATCTTAATCAGAGTGAACGTGTGGCACTCCAATCCCTCATGTCAGATAAAGACATAATTATAAAACCTGCTGACAAAGGGGATGCCACGGTAATAATGGATCGTTTTATGTATCGGGAAGAGATCCTCACACAACTTCAGAATAGAACAGTCTATTTACCGTTATCCCATAATCCTAGTTCGGTCATAGAATCTAAGATCAAAATAGTCCTTGATGAGGCCTTCCATTCCGGCATCATTGATAAAAAGACAAGAGAATTCTTAATAAAATCGGACACCATGATACCTGTATTTTACACATTACCTAAAATACATAAGAGATTAGACAGACCCCCAGGTAGACCGATAGTGGCCTCCACTAATTCTATCTTATCACCGTTAGCCATATTACTAGAAAAGATTTTGACACCCTTTGTTAAAAATACTCCATCTTTCATTCTTGATACAGGAGCCTTTCTTAATGTCATAAGAACTATCAATAGGGTTACCAGTGATACCATATTGGTTACACTGGACGTAAACAATTTATATACCTCCATAGAACATGAGAAGGGAATACTAGCAACAAGGCTCCTACTTGAAAAAACTGATATGGATCCAATGGTGATTGACTTCTTAATGAAATTATTGAAATTGGTGTTAACAGAATTTTTTTTTCTATTTGAAGATACGTTTTATTTACTGGTACAAGGTACAGCCATGGGGTCCAATGTGGCCCCTCCCTACGCCAACACATTCATGTCCTATTTTGAAAGCCAATTCATATACACAAATATATTGTATCAGTCACACTGCCGTTTATGGCGTAGATACATTGACGATGTGTTTTGTATGTGGGAGGGACCACCTGCAACATTAAACGAATTTTTTAATCAAATTAATAATGTGTGGTCGGAATTGACATTCACCATTACTCAAGACTATGGTCAGATTAATTTTTTAGATACCACTATCATTAAGGGTATAGATGGGACTTTAAACTCTGATTTGTAAACCAAAACGACTGATCGGAACAGCCTATTGCTGTACCAGAGTTGCCATCCCATGGCAACCAAGAGATCAATCCCCATCTCACAGTTTGACAGAGTGAGGAAAATAGTCAGTGATAGAAATATGTGTACTATGCGACTGGATGAGATGGAGTCCAAATTTATACAAAGAGGCTACCCTACGAAATTACTACAGGATTGTCGTAGTAGACCTAGTTCTATAAGAAATGATAACACAACATGCAGAATACCATTTGTACACACTTTTCACCCGTTTGCCTACAAATTACATCGGAAAATTCGTAAACATTGGCCATTACTGCAGACTAGTTATCCAGACTTACCCGAATTCAGAACCCCCTTGTTAGGGGTCGAGTTCCCGCTTCTGCACAGGGGGAATCTCGAGCCACTTCCGCTGCGGTCTCCCATTCTTGTCCAGCCGCAGTGGAGCCTGCTCAGCAAGGACGTCGGTCCCAGCGTCTTGCTCATTCTCACTCTGTTCTGAGAGTTAGTGCTGCTTCTCCAGTCTCTGCCATTAAAGTCAGTGCTGGTCAGCAGCGAGCGGACTTCTCTGGGACTAAGTCCTTGTCTGCATGTACTGAGCATGCCCAGCGTAAGGTCTCCCGTTGGAGATCGAGGGTCATGTGCTCAGGCTCTGCAGCACATTCCATTGGTCCTCTTGGCAGGTCCTAGAAGGGCAAAAGTGCTGTGGCCACTTCCTGTGCTGCTGCTATATAAACTGCGCATGACCGCACGGCCATGCGCTAGTATTGTCTAACAATTGCTAATGTGTGTATGTTGTGAGTGCAAGTCGTCCTTGGAAACCCCTACCCTAGTGAATGTCTGTTCGCGGAAGGTGTATGGCTGCTACCTAGCGCCCGACTTAGCCTACAGCACTAAACACACATCTCAGCGTCCTGTAGCTGTGCCTGCCAGTACGGCGCCGTGCGCCTGCCTTGCGCTTTCCATACCCGAGTCTGGGTGGTTAGTGGCGTCCGTTAGTGCGGCATCGCTCGCACTCTTGTGCACTTATATTTCTTTAGGTTCTCTACACACCCAGTTGCGGTGTTACGCCAGCAAGGGTCTAATCGGGCTCCAATCCCTTCTGGGGTTAAGTCCGCTGACCACTTGCTCGCGCACTAGTGCGGTACTGCGGTCCTGTGAATTAACAGGATCGCTTTCTTCACGCTGGGTGAGGTTTAACCCACGCGTGTATCCTTTAGTGTACCGCCATATTGTCCGTCTTGCTAGCTGCAGGGACTTTTACCTGCACGGTGGACCTCGGACTGCGAACGCACCTAGTTTCTTACCATCTATACTTGGTGCGTTCCGCCAGTCCTTAACATAATACTAGCGCCAAGGTCTGGCTAGTATGGCGGACATTCAGCAATCTTTGCGGTATATCCAGCAGTTGGAGGGTAGGTTGAAGGTTCTCGAGAACTCAACCTCAGCTGTGGATGTTACCGCAGTTGCTGTAAAGGCTGCTGGCGTGGCGGCAGCAACCTTGTCCACTGCCACCCCTGTTCCGTCATTATCCCGCCTCCCGTTGCCAGAAAAATTTTCAGGAGATTGCAAAACTTGTAGGGGATTCGTGAGTCAGTGCTCTATCCACCTCGAGCTCCTGGCTGCACGTTTTCCTACAGAGCGGGCTAAGGTGGGATTTATTGTCTCGCTGTTGTCGGACAGGGCGTTGGAGTGGGCTACGCCGCTGTGGGAGCGTGATGATCATGTGGTGCAGAGTGCTCCGTTGTTTCTGGGCACGCTGAAAAAGGTCTTTCTAGGACCTCAACTCACCCATGATACAGCGCTCCAACTACTGGCATTAACTCAGGGTGAGTCCTTGGTCAGCCATTTTTCCGTCCGATTCCGTACTTTAGCTTCCGAGCTGGAGTGGTCGGATAAAGCCCTTATCCCCATATTCTGGAGGGGCCTGGCTGACCATGTTAAGGACGCTCTGGCCACTAGGGAGATTCCTGCCACACTGGAGGAGTTAATATCTATTTCTACTCGTATAGACCTCCGTTTTAACGAGCGGAGGTTGGAACGAGCCCAGTGTAGGCAGAGGTTTCGGCTGGCTCCTACCTTCGCCAAACCTTTGGAATCCCCAGTCCAGGCATCTGAGTCACATGAGACCTTGGAGGTGACACGAGCGGGATCTAAGTCTCAGTCCGCTCGTGCACATAAGGTCCGTCATGTTTGCCAGCAGTCAGGACGTCTTGCCTCCAAGAGTCCTCAGCGGTCGGGGAAACGTCAGCGTCTAGTGGCAGTTGGAGGAGGTACACTAGACACGGCGACGTTTGCCTCAAAGTTGTCCTTCAAGGGGACAATTACCATAGGCCCATCCACTCTTACGGTCGAGCTATGCTTGGATTCTGGGGTAGAGGGTAACTTTATGTCCTCCGCCTTTGCCCAGCGTCACGCAATACCCTTGGTGATGCTCGCCCAGCCAGTGACCGTTCGAGTGGTAAATGGGTCAACACTACCTTCACAGATTACCCACCAAACCATTCCTTTCACGCTATCTGTGTCTCCATCACATCAGGAGATAATCTCCCTATTAGTCATTCCTGAGGGAATTGATGAGGTCCTGTTGGGGATGCCATGGCTTCGCTACCATTCTCCTCATATTGAGTGGTCCTCTGGGAGAATTTTGGGATGGAGTAAATCCTGTGAGGGTAGATGTCAGAGGGAGTGCGTTCAGGTTGCTACTACACAGGTACCCGCAGATCTTTCCTCTCTCCCCAAGCACTATTGGTCCCATGCAGACGTGTTCTCCAAAAGAGCTGCGGAGACTCTTCCGCCTCACCGCCCCTATGACTGTCCTATTGACCTCTTGCCTGGTGCTGAGCCTCCCCGGGGTCGAGTCTACCCGTTATCTCTCCCGGAGACGGAGGCAATGTCCCAGTATATTCAGGAGAATCTGGCAAGAGGATTCATTAGGAAGTCAGTGTCACCGGCAGGGGCTGGGTTCTTCTTCGTACAGAAGAAGACTGGAGACTTACGTCCATGCATAGACTACAGGGGTCTTAACGCCATTACCGTTAAGAACAAGTACCCATTACCCCTGATATCTGAGCTCTTTGATAGGCTACGGGGAGCAAAGGTATTTACAAAGTTAGATCTGCGGGGTGCTTACAACCTGATTCGCATCCGTGAGGGGGATGAATGGAAGACGGCTTTTAACACCAGGGATGGGCACTATGAATATCTAGTGATGCCCTTTGGGCTCTGTAATGCCCCAGCCGTTTTCCAAGACTTTGTGAACGACATCTTTCGGGATATGCTCACCACCTCGGTCGTAGTCTATCTGGATGACATTCTCATCTACTCTCCAGATATAGACTCCCATCGGAGAGATGTTCGCAAAGTCTTCGACCTCTTACGGGCAAACTCCCTCTACGCTAAGTTGGAGAAGTGTGTGTTTGAGCAGGAGTCCTTGCCTTTCCTTGGTTATATCATTTCTGCCCAGGGTTTGGCTATGGATCCTGCCAAGCTACAGGCAGTAATGGACTGGCAGGAACCCCATTCTCTTAAAGCGGTGCAGCGCTTTATGGGGTTCATTAATTACTATCGCCAGTTCATTCCACACTTCTCAACTTTGGTAGCTCCCGTGGTCGCCCTCACCAAGAAGGGAGCAAATCCCAAGTTGTGGTCAGAGGAGGTCTCCAAGGCCTTTCTCTCGATTAAGTCACACTTCGCTAGCGCTCCCATCCTACATCGCCCCGATGTAGATAAACCATTCATCTTGGAGGTGGATGCCTCATCCGTTGGTGCTGGAGCAGTCCTTTTCCAAAAGGATGCTCAAGGTCGGAAGCATCCTTGCTTCTTCTTCTCCAAAACTTTCACACCAGCGGAGAGGAATTATTCCATCGGGGACAGGGAGTTGCTAGCCATGAAGTTGGCTTTTTCAGAGTGGAGACACCTCTTGGAGGGAGCTCGCTTTCCCTTCCAAGTCTTCACTGACCACAAGAACTTGGTGTATATACAGACGGCCCAGCGGCTAAATTCTCACCAGGCTAGATGGTCCCTGTTTTTCTCCCGGTTCCATTTTACCCTCCATTTTCTCTCCGGGGAGAAGAACGTTCGTGCCGACGCTCTCTCCCGCTCCGTAGTGTCATCTGAGGAGGAGGAGGAGGAGCCTCGGCTTATTGTCCCGCCTGAGAGCTTGAGAACTGTAGCTCCGGTTTCGCTGGAGTCTGTGCCCCCGGGCAAGACTTTCGTGCCAGCTAACTTGCGACCGGAGGTTCTCTCTTGGGCTCACTCCTCCAGAGTGGGTGGGCATTTTGGGACAAAGAGGACTTCTGAGCTTTTGGCGAGAACATATTGGTGGCCGCATATGGTCCGAGATGTCAAGGACTATATTCAGGCGTGCGTTTCTTGCGCCCAGAATCGGTCTCCTCGGCAACGGCCTGCTGGGTTGCTTTACCCTCTACCGGTGGCAGACAGGCCCTGGGAGATGGTCGGAATGGACTTTGTGGTGGGCTTACCCAAGTCGCGTGGCTGCTCCATTATTTGGGTTGTCACCGACCATTTCTCTAAGATGGTACATTTGGTACCGCTTCCTCGGTTACCCTCAGCACGGGCCTTGGCGGTGTTGTTCATGAAGCATGTTTTCCGATTGCATGGTATGCCTGATAAGATTGTCAGCGATCGGGGTCCCCAGTTCGCGTCTCGGTTTTGGAGAGAGCTCTGCCGTTTGCTCAGCATAGAGTTAAACCTCTCCTCTGCATATCATCCCGAGACGAATGGGTTGGTGGAGAGAACCAACCAGACTCTGGTGACATATTTGCGACATTTCGTCTCCGCTAGGCAGGATGACTGGGCATCTTTGCTACCTTGGGCGGAATTTGCCTTGAACAACGCCGTAGCCGATTCCACTGGCCAAACTCCTTTTCTCCTTAATTACGGCCAGCATCCGCGTGTTCCTGTGCCCATGCCCGTGTCATCCACCGATTCTAGGGTGGCAGACTGGGCGGTGGAGGCACGGGACATCTGGGACCGCACACAGGATGCCATTCGGGCCTCCAAGGAGAGAATGAGGGTTTCGGCTGATACACACCGGCGTCCCGCTCCGGTCTTTGCTCCCGGCGACTTAGTGTGGCTCTCCGCCCGTAACATCAGGCTGCGAGTTGAGTCCACTAAGTTTGCTCCTCGCTACATTGGCCCGTTTAAAGTTCTGGAACAGGTCAACCCTGTGGTTTACCGTTTGGCCATTCCTCCACGCCTTGGTAACACCGATACCTTTCACGTTTCCCTCTTAAAGCCCGTTCATTTGTCTCGGTTTTCTGAGTTATCTGCTGGGACATCGGGTTCATCCACGGATGAGTTTGAGATGAATGCTATTGTGGGAAGCAAGGTGGTACGTGGCAAAAAATTTTATTTGGTGGATTGGAAGGGTCATGGTCCAGAGGATAGAACCTGGGAGCCTGTGGAGCACATTCGGGCTCCGCAGCTCATTGCTGCCTTCGAACGTAGCGAGGCCCAAGGAGGGGGGGGCCCTAGGAGGGGGGGGTAATGTTAGGGGTCGAGTTCCCGCTTCTGCACAGGGGGAATCTCGAGCCACTTCCGCTGCGGTCTCCCATTCTTGTCCAGCCGCAGTGGAGCCTGCTCAGCAAGGACATCGGTCCCAGCGTCTTGCTCATTCTCACTCTGTTCTGAGAGTTAGTGCTGCTTCTCCAGTCTCTGCCATTAAAGTCAGTGCTGGTCAGCAGCGAGCGGACTTCTCTGGGACTAAGTCCTTGTCTGCATGTACTGAGCATGCCCAGCGTAAGGTCTCCCGTTGGAGATCGAGGGTCATGTGCTCAGGCTCTGCAGCACATTCCATTGGTCCTCTTGGCAGGTCCTAGAAGGGCAAAAGTGCTGTGGCCACTTCCTGTGCTGCTGCTATATAAACTGCGCATGACCGCACGGCCATGCGCTAGTATTGTCTAACAATTGCTAATGTGTGTATGTTGTGAGTGCAAGTCGTCCTTGGAAACCCCTACCCTAGTGAATGTCTGTTCGCGGAAGGTGTATGGCTGCTACCTAGCGCCCGACTTAGCCTACAGCACTAAACACACATCTCAGCGTCCTGTAGCTGTGCCTGCCAGTACGGCGCCGTGCGCCTGCCTTGCGCTTTCCATACCCGAGTCTGGGTGGTTAGTGGCGTCCGTTAGTGCGGCATCGCTCGCACTCTTGTGCACTTATATTTCTTTAGGTTCTCTACACACCCAGTTGCGGTGTTACGCCAGCAAGGGTCTAATCGGGCTCCAATCCCTTCTGGGGTTAAGTCCGCTGACCACTTGCTCGCGCACTAGTGCGGTACTGCGGTCCTGTGAATTAACAGGATCGCTTTCTTCACGCTGGGTGAGGTTTAACCCACGCGTGTATCCTTTAGTGTACCGCCATATTGTCCGTCTTGCTAGCTGCAGGGACTTTTACCTGCACGGTGGACCTCGGACTGCGAACGCACCTAGTTTCTTACCATCTATACTTGGTGCGTTCCGCCAGTCCTTAACACCCCTTTTTACCGTGTTTTAGGAAACCTAGTAATCTCAGGAATAAATTGGTGAGAGCCGATATTGGGTCCACCTGTAAGGTACCAAGACAGACATTTTTACAAACACAAAAAAAGGGTATGTTTCCTTGCCTGCAGTGTGCTCAATGTGCCAATGTGCTTAAAGGCAACAAAATTTCACATCCACTTACTGGAACGGATATTCCGATACAAGGTTTTTTTTACCTGTGATTCTCAATATGTTGTTCATGCGATTAAGTGCCCTTGTGGAAAAATATACGTAGGCGAAACTACACAAGCGGTGAAAGATCGTATTTCTCACCATAAATCTGATATACGATGTGGTAGGGACCATCTCCCTATTCCACATCATTTTCATAATGCGGGTCATACGATAGCACAAATAAGGTTCCCAGTACTGGAACAGGTTCTCCCTAATAGACGTGGGGGTAACAGGGTCAAGCGACTCAAATTAAGGGAAGCCTTTTGGATACACTATCTCCAAAGTATGGAACCCAAAGGACTTAGCAGGGAATATGACATTGCGTATATCTAAAGATTGAACATGATGTCCCATTCTTTTCTAACTGTATTCCTTCTCTTACAGTTCTCACAACCCAGCAATTGATCATCTCACCTAATGGGTATGGAGTTCTCCCCCTTTTTTCCCCCCCTTTTTTTTCCTCTGGTTTTATTTTTCTAATTTTTTGCTATTTTTTTCATTAGACTTAATTTTTAATTTTTTTTTTTTTTTTTTTTTTTTTAACTTTTATTTTTATAATCCTCTTTCACTTTTTTCTTATCTCTGAATCTTTTTTTCTTTTTTCTTATCTCTGAATCTCTTTTTTCTTATCTCTGAATCTCTATTACTTTATTTAAACTCTCTTTTACTTTTCTTTTCCTCAGTTTCACTATCATTCATTTTCAACTTTCTTTCTTTTTCTTATTTTTTATTCCCTTTTTTCATTAACCATTTATATTTTATACCATGTCGATTTAATACCTTTAATACCTTTAATACCATTAATCACCGTATCTCTTTTTTGTATTAGCAGCCTTTATTTGTACTTTACGGACATGACATGCGCACTACCTCACTGCTACGTCGGTGAGCCATCACAATACGCTCTACCTAGAGTACCGCCTATTCTCAGCATCATTACAAGTCTTTTACGTCCATATACAGGGACGACTGCTTGCATTCCAGGTGCGCTCCACTCCTACGTCGCACACTGAGTGTGACATGCGCACTACTACCACCTTCTGGACATCGCGCCCGCTTGCGTTCCAGGTGCGCTCCACTCCTACGTCACACACTGAGTGTGACATGCGCACTACTACCACCTTCTGGACATCGCGCCCGTACGCGTCACTTCCGCCCTGAGAGGCGCACTACGTGCAGACTATGCTTGACACTCCCCCACATGATACTATTTTAAGCGCCATGAGTTAGCTATTGTTAGCGCTATTATCCACAGGAGGTTATCCTTTACCCCGCGCTGCCTACAGCTGATTCTATTTTCTCTACAGCAATCTGGTAAGCGGTACAACTGTATCCTCTATGCATACCGTTTGCACTTCTCTGACTTGGTGCTTTCTCTACTATAGCTACTTCAGGGATATGCATAGCCTTAGTTTAATAGTTTTTTTCTTGGTCTCCATTTTTAACGCCATTGTTTTCCTCTTTTTCTAAACCCCTTCCCCCCCAACCCCCCCACCTCCCCCCCTCCCGTTTGTATCCTCTTTTTTTCTTTTTTTCTTTTTTTTCATTATTTTTTCAGAATTTTTTCCATTATTATTATTTTTTCAGAATTTTTTGGATATTATTTTTTCTTATTTCATTTTTTTCCATAAACCCATGTGATACATAAGGAATCTTGTTATGACTAACAATGGCTTAGTCCACATTGCTTCTACTATGTTTCCTTATGACAGCCTATATGGGAATGATGTCTGTTACTATGTACCAGAATTTATATCTGTTTTTTTCTAGTTATGTATTTCTGAATGTCCTGCTGTTCATTCTTTTGTTACCAATTTTGTGACATATTTCGATAACACTAGACAAAGGATATAAAGTTCTGTGATTGGAATATATACAGCCTTCTGATGTTACATGTTATATACATGCCAGGATGTTATGTTGTGACTCTAATTGAAGGCATTGTTTGTGTTTACTGTTGATTTTGACTGTTTGTTTTGTTTGTTTTTTCTAAATCCTAGTCTGAGGAAGGTCTAAGTTATTGACCGAAACGTCATGAAATTTTGGATTGCATTAAAATAAAACTAAATTGCAGATAATTGGAGTGCCGGATTTTTTTGATTAAAACATATGACACTTCTCAAAACAATTACCTCTATTCTCTTAAAGTGCTGCATGACAAAAAATGTGTCTTCCATAGGAGTATCATGCAGTGGTAAGTATCTCTTGAAAAAGTGCAGAGTGCTCCACCTTTATTGTAGAAAAATGCCTCATAGTCCCATAACCCAGAACGTTGTGGTTTAAGGATCATACTATACAAAAAAAAAACTTTTTACAGTCCATTTTTTTTAAAGAGGTTCACAGTTACATCTTGCTCTTGGAAGACATGATGCCAAAGAAGATGGATAAAACATTCTAATGCCAAGCATTTTTACATGGTTTGCAACCCATGGTTGTAGGGACATTGTCAATGGTAATTGCTCTCTGGGCTACAGCAAATTGTAAGGTGGTGATCAGGTGAGGGGCAGAGACCTCAGGCCATTTCCCACACCAAAGCAACTGTCAGCCGGATGACAGATACTGATGATGATGTTTCTGTAATGGACAATACTTTAAAATAGGATAACGATAAGAAGGAAGTGATGTCAGCAGAGGAGGGGTAATTGGTTTCAGCAAAACAGAGCACAGGCCAGGAGTCACTAATGAGTCAAATTCTGTATGTTCTGCCATCAGTTCTTAAGCAGATGATGCTGGACTGTTGTTGATGTAGGGGGCTCAAAAGTTTTGTTGGTCGTGGTGGTATCGAGTCCTTCTATGAGTGGGAATTATTTTTCATGTTTTCAGAGGACTAATCCATTGCAGAGTGAAGATTGTGCTATTTGAATTTAAATCAGGGAATCATGGTACAGATTGAGTAGGAACTGTATCAGTACATGAAAAGGCATGTGTCCTTGTAGGGAGAGGAAACTGACCAGCAAAATGAGCAAGACTCAAGCTGTCCTCCTTTCTTTCCTTGTGATCATCTATCTTGTAAACAGTCTGCACCCACAAGTCGTTGTTGTCATCAGCCCCATAATCATAGTCACCTATTGTTTTTTTCTACACATCTTCCAAAACTTCATGTGTTGAGTCCTTCATTTCTATGGAATTGTATTCTCACATATCCAAGTTTACCACAATTGATACCAACCAGACCTCCTGGATTGTACTGCCTTCTGCAAAAGAATCGCGTGCAGCCAACACTGTCACATTTAGCTACAAAATGCATTTTTTTCAATAACTTTTATCAAAATAATTTTTTTGCTTGGATTGTAAAAAAGAACTTTTTTTTTTAAATTATCAAACCAAAAGTCCTCAAGTAAAAGTTTCTTTAAAAAAAGATCAATATTTTTTCAAAATTGTTAAGAAATTATTGGGACAAGAGAATTGGCGTATTACCAGGAAAATATATGTTCCAAAATCAGTGAAGCTTTTGCACAGCTGATGGTTCCTGAACGCATGTATGGCCAGGTAACCACTATGCGCACCCCACAGAGTCAGCACATCCATGCAAGAGTGAAGGAAATCAGAAAGGTAAAAAGTGTTAGTAAAAGGGCTATATTGTTTTAAATTATCAAACAAACTTTTTTGCAAAAGAAAATGATTGCAATTTTCTTTTTAAAATTTTTTTTTACAAATAATCAAAGCAACAGATGCACCAATTACAATACATATATGACATGATAGACCAGATGGTTTATCTGTCAGTACAACAAACTGATACACATCAGCAAAGAGAGTGGCACTGCCTGAACAGCTAGATTCAGCCTTACCTGCACTGTGTCCTTTCTGCAGCAGATACCCTGGGATCCAATCCCATGGCTTCTTTGTTGACAGATTGGAACAATGACAAGAACTGGTCCAGTTTACACTGGATACTGAACATGACAGTATGCTAAAAGCAATGTCAGAAAATATGTTCAGTGAGGCTGCTCATTTTGTCAGGCTCAGGTTATCTCCCATAACATTCATCAAAATGAATCGGGCATAGATCAAAGCTGACTTTCACCTACAGCTAATGGAAATGATGACCTTGGCCATACCATCTGCCTGCTTGACTATCCATTGATTATCTTCTTCATCGTTCAGCTGTCACGAATGCCGATGGCTGATGCTCAGCCAGGCATTTACTCCCTGTCCATCATGTCATCTGAATTGCAGTACTGCTGCTGCCAGGGCTGCTGTTGCTGGGCCTAAACTGGCAGACATCTCCTTGCTTGCCCAGTCCTAATTCTCTACCATGCTGCATATGCACTGTCACTACATAACAATGTCAGCCATACCTCTCTTGGCTGACCACTGTGTTTCATAGTGCTATACTGTACTGCTGCTGCCAGGGCTGCCATTGCTGGCCCTAAACTGCCACATATCTCCTTAACTGCTCTGTCCTAACTTTGTTACATACCGCTACGTACATACTGCAGACACCACACAGCTACGCCAGCCACACATCTCTTAGCCATCCACAGTATTTTATAGTGGTAGACAGTACTACTGATGCTGAGAACATACTCTCTTGAGTGTACACAAACATGAAACAGCTTCCAAAACAGGACACATTTTGAAAAGCCTTTGTGACAACAAGCCATACTTCAGTTTTGTCTCCCTAAAAAGGTGATTATTTTTTAGACGACTTGATAAAAATCTTTGATAATTATATTTTGTGACTAGAAAAACTGTTGCGAACTATGAAAAAGGAATCATTTTTTATTGCTAGTTGAGAAGACAACTTCTTCACGCTAAAAAGAGTACACATCTTTTTTTGTGGCTGTTTAATAAAAAGCCTCTGTGATTGCCTTATCATATTGTGGTTAGCAAGCCAGTTGTGGATCCCAAAAATGGGACAATATTTCAATTCCAGATGAGAAATAATAACGTCTTCACATTCAAATCTGTAATCCTGTTTTGTCTCCATAGAAAAAGGGGATCATTTTTGAATGACTCGATAAAAAGCCTTTGGAATTGCGTAATCATTTTGTCGCTAGCAAACCAGTTGCGGACCCCCCAAAAAATTTTAATATCTTTCACTTTTAGTTGAGAAACCATTACTTCTTCCCACTTAAAACCATTCACCTGCTTTGTCTATGTAAAGGGATAATTTTTGGATAGCTCATGAGAAAAATATGTCTACTTTATTTCACAAAGTGCTAAGCTCTTGATACTTCCCAAACGGGCATAATTTTTGCACCCAACTGTGTGAAAATGCCATGGCTTTTTTACTTTTGCAATTCCAATTTATAAACAACAGCAAGGTATGCATCTGCTATCAAAAATAGATAATTTTTAAATCATTTATGCAATATAAGTAGCCTGCAAAGTCTGAAACTTCTTATCTGGATAGGCTGCTGGTTACCACTGGTTACATTCCATCTTTCCACAGCTTCATGAGGTCACTGGAACATTAAAAAGGCTGTGTTTGCATTACAAAGCTTTTAATGGGTTCAATAGGCTCCAAGGGTAACTCAAAGTGCTGTACATGCTATACAAATATTTTCTAGGAGGTTAGATGCTATTTAGTTATGCACATACATTTTGGGGGAAAATTTGGCTAAGCTGGCAAATTTGAATTTTGAAAGATCCACTCATCTCTAAATATAACCAATTCTACTACAAGTGTCCATATAGTGGTCAGATACAAGTTGTACCCAGGGATCTGCAGAGTATTATAACTCTGAAAACTGATGAGATGCAATCAAAGGCAGAATACATATTAACTAAAGGGAATCATTCAGTTAGCCCTTTTGTAAGTACAATTCTCTTAGAACTCTTCATTGTCATTCTTCCTGGAAATTCATAAATTGACAATTGTTTTTATCACTCTTTTTGTTAAAGAACTGTGTCAATCTGACAAGGGGAATATTAATCTTTGGCCTCTTACTTCTGCTGACAACCCCATCTTCTATAGTAACTCAAATTAATTGGGTCCATATACCAGACCCCTACATGACTTACGATTCCATATTAGTCACCCCAGGTTAAATAAATACCCAAATCCAATGCATAAAATAAAGTTAAAGCAGAATATGTGTATTTAGTGGGATGAGTGCACCACATTCCCCCTTTCTAATGCTGCCTTTTGCTGGGGGCTCACTTACTCATCCACTAAAGCCAACCCCAAAAAATGTCAAATGGGAATCAACCACCAAACCTATCTATTAGTTTCCTATTGAAGAAAGGTGCTTACAGGAGGAATTAGATTTTACATCAGACATTTGTATAATCGGACATACAACATTTCTCTGCCCGGCTATAGTAAACATATGGTGCACAATATCTGTATACCATACCTATGGTTGGTGATGGGGTTGAGATTGCATCCAAGTCCTGAAACGTATGATGGCTCACAAAGTCCTTTTAGACCATATCAGAAGACAAATAATATTAAAGACCTGTAGTAGATGGGGACCCGGTTAGATGTTTTGCATTGGGGTCCTTGGCTTAACTATTATAGTGGGTACAGGGGTTGTAGTCGCACCTGACCTCTGTAGCCTAGAAGGTGCCAAAAGGTCCCTTTGGCTTGTATGAAAATAGCAATCCTATTAAGGCCCATTATAGCACTGTGCCTTCTGAGTAATGCAAATTAGGGCTCCGTGATCTTCAACATATGTCATGTTATTTAAACAGATATTTGCATTACAATAAGAAGGGGGTCTCTTCAACCTTTGCATTCAGTTTTTCAGGTCATAATTTATTTTTGGTGCTACTTCTGAGCAAGGACATAAAGAAAATGTTGCCAACAAATACACGTTTTGTGAATTTCCATCACGTAGCATTATCACATTTTATATTCTCTCTCTCTCTGCTGGATATGATAACGCTCTTTCATGGCCTTTTCAAAACTTTTAAATTGTAAATATAAAACAACATCTGAATTCTCAAGTCTATGCTACAAAAAGGATGTATTCCTTTATTCATTGCCGACATCGATCATCTTGACAGTGATTTAAAGGCTTGCACTGAAGCATAATACATATTTGTTTGCAAACATTTTTTTACCGTGAATATCAGTTCATTGAATAGTCTATAGCATGAGAGTAGGACAATATATGGAAAATAAATATTTATTGTGTTTGGCAAGATTGTTTCAGATGGTTTGCTAAATGTGTGCCCCAGACATATGCAGCTGTTTTCATACACAGTTGTGTACATTTGACAGTGAATAAGTTGTCCAAGATATTTTTTGATATGGCCATAAAGCAGAGAATGTATTAAAAGAATAAAATAAATCCTATACTTAACTGTTAAATCCCCGATTATGTAGTCACTATAGGAGAGACTAGTGGAATTATAGCATCACTACTAAGACTTTCTCACTTTCATTAGAAACATAGATCAATGGTAGAGAAATACAAACTGGTCCATCTTGTCTGTCCTTATATTATTTGCTTTTTATTATTTACTGATCATCTTATGAATGTTATAAAATGTTGCAACCGCTTACCGTGGCTTGTCTATCTACTGTACTGTGGAAATTGTTCCAATGTTATTGTATTGGAAATAATATAGGAAAAAATACATTACTGGTTTCAAATTGTGTTCCCTTGTTCTTGTTTTAAGTTACTTTTTATCAAAACATTTAAGATCTTTAAAAATATTTAATGTTTTTGCTTATGCCCACATTTCCCTTCAATCCTTCATACTGTACAAATTAATGGGTTACTTGGGCAGGTCAGTGACTGATATCTCTCAGGAAGCTTTCATAATAGGCAGCCATCGTACACCTGTCTTATATGTGAAATAGGGCAGGTGCTGGATACCAGATGTTATGGAAATTTGGTTGGGATAAATCTATCCCTATGTGTGCTGCGGCCATTCCCAATTAGACTGAGTATGTTGAGCACTCAAGAATGACACTGTACACCTAAGTGACAGAATAAAATTCCATCAATACTGATGATTTATTGGACGTACATGGTTTTATAATTGCATATAGAAAGGGGTGGTTAGTTAATTACCATATGGTCAAGCTCCTCTGTTATTGGTTATCTAAATATATATGGAATATTGTGATTAATGCACATATGAATGCTGATTAAGCAACTAAGGCTAATTTTACATTTGCCGTGTTTTTTGCGGCCCGATTTTGCGGGCCCTATTGCCGTAATTTTCACTGCCGCAAAAACGGGCCATAAAAATCTTCTCGGATCGCCGTTATACTGGCTTGGAATAGTTTTTGAAAAGTAGGGGGAAAAAAAGGAAGTTGTAAGTAAAATTGAAAAAAAAGGAAATTGGCAATAATGGAACAATAAAAAAACCACCTCAAAGAAAGGATCCGCCCTTTCTCCAGTGCCATTTCCTTCTGGTCTTCACAGTGTGCAGAGCTCTGTGTCCTTTGTTTGTTGCAAACTTTGGATTTCAGTCTTCTGAACATGTTGAGATGTTTTGAAGATGATGTGATTCTGTGTCGGTTGCTTAACCAGCATTTAGAGCATGAGCAGAGAGCAGCAGCTGCACTTGCACCAGAGAGGCTGTAGCTGCACCAAATTCTGTCACAGCATTCGTTGAAGGGTCATTTCCACACGCTGTACAGTGACCTGCGTCAGCACCCGGAGAAATTCTTTACATACTGCCATATGTCCGTGGCAACTTTTGGTTTCCTTTTGTCAGAGGTGTGGCCCTGGATAACATTCAAAGATACCAGAATGTGTTGCTGCATATCTCTGGAACAGCGGCTTATTGTGACATTGAGGTAATGACTACTTTTTAAATAGCTCATTTTGGCTTTTAATGTTTCATAATAGATTACTAATGCCTACCTCCCCCTTTTTTTAATATTACAGATTCCTTGCAACAGGCAACTCTTTTTCGGCACTTCATTTTGAGTTCCTGTAAGGAATTACTACAGTGTCCAAGATAGTTGCCCATACCTGTTTGGTACTGTGGGAGTGGCTAAAGGAAATTGTTTTAGCGCCACCAAAGCAGGAAGACTGGCTAGCTATAGCAGCGGAATTCCAAAAAACACAGTTTCCACACTGTATCGGTGCTCTGGATAGGAAGCATATCTGGGTCAAAAAATTGGCCTTCTCTGGCTTTGAATTTTTCAATTATAAACATTGTTTTTCAATTGTACTAATGGCTGTAGCTGACAGCAATTACAATTTTGTTATAGTCAGCATTGGTGCTTATGGGAGCACATCTGATGCAAGGATCTGGAGTTGCTCTCGAATTTAATACCATTTGAAGAACACCCAATTAAATGTTCCTGAACCTGCTGCATTACCAGATTACATCAACCACTAATTTCCATATGTCCTGATTGCTGATGAGGGTTTTGGACTCTCCCCAAATGTAATGTGGCCTGTTCCCTGACGATCTTTAGATTCACAGAAGAGCATCTTTAATTATAGACTTACTACAGCACAAAGGTACGTTGAGTGTGTCTTTGGGATCCTGTCGGTAAAAGTGGCGTGTACTCATGAGCTGCATGGCAGTAGGACCAGAGAATACAACAAATATTGTAAAGGCGTGTGTGGTGTTACACAATTTTGTTCGGCAACATGAAGTTAACCAAGACCACTTGCTTTCTGTGGAAACTCTATCGGACAACACTATCAACAACTCGGATCAGCAAGTTAATTTTGGACGCCCTGCTGCAGCTGCAATTGCAATTCGAGAGGTTTTTGTAGATTATTTTGTGTCTTCCCAGGGATCCATCTCCTGGCAGCAGGTGGCCATTTCATCAAATGATTATTAGGACCAAAAGTGTAAAAACAATAAAAAATAGTTAGTTTACGGCATTCGCATTCTCTATTAAGTAGTTAGGTTAGGGACCCACAGCACAATAAGGAACCTTGATGCTGGCTTGTGGGCTGAAGGATATTAATATGGTTGGTTGTTAATCTTTACTGATCATACTTCAAAGTATAATCAGTAAAGAGGTTATGCAGTCTTTAACATTCTTTCAAATGCCTCATTAAGAACAGTCACATGATTTCTGACCATAAAGTGTGTGTAAAAGCATATGATAATCAGCAGCTTTAGAAGTGGTGAGTATTTGTGTATGTCCACATGTGGCGGGATTGTGGATGATGATTTCCCTGCAGGTTTTAAAAAACATACAAGGAAATCAGTGTTTTTCCATCTGCAAATTTACAGTGAATGTGAACTGCTTTGAGCAGTTCACATTAACTTCAATGTCACATAGCAACGCATTGCGTTTTACATATGGGTTCCATATTTCTAAACCCGGCGCAGACCAGCCACATGTGGATGTGCACAAATGAGTTTTTTGCTACAGACATTTTTGGTTCCAGCCTGTATGCAGCCATTTGTTACAGACTTGGAAACTCAGGTCACTCAGTTCACATGTCACTAATCCAATTTGATCTAATTACTACAATTATTGGTTGTTCTGGCTTATTGATCCCAATAAAAAACATCACCAGTGTAACAACCCTGCCGGCATCACTGCATGGCCTTCCATTCCCCACCTGCCTGTTACATCAATTCACTCACCCAGTGCCATGCTGTGAGATCTGTCTGCTGCCAGCTCCATGCCATGTGTTTTATGGCCGCTTACTCTGTGTACACTTCCTGGTTGTGTGCATAGGGGGGCGGCGCCAGCAACTCCGGATTCTTATTGAGACTGTGTGCACCTCCCTAAGGTGCTTCTGGCCAATAGCCTTGACAGGCCTTTGATACTTAAGGCATCCTCACCCATTGGAGGATGCCTGAGCAAACTATTTCCCTCAGTTAGCACTTGCTACTGAGCTGCCAGGTCGTGTCTGTGTCCTGTCTCAGAGTGCTGCAATTTGCAGGCCTTCATCTTTGTTCTGTTTGTGTGTTTGAACTCTTGTCTATGTCCGTTCCTGTCTGTACTCTGGCCTATGTCCGTCCCTGCTCCTCCTTTGTCATTAATCATTTCCCACTCTGCTGTGTGTACCTCCAAAAAAAGAAAGAAATGTCCAGCTTCACCGAGTCTGTAAAAAAGCGTTTTCTTTATTGGACCTGCTGTAATTAAAACACCTGTGGCTAGGAAGCGGAGGTCCAATACCCCTCCACAGAGAGAGAGAATTTTAGTCCAAGAAGAGGTTTCACAGGTACCTATTCAGGTACACATAAAATTGGCCATTTTTATGCGCTAAACGCTCTCATTTTTCATATTTCTAGTGCAGTAATGCAGTTCAATTTTCGTGTTTCATGTTTGCATGTTTTAGCGCTGCAGTGTGCTGCCTTATTTAATTGACTATATACGAGTTGGCGACTCTAGGTTCAGCACCTGTTCACACTTAGTCTATGTTTGGATGTGACGGTCAGTTTTTTGAAATGTATTCTTTAGCCTTCTGATCGAGCACTCCGCCTCCTAGCCACAGGTGTTTTAATTACAGCAGGTCCAATACCCCTCCACAGAGAGAGAGAATTTTAGTCCAAGAAGAGGTTTCACAGGTACCCATTCAGATGGAGACGTTTATTCTCAGCGAGGAAAGGCAAGTGTAGGACCTGGTATAGGAGAGATGCCGTAAAGTGGCTACCAGGTACACATAAAATTGGCCATTTTTATGCGCTAAACGCTCTCATTTTTCATATTTCTAGTGCAGTAATGCAGTTCAATTTTCATGTTTCATGTTTGCATGTTTTAGCGCTGCAGTGTGCTGCCTTATTTACTTGACTATATACGAGTTGGCGACTCTAGGTTCAGCACCTGTTCACACTTAGTCTATGTTTGGATGTGACGGTCAGTTTTTTGAAATGTATTCTTTAGCCTTCTGATCGAGCACTCCGCCTTCTAGCCACAGGTGTTTTAATTACAGCAGGTCCAATACCCCTCCACAGAGAGAGAGAATTTTAGTCCAAGAAGAGGTTTCACAGGTACCCATTCAGATGGAGACGTTTATTCTCAGCGAGGAAAGGCAAGTGTAGGACCTGGTATAAGAGAGATGCCGTAAAGTGGCTACCAGGTACACATAAAATTGGCCATTTTTATGCGCTAAACGCTCCCATTCTTCATATTTCTAGTGCAGTAATGCAGTTCAATTTTCGTGTTTCATGTTTGCATGATTTAGCACTGCAGTGTGCTGCCTTATTTACTTGACTATATACGAGTTGGCGACTCTAGGTTCAGCACCTGTTCACACTTAGTCTATGTTTGGATGTGACGGTCAGTTTTTTGAAAAGTATTCTTTAGCCTTCTGATCGAGCACTCCGCCTCCTAGCCACAGGTGTTTTAATCACAGCAGGTCCAATACCCCTCCACAGAGAGAGAGAATTTTAGTCCAAGAAGAGGTTTCACAGGTACCCATTCAGATGGAGACGTTTATTCTCAGCGAGGAAAGGCAAGTGTAGGACCTGGTATAAGAGAGGTGCCGTAAAGTGGCTACCAGGTACACATAAAATTGGCCACTTTTATGCGCTAAACGCTCTCATTTTTCATATTTCTAGTGCAGTAATGCAGTTCAATTTTCGTGTTTCATGTTTGCATGTTTTAGCGCTGCAGTGTGCTGCCTTATTTACTTGACTATATACGAGTTGGCGACTCTAGGTTCAGCACCTGTTCACACTTAGTCTATGTTTGGATGTGACGGTCAGTTTTTTGAAATGTATTCTTTAGCCTTCTGATCGAGCACTCCGCCTCCTAGCCACAGGTGTTTTAATTACAGCAGGTCCAATACCCCTCCACAGAGAGAGAGAATTTTAGTCCAAGAAGAGGTTTCACAGGTACCCATTCAGATGGAGACGTTTATTCTCAGCGAGGAAAGGCAAGTGTAGGACCTGGTATAAGAGAGATGCCGTAAAGTGGCTACCAGGTACACATAATATTGGCCATTTTTATGCGCTAAACGCTCCCATTCTTCATATTTCTAGTGCAGTAATGCAGTTCAATTTTCGTGTTTCATGTTTGCATGATTTAGCACTGCAGTGTGCTGCCTTATTTACTTGACTATATACGAGTTGGCGACTCTAGGTTCAGCACCTGTTCACACTTAGTCTATGTTTGGATGTGACGGTCAGTTTTTTGAAAAGTATTCTTTAGCCTTCTGATCGAGCACTCCGCCTCCTAGCCACAGGTGTTTTAATCACAGCAGGTCCAATACCCCTCCACAGAGAGAGAGAATTTTAGTCCAAGAAGAGGTTTCACAGGTACCCATTCAGATGGAGACGTTTATTCTCAGCGAGGAAAGGCAAGTGTAGGACCTGGTATAAGAGAGGTGCCGTAAAGTGGCTACCAGGTACACATAAAATTGGCCACTTTTATGCGCTAAACGCTCTCATTTTTCATATTTCTAGTGCAGTAATGCAGTTCAATTTTCGTGTTTCATGTTTGCATGTTTTAGCGCTGCAGTGTGCTGCCTTATTTACTTGACTATATACGAGTTGGCGACTCTAGGTTCAGCACCTGTTCACACTTAGTCTATGTTTGGATGTGACGGTCAGTTTTTTGAAATGTATTCTTTAGCCTTCTGATCGAGCACTCCGCCTCCTAGCCACAGGTGTTTTAATCACAGCAGGTCCAATACCCCTCCACAGAGAGAGAGAATTTTAGTCCAAGAAGAGGTTTCACAGGTACCCATTCAGATGGAGACGTTTATTCTCAGCGAGGAAAGGCAAGTGTAGGACCTGGTATAGGAGAGATGCCATAAAGTGGCTACCAGGTACACATAAAATTGGCCATTTCTGTACTCTGGTCTATGTCCGTCCCTGCTCCTCCTTTGTCATTAATCATTTCCCACTCTGCTGTGTGTACCTCCGCCTTATCTTTCTGCTCTGTTCGCCACTGTCTGTGGCTCTGCTTTTCTCTGCTCAGTTCTACCACAACCTGTGGTTCTGTGTCTCTCAGCTTTTCTCTCAGCTCTGCTCCCTGTAACTTTGCTCTGCACTCTGACCTTGCTCTACACTCTGTGGCTTTGCTCTCAGCTCTGCTCTCTGTAACTTTGCTCTGCACTCTGACCTTGCTCTACACTCTGTGGTTTTGCTCTCAGCTCTGCTCTCTATAACTTTGCTCTGCACTCTGACCTTGCTCTGCACTCTGTGGCTTCGCTCTGTGGCTCTGCTCAGTTCTTGCTCTGCGGCTCTGCTCCTTACGGTTCTACCTGGCTCCACTCCTTGCGGTTCTACGTCTCTTGCTCTTGGCTCCGCCTCCTGCGTTTCTGCACGTGGCTCCGCCTCCAGCTCTTAGCTCTGCCTTCTCCTTCTCTCTTAGCTCTGCCTTCTCCTTCTCTGCTCTTAGTTCCGTCTTCTCCTTCCTGCTCTTAGTCCGCCTCCTGTGGTTCTGCTTTGCATCCGCTCTTGCTCTTCCTCTGTTCAGCAACTTGCCGTACAGGTTCCAACCTGTTTCCATATACTCTCCAGTCTGAACAGGTTCCTACCTGTTTCCATATACTCTCCAGTCTGAACAGGTACTTACCTGTTTCCATACATCCACCTGTATACCAGTTCCTACCAGAATATCAGTCCTGTCTGCCTGTCTGCCAGTGCCAGCCATGCCCACCAGTCTGCCAGAGTGCCAGCCGTGCCCATCTGCCTGCCTGTATCTACGTCAAGCCAGTCCGCCTGTCAGGGCCTCTGCCGTACCTTTCCGTCAGCCCGTGTCACAGCCGTGCCTGCCTACCCGTGTCTTGTCCCTGGTGGGATCAGCATCCACGTTCCGACTCCACCCTGGAGTGGTACCTGGTAGCTTCCTATTGCACAAGTCTGACCTCACCATCAGAGGCTCCAGCGAACACCTAGGAAGCTACTTAGTTACGCCCCTTCCAGGGAAGTTCGGTCTGTGGTCCAGTGGGGCTACACCCCCAGGTGCCCGCGCAAACCAGTCTCGGCGTGAGCGTTACAACCAGTCTAGTGTAGGTGGTCTCCAGTGACCACCTTTTTTGCAGTACATTCTGAGCTCTCTTCTAAAACGATGATTGGTTCGCTGGAATCAAACGATGTACTTGCAACACTGCTGCTTGACTGCGGGCTGAGAGCATCTGGAATTCACAGGAAGACTTTCTTCAGTTCTGCAAATGAGAACAGACAATTATAGAAGCTAGACAACAAACATCAACATGGAGGATACATATATATGTATATATACTTACTCGCGCATGCCAAGGACAGAAATAAAAAACTGAAGCTGTTTGGTGAATCTGTAGTGCTTCTTTTCTTTTCTATCAGCCTCTCCAGATCTCTCTCTCTCTCTTGGCTTTGGCCTTTAGTTCACGCTTCAATTGGTCTCTTGCAGATCCCCACTTGGTCTTAATGGATTTTACTGTAGTGGAAGAAAAAACATCCATAAATCAATAACTCAATTTCACACTTTTTAATTTAAAAAAAACAAGTATATCATGTCATGTGCTGAGTACTTACATAGCAGTTCTTGTTCCTTAAAATCCGCACGCTGCCAGTGGTTTTCAATGAGGGATTGGGCCATATCCCCCCAGGCCCGCTCTTTCATATGACGGTCGTGATAACTCTCACGCCTGGAATCCCAAATGCAGGGATGATCCTGAAGCAAAAAAAAAGAGGGTGATAAGCAATAGCATAATTTTGAAATGCAAACAGCACAGAAAGAAAATGACTACTCCACCACCCCTCTTTTGCACTCACTGTCACCCCTCTTTTGCACTCTCTGCCACCCCTCTTTTGCACTCTCCACCACGCCTATTTTGCACTCTCCGCCACGCCTATTTTTCTATCTGTAACACCCCCCTCCCATGTCTGTCTGGCCCCCGTCCCAGCAAAAACCAACAGTACAGGGAACCGGTGAGGGCTCTTCACCCACGGTTCCCCATAATAACCTGGAGCCTCTCCTACACTCCTCTACACCGAATGGGGGGGCTTTTCTGCACCCCTACATATCTGAGCAAGAATGATGATGCTCTCCAGGTCCATGTCGTGTCTCTGCAGGCCTTCGAAGTGATAAATAATAAGTACATGGGAGTGTCCTAATAAAAATATGGCATTCCGCCAAATATACGATCTTCGCGGTGTACCGCAAAATCAACACACTGGGCAAGCTTCCATTGTTTTTGAGGCCCCATTGATTTCAATGGGGGCCGCATCCATAAGCCGTGAAAAATATTGAGCAGGCTCGACATTTTTTCATGGCCGTAAATACAGACCTCATGGCCATACGGCGTATAGCGATTTGACAAATTTTTACGGCCTGTTTTTGCGTCCCGAATTCAAACAGAGAAGAAAAGAACACGCTGATAAGGAGATCACCGAAATTCTAAACAATGAAAACTTTATTAAAGTGTGCACACAGACCAACAATGCTATAAAAACATTTAAAAACACAACGGAATAATTATCTGATTGATGTAAGCCCCCCCATGCAAACAGGACAAAAATAAAGGCTCAACCCAACAATGTATCCAGAACTGGTATTTATGACCCAAATAACCGTCCAATACAAAAACAAGGGTTGAACCTGGCACCTGGTAGGGTAGATTGAAGCTCAGTCTTCTGTATCTCAGGGCGAACAGATGGATATATCAAAAAATATACGTAAAATTCATACAAAATGCCCAAAGGAGATAAATATCATTTAGAAAGTACTGCTGTGACAAACCTGAGCTTTAATAATATTGATGATAATTAAGGTGCATGATCTAGCTAAAAAGTGCTATATATACATAGAGGCTGGTCTACAAAATACATGAATAATTCACGCACATAATCAGGCATTACAGATACTAATCATTGAACACGACCAACCCAGACCCAGATGCAGAGGGAAAAAGAAAATGTATGTATATATTACGAAAGATGGCAGGTAAACTGCAGGAAGATGTAGGCAGTCATGTTGGAAGTCATGGGAGCCAGAGTGTATCCCAGAAATGAGGGGGGGCCGAAGCCCAATGCGTATCGCCACTTGCAGTGGCTTCGTCAGGGGCAGAGGAAGTGGGTCTGAATCACCACTCTATATATACACATACCAGAATCAGAAGATTTGCAGCAGCTGTGAGAGCGCCGGAATAACCGGAACTGAGGTGGACTGATCACGTCAGCTAGAAACCATAGTGTGCAGGTGCCAACTACAGAGTCAGATGGCACCAAGGCGCACGCGCTGCATGAATGATGCGAACACACTACGGCAACAAATGCACATGCGCTGGTGACAGAGCGTGACCATAATGTTAGAGCTGCTATGCGCAGGCGCCGGACGCACAGCCCATAGCACTAAAACAGTGCAAGGGCGCACTGCCAGATTCAAAAAAGTTGCAGCTGCTGTGAGAGCACCGGGATAACTGGAAATAAGAAGGACTGATCGCGTCGGCTAAAGGCAGTAGTGCGCAGGTGCCAATTGCGTAGTATCCACAAAATCCAATGGCATAAGGGCGCATGCACTAAGAAAATGACGCGAAATCACTGCAGCAACAAATGCACACGCGCCGGCCACAGAACGTGACCATAATGTAGGAACTGCTTTGCGCAGGCGCCGAGTACGCAGCCCACATTCATGCAGGCATTAGGGCTAGAACTAAATCCTATAGTGCGCAGGTGTCAGAGAAGTTGGATACACTAGAACGGTGCAAGAACGCACAAGTAAGGTGTGCATAACTAATACCATTGTAACAAAGTCTGAGAGTTCAGGCAAAAAATACACAACCCTAGTCAATGCAAAGGAGCAAAGAGGGGGCAAAAAGAGGGCAAGAAGATGCCACTATCCCTGCGCCCGAGAGGAAAAGAACACATAGAATTAGTGGCCAAAGGGATACTTGTGTGTGTCAAATATACATTATGCATACAAAAGATGTAGGGATGTCATATCACTCTGGGAAGACACACACCAAAGGCATATAAGAATAAATGTGCCACCGGACTGAAATCTGAAATCTATTGGGGCTGCAAAAACGGCTTGCAAAAACACGGCAAGTGTAAAAGAAGCCTAAAATGTAACTGTCGCCTTTTCTGCAATAAGGACAAAGTTGAGACACCAGACCTGAACCCAATCGAGATGGTTTGGGGTGAGCTGGACTGCAGAGTGAAGGCAAAAGGGCCAACAAGTGCTAAGCATCTCTGGGAACTCCTTCAGGATTGATGGAAGACTATTCCTGGTGACTACCTCTTGAAGCTCATCAAGAGAATGCCAAGAGTGTGCAAAGCACTCATCAAAGAAAAAGGTGGCTACTTTGAAGAACCTAGAATATAAGACATATTTTCAGTTGTTTCACACTTTTTTTGTTAAGAATATTATTTCACATATGTTAATTCATAGTTTTGATGCCTTCAGTGAGAACGTACAATTTTCATAGTCATGAAAATACAGAAAAATCTTTAAATGAGAAGGTGTGTCAAAACTTTTGGTCTGTACTGTATTTCATCACAATCCCCCCTTAGATATCACTTGCCCTAATCCTAAACTTCTGTCCCAAAGTGCTGGAACTCTGCCGGTGGGCTGACGCATGCCTATGCACACACCCTCCTCCGTACAGACTTTTCGTGAATGGGTGGTCAGGAGATCTGTCCCTAACAGGGGGTTCATGGCATTGTACTCATAGTCTCTTAGTCATCAGCATGTGTAGTCAGTGGTGTGTATTCTTCATCAGGTATGTCTTCTATCTGGTCAGTTAGGGCATCCACAGCATCACTCTGGCTTGTGTATATCTTCTGGTAGGGGAGCTTTCTTGCAATGCGATGCGTGAATCTAAGTGGGTCTTCCCTCCACTTTCACAGAGGTTGGTGTCGTCAGCAGCACTTGGAAAGGACCATCAAATCTGGGATTGTATGCTCTCCTTACAAACTTTTTCACCACCACCCAGTCTCCTGGCTTCAAGGAGTGCGTACTGGATACTGAATCTAGATCTAGCAATGAAGAGAAAACTCGAGAATCGATATTAGCGAGTTTTTTGGTCAGTTCAATTATATAAGCAGACAAAGTATCATATTGCATAGTCAGCTGCTGAGAGAAGAATACCCCTAACCTGGGACTAGACCCAAACAAAATTTCATAAGGTGACAGCTTTTCTGGGCCTCTGGGAGTGTCTCATGCCTTAGTTTGTTCGTTTCTTGAGCAACTTTCAACATCCTGTCCTTAAGTGTCCGGTTTAGTCTTTCCACTTTCCCGCTACTTCAGGGATGGTAGGGAGAGTGTAGGCCTAAATCTGACCCTATTGCTGACCAGATCTCTTCTGTCAGGTTTGCTGTGAATGTGGGTTCCTGATCACTCTCTATCACTTCTGGAACCCCATATCTTCACACTATTTCTGAAAGTAGTTTCTTTGCAGTAGTCTTCGCCAACTGGTTCCTCACTGGAAAAGATTCTGACCATTCTGAGAACACATCTATGACCACGAGGGTATATTGAAAACCTCCACTTGGCGGCATCTGGATGTGGTCTATCTGGATCCTCTGGAAGGGGGTACAATGGTCTGGCAAGATGATGTGGGGGAACTTTCTCTACTTGTCCAGGGTTGCATTTGCCCCCCGAGGAAGCAACTCTTGCGAAACGCGCGTTGGGGCCTCCTCTTCCACGCATGACAGCAGCAGGTCGGTAATGTATCAGTCTTGTATCGGCTCAGTCTTCCCCTTTTGCATGGGACTTCCCGGGACTATGTGCAATATATGGCTTATTGAGCCACTAGGGGTAATCAGGCCACAACGCTATATTTCTTTATACTGATAGATGCTATACGCCACTTGGGGTTTATCTATGTGCACTATGCTCTAATGTGACACCCTTACATTTGGCTGTATACTTACGTTATCCTCCTGCTGTCCGCTCAGTATTTTGGAGCTTTTTCTCGTATGTAGCTGCCATTTTTTTGGTATTAGGAATTATAGCTAATATTGGGATAATACTTCTCTCATTACCTTGATTACATTTATATGCTCCCATATGTGGCTTCCTGACCTTATAGCTACTACCTGATTTGCTCGCTGTTAGCAGTTACGTATTTGTGCGTGGCACTAGGCTCGCCTCTGCTTTTATCTTTTGTATCTCAAATATTTGGTGCTTTTTATGTACTTATTGTTATTCTTTTCATTTGTCTCTAATAAAGTTGTTAATTTTGTTATTTTGAGCTCTTGTGTCCATTGTTTTTTTGGTTTTCGTATATTGTATGATGGTGGAGCATTTAAATTGTTTGCCCTCCCTGTAGGTTTACAGGTCAAACAGCTGCTAGTGAATTTAGCTGTTAGGGTGGAAATCCCTGGAGCAAGCCAGTAAACACCGATCAGATCATTCATCTGTATCTTCAATCTGTGTGTGGGCCCATATGCTCATTTTGTCAGGTTTCTTGTCCTTAGCCGTCATGTAGTAGCCGTCCGATTCTACGACCTCCCCCACCTTTCCATTGTGCCTTCCTTTGGCTGCTTCTTTGGCTGCCATGTCCACCATGTTATTGCTCAGTGCCTCTGCTATTTTCAGTTTTCCATGTGCTTTGACTTTTAATATTGCCATCACCTTCGGTAGTTGGTGTGCAGCCAGCAAGTCTCTAATGGCTCCATGATGCTTCACGGTTGTCCCGCTTGCCGTGATGAAGTCCCTTGCAGCACAGATGGGTCCAAAGTCATGTGCTATGTCATGCGAGTACCTGGAATTGGTATAAATGTTTGCAGCTTTGCCTTCTGAAATCTGGCAGGCTTTCTTCAGCGCTATGACTCTTGCTTCCTGGGCTGACAGGCTAGGTGGCAGACTTCTGGACCATAAGATTTCTTAATTGCGGGTCACTGCACATCCCGTGTGTCACGATATGGTATGAAATATCATATAAGTTTAGTTGCTCTTCAGCTCATGAGGTGGGCTAAACCCCCCCCTTCACTAGCTGACTCTACTTGTTTCTCTCTGGGCTACAGACTGTATGCTAGAAGGGGGTTTTATTGCCCTGGGGTCGTAAATTCCAGGCTCAGAGGAAAGTCCCTCACCCCTCCCACCTTCACCAGTTAGAAATGGAAAAGTGGCTCCAAAAATTCATGAAAGATTCTTTGTTTAGTTTTTGTTAGATATTAGGCAAACGATTTAAGCTAGAAATACGAAAATATATATTCTTATCCTCACTCGGTGTAGCTACACATCCCGCGAAACACGGGCTTCTAACTCCATCTGGTAAAGAAGTAGGGATTTCTCTGTAAATATGTATCCCAGATAGGACATGTTTGATCTCATTAGAATGCTCACGTTAATCCGAGATGAATGATAGGTTTGGTCTGACTCTGTCATGTGTTGTAGCGAAGTTATAGCAAGTAGATAAATTTAAGATTGAAGTACTCAGAATGTAGAGAGAGGAGGGTCTGGATAAGCCAGCCCTTCTGTGATGTCAAAGCCTTAAGGTATTAAGTGTCTGGCAGGCTCCCCAGCAGTCTCTCTGTTTGATTTCTTCTTCTGGACTTCTTGTCCTATTGTCCTGGAAGAGCTGAGTACATCCCATGGACTGGGATGTATGGAAACTGCACCAGCCTGGGGTGTCCGCCATGCTTTTAACATGTGAGTGTTATCTTTTCTCATTTATTCCCTTTATGTTATAATTACCCATGTACATATTTGCAATTGTCTCATTTGTAACATCTTTATAAAATAGTTTTGATAAAGCACTGCCTAATTTTTATGGGATATAATATTATATATTAGTCCGTTCTCCTGTTCTAAACCGTACCCTAAGTCTCTTGAAGGGAAAATACGCTACTGTTACTAATGAGAAAAGGAGTACAAAAGGAGCGTATAGGTAATCCAAAGAATAACAATACTTTATTAAATTACAGATATTAATTTACAAGTGTAAATAGTACCATATAAAAAGATCAAACATGATAATGTGCAAGGATGATAAAAACCATACATGAGTGGATGTCCCCCCGGTGTGCACTGACTATGGGGCCAATACACCAGCTAGATGATAGAGGCATGCTGCTATAAATATAAGATATAAATCAGTAGATCAACAAAGCCCAGTGGCATTAGAATAATTGACTTGTGCTTAGCAGCGCTTACCAGTATAAAGTCCCAGGGCCAGGCGCACCGGTTGCGATCCACGAACGCGACCCCCATGTTTCTCCTCTCATGTTTATATGATGTTGCCTGGTTCTGTTACTACTGTTACTACTGTGTTGGGTTAGATTCGGACCCGTTTAATTGAAGCTGGTGGCAGCGAGAAGTGTGCAGACTTTTGGGTTATGTTGTAGCGGCTGCGGCGTTAATAATTATTGTTCCTGCCTGAGTGGGAGTAGTTATCGCGTCGCTGCAGCGTGCCCAATAGCCAGTACATAGCAGGCAGCCTTTCTGGCGACTAATTACCCAGGGTGCAGTACCTAATCTGACCTCAGAGTAAGGGGGGCGCCAGAGAGCTTCAAGTGTTAAGTGGAACTGTAAGCGGGAAATACATAAATCCCTGCAGTTCGTGGTATATAGAAAAGCAGTGGGATACCTAGAATAAGCCCCTGCTGTAAGCCAAGAGGTCAATAGCCTTGTGTGTGTTGTTTCATCACATTGTAGCAGTGGAGGGATAACTAAGATAAGCCCCCTGCACATGTGATAGCCGTCTGTTGGCCTCAAGTCACCTCAATCTGTGACGTAGGGGTGACGGTCACGGTGGGAATCCTGACCAATTGGTGACAGCGGTCAGGGGAATCGTGACAATTGGTGGCAAGGCGGTGGGATATCTTAGAGCATTAGTGATTTGGTTTGAGTAATCATTCCTCTCACTAAAAACTTGCAGAAAGTTCTTGCGAGGACTCTGCGCAAATAAGTTTGGAGAACGAACTCAGTGTTTTATTAGTCTTGAGACAATTGTGTACGGGTAATTATCCCCTCCCTTTCTCTTTGTTTTTCTATCCTATCTTTTATTTGGCAACCATGGTTGTGCTGGGAGAAACCTTCTATGAGCAGCAGACCAGAGACACCCTTGTCGCCTTATGCAAGTCACAGCACATTGACTTTGCAAGCAAAAACAAAGCCCAACTGGTCGCAGATCTGGTGCAATGGGAAGCCGCTCGAGACCAATCTCAGAGCTTAGAGGCCGCAGAAGCCATCACAAGCGAACGTGGTGCTGCAGCAGAGGTCCAACCACTGAATGCTGGCCCTGTTAGCAATCCGGGCGAATTGGACCCCCACCTGCAGTCGGCCTTGAAAGAATTCCCCACTGACGACCATGAGGGACGTCGGCAGCTGATTCAGCAATACCGACCGGAGGCCCAGCAAGCCGAGAGAGAGGCCCGAGCTGAGAGAGAGGCCCGAGCCGAGCGGCAAGCCGAGCGAGAGGCTCAGGCCCAGCGAGCCGAGCGGGAGGCTGAGAGAGCCGAGCACCAAGCCCAGCGAGAACATGAACTGGAGATGCTCCGGCAGGGGGGGATGCCTTCCACCGCCCAGAGCCGCGAGCCCAGCAGCGCTCAGATACCTAAGCCCCAGCCTGATCACTTTCCTGTTATGGAGAAGGACGGAGACTTGGACACTTTTCTGCGGGCCTTTGAGAAAGCCTGCAGACAGTACCGGCTGCCTACAGATGAATGGGCCCGATACCTGACACTAGGGCTGAGAGGTAAAGCTCTGGAGGCGTTTGCTGCCCTCCCTCAAGAACAAGATGGTGACTATGAGGCCATCAAGCAGGCTCTGATAGCCAAGTACCAGCTTACACCCGAGGTGTACCGTAGAAAGTTCCGGACCCTCCAACGTGGCCCACACGACAGTTACAGTGATGTGGTGCATGGACTGGGGACCCACTTTGACCAGTGGACCCAAGGACTGTCAGTGACCACCTTTGCACAGCTGCGAGACCTGATGATCAAAGACCAGTTCTTTCATCTTTGCCCAGCTGAGGTGCGACAGTTCGTGATGGACAGAGAACCCAAAGAAGTGACGAAAGCAGCGCAGAGTGCCGATGCCTATGAGGCCAACCGTAGATCGGAAGTGCGGAAGCCAGTCACCACCAGCTGGAGAGGGGGTAAGCCTGCAACCAACGCCAGTACCCCTGCCAGCCAGCACACCAGAGGTCCTGGCCCTGTGGCCAACAACACCAGACCTACCAACGAACCTCGCCAGTGTTACTACTGCAAGCGGCCTGGGCATATCAGTACCTTCTGTCCAGACAGGCCGAAGAACCCCCCAGCCAAGGCCCCAGGGCCTAATGCAGCAGTTCTTTTGGTGGGTGTTGTGGTTGGGAGGGTGTGTGACAACGTACAGCCCGTCACTGTGGGAGGCCATGTTGCTACAGGCCTCAAGGACACCGGGGCTGAACGAACCCTCATCCGACCCGAACTGGCGGCCCCTGAAGAAATCATTCCGGGGAAAACCCTAACTGTCACTGGGATTGGGGGCATCCGCTGTCCCTTACCGATGGCCCGGGTTTTTATTGATTGGGGTGCTGGAAGCGGGGTGAAGGAAGTGGGGCTGTCGGATAATTTGTCCACTGATGTTTTGTTGGGGACTGATTTGGGGAGGATGTTTGCACACTACATCCCTGACACCCCTCCCCAATCTACTAATGAGGGTAAAGTTAACCCTGATGATGATGATGATGGGAGATCGCATGTGTTACCTGACCATGCTTTATCTTGTAATGATGCATCTATTAACCATTTTTTTCCTAGGATTGATGGTGAAAATGTTGTACCTGTGCCAGCTGAACCTGATAATGATTTTTCTGTGAAGGTTAATGTGTCCATAGGTACAGGCGTGCCCAGCCACGTCGCTCTGCGGAGTGAGACGGCTGAGGAACCCCTAACAGGGGCAAGTGTCGGTGCTACAGGAAATGGGGAGATGCATGGGAACCGTGAGGAAGGTGATGCCATGAAAGTGACCAGTGCCACCGAGGAAGGTAACTGGCCCATAAGTAGCACTGCCCCTGGAGTGTTGGGGGTGGATGGGGAGGTAGAGCCCATAGCAGCGCCGGCTGATGGGACTGTAGAAACCCCCGGGGAGACAGCCTACGTAGCTGCTGTCACCCGCAGTCAGAGTGCCCGGAACGCAGATAACTGTCAGCCTTCCAGACCCTCCTCAGTCATCACTGTGACTGAACCAGAGGTGGACCCAGAGCAGGTCCAAGAGGGTTCCCGTGGGGAAGGGACCCTGATGTCGCTTCTGGCTTCCCCTAGCCAGGAGTTTCAGGCCGCTCTGCACACAGATGCGAGCCTAGAGAGTTTGAGACAACTTGCCGGGACGCACTTCTCCGAGGCTGATAAGGAGAAGGTGTTCTGGGAACAAGGAAGGTTGGACCGGGAGACAGTACCCGGAGAATCACAAAAGGAGTGGTTGAGGGAAAGACAGCTGGTCGTCCCACAGCAATTCCGGGGTGAGTTGTTGCGGATTGCCCATGAGATCCCGCTAGCTGGACACTTGGGGATCAGCAAAACTAAGGCCCGGCTGTCTCAACACTTCTATTGGCCTAAGATGGGGACAGATGTGTCAAACTACTGCCGCTCCTGTATCACTTGTCAAAGAGTGGGGAAGGCGGGGTCTGCTATTAAGGCTCCCCTGATCCCTTTGCCAGTGATAGAGGAGCCTTTCCAGAGGATCGCGGTGGACATTGTGGGCCCGCTGGCCGTCCCCAGCAGCTCTGGAAAGCAATACATCCTTACTGTGGTAGACTATGCTACCCGGTACCCAGAGGCAGTAGCTCTGTCGTCAACTAGGGCAGATAAGGTGGCGGATGCCCTGTTGGCTATCTTTTCACGTGTAGGATTTCCCAGGGAAATGCTTACTGATCAAGGGACCCAATTTATGTCTCGCCTAATGGAGGCTCTCTGTAAGAGAATGCAGGTGAAGCACCTGGTATCGAGTGCGTATCACCCACAGACCAATGGCTTGTGTGAACGCTTCAATGGTACCCTCAAACAGATGCTACGCATGCTGGTTGAGACCCAAGGGTGCGACTGGGAGCGGTACCTCCCACACCTGCTGTTCGCTTACCGAGAGGTTCCGCAGGCCTCGACGGGGTTCTCCCCCTTCGAGCTACTGTACGGCAGGCGAGTCCGGGGACCCCTTGGGTTGGTAAGAGAATCCTGGGAAGAGGAGCCGAACCCTTCTGAAGTGTCCATAGTGGAGTATGTCATGCGCTTCCGTGACAAGATGCAGACCTTGACGCAGTTGGTGCATGACAACATGACGCAGACTCAGGGTGATCAGAAGCACTGGTACGACCAGAACGCCCAGGAGCGGACCTACCACGTGGGTGAAAAGGTGTGGGTGCTGGTCCCCGTACCAACGGATAAGCTTCAGGCCGCCTGGGAGGGCCCGTACGTCGTCCACCAACAGCTCAACCCGGTCACTTACGTGGTCATGCTTGACCATGCTCAGGGTAGGCGAAAGGCCTTTCACGTCAACATGATGAAGGCTCATCATGAACGTGAACCTTTCGTCCTACCGGTCTGCAGCTTGCCCGAAGACGGTGAGGAAGACACCCTCCTGGACTTGCTGGCCCAAGCCAAGGCCAATGGGTCCATCGAGGATGTGGAGGTAAGCGCCTCGTTAACTGAACCCCAGCGGGTGCAGTTGCAAACCACACTGGAACCTTTCCGGGTCGTGTTCTCCAACCGACCTGGGAGGACTGAGTTAGCAGTCCACGAGGTGGACACCGGGAATCACGCCCCACTACGGCGAACACCCTATCAAATCTCTGACCAGGTGCAGCAGATTATGCGCCAAGAGATCGATGAGATGTTACAGCTGGGGGTGATTCGACGGTCAAAGAGTGCGTGGGCCTCACCTGTAGTTCTCGTGCCAAAGAAGGACCAGACCACCCGGTTCTGCGTGGACTACAGGGGGCTCAACGCCATCACAGCCTCTGACGCGCACCCCATGCCACGCATCGAGGAGCTGCTTGAGAAGTTAGCTGGCGCAAAATACCTGACAATAATGGATTTGAGTAGAGGATACTGGCAGATTCCCCTGAGCCCCGAGGCGCAGGAGAAGTCCGCCTTTATCACGCCCTTCGGACTGTACGAGTCCACGGTCATGCCCTTCGGCATGAAGAATGCCCCTGCCACTTTCCAGCGGATGGTCAACCTCCTGCTTCATGGACTGGAGACGTACGCCGTGGCGTACTTGGATGACATTGCCATCTTCAGTCCCTCCTGGAAGGAACACCTGCAGCATCTCGAGGAGGTGCTCAGGCGAATTCACCAAGCAGGACTGACTATCAAGCCGGGAAAGTGCCAGATGGGCATGAGGGAGGTTCACTACCTGGGGCACCGGGTAGGCAGGAACACCCTGAAGCCAGAGCCTAGCAAAGTGGGAGTGATCGTGAACTGGCCCACTCCCGTGACCAAGAAACAGGTGATGTCCTTCTTGGGCACTGCAGGGTACTATAGGCGCTTCGTACAGCACTATAGTAGCCTGGCAAAACCTTTGACGGACCTCACCAGGAAGAAGCTATCCCACATCGTCAACTGGACAGATGGCTGTGAGGGGGCCTTCCAGGCGTTGAAAACCACACTGTGCAACGTCCCTGTGTTGAAAGCAGTCGACAGCAGTCGACCGTTCTTGGTGCAGACCGACGCCAGCGAGTTTGGCCTTGGTGCTGTGCTCAGCCAGGTTGACTCGGAGGACCAAGAGCACCCCGTGTTATACCTGAGCCGGAAACTTTTGCCGAGGGAAGTGGCCTACTCCACAATCGAGAAGGAGTGCCTGGCCATAGTCTGGGCCCTGCAGCGCTTGCAGCCCTGCTTGTATGGTCACATTTTCACTGTGGTGACCGACCACAACCCTCTGCGCTGGCTAAACGCCATGTGTGGAACCAACGGCAGGTTGCTATGCTGGAGCCTTGCCCTTCAGCAGTTTGACTTCACCATTGAACACAAAACGGGCAGGGAGCATGGGAATGCAGATGGACTCTCCCGCCAGGGTGAACCTACTGAGGTGCCCATGGAGGCATACCGTCGGGTTCTACCTCCCTAGCGCACACCAAAAGGGGGAGGTGTCACGATATGGTATGAAATATCATATAAGTTTAGTTGCTCTTCAGCTCATGAGGTGGGCTAAACCCCCCCTTCACTAGCTGACTCTACTTGTTTCTCTCTGGGCTACAGACTGTATGCTAGAAGGGGGTTTTATTGCCCTGGGGTCGTAAATTCCAGGCTCAGAGGAAAGTCCCTCACCCCTCCCACCTTCACCAGTTAGAAATGGAAAAGTGGCTCCAAAAATTCATGAAAGATTCTTTGTTTAGTTTTTGTTAGATATTAGGCAAACGATTTAAGCTAGAAATACGAAAATATATATTCTTATCCTCACTCGGTGTAGCTACACATCCCGCGGAACACGGGCTTCTAACTCCATCTGGTAAAGAAGTAGGGATTTCTCTGTAAATATGTATCCCAGATAGGACATGTTTGATCTCATTAGAATGCTCACGTTAATCCGAGATGAATGATAGGTTTGGTCTGACTCTGTCATGTGTTGTAGCGAAGTTATAGCAAGTAGATAAATTTAAGATTGAAGTACTCAGAATGTAGAGAGAGGAGGGTCTGGATAAGCCAGCCCTTCTGTGATGTCAAAGCCTTAAGGTATTAAGTGTCTGGCTGGCTCCCCAGCAGTCTCTCTGCTTGATTTCTTCTTCTGGACTTCTTGTCCTATTGTCCTGGAAGAGCTGAGTACATCCCATGGACTGGGATGTATGGAAACTGCACCAGCCTGGGGTGTCCGCCATGCTTTTAACATGTGAGTGTTATCTTTTCTCATTTATTCCCTTTATGTTATAATTACCCATGTACATATTTGCAATTGTCTCATTTGTAACATCTTTATAAAATAGTTTTGATAAAGCACTGCCTAATTTTTATGGGATATAATATTATATATTAGTCCGTTCTCCTGTTCTAAACCGTACCCTAAGTCTCTTGAAGGGAAAATACGCTACTGTTACTACTGTGTTGGGTTAGCTTCGGACCCGTTTAATCGAAGCTGGTGGCAGCGAGAAGTGTGCAGACTTTTGGGTTATGTTGTAGCGGCTGCGGCGTTAATAATTATTGTTCCTGCCTGAGTGGGAGTAGTTATCGCGTCGCTGCGGCGTGCCCAATAGCCAGTACATAGCAGGCAGCCTTTCTGGCGACTAATTACCCAGGGTGCAGTACCTAATCTGACCTGAGAGTAAGGGGGCGCCAGAGAGCTTCAAGTGTTAAGTGGAACTGTAAGCGGGATATACATAAATCCCTGCAGTTCGTGGTATATAGAAAAGCAGTGGGATACCTAGAATAAGCCCCTGCTGTAAGCCAAGAGGTCAATAGCCTTGTGTGTGTTGTTTCATCACATTGTAGCAGTGGAGGGATAACTAAGATAAGCCCCCCTGCACATGTGATAGCCGTCTGTTGGCCTCAAGTCACCTCAATCTGTGACGTAGGGGTGACGGTCACGGTGGGAATCCTGACCAATTGGTGACAGCGGTCAGGGGAATCGTGACAACGTGTCAAATCTTCCTTCATCATCTGAAAATCTGGAGCCATCTACATAGAGGATCAACTCTGGGTTGGTCAGTGGCTCATCCACCACATTGGGTAATCATGCTGTTTCCTGTTGCATGATGGTGAAACAATCATGGTCGTCAGTCCGTAGCAAATCCAGATCCTTGTGAAAGGTATCATGCAGATTTTGATCTGAAGAGTCCATATCCCCATTCCACTTTGGGAGTGGGAGTAGAGTGGCCGGCTTGACGACCGTGCATCTGATGATTGTGACGTTGTCCGGCAAGAGCAGAGAGCACTGGAGGCGGAGATGCTTGGCGGCGGAGAGATGTTTTGGCTGGGTTTGGTTGAGGACTGCTGAGATGTCGTGCAGAGCAAGGATCTCCAGTGGATGTCCAAGAATGATGTCAGCAGTCCAGTCCAGGAGGGTGTGCACTGCAAAAACTGCCCTCATGCAGGAGGGGGCTCCCCTTGCAACTGGATCCAGGCGAGCTGAAAAGTAGCCTTGAGGTCTCTGCTTTCCCCCGTGAATCTGCGTCAGGACTAAAGCTCTGTAAAACTGTACTCCCATCAATCACCACTGATTGTGAGCTTTTTGCCTATGCACAGTGTACACAGAAAACTGCCAATCAGTGATGTGGGTGGGGTTATTCGGAGCTCAGCATTCTGAAAACTGCAGAGAAAATAGCAATTTTTATCAAAACTGCAACAAGTAGCCCAGTAAGTGACACACCACTGGAATCAGGGTCTTTGTTCCTACATCATACTGCTGCTCTCAGATGGGCCAGCAAAACATTGGGACAGATTCCCTTTCAGATACGAATTACCATAGTCTTGAATTCTTTTGTGATTAGATCTATCCAAAGGTATCGAAGTGGATCAGCAGGTGATTAGCCTTGTTGGGTATAGCCATAGGATCCAAACACCTAACTTATTAAACCATCTATGACACTTCAGTGTTTTCCTTAACTGGTGCACTTAGTGTTATATTAATTCATCTGAAATTCTAGCACCAGTATATACAGACGCAGATTTTTCTTTTAACCCCTCTGTGACCTTAGACGTACTATCCCGTCGAGGTGCCCTGGGCTTATCTGACCCTGGACGGGATAGTACGTCATAGCCGATCGGCCGCGCTCACGGGGGGAGCGCGGCCAATCGCGGCCGGGTGTCAGCTGCTTATCGCAGCTGACATCCGGCACTATGTGCCAGGAGCGGTCACGGACCGCCCCCGGCACATTAACCCCTGGCACACCGCGATCAAAGATGATCGCGATGTGCCGGCGGTGCAGGGAAGCACCGCGCAGGGAGGGGGCTCCCTGCGGGCTTCCCTGAGACCCCCGGAGCAACGCGATGTGATCGCGTTGCTGCGAGGGTCTCACCTCAGAGCAGGCACTGTGAAGGCTGCAGCGCTGCATGTCAGATCAGTGATCTGACAGAGTGTTGTGCAAACTGTCAGATCACTGATCTGTGATGTCCCCCCCTGGGACAAAGTAAAAAAGTTAAAAAAAATTTTTCCAAATGTGTAAAAAAAATAAAAAAAAATATTCCAAAATAATGAAAAAAAAAAAAATATTATTTCCATAAATACATTTCTTCATCTAAATAAAAAAAAAAAACCAATAAAAGTACACATATTTAGTATCGCCGCATCCGTAACGACCCGACCTATAAAACTGTCCCACTAGTTAACCCCTTCAGTAAACACCGTAAGAAAAAAAAAAAAAAAACGAGGCAAAAAACAACGCTTTATTATCATACCGCCGAACAAAAAGTGGAATAACACGCGATCAAAAGGACAGATATAAATAACCATGGTACCGCTGAAAGCGTCATATTGTCCCGCAAAAAAAGAGCCACCATACAGCATCATCAGCAAAAAAATAAAAAAGTTATAGTCCTGAGAATAAAGCGATGCAAAAATAATTATTTTTTCTGTAAAATAGTTTTTATCGTATAAAAGCGCCAAACCATAAAAAAATGATATAAATGAGGTATCGCTGTAATCGTACTGACCCGAAGAATAAAACTGATTTATCAATTTTACCAAACGCGGAACGGTATAAACGCCTCCCCCAATAGAAATTCATGAATAGCTGGCTTTTGGTCATTCTTCCTCACAAAAATCGGAATAAAAAGCGATCAAAAAATGTCACGTGCCCCAAAATGTTTTCAATAAAAACGTCAACTCGTCCTGCAAAAAACAAGACCTCACATGACTCTGTGGACCAAAATATGGAAAAATTATAGCTCTCAAAATGTGGTATTGCAAAAAATATTTTTTGCAATAAAAAGGGTCTTTCAGTGTGTGACGGCTGCCAATCATAAAAATCCGCTAAAAAACTCGCTATAAAAGTAAATCAAACCCCCCTTCATCACCCCCTTAGTTAGGGAAAAATAAAAAAAAATGTATTTATTTCCATTTTCCCATTAGGGCTAGGGTTAGGGCTAGGGTTAGGGCTAGGGCTAGGGTTAGGGCTAGGGTTAGGGCTAGGGTTAGGGCTAGGGTTAGGGCTAGGGTTAGGGCTAGGGTTAGGGCTAGGGTTAGGGCTAGGGTTAGGGCTAGGGTTAGGGTTAGGGTTGGGGCTACAGTTAGGGTTGGGGCTAAAGTTAGGGTTAGGGTTTAGATTACATTTACAGTTGGGAATAGGGTTGGGATTAGGGTTAGGGGTGTGTCAGGGTTAGAGGTGTGGTTAGGGTTACCGTTGGAATTAGGGTTAGGGGTGTGTTTAGATTAGGGTTTCAGTTATAATTGGGGGGTTTCCACTGTTTCGGCACATCAGGGGCTCTCCAAACACGACATGGCGTCCGATCTCAATTCCAGCCAATTCTGCGTTGAAAAAGTAAAACAGTGCTCCTTCCCTTCCGAGCTCTCCTGTGTGCCCAAACAGGGGTTTACCCCAACATATGGGGTATCAGCGTACTCAGGACAAATTGGACAACAACTTTTGTGGACCAATTTCTCCTGTTACCCTTGGGAAAATACAAAACTGGGGGCTAAAAAATAATTTTTGTGGGAAAACAAAAAGATTTTTTATTTTCACGGCTCTGCGTTATAAACTGTAGTGAAACACTTGGGGGTTCAAAGTTCTCACAACACATCTAGATAAGTTCATTGAGGGGTCTAGTTTCCAATATGGGGTCACTTGTGGGGGGTTTCTACTGTTTAGGTACATTAGGGGCTCTGCAAACGCAATGTGACGCCTGCAGACCAATCCATCTAAGTCTGCATTCCAAATGATGCTCCTTCCCTTCCGAGCCCTCCCATGCGCCCAAACGGTGGTTCCCCCCCACATATCAGGTATCAGCGTACTCAGGACAAATTGGACAACAACATTTAGGGTCCAATTTCTCCTGCTAACCTTGGAAAAATACAAAACTGGGGGCTAAAATATAATTTTTGGGGAAAAAAAAATATTTTTTATTGGCATGGCTCTGCGTTATAAACTGTAGTGAAATACTTGGGGGTTCAAAGCTCTCACAACACATCAAGATGAGTTCCTTAGGGGGTCTACTTTCCAAAATGGTGTCACTTGTGGGGGGTTTCTACTGTTTAGGTACATTAGGGGCTCTGCAAACGCAATGTGACGCCTGCAGACCATTCCATCTAAGTCTGCATTCCAAATGGCGCTCCTTCCCTTCCGAGCCCTCCCATGCGCCCAAACGGTGGTTCCCCCCCACATATGGGGTATCAGCGTACTCAGGACAAATTGGACAACAACTTTTGGGGTCCAATTTCTCCTGTTACCCTAGGGAAAATACAAAACTGGGGGCTAAAAAATAATTTTTGTGGGAAAAAAATTTTGTTTTATTTTTATGGCTCTGCATTATAAACTTCTGTGAAGCCCTTGGTGGGTCAAAGTGCTCACCACACATCCAGATAAGTTCCTTAGGGGGTCTACTTTCCAAAATGGTGTCACTTGTGGGGGGTTTCAATGTTTAGGCACATCAGTGGCTCTCCAAACGCAACATGGCGTCCCATCTCAATTCCTGTCAATTTTGCATTGAAAAGTCAAACGGCGCTCCTTCCCTTCCGAGCTCTCCCATGCGCCCAAACAGTGGTTTACTGCCACATATGGGGTATCAGCGTACTCGGGACAAATTGGACAACAACTTTTGAGGTCCAATTTCTTCTCTTACCCTTGGAAAAATAAAAAATTGGGGGCAAAAATATAATTTTTGTGAAAAAATATGATTTTTTATTTTTACGGTTCTGCATTATAAACTTCTGTGAAGCACTTGGTGGGTCAAAGTGCTCACCACACCTCTAGATAAGTTCCTTAGGGGGTCTACTTTCCAAAATGGTGTCACTTGTGGAGGGTTTCAATGTTTAGGCACATCAGTGGCTCTCCAAACGCAACATGGCGTCCCATCTCAATTCCTGTCAATTTTGCATTGAAAAGTCAAACGGCGCTCCTTCCCTTCCGAGCTCTCCCATGCGCCCAAACAGTGGTTTACTGCCACATATGGGGTATCAGCGTACTTGGGACAAATTGGACAACAACTTTTGAGGTCCAATTTCTTCTCTTACCCTTGGAAAAATAAAAAATTGGGGGCAAAAATATAATTTTTGTGAAAAAATATGATTTTTTATTTTTACGGTTCTGCATTATAAACTTCTGTGAAGCACTTGGTGGGTCAAAGTGCTCACCACACATCCAGATAAGTTCCTTAGGGGGTCTACTTTCCAAAATGGTGTCACTTGTGGGGGGTTTCAATGTTTAGGCACATCAGTGGCTCTCCAAACGCAACATGGCGTCCCATCTCAATTCCTGTCAATTTTGCATTGAAAAGTCAAATAGCGCTCCTTCCCTTCCGAGCTCTCCCATGCGCCCAAACAGTGGTTTACTGCCACATATGGGGTATCAGCGTACTCAGGACAAATTGGACAACAACTTTTTGGGTCCAATTTCTCCTGTTACCCTTGGTAAAATAAAACAAATTGGAGCTGAAGTAAATTTTTTGTGTAAAAAAGTTAAATGTTCATTTTTATTTAAACATTCCAAAAATTCCTATTAAACACCTGAAGGGTTAATAAACTTCTTGAATGTGGTTTTGAGCACCTTGAGGGGTGCAGTTTTTAGAATGGTGTCACACTTGGGCATTTTCTATCATATAGACCCCTCAAAATGACTTCAAATGAGACGTGGTCCCTAAAAAAAAATGGTGTTGTAAAAATGAGAAATTGCTGGTCAACTTTTAACCCTTATAACTCCCTAACAAAAAAAAAAATTGGTTCCAAAATTATGCTGATGTAAAGGAGACATGTGGGAAATGTTACTTATTAAGTATTTTGTGTGACATATCTCTGTGATTTAATTGCATAAAAATTCAAAGTTTGAAAATTGCGAAATTTTCAAAATTTTCGCCAAATTTCCGTTTTTTTCACAAATAAACGCAGTTACTATCAAAGAAATTTTACCACTATCATGAAGTACAATATGTCACGAGAAAACAATGTCAGAATCACCAGGATCCGTTGAAGCGTTTCGGAGTTATAACCTCATAAAGGGACAGTGGTCAGAATTGTAAAAATTGGCCTGGTCATTGACGTGCAAACCACCCTTGGGGGTAAAGGGGTTAATATTATGGGTTATCTTCCAACTATCTGCCTCTTTCCCTTTTCTATCATTCCACAAGCTTGAGCAGTTCTTCAAGTAATTGGATAATGTATCGTTGCAATCAGAGTGACGCACGTAGCATTAATACCCTGCACTATTTCCACAAAGTGAATCGGATGTAGAAATCCTGCTAAATTAGATTCCTGAAGAAAGTGATGGGAGATGAGAAAGTCATGTTAGCGTTTTCCAGTTGGCCAAGTCCATGTAGTTTTCTGTCATTTCTTTCTTCCAAAAAGGGAAAGGACATTGAATGTTTGCCAGTAACACAGAAAAAGGGAAAATATGATTCATAGGAGATCATTTTCGCATCCCTGCCTGGCGCCTAGGAGCGACTCAGAGCCTGAAGATTTTCTTTTTCAACTGCTGTGAAGTTTCAAGTGGCACTTGTTTTTCTCCTGATGCCTAATGCACCTTATCAGATTTCACCTTGAGTTTTCATCATATTTCGGGACAAGCTTTTACTTAATGATATCGTATCACAATATGTTGCTCTCACCTACTTATCATTTATGATGGAAATATAAGGGACCTAAAGGACTCAGCGACAGATGAGAAAGCTAAAATACGGTGCATTTATTCCCTGTAATAAGTGGTGTTTCTGAGGGGACTTGACCTCATCTGTCTAGATTCTACTGATCACTTTAATGCTCACCTTTTCCTATGACAGTTCATTAAAAGGTAGCAGCAATGAATATCCACGTTTAATTTGTCTTTGTCAGACTGATAGTAATAGCACAAGCTGTACCACGTCATATGGAAAGGTTCCTTCTCGAGAATTAACAATATCTACAATTTGTTCCTGCTCGTTTGAAACTATCGAGATAGATAAATGGATATTATGGTATTTAAGGCACCTATAATTTTTTTTAATTAACAAGTACATTGATGGGTTTTAAAAAGAAAATCAAAATACCTCTCCGCTCACTGTTTATGGGGTATTTATTGCAACTCTCTGATGCGATGCTGTTATGTGATCAAGTGTTTGTAGACTGTATGGTGCCATAATTTATTAGTACAGAATGGCAGCATTATTTATGCAAAATAATCTTTTCTTTTGTTCTCTTTTATTTTTTTTCAAACATTAACTTTTTTATTTGGTTTTTAAAGAAGTAACAACAAAGTGACTGTAGATCACATAGCAACAATTACATGAGATGAAAGTCAAATATATGACAAAACATATACGGTAAGTTGTTTAACTCGTTCATGGAAGGGAAACATTTAGCTTACTAAAGCAAAGGAAATAATATATAAAAAATGGACAGAGACTGTAAATAAGGATACAGAAACAATAAGCAATTTCTTGGATGTTTTAGTCAAGCTGGAGTACCGAAGGTTAAAGGTGAATCATATTCTTCGGGTGATTGAGCCATATATGCCAATCATTCAGAAAGGTTTGCAATCTATTAATCTTCTGCACCCTCGTTTCTTCAAATGAGCAGGTCTTATTGATGGATAGAGGTGTTTCCTCTATAGAGGAAACAACTCTATAGAGTAATAGGGTAATATTAGTAATATATCCCCATCTGGTGCTTGGGGACAAGGACCGCATGGGCCTGTGTGATTTTGTGGCACCCGTGAGGTCCAGTCACCACAGAGATACTGCATCTCGGAGGCGGTGTGGTGCTCTGCTCTCGGGTAATGAGGGGGGCATAGTCCAGAACCCACACACTTACATCCAACACTAGATCTCTCAAGGCCAGGGAGGAACTAGGTAGAGGGTGTGGGTGAAGAAAGTAGAGTTGTCATGGAAACAAGAGGGAGGAGTCAGGAAATGTCTAGAAAGTTAGTGAGTCAATGGGGAGAATTGAAGCAGAGCAGACGTGAGAGACAGTAGGAGCTGGAGATTCAAGCAGTGAAGAGCTCTTCCCAGTACCAGAAGACAGAGAGAGAGAAGTTGCAAGGAGTGAGAGAGAAGGCAGGGGTCCTACGGGCACGGGTAATGAGCAATCCACCCGTGGGCCTGTATCCATGCCGACTGTAGTGTGGTAGTGGGACCAGGTCACAGTGGGGAACCGACCTCCAAGACTAGTGGAGAACTTCAAGGCTCAGCTAGCCAGCCAGAGGCTGAGGTGACTGCACATGCCACAGCCACATCCACACACACTCGCTGAAAAGGCAGCCACCTAGGATCAAGGGGACAGAAAGACATCGCCCGGCAAGACCCGAGGCTGCTGGCTTGGGACACTGTGTGTGTAAAGGCACAGGGCAGGAAAGGTGGGAGCCAGCGCAAAGAGACGGCCAGGAAAGGAACATAAGAAGGGGGTTCTGACAAAGTGTACCCCAAATTACCTGAAAGCTGACTGGATGACAGAACCGGAAGACATAGCACCCGGCTGGGACTGCATTTAAGAACTGTGAGTAAAAGTGTGGAAACTGCACCCTGCTGTGTCCTCTGAATTATCTGCTGCATCACCTGCCCTGCACTACAACGACCACCACATCACATTTCACACCATAACTGCCCTGGGGCCTAGCTTTACCCATAAAGTGCTGCACAACTCTGCTACGTCACCAACTGCCCCAGTGGACTTGAACCGCAGCATCGGCCATCCATTCCTGAACACCACGAGTGACGTCACTAACAATCTCCCCATAAACTTTAATTCCTCTTTAATTTCATTGTCTCTTTTATTAGATGCCCAGGGCGACAGACTGGGTCACTGCTGCCGTGACCACCCCTTTAAGAACCATCGGACCCTCTTCCGAGTACCTCACAGCCCTAGCGGCGCTCCATTTTCAAATGTCAGGGCTGAATTTCAGCCCCAGTACATACCTGCACCTTAGTAACTAGCAAAATATGTGCAGTGACCGCCCTCTATTTAGTAAGAATGGAGTGAATATCTAGCAATAATAGCGATAAAGAGGGTGAACATTTCATGGTGACATGGAGTACAGAAGAAACCAGTTGAAAAGTGAGAGTCCAAATATTGGCAATCGCTGGGCAGTGCCATAAATCTTTTTTTTTCCTTGTTATATCTATCCCCTGTCTGCACAGGTAGAAAACTCAAGAAGTTGTAATTTTCATCAATTTTGGGCAAATGAAAATGTATGTTTTCATATATTTTTTCATGACATTTTTTGTTATAAAAAATGTACATAAGTAAAAATATATTATGTTGTGTGGGATTAACCCCAGGCTTTATGAGTTACAACTCTTCACAACCTGGCTCTGTCCAGACATTGATCTAGCTAAAATCTTTAGAGATTTCAGCTCTGGGGCACTGTTTCCCTCCGCAGCTCTGCCCAATGCGAGTGTGAAACCAGACTTAGGATGGGGCCAAAACTTTGTATTTTGTTTCTCAATCATGGCAAGCTGTGGTTAAGCGGACCTTTGGCGAAACAACCACAGTGCCATGGCCATACCATGAAAGGTAGAATTGTTATTGGGCTTGTTGATCGTCATTGATATAGTGTTTTAACTATTAGCTTTCTAGATCACACTGCTTTGAAGGCCAAATAAGTATTAATGGTCCTTTGGGCTTTACTGCAGGTTCTATTACTTATCCAGTATATTTTGAAGGATGTTCTGGTTTCAAAGTTCCTAATGTCCTAACATCTGATCTTTACACTATGAAAAATACCCTATTTGGGCTGGAAATTTTGTCCATATAGGTTTCCAGAGGCATGTGTGAAATAGGTCAGGTCTGGGTCCTGCTCTACCCCCATCTATTATGATGCCTGCTGGGACATAGCAGGGTGAAATACTAGAACTAGGAACCATTCAGATTGGGTATACATTGTCATGGTGGGAAGGCTTTTACACATTTTTGATAAAAATAGTGTCAACCAAGTACCCTATGCTATTTACATGTACTGCTAAAATGTATTTGCTAACTATAGGGTATTTGCTCAGGTCTTCACCCTATGTTTTGTCTGCCAATTGCCACAGTGTGAATGTGCACCTACACATTGCACTTATACTAACAGGTGTGCAGGCCCATTTCTTCAGTTTTATTTTAACAAAATCAGTATTACTTACCCACTGCTACTCCCGTGCCCTCTGTCTGTTTTTCTTGACATGGCTGCAGCGGTAACATCATGTCTACCACTAGTGACTGCTGCAGCCAATTACTATGCTCAGCAGTCTAGCACTGTATTCTAGGCATCAGTGATTGGCTGCAGTGGTCACCTGATGTAGTGGGTATGAAACAGCTGCAGTCAAGTCTACATAGAATGGGTCCAGGTGTGGTTTGAATAGGGGTGACGGTCTTTTATGCAAACACACGCCTCTGTATACCACGTCATCGCAAAATACATTAAAAGCAGCAGTAAGAGTTAGACAAGATAATTTGATGAGTTATAAAAGCACGCTCATATCTAACTTACCATTGAAGCCTATCGGACCCTGAGTGTTGGAACATAGTATTCATCTAGCTTCTCGGCATAGAAGTAGTTTATTTAAATAACCACCTTGCTCAGGTAGGTGGACTTTTTCTAGGCCGGCAAAACTTACAACATAGGAGTCAGAATGATGTGTATCACGAATATGTTCTATTAATCTAGTAGAGCCTTTCCCAGATGTTAAAGATTTATAGTGTTCTCTAAATCTCACGTATAGCGGTCTGACGGTATCTCCTATTAAGTGCCTTTAAAATGGGCAAAAAATGATGTACACAACGAACTGGGTTTTACATCACATGAACTGGTACATAGTGCATTATAGCCCCCTTTTTTTTACAATAAATTTTAGTTGGGAAAGTTTTACAACTTTGGTGAGAGTTGCTAAAGCGATAAGTAAAATACAAGGATATAAGAAAAACAGGTAAATGAGAGACCTAATTTGAGTTTTTGCTATAAGTAAGGGTCAAGGTGAACAATTATTGGGAACAAATGTTGATAGGAATCAGTTATGTAGTGTAAACAGGCTGCCAATCTTTCGACATTCCTAGAAGATCGTTATTCTCGGCAGCACATCATCCTTTGTAAACAGGACCTGTGCTGATATATAAAATGGCAGCCTACGTAATCACTATTTATTGGTGATTGCTCTGTGCCCATAGTGCAGTCTACCTATCTGAACAAGCTATTAAAAGACTGTCGGCTAGCAAACAAGTTGTCAGTTGGCTGCCGTTTAACACCATCCGTCTACGTGTGTAAATTGGCCTTTAATGTGCTGTCACTTAACACAGACATTAATCCTTTATATTGGTGCTTGAATTGTAGAACATTTAAATGCAATTTTACAGGAGGAATTTCATCTATTCTTACACTAAAATAATGTTATCATATTAATTTCTTAATGTACATAAACCGTGTTATATAAATATATCCTTACTAGATGGTAGCCCGATTCTAACGGTATTCTAGAATATGTATGTAGTTTATTTATGAAGATTTTATAATAATATATTGAATACACAAATCCCGCACCAATTCGCGGCCGGACTGCGCCTGTCTCTGATTGTTCGTGGCCGGCCACGTAGTATATAGCACAGCCACGCAGTATATAACAGCCCACGTAGTATATTGCAGCACAGCCACGTAGTATATTGCACAGCCACGTAGTAAATAGCACAGCCACGTAGTAAATAGCACAGCCCACGGAGTATATAGCACAGCCCACGGAGTATTTAGCACAGCCACGGAGTATATAACACAGGCCACGTAGTGTATAACACAGCCAACATAGTGTATAACACAGCCCACATTGTGTATAGCACAGCCCTCGTAGTGAATAGCACAGCCCACATAGTATATAGCACAGCCACGTAGTATATTGCACAGCCCACCTAGTACATTGCACAGCCCACATAGTTCATTGCACAGCCCATGTAGTACATTGCACAGCCCACACAGTACATTGCACAGCCCATGTAGTATATTGCACAGCCCACGAAGTATATTGCACAGCCCACGCAGTATATTGCACAGCCCACACAGTATATTGCACAGCCCACGTAGTATATTGCACAGCCCACATAGTATATTGCACAGCCCACGTAGTATATTGCACAGCCCACACAGTATACAGCACAGCCCATCCAGTATATTGCACAGCCCATGCAGTATATTGTGGATAGCACAGTCCATGTAGTGTATAGCACAGCCCATGTAGTGTATAGCGCAGCCCACGTAGTGTATAGCACAGCCCATGTAGTGTATAGCACAGCCCACGTAATATATTGCACAGCCCACGTAGTGTATAGCACAGCCCATGTAGTGTATAGCACAGCCCACGTAGTATATTGCACAGCCCACGTAGTGTATAGCACAGCCCATGTAGTGTATAGCACAGCCCAAGTAGTATATTGCACAGCCCACGTAGTGTATAGCACAGCCCACGTAGTGTATAGCACAGCCCATGTAGTGTATACCACAGCTCATATAGTGTATAGCACAGCCCACGTAGTATATTGCACAGCCCACGTAGTGTATAGCACAGCCCATGTAGTGTATAGCACAGCCCACGTAGTATATTGCACAGCCCACGTAGTATATTGCACAGCCCACATAGTATATAGCAATGTGGGCATCATATCCCTGTTAAAAAAAAGAATTAAAATAAAAAATAGTCAAATACTCACCTTCCGTTGGCCCCAGATCGAAGTGGTTACCGACGCTCCTCGCACGCTCCAGTCTGAAGAGTGCATTGCGGTCTCGTGAGATGATGACGTAGCCGTCTCGCGAGAGCGGAACATCATCATCTCGCGAGATCGCAATGAATGGACTGGTCACCGGAGCGTCGCAGGCCTGTTCTGGATCCGAGGGGCTGACGGACGGTGAGTATATAACGATTTTTTATTTTTTTTTATTATTTTTAACATTAGATCTTTTTACTATTGATGCTGCATAGGCAGCATCAATAGTAAAAAGTTGGTCACACAGAGTTAATAGCTGCGTTACAGAGTTTGTTACACCATGCTCCGGTAACGCTGGCATTAACCGTGTGTGAGGGCTGACTGGAGGGGAGTATGGAGCAGGCACTGACTGCGGGGAGGAAAGAGCGGCCATATTGCTGCCGGACTGTGGCCATCACTGATTGGTCATGGCAATGGTCGTGGGCGTTTTGCCACGACCAATCAGCGACTTGGATTTCCATGACAGACAGAGGCCGCGACCAATGAATATCCATGACAAACAGACAGACAGAAGGACAGACAAAAAGACGGAAGTGACCTTTAGACCATTATATAGTAGATACTATAAGTAATATTATGTCGATGGGACATGCACCCTTACATGTCTGCATATGTAGCATCTATATTTCTTAATCAACTTAGCCAATCTGTCTTTCTGATGCATGTTGACAAGACAAAATATAGTAAAGAATGGCATTTATAATTCACCCTTCAGCGTGTGTATCTAAACAGTGTATTTTTGTGTCTTTCCATATGTTTTGGTTTGATTAAGATACATATATTTCTGATTTATTGACAGCAGGAGCAAATAGTTGCCGTTTCCATCCATTTCACAATATTATGACAGGGAAATCGTAATGTACTACAGCCACTGAACCATTTAAGTTCTTATTACGCACATAAAACTCTCAGAGCTAATTCTGAGCCTCCCAAATCACTCATACTTGGAGACAAACAGATGCATGAATTCCAACATGTGAAATATTGAGAAACTGAAAAAGTAGAATAAAAACAAAAAATTCTCAGTCATTACAATGAGCTATATAAGCTGAGGATATTATGAGTTTTGGCAGAGCTGTGTAGATAGGTCCATTTCTTACATGCCATGTGTGATTCTACTTGGTGGTCAGACATGAAATGGATGCTAAGAAAAAAAAATATTTTTTTAATGTTCTTGTAGAATTAAGGCTTTTTTAACAGTAAGGTTCAATATTGTAAACATTAATTCTCTCTACTTTGCACTAAACTCAACATTTTAGGGTGAGTTCCAATGTAAAACCATGTTGGAGCAGTGGTGAGGGTACGGCTGCAAATTAGGGTCACCATAATCAATCTGAAAATTTCCGCACCTTGGCATCTATGAATGAACTAAAAAGGTTTTGTGTTATAAAGCTAACTCTTTATCTGATAAATGATGACTAGGACTGTTTTCGGTCTTAATGCCTACAGCAAAATTTCACATTTTGTAATGCTGCAAAAGATTATTTTTATTTTTACATTCATTTTTATTGTGGGAAAAGTAGTAAAAAATGAAAACTATATTTATTTACTATTGCCATAATCGTTCTTATAACGCATCATTTATCATTTCATGGTGAATGTCAAAAAAATTATACCTCAAAAATAAACCTAAATATTAGGAGAAATGTTTATTTTTTTCATTATTTAAATTTTTTCCCTCTAAAAACATAAGCATTGTTTCAACGTATTGTATAATGTGCATCGAAAAGGAGAAGAAGAATAATGCAACCAGCAAAATACAAACCTCAAAATACAAACCTCAAGCCTCATGAGGCTATGTTGATGTAAAAATAAAAATATGGCTTTCAGATAGGAATTATAAAGCTGGAAATATATCACTGTATTCTATAGGTAAAAATACGCTGGATTAGTTGTGGAATTTAGATTGTTTGTGAGCAGTAATGAGGAGTGTTAACAATGTTAATAAGGGTGCATATACACTGGAACTTGTTCAAAACTCTCTTTTCCAGATCGGTCTGTCTATCTAAAAATGCTACAAATCAAAAATTATGATGAGTAAACAGGACATATGTTGCAGAGAACAATGATTTTTATGTGCATTGAATGATCGTATTACAATCGTAATATGCCCATGGAGTCAGCCTAATCAGACCAATAAATAACTGCTGATCGGCTTATACGGTAAGTAGCTGATCGGTGGTGGTTTAAATCAGAGTAAATGCACCATAAAGCACTTTGGAATATGCTGGTGCTATATACGGTAAGTAAGCATAATGAATATGATCCAAGGGTTTAAATGGGTACATCACTAAAAGCCCAACCTCAAAAACAATTCTCAAAACAATTCTCAATTGCTAGAGAAAGTGTCCGGTAGCCTTACATTTTAGTATTACATGTCAGTCTTTCAAGCAGCAGGTTACGTACTGTATCAAATGGAAAGGCTTAGACTCTGAGATCAGATACAGTTAGGTATTTGGAAGGTGACCGACTCTTCATGATCTGGGCTCCGCAGGCCACTATTTTGGATTTAAAAATGAAACAACTGAGATGCAACTGAAGTGTAGACTTTCAGGTTTAAGTAATGGGGTTGAACAAAAATATCCTGAAACTATAAGAATTTGATCCATACTTTTAACAAATATAATTGGAAAAATTAATTTTACCATAAATAAAATGTTCATTTTTGATACTTTGCAAAGACACCTTTGCAGATAATGACTGACTGAAGTCTGGCAGCCACGGATGTCACTAAACGCTGGGTTTCCTCCTTTGTGATGCTTTGCCAGGCCTTTACTGCAGCTGACTTCAGTTCCTGCTTGTTTGTGGGTCTTTCTGCCTTAAGTTTTGTCTTGAGCATGTGAAATGCTGATCAATGGGGTTGAGATCTAGTGATTTACTCGGCCATTGCAGAATATTCCACTTATTTTCCTTAAAAACTCCTGGGTTGCTTTCACAGTACGTTTTGGGTCATTGTCCATCTGTAATGTGAAGAGCCGTCCAATCGACTTTGCTGCAACTGGTTGGAACTGAGCAGAAAGTATCACCCTGTAAACTTCAGAATTCACCCAGCTGCTTTTGTCCTCAATCACATCATCAATAAACACTATTGAACCAGTGCCATTGAAAGCCATGCATGCCCATGTCATCACTCTGCCTCCACCATGTTTTACAGAGGATGTGGTGTGCTTTGGCTCATAAGTGGTTTGAGCCTTCCCCATACTCTCTTTTCCCCATCATTCTGGGGCAGGGTGGTCTTAGTTTCATTTATCCAAAGAATGCTTTTATAATCTGGCCTTTTTTTTTTAATTCTAATTTATGGTTTGTAGTTTGTGGGGAACCATCTGTATTTGCGCTCACTAAATTGTTGTGAGTTCTGTTGTCGGGCTCCCTCCTGTGGTCATGAATGGTACTTCGGCTGGTTCTGTCCATGGACTTTCTCTGGTGGCTGTGGGTGTTTGTGAGTTTCCTTCCTCAGGTGACGAGGTTAATTCGTTAGCTGGCTGCTCTATTTAACTCCACTTAGATCTTTGCTCCAGGCCACCTGTCAATGTTCCAGTATTGGTCTAGTTCACTCCTGGATCGTTCTTGTGACCTGTCTTCCCAGCAGAAGCTAAGTGACTGCTTGTTTTTCTCTGGTTTGCTATTTTTCTGTCCAGCTTGCTATTTTGATTGTTCTTGCTTGCTGGAAGCTCTGGGACGCAGAGGGAGCGCCTCCGCACCGTGAGTCGGTGCGGAGGGTCTTTTTGCGCCCTCTGCGTGGTCTTTTTGTAGGTTTTTGTGCTGACCGCAAAGTAACCTTTCCTATCCTCGGTCTGTTCAGTAAGTCGGGCCTCACTTTGCTAAATCTATTTCATCTCTGTGTTTGTATTTTCATCTTTACTCACAGTCATTATATGTGGGGGGCTGCCTTTTCCTTTGGGGAATTTCTCTGAGGCAAGGTAGGCTTTATTTTTCTATCTTCAGGGCTAGCTAGTTTCTTAGGCTGTGCCGAGTTGCATAGGGAGCGTTAGGCGCAATCCACGGCTATTTCTAGTGTGGTTGATAGGATTAGGGATTGCGGTCAGCAGAGTTCCCACGTCCCAGAGCTCGTCCTATATTATCAGTAACTATCAGGTCATTCCGTGTGCTCTTATCCACCAGGTCCATTATTGTCCTGACCACCAGGTCATAACAGTACAGGTGGCCCAAAGTACTAATCCATCTCAATAGAGGGATAAGAGAAGTTCTGAGACCATTTTTTTTTCTTTGTAGTGTGTTTTGTCTCTCTTTTCCCCTTTACATCTGGGTGGTTCAGAACACAGGTGTAGACATGGACATTCACGGTCTGTCCTCTTTGATGGATAATCTCACTATAAGTGTACAAAACATTCAAGATTTTGTGGTTCAGAATCCGATGTCAGAGCCTAGGATTCCAATTACTGCTTTGTTTTTTGGTGATAGATCTAAGTTCTTGAATTTCAAAAATAATTGTAAATTGTTTCTTGCCTTGAAACCTCGCTCCTCAGGTGACCCTGTTCAACAAGTAAAGATCATTATTTCTTTGTTACGCGGTGACCCTCAAGACTGGGCATTTTCCCTTGCGCCAGGAGATCCGGCATTGCGTGATGTTGATGCGTTTTTCCTGGCGCTTGGATTGCTTTATGACGAACCTAATTCAGTGGATCAGGCAGAGAAAATCTTGCTGGTTCTGTGTCAGGGTCAGGATGAAGCGGAGATATATTGTCAGAAGTTTAGAAAGTGGTCTGTGCTCACTCAGTGGAATGAATGTGCCCTGACAGCAATCTTCAGAAAGGGTCTCTCTGAAGCCCTTAAGGATGTCATGGTGGGATTTCCCATGCCTGCTGGTCTGAATGAGTCTTTGTCTTTGGCCATTCAGATCGATCGACGCTTGTGTGAGCGTAAAGCTGTGCACCATTTGGCGGTACTATCTGAGCATGGACCTGAGCCTATGCAATGGGATAGGACTTTGACCAGAGCTGAACGGCAAGAACACAGACGTCGGAATGGGCTATGTTTTTACTGTGGTGATGCCACTCATGCTATCTCCAATTGTCCTAAGCGCACTAAGCGGTTCGCTAGGTCTGACACCATTGGTACTGTACAGTCTAAATTTCTATTGTCCGTTACTCTGATTTGTACTTTGTCATCCTATTCTGTTATGGCATTTGTGGATTCAGGCGCTGCCCTGAATTTGATGGACTTGGAGTATGCTAGGTGCTGTGGTTTTTTCTTGGAGCCCTTGCAGTATCCTATTCCATTGAGAGGAATTGATGCTACGCCTTTGGCCAAGAATAAGCCTCAGTACTGGACCCAATTGACCATGTGCATGGCTCCTGCACATCAGGAGGATATCCGCTTTCTGGTGTTGCATAATCTGCATGATGTGGTCGTTTTGGGGTTGCCATGGCTATAGGTTCATAATCCAGTATTGGACTGGAAATCTATGTCTGTGTCCAGCTGGGGTTGCCAGGGGGTACATGGTGATGTTCCATTTTTGTCTATTTCGTCTTCCACTCCTTCTGAAGTTCCAGAGTTTTTGTCGGATTATCGGGATGTATTTGATGAGCCCAAAGCCAGTGCCCTACCTCCTCATAGGGATTGCGATTGTGCAATTAATTTGATTCCTGGTAGTAAGTTTCCTAAGGGCCGATTGTTCAATTTATCTGTGCCAGAACACGCCGCTATGCGGAGTTATACAAAGGAATTCTTGGAGAAGGGTCATATTCGCCTGTCGTCGTCACCATTGGGAGCAGGGTTCTTTTTTGTGGCCAAGAAGGATGGTTCTTTGAGACCTTGTATTGATTTCTGCCTTCTCAATAAAATTACAGTCAAATTTCAGTATCCTTTGCCGTTGCTGTCTGATTTGTTTGCTCGTGTTAAAGGGGCTAGTTGGTTCACCAAGATAGATCTTCGAGGGGCGTATAATCTTGTGCGTATTAAACAAGGCGATGAATGGAAAACAGCATTTAATACGCCCGATGGCCATTTTGATTACCTGGTTATGCCATTCGGGCTTTCCAATGCTCCATCAGTATTTCAGTCCTTTATGCATGACATCTTCCGAGAGTACCTGGATAAATTCCTGATTGTATATTTGGATGACATTTTGGTCTTTTCGGATGATTGGGAGTCTCATGTGAAGCAGGTCAGAATGGTGTTCCAAGTCCTTCGTGCGAATTCCTTGTTTGTGAAGGGGTCAAAGTGTCTCTTTGGAGTTCAGAAGGTTTCATTTTTGGGGTTCATTTTTTCCCCTTCTACTATCGAGATGGACCCTGTTAAAGTCCAAGCCATTTACGATTGGACTCAGCCGACATCTGTGAAGAGCCTGCAAAAGTTCCTGGGCTTTGCTAATTTTTATCGGCGCTTCATTGCTAATTTTTCTAGTGTTGTTAAACCGTTGACTGATTTGGCCAAGAAGGGTGCTGATGTGGTCAATTGGTCTTCTGCAGCTGAAGAGGCTTTTCAGGAGTTGAAGCGTCGTTTTTCTTCTGCCCCTGTGCTGTGCCAGCCAGATGTTTCGCTCCCGTTTCAGGTTGAGGTTGATGCTTCTGAGATTGGAGCTGGGGCTGTTTTGTCGCAAAGAAGTTCTGATGGCTCGGTGATGAAGCCATGTGCTTTCTTTTCTAGAAAGTTTTCGCCTGCTGAGCGCAATTATGATGTTGGTAATCGAGAGTTGTTGGCCATGAAGTGGGCATTCGAGGAGTGGCGTCATTGGCTTGAAGGAGCCAAGCATCGCATGGTGGTCTTGACAGATCACAAGAATTTGACTTATCTTGAGTCTGCCAAACGGTTGAATCCGAGACAGGCTCGATGGTCGTTATTTTTCTCCCGTTTTGATTTTGTGGTTTCGCACCTTCCGGGCTCTAAGAATGTGAAGGCTGATGCCCTGTCAAGGAGTTTTGTGCCTGACTCTCCGGGTGTTCCTGAGCCGGCGGGTATTCTCAAAGAGGGGGTAATTTTGTCTGCCATCTCCCCTGATTTGCGGCGGGTGCTGCAAAAATTTCAGGCTGATAGACCTGACCGTTGCCCAGCAGAGAAACTGTTTGTCCCTGATAAATGGACTTGTAGAGTTATCTCTGAGATTCATTGTTCAGTGTTGGCTGGGCATCCTGGAATCTTTGGTACCAGAGATTTAGTGGCTAGATCCTTTTGGTGGCCGTCTTTGTCACGGGATGTGCGTTCTTTTGTGCAGTCCTGTGGGACTTGTGCTCGGGCTAAGCCCTGCTGTTCTCGTGCCAGTGGGTTGCTTTTGCCCTTGCCGGTCCCGAAGAGGCCCTGGACGCATATTTCTATGGATTTTATTTCGGTTCTCCCCGTCTCTCAAAAGATGTCGGTCATTTGGGTGGTTTGTGATCGCTTTTCTAAGATGGTCCATTTGGTACCCTTGTCTAAATTGCCTTCCTCCTCTGATTTGGTGCCACTATTTTTCCAGCATGTGGTTCGTTTACATGGTATCCCGGAGAACATCGTTTCTGACAGAGGTTCCCAGTTTGTTTCGAGGTTTTGGCGATCTTTTTGTGCTAGGATGGGCATTGATTTGTCTTTTTCCTCGGCTTTCCATCCTCAGACAAATGGCCAAACCGAACGAACTAATCAGACTTTGGAAACATATCTGAGATGCTTTGTTTCTGCTGATCAGGATGATTGGGTGCCCTTTTTGCCTTTGGCTGAGTTCGCCCTTAATAATCGGGCCAGCTCGGCTACTTTGGTTTTGCCGTTTTTCTGCAATTCTGGTTTCCATCCGCGTTTCTCTTCAGGGCAGGTTGAGTCTTCGGACTGTCCTGGTGTAGATACTGTGGTGGATAGGTTGCAGCAGATTTGGACTCATGTGGTGGACAATTTGACATTGTCCCAGGAGAAGTCTCAACGTTTCGCTAACCGCCGGTGTTGTGTGGGTCCCCGACTTCGTGTTGGGGATTTGGTTTGGTTGTCGTCTCGTTATGTTCCTATGAAGGTTTCCTCTCCTAAGTTTAAGCCTCGTTTCATTGGTCCGTATAAGATTTCTGAGGTTATCAATCCTGTGTCATTTCGTTTGGCCCTTCCTGCTTCTTTTGCCATCCATAATGTGTTCCATAGGTCATTGTTGCGGAGATACGTGGCGCCTGTGGTTCCATCCGTTGATCCTCCTGCCCCGGTGTTGGTTGAGGGGGAGTTGGAGTATGTGGTTGAGAAGATTTTGGATTCTCGTATTTCGAGACGGAAACTCCAGTACCTGGTCAAGTGGAAGGGTTATGGTCAGGAAGATAATGCCTCTGATGTTCATGCTGCCGATCTGGTCCGTGCCTTTCATTTGGCTCGTCCTGGTCGGCTTGGGGGCTCTGGTGAGGGTTCGGTGACCCCTCCTCAAGGGGGGGTACTGTTGTGAGTTCTGTTGTCGGGCTCCCTCCTGTGGTCATGAATGGTACTTCAGCTGGTTCTGTCCATGGACTTTCTCTGGTGGCTGTGGGTGTTTCTGAGTTTCCTTCCTCAGGTGACGAGGTTAATTCGTTAGCTGGCTGCTCTATTTAACTCCACTTAGATCTTTGCTCCAGGCCACCTGTCAATGTTCCAGTATTGGTCTAGTTCACTCCTGGATCGTTCTTGTGACCTGTCTTCCCAGCAGAAGCTATGTGACTGCTTGTTTTTCTCTGGTTTGCTATTTTTCTGTCCAGCTTGCTATTTCGATTGTTCTTGCTTGCTGGAAGCTCTGGGACGCAGAGGGAGCGCCTCCGCACCGTGAGTCGGTGCGGAGGGTCTTTTTGCGCCCTCTGCGTGGTCTTTTTGTAGGTTTTTGTGCTGACCGCAAAGTAACCTTTCCTATCCTCGGTCTGTTCAGTAAGTCGGGCCTCACTTTGCTAAATCTATTTCATCTCTGTGTTTGTATTTTCATCTTTACTCACAGTCATTATATGTGGGGGGCTGCCTTTTCCTTTGGGGAATTTCTCTGAGGCAAGGTAGGCTTTATTTTTCTATCTTCAGGGCTAGCTAGTTTCTTAGGCTGTGCCGAGTTGCATAGGGAGCGTTAGGCGCAATCCACGGCTATTTCTAGTGTGGTTGATAGGATTAGGGATTGCGGTCAGCAGAGTTCCCACGTCCCAGAGCTCGTCCTATATTATCAGTAACTATCAGGTCATTTCGTGTGCTCTTATCCACCAGGTCCATTATTGTCCTGACCACCAGGTCATAACACTAAATATTCTTTTTATGGGAGACTTAGGTACTGAAACACCGACTTCCTGGAGAGTGTTCTTCATTTTAGTGAATGATGTGAAGGGATTTTTGTTTATCATGGAAAAGATTCAGTGATTATCCACCATTGTTTTCTTCCATGGATGTCCAGGACTTTTTGAGTTCCCAAGCTCACCAGTGTGCTGTTTTTTTTGTTGCAAAGTGTACAAAACTGAAGATTTGGCCACTCGCAACATTTCTACAATCTATCTAATGAATTGATTCTTCTTTTTTCTGCCTAATAATGGTTTGTTTCACTTCCATTGACCGTATATTGTGGGTTTACAGCAACAGCTTCCAAAAGCAAATTCCACTCCTGGAATTAGCTCCAGACCTTTTACCTGCCTAATTGATGATGGATTAATGAGGGAATATCCCATGCAGCCCATTAAAGACCTTTTGAGATAATTGTTCAATTAGTTTTGGTCCCTTGAAAAAGAGGCAGCTATATATTAAGGAGCTGTAATTCCCAAACCCTTACTCCAATTAGGATGTGAATGTCTTCAAATTAAAGCTGAGAGTCTGCATTTTGAGCCTACATTGACTGTAACTGCATATTGTATATGTTTTGGTAAACAGCTAAAATAGCAAAACTTGATCTTTTTATTTAGTGTTAATTTGTATGGTCTTTACCAAGGGTAATAAATGCACAGAGGATCCACAGAATGTGTGATCACCGCCCCCCATGATAAAGACCATAAAAATTAAAACTAAATGAAAAGACTTATTTTGTTGGAACTGTTATGAAGGATTTAAAAAGACAAAACAGTATGCAGATTATACAGAAAAGCAAGGTGGCTTAGTGGATAGCACGATTGCTTTGCAGCAGTGGGGTCTGGTTTTAAATCCCACCAAGTACAACATCTGCAGGGAGTTTGTATATTCTGCCCGTGTTTGCGTGGGTTTCCTCCAGTTTCCTCCCACACTCTAAAACTAAAAGACTAAAAAGGAATTTAGATTGTGAACACCAGTCAGGACAGCGATGCTTATATCTTTAAAACACTGTGGCGTGTGTATAATGAATGAATGAGCATTGGGAATAAAATAAAAGCAAAAACTAGCCACTATTGGCCTCTTTACAGATTCAAATATGATGTTCTCCTGCTTTTAGTTTCTGTTTGATGGCACATTACATAACATTAGATATATCTCAGCAGAAAACTGCCTTTGAATTTATTTATAAATATTGGCAATAATTCTCCATCAGAATTACAAATCGTTGCTCTCTTCTCAATAGGGAGCTCAGTCCTCAAAACTCATCTCACTGCAGCTCTTTGCCTCTCAATTTCCTGTTTTCATTCATGGCTTCTGGCACAGTATTTTTGCACTAGGGGGTTTCTGCAGAATCAGTGAGGTGTCTGTTTTACTGGCAAGTGTATTCAGACTTTTACTTTCCTTTCATGTAGAGGACAATCAATTGTAAGATTACATAATATCAGGTGTTTCAGGCTTCAATTAAGTGAGGAAATTACATGCAGAACATGACTAGACTCTAAGGAGCAGATATAATGTAAATCTGTACACAATAGCTGTATACTAGTATTCACATGTGATGAAGAGAAATGTGTATAAAAAAAATAAAAAGGCAATATAAAGTTAGAAATTGGGTATAGGTGAAGAAGTAACTTTAAATCTAAAGAAATCTAATATGAAGGATAAGAAGAAAATCTTAAAATTTTGCTAGTAATCTGCCCTGTTGGAGACAGCGCTCATAATGTACATTAGGCGGCACAATGACATCCTCCTCTCACCTTCCCCTTACTTTTGGGGTTCCTCAAGGATCAGTCCTAGGCCCCCTCCTCTTCTCGTTGTATACCGCCACTATTGGACAAACAATCAGTAGATTTGGTTTCCAGTACCATCTCTATGCTGACGACACCCAATTATTCACTTCTTCCCCTGATATCACGCCTGCCTTTTTAGAAAACACCAGTGATTGTCTTACCACTGTCTCTAACATCATGTCCTCCCTCTATCTGAAACTGAACCTGTCAAAAACTGAACTCCTCGTGTTCTCTCCCTCTACTAACCTACCTATGCCCGACATTGCCATCTCCGTGTGTGGTTCCACCATTACTCCCAAGAAACATGCCCGCTGCCTTGGGGTCATACTTTTTTCCGATCTTTCATTCACCCCCCACATCCGATCACTGGCTCGCTCTTCTTATCTGCATATCAAAAACATTTCTAGAATTCACCCTTTTCTTACTTTTGACTCTGCAAAAACTCTTACTGTTTCATTCATTCATTGTCGTCTGGACTAGGGTTGAGCGAAACGGGTCGTTCATTTTCAAAAGTCGCCGACTTTTGGCAAAGTCGGGTTTCATGAAACCCGATCCGACCCCTGTGCGGGGTCGGCCATGCGGTACGCGACTTTCGCGCCAAAGTCGCGTTTCAATGACGTGAAAAGCGCCATTTCTCAGCCAATGAAGGTAAACGCAGAGTGTGGGCAGCGTGATGACATAGGTCCTGGTCCCCACCATCTTAGAGAAGGGCATTGCAGTGATTGGCTTGCTGTCTGCGGCGTCACAGGGGCTATAAAGGGGCGTTCCCGCCGACCGCCATGTTACTGCTGCTGATCTGAGCTTAGGGAGAGGTTGCTGCCGCTTCGTCAGAAGCAGGGATAGCGTTAGGCAGGGTCCATTAACCACCAAACCGCTTGTGCTGTAGCGATTTCCACTGCCCAACACCACCTTCGGTGTGCAGGGACAGTGGAAGCTACATTTTTTTTTTCCCCTCAGCGCTGTAGCTCATTGGGCTGCCCTAGAAGGCTCCCTGATAGCTGCATTGCTGTGTGTATGCCGCTGTGCAAACCAACTGCTTTTTTCAAAGCACAAATCCTCTTGTTCCTTCCTTTCTGCACAGCTATCTTTTTTGTTTGTCCACACTTTTTATTTAATTTGTGCATCAGTCCACTCCTTATTGCTGCCTGCCATACCTGGCTGAGATTACTGCAGGGAGATAGTAATTGTTAGACACTCCCTGTTTTTTCTTTTTTTTTTTTTTGTGGGAGATTAAGATTGACATTTCTGCTAGAGTGCCATCCCTGTGTGTGCCATCTCTCACTCAGTGGGCCATAGAAAGCCTATTTATTATTTTGCTTGATTTGGGTTATAAAATCTACCTGAAAAAATCACTACATCAATCAGTGGGAGAAAAATATTGGCCTCAGGGCTTGTGTGCCACTCTTGACTCCTGTGTGTGCCATCTCTCAGTCAGTGGGCCATAGAAAGCCTATTTATTTTTTAGCTTGATTTTGGTTCTAAAATCTACCTGAAAAAATCACTACATCAATCAGTGGGAGAAAAATATTGGCCTCAGGGCTTGTGTGCCACTCCTGACTCCTGTGTGCATCATCACTCACTCAGTGGGCCATAGAAAGCCTATTTTTTTTTTTTGCTTTATTTGGGTTCTAAATTCTACCTGAAAAAATCAATAAATCAATCAGTGGGAGATTAATATTGGCCTTTGGGCTTGTGTGCCAGTCCTAAGTGTGCCATCTCTCTCTCTCAGATAGTGGGCCATAGAAAGCCTATTTATTATTTTTTTTATTGGGTTTATAAATATTCCCTGGAACAAAAAAAAAAAAGTGGGAGATTAATATTGGCCTCTGGGCTTGTGTGCCAGTCCTGAGCGTGCCATCTCTCTCACAAATAGTGGGCCATAGAAAGCCTATTTATTTATTTTTTTTTTGGTTTTATAAATTCTCCCTGAAAAAAAAAAGGGAGATTAATATTGGCCTTTGGGCTTGTGTGCCAGTCCTAAGCGTGCCATCTCTCTCTCTCAGATAGTGGGCCATAGAAAGCCTATTTATTATTTTTTTTATTGGGTTTATAAATTTTCCCTGGAACAAAAAAAAAAAAGTGGGAGATTAATATTGGCCTCTGGGCTTGTGTGCCAGTCCGGAGCGTGCCATCTCTCTCACAAATAGTGGGCCATAGAAAGCCTATTTATTTATTTTTTTTTGGTTTTATAAATTCTCCCTGAAAAAAAAAAGGGAGATTAATATTGGCCTTTGGGCTTGTGTGCCAGTCCTAAGCGTGCCATCTCTCTCTCTCAGATAGTGGGCCATAGAAAGCCTATTTATTATTTTTTTTATTGGGTTTATAAATTTTCCCTGAAAAAAAATAAAAAGTGGGAGATTAATATTGGCCTCTGGGCTTGTGTGCCAGTCCTGAGCGTGCCATCTCTCTCACAAATAGTGGGCCATAGAAAGCCTATTTATGTTTTTGGTTGATTTGGGTTCTAAATTCTACCTGAAAAAATCAATAAATCAATCAGTGGGAGATAAATATTGGCCTCTGGGCTTGTGTGCCACTCCTGACTCCTGTGTGCGTCATCTCTCACTCAGTGGGCCATAGAAAGCCTATTTTCTGTTTTATTTGTTTTATAAATTCTCCCTGAAAAAATCATTTTTATTTTATTTGGTTTCTAAATTCTTCCTGAAAAAATCATTTTTTTTTTAATATTTTTTTTTTCTAAAGTCTCCCTGGAAAAAAAAAAAAAATCAAATCAGTGGGAGATTAATATTGCCCTTTCTGCTTGTGTGCCAGTCTTGACTCCTGGGTGTGCCATCTCTCTCTCTCTCTCCAATTGTGGGCCATAGAAAGCCTATTATTTTTTTAGCTTGATTTGGGTTCCAAAATCTACCTGAAAAAATCACTACATCAATCATTGGGAGAACAATATTGGCCTCTGGGCTTGTGTGCCACTCCTGACTCCTGTGTGCGTCATCTCTCACTCCGTGGGCCATAGAAAGCCTATTTTTTCTTTTATTTGTTTTCTAAATTCTCCCTGAAAAAATTATTTTATTTTATTTGGTTTCTAAATTCTTCCTGAAAAAATCATTTTATTCTATTATTTTTTTTTCCTAAAGTCTCCCTGAAAAAAAAAAAAAAATCAAATCAGTGGGAGATTAATATTGCCCTTTCTGCTTGTGTGCCAGTCTTGACTCCTGGGTGTGCCATCTCTCTCTCTCTCTCCAATTGTGGGCCATAGAAAGCCTATTATTTTTTTAGCTTGATTTGGGTTCCAAAATCTACCTGAAAAAATCACTACATCAATCAGTGGGAGATAAATATTGGCCTCTGGGCTTGTGTGCCACTCCTGACTCCTGTGTGCGTCATCTCTCACTCAGTGGGCCATAGAAAGCCTTTTTTTGTTTTATTTGTTTTCTAAATTCTCCCTGAAAAAATCATTTTATTTTATTTGGTTTCTAAATTCTTCCTGAAAAAATCATTTTATTCTATTATTTTTTTTCCTAAAGTCTCCCTGAAAAAAAAAAAAAAATCAAATCAGTGGGAGATTAATATTGCCCTTTCTGCTTGTGTGCCAGTCTTGACTCCTGGGTGTGCCATCTCTCTCTCTCTCTCTCTCTCTCCAATTGTGGGCCATAGAAAGCCTATTATTTTTTTAGCTTGATTTGGGTTCCAAAATCTACCTGAAAAAATCACTACATCAATCAGTGGGAGATAAATATTGGCCTCTGGGCTTGTGTGCCACTCCTGACTCCTGTGTGCGTCATCTCTCACTCAGTGGGCCATAGAAAGCCTTTTTTTGTTTTATTTGTTTTCTAAATTCTCCCTGAAAAAATCATTTTATTTTATTTGGTTTCTAAATTCTTCCTGAAAAAATCATTTTATTCTATTATTTTTTTTTTCCTAAAGTCTCCCTAAAAAAAAAAAAAAAAAAAAAATCAAATCAGTGGGAGAGTAATATTGCCCTTTCTGCTTGTGTGCCAGTCTTGACTCCTGGGTGTGCCATCTCTCTCTCTCTCTCCAATTGTGGGCCATAGAAAGCCTATTATTTTTTTAGCTTGATTTGGGTTCCAAAATCTACCTGAAAAAATCACTACATCAATCAGTGGGAGATAAATATTGGCCTCTGGGCTTGTGTGCCACTCCTGACTCCTGTGTGCGTCATCTCTCACTCAGTGGGCCATAGAAAGCCTGTTTTTGTTTTATTTGTTTTCTAAATTCTCCCTGAAAAAATCATTTTATTTTATTTGGTTTCTAAATTCTTCCTGAAAAAATCATTTTATTCTATTATTTTTTTTTCCTAAAGTCTCCCTGAAAAAAAAAAAAAAATCAAATCAGTGGGAGATTAATATTTACATTTGTGCTTCAGTGACAGTCCTGCGTGTGTGGCATCTCTCTCATTTGTTGCCACCAACAACAGAGTGTGTAACATTGTGCCTGATTTTCGTTGTGGTCTCACTCACCTGTAAAGGGGTAGCTAAATCATACTGAAGTTATAGCTCACCGTGTAAGTTGTGTGACAGCAACAAATACCGTTAGTTTGGTTACGTTTTTAAAACAATGAGGAAGTCTGGTGGAAGAGGTCGTGGCCGGGGGCGTTCATTGTCAGCTGGTAATGAGGGTAGTGGTAGTGGTGGAGCATCAGCTGGTCGTGGGAAAAAAAATATTGCACCTAAGTCTGGAGCTGTGGAGCCAGGTTCGTCGTCTGGCTACACAAGGCCTCGAACGCTCCCTTTTCTGGGAGTAGGAAAACCGCTTTTAAAGCCGGAGCAGCAAGAGCAAGTTTTGGCTTATCTTGCTGACTCAGCCTCTAGCTCTTTTGCCTCCTCTCGTGAAACTGGTAAATGTCAAAGCAGCGCGTCGTTAGTGGATGTTCACGGTCAGGGACAAGTCGCTTCCTTGTCCTCTTCAGCAAAAACAACAACAGAGAAGAATGCAGCAGGCGACACAACGGGTTACTCCATGGAGCTCTTTACACATACCGTCCCTGGCTTAGAAAGTGAAGCAGATAACAGTCCATGCCCATTACAAGTTGAATCTGACATGGAGTGCACTGATGCACAGCCACAGCCAGACTACTATGCTGGTCCTTTGACTCAGACCACAACATTGCCCTCGCAGGGTAATGATCAAGAATCAGACCCTGGTGAGACTATGTTGCCCCATCACGAACGCTATACCACCGACCGACACGGTGACACAGACGAAGTTGCACACGAGCTACAAGAAGAGGTAATAGATGACCCAGTTCTTGACCCCGATTGGCAGCCATTGGGGGAACAGGGTGCAGGCGGCAGCAGTTCTGAAGCGGAGGAGGAGGGGCCGCAGCAGGCATCAACATCGCAACAGGTTCCATCTGCCGGGCCCGTATCTTGCCCAAAACGCGTGGCAAAGCCAAAACCTGTTGGAGGACAGCATGGCCATCCGGTTAAAGCTCAGTCTGCAATGCCTGAAAAGGTATCCGATGCTAGAAAGAGTGCAGTCTGGCATTTTTTTAAACAACATCCAATTGATCAGCGCAAAGTCATCTGTCAAAAATGTTCAACTACCTTAAGCAGAGGACAGAATCTGAAAAGTCTCAATACAAGTTGCATGCATAGACATTTAACCACCATGCATTTGCAAGCCTGGACTAACTACCAAACGTCCCTTAAGGTTGTAGCACCCTCGGCCAATGAAGCTAGTCAGCAACGCAACATCCCTTCCGGCAGTGTAGGGCCACCATTTTCCGCACCACCTGCAGTATCTGTGCAGGTTTCTTTGCCAGGCCAAAGCAGTCAGGGTCAGGGAATCACCAGTTTCGTAGTAGGAAACACTGCATCTAGGGCACCGGCGGCAACAATACCATCTCCCACCGTCTCTCAGTCTGCCATGTCCACCGGCACCCCCGCTAGTTCCACGATCTCCAGCTCTCCAGTCCAGCTCACCCTACATGAGACTATGGTTAGAAAAAGGAAGTACTTAGCCTCGCATCCGCGTACACAGGGTTTGAACGCCCACATAGCTAGACTAATCTCGTTAGAGATGATGCCCTACTGGTTAGTTGAAAGTGAAGCTTTCAAAGCCCTGATGGACTACGCTGTACCACGCTACGAGCTACCCAGTCGACACTTTTTTTCCAGAAAAGCCATCCCAGCCCTCCACCAGCATGTTAAAGAGTGCATCGTCCATGCACTCAGGCAATCTGTGAGCACAAAGGTGCACCTGACAACAGATGCATGGACCAGTAGGCATGGCCAGGGACGTTACGTGTCCATCACGGCACACTGGGTGAATGTTGTGGATGCAGGGTCCACAGGGGACAGCAAGTTTGGGACAGTTCTGCCTAGCCCACGGTCTAGGAAACAGTTGGCTGTAGCCGTTCGCACCCCCTCCTCCTCCTCTTCGTCCTCCTGCAGAAGCGAGAGCTCGTCCACAGACCGCAGTCGCACAACCACTCCATCCGCAGCTGCCACTGTTGCACACCAGGTCTCCCATTATGGGGCAGCTACTGGCAAACGTCAGCAGGCTGTATTGGCTATGAAGTGTTTGGGTGACAACAGACACACCGCGGAAGTTCTGTCCGAGTTCTTGCAGAAAGAAACGCAGTCGTGGCTGGGCACTGTAGATCTTGAGGCAGGCAAGGTAGTGAGTGATAACGGAAGGAATTTCATGGCTGCCATCTCCCTTTCCCAACTGAAACACATTCCTTGCCTGGCTCACACCTTAAACCTGGTGGTGCAGTGCTTCCTGAAAAGTTATCCGGGGTTATCCGACCTGCTCCTCAAAGTGCGTGGACTTTGCTCACATATCCGCCGTTCGCCCGTACACTCCAGCCGTATGCAGACCTATCAGAGTTCTTTGAACCTTCCCCAGCATCGCCTAATCATAGACGTTGCAACAAGGTGGAACTCAACACTGCACATGCTTCAGAGACTGTGCGAACAGAGGCGGGCTGTTATGTTTTTGTGGGAGGATACACATACACGGGCAGGCAGTAGGATGGCAGACATGGAGTTGTCAGGTGTGCAGTGGTCGAAGATTCAAGACATGTGTCAAGTCCTTCAGTGTTTTGAGGAATGCACACGGCTGGTTAGTGCAGACAACGCCATAATAAGCATGAGCATCCCCCTAATGCGTCTGCTGATGCAAAGTTTGACGCACATAAAGGATCAGGCGTCTGCAGCTGAGGAAGAGGAAAGCCTTGATGACAGTCAGCCATTGTCTGGCCAGGGCAGTGTACAGGACGAGGTAGCGGGCGAAGAGAAGGAGGAGGACGAGGAGGATGATGGGGATGATTATATTTTTAATGAGGAAGCTTTTCCGGGGCCACTGGAAATTGGTGGCGCGGCAAGGCCGGGTTCTGGTTTTTGGAGGGACACAAGTGACGTGGATTTGCCTGAAACTGCCCCTCAACCAAGCACAACCGCAGATTTGAGAACTGGAACTTTGGCCCACATGGCGGATTATGCCTTACGTATCCTCAAAAGGGACACACGCATAACTAAAATGATGAACGATGACGATTACTGGTTGGCCTGCCTCCTTGATCCTCGCTATAAAGGCAAATTGCAAAATATAATGCCACATGAGAACTTGGAACTAATATTAGCAACCAAACAATCAACTCTTGTTGACCGTTTGCTTCTGGCATTCCCTGCACACAGCGCCCGTGATCGTTCTCACACGAGCTGCAGGGGCCAGCAGACCAGAGGAGTTAGAGGGGCAGAAATCAGAAGTGGCGTTGGCCAGAGGGGTTTTCTGACCAGGTTGTGGAGTGATTTTGCTATGACCGCAGACAGGACAGGTACTGCAGCATCAATTCAAAGTGACAGGAGACAACATTTGTCCAGTATGGTTACAAACTATTTTTCATCCCTTATCGATGTTCTCCCTCAACCGTCATTCCCATTTGATTACTGGGCATCAAAATTAGACACCTGGCCAGAATTGGCAGAATATGCATTGCAGGAGCTTGCTTGCCCGGCAGCTAGTGTCATATCAGAAAGAGTATTCAGTGCTGCAGGTTCAATACTAACAGAAAAAAGGACTCGTCTGGCTACCCAAAATGTAGATGATCTAACCTTCATTAAAATGAACCACAACTGGATTTCGAAATCTTTTGCCCCACCTTGCCCGGCTGACACCTAGCTTTCCTATGAAAAGGTCTTGCCTGTGGACTATTCTGAATGCCTTTTCCAATCTCGTAATTTTCTGCACCTGATTGTCCAGCATACGACATGTTTACACCTCACTAAATGGCCAAACTCCCCACACGGGGCCGTGGTATCGACACTTGGCGACAGCACCCGTGAGAGTGCAGTTTGTCTGAAGAGGTGGGTGTGCCCGCTTTTGGTCGACGGCACTGCCACTGGGTCCCTCCTAGTACAATAAAGTGTCTCTGGCGGTGGTGGTGCGCACCCAACGTCAGACACACCGTTGTAATATGAGGGGCCCTGGGCCTGTACCGCCGGCCACAAGACAGTTCCCCCCCAGCTCAAACAGTGCTCTACCACTTGCAAAATTATCTCACAGCTCCACCAATGTTTATTCTATGCGCTGACATCCTTCAATGCCTGCCACTGACAATACCATTGTATTGACATTTTTGTTATGTTAGGCCTTCGAAGCCTGTCTGCGGTCACTCCTTCCACTATGCCTCCACTGACCACACCACTGCTGCCCGTGTACCCCTGGAACCAATTTAAAATTGCCTACAGCCAGCCCAATTTTTTTATTTTAGGCCTTCGATGCCTGTCTGCGGTCCGTTCTTTCTACTGCTACTACACTGACCAGGCCACTGCTGCCCGTGTACCCCTGGAACCAATTTAAAATTGCCTACAGCCATGTGTTATTATTTTAGGCCTTCGATGCCTGTCTGCGGTCACTCCTTCCACTAGGCCTCCACTGACCACACCACTGCTGCCCGTGTACCCCTGGAACCAATTTAAAATTGCCTACAGCCAGCCCAATTTTTTTATTTTAGGCCTTCGATGCCTGTCTGCGGTCACTCCTTCCACTAGGCCTCCACTGACCACACCACTGCTGCCCGTGTACCCCTGGAACCAATTTAAAATTGCCTACAGCCAGCCCAATTTTTTTATTTTAGGCCTTCGATGCCTGTCTGCGGTCCGTTCTTTCTACTACTACTACACTGACCAGGCCACTGCTGCCCGTGTACCCCTGGAACCAATTTAAAATTGCCTACAGCCATGTGTTATTATTTTAGGCCTTCGATGCCTGTCTGCGGTCACTCCTTACAATATGCCTCCACTGACCACACCACTGCTGCCTGTGTACCCCTGGAACCAATTTAAAATTGCCTACAGTCAGCCCAATTTTTTTATTTTAGGCCTTCGATGCCTGTCTGCGGTCACTCCTTCCACTAGGCCTCCACTGACCACACCACTGCTGCCCGTGTACCCCTGGAACCAATTTAAAATTGCCTACAGCCATGTGTTATTATTTTAGGCCTTCGATGCCTGTCTGCGGTCCATTCTTTCAACTACTACTACACTGACCAGGGCACTGCTGCCCGTGTACCCCTGGAACCAATTTAAAATTGCCTACAGCCATGTGTTATTATTTTAGGCCTTCGATGCCTGTCTGCGGTCACTCCTTCCACTAGGCCTCCACTGACCACACCACTGCTGCCCGTGTACCCCTGGAACCAATTTAAAATTGCCTACAGCCAGCCCAATTTTTTTATTTTAGGCCTTCGATGCCTGTCTGCGGTCACTCCTTCCACTAGGCCTCCACTGACCACACCACTGCTGCCCGTGTACCCCTGGAACCAATTTAAAATTGCCTACAGCCATGTGTTATTATTTTAGGCCTTCGATGCCTGTCTGCGGTCACTCCTTACAATATGCCTCCACTGACCACACCACTGCTGCCCGTGTACCCCTGGAACCAATTTAAAATTGCCTACAGCCAGCCCAATTTTTTTATTTTAGGCCTTCGATGCCTGTCTGCGGTCCGTTCTTTCTACTACTACTACACTGACCAGGCCACTGCTGCCCGTGTACCCCTGGAACCAATTTAAAATTGCCTACAGCCATGTGTTATTATTTTAGGCCTTCGATGCCTGTCTGCGGTCACTCCTTCCACTAGGCCTCCACTGACCACACCACTGCTGCCCGTGTACCCCTGGAACCAATTTAAAATTGCCTACAGCCAGCCCAATTTTTTTATTTTAGGCCTTCGATGCCTGTCTGCGGTCACTCCTTCCACTAGGCCTCCACTGACCACACCACTGCTGCCCGTGTACCCCTGGAACCAATTTAAAATTGCCTACAGCCATGTGTTATTATTTTAGGCCTTCGATGCCTGTCTGCGGTCACTCCTTACAATATGCCTCCACTGACCACACCACTGCTGCCCGTGTACCCCTGGAACCAATTTAAAATTGCCTACAGCCAGCCCAATTTTTTTATTTTAGGCCTTCGATGCCTGTCTGCGGTCCGTTCTTTCTACTACTACTACACTGACCAGGCCACTGCTGCCCGTGTACCCCTGGAACCAATTTAAAATTGCCTACAGCCATGTGTTATTATTTTAGGCCTTCGATGCCTGTCTGCGGTCACTCCTTCCACTAGGCCTCCACTGACCACACCACTGCTGCCCGTGTACCCCTGGAACCAATTTAAAATTGCCTACAGCCAGCCCAATTTTTTTATTTTAGGCCTTCGATGCCTGTCTGCGGTCACTCCTTCCACTAGGCCTCCACTGACCACACCACTGCTGCCCGTGTACCCCTGGAACCAATTTAAAATTGCCTACAGCCATGTGTTATTATTTTAGGCCTTCGATGCCTGTCTGCGGTCACTCCTTACAATATGCCTCCACTGACCACACCACTGCTGCCCGTGTACCCCTGGAACCAATTTAAAATTGCCTACAGCCAGCCCAATTTTTTTATTTTAGGCCTTCGATGCCTGTCTACGGTCCGTTCTTTCTACTACTACTACACTGACCAGGCCACTGCTGCCCGTGTACCCCTGGAACCAATTTAAAATTGCCTACAGCCATGTGTTATTATTTTAGGCCTTCGATGCCTGTCTGCGGTCACTCCTTCCAATAGGCCTCCACTGACCACACCACTGCTGCCCGTGTACCCCTAGAACCTATTTATAATTGCATAGAGCATCCTTTTTTTAATAGTAGGAGTACAAAGTCTGTCTGCGGTTCACTATTGAAATTGTCCTCCACTGCCCAGAGCACTGCAGCTTGTGTACCCCTGTAACTTTTTTCTGCTGCAGTGAGCCACATTTTTGGTTTGAGTCCTACTACCTGTGTCTGTCTGCGCCACTCAATTCAGCTGTGTTCCTTTGAAAAAAGCTGAGCGTCAATAGTCTTGTTTTCAGCCTCTAGGAATTTTAAAACTGCATTGGGTGTACAACTTTGGTAGGGCCTACTAACGGTGTCTGCCTCCCCAAGGTGTTCCCCAGGTTTCCTCTCCATTGCTTCAATCTTCATGCTCTCGTTTAGTAGTTGTTGGAAACTACGCTGCATTAGGCCTACAAATTGGGTATGGGGTGTAGAGAGATGGTGTGTTCCACTCCAAGGTGTTCTCCAGGTTGCCTTTCCTGAGCTTCAATCTTCATGCTCTCGTTTAGTAGTTGTTGGAAACTACGCTGCATTAGGCCTAAAAATTGGGTATGGGGTGTAGAGAGATGGTGTGTTCCACTCCAAGGTGTTCTCCAGGTTGCCTTTCCTGAGCTTCAATCTTCATGCTCTTGTTTAGTAGTTGTTGGAAACTACGCTGCATTAGGCCTAAAAATTGGGTATGGGGTGTAGAGAGATGGTGTGTTCCACTCCAAGGTGTTCTCCAGGTTGCCTTTCCTGAGCTTCAATCTTCATGCTCTCGTTTAGTAGTTGTTGGAAACTACGCTGCATTAGGCCTAAAAATTGGGTATGGGGTGTAGAGAGATGGTGTGTTCCACTCCAAGGTGTTCTCCAGGTTGCCTTTCCTGAGCTTCAATCTTCATGCTCTCGTTTAGTAGTTGTTGGAAACTACGCTGCATTAGGCCTACAAATTGGGTATGGGGTGTAGAGAGATGGTGTGTTCCACTCCAAGGTGTTCTCCAGGTTGCCTTTCCTGAGCTTCAATCTTCATGCTCTCGTTTAGTAGTTGTTGGAAACTACGCTGCATTAGGCCTACAAATTGGGTATGGGGTGTAGAGAGATGGTGTGTTCCACTCCAAGGTGTTCTCCAGGTTGCCTTTCCTGAGCTTCAATCTTCATGCTCTCGTTTAGTAGTTGTTGGAAACTACGCTGCATTAGGCCTACAAATTGGGTATGGGGTGTAGAGAGATGGTGTGTTCCACTCCAAGGTGTTCCCCAGGTTTCCTCTCCATTGCTTCGATCTTCATGCTCTCGTTTAGTAGTTGTAGAAAACTACACTGCATTAGGCCTACAAATTGGGTATGGGGTGTAGAGAGATGGTGTGTTCCACTCCAAGGTGTTCCCCAGGTTTCGTCCACATTGCTTCGGTCTTCCGACTCTCGTTTAGTAGTTGTAGAAAACTACACTGCATTAGGCCTACAAATTGGGTATGGGGTGTAGAGAGACGGTGTGTTACACTCCAAGGTGTTCCCCAGGTTTCGTCCACATTGCTTCGATCTTCCGACTCTCGTTTAGTAGTTGTTGAAAACTACACTGCATTAGGCCTACAAATTGGGTATGGGCTGTAGAGAGATGGTGTGTTCCACTCCAAGGTGTTCTCCAGGTTGCCTTTCCTGAACTTCTATCTTCAGGCTCTCATTAAATTGTAGTTAAATGGAACAACTGCATTTGGCGTACTAGTTGGTTTGGGGCCTACTATCGGTGTCTGCCACTCCTTGCTGTTCTCCTGGTTTCCTGTCCTGAAATTCCATTTTCAGGCTCTTGTTAAGTAGTTGTTAATGTTAGACTGCATTTGGCCTACTAGTTGGGTTGGGGCCTACTATCGGTGTCTGCCACTCCTTGCTGTTCTCCTCAACTGAAAAAAGCTGGGCCGCCTGTTTACTACGGTTGCCAATTTTGAACTGCATGTCGACTACTTACTGATTTGGGCCTACTCTCTGTGTCAGCCTCTCATTCCAGTTGTCCTCCACTGCAATGCCCCCTGGTTAGTCCTGTGTTACCAATTTTGAACTGCATTTAGCCCACTTTATTCTTTGGGCCTATATCTGTGTTTCCTCCTCATCCTGCCCATTGCCCAGCCAGTGATAGATGAGTCTGCTGGTACATTGACCCATAACGCAAAATTCCCCGTGCACGCTACACAGCAAGATTGTGACCCTGCTGAAAGTCAGGTTCCTCTTCCCGCATACCATACCACCTTACACGGGGACAAAGAGGAAGGTGCAGATGAAAGTGCAGGTTCCTTCATCAGGTGGGGGGAGGAATACTAGTTGGCGACGTCACTGGCACAGGGCCTCTCATAGTATGCAAAAGTGTTGCTGCCGGTGGGAGGCGCCCCCGCCGTGCAAACACACCGCTGTACTTTGAGGGGCCCTGTGCCAGTGCCATTGCCAACGAGTGGGCCCCCCCTGCTTGCTCAGGATCACAGCACTTGCAAAGTTTAAATACTTACCTCTCCCTGCTCCACTGCCATGATGTGGTCCAGATTTACTGGGCCCACTAATTACTTGAACCAGCCCTACCCCCCACAACTTTAGCCAAATGACCCCCAATTTCAAATGCCTTCCAATTATTATAAGGTAAGTTACGATTGACAAGCTTCTTTAACAAGAATGGATGTTTTTGCCATTAAAATGGGCAGTGTAGGTGTTTTCCTGGCCTCCACTCACTGCCGACTATGCTCCCCCATTGACTTGCATTGGGTTTCGTGTTTCGGGCGATACCCGACTTTTCGCGATAATCGGCCGATTCCACTCGACTCGACTTCTAAGACAGTCGGGTTTCGCGAAACACGGCTCGACTCTAAAAAGGTCAAGGTCGCTCAACCCTAGTCTGGACTATGCGACACTTGCCATGATATACTTGTAGTCTGCGGAATATCTACCACTACAGCTATATGCTATTATGCTAATGCTGGGGTGGCTGGCCGTTTAAGCCCTTTCTTTGATGTGTGGCCATTGAGTATGTGCATTGTTCCCCGCTTTTTGCCACTGTACCTACAAATCCTTGTGTTTTTACATTTTGTATTTAATAAAGTTTGTATATTTCTATGGGACTTCATGATTGCTTGTTTGTTTTGGTTTTAAATGAAGGACTGTGTGGAGGACATCAAATGAAGAGCTGCAGGGAACATCAAATGAGGGACTGTAGGGGCATCAAATGAGGGACGTCAAATAAAGGGCTGTAAGGGAAATCAAATGAGGTTCTGTGGGGCCATCAAATGGAGTTTGTGTGGGGGATGTCACCGACGGGCTGTGGGTTTTAAAGTCATCATGGCATCTATGCAAGATGGAAATGAAAACAAAAAGACAACAGCTCTCAGCATCCCTTTACCATTACAAGGACACACTTGGAGTTATAAGTTGTGTGATACATTTGTATGTGAGACTGACTTGACATTACAAATGATCGCTGTACTAAGTTTGGTTCTTGCATTCAAGTACTGATGGTGGTTCTGGTGATGCATTCATGTACGGATGGTGGGTCTGGTGATGTATTCATGTACTGTTGGTGGTTCTGGTGACATATTCATGTACTGATGTTGGGTTTGTTGATGTATTTAGGTACTGATGGTGGTTCTAGTGATGCATTCATGTACTGAGGATGGTTTTGTTGACATATTCATGTACTGATGATGGTTCTGGTGCTGTATTCATGTACTGATGGTAGTTCTGATGTTGTATTTGTTTATTGATTATGGTTCTGGTGTTATATTATGTACTATTTATAGCTATGGCGTTCGTATGGTTTCATATTTATGTATTATTGATGGTTCTGATGATGAATACATCACAAGATTCATCATCACTAGAGCTATCAGAAGTACATGAATAAAGCACCAAAGCAGCCATTGCTACATGAATATGTGACCAAAAACTGGAATACATCACCAGAACTGCCATAAAAACATTAATATGGCACCAGAACCAGCATGTTTTGTGCAAGCTGTATTTGTCACATTACGAATGCAAAAGCCATCCTAAATATATTTTTATCTATAATGGGAGTGTATTTAGTTTGCATCAGGCCATCAGCCAAATGGTGGACACTTTAAATAAAACCAAATGACTACCATTATAGTTAAGCTACATTATTTTTATAACTATCCTTGAGTCTGATATTTAATATATAGGACATTTAGGTATGAATATAGCTATTTGTCCCTTGTACTATGTAAATGGTCCACAAACAATGATTCTATATATAACTTTGAAATTGCACTCCCTGTTAAGTCACACCCCTAAACAACTTTTTTTTAGTTTTGAAAGGTAACAATTCTAGGAGAAGTGGTCATCAGAGCTTGTTACCTGACCCATCAGAGGGGGTTTGTTAGGGGACCTGTTATCTTAGTCTCTGACATATTTCTGTGCCTTGGGTGGGAGGCGCCATTGGCTTCATCTGCCTACGGCACCAAAATACCATATCCTGGCCCTGATTACAAGGAACCATTTTTATAGCATAGCATTTGTATCAAGTGCTCACTGTTAGACGTTGAGAAAATGTATCTTGTGTCAAGGCAAGTATTCAACTCTTACAATACCAGTGATATTGTAAAAGTATACAGGTGGACTCTAACCACCCTCCTATAATGTCCATAATATTGTAAAAGGGAGTAAGTGGACTCTACCCACCTGCTTCCCAGTTAGGATGATACTAGTATGTTTGTCATGTTGCCCATATGATTTTGCACTGTGCTTTTTCACTATATACTTTGTACCATTGTATTTTAATTGCCAGGCCTCAATGCTGCCAGAGGAAAATGATGAGCTGTGAGATGTGTGTGTGTTTACAGCCCTCACATGTTCTTTTGTTCATGGCATGTGTTAATGTTTTAAAAGTCTGTTTATTTCTAGCCATGTATTCTGTGTGCTTGTGAGTAGTATTTAGTCATGTTAATGATGCAGCAGGTAGGAATAAAAAAATCTGTAATCCGGGAGATAGAAAGGGAATAGGTATAGCCTGAGTGACAGACAGAGGTTTTTTAGGGACTGGTTTCACTTCTGTCAGTGTGAGTTGCAGAGGGACTCTCAAGTGAGCAAGAATAATGTTACTGACTATAATGTTTCAGGCCCCTTTCACACATCAGTTATTGCTGTCAGTCACAATCCGTTGGCTCGACAGATCGACGGATCCATCACAGATTGTGAAAAACTGATGCGATGGATCGTTTTTTTTCGACGGATCCAACTAGGGGGACTGCCAAAAGGATCCTAAAAAAAATCAGAGCATGCTCAGTTAAAAAAAGCGGAATCCATCATCGGATTACATCATTTGATGGATCCGGCGCCCATAGGCTTCCATTCTAGCAAAGGACGGACGGCAATGGATCCGTCGCTGTCTGTTTTTTCGGCGTAGACAAAAACGTTACTTTGTCCGTCGTCTCCTGCCGCCGGACATCCAATTTTCGATGAATCTGGCGAACGTGATAGTGCTCAACTGAGAGAAGATAGGACCTGGGAGAGCAGGGCAAATACATGCTGTCTGAAGCATTTATATCAACAATAGACCAAGTGACAGTGAATGCAAACATATGTTACCTGAAGCTGCTACCACAGATAAAGCCAGGTGAGCACAACTAGTAAGCAGTGGATGAAAAGACAGCTGCACCTTAAATAGTGGACCAAAGACAGGTGGAAGAGCCAAAGATCCAGGAGTATTCCATCCCATTGTGTAAGTGGGGTTTTGAGGACGAAAGCCTGGAGTGTAAGTCTAGGAGCGAACTATCTGGGTGTGCAAGTGGCACTGTGAGGGCAAGTTCAGAGAGAGAACGGATGCAGAGTAAAGTTGCAGATATCGGTGTGCGAGTGATCTTCATGCAGGGCATGTAGAATGTGCGGTGTGTGTAACATGCTATGTGTGTAACGTGTGTGAGTGTGCGTGCGTATGCAGTGCATGAGAATGTGTTTAGCAGACATTGTATGTAGCAACTACATTTACAGACGAGGGCTCATAGGTGTAAACATGTTGTCAGTCACCAAACGGACAAGCCGAATGCGCTCTCATAGTGTGATTGGATGGTTTTTGCTGAAAGAATCAACGTTCTCAGCTGCACTTTTCCCCATGTAAACATGTGCTGCTAATAACATATTTGTGCAGAGACAGAACGAGCGTATTAGTGATAGTCCCCATTATACTTCATCAGTCTCTGTAAAGAGGCCAGTAAACAGGTACAGAAACACTTGAATCTAATTCAATGGCGCTCATTTAACTATACAAAATCGGTTCAAGTAAATGCACCCTAAATATTTCTGTATAAAAGTGCAATATATTAGTATTTATTTATGGTGCATACCCTGCAACCACGGCGGCAGCTTGCTTGCCCTTATATTATCACAATATCACTGCAGCGAAAAGAAAGACTGCCCCAAACAGCATCTGTAATTATTGCACAGAATTGCGTGACTATGCCATTGACTTCAACGGAGAAAAAATAGGTTGTGTGAATGAAAGGAAAGTTGCATATGGAACCATATTGGGACATCAGTCTATACCAAGCCTCAATATGTTTGGTTTCGCTGTTATAATCAATGCATTCAACACCTAAAATGAATAATAAGAAAAAATATATGGGAAAAAAAAGGAAAAAATCTTGAACATCTGCTTATTATGAAACAGTTTAAACATAGGGGACCAATTAAAATTGTATTGCACTTAGTGTAGTCACTATAAACTTAAAAGGCTTATTATGGCTTACCAAAAAGCCACATTTCAGACTTAAGGAACAACCCAGCGCAGAGCATATTATTCATGGGATTGACTTAAATCCATGTGATTCCAGTTTAAGTTCTCATAGCAGAAAGAAATAGATTGGAAGTGTGCAGAGCTAAGTAAGTGATCTATAGCAATAATCCAGGCTATAAACAGCTATGAATGGGTAGTATCAGCAGCTACATAAATCAGTTCACTGAGCCCTACCATGCGCTAAATTACCATCTCTAACAATTGTGTTAGATTATTTCACAAATCATATTTAGCACTTTTTATCTACATTTATTTCACAAATGGGAAATGATAGTGTCACTGGATGATCCATCTGTGCTAAGAATACAACCTACATTTAGGTTCAATAGATGTGAACACGATAGTGTTTTATACTTATGGGGAATTAAAAGGATTTAAGATCATTGACCTGATAAGTCAGAGCTAGCAATAAAGATGAGAAACATGATGATGTGTAAAATTAAATGTATAACTGGTATCATTTAAAATGTATCAGTAAGTGGCCACTTGGGCATACTGTATATTCTCTCTCTATTGACAGGTATCGATCACTTATTAAAGAACTTCTCAATTTAGAGGAACGGGAATAGCAACTGCATCACACTTTTCACCATCGATCGTATCATTGTGTATCTGCTAATATTATCGGTAGTGAAGGAGCTTTTGAGGGAGGGCCAGGTCGAGGCTGAGAATATCTGTTTACACTCGCCTTGACCTCCCGCCACATGAAAACAATGTCCCCTTTGCTGCGTACCTTCGGCTACACCAGGGTGTCCAATTCCAACTTTAAACAAAGAACTTTACTTGTTTTCAATCACAGCATGTCCAGATCAGTTACAGCATCAACACAGAGTTCTGCACCGTTCACATCCTTCACTTTTCTTGTGCTCTTACCTATGTCCTTCAGTATGTACCCAGTTCGTCCCATCTCGACCAGTACCGTAGCATCCTCCCTGTTCAGCTTCACTACGTTGATGAGTTTCCTTGTCTGTTTCGCACCAGACATGAGGGCATCTGCCTATGTAGAAAGCTGCCACATCTTGGAGTGCCCTGCGTCCTAATTCTGCTGCACTTCTGGCCCACTGGCACTGGACAGCTGGGCCTTTTGCTTGAAACGTTACGGAGCTGACCGCCCTGAATGGGCTTTATGACCTCTACTGACTAGGAAAAGGAAAACGCTCTATCTTATCTATGGTTGGCTCCTCCTATGTATACTATGAACACCAATGTACCCCATCTAGTGTCCATCTTGAGGTACTGTACTTTCCCTATCTACACTATGTATAAATATATATACATAGCAGCAACAGAAACATACATTTATAACAAATATACAATATCAACATGAGGAAAGGGAGTGGGACATCACACGGTCCCAGTACACCCATTACAAGCTCATGCTACACCAAGGCACATATGGTAAGTAGTAGTGTTTTTGGTTAAAACTGAAAAATTCATTTATCTACACCACTTCTAGGGGAATATAAAAATCAAAGGGCAAATACTGTGGACTATGGCAGAGATCAAGAGGCACAAATCCAAAATATAAAAAAATGCAAAAAATGTATAGGGGTTCAACAAGAAACGCAGAACTTCATTAGCAAATAAAAAGAAAGATGAAGGAATTTCAGCATCCAGAAAGCACCCACTTATGACAGAAAGCACAGGCGGATGAAAGGCTAAGTGCAGATGAGAAGACTTAGCAATGAAAAATGAAAAGAGTTTTCGGGTGGGAAGAATTTTTGATTTATAAGAATGGTTCCTTAATTTATTTTTTTACTTTTTTGGAATAGATAACTCAAATGTGTGTCCACCAAGCTAAGGGACAGGAAAAGAATGAAAGCATATCATCCTAATGTTGGTAAAGGTTAAAGAGCTCCATAATGTTAAACAGAAACAATGGGAAAAAGTCTACATGCTAAGAAGACAGTTATTAGGAGGAAAGGGAACTTTTGTATATTGTCTTTTGGAAACTAAGCCATGTACATAGGAAAGGTTATAATTTGCTGTTTTGGGGGGGGGGGGGTTCAGCCACTGGATACCCCACAAATCCACACAATATAGCTCCACAAAACTTCAAGCATCCCACTGTTCAATTCATTGCATATGGTTGCTTGTTTAAAACATTTTGGGGAATATTTGTGCCTGGATACAAATTTAAAGCTCTGGCTATGCTTCATTTTATTATTTCAATAAAAAAATAAATAAGCAACATTGCAAATAGTTTTGTTCAAGCTGTTCTGCCCATTAATGTGCAGCAAGTTAATTCACAATGTAGTACCAGTTGTCACCAATAGAGGTCATTAGGTACACATTTATCCTGCTCCAGTATTCAGGAGCATATCGCTTTAAGCCTGTGTTCTGACTAGAACCGCCCCCCTGGTATCGCGGGCAAGAGTAGCCATTTTCCTGCAGATCATTGCTCTTGATAAGCCGAGTCCGGCGAGGCACAAATGTACTTACATGTGTGGGTTATGTTAGAACAGTTATGCAACCACTGTGTAGCAGAGTGTGTAGTTAGGCATGTTGTGCTTTGTTTCATATTGCTATTTCTCTGTATGCAGATAGATGTTTGCCTGTATAAACTAATACAATGCTGACAGCCTAAACTTGCCATAAGATAGCCATGTTAACTGTGTATCTGCCTTATGCTGTGTTAGCTCTGTAATCTCTGTTATTCATGTTATTGCATCCTGTAACATGCTGTAATATGTCAAGTACTGATGTACTGTTATTTCCTTTATAGTTTTAACCTGATCATCCATTATATCGCATATCTCACAATATCATCCACTATTGTTGTTCATCGTTCACCATCTCAATAAATATAGACTTAAGAACCTACACAGTCTGTTTACTGAGGAAATGGATGAAGGTTTAGCCGTATGCTAGAATCCACACAGCATCATACGTGGAGGAAGGCAGAACATAAGTATATATTGCTTTTTAAAGCTCCTTTGTAATGTTTGAAGACCATTGTGTTTTCATAGATACAGACTACAAATAAACACCATGTGTAGTCAGTGCATGCAGTCAAGTGCCACTTCCTTGTTTTATTCCTGCTGTTTTGCTACCAGTAGATTCAGTAGAGTTGCAAGAGGAGGAGGCAGAGGAAATGAAACAAGGCTTGATTTACACTATGCCTACAGTACATTGTTGACAATAGGTGTTGTGAATTCTGTGGCAGAGTTCATTCCTGTGGTCACAAGTGGTACTTCGGCTGATTCTCTCTGGGATCTTCCGTTTGCGGAGGAAAGTGGTACTGCAGCTTCTGAGTTTCCTCCCTCAGGTGATCTGGTGAGCTCGTTAGCTTCTTCTCTACTTAACTCCACCTGATGCTTTGATCTATTCTTCCTGTCAATGTTTCAGTGTGGGACTTGTTTTTTTCCCTGGATCATTCCTGTGGCCTGCTGCTCTGCAAAGCTAAGTTTTGCTTATGTTAGTCGGTGCGGAGGGTCTTTTTGTCCCCTCTGCGTGGTTTTTTATAGGTTTTTGTGCTGACCGCAAAGTTATCTTCCCTATCCTCGTTCTGTTCAGCTAGTCGGGCCTCACTTTGCTAAATCTGTTTCATCTCTATGTTTGTGTTTTCATCTTACTCACAGTCATTATATGTGGGGGGCTGCCTTTTCCTTTGGGGAATTTCTCTGAGGCAAGGTAGGCTTATTTTTCTATCTTCAGGATTAGCTAGTTTCTCAGGCTGTGACGAGGCGCCTAGGTTCTGGTCAGGAGCGCTCCACAGCTACCTTTAGTGTGGTTTGATAGGCTTAGGGATTGCGGTCTGCAGAGTTCCCACGTCTCAGAGCTCGTTCTATTATTTTGGGTTGTTGTCAGTTCACTGTATGTGCTCTGACCTCCATGTCCATTGTGATTCTGAATTGCCTTTCATAACAGTACAGGAAGCCCATAGTGCTAATGATTCTCAATAGAGGGAAAAAAGAAGTTCTGAGACCATTTTTTTTTCTTTGCACTGTGTTTTGTCTTTTTTTTCCCCTAGACATTTGGGTGGTTCAGGACACAGGTGTAGCAATGGACATTAAAGGTCTGTCTTCATGTGTGGATCAGCTCACGGCAAGAGTTCAAAATATTCAAGATTTTGTGGTCCAGAATTCTTTACTTGAACCGAGAATTCCTATTCCAGATTTGTTTTTTGGAGATAGAACTAAATTTCTGAGTTTCAAAAATAATTGTAAACTATTTCTGGCTTTGAAACCTCGCTCTTCTGGTGACCCAATTCAACAGGTTAGGATCGTCATTTCTTTTTTGCGCAGCGACCCTCAGGACTGGGCGTTTTCTCTTGCGTCAGGAGATCCTGCATTGAGTAATATCGATGCGTTTTTCCTGGCACTTGGGTTGCTGTACGATGAGCCTAATTCAGTGGATCAGGCAGAAAAAAATTTGCTGGCTCTTTGTCAGGCTCAGGATGAGATAGAGGTATATTGTCAGAAATTTAGAAAGTGGTCAGTGCTCACTCAATGGAATGAATCTGCGCTGGCAGCAATATTCAGAAAGGGTCTCTCTGAAGCCCTTAAGGATGTCATGGTTGGATTTCCTATGCCTGCTGGTTTGAATGAGTCTATGTCTTTGGCCATTCAGATCGGTCGACGCTTGCGTGAGCGTAAACCTGTGCACCATTTGGCGGTATTACCTGAGCTTAAACCTGAGCCTATGCAGTGTGATAGGACCTTGACCAGAGTTGAACGGCAAAAACATAGACGTCTGAATGGTCTGTGTTTCTACTGTGGTGATTCCACTCATGCTATCTCTGATTGTCCTAAGCGCACTAAGCGGTTCGCTAGGTCTGCCACCATTGGTACTGTACAGTCAAAATTTCTTCTGTCCGTTACCTTGATCTGCTCTTTGTCATCATATTCTGTCATGGCATTTGTGGATTCAGGCGCTGCCCTGAATTTGATGGACTTGGAATATGCTAAGCGTTGTGGGTTTTTCTTGGAGCCCTTGCAGTGTCCTATTCCATTGAGAGGAATTGATGCTACGCCTTTGGCCAAGAATAAGCCTCAATACTGGACCCAGCTGACCATGTGCATGGCTCCTGCACATCAGGAGGTTATTCACTTTCTGGTGTTGCATAATCTGCATGATGTGGTCGTGTTGGGGTTGCCATGGCTACAAGCCTATAATCCAGTATTAGATAGGAAATCCATGTCGGTGTCCAGCTGGGGTTGTCAGGGGGTACATGGTGATGTTCCATTTCTGTCAATTTCGTCATCCACTCCTTCTGAGGTCCCAGAGTTCTTGTCTGATTACCGGGATGTATTTGATGAGCCCAAGTCCAATACCCTACCTCCGCATAGGGATTGTGATTGTGCTATCAATTTGATTCCTGGTAGTAAATTCCCAAAAGGTCGATTGTTTAATTTGTCCGTGCCTGAGCACACCGCTATGTGCAGTTATGTGAAGGAATCCCTGGAGAAGGGGCATATTCGCCCATCATCGTCGCCATTAGGAGCAGGGTTCTTTATTGTAGCCAAGAAGGATGGTTCGCTGAGACCTTGTATAGATTACCGCCTTCTTAATAAGATCACGGTTAAATTTCAGTACCCCTTGCCATTGTTATCTGATCTGTTTGCTCGGATTAAGGGGGCTAGTTGGTTCACAAAGATAGATCTTCGTGGTGCGTATAATCTGGTGCGAATTAAGCAAGGTGATGAATGGAAAACTGCATTTAATACGCCCGAGGGTCATTTTGAGTATCTCGTGATGCCGTTCGGACTTGCCAATGCTCCATCAGTGTTTCAGTCCTTTATGCATGACATCTTCCGAGAGTACCTGGATAAATTCCTGATTGTGTACTTGGATGACATTTTGATCTTCTCGGATGATTGGGAGTCTCATGTGAAGCAGGTCAGAACGGTTTTTCAGGTCCTGCGTGCTAATTCTTTGTTTGTGAAGGGATCAAAGTGTCTCTTTGGTGTGCAGAAGGTTTCATTTTTGGGGTTCATCTTTTCCCCTTCTACTATCGAGATGGATCCTGTTAAGGTCCAAGCCATCCATGATTGGACTCAGCCGACATCTCTGAAAAGTCTGCAAAAGTTCCTGGGCTTTGCTAATTTTTATCGTCGCTTCATCTGCAATTTTTCTAGTATTGCTAAACCATTGACCGATTTGACCAAGAAGGGTGCTGATGTGGTCAATTGGTCTTCTGCTGCTGTGGAAGCTTTTCAAGAGTTGAAGCGTCGTTTTTCTTCTGCCCCTGTGTTGTGTCAACCAGATGTTTCTCTTCCGTTCCAGGTCGAGGTTGATGCTTCTGAGATTGGAGCAGGGGCTGTTTTGTCGCAGAGCGGTTCTGGTTGCTCAGTGATGAAACCATGCGCTTTCTTTTCCAGGAAGTTTTCGCCTGCTGAGCGTAATTATGATGTGGGCAACCGAGAGTTGCTGGCCATGAAGTGGGCATTCGAGGAGTGGCGTCATTGGCTTGAAGGAGCTAAGCATCGCGTGGTGGTATTGACTGATCATAAGAACTTGACTTATCTCGAGTCTGCCAAGCGCTTGAATCCTAGACAAGCTCGTTGGTCGTTGTTTTTTTCCCGTTTTGACTTTGTGATTTCGTACCTTCCGGGCTCTAAAAATGTGAAGGCGGATGCTCTGTCTAGGAGTTTTGTACCCGACTCTCCGGGTTTATCTGAGCCGGCGGGTATCCTCAAGGAGGAGTAATTGTGTCTGCCATCTCCCCTGATTTGCGGCGGGTGTTGCAAAAATTTCAGGCTAATAAACCTGATCGTTGCCCAGCGGAGAAACTGTTTGTCCCTGATAGGTGGACGAATAGAGTTATCTCTGAACTTCATTGTTCGGTGTTGGCTGGTCATCCTGGAATCTTTGTACCAGAGAGTTAGTGGCTAGATCCTTTTGGTGGCCCTCTCTGTCGCGGGATGTGCGTGCTTTTGTGCAGTCCTGTGGGATTTGTGCTCGGGCTAAGCCCTGCTGTTCTCGTGCCAGTGGGTTGCTTTTGCCCTTGCCGGTCCCGAAGAGGCCTTGGACACATATCTCTATGGATTTTATTTCTGACCTTCCCGTTTCTCAAAAGATGTCAGTCATTTGGGTGGTCTGTGATCGCTTTTCTAAGATGGTCCATCTGGTACCCTTGTCTAAATTGCCTTCCTCCTCTGATTTGGTGCCTTTGTTCTTCCAGCATGTGGTTCGTTTGCATGGCATTCCAGAGAATATTGTTTCTGATAGAGGTTCCCAGTTTGTTTCGAGGTTTTGGCGAGCCTTTTGTGGTAGGATGGGCATTGACTTGTCTTTTTCCTCGGCTTTCCATCCTCAGACTAATGGCCAGACCGAGCGAACCAATCAGACCTTGGAAACATATCTGAGGTGCTTTGTTTCTGCTGATCAGGATGACTGGGTGTCCTTTTTGCCTTTGGCTGAGTTCGCCCTTAATAATCGGGCCAGCTCGGCTACCTTGGTTTCACCGTTTTTCTGCAATTCTGGGTTCCATCCTCGTTTCTCTTCTGGACAGGTTGAGTCTTCGGACTGTCCTGGTGTGGATACTGTGGTGGACAGGTTGCAGCAGATTTGGACTCAGGTAGTGGACAATTTGACCTTGTCCCAGGAGAAGGCTCAACTTTTCGCTAATCGCAGACGCCGTGTGGGTCCCCGACTTCGTGTTGGGGATCTGGTTTGGTTATCTTCTCGTCATATTCCTATGAAGGTTTCCTCTCCTAAGTTTAAACCTCGTTTTATTGGTCCGTATAGGATTTCTGAGGTTCTTAATCCTGTGTCTTTTCGTCTGACCCTTCCAGATTCTTTTTCCATACATAACGTATTCCATAGGTCATTGTTGCGGAGATACGTGGCACCTATGGTTCCATCTGTTGAGCCTCCTGCCCCGGTTTTGGTGGAGGGGGAATTGGAGTATATTGTGGAGAAGATTTTGGATTCTCGTGTTTCAAGACGGAAACTCCAGTATCTGGTTAAATGGAAGGGTTATGCTCAGGAGGATAATTCCTGGGTTTTTGCCTCTGATGTCCATGCTCCCGATCTTGTTCGTGCCTTTCATGTGGCTCATCCTGGTCGGCCTGGGGGCTCTGGTGAGGGTTCTGTGACCCCTCCTCAAGGGGGGGGTACTGTTGTGAATTCTGTGGCAGAGTTCACTCCTGTGGTCACAAGTGGTACTTCGGCTGATTCTCTCTGGGATCTTCCGTTTGTGGAGGAAAGTGGTACTGCAGCTTCTGAGTTTCCTCCCTCAGGTGATCTGGTGAGCTCGTTAGCTTCTTCTCTACTTAACTCCACCTGATGCTTTGATCTATTCTTCCTGTCAATGTTTCAGTGTGGGACTTGTTTTTTTCCCTGGATCATTCCTGTGGCCTGCTGCTCTGCAAAGCTAAGTTTTGCTTATGTTAGTCGGTGCGGAGGGTCTTTTTGTCCCCTCTGCGTGTTTTTTTATAGGTTTTTGTGCTGACCGCAAAGTTATCTTCCCTATCCTCGTTCTGTTCAGCTAGTCGGGCCTCACTTTGCTAAATCTGTTTCATCTCTATGTTTGTGTTTTCATCTTACTCACAGTCATTATATGTGGGGGGCTGCCTTTTCCTTTGGGGAATTTCTCTGAGGCAAGGTAGGCTTATTTTTCTATCTTCAGGATTAGCTAGTTTCTCAGGCTGTGACGAGGCGCCTAGGTTCTGGTCAGGAGTGCTCCACGGCTACCTTTAGTGTGGTTTGATAGGCTTAGGGATTGCGGTCTGCAGAGTTCCCACGTCTCAGAGCTCGTTCTATTATTTTGGGTTGTTGTCAGTTCACTGTATGTGCTCTGACCTCCATGTCCATTGTGATTCTGAATTGCCTTTCATAACAAATAGGGCAGGAAACATCTCCTAACCCACATGCCATTGTGCCAAAGTACAAAAGCTAAGCCAAAAGTAAGCCAAGAGTATCGCAATATCTAGTCAAATGCACTTTTTCTATATAATTGTGAAAGACTTTATTGAACCCCTTCAAAGCGCTTAAATGCAAACATAGGCTTAGTAATATCCAAGTTACCGCATCAACGTCTGGCTACGGGAAAATGAATGGAAACCAGTGGTAAGCAACAGCCTGTTTCATAACACATTGCACTTACAGACTTTTATGAATTTTAAAATGTAAAAATGGTTAAAAATAATTCCTTGTTGCGGTCAGATGACCGCTGTGGCAGTATTTCTATCTACAAATGGTATACACAGAAGAAGCCATGACTTTTTGACAAGCAGTGGTCCACAAGTTATCTCTGTTTTGGGGAGTAGCAGCAGTGTTTTTTGTTAAATTAAGACATTATAGATTTTTAACAAATCCCACATTATCCTCTTTTTAGAACTGGCTTACTGCTTGGAAAATGAGGAAGCAATGGTTTTTTATCAAGCCATCCAAAAGTTGTACCTTTTTATGGAAGCAGCAACAGGTTTGCTGTTTTGAAAGTATAGAAGCAGTGGCTAGTTAACAAGTTTTCCCCAAATTATCCCTTTTTCAGACTTATTTACCTTTTGCATGTTAGGGTTCCCAGCAGCAGTACATTATAATTATAGAACACAATGGCTAGGCAAGCGATGTGTGGCTGTCTATTGGTAGTGGGAGCAGGTGCATGGTAAAGAATTTGATCAGACAGGTAATCCTCAGGGAGCAGCAGCAGTAGCATGGCATAGAATAAATAACATGATTGACAGGGTAGAGATGCTAAACTGGACAGGAGATGTTGGCCCTGGTGGCAGAAGAACAGTGTAGAACACAATGAACAGGCAGGCAAATACTAAGGCAAATCCAATCAATGTATGAACCATAATTTAATGAAAATCAGCACTGATCCATGTCTGATTAATTTTTACAAATCTTAGATTTTCTAAACTTGCAGCAGACAATCTGATCAATATATGCTTTACAAAGCAACCTGCACCACTGAATACCTTCTCTAACAGTATACTGGAGGCTGGACAAGAAAGTTTGTCCATAGCAAACATGGTCATTTATTACTACTAGCCTAGTCTGCTAATCCAGAAATTCATAAGGTTTGGTCTCAGGGTCTCTGCAGGTGAAAATATATGGAGGTATGGCTGTTCTGGAGGTGCATCTGTCCAGATGTGGGGCAGGTTGGTGCAGCAGTTAAAAGCCTTTATTCATCACATCCTATATACTGAAATCAGTGCTTCAGCCTTGCCTACTCGTTGTAGCTCTAGTACTAGAATGGACAGGGGAGCATTGGCTATGCGAGGAGCAGAGTATGGTCATCGTAAGGAACATAAATGTTAAAAAACTGACCCGTTACATCCAAATATAAACTAGGTGTGAACAGGTGCTTACCTAGAGTCACTAACTCATATACAATCAAACAAATAAAGCACCACTCTGTAGCACCATGGCATGAAAATTTTGAAATATGAAAATTGAATTGCATTATTGCACTAGAAATATGAAAAATTGAGAATGCTTAGCACATAAATTGGCCAATTCATGTGTACCTGGAAGCCACGTTAAGGCGATTCCCATTTCCAGGACCTAACTTAATGCCAATCCTCTCTTAGAATAAAGTCTTCATCTGTATGGGAACTTAATGTGAATCCTCTCTTAGACTGAAATCTATATCTCTGTGGAGGGGTAGGGTCCTACTGTGATTAAAAATGCCTGAGGCTAAATGGAGGAGTGCTCAGTCAGAAGGCTAATGAATACAAATCTAAAAAAAATGACAGTCACATCCAGGGGTGGATTAAGGGTAGCCAGGGCCCCGGGCTGTTTGGACACTGTGGTCCCCCCAGGTCATGTGAAGGGGTCATGTGATGGGGTCATGTGATGGGTCATGCAACGGGGTCATCATATACCTGAACCAGATTATTCCAGAAAAATAGTTGCTGTGTGAAACTATAACCTTTCAAACATCCATCAGTTAGGAAGAAGAAAAAAAGCAAAAAAAAACAATAAGTGCCAGTACTTACAGGAGATCTGTACTTAGTATGCAGTGTCTGTGTTGAGTTAATACAGTGATCACCGGTGACATTATACACAGGAGCTCTGTATATAGTATACAGTGTATAGTGTCAGTCTATAGGTAGCAAACTTACTCACCAGTGACGTCTCTAGGTGAAGTCCTTCATCTTTCATCCAGCACAGACTGCCATCATTTCATCCAGCCAGGACTCGTCTCTGCAGGAAATAACACAGTTATCTTGAGCCCCACTTGCAGAACACATTAATTAATTTTTCCCAACTTCTACAGTACACCACATGAAGAAAAAGAGGCAACATAGTGTCACTCTACACAGTAACAGGACCGCCCCCCATTTAAAACAGTATCCTCAAAAAATAAAATGAATACATGACTGCAGTAATAATATCCCTTAATTAGCCCCTATGGTAATAATATTACCCCATCCTGGCCCAGTGTAGCTTATTCCTGGCGTCAGCCATATGTTCTCCCATCTTGCCCTCATAAGTATCCATTCTACCCCATATGATCTCCCCATCCTGCCCCATCAGTCTCCATCATATCAATCCTGCCCCATGATCCTGCACGATCTGTCTCCAATCCTGCCCCATGTCTTACATTCTGCCCCATGTCTCCAATTATGCCCCATCTGTCTCCAGTCCTGTCCCCAGTGTGTCCAGCATCTCTGCCCCCAGTGTCCAGCATCTCTGCCCCAGTGTCCAGAATCTCTGCCCCCAGTGTCCAGCATCTCTGCCACCAGTGTCCAGCATCTCTGCTCCCAATGTGTCCAGCATCGTGCCCCCAGTGTGTCCAGCATTCTGCCCCTAGTGTGTCCAGCAATCTGCCCCAGTGTCTCCAGCATATTTCCCCCAGTGTGTCCAGCAATCTGCCCCAGTGTCTCCAGCATATTGCCCTCAGTGTGTCCAGCATTCTGCCCCAGTGTGTCCAGCATATTGCCCCCAGTGTGTCAAGCATTCTGCCCCCAGTGTGTCCAGCATATTGCCCCTAGTGTATCCAGCATATTGCCCCCAGTGTCTCCAGCATATTGCCCCCAGTGTGTCCAGCATTCTGCCCCCAGTGTGTCCAGCAATCTGCCCCCAGTGTGTCCAGCATATTGCCCCCAGTGTGTCCAGCATCTTGCCCCCAGTGTGTCCAGCATATTGTCCCCAGTGTGTCCAGCATTCTGCCCCAGTGTGTCCAGCATTCTGCCCCAGTGTGTTCAGCAATCTGCCCCCTGTGTGTCCAGCATATTGCCCCCAGTGTATCCAGCATATTGTCCCTAGTGTGTCCAGCAATCTGCCCCAGTGTCTCCCGCATATTGCCCTCAGTGTGTCCAGCATTCTGCCCCAGCGTGTCCAGTATTCTGCCCCAGTGTGTCCAGCAATCTTCCCCCAGTGTGTACAGCATATTGCCCCCAGTATGTCCAACATATTGTCCCCAGTGTGTCCAGCAATCTGCCCCAGTGTCTCCAGCATATTGCCCCCAGTGTGTCCAGCAATGTGCCCCAGTGTCTCCAGCATATTGCCCCCAGTGTGTCCAGGAATCTGCCCCACTGTCTCTAGTATATTGCCCCCAGTGTGTCCAGCATTCTGCCCCCAGTGTGTCCAGCAATCTGCCCCCAGTGTGTCCAGCATATTGCCCCCCGTGTGTCCAGCATCCTGCCCCCAGTGTGTCCAGCATATTGCCCCCAGTGTGTCCAGCATATTGCCCCCACTGTGTCCAGCAATCTGCCCCAGTATCTCCAGCATATTGGCCCCAGTGTGTCCAGCACCCTGCCCCCAGTGTGTCCATCAATCTGCCCCCAGTGTGTCCAGCATATTGCCCCCCGTGTGTCCAGCATCCTGCCCCCAGTGTGTCCAGCATATTGCCCCCAGTGTGTCCAGCATATTGCCCCCACTGTGTCCAGCAATCTGCCCCAGTGTCTCCAGCATATTGCCCCCAGTGTGTCCAGCATCCTGCCCCCAGTGTGTCCAGTATATTGCCCCCAGTGTGTCCAGCAATCTGCCCCCAGTATGTCCAACATATTGTCCCCAGTGTGTCCAGCATCCTGCCCCCAGCATGTCCAGCGTATTGCCCCCAGTGTGTCCAGCATCCTGCCCCCAGTGTGTCCAGCAATCTGCCCCCAGTGTGTCCAACATATTGTCCCCAGTGTGTCCAGCATCCTGCCCCCAGCGTATCCAGCATATTGCCCCTAGTGTGTCCAGCATCCTGCCCCCAGTGTGTCCAGCATTTTTCCCCCAGTGTGTGCAGCATACTGCCCCCAGTGTGTCCAGCATATTGCCCCCAGTGTGTCCAGCATACTGCCCCCAGTGTGTCCAGCATATTGCCCCAGTGTGTCCAGCATTCTGCCCCAGTGTGTCTAGCAATCTGCCCCCAGTGTTTCCAACATATTGTCCCCAGTGTGTCCAGCATCCTGCCCCCAGCGTGTCCAGCATATTGCCCCCAGTGTGTCTAGCATCCTGCCCCCATTGTGTCCAGCATATTGCCCCCAGTGTCTTCAGCATTCTGCCCACAGTGTGTCCAGCATCCTGCCCCCAGTGTGTCCAGCATATTGCCCCCAGTGTGTCCAGCATCCTGCCCCCAGTGTGTCCAGCATATTGCCCCTAGTGTGTCCAGCATACTGACTCCGGTGTGTCCAGCATATTACCCCCAGTGTGTCCAGCATTCTGGCCCGGGCCCCCCGGATTGCCGTTTGCAATTAAAAAAAAACACGAGTTCTCCTCACCTGTCCACGCCCCAGCGGTGAAGCTCCCTCCACGCTGCTGAAGTGTGCACTCGCTGGCGACTGATAATGACGTCAGACGCCGGCGACGTGCGTGCTGCGGCTGACTTCAGCTGCCTGCCTCCAATTGGCTGGCGGCTGTTAACTATTGATGTGCAGGCGCGAGACTGCACGTCAATAGCGTTAAACTGCCGCAGCGCTGGTAGAGGCCTGGTGAGCAGATGAAGGCTTTAGCGCCGAAACGCGCGTTGGGGACGGTGGACCACACGGGGCTCCAGACATCAGCAGGTAATATTGTGACTCTTTGACCGGGTTTTCTACTCCTCTCACTACTTTCAGATGTGGTATACAGCCCTTCTGTTTCTTGGTCGCTCTAAGGTGTGCATTTATACTTTGGATCTTATGCTTATGCTGGTTACTGGCACATTATGGAGTTACCTTAATTAATTTTGTATACTTATGTACACCTGCTGGTGCTTGGCCTCCCTGTGTGTTTCCACCCTCGCTTTGGCTTAAACCCCTGTCACATCCCATGTACTTTAATATATTTATCTCAATAAAGTTGTATATTTTTATAGATTGATTCGTGGTGGTGCATGTTTTCTACTTGGAGTTAGGTGATGTAAGGTAGACAGCCAACCTATATTCAACTGTCCTGCCGCTGTTTGAAGTAATGCTTGAAGTCTGTTACTTCCTCGGCATTCCGGCCACCGGCTACGCGCCTCAGTAGGATGTTGCCGATCTCAGGGCATGACTCATACTGGTCTATCTCCTTGTGCTGTGATCTCGTTTCTCACTTCTCCACAATATCCTTTGCTTCGTGTCCTTCCTTAGGATGCCGCCGCAAGGTAGTGCAGGCGCGGCTCCGTAACGATCTGTCCTTTCTGCTAGGTACCTGCCAGGAACCCACCCCTGACAGGTCCTCCCTGGAGCTCTCCCAGGCTGCATTCTCTCTAACTTCCTATCCAATCCCCAGTTTTACCAGAGTGTGAGGAGTGGCCTAATACATAGTGCCTTTTGCTCCCCCTGGTGGCCGGAGTGTGAAGTATAATGTGTGACTGTGATACCTGGTCAGGTGTACTCCTTTAGTGCAATCAGGCATAACATCACTCTCCTTAGTGGCAGAGCGACATTACTGCAACGACCAGGACTGTAGGACGCTGCACTTCCCCCCGGTTAAATCCAGTTCTCCCGGACTGGGAAAAGAAGAACAACAATACATGTTAGAAAAAGACATACAAAATTTTGAAATGCTATGAATAGGTAAATATAACAATGCTTCCCTTTATGGGAGGTGAGGTCGCTTGAACGTTACAAACAGAAACATATTGAAACATTTTAAATAACATCCTAACTTACTGACTATAAATAATTTCCTTTACCCAGCCGGGTATTCTACTAAGTGCAAATCTTTGAACAATAATTTAACTTTTCCTTTAAGGGTGTATAGGCTGAACCCACTAAAGGCTTACTATAAAACACTATGGTACAAAGTTAACATTTTCTTTACTTCTTCGACTTCACATATGCAGGACCGCCTAGCTACTTGTCTGGGCCTACTGCATCTCTTCTTCTAGGTTCACAGCAACCATCTCTCTATGGTTTTCAGGAGGACTCACTAACCCCTACGGGTTCACTTACTAGCTCTCTAGCTACATGTTATCTACTATGTAAACATTATTGCTATCTTACTACTTAAGGCAACATTAGCAAAGTGCAACAAGTAAACATTCCCTTTAAGAGGAAAAATCAGTCTTCTCTGAGATAATGCAAACAATCAACAAGTCACTAATCAACTTTAAGACAAGAGAAACTTTCACGTCGTCATCAGGAATAGTTTCTTCGCAAAGTCTTCTTTCCTTGTAAAACCAGTAGAGAGCACCTTTAAGAAGGTGCAAACTATTTACAGAACCAGTTTGTGAATCATTCACCGTCCATGATTCGGCAGTCTCTGGAAACAATGATGAACTTGTGCAAAGAAAAACGTAAAACAATAGGGATCCCGGGTCAACAAACGGATCCCTTTAAGGAATTAACCCTAAGCGGGTTTTAAGCAGCAATGACCAGGAAACAGTTAACTATTTACATTTTTCGGTTCTCCGAGGTTTAGTGCTGTAACTCAGGGGGTAGCACCGGTGGAGGTAGCCCAGCTGGACACTGGCGGCTACCAGGTGCTACATAAGGGGCTCCCTCACTCCACACAGGGGTCTGGGTAACCACAGTTCTTTGTTTAGGAGCGGCTGGAGCACCGGTCCTCACGGCAGTCAACTCCTTGGCAACTACGGTGGTAGTAGTGGTGACAGTGCAGGTGGTGGTCCTGACAATTGTACCTGTCGGGGTGATTACAGTGGTCTTTGTAACCGCAGAAGTCTGGCCACAAGGGGACACTGTCGCTACAGGAGACGGTTGGGCTGGAGCCTTGGCCTGGTGCGCTACCGGACCTCTCTTCTTATGCACATCTAAGGCAAACCAGCCCTTCTCCCTAAAGTGTCTGGTATAAGTGACGATGTCTCCCGGGTAAAGATCTCGGTCGGGGTGTCCCTCCAGGAGATGCGACTCTACGTCCCGGCGGTTGATGAACACCTCCGTGTACAGCCCGGGCTCCTTAATAAAGCCCCAACCTCCGCGGAGCCGGAAGGCTACGACTTGGCCTTGCTTCCACGGGGCCGGGTGCGTGCTGCGGTCCTTGCGGGCCTTGGCCTTGACCGTCAGGTCTCTCCGGTCGTAGGCCTGACGCTGGGCCTGGTATTCGGCCTCCTTCTCTTCCCACTTCCAGGCAAGTTGGGCCTGATATCTTTCCCAGCTGAAGACCTCCACTTTCTCTCCCTCCTGCCCTTCGGCCCCGGGGAACCCCATGAAATCTGACCCGGGGTTTACCCAGCGGCATACAGTCCGCTCGGCATAGACTTCACCCGGCAGGGTAGTGGGCGCAATCGGGGCCTTGAGGAACCGCTCCATACCCATGGCTTGGTCCCAGGGGTCAAGACGCTGTCGAGTGCCGTGGGGTGGTGGCGCTGCGACCGGGCCCACCAACAAGTCCTCCATCACCGGGGCAGGGGCAGTGTACTCACCCGCCACCACGATGTCCTGGGGGTCAGCTGGCTCTGCCAACGGTTGGCACCAAAACGGGGTCGGCAGGGGTTTCGGTCACGGCACAAGCGGCGGCACAAGCATTGATGGATCTTCCGCAGGTGCTCTTTGAGACGAGGACTTGGTCTCCACCTGCAGCTGCAGGAGTTGATCGATCAGCTCCTCCATTCCAAGCTGCAGGGAATCGGTATCAGCAGTGAAGGCTTTGCCACGGTGCTCCTCCGGGTAGCTGGGGGAGTCTCCGGCTTCGACCCCACACTCTGGCTCCGGGTAACTTGTCATGGCGTCCTCCACGTGGATGCTGTTTTCCTTGTCCTTTTCCCGCTCTCCTCTACGTGGGCGGTTTCATTTCCTTGGTCTCCACCCACCATTGAGGATCAGGAGGTGGATCTCGGCGGCTGACGGACACGTCCTCAAGGTACAGAAATATTTAGACTGGGTGGCCATTACTTTTCGCGCTTCTCATTTCGTTCACGCCCACAACTCCACGCCCTTCTTCTCCTGTGCTCCTCGTGGCGCGGCAATGGCGGCGGTTTTGGCGGGAATCTTGGTGGCAAATAGCAATACACAGTCTTTGCAATAAATCACAGTTCAAGCACAATTTAATCACAGTTCCAAGGCACACATGACCTGATTCTGCAGACTTAAGTACATCCTGTTCGTGACGCCAAGTTGGAGCGCCCCCAGACGCAGGGCCACGGGGTACTCGGAAACGGTCCTCTCTGTCTCGGTGCTGGGGTCGTCACGGTGGCTGGACCCGGTCCGTGACCCTGCTAAGGGGTGTCCAATGAAAGGGTGATGAAAGTTTGTCAAGGGTTCGTGACGCCACTTGTGGTATTCGGTCAGGGTGACCGACGCTTCTTAGGGGTCCGCTGGGGTGATGGAATGGCAGCTAGATGGTATACCTTCCCACAGGTGAAGTATATCCCCAGGGCTTCTCAGTAGTGTAGGTGGTGATGATGTGAGGCACGATTAATAACGAGGACACAGGGTTGCAGTCTCTTTACCTCTTTACTGACGACTTCGGGGTCCGCAATCCAGAGCACTGCTAACAGGTCTGGCTGAGTCTGGCCAGTCCGAAGGCACATCCAGAGTTCCCTTTGCAGGTGGAAATCAGTGCCTACCAACTAGCACCTGTGTGTTGTAGTCCTTCCCTGCTGAGCATCACGGCATAGTCCTCACAACTTTCGTATTCGTTTGTTCTCTCCGTCCCCAAAGTTTATCTGGCTAGGATGCACCCGTTTGACGGGAAGGCCTGGAGTTATTCTGGGACCCTAGAGATGCCCCTCTCCCACAATTGCCCCCTATGTCTGCTTAGGTTATGTAAGGTAGACAGCCAACCTATAATCACCTGTCCTGCCGCTGTTTGAAGTAATGCTTGAAGTCTGTTACTTTCTCGGCATTCCGGCCACCGGCTACGCGCCTCAGTAGGATGTTGCCGATCTCGGGGCACGACTCCTACTGGTCTATCTCCTTGTGCTGTGATCTCGTTTCTCACTTCTCCACAATATCCTTCGCTTCATGTCCTTCCTTCGGATGCCGCCGCAAGGTAGTGCAGGCGCGGCTCCGTAACGATCTGTCCTTTCTGCTAGGTACCTGCCAGGAGCCCACCCCTGACAGGTCCTCCCTGGAGCTCTCCCAGGCTGCGTTCTCTCTAACTTCCTATCCAACCCCCAGTTTTACCAGAGTGTTAGGAGTGGTCTAATACATAGTGCCTTTTGCTCCCCCTGGTGGCCGGAGTGTGAAGTATAATGTGTGACTGTGATACCTGGTCAGGTGAACTGCTTTAGTGCAATCAGACATAACGTCACTCCCCTTAGTGACAGAGCGACATTACTGCAACGACCAGGACTCTGGGGCGCTGCAATAGCATGGGTCTGACAGCATCGATACACATTAGTTATAACTTGGCTTGATGCTAATGATACACCCATAATACCATATGCAATATAACAAACAGCTTGCCATGCTTGCCTGCATGAACAAGGAACCTGTTATTTCACTTTCTGCTTCCTGCTGTGAAAGTTGATTATCATGACCAGCATTGTCATCATAAATTTAATATTCTACTCCCTTCTCCACATCCTGCTACATGTAACATTGACCTTGAGAGTGGCCAACATCCCCAGTGAGGCAATGAAGAAACAGAAGTTTGTACACGACCCCCATTGCATCCTTGTGTTTGTTTCCAATATAAATATAAGGGAGATATCATCATTGATCAATACAGACAGATTTTGTAGCCTCTGAATAATTTCAGTAGGCAAGAGGAATCCCTCATCAGCTGCCAATGGTGGATTTCAAAGTACCGTATATACTCGAGTATAAGCCGAGATTTTCAGCCCATTTTTTTGGGCTGAAAGTCCCCCTCTCGGCTTCTACTCGAGTCATATACCCGGGTGTCAGCAGGGAAGGGGGAGCGGGGGCTGTGTAATCATACTTACCTGCTCCCAGCGCGGTCCCTGCAGTCCCTGGCTTCTCCGGCGCTGCAGATTCTTCCTGCACTGAGCGGTCACATGGCACCGCTCATTACAGAAATGAATAGGCAGCTCCACCCCCATAGGGGAGGAGCCGCATATTCATTGCTGTAAATGATCGGTGCCATGTGACCGCTCAATTACAGGAAGAAGCTGCAGCGCCGGAGAAGTCAGGGACTGCAGGGACCGCGCCACAGCAGGTAAGGGGAGCGCAGCGCTATAATTACCTGCTCCTCGCTCCGGCTCCGTCTGCAGCGTCCTCTAGCAATGACGCTCAGGTTAGAGGGCGCTGTGACGTAGTCAGTGCGCGCCCTCTGCTGAGCGTCAGTGCTGGAGACGGAGCCGCAGAGGAGCAGGTAATTATTGAAAGCGCCGGCGTCCTGAGAAGAGAGGTGAGTATGTGATTTTTTTTTTTTTTATGGCAGCACCAGCAGCATTCTAAGGAGCACCTATGGGGCCATAAAGGTGCAGAGCATATAAGGGGCACAGCATTATAAGGAGCACCTATGGGGCCATAAAGGTGCAGAGCATATATGGGGCACAGCATTATAAGGAGCACCTATGGGGCCATAAAGGTGCAGAGCATATAAGGGGCACAGCATTATAAGGAGCACCTATGGGGCCATAAAGGTGCAGAGCATATAAGGGGCACAGCATTATAAGGAGCACCTATGGGGCCATAAAGGTGCAGAGCATATAAGGGGCACAGCATTATAAGGAGCATCTATGGGGCCATAAAGGTGCAGAGCATATATGGGGCACAGCATTATAAGGAGCACCTATGGGGCCATAAAGGTGCAGAGCATATATGGGGCACAGCATTATAAGGAGCACCTATGGGGCCATAAAGGTGCAGAGCATATATGGGGCACAGCATTATAAGGAGCACCTATGGGGCCATAAAGGTGCAGAGCATATATGGGGCACAGCATTATAAGCAGCACCTATGGGGCCATAATCAAAGGTGCAGAGCATTCTATATAGCACAGTTGTATATGGAGCATCTATGGGGCAATAATGAACGGTATGGAGCATCTATTTTTATTTTTGAAATTCACCGGTAAATGCTGCATTTTCTACCCTAGGCTTATACTCGAGTCAATAAGTTTTCCCAGTTTTTTGTGGCAAAATTAGGGGGGTCGGCTTATACTCGGGTCGGCTTATACTCGAGTATATACGGTAACTCAATCTACAGTTTGCCCGCCCCATAATAAAATTAGTAATTGCTTTACACTACCTGTATATACTCTCCAACATATGCAGTATTGAATTTCAGTTCATTACAACTTCCCAAATTATGTGGCACTCAGTTAAACCATTCTGTTTTTGCAAAACCTGGAGGATATGTTTCACCGAGTAAATGCACAGACACTCTCCTGAGTGTACATAATTATATTCTGGATATGAACCATGCACTAGATATGAGTTACTTTTCCCAAACATAAGGTAGCCACATCATTTGAGCATTTTGGCTTACAACCATGCTGTCAGAACAAGAACCCAGCAGCTCTTGTGCATCTGGCTGTAGGTCTTCCCTCTGAGCTATTCAGCTTGCAGGACAGTTCCTTGCTAACCCAGATACTAGAAGACACAAAAGAGAATGGTAAAACCAAAAACACTCAGTTTGAAAAAATGTTTGCAGTAATCCGCAAGTGCTAGTAAAAGATGTAAATAACAGGGTATTTGGTTGATACGTTTTTTGCAAAAAATGTATACTAAGCTGCTCTACCAATCTTCACGGTATACCCATATCAGAGCAGTCCTAACTAATGTATGCAATCCCTATCTGATGTATTTAAAAACCTGATCATCTGTACATTACCTGTGTGAACAGGGTTCAGAGAGGAAAAATCCATGTGTGCATACAGGGTAGAACAGCTTTTGTGCAGCTAGCCCAAGAGGAGTGGTGGAACTCCCCAGTCTTGTAGACACAAGAGAACAATCATGGAAACAGGAACACATGGGCTACTTGCACAGCACAGCAAGTAGCCCATGTGTTCCTGTTTCCATGATTGTTCTCTTGTGTCTACAAGACTGGGGAGTTCCACCACTCCTCTTGGGCTAGCTGCACAAAAGCTGTTCTGCCCTGTATGCACACATGGATTTTTCCTCTCTGAACCCTGTTCACACAGGAAATATACAGATGATCAGGTTTTTAAATACATCAGATAGGGATTGCATACATTAGTTAGGACTGCTCTGATATGGGTATACCGTGAAGATTGGTAGAGCAGCTTAGTATACATTTTTTGCAAAAAACGTATCAACCAAATACCCTGTTATTTACATCTTTTACTAGCACTTGCGGATTACTGCAAACATTTTTTCAAACTGAGTGTTTTTGGTTTTACCATTCTCTTTTGTGTCTTCAGGTTTCTTGGTGGTGTGTGAACATGTTCTTACAGACTTGTTCACTGTGCAAGTAGCCCATGTGTCCCCTAACCCAGATACTAGTACGGCTCCTTGAACGTGAGACATACTAGATGTACCATGTGGATACCTGCAGCCCTAAGGGTTTAAACACTCACAAAGAAATCATGTTCCATTATTGAACATTCCAGTATTCCATTTTTTTGTGTGTGTTTTTTGTGTTGTTTCATTCATTTTCTTGCATCATACCAGTTACTTCTATACATATTTTTTATTCAGCATTTATGGTTTCATCCAATGAATTGTTCTTTCTGTATTTTACCCATACATGATGATTATGTTGTTTTTAATTGATCATGTGATTTTCTATATGTATGTCTATTGCTGGATCACTAGTTAAATGTCTTTGTGATCAGTTAGATTGCAGCTCTGACAAAGAGCACCATGTGCATTTGAAATGCGTTGATGCTATGCTGTCCTTTTATTAATTTTTGTACCTATTTTTTACACCTTCTCCTATTAGATAAAAAAAAATTGGCAAAAAAAATTCTGGAAGCTGGATCAACCCCGCTTTTTGTCCAGTTGTTTCTGATTGTCTCCACCCTGAGTTCCTGAATGGCTCCACCCTGTAATCTCCTGATTGAACACCCTACTTAAACCTGGTTTTGCACTTCCTTCCTTGTTAGATTTTTCAGCTCCCAGCCTTTAGTCAAGCTCTCTCTCACCTGCTGCTTCATCCAAGATTATACTGCTGCTACCGTGTACTGACATTTGGCTATTCCTGACTAAATGACTATGCAACCTGCTGATCCTTTAACTATACTGATGCTCCTGTGCATTGGCCTCTGGCGATTCCTGACTATGCTACCTGCCGTGCTGCCCCTAGTGGTTGCATTACCACTTCTCCAACTTGGGTCAGTCCATAACACTTGTCCAGTTACAGTTGAAAATGGTCCATGCATCAGGAGATTTGCTGCTTTATGTAGATGAGCAACTGATCTGCTACATGGCTATTGTCATGAATGCTGATGAACTGTAAAACTGCTTGACAGTGCATTACATTTCATAAACTTAAAGACCGAGGGCAAGGAATGGATGCAATGCGGTGCCCTGTTGCTGTTGGGGATGGGTCAGGGGATGGGTCATCTTCATTGAGGACAATGTCTAGGAGTTGTAGGAGGAGGTGGATAACTGAGAATTAGTGGTGAAAGTGTAAGGAGGTGGCGGAGACCCTCATTGCTTCACTCCCTCTCTCCCGTGTGCTGGGCCCGTGCATTTTACATGGTACCCGGATGGTGTACCCGTTCAGCAATGTTCGTATTTCTTATGCCTTGTATATCAGTGTATTACCCTTTTATTCCTATGCTATGATCTGTGTTAACTTATAATGTAATATATGTGCTCTGTTTGTAATGTCTTATAAAGTTATGTTAGAGACAGGGATAGAAGAGGTTAACCCAGGGGTTTGGGTTAACAGACCCAAAAAAGAAGCAGGAAGTTGCTGCTCCCCAGTTGGAGCCAAGGCAGGTTTGCCTACGGCAGGACGTGCTCCCCTGCTAGGAGCTGGCAAAACCCCAGGAAGGGGTAGAGACTGCTGCCCAGGACTGTTATAGAAATTTGGTTTGGATAAATCTATCCCTGTGTGTGCTGCGGCCATTCCTAAATTAGACTATTTAAGTGCTCAAGAATGACACTGTATACCAATGGTGACAGAATAACATTCCATCAATACTGATGGTTTATCATACATACATGTTTTTATAACTGCATATAAAAAAGGGGTGGTTAGTTAATTATCATATGGTCAAGCTCCTCTGTTATTGGTTATCTAAATATATATGGAATATTGTGATTAAGGCACATGTAAATGCTGATTAAGCAACTGAGTGTAACTGTCACCTTTTCTGTAATTAGACCAAAGTTGAGATATCAGTTTGGGACATCTGATGTTCAGTTCCTCTTTATGTCTGGAAGGTCCCAATACATGTCTGGTTTGCGACGGTCATTTTAAGCCAGCAGCCATTTTAAATTCCGTTGTCGTGGTGCCTGTTTCATGGGCAGTGAAATGGGCACCAGGACTACGGACATGCCCCGGCAAAGGGACTTTAAAAGTTCAGATTCCGGCATAAGAACTATCTCCTTTTTAGGTCACCGTGGCTGTTGTGGGTATGGCTGTAGATGTTACTAGGGAGAGCAGGTAGTTGATGTTCCACTTTCTTCAATCCTGTTATTAAACCATTTTCCCTGTTGGACTGCAGCTGTGTTAGGGATTGTGATTTTCCTGTCCATTTCTGTACAAGGTGCCAGGGTGAAAACTGACTGTGGCTTAGATGACTCAGCTGGGACTACCACTCTGTGACAGCTTGTTACAAAAGCAGATGTAGCACCCAACTGTGGAGGCTTCACCAACTGTCCTTGTTGTGGTATTGAATTGCATATGCTCAAAACATTCACTCCACATGCAGTAATTGTGGATGACAATAATGGTGATGAGGACACTGACAAGTACTAATTGAGTATAAAGACTGGTTACCAGAAAAACAATCAGGAGTAAAAGGAGTAGGTGGACAACTTGAGCTTTGCTCAGTATGCTGTCCTGCTTTCAGTGAATATCACTCCATGTGCTAATGAAGAGCTATACTTCCTACTCTGAGCCTGGACATTCATCGCTTATTTTTCTGCTGCAGAGGCTGTTGAGCCTTCTCCACCAACAACACATGAAGCATCACCTGCTCCTGAGCTGACTGTAAAAGAAGCAGATTTTTCTTTAGTAGATCTTTTAGTCGCACGCCGCCTCTACCCTCCTTCTCTGATGACATCATCTCCTCAGTATCCTAATCTGGTTATCAGGTTTTGCCACCACACAATCGTTATCATCATCATTGTAATCATAATTCCTGACTCAGCTTGGCTGACAGTTTCCTTGGAATGGGAAATATCCTGAGCTTTTTTCTCCTCTTCCTGATTCTCAAAGCTAGATTTGCCCTGACTCATAACTCCATTACCATCTCGGCTGTCACGGCCAGTAAACTTACCGCAGGGCTACAGCAAACGCAGTTTGTGCTTTAAATATTGTATTACATCCTCTTCAGCTGTATGTCATCTGAATACAAAGGCTGTCTGTGTATCTCATTCAATAAAGAATCTAAATGTATTTGTTATTGTAAAATATCTGCATTGACCTCCTGAGTGCTATGGTTTGGGGTGACTAAAGGGAAGAACACATAGATGTGTCATTGGTGGAATTCAGAGTCCACAATGTAAAAAATAGGGTTATGGAGACAGAGAATAAATGTGAAAAGCCCTGGATTAGACTGACAATGTTGTTGTCAGAGGTAACATCATCTGGCTGTGACGGTCATGAGAGATGTACCATATATTATATGATGCCTTTCACTTCCTCTCCACTAATGCACTTGCCATGCCAATTGTCCAGTTGTGACCTATATTTGGTAGTACTACTGGCAGGGGCGGACACTTACAGCTTGGGGCCCATGTGCAAGAAATATGTCTGGGCAACCCTCCCTTTATGGCAACAAAGCTATATGCAGTTCTGGCCAAAAGTATTGACACCCCTGCAATTCTGTCAGATAATACTCAGTTTCTTCCTGAAAATGATTGCAATCACAAATTCTTTGGTATTATTATCTTCATTTAATTTGTCTTAAATGAAAAAACACACAAGAGAATGAAGCAAAAAGCAAAACATTGATCATTTCACACAAAACTCCAAAAATGGGTCAGACAAAAGTATTGGCACCCTCAGCCTAATACTTGGTTGCACAACCTTTAGCCAAAATAACTGCGACCAACCGCTTCCGGTAACCATCAATGAGTTTCTTACAATGCTCTGCTGGAATTTTAGACCATTCTTCTTTGTCAAACTGCTCCAGGTCCCTGATATTTGAAGGGTGCCTTCTCCAAACTGCCATTTTTAGATTTCTTCACAGGTGTTCTATGGGATTCAGGTCTGGACTCATTGCTGGCCACCTACTAGAAGTCTCCAGTGCTTTCTCTCAAACCATTTTCTAGTGCTTTTTGAAGTGTGTTTTGGGTCATTGTCCTGCTGGAAGACCCATGACCTCTGAGGGAGACCCAGCTTTCTCACACTGGGCCCTACATTATGCTGCAAAATTTGTTGGTAGTCTTCAAACTTCATTATGCCATGCACACGGTCAAGCAGTCCAGTGCCAGAGGCAGCAAAGCAACCCCAAAACATCAGGGAACCTCTGCCATGTTTGACTGTAGGGACTGTGTTCTTTTCTTTGAATGCCTCTTTTTTTCTTCTGTAAACTCTATGTTGATGCCTTTGCCAAAAAAGCTATACTTTTGTCTCATATGACCAGAGAACATTCTTCCAAAACGTTTTAGGCTTTTTCAGGTAAGTTTTGGCAAACTCCAGCCTGGCTTTTTTATGTTTCGGGGTAAGAAGTGGGGTCTTCCTGGGTCTCCTACCATACAGTCCCTTTTCATTCAGATGCCAACGAATAGTACAGGTTGACACGGTTGTACCCTCGGACTGCAGGGCAGCTTGAATTTGCTTGGATGTTAGTCGAGGTTCTTTATCCAACATCCGTACAATCTTGCGTTGAAATCTCTTGTCAATTTTTCTTTTCCGTCCACATTTAGGGAGGTTAGCCACAGTGCCATGGGCTTTAAACTTCTTGATGACACTTCACACGGTAGACACAAGAACATTCAGGTCTTTGGAGATGGACTTGTAGCCTTGAGATTGCTCATGCTTCCTCACAATTTGGTTTCTCAAGTCCTCAGACAGTTCTTTGGTCTTCTTTCTTTTCTCCATGCTCAATGTGGTACACACAAGGACACAGGACAGAGGTTGAGTCAACTTTAATCCATGTCAACTGGCTGCAAGTGTGATTTAGTTATTGCCAACACCTGTTAGGTGCCACAGGTAAGTTACAGGTGCTGTTAATGACACAAATTAGAGAAGCATCATATGATTTTTCGAACAGTGCCAATACTTTTGTCCACCCCCTTTTTTATGTTTGATGTGGAATTATATCCAATTTGGCTTTTTGTGTTTTTTTCATTTTACATCAAATTAAATGAAGATAATAATACCTAAGAATTTGTGTTTGCAATCACTTTCAGGAAGAAAATGAGTATTATCTGACAGAATTGCAGGGGTGTCAATACTTTTGGCAACAACTGTATACATATATATAGAGAGAGAGAGAGACCTGTTTTTTATTACATTCCATTCTGTCTTGTTAGCTGTATAATGCAATGAAGGCTGATGGAGCATAGGAAAGATTCTTTTATAATGGAGAAGCTGATGGACTGGTCGTCTGGTCACTGGCTCCTCCATCAGCAGTCATTTTATATCTAAGAAGAGAGGGGACTATGTAATAAATGAGGGCGCTGTGAATAACAAATTTAACAAGAATACACTATGTAAGAGACAGTACTATAGACAACAGCAGAGGAAGCTATATAATAAGGGATGGCATCATATATAACTAGAGAGGATGGTCCGTAATAAGGGACAATGTTATACATAATAAAAGAAGAAACTATGTAACTAAGGACATCGCTATACATAAGTGAGTAAACTATATACTAAGGGACTGTGCTATACATAATAAGTACCGTATGTACACTCTATACTAAGGGACATAATAAGCGATAATAATGTCTTCCTCCACCTTCCCCTGTTCCTAAGTCCATTATAAGTCCCCCTTCCTCCCATCCCTATCCCCCACAGCCCTCATTATCCTTCTCCCCCCGCATTCCATTATTGTCCTCTCCCCCACCCCATCATTGCCTTCTTCACCACCCCTATCATTGCTTTCACCCCATCACCCCATATCATTGCTCATTGCACCACCTCCATCATTTCCTCCTCCCCACCACTCCCATCATTGTCTTTTCCCCACCACTCCCATCATTGCCCATTCCACCACCTGCATAATTTCCTTTTCCCCCACCACCCCCAATATTGCTCTTTCCACCACCACCATCATTGTCCTTTCCACCACCACCATCATTGTATTCTCCCCCACCATCCCCATCATTGTTCTTTCCACCACCTCCATCATTGCTTTTTCCCCCACCACCCCATCATTGCCCTTTCCACAACCCCATCATTGCTTTATCCCCTACCACCCCGTCATCACCCTCTCCATCTCCCCATCATTGCCGTTTCCACCACCTCCATCACAACGTTCTCTTCCACCACCCCATCATTGCCTCCTTCCCCACCACCCCATCATTATCTTTTCCACTAACACCATCATTGCCTTCTTCCCCACCTCCATCATTGCCTTCTCCCCACCTCCCCATCATTGCCCATTCCACCACTTCCATCATTTTCTCCTCCCCCACCATTGCCCTTTCCGCCACCACTATCATTGTCCTTTCCACCACCACCACCATCCTTGCCCATTCCACTACCTCCATCATTTCCTCCCCCACCATCATTATTGCCCATTCCACCACCTCCATCATTTCCTGCTCCCCCACCACCCCATCATTGCCCTTTACACCACCTTCATCATTTGCTCCTCCCCCACCATCCCAATCATTTCCCTGCCCACCACATCCATCATTTTCTCCTCCCCCACCATCCCCATCCTTGCCCATTCCACCACTTCCATCATTTCCTCCTCCTTCACCATCCCCATCATTGCCACCTCCATCACCCCATCATTGCCTTCTCCCCATCAGTACCATCATTGCCCTCTCCTCTCCTACACACACAGACACACACAGCACGATTCACCTCTCTGCACATTCCCTCGCAGCACTACGCATGCACACACACACAACACACGTATACACACACAGCAACTCTCACCTCTCCGCATGCTCTGCTGCAGCATCACCATCGCCTTCCTCTCTCTGGCACAGCTGGCTGCTGAATGATGACATCATCCAGCAGCACTGCATGAGAGGATGCGCGGGCAGGAAGCATGGCAGATTGCTGCAGCTCTGCCGCTATTTTCTTTTGTAGGCAGCGGAGCTGCAGGGACCTCTCCCTGCCAGCCGCACATGAGGGGGCCAGATTGCCCTCATTATTTGCCACCCTGCAGGGGCCCCCCTCCACCTCCAGGCCCCAATGCAGCCGCACACGCTGCACGTGCAGTATGTCCGCCGATGACTACTGGCCATATGTCTGATGTCTTTGGTGGAGGCAGTCATTCTCTAACCAGTGGCTCCCACATTTTTATGCTATGGAAGTTTTTGTTTTTTTACCTTACCCCATGCATTGCCCTTGCAACTTTTCTTTATCATCTTTGTTTAACACCATAATTAACTTTTGACACTCTTTTCAAACTCCGTTATTATTGCCAAAAGAACTGAGCAAGCAATGCTAGGGAGTGCAAAAAACAGTCCTGTACATTTAATTGTGTAGATTTTTTCTTATTTTTTCTTTTGATTTTATTAACAAACTTCAATCCACTTCAAAAAACTGTCATAATAAGAAATGTTAAGTAGGTATGCGTCCAAAAAGCCAACACCTGCAATCAGGCATTGTATTAGTGTGGGGTATACAGTACATACAGTTGTGTGAAAAACACTTTTTCCCCCTTCCTGATTTCCTATTCTTTTACATGTTTGTCACAATTTAATGTTTCAGATCACAAAACAAATTTAAATATTAGACAAAGAAAACACAAGTAAACACAAAATGCAGTTTTAAATGGAGGTCTTTATTCTTAAGGGGAAATTAAATCCAAACCTACATGGCCCTGTGTGAAACTCATTGCTCCTTAAACCTATTAAGTGGTTGGACCACCCTTAGTAGCAACAACTGCAATCACGCATTTGCGATAACTGGCCATGAGTCTTTTACAATGCTCTGGACAAATTTATGCGCACTCATCTTAACAGATTTGTTGTAATTCAGCCACATTGAAGGGTTTCCAAGCATGAATCGCCTTTTTAAAGTCATGCCACAGCATCTCAATCAGATTAAGGTTAGTACTTTGACTACGCCACTCCAAAGTCTTAAATATCTTTTTCTTAAGCCATTCAGAGGTGGACTTGCTGATGTGTTTTTGATGATTGTCCTGCTGCATAACCAATGTGCGTTTCAAGTTCACAAACAGATGACCGAACATTCTCCCTTAGGATTTTTTGGTACACAGCTGAATTCATGGTTCCATTTACCACAGCAAGTCTTCCAGGTCAAGCAGCAAAACAGACCCTGACCATCACACTACCCACACCATATTTTGCTGTTGGTATAACGTTCATTTTCTGAAATGTTGATACTTTTACCCCAGATGTAATGGGACATACACCTACCTCTGCTCATTGCAATCACTTGGTATGTTTTTCAACTAACCCTTACTTTACCCCCAATGTTATTTATGACCCCCTTGTTTACTCTGCCTAGAATATCCTGCATCTGGCTCAATCTTAATTATCTGACCAAGATGAGCACAGATCACTACCCTCATCTCCACATCTGAATGCATTTCTAGCAAACATATTGCTAACCATATGTCTACAAGACGTCAGTAAGCAGAGTGCACCATGCAAGTGCACCATAGAAGTGTGGCACTATGAATTAGTCCAAAATTGAACCAGAAGTAACCTGAAGCTACCTGGATATATAGACACAGTAAACAATGTTTAGGTTTTTTTACTCATTCCTATAATTCTTCACTTTCTACTAACCCCTCTTATCCCTACACCTAATTAGGAACTGGTCATCTGTCCCTCCATCCTTCCCATCCATCTCACTTCCTTATAAGAACTTTTTCTCAACATAGAACCCTCAGTCTCCAAACACAGACAGCCACCTCATGCCCTCTCCTGCTCCCAACCGCTAACACTTTCTCTGCTCCTCCTCACGGCCAGTCATATTTCTCCAAATCCTGGTCCTCCTCACAACATCCCCATAGTCTTTTTTACCTCCCATCCACAATCTATGACAACTTTCTGTAACCTCTATAACTTTATACCCATTCACCCAGCTTTCGCTTCTCCAGTCCCACTAACAGGAGGTCTATGGAATGCCCGCTCTATCTGCAACAAACTTTCCTACATCCATGATCTTTTTATTACTAACAAACTTTCCTTCCTTGTCATCACCAAATCCTGACTCAGCCCCTCTGACACAGCCTCTCCAGCAGCACTTTTGTATGGTAGATTCCATCTTTCTCACACACCCTGCCCCAGCAGCAAACATGGAAGATTTGGTTTTCTTCTGTCAGATAACTGTTCCTTCACCAAAATCCCACTGCCACCCTCTGATACCTTCCCTTCCTTTGAGGTCCACTGTATGTGTATCTACTCCCCCTCCAATTTCCAACTGGCTGTCATTTACTGCCCCCCCAGGGCCAGCCACCACCTTCTTCGACCACTTCACCACCTGGCTACTTCATTTCCTCTCCCCTGACATCCCAACTATCATTATGGGCTATTTCAACATTCCCATTGACACTTCCCTCTCAGCTGTCACTAAACTTCTATCTCTCACTTCCTCCTTCGGCCTTCGGCCCTTATCTTCACATGCCTCTGCTCCCTATCTAACCTCTCTAACTCGCCGCTCCCTCTTTCTGACCACAACCTACTTACAGTCTCTTCCCTTTCCTCTCCAGGTAGACAATCCACACTCCACAAACCTTCACGCACTCGTAGATATCTTAAACACCTCAATACTCACTCACTGTCTGAATTCCTTCTCCCTCTTACAGACATAAGTTCCTTACACAAAGCAGACACTGCTGCTGTTTTATAACACCACAATAGCTGTATCTCTTGAATCGGTCACCCCTCTCACACATACCAAAGCTCAAGAAATCAACCTAAGAACTGAGGTGGGCATCCAGGGTTGATGAACGGAGATGGAAAAGATACCACTCCAATGAGCACTTCATTGCATTCAAACAGTCCCTCACTACTTTCAAGGCCACACTCGCTGCAACCAAACAAACCTACTTCTCATCTCTCATATCCTCCCTGTCTCACAACCCTAAGCAGCTATTCAACACTTTCAATTCTCTCCTCTCTCCCCCAGCACCTCCTCTCATCTCAGCTGAAGACTTTGCCTCATTCTTCAAGAAGAAGATTGATAACATCAGAGAAATTTTTGGCCTACAGCCCCTACCGCTCCTCCTCCTAACTACTCAGCCACCCTCCTCCATAACCAACTTCTCCACCATTACAAAGGATCAACTTTCTGTTCTACTCTCAAGATTACATCTCATCACCTGTCCACTTAACCTGATACCATCCCACCTCATCCCAAATCTCACCACAATCTTCAGCCCAACCCTAACCCCTCTTTTGAACTTATTACTAATAACTGGTGTTTTACCCTCATGCTTCAAACATGCCTCAGTCACACCCATCCTCAAAAAGCCCTCTCTTGATCCATTCTCTGTATCTAGCTATCGCCCCATGTCACTCTCCCCTATGCCTGAAAACTACTGGAACAACATGCTCCCTCTTTGCTTATTATCTGGCTTCTGACACCATAACTTAACTGAAACTGCCCTGACTAAAGTCACCAATGACCTACTGACCACCAAATCCAAGCGACACTACTTTGTCTTCCTCCTCCTGGACCTGTCCTCTGCCTTTGACACAGTGGACCATTCCCCATTACTACAGACTCTATCATCTCTTGTGATCACAGACTTGGCCCTATGTTGGATCTCATCATACCTAACAGACCGGACATTCAGCATCTCCCACTCACACACCACCTCCTCACCTCGCCCTCTATCTGTCGGTGACCTCAAGGTTCAGTTCTAGGACCCCTGTTCTTCTCCATTTACACCTTCAACCTGGGACATCTCATAGAATCTCATGTCTTGCAGTATCACCTCTGTGCTGATGACACACAGATCTACCTCTCTGGATTCAATATCACCTCCCTACTAAACAGAATCCCACAATGTCTGTCCACTATTATTATTATTATTTATTGTTATAGCGCCATTTATTCCATGGCACTTTACATGTGAGGAAGGGTATACATAATAAAAACAAGTACAATAATCTTAAACAACACAAGTCATAACTAGTACAGGAGGAGTGAGGACCCTGCCCGCGAAGGCACTATTTCATCCTTCTTCTTTAGTAGACTTCTAAAACTTCATATGGACAAAACTGAACTCATCATCTTTCCCCATCTCACTCAACTCCTCCAACAGACCTATCCATTAAAGTAAATGGGTGTTCACTCTCCCCAATCTCACAAGCTTGGTGCCTTGCTGCCTTGGGGTAATCCTTGACGCTGATCTCTCCTTCAAACCACATATCAAAGCACCAGCGAACACGTGTGACTTCTAAAAGAGGTACTGCAGGTACTGAAAAAAGATGTCCACAAGCCAGCAAATGACGTCAGGCAATATGGAGGACCTGATGAAACATCTTGTACAAGCACAGCAGCAACAGCAGTAACAGCATCAGCAACAGTTACAGCAGCAACAGGAGAAAGTAAGCTGCTTATACAACAGATGCAACAGCAGCACTGCCGAGATGGTTTATGGAAGGCCGGCAGCCCCTTCCCTAAGTCCAGATCACGACACATATATCCGGAAGGTGGTAAGAAGATCGATGCAATAAATTACCCCAGGTGATGATATGGAAGCATTTTGGACTGGCTTATTATGATTTGGCTTTACAGGATACACAGGAGTATGGTAATTTAAAAACTGAAATTTTGTCATGCGCGGGAGTGACTATGCTGTTCAGATCGAAAAGGGTTCACCACTGGGCGTATTATGCTGGCAAAAATCTCAAATTTGATCAAAATTTTTGACTTACTGCATCTTGCACAGAAATGTTGCAGCCAGAGTCCTCCACTCCAGCCCAGATGGTCAAGCGGGATGTCATGGACAGATTTATTCACTCTCTCCCTAGGCTGGTGCAAACCTGGGTTGCCCCGGGAGATCCCTGAAATGGTAACAACCTGGCTGGCCTCGTAGAAAGGTACCAGGTGTTTGAGAAGTTCCTAAGAAAAATGGGGGGAGTGCATTCCCATACTAGGGTGCACAGTTGGAGCCAGAGTCCCAAAAGAGGGGAAGTTGAGGCACCACTGTGGGGAGTCTTAGATCCAAAGGGATTGCTGAGGGGTTGCTAAGGGCCATTAGTAAAGACTTGCTCTGCGATGGATGTCACGGTCTAGGGAGGTGCTGCTCATACAATGCCTATACCAACTGCAGTCTGGATTATCAGCCTGGTGAGGGTCTGCAGGCATGTCCTGTGACAATAAATGAGGTGCTGGTGTGAGGAGTCTTGGACTTTGGGAGTTTGGTGACCCTGACAAGGGCCTCACTCCCCTACCAGTTGATCCAAGGGAAGCACGTGGATGTCCGCTATATCCACAGGGACATCAAGTACTACCCCATTGCCAAAGTGATGATAAAAATGAACCATGGTATTGAGTCCCATGAGGTCGGGGTAGTCAAACACTTGCTACACCCAGTGGTAATCGGGCGGGACTTTAGCATCTTTGGGAACTTGTTGGAAATGGCGAAGGTGCCCACTAACTCAGACAGAAGCTGGGCCACCCATGAAGAATACTCATTGCAGTTGGAGGTGGATGAGTTCCCCGTGTGTGTCCTCGCTGGCAACGAGGACGAAACAGTGACCCATGATGATGAGATTCCGGAGTTTGGGGTTTCTGGGGGGAATATTGGGACTGCCCGAATGCAAGATCTTACGTTGAAAGGGGCTTTTGATAATGTGACTGTGATAAATAGGATTGCTCAAAAGCCGGGGACCAACACCAGGTTTTCATATTTTACTTTAAATGAGGAGCTGCTTTATCAGGTCACTAAACCAAGAGGGGATGTGATAGAGCAGTTGTTAGTGCCGGGTCCCTATAGGGGTAGGGTATGAGATCTGGCCCATTCTCATGTCTTGAGTGGACATCTGTGAGAAGACAAAATTCAAGAGTGGGTCCTTCAGAGGTTTTACTGCCCTGATTCTCACCAGAACATTGTTAATTTCTGCTGATCCTGCCCTACCTGTCAGCTAACTTCTCCAGTATCCCACTTACACAGTCCTCTAGTGCCATTGCCCATTATAGAGGTCCAATTTGACTGGATTGCCATGGACCTTGTTGGGCCTTTAGTTAAGTCCACCAGGGGTCACCAACACATCTTGGTGGTAATGGACTATTCAACCTGGTATTTAGAGGCAGTACCACTGAGAAACTCGTCCGCTAGGAGTATAGCGCAAGAGCTAGTCCATATTTTCTCCCGGAAGGGCTTGCCAAAGGAGATCCTGATTGACCAAGGGACTCCTTTTATGTCCAAAGTGATGAGGAAGTTGTGTAAAGCACTCCAGATTACCCAAATCCGGATGTTGGTGTACCATCCGTAGACGGACAGCCTTTTGCAGAGGTTCAACTAGACCTTGAAATCTATGCTGAAGAAAGATATGGAGAAGGATGGCCGAGACTGGGATTGCCTGCTATCGTACCTACTGTTCTCTTTTAGAGAAGTCTGAGGCATGTGGTCTGGGGCTTAAATAGTCGGCCTCCAGAGGCAGTCAGTGTTCAGTGTCTGGAGAGGCTTACGTTTGTGCTAAAACCCACTACCACAAGGACTGTGCTTTTTGCTACCATTTTGTTTTGTTTACTTTTCTTGCCGAGGAGGCCATGTTTATTTTATTATCACCTTGGTTTATGCTGCACATAATAAACCAAATGAAGATCTTAAAGAGACAGTGTTTCCATGTCTACCTCTATGAGGTATGTTGAAGCATTCCAATGTTAATACCACATAAGGTGATACTGGTCAGATTTGAAAAAATTGACCTGGTCAGGAAGGTGAAAGAAGTTATTTGATAAAAATGAACTGTTCATACTTCTTTTTTTTTTAAAGCATTCTTACTTTGCGGCATTTTTTGCACACCTGCCTACACTTACTGCGCATAAAATCTTATAGGAAGTTCTCAAACCTCAACACAACTTTTATCTAGAATCAATGCTCAATGTTCTAGTGCAAAAAACAAAATTGCACATATTTTATAAGTGTATTTCTGACCATACCAAAATTAAAATAGAGTGGGTACGGAAAGTATTCAGACTCCTTTACATTTTTCACACATTGTTTCATTGCAGCCATTTGGTAAAGTCTAAAAAGTTCATTTTTTTTCTTCAAATTAATGTTCACTCTGCACCCCATCTTGACTGGAAAAAAACAGAAATGTAGAAATGTTTGCAAATTTAATTAAAAAAAACTGAAATATCACATGGTCATAAGTATTCAGACCCTTTGCTCAGAAACTCACATTTAAGTCACACACTGTCCATTTCCTTGTGATCCTCCTTGAGGTGGTTCTACTCCTTCATTGGAGTCCAGCTGTGTTAAATTAAACTGATAAGACTTGATTTGGAAAGGCACACACCTGTCTATATAAGACCTCACAGCTCATGTCAAACCATATGAGCATCATGAGGCCAAAGGAACTGGCCAAGGAGCTCAGAGACAGAATTGTGGCAAGGCACAGATTTGGCCAAGGTTGCAACAGAATTTCAGCAGTACTCAAGTTTCCTAAGAGCACAATGGCCTTCATAATCCTTAAATGGAAGAAGTTTGGGACCACCAGAAATCTTCCTAGACTTGGCTATCCAGCCAAACTGAGCAATCGTGGGAGAAGAGCCTTGTTGAGAGAGGTAAAGACGATCCCAAGGATCACTGTGGCTGAGCTCCAGAGATCCAGTAGGAAGATGGGAGAAAGTTCCACAAAGTCAACTATCACTGCAGCTTTCCAACAGTCAGGCCTTTATGGCAGAGTGGCCTGACGGAAGCCTCTCCTCAGTGCAAGACATGTGAAAGCCCACATAGAGTTTGCTAAAAAACACACAAGAAGGGCTCCCAGACGATGAGAAATAAGATTCTCTGGTCTGATGAGACAAAGATAGACCTTTTTGGTGATAATTCTAAGTGGTATGTGTGGAGAAAACCAGGCACTGCTCATCACCTGCCCAATACAATCCCAACAGTGAAACATGGTGGTGGCAGCATCATGCTATGGGGGTGTTTTTCAGCTGCAGAGACAGGACGACTGTTGTCATTGAGGAAAACTTGAATGTGGCCAAGTGCAGAGATATCCTGGATGAAAACCTCTTTCGGAGTGCTCTGGACCTCAGACTTGGCCAAAGGTTCACCTTCCAAGACTATTCTTGACTGGCCCAGCCAGAGCTCTGACCTAAACCCAAATGAGCATCTCTGGAGAGACCTGAAAATGGTTGTCCACCAACGTTCACCATCCAACCTGACGGAACTGGAGAAGATCTGCAAGGAAGAATGGCAGAGGATCCCCAAATCCAGGTGTGAAAAACTTGTTGCATCATTCCCAAGAAAACTCATGGCTGAACTAGCTCAAAAGGGTGCTTCCACTCAATACTGAGCAAAGGGTCTGAATACTTATGATCATGTGATATTTCAGTTTTTCTTTTTAATAAATTTTCAAAAATTATTACATTTCTGTTTTTTTTCAGTCAAGATAGGGTACATTGATGAGAAAAAAATTACTTTTGTGAATTTACCAAATGGCTGCAATGAAACAAAGAGTGAAAAATTAAAAGGGGTATGAATACTTTCTGTACCCACTGTACATTGTATACAGAGGTTCAGTTTGCATAACATGGACCTGTACGACTCTTATGTACTGTGACAAGTTATTTTGTCCATTAAGGAATTAGTGTGTAGGACAGACGTCGTCCTAAATACCTCATTAAAAGACAGACAAGCCATGAAATGAAAAATTCAGACAGAAGACAATGGAGAAGAGGTCTGGAATGAATTGCTGCAATACCTCTGACTTGCACTCTATCAGCTCAGGAAACTATGGAGTCAGGAAGGACACTGCCCTAGTGCTTCCTATTTGCCACTTTAAATATATCAGCCTGTGAACGCTCTTTTCTATTCTTGGCCTTTAGCTTATTTTATGTTACAGCAGAATTGTACAATATAAAACATTTATCTTGCAACTATAGGCTTTATGAGAAATCATACTGTAGGAATTTCAATACATAAATGCTAAGTAAGAATATCCCCAAAAAATTATATTAGAGAAATATGGTCCTCTAATTGCATCCCCTGAACTACCACCACATGGTGTGATCATGTCCTATAAATCAGATAGGAATATGGAGGATACATTGAAAAGTTGATCTCTTAGTGTTTAAAAGAGCTCTTAGAAAATAGACATTTTAAAATATGTTGCCAAGTGGACTATCATCCTATTACCTGTTAATTCAGCATGTATAGTATAGTTCATTGGTTCATGACAATGATGTCCTATAATGGTAGACTATATGATATTATGTTTTATACAAAAGGGCTCTTAAAGGGATGTGTCATGGTGGCAGTGACCCTGTCAGTGGCCCTGGGCGTCCAATAAAAGGGGACAATAAAGTCTAATGTAGTATGTTTGTGATGCCACCTGTGGTATTAGGGATGACCCTCGAATTTGGGGGTGACAGGTTCCCTTTAAAGGGGTCCATGGTGTTGATGTTATGGCAGCAGGGATGGTATGGCTTCCCACAGGTGAAGCTGGGTCCCCAGGGCTCCTGGTGTACAGATAAAGATGGTAGGTTCCAGTCTCTTTACCTTTTTACTGGTGTAAGGCAGCCACAGTCCAGGGTACAGATCACAGGTGCTGGTGTGGTCCGGCCGGCTTGGAAGTGATTCTGGGTGCCCCTTAGCTAGGTGGGGTTGGAAGCCTTCCTCTCTGTGCTGTGTTGTAGTCCCTTGCCGCCTAAGGCCTCACACAAGCCTCACTCTCTCTCTGTCCCCCTTTACGTAGGACACTACCCGCATGGCAGGTAATGCGAGCCTTTTTACAGGGTCTTCCAGATGACTCTGGGCTTTATTTGATACTGTGCCTTTGGGTGTTAATGGTGGACAGGAGACTTGCAATCTGCTGTCCGCCGTTTTCTGCTGTGGGGCATAGAGTTACCCCCACAACCTCGGTCTTCCGACCACCGGTTTCATGTGCTTCAGCATGGGGGAAGCTCAGTCACAGCTCCCCTCCAGCTCTTTACTTCGCCTTAGCTCCTTCCTCCTTCACACTCTCTACAAACTGTTCTGTTCCTTTCTTTCCTTTCCAGGAGCTGCAGCACTACTCATCTGTACAGCCCCAGTTTTCCTTTCTCAGACTCTGTCTGCTTCCTCTCTCCTCTGTCCCTCTGACAGACTACTCTCACTTTCCCTCCAGCCAGAATATATATTGGGGAGTCACCCACAAACTGGATCAGAGCTTCCCCTTCTGGCCTGGAGTAAGAACATGTTGCATGTTTGTGATACCTGTTAAAGGGGTCCTTCCTAGCTTCCAAGCATGGCATTACCCTCCCTGTGAGGAAGGCAATACCACTGTAATGACCAGGAACCTAGGGTGTTACATAAGCGCCCTGTCCATCTCTGACCTAACCACCATGAAAGCCAGACCCATGTAGCGACTGGATTGCTCTCAGCACCTATCATGTTGTAGGAACACTTATGGCTTTCACATCATGCAGGGAAGCAACCTTTGTGACACATATCTCCCCTCACATATGGCGCCAGTTACCCTGTCACAATATACAGAATATATATAATATTAATAACCAGAACTACTGTATAAATAATAACTTCAGTGAATGTCAATTATAAGGCTGATCTGATGGGATTTAGTACATGTACAGTTCCTTGTGCTGAACTATAGCATATGCTGCCACTATACCAAGAGCATAAATATACAAATAGTGAAGAAAAGATATCTGATAATCTGCAATCTTCCAGGTACTTCAAATATGCTGTCTCATCTTGACAACCCTTTTCAAATGTCCTATAAGACATGAAGACAATAACAATATTACATTCAGTCATTTGTAAGACTAAAATGACGCACATTTATTTATTCAGAATGAGCAAAGAGAGATTATCCATGCATGTTTAACCCCTTAGTGACAGAGCCAATTTGGTACTTAATGACCGAGTCAATTTTTACAATTCTGACCACTGTCTTTTTATGAGGTTATAACTCTGGAACGCTTCAACGGATCCCGCTGATTCTGAGATTGTTTTTTCGTGACATATTGTACTTCATGTTAGTGGTAACATTTCTTCGATATTACTTGCGATTATTTATGAAAAAAACGGAAATATGGCGAAAATTTTTAAAATTTTGCAATTTTCAAACTTTGTATTTTTATGCCCTTAAATCAGAGAGATATGTCATGAAAAATAGTTAATATATAACATTTCCCACATGTCTACATTACATCAGCACAATTTTGGAAACAAAATTTTTTTTTGTTAGGGAGTTATAAGGGTTAAAAGTTGACCAGCAATTTCTCATTTTTACAAAACCATTTTATTTTAGGGACCACATCACATTTGAAGTCATTTTGAGGGGTCTATATGATAGAAAATGATGAAGTGTGACACCATTCTAAAAACTGCACCCCTCAAGGTTCTCAAAACCACATTCAAGAAGTTTATTAACCCTTTACGTGCTTCACAGGAACTGAAACAATATGGAAGGAAAAAATGAACATTTAACTTTTTTTTGCAAACATTTTAATTCAGAACCATTTTTTTTATTTTCACATGTGTAAAAACAGAAATGTAACCATAAATTTTGTTATGCAATTTCTCCTGAACATGCCAGTACCCCATATGTGGGGGTAAACCACTTTTTGGGCGCATCGCAGAACTTGGAAGTGAAGGAGCGCCGTTTGACTTTTTCAATGCAGAATTGGCTGGAATTGAGATCGGACGCCATGTCACGTTTAGAGAGCCCCTGATGTGCCTAAACAGTGGAAACTCCCCACAAGTGACACCATTCTGGAAACTAGACCCCTTAAGGAACTTATCTAGATGTGTGGTGAGCACTTTGAGCCCCCAAGTGCTTCACAGAAGTCTAAAATGTAGAGCCGTGAAAATAAAAAATCGCATTTGTTTACACAAAAATGATCTTTTCGCCCACAAATTCTTATTTTCACAAGGGTAACAGGAGAAATTAGACCACAAAGCTTGTTGTGCAATTTTTCCTAAATACGTCGATACCCCATATGTGAGGGTAAACCACTGTTTGGGCGCACCGCAGAGCTTGGAAGAGAAGGAGTGCCGTTTTACTTTTTCAATGTAGAATTGGCTGGAATTGAGATTTGGAGAGCCCCTGATGTGCCTAAACAGTGGAAACCCCCCACAAGTGACACCATTTTGGAAACTAGACCCCTTAAGGAACTTATCTAGATGTGTGGTGAGCACTTTGAACCCCCATGTGCTTCACAGAAGTTTATAACGTAGAGCCGGGAAAATAAAAAATCACATTTTTTCTACAAAAATGAAATTTTTGCCCCCAAATTTTTATTTTCACAAGGGTAGCAGGAGAAATTAGACCACAAGAGTTGTTGTGAAATTTCTCCTGAGTACATCGATACCCAATACGTGGGGGTAAACCACTGTTTGGGCGCACCGCAGAGCTTGGAAGAGAAGGAGTGCCGTTTTACTTTTTCAATGCAGAATTGGCTGGAATTGAGATTGGACGCCATGTCGCGTTTGGAGAGCTCCTGATGTGCCTAAACAGTTGAAACCCCCCACAAGTGACCCCATTTTGGAAACTATACCCCTTAAGGAACTTATTTAGATGTGTGGTGAGCACTTTAAACCCCCAGGTGCTTCACAGAAGTTTATAACGTAGAGCCGTGAAAATAAAAAATCAAATTTTTTCTACAAAAATGATCTTTTTGCCCCCAAATTTTTATTTTCACAAGGGCAATAGGAGAAATTAGACCACAAAAGTTGTTGTGCAGTTTCTCCTGAGTACGTCAATACCCCATATGTAGGGGTAAACCACTGTTTGGGCGCACCGCAGAGCTTGGAAGAGAAGGAGTGGCATTTTACTTTTTCAATGTAGAATTGGCTGGAATTGAGCCTAATCAGTAGAAACCCTCCACAAGTGACCCCATTTTGGAAACTAGACCCCCCATGGAACTTATCTAGATGTGTGGTGAGAACTTTGAATGCCCAAGTGCTTCACAGAAGTTTATAATGCAGAGTCGTGAAAATAAAAATATTTTTTTTTCCAAAAAAAAGATTTTTAGCCCCCAAGTTTTTATTTTCAGAAGGGTAACAAGAGAAATTGGACCCCAAAAGTTGTTGTCCAATTTGTCCTGAGTATGCTGGTACCCCATATGTGGGGGTAAACCACTGTATTGGCGCACGGCAGAACTCGGAAGGAAGGAGCGCCGTTTTGGAATGCAGACTTTGATAGAATGGTCTGTGGGCGTTATGTTGCGTTCGCAGAGCCCCTGATGTACCTAAACAGTAGAAACCCTCCACAAGTGACCCCATTTTGGAAACTTGACCCCCCAAGGAACTTATCTAGATGTGTGGTGAGAACTTTAAATGCCCAAGTGCTTCACAGAAGTTTAGAATGCAGAGTCGTGAAAATAAAAAATATTTTGTTTTCCACAAAAAAGATATTGTAGCCCCCAAGTTTTTATATTCACAAGGGTAACAGGAGAAATTGGACTGCAATAGTTGTTGACCAATTTATCCCGAGTACGCTGATGTGCCATATGTGGGGGTAAACTACTGTTTGGGTGCACGGCGGAGCTCGGAAGGGAAGGAGCACCGTTTTGGAATGCAGACTTTGATAGAATGGTCTGTGGGCGTCATGTTGCGATTGCAGAGCCTCTGATGTACCTAAACAGTAGTAAACCCCCACAAGTGACCCCATTTTGGAAACTAGACCCCCCAAGGAACTTATCTAGATGTGTGGTGAGAACTTTGAATGCCCAAGTGCTTCACAGAAGTTTATAATGCAGAGTCATGAAAATAAAAAGTATTTTTTTTCCACAAAAAAGATTTTGTAGCCCCCATGTTTTTATTTTCACAAAGGTAACAGGAGAAATTGGACCCCAGAAGTTGTTGTTCAATTTATCCCGAGTATGCTGATGCCCCATATGTGGGGATAACCCACTGTTTGGGCGCACGGCAGAGCTCAGAAGGGAGGGAGCACCATTTGACTTTTTGAGCGCAAAATTGGCTGTCGTGTTTGGAGACCCTCTGATGTACCTAAACAGTGGAAACCCCCCAATTCTAGCTCCAACCCTAACCCCAACACACCCCTAGCCCTAATCGCAACCCGATCCATAATCCTAATCACAACCCTAACGATAACACTGGGGAACAATTTGAAAAAAAATTTACGTTGAGTTAGGTTTTTGAGCTGATTTATACTAAAATTGGCATGCTGATTCCAAAAATATAGTCAGTTTTTTTCTAGCATGTCAAGTTTTTCCTCCACAACTTACCTGCCAGAGAATCACAATTGCACTGATATCTGTAATAAGACTTGTTATCTGATTACAATTCGACTCATATAGAGCTACGTGGCAACTTGTAAGAGTAGTCACAACTGAGACAGTGTGGTGAGAGGTGTGTGCAGCTCCCAATACGTCATAATTATCAATATCTTCCTTACACAAAAATTTTATCATAGTAGGAATAAATAGGATTTGTGATAGCTTTTCTCTTTACATTGGGCGCTTAGTTGTAATTTATATATCTTTTATGATTTTTTCTTTGTTAGTTTTCAAAGCTTGTAACTTTCTATCTCAGTGTTTTATTTACATATGTACATATTTCCTTTGTTTCAGATCATGTCTGCTCCTTCTTCCTCTCGTCGTAAATGCCTATTTGTACTATTTTTAAAAAAAAAAACACTTTTTAGGTACAGTAGTTTACATATTTTTGAGAAGACAAAAATCATATAGTTCAAAAACTATAGAAAAAAACTGAGATCATTTCTGGATTCAGCATCCAAAAATTAGTTAAGAACAGTTGTCTGACCTAACTCCTAAAAAATTGTGTTCCCCAGTGTAATCACAACCCTTACCCCAAAACAACCCTAATGTCAACCCTAACCATAACCCTAATCAAAACCCTAAATCCAACACACCCCTAATCCTAATCTCAACCCTAAGCTCAAACCTAACCCTAATCCCAATACACCCCTAATCCCAACCCTAACCTTAACCCTAATCCCAAACCAAGCGTAACCCTAATGCCAACCCTAACCCTAATACCAACCCTAATCCATACCCTAACCCTAATCCCAACTCTAACCCTAACTTTAGCCACAACCCCTAACTTTAGCCCCAACCCTAGCCCTAACCCTAACCCTAAATTTAGCCCCAACCCTAACCCTAGCCCCAACTTTAGCCCCATCCCTAACCCTAGCCCTAAGGCTACTTTCACACTTGCGTCGTTTGGCATCCGTCGCAATCCGTCGTTTTGGACAAAAAACGGATCCTGCAAATGTGCCCGCAGGATGCGTTTTTTGCCCATAGACTTGTATTGCTGACGGATCGCGACGGATGGCCACACGTCACGTCCGTCGCTCACTGGATCAGTTGTGTTTTGGCGGACCATCGGCACAAAAAAAGTTCAATGTAACTTTTTTGTACGTCGCGTACGCCATTTCCGACCGCACATGTGTGGCCGTAACTCCGCCCCCTCCTCCCCAGGACATAGATTGGGCAGCGGATGCATTGAAAAACTAAATCCGCTGCCCACGTTGTGCACAATTTTCACAACGTGCGTCGGTATGTCGGGCCGACGCATTGCGTTGGCCCGTACCGACGTAAGTGTGAAAGAAGCCTAACCCTAAATTTAGCCCCAACGCTAACCCTATATTTAGCCCCAACCCTAAATTTAGCCCCAACCCTAACCCTAAATTTAGCCCCAACCCTAACCCTAAATTTAGCCCCAACCCTAACCCTAACCCTAAATTTAGCCCCAACCCTAACCCTAAATTTAGCCCCAACGCTAAACCTAACCATAACCCTAACCCTAATTTTAGCCCCAACTGCTTTCTCCTGCCGGCCGGCAGATGGCGACAGATGGCGGGCGCACTGCGCATGCGCCCGCCATTTTGTTTCCCAAAGAAGACGCCGGCGGCCAGGAGAAGAAGCTGGAGGACCCAGGGACACCGGTGAGTATAATAGGGTCCCCGAATCCCCCTATTTCTCTGTCCTCTGATGTGCGATCACATGAGAAGACAGAGAATTACACATCACTTTTTTTTTTTGCGGTCGCCAATAAACAGTTAATTACCGGCGATCGCAAAACAGGGGTCGGTAAAACCGACCCCGATCATGTTCTTTGGCGTCTCGGCTACCCCTGGCAGCCGAGACCCCAAAGACCCTCCCGGTTCCGGCCGGCAGGCGCACTGCGCATGCGCCCGCCATTATTTTGCCGGAAAAAGATGGCGGCGCCCATCGGGAGCCACGAGGAGCACCGGGGGAGACAGGTGAGTATTGGTGGGGCTATCTGGGACCCATTTTCTCTGTCCTCTGATGTGAGATCACATCGGAGGACAGAGAAATTAAAAGGTAAATCGCGTTTTGTTTCTTTTTTGCGATCGCCGGTAAACTGTTAATTACCGGCGATCGCAAAAGCAGGGTTGGTAAAAACCGACCCGAATCATGTTCTCTGGGGTCTCGGCTACCCGGGGCAGCCGAGACCCCAGAGAAAATCGGACTCTGGGGGGCGCTATTTACTTTTTCCACAGCGCCGTTAATTAATGGCGCTGTGGTTTAAGTACCCTTAACTGCCGCCGTTAAAAGGCGTATCGGCGGTCGTTAAGGGGTTAAAGGTGTCTTTCTTTAAAAGTGGATAAGTGACATGGTAGACATGATAACTGATAACCAGAAGAAAACACTTTTTATCTCTATTAGAATTATTTTTTAATAATTGTTGTTTTTTTTCATTAATATGCTTTGCTTTTATAGTACCATCATATTCCTCAACGTTTTTTGCAGACATTATCATTGCTGCCCTCATTGGGGCTCACAATCTACATCCCCTATCAGTATGCCTTTGGAGTGTGGGAGGCAGGGGCTGACTGGCAAATTTTGGCCTGGGGGGCAAGCACACAGCAGTGGCCCATGAGTAGCGGCTCATCCTTAACCCTGCTGCTCTGTTCGGGTCATAGTGACCCGGAACACTACAAGTGTATAGTAAATGCGAACAAAACAGCAGGGTTAAAGGGGTTGTCGGATCTTATGCTACATGTCTACAGACACTGTGTGAATCCTCATATCGTGCGCTATGAAGATTCTCTGGTGCCGGCAACAGGTGGTCTTGTGACTGCAAGCATGCGATATATATATATTCCCAGCCACATTTCGACTAGACTGTTTTGGGCCTTGTTCAATACAGTTGCATTAGGCCATGCAAGTCTAGTCGGCATGTGACCGCATGTATGCAAATCACAAACTTACAGCCACACACCTGCCAAATGACCACAGCACTGCCAGCAATGTGAGAAGCACAAGTCTGCAGTCCAAAGAATGACAGAGTGAATGCGCCAATGACACACACACACACACACACACACACAGCCCCACTGTATAATGACAGACACACGCACAGCCCCACTGTATAATGACACACACACACAGCCCCACTGTATAATGACAGGCACACACAGCCCCACTGTATAATGACACACACAGCCCCACTGTATAATGACACACACACACAGCCCCACTGTATAATGACACACACACAGCCCCACTGTATAATGACAGGCACACACAGCCCCACTGTATAATGACACACACAGCCCCACTGTATAATGACACACACAGCCCCACTGTATAATGACACACACAGCCCCACTGTATAATGACACACACACAGCCCCACTGTATAATGACACACACACAGAGCCTCACTGTATAATGACACACACACACAGCCTCACTGTATAATGACACACACACACAGCCCCACTGTATAATGACAGACACACGCACAGCCCCACTGTATAATGACACACACGCACAGCCCCACTGTATAATGACAGACACACGCACAGCCCCACTGTATAATGACACACACGCACAGCCCCACTGTATAATGACACACACACAGCCCCACTGTATAATGACACACACAGCCCCACTGTATAATGACACACACACAGCCCCACTGTATAATGACACACACACAGCCCCACTGTATAATGAAACACAGCCACACTGTATAATGACACACACACAGCCCCACTGTATAGTGACACACACAGCCCCACTGTATAATGACACACACACAGCCCCACTGTATAATGACACACACACAGCCCCACTGTATAATGACACACACACAGCCCCACTGTATAATGAAACACAGCCACACTGTATAATGACACACACACAGCCCCACTATATAATGACACACACACAGCCCCACTGTATAATGACACACACACAGCCCCACTGTATAATGACACACACAAAGCCCCACTGTGTAATGACACACACACAGCCCCACTGTGTAATGACACACACACAGCCCCACTGTGTAATGACACATACAGCCCCACTGTATAATGACACATACAGCCCCACTGTATAATGACACACACACAGCCCCACTGTATAATGACACATACAGCCCCACTGTATAATGACACACACAGCCCCACTGTATAATGACACACACAGCCCCACTGTATAATGACACATACAGCCCCACTATATAATGACACATACAGCCCCACCGTATAATGACACATACAGCCCCACTGTATAATGACACACACACAGCCCCACTGTATAATGACACACACACAGCCCCACTGTATAATGACTAGTGTTGAGCGATACCGTCCGATATTTGAAAGTATCGGTATCGGATGGTATCGGCCGATATCCGAAAAATATCGGATATCGCCGATACCGATATCCGATACCAATACAAGTCAATGGGACACAAATATCGGAAGGTATCCGTAATGGTTCCCAGGGTCTGAAGGAGAGGAAACTCTCCTTCAGGCCCTGGGATCCATATTAATGTGTAAAATAAAGAATAAAAATAAAAAATATTGATAAACTTACCCTCGGACGGGCCCTGGTTGTCACCGCTGCAATCGCCATGCTTTTCTTCCTAAGAATGAGAGCTTTAATGACCTTCGATGACATCGCGGCTTGTGATTGGTCGCTGAGCGGTCATGTGACCGCTCACGCGACCAATCACAAGCCGCGACATCATCGAAGGTCCTTAACGCGCTCATTCTTAGGAATGAGCGCGTTAAGTACTTTCGATGACGTCGTGGCTTGTGATTGGTCGCGTGAGCGGTCACATGACCGCTCAGCGACCAATCACAAGCCGCGACGTCATCGAAGGTACTTAACAAGCTCATTCATAGGAAGGAAAACATGGCGATTGCAGCGGTGACAACCAGGGCCCGTCCGAGGGTAAGTTTATCAAAATTTTTTATTTTTATTCTTTATTTTACACATTAATCTAAATCCCGATACCGATTCCCGATATCACAAAAATATCGGAACTCGGTATCGGAATTCCGATACCGCAAATATCGGCCGATAGCCGATACTTGCGGTATCGGAATGCTCAACACTAATAATGACACATACAGCCCCACTGTATAATGACACACACACACACACAGCCCCACTGTATAATGACACACACACACACACACACACACACAGCCCCACTGTATAATGACACACACACACAGCCCCACTGTATAATGACACACATACAGCCCCACTGTATAATAACACACACAGCCACACTGTGTAATGACACACATACAGCCCCACTGTATAATGACACACACACAGCCCCACTGTATAATGACACACACACACACAGCAACACTGTATAATGACACACACACGCACAGCCCAACTGTATGACACACACGCACAGCCCCACTGTATAATGACACACACACAGCCCCACTGTATAATGACACACACGCACAGCCACACTGTATAATGACACACATACAGCCCCACTGTATAATGACACACACACAGCCACACTGTATAATGACACACATACACACACACATACACAGCCCCACTGTATAATGACAGGCACACGCACAGCCCCACTGTATAATGACACACACACACACACACACGCATGGCCCCACTGTATAATGACAGGCAAACGCACGGCCCCACTGTATAATGACACATACACGCACGCAGCTCACACACGCACGCAGCTCTCACACACACGCACAGCCCCACTGTATAATGATATACCCACACAGCCCCACTGTACGACACACATGTACAGCCCCACTGTATAATGACACACACGCACACAGCTAACACACGCACACAGCTCACATGCACGCAGCTCACACACGCAGCTCACACACACACGCAGCTCACACACACAGCTCACACACACACGCAGCTCACACACACACGCACAGCCCCACTGTATAATGACATACCCACACAGCTCCACTGTATGACGCACATGTACAGCCCCACTGTATAATGACACACACACACACACAGCCCCACTGTATAATGACACACACACGCACAGCCCCACTGTATAATTACACACACACGCACAACCCCACTGTATAATGACACGCACACACACAGCCCCACTGCATAATGACACGCACACACGCACAGCCCCACTGTATAATGACACGCACAACCACATTGTATAATGACACGCACACGCACGGCCCCACTGTATAATGACACGCACACGCACGGCCTGTATGACAGGCACATGTAGCTCACACGCACGCAGCTCACACACACACGCACGCAGCTTACACACACGCACGCAGCTCACACACACGCACGCAGCTCACACGCACGCACGCAGCTCATACACACGCACACAGCTCACACACACGCACGCAGCTCACACACACACGCACGCAGCTCACACACACACGCACGCAGCTCACACACGCACGCAGCTCACACACGCACGCAGCTTACACACACGCAGCTCATCACACACGCACGCAGCTCACACACACACGCACAGCCCCACTGTATAATGATATACCCACACAGCCCCACTGTACGACACACATGTACAGCCCCACTGTATAATGACACACACACGCACGCAGCTCACACACGCACGCAGCTCACATGCACGCAGCTCACATGCACGCAGCTCACACACACACGCAGCTCACACACACAGCTCACACACACACGCAGCTCACACACACACGCACAGCCCCACTGTATAATGACATACTCACACAGCTCCACTGTATGACGCACATGTACAGCCCCACTGTATAATGACACACACACACACACACAGCCCCACTGTATAATGACACACACACGCACAGCCCCACTGTATAATTACACACACACACGCACAACCCCACTGTATAATGACACGCACACACACAGCCCCACTGCATAATGACACGCACACACGCACAGCCCCACTGTATAATGACACGCACAACCACATTGTATAATGACATGCACGGCCCCACTGTATGACAGGCACATGCAGCTCACACGCACGCAGCTCACACACACGCACGCAGCTTACACACACACGCACGCAGCTCACACACACGCACGCAGCTCACACACGCACGCACGCAGCTCACACACACACACGCACGCAGCTCACACACACGCACGCAGCTTACACACACACGCACGCAGCTCACACACGCACGCAGCTTACACACACACGCACGCAGCTCATCACACACGCACGCAGCTCACACACACACGCACAGCCCCACTGTATAATGATATACCCACACTGCCCCACTGTACGACACACATGTACAGCCCCACTGTATAATGACACACACACGCACGCAGCTCACACACGCACGCAGCTCACATGCACGCAGCTCACACACACACGCAGCTCACACACACAGCTCACACACACACGCACAGCCCCACTGTATAATGACATACTCACACAGCTCCACTGTATGACGCACATGTACAGCCCCACTGTATAATGACACACACACACACAGCCCCACTGTATAATGACACACACACGCACAGCCCCACTGTATAATTACACACACACGCACAACCCCACTGTATAATGACACGCACACACACAGCCCCACTGCATAATGACACGCACACACGCACAGCCCCACTGTATAATGACACGCACAACCACATTGTATAATGACACGCACACGCACGGCCCCACTGTATGACAGACACATGCAGCTCACACGCACGCCGCTCACACACACACGCACGCAGCTTACACACACACACGCACGCAGCTCACACACACGCACGCAGCTCACACACACGCACGCAGCTCACACACACGCACGCAGCTCACACACACATGCACGCAGCTCACACACACACGCACGCAGCTCACACACACGCACGCAGCTCACACACACACACGCACGCAGCTCACACACGCACGCAGCTTACACACACGCACGCAGCTCACACACACACACACACACACGCACTCTCCTCATACACACATCACACACACTCTCCTCATACACACATCACACACTCTCCTCTGTGGTGCAGGGGCGGCTGATGTCCATGTGCAGCTCTTCAGTTTCTCCTGCTCACAGCTCTGCACTGTCCGGCACCTCCCCCGTCTCTCCTTCTCTGCCGGGATAGCAGATAAGAGCAGGAGAAGCCGGAGCTCCGTGCACACACAGGCCGGTATGCCGGTATGCTGACCTTTCATCTTGGCTGCTGGCTCTCTCCCTCAGAGTGGCAGTGGCGCATAGGAGCCTGCTCATCACATACCCCTGCAGCCTGCATGTCAGGGCTGCTGGCGGGAGGACACCTCCGCGCACTACAGGTGCGCTATGTATTAGTCACTGCCAGTCTTCCAGCGGCCCTGTGCAGCTGCTTAGACACCGGCCCGGGGGGCATATGCATTTCTGCCACCCGGCCCAGCCCGCGCCTGGTGGGAGGAAAACGAAAAACCTGGTAGAAATCCTACACAAATACAGGGAGAACGTACAATCGCTTCCAGATGTTGTCCTTGGTGGGATTTGAACACAGGACCCCAGCGCTGCAAAAGCCACAGTGCTAACCACTGACCCACCGTGCTGCCCATAATGGAACTACATTGTTATTATTATTTATTATTATTATTATTTATTGTTATAGAGCCATTTATTCCATGGCGCTTTACATGTGAGGAGGGGTATACATAATAAAAACAAGTACAATAATCTTAAACAATACAAGTCATAACTGGTACAGGAGGAGAGAGGACCCTGCCCGTGAGGGCTTACAATCTACAATGGATGGGTGAGAATACAGTAGGTGAGGATAGAGCTTGTCATGCAGCGGTTTGGTCGATCGGTGGTTACTGTAGGTTGTAGGCTTGTCGGAAGAGGTGGGTCTTCAGGTTCTTTTTGAAGGTTTCGATGGTAGGCGAGAGTCTGATGTGTTGAGGTAGAGGGTTCCAAAGTAGGGGTGATACGCGAGAGAAATCTTGTATACGATTGTGGGAAGAGGAGATAAGAGGGGAGTAGAGAAGGAGATCTTGTGAGGATCGGAGGTTGCGTGTAGGTAAGTACCGGGAGACGAGGTCACAAATGTATGGAGGAGACAGGTTGTGGATGGCTTTGTACATCATGGTTAGGGTTTTGTAGTGGAGTCTCTGGGCAATGGGGAGCCAGTGAAGGGATTGACAGAGGGGAGAGGCCGAGGAATAGTGGGGGGACAGGTGGATTAGTCGGGCAGCAGAGTTTAGAATAGATTGGAGGGGTGCGAGAGTGTTAGAGGGGAGGCCACAGAGCAGGAGGTTGCAGTAGTCAAGGTGAGAGATGATGAGGGCATGGACTAGGGTTTTTGCAGATTCTTGGTTGAGGAATGAACGGATTCGTGAAATATTTTTGAGTTGAAGTCGGCAGGAAGTGGAAAGGGCTTGGATATGTGGTTTGAAGGAGAGATCAGCGTCAAGGATTACCCCGAGGCAACGAGCTTGTGGGACTGGGGAGAGTGGGCAGCCATGGACTGTAATGGATAGGTTCGTTGGGGGGGTCACGTGAGATGGGGAAAAGATGATGAATTCTGTTTTGTCAATGTTAAGTTTGAGAAATATAGCGGAGAAGAAGGATGAAATAGTGGACAGACATTGAGGGATTCTGGTTAGTAGGGAGGTGATATCTGGTCCAGAGATGTAGATCTGTGTGTCATCAGCATAGAGGTGATACTAAAAGCCATGAGATTCTATGAGCTGTCCCAGGCCAAAGGTGTAAATGGAGAAGAGCAGGGACCCAAGGTCTGAACCTTGTGGGACTCCGACAGATAGGGGGCGAGGTGAGGAGGTGGCGTGTTAGTGGGAGACGCTGAATGTCCGGTCTGTTAGGTATGATGAGATCCAGGATAGGGCCAAGTCTGTGATGCCAAGGGATGAGAGGGTCTGTAATAATAGGGAATGGTCCACTGTGTCAAAGGCAGCCGACAGGTCAAGGAGGAGTAGGACAGAGTAGTGTCGCTTGCTCTTGGCGGTTAAGAGGTCATTGGTGACCTTAGTTAGGGCAGTTTCAGTGGAATGGTGTGACCGGAAGCCAGATTGTAAGCGGTCAAAGAGGGAGCAAGAAGAGAGATGGGAGGACAGTTCAAGGTAGACGTGTTGTTGCAGTAGTTTGGAGGCATAAGGGAGAAGTGATATAGAGTGATAGCTAGATACAGAGGATGGGTCAAGAGAGGGCTTTTTGAGGATAGGTGTGATGGAGGCATGTTTAAAGCTTGAGGGGAAAACACCAGTTAGTGATAGGTTGAAGAGATGGGTTAGGGTTGGGATGAAGACTGTGGTGAGGTTTGGGATGAAGTGGGATGGGATCAGGTCAAGTGCACAGGTGGTGAGATGCGATCTTGAGAATAGAGTAGAGAGTTGATTTTCTGTAATGGTGGAGAAGTTGGTTTTGGAGGTGGAGGGCTGGGAAGTCGAGAGGAAGGGCTCTGGGGGTTGTTGACCAAAACTGTCTCTGATGCTATCAATCTTCTGCTTGAAAAATGAGGCAAAGTCTTCAGCTGAGATAAGTGGGGAGGGAGGAGGTGCTGGGGGATGAAGGAGAGAATTGAAGGTGTTGAGTAACTGTTTAGGGTTGTGAGACAGGGAGGATATGAGAAATGAGAAGTAGGTTGTTTAGCTGTGGCGAGTGTGGTCTTGAAAGTAGTAAGGGAGTGTTTGAATGCGATGAAGTGGTCATTGGAGTGGGATCTTTTCCATCTGCGCTCAGCAGCCCTGGAAGCTCGCCTCAGTTCTTTGGTCAGGCTGGTGTGCCAGGGCTGTCTGTTGATTTTGCGAGCTTTGGTATGTGTTAGGGGGCAGCAGATTCCAAAGCTACAGTTATTGTGGTGTTATATAGAGCGGCAGCGTCATCTGCATTGTGTATGGAACTTATGTCTGTGAGAGGGAGGAGGGATTCAGAGAATGAATGTAGATCAAGGTGTTTAAGATTTCTGCGAGGGTGTGAAAGTTTGTGGGGTGGGGATTGTAGACATGGAATGGAGAGAGATGAGAATGTGAGAAGGTTGTGGTCAGAGAGAGGAAGAGGTGAGTTAGAGAGGTTAGATAGGGAGCAGAGGCGGGTGAAGATGAGGTCCAGTGTGTGATCATCTTTGTGGGTGGCTGCAGAAGATCATTGAATGAGGCCGAAGGAGGAAGTGAGAGATAGAAGTTTAGTGGCAGCTGAGAGGGAAGTGTCAATGGGGATGTTGAAGTCGCCCATGATGATAGTGGGGATGTCCGCGGAAAGGAAATGAAGTAGCCAGGTGGTGAAGTGGTCAATGAAGGTGGTGGCTGGCCCTGGGGGGCAGTAAATCACAGCCAGTTGGAGGATGGAGGGGGAGTAGATGCGCACAGAGTGCACCTCAAAGGAAGGGAGGGTAACAGAGGGTGGCAGTGGGATTGGGGTGAAGGAGCAGTTACCTGACAGGAGCAAACCAACTCCTCCACCATGTTTGCTGCTGGGGTGGGGTGTGTGAGAAAGGTGGAAGCCACCATAAGAGAGTGCAGCAGGGGAGGCTGTGTCAGAAGGGGTGAGCCAGGTTTCGGTGATGGCGAGGAAGGAAAGTTTGGTAGTAACAAAAAGATCATTGATGTAGGAAAGCTTGTTGCAGACAGAGCGAGCGTTCCACAGAGCTCCTGTTAGAGGCACTGGGGAAGCAGGGGCTGGGTGAATGGGTATAAGGTTAGAGAGGTTATGGAAGGTTGTGTTAGAGCGTGGATAGGAGGCAGAAATGACTGTGGGAATATGGTGAGGACTCGGAGGACCAGAATTTGGAGAGATATCACCAGCAGTGAGAAGGAGCAGAGAAAGTGTTAGCAGGTGGGAGCAGGAGAGGGCATGAGGTGGCTGTCTGTGCTTGGAGACAGAGACATTATCAACCTCCACTCCATTCATTCTGTATGTGACTTCCAGAGTGAGTATTTGACTTTCACCAGCAATCACAGAGAATGAATGGAGCGTTGGTCATGTATGTGTACTCTCGCTTCATTCTAGCATGGATAAAAGTGTCCCAGTCTGCCAATCATAGGAGGTCTTGCGGTTGTACCCCAACTTTGGATAACTTCTATCTACCAGAATACCTTTTTAAGCTAGAATATGAAGATGTATCGGAAATAAGGACTGATGTGAATCATATTGCAATGCTGCGAAAAAGGGTGCTGCTATTTAAGCAACATAAATAAATACATTTTTCATGGAGCCTATGTGTCGGAGCAATGTGGCATAAATTACATCATTGAAAATTTAAGAAAGAATAAGAGCCATATCAAAGGAAGTGTAGATCGAAAATGTCTACACATAGTGAAATTCACATACCCACGTGAGTTAAATATTCTTGGCAGAGAGAGAACTTTGGGATATTATTCATAAGCGTAGGAAGAAGGGATGAAAAATCACATCCACTGTGTTGCCAAAAATAAGATTTAGCAGTACACAGGTATTTCTTCAACTGACTAAAAGGGATAAATTACAGCCCTTGTTACTTACTACATGACCTTTAAATATTAGGGAAGAGGAAGTCTTTCATAAAATCCTTCGCGCACAGTTTATAAACACAGACCTGGTAGGACAATGTTACAGCGCCTCGTTCTTTCTGTGTCCCTTGACTCTATGTCTCAGGCCGTCTCTCTTCCTCTCTCACTTCCTATTCCTTGCAGCAGTAGACTGTCTCTTTCCCTCTCTCTTTTCCCTGGGTCCTGCTCACTGCCTGCCTATCATCTTGCTCTAATTGTTTCCAGATTTGTGTGGGAGGTCAGGGCCTGGGAGTGCTGCTCCATGCCAAGTTTATAAACAGAGCAGTGTTTCCAGATGGCCACTGGCTCCAGCCTGGCTAGCAGGTTGATTGAGACCAGAATAATAACAGGTGGAGAACAGACAATGAATTCCTTGACACTTATTTTACTGTTCGGCTTTCTTCCTCATTCGGTACCACAAGATGTATTATAACACCTTAAAGTACATGATAAAGCAGGAGAAACCAATCATTCGAAAAGTGCTTAAAAGAGGGGGAATGGCGCTCTCTCCATGATGTGTTACTGTTTCCATTCCAACTATTATTGCAAATGAACCACAAAGTCACAAATCTTAACTGTTTCCTATTCTCACGGGTGATGCAGTAACACTCGGCCAATTCCAGCTTTGTCAATGAAGCCATTTAAGGAAATTTAGATCAATGAAAAAAAAAACCCTCAGACACTCATTTATAATTGTATCTCATAAATGAATGGTTTTATTTCTACAGACATTTGTAGTTAATGTCTCAAAGAAGCAGGATAACTTGCCAAATTGTTTGATTCATGCCCAAAGGCCAGGAAAGTAGAAATAGTCACATCAAGGCCAGTTTTACACGTCCAAGAAACCATGACCGTTCTCGCATTCGAAGATCCAGCCAGACTGCTGGCTCTTCGTCCTGAGCTAGCTGCTTTATATATGTCTTTGAAGCAGTTAGCTGATGTCGGGAAACCTAAACTGGACGTTACGATGCAAAGGTAGTTAGCTGAGGTTGGGTCCATGCTTCCCAGATGTTTGAGACCAGGGCTAAGTATTAGGGTATGTGCACACGTAGAATGGAGCTCTACGGATTGCCTTGTGCAGGCATGTACTACGGAGGACAGAGAATGAACTTCAATCCAATATTGCAGCCAGCATGCAGCCAGCGGGTAAGGAAAGGGTGAATCAAACACCCGAAAACCCCGCCTCTATGGCTGAAAATTGTTCCCTCCAAATTCAGGTGACAGAGTCCCTTTAAGGCCGGGACCACACTAGTGTAAAATATGGACGAGTGCTATGCGAGAAAACATGGCATAGCACTCGGACCAGTGTTAATCTATGGTGCAGCTCCCATCACTGTTTTTTTTTCTCGGGCGTATTTAGCTTGCAAGTGAAATCGCAGCATGCTGCATTTGTATGAGTGTATCACCCAAGTCTCGCCAATGCCAGTCTATGGGTGTGACAAAAACTCGGACACCACACAGACCATCAGAGTGCCCTGCGAGATGTAAGCTTACATTTTCCTCATTTCAAACTATTGAGCCATTAAATTCAATGAGGAAAAGCAGTGAGAAATGTAAAGCCATATGCATGACATACGGATGTCATTCGGATGCCATACGGATACAGAGGTGCGAGAAAATCACATCATCGCATTGCAAACGCATCACACACGGATGACCATACGGAGAGCACTTGTGCGACTCTCAGCCGAGAGAAACGCACCATTAAGTGTGACCCCGGCCTAAAACTGATTTACCGTTAAGAATGAGGAGTTGAATACAATATGGGCCACCAAAAAAACAGAACCTTTCCTCTTGTGGTTTGTAAAGCGAATTGGGCCCTTATACAAGCATATTAAAACTGCCTTTGTTGCAACAATTCAGAAGCCAACTTTAATTTTAACATACCAATGAAAGTATTGTATGACTTATCGTACACTTTCCTGCCAGGCAAAGGAATTTCCACAAACAAATATTAATGGTGGAGCTTCTATACCCACAAGACTCATTCACAGAAACACACGATGCAGGATCCCCTGGATATCCCAGAACAAATATACAACCATAATAATAATAATAATAATCTTTATTTTTATATAGCGCTAACATATTCTGCAGCACTTTACACACATTATCATCGCTGTCCCCGACTGCTCACAATCTAAATTCCCTATCAGTATGTCTTTGGAATACGGGAGGAAATCCACGCAAACACCGGGAGAATGTACAAACTCCTTGCAGATTTTGTCCTTGGTGGGTTTTGAACCCTGGATCCAAGCGCTGCAAGGCTGCAGTGCTGCCCAACCATATATTCAGAAACTTATCGTTGTCGCAGACATCTAGGAGGCGATTACGAGAGTCCAGAGGAAATCAACACAAAATGTATTCCAGCAGCAAGAAAAATGAATGAGACCAATCACATCCCTCCCTGCCTGTTGAGTTATACTATGAGGATCCATTGCAATGGTATTTTTGACACTTTTTTCCTCGCCCAACATAGGGACAGATGTGTGGTATAATATGTGACAAAATGTGCTAAAATGTGGCAATTATGTCTGCATAAAATCACTGCAGTTTTAAAATAGCTTTTATATATAAATATATATATTTCTATATTTTTTTCCCAACAAATTTGCTTTTTTTTTTACAAACGTTGTTTGCCACAATGCTTTTTTTTTTTTTAACAAACCCTAGTGTACAAGTTTTGTTCAATTACCCCTATAGCCTTCTGGAATAAATTGCACCTACAATCAACAAGCAACTGATGTCAGCCACTATTGTCGTCACTGCCATGCACAGCCCATGACAGACTGGCTGACGTTAGCTGCTAGCCTTTTTTTTTGCCGGCGGTGTGTATTGCAGTGCAAGGAGTTGACGGATCTCTGTGTCACAGTACATTTCCGCTGAATGTACATCCTCAGACGCACATGTAGATGGAATTGGCCCTGGCATCGGCAGACGCTTTCCCACACTCACCCTCTGCAACCGTGATTGCTACGCCACTGCTGGGTTGGCACAAAGGAAAAAAAGTCACAACATTCTGCACAACATAACTCAGCAAATTTTGCGACTTTTTGACACCAGCCTTCTGACTTATAAGGAATGATAAAAGTCCAGCTATACTTTAGATGTCAATCATGGAGCATCTATAGAATAACATATGGTGGAAGGGGACAATCATCATTACTTGTACTATTGTAATTAATCAGCATATGGTACTTGCTTAACTCTATTACCATCATCTCATTGTAAATATGTTCTTTATTATGCAGCCCACATAATATTTAGAAAAATGTAATTCCACTAGCTGGCATGTGTCTGCAAGTTACAGACAGCTTTCAAACATATATACATTTTTCTGCAAATATGCCTTTTATTATCACCCTTTTATAACGTTTCTTGATATAGCTCTGACCTTGATCCTATAGCAATCCCATTGGCAGTGTTCTCATTCAGTACAGCAGAACATTACAATTCCCAGGCTTTATAGCTGTAAACTGCACTCTGTTATTGCCCTTTTTGTTATGCACAACAATACATATACAATTATGAAAACCTTGAACAGCTTTATAAACAATAAAGTCTTTATACAACGCTACAGAATAAAAGTCATAATATATTAACTATAATTTGCTTATTGACATCACATAACATGAATTTTATTAATTTTACTTTAAATTCATTTTTTTAAAGAGTCATATGGAGTTTAATACTCTGCTTAATGAAACTGCACAAGAAAATAACTTTCTGGGACACTGGCAGAACCGAGAAATGAATTTGTTAGAACCAAGTCAATGTGACGCCCAAGAGATCGGGATACCCAGCACTGGACCAATGGGGTCTGTCTCTTGAGGGGGATGTCATGGGTGGCTTGACCCGGTGCTGTGGCCTCAGGCAATGCACAGTGTAAGGGGTATCGTGAGGGGACAGGCACTTACTTGATCAGCAGCAGGTTCTCCCAGCGGCGATGATCCCGATCCTGGATAGATGGCTATTGTCCAAATGAAAGACTGAGGCACTGAAACGTTTAACCAGTTTACTTTAACATAAAAGGATTTACAACCAGTCCTGTCACCGGAGTCTGTATGGGAACTCTGAGTTACTTTGACCCTGCCGGGGTCTTCGCCTCTTATTGTGCGCAATTTCTGTGTGGCCCTGCTGCTGTATGTGAACTGGCTGCCGGCCCAATCTGTCCCCTCCGGGTCCTGGTTCGACGGGCAACCCGAGTCCTTTTATCGGCTTACCCCCTCCGGGAGTACCGCTGAACTCTGTGTCTGTTGCTGCGTCCGGCCCTAGTGAAGCTGATATCACCTCACGTTTTTCCGGTTGCTGTATTATATATAATGAATACAGCCACGGATCCGGTATCCGTCTTTGCGCCTGTTCTGGGTAGTGATTAATGCTACCCGGTTCTCACAATGTCCCTTTTCTCTGTCCCTCTTCTCCTCAGGCCGGTGATTTGGGCCTGGAAACCGTCATAGGGCTGTTAGAAATTCAGCTGTATGACCTCTCACTATCAGCTCCTTAGCCCAACTGCCAGTTCTTCTCTCAGACCAGAATGGATTAAGGGGAGTCTCTGGAGCTCCCCCTTCTGGCCGGAGGTGGTAGTGCAGTTTTGCTATTTTAGTATTTGTGTCTAGTGTCAGTAACTATTTTTGTGGCAAATACCCCTAGGGGTGCCACATTCCCCCTTAGTTAAGAACAGTACTCCGGGACTGTGGGACGATAACATTTTGAAATAACAATTAATATGTACAGAGTCTTAAAAACGAAAAGTTACAAAAACTACTCAAGGAAACAAAAATAGAGTTCTGTAAAAAGTCACTTCAAATAGCGTCCATTAATACAGTTCTACCCTTGAAGGTACTCAATATAAAGTCTAAAGAAAGTTCAAAAAGAGCAAAAAGCAAAGTTCAAAAAGCAGTCTTTCCGGAGCTTTGGTTTAGTGCCTTCGGGCTGATAACAAGTTCAAGAATATGCAAGAAGTTCATACAGACAAGTCTCTGTAGGTACTGGGCTTAAACGTTGCAGACTGATAACAATGACTATACTACATTTTCTGTTTAACTATATACGGCATAACATATATACAATTCACATTATGAGCTTTATAGTTGGTAATCTGCATACCTGGCCGGTAATTGACCCTGGGTACTACGCTGTGATCTACGTAATAGCGGTATCTCTTCATGTGGAGTACTACTGTCTACTGCGGATGTAGTATCTGCCCGCTCTGCTAAAGATAATTCCATAACTATGGAGTTGGCAAGTCCACCGTGAATGGGATTACTCTTTTCAGGAATCTGTTCTTCCTGGCCTGGAACCTCCTGTAGTACGGGGTCAGCCTCTTCCTGTCTTGGGACTTCTGGTATTGGGTTCGGTGTTGGATAAAAGGCCACCATGGGAACCACTACTGCACCATGGTATGTTAGTAGGGTTTTGGGAAAGTCTCCTATACAGGTGTGATACATTTCCTCTTCTTTTTCCTTTACTGGTTGAACCTGTATGGGTTGAATAACTTCTGGTTCTGGCTGGACAACGTCTGGCTCTTTCAATGCTTCCGGACATAATTTAAGATTGTCTCTTGACACTAGTACAGATGTTAAGCCTCCGTTTTTGCTAATGAGACACATTTTAGGATTATCCATTCTTGTTGGTAAAACTGTGTAGGGTACGGCTTCCCACTGATTGTCCAGTTTATTGGTTCGACGATTTCTCTTGAGCACTTGGTCACCGGGTCTTAATGGGGTCGCTAGAGCATTCTGGTTGAAAGTTCGCTCTTGTCTTTCTCTAGTTTGCTGAAGGCTTCTTTCCACACTCTCTTGCACTTGGCGATACTGCTTTTGCCGTATGATATCCCAATTGGAGTCTTGAACTTCGGCGTCTTGCAAGGGTGCTGCCAACTTGGTAAATCCTTTTATAAATCTGCGATAGTAACCCACCAATCCCAGGAATTGCCTCACTTCTTTTGCGCTGGTAGGTCTCGGCCAATCCCTTATGGCGGTTATTTTGTTGGGATCCGGTGCTACTCCCTCCGAACTCACGATGTGTCCCAGGTACTGTACCTTTGGCTTGAGAAGGTGACATTTGGATGGCTTGATTTTCATGCCATACCTGGATAAGGCTTCGAACACTTCTGCCAAGTCTTTTAAGTGTTGTTCGTAAGTCTTTGAGTAGACGATCACATCATCTAGGTACAGGAGGACGGTCTCGAAGTTCTTGTGTCCGAGGCAGCATTCCATCAGCCGCTGGAAGGTACCGGATGCATTGCAGAGTCCGAATGGCATGCGATTAAATTCACTTAGACCCATTGGTGTGGTGAATGCCGTCTTTTCCTTATCTCTCTCAGCCACAGGGACTTGCCAATACCCGCTTGTTAAGTCTAAGGTGGAAAAATAATTAGCAGATTTCAAAGCAGTCAAGGACTCTTCTATCCTAGGCAAGGGGTAGGCGTCTTTATGGGTGATGTTATTAATCTGCCGGTAGTCTACGCATATTCTCATGGTTCCGTCTTTTTTTTTGACAATCACTAGAGGGGCCGCCCAGGGGCTACAGCTGTCTCTTATTACCCCGGCCTGTTTCATCTCCCTCAGCATATCTTTTGCACATTGATAGTGAGCGGGCGGTATGGGTCTATATCTTTCTTTTATTGGGAGATGGTCAAAGGTGGGGATTGTGTGTTCTACCCCTTCTATCCGTCCGAAGTCCAATGGGTGTTTACTGAAGACTTGTTCATATTCCATCACTAGCCTATACACCCCTTGTTTTTGATGGGTAGGTGTTGAATTTATGCCCACGTGTAGCTGTTGGCACCAATCCTCCATTTCTCCATCTGAGCCATTGCCTTCCACCTGACAGGTTGGTTCTAAGGGCTCAATGGTTGTGATGGCATTGTTGTCAACAGTATATAGCTTTGCCATTGTAGCATACCTTGGCAAAGTGACCTCTTCCTCTCCACAGTTCAAAAGTCGTACCGGCACTCGTCCCCGGTGTACCTCGACTATCCCTCGTGCTGTGAGTATAGTGGGCCTGCTGTCGGTGTACACTGGTTCTATTAAGGCTTGATAATCTCGTCCCTTAGTACCAATGGCTGCTCTACACCATACCAGCATTTCTGTTTTTGGTGGGATTACAATAGACGTTGAATCACTTACCCTCACATTGCCGATTTCTCCACCTGCAACTTCTACCTGTTGCCTTAACATCAATACTTTTATTTCCCTCCGGAGAACTCTCTGCTGGCAGGATTGGGCAGTTTCAGCAATTTGCTGTAAGACAGAAATGACTTCGGAAAAGCAGTTCTCTAACACATTCATTCCTATCAATACAGTTGGTTCACAGTTCCGCCGGTCAACATCAACAACAATTATACCCTGTTTCTTCAATTCTACTTTACCAATCTTTATGGTCATCTCCCTGAATCCTCGTTTCGGTACCAACTTACCATTACTGGCCCATATATCTAGTTCAACATCAGAGGGCCCTTTATCAATATCTGCATCAGCCCAGTACCTCTTATAAAGGATATACGGTATAGATGAAATCTGGGAACCTGTGTCCAGCAAAGCGTTGAGGGGCATTCCGTCCAGCACGATAGGGATAATGGGTCGTCCTCCGATGTACCTGTCGTGCCAGGGTGTTGGGCCTTGAAAGTTCATTCCTGCGAAGCGGCCCGCATTCCCAGGGGATTCCCGTTTAAATCACAATCTCGTGCAAAGTGGCCTGGCTGCTGGCAACGGCGGCAAATGGGCTGTCCATCCGGTTGGTAGCGGTCGCGGGGTCGTCCTCTCCATGTCGGGTATCTCCGGGGTCTCATCCATGGAACACCTTCTCTACGGTTTGACAACTCCATCTTGGGTCCTCTCATCTCCTGCATGGTTTTAGCCATTGAAGCAACAACATCAGTTAAAGAGTCAAGCTTTTGTTGAAGAGCCTCATTAGTACTGGGCCCCAGGGGCTTAGCAATGGCCCCGGACATAGCTGATGTCACTGGTACTCCATGTTGTTGAGGAGCCTCTGCCATGAGTTGCGCAGGCTCCTGATCCCGAGGTGCCTCTGCCAGCTGGAGACGTATAGCGCTCTCCTTTAATTGGGCAAATGTCAATTCAGGGTTCTTAAAAACAAGCATGCTCACATGCCCCCGGTGAGAAGGGGTGTAGAGTCCCTCAATAAATTGATCTCTTAGCAGTTTATCCGCTCCGGTGTTAAAAATGGGTTCAGCCAGTGTAAGTGATTTAAGGGCTTCCTGCAGGTTTAAGGCAAAGTCTCTCACGCCCTCATTAACGTTTTGTTTGCAATTAAAGAATCGTACTTTAGATTTGCTGCTGGCAGTGGTTTCAAATGTAGCTTTTAATCCAGCAAATATGCGTTCAACAGTGCCTTTTAGATCAGCTGCCCATGCTGTGACTTCTCGCTTAGCATGGCCACTTAACTGCATCATCAGGAGACTAACACGCTGAACTTCACCCACAGGGAATATGTCAAAATGGGCCAGCATCTTTTCTCTGAAATCGTTAAGGGTATTAGGCTCACCTTCATACATTGGAAGCCATGGGCCACCCGGGGTATATGGCATCAGCACCGGCATGATGGGCGCCACTCCTTGCACCGCTGCGCTACCGGACTCTCTATCGACACTCTGTCTTTCAGCTGCATTAGCGTCGCCGGGTGCTGCGGCGTCTCCGTGCTGCGACATACTGTGCCCCCTTAGTTAATCCGGACCCTTCCGGTCCTCCGCTTCCGTCGGGATAGTGTAGATTCGTTCCGCTGTGCAGCAGGATCGATTTTCCCCTTGCTCTGATGTCAGAGCGCTCAGCTTGGTGCCGCCCACAATGACACGCCCCCTGCTGCTCCCACCCACCGCGCTCTGTAATGGCGAATTCTGAAGTTTTTCAGTTAGACTGGGGCTCAGGTGATGGCGTAGCTCAATTAACAGTCTCGTGCCTAACGGTTATGAAGTGATTACCTCAGGGGATGGCGGCCATCTTTACTCCATTATAACCAATGGGGAAAAGTCACTTTCAATAGTTTTCAATGGGGAATGGATTTTTCTTTAATAAAGTCAATTTTCAAGATTTTTCATCCAAGTTTTCACAGTTTTGGGCTCCAATCACGGCACACAATACCCGGTATACGGGCTGGCTAGATCCTGTTCGTGACGCCAATTGTGACGCCCAGGAGACCGGGATACCCAGCACCGGACCAATGGAGTCTGTCTCATGAGGGGGATGTCACGGGTGGCTTGACCCGGTGCTGTGGCCTCAGGCAATGCACAGTGTAAGGGGTATCGTGAGGGGACAGGCACTTACTTGATCAGCAGCAGGTTCTCCCAGCGGCGATGATCCCGATCCTGGATAGATGGCTATTGTCCAAATGAAAGACTGAGGCACTGAAACGTTTAACCAGTTTACTTTAACATAAAAGGATTTACAACCAGTCCTGTCACCGGAGTCTGTATGGGAACTCTGAGTTACTTTGACCCTGCCGGGGTCTTCGCCTCTTATTGTGCGCAATTTCTGTGTGGCCCTGCTGCTGTATGTGAACTGGCTGCCGGCCCAATCTGTCCCCTCCGGGTCCTGGTTCGACGGGCAACCCGAGTCCTTTTATCGGCTTACCCCCTCCGGGAGTACCGCTGAACTCTGTGTCTGTTGCTGCGTCCGGCCCTAGTGAAGCTGATATCACCTCACGTTTTTCCGGTTGCTGTATTATATATAATGAATACAGCCACGGATCCGGTATCCGTCTTTGCGCCTGTTCTGGGTAGTGATTAATGCTACCCGGTTCTCACAATGTCCCTTTTCTCTGTCCCTCTTCTCCTCAGGCCGGTGATTTGGGCATGGAAACCGTCATAGGGCTGTTAGAAATTCAGCTGTATGACCTCTCACTATCAGCTCCTTAGCCCAACTGCCAGTTCTTCTCTCAGACCAGAATGGATTAAGGGGAGTCTCTGGAGCTCCCCCTTCTGGCCGGAGGTGGTAGTAGAGTTTTGCTATTTTATTATTTGTGTCTAGTGTCAGTAACTATTTTTGTGGCAAATACCCCTAGGGGTGCCACATCAACAACATACGCTAGTCTATGGAAAGCTATGTCTGTGCATTTATTTTCAAAATTTCAAAAATGGTTTAGGTGATTCACCTTTAACTATTTCTTATAAAATGTATTCTCCTCTAGTTACAGTAAGTTGTAATTTCTTAAATTTATAAGAAAAGCAATGAAACTTACTTTGATGGCAATCCAAAATTAACCAAACATTCTTTTAAATGGAGTTCTAACGAATACAATCTCTGTCCATAAAAGAGGATCCTCCACTAATAATTGGAATTGAGCAAAAAAGAGTCACTGGCCCAGAACCTGTTGAGTCTCGTCCTACGAGGTTCACTCGCACGAATGTTAATCAATGAGTTAGTGCTGTGTATGGCCGCAGCATGCTGTATATGGCCGCATATATCAGACAAGACTCGCCAATGCAAGTCAATGGATGTGTGGAAAAAAAACGGATATCACAGGGACCTTGCATATGTCATCTGATTTTTACACATGCATCTCAAAGGAATCAGGAAATTCCATTTGCCAAACAAAGGAAGTTAAAAGCCTGAACCCTCAGAATAGATAGATAGATAGATAGATAGATAGATAGATAGATAGTCCAAACAATAATGGAGGCACTACATCAATATAAGATGAAACATTACATGCTAACTAATAGACCACGTGGCGAAGTTTCAGTTCCAAAGTGTGAACCTCTTTCAACACAGAGAAAAAAATGCATTGGGAAGAATCTTTTCTAGGGTAAACGAAAAGCGAGCCATACTTAGCTTCTACGTTTGCTAGGGAAGTATGACACAACAGACAGGTGTGATAAGTGAACATTGCCCATCCACTGCAACTCTATAGAGTTCAATACCCTTATGGCTCCAAATGGGTGAGATCAGCACTTTTTCCCTTCTTTAGCATTAATTGAACTCAGTATTGTATATGTCCTATACTCCACTGGCACTGATTTTGTTAAATATTAATGCTCTGCAACGTAGTTCAGTGCTCAGGTTGTTTACATTGCCTAGGTCTATTTTAGTAGTATTATTAAAAGTTATGTTTTACGACATCTTTCTACGCTGTTGGAAATATATACCCTGAGAGATTTTTTGTGATCGTGTATAAAAAAGCAGGTATCTGCACTTCTATACCCAAACATATAATACAGCAGAACGCTGAGCTGTCAATCAAGGAGAAGATGGTGGTGCCAGGTGTCAATTAATGAAGATGACTGATGCACTTCCTCTTCAACTGTCTACACCCGATGCACTTCCAGCCTCATTACCATGATATACAATAGGATTTTAGGACCATACAAAATATTTAGTAGTATTCTATATGTATGAAAATGTATCATTCAGAATCTGGTGCAATCTCTGACGCTCTCCATAACCTTATACAGTATTTTCAAGGCCAACATGGCCAGGTATTTCCTTTGGAGGTGGGGAGTACAGGTTTGGAAACCCTTACAATCAAATTATATTATACCGTATTTAAAAAAGTCTGCATCATGAGATTTACTTTTTATGGGTAGAAGAATCATTACTCAGTCCTTGTGCCAGCTCCTACTAGTGAAAAGGGAAATTAGAAGGGGACAATCACATAATATCAAAGTTGATAAGGTTAAAGAGAGGTGAAAGTGTATCCTATAATTCTACATTTTTATCCTGAGGAAAGCAGAAAGCTACCGTATTTTAGGCAGATTGCTAACTGCCCTTCATTAAGGAAAAAATCCCTCCTGATTTTAAACAGGTCAATCAGTATATATCAGTGGATCACTGACCCAGCTCCAGAAATCTAGGAATCATATCTTCCAATATAATAATTTTCAAGACAGACAACATGGCCCTTTTTCAACTTGTTTAATGAATCAACCTTCACAACATCATGTGACAGGCAATTCCATAATCTCACTGCTCGCATAAGGGTGTGGACTGTGTTGTCGTGTTCCTGCCACAGAAAACAACAATAGCATCATGTGTATAATGCCATGTGTCTTTTATGCTTATTATGTTATGTGAATCTGAAGACACGGGGGTCAGAGGGTGCTCTCGTCCGCTGGCTGGCTGTCTCTAGAAAGATTGCTTGGACCAGGGCCAATGAACTGCGCTCTCTCTCCTCAATGGCAGAACACTGCTCAGACAACACAAGATTAGGGTAAAACAGTGTGGCAATAATTTATTGAACCACCACCACACAATAGCATACAGAACAGTCGTAGCAAATATCCTAGATGGTGCAAACAGAGTCTAACTCTTCCGATGACTCACAGGGATTTGAGCTGCTTCCAATGCCAGAACCCCCCCCCCAGTGGCTCCCCACTTTTGTCGGGCCCCCCACAGTGAGTAAGTAATGACAAGCCTAAGAAGCTAACCAAGAGCAGTGAGGTATGTGACCAGGTGACCCAACTGTCCCAACCTGGATTTTTTAAGACTCTCTGGAGTTTCAGAGATGGTCAAAGAAGCAGTCCTTTATTCTTCCAGCCAGGGTCGTAGTCCTCTAAACTGATCTGTAGATTCACCCGGACCAGAAAAAAAAGTCTCTTCATATAGTTCACAACTGGCCTTCAATCAGATTCCAGAGGTAAGAGTGAGATGTAAAAGCATTGTTTGATTATGTGCGCTATTTGTATAGTTTTTCCTCCTCTGTTTGGGAGTGCCAACAATCTCTCTAGCATAGACAATGTATGTAATCGACATATCAGCAAGCATCATAGTTCAATGGCAATGCATTACTGATTTTCGAAGATAACAGAAAATAAACTGTTGGAGATAATATTAGAGGTAAATATTCATGCAGCAAGAAGGGTCAATACTTCAGACAACAGTTTATAATTCTGGGCCTACACAATTTACGTCTGGCATAATTAAGAAGAAATGCTGTGTCGTCAGTGAAATTTGAATTATGTCATGCGGTTTTACAGTGTATGTTGTGTAGTAAGTGACACAATATGAATTGCTATGTATTGCGGTAATGTGTAATGTATAAGTAATGCATAGTGTATAGTGTATTGCAAGCACAGGAAAAGACATAGCTTGGTGCTTAGAATAAAGATATACAGTTGTGCTCCAAAGTTTACATACCCCTGAAGAATTTTTGCTTTCCTTGCCTTTTTTCAAAGAATATGAATGATAACACCAAAACTTTTTCTCCACTCATGGTTAGTGGTTGGGTGAAGCCATTTATTTCAAACTACTGTCTTAACCATGCAGCCCAGTTTTCTTCAAGTGCCTCCTTATTGTGCATCTTGAAACAGCCACACCGCTAGTTTTCAGAGAGTCCTGTATTTCAGCTGATGTTATTTGTGGGTTTTTCTTTGCATCTCAAACAATTTTCCTGGTAGTTGTGGACGGCATTTTTGTTGGTCTACCTAACTGTGGTTTTGTTTTTACAGAGCCCTTGGTTTTCCATTTGTTAACCACAGTTTTAAACACTTCTGACTGGCATTATCAATTCCTTGGATATCTTTTTGTATCCCTTTTCTCTTTTATTCAGTTCAACTACCTTTTCCCGCAGATCTGTTGACAATTCTTTTGCTTTCCTCATGACTCACAATCCAGAAACGTCAGTGGCTGGATGAAAGATGCAAGAATCTGTTTGGATCCGAGAAACTCACTCAGCTTTTATACACACACACTGACAACAAGCAAACAGGTTACAGGTGAGGATGTTACCTTTAGTACCCATTCAAACCCATTTGTGACAATTTCTATGCATGTTATCAGGCCAAAATCACCAGGATATGTGAGCTTTTGATCAGGGTCATTTGGATGTTTTGGGCTGTCATTATGATTTAAAAAGAGAAAACGCAATAGTTTGACAATAAATGGCTTCATCCAACCACTAACCATGAGTAAAGAAAAGTTTTGGTGTTATCATTCATATTCTCTGAATAAAAGGTAAAGAAAGCAAAAATTCTTCTGGGGTATGTAAACTTTTGAGCACCACTGTATAGTGACTGAAGGTAAGCTAGTACAAGATACAGTTAATGCTTAGGACTAGCCCACATGAGAGGGGGCTAGTTCAAGTAAAAAGGGAACCACTCTGCGTTTTGGGAAGAGTTCGTTGAGTATTGTGACAAGGTCAAGTTCAAGGTGTAGTGGGCCGGTAGCAAGAGGAGTACATATTGTTCTGTGCGGATTGAGACCTTTTTAAAACTCCCTGCAGACATTCCTGCATCCTTCTGTTCTCAAGATGTTGAAAATGTCCCCTTGTGATCGCCAGGTTTAAGTGTAAAATACCACTGAAAAGATCTGTGTAGTTTCCATTTAGATATTTTTATATATTGTTATTAGGTCACCCATAAGCCATCATTTTCCATTTTAACTGAATGACCCTAAGTTTCAAAACATGTCCTCGTATTGCAAGCTATCCAATTCCTTAATATTCTTGATCACTTTTGTTATGCTTCTGATTTAGTTCATATATATACACTGATGAAAAAGTTATATACAGCATGTGAAGAACAATAAAAATTCTTCCACCAAAAAAAAGAAAAATTCACTGTACACTTCCCAGCTTGAGCCGCCTCTGGATGATATTTCAAGTGTCATTCACATCAATCATGCAAATAGCCTCTACAAAGAGGGAACAACGACAGAAAATCTAGTGCCAACTATTGGAAGTAACAATCCTAAATGTTAATATTGACCCTTTAAAGGTATTGACTAAGAATAAGAAGCCATACCATTTTTGTTTGCATTATTTCCTTTACAGTATGAGTGTGCATTATTCATAGATCGGAGTTCCACATTGCAGGAACGAACCAATCACATGGGCCACAGTATAACCAAAATATTGACTTTTAAGACATATTGTATATTGAAAGTAAGTGCCATAAATATCTAGTAGGTGCTGGCTCCATTTATTGGGCACCCATCTATCAGGAAAAGTAGAGGTAGCCTTTTCATGGGTTTGCCATCCAGAAAGAAAGAGACCAGGTATTGTGGTATAAGCCAAACCCTGAATCCATGGATTGTTTCCATAAACTACAGTAAATATGACAGCATTCATATATGGCCACTTCTTCACCTCATCTGCTCCTTTCTTGTGCTATAGGAGTCAGGCCATTCTGCCAAATATGGCTGCCCCAGAAATTACCACAAAGCACACAATTCATAATTATCCATTCCTACAGTCCTGCACACCACAGACAATCACTATGACTAGAGATGGGCGAACCTTTCAAGGTTCGGTTCAGTTCAGATCAGGGAATGTTCCGATGTTTGCCAAACAGTTCAACAAACATATCCGAACCCCAATAACTTCCATGGGAGGCAAAAACAAATACATAGACAACACCTTCAGGGGTGCCAGATGCTAAAACAGCTAAAATTAGGGGCAGACACCAGGAAAAGTGACATCAATTGACCCATCAATTGCGCTATAAATAAATAATAAAAAAAATTGATGTGGGTTTCCCTGTATTTTTGATAACCAGCCAGGCAAAATTGACAGCTGCGGGCTGCAACCCTCAGCTGTCAGAGTTAGCAAGGCTGGTTATCAAGAATAGATACAATAGCAACAACCTCTAGGTGATAAATGTAGACTTTTGCAAGCAGTAGATGATAAAATATAACTTTTAATAATCTAATACCCAAAATATAATAATTTAAAATTAGCAGCTATGAATACCGTATCTGGTTATATTGGGAAACTGCATAATTAAATTATGTGCACTACCTCTATAATTGAGTAAGTATTATAACATCACATATGTGACAAATGGTATAACCTTAGTCCTTACAGATAGGGCATAACAAACATCTGTCACAAAATCAGTGTAAACATCACCAGTTTTTCATGTTTAATAAATTTGCAAAAATTTCTACATTTCTGTTTTTTTTTCAGTCAAGATGGGGTGCAGAGTGTACATTAATGAGGAAAAAAATGAACTTTTTTGAATTTACCAAATGGCTGCAATCAAACAAAGAGTGAAGAATTTAAAGGGGTCTGAATACTTTCCGTACACACTGTATATACACATTAAATGACAGTTGGTATATTCAGAGACCTCCCTCAAATGGGCATAGGAAATATTTAACACCAACTCAAAGAACAATTAGCAGTACATCAAATCATAGAACTGTCTTACAGTACAGCAGAATAATAAGCAATTATGTAAAAATACTATCTATCCAAACATGCTAAAACATGGAATGGTAGTGCTTATGGAACCAATATATACCGTATATACTCGAGTATAAGCCGACCCGAGTATAAGCCGACCCCCCTAATTTTGCCACAAAAAACTGGGAAAACTTATTGACTCGAGTATAAGCCTAGGGTGGAAATACAGCATTTACCGGTGAATTTCAAAAATAAAAATAGATCATTATTTCCCCATAGCTGTGCCATACAGTGCTCTGCACCGTTCATATTTCCCCATAGCTGTGCCATATACGGTGCCCTGCACCGTTCACTGTGCCCCATAGATGTGCCATATACGGTGCTCTGCACCGTTCACTGTGCCCCATAGATGTGCCATATACGGTGCTCTGCACCGTTCACTGTGCCCCATAGATGTGCCATATACGGTGCTCTGCACCGTTCACTGTGCCCCATAGATGTGCCATATACGGTGCTCTGCACCGTTCACTGTGCCCCATAGATGTGCCATATACGGTGCTCTGCACCGTTCATTGTGCCCCATAGATGTGCCATATACGGTGCTCTGCACCGTTCACTGTGCCCCATAGATGTGCCATATACGGTGCTCTGCACCGTTCACTGTGCCCCATAGATGTGCCATATACGGTGCCCTGCACCGTTCATTGTGCCCCATAGATGTGCCATATACGGTGCCCTGCACCGTTCACTGTGCCCCATAGATGTGCCATATACGGTGCTCTGCACCGTTCACTGTGCCCCATAGATGTGCCATATACGGTGCCCTGCACCGTTCATTGTGCCCCATAGATGTGCCATATACGGTGCCCTGCACCGTTCACTGTGCCCCATAGATGTGCCATATACGGTGCTCTGCACCGTTCACTGTGCCCCATAGATCTGCCATATATGGTGCTCTGCACCGTTCACTGTGCCCCATAGATGTGCCATATACGGTGCTCTGCACCGTTCACTGTGCCCCATAGATGTGCCATATACGGTGCCCTGCACCGTTCATTGTGCCCCATAGATGTGCCATATACGGTGCTCTGCACCGTTCACTGTGCCCCATAGATGTGCCATATACGGTGCTCTGCACCGTTCACTGTGCCCCATAGATGTGCCATATACGGTGCCCTGCACCGTTCACTGTGCCCCATAGATGTGCCATATACGGTGCTCTGCACCGTTCACTGTGCCCCATAGATGTGCCATATACGGTGCCCTGCACCGTTCACTGTGCCCCATAGATGTGCCATATACGGTGCTCTGCACCGTTCACTGTGCCCCATATATGTGCCATATACGGTGCTCTGCACCGTTCACTGTGCCCCATAGATGTGCCATATACGGTGCTCTGCACCGTTCACTGTGCCCCATAGATGTGCCATATACGGTGCTCTGCACCGTTCACTGTGCCCCATAGATGTGCCATATACGGTGCTCTGCACCGTTCACTGTGCCCCATAGATGTGCCATATACGGTGCTCTGCACGGTTCACTGTGCCCCATAGATGTGCCATATACGGTGCTCTGCACCGTTCACTGTGCCCCATAGATGTGCCATATACGGTGCTCTGCACCGTTCACTGTGCCCCATAGATGTGCCATATACGGTGCTCTGCACCGTTCATTGTGCCCCATAGATGTGCCATATACGGTGCTCTGCACCGTTCACTGTGCCCCATAGATGTGCCATATACGGTGCTCTGCACCGTTCACTGTGCCCCATAGATGTGCCATATGTAAGAGGGTGAACTGTAGTCCCACTGAGAGGGCACTAGGACCCTGTGGTTTTTGCCTGTTGCAGCAGAGGACAGACCTCCCAGAGACAATGTGTGCTGCGGGGTGGGGTCTAGTGTCTCGAGTGTAAAGTGAAAGTGAGAAGTGAGAGCTGAGAGAGAAAAGGCGGGAAGAAAAGGAGAAGCTGCTGTGAGATCTTAAAAAGAGACTGTGTGGATTTTCTGCAAGTGTTTTTGGAGGAAAAGAAGCTTTTGAGAGACTTTTTTTTGCTAACGTTCCCCTGGAGAAGAGCTAACCTTTTGTTTAACTCTGTGAGAGACTTGTGTTGCTAACGTTTCCTGGAGAGGAGTTAACCCTTTATCTAAGTAAAGACGGAGACTTTGCTAAGAACCCAGTACGAATTTGGAAGTCTGTGGATTCCCTGTGCATTGAGTGGAGAAACAAGTCTGGACAGACTGCTGATACAGAGACGGACGGATTGTCGTGGAAGCATTCCTAGGAGCTACAGAAGCAGAGACTACATCGTGAGACCACTAACTAAGTCCCCGGCGTTTGGGCTCGGCATCGGCCGACAAGACAAGAGGAGCTTGCTGTAACTTATTGGCGCTGAAGATATGGATTGGCTGCAGCCTGTGCGGATTCCTGCCTGAGAGGAAATCCATCTCAGGATACGGTACCATAGTTATAGATACCCGGGTATCTCTGCTCAGAGTGTAAAATTGTTACTTTAGAGGTGTATCTTATATTAGAGTTGTGTAAGTTATATTCAATGTGCCATTCCAGGGGCTCCCTTAATAACACTACATTCAATTTACACTTGTTCCTGTTTTTAGTTGCCTGTTAGGTAAATTTCTTACTAGTCTGTTGTAGTACACAGTTCTCAGGAGACCTTTGAGTGGCACAGTGATTTCAGCTGCTGCTGAGCTAGTGTATCTTTGGGGTGCATCTGCCTTAATATTCTCCATATTACCTTGATTAATTTGCCTTTGAGTAAATACCGTTGGAGATTTCTGCCTTGGTCTTGGTTTGTGACTCACTGGATCTTATTCGGACCTCTGGTCATTACATTTTTGGCGTAGTCGGCAGGATCCAGTGTTTGTCATGGACGGAGGCGAGGGTGGAAATGACCCCGCTGTATCCGCATCCTCCTCGGGGGTTGGGGTTCCCCTGGCAGCCGCTGCGACTCCGGGAGGGTATGTGCCTGTAGGAGCTTTACTTCAGCACATGCCGAAATATGATGGGCGCAATATGGCGTTGCAAGATTGGGCTGAGAGAATCCGGAGTATTCTGCGCATGTGTAATTTGACCCCCGCGTTACGCGCTGAGCTGGCATTAAATGCACTGGAGGGTGATATTAGGCGTATGGTGATGGTGCGCCCAGAATCAGAGAGGGATACATTAGAAAAGATTTTGGAACTGTTAGAGGGGAGTTTGGGGGGCCGAGCGCGTGTGGCCCAGCTTCGGTCCCTATTCTTTAATCGTCCCCAGAGAGAGTGTGAGTCCCTGATGCAGTACTCTAATATTTTACAAGAGATGTTGAATGAGATGCAGCGACTAGACCCGGGGGCCATGGGGGCGTTCCGGGAGGTAGACCGCTTGCTCCGGGACCAATTCATCACCGGTTTAGCCCATAGACTTCTCCGGGACAAGCTGTTGGAAATGGCCCGGGTTGCACCAGAGTTATCTTTCTGGCAGATTTACCGAGCTGCAGTGGAAAGGGAAGAGAAATCAGCCTATGTTCCCGAGGGGTCAGTGAACAGTGCCCAGCTGGAGGAAGGTGTGTCATCAGGGTCGGGGGGAGAGGGGCTGGTAAGCGTGGTACAAGCTTTGCGTGCTGAGGTGAAGGAGTTGAAGCTGAAATTGTCTCAACTGACAGTTGATCCCGCCTCTACCCCCCCACGGGAACCTCCTGCCCCACCCCCTGGAACGGTGACCCCGCAAATGGCCAGGTCGTCCTATCAGAATGAGTCAAGCCCTCGCCCACGAGGAACAATCACCTGCTGGAAGTGTGGCCGCCAGGGACACATCTCGCGTTACTGCCGGGTGCTTACAGCCCCAGAAACCCCGTCGCCGGCTTTAAACTTCCGGCCGCTGCCATGAGAGGGCAAGCAGCAGCGGCCCCACCCACACAAAGCCCTCGACGGAATGAACAAGATTTGTTTGCATGTAGTCCAGTGATAGAAGCAGAGTTTGAAGGGCGGAAGATGAGGTGCTTAGTTGACACGGGATCCGAATGTACTATAATGCCTCTAGAAGTATATGAGAGATACTTCAGTCGACTAGTGATTCCAGAGGATGGCCGAGTGATACGACTGACCGCTGCAAATAATGGTCAATTGTCAGTCAAAGGGATCGTGTGGATGCAACTAAAAATGTTTGGTCAAGAGCTGGGGCAGAAAGGGGTAGTACTGGTGGATCACCCCCCTAGAAGAGGGATGGAAGTGACGCTCGGAATGAACGTGCTGCGAGATTTGAATCACCAGATGTATGCCAGTGAAGGACCCCGATACTGGGCCCGTGCGACAAGACACCGACCCACACAGAGAATTCTACACCGTCTAGTGCTGAGTTGCGACTTGCTGAAAAGTGCGGTCCCAGGTGGCCGGGTGGGCCGGGTCCGAGTGACTTCGAGGGCCCCGATCCTGCTGGGACCCAGACAAGAGGAACTCTTAATGCTGCCTGTGGGAGCTGCACAGAGATTGAATGGGCTTGAAGTGCTACTTGAGCCCGCCCGAGAGGGTTCCTCATTTGCCAAGGTACATGTGGCCCGGTCTTTGGCGATTGTGAAGAATGGACGAGTGCCGGTCCGATGCATCAATGTTTTAGATGAAGCTGTTGCAATTCCCGCTGGGACCATACTGGCTGAACTGTTCGTGCCGGCAGAGAAGGTGCCGGAAAATGCAGGGTTCGAATTGCGACCAGACCAACAGTCATCCTGGACATTCGCGGTCGAGGTAGGCCGGACTGAACCTCCTACGGAGGAATGGAATGTTCATGTGATCATGGAGCAGATGGGAGTGGATCGGGAGAAGCTGACCCTCGTGCAGTTGGAGCGGTTGGAGAGAGTTTTGTGGGAACATCAAGAGACATTTTCCCGACATGGAGAGGACTTTGGGTGTACCCAGACGATTGAGCATGAGATTCCAATGGGGGATACTCCACCCATTAGAGAAAGATATCGTCAAATTCCTCCGGCGCTCTATCAAGAGGTGAAGAGCATGGTGGCCAGTATGCTGGACAACCAAGTGATCCGAGAGAGCCGGAGTCCCTGGGCGGCCCCTGTAGTCTTGGTCCGCAAGAAGGATGGGACACTCCGATTTTGTGTGGACTATCGGAAATTGAATGCCCACACCGTACGGGACGCATATCCTTTACCCCGTATTGAAGAATCCCTGTCGGCCCTGGGTCGGGCCAAGTATTTCTCAACGTTGGATTTGGCAAGCGGGTACTGGCAGGTCCCAATGGCTGAAAAAGATCGGGCCAAGACGGCGTTTGTCTTGCCAATGGGGCTCTTTGAGTTCAACCGGATGCCCTTTGGCCTCGCTACCGCCCCAGGAACCTTCCAACGCCTGATGGAACATTGCTTGGGCGATCTAAATTTTGAATCAGTCCTGATATATCTAGACGACATTGTGGTGTTCGGAACCTCATTTGAAGATCATCTGGAGAAGCTGCGTCAAGTTCTCCGGCGGCTCAAGAGCTACGGCCTGAAAATAAAGCCAAAAAAATGTCAACTGTTACGAAACCAGATTGAATATTTGGGGCATCTGGTGACCCCGGACGGGGTACTACCTTTAGCCAGTAAGATTAAGGCAGTACAAGAGTGGCCACCTCCTTGTGACCTGCGAGAAGTGCGGGCCTTCCTGGGCCTAGCAGGATACTATCGGCGGTTTGTGCCTAAATTCTCACAAGTGGTGAGTCCCTTGAATGAACTTTTGAGAGGGACAGCGCTGGGTCCTCGAAATCGCCCCATTCCATGGGGGCCCCTACAGAAAAAGGCATTTGATGGAGTGAAAACCGCCCTAACGAGTGCCCCATTGCTGGCCTACGCCCGGTTTGACACCCCTTTTTTGTTGTATACCGATGGTAGTCTTCATGGGTTGGGGGCAGTACTAGCACAGGTGCAGGACGGCCGAGAACGAGTGATTTCTTATGGCAGCAGATCTTTAAGAGACTCCGAGCGAAATCCGGCTAACTACAGCTCATTCCGGCTGGAATTGCTGGCCCTGGTGTGGGCAATGACAGAACGCTTCGCCGAGTATCTAACAGGAGCTGAGGTGCTAGTCATGACAGATAACAACCCGCTAGCTCACTTAGAGAATGCAAAACTGGGGGCGTTGGAGCAGCGGTGGGTCGCCAGACTGGCCAAGTTCAATTACCGCATTAAATTTCGCTCTGGTCGAGAGAACGGCAATGCAGATGCATTGTCAAGGGTGCCCCTTGGGTCATCCGGGGAAGATGTTGACGAACAACTTGAGGACACTGAAACTCCAGCTTTGGGGCAGATACCTATCTTCCAAAGTGTGGTACACTCAAGTGGGGTGGCCACCGGGATGCCCTGTGTACTGGGTAAAACACCCTCAGATTGGACAAGAGTCCAGGATGAGTGTCCGGACATTGCACTTGTGCGCCGTTGGGTACAAAACAAGGCCTGGCCCAGTGCAGAGGACAAGGCTCAGTTGTCCATGGAAGGAATGAAACTCCTTCGACAATGGGATAAATTGTGTGTGGAGCAAGGTCTTTTGTATCGTAAGGTGTACCTGCCATCGGAGCTGCAGCATCGGTACCAACTGATAATTCCTGTGGGGATGGGGCCGGTGGTCGCTCGTGAGGCGCATGAGAAGGGGGCCCATTTTGGAAGTGAAAAGACACTTCAGTGGTTGCAGCGAGTCCTCTACTGCCCTGAGTTGGGAGGGATGGTGGCCGACGCATGTCGGCAGTGCCGAATTTGTGGGCTCAACAAAAGCCCTGAGCAGCGGGCTCCCACACAGTCTATTAAGACTTCAGCTCCACTGGAGCTACTCATGATTGACTACGTGTTGATAGGGTACTCTACGTCAGGGTACTCCTATTGCCTGGTGATGACAGATCACTTTACCAAGTATGCTGTAGCGGTGCCGACAAGAGATCAGACGGCCAAGTCGGCGGCTGAGGCAGTGTGCCGACATTTCTTCCAAGTGTTCGGGTGTCCGCAGAGAATACATTCAGATCAAGGGGCCTGCTTTCAGGGGACGCTGATGAAAGAGTTGCACCAGCTCTATGGTATCGAGCAGTCGAGAACAACGCCTTACCACCCTCAGGGTAACGGGGCGTGTGAGCGTTTTAATCGGACCCTGTTGCAAATGTTGAGGTCCTTAGAGAGTCAGCAACAGACATGCTGGCCTGAGTATCTCCCCGAATTGATGTGGGCTTACAATAACAGGGTGCACAGTACTACTGGTTACTCACCACACATGTTGATGTTTGGTAGACCTGGCCGAGACATTGAGGATTTGAACATGCCAGATCCCTCCTCCGCCCCCCTTCGGACTGCATCCGAGTGGGTACGAGAGCATCGGCGGCGGTTGAGGGTGGTGCATCAGGTGGTGGGCGACCGCCTTCGACAGGTGGTCCATAAGGACACGCGACCTGTACAAACAGAGCTGTTCTCTCCGGGGGACAGAGTGTTGGTGAGGACAAAACGACGGTCAGGAAAGCTGAGTGACCGATGGGAGGCGATACCGTATCTGATAAAAAAACAGGTGAACCCTGAGACTCCAGTGTACGAGGTCAAACCGGTGGGGACAGGGGGGCCAACCCGTAATTTGCATCGTAACATGTTACAACGGTGCTGGTTTGAAGATTCGGCGCCTACTCCCCTAGAGCCAGAGGCCATGTTCCAAGGGGCGGAAGCTCTGAATGATCTTGAGTTTGATGGTGTGTTTACTCCTGCGCCTGCTTATTTGCCCCCTGTGACCGATCTGGCCTCGGGTGATGAGAATGTTGGGGATATGGAGGATGTTGTTGAGGAGAGTGCATCAGGTCAACTGCTTGATCCTGACGCTGTATCACAGGACATCGAGCCGCAGGAGGAGACAACTCCACTTACGGCCACTAACACGACCATGGAAGAGACTCTAGCTCCCTCTAAGGTCGCACCTGTTGATGTAGGACTCAGGAGAACTACACGATCTACGGCAGGAATACCGCCTCAGCGATATGCTCAAGATGAATTTGAGTGGGAAGGTATGTCGAGGACGCCAACCTCTAGTGGGGTGGCATGTAAGAGGGTGAACTGTAGTCCCACTGAGAGGGCACTAGGACCCTGTGGTTTTTGCCTGTTGCAGCAGAGGACAGACCTCCCAGAGACAATGTGTGCTGCGGGGTGGGGTCTAGTGTCTCGAGTGTAAAGTGAAAGTGAGAAGTGAGAGCTGAGAGAGAAAAGGCGGGAAGAAAAGGAGAAGCTGCTGTGAGATCTTAAAAAGAGACTGTGTGGATTTACTGCAAGTGTTTTTGGAGGAAAAGAAGCTTTTGAGAGACTTTTTTTTGCTAACGTTCCCCTGGAGAAGAGCTAACCTTTTGTTTAACTCTGTGAGAGACTTGTGTTGCTAACGTTTCCTGGAGAGGAGTTAACCCTTTATCTAAGTAAAGACGGAGACTTTGCTAAGAACCCAGTACGAATTTGGAAGTCTGTGGATTCCCTGTGCATTGAGTGGAGAAACAAGTCTGGACAGACTGCTGATACAGAGACGGACGGATTGTCGTGGAAGCATTCCTAGGAGCTACAGAAGCAGAGACTACATCGTGAGACCACTAACTAAGTCCCCGGCGTTTGGGCTCGGCATCGGCCGACAAGACAAGAGGAGCTTGCTGTAACTTATTGGCGCTGAAGATATGGATTGGCTGCAGCCTGTGCGGATTCCTGCCTGAGAGGAAATCCATCTCAGGATACGGTACCATAGTTATAGATACCCGGGTATCTCTGCTCAGAGTGTAAAATTGTTACTTTAGAGGTGTATCTTATATTAGAGTTGTGTAAGTTATATTCAATGTGCCATTCCAGGGGCTCCCTTAATAACACTACATTCAATTTACACTTGTTCCTGTTTTTAGTTGCCTGTTAGGTAAATTTCTTACTAGTCTGTTGTAGTACACAGTTCTCAGGAGACCTTTGAGTGGCACAGTGATTTCAGCTGCTGCTGAGCTAGTGTATCTTTGGGGTGCATCTGCCTTAATATTCTCCATATTACCTTGATTAATTTGCCTTTGAGTAAATACCGTTGGAGATTTCTGCCTTGGTCTTGGTTTGTGACTCACTGGATCTTATTCGGACCTCTGGTCATTACACATATACGGTGCCCTGCACCGTTCACTGTGCCCCATAGATGTGCCATATACGGTGCTCTGCACCGTTCACTGTGCCCCATAGATGTGCCATATACGGTGCCCTGCACCGTTCACTGTGCCCCATAGATGCTCCACATAAATCTCTGCCGCCGCCGCTGCTGCAATAAAAAAAAAAAAAACACATACTCACCTCCCTTGATTGCAGCTCCCGGCGTCTCGTTCCGGCGCCTCCATCTTCCCGGCGTCTCTGCTCTGACTGATCAGGCAGAGGGCGCCGCGCACACTATATGCGTCATTGCACCCTCTGCCTGAACAGTCAGAGCGCAGACGCCGGGAAGATGGAGGCGCCGGCCGGGAAGATGGAGCGACGCTCGGCGGCTGGAACGAGGACAGGTGAATATGCTATACTTACCTAGTCCTGGCGATCCTCGCGCTGTCCCTCTGCCTGGTCTTCGGTGCCGCAGCTTCTTTCTCTATCAGCGGTCACCGGCACCGCTGATTAGAGGAATGAATAGGCGGCTCCACCCCTATGGGAGGTGGAGCCGCTTATTCATTTCTGTAATGAGCGGTCCCACGTGACTGCTGAAGAGGGGAAGAAGCTGCAGCACAGAAGACCGTGGGACGGCAGGGACAGCGCGAGGATCGCTGGGACTAGGTAAGTATGCCTCAGCGCCCTCACCCCCTCACCCGCCGACCCTGCCACCCACCTTGACTCGAGTATAAGCCGAGAGGGGCACTTTCAGCCCAAAATTTTGGGCTGAAAATCTCGGCTTATACTCGAGTATATACGGTATGTGCATTTAATTGTGACTTTGGTAGATTCCCCAAAATGTATATTTGTGATCATCCCTGGTCATCAATATAGTGCAAAAGACAATTAAAAGTAATAATCTCACCCCTCAACTGGCATCATACTCCTTTCTATTGCAGTGCACTCTGGGAACTGTTCCCTATCCTTTATATTCCCATATCCTGACACATTTCCTCTCCTTGATTCGTCAGGGGAGTGCGGGAAATATGTGGTTTGTGTTGCCACAATGCAACTAGGTTATTCCATGCAAGAAATCAGGAATTTAGTGATTCAACAAAAGGCCTGAGTATCCGATAAACATAGATACCCATGATCTGAATGATACTCTCTACATCCGAGACTATTGGTCTGCCCTTTATTGTGTTAGTCCCCTTATAGATTTTAGGTAGACTATAGAAGGTGGTCAAAAACGTTCATTTTTACCAATAACCTTATCACAAGGCTGCTATCTATGAGAATTCTCAATTCTGACTGAAATTCTGTTAGAGGATTTTTCCCGTTTTCTATAGCCCATGTCCTCCTGTAATAGAGTTTTGCACATTGACCAATAGTCTCGGTTGTCCATAACCACCACTTTTCCTCCTTTGTCTGATTGTTTAATTATAATCCCTTAAAATTTTTTCAATGTACAAAAACATTGCATTTAATTTTTGGTAAGTTTATGTCTTGTTTTGGGTCATTTAAGCTCAGGGCCTTGAAATCACTGGTGACTACATTAACCCCTTCCCGACCTTTGACGCCACGTAGGCGTTATGAAAGTCGGTGCCAATCCGACCCATGATGCCTATGTGGCGTCATGGAAAGATCGCGTCCCTGCAGATCCGGTGAAAGGGTTAACTCCCATTTCACCCGATCTGCAGGGACAGGGGGAGTGGTAGTACAGCCCAGGGGGGGTGGCTTCACCCCCCCGTGGCTACGATCGCTCTGATTGGCTGTTGAAAGTGAAACTGCCCATCAGAGCGATTTGTAATATTTCACCTATTATAACTGGTGAAATATTACAATCCAGCCATGGCCGATGCTGCAATATCATCGGCCATGGCTGGAAACACTAATGTGCCCCTACCCCACCCCACCGATCGCCCCCCCAGCCCTCCGATCTGTCCGGTACACTGCTCCGGCTCCCCTCCGTCCTGTGCTCCGCTCCCCCCGTGCTCTTGTCCGCTCCCCCGTGCTCCAATCACCCTCCCCGTGCTCCAATCACCCCCCCTGCACTCCGATCCACCCCCCTCCGTGCTCCGTTACACCCTCCCGTGCTCCGTTCCACCCCCCCATGCTCCGTTCCACCCCCCGTACTCTGTTCCACCCCTCCCGCGCTCCGATTCACCCCCCATGCTCCGATCCCCCCCGTGCTCCCCCCCACCCCATCATACTTACCGATCCTGCCGGGGTCCGTCTGTCTTCTCCCCGGGCGCCGCCATCTTCCAAAATGGCGGGCGCATGCGCAGTGCGCCCGCCGAATCTGCCGGCCGGCAGATTCGTTCCAAAGTGCATTTTGATCACTGAGATAGATTATATCTCAGTGATCAAAATAAAAAAAATAATAAATGACCCCCCCCCCCTTTGTCACCGCCATAGGTAGGGGCAATAAAAAAATTAAGAATTTTTTTTTTCCACTAATGTTAGAATAGGGTTAGGGCTAGGGTTAGGGCTAGGGTTAGGGTTAGGGTTACGGCTAGGGTTAGGGCTAGGGTTAGGGTTAGGGGTAGGGTTAGGGTTAGGGCTAGGGTTAGGGCTAGGGTTAGGGCTAGGGCTAGGGTTAGGGGTAGGGTTAGGGCTAGGGTAAGGGTTAGGGGTAGGGTTAGGGCTAGAGTTAGGGGTAGGGTTAGGGGTAGGGTTAGGGCTAGGGTTAGGGCTAGGGTTGGGGTCCAATTTCTCCTGTAACCCTTGGGAAAATAAAAAATTCTGGGCTAAATAATTATTTTTGAGGAAAGAAAACGTATTTATTATTTTCACAGCTCTGCATTATAAACTTCTATGAAGCACTTGGGGGTTCAAAGTGCTCACAACACATCTAGATAAGTTGCTTTCGGGGTCTAGTTTCCAAAATGGGGTCACTTGTGGGGGGTTTCTACTGTTTAGCCACATCAGGGGCTCTGCAAACGCAACGTGACGCCCGCAGAGCATTCCATCAAAGTCTGCATGTCAAAACGTCACTACTTCAATTCCGAGCCCCGGCATGTGCCCAAACAGTAGTTTACCCCCACATATGGGGTATCACCGTACTCAGGAGAAACTGGACAACAAATATTGGGGTCAAATTTCTCCTTTTACCCTTGGGAAAATTAAAAAATTCTGGGCTAAGTAATTATTTTTGAGGAAAGAAAACGTATTTATTATTTTCACGGCTCTGCATTATAAACTTCTGTGAAGCATTTGGGGGTTCAAAGTGCTCACCACACATCTAGATAAGTTCCTTTCGGGGTCTAGTTTCCAAAATGGGGTCACTTGTGGGGGGTTCCTACTGTTAAGCCACATCAGGGGCTCTGCAAACGCAACATGACGCCCACAGAGCATTCCATCAAAGTCTGCATTTCAAAACGTCACTACTTCACTTCCGAGCCCCGGCATGTGCCCAAACAGTGGTTTACCCCCACATATGGGGTATCAGCGCACTCAGGAGAAACTGGACAACAACTTTTGGGGTCAAATTTCTCCTGATACCCTTGGGAAAATAAAAAATTGCAGGCTAAAAGATCATTTTTGAGAAAATAATTTTTTATTTTTATTTTCATGGCTCTGCGTTATAAACTTCTGTGAAGCACTTGGGGGTTCAAAGTCCTCACCACACATCTAGATTAGTTCCTTTGGTGGACTAGTTTCCAAAATGGGGTCATTTCTGGGGGATCTCCAATGTTTAGGCACACAGGGGCTCTCCAAACGTGACATGGTGTCCGCTAATGATTGGAGCTAATTTTCCATTTAAAAAGCCAAATGGCGTGCCTTCCCTTCCGAGCCCTGCCGTGCGCCTAAACAGTGGTTTACCCCCACATATGGGGTATCAGCGTACTCAGGACAAACTGGACAACAACATTTGGTGTCCAATTTCTCCTATTACCCTTGGCAAAATAGGAAATTCCAGGCTAAAAATCATTTTTGAGGAAAGAAAAATTATTTTTTATTTTCATGGCTCTGCGTTATAAACTTCTGTGAAGCACCTGGGGGTTTAAAGTGCTCAATATGCATCTAGATAAGTTCCTTGGGGGGTCTAGTTTCCAAAATGGGGTCACTTGTGGGGGAGCTCCAATTTTTAGGCACACAGGGGCTCTCCAAACGCGACATGGTGTCCGCTAACAATTGGAGGTAATTTTCCATTCAAAAAGTCAAATGGCACGCCTTCCCTTCCGAGCCCTGCCGAGTGCCCAAACAGTGGTTTACCCCCACATATGAGGTATCGGCGTACTCGGGAGAAATTGCCCAACAAATTTTATGGTCCATTTTATCCTATTGCCCATGTGAAAATGAAAAAATTGAGGCGAAAAGAATTTTTTTGTGAAAAAAAAGTACTTTTTCATTTTTACAGATCAATTTGTGAAGCACCTGAGGGTTTAAAGTGCTCACTAGGCATCTAAAGAAGTTCCTTGGGGGGTCTAGTTTCCAAAATGGGGTCACTTGTGGGGGAGCTCCAATGTTTAGGCACACAGGAGCTCTCCAAACGCGACATGGTGTCCGCTAACGATGGAGATAATTTTTCATTCAAAAAGTCAAATGGCGCTCCTTCCCTTCCGAGCCTTACCATGTGCCCAAACAGTGGTTTACCCCCACATATGAGGTATCAATGTACTCAGAAGAAATTGCCCAACAAATTTTAGGATCCATTTTATCCTGTTGCCCATGTGAAAATGAAAAAATTGAGGCTAAAAGAATTTTTTTGTGAAAAAAAAGTACTTTTTCATTTTTACGGATCAATTTGTGAAGCACCTGGGGGTTCAAAGTGCTCACTATGCATCTAGATAAGTTCCTTGGGGCGTCTAGTTTCCAAAATGGGGTCACTTGTGGGGGAGCTCCAATTTTTAGGCACACGGGGGCTCTCCAAACGTGACATGGTGTCCGCTAAAGAGTGGAGCCAATTTTTGATTCAAAAAGTCAAATGGCGCTCCTTCCCTTCCAAGCCCTGCCGTGCGCCCAAACAGTGGTTTACCCCCACATATGAGGTATCAGCGTACTCAGGACAAATTGTACAACAACTTTCGTGGTTCAGTTTCTCCTTTTACCATTGGGAAAATAAAAAAATTGTTGCTAAAAAATAATTTTTGTGACTAAAAAGTTAAATGTTCATTTTTTCCTTCCATGTTGCTTCTGCTGCTGTGAAGCACCTGAAGCGTTAATAAACTTCTTGAATGTGATTTTGAGTACCTTGAGGGGTGCAGTTTTTAGAATGGTGTCACCTTTGGGTATTTTCAGCCATATAGACCCCTCAAACTGGCTTCAAATGTGAGGTGGTCCCTAAAAAAAATGGTTTTGTAAATTTCGTTGTAAAAATGAGAAATCGCTGGTCAAATTTTAACCCTTATAACTTCCTAGCAAAAAAAAATTTTGTTTCCAAAATTGTGCTGATGTAAAGTAAACATGTGGGAAATGTTATTTATTAACTATTTTGTGTCACATAACTCTCTGGTTTAACAGAATAAAAATTCAAAATGTGAAAATTGCGAAATTTTCAAAATTTTCGCCAAATTTCCGTTTTTATCACAAATAAACGCAGAATTTATTGACCTAAATTTACCACTAACATGAAGCCCAATATGTCACGAAAAAACAATCTCAGAACCGCTAGGATCCGTTGAAGCGTTCCTGAGTTATTACCTCATAAAGGGACACTGGTCAGAATTGCAAAAAACGGCAAGGTCTTTAAGGTCAAAATAGGCTGGGTCATGAAGGGGTTAAGGTATACATCCAGAGAGTTCACATCTCCTTGAGGGGGCAGCATTTTTGGCTTTTATTCCTTAGATCTGTAAAAGGTCCCATTCTTTTGTAATTTGGATTTTGATCACTCAGGCTGTATAAGAGTCTGACATCCTGTACAGGAAAGATATATATCTTTGTACCGTGTTAGCCAGTAGATAGAAAATTATTTAAATGTGAGTGTCCTCAGTGGTTGATACCTTTTAATGGCTAATTGAAAAGATGGTAAGAAATTGCAAGCTTTTGAAACTACGCAGGTCTCTTCATCAGGCAAAGACTAAAGCAAGTTCTGAAGAATCACATACTAACACACAAGATAGCATAGAGAGAAAAAAGGCAATAGATAAGACAAGTGGCGTGAAGCAGAATTATCATTATGTGAGAGGGATAGACATAGATATTGGAACAGTTCATAGATAAGGAAGTCTTAATCTTTTATGGTCCTCTGACCTGTATGTGATTCTTCAGAACTTGCTTTAGTCTTGCCTGATGAAGGGACCTGCATAGTCTCAAAAGCTTTCAATTTGTTACCATCTTTTCAGTTAGCCATTAAAAGGTATCAACCACTGAGGACTCTCACTTCTAAATAATTTGACATCCTGTAGTAATTCATGTGGGATACCTAGGTCCTGACAGCTTCCTTTTTGTTCCCTAATGTGGAATTTCTTCCATTTAAGTTTGCATATGAAGAAGTGAAGGTCATTGACAACTTCAAAGGTGTTATAATCTGTAGTGGGCACAAATGGCAGACCCTTTCTCAGAACCGCCATCTCATTTGCAATGGTGCTGGAGAATAGGTTGATTATTATTGTTATTATTATTATTATTTATATAGCACCATTAATTCCATGGTGCTGTACAGTACATGAGAAGAGGTTACATACAAAGTTCTAGATATCATTTACCGTAAACAAATTTACGATGACAGACTGGTACAGAGGGAAGATGATCCTGCCCTTGCAGACTTACATTCTATGGGATAATGGGGAAGAGACAGAAGGTCGGGGGTGCAGCAGCTCTGGTGGTGGTGAGGCGGCAGCTCGGGTGGTGGTGAGGCGGCAGAATGGTTATTGCAGGCTGTAAGCTTTCCTGAAGAGATGGGTTTTCAGGTTCCATCTGAAGGATCTGAGGGTGGTGGATAATCAGACGTGTTGAGGCGTGGAATTCCAGAGGATGGACGATATTTAGGAGCAATTTGGAGGTGATTGTATGAGAAACGAATAAGTGTGGAGGAGAGTAGGAGGTATTGGGAGGATCGGAGATTACGTGAGGGAAGATACTGGGAGATTAGTTCAGAGATATAGGTAGGGGACAGGTTGTGGATGGCTTTATAGGTCAGTGTTTGTAGTTTGAACTGCATTCATTGGGGAATTGGAAGCCAGTGGTGAGATTTGCAAAGGGGAGGAGGTTAATCACCTGTGAGTCTAGGATGGATTGTGCATATATATGCGGCTTCTCAGGAGATAATTCAGCTCTAAAAAATGACTCCTCTGAGGAGATGTTCTATTTCTGTTTCTTCATTTATCAAGAATAGAGGATTCTCCATGCTTTTTTTTTTAGTTATCCATGGCCCCTTACCAGCCTGAGACTACCAGCTCCCAGCTGTCTTCTTGCCACCAGGGCAACAAAGGAGTGGCCTAGCCAGTCCCCAGACCACAACCTCATAGAAAACCTTTGGAGGGAGTTGAAAGTCCATGTTGCTCAGAAACAGGCCCAAAACATCACTGCTCTAGAGGAGATCTGCATAGAGGAATGGGCCAACATCTCATCAACAGTGTGTTAGGAGTCGAGTTTCCTCTGCTGCACAGGGGGAATCTCGATCCGTGTCTGCTGCGGTCTCCCATTCTGCATCGGCCGCAGTGCAGCCTGCTCAGCGGAGACGTCGCTCCCAGCGTCTCACTGAGACTGATACTGCGCAAAGGGTTACTACTGCCTCTCCAGGCTCTGCTATTGTACCCTGCACTGATCTGCGGCAAGCAGGCTTTTCTGGGTCTAAGTCCTGCTTTGCACACACTGAGCATGCCCAGGGCAAGAGCTCTCAGTGGAGATCTAGGGTCACATGCTCAGGTACTGCAGCAACTTCCATTGGTCTTTCTCACGGAAGGTCCTGCAGGTGCTAGGACTAAGTTCTGCTTTGCACACTGAGCATGCCCAGGGCAAGATCTCTCAGTGGAGATTTAGGGTCACATGCTCAGGTACTGTAGCAATTCCATTGGTCCTTCTCTGAAAGTTCCTGTACGTGCTGCATCTATTTAAGGCTCGCATGGCCGCACGGCCATGTGCTAGTATCAAATGTGTTTCGGCTTATGCCAGTGGATACTATACCACTCAGTTCTATGTGGTGTGAAGCTGTTAGCATTGGTACTGTACACTCAGGCAGGCAGCTAGCGTCAGTGGGGGCAATTAGCCTAGTTAGGGCATTAGCTTTGTGTACAGTGCGACTCTGTGAGGAAACAGAGTTCGCTACCAGTTCACACGGGGTGAAGCCTAACCCACGTGTGAGCTCAGAGTCCTGTCGCCTTTACTTAGCAGCAGATATTTCTGCACTGTGGATCCTGGGCTGCGAACGCACCATGTAGCTATCTACCTATTACTCGGTGCGTTCCACTAGCCCTAACAGTATACTAGCACCAGGATCTGGCTAAGTAATGGCGGCTGAACAGCGATTGCAGGGGTACATCCAGCTGCTGGAGGGCCGGTTGGCGTCTCTTGAGCGTTCAACCTCGGCGGTGGATGTTACCGCAATAGCTGTTCAGGCTGCCAGCGTGGCTGCAGCAGCCTTACCCACTGCCACACCTGTTCCGACCCTATCTCACCTTCCTTTGCCTGAGAGATACTCAGGGGACAGTAAGTCCTATAGGGGTTTTGTGAGCCAGTGTGGTATACACCTCGAGCTTCTGGCTGCACGTTTTCCCACTGAGCGGGCAAAGTTGGGATTCATAATCTCTCTCTTGTCGGACAGAGCGTTGGAGTGGGCTACGCCGCTGTGGGAGCGCAACGATCATGTGGTGCGGAGTGTTCCTCGGTTTCTGGACACTCTGAAACAGGTCTTTTTAGGACCTCAAGTCACCCATGATACAGCGCTCCAACTGCTGGCTTTGACTCAGGGTTCAACCAAGGTCAGTCATTTTGCCGCTCACTTCCGGACTTTAGCGTCTGAGTTGGAATGGCCAGATAAAACCCTCATTTCCGTATTATGGAGAGGGCTGGCTGACCATGTGAAGGACGCTTTGGCTACTAGGGAGATTGCCGCCACACTGGAGGAGCTCATAGCTGTATCAACTCGCATAGACCTTCGTTTTCACGAGCGAAGGTTGGAGCGAGCCCAGTGTAGGCAGAGGTTTTGGCTGGCTCCTACCTTCGCCAGACCTTTGGAATCTCCAGTCCAGGCGTCCGAGTCACATGAGGCCACAGAGGTGACACAAGCGGGATCCAAGTCCCAGTCCACTCGTGCACATAAGGTCTGTCATGTTTGCCGGCAGTCAGGACATCTTGCCTCCAAGTGTCCTCAGCGGTCGGGGAAACGTCAGCGTCTAGTGGCAGTTGGAGGAGGTACACTAGACACGGCGATGTTTGCCTCAAAATTGTCCTTCAAGGGGACAACCATTGGCCCATCCACTCTTATGGTAGAGCTATGCGTGGACTCTGGGGCGGAGGGTAATTTTATGTCATCCGCTTTCGCCCAGCGTCACGCAATACCCCTGGTGATGCTCGCCAAGCCAGTAACCGTTCGAGTGGTAAATGGGTCGACACTACCCACAGATTACCCACCAAACCATTCCTATTACGCTTTCTGTGTCTCCATCACATCAGGAGATTATCTCCCTATTAGTCATTCCTGAGGGAATTGATGAGGTCCTGTTGGGGATACCATGGCTACGCTATCATTCTCCTCATATAGAGTGGTCCTCTGGGAGAATTTGGGGATGGAGTAAATCCTGCGAGGGTAGATGTCAGAGGGAGTGCGTTCAGGTTGCTACAACACAGGTACCCGCAGATCTTTCCTCTCTCCCCAAGCACTATTGGTCCTATGCAGATGTGTTCTCCAAAAGGGCTGCGGAGACTCTTCCGCCTCACCGCCCCTATGACTGTCCTATTGACCTCTTGCCTGGTGCTGAGCCTCCCCGGGGTCGAGTCTATCCGTTGTCTCTCCCGGAGATGGAGGCAATGTCTCAGTACATCCAAGAGAATCTCGCAAGAGGATTCATTAGGAAGTCAGTGTCACCTGTAGGGGCTGGGTTCTTCTTTGTACAGAAGAAGACTGGAGACTTATGTCCATGCATAGACTACAGGGGTCTTAACGCCATCACCGTTAAGAACAAGTAGCCATTACCCCTGATATCTGAGCTTTTTGATAGGTTACGGGGAGCAAGGGTATTTACAAAATTAGATATGCGGGGCGCTTACAACCTGATTCGCATCTGTGAGGGGGACGAATGGAAGACGGCTTTTAGCATCAGGGATGGGCACTATGAATATCTGGTGATGCCCTTCGGGCTCTGTAATGCTCCAGCTGTTTTCCAAGACTTTGTGAATTATATTTTCCGGGATATGCTCACCACCTCAGTCGTAGTCTATCTGGATGATATTCTCATCTACTCTCCAGATATTGACTCCCATCGGAGAGATGTTCTGTTGGTAGCTTCTCACGCTCGAACACAGTCAAAAAAGCCTCTATATCATCCCCTGGGGTCATCTTTTGCATGGCTCATCTTACCACTTTCCGGATGCGGGAGTCATCACCTTGATGTTGGGGAGGGGTGCTTTACCTGCTGCGGACATCTCCTGCCAGGAGTTCCATCTGCGTTTGTTGTTGTTGAATTTTCTGTATTAGGAGTTTATTAGTCTCCTGCATTACCTGGTGCTGCTGCTGTTGGCTCAGGATCAGGTGCTTGAGTAGCGCCTCTATTTTGTCTGACCTCTGTGGAAGGTCAGCTCACTTAGCTGCTCCTCAAGGAAGACAGAAGCTCATGTGTGGTTAAAATCTCTGGGTGGTTTATTGAATCATAACCAAAAAACCCAAACTGGTAACAGAAAATCATTATGTCCGGCTCAAATGAAAATAAAAAGTTCATATACAGTCCGGCCCAGTTCCTCTGGGACAACACCTATGGCAGCTCTGGCAGGAGATAGCAGTCTGGAAGCTTCCTTTCCTCCACACACAGACAGAGAAAAAAAAATAGCTGGACATTTAACTCCCTCCAGCCACACGCTGGAGGTGGAGATATGGTGGGTAGGCATCCCGCCCATTTATGACCCACCCACTATAAAAGCCATGCCCATATAGCGACTGGATTGCTCTCAGCATATATCATGCTGGAGAAAACACTTATGACTTTCACATCACGCAGGAAAGCCACCTTTTTGACACATATCTCACCTCATGTACGGCACCGACCCTGTCAAAATATATACAGTACAGACCAAAAGTTTGGACACACCTTTTCTTTTAAATATTTTTCTGTATTTTCATGACTATGAAAATTGTACATTCACACTGAAGGCATCAAAACTACGAATTAACACATGTGGAATTATATACTTAACAGAAAAGTGTGAAACCACTGAAAATATGTCTTATATTCTAGGTTTTTCAAAGTAGCCACCTTTTGCTTTGATGACTGCTTTGCACACTCTTGGCATTCTCTTGATGAGCTTCAAGAGGTAGTCACTGGGAATGGTCTTCCAACAATCTTGAAGGAGTTCCCAGAGATGTTTAGCACTTGTTGGTCCTTTTGCCTTCACTCTGCGGTCCAGCTCACCCCAAACATCTCGATTGGGTTCAGGTCTGGTGACTGTGGAGGCCAGGTCATCTGGCGTAGCACCCCATCACTCTACTTCTTGGTCAAATAGCCCTTACACAGCCTGGAGGTATGTTTGGGGTCATTGCCCTGTTGAAAAATAAATGATGGTCCAACTAAACGCAAACCGGATGGAATAGCTTGCCGCTGAAAGATGCTGTGGAAGCCATGCTGGTTCATTATGCCTTCAATTTTGAATAAATCTCCAACAGTGTCACCAGCAGAGCATCCCCACACCATCACACCTCCTCCTCCATGCTTCACGGTGGGAACCAGGCATGTAGAGTCCATCCGCTCACCTTTTCTGCGTCGCACAAAGACACTGTGGTTGGAACCAAAGATCTCAAATTTGGACTCATCAGACCAAATCACAGATTTCCACTGGTCTAATGTCCATTCCTTGTGTTCTTTAGCCCAAACAAGTCTCTTCTGCTTGTTGCCTGTCCTTAGAAGTGGTTCCCTAGCAGCTATTTTACCATGAAGGCCTGCTGCACAAAATCTCCTCTTAACAGTTGTTGTAGAGATGTGTCTGCTGCTAGAACTCTGTGTGGCATTGACCTCAGAAGCAGAGGTGACTCTTGGTCTTCCTTTCCTGGGGCGGTCATCATGTGAACCAGTTTCATTGTAGCGCTTGATAGTTTTTGCCACTGCACTTGGGGACACTTTCAATGTTTTCCCAATTTTTCGGACTGACTGACCTTCATTTCTTAAAGTAATGATGGCCACTTGTTTTTCTTTACTTAGCTGCTTTTTCTTGCCATAATACAAATTCTAACAGTCAATTCAGTAGGACTATCAACTGTGTATCCACAAGACTTCTGCACAACCCAACTGATGGTCCCAATCCCATTTATAAGGCAAGAAGTCCCTCTTATTAAACCTGATAGGGCACACCTGTGAAGTGAAAACCATTCCCGGTGACTACCTCTTGAAGCTCATCAAGAGAATGCCATGAGTGTGCAAAGCAATCATTAAAGCAAAAGGTGGCTACTTTGAAGAACCTAGAATATAAGACATATTTTCAGTTGTTTCACACTTTTTTGTTAAAGGGAACCTGTCACCCCGAAAATCGCGGGTGAGGTAAGGCCACCGGCATCAGGGGCTTATCTGCAGCATTCTGTAATGCTGTAGATAAGCCCCCGATGTTACCTGAAAGAGGAGAAAAAGACGTTATATTATACTCACCCAGGGGTGGTCCCGCTGCTGGTCAGGTCGGATGGGCGTCTCTGGTCCGCTCCGGCGCCTCCCATCTTCATTACAAGACGTCCTCTTTTGATCTTCAGCCACGGCTCTGGCGCAGGCGTACTTTGCTCGGCCCCCTAAGGCAGAGGATAGTACTGCAGTGCGCAGGCGCTGGAAAGGTCAGAGGCCCGGCGCCTGCGCACTGCAGTACTTTGTCTGCCCTCAAGAGGGCAGAGCAAAGTACGCCTGCGCCGGAGCAGTGGCTGAAGATCAGAAGAGGATGTCTTATAATGAAGATGGGAGGCGCCGGAGCGGACCAGAGACGCCCATCCAACCTGACCAGCAGCGGGACCGTCCCTGGGTGAGTATAATATAACGTCTTTTTCTCCTCTTTCAGGTAACATTGGGGGCTTATCTACAGCATTACAGAATGCTGCAGATAAGCCCCTGATGCCGGTGGGCTTACCTCACCCGCGATTTTCGGGGTGACAGGTTCCCTTTAAGTATATAATTCCACATGTGTTAACTCATAGTTTTGATGCCTTCAGTGTGAATGTACAATTTTCATAGTCATGAAAATACAGAAAAATCTTTAAATGAGAAGGTGTGTCCAAACTTTTGATCTGTACTGTATAGTGAGGAAAATAAGGGTATGATGCACTGTCGATTTTGCAAGTTTTCCCACCTGCAAACAATGGAGAGGTCTGAGAGACACAGAATCTAAAACTGAAAACCAGAAAATCAGTGAGGAAAGGAGGTTGGGAGCCAAAATCTCACTATACATCACCCCATCCACCCAGGTTTACAATTTTGTCCCTGGTGTCCTTAGACAGTTTTGCCCATGGTGGAGAGGTTGGAGTGTGATTAATTGAGTATGTGGACAGGTGTCTTTTATACAGGTAACAAGTTAAAACAGGTGCAATTAATATATGTAATGAGTGCAGAGTAGGAGGGCTTCTGAAAGGAAAACTAACAGGTCTGTAGAGCCAGAATTATTGCTGGTTGGTAGGTGATCAAATACTTATTTCATGCAATAAAATGCTATTTAATTATTTTAAAATCATGAAATGTGATTTTCTGCATTTTATTCTTAGATTCTGTCTCTCAAAGTTTAAATATACCTGCGATAAAAAGTACAGACCTCTCCATTCTCTGTTGGTGGGAAAACCGCAGTGTATCAAATAGTTATTTTCTCCACTGTATACAGTATACTCAGGGAAATAATACATGGGAAAGAATGTTATTCCCATCCTAGGTCTATAGCAACGTTAGATAGATAGATAGATAGATAGATAGATAGATAGATAGATAGATAGATAGATAGATAGATCCCTCGCGTGCAGGGTCCTCTCTCCTCCTGTACCAGTTGTGACTTGTATTGTTCAAGATTATTGTACTTGTTTTTTATTATGTATACCCCTCCTTACATGTAAAGCGCCATGGAATAAATGGCGCTATAATAATAGATAATAATAAATAAATAGATAGATGATAATGTATATTTAATATTTAAATATCTGTAATACTGCTTTGATCTTAATTTATAGATTTTACTTAACACTTTTAATTCTGCCTGGGAGTTTTAGAGGTAAAACCAAATGATTTAGGTCACAAAATTATCCACAGTACATATGTGAGTATGGCTACGTTCACACTAGCGTTGTGCGCCGCTGCGTCGGCGACGCAACGCACACCGCACGCAAAAACGCAGCAAAACGCATGCAAAAACGCTGCGTTTTGCAACGCATGCGACGGTTTTTGCCGAAATTTGGACGCAACAAAAATGCAACTTGTTGCGTTTTCTTGGTCCGACGCTAGCGGCAAAAAAGACGCATGCGTCGCACAACGCAACAAGAAAAAAAACCCGACGCAAACGAGCATAACACTAGTGTGAACGTTACCTATGTTTTATAGGAGAACATAGAAAAACCTGCTCTTAAGCTCAAAAAGAGCTTTATGGTTTAAAGGTTTTGATAGCAAGTACAGACAGAGAAGTATTTAAAGCTTACTGCCCGGAGCCAGGAACAAATTATCTATAAACAGATGGTCTCTATCAAGAATTGCTGCAGGAATCTCTTCACCTCAAAGTGCACTTTGATTGTAAACCGAATTTAAGGTAAAACACAGATTTGTCATCAAAGATTATATGGTAGGCAGTGAAAGTCAGTCACCAGCTCCGGCACTATGGAGCCACTGTACCTGTAAATCAGAGATCCCAGTGTACAAGTGCAGTAAAATCCTTCATCCATAAGAAATTGTGTTGATTCAAATGTTGCTTGGCTGTGAAAAAAAAAACAACATTCTTTCTGAATAAACATTTTATATCATCCAGTCATCATTGATAAACAGACGTTTCTTGTACGCTGTTTACTGATAGAGTCAAACACTCTCCCTTCACACGGCTCCAATGAATCGCTGAAGGGTGTTACACTAAAAAGCTAACAGAATCGTTCACAGCGTCTCTATGCTGATCTGCAGGGTCAGTTGCTCTTTCGCAATAGAAACCAGCAGCCGGATAAATGGTCCATTTATTTTCTAGTAAGTATTCCTCTGGGGGTGGAAAGTCATCAAATTTGAAGCAGTGATCTCTTTCATACTGACCCGAATTGCCGGTCTATCATGTCTGCGATACTCCGGTTACATAAAAAAACTTGAATTTGGAATAAAAAGTTAAATGTTATAGAGAGATTATCAATATTAAACAAAACTGCAATAAGTCATCTGGATCACAATGGAGATCATTTTAGGGTTTCTCGCTGCATTAACCCATTATCTACCAATGTCCTTTTTTGGGGGACGCCTAATCTTTAGCTTCTAGCGACTAAGATTTTATAATTTTTACAATTAGGTCCAATTTTTTTGTGTTGTGTTTGTAAAATGAATGTTTTCAAAATAGGAAATCTTGTCGTTGTCATTTTTAAATGAATATTGGGACGCCCTTTTCTGAAAAATCCGTACTTGTAAAAATTTTATTTTGGCAAGTAATGGGTTATGAAAGTTGGGCCTTATATTGGGTGTTGATGTGTGCCACCGCACAACCCATCCCTGATACAGGATGACCTGGCACTTGTTGCCTTTCTTGCAGCTCCTTTTAAGTACAATTTTGTTAAAGTGTAATTGTCATTTTAATTTTTATTACATAAATCAATAGTACACATGAAAATATGCAACTTTGTAATATATCTCATCAGAGAAATTCTCTGCCAGAATCAAAAGTCTTCATGTCCCATAACTGAGATTCTGTGTAGATGAGAGGAAGGAGGAGCTAGAGGCAAAGCTCCACCCTCTTCTTCCTATCTAGATAGGAGATGACAGCTGCTACTGATGAGATTCTATGTGGATGGGAGGAGGGAGGAGCTAGAGGAAGAACTCCACCCTCCTTCTATCTAGACAGATGGCAGCTGTTACTGATAAATAGGAGGAGGAGGGTAGAGCTCGGCCTCTAGCTCCTCCCTACTCTCATTTACATAGAATCTAGATAAGAGGAAGAGGGCGGAGCTCTGCCTCAAGCTCCTCCCTCCTCACATCTACACAGAATTGTATCCGTAGGAACTGCCATCTCCAATATCAGTAATGGGAAAGTCTTGGGAAGATTTTACCTCAGAATTGAGAATTTTGATAATTTTTGCCCAAATGTTGGCAGAGAAAGAAGCTATTTTTTCTGATGAGATATATTACAAAGTTGCTTATTTTCATGTATACTACTGATATATGAAATAAAAATTAAAACAAGGGTTACTCTTGAAGGGCTCAGTAGAAATGTACCAGAAATGTATTAAAATCTTTCCGCTTTGCCATCTTCATCTTCTGATCCAATTATTTATCTCTCTCATGTACAGATGTTTCCCAATCATCTCTGATCCTCTGGAATTCAGTAGCTCGGCATGTCTGATTGTTTCCCACAATTAAAACATTCACAGCAACCTGAAAACTCATCTCTTCAGGAACATTTGCAGTAACCTCAGGTACATCTTAATGCATAGGCTTGAAGGGCACTTGCCCAGGAACCCCCCAGGCATAGGGGCCCCTGATTATCTGTGTAAGTTAAAGTATAATTAAACTTTTGGATAACTTTACACAAAAGAACAACCGCATTTAGTTGAGCATTTTTCATGCAATATTGTGCTACCTTCTTCACCCTTAAAACAGCAAAATGTAGCCTGAAAAAGAAGAGATTTTTACCTCAGCTAACAGAGGTCAGATAAGATTCCAGCTTCAACTGTCCTCTGTCCCAAAAGCAAACTCTGAAATGGTAACAATATGCCCGGGGGGCTGTCAGAGGAGAGAGAAGGAAGCAGTCTCAATATTGCTGGATGTGCTAGAAGCTGATATTATATGGGCAGAAAAGAAATGTAATGTTTTGAGTAGAGCGCAGAAGAGGAAGAGAGCTGCAGTGAGAAGGAGAAAATAGGTAAACTTCCAAAATTAACATTGTGGCTCAACACAGGTGCAACAGCCACCCATAACATTCCTTCATATATAGCACCCACATCAGCATCCACTTCTGCAATGTCAGGCACTGGTACTATTCCTTCAGATATAGGATTTACATCTACATCCAATCCTGCTACCAAGCATCCAGTTTCAGCAGACATACCATCATTGCCTGTTGCTGCTACTGGTGACATTTTCCAAGAGGACATTCGCAAATCTGTAAGAGTAAAGGGGTTTGCAATCCAAGAGACAGATCTGGGGTTATGAAACATTAATGATACTACCACATTAGATTATTGAGTTTGTAGTGGGCCCTCATCATGTCAGAATCATGATAGCAGCCTTTCAAACTCACGCAGAGTATATAAAAGAGCTGGAGTAGAGAACAATAAGGCAATGTGTTCAAAAATGAACTGGCGAGTGTTTAACCCCTTAGCAACTGCCGATACACATTAAAACGGTGGCCACTAACGTCACTTATTCCCTCATCGCCGTTTTAAAATGGCTGTAGTGACCCCCCAGAGTTGGACAATCTCCAGGGTCTTGGCTACTGGTCCCTCCTGATCAGTCCCCCAGCCCTGCGTCATCTTCCTTGGAAAAAAATGGCAGGTGCACGCGAAGTGTGCCCGCCGAGATCTGCCAGCCGGTACCCAGCAACAAAAGAAAAATTTTCCTATTTGTTCCTTTTGATCACTGTGATAGACCTTATCACAGTGTTTAAAATAAAAAAAATTTTAAATCAAACCCCCTTTGTCACCCCCATAGTTAGATAGTTAGATAAAAATGATAAAATATATATTTTTTATTTTTTCCATTCTTTGCAGTTGGGCTTGGGATGGGGGTTAGCATTAAGGCTGTGTTAAGTTTAGAATTGAGGTTAGGGTTAGGGGTGTATTAGGGTTAGGGCTGAGGTTAGGGTTAGCAGTGTGTTAGAGTTAGGGTTGGGGTTAAGGTTAAAGGTGGGTTAAGGTTGGGTTAGAATTGTTTTTTTCAAAAGTAAAGAAAATTATGATATGACAGTTAGTTTTGAGCACAAGTGCTTGCTACTCGAGTTTGCATCGGGTGCATGGGTATGCACAGAGTATCGCAGAACCCCACATGTCTTTTTTGGGGTGTCTAACCACTGTAAAACATGTGGGCAGGGTTTCGAGCACCTGCGATATTCGGTGCATATCCGAGCACCCGTTGCAAACTGGAGTAGCGAGCACTTGCGCTCAACACTAATGACGACATATTCAATATATTGACCCTATGTTATCAAATTCTGTGTTGTACCTGTGGGTTCAAAATGCTCACTATACCACTGAATAAAATCCCTTTAGGGGTGTGGTTTCCAAAATGGGGTTACTTGTGGGGAGTTTCCACTGTCTAGTCACATCAGGAGCTCTCCAAATGCAACATGGCGTTCTATAATTATTCCAGCAAATTTTACATTGAAAAAGTCAAATGGCACTCCTTCCCTTCCTAGCCCTGCCGCGCGTCTCAAACAATAGATTCCCCCACACATAAGGTACTGACATATTCGGAGAAATTGCACAACAAATTTTCTCTTGTTACCCCTGTGAAAATAAAAAAGTTTGGGTCTCAGTTTTATTTTTTATGAAAAATATTAAATGTTCATTTTTTCCTTCAACATTGCTTCAGTTCTTGTGAAGCACCTGAAGGGTTAATTAACTTATTGAATGTGGTTTTGAGAACCTTGAGGGCTGCAGTTTTTAGAATGATGTCATTTTTGGGTACCTTTTTTCACATAAACCCTTCAAAGTCACTTCAATTGTGATGTGGTCCCTAATAAAATGGTTTTGTACATTTTGTTGGAAAAATGACAAATCGCTGGTCAACTTTTAATCCTTCTAACTTCCTAACAATAAAATTATGTTTCCAAAATTGTACTGAAGTAAAGTAGACATGTGAGAAATGCTATTTATGAACTATTTTGTGTGAGATTCCTGTCTGATTTAAGGGCATAAGAATTAAAAATTTGAAAATTGTAAAATTTTCAAAATATTCGCCAAATTTTTTATTTTTTTTTCAAAAATAAATGTAAGTCATTTCAAGGAAATTTTACCATTGTCATGAAGCATACTATATCACAAAATAAATCTCAGAATCAGTAGGATCCGTTGAAGTGTTCCAGGGTTATAACCTCATAAATTGACATTAGTCTGAATTGTAAAATTTGACTTGGTCATTAAGGTCAAAATTTGCTCGGTCATCAAGACTTTAGCTTTAGCGTGAATGGTTACTCTAATCACCTTCCCAAGGTAGTTTATACTGCTTTGTATATCACTTATTGTCCAAGAAAGAATCTCCCTTTGCTACATCAGGGTTCAAAGAATGGAAGCACAGCAATGTTATTGTAGAACGTGAAAATGGACAAGAACATCAAAAGTGCATGACAATATATGAGATAAGGCATAAAGAAACTGGAAGTGTAGATTCTTTATTACTTGAGCAAGATTGTGCAATACCCCAGGTAACCGGTTGTTACAGTGATGATACCTTCCTTTCGGGAAGGGCAATATCATGTTTGGAGGCAAAGAGGATTCGCTTTACCAGGTAAGCACCTACACACAACACATTCTGAATCCAGGCCAGAAGGGGGAGCTCAGGACCCGGATTCAGGGGAGCTTCCCTCAGCTTTAAGCATTCTGGTCTGGAGGAGGAGTTAGTTCAGTTGGAGAGAGACACTGAGGAGAAAGGAAGTCTGGAGCAGAGTGCAGACTATGGAGCCGTGCAGCCAGGACTGAGCTGCAGCTCCAGGGAAGGAGAACCCGAAGGGTTGTTGTATGTAGTGGAGCCATTGAGGGAAGGAGCAAAGGAGTGGAAAACGGTTCAGAGGGTAACTGTGACTGGGCACGCTCAGATCTGAAGCACAGAACCTGGGCACCGGGAGCCCGAGGTTTTTGTGGTACTCTAGGACACATAGCAGAACCGAGGGGTTAGAACTGTATGGGATTCGTCCACACCACACCTGGAGGTGAAGCAGCACTTGAAGAGCCCAGGTCATGATAGAGACCCTGTAAAATGGCTCAAGCTGCCCATCATACGGGTACCTGTTCTAGGGCAGGAGTGAGAGGACTTTGCCAGCAAGCTTTAGGCAGCGGGGACCTCATATAGGAAGGCTAACAGACCTCACCTGGGAGAGGGATCACCTTTGCCTCCAAGCCAGCCGGGCCACATCGCTACCCGTGCCTGGTGTCCTGGACTTTGGACTGCTTCTACCAGTAAACCAGGTAAAGACTTTACAACTCTGTGTCCTCCACTTACTTACCGGCAACCCACGATCCTTGCCATACACCTTGGGGCCCTGGGGACCCCGCTTCACCTGTGGGAAGCATCACCATCTTGCTGCAACAACATCACCCCAGAGGACCCCTTTAAGCAGCGTCAGTCCCACTGACCGAGAACCACAGGTGGCGTCACGAATAAACTTCATTACCAATTTCCCTTTAAATACCTTTCCCCTTTTAATTAGGCACCCAGCGCCATGGACCAGGTGGCAGCCACCGTGACATCTCCTTTAAGACCGGACCCGGTACCGAGTATCCCCATTGCCCTGGTGGGCAACTCAATTGCTAAGAGCAGGTATATTGGCATAAAGTGTTGAAATGTGTCATCTCTGTAATTCAGTTTCTTGCCTCCAGAGATTTGCCATTTTGTGGAAACAATAAGATTATTGAGTCAGCAAAAATGGCAACTCCTTAGGTATACTAGAGCTGCTGAGTGAATTTGACATTTCTTGGAAGAACATCTCAAAAAGTATTGAAATCCTGGGAAAGAGAATCTGTCATATTTATCTGCAAATAATTGTGAAAATGTATTGATTTAATGGGGTAACAGGTTCTTTGTACTATTTTTATAGAAAAAAATTTTTCAAAGTGTTATTCTATAAGTGTAGATTCCACTACAGACAACTCACACACAGATCCACTGATATTTACTGTGATGTCACAGCCTGAACTTGGTGGGAGTAAAGTCAGCAGAGTGTTGTCTACAAACTGTAAAATTCTTTGACTTTGTTCAGTATTTGTATTCATATTTTGCTGGTTCTACTCATTGTTGGAATGTATTGAAATCATCTTTAGGAAAGATTTTGTTGTCAAGCGTCTATCTGACACGATGGTTAGTGCATTTTGATGCTGTTCTTGTTCTGTATGGGAATTTTAAGAAAATAAAACATGCACTGGGTTCTCTATCACTTGATAGTGAACAGCAAGTGACTACAGGACAAGAGGAAGAAACTTTGAAAAAATTGAAAATAATGGGAAACCTGGAAACAATCTTTCTCACAATTCTTTGGAATGACTTGCTACAAAGAAAGAGCAAAATAAGCAAGGCCATGCAATCAAAGGATGTGAACATCCTTGTTGCCACAAATCTTCTTGAATCTATGAAAACCCGTGCCAAGATGCAGATTACAGTGATGGGGGAAAACACAGGACTGAAAACGAAGTGTTCGCCTTAGTAGATATGATAATAATGGATCAGCAGAAGAAGAGGTACCTCTCCGTAAAACTGAAAAGATCAAGGTGGCAATTTTCCTCCCTATTCTGGAGACCAATTTTTGAACAGACAAAAAGTGCAGGCTTATTCAGAGGTTGGAAATCTGTTTTTTGTGTTTTGTCAATTCTCATGGCCAAGTCACGTGAGTCAGAGTCGTCAAGGAGTCCAAGGTGAGAAGCCAGGAGGGAATGTCATTAACAGAAGGAAGAGACAAAGGCGTTATCAGGTAACGTTTTGAGGTCAGAGTACTGGGAGGATAACGGATCAGAGCTGAAGGGGTTAAAGAGGTAGGTAGTCAGAACAAAGTCCAAGATCAGGCAACAGATCAAACATATAGAACTCAAGGCACAGAGAGAACAGCACAAACCTCACAAGATGAATGTACGTCTGGCAGTGTTCTGGGAAACTCAGCTCAGTTAAGAAGCATGGCCCTTAAGAAGAATAATGAACACATGAGACAGCCAACGCCTCACAGTCTCAGGTTGGATAGTCGAGCTGTCAAGCAACACACTGACAGCTCAGCACACCCCTGTACCAGATTGGATGGCCAAGCTATCAATCACAGTACTGACAGCTTAAGCACACTCCTATACCAGATTGGATCGCCGAGCTGTCAGTAACTGCATCCTAGATACCCTGAGGGATGGAACCATGACAGTACCCCCTCTTCTAGGGGGGCCATCGGACCCCCAGGCTTCCCATGGGATTTTAGATGGAAGGCCTTGACCAACTGATTGGCCTTCACATCTCGAGCAGGGACCCAGGATCTCTCCTCTGGTCCATATCCTCTAGTAGATGAGGTACTGGAGGGAATTACGGACCCTCTGAGAATCCACAACTCTTTGAACTTCATATTCTAGGCCACTGCCTACTGAAATCGGAGGAGGCGGTGATGAGGTAGACAATGCAGAAGGGATATACTCCTTTAATAGAGATTTATGGAATACGTTAGGGATGTGAAGGGATGGAGGAAGCTTTAACATAAATGCCACAGGATTGACAACTTTTAGGATCTCATATGGACCAATAAACTGTGCCAATGGCACTTTAAGTTTAATGTTCCTAGAAGACAACCAAACCTTATCCTCAATCTTAAAAGCAGGACCCACGGACCGTCTTCTATCAGCCTTTCGTTTTTGGTGAATCTGAGCAGTCCCAATATTCTTTTGAACTTCCCTCCAGACATCCCCAAGTCTCTGCATGGCAACCTCCACCCCAGGGCATTCAGAACTAATCCAGGATTAAATTTGCCAAAATGGGGATGAAAACCATAATTACAGAAGAACGGTAGATTGGTTTACTCAACTGTTGTAAGCAAACTTAGCGAGAGGTAAAAATGAAGACCAGTCCTCCTGTCGCGCTGCCATAAAGCACCTTAAAATCTGTTCCAAAGATTTTTTTGTCCTCTCAGTCTGACCATTGGTTTCAGGGTCATTGTATTCCCCTATCAGACACAATGTTCAGAGGGATCCCATGTAATCTTACAATATGAGAGATGAACAACCTGGAGAGTGTATCTGCATTAGGTAATCCTGACAAAGGAACAAAATGAGCTTGTTTGCTGAATCGATCAACTACCACCCAAATAGTAGTCTTCGCATCAGACAGAGGCAAATCAGTAATGAAATACATGGACAAATGAGATCATGGTCTTTCTGGAATAGATAATGGAGCCAATTCCCCAGCTGGCCAGCTATGACTGAATTTGGCTTGGGTGCAGACTTCACAAGCAGATGCAATATCCTTAATAAATGCAATATCCTTAATCCTTAATATCCATGGATGGCCAATGGTCACCAAAAAAGTCTAGCGATGGCTTTCCTTGTGGCAGTAAACCCAGGATGACCACTTAAAACGAAATCATGAAATTCCTGTAACACCCGCAAACTTAGGTACACAGGGGAAGTAGAAGTAGCTAACGACTGGGCTTTACGAATCTCCTCTTCCAGCTCCGAGGTTACCATAGACCCCACAATACCCTGAGGAATAATGGAGGATGGAGGTTCTGGAGGAGAAACGGAATCTAGACTACGAAATAAGGCATCAGCTTTCACATTCTTAGACCATGGCGTCAATGTAACAGAAAAATTAAATTGAGAGAAAAGCAAGGACCATCTAGCCTGTCTAGGAGTTAGCCTTTTAGCCAATTCAATGTAAGCTAAATTCTTGTGATCTGTGATCTCCGTAACTGGATGAACTGCCCCCTCCAAAAAATGCCTCCATTCCTCAAAGCCAATTTGACAGCATTTGATTCCCAACATCATAATTTCTCTCTGCCCGTGAAAATTTTTTAGAAAGAAAAGCACATGAACTCAGGTTAGTCAGAGTTTTGGGCCCCTGCAATAAGACTGCCCCCACTTCGATCTCCGAAGCATCCACCTCCACAATGAACGGTTCTTGGAGATCAGGTTGTATCAGAATGGGTGCTGCTGACATAAAACATTATTTTAATCTTTCAAAATAGCGACCACAATATTGTGCAATTTCACCTGTCTTTCACTAGGGGGACTTGTCAGGGAGTCACAAAAACATTGAACTTTAGGAAGGCAAAGTTTGAACAGCTTAGAGATGCCCTTAATCTGGTAGACTGGGACAATATCCTCAGAAATGAGAATACAGATAATAAATGGGAAATGTTTAAGAACATCCTAAATAGGCAGTGTAAGCGGTTTATACCTTGTGGGAATAAAAGGACTAGAAATAGGAAAAACCCAATGTGGCTAAACAAAGAAGTAAGACAGGCAATTAACAGTAAAAAGAAAGCATTTGCACTACTAAAGCAGGATGGCACCATTGAAGCTCTAAAAAACTATAGGGAGAAAAATACTTTATCTAAAAAACTAATTAAAGCTGCCAAAAAGGAAACCGAGAAGCACATTGCTAAGGAGAGTAAAACTAATCCCAAACTGTTCTTCAACTATATCAATAGTAAAAGAATAAAAACTGAAAATGTAGGCCCCTTAAAAAATAGTGAGGAAAGAATGGTTGTAGATGACGAGGAAAAAGCTAACATATTAAACACCTTCTTCTCCACGGTATTCACGGTGGAAAATGAAATGCTAGGTGAAATCCCAAGAAACAATGAAAACCCTATATTAAGGGTCACCAATCTAACCCAAGAAGAGGTGCGAAACCGGCTAAATAAGATTAAAATAGATAAATCTCCGGGTCCGGATGGCATACACCCACGAGTACTAAGAGAACTAAGTAATGTAATAGATAAACCATTATTTCTTATTTTTAGGGACTCTATAGCGACAGGGTCTGTTCCGCAGGACTGGCGCATAGCAAATGTGGTGCCAATATTCAAAAAGGGCTCTAAAAGTGAACCTGGAAATTATAGGCCAGTAAGTCTAACCTCTATTGTTGGTAAAATATTTGAAGGGTTTCTGAGGGATGTTATTCTGGATTATCTTAATGAGAATAACTGTTTAACTCCATATCAGCATGGGTTTATGAGAAATCGCTCCTGTCAAACCAATCTAATCAGTTTTTATGAAGAGGTAAGCTATAGACTGGACCACGGTGAGTCATTGGACGTGGTATATCTCGATTTTTCCAAAGCGTTTGATACCGTGCCGCACAAGAGGTTGGTACACAAAATGAGAATGCTTGGTCTGGGGGAAAATGTGTGTAAATGGGTTAGTAACTGGCTTAGTGATAGAAAGCAGAGGGTGGTTATAAATGGTATAGTCTCTAACTGGGTCGCTGTGACCAGTGGGGTACCGCAGGGGTCAGTATTGGGACCTGTTCTCTTCAACATATTCATTAATGATCTGGTAGAAGGTTTACACAGTAAAATATCGATATTTGCAGATGATACAAAACTATGTAAAGCAGTTAATACAAGAGAAGATAGTATTCTGCTACAGATGGATCTGGATAAGTTGGAAACTTGGGCTGAAAGGTGGCAGATGAGGTTTAACAATGATAAATGTAAGGTTATACACATGGGAAGAGGGAATCAATATCACCATTACACACTGAACGGGAAACCACTGGGTAAATCTGACAGGGAGAAGGACTTGGGGATCCTAGTTAATGATAAACTTACCTGGAGCAGCCAGTGCCAGGCAGCAGCTGCCAAGGCAAACAGGATCATGGGGTGCATTAAAAGAGGTCTGGATACACATGATGAGAGCATTATACTGCCTCTGTACAAATCCCTAGTTAGACCGCACATGGAGTACTGTGTCCAGTTTTGGGCACCGGTGCTCAGGAAGGATATAATGGAACTAGAGAGAGTACAAAGGAGGGCAACAAAATTAATAAAGGGGATGGGAGAACTACAATACCCAGATAGATTAGCGAAATTAGGATTATTTAGTCTAGAAAAAAGACGACTGAGGGGCGATCTAATAACCATGTATAAGTATATAAGGGGACAATACAAATATCTCGCTGAGGATCTGTTTATACCAAGGAAGGTGACGGGCACAAGGGGGCATTCTTTGCGTCTGGAGGAGAGAAGGTTTTTCCACCAACATAGAAGAGGATTCTTTACTGTTAGGGCAGTGAGAATCTGGAATTGCTTGCCTGAGGAGGTGGTGATGGCGAACTCAGTCGAGGGGTTCAAGAGAGGCCTGGATGTCTTCCTGGAGCAGAACAATATTGTATCATACAATTATTAGGTTCTGTAGAAGGACGTAGATCTGGGGATTTATTATGATGGAATATAGGCTGAACTGGATGGACAAATGTCTTTTTTCGGCCTTACTAACTATGTTACTATGTTACTATGTAAAAGCCCTGATAGCACCCGGGGACCAAACCTTGAGATTTGCCCCCTTAAGTGTAAGTTCAGTAGTCGGTTTAGCAATTTGTGAAAACCCCTTGATAAATTTTCTATAATAGTTGGTGAATCCCAGAAAATGCTGCAAAGCATTAAGATCACGAGGTTGAACCCAAACAATTATGGCCTGCACCTTCCCAGGGTCCATCTTAAATGCTTCTGCTGACAAGATAAACCCCAAGAAAGAGATTTCCTGAACAGAGAGTTCTCCCTCAATCTCTGTAACACCACATGGACATGTTTCTGGTGAGTGTCCAAGTCTGGCAAGAAAATTAGAATGTAATTGAGGTATTTTACAACATATCTTCCAATGCAATCAGAGAAAATATAATTCATAAAATTTTGAAACACAGCAGGTGCATTAGATAATCCGAAAGGCATGACAAGGTTTTCAAACAATCCCTCAGATATTAAAAATGCCGTTTTCCACTCATCACCCTTCCGGATGCGTATAAATTGTAAGCCCCTCTAAGATCAAGTTTATAAAGCACCCTGGCCCCCAGAAGCTGATTATATAGGACGGGGATGAGTGGAAGTGGGTAAGTATTTTTAACCCTGATCTTGTTTACTTCTCGGAAATCAAGGCAATGATGGAGACCCCCATCTTTCTTTTTAACAAAGAAAAATCCAGCAGCAACAGGGGAGGAGGAAGGACAGATATCATCCTTCTGTAAACTCTTGTTAACATATTCTTTCATGGCGGCCCGATCAGGCCCCGACAAATTGTAAAGGCGCGCTTTTGGCAATTTGGCGCTAGGAATAAGGTCAATAGCACAATCATAGGGATGATGGAGAGGTAGTATCTCTGCCTATTTTTCTGAGAACACATCTCCAAGGTTGAACCCAAACAATTATGGCCTGCACCTTCCCAGGGTCCATCTTAAACACTTCTGCTGACAAGATAAACCCCAAGAAAGAGATTTCCTGAACAGAGAGTTCTCCCTCAATCTCTGTAACACCACATGGATATGTTTCTGGTGAGTGTCCAAGTCTGGCAAGAAAATTATAATGTAATCGAGGTATTTTACAACATATCTTCCAATGCAATCAGAGAAAATATAATTCATAAAATTTTGAAACACAGCAGGTGCATTAGATAATCCGAAAGGCATGACAAGGTTTTCAAACAATCCCTCAGATATTAAAAATGCCGTTTTCCACTCATCACCCTTCCGGATGCGTATAAATTGTAAGCCCCTCTAAGATCAAGTTTATAAAGCACCCTGGCCCCCAGAAGCTGATTATATAGGACGGGGATGAGTGGAAGTGGGTAAGTATTTTTAACCCTGATCTTGTGTACTTCTCGGAAATCAAGGCAATGATGGAGACCCCCATCTTTCTTTTTAACAAAGAAAAATCCAGCAGCTACAGGGGAGGAGGAAGGACAGATATCACCCTTCCGTAAACTCTCGTTAACATATTCTTTCATGGCGGCCCGATCAGGCCCCGACAAATTGTAAAGGTGAGCTTTTGGCAATTTGGCGCTAGGAATAAGGTCAATAGCACAATCATAGGGACGATGGGGAGGTAGTATCTCTGCCTATTTTTCTGAGAACACATCTCCAAAGTCCTTCAGGCACCTCGGAAGACCCTCCAGACTAGTGGAGCATATTTGTCCATTTTTTAGATATTTCATGGAACAGTTGGGACTCCATTTCACAATCTCCTTCAAACACCAATCAATAACTGGATTGTGAGTCTACAACCATGGAAACCCCAGTACCCCAGCAGGTAAATTATCTAACACAAAACAGGAGATGGATTCAGAGTGGAGTGCCTCCACTTGGAGAGAGAAATCCACTGTTGCTCTCTTGACCAAATTGTGAGCTAATGGTGTCTTATCAAGGGCAATGATTTAAACGGGTCTTTCTAAACTAATTGCCCCTAACCCTAACTTCAGAACCAGTCCCGAATCAATAAAGTTAGCCGACCAACAGTCAATGAATGTCAATGTTGATAACACCTGGCTCTCGAAGGAAATCATTGTATTAATCAGTACTTTATCAGAGGAGAAAAAGGTACCTGGGAGTCTGGGTGACCTCCTCGCTCATCACCCAGACTCAGACATTTTCCCGATGGTTTGGTGGCTTGAGGACGAGTTGGGCAATTCGTAACAAAATGTCCAGATAGACCACAGTATAGAAAGAGTTTGAGATCTTGTCTCCATCTTCTCTCCTCTACACGAAGACTGGCAACTCTAACCTTGGGTAAATGGACCTGCTCTGGGGAAGTATAACATGCGGCCTGCTGTTCAGTATGTCTCTCACAGATTTTTCTGGTCCATTCATATGCCCTGAGTTATGGCCTTCATCAGAGAACAAGGGGCGTCATGGAGGACCAGAGCATCCTTGAGTGTCTCAGAAAGGCCTCTTTGGAACTGGCACCTGAGAGCAGCATCGTTCCATAGAACTTCGGTGGACCACTGCCGGAACTCAGTACAGTAGTTCTCAGCTGTGCGACCCCCCTTTGCCAGGTTCATGATCTTAGCCTCCACAACCTGGATTTTGTCAGGCTCATCATAGATCAGATCTAAACTGTCAAAAAAAGGCATCAATGGAAAACCATTCTGGGGCTTGTGGGGACAAAGAAAAGGCCCAAATCTGAGGACCCCTTTGCAGTAAGGACATGATTATTCCCACCTGCTTGAACTCCTCTTTGGATGACCTGGGCGCAGGGTAAAAAATAACTTACAGCTCTCCCTGAATAACCTAAACTGGTCTTTCTCTCCCAAAAATGTATCAGGTTTGGGAGAGACCAACTATACATCAGATGGTGCTGATGTCACAGCCACTGCTGGCAGTGAGGCGCTATGGGAGGTCTTTATCAAATTATTTATCTGACTGATATTGGATGACTCCAAACTCTGGCAATCCTATGCCAGATCCTGAGTCATCTGCATCAAATTCGCTATTGTTATGATCCGGTGACCTTGGAGCTGCATGAGAACTTTCACTGGAGAAGGTGGCCGCTATAATGACCGCAATCCTGAACTTAACACCGCAACTAGAAGTAGCCGTGGAGTGTACCTAACACTCCTAGACACCTCGTCACAGCCGGAGGACTAAATACCCCTAAAGATGGAAATTGGAATACTATCTTGCCTCAGAGAAAATCCCCAAAGGATAGACAGGCCCCCACAAATATTGGCGGTGAGTCGGAGAGGAAAAAACATACAAAGGCATAAAAACAGGATTTAGCACAGGAGGCCACTCTAGCTAGATAGGACAGGATAGGACAGAGTTTTGTGCTGTCAGTACTAAAACCCTTCAAAACATCCACAGCAGAATATACAAAAAACTTCCTACATCTAACTAAAAGATGCAGGAGCGTAAATCTGCAACTCCAGTGAATCCTACAAAGAGAGCAGGAATAAAACTGAAACAAGCACACAGCAGTGTGCCACAGATACAAAAACCAAACACTTATCTTTGCTGAATTTGGCAGCAAGCAGGAGAAGCCAGAAAGTAATCCAACACTTCACAAGGAACATTGACAACTGGCAAGGGCTAAAGGATCCTGCACACCAAAATATCCCAGTCAGAATTGTAATCATCCGATACACCTGGCCAGGACTGTGAGTCAAAGACAACTGCATTCCCACCTACAACCACTGGAGGGAACCCAAGAGCAGAATTCACAACAGTACCCCCCCTTGAGGAGGGGTCACCGAACCCTCACCAGGGCCCCCAGGACGATCAGGACGAGCCAGATGAAAGGCACGGACCAAATCAGCAGCATGGACATCAGAGGCAAAAACCCAAGAATTATCCTCCTGGCCATAACCCTTCCATTTGACCAGGAACTGAAGCTTCCGCCTCGAAAAACGGGAATCCAAAATCTTCTCAACAACATATTCCAACTCCCCATCAACCAACACAGGGGCCAGAGGATCAACAGAGGGAACAACGGGCTCCACATATTTCTGCAACAAAGATCTATGGAAGACATTATGGATAGCAAAAGAGGCCGGAAGCGCCAGTCAAAAAGACACCGGATTAATAATCTCAGAAATCCTATAAGGACCAATAAACCGAGGCTTAAACTTAGGAGAAGAAACCTTCATAGGAACATGACAGGAAGACAACCAGACCAGATCTCCAACCCGAAGCCGGGAAGCAACACACCGTCGACGATTAGCAAAACGTTGAGCCTCCTCTTGAGACAACACCAACTTGTCCACCACATGAGCCCAAATCTGCTGCAACCTGTCCACCACAGAATCCACACCAGGACAGTCAGAAGGCTCAACCTGTCCAGAAGAAAAATGAGGATGAAAACCAAAATTACAAAAGAAAGGCGAAACCAAGGTAGCAGAACTTGCCCGATTATTAAGGGCAAACTCGGCCAATGGCAAGAAGGCCACCCAATCATCCTGATCAGCAGACACAAAGCATCTCAAATAAGTCTCCAAGGTCTGATTAGTTCGCTCGGTCTGGCCATTTGTCTGAGGATGAAATGCAGAAGAAAAAGACAAATCAATGCCCAGCCTAGCACAAAAGGCCCGCCAAAAAGTATAAACAAACTGGGAACCTCTGTCGGACACAATATTCTCCGGAATGCCATTCAAATGAACCACATGCTGAAAGAACAACTGAACCAAATCAGAAGAGGAAGACAATTTAGGTAAGGGCACCAAATGAACCATCTTAGAGAACCGGTCACAAACAACCCAGATAACAGACATCTTCTGGGAGACCGGAAGATCAGAAATAAAATCCATCGAAATATGTGTCCAGGGCCTCTCAGGGACTGGCAATGGCAAAAGCAACCCACTAGCACGGGAACAACAAGGCTTGGCCCGCGCACAAGTCCCACAGGACTGCACAAAAGAACGCACATCACGTGACAATGAAGGGCACCAAAAGGACCTACCAACCAAATCTCTTGTACCAAAAATGCCAGGATGACCGGCCAACATGGAACAGTGAACCTCAGAAATCACTCTACTAGTCCATCTGTCAGGAACATACAATTTCCCCACAGGACAGCGATCAGGTTTGTCAGCCTGAAATTCCTGAAGAACCCATCGTAAATCAGGGGAAATGGCAGAAAGGACCACCCCCTCTTTCAGAATACCGACCGGCTCTAAGACCTCAGGAGAATCAGGCAAAAAACTCCTAGAGAGGGCATCAGCCTTAATATTCTTAGAACCCGGAAGGTACGAGACCACGAAATCAAAACGGGAAAAAAACAAGGACCATCTAACCTGTCTAGGATTCAGCCGTTTAGCAGACTCGAGGTAAATCAAATTCTTATGATCGGTCAAGACCACAATACGGTGCTTAGCTCCTTTAAGCCAATGTCGCCACTCCTCAAACGCCCACTTCATAGCCAACAACTCCCGATTGCCGACATCATAATTGCGTTCAGCAGGCGAAAACTTACGGGAAAAGAAGGCACACGGTTTCATTAAGGAACCAACAAGATCCCTCTGAGACAAAACGGCCCCTGCCCCAATCTCAGAAGCGTCAACCTCAACCCGAAACGAAAGAGAAACATCCGGTTGGCGCAAACACTGGAGCAGAAGTAAATCGACGTTTAAGCTCCTGAAAGGCAGAGACAGCCGCAGAGGACCAATTTTCCACATCAGCATCTTTCTTCGTCAAATCGGTCAAGGGTTTAACCACGCTGGAAAAATTAGCAATGAAACGGCGATAAAAATTTGCAAAACCCAAAAATTTCTGAAGGCTCTTCACGGATGTGGGCTGAATCCAATCATGAATGGCCTGAACCTTAACCGGATCCATCTCTATAGACGAAGGAGAAAAAATGAAGCCCAAAAAAGAGACTTTCTGCACCCCAAAGAGACACTTAGACCCTTTCACAAACAGGGCATTGTCACGAAGGATCTGAAATACCATCCTGACCTGTTGCACATGAGACTCCCAATCATCGGAAAAAATCAAAATATCGTCCAAATATACAATCAAGAATTTATCAAGATAAGTCCGGAAGATATCATGCATGAAGGACTGAAAAACAGATGGAGCATTAGAGAGTTCGAATGGCATCACAAGGTACTCAAAATGGCTTTCGGGCATGTTAAACGCAGTTTTCCATTCATCACCCTGCTTAATACGAACAAGATTATATGCCCCTCGAAGGTCAATCTTCGTAAACAAACTAGCTCCCTTAATCCTAGCTAGGGTTGAGCGAAACAGGTCGGCCATTTTCAGAAGTCGCCAACTTTTGGCAAAGTCGGGTTTCATGAAACCCGACCCGACCCCTGTGTGGGGTCGGCCATGAGGTCGGCGATCTTCTGAATCTGGTATCGGAATTCCGATACCGAGTTCCGATATGTTTGCAATATCAGAAATCGGTATCAGAATCCATATTTAAGTGTAAAATAAAGAATTCAAATAAAAAATATTGCTATACTCACCCTCTGACGCGCCCTGGTACTAACCGGCAGCCTTGCTTCCTTAGAATCAGCGCGTGAATGACCTTAGATGATGTCGCGGCTTGTGATTGGTCACGCGAGCGCCCATGTGACCGCTCACGCGACCAATCACAAGCCGCGACGTCACCGCAGGTCCTTCAAGCGCTGATCCTTAGGAAGGAAGGCTGCCGGAAAGAAGCAAGGCGCGTCCGAGGGTGAGTATATACTCACCCTCGGACGCGCCCTGCTTCTTTCCGGCAGCCTTCCTTCTTAAGAATCAACACTTGAAGGACCTTCGGTGATATCGCGGCTTGTGATTGGTCGCGTGAGCGGTCACATGGGCGGTCGCGCGACCAATCACAAGCCGCGACGTCATCTAAGGTCATTCACGCGCTGATTCTAAGGAAGCAAGGCTGCCGGTTAGTACCAGGGCGCGTCAGAGGGTGCGTATAGCAATATTTTTTATTTTAATTCTTTATTTTACACTTAAATAAGGATCCCAGGGCCTGAAGGAGAGTTTCCGCTCTTTCAGACTCTGGGAACCATTGGAAACCCAATGCACTGCATTGGGTTTCGTGTTTCAGCCGACCCCGACCCCGACTTTTTTATAGGATTGGCCGATTTCACTCGACCCGACTTTTGAAAAAGTTGGGTTTCGTGAAACCCGACCCGATCCTATAAAAGTAAAAGTCGCTCAACCCTAATCCTAGCAAACAAATCGGAAAGCAAAGGTAAAGGGTATTGAAACTTGACCGTGATTTTATTCAAGAGGCGATAATCTATACAGGGTCTCAAGGAACCATCTTTTTTAGCAACAAAAAAGAACCCCGCTCCCAACGGTGAAGAAGATGGCCGAATATGCCCTTTCTCCAAAGACTCCTTAATATAGCTCCGCATGGCGGTATGTTCAGGCACAGATAGATTAAAAAGTCGACCCTTCGGGAACTTACAGCCTGGAATCAAGTCAATAGCACAATCGCAGTCCCTGTGCAGTGGAAGAAAACTGGACTTGGGCTCATCGAATACATCCTGAAAATCAGACAAAAACTCTGGAATTTCAGAAGGTGAAGAAGAGGAGATTGACATCAAAGGAACATCATTATGAACCACCTGACAACCCCAACTAGTCACAGACATGGACTTCCAGTCCAACACAGGATTATGTACCTGCAACCATGGAAAACCCAGCACGATAACATCATGCAAGTTATGCAACACCAGAAATCGACAATCTTCCTGATGGGCTGGCGCCATGCGCATGGTCACCTGTGTCCAAAACTGGGGCTTATTTCTAGCCAAGGGTGTAGCATCAATGCCCCTTAAAGGAATAGGATTCTGCAAAGGCTGCAAGGAAAAACCACAACGCTTGGCAAACTCAAAATCCATTAAATTCAAGGCAGCGCCTGAATCCACAAACGCCATGACAGAAAATGATGACAATGAGCAGATCAAGGACACAGATAACAGAAATTTAGGTTGTACAGTACTGATGGTAATAGAACTGGCGATCCTCTTTGTCCGCTTAGGGCAGACAGAAATGACATGAGAAGCGTCGCCACAATAATAACACAACCTATTTTGACGTCTGAAACCTTGTCGTTCCGTTCTAGACAGAATTCTATCACATTGCATAGGCTCAGAAATTTGCTCTGAGGATAACGCCACAGCGCGCACAGTTCTGCGCTCCCGCAGGCGTCGGTCAATCTGAATGGCCAGAGACATAGAATCACTCAGGCCGGAAGGCGTGGGAAACCCCACCATAACATCTTTAACGGATTCAGAAAGCCCCCTTCTGAAAATTGCCACCACAGCATCATTATTCCATTTAGTCAACACAGACCATTTTCTGAATTTCTGCATTTAACTCATTGTTGGCCAGTTGTACTGTTATGATCCGGTGACCTTGGAGCTGCATGAGAACTTTCACTGGAGAAGGTGGCCCCTATACTGACCGCAATCCTGAACTTAACACCGCAACTAGAAGTAGCCGTGGAGTGTACCTAACACTCCTAGACACCTCGTCACAGCCGGAGGACTAAATACCCCTAAAGATGGAAATTGGAATACTATCTTGCCTCAGAGAAAATCCTCAAAGGATAGATAGCCCCCCACAAATATTGGCGGTGAGTCGGAGAGGAAAAAACACACAAAGGCAGTAAAACAGGATTTAGCACCGGAGGCCACTCTAGCTAGATAGGACAGGATAGGACAGAGTTCTGTGCGGTCAGTACTAAAACCCTTCAAAACATCCACAGCAGAATATGCAAAAAACTTCCTACATCTAACTAATAGATGCAGGAGTGTAAATCTGCAACTCCAGTGAATCCTACAAAGAGAGCAGGAATAAAACTGAAACAAGCACACAGCAGTGTGCCACAGATACAAAATCCAAACACTTATCTTTGCTGAATTTGGCAGCAAGCAGGAGAAGCCAGAAAGTGATCCAACACTTCACAAGGAACATTGACAACTGGCAAGGGCTAAAGGATCCTGCACACCTAAATATCCAAGTCAGAATTGTAATCATCCGATACACCTGGCCAGGACTGTGAGTCAAAGACAACTGCATTCCCACCTACAACCACTGGAGGGAACCCAAGAGCAGAATTCACAACAGCTACCTGGTCACAAAGCATGTGAACAGGATCCATACTGGCGAAAAAGAAAAACGTAGGGTGTTGTGAATTCCGCTCTTGGGCTCCCTCCGGTGGTTGTTAGTGGCATTTTTGTGAGTTCTGCTCTTTGGCTCCCTCCTGTGGTTTTTAGTGGCATGGCTGCTTCTTGGATTTAGCTTCAGCAGCTGTTTTCACTGATCGTCTTTCTGGCTCGGCTATATTAGTCTGGCCTTATCCCTCATTCAATGCCAGTTGTCAATTGTTCCTGCCTGGAGTCATTGCTCTTAGGACTTTCCTGACACTCTGACCAGTTCATCAAAGCTAAGTCCTTGCTTGTGCTTTTGCGGTTCTCTTGTTGTGGACTTGTTGTTCAGCAGTTTCTTGTTTTTGTTCATTTGTCCAGCTTTTCAGTAAGGATCTAATCAGCTACGCTGGAAGCTCTGGGCAGCAGAGTTTGCCCTCCGCACCTTTAGTCAGGTGTGGAGATTTTTGCATTTCTCTGCGGTGGACTTTTTCTAGTTTTTATTACTGACCGCACAGCGTTCTGTCCTGTACTATTTTCTATCTAGCTAGAAGTGGCCTCCTGTGCTAAATCTTGTTTCATACTACGTATGTCATTTCCTTCTCCTCTCACAGTCATTATTTGTGGGGGGCTAATCTATCCTTTGGGGATTTTCTCTGAGGCAAGATAGTTTTCCTGCTTCTATCTTTAGGGGTAGTTAGCTCCTAGGCTGTGATGAGATGCCTAGGTAGAGTTAGGAGCATTCCACGGCTGCTTCTAGTGTTGTGTTGAGCTTAGGGACTGCGGTCAGTATAGTTGCCACCTGCTCAGAGCTAGACGCATGTCGCTCCTTAATCACCAGATCATAACAGTAGGGGCTAGTCACTTCTCACGGCCAAGCCATGAACCAGAGTGATCAAGGAGTCCAAGGTGAGAAGCCAGGAGGGTACGTCATAAACAGAAGGAAGAGACAAAACCGCAGTCAGGTAACGTTCCGAGGTCAGAATACCAGGAGGATAATGGATCAGAGCTGAAGGGGTTAAAGAGTCGGGTAGTCAGAACAATGTCCAAGGTCAGGCAACAGATCAAACATATAGAACTCAAGGCACAGAGAGCACAGCACAAACTTCACAAAATGAATGTACGTCTGGCAGTGTTCTGGGAAACTCAGCTCAGTTAAGAGGCATGGCCATTAAGAAGAATAATGAACACATGAGACAGTCGACTCCTCACAGTCTCAAATTGGATAGTTGAGCTGTCAATCAACACACTGACAGCTCAGCACACCTCTGTACCAGAGTGGATGGCCAATCTATCAATCACAGTACTGACAGCTTCAGCACACGCCTAAATCAGATTGGACAGCCGAGACACCCTGAGGCGTTGAACTGTGACAGTTTTCTTTCTTCAGTGAATTAAAAATCATTGTTTTAAAGGGTTATCATGTTGACTACTTGCTGCTGTACAGCATGTTTTAATGTTTTAACACCAGTTTTTTGAAGTGTCAACAAAATATATATATGTTTAATATTTTCGACCATTTACATTTTATTCCTGTGAGTGGTTGTTGTAGGGGCCCCAGCACACTGGTTTGTCCAGAGGCTCATAATAATGTTCAGATGGTCCTGAATAACCCCACTGTCAACTTAATATCACCGGATCTATTGCAATCCCCTGAATTATTTTCTCCTTCCCTTGTACCATATAGATTATAAGCCTGTGAGGACAGGATCCTCTCTCCCTCTCTAATAGCTTCTCACTATTGGATTGTTTAGTGTAGTTTGATGTAGTTGCATATTATATGTGTATTACATGTATTTAAACCACCTTCACTTGTACAGTACCCCAAATAATAAAAAATATCCCCTCGGTTCATTAACATAGTTGTTCCTGAAGATAGAAGTGATTTTCTCCAGACCTACTTTCCACTATTACTACCTTGAAGGAACTTGGTGAGGTGGCAGTAAAAAAATTTAATAATTCTTACCTGTAACATTTTCAGATGTGTTGATTATTTAGCTGGGCATTAGAGATGAGCAAACTTGAACTATAAAGTTTGGGGGTTTGTACCTAACACCTGGTATCCGGTACCAAACCCCAAACATGGACGTACAGTAAGACTAAGGCAGCTGAATAAAGCTTGTTAAAAGGCTGCAGTGCAGCCAATCAACAAGCTTTAAGGCAGTGGGCACATCCGCCCCATCACAGACATGCCAAGAAATGGCAAGGTTGTGACTGGGATGGCACGTGCACCATGTGACCCAACCTGAAAGTGTAAAATAAATACTTGAAAAATAATAAGAAATAATAAGAAATAATTAAAAAAATGACTTGGAGTTCCCCTCTATTTTTAATAACCAGCCAAGGGAAAACAGGCAACTGTGCACTCATATTATGCTGATAAGGGGCACATTTTCATGGACCTTCCTAGCCTATTAATATGAACCCTCAGCACTATGCTTTGCCTTTGCTGGTTATTAAAAATGGGAGGACCCTAAAAAATTAATAACCAGCTAAAGCAAAGCAGACAGCTGGGGGCTGATATTAATAGGCTGGGAAGGGCCATAGATATTGTCTCTGTCCTAGCCTAATAAGACCAACCTTTTGATGCCCCAGAAATGGCTCATCCATTAGATGTGCCATTTTTGGTGCTTAGCCTCAGCTCTTCCTGAATGCCCTGGTGTGTTGGCAATTGGGGTAATGGGTTTGTGGGGTTCATGTCAGCAGGAACAAGCTCCATAAACTGAAACAGCAGCCGCTGCCAGGTCTCATGCTGCATTCCATGTGGCCTGACTCCTGTGAACTAAAGTGACGTCAGTAAGGTTTCCTCAGTTCACAGGCACAAGGTCTCACGACAGCAGCACGAGAGCCAGAATGATGAGCGGTGCTTACCAGCCAATCAATATGACCCCCAGCTGTCTGATTTGCCTTAGCGTTTATTAAAATTAAAGGGGAGTCCAGGCCAATTTTTTAGGGCCCCCACACCAAATGTAAAGCACACAGCTGGGGGCTGAAATTAATAGGTTGGGAAGGTCAATGGATATTGGCCCCTTCCCAGCATAATAAGACCAGCTCACAGCTGTTTGCTTTCCCTTGCCTGATTATTAAAAATAGAGGGGACCCCATGTTCTTTCAACATATCCCAGTGATTATGAAAATATTTATTCACGACACATTGTACTTCATGCTAGCACTAAATTTTGATCAACATGGTTTGTGGTTATTTATGAAAATATTTAACATTTGAGAAAAAAAGAAAATTTCCCAATTTTCAAACTTTCTATTTTTATGCCTTAAATCAGATAGTTAAGCCACACAAAATAGATAAAAAATAATATTTACCAAGGGTCCACTTTCCATCACGATCATTTTTTAAACATAATGTTTTTTGGTAGGAAATTAGATGGATTAATAGCTAATAAGCAATTTCACATTTTTCCAGCAAAATTTACAAAAACAATTTTTTTTAGGGACCACAACACATTTGAAGTGACTTCGGGGAGGCCTATGTGACAAAATACCCAAAAGTGACACTATTTTAAAAACTACTCCTCAAAGTTCTCAAAACCATATTCAAGAAGTTTATCAACCCTTCACAGAAATTAAAGCAATGTGAAAGGAATATATGAAAATTTTAATTTTTCCCACAAAAATGTTGCTTTAGCCCTACGTTTTTAATTTTCAATAGGGTAACACGGAGAAAATGGAGAATTTAATTTGTTGTGCAATTTATTCTGCAAGCACTGATACCCCATATGTTCTGGAAAACTACTGTTTGGGCACATGGCAAAGCTTGGAAGGGAAGGATCACTTTTTTACTTTCGGAGCACAAAATTGGCTGGAATACATACAGTGGGGGGAAAAAAGGTATTTAGTCAGCTACCGAGTGTGCAAGTTCTCCCACTTAAAAAGGTGAGAGAGGCCTGTAGTTGACATCATAGGTAGACCATGAGAGTCAAAATTAGAAAACGAATCCAGAAAATCACCTTGTCTGATTTGGCAAGGCTTATTTTGCAAATTATGGTGGAAAATAAGTATTTGGTCAAAAACAAAAATTCATCTCAATATTTTGTTACATATGTTTTGTTGGCAATGACAGAGGTCAAACGTTTTCTGTAAGTCTTCACAAGGTTGGCACACACTGTTGGCGGTATGTTGGCCCATTCCTCCTCCATCTCCATTCCAGATCTCCTCTTAGTTTCCTGGAGTAGTTTTGTGGGCACCTTTTGAAGACTCCTTAAGCTTCCAAAATGGCTTAAATCCCTAAAAAGAGACCCCATTTTTCAAATTACACTCAGGGAAGCCATCTAGGTTTGCAGTGACTATTTTGACCCCACTGGTGTTCTCCAGAAATTAGAACACAATTGATGTTGCAGAGTGAAAATTGCAAATATGTCATTTTATAGTGCCTGGCTTGAGCTTCTGGAGACATGTGCTGCATTGATTGTTAAAAGGGTGGTCCAAGACCTAACTATTGACAACTCATTTTAATATAACACGGCTGTCTAAAAATAGTCCCAGTATTTAGCGCAAAAATTACTTTTTATACTGATGATTTGGTGATTGCCACACATATCGTCTGCTTCAGTCATAGGGGTGGGCAGCTCTAGCTTTTCAGTCAAGGTCAATCAAATGCGTTTTGAAATTCTCCACGCCAATCCTATTAGCCTTCCTTCCTGTCACTGCTCCTTAACGTCACCGCAATCACCGAGCAGATTCCACACTTATGCAATGATGCTCAGCTTTCCAGGCATGCGCAATGAATCTGGTTGTATGTCCCAGCTTCACATCCTTTATGCACATGCTCTAAAGCTCCTGAGCATCAGCACGGTGAGCGGGAAGACAGGCTGTCATAGCATGCCACTGACTCTCAAGGCTCCGGAGCATGCACACGTAGGATATGAAACTGGGACATACACCCAGATTCAGTGCACATGCCTGGAAAGCTGAGCGTCATTGTGCAAGCATGGGATATGCTGAGAGATTACAGTGACGTAGGGAGCTGTGACTGGAAGGAATGCTAATACTACAATGGTGGGGAATTTCAAAACGAACTTGATTCACCATGACTGATAAGCTAGAGCTGAAACAGAAGATAGGTGGGGCAATCATCAAAGTAAAAAAAAAGTGATTTTTGCGCTAAATAGTGGGACATCCTGTTTGAGACAAACATGTTAGTGATGCAATATGCATCACTAAAATTACATTGGGGCAGTTTAACAGCAGTAAAGGATGTGATAGGTTTCTATTAAACTATTAATTTATCCTATTTTGTAATTCGAGCATATCGTTTCTTTAGTAAATGACACATTCGAGTAGAGCGCGCGCAACAATCTCCGGTAGGGATGTCTCCTGAGATACAAGCTGGGAACAATTAATTGGGCACTCCACTGGCAAATTTGCAATTTTTGCTATAAAACATCCACCACATGCTTGTTTCTGGAAATCATTCATGGAGTAATAATGGTCACTACATTTATAAATAAATTCCCAGATGGGTGTCATTTCCAAAATGGTGTCACTTCAGGGGTAATCCTGCGGTTCTGGGACTTGACAACTCTGAAAAGGGCCAGATCAGCAGTATCCCAACTGAAGTGACCCCATTTTTAAAATTACACCCTTTTGGGAATTCATCCATGGGTGAGGTGACCATTTTTACTCCATGACTCATTCGAGTAGAGCTCATTTAACAATTTCTAATTTACATATTTTCCCATGTAAAACTGTAAAATCTCTGATTAAAACAACAGTTTAGTGGTACAAATGTACATACACTTTCTTAACCACTCAATGGTATAAACTTAAATGAAACAGCTGTGCTCTCAGTATGCTCATTGCACCACTGGATGAATTCATTCAGGGGAGCAGGTTGTAAAATGTGTTCCTTTATGTGGGGTTCTGCTGTTCTGGCACCTGAGGGCTCTGACAATGTGACATGTTACCCACAATATGGTGCTGTTTCCCTTCGGAGGTTTGCACTATGGCTAAAATGTAGCATGGGGTATTGGGGTACTCAGGAGAAATTGTACAATCGACTGTGGGGCCCATTTTCTCCAAGTTTTTCATTAAAATAATGTAATATTTAATTTTCAAGTACCAATTTTTTAAAATTCTGTGAGGCACCAGTGGTATCAATATGGTAATCACAACAGCACATGGATTCCTCAAGGGGTGTAGTTTTCAAAATTAGGTCACTTGTGGGGGTGTTTCCATTGTTTATACAGCTCAGGGACTCTCCGAACACTATGTATTCCTGCCAATTTTGCATTCCAAAAGTCAAATGGAGCTCCCTCCCTTCCGAGCACTGCCGTGTGTCAAACAGTAGTTTTTCACAACATTTGTTATATCGATGTACTCAGGAGAAACTGCACAACACATTTTGGGTCCATTTTTTCTTGCCCTCTTGAAAATAAAAGGTTTGGGGCTAAAATAACATTTTTGAGGGAAAAATATATTTTTTTAATTTTCACAGCTCAACATTATAAAAATCTGTAAAGCCCCTGGGGGTTCAAGGTGCTCAACACACATCTACATAAATTCTTTGAGGGGTCTAGTTTCCAAAATGGGGTCACTTGTGGGAGAAGAAGTCTACTGTTTAGGTTCATCAGAGGCTATCCAGACGCAGCATGGCGTCGACTATCAATTCCACCCACTTTTGCGTTCAAAAGTCAAATGGTGCTTATTCCCTTCCGAGCACTGCTGTGCACCAAAACAGTAGTTTTCCTCCACATATTGGGTATCAGTGTACTTAGGAAAAATTGCACAAATATTATGTTGCATTTTCTCTCATTACCCTTGTGAAAATACAAATTTGGGGGCTAAAGTAACATTTTGTGGGAAAGAGTAAAACTTTCATTTTTTCCTTCCACATTTAGTGGTAAATGTTATTTATTGACTATTTTGTGTGACATAACTATCTGGATTACTGGCATAAGAATTAAAATTTTCTGATATTTTCAGAAATAAATGCATATAATATCAAACAAATTTCACCACTATCATGAAGTACAATATAAATAACAAAATACTTGGCACTCAGGAGATTGTGTTGCAAGATAAGAGATTAGTTTATTCAGTGCATCCAGTTCCAACTGTCCAACTTAAACGTTTTCGGTCTTTAACAACAGACCTTCATCAGAAGTAGTATTTTTTGGAACACTGGAAGACGAAAAACAATATACGGAGGCAATCAGCGGGGCCAGCGTCAAATAGGTACCGGGACCAGAAAGCGCCTAAGAGCCTGGAGAAGAAGAGACAGCGCTGTACGGGGCGAAATACTCGCAAGGGCAGTAGCGCTGGGAGCTCAGAGGACATCGGCACCCTGCGACCGTTGCGGATCAGCGCCGATGTCCTCTGAGCTCCCAGCGCTACTGCCCTTGCGAGTATTTCACCCCGTACAGCGCTGTCTCTTCTTCTCCAGGCTCTTAGGCGCTTTCTGGTCCCGGTACCTATTTGACGCTGGCCCCGCTGATTGCCTCCGTATATTGTTTTTCGTCTTCCAGTGTTCCAAAAAATACTACTTCTGATGAAGGTCTGTTGTTAAAGACCGAAAACGTTTAAGTTGGACAGTTGGAACTGGATGCACTGAATAAACTAATCTCTTATCTTGCAACACAATCTCCTGAGTGCCAAGTATTTTGTTATTTATACTTGACGGGTTGGATACCTAACTTGAGCACCGCCAAGAAGCCCTGAGTGCCGTGTGTTCTAGTGCTATGAAGTACAATATGTCACAAAAAAATTCTCAGAATCACTGGGATATGTTGAAACGTTCCAGAGTTGTTACCTCATAAAGTGACACTGGTCAGAATTGAAAAAATTGGCCTGGTCACGAAGGTCGCAAAAGTTTTAAGTTCAACAGACATTAGGCTATGTGGATCAGATGTTGGTATTGTTATAGGTCCAAACTGTACGCAGAGTACACAAACGTTCCACTTTGAGAAAATGATGTGAGACAAAACATTTTCATATAGAAACAAGAGGGGCGTAGTTATATGATCTTAAACCTACATTTGGAGATCCACATATGGTTCATCATTGTGAAACGCTGGCAAAACACTCAAAAGCATTCTTGGACATCTTCTGGGAATATTTTGAGCCTTTTCATTGACTTATATTGCAAAGTATAGAGAATCTTTTGAGCGGAAAATGCATGAGGAATGATCAGCTCACTATTTTTAATCAATAGGCTTTTTTAAAACGTGAAGTTTGTAACCGGGGCTAAAAGACTAACCATATGAACAGCAAATAGTTTTTCGGGATTGAACTCGCCTGAAAAAAAACATCATGTGCACATACCATGAAAGCGAAAGTCCCTCTGTGGCCCTGACACCTCATGGAAGTACAAGGTTTCCCTAATATCCACTCATTTAGGATATGAGTAGAGATGTAGAGATGACTTTGAGTGTATATGTCTCTCTATTTAAGTCTCTATTTAAGTCAACCCATGCATCAGACATTCATCATGGCATATCCATGTCTGTGATGTAAATACGCCTGTAAGAAGCAGAGGTAACCTTTACTTTTGAACATACTGTGCATACTGTACTGTATATTCTGCAGCAGGGATCCCCAACCAGTGGCTCATGAGCCACATGCGGCTCTCAAGATCATGATGTGTTGCTGTCAGCTTGTTGCATTAGCACCAATTCTAGCAAATAGCTATGAAGAGTAGGTCTCCATCTGGTGACTTTTGTGATTAGGCCCAAAAATAGCAAATCTGGATGCTCATATACTGGCCTTAGGATTGGAAAGATAAATTAAGTGCTAAGTAAGCTTAAGATGATACTGCCAGATAGAGGTGCTGATTGATGCTGCATGTGACAGTGTGGTAGGAGCACTTGATGCACCTAATGAGGGTACCATGGGAAAAGCTAGATGTATTCCCTCAGGGTGATTTCTGTGGCAAAGCTTTGGATGCCATTATAACAATAATGGGGGCTCTGACTGAGTGTCACTATTGTGAAGGAAGCAGGAGTTGAATGTCACTATTCAGAGGGGGCTTTTGATATGGCTCACAACCCTCTCTTAAGGTACCGTCACACATAGCGACGCTGCAGCGATACCGACAACGATCCGGATCGCTGCAGCGTCGCTGTTTGGTCGCTGGAGAGCTGTCACACAGACAGCTCTCCAGCGACCAACGATCCCGAGGTCCCCGGTAACCAGGGTAAACATCGGGTAACTAAGCGCAGGGCCGCGCTTAGTAACCCGATGTTTACCCTGGTTACCATCCTAAAAAGTAAAAAAACAAACGCTACATACTTACCTTCCGCTGTCTGTCCTCGGCGCTCTGCTTCTCTGGTCTGGCTGTGAGCGCCGGGCAGCCAGAAAGCAGAGCGGTGACGTCACCGCTCTGCTTTCCGGCTGACCGACGCTCACAGCCAGATCAGGAGGAGTGCAGAGCACAGCGCTGGAGGACAGAGAGCGGTAGGTAAGTATGTAGTGTTTGTTTTTTTACTTTTAGGATGGTAACCAGGGTAAACATCGGGTTACTAAGCGCGGCCCTGCGCTTAGTTACCCGATGTTTACCCTGGTTACTGTTGTGAATTCTGTGGCTGAATTCACTCCTGTGGTCACAAGTGGTACTGCAGCTTCTGGGCTTCCTCCCTCAGGTGTTCTGGTGAGCTCGTTAACTGCTTCATTACTTAACTCCGCCTGATGCTGCTATCCTTGCTCCTTGTCAATGTTTCAGTGTTGGATCTGAGCTTCTCCTGATTGTTCCTGTGACCTGCTGCTCTGTATAGCTAAGTGCCTTTTGCTTTTTTGTTGCTTTTTTTCTGTCCAGCTTGTCTTTTGTTTTGCTGGAAGCTCTGAGACGCAAAGGGTGTACCGCCGTGCCGTTAGTTCGGCACGGTGGGTTTTTTTTGCCCCCTTTGCGTGGTTTTGCTTTAGGGTTTTTTGTAGACTGCAAAGTTCGCTTTACTGTCCTCGCTCTGTCCTAGAATATCGGGCCCCACTTTGCTGAGTCTATTTCATCCCTACGTTTTGTCTTTTTATCTTACTCACAGTCATTATATGTGGGGGGCTGCCTTTTCCTTTGGGGAATTTCTCTGGGGCAAGTCAGGCCTATTTTTCTATCTTCAGGCTAGCTAGTTTCTTAGGCTGTGCCGAGTTGCCTAGGTAGTTGTTAGGCGCAATCCACAGCCGCTTTTAGTTGTGTTTAGGATAGGATCAGGTGTGCAGTCTACAGAGTTTCCACGTCTCAGAGCTCGTTCTTGTATTTTTGGGTATTTGTCAGATCACTGTGTGCGCTCTGATCGCTAGGCACACTGTGTTTCTGGATTGCCTTCATAACACCTGTCATTAGCAAACATAACAGGTTACCAGCAAAGACATCGCTGAATCGGTGTCACACACGCCGATTCAGCGATGTCTACGGGGAGTCCAGCGACGAAATAAAGTTCTGGACTTTCTTCCCCGACCAGCGATCTCCCAGCAGGGGCCTGATCGCTGCTGCCTGTCACACTGGACGATATCGCTAGCGAGGACGCTGCAACGTCACGGATCGCTAGCGATATCGTCTAGTGTGACAGTACCTTTAGAGCTCAATGTTCCTCTCAGGGTAAGAAAGGTTGAGGAGCACTGCACTATAATTTCCTCCATGGAAAATACATATATTACACTTTCATGTTACTTGTTTTTCCACGTTACATCTTATTGCATTTCACATCCAGAATGACTCCAGATCAAGATAAAGAGGCATATATAATATACAGTACAGTGGAAAGTTACAATACTTTGCTTTATGTAAAATTTTAACAAAACGTACGAAACCCCTTTAAGGCCACATAGATGTTTGAATAATATCCTGGTGACAATAATATGTGCACAAATTTTATTCAACATTTTCCAGTGAACTAATTAAATCTAAGTTGCATTCTCCCATTCATTTAAACAGATGGCTTTTAATGAAAGCACATTAGGGACTTTTGGTGGCATAGAAAAAAAGATTATGACATCACCTTATAATACGACATGAGCATTGAAAGATTACTTCCCAGTGTTCACATCTGTGATGTGTATTGAATAACTATGATGTATCTTATTTGTTAATGACTTTGGATCCCAACAGAACATGTTACATTGTTGTTTATAATTTAATGCACTTGTTTTCGCCTCTCTTCACCTTTCTTCTCTTGGGAACATGCTTTTCAGAATAGTCATTTGTAACAAACTACATTTGTAGCAAAACATTGGCAAGAGAACATATGAATGATCCACATTGGCTTAATGCTTCAAAGGAAATTAATAATTTTAAGAAGAACTGAAAATGACTACATTGCCTGGTGGAATTCACTCTAATAGCAATACTGCCCTTTGGGAGAATATTGATATTATTTGGACGGGAGCTATGCAAATGTACTATTCTTTGTAGCAAAAAAAAGTTTAAAAAATATGCCAAAAGAGTAAGTGTCTTAAAGGACACTGGTAAAACTGGGATATGACTGTACTGCCTGTGCTTTCATCAGGATGGAACCACACAAACTAAGTAATAAGTCTGTAGACACAGGCAGGCTGGTTTCCACTCTAGCCCAATTGTTTGGTCCATGGCATGGCTAGTTGGGATCCATGTCAGAGGCAGTGCTCCACAAATTAATATGTACTATTGGGCATTATCTAAGGGGATATGAAGAGGAGGTCAGGAAAGACAGAAAAAGGGCAAGAGATGGGCAACAGTAGGCAGGAGCAGTTTGACGCCTTTCCAATGCTGGGCATAATAGTACGGCAAAAAAAAAAAGGGAAGAAGCCAGCACTGCTTATGGTCAGAACGCAATAACTGAAGTGCAATTGCACATAAATTCTAACTGTATTTCAAATATGAGACATTTAGCAAACAATTGATCAATTCTTTGAGCTACCCCGCCACTTCACGGCAATCTCATAATGGGGCAGTCCTAATCTTCGTATTTTATTTACGTTGTGCCATTATGGCTTCCTGAATGTATAAAAAAAAAAAAAAAAAAAAAAAAAGGACCACATTAAATGCGAACTGTACCTGGAGCATTTTCAGAATCACTCCCTTGGTGCCAGGAAAGGCAAGCGCAGGTAAAGGCCGATCAGGTCCAGTGCGGACATTTCAGATCTGGCTTCCACACTGCCAAACCCGCACCAAAGATGAAGGGTGAGACAGGCTGAGACACAGGTGCACAATTAACTTGAGCCTGAGGCGGGGCATAATAGTACGCCTACATCGGACTCCATCCCTATGATGTGGGCTCTGGAGGTGAGCCCACATCTTTCCTAACACATGTCATAGATCGTCCGATCTATCAATAAAAAAAAGGATTAACCTGATCGCTAAAAGGTATAGTGAGGAAAAAAGGCAAAACACCAGAATTACTTTTTTTGGTCGCCGCAACATTGCATTAAAATACAATAACGGGCGATCAGAAGATCGTATCTGCACCAAAATGGTCTCATTAAAAATGTCAGCACGGCACGCAAAAAAAAGCCTTCATCTAACCCGAGATCACAAAAAAATGGAGACGCTTCTAGTACACAACAATGTACGCAACTAATGGTGTGGTTCAAAAGTACAACTCTCCCCGCAAAACACAAGCCCTCACATGGCCGTTTTCACTAAAAAATAAAAAAGTTATGGCTCTGGGATGAAAGGGAGCAAAAATGAAAATGCAAAACCAAAAATACCTCTGGTTGTTAAGGGGTTAGGGAAGATATATCTGTCATCACCAGGTCAAAAATTACCAGCTTTGGATATGTTTGTGTCATCATCAGTTCAAAGTTACCAAGTTTTGCTCTTTTTTTAATCCCCCTTCTCCCCTGGGTATTAAGGTTGTTTTTTTGCTTTCATTTTGTTTTTATTTCTTTAACTCCTTTCCTATCTAGCCACTTTGCCCATTAATGACCGAGCTTCATTTTCCAAATCTGTCATTTTATGTGGTAATAACTCTGAAACACTTAAAGGGACACTGTCACCTGAATTTGGAGGGAACAATCTTCAGCCATGGAGGTGGGGTTTTTGGGTGTTTGATTCACCCTTTCCTTACCCGCTGGCTGCATGCTGGCTGCAATATTGGATTGAAGTTCATTCTCTGTCCTCCGTAGTACATGCCTGCACAATGATGTGAAAACGACATCGCATGAACGACGTGATCATGTGATGTTTTCAAATGATATCGTCAACGAGATCGTATCGTGTAACTGTACCTTTAGGCCTCAATCACACTAGCGAAAAAAAATCGCAGCATGTTCATTCTTGTGCAATTTTGGCGCAAAACAAATTCGCACAAGAGGACTGAAATTTTAGTGTGAAAAATATACAAAAGAACAACTGTTATTTGTTTTGATGCTTTTTATTTTTTTTTAAAAACTAATAAGATTTTTTTTTCACTAAAGGGTTATTTCAAACCAACATCAAACAAATAGTCACATTTTCAAGATGAGCAGTGTATAAGCGGCATGGCCAAACAAATGCGATAAAACAGTGAACAAGAAAACAATATACCGTATATACTCGAGTATAAGCCGAGATTTTCAGCCCAAATTTTTGGGCTGAAAGTGCCCCCCTCGGCTTATACTCGAGTCACGGTAGTGGTGGGGTCGGCGGGTGAGGGGGAGAGGGCGCTGAGGTATACTTACCTAGTCCCAGCGATCCTCGCGCTGTCCCTGCCTTCCTCCCCGTCTTCTGTGCTGCAGCGTCTTCCCCTCTTCAGCGGTCACGTGGGACCGCTCATTAGAGATATGAATAAGCGGCTCCACCTCCCATAGGGGCGGAGCCGCCTATTCATTTCTCTAATCAGCGGTGTCGGTGACCGCTGACAGGAAGATGCTGCAGCACAGAAGACGGGGAGGAAGGCAGGGACAGCGCGAGGATCGCTGGGACTAGGTAAGTATGTTATATTCACCTGTCCGCGTTCCAGCCGCCGGGCGTCGCTCCATCTTCCCGGCGCCTCCATCTTCCCGGCGTCTGCGCTCTGACTGTTCAGGCAGAGGGCGCGATGACGCATATAGTGTGCGCGGCGCCCTCTGCCTGATCAGTCAGAGCAGAGACGCCGGGAAGATGGAGGCGCCGGGACCGGACGCTGGGAGCTGCAATCAAGGGAGGTGAGTATGTGGTTTTTTTTTTTTATTGCAGCGGCAGCACAGATTTATGTGCAGCATCTATGGGGGCAGTATGAACGGCACACAGCACTATATGGGGGCAGTATGAACGGCACACAGCACTATATGGGGGCAGTATGAACGGCACACAGCACTATATGGGGGCAGTATGAACGGCACACAGCACTATATGGGGGCAGTATGAACGGCACACAGCACTATATGGGGGCAGTATGAACGGCACACAGCACTATATGGGGGCAGTATGAACGGCACACAGCACTATATGGGGGCAGTATGAACGGCACACAGCACTATATGGGGGCAGTATGAACGGCACACAGCACTATATGGGGGCAGTATGAACGGCACACAGCACTATATGGGGGCAGTATGAACGGCACACAGCACTATATGGGGGCAGTATGAACGGCACACAGCACTATATGAGGCATCTGTGCAGCATCTATGGGGGCAGTATGAACGGCACACAGCACTATATGGGGGCAGTATGAACGGCACACAGCACTATATGGGGCATCTGTGCAGCATCTATGGGGCAGTATGAACGGCACACAGCACTATATGGGGCATCTGTGCAGCATCTATGGGGCAATATGAACGGTGCAGAGCACTATATGGCACAGCTATGGGGAAATAATTATCTATTTTTATTTTTGAAATTCACCGGTAAATGCTACATTTCCACCCTAGGCTTATACTCGAGTCAATAAGTTTTCCCAGTTTTTTGTGGCAAAATTAGGGGGGTCGGCTTATACTCGGGTCGGCTTATACTCGAGTATATACGGTAATCAAATTATACAACAGGGAGGGATGTTGGTGGAGGAGTGGGAAGAGGGGAGGGGGAAAGGGTAAAGACAAATACATGGGGGTAGGGGAGTAAAGGAGCACGCATCAAAGGATGCTTTTTATTTTTGTTATAAAAATGTTAAAAAAATACAAGGAATAAAACAATTCCACACATATTTTCCATAGGCTGCAGTGGGGGGCTGTGTGTGTGTGAGTGGCATGTTCTTGTGTGACTAGCATTTCAGCACTCACTCAGCAGTCTGTCTGAACATGTCGGAACATACCTGGCACTGCCTGGGTATGTCCCTGGTACATTTGCCACACGTGTATTTGTAGCAGTCAACACATCTCTCAGTTGCACAATTGTTCGTGCATCGATGGTTGACCTGACACTTCACCCTTTTGCCAGGGCTGGGTGAGGAAGGAAGTTGCCAAAGGAGTTTCTCCTTGCGTGCCTTCTTTTCAGTCACATGACGGCCACCTAACTCTTTTGTAAGCTCAACCAGGAAGTCCACCCGTCTCTCCTGCACCCCAGTGCATGCCTGATAAAGAACATGAGCATTGAGTGCTGCCATGTCAATCATGTTGTAGAACACGGTGACTGGCCATCTCCGTGTTCCTGCACGCACGCTGTACTCCCGCACCATTTGGTCCATTACATCCACACCGCACTTTGTGTGGTTGTATTGTGTGACCGTGTTTGGCTTCCTTTTGTTGGTATCCTCAGTCTCAACCACGCTGTGCATGCTGCTGAGAATGTAGACGGCCTTCTTTCGTTTGGGTGCATACACTGTCAGTGTGGCACCAGTGGTTGAAAACACCTGAGTGGTGAATTCAGTGCGGTCCATCTGTCTAGCAGATTGAGGAATTTCCCGGCGACTCTTGTTGACTGTGCCGAGGATAGTGGTTTCCCGGCTAAGCAGTCGTTGTGCAAGTGACAATGATGTAAAGAAATTGTCCGTGGTTACAGTTCTGCCCTTGTCCATGAATGGTTCCATCAGCCTCATCACTACAGTTTCGGACAGTCTCTCCCCGCTGGGACGACTGGGGTCCTTGCCAAGGTATGGGAGGACATTACAGATGTACTTTGATTTCAAGTCGCAAGCCACCCAAAACTTGATGCCAAACTTGTCTGGTTTTGTTGCAATGTATTGCAGAAAACAGCAGTGAGTCTTTGACGGGAAAAGCTGTTCATCAATAGTGATGTGTCGACCATGGTTGTAGGATGCGATGCAGTTGGTGACAAACGATCTCCACACATCGGAGATTGCAGCAAACTTATTGGTCTCCACTCACTCACTGTGCGTGAACATGTCATCAAAGCGTAGGTGTTGCATGATGTCTTGAAAGTGGTTTCGGGTCATAGTGGCAATGATCCTTTTGTTTCCCAGGTTTGCTGACCAGCTGTCACGTAGTGATGGAACCTTGGTCACCTCCCCCCCCCCCCCGCAAGATAATGACTGAAATAAATGCCATTAGTTCCGTGAGACCCATGAACCACATTCATGGGTCTTTCTTTCTTTCTTGTGAGCAGCAACCCCCACACTCAGGAATAGCTTGCATTCTTCTGTTTACACACTCTTATCTTAGATAATCCCCCCTGCAGATTCCTCAGGCAAGAGCACATTTACAAATGAAAGGATGCTAATTAAGGTGTCAATATGGACTGAGGGTCATTTGACTCTCTCTCTCAGGACTTCAGGGGGATCTTGAAATTCCCGGGACGTCTAGTGTTAATTCTGGTATGTGTAATGACTTTTAAGGTTGATGTCAGCTGCTATCAATCCCTATTGTAAGTAATGGAGAGGTGTCTATCAGACACCCCCACTACTAGCCCAGACCTGGCTAGTCTGAAGAGTGGTGACGGTAGTAACATTACCGCTCTTCACAGTCGCCGAGCTCAGCGCAAGACCCGGAATATCTGAAGAGCGGTGACGTTACTGATGTTACCACTCTACAGAGTCACCGGGTCTCATGCTGCGCAGCGGAACCAAAAGTGGCTGTAGGCAAGGTTTATGGAGCATCAGAATGAGGTTCCATAGCCTTTGGACATCTCAATCCCTTTATTATCTACAAGATCCAGTTATGTAGGTAAAGCAGCGACTTTTCTTGGTAGTGCAACTAAAAGCAATAAATAGGACTGAGCTGTAACGCTGGATACAGCTGTAATTATATGTTATATAGTCGTGTTACACTCCCCTCACTTCTTGTAACATACAAGTGTACAAAGAAATTATACAGTCACCATGTGACAAGTGGGCCTGTGTAATTTCAAATGCCAGGGCTGAATTTTAGTCCCAGTCCGGCCCTGGGCCCAGCTCACCCCAAACCATCTCGATTGGGTTCAGGTCTGGTGACTGTGGAGGCCATGTCATCTGGTGCAGCGCCCCATCATTCTCCTTCTTGGTCAAATAGCCCTTACACAGTCTGGAGGTGTGTTTGGGGTCATTGTCCTGTTGAAAAATAAATGATGGTCCAACTAAACGCAAACCGGATGGAATAGCAAGCCGCTGCAAGATGCTGGAGTAGCCATGCTGGTTCAGTATGCCCTAAATTTTGAGTAAATCCCTAACAGTGTCACCAGCAAAGCACCCCCACACCATCACACCCTCCTCCATGCTTCACGGTGTGAACCATTCATGTAGAGTCCATCCGTTCACATTTTTTGCGTCGCACAAAGATATGGTGGTTGGAACCAAAGATCTCAAATTTGGACACATCAGACCAAAGCACATATTTCCACTGGTCTAATGTCCATTCCTTGTGTTCTTTAGCCCAAACAAGTCTCTTCTTGTTGCCTGTCCTTAGCAGTGGTTTCCTAGCAGCTATTTTACCATGAAGGCCTGCTGGCTGCTGCACAAAATCTCCTCTTAACAGTTCTTGTAGAGATGTGTCTGCTGCTAGAACTCTGTGTGGCATTGACCTGGTCTCTAATCTGAGCTGCTGTTAACCTGCGATTTCTGAGGCTGGTGACTCGGATAAACTTATCCTCAGAAGCAGAGGTGACTCTTGGTCTTCCTTTCCTGGGGCGGTCCTCAGGTGAGCCAGTTTCTTTGTAGAGCTTGATGGTTTTTGCCACTGCACTTGGGGACACTTTCAAAGTTTTCCCAATTTTTCGGACTGACTGACCTTCATCTCTTAAAGTAATGATGGCCACTCATTTTTCTTTACTTAGCTGCTTTTTTCTTGCCATAATACAAATTCTAACAGTCTATTCAGTAGGACTATCAGCTGTGTATCCACCTGACTTCTCCACAACACAACTGATGGTCCCAACCCCATTTATAATGCAATAAATACCACTTATTAAACCTGACAGGGCACACTTGTGAAGTGAAAACCATTCCCGGTGACTACCTCTTGAAGCTCATCAAGAGAATGCCAAGAGTGTGCAAAGCAGTCATCAAAGCAAAAGGTGGCTACTTTGAAGAACCTAGAATATAAGACATAATTTCATAATCTGCAAGGACTTTGAAGAGTTGGGGAAGAAAGTAAAGGAACTGGATGCACAGGAAATTTTTTCTTCTATCCTTCCAGTAGACGGGCATGGCACCAGGAGATGGAACAGGATCCTTGATGCGAACAACTGGCTAAGACGATGGTGCAGACAACAAGGATTCGGATTCCTGGACCACGGTGTGAATTACTTGTACGATGGACTCCTCGCCAGAGACGGACTACACCTCAACAAACCTGGGAAACACACATTCGCCAGAAGACTTGCTACACTCATCAGGAGGGCGTTAAACTAGAAGAAGAGGGGACGGGAAGAAAAACATTAGACTCGAACAAAGAAGACCCAGGAAAACATACTCAGAAGGGAGGTAAGAACATTTCTAAAACAATCCACAGCGAGGAGATTGGAACAAAACAAAATCCTCTAAACTGCATGCTCGCAAACGCCAGAAGCCTGACAAACAAGATGGAAGAACTAGAAGCAGAAATATCTACAGGTAACTTTGACATAGTGGGAATAACCGAGACATGGTTAGATGAAAGCTATGACTGGGCAGTTAACTTACAGGGTTACAGTCTGTTTAGAATGGATCGTAAAAATCGGAGAGGAGGAGGGGTTTTTCTCTATGTAAAGTCTTGTCTAAAGTCCACTTTAAGGGAGGATATTAGCGAAGGGAATGAGGATGTCGAGTCCATATGGGTCGAAATTCATGGAGGGAAAAATGGTAACAAAATTCTCATTGGGGTCTGTTACAAACCCCCAAATATAACAGAAATCATGGAAAGTCTACTTCTAAAGCAGATAGATGAAGCTGCAACCCATAATGAGGTCCTGGTTATGGGGGACTTTAACTACCCGGATATTAACTGGGAAACAGAAACCTGTGAAACCCATAAAGACAACAGGTTTCTGCTAATAACCAAGAAAAATTATCTTTCACAATTGGTGCAGAATCCAACCAGAGGAGCAGCACTTTTAGACCTAATACTATCTAATAGACCTGACAGAATAACAAATCTGCAGGTGGTCGGGCATCTAGGAAATAGCGACCACAATATTGTACAGTTTCACCTTAATAATTCCACGCTTGCAAGCCCTGATGAGTATCTGCTGGAGTTAAGACGAGAAGGAGGTCACTGTATTATATGACATTTTGGTATATAGTTGGGGAAAAATAAAGTATTCAGTCAGCCACCAATTGTGCAAGTTCTCCCACTTAAAAAAATGAGAGAGGCCTGTAATTGACATCATAGGTAGACCACAACTATGAGAGTCAAAATGAGAAAACAAATCTAGAATATCCCCTTGTCTGATTTGGCAAGGTTTATTTTGCAAATTATGTTAGAAAATAAGTATTTGGTCATTAACAAAAGTTCATCTTAATATTTTGTTATGTATCCTTTGTTGGCAATGACAGAGGTCAAATGTTTTCTGTAAGTCTTCATGAGGTTGGCATACACTGTTGTTGGTATGTTGGCCCATTCCTCCATACAGATCTCCTCTAGAGCAGTGATGTTTTGGGCCTGTCGCTGGGCAACACGGACTTTCAACTCCCTCCTAAGGTTTTCTGTGGGGTTGAGATCTTGAGACTGGCTAGGCCACTCCAGGACCTTCATATGCTTCTTATGAAGCCACTCCTTTGTTGCCCTGGCGGTGTGCTTGGGATCATTATCCTGCTGAAAGACCCCTCCACATTTCACATTCAATGGCCTTTCTGATGGAAGGAGGTTATTGTCCTGAACTGTGGGTAAGAACTTGCACAACCTGTAGATTCTCTGTCTCATTGAATGTGTGGATAGTTAAAATCCCCCATAATAAGGGCCCTATTATTATATGCTGCCTTTTTAATATGCTGCAGCATTTCATCTTCTACCTGTTCAGCTATATTCAGCTATATTAGGAGGCTTGCAGCAAACTCCAATTAGCAGCTCTCCATTAGTAACATTTCCATGTACATTTTTCCATAATGACTCTACATTGTCGCAGCTTCCACCAATGTCGTCATTGAGTACAGGTTGTAATTTGGATACACACACCGCCATCTTTTTTGTCATTCCTGTTATTTCTAAATCCAGTGTAACCTTCCATGTTTGTTACCCAGTGATGGCTTTCACCCAGCCAGGGTTCCGTACTGCCCACCACATCATATTCTGTGGCTGACATAAGAGTCTCGAATTCATTCATTTTGTTTGCAAGAGTTCTTGCATTTGCCAGCAGACATTTAATACTATTATCACATTTATTACTCCTACTTCCCTTCCTACTTTCCTTGCATATCCCAGCCCCCTAAATCATCATTAAGCCCTTGCTGCCATTGGATGGGATAGTACGTCCGAAGGCAGTACCCCCACTTTGATGTCGGCTTTGGAGTGAGCCCACCTCAAAGCCATGACATGTCAGCTGTTTTGAACAGCTGACATGTGCCCACAATAGCCACGAGTGGAGTCATGATCCACCCGCGGCTATTAACTAGTTAAATGCCACTGTCAAACTCTGACAGCAGCATTTAACAAGCACTTCCGGCCATCTGGCCGGAAATGCATGCACCAGTGACCCCCGTCACATGATCAGGGGTCATCGGTGTGTCGGCATGAAAACCATAGGTCTCCTTGAGACCTCTATGATTGTTGATGCCGGATTGCAGTAAGCACCACCCTGTGGTCGGCGCTCATAGCAATGCTGTAATTATACTACATAGGAGCGATCTGAGCATCGCCTCTATGTAGCAGAGCCAATCAAGTTGTGACAGCTTCCAGATTCCCATGGAGGCTATTGAAGCATGCCAAAAGTAAAAAAAAGTTTTTATAAATATGAAAAAAATTTAAAAACATAAAAGTTAAAATCACCCCCCTTTCACCCCATTCAAAATAAAACAATACAAATTAAATCAAACATAGACATATTTGGTATGGCCGCATTCAGAATTGCCAAATCTATCAATAAAAAAAGCATTAACCTGATTGCTAAATGGCGTAGTGAGAAAAAAAAATCAAAATGCCAGAATTAGTTTTTTTTTGGTCGCCGCGACATTGCATTAAAATGCAATAATGGGCGATCAAAAGATTGTATCTGCACAAAAATGGTATAATTGAAAACGTCAGCTCGGCAAGCAAAAAATAAGCACCAAATTTGGAATTTTTTTCCACTACTTAGATAAAAAGAACCTAGACATGTTTGGTGTCTATGAACTCGTAATGACCTGGAGAATCAAAATGGCAGGTCAGTTTTAGTATTTAGTGAACCTAGCAAAAAAGCCAAACAAAAAACATTTTTTTGCAATTTCACCCCACTTGGAATGTTTTTCTCGTTTTCTGTTACACGTCCAGCAAAAAAAAAACCTCAAATGGCCATATTGACAGAAAAATAAAAAGTTATGGCTCTGGAAAAAAGGGAAGTGAAAAACAAAAACACAAAACCAAAAAAAAGCTCTGATCATGAAGGGGTAAAACCCTACTTTTTCACTCTCTGTCTACTATATCTATCCCCTTATTAGAACAACCACTCTCCCTCCCCTAGATCCTAGATAAAAATCTCCTCCATCCCTGTGAACAGTTTTCCCCAAGCACATCTGCACTCCCCTCCCCACTGAGGTGCAGTCCATCCCTACCAGAGAAGTAAGCCCAAATTTCCATGAACTCAAACCCTTCCTTGCTGCACCAATTTCTAAGCCACTTACGGTATTTATCTCCCTAAGCTCCCGCTGTCTTTCTAGTCATGCTCGTGGCACTGGCAGTATTTCTGAAAACATCACCTTGGAGGTCCTGGCCTTCAGCTTCTCTCCTAGTTTCCTGTAAGTTTATAAGCAATTTCTCATTTCTCATCCCAATAAATTTTACAAAACCTTTTTTTTAGGATCACTTTGCATTTGAAGTGAATTTGAAGGGCCTATATGACAGAAAATACCCAAATGTGACACCATTCTAAAAACTGCACCGTTCAAAGTGCTAAAAACCACATTCAATAAGTTTATTAACTCTTCAGGTTTTTCACCAGAATTAAAGGAATGTGGAAAGAAAAAATAAACATTTTACTTTTTTTTTCACAAACATGTTACTTTCGCCCCAATTTGTTTACTGTCTAAAGGGTTACAGGAGAAAATGGCCCCCAACATTTGATGTGCGATTTCTCATGAGTATGTTAATACCCTATATGTGGGGGAAAACTATTGTTTGCGTGCTCGGCAAGGCTCGGTAAGGAAGAAGCACAATTTGACTTTTTCAATACAAAATTATCTGGAATCAAGAACAGATGCAATGTAGGGTTTGAAGAGCCCGTGATGTGTCTAAACAGTAGAAACTCCCCACAATAGACCCCATTTTGGAAACTAGACCCCTCAAGGAATTTATCGGTTATTTGCTTCCCCGAGTGCTTCACAGAATTTTATAATGTTGAGCCGTGAAAATGAAATGTTGCTTTAGCCTCAAATTTTTTATTTTTACAAGGGTAACAGGAGAAAACAAGACAGTACACTGTGTTGTTCAATTACTCCTGAGCACACTGATACCCCATATGTGGGGGGGAAAACTACTATTTGGGTGCACGGAAGTGCTCGGATGGAAAGAAGCACCGTTTGGCTTTTTGAACGCGAAATTGGCTGAAATTGAGAGCAGACGCCATGTCGCTTTTGGAAAGTCTTTCATGTGCCTAAACAGTGGAAACTCCCCACTAGTGACCCCATTTTGGAAATTACTCCCCCAAATAAACTTATCTAGAGGTGTAGTGAGAACCTTGAACCCATGGTTGCTTCACAGAAATTTATAACTTTGAGCTATAAAAATGAAAAAAATACATTTTTACCACTAAAATGTTGCTTCAGCCCCAAAATTGTAAACTTTCACAAGTGTAATAGGAGTATAAACTGGGGAAAATGTTGTGGAAATCCTCAGCGCTACTGTGCAATTAAACATCCAGGCAGGTAGAAGATAAAACTTGGAGGCCCGGAGGATATCCACAAAATTTTCCCCGGTTTATAAGTGATAGGTCACTAGTCTGACCCATGTTTCTGCAGCAACTGTTGACCTATATCCCTTTTGACTAGATATATCAGGTGAGTGAAAACTGATCGTGTGTTTTGATATCTCCCTCGGATTAGACCCTATTTGCACTTTATTTTCTCCTATAGTATTGCTATTAAGAGTAATAGGAGAAAATGGTCTATACAATTTGTACTGAGTATGCTGATACTACACATGTGTTGGAAATCTACTGTTTAGGCACACTGCAGGGTTCAGAAGGGAAGGAGCACTATTTGACTTTTGGAGTGTAAAATTGTCTGGAATAGATAGTGGACTCCATGCCGCTTTCGAAGAGCCCCTGATGCGCCTAAACAGTGAAAACTTCCTACAAGTGACCAATTTTGTAAAATACACCCCTCAAGGAATTTATTTAGATGTGTGGTAAATATCTTAAATTCACAGGTGCTTTTTAATCGGATTACATTTCTCGATTTAATCACCAATAAGAGCGAGACCTAACAGGCCACCAAACCGGCCATACCAGGAGGTAATTGTTTGACCTCCAGGTGCCATGACAACCATCGACTCCCCGGGATTTCATCACGGGGTGCCATTGGAGGTGAGAGAGGGTGCCCACTGCCTCTCACAACCTTCCAAATGTCTCAGTCACTCTCAACTGTGCCATCTGGAGGGTTAACCAGCCAGGGTCGGTGCTGGAACTGTCCATGGCTCTTACCACAGAAACTCCGCTGTTTGCTGCGCCAGGCTCCTGCAGTGATCGTGTGGGAGGTGCTGATATTTCAAAACACAGTTTGTGACATAGAGAGTCTGTAGACCCGTGATGTCACTTAGAAGAGAAGAAGAACGGCACTAGATCCTGGAAAGAGCACTGGTAGGTGAGTATGCTACAACACTTACACCATACTACAAGGCATGACCCCTAGAAGAAGCATAGTGAAACAGTATCATCGGGGAGGAAGCTATGGGACATATAGACCCTCTCCTTCTACACTCTTCACGGCTGTAAGTAAATGCATATCTAACTTTAAGCATTAGTAACTGGACATTGATAATCACTAGTGATGGGCGAGCACTAAAATGCTCGGGTGCTCGTTGCTCGGGTCGAGCAAATTGGAATACTCGGGTACTCGGCCAGAACAACAAGCCCAATGTAAGTCTATGGGAGAACCGAGTATTTTTACCGTGATCCCACCCGTGGGTCCTTTTAAGGTCGAAGAACTTTGAAAATAATGGAAACACTGCTCAAATGACACAGGGACCTCATGGGGATCACAGCCTTAATCATTTTTTTCTGAGATTTATGCCATCTTTCCCGGTGCCACAAAATACACATTAAAAAGAAAACAGAACGGGTTGTGCTTAAAAATATGTCAAGGTACATCCTTTGCAGGTTAATGACTTGCCTGTAAGGCCAAATATTTATCCCCAGACCGAAAATTTCGTCTCCCACTTAGGCTTAGTTCAGACGCTACGTTTTTGAAGCGTTTTTCAACTTTAACATTGCTTTCGACCACTACAAATGCATTCACGGGGAAATGTCCTTGCAACATTTATCACCCCTAGCTGGCCATGTGGTGTGTGACACATAAGCAGACCCATCTTGTTTCATTTACGAAGGAGGGACTCTTAAAGTCACAGGGCCTATTTTTACTGGTGCATCAGGCGGCATTAATCTTCTTAAAGGGCCATTGTGAAACAGTGGTCTCCTAAGCTGTTGTAGCCTAGGCTGTGAGTGGATGGGCTGCCAAGAATTACGACGCATCACAATACCTCTGTTACAAGATGTCCAGGGGGGACTCCTGAAAAAGTGTTGCATTGACTTCAAGGCCTGCCCTGCTACCAATTCATATGTACCCCAATAAGCCTTTGAACCCACATACTGGATAGGCCCAGGAAAATTCACTTCACAATATGCATTTTGTGCTCCATACTCCTTTGTTTTATACATTGGCGGCAAGGCCAGCCCTGGTGCATAGTCAGTCATATGCACCCCATTAGGCCTTGGAACCCACATACTGGATGGACCCATGAAAATCCACTTCACAATATGCATTTTGTACTCCTAGGTTTTACACATTGGCAGGAAGGTGAGACCTGCTGCATAGTCATATGCACCCCATTAGGCCTTGGAACCCACATACTGGATGGGCCCAGGAAAATCCACTTCACAATATGCATTTTGTGCTCCATACTCCTTTGTTTTATACATTGGTAGGAAGGCGAGCCCTGCTGCATAGTCAGTCATACGCAACCCATTAGGCCTTGGAACCCACAAACTGGATGTGTCCATGAAAATCCATTTCACAATATGCATTTTGTGCTCCATACTTTTTTGTTTTATACATTGGCAGGAAGGTGAGACCTGCTGCATAGTCATCTGCACCCTATTAGGCCTTGGAACCCACATACTGGATGGGCACAAGAAAATCCACTTCACAATATGCATTTTGTACTCTATACTCCTTTGTTTTATACATTGGCAGGAAGGCGAGCCCTGCTGCATAGTCATATGCACTTCATTAGGCCTTGGAACCCACATACTGGATGGGCCCAGGAAAATCCACTTCACAATATGCATTTTGTGCTCCATACTCCTTTGTTTTATACAGTGGCAGGAAGGCGAGCCCTGCTGCATAGTCATATGCACCCCATTAGGCCTTGGAACCCAAGTAGTGGATGGGCCCAGGAAAATCCACTTCACAATATGCATTTTGTGCTCCATACTCCATTGTTTCATACATTGGCAGGAAGGTGAGCCCTGCTGCATAGTCATATGCACCTCATTAGGCCTTGGAACCCACATACTGGATGGGCCCAGGAAAATCCACCTGACAATATGCATTTTGTACTCCCGCACTCCTTGGTTTTACACATTGGCGGCAAGGCCAGCCCTGCTGCATAGTCAGTCATATGCACCCCATTAACCCCTTTACCCCCAAGGGTGGTTTGCACGTTATGGACCGGGCCAATTTTTACAATTCTGACCACTGTCCCTTTATGAGGTTATAACTCTGGAATGCTTCAACGGATCCCGGTGATTCTGACTTTATTTTCTCGTGACATATTGTACTTCATGATAGTGGTAAAATTTATTTGATATTACCTGCGTTTATTTGTGAAAAAAACAGAAATATGGCAAAAATTTTGAAAATTTCGCAATTTTCCAACTTTGAATTTTCATGCAATTAAATCACAGAGATATGTCACACAAAATACTTAATAAGTAACATTTCCCACATGTCTATTTACATCAGCACAATTTTGGAACCAAAATTTTTATATGTTAGGGAGTTATAAGGGTTAAAAGTTGACCAGCAATTTCTCATTTTTACAACACCATTTTATTTTAGGGACCACATCTCATTTGAAGTCATTTTGAGGGGTCTATATGATAGAAAATACCCAAGTGTGACACCATTCTAAAAACTACACCCCTCAAGGTGCTCAAAACCACATTCAAGAAGTTTATTAACCCTTCAGGTGTTTCACAGGAATTTTTGGAATGTTTAAATAAAAATTAACATTTAACTTTTTTTCACAAAAAATTTACTTCAGCTCCAATTTGTTTTATTTTACCAAGGGTTACAGAAGAAAATGGACCCCAAACCTTGTTGTACAATTTGTCCTGAGTACGCCGATACCCCATAAGTGGAGGTAAACCACTGTTTGGGCGCATGACAGAGCTTGGAAGCGAAGGAGCGCCATTTGACTTCTCAATGCAAAATTGACTGGAATTGAGATGGGATGCCATGTTGCGTTTGGAGAGCCCCTGATGTGCCTAAACATTGAATCCCCCCACAAGTGACACCATTTTGGAAAGTAGACCCCTAAGGAACTTATCTAGAGGTGTGGTGAGCACTTTGACCCACCAAGTGCTTCACAGAAGTTTATAATGCAGAACCGTAAAAATAAAAAATCATTTTTTTCACAAAAATTATCTTTTCGCCCCCAATTTTTATTTTCCCAATGGTAAGAGAAGAAATTGGAACCAAAAAGTTGTTGTACAATTTGTCCTGAGTACGCTGATACCCCATATGTGGGGGTAAACCACTGTTTGGGCGCATGAGAGAGCTCGGAAGGGAAGGAGCGCTGTTTGACTTTTCAATGCAAAATTCACAGGAATTGAGATGAGACGCCATGTTGCGTTTGGAGAGCCACTGATGTGCCCAAACATTGAAACCCCCCACAAGTGACACCATTTTGGAAAGTAGACCCCCTAAGGAACTTATCTAGATGTGTGGTGAGCACTTTGACCCACCAAGAGCTTCACAGAAGTTTATAATGCAGAGCCGTAAAAATAAAACAAAAATTTTTTCCCACAAAAATTATTTTTTAGTCCCCAGTTTTGTATTTTCCCGACGGTAACAGGAGAAATTGGACCCCAAAAGTTGTTGTGCAATTTGTCCTGAGTGCGCTGATACCCCATATGTGGGGGGGAACCACCGTTTGGGCGCATGGGAGGGCTCGGAAGGGAAGGAGCGCCATTTGGAATGCAGACTTAGATGGAATGGTCTGCAGGCGTCACATTGCGTTTGCAGAGTCCCTAATGTACCTAAACAGTAGAAACCCCCCACAAGTGACCCCATATTGGAAACTAGACCCCCAAGGAACTTATCTAGATGTGTTGTGAGAACTTTGAGCCCCCAAGTGTTTCACTACAGTTTCTAACGCAGAGCCGTGAAAATAAAAAAAAAAATTCCCCCCAAAATTATTTTTTAGCCCCCAGTTTTGTATTTTCTCGAGGGTAACAGGAGAAATTGGACCCCAAAAATTGTTGTCCAATTTGTCCTGAGTGCGCTGATGCCCCATATGTGGGGGGGGGACCACCGTTTGGGCGCATGGGAGGGCTCGGAAGGGAAGGAGCGCCATTTGGAATGCAGACTTAGATGGAATGGTCTGCAGGCGTCACATTGCGTTTGCAGAGCCCCTAATGTACCTAAACAGTAGACACCCCCCACAAGTGACCCCATATTGGAAACTAGACCCCTCGCGAACTTATCTGGATGTGTTGTGAGAACTTTGAGCCCCCAAGTGTTTCACTACAGTTTATAACGCAGAGCCGTGAAAATAAAAAATCTTTTTTTTCCCACAAAAATTATTTTTTAGCCCCCAGTTTTGTATTTTCCCAAGGGTAACAGAAGAAATTGGACCCCAAAAGTTGTTGTCCAATTTGTCCTGAGTTCACTGATACCCCATATGTTGGGGTAAACTCCTGTTTGGACACACGGGAGAGCTCGGAAGGGAAGGAGCACTGTTTTACTTTTTCAACGCAGAATTGGCTGGAATTGAGATTGGACGCCATGTCGCGTTTGGAGAGCCCCTGATGTGTCTAAACAGTGGAAACCCCCCAATTATAACTGAAACCCTAATCCAAACACATCCCTAACCCTAATCCCAACGGTAACCCTAACCATACCTCTAACCCTGACACACCCCTAACCCTAATCCCAACCCTATTCCCAACTGTAAATGTAATCTAAACCCTAACTTTAGCCCCAACCCTAACTGTAGCCTTAACCCTAACTGTAGCCCTAACCCTAGCCCTAACCCTAGCCCTAACCATAACCCTAGCCCTAACCCTAGCCCTAACCCTAGCCCTAGCCCTAACCCTAGCCATAACCCTAGCCCTAACCCTAACCCTAGCCCTAACCCTAACCCTAGCCCTAACCCTAATGGGAAAATGGAAATAAATACATTTTTTTAATTTTTTTATTTTTCTCTAACTAAAGGGGTGATGAAGGGGGGTTTGATTTACTTTTATAGCGGGTTTTTTAGCGGATTTTTATGATTGGCAGCCGTCACACACTGAAAGACGCTTTTTATTGCAAAAAATATTTTTTGCATTACCACATTTTGAGAGCTATAATTTTTCCATATTTGAGTCCACAGAGTCATGTGAGGTCTTGTTTTTTGCGGGACGAGTTGACGTTTTTATTGGTAACATTTTTGGGCATGTGACATTTTTTGATCGCTTTTTATTCCGATTTTAGTGAGGCAGAATTACCAAAAACCAGGTATTCATGAATTTCTTTTGGGGAAGGCGTTTATACCGTTCCGCGTTTAGTAAAATTGATAAAGCAGTTTTATTCTTCGGGTCAGTACGATTACAGTGATACCTCATTTATATCATTTTTTTATGTTTTGGCGCTTTTATACGATAAAAACTATTTTATAGAAAAAATAATTGTTTTTGCATTGCTTTATTCTCAGGACTATAACTTTTTTATTTTTTCGCTGATGATGCTGTATGGCAGCTCTTTTTTTGCGGGACAAGATGGCGCTTTCAGCGGTACCATGGTTATTTATATCCGTCTTTTTGATCGCGTGTTATTCCACTTTTTGTTCGGCGGTATGATAATAAAGCGTTGTTTTTTTGTCTCGTTTTTTTTTTTTTTCTTACGGTGTTTACTGAAGGGGTTAACTAGTGGGACAGTTTTATAGGTCGGGTCCTTACGGACGCGGCGATACTAAATATGTGTACTTTTATTGTTTTGTTTTTTTTATTTAGATAAAGAAATGTATTTATGGGAATAATATATATATTTTTTTTCATTATTTAGGATTTTTTTTTTTTTTTTTTTTTTACACATTTGTAAAAAATTTTTTTTACTTTTTTACTTTGTCCCAGGGGGGGACAATACAGATCGGTGATCTGCCAGTTTGCACAGCACTCTGACAGATCACCGATCTGTCAAACAGCGCTGCAGCGTTACCAAGTGCCTGCTCTGAGCAGGCACTTGGTAAGCCACCTCCCTCCCTGCAGGACCCGGATCCGCGGCCATCTTGGATCCGGGACTTTCTGCAGGGAGGAAGGTAGGAGACCCCCGGAGCAACGCGATCACACCGTGTTGCTGCGGGGGTCTCAGGGAAGCCCGCAGGGAGCCCCCTCCCTGCGGGAAGCTTCCCTGTACCGCCGGCACATCGCGATCATGTTTGATCGCGGTGTGCCGGGGGCTGTCCGTGACCGCTCCTGGCACATAGTGCCGGATGTCAGCTGCGATAAGCAGCTGACACCCTGCCGCGATCGGCCGCGCTCCCCCCGTGAGCGCGGCCGATCGCCTATGACGTACTATTCCGTCCTTGGGAAGTAAAGCCCACCCACATGGACGGAATAGTACGTCTAATGGCAGACAGGGGTTAAGCTTTGGAACCCACATACTAGATGGGCTCAGGAAAATCCACTTCACAATATGCATTTTGTGCACCATACTCCTTTGTTTTATACATTGGCAGGAAGGCGAGCCCTGCTGCATAGTCAGTCATATGCACCCCATTAGGCCTTGGATCCCACATACTGGATGGGCCCAGGAAAATTTACTCATATTTTTTAAAGGTATGATGGTTCCCTCTTTGCACAATTATTTACAGGAGAATTTTGCAATTTTATTTGACATGTTTTTAACACTAAGGTTCAGCCAGGGACGGCGGTAGGGGCAGGCAGACCAGGCAGCTGCCTGGGGCCCCTGTGAGGCAGGGGGGCCCACCTGCCACCTGCGCCGACTCCCCGCCGCATCTATAATATAACGCTGGGAGCGTCACTCTGTTCGAAGCCTTTATAGACTGCGCAAGCGCTAGCGCCGGCGCAGTCTAGACCCCACAGAGTGACGCTCCCAGGAGATCGCGGTATGCGTAAGAAATAAACGCACACCGCGATCTCCAACGGAGCAGCAGGGACGTGGCAGGAGGGTAAGTATAGCTATATTCACCTGTCTGTCCTGTTCCAGCGTTGCGCGCCGCTCCATCTTCCGGGTCCTCTGCCTGTGATGTTCACAGTTCAGAGGGCGCGATGACGCGGTTAATGCACGCCGCCCTCTGACTGAACAGTTACAGCTAGAGGAGCCGGAACACGGAGAGGCGCGCAGCGCTGGAACGGGACAGACAGGTGAATATAGCAAGTGCTGGGGGGCCTGAGCTAGTGGCGACTCTGGCACCTGACCCCCACAGCGCGCCGGTGTCCCCGCCTGCTCAGGCCCCCCAGCACTTGGCACCTAGCAACGATAGGTGAGTATGGTATTTTTTTTTTATATATCGCAGCAGCATATGGGGCATATACTATTGAGCATCTCATGGGGCCATCTGTTGTGAATTCTGTTGTCGGGCTCCCTCCTGTGGTCATGAATGGTACTTTGGCTGGTTCTGTCCATGGACTTCCTCTGGTGGGTGTTTCTGAGTTTCATTCCACAGGTGACGAGGTTAATTCGTTAGCTGGCTGCTCTATTTAGCTCCACTTGGATCTTTGCTCCATGCCACCTGTCAATGTTCCAGTATTGGTCTAGTTCACTCCTGGATCGTTCTTGTGACCTGTCTTCCCAGCAGAAGTTAAGTTCCTGCTTGTTTTTCTTTGGTTTGCTATTTTTCTGTCCAGCTTGCTATTTTTATTGTTGTCTTGCTTGCTGGAAGCTCTGGGACGCAGAGGGAGCGCCTCCGCACCGTGAGTCAGTGCGGAGAGTCTTTTTGCGCCCTCTGTGTGGTCTTTTTGTAGGTTTTTGTGCTGACCGCAAAGCTACCTTTCCTATCCTCAGTCTGTTCAGTAAGTCGGGCCTCACTTTGCTAAATCTATTTCATCTCTGTGTTTGTATTTTCATCTTACTCACAGTCATTATATGTGGGGGGCTGCCTTTTCCTTTGGGGAATTTCTCTGAGGCAAGGTAGGCTTTATTTTTCTATCTTCAGGGCTAGCTAGTTCCTTAGGCTGTGCCGAGTTGCATAGGGAGCGTTAGGAGCAATCCATGGCTATTTCTAGTGTGTGTGATAGGATTAGGGATTGCGGTCAGCAGAGTTCCCACGTCCCAGAGCTCGTCCTTATTATCAGTAACTATCAAGTCATTCCGTGTGCTCTTAACCACCAGGTCCATTATTGTCCTGACCACCAGGTCATAACAGCCATCAACCATAATGGAGCAGTGTACGGGGGCATATACTATGGAGCATCTTATGGGGCCATAAACTTTTATGGAGCAGTGTACGGGGCATATACTATGGAGCATCTTATGGAGGCCATAAATCTTTATGGAGCAGTGTACGGGGCATATACTATGGAGCATCTTATGGGGGCCATAAACCTTTATAGAGCAGCGTATGGGGCATATGGATGGGAGCAGCAAATTACAGAATGGGGGCGCAGGATGGGAGCAGCACATGACAGAACGGGGGAGCAGGATGGGAGAAGCACATGACAGAACGGGGGCGCAGGATGGCAGCAGCACATGACAGAACGAGGGTGCAGGATGGAAGCAGCACATGACAGAATGGGGGTGCAGGATGGCAGCAGCATATGACAGAACGGGGGTGCAGGATGGAAGCAGCACAAGACAGAACGGGGGCGCTGGATGGGAGCAGCACATGACAGAACGGGGGCGCAGGATGGCAGCAGCACATGACAGAACGGGGGTGCAGGATGGAAGCAGCACATGACAGAACGGGGGAGCAGGATGGGAGAAGCACATGACAGAACGGGGGCGCAGGATGGCAGCAGCACATGACAGAACGAGGGTGCAGGATGGAAGCAGCACATGACAGAATGGGGGTGCAGGATGGCAGCAGCATATGACAGAACGGGGGTGCAGGATGGAAGCAGCACAAGACAGAACGGGGGCGCTGGATGGGAGCAGCACATGACAGAACGGGGGCGCAGGATGGCAGCAGCACATGACAGAACGGGGGTGCAGGATGGAAGCAGCACATGACAGAACGGGGGAGCAGGATGGGAGCATCACATGACAGGATAGGGGCGCAGGATGGGAGCAGCAAATTACAGAATGGAGGCGCAAGATGGGTGCAGCACATGTCAGAATGGAGGCGCAGGATGGGTGCAGCACGTCAGAATGGGGGCGCAGGATTGGAGCAGTACATGTCAGAATGGGGGCGTAGAATGGGAGCAGCACATGACAGAATGGGGGCGCAGGATGGGTGCAGCACATGACAGGATGGGGACGCAGGATGGAGCAGCACATGACAGGATGGGGGCGCAGGATGGAGCAGCTCATGACAGGATGGGGACGCAGGATGGAGCAGCACATACCAGGATGGACACCATATACCAATATAAATGCGTAGAACGGGTTCAATAGCTAATTGAACTATATCGGCGTCTGCCGGTACAGTTCAAAGCAATGATGGAGGAGAGAGCTCTGCCTCTGACACTGTGGGTGTGCATCATTGCGCACTCACTGTGTGCCAGGCAGTGTGGCTGCAGCTGCCGACACAGAAGCAGGGAGCAGCGCGGGCACGAGGAGAGGTGAGGAGCTTGTTTTTTTTTTTTACTGGACTGTGGGGCCATTCTCGGGAGGGGAGGGGAGGGAAGGGTAGATGTGTGCAGAGCTGTATACTACTATGTGGGCAGTGCTGTATACTACTGTGTGGGCTGTGCTGTATACTATTGTGTGGGCAGTGCTGTATACTACTGTGTGGGCAGTGCTGTATACTACTGTGTGGACTGTGCTGTATACTACTGTGTGGGCAGTGATTTATACTACTGTGTGGGCTGTTCTATATACTACTGTGTGGGCTGTGCTATATACTACGTGGCTGTGCTATATACTACTATGTGGGCTGTGCTATATACTACTATGTGGGCTGTGCTACATCTTGGGGTGGGCTGGAGCCGTCTCTCCTCCTCAGTCACATCTTGGGTATGTTCCCTATATGGTTACATAGTTATTAAGGTTGAAGGAAGACTATATGTCCATCTAGTTCAACCCATAGCCTAACCTAACATGCCCTAACATGTTGATCCAGAGGAAGGCAAAAAAAACCATGTGGCAAAGAGTAAGCTCCACATTGGGGAAAAAAATTCCTTCCCGACTCCACATACGGCAATCAGACTAGTTCCCTGGATCAACTTAAATTTAAGTAATGAATCACTCATTACAACATCATACGGCAGAGAGTTCCATACTCTCACTGCTCTTACAGTAAAGAATCCGCGTCTGTTATTATGCTTAAACCTTTTTTCCTCCAACCGCAGAGGATGCCCCCTTGTCCCTGTTTCAGGTCTATGATTAAAAAGATCATCAGAAAGGTCTTTGTACTGTCCCCTCATATATTTATACATTAAAATAAGATCACCCCTTAGTCTTCGTTTTTCCAAACTAAATAGCCCCAAGTGTAATAACCTATCTTGGTATTGCAGACCCCCCAGTCCTCTAATAACCTTGGTCGCTCTTCTCTGCACCTGCTCCAGTTCAGCTATGTCTTTCTTAAACACCGGAGACCAGAACTGTGCACAGTATTCTAAGTGTGGTCGAACTAGTGACTTGTATAGAGGTAAAATTATATTCTCCTCATGAGCATCTATGCCTCTTTTAATGCATCCCATTATTTTATTTGCCTTTGTAGCAGCTGCCTGACACTGGCCACTGAATATAAGTTTGTCATCCACCCATACACCCAGGTCTTTTTCATTGACGGTTTTGCCCAGAGTTTTAGAATTAAGCACATAATTATACATCTTATTACTTCTACCCAAGTGCATGACCTTACATTTATCCCCATTAAAGCTCATTTGCCATTTATCAGCCCAAGCTTCTAGTTTACATAAATCATCCTGTAATATAAAATTGTCCTCCTCTGTATTGATTACCCTGCAGAGTTTAGTGTCATCTGCAAATATTGAAATTCTACTCTGAATGCCCCCTACAAGGTCATTAATAAATATGTTAAAAAGAAGAGGGCCCAATACTGACCCCTGTGGTACCCCACTGCTAACCGCTACCCAGTCCGAGTGTGCTCCATTAATAACCACCCTTTGTTTCCTATCCCTGAGCCAGCTCTCAACCCACTTGCACATATTTTCCCCTATCCCCATTATTCTCATTTTATGTATCAACCTTTTGTGTGGCACCGTATCAAAAGCTTTTGAAAAGTCCATATACACTACATCCACTGGGTTCCCTTGGTCCAATCCGGAACTTACCTCTTCATAGAAACTGATCAAATTAGTCTGACATGAACGGTCCCTAGTAAACCCGTGCTGATACTGTGTCATGAGTTTATTCCTCTTCAGATACTCCAGTATAGCGTCCCTTAGAATGCCCTCCAGGATTTTACCCACAGTAGAGGTTAAGCTTACTGGCCTATAATTTCCGAGTTCAGTTTTTGTTCCCTTTTTGAATATTGGCACCACATTTGCTATACGCCAGTCCTGTGGCACAGACCCTGTTATTATGGAGTCTTTAAAGATTAAAAATAATGGTCTATCAATGACTGTACTTAATTCCTGCAGTACTCGAGGGTGTATCCCATCCGGGCCCGGAGATTTGTCAATTTTAGTGATTTTTAGACGCCGCTGAACTTCCTGCTGGGTTAAGCAGGTGACATTTAATGGGGAATTTTTATCACTAGTCATTTTGTCTGCCATGGGATTTTCTTGTGTAAATACTAATGAAAAAAAGTCATTTAGCATATTGGCTTTTTCCTCATCCTCATCCACCATCTCACCCAGACTATTTTTAAGGGGGCCAACACTATCATTTTTTAGTTTCTTACTATTTATGTAGTTAAAGAATATTTTAGGATTATTTTTACTCTCTCTGGCAATGAGTCTCTCTGTCTCAATCTTTGCTGCCTTGATTTGCTTTTTACAGAATTTATTTAATTTTCTGTATTTATTTAATGCCTCCTCACTACCTACTTCCTTTAATTCTCTAAATGCTTTCTTTTTGTCACTTATTGCGCCCCTTACAGCTCTATTTAGCCATATTGGTTTCCTCCTATTTCTAGTATGTTTATTCCCATACGGTATATACTGTGCACAGGTCCTATCCAGGATGCTAATAAACGTCTCCCATTTTCTTTGTGTATTTTTGTGTCTCAGGATATCGTCCCAGTTAATTGCACCAAGATCCTCTCTCATCCGTTGGAAATTTGCCCTCCTGAAGTTTAGTGTCCTTGTAACCCATCTACTACACATCATTTTAAAGGATATATGAAAACTTATTATTTTGTGATCGCTATTTCCCAAGTGACCCCCAACCCTTATATTTGATATGCGGTCTGGCCTGTTGGTTAATATTAGGTCTAGCAGTGCCCCCCTTCTTGTTGGGTCCTGAACCAGTTGTGAAAGGTAATTGTCTCTCATAATTGTCAAAAACCGAATACCTTTGCTGGAACTGCAGGTTTCTGTTCCCCAATCTATTTCAGGGTAGTTGAAGTCCCCCATAATAATGACTTCTCCTTGAGTCGCAGCTTCATCTATTTGCTTTACGAGGATATTCTCCATTGCTTCCATTATTTTTGGAGATTTATAACAAACCCCTATCAGTAATTTATTATTTTTTCCCCCTCCCCTTATCTCCACCCACAGGGATTCTACATTTTCATTAAATTCACCTATATTATCGCGCAGGATGGGTTTTAAGGATGATTTTACATATAGACACACCCCTCCCCCTCGCTTATCTGTATGGTCATTTCTGAACAGGCTATAGCCATGCAAGTTAACAGCCCAGTCATGGTTCTCATCCAGCCACGTTTCAGATATCCCCACCATGTCATAATTATGCTCCAACAACATTAGTTCTAATTCGTCCATTTTGTTGGCAAGGCTTCTGGCATTAGTATACATGCACTTTATGTTCCTCTCTGTACTTCTATTTCTTAAATTATTAACTGTTCTGACCCCACCCCCCATGCCACCGCCACCCCCAACTTCCTTATTTGTGCCCAGGTCTCTGTCTGCACTATCTTCCCCTCCTATAAAATGAATACCCTCCCCCCCAATTCCTAGTTTAAACACTCCTCCAACCTTCTAGCCATTCTCTCCCCCAGCACAGCTGCACCCTCCCCATTGAGGTGCAGCCTGTCCCTAGCGTAGAGCCTGTAGCCAACTGAGAAGTCGGCCCAGTTCTGCAGGAACCCAAACCCCTCTTTCCTACACCAATTCTTGAGCCACTTATTAACCTCCCTAATCTCCCGTTGCCTCTCTGGCATGGCACGTGGTACCGGTAGTATTTTGGAAAATACCACGTTGGAGGTCCTTGCTTTCAGCTTGCAGCCTAATTCCCTGAAATCATCTTTAAGGACCTTCCACCTACCTCTAACTTTGTCATTAGTGCCAATGTGCACCATGACCGCTGGGTCCTCACCAGCCCCTCCCAATAATCTGTCCACCCGATCAGCGATGTGTCGGACTCGAGCGCCAGGTAGGCAGCACACCGTTCGACGATCCCTGTCTTTGTGACAGATTGCCCTATCTGTTCCCCTAATAATTGAGTCGCCCACTACCAGCACCTGTCTGGCCTGCCCTGCTCTCCTATTTCCCTCCTTACTGGAGCAGTCACTCCTCCGGCTTTCAGAGGACATGCCTGGCTGCAGCAGTGCTACCCCTGTACTGGCACCCCCCTCATCTGCCAACTTAGCAAACTTTTTGGGGTGTTCCAGATCAGGACTAGCCTCCCTGGCACTCTTCCCTCTACCCCGCTTCCTAACTGTCACCCAGCTTGCTACTTCATTGTCCTGCAGCTCCATCCCACCATCCCCCCCCTCATCTGTCCCATTGAGCGTCTGCTCCGTGAGCAGAAGACTCCTCTCCATATTGTCTATGGATCTCAGTGTTGCCAGCTGAGATCTTATATGGTTATATGGTTGGTGATGCATTCACACTCTGTGTATATATATCCATGCAAGCACCACTACACCTGTATGCCTCAGTAGATACTGCTACCACACACTAACTTGGCATGTAGGGTGTTTATAACATAGTAACATAGTAACATAGTTAGTAAGGCCGAAAAGAGACATTTGTCCATCCAGTTCAGCCTATATTCCATCATAATAAATACCCAGATCTACGTCCTTCTACAGAACCTAATAATTGTATGATACAATATTGTTCTGCTCCAGGAAGACATCCAGGCCTCTCTTGAACCCCTCGACTGAGTTCGCCATCACCACCTCCTCAGGCAAGCAATTCCAGATTCTCACTGCCCTAATGCTGCTTTATATGTTATATTGATGTACATGAGGAGTTGTTTCAGGTCTCCATGCGCTCCATGTTGGTTGTAGGTTGTTTTACCCACCATTGTCTGTTTCCCTTGTCATTTTTGTTATATATTTAATAAAATTTATACTGTTTCATTATATGGATTCTCTGCACCATTTTTTCAGTGGTTTCTTTGCTTTTTCAGCATGGGTGTTTTTCCGTTACATCCAGATTAACAGGTTTTTGTTAATTGTTTTCTGATTTATTTGCTGCCATCATGTTTATATGGTTACAGTTACTATGCCTGTTGTGTATTCCTTGCGTTCATACATACTATGGGGGTATATTATATTCTATGGGGAGGCTGTGTTATTTACTATGTGGCTTTGTTATATATTTGGGGGTACATTATACATTATATTCTATGGAGGAGGCTGTGTTATATACTATGGGGGGCTGCATTATATTCTGTGGGGAGCTTTACTAGATTTTATGAGGGATGATTGCATCATACTCTTTGATGGGGCTACATTATATTCTATGGGGAGGTGGGCTGTATTATATCCTGTTCGGGGCTACATTATATTCTATGGGGGACTGTATTATATTTATATTTTATGAGGGGTGATTGCATCAAACTCTATGAGGGGGCTACATTATACTATATGGGGGGGCTGCTTTATATTCCATGATGAGGTGACATTATACTCTGTGGGGGGGCTACATTATACTCTGTGGGGTGACTGCATTATACTCTGTGGGGGTGGCTGCATTATACTATATGTGGGCAGAATTATACTGTATCGAGGACTATGGGGAATACATTATACTATATGAAGAACTATGGGGTGCATTATTCTATGGGAAGTGAATTGTACTACATGGTTGACTATGGCGGTGCATTATACTATATGGAGCACTGTGTGGAGTGTATTATGCTATATGGAGGACTGATGAGTATATTTTAATTTATGGAGGACTATGAGGAGTGTATTATACTATATGGATGACTATGGGAAGTGTATAATACTATATGGAGGACTATGAGGAGTGTATTATACTATATGGAGGGCTATGGGGCACATTATATTATATGGAGGACTACGGGGTGTGCATTTTACAATATGGAGTACTGTGGTGCACATTATAATATATGGAGGAGTATGGGGTGTATTATACTAAACAAGCAAAATGCTGCATATTCATTGGGTGATTGGATTGTTTATGCCGGAATAAAAATCATTGTTCTCAGCAGCACATCGCCGGAGTAAACTGTAGATGTGCTGCTGATAACATAATACTGTATGGTGATCTGTTAGTGATCTATTAGTGATCCTTCTGTCCCCATCATTCTTTCTCAGACGGTGGAAAGAGGCCGGGAAACAAGCGTCCAAGTGCATGTAAATACAACCGAAATGCTTCTGTGTGATGTCCAATATGTTAGCATTTGGGGACCCATTTTAAACTTTGCCTGGGGCCCCACTTTGCCTAAAACCAGCCCTGGCTACGTGGGGTCCAATTTATCTTTCAACAACACAGATAAAACTGATTGGAGTGTAATCATCCTCCAGGCTATAAGTTTCACTTTGCGGCTTCTTCCTTGTTTCTCCCTGCGGCTTTGATCATATGTTTCATTTTCTTGGGAACAGAAAATTGAACACTCAGATAAGTCCTCTGATTGCACATTTATATAGCAAAGCATTTTCATACACAAATCTCTTGGAAGGCATTGATTTTCCTTCCAGAGATCTATTAGGGAAGCTTTAGGCCGGCGTCACACTAGCGAGTTTTACGGACGTATGAGCGCAAAAAATATGTCCGTAAAACACGCCTAACAAACGTCCCAATTATTCTCTATGCCCCTGCTCCTATCTGCCGTATTTTACTGATCAGTATTATACGGCTTTCCACGGCCATAGAAAATCGCAGCATGCTGCGTTTGTCACCGTATTGCGCAAAGAAAATGCCAATGAAAGTCTATGGAAGCCAGAAAAATACGGATTACACACGGACCAGCAGTGTGACTTGCGAGAAATACGCAGCGGTGTTAGAGAGAAAAGCCGGCAATTCAGTGCGTTTACAGTAAAATCACACTGACAGCTTACAGTAGAATAGGTAGAATAAATGTGTACACATAGAATAGGTATATATATATATATATATATATATGTGTGTGTCAGTGAGACACATACAGTATATGTATATATATTAAGATTTCATCCAGCGCTAGATAGCTTAAAAGCCGGTAATTCAATTGCCGGCTTTTGCTATCTCCTTCCTAAACCCGACATGATATGAGACATGGTTTACATACAGTAAACCATCTCATATCACCATTTTTTTTGCATATTCCACACTACTAATGTTAGTAGTGTGTATGTGCAAAATTTGGCCATTTTAGCTAGTAAATTAAAGGGTTAAATGGCGGAAAAAATTGGCGTGGGCTCCCGCGCAATTTTCTCTGCCAGAGTAGTAAAGCCAGTGACTGAGGGCAGATATTAATAGCCTGGAGAGGGTCCATGGTTATTGGCCCCCCCCTGGCTAAAAACATCTGCCCCCAGCCACCCCAGAAAAGGCACATCTGGAAGATGCGCCTATTCTGGCACTTGGCCACTGTCTTCCCATTCCCGTGTAGCGGTGGGATATGGGGTAATGAAGGGTTAATGCCACCTTGCTATTGTAAGGTGACATTAAGCCAAATTAATAATGGAGAGGCGTCAATTATGACACCTATCCATTATTAATCCAATACTAGTAAAGGGTTAAAAAAAACACAAACACATTATTAAAAATTATTTTAATGAAATAAAAACAAAGGTTGATGTAATAATTTATTCTACGCTCAATCCATCTGAAGACCCTCGCTCTGTAACAAAGAAAAAATAATAAACCAACAATATACATACCTTCCGAAGATCTGTAAGGTCCCACGATGTAAATCCATCTGAAGGGGTTAAAATATTTTGCAGCCAGGAGCTCTGTTAATGCAGCGGTGCTCGTGGCTGCAAAACCCCTGGGAATGAAGGTAAAGTAGGTCAATGACCTACATTTACCTTCATTTGCGGTGAGGCGCCCTCTGCTGGTTGTTCCTGGAGCGTGGGAACTTTCCTAGAAAGCTCCCAGGCTCGAGTTCATATGAGGACAACCAGCAGAAGGCGCCTCACCGCAAATGAAGGTAAATATAGGTCATTAACCTGCTTTACCTTTATTCTCCAGGGCTTTGCAGCCAGGAGCACCGCTGCATTAACAGAGCTCCTGGCTGCAAAATATTTTAACCCCTTCAGATGGATTTACATCGTGGGACCTTACAGATCTTCGGAAGGTATGTATATTGTTGGTTTATTATTTTTTCTTTGTTACAGAGCGAGGGTCTTCAGATGGATTGAGCGTAGAATAAATTATTACAACAACCTTTGTTTTTATTTCATTAAAATAATTTTTAATAATGTGCTTGTGTTTTTTTTAACCCTTTACTAGTATTGGATTAATAATGGATAGGTGTCATAATTGACACCTCTCCATTATTAATTTGGCTTAATGTCACCTTACAATAGCAAGGTGGCATTAACCCTTCATTACCCCATATCCCACCGCTACACGGGAATGGGAAGAGAGTGGCCAAGTGCCAGAATAGGCGCATCTTCCAGATGTGCCTTTTCTGGGGTGGCTGGGGGCAGATGTTTTTAGCCGGGGGGGGGGGGGGCAATAACCATGGACCCTCTCCAGGCTATTAATATCTGCCCTCAGTCACTGGCTTTACTACTCTGGCGGAGAAAATTGCGCGGGAGCCCACGCCATTTTTTTCCGCCATTTAACCCTTTAATTTAATAGCTAGAACGGCCAAATTTTGCATATACACACTACTAACATTAGTAGTGTGGAATATGCAAAAAAAATGGTGATATGAGATGGTTTACTGTATGTAAACCATGTCTCATATCATGTCGGGTTTAGGAAGGAGATAGCAAAAGCCGGTAATTGAATTACCAGCTTTAAAGCTATCTAGCGCTGTATGAAGTAATAATATATATATACATATGTGTCTACTGACATATATATATATATATATATATATATATATATATAGACAGTATATATGTTTTTTTTTTTTTTTTTACACATGGATCCCTTGTATAGCCGTATGTCGGTTTTGCAAGCCTGCGAGAAAAACACGCAGTACGGATGCCATACGGATTACATACGGAGGATGCCATGCGCCAAATATGCTGATACACCCTGCCTACGGAGGAGGTACGGACCACTATTTTGGGGACTTTTCAGCGTATTACGGCCGTAATATACGGACCGTATTGTCTTACGCTGAGTGTGACGCCGGCCTTAGGCAAAGCTCTGTAATGACCAAAGTATTCCTCTAGATGGAAGAAAACTTTTTCTCCAATTCTATCTGTAGGTGGTTACCTGTAAACTCATTATCTATTGCTACAAAGGATACTAAAAGTATAATTATGAATTTTAGTCAAACAAAAGATACCCTTTTTTAGACAGCCATTAGAAACATTGTGTAATTCCTGCCAGTGTGTGCAACTCCTGATAAGAGAAGACCTAGATGACTGCACTTCATACAAAAAAATGACTGCTACAGCTGATTGCAAACACTCGAGTATATACTGTATGTAAGTAAAAGAAATATATCTACAAAGTTTGGTCAGTACTATAAATGGGTGAATCTTTTTAAATTCAAATTTGTTAGGTTTGATAAAATTTTAAAATATATATATATATATATACACATATATATATGTATATATATATATATATATATATATATATATATATATATATAGATTTACAGTAAATCGATTTACAGCAAATCACAATTTTTCAAAAACATTTAATTTGCGGCAAATTAATCTACTGCAAATCAATAATACTGCAAATCTCCAATTGCTTTGGAAAATACATAAATAACAATCTGAGATTTCCTGGGATTGTATCCAACTGCTTTCAAGCTCTTTAATACAAACACAGCCATAAAAATGTCAAAATGATGGTAACCCAGTAGTAACCAACAGCTAATTTAATAACAAAGTACACTGACAGATTTTTCATGCTTTTAAATTAAAAATGGTCCATAAAGTAACCCTCATATTCATTTGTGATCAGGCAGACTGTTCTATGCAGAAAACTGACTCAAACTTACTGTCACATGTCTGGGTTCAAACCCTTGAGTGTGTGCTTTGTGGTCAGCTTCCCTATCCACTGAGCCACAGCAAATACACCTTTGATTTAGGTGTTTATTGTCTGTTATACTTGCTTTAGTCTTTTTAGGTTAGCACAGGTGTTTTCATATTATTCATTTGTCTGCCCAATCACCTTTCGGGTGCAGCTATATATACTTTCCCCATTCTGGTATTTTCCACTGGTCATATTCTCATTTGGATGTCCAGCAATACTGCCATAATTTATGCCAATCAGTGAAAGACCAGCTAGGGTTTATCTCTCTGCTGATTTTGCTATTCACCCTACACCTATCTAGTGTTTCTTGTTTTAAAGTAGGCAGTATGCTCCCTAGTAGTACATACTGTGTGCAGGGTCAGTGAGAAGAGAAGAAGAAAAGGAGAGGAGCCTGGGGTCTGGAGCTGTGACTGAGCTCACCCCAGAGGAAAGCACTAAGAAGCCAGACACCGGAGTCCGTGGTGGTGTGGGGATTGCATACCCAGCCACTGAACCCGGAGGGCAGGAGATTGCAGGTCTCCTGGCCCATCTAATACCTGGAGGCACCACAGCAAGTTAGGAACCTGAGGCTACCAGTGAGAAGGCAGTGCCCATGACAGGCTCAGGCTGTCAGCCATACAGGTTGGGAGTACAGACACTGAGAGGACTTGTGCAGAGCTTCAGGCAGCAAAGGTCAGAGTATACAGTGCAGAAAGAAGGCCTCAGAACCCAGTTGGCTAGGTGGATCCCAAGCTGTTTCCAAGCTGCCCGGACCCCATCATCACCTGTTACCTGTACCCTGGACTGTACCTGCATTTCATCAGTAAAAGGTAAAGGAAACGGCTATCCCTGTGTCCTTCAATTATTTCCTGCACTCTCAGTCCTGCACCCCACCGTCAATCATCCCCCTTATCAGTAGCCCTGAGGACTAAGCTCTACCTGTGGAGAGCTATACCAACTTTGCTGCAACTCCATCAGCCCCAATGGACCCCTTTAAGCAGAAAATGGAGCGCCCACTAGGACCGTGGGGTACTCGGTACCGGGCCGGTTGTGTCACGTCAGCAATGACCTGGCCTGTGGCCCTGGGCATCCAATAAAATATGAAAAAGGGGAATAGAGTTTATGGGATAAGTGTTCGTGATGCCACCTGTGGTACTCGGCCAGGGATGGTCAAGGCTGCTTAAAGGGGTCCACTGGGGCTGACGGTATTGCAGCAGAGTTAGTATAGCTCCCCAAGGTAGAACTTAGTCCCCAGGGCCCCAGTGCAGTCGGTAAGGGATGATATAGATGGTGAAGTGCAGGAAATAATTGGAAGACACAGGATTTGCAGTCTCTTTACCTTTTACTGGTGAAATTGCAGTCCAAGGCACAGATTACAGGTGATCTTGGAAATCCAGGCAGCCTGGAAGCAATTCGGAATCCCCCTAGCCAGGTGAGGTTGGAAGCCTTCCTTTCTGCGCTGAATTCTGGGTTCTTGATGCATTAACTTTCCTCAAGTCCCTCTCTCGATCTGTACTTTAGGTGGAACACTACCCGCCTGGCAGGCAGCTCGAGCCTTTTTACAGGTGTCCCTTTCTCGTGGTGACTCTGGGCTCTAATCTGCTGTTGTGCCTTCGGGTGTCAGTTGTGGCTGGAAGACCTGAAATCTCCTGCCCTCCTGTTTCTGCTGTGGGGCATACAGTTTCCACACAACCTTGGACCCCGGGGTCTAGTTTCTTGTGCTCTATCCTGGGAGTGAGCTCAATCGTAGCTCTACTCCCAGTTTCTCTTTCCTTTGCTTCCTCTCCCTTCACTACCTCACACAGACTGAACTATAACTCATTCCCCAAGCCAGAACTTATAGGGAAGCTACCCTGAAACTGTATTTAGAGCTTCCCCTTCTGGCCTGGAGTCAGGAAAGTGTTGTATGTAAGTGTTACCTGCTAAGGGAATTCCTTCTAGCTTCCAGGCATGGCATCACCTTCCCCAGGAGGCAGACAATACCACTGTGACAACAGTGTGTGCCTGCTGTGCCACACTGCCATCATTTATGCCAATCAGTTAAAGACCAGCTAGGGTTTATCTCTCTGCTGATTATGCTTTTCACCCTACACCTATCTTCTGTTTCTTGTTTGAAAGTAGGCAGTATACTCACTAGCAGTACATACATTATCATTTCATTTTGTATATCGTGGTTTGTTTTACTTCACTCTGGGATCTCTTTCTATCTCAGCACTCCTTCCCTTTTGTAGGTAAATTGCACTCTGCTCTGCCCTTCAGTATCTTAGGAGGAACGACAAGTGCTCGGTGGCCGTTTAGGCTGTAGTTTACTCTGCTGTTAGGGCTATTCCAGCTCATGTAGGAACCATTAGGGATTAGAATCTCTAGTCTGTACAGGAACTGGCTGGGTCAGTTTATTTTAGTGTTTTACCTATTTTATCCTGTGAATTGTTACACAAACATAAAACTTAGTGTTTCTGTCAGAGGTAACCTCATTCTGCTGACTGCTGCTGTGCCATTATTACATTTCTACTATGGGTCAATTGATGCCACTTTTTCTGGGGCCCGGCACTCAACTTAAGTGATCAATATGGTTGTTTAATGTCATTCACTATAGTAGTCAAAAAAAGTTTCGGTCTTACATCAGACCTTCCTCAGTTACAAATTGCAGTGTTTCTATTGGTTCAAATGTGCCAATAGGTGCAGTAGCAGATCACTGGATTTATTAAACAGCCATATTGATCACTTAAATTGAGTGCTGGGTAACCTATTATCATTACTAATGGTGTGGGAACCTACCCTGACACCCTCAATAGTTGTGCGCACGGTTCTCATTTTCAGTACTTTTTCTGGGGCCTGCCCCTAATTTTTGGAAATGTTGGACTCCAAGTTGTGTTTCCTTCATGTGAGTTGCCTGAATTTTGCAGGGCTCTCAGAGCACAAGGTTTACACCTGTCACTCATCTACGTGTTACCGATCACTGTTTCAGCTACAAATGCTTGTTCAAGCCCTGTCCCATGCATCCATGCTGCACAATTATACTATTTGTACTCTGAGTCAATTGATGCCACTTTTCATGGTGTTTGCCCCTAATTTGAGCTGTTTGGGAAGCTTTTTGGTCCTCCTAAAGGTTTTGTCCATGCATTTGATTTTGCCTCCCATTGAATTCAATGGTGTTTGTTTATGTTCGTCGAACTTGGGAACATTTGCTGAACCAAACCAAACCTTGAAAGGTTCAATTATCTCTAGTCCTAAGTTCAAATCCAACCAGGACATCTGCAAGGAATTTGTATGTTCTCCCTGTGTTTAAGTGGGTTTCCTCCATGTTCTCCGGTTTCCTCTCTCATTCCAAAGGCATACTGATAGGGAATCTAGATTCTAAGCCCCAATAGGGACAGTACTTATAATTTATGAAAAGTGCTGTGGAATTAATGGCACTATACAATATGGCAGCATGGTGGCTCAGTGGTTAGCACTGCAACCTTGCAGCGCTGGGGTCCTGGGTTCAAATTCCACCAAGGACAACATCTGCAAGGAGTTTGTATGTTCTCCCCATGTTTGCGTGAGTTTCCGCTGGGTACTACGGTTTCCTCCCACACTCCAAAGACATACTGATAGGGAATTTAGATTGTGAGCCCCAATTGAGACAGTTCTGATAATGTTTGTAAAGCGCTATGGAATTAATGGCACTTTATAAGTGAGTAAAATAAATACAAGTGAATAAAATAAATAAATACATTTCTCAGTAAAATCATGATTCTGTCAAAGAATGTATGGAAGAAAGCTATCCAGATATGGACTGTGGAAGAGATCTAAGTGACCAGAGTAAACACTCATTTCCAGCAGATAATACCAATTTGAGACAACAACAAACACAAGATGGCAAGAACTTGAGGTCCATGTCCCTTATATGATGCTCTCGTCATTTTTTCAAGTGGTTTTTAGCCAAAGTACTCCCACAAACACAGGTGCAGATTTGAAAAATGTGTTTTTACGCACAGTACTATCACAGACATGGGTGTATAAGGTGTATAAACCTGCATAGGTTCCTCTGTATTTTTGATAACCATCCAGGCAAAACTGATAGGTGCAGGCTGCAACCCTTAGCTGTCAGCTTTAGCAAGGTTGGTTATCAAGAATAGAGGGGGTCCTCATGTCATTTTTAAAAATTGTTTAAATAAATAATTTTAAAAAATGGCATGCGGGCCTTCATTTTTGACAAGCAGCCATGCTAAAGCAGACTACTGGGGGCTGGTATTCCTAGACTGGTAAAGGGTCATAGATAGTGGCACCTCCAGACTAAAAATAGCAGCCGGCAGCCGTCCTGAAAAGGTGCAACTATTAGACAGATAGCTCTCTGAGTGGTGGTAATGATTTTACCGCCGATCAGAGGCAGTGTTTGCTGCTCTGTCATGCACATGACAGCATGGCAAACACTGTATGTTTGGGCCCCCATTAAAGTGATTGGGGTCCAGGTTTGGGATCGGGTACTGTTCTGGTTCCCGAACCCAGACTTTTTTTAACTGTTCGGCCGAACTTGTCAGACCTGAACATCCAGGGGTGCGCCCATCTCTACTCGAAGTACTGTCACAGACATCGGACCCTAAAAGCAGAAAAAATAGTTTTTACTCACAGTACTATCACAGACATGGGTGCATAAGAGTAGGAAAATTTGTATGCACAGTATAACATAGGTAAATAAAAGCAGAAACATTTGTTTTTATGCACAGAACTATCACAGACATGGGTGCATAAGAGTAGAAAATGTAGTTTTGAGGCACATGACTCCCACAGGCACAGTTGCAGATTAAAAAGACTTTTGAGTATGCACAGTACTATCACAGACACAGGTGCAGAGTACACATAGTCTTTTTGGAAAAACTGCGCACACACAAATTCTAATACTGTCCCTCACCACAGCTGCATCCTGTCCTTACACTAAGCACAGCAGAAATAAAAAAATAATAATCTTGAACCAAGAAGAAGAGGTCCAAGTGGAGCAGGAGGTCAAGTAAGTGGAAGAGGTGGAGGTGGATGAGATGGTGTAGGTTTGAGGGTTAGGGAAGGAGAAATCCAACCCTATTTTTGTGTTTGTTTTTTAGGGGGGGAGGTTGGGAACTGACTTAAAAGAACATAGAATTAACAAGTAGCAAACTAGAACCAAGAGTTGTTGGTCCAGGAGTAGGTGGACGTGACTGTGTAGGGAGAAGAAACAAGGGATGAGTAATTCAACACTGTTTTTCTCTTTTCATTATTGTTTTTTGTTATGGAACTGACTTAAAAAACCCTAGAATTAACAAAACTATAAAAAGCAATTTAGAACCAGGAGCCGTTGGTCCAGGTAGTGGAGGTGGTTGTAGTGACATAGGGGGGAAGAGGAAAGAGAGGAGTAATTCAACACTGTTTTTGTTGTTTGTTTGTTTTTTTCTTTTTTATGAAATTGACTTAAAAGAACCTAGAATTAACAAAACTACAAATAGCAATCTAGGTTTAAGAGGTATGGAAGGAGGAATCCAACACTATTTTTGTGTTTGTTTTTTAGGGGGGGTTGGAACTGACTTAAAAGAACACAGAATTAACAAATTGCAATCTAGAACCAAGAGGCATTGGTCCAGGAGTAGGTGGATGAGGAGGTGTAGGTGGAAGAGGCATGGGAGGAGTAATTTAAGAATGTTTTTGTTGTTTGCTTTTTTCTTTTTTTATTGTATTTTTTATGAAACTGAATTAAAAGAACTTCGAATTTACAAAACTGCAAATAGCAATCTATAACCAAGAGACGTAGGTCTAAATGGAGGAGGAGGTGAATGTGGCTGTGTAGGTGGAAGAGGCAATGGAGGAGTAATCCAATACTGATTTGTGTTTTTGGAGGTTTATTTTTTGGAGGGTTCTTTTTTTTAATTTTTCCAGTTTTTTTTTAGGGAACTGACTTCAAAAGAATATAGAATTAATAAAAAAAAATACCAAGCTAGAACTTGGGAGCGAAGATCCAACGGGAGAAGGAGGTGGAGGATGCAACCGCGTTGGCGGAAAAGGCGGGGGAGGAGGTAGCCAACACAATTTTTTTTTTTTACTTTGGGGAGGCACTCAAATGAAACAAATGGCAAATAGATTTGAACACTAGCTGGGTGCAGCTGTTATACTTATCTAGTCAGCCAAAGGTATGGACAGCAAAATAAAGTAGCACTCTGTAGCGCTATAGCATGTAAACATGAAATATATAACATTTGAATTACATTACTGCACTGCAAATGACTTTTGATTAACCTCTGCACTAATCCGTACCTCCCACTCCCGACTCCAAGACTTCTCCCGTGCTGCGCCAATCCTCTGGAATGCTCTACCCCAAGATATTAGGACCATCCATAATTTGCATAGTTTTAGGCGCTCGCTCAAAACACATTTGTTCAGAGCGGCCTATCACGTTCACTAATCAAAGTCATTTTATGTTTGTGTGTGTGTGTAGCCCATTCACTATCCCCATCTATTCCCCAACCCCTGAAGATGGCTGGACCATCATTGTAAATACATCATTGTAAATACACACCTGTACTTTGTATCTCCCCCACCTCATTGTAGATTGTAAGCTCTCACGAGCAGGGTCGTCTTATTTTGCTTTAATTATTGCATTGTTAACGTTGTTACTTATGACTTTTGTGTTTGAAACTGTTAAACTGTAAGGCGCTGCGGAATATGTTGGCGCTATATAAATAAAGATTCTTATTCTTATTATTATTATTATTATTAGAAAATATGAAAAAAATTGAGAATACTTAGGGCATAAATTGTACAATTTATGTGTACCCGGGACCTATTTCTTGGGGGCTCCTCTCATTTGCTGATAGCCTACATTTATATGGGAAGGTAGGATCTTAGTAAGTACCTGTGCACACCTGATATTTGTTTAGAAGTAACGGTCAGTCTTTTGATAAAGTATGGACAAATCCTGTGGGATCCACACCTGGTTCATTTTAATGAATATTAGCTCCTCCATGTTGGTGGTGGACAGGTGGATGAGCATGTCTGTGATAACACCCCCTTCCGTGCTAAACACTTATTCTGACAGTATACTGGTCGCAGGGTAGGCCAGCACCTCCAAGGCATAAAGGGCAAGCTTAGGCCATGTGTTTAATTTTGAGACCCAGAAGTTAAATGGGGCAGACCCATCAGTTAGTATGGGGAGATGTGTGGACACGTACTTTTCCACCATGATGTTGTAATACTGCCTGTTGCTAATACGGAAAGTGTCAGATGGTGACGCCAGATGTTGTGGCGTGTTCATAAAGTTTTGCTGCATATTGGTCACCTTTGCTTTGTGAGGTGGTGATGGTGCTGCAGCTGTGTTGGCAATGTCCTCTTTGCCTTGTCTTCCACTGAGCCCCTGCTGCCAATCTTTTTACAACAGATTTATATCAATAGTGAATGAAGCAGTCTCTGGTTTACTCATACAAGCCTTTTTTGTGTTGACCATATGCAGAATTGAAAATCCTAGGGCCAATGCAACGTATAGAATTGAAGATGGAAGAAACAATAATAATAATAATCTAAACAACTTTTGATTTGCTTATAAGTACAATTGGATTGAAGTCCTTTAAATTATTTCATTGCGTATACCTTGAAAAACTTTAAGAATTCAACAAATGTTTGTATTTGAGCAAATGGGGTTCTTGGTTTATTATTATGTATTGACTCATGTATGTGAGGCTGACCTGGGACAATGTCAAGCTGTCCTTGGTGTGTGATGTATCATCTGGGTCCTCTGTATCCCCCCAGCCACACTCCAGTGATGCCCTTGAGCTGCTTTGAGTGCCACCGTCATCCTTCCAAACTGTCCCCTGGCTGGACAGTTGGCTACCTGGCCCCTGTTGGGATAATAATCCACCCTACAAGCCCTGTGTGGATGACAGGCTTGATAACAGTGTGCCTTGTTCTTCCTGTTACTCTTTCTCCTGTGCCACCACCTCATCCATCATCTCCTGAATTGTTTCTCAAGCAGACATATATGTGGTGTAGTAACACTGATGATGGAATCATCAGCACTGGCCATATTGGTGGAGTATTCGAAGCAGCACAACAAAGCACACCCCACTTGGAGACCCACTCATTGGTGGTGAATGGTGTGGTGTGTTGTTTCGCAGAGTGACTCAACGTGCATGCTGCAGCTGAAACTCCACTATTGCCTGCTGCTGCGGTTACAGTTTCCCCTGCATATGCGTGGAATTCCATCTTGTTGGTACGTCACATACAGTATGTACCTTGTTGGTACATCCCATGGAGAGCTGAACTGTGTGGAGATGCTCAGTGACACTGGTGGTGATGGTGGTGGTGTCGTCACATCCTCTCCTTGTAAGGAGGCAGGTGGCTTTGTTGATCGTGAGTGGAAGGAAGAGTTCGAGACCACAGCAGAAGAAGGAGCAGAAGGAGTCTCAGATCTGTCATTTTTTAAGGTATGTACTCCACTGCACCTCATGCTTAGAATTCAGATGCATTGTCATGCAGGTGGTGCTCAGGTTCAGAAGATTTATGCCTCACTTCAGGCTCTGACGACATAGCGTGCAAACCACCCAACACTTGTCATCAGCACATTGTTGAAATGCCAAGGACTGGGAGCTCTTTTGAGCTGGCTTTGATGTGCTCATTTCAGGGGCATGTTGGGCAGTAGCAGCCAAAGTAACAGCTAGCAGCCGCCCGCTGTGCTTTTGCACCCTGCTCCCTCTTTTACTGTACTGCTGGGTCAGTGTGACCACCACCTCTTCCTCCAAACTGTGCACATCCAGTAAAAAGTCTGTGTTCAGTTTGGGTTCACTAATCCCTATTCATAAACTATACCCTCTGTATATCGCCAAGCTAATTTCCACATATCTTCCCACATGTTATCTATGGTTCTCCCAAAACCTTCTCGTCTCCACATTCATATGTTTCTCCCCTAATCACCTCTAAGATTTCACCCAAGTATCCCCCATCCAATCCACCACATTTGGAACTTTCAGACAGAACTTGAAAAGCCATCTCTTCAAGAAAGCTTACTCATGAAGACTCCGTTTCAGTCTGTCATTGCTAGTTTTTTCATTGTAATTTAAATTTGTATTTTATACATACAGTGCCTTGAAAAAGTATTAATACCCTGTGAACGTTTCCACATTTTGTCACATTACACCCACAAATTTAAAGGATTGTAATTTAAATTTGTATTTTATACATACAGTGCCTTGAAAAAGTATTAATACCCTGTGAACGTTTCCACATTTTGTCACATTACACCCACAAATTTAAAGGTATTTTATTGGGATTGTATGTGACATAGTAACACAATATAGAAAGTATTTGTGAAATAATACAGGGTTTTCTAAATATTATAAAAATCTAAATCTGAAAATTGTGACCTATATTTGTATTCAATCACTTGTAGTCTGATACAGCTCAATAAAATCCTGAGTGACAAATTGCCTCCAGAAGTTTAATAAATAATTCGGAAATTGAGTCTACCCATGTTTAATTTATTTTCTGTATAACTATAGTTGTTCTGTGAAGGCCTCAGAATTTTGTTTGAGAACATTAGGGATCAAACTACATCACGAAAACGAAGGAACACACCGGCCAGGTCAGGAATAAAGTTGTGAAGAAGAGTAAAGGAGGATTAAGTTCTAAAAAAATAGTTCAAACTCCTCTCATCGCAATAGCAAACCTCTTGGAGCACTGTTCAATCCATCATCCAAAAATGGAAGGAGTAAGGCACAACTGCAAACATACCAAGACATTGCTGTCTACCTAAACTGACATCTCAAGCAAGGAGAGCAGAGCACTAATTAGAGAAGCAGCCAAAAGGCACATGGTCACTCTGGGGGAACTGCAGAGATCCATAGCTCGGATTTAAGAATCTGCCCACAGGATACATACTGGTCATTATACTCACAAATCTGGGCTTTATAGATGAGTGGCAAGAAGAAAATCATTTGTTCCAAAGCAGTTGCAATAAAATATGCTTTGTGTTAATGTTGAGCAATAATAAACTTTCGCAATCCTAAATCAAAAAGCTCTGAATACAAAATTCAAAGTTTAATTTCAGTAATTGTACTAAAGTTATTGCAGTCAGTGGGTGGGAATTAAAGTGTAATTAAATAATAGTGCCATATAATAAATTGCTTATTGAAATTAGTTTTATATTTTTGGAGGCTCAAGTTTATTTTTTTTTATTAACATACATTTCATTATGAGTGCAAACAGCTGCATCATTCAAACACTTCATAGTAACATAGTTAGTAAGGCTGAAAAAAGACATTTGTCCATCCAGTTCAGCCTATATTCCATCATAATAAATCCCCAGATCTACGTCCTTCTACAGAACCTAATAATTGTATGATACAATATTGTTCGGCTCCTGGAAGACATCCAGGCCTCTCTTGAACCCCTTCTGTAATTTTCACTGAATTAAACTACATTCCTCAACATTAAGATTATCTCTTCATAATTATGAGACACAAGGCTCTGTCTATAAGGACAATGCACACTGGTACTCTTCAACATTTAAGTTACTACACCAAGAAGGAATGTAATGGAGTTCTGAAAACGTACAAAGGTTTTCAATATAGTGCCACATGAAAGGTTGGTACATAAAATGAGAAAAATGGGGGTATATGTCTAACTGGATTAACAACTGACTCAGTCATAGGAAACAAAGGGTGGTTATTAGTTGAACACACTCTGACTGGGGCATAGTTAATAGTAGCATACCACATGGGTCAGTATTGGGCCCTTATCTTTTTAATATAATTAGTATTCACGTGGTTGAGTGCTCTGCAGGGTATTCGAAATAGATAAGGAAAATTTATTATTACAAATGGATTTAGGTAAGCTGAAGTTTTGGACCAAGAAATAGCAACTAAAGTTTAATCTACTATATAATTGTCTAAGGGTCACTTCCGTCTGTCTTTCTGTCTGTCTGTCTGTCACGGATATTCATTGGTCGCGGCCTCTGTCTGTCATGGAAATCCAAGTCGCTGATTGGTCATGGCAAAACGCCCATGACCACTGCCACAACCAATCAGCGACCGGCACAGTCCGGCGGCAACATGGCCGCTCCTTCCTCGCCGCAGTCAGTGCCCGCTCCATACTCCCCTCCAGTCAGCGCTCACACAGGGTTAATGGCAGCGCTAACGGACCGCGTTATGCCACGGTGTAACGCACTCCATTAACGCTGCTATTAACCCTGTGTGACCAACATTTTACTATTGATGCTGCCTATGCAGCATCAATAGTAAAAAGATCTAATGTTAAAAATAATTTAAAAAAAAATAAAAGATCGTTATATACTCACCGTCCGTCGGCTCCTCGGATCCAGAACAGGCCTTTCCCACTCCTCGCGATGCTCCGGTGACCACTCCATGCATTGCGATCTCACGAGATGATGACGTAGCGGTCTCGCGAGACCGCAATGCACTCTTGAGACCAGAGTGCGCAAGGAGTGTCAGTAAACGCTTCCTGGATCCGGGGGCCAACGGAAGATGAGTATATAACTATTTTTTAATTTAATTCTTTTTTTTAACAGGAATATGATACCCACATTGCTATATACTACGGGCTGTGCAATATATACTACGTGGGCTGGGCAATATACTACGTGGGCTGTGCAATGTACTACGCGGGCTGTGCAATGTACTACGCGGGCTGTGCAATGTACTACGCGGGCTGTGCAATGTACTACATGGGCTGTGCAATATACTACGCAAGCTGTGCAATATACTACACGGGCTGGGCAATATACTACGTGGGCTGGGCAATATACTACGCGGGCTGTGCAATATACTACGCGGGCTGTGCAATATACTGCGTAGGCTGTGCAATATACTGCATGGGCTGTGCAATATACTGCGTGGGCTGTGCAATGTACTACTTGGGATGTGCAATGTACTATGTGGGCTGTGCAATGTACTACTTGGGCTGTGCAATATACTACGTGGTCTGTGCTATACACTACGTGGGCTGTGCTATACACTACGTGGCCTGTGTTATACACTACGTGGCCTGTGTTATACACTATGTGGCCTGTGTTATACATCTGTTTTTTACATCTTTTACTAGCACTTGCGGATTACTGCAACATTTTTTCAAACTGAGTGTTTTTGGTTTTACTATTCTCTTTTGTGTCTTACTATGTGGGCTGTGTTATATACTGCGTGCGTGGGCTGTTATATACTACGTGAGCTGTGTTATATGCTATGTGGGCTGTTATACACTCCGTAGGCTGTGCTCTATACTACGTGGCTGTGCTATACAGTTTGTGGGCTGTGTTATATACTACGTGGCTGTGCTATATACTACATGGCTCTTCTATATACTCCGTGGACTGTGCTATATACTCCGTGGGCTGTGCTATATACTACGTGGCTGTGGTATATACTACGTGGCTCTGCTATATACTACGTGACTGTGCAATATACTACGTGGCTGTGCTATTTACTTCGTGGGCTGTTATATACTACGTGGCTGTGCTATATACTACGTGGCCGGCCCCGAAAAATCAGTGACAGGCGCAAGCCGGGCGCGAATTGGCCAAATCCTGTGTATTCAATGTATTATTCTAAAATCTTCATAAATAAACTACATACATATTCTAGAATACCCGATGCATTAGAATCGGGCTACCATCTAGTATATATATATATATCTATATATCTATATGATCATGCACTTGGGCTGAGCAAACAAAAGGTATTTATTAAATAGCAAGATATTGGTTCAAACTGTCAATGAAAAAGACTTGAGTATATTGGTGGACATGTGATCAGCAACATGCAACTACTGCAAAGGCAAGTAAAATCATGGCATGTATTAGAAGAGGCCAAGATTCTCATGGCAAGAGCATCATTTTACATCTACGCGAGCCACTACTGGGGCCACACTTAGAATACTGCTTACAGCTTTGGACTCAAATGTATAAGAAGGACAAGATCAGGTAGTGTGAAGAGCAACCAAGGTTATTAAGGCAATAGGGAAACTGCCACACAAAAACAGGTTATGAAAGTTGGGCCTTGATGCCTCTCTTGAAAAACATAAAATTATAGTACTAAATTTTAGATATGTGATGTTGATCCATCATCCAGGAAACTAGTCTGCCATATTTGGAGTCAGGAAGGAATGTAATGTGCGGCACTTTTTTGCCTTCCTCTAGATCCTCAGGTTAGGTTAGGTTAAACTGAATGGGCTTGTGTTTTCTTTCAACCTTAAAACTGACTTCTGACATATGCCATTTTCTACACATTTTTGCAAAGATAAATTTGGTCTTAAAAAGTTCTTACATTTTGCACGGAAGCCACATTTTGCACTTTTTTTTATACAATTTGACACATTTTATCTAGAAAATATTGCACTAGGTCTATCCAGTGTACAGTGGGGAAAAAAGTATTTAGTCAGCCACCAATTGTGCAACTCCTCCCACTTAAAAAGGTGAGAGAAGCCTGTAATTGACATCATAGGTAGACCACAACTATGAGAGTCAAACTGAGAAAACAAATCCAGAAAATCATCTCGTCTGATTTGGCAAGATTTATTTTGGAAAATAAGTATTTGGTCATTAACAACGTTCATCTCAATATTTTGTTATATAGCCTTTGTTGGCATTGACATAGGTGAAACATTTTCGGTAAGTCTTTACAAGGTTGGCACACAATGTTGGTGGTATGTTGGCCCATTCCTCCATGCAGATCTCCTCTAGATCAGTGATGTTTTGGGCCTGTCACTGGGCAACATGGACTTTCAACTCCCTCCAAACGTTTTCTATAAGGTTGAGATCTGGAGTCTGGATAGGTCACTGCAGGACCTTCATATACTTCTTACGAAGCCACTGCTTCGTTGCCCTGGCAGTGTGCTTGCGATCATTATCATGCTAAAAGACCTATCCACATTTTGTCTTCAATTCCCTTGCTGATGGAAGGAGGTTTGCACTCAAAATCTCACGATACATAGTCCTTTTCATTCTTTCATGTACACGGATCAGTCATCCGGGTCCCTTTGCAGAGAAACAGCCCAAAAGCATGATGTTGCCACCCACATGCGTCACTGTAGGTATGGTGTTCTTTGGATGCAACTCAGCATTCTGTCTCCTCCAAACACAACAAGTTTTGTTTCTACCAAACAATTCTACATTGGTTTCATCAAACCATATGACATTCTCACAGTACTCTTCTGGATAATTCAAATGCTCTCTTCAAACTTCGGACAGTACAGGACATGTACTGGCTTAATCAGGGGGACACGTCTGGCACTGCAGGATTTGAGTCCCTGGGTTCGTAGTGTGTTACTGATGGTAGCCTTTGTTATGGTGGTACCAGCTCTATGCAGGTCACTCTCTAGGTCCCCCCGTTTGGTTCTAGGATTTTTGCTCACTGTTCTTAAGATAATTTTAAACCCACAGAGTGAGATCTTGTGTGGAGCCCTAGATCGAGGGAGATTATCAGTGGTCTTGTATGTCTTCCATTTTCTTATTATTGCTCTCACAGTTCATTTCATCACACCAAGCTTCTTTCATATTGCAGATTCCCAGCCTGATGCAGGGCTACAATTCTGTTTCTGGTATCCTTCAACAGCTCTTTGGTCTTCACCATAGTGGTGTTTGGAGTGTGACTGTTTGAGGTTGTGGACATGTGTCTTTTATACTGATAACAAGCTGAAACAGGTGCCATTACTAAAGATAATGAGTGAAGGACAGAGGAGCATCTTAAAGAAGAAGTTACAGCTCTGTGAGAGCTAGAAACCTTGCATGTTTTTAGATGACCATATACTTAGTTTGTACCATAATTTGCAAAAAAAACTTGCCAAATCAGACAAGGGGATTTTCTGGATTTATTTTCTCACTTTTGACTCTCATAATTGTGGTCTACCTATGATGTCAATTACAGGCCTCTCTCATCTTTTTAAGTGGAAGAACTTGCACAATTGGTGGCTGACTAATTACTTTTTTTCCCCACTGTACAAGTGAAAAAGTTAATTTACATTATTATATAGTGGTCATATACAGTATTATTGTTCGTGTCAGAGCAATAAATCTGAGCCCATCTGCATTTCTGGTGACTAACAGCATTGAGAAACACTTTTACAGAGATAGTAGTGTGGACAACTACATGGTTGTGGGAGTGTGCGCTAATAATGTTAGAGTCTTTCACTTTGTTGGATAAAAATCTTTGTGCATATACAGTGGCACAAATATATTTTGCTCTTTCCAAGTAGCAGAACCAGGGATGTGGGGAGAGTCCAGCCCTGGGAGGTGGAGGTGGGGGGTAAGGGGAGAAGGGCAAAACAACTGAGTGGGCCTCTAATTGGGTAACCATGTTTACAACTATGGTGGCACAACCTAAATAAAGGTATGGGGAACTTACTATATACAAACTATATACAAAGACCAACACTGATATTACTGTACTATGGTGACAATTAGGGTTGAGCGACTTTTACTTTTATAGGATCGGGTTGGGTTTCACGAAACCCGACTTTCTCAAAAGTCGGGTCGAGTGAAATCGGCCGATCCTATAGAAAAGTCGGGGTCGGCCGAAACACGAAACCCAATGCAGTGCAATGGGATACTATGGTTCCCAGGGTCTGAAGTAGAGGAAACTCTCCTTCAGGCCCTGGGATCCATATTTAAGTGTAAAATAAAGAATTAAAATAAAAAATATTGCTATACTTACCCTCTGACGCGCCCTGGTACTAACCGGCAGCCTTCCTTCCTTAGAATCAGCGCGTGAAGGACCTTAGATGACGTCACGGCTTGTGATTGGTCGCGCGACTGCCCATGTGACCGCTCACGCAACCAATCACAAGCCGCGACGTTACCGAAGGTCATTCAAGCGCTGATTCTTAGGAAGGAAGGCTGCCGGAAAGAAGCAGGGCGCGTCCGAGGGTGAGTATATTCCTATACTGCTATTCCTGCTAAGGAAGGAAGGCTGCTGGTTAGTACCAGGGCGCGTCAGAGGGTAAGTATAGCAATATTTTTTATTTTAATTCTTTATTTTACACTTAAATATGGATTCCGATATCGATTTCCGATATTGCAAACATATCGGAACTCGGTATCGGAATTCCGATACCAGATTCAGAAGATCGCCGACCTCATAGCCGACCCCACACAGGGGTCGGGTTTCATGAAACCCGACTTTGCCAAAAGTCGGCGACTTCTGAAAATGGCCGACCCGTTTCGCTCAACCCTAGTGACAATATAGTGGTAAATATCAGTACTGCAGAACTTGTAAGAGATTGCAGTGCAAATATTGATGGTACATACAGCTGATGTTCTTTCTGATGGAGTCATTCACTTTTCCCATCTTTTCCACCTGGTCCGGACAGATATCTTGACGTGTCCAGTCATGAGTTATCTGCAGAGATTAGAAAGACACATCCGATTTCTCACATTTCCACGACTGTCCCCATCTATTCCCAACCTGTGCAATCTCTTCTTCCTGCTCTCACCCCAATGTTGAACTGCTGCTGCCATATGTATTCCTATTACTGATCCTCTTAGTACCCCATATAATAATGCCCACCACTGTACCTCTTACAAATTAAAATGCTACCTTTGTGCCCTCTAGATGTAAAATTGCCCTAGAAAACATTAATGCCCCATGCAAACGACCTAGAAAGCAGTGCCCACTTAACTGAATGGTGGCTACACAGTAGTCCAGTAGCCTCCCACACTGTATGAATGGCCCCCCAATAGTTCCCCCAAAATGTATGCATGGCCACCAGTAGTCCCCCCACAGTGTCTGGATGGACTCGAGTAGTTCCCCCACACCGTCTAGATGGCCTCCAGTAGTTCCCCCACAAACACTATTAAAATAAATAAAAAAAATATCTTATACTCACCTAACCATGGATCCTGAGGAGTCTGCTGCAGTACAGGACCAAGGCATGGATGGACCAACACAGTGATGTCATTGCGCCAGGTAGCGCAGAGTGTGTTTCCCTACAGAATGGAGAGTAGTAGTGCAGGTCTCCCTGCGCCACCCCAGAGTTTAACTGTATTGACACGCTGCGCATGTTGATATACAGTTAGGGCCAGAAATATTTGGACAGTGACACAATTTTCGCGAGTTGGGCTCTGCATGCCACCACATTGGATTTGAAATGAAACCTCTACAACAGAATTCAAGTGCAGATTGTAACGTTTAATTTGAAGGGTTGAACAAAAATATCTGATAGAAAATGTAGGAATTGTACACATTTCTTTACAAACACTCCACATTTTAGGAGGTCAAAAGTAATTGGACAAATAAACATAACCCAAACAAAATATTTTTATTTTCAATATTTTGTTGCAAATCCTTTGGAGGCAATCACTGCCTTAAGTCTGGAACCCATGGACATCACCAAACGCTGGGTTTCCTCCTTCTTAATGCTTTGCCAGGCCTTTACAGCCGCAGCCTTCAGGTCATGCTTGTTTGTGGGTCTTTCCGTCTTAAGTCTGGATTTGAGCAAGTGAAATGCATGCTCAATTGGGTTTAGATCTGGAGATTGACTTGGCCATTGCAGAATGTTCCACTTTTTGGCACTCATGAACTCCTGGGTAGCTTTGGATGTATGCTTGGGGTCATTGTCCATCTGTACTATGAAGCGCCGTCCAATCAACTTTACAGCATTTGGCTGAATCTGGGCTGAAAGTATATTCCGGTACACTTCAGAATTCATCCGGCTACTCTTGTCTGCTCTTATGTCATCAATAAACACAAGTGACCCAGTGCCATTGAAAGCCATGCATGCCCATGCCATCACATTGCCTCCACCATGTTTTACAGAGGATGTGGTGTGCCTTGGATCATGTGCCGTTCCCTTTCTTCTCCAAACTTTTTTCTTCCCATCATTCTGGTACAGGTTGATCTTTGTCTCATCTGTCCATAGAATACTTTTCCAGAACTGAGCTGGCTTCTTGAGGTGTTTTTCTGCAAATTTAACTCTGGCCTGTCTATTTTTGGTATTGATGAATGGTTTGCATCTAGATGTGAACCCTTTGTATTTACTGTCATGGAGTCTTCTCTTTACTGTTGACTTAGAGACAGAAACACCTACTTCACTGAGAGTGTTCTGGACTTCAGTTGATGTTGTGAACGGGTTCTTCTTCACCAAATTAAGTATGCGGCGATCATCCACCACTGTTGTCATCCGTGGACGCCCAGGCCTTTTTGAGTTCCCAAGCTCACCAGTCAATTCCTTTTTTCTCAGAATGTACCCAACTGTTGATTTTGCTACTCCAAGCATGTCTGCTATCTCTCTGATGGATTTTTTCTTTTTTTTCAGCCTCAGGATGTTCTGCTTCACCTCAATTGAGAGTTCCTTTGACCGCATGTTGTCTGCTCACAGCAACAGCTTCCAAATGCAAAACCACACACCTGGAATCCACCCCTGACCTTTTAACTACTTCATTGATTACAGGTTAACGAGGGAGACGCCTTCAGAGTTAATTGCAGCCCTTAGAGTCCATTGTCCAATTACTTTTGGTCCCTTGAAAAAGAGGACGCTATGCATTACAGAGCTATGATTCCTAAACCCTTTCTCCGATTTGGATGTGGAAACTATCATATTGCAGCTGGGAGTGTGCACTTTCAGCCCATATTATATATATAATTGTATTTCTGAACATGTTTTTGTAAACAGCTAAAATAACAAAACTTGTGTCACTGTCCAAATATTTCTGGCCCTAACTGTAGCTACTGACTGCAGAACAAGTAGGTGCTATTAAAAAAAGATAAGAGAAGGTGACAGTTATGAAAACATTAAAATAATCAGAAATATTCAGCTGTAGGCTAAGTAACAACACTATGAAAACCATGTCCATAAAACCTTACAATCCAAATTGGTCAATATCCTGGTGCGTTTGTATTGCTGACAAATTGCATGTATCTCCCTCATTTATCATAACCTCCCATTCCGGTACAGAGGACTTTTTTTGCGCTGCACCTGCACCTGAATAACAAATAGGGGCACGACCAATAATTATAGGAGGTCTTACTTTAGCAAAATAATGTATTGAACTGTACTCTTCAAATCCAAGCTGAGGTTTTAGCACCAGCACAAACAGGTTTTTCTTTGCCTTTGAGCTTGGAGGAATGAAGTATATTTGAGAGCATGGCGCTGACGTCAGCTTCCTGTGGGAGCTATATGTGGCTAGGACTTGCTGAGTAACTGCAGGAGTCAGAGCTGGGATTATTACTGCTGACCAGAGTTTGTCTGGCTCAGGATCAATCTGTGAAGTTGGACAGGATCATGCCTGACACAGTGAACAGGACGGAATAAGGGAAAGAGTCAAGCTCTGGCTCCAGTCTGGCGGCCCACTGAGCAGGTTGATGAATGGTTGAGCTTTAAGAGCATGCCACCCAGGCCAGTTCACTGCAGCCACAATAAGTTACAGTTACCCAGGATCTCTCCTTCACCTTCCTCCCTCCCTATTTCTCCTTACAGCATAAACACTGGCTCTCTGACTGTCTTCAAAGTACAATCTTGTCGCTGTGGGAGTTTGTGGCAGACAAGGATCGCCCTGCTTCTGGCATGGTCACTGAGCCTGGCAAATAAACACTGCTGTGCTTTTGGTTTTTCAAGGCAAAACAGGTCTAATCTGTCAAGACTTTGTTCCCAAAGACGGCATTAAATCCCCCACGTAGTTACTATGCAACCTGCCTTGTGTGTGCAACTGCGAATAACATAGGAGGAACTTAAACATCATTTTTTTTTATTGTACCCTGTTAACGGTTTTCTTAAGAGTCTTTCCAAACAGAAACGTTAATGCTGTCATCCCAAAGGAGAATTGTGCTGGAGACCTAAAATCTTCCCACCAGCCTCCATTCTTCTGGCACATGTTTTCGTTTTTACAGATGATTTCATTTGTAAAGTAATTTTTTTTTTAATACAAACTTGCACAAGAACAAATCCACTCTTCTCTTAACTCTTCTTTATGGCCTCTTTATATTTGCATTCTGCTTTTTGTCTACTTTACTCTTCATTCATGCATTAATTTAGGGTGATCTCGCAGAAGTGTGATTAGTTTATTAGTTAAGTGCTCCTTTTAAATAATTTCTACTGAAAAATATAAAATGTGCAATGACAACCAACTGCAACAAGCACCAACGGAAACAGCTCAAAGAAAAGTGTGGAGTTGTGTTCAGAGTCTAGTGTTTATACCACAGAAAGGCTGAGACTATACCACAATATTTGATTCTGCAAAAGTCACAGTAAAATTTGTGGGATTACCCAACCTCAGTGTTTTTACCATTGTGCCCAGCTAGAAACCATTGGTGAAATAGTATACTACTGTTGGGTGCTATTTTGAACATTTACATCATGAGTTCTTTCAGGAACTGTTTTTATTCCAATGCAATTAGTGGCAATAGGTAATTTTGTTGCCACAACTTTCTAGATTAGAGATGCCTATGATGCCAGCTGTTTAACTGGTAAGCTCACCAGGGGAGGTGGATCCTCTTAGGGTGGTTTCACACTTGCGTTTTTGTCTGCAGCGTTTTTTTTCCCCTATATTTAACATTGAAAACGCATGCGTTTTTTTGTGTACGCGTTTGGTCGCGTTTTGTGACACATGCGTTTTTTTACTGCATGCGTTCATTTTCTGAAATGCTACTTGTAGTATTTTTAGAAGCGCTTTTTGGACCAAAAAAAAATGCATGCGTTTTCATGCGGTTTTTTTTGGGTCAAAAAATACATTGGAGTCAATGGGGACGCATGCGTTTTTTGGTGCATGCGTTTTTTGCGGTAAAAAACGCATGCTTTTTTTATTAAAAAACCAGAAAACACACTAATATGCCACCCCCTAACATAAAGGTGATAAAGGGAACCTAACCCTACCCCTAACCCTACCCCTAACCCTAACCCTACCCCTAACCCTAACCCTAAGAGATCCTAACCCTAACCCTACCCCTAACCCTAACCCTAACCCTAAGGGATCCTAACCCTAACCCTACCCGTAACCCTAACCCTACCCCTAACACTAAGGGATCCTAACCCTAACCCTACCCCTAACCCTACCCCTACCCCTAACCCTACCCCTAACCCTAAGGGATCCTAACCCTAACCCTAATCCCTTTATGGTTAGGGTTAGGGTTAGGGGTAGGGTTAGGGTTAGGGGTAGGGTTAGGATCCCTTAGGGTTAGTGGTAGGGTTAGGGGTAGGGTTAGGGTTAGGGGTAGGGTTAGGGTTAGGATCCCTTAGGGTTAGTGGTAGGGTTAGGGGTAGGGTTAGGGTTAGGGTTAGGATTCCTTAGGGTTAGGGTTAGGGGTAGGGTTAGGGGTAGGGTTAGGGTTAGGGTTAGGATCCCTTAGGGTTAGGGTTAGGGGTAGGGTTAGGGGTAGGATCCCTTTAGGGTTAGGGTTATGATCCCTACCCCTAACCCTACCCCTAACCCTAACTATTTCTGTTTATAGTGGGTTTTTTACTTTATTTTGATGATTGGCAGCTGTCACACATTTCTCAGCATGCATTTAAAAAACGCAAACGCATGTAAAAACGCATGTAAACGCATCAAAACGCCGCGTTTTTTTCACCACATGCAAAAACGCATGCATCAAAAAAACACAGCGTTTACACGCGTTTACATGCGTTTTTTCACCATGCGTTTTTTTGCGTTTTTTACAGCAAAAATGCACCCCAAAAAACGCCAATGTGAAACCAGCCTAAGTCTCAGGTCCTGATTGGCACACAAACCCTGGACATTAATGCAGTAATGCGGAAGACATGAGGGCAATGAGGACTTGGCACACTCAGGAATCTCAGGAGCAGAAGGACAAATGAAGTGGAGCCCAGCAAGGATGGAAACAAGTAAAGCACATATGTACAGAAGGTGGAGGACGCCAAACATATTGGTCTAGACTCTAGACCAGGTGTGTGAAAAATAGGTTTACGGGAATGATGCAATAGATCCACATCAGGCAACCTGCAAAACTGGACATGGAGCACAACAGAAGGTGGTGGACTCAGTAGAAGGGAGTGAAGCCCAGGATAGCAGAAACAAGTGTGCAACATTAACCTCATTGGATGTGGACACTGCTCTACTTAGTGACCTCAGCATCCAAGGTGTTAGACAAAGGGCTATCTTTGTCATCCCATAGGTGCCTTGCACTCTACCTTGCAAAGTATCTAGGAGTTACAATGGCCTAATAAAGGTCCCCTGCCTGCCATTGGCATCTGCTTATAAGGCAATTAAACAGAGCATGTGTGTGTCATCCACGAAAAAATTATAAATAAATCTCTGTATTCATGAAAAAAATTTTTTTTATCTATTTTAAAAAGCAGATTTTGTAGTTCCACAATCGTAAGGATCCAATTAAGGTAACATCATTAAGTGCATAACTCAAAATACAAAGGCAGATATGCAGATTTTTTTTATCTCCACTGTATTTTAAAAACCATAAGCACTAATACTGATGTGCATCTAGCATTTGTAATGCAAGGATTAAAAACAGAAAAAATGCTATGTCCATAAGGCCTAAAATAGGCAGTTTAACTTAAAATAAAATAATAAAAAAAATTATTAAAAATGGTCTTAAACAAGGAATTGGAGGTCTAAGTGAATGAGTGGAGCAGTGGCTTGTGTGCGTATTTTATGGTACTTGTTAAAGGGAACCTGTCATCAGTTTCAGGGCTGATTTACAGCAATCTATAATGCTTTATATCTGTCTCCAACACCAACACCGACCTGTAAGAGTAGAAAAATAACTTTTATTATACTCACCTGCGTGGCGGTCTGGTCCGAGGGGAGTCTCTCTTCATGGTCCGGTGCCTCCCATCTTCATGCAATGCCATCCTCCTGCTTGCTTCGTGTCATGCTCCTGTGCAGGCGTGCTTCTCTGCCCTGTTGAGGGCAGAGCAAAGTACTGCAGTGCGCAGGTATCAGGAAATGTCCCAGCGCCTGCTCACTGCAGTACTTTGCTCTGCCCTCAACAGGGCAGATAAGTACGTCTGCACAGGAGCGCAATGCTGAAGAGACTGTGTGGATGATGCAGGGATGCGTCATCCACACGAAGCAAGAAGGAGGGCGGTGATCATAAGAAGCTGGGAGGTGCTAGACCATGACAAGTGACACCCATCGCACCGGACTGCCCTGCAGGTGAGTATAATAAAAGTTAATTTTCTACTCTTACAGGTCGGGTTGGGGCAGATATACATCATTTTAGAATGCTGTATATGTGCCCTGAAAGGTGATGGTCATAACTTATATCGGCATGAATGGAAAAAAAACATGACGTCCTCTCTATTTTTAATAACCAGCCAAGGGAAAGCAGACAGCTGTGAGCTGGTCTTATTATTATGAGAAGGGGTCAATATCCATGGACTTTTCCAACCTATTAACCCCTTCATGACCCAGCCTATTTTGACCTTAAAGACCTTGCCGTTTTTTGCAATTCTGACCAGTGTCCCTTTATGAGGTAATAACTCAGGAACGGATCCTAGCGGTTCTGAGAATGTTTTTTCGTGACATATTGGGCTTCATGTTAGTGCTAAATTTAGGTCAATAAATTCTGCGTTTATTTGTGATAAAAACGAAAATTTGGCGAAAATTTAGAAAATTTCGCAATTTTCACATTTTGAATTTTTATTCTGTTAAACCAGAGAGTTATGTGACACAAAATAGTTAATAAATAACATTTCCCACATGTTTACTTTACATCAGCACAATTTTGGAAACAAAATTTTTTTTTGCTAGGAAGTTATAAGGGTTAAAATTTGACCAGCGATTTCTCATTTTTACAACGAAATTTACAAAACCATTTTTTTTAGGGACCACCTCACATTTGAAGTCAGTTTGAGGGGTCTATATGGCTGAAAATACCCAAAAGTGACACCATTCTAAAAACTGCACCCCTCAAGGTACTCAAAACCACATTCAAGAAGTTTATTAACCCTTCAGGTGCTTCACAGCAGCAGAAGCAACATGGAAGGAAAAAATGAACATTTAACTTTTTAGTCACAAAAATTATCTTTTAGCAACAATTTTTTTATTTTCCCAATGGTAAAAGGAGAAACTGAACCACGAACGTTGTTGTCCAATTTGTCCTGAGTACGCTGATACCTCATATGTGGGGGTAAACCACTGTTTGGGCGCACGGCAGGGCTTGGAAGGGAAGGAGCGCCACTTGACTTTTTGAATCAAAAATTGGCTCCACTCTTTAGCGGACACCATGTCACGTTTGGAGAGCCCCCGTGTGCTTACAAATTGGAGCTCCCCCACAAGTGACCCCATTTTGGAAACTAGACGCCCCAAGGAACTTATCTAGATGCATAGTGAGCACTTTGAACCCCCAGGTGCTTCACAAATTGATCCGTAATAATGAAAAAGTACTTTTTTTTCACAAAAAAATTCTTTTAGCCTCAATTTTTTCATTTTCACATGGGCAACAGGATAAAATGGATCCTAGAATTTGTTGGGCAATTTCTCCTGAGTACACTGATACCTCATATGTGGGGGAAAACCACTGTTTGGGCACATGGTAAGGCTCGGAAGGGAAGGAGCGCCATTTGACTTTTTGAATGAAAAATTATCTCCATCGTTAGCGGACACCATGTCGCGTTTGGAGAGCTCCTGTGTGCCTAAACATTGGCGCTCCCCACAAGTGACCCCATTTTGGAAACTAGGCCCCCCAAGGACCTTATTTAGATGCCTAGTGAGTAGGGTTGAGCGACCTTCACTTTTATAGGATCGGGTCGGGTTTCACGAAACCCGACTTTTGGAAAAGTCGGGTCGAGTGAAATCGGCCGATCCTATAAAAAAGTCGGGGTCGGGGTCGGCCGAAACTCGAAACCCAATGCAGTGCATTGGGTTTCCATGGTTCCCAGGGTCTGAAGGAGCGGAAACTCTCCTTCAGGCCCTGGGATCCATATTTAAGTGTAAAATATAGAATTAAAATAAAAAATATCCTTATACTTACCCTCTGACACGCCCTGGTACTAACCGGGAACCTTCCTTCCTTAGAATCAGCCTTCCAGGACCTTCAGTGACGTCGCGGGTGACGTCGCGGCTTGTGATTGGCCGCGCGGCCGCCCATGTGACCGCTCGCCCGGCCAATCACAAGCCGCGACGTCACCCGCGAGGTCACCGAAGGTCCTGGAAGGGCTGATTCTTAGGAAGGAAGGCTGTCGGAAGGAAGCAGGGCGCTTCCGAGGGTGAGTATATTCCTATTAGGTATAGTACGCAGGGGTTTACATTCCGCAGCATGTCACTTCTTTCTGCGGATTCCGCAGCGGTTTTACAACTGCTCAAATAGAAAATCGCAGTTGTAAAACCGCAGTGAAATGCGCAGAAAAAACGCGGTAAATCCACCATAAATACGCAGCGGTTTAGCACTGCGGATTTATCAAATCCGCAGCGGAAAAATCTGCAGAGGACCAGAATACATGTGCACATACCGAAACCCTAACCCTAGCCCTAACCCTACCCCTAACCCTAGCCCTAACCCTACCCCTAGCCCTAACCCTACCCCTAACCCTATCCCTAACCCTAACCCTAACCCTAACCCTAGCCCTAGCCCTAGCCCTAACCCTAACCCTACCCCTAACCCTACCCCTAACCCTACCCCTAACCCTAGCCCTAACCCTAGCCCTAACCCTAGCCCTAACCCTAACCCTACCCCTAACCCTAACCCTATTCTAACATTAGTGGAAAAAAAAAATCTTTATTTTTTATTGTCCCTACCTATGGGGGTGACAAAGGGGGGGGGGGTCATTTATTATTTTTTTTATTTTGATCACTGAGATATAATCTATCTCAGTGATCAAAATGCACTTTGGAACGAATCTGCCGGCCGGCAGATTCGGCGGGCGCACTGCGCATGCGCCCGCCATTTTTGAAGATGGCGGCGCCCGGGGAGAAGATGGACGGACCCCGGCAGGATCGGTAAGTATGATGGGGTGGGGAGGAGCACGGGGGGGATCGGAGCATGGGGGGGTGGATCAGAGCGCGGGAGGGGTGGAACGGAGCACGGGGGGTGGAACGGAGCACGGGGGGTGGAACAGAGCACGGGGGGGTGGATCGGAGTGCAGGGGGGCGTGATTGGAGCACGGGGAGGGTGATTGGAGCACGGGGGGAGCGGACAAAAGCACGGGGGGAGCCGGAGCACAGGACGGAGGGGAGCCGGAACAGTGTACCGGCCAGATCGGAGGGCTGGGGGGGCGATCGGTGGGGTGGGGTGGGGGCACATTAGTGTTTCCAGCCATGGCCGATGATATTGCAGCATCGGCCATGGCTGGATTGTAATATTTCACCAGTTATAATAGGTGAAATATTACAAATCGCTCTGATTGGCAGTTTCACTTTCAACAGCCAATCAGAGCGATCGTAGCCACGAGGGGGTGAAGCCACCCCCCCTGGGCTAAACTACCACTCCCCCTGTCCCTGCAGATCGGGTGAAATGGGAGTTAACCCTTTCACCCGGCCTGCAGGGACGCGATCTTTCCATGACGCCACATAGGCGTCATGGGTCGGATTGGCACCGACTTTCATGACGCCTACGTGGCGTCAAAGGTCGGGAAGGGGTTAATATCAGCCCCCAGCTGGCTGCTTTACCTCTGCTGGTTGTTAAAAATAGGGGGATCCAAAAATTGATGCAGGGCCCCTCTATTTTTAATAACCAGCTAAGGCAAATCAGGAGTAGATGAGAAAGGTATTGGAGCTGTTAATGTGATCCAAATATGGCCAAATGAGTCCAATCAGGAAAACAGGTGGGTGCCAGTGCCGCTGGTGAGCACAGCCGTGTAGAAAAAAAGGGAAGGAATAGATCTAGCACTCCAACCCATATGATAAAACCTATTTAAAACCTGTGTTATTTGTTAGCTATATCCTATGACTAAGGGCACTTCTAAAGATCCAGAAATGCTTCAGGTGTTTTCTATGTTTTTATCATGGCTTGACATGCCGGAATATAAGTTTGACATTTTATCATATGGGTGGAGTGCCGGATCTATTCCTTCCCTTTTTTTTACCATCGGTCACAGGTGTTGGCTGGTGAGAGTATTACTCTCATCATCCTACACATGCTTTCGCTGATAGAAGCGAGAGCAGGTGAGGCTGATAAGAGAATTCATCAGACGGCCCCTGTGCATTATATAAATAAATAAATAAAGGCATGGGTTCCCGTCTATTTTTGATAACCAGAGCAGGTAAAGTTAACAGCTGCAGGCTGCAACCCCCAGCTGTCAGCTTTTCATTGGCTGGTTATTAAAAATAGAGTTGTGCTCATGCCATATTTTTTAATCATTTAAATAGACCATTTAAAAAACTCATGGCATCCCTTCCTTTTTGACAACCAGCCAAGATAAAGCAGACACCTGGGGGCTGGTAATCCCAGACTGAGAAGGGTCCACGGACATTTGCTCTCTTCAGCTTAAAAATAGCAGCATGCAGCCACCCCAGAAAAGACGCATTTATTAGATGTGCCTGTTCTGGCACTTTGCCCTGCTCTTCCCACTTGCTCTTGCGCAGTGGCAAGTAGGGTTGTAGTTGTAAGGTTGATGTCAGCTTTGTAATGTCAGCTGACATCAAGTCCACAGGTTAGTACTGGAGAGGCATCTATAAGATGCCCCTATTACTAACCCCATAGTCATATTGTAAAAAAACACAGTAAGAATAAAGTCCTTTATTTGAAATAAAAACTCCCCTCCCTCTTTTACCTATTTATTACTGCAAAATAAAAAATAATAAACCACAATATTCCTCACCTGTCCAAAGAGAAGATAATCCATACCTGCCCGATGATTATGTCCAGCTCTGCTACATCTGGGTGGTTTGTTGAGAGGTGTCATGATGCAACCACTCATCAAGCCAGCCAGAGCACATTGGGAAAGGCCTGCAGTGTGTAGCGCTGTCATGAGAAAAGTCACCAGAGTTCATCACTTCACTGAAGTCACTGCCCGCTGAGAGAGAATTTTTCCACAATGTTAGCAGTAGCATAAGTGAGGTGACCGGAGTTCATCAGCTAGGAACTCCACTGACCTTTCTCACATCAGTGCTACACACTGCAGAAGCGTAAGAATGCTTCTACCTCAGTGTGTTCCGGCAGGCATGGAGAGCGGTCGAATCACTGATATTACTGCTCTTCAAATCATCTGGATCATCATGTGACATGACAATTGATGAATTATTGTCAGACAGGTGAGCAATATGGTGTCTTATTATTTTTTGTCTTTTACAGTGAGACATGGGCATCGATGGATAATAGGCGAAAAGCTGAGTATAACTTTGCTTTTTTTGCAAATAAATAAGCAATATAGTCAGTAAGTTTTATTTCAAATAAAAGACTTTATTATGGCTTTGTCTTTATTACATTATGACTATGGAGTTAGTAATGGGGGCATATTATATATGCTTCTCTATTACTAAACTGTGGGCTTGATGTCAGCTAACATTACAAAACTGACATCAACCCATTATTACCCCACTTGTCCCTGCACCAAGGCAGGTGGGAAATCGCAAAGTATTAGAATAGATGTGCCATTTCTAGGCTATTCTTAGGTTGAGAAGGGCCTATATCAATGGCCCCTTCTCAGTCTGAGACTACCAGTCCCCAGCTGTCTACTTCAGCTTGGCTGGTTGTCAAAAATGGGTAGGGACCCGTAATAATTAAAAAAATATGGCATTGGGACCCCTCTATTTTTGATAACCAGCCAATATAAAGCTGACATCTGGGGACTGCAGCTCACAGCTGTCAGCTTCACCTGCACTGGTTATCAAATATAGAGGGAACGCATGCCATTTTTTACGTTTAGTTATTGCACAGGAGCCAGCTAATGAATACTCTCATCAGCCTCACTTGCTCTCGCTGTTGTCAGTGAGAGCAGGTGTAGGATGATGACAGTATTAGTCTTATCAGCCGACAACTGTGACCGGCAGTAACCTTTTTAAAACCGGTCACAACTGCTGGCTCACACACTGTCATCTGTATGACTGGTAACATCTTACCGCTAATCAAAACCCGTGTTACCACCCTGTCATGCAGATGACAACATGGCAAAAAATTGATGTTCGGACCTCCCATTCATCTGAATGGTGTCAGGGTTCGGGTTAGAGATCAGGTTGGGCCAAACCCGCTGGACCCGTACATCCACGGGTTCACTGATCACTACTGATGAGTGGTTGCTCATCAGTCCTGCAATGGAGCTGTGCATTGTGAAAACTGGCCGCTATCAACTGAGGTGACATTACTGATGTCACCTCATTTACAACAGCAGTGGCCCCTGTTCCAGTTTATGGAGCTGTGTTCTCTGAACGGAGCTCCATAGACTGGATGAAGAAGACTGGGACCGTCGTGGGACCTTCATATTAAGGATTGTGGCAGACTCTGTGGATTATTCTTTTTTAATTATTATTCTTTTTTATAATAAGTGGGATAAACGAGGGAGTGTGGGGAGTCTTTATTCAAATAATGTATTTTTTCTTGTGTGTGTTTTTTGAACTATTCACTTAGTAATGGGGGTGTGAAGAATATATTTTATATATTTATATTATTATAATAATATTTGGCATGGGATTATAAAAACACCCTCCCTTTGTGCAGTAGGGAAAGGAAACCTGGCTCAGCAGGTCAGCCAGCATTCTCAAAGCCTCAAGCAGAAAGCTGGCACCTAGCTCAGCATGTGGTCAAGCCTCAAAAGGCTGTAAGTGACAAATCTCACACCTTGAGCCAGCTAAGTTCAGGAGAGAAGCTTGCTTGCAATATAGAGTCAAGCTGCCAAATAAACCTTTTAGACTATTCTAGAAACATAATTCCATTAGGAGTTATGGAGATACTATACGTCCTAGCAGTATATTTTGTATATTTCCGAGATCCCAAGAACATGGTGAACACCTTCCAGGGTCTCAATCCATTCTAACACTCCAGGGTGGGGATATACATAGAATGGTTAGTAGGAGCCAGGTAGCAATCCATGTTAGGTCTCAATGCGTAGCAGGGGCCCTGATGGATCTGATGACATCAAAACACCTCCCTAGGATTGTCCATTAAAGAATTTAGACCCATCTTAGGTTTTGGAGTTTTTAGCTGCTAGATGCAAGGGGACTGGATTTAGGTACAGCCCAAGTGACAGGAGAGGAGTGACCCAATGGGGTTAAATGCTTGTGCAAAGCATGGCCTATGGCTTTTTTTCTGAGGAGGTCTGAACGAGATATCATGTGGGGAGAAGTCAAGGAACATATTGGAAAAAAAAGCCTCCCATGTGGCAGCCCCTCCACCACAAGCCAGGCGTTTCATCTGACTGGTAACTGCATAGTTGGTACTACCATTATTAGGATTTGCATATCTTACCATTGTATACGTATAGCCATTGTGCATTAGGCAATTAATTGTATAATTTAACCTTAGGCTGCTCTTTTATCTCAAACCAAGAATCAACGTGCCCGTGTTCACAGCTTAACTTTTCATGCTACCGCGCCTGGATTCTGGCCTGATATAATCATGTCAATGCACTGAACTTATATCTACCTTGAGAACCCCTTGAGAAAGGCATTTGCCGAAATGTGCGTCGGGGGGGGGGGGGGGGGTGGTACGCCTACTCATCTCATCTTATCTATCGACACGGTTGACCGGTATGTATATGATTATCTCGGCTTTTCTTACTGCTACATATGTGTTGGGAGTTTGTGCCCCTAATTGCAGATGTATGAACTGGCCGGTATCTACTTACATTTGTATCGTTATATGCATCATGCAGGGTTATTCCACATAATGTGTTATGCGATGTAAGGCTATCCTCCCCTGTCCCATTTTTGTGCGTGCTGTGGGTAGCGTGGTGATCGTTTTTTACTGTTGCTAATATACCTGTTATTTATCTTAATAAAGCTTCCTATATTTGTATACATTGGACTTTTTGACTGTGGTTCTTCTTGTGGGTTATTCATGCAGTTTTGTCCTATAGGGTCCTAGTTTAGTCCCATTATTTTTCAATATGATATAAATAACATTTTGATGGTTACTATGTGGGGGACTGTTTTGTATTCCACTATACTAGTTTTGCTATTTTTAATAGTAGGCATTTGCTAATATTATTATTATTATTATTATTATTAAACCTACTACATATTGGGAGAGAATCTTGGAGATGGAAATACCTCTTTAAGTACCTCTTTAAGTTCCTGATGTCTTCTCCTACCCCCAAATTCATTATGATGCTATCAAGGACATGTAATGAATGGGGTAGGGGGACAGAGGACAGGTAATAAGCCTATGTGCACACCTTTAGGATTGGCAGCAGATTCCTAATGTGTTGATAGGAAGAAGGCTGTGTAAAATAATTGTTTTTCCTTATTTTTTACATGCTTTTGTTGCGTATTTCCCCCACTCATTACTATATGTGAAAAAACGCTGCAAGAATTGACATTATGCTGATTTTAATCTGCTGCTAATCTGCAAAAAAAAAAGTAATCATCGTGTGCATGAGACTTCTGGGATCTCATTCACTTTGCTTGCACTGTAAAACCTTGCATATTTTCCATAGCATGATGCAGCATGTGCACATAGCCTTAAAGTTAATTGGGGAGAGTCAGACTGAAAACGTTATATTTATTGGGCAGTGAAGATTATAGATAATTGGGGGGACAGTGCTGCTTATCACTTTATATTTTGATTGGTGCTGGCTAATAGTATATTACTGGTGGGGTTCATATCTGTATTCAGGGGTGCAATGACGGGGAGACACATGTATCTATACAATGCATGTGACATTGTTATTTTAGGGCTGCGGTTATCATCGTGACAAGATGAGTCGTGGCAGGAAGATGATGACACGAGGGTCTGACCAGATGGAGAAGAAGCAGCAGAAAAAGACCCTAATCAGATGAGACATCAGCGGAAACTGGATGTAAATATTATTCCGTATCCGCACTGTATGACTAGAAATGATAACGTTATCTGATAAATCCCTTACTCTACACTCTCACATTCGTGCAATATCTTCGTGTGTCACATGGACTCATAGGAGTTTTATAGATCCATTCACACATTCGCGAAAATCATGGATCTGAGAATGAGATCCGTGAGAGTCAGAGAATGTCCTCTTCTGATCCGATTTTGAGGAATGCGTCTGTAAAAGCAGGCAGCACACCGACACTGAAGACGAATACAGGAATGTTGCCTTATTATGTATAGCACAGTCACTTAGTATGTAGCGTACTCACTTATTATGTATAGCACAGTCACTTAGTATATAGTGTAATCACTTACTGTATAGCGCCATTCTTAGTTACATAGTTTTCTCTTCTATTATTTATAACATTGTTCCTAATTACATACCATCCTCTCTAGTTATATATTGTGCCGTCCCTTATTATATAGCTTTCCCTGCTGTTATGTACAGTACCATCCCTTACCTAGTGTATTCTCATTATTGTTAATCACATCGCCCTCCCTTTATTACAAAGTCCTCTCTTGTTAGATATAAAATGATTGCTGATAGAGCAGCAGCTGACCAGAAGATCAGTTCATCAGTCGCCTCTTTCAGAAAAGAAGCTTTCCTATACTCCATCAGCCATCATTTCAGTTTATATCTAATAAGAGAGGGCGGTATGTAATAAATACAGATCGCTATAAATAATCCGATAAGTAAGGGAAGGAGCTGTACATAACAACAGAGGGCACTATGAAATAAGCAATATTTATATAATCTGTAGCTTCATCACCTTAAAAAGAGGGGGACTCAGACCCATTTCTTGCACAGGTGCCCCAAGCTGTTAGTGGGGCCCACGAGGTAAAGGGGCCAATTTCCACCTTCAAAGCATGTGAAACTGTGCATTATGATGAGCTATTGGACTCCAAAGGGCCCATATATTGTTCTTGCACAGGGGCCCTTTTCTTTCTGTGCCTGCCAGTGCGCATATGCACATAGAAATATCCAGGGAATTTTTGAAGGCATATATGCCATTTTTAAGTGGGTGGGAAAGTTGATAGGAATTGCTTTCGGGTACACTCATTTAGATAGGTGTTCCTATCTTTATATTGTCTTTTGCTTTATGCCATTTTTGGTCATAATATATATTGAGCAGAAGATCATAATCTTTAACTACGACTACTATCCGAAGATAATGTTATGAAAATCAGCAGAACCAAAATAATGACACTGATAAATGTTTTAATTACAGAAGATCATGTATGTGACAAGTATTACTTTATATATGATATCAACTCCCAATCGTGTATTGATACCCCATCTTTTGCATAGAAAATAGCTATGTTAAAGGTTGAATGAGAAAATAAAAATTGTTTTCTAAGAGATGTCTCTTTAATGTAATTCAGGTATTGCTCTCAAGCACCTGCTTGTGCACACAAGTGTATATATTAACTAGAACAGGTTCAATTCTCAACATCAGGCAGTTGCTGGCAATATTCCAAGGTGTTTTTATCTCCCCTCTGGCTAATTCCTTTCATAAATTATGATGAAGGAAGCACACTGTATGTCAAAACCTGCAAAATGAAGCAAAGCTACAGGAAAAGTAGTTACACAATAACAAGGTATAATCTGCAATAAATCATTTTCAGGTTTCTCTTTGTAAATGTAAACCTGTTTATTTTAGTGAATTCGCAGTACCCAATTCATTAGTTCCTCCCTGTCAGGTTCATTATTGACTAAAGGTCCCTTTCTGGGCCTTTAAGAAGGAGAGACCTGTTATTCTCAATTACAATTTGGAAGAAAGCTTCAAGAGGCAAATGGCATATTTATTGTAAGTAAAAACTGCTGAGTTGATGATTAAAGTTGATTAAGTTCAGATAATTAAAGGTTTGTTCCTAAAATCACAAGTTATCCTTTCTCCTTTCAATGGGTGATAACTTGCTGATCACTTGGAGTCAGATCACTGGGAAACTCAGCAATCCCAAAAGCATGACTTTTTAAACCCCAAGAGTGAGGCCCAGCAGCCCTGTCTAGAATGGAGTGTAAGTGTGCATGCTCGACAACTGCTACATTCATTGTCTATGGGACTTATTTTAAATGAAATTGGTCATAACTAGTGATGAGCGAAAATACTCGTTACTCGAGATTTCCCGAGCACGCTCGGGTGACCTCCGAGTATTTTTTAGTGCTCAGAGATTTAGTTTTCATCACCGCAGCTGAATGATTTAAATCTGTTAGCCAGCATAAGTACATGTGGGGGTTGCCTGGTTGCTAGGGAATCCCCACATGTAATCAAGCAGGCTAATAGCTGTAAATCATCCAGCTGCCGCAAAGAACGCTAAATCTCCAAGCACTAAAAAATACTTGGAGGTCACCCGAGCGTGCTCGAGAAATCTCGAGTAACAAGTATATTCGCTCATCACTAGTCATAACCAGTATGGGACATGTCATAACTGACACTTTGCTCTCATAATCACACACAATTCTGCAGTGATATCAGCGCTAACACAGCACAGAACCTTATCTCATTATAAACATTTTCAGCAGTACTTGTCCTCACATAGTGGTGTCAGCTCTGCTGCAGAGCTGTGCCTGATTATTACCAACTCAGTACAGCAGAGGTGAACCTTGTGCCATTACAAATATTTGCAGCAGCAGCAGCAGCACTTATCCTATCACAGTTCTGGCAGCTTCCCTGCATGATTATAACCAACACAATACAGCAGAGTTGAACTTTGCAAACACGAAATATACATTCAAAGTTGTCTTCTCTCAGTGCTCTGAGCTCTGCTGTACTGCCTTTCTCTCACACTAGCTGTCTGTGAGATGGAAGATAAAGCACTGTGAAGAGGGCTGCAGCTGCAAAATTGTTTTGTAATGAGACAAATTTCACTTCTGCTGTACTATATTAGTTCTGATATCATTGCACAGCTGTGTGTGATTATGAGAGAAGAGAGTAGACATTATACATCACACTTTTGAAGTGCCATCTTCCATTTATAGTAAGTTCTGGAGGCAAATCCTCGTGCTGATCACTGTACGGACCATGGTCCTGAAGAGCTTATTTGCATTTAAAAAAAACGCATTTATTTCTCTGGAATAAAATATCAGATCACAGAGATCAAGGTACCATTCCATTCAGCTTCCTATGACTAAGGCTGGTTTCACACTTGCGTTTCAAAACGCATGCGTTTTTTTAAAAAAACGCATGGTGAAAAAACGCATGTAAACGTGTGCAAATGCTGCATTTTTTTGACGCATGTGTTTTTGCATGTGGTGAAAAAAACGCGGCGTTTTGACGCGTTTACATGCGTTTTTTCATGCGTTTGCTTTTTTTAAACGCATGCTGAGAAATGTGTGACAGCTGCCAATCATCAAAATAAAGTAAAAAACCCACTATAAACAGAAATAGTTAGGGTTAGGGGTTGGGTTAGGGGTAGGGATCATAACCCTAACCCTAAAGGGATCCTAACCCTAACCCTACCCCTAACCTTAAGCCTAAAGGGATCCTAACCCTAACCCTAACCCTAAAGGGATTAGGGTTAGGGTTAGGGGTAGGGTTAGGGTTAGGATCCCTTTAGGGTTAGGGTTAGGGGTAGGGTTAGGGTTAGGATCCCTTTAGGGTTAGGGGTAGGGTTAGGGTTAGGGATAGGGTTAGGGATAGGGTTAGGGATAGGGTTAGGATCCCTTTAGGGTTAGGATTAGGATCCCTTTAGGTTTAGGGTTAGGATCCCTTTATCACCTTTATGGTGGGGGGTGGCATATCAGTGTGTTTTCTGTTTTTTTTAATAAAAACGCATGCGTTTTTAATGAAAACAAACGCATGTGCTTAAAAACGCAAGCGTTTACATAGACATCAATAGGTTTTTTTGCCGCAAAAATTACTACATGCATTTCTGCAAATGAACGCATGCAGAAAAAAACGCATGCGTTCATAAACGCGACCAAACGCGTATACAAAAAACGCATGCGTTTTTAATGTTAAAGATAGGGAAAAAACGCATGCATTTTTTTGCGGTAAAAACGCTTACAGACGAAAACGCAAGTGTGAAACCAGCCTTACATGCAAATTTGGATGGCTTAGGAGGGTTGATCCCACAGACACATTGCCTCTAAAACCCAAGTCTTGGTACACATTTATAGATATCTGCATTTTTCAATGCTGTTTATATGATGCAATTAACATGCTATAACTCCAGCAGCTTCTCATGCTTTGCATGAGTATTGTAGCCCTTTTAACAGCATTTTGTTTGTTATTCTATTGTCTATATAAAATCTGGTTACATGTGGACATTATTTAGGTACAGGCTACATGGGAAGTGGAGGTAATGATGATGTTCTTTAATTGATCAAATTATTATGATAAAGTGCATCATTATATTTGTTATTCAGAACCATGGACAGGGAAACCAGCAGTCCTTCTAAGGACTAACAACGGGGTATATAGATTGCAGTGCTAGGTAGGCAGGGGAGTGCATGTGCGTATATACACATCAGTGCAAGGCATGCAAGCACTGTATGTGGCTATATAGATATTGCTTATATCAAGAGGGTCCTTACTGTCTGCTGCTTCTGCTGCCTATTACATATATACCTATCTCCAGGTATAAGTGGCTAGCAATAATTTTTTTTTCACCTTAATCCAGATTAATTGAATCCAAAGCAATCCAGACCAACCTTTTTTTCTCTGTTTGCTTGTTGACAATGCAGACTACAGCCAGATCATGACACCATTTTGCTGACCAAAAAATATGTAGCGGCTCAAAAAATATTTAGCTGCCCAAAAAAATATTTTTCTGCCAAAAAAAATATTTAGCTGCCCAAAAAAGATTTAGCTACAGTTCATATAATTAACACTGTGTTTTTGTCCGTCACACGCATCGCATATCATTGCACAAAATATTTTACAATTTTAGTCCTCCAAATAATTTTTTGTAAAGTGTCATAGCCTAGTTATTGGCACAATTTTAGTGGGCAAAAAAAAAGATCCAGGCCACATATTTAACAGTGTGCTATCTCCACCAGAAACCAGATCTATGTGTGGCCTACAAATTGTGGCATTTCAGGCCTACATTCTCCTTTTTGGCCTGTGTCTTACCGTAATTCTATAAAGTAATTATGAGTAAAAAACAAACATACAGGCCACATATTGAACAGTTTGGTGTCTCCGTCAGACGCCTGATCTATCGGTGGGCTACAAATTGTGGCATTTCAGGGCTACATTGGTCTTTCTTTGCTGGGTCTTACGCTAGTTATTATTATTATTATTTATTTATATAGCACCATTGATTCCATGGTGCTGTACATGAGAAGGGGTTACATACAAGTTACAAATATCACATACAGTAAACAAACTAACAATGACGGACTGATACAGAGGGGCGAGGACCCTGCCCTTGCGGGCTTACATTCTACAGGATTATGGGGAAGGAGACAGTAGGTTGAGGGTTGCAGGAGCTCCGATGTTGGTGAGGCGGTAGCTTCGATAGTGATGAGGCGGCAGCGGTGTCAGTGCAGGCTGTAGGCTTTCCAGCCTTTCCAGCTAGTTCAATAGACTACTTTGGGGTAATAAATTTAAAAATACAGGCCACATATTGAACAGTCTGGTATCTCCGTCAAACACCAGATCTATCTGTGGACTACAAATTTGTGTCATTTCAGGGCTACATTCCACTGTATTTGCTGTCTGTTACCCTATCACTATATACTATATTTTGGTAAAAAAGCAAACATACAGGCCACATATTGAACAGTCTGGCATTTCCGTCAGACGCCTGATCTATCTGTGGGCTACAAATTGTGGCATTTCAGGGCTACATTGCCCTTTTTTGCTGTGTCTTACTGTAGTTCAATAGACTACTTTGGGGTAAAAATACAGGCCACATCTTGAACAGTCTGGTATCTCCATCAAACGCCTGATCTATCCGTGGGCTACAAATTGTGGCATTTCAGTGCTACATAGACATTTTTTTTGCTGTGTCTTACCCTAGTTCAATAGACTACTTTGGGGAAAAAATGTAAAAATACAGGCCACATATTGAACAGTCGGGTATCTCTGTCAGACGCCTGATATATCTGTGGGCTACAAATTGTGTCATTTCAGGCCTACATTCTCAATTTTTGCCTGTGTCTTACTGTAATTCTATATAGTATTTTTTGTTAAAAAAACAAACATACAGACCACATATTCAACAGTCCGGTATTTCTGTCAGTCGCCTGATCTATCTGTGGGCGAAAAATTGTGGCATTTGAGTGCTTTTTTGAACTGGTTTTTCAGTGTCTTACCCTAGTTATTAACAACATTTTTTTAAAAAAAGAAAAAAAAATTTACCTACGTTCCAGAGAATTAAAACTGTGGTTTTTACGCACACTGATCACATATAAGTTTGCTCCAAATTCAGCCGTTTGTAATGAACGTGGAAAATATTTTAGTAGTCCATTTAAAATGGGCAAGGTGCGTGGCAAGGGATGGGGAAGTGGACGTGATGCTGATGGTGCATGCAGAGGCTGAGACTGTGGGCAAGCTGAAAGTAGGCCACAACAAACACATCTTCTCGCTCGACCTTCCTGTCACAATTACTAGGGGACCGCAGCACAACACTATTGAACCAAGAGCAGTGTCAAAAGGTTATTGGTTGGATAGCGGATAATGCTTCCAGTCACTTTACCACCAACACCACCACCACATCTTCCATATGGTCAAGTATGAGTACACGTGAGTCTGGCCTGCATATTACTCACCCTGATCCTCCTTCCTCCCACCATGCCGAGTGCTCTGAGACAACTGATCCCACACTTGGACACTCTGAAGAGCTGTTCACTTTTCCATTTATAGATTCGGGACTCTCGGCCGGTCCACTTGAAGCGGGCAAGATGAGATCGCATTTAGAAATGCCCAAATATTTGAGCAGCCACGGTCACACGAAGTAGACGGTGGGAAAGTGTCACAAGAGGTTGACGATGATGAGACACAATTGCCAGAAAGTCAGTAGGAAGAGCAGTGTGTGGATGTGGAAGACGAGGTAGTGGATGATATAGTAATTGACCCAACCTGGCAGGAGGACATGCAGAGCGAGGACAGCAGCACAGCACACATGGGGAAAGAGGCATGGCACCCCAACAGGCAGGAAGAAGCAGTGTGGTGGCCACAGACAGAAGGCGTGAATCTGCTCCCCATAACACTAACATGACGGAAGTTGCCATTCCACCTTTAAGGTCTTCCCAAGTCTGGTTTTTTTAAAGACTCTGCTGATAACCCCAAACAGGCCATTTGCACCACCTGCCATGCCCGCCTCAGCAGGGGTAGCAAAACTACCAGCCTGACCCCCACCAGCATGATCTGTCACATGGCAGCAAAGCACCTGACTTTGTGGGCCAAACCCCAAGCTCCAGGAACAGTGTTTGTGGGTGACACCACTGCTTCGTCCATTGTTTTGCATGCAAGCCAATCCCCTGTACATAGTGCCTGTGAAGATGCCTCGTGCCCTGCACCTGTCGTTGCCCACAGTCAACTAGCACCATCATCAAGCACGTCCATGTCCTTGTCCCAGCACAGCCTTCAGTTGTCCATACCCCAGTCATTGGAACGCAAGCGGAAATACGCAGCCAATGCCCCACAGGCCACAGTACTAAATTCACACATTTCTCACCTGCTTGTAGTCGAAATGTTGCCTTTTAGGCACGTGGAGATGGAAGCTTTCTGCAACCTGATGGCGGTGGCCAACCCAAGGTACTCGGTCCCCAGTCGCCACTATTTCTCCCAGTGTGCTGTACGTGTTCCACCTCATTACCCATGCCCTCAACAATGCTGTTACTGGGAAAGTCCACCTAACCACGGACACGTGGACAAGTGCTTGTGGCCAGGGATGGTATATCTCACTGACGGTACACTGGGTAAATTTAGTGGAAGCCAGGACCCAGTCGGACCTTGGGATGGAACACGTCCTCCTGACGCTGAAGATTGCGGGCCCTACGTAAATCAGGGTTGCCCCCATAGTCTACAGCTCCTGCACCTCCTCCTCCTCTTCAGCCTCCATCTCTGAAATTAGCACAACAGTCACAAGCTGGAAGCACTGCAGCACTGCCTCAGCCAAGCAGCAATGAGCTATGCTGAAGCTAATCTGCTTAGGCGATAAACTGCACAATGCTGAAGAGTTGTGGACAGCTCTGAAAGAGCAGTCAGATTTGTGGCTAACACCGCTGAACCTTCAGCCAGGCATGGTTGTGTGTGACAATGGCCGAAACCTGGTGGCACCTCTGAGGTGAGCTCACACACTTACCATGCCTGGCCCATGTGCTTAACCTCGTCATTCAACGGTTTCTCAAAAGATACTCAGAGCTGCCAGATCTGTTTGTGAAAGTATGCTGACTGTGTGCCCATTTTAGAAAGTCAGCTACAGCTTCAGCCGCCCTTGCCGTGCTTCAGCAGTGTTTGCAGCTTCCGGCTCTCTGACTGGTGTGTGATGTCCCCACACGTTGGAACTCTATACTGCATATGTTGGAAAGGATTTGTGAGCAGAAGAGGGCAGTTGTTCACTACCAGCATCAACAAGGCTGTCGTTATTCAGTTCAGACTCCACGCATAAGACCTCAGGAGTGGACATAGATGTCAGACATATGTACCACAAAAAAGAAAAAAGAAAAGAAAGCAGCACAGCTCAGAATCCAGAGATTAATAATAAACTGTGACACATACTGAGTATGTAGCAGTCCGAGGGAAAAATGGAGGTGCTTGCGTGAAATAAAGTCTCAAGAGTCATGAATAAGTAGAAGAATGCAACAGCACTCACCAAGTCTGCAGTTTCAAGTGTCCTTTATTGAAACACCATGCGATACATCTTCACGGCATGGGGGAGTGAAAAAAAGGGGGTAGGAGTGCGGCAGACGAGACGACGGCCGTTTCGCGCTATGAACGAACGCTTCTACGGGTCCATGTCCAAAAGGAAATGACGCTAGGATAAGTAGGTGAATTAACATGAACTCCACCTGCGTCATCATCCAATTGGACTTTTTCTTTTGTCCAATTGGATGATGACGCAGGTGGAGTTCGTGTTAATTCACCTACTTATCCTAGCGTAATTTCCTTTTGGACATGGACCCGTAGAAGCGCTCGTTCATAGCGCGAAACGGCCGTCATCTCGTCTGCCGCACTCCTACCCCCTTTTTTTCACTCCCCCGTGCCGTGAACATGTATCGCATGGTGTTTCAATAAACGACACTTGAAACTGCAGACCTGGTGAGTGCTGTTGCGTTCTTCTACTTATTCAAGAAATATGTACCATCCTACAGAACTTTGAGGACTCCACCAAGATGGTGAGCGGCGTTGATGCCATAATTAGCTTCACCATTTCGCTTCACGACATTCTCAAAAGCTCTCTGCTCACAATGAAAGAAGATGTATTGCAGGCGGAGCACAAGGACATGGAGCAAGGAGCCACACAGGGTGATTACACATAGCCCAGCCTCATGTCGTCCCAGCGTGGATTGGTAGACAATGAGGAAGAGGAGGAGGAGAAAGAACAGGAGCTACTTTCGTGTGCTATAGACGGTACTACAAGCACAACTGTCATACGGTCTGTTCAGCATGGATGGTCTAAGGACAGGGATAAGGAGGAGGACAGCATGGTCAGTCATCCTGTTGATGAGGACACGGAAGTCTTGCCTGTTAGCAGCCTGGCATGCATGGCTGACTTTATGTTGCGCTACCTTTCCTGTGACCCTCGCATTATGAAAAGTTTTGGTGACGTTCATTACTGGTTGGTGATACTTCGAGACCCACGCTACAAGGAGAACTTTCAATCTCTTCTTCCAGAGGCAGACAGGTCTACTAAAATGGTGTAGTACCAGAGGGCCCTTGTTGCGGAATTACTAAAATAAATTCCCATCTGAGAACGCTGGTGGCAGACTTCATAGTTCGTTGGACAACTAAGGAGTACAGGAGAGTGAGACACAACTCCAATCCAGCAGAGGCAGGGGAACACTGGCAAAGTTCTGGGAGAGTTTTCTCAGACCCTCCCATCGCCCTGGCACAGAGGCAAGGGGTACTGTCACAAGGAGTGCAATGTTTTGGAAGATGCTGAGGGAGTTCCTTGCTGGCTGTACCAACGTCCTCTGGGATTCCTCTGTGCCTTTTAATTATTATGTATCCAAGCTGGACATGTGGCATGAACTTGCTCTCTATACTTTGGAGGTCCTGGCCTGCCCTGCCTCTAGCGTTTTGTCAGAGCAGGTTTTTAGTGCTGCTGGTGGAATTATAACTGATAAGCACATCCACCTGTCAACTGAAAATGCTGACAGGCTGACTCTTATAAAAATGAACAAGGACTGTATTGGGCCAGACTTCTCTACGCCACCAAATGAAAATGGCGAAACATAACCTCCAATACAGTGTCTTTTTATGAAAGGTGTATTCCTATGCACCGCTTCACGCCCACACATGGGTATATGCTTACTGATTTTGTCTATGTGGTGTTATCCTCCTCCTTCTCCTCATCCTCATTATCCACCACCAGGATCAACATGTTCCGTAATGTTATAGCTACTCTATTTTTTAGCAAGGGTGTTTATCATGCCTGTAAATAATAACATTTTAAAAAATGTGTACCCCCCAGGGGGAAATGTTTGTCAGCCCATACACTTAGCAAATGGGCATTCCAAATATAGGAGACCTATGCCTTTAAATTGAGAATAGATTCTTAGGAGGACATCCTCCACGTCTCTTCAGACACCACCACTAGAACACGAGGGTGAACGAATTCCGTGATGCAACAGCCACTCTATTTTTTAGCAAGGGTGTTTATGATGCCCGTAAAAAAATGTAAAAAAAAAATGTGTACCCCCCAGGGGGAAATGTTTGTCATTCCAAGTATAGGAGACCTGCTCCTTTAAATTGGGAATAGATTCATAAGAGGACATCCTCCACGTCTCTTCAGACTCCACCACTAGAACACTAGGGTGAACGTATTCTGTGACGCAACAGTCACTCTATTTTTTGGCAATTTTTGGCAAGGGTGTTTATGATGCCCATAAATAATTAAAAAAAAAAATGTGCACCCCCCAGGGGGAAATGTTTTTCAGCCCATACACTTTGTGTATGGGAATTCCAAATATAGGAGACCCACTCATTTAAACTGGGAATACATTTTTAGGAGGACATCGACCACGTCTCTTCAGACAACACCACTAGAACACGACTGTGAACGTATTCCGTGATGCAACAGTCTGTTAGGGTTGGCGGAACGCACCAAATATATTGTTTATTAAAAGGAATTGGTGCGTTCGCAACCCGGGATCCACCGTGCAGGAAAGTACCTGCTGCTAAATAATGGCGGCTCTATATGGTGGTATATACTAACTCTGTTAGCCTCACAGAGTAACCGCGAGAGGTGAGCTCTGTGCCCTGTTAGACTTTCACAGAGGCACAGGCCAACTACCCAGATGTGAGCAGTGAGTGGTCATGCATGCATACTCAATCTCCTCGCCGGAGGAGCCAGCATTCTAGGGGCTTATTTCAGCCGGGTCCCTGAACACACTTATACACAATCTCCTCGCCGGAGGTGCCAGCATTCTAGGGGCTTATTTCAGCCGGGTCCCTGAACACATACAAACACATGACCACATTGGCGCAAAGCATATAGCAAAAGACGATACTAGCGCATGGCCGTGCGGTCATGCGCAGTTTATATAGTTGCAGCACAGGAAGCTGCTACTGAAGTTTTTGCCCTTTCAGGACCTTCCAGAAGGACCAATGGAAAGTGCTGCAGTACCTGAGCATGTTTTGCCCTTTCAGGACCTTCCAGAAGGACCAATGGAATGTACTGCAGCACCTGAGCATGTGACCGAACATGTGGCCCTTGACCTCCAATGGGAGACCCTGCCCTGGGCATGCTCAGTGTGAGTAAACAAGGACTTAGTCCCAGAGAGGCTCGCTCGCCGCAGATCAGTGCAGGGTACCATAGGAAAGCCAGAAAAGGCAGTAGTGACCCTATGCACCGAATCAGCCCCAGCGAGACGCTGGGAGCGACGTCTCCGCTGAGCAGAGCCCACTGCGGCCGATACCGAATGGGAGACCGCAGCAGACACGGATCGAGATTCCCCCTGTGCAGCAGAGGAAACTCGACTCCTAACACAGTCACTCTATTTTTTGTCAAGGGTGTTTATGATGCTCGTAAATAATTTAAAAAAAATAAAAAAATAATGTGTACCCCCCAGGGGTAAATGTTTATCAGCCCATATACTGTACTTAGTGTATGGGGCATTCTAAATATAGGAGACCTGCTCCTTTTAAATTGGGAATAGATTTTTAGGAGGACATCCTCCATGTCTTCAGACACCACAACTAGAACAAGAGGGTGAACGTATTCCGTGATGCAACAGTCACTCTATTTTTTTGGCAAGGGTGTTTCTGATGCCTATAAATAATTTAAAAAAAATGTGTACCCCCCAGGGGGAAATGTTTGTCAGCACATACACTTAGTATATGGGCATTCCAAATATAGGAGACCTGCTCCTTTAAATTGGAAATAGATTCTTAGGAGGACATCCTCCACGTCTCTTCAGACACCACCACTAGAACACAAGGGTGTACGTATTCTGTGATGCAACAGTCACTCTAATTTTTAGCAAGGGTGTTTATGATGCCTGTAAATAATTTTAAGAAAATGTGTACCCCCACGGGGAAATGTTTGTCAGCCCATACACTTAGTGTATGGGCATTCCAAATATAGGAGACCCGCTCCTTTAAATTAGGAATTGATTCTTAGGAGGACATTCTCCACGTTTCTCCAGACACCACCACTAGAACACCAGCGTGAACGTATTCCGTGATGCAACAGTCACTCTATTTTTTGGCAAAGGTGTTTATAATGCCATAACTAATTAAATAAATAAGTGTACCCCCTAGGGGTAAATGTTTGTCAGCCCACACACTTAGTGTATGGGCATGACAAGTATAGGAGACCCGCTCCCTTATAACAGGAACTTTTTTAATAGGCCCTCCTCCACATCTCTTTCACGGGGCATTGGAGTGCCTCCTAATTTTTTGCAGGCCTTGAACTCACAGCAAAGGCAAACACTATGGGAGACCCACTTCCTAATAACTTTGGTGCAGTGGTGTGCTTTTTTTGCCATACATATACATTTTTACACCACTTTCTCTGGATGTAGTTTTTTTATTACAATGATTATCTGTTTTGATCATTTGAGCACTTGCTCTATCTCTATTTTTTGGATAGACTGTCACATATAGATACATATATACATATGTCTATCTTTATGCTTTTGCTAGTCATACTATGTATACCAACTACTTGACAGTGCACTTATTATACCCACTATTTTGTGCACTTTGCACTGCTATTTATATATACTCATACTAAAGTGTTTCATGCTACCATTGTATTTTTTGTATAAGTGTATCTACATTCATATCTACATGTTATATTCTATTGGGACACATTCACTTGTCGCATGACATATAGTGTTTGAGTATTTTCTGCACAGTACATAACTTTTTGTATACTTACCATATAGTGCACTTTCCTGATACTCTCATCGTCAGTATCATGTTCAGTTGTCCATCATTTTATTTTTTGATTGGGTTTGTATGGGCGGATGCACATTGTGTGTGATCAGCACCGTTTTGCCAGTTTCTGTCTTCTTTGGTTGTTCTTATCATTAATAAACTATTTTTTGAATTACATATTTTTTCTATTGTGTACTTACTCTTTGACTCTTCAGTTCGGTTTTTTCTTTTTCTTTGTTTCTAGTTTTATCTGATAAAAGTTTGGACAGCACTCTCACTATGTATATGCTCATGTGAGCGAACTCTAAGGCCTGTTTCACACGTCAGTGGCTCCGGTACGTGAGGTGACAGTTTCCTCATGTACCGGAGCCACTGACACACGTAGACACATTAAAATCAATGCATCTGTGCAGATGTCATTGATTTTTTGCAGACCGTGTCTCCGTGTGCCAAACACGGAGACATGTCAGTGTTTGTGGGAGCGCACGGATTACACGGACCCATTAAAGTCAATGGGTCCGTGTAAAACACGTACCGCACACGGACGTTGTCCTTGTGCAGTCTGTGTGCCGTGCAGGAGACAGCGCTACATTAAGCGCTGTCCCCCCCACTGGTGCTGAAGCCGCGATTCATATCTTCCCTGCGGCAGCGTTTGATGTAGAGAAGATATGAATAATTGTGTGTAAAATCAAGATCCAGGTCATCAAACCCCCCTCCCACCCCCTGTGCGCCCTCCCCCCCCCCCCCCCCGCTGTGATTAAAATACTCACCCGGCTCCCTCGCAGCGTCCTGTCCTGGCCGCACCTTGTACTGTATGAGCGGTCACGTGGGGCCGCTCATTTACAGTAATGAATATGCGGCTCCACCCCTATGGGAGGTGGAGCCGCATATTCATTACTGTAATCGGCGGCCCCACGTGACCGCTCATACAGTAGAAGATGCGGCCAGGACAGGACGCTGCGAGGGAGCCGGGAGCCGGGTGAGTATTTCAATCACAGCGGGGGATGGTCGCACAGGGGGTGGGAGGGGGCTGATGACCTGGAACTTGATTTTACACACAATTATTCATATCTTCTCTACAGCAAATGCTGCCGCAGGGAAGATATGAATCGCGGCTTCAGCACCAGTGGGTATTTTAATCACAGCGGGGTGTGGGGGCGCACAGGGGGTGGGAGGGGGCTGATGACCTGGAACTTGATTTTACACACAATTTTTCATATCTTCTCTACAGCAAACGCTGCTGCAGGAAAGATATGAATGGGGCTTCAGCACCAGATGCAGGGGACAGCGCTAAATTTTAGCGCTGTCTCCGGCACAGTGCGTGTGGTACCCAGTGGGCACACGGGCGGCACACGTGTGCCGTACCTGTGCCACACTGATGTGCCACAGAAACGCACCGGCACACGGACACGGATAATTCCGGTACCGATTTTTCCGGTACCGGAATTATCTGGACGTGTGAGACTGGCCTAACAGGGAGTTTTTATCCCTAATGCAGAAAATGTGGGCATATTTATCAATAGCCTAACTGGATGGCGTCCCATCTAAGCCATTACATCTTTTGTTAAGCCATGCCCCTTTTTAGTTTACCTTCATCCCCTTGTTGAATAGAGTGCAGAAACTGCATAATAAACATGATGAAAGTTGTAATAGACAGTTTTTGGTGCATTTCGCTTGATAAATCTCACCAATTTTTTTTTTTTAATTTTTAATCATGAATATACATTGCAAAATTTGTGATAAATTAATTTCAGTTATGACAAGAAAAAAAATCTTAGTTGAAGTCCACAAAGAAGACTAGTTTTCTGCTTTTCTAGGGACTTCAACAATCACTTAGTAGGGCTATATGTTTTTCATCTCTAACTGTGCTGTACATCCAGAGAGAGCTGACCTTATGTAAACTCTATGCATCCATATTTTTGGCATTTAGAGAACAGCGTCTTGTTAAATTTGTTAATGTAGCATACCACATACTATGATAATAAACAGGCCGGCATACAATTGATGTCTATCCCCCTCATCTAGGAACTTAGAATATGAGGTGGTTTTATAGTTCACAAAAATTCCAGGTCCACTGCTTGTTCTGATTATTCATTCTAGGATTGTAATTTCCGACATTACAACATTCTGGCGTGTTATGTGTTTATGTATGTTTATGCAGTCTACATACAGATCTATGGGATATGTATAACAAAAGGATCATGTGTTAGTATAATGAAGTCCAAAGCGTCCCTTAATGTTCTGAAAACAAAGATATCACTGCAAAGTTTACAAGGAATTGACAAGTGAAATATTTCCCATGATGTTTCGGGACACAAGGATGTGCACTGGGTAACATGTTAGGTTGATGTTCTTGGATTCACTTAGCAAATGTCTATCTGCATCTGGAAATTATTCAGAAAGGAAGTTCTTCCAGCTCTATGTCCAATTCAAGAGCTTGCTTCCCACGTAATATCTGGAATCTCATCAGGAAACAACATTCCTGACTTTTATCCAGATATGGCAATATTACATCCACTAGACACAGGAGACCACCTCATCTGCAGAATGACTGTAAAGAGATGATCATATTGCTCATGTTCCCCCTTAATGAAACAAGTATAATGCTGTGAGATGTAATGTGAACTTTGGTGTATAATGTAAATTGTGATATGCGTTAAAAATGTTAGTGATATTAATAATGTGTTTAGATATACAGTAAGATAGTAAAAGTTAATGTTTGGGGCAAGCACCGAGTGGGGGGGCTAAGTTGAAGGGAAAGTTACAATTTCAGGGTAGGGAGTTAGATAGGGCCTGGAGTGCATAGAAAGAGGACGTAAGGTCCCATGTGAGCAGTGCCACATTTAGGGTTGTCCCTGAGGTAACAGGAGATCGAAAGCAAGAGATAGCAAGACAGAGAGAGCTACCGAAGATGGGTCCTGGGAGAGGATGCTAGAAGCAAGGCCCAGAGTTTATAACTCTTGAAGGTAATGGGCCTAGTCAGGACTGAGTACGTGAGACAAGTAAAGTGCCCTGGATGGGAGTTCCAGAGCATCAGCATAAGAGGTGATAAGTACCGGCCATACTGACACCCTTAGGCTACTTTCACACTATCGTCGGTACGGGGCCGTCGCCATGCGTCGGCCCGACGTACCGACGCAAACTGCGAAAAAAATGAACAACGGGGCAGCGGATGCAGTTTTGCAACGCATCCGCTGCCCCATTGTAAGGTCTGGGGAGGAGGGGGCGGAGCACCGGCCGCGCATGCGCGGTCGGAAATGGCGGACACGACGCACAAAAAAACATTACATGCAACTTTTTATGTGCCTACGGTCCGCCAAAACACGACACATCCGTCGCACGACCGATGCGACGTGTGGCCATACGTCGCAATGTGTCGGGCTAATGCAAGTCTATGGAAAAAAAACGCATCCTGCAGGCAACTTTGCAGGCTGCGTTTTTCTCCAAAACGACGCATTGCGACGTACGTCACACAACGCTAGTGTGAAAGTAGCCTTAGGGGAAAGAAAACGTGGAACTGAGAGATGAGTACATTGCTCTTGCTAAGCGAGACTGTAGTATCAAGCTGGGTTGTGGTGAAGTAGTGAGAAACAGTGGAGACCGAGGACAAGTAGACACAGAAAACGGGAAATATGAAGATAAAGTAAATAAGGAAGGTAACTGTGAAAAATGCTTTGAGCTCTAAAAGAAACGAAGGAGCCACTGTGCTCTGAAATATTGCAAAAATTATTTTCTGGTTAGCCAATAAAGGTATCACTCCTAGAATACTTTTGTCATCATTAAGCAGAAAAGTATTCACATCGATTTTTTTTGGCTAACACGGTACCACAGTAGAATTTGTTATTGTACTTGTAAAAAGTTTATTTTTAAATGGCGGTCTCACTCATTGAACTGTAAAACATCTGGTCCTGGCAAACTAGCAACATCGGTTACATGCGGCCTTCACGGGTGTAGCACTCTCACAGCATAAGACCACACACCCTGCCAGGACCCCCACTTTCATGTAAAGTGTCGGGGAATAAGAGATGAGTACTGCGCTCACGGCTACCACCCCTGCACCACGTTATGTGACTGCAAGGTCTAGAGAAGGTTTCTGCAACAATAATAATGGCTTGATGTCTTAAGAAAATCACATGGTTTGATTGAAGCTAATGAGTAGCAATAGAAGACCTTAAAGTCTTGGTTATAAACTATCCCATGTGCTAATGTATCATTCCTGAGTAGGGCACAGTTGTTGGAGAAATGCGTGGGACATCTTCCATTCTCAATATCCTTTTGCATAGCACCATTGACGCGCATACACCTTGATATTTGAATTGGTATTGTATATATTTATCTAAGTTGTCCTAATTTGTATCCAATATTTACAGATTGTATCTATATTTTACAGCGCTATTGCCAATTACTTGTTATTTATATCCATGACTTATTTTTTATGTGCTCTACTATACTTTGATGTCCAGGAAGAAGGATTGGATCTTTGCACATATTACTATATGGAGACCTGGGGTGATTCTGCAATTAACCAGTTTGTGAATTAAAATTGCTCAGTCAAGTGAATGGGTATATTTAAAAAAAATGATTAGCCCTCCGGTGCCATCTCTGTATCTTCCAAAGGATGTTAGCTTTTTAATGTCTAATGCGTAGGAGAAGTTTATAAATAATTTTTGCATATGAGGAAAATGGATGTCGCATTGATGGCAAAAACAGGCCACTTACACCAAAAATTGATGAGAATTTTATCCAGTACACTTAAGAAAAATGGTCTGATTTCTCTTGTATGCCAAAAAATGTATGTCTGAATGAGGACTAAAAATGTAGAATAGAGTCAGCTTTGATTATGGGTGCGGCATAAGTTATTACATAGGTGTAACTTTCTACATCTTGCTGGTTATTCCCGTATTAGATACTATAGGATCTGTATTTGTCTTTGTGCGGTTTTCTGTCTTGACACTTTTGGTGGTAAACACAAATCGGTTAGTAGGTGGGTTGTTCTATGTGTTTCTTTGAATGTACTTTTCCTGTAAAACATATTGTTCTGATTAAGCTGAAGACTCATTGTTAAAAAGAGTCACTGTCTAAACTTGTGCAAAAGGCTAATATCCAATTGGGAAAAGCAGTAGTAGAACACTTGTGGGTTTCCAAGTATTACAGAACAATGTATCCCATTGATCTTCTGTTTATTCCTACTGACTTCATATGAAAAAAGTAAAGTGACCGCAGTGTGAAGTTGGACTCCTAAAATGATGTCATCCAGCATTTCCAGCATCCTTAAAATGCATCGCTGAAAAGCAATAAATCAAAACCTGTATCTATAAAATCCTAAATAAAGTGCCCCATTATGGGATTAATATTGCATATTAAAAGTCTTGTTTTTACTTCTATTCCATATCCAAGCATATTAACAATAACATAACTGTTAGAAGACTTAGGTGGTCACTACACAGCTCATCTGCAGATGAAGGCAATGCTTATATGTTGCGTTTCACCTTTCATTGTAATATTAATCAAACTGATAAAAATATGGAGCTAGTTCATTCCTATTAATATTACATCATAAAATGTTCTGCATGAAGACAATGCCACCAATTTACCTGCTGGTGCCAAACAAGGAATTTATTCCTTTTAATGCAATATTTAGAAAATTTATTGCATCTGTTGTTTGAGTTTTAATGGATATTTGAGTCCTTTTTTTAAATGGTATTTTTTTTGGCTAAGATTTGTAAAAAATAAGATCCCTGGCGGTTTAGGTTAAAAGATTTCCATATTCCTTATATATTGTATAAGGTACAGTACATTGTTTATTTCTATATACCTTATATTCCTGGCATTTTAATGCCAAGATGGCAAGCATGTGGGCCCCTGAAGGTTAGTGTTGGTTTAAGGAGGGAAGTGTGCTGGAGGGAGTGAAAAAAGTGGCACTCTGACACACAGAAAGTTTTTAACTCATCTCTTTATTCTGTTAACATATTAAAACATGGAGCCGGGGAAAGCAGGGTTCCTTTAGGATGATGGCGGTTTCATATCTGAATGATGCTTCAACGGGTTCAAGTACGCTTGGATTAAGGAGTGTCAGATGGCCGCAGCTCAGGTCCTCGAGGTGAGATATGTATTATCGAGGTTGGTAGCCTCAGTGATGTAAGCCCAGGAAAGCAGGCTCTAGCACGTCTTGTGCTTAGAGAGTTAATAGGGTGTGTTCAATACTGGGATTATGAGCAGTCAGAGAGATGGGTGGGACTGGCTGCTCACATATACCCACCCTGGTGCATGATATGGCAAATAAAAGGAAATCCAGCTGAATCAATAGTGTTGTGTGTGCAAGGTGAAAAGACCAGGCTTGTGTGGCTTAGTCCCTGCTGGAGGCTGAGTAAAGGTCTATCATTTAAATGGACGAGCCAGTACTCTATATCGACTATTTATTTTCCATTTTGGTGCTGTTTTACCTTTTGCACCCAGAAGAGGCTGTTTTTGTTTTTTAAGCTAGATGGTTCACGGAAATTTAATAAACCGCATGTTAGTTTTGATCCATCGAATCAAACCGAAGTGTGTGCACTAGCGTCTACCCGAGAGCTGATCCCTTACAGGACTTATGCACATTGTAGAACCTAATGCATGGAGCCTATATAGTAACAGCTTGTATGACTCAGTTAATGTGGAGCCACAGAACCACACCGTGCTACAGGATTCTGTACAAACCACAGCCATAATTTGTCCTTATTCTTGACTCGTTAGACTTTTTTCATTGGATTCCTACTAGTCCCACTTTTATGCAGTCTCATCTAAATGATATAAGAGTTAATGAAAAAATCTCTCAATATTAGAGATGAGCAGATCATATCACAGAGGTTTGATTCAAATTTCCTGAAATTTGTGCCTCAACATGAATTTAACACTTTGAGATTTGATCTTAGATTTGTCCAATATCAAAAATCTTGCCCAACACCATTGTTGTGCCGGCTAATGTTGTTTTGTGTGGCTTCGCTTGCCTCCCCCAAATGGCCTGCATTTGTGACACCTACAGGGTACATTGGTGGTCAGTCAGAGATCAGCATTCCCAGTTGGCAGTGTTCGCTCCCCCATAATGCCTTGTAGACTCAGTTGCATTACCAGATTCCATATGTAAGTGAAACATATATATCATATTTAACATCACCAGGAGTCAATATCTCTTTGCTGGCTCAATTGTAGACTGGGCTAATGTCACTGTGCCAGGCAGCAATCGCTTCGCCACAATGCTTGTCTATTTTCTCTTGTCTATCTAATTTTTCAGTGTTTAAATTCATTCAAATTTCTTTAACGTGCATCAAATTTTGAGGGAAAATTTGTGGAACCCAGTAAATTAAAATTTCAGTAGATTCTCTCATTGCTACTCAATATAATTGCTATTGCACTGTGTCATTCTGTGACATCAGTGCAACAAGATCACACTTTAGTTTTCTTAGCAGTTTGATTTTCCTATATCACAACTTGTGGCAACATTGTATTAAATGTCTAAGTTCTACTTTTACCAAACTTCACAAGCCCAACAACCTGTCTCTGTAGTAGACCTCTGAAGGGAAGGCAATCTTGTCCTCTTCGGTCCTTTTTAGGAGCAGGTCACATTGCTGGTTATCCCCCTTCAGAGCTGGAGACATTCCTCAGGAGATAAGTTCTATCACTCTCATGCTATGTGTCAGTCCAAATGGCAACATTGTATTATTTACAAGATTCCCTGTGGCTTCCAAGATGTGACCTGGCCACATTGTATTGGTCCCAGCTGAAAAATAAACATTGTTTAGACTTTTAGGAAAGCGGAATGTTTCACAAGACGCGTTTACTCATTTTCGACCTCACTGAAGGCTTCTTACAGTAAGGAAATACCTACCTATTTAAGCTGGAATCATTTTTTTCATCACCATGAAAGACATATTAAAATTTCTGTTAACTTTGCTTGAGAAAATGGCTATAAAAACATTAAAATATCTGAAGGTCGGAACATTGGAGATCTGAGTCTGACTGTGATAATGAATAGTATAAAGATACAAATAATAAATAGAAAACACGGATTATGCATTAAAAAAAAATTTGGATGTTAAGATTAAATTTAAAGCAATGTTCAGATTACAATAATGATTGCTTGAAAGACTTGTCTTGCCTGGAGTTCCCACCCCCCACAGTTTAAATCCTATATAACAAAGACTATTAGATGACATTACAGAAAATGGATTCGAAACGCGCTTGCTGTGCGATGGTATCAAGCATAGATAGATGCTCTGTAATTTGTAAACTAGGTGAGATTAAATAGAAGATAGCATGATTATTGGTGATTGCCGCGTCCAAGTTTTGAAGCTTGTTTGAAGTATCTCAGTGGGGAAGATGTCTATTTTGGTTCAGAATAGGTGAATTTACCGCAATAAATAATTTTTCTTTTGCAATCTTGTTTCATTTCTTTTTTTTCTTCTGAGATTTAAGTATTTGCAAATCAATTGCAAATGTATTTGTCAATGTAAAAATGGTTTTCCCAGCACCTAAATAAATTCTACTGTAGACGCCTTAGCATGTATGATATCTTATATTGTAACCACAGCATATCTGGGCAGCAACATTTTTCATTTGTGGATGTGGACCGAACAAATACATAGAATATTAATGGATGAATAAAAGAAAAGTTATATTTAGATTTGTTGATCATCCTCTTTTTGTTTTCATTAGAGATGAGTGGATCAATTTGCGGATGATCACATATTTGCAATTTCACGGAAATTCAAACATTTTGAGATTGCAAGGAGTTTGTATGTTCTCCCCATGTTCTCCCCATGTTTGTGTGGGTTTCCTCTAGGTGCTTAGGTTTCCTCCCACACTCCAAACACAATCTGATAGGGAATCTAGATTGTGAGCCCAATAGGGATAGTAATGATAATGTTTGTAAAGCGCTGTGGAACTAATGGTGCTATAATATAAGTATAAAATATAGTATAAGTATAAAATAAAGGAGGCCCAGGAAGCCTTCAGAATTAAACTTGAAAAGAAACTGTCCCACAATAATACCAGGGAGGTTTGGTCAGGAATGAAACTACTGACTGGGCTTAAGGTAAGGTCTGAACATGGGGGAGGAAAACTGGGCAAGGCTAATGAGATGAACGAGTATTTCAACTGGAGGTGGAGGGGAAATGGGTGCAAATTCTGCAACATCGATATTGGAGGAGGAGCAGTCTATTTTTAGAGTATCCGAAAAGGATGTGAGGAGGCAGTTTAAGTCACTTAACATTGGTAAAGCTGCAGGACCAGATGGACTCAGCTCACGTGTCCTTAAAGTTTGAGGTTTCACATGTACCCATTCAGATGGAGACGTTTATTCTCAGCGAGGAAAGGCAAGTTTAGGACCTGGCATAAGAGAGATGCCCTAATGTGGCTACCAGGTACACATAAAATTGGCCATTTTTATGCGCTAAACGCTCTCATTTTTCATATTTCTAGTGCAGTAATGCAGTTCAATTTTCTTGTTTCATGTTTGCATGTTTTAGCACTGCAGTGTGCTGCCTTATTTACTTAACTATATACGAGTTGGCAACTTTAGGTTCAGCACCTGTTCACACTTAGTCTATGTTTGGATGTGACAGTCAGGTTTTTGAAATGTAAAACTTAAAGTTTGTGCAGACCAGCTGTGTACGATCTTTACAGTCCTATTTAATGGAAGTCTACAAACACAGAGGGTACCAGTGTTATGGAAAACTTCCTGTCTGGTGCCGGTACCCAAGACTTCTTCTCCTGCAACCCTAAATGACTATCGTCCTGTAGCATTAACATCTCACGCTATGAAGGCCTTGGAAAGATTACTTCTTGCTCACTTAAGACTGAGGGTTAATGCTTTTATTGATCCCCTTCAGCTTGCTTACCGACATAGATTGGGGGTGGATGATGCTATTCTTTCTCTGTTACATAGTGTACATTCATTTCTGGAGATTGACGGAACCACGGTGCGAGCGATGTTCTTTGATTTCTCGAGTGCATTTAATTCCCTGCAGTCACCTTTACTACACAAAAAGATGACTGATATGAAGGGTTGAGGAGGGGATGAGAAATTGGATAACTGACTACCTATCAGATCGGCCACAGTTTGTACAGATGGGAGCAGTGGTGTCAAGCAGATTACTGAGCAGTGTTGGTGCCCCCCAGGGAACGGTGCTTGCGCCCTTTCTATTCACACTGTATACTTCAGACTTTCAGTATAAATCTGATCTTTGCCACCTTTAAAAATTTTCGGATGACTCCGTGGTTGTGGGTTGTATTAGGGGAGATCGGGGGGACGAGGAATATAGAAGGGTGGTGTCGAATTTTGTGGATTGGTGCAATGGTAACGATCTACAACTAAATGTTAAGAAAACCAAGGAGTTGGTGGCCAACTATAGCAGGATTAAGTTGGAAAGCTTACCGATCACTATTGCTGGTCAGGAGGTCGAGCAGGTGGAGAGGTACAAATATGTGGGGGTCCATTTGGATAGCAAACTGGACTGGAGATGCCACTCAGAGTCTGTCTACAAGAAGTGGATGAGCAGATTGTATTTCCTAAGGAAACTGAGTTCTTTTAATGTGTGTAGCAAAATGTTAGAAATGTTCTACCAGTCTGTGGTGGCAAGTGCCATCTTTTTTGCTATCACATGCTGGGGTAGTAGTGTGCGGGCCTCTGATGCTAATAAGCTGAATAAGCTTATCAAAAAGGCAAGCTCTGCTGTCGGCTGCAATCTGGACTCTCTTGAGGAGGTAGTGGAGAGAAGAACTCTGAAAAAGTGTATGGCAATTATGAACAATAATGCACATCCATTATATGAGCTATTCATGAGACAGAAGAGCACCTTCAGTAACCGGCTAATACTTCTGAGGTGTAAGAAGGAAAAATTTAGGAAATTGTTTGTGCCAACTGCTATGGGGATGTACAACAATAACATTAGGGTTAAATCATAAAGGTGATTGTCTACTTTATTTCTTCTACTTTTCAGTTCACCCGCTGTGTATGTCCTATTCTAATGTATAATGTTCTTCTGTCAACAAACTGTCATGTCAATTAAGTAATTCATTTTATGATTTTTATGATGTAAGTTGTGCTGCTGTGATACCATAATTTACCACGGGATCAGTAAAGTGTATTGTATCGTATCGTATCGTATATAAGTGACTAAATAAATAAATTTAGAACCAATATCAAAGTGAACATAAAGCAATGATCACAATAAAGTATAAAAATAGAATTTTATTACAGAAATTATAACAAAAAAAAAAATAATACAAAAAAAGAAAAAGAAAACAACCAGTAATACTACAGCATATAAAGGATATACCGAATGAGGAGACCAGATCCATATAAATAATGAAAAATACTAGAAAAATTATATACTAAAAAAATATATATATAACCCTCCAAAGTGCAAAAGATGGATGACAGAGAAAATGGGCAATCCATCTCAGTAAAGTGCATATGCATCCATAATAAATAGTCTAATCTAGACAAAAAGTGCATAAAAACTCTGGAGCAATACTAGTACCAGTGTAAAGATGATCTGTGACCCTCAAGGACTCCGACTCCAACGTACGTTTCGCCTAAGTGGTTTTTTCAAGGAGACTTTTTAGTCTTTTTAGGCCCTGCGCTTAGTAACCCGATGTTTACCATGGTTACCAGTGAAGACATTGCTGAGTCGGCATCACACACGCCGATTCAGCGATGTCTGCGGGAGTCCAGCGACGAAATAAAGTTCTGGACTTTCTGCTCCAACCAACGATGTCACAGCAGGATCCAGATCGCTGCTGCATGTCAAACACAACGATATCGCTATCCAGGACGCTGCAACATCACGGATCGCTAGCGATATCGTTGTTAAATTGTTCAGTGTGAAGGTACCTTAAGTCTCTCTCTTCGGTAGAGTGTAATTTCTTAGGTCAGCAGGGTCCTGTCCCTCTCCTTTAAATTGTAAGCTCTTATAGCCATCAGGGTCCACTCACCTTGTCTACTGTAGATTCAGGTTACATGACCATTTTCTCACCATCAGAGTTTGATAAGAGTTTGATCAGAGTGGGATCCGATTTTCTTGGAGGTGGAGAGGAAAAAAAAGGTTGCCCACCTGCTCCATTATGTCAACCTGTGAAAATCTGACTTACATGGGCATGTGACATCCTATTCTTGGAGCAAATTGTGCATACTGAGATTTTTTTTTCTTGGGTCACTCCGTCCAAGGAAAAAAATCAGATATGTGCACATTCCAATACATTAACATGGGTATGAGCGTTATCTGTCAAAACCACGGATAACACTCATCCAATTTAAATGGACATGTGCATGAGCCTATAGTGTGTAAGCTCTTATTGTCTGCAGTGTTCAGTTTTTCTTTCTATCCTGTAGAGTGTAAGCTCTTATTGTCAGCCGTGTTCTCTCTCTCTCTTCTGTAATGCATAAGCTCTTATGGACAGCGGGGTTCTCTCTCTCTTCTGTAGTGCGTAAGCTCTTATGGTCAGCCGTGTTCTCTCTCTCTCTTTTGTAATGCATAAGCTCTTATGGTCAGTGGGTCCTCTCTCTCTTCTGTAGTGTGTAAGCTCTTATGGACAGCGGGGTTCTCTCTCTCTTCTGTAGTGCGTAAGCTCTTATGGACAGCGGGGTTCTCTCACTCATCTGTAGTGCATAAGCATAAGCTCTTATGGACTGCGGGGTTCTCTCTCTCTCTTCTGTAGTGCATAAGCTCTTATGGACAGCGGGGTTATCTCTCTCTTCTGTAGTGCGTTAGCTCTTATGGTCAGCGAGGTTCTCTCTCTTCTGTAGTGTGTAAGCTCTTATGGTCAGTGGGTCCTCTCTCTTCTGTAGTGCGTAAGCTCTTATGGTCAGCCGTGTTCTCTCTCTCTCTTCTGTAATGCATAAGCTCTTATGGTCAGTGGGTTCTCTCTCTCTCTCTCTCTCTCTTCTGTAGAGTATAAGCCTTTATGGTCAGCAGGGTTCTCGCTCTCTCTTCTGTAGTGTGTAAGCTCTTATGGTCAGCGAGGTTCTCTCTCTCTTCTGTAGAGTGTAAGCTCTTATGGTCAGTGGGTCCTCTCTCTTCTGTAGTGCGTAAGCTCTTATGGTCAGCCGTGTTCTCTCTCTCTCTTCTGTAATGCATAAGCTCTTATGGTCAGTGGGTTCTCTCTCTCTTCTGTAGAGTATAAGCTCTTATGGTCAGCAGGGTTCTCGCTCTCTCTTCTGTAGTGTGTAAGCTCTTCTGGTCAGCGGGTCCTCTCTCTCTTCTGTAGTGCGTAAGCTCTTCTGGTCAGCTGGTCCTCTCTCTCTCTTCTGTAGTGTGTAAGCTCTTATGGTCAGCGGGTCCTCTCTCTCTCTCTTCTGTAGTGCATAAGCTCTTATGGTCAGTGGGGTTCTCTCTCTCTTATGTAGAGTGTAAGCTCTTATGGTCAGCAGGGTTCTCTCTCTCTTCTGTAGAGTGTAAGCTCTTATGGTCAGCGGGGTTATCTCTCTCTCTCTTCTGTAGAATGTAAGCTCTTATGGTCAGTGGGGTTCTCTCTCTTCTGTAGAGTGTAAGTTCTTATGGTCAGCGGGGTTCTCTCTCTCTCTCTTCTGTAGTGCGTAAGCTCCTATGGTTAGCGGGGTTCTCGCTCTCTCTTCTGTAGTGCGTAAGCTCTTATGGTCATTGGGGTTCTCTCTCTCTTCTGTAGTGCGTAAGCTCTTCTGGTCAGCGGGTCCTCTCTCTCTCTTCTGTAGTGCGTAAGCTCTTCTGGTCAGCGGGTCCTCTCTCTCTCTTCTCTTGTGTGTAAGCTCTTATGGTTAGCAAGGTTCTCTCTCCTCTCTTCATGTGTATTTTATGAGCAATTACAATGTTTCCATTATTGAAATCTGTGCAAATGTATTGTCTGTAAATTTGGGGAAACTTTGGCAAAGCCAGCGAATTTGGATTCCAAAAGTTCTGCTAGTTTTTGTCTGCAATGTGTATTCAAGTGTTGTTGTTGATTTTATTGGTTATTTTTATGATGTCTGTGAGTTACATGTATTGTACAATATAATCCTGCACAGACTGTGTTATGTTGGTAAATTCCACACTTTGGAGCTGCGGCCTTGGGCTTCTTCATGAATTTGGAGCCCTCACTAGCTAAACTGTGCTCACTTTTTAAAAAGTTGGCTAAGCTGAGATAAAAGTGTACATTGCAAGTTGTGACATTCCAAACAGTTGAATACCTAAAGACATTTTTTTGGTAATCACATGCTGCTCAATATCACAGGTTTAGTTTTGAGCACCCAGTTACCAAATGGACTGATAGTAAAGGAGTTAGGCCGGCGTCACACTGGCGTTTAAAACGGCCGAGTGCAATGCGATAAAAAATCGCATTGCACTCGGACCAATGTTAACATATGGGGCTGCTCCCAGCAGCCGACTTTTTGTCAGCCGTTTTTCTCGGTCCGAGACAATCGCAGCATGCTGCGATTGTCTCGGACCGAGGAAAACTCTCAGCTCACTCGCACCCATATAAGCCTATGGGTGCGAGTGAGACAGCGCACACCACTCGGATAACATCCGAGTGCTGTGCGCTATAAGCGGACCCCAGCAATGGAGGAGATGGAGAAATTCATTTCTCCGCCTCCTCCGCAGCTGTGCTCCGATCCTCCCTGTGCGAGAGAATCGGAGCACAGACGCATGACACTCGGCTCCTGCTCTGCTGCGAGCAGGAGCTGAGTGTCATTAGCATATTGCATCCGATGATCTCGCGTCGGATGCAATATGCCAGTGTGACACCGGCCTTAGGCTATTAATAACATTTATCATGGGGGCTCTTACCACTGGTCCAACCATTGATCACAAGAACAAGGGTCCTCTGAGTGCAGTGTAATCACATGTGAGCAGAGCACTAACACCACATTCTACGAGTTCATAGAATTCCAAGATCTAGTCCATATCAAGGTTTCAATGTTGAGATATGTAGGTGAAAATATACTTAAGAGAAATATTTTTATAAAAACAATAAAACACATGTATCAAATTATGGGAGAAATAAGACAAAACATCTTATCAGGCTGAATTATCTGAGCAAATTATTGCTGTCAGAGAGATAAACTCCAGGTCTAATTCAGTAATGATCACAGATAATTTGGGTTTGTTTTATTTATAAATGACTCATGATAATTAGATGTCAAGATATAGTATTATTGAAGGTTATAAAAAAGCAGAAAATGTACATTTCTACACAAAATGTTTGAAAAAATTCCAAATTATCTTTGCAATGGAAAAAGAAATAACAGTAAACTGGACAGAGAAGAAAATATATCAGCTATGGTATCGGGTACTTTAGGTAATACTATTACGTGCTGTTTTAGTAAAGTTTTTACAGCAGATTAGATTAATAATTCTGGTAATGACTCTTATGAACATGCGCAAAATACTGCTATTTGTATATTTTATTATCCAGTGAGCATTTTATGGCCTATAAGTCTTTGTTATTCTCTTAAAGGAGAAACTTTTCCCTTAGGTCACCCATCATAGACCTTAAACTCTTCCAACCCGTCTCCTACTTTGCACTGCAGAAGCAAGAATTCTGAAACAGAAGTAAGCTGATAGAGGTCCTGGTCTAGCCTTATATCCGAAGCCATGTGGCAAAGCTATTTAAATGGGACCTTTCAGCAAATATTTTATTATAAACTGAGTACCTCCTCCAACTGTCTCTGCTCTATTGATTCTGGAACAGGTTTGCTTTTTCTTCTGTGCCCTTCCATTCCAAAGTTATGCCCCCCAGAGCTAATGTAGCAAATTTTCCCTTCAAGAAATTGGGCGTGTACCAGAGAACTTCTTTGTGGGTGTTTGTTGTTTCTGCTCAGTTGCTGGTCACTCAAAACATGGCCGCACCCACAGACAAGTTCCGTAATATACGCCCAGTTGGTTGGCACAAGAGGCCCTGATGTCATCCTCAGTGAAGAGGTTTTTTGCATGTGAAATACTGCAGGTTTAGTATAATCAGTGATACAAAAAACTGCTGTCATACCTCCGGCATGTTTTGGGCCCCAATATAAGAACCTGGTAAGTGTGCTAATGCTATAGCAGACTGCTAGATAGCTGGTATGTTTCTCAAGCAGAGTCAGTCAGAAATCAGGAACAATGCAAAAGGGTGACAATGTTTTGAACTTTTGACTTTCAGGATTCATTTCTCACCATAAACTATTGCTTCGAACGTGAGACTACCATAATTTTATAGACAATCATCTTGACTATCTCATACATAAATTTGACTTTCGACTATTTAATATATGTGATGACATAGCATTTATTCTTAATTATGTCAGATGTATATTTGAGTAAATCAAGAGACATGAGCCATAGTTCATATAAGCCTTAGCGTTGACTAAAGGCATTGTAAAGTTCACCAGTCCAAAGTATTTGGATGCGCTGATTCCGCACAGTTCAATGAACACATGCGGAATCACCTGCGTTCAAAAGCCGGCTAGTGCTTTGGTTGCAACGGACATGTGCTGCGTCCAAATCACTGCTGATTACTGACTGTGGGAACATACCTTGTAGTGAGCCAACATGTTGACTGCAATATTTTACCTGTACGTCCACCTCTTGGCTTTTGAATGGATGAACTTCTTTTTGTACTCTTTTAACTGTCATGGCTAGTGTTGAGCATTCCGATATCGGGTATCGGCCGATATTCGCTGTATCGGAATTCCGATACCGAGTTCCGATACTTTTGCGATATCGGATACTGGAATCGGAAGTTCCTATAGTGCAATGATGTACTATAATGGAGTGTGGGCGATGCGTGGGCGGAAACTGTGTGGTGTGTGCGGGCGGGGTTTGTGCGTGACCGTGGGGGGTCTGTTCGTGCCTGCCGGGGCTCTGTGTGTGTGTGTCGGGGCTCTGTGCATGTGTGCCGGTGCTCTGTGATAGATGTATCTATCCATATATCTGGCTGCTTTCACACATCAGGTTTTTGCCGTCAGGCACAATCCGGCGAGTTTTGAAAAAAATGGATCCGTTTTTTTCCGACGGATCCATTTTTTTACGCCAGATCTGTTTTTTTTTCAGCCAGATCCGTTTTTTCCACCGATCCATTTTTTCGGCAGGATCCGTTTTTTTCCCGCCGCATGCGTTTTTTTTCTTCCGGATCCGTTTTTTTTCCGCCGGATCCGTTTTTTTCTTCTGGATCTGTTTTTTTCTGCTGGATCCATTTTTTTCAAAACTCGCCGGATTGTGCCTGATGGCAAAAACCTGATGTGTGAAAGCAGCCAGATATATGGATAGATACATCTATGTATCTATAGATAGATATATCCATAGATGTATAATAGGAAGGCCGATGTTTCTAAGGCTACTTTCACACTTGCGTTTTTAGCAATCCGTCGCAATCCGTCGTTTTTGGGAAAAAACGGATCCTGCAAATGTGCTCGCAGGATGCGTTTTTACCCATAGACTTGTATTAGCGATGGATCGCGACGGATGGCCACACGTGGCGTTCGTCGTGCAACAGATCCATCGTGTTTTGGCGGACCGTCGTCACAAAACACGCTCAAGTGAAGGTTTTTTTGTCCGTCGCATCCGCCATTTTCTACCACACATGCACGGACGAAACTCCACCCCCTCCTCCCCAGACTTCAGAATGGGCAGTGGATGCATTGAAAAACTGCATCCGCTGCCCACATCGTGCACAAATTTTACAACGTGCGTCAGTACGTTGGCTTGACGCATAGTGACGGACCCTGTTGTGAATTCTGTTGTCGGGCTCCCTCCTGTGGTCATGAATGGTACTTCGGCTGGTTCTGTCCATGGACTTCCTCTGGTGGGTGTTTCTGAGTTTCCTTCCACAGCTGACAGGGTCAATTCGTTAGCTGGCTGCTCTATTTAACTCCACTTAGATCTTTGCTCCATGCCACCTGTCAATGTTCCAGTATTGGTCTAGTTCACTCCTGGATCGTTCTTGTGACCTGTCTTCCCAGCAGAAGCTAAGTTCCAGCTTGTATTTCTTTGGTTTGCTATTTTTCTGTCCAGCTTGCTATTTTTACTGTTGTCTTGCTCTGGGACGCAGAGGGAGCGCCTCCGCACCGTGAGTCGGTGCGGAGGGTCTTTTTGCGCCCTCTGCGTGGTCTTTTTGTAGGTTTTTGTGCTGACCGCAAAGTGACCTTTCCTATCCTCGGTCTGTTCAGTAAGTCGGGCCTCACTTTGCTAAATCTATTTCAGCTCTGTGTTTGTATTTTCATCTTTACTCACAGTCATTATATGTGGGGGGCAGCCTTTTCCTTTGGGGAATTTCTCTGAGGCAAGGTAGGCTTTATTTTTCTATCTTCAGGGCTAGCTAGTTCCTTAGGCTGTGCCGAGTTGCATAGGGAGCGTTAGGCGCAATCCACGGCTATTTCTAGTGTGTTTGATAGGATTAGGGATTGCGGTCAGCAGAGTTCCCACGTCCCAGAGCTCGTCCTTTATTATCAGTAACTATCAGGTCATTCCGTGTGCTCTTAACCACCAGGTCCATTATTGTCCTGACCACCAGGTCATAACAGTACAGGTGGCCCAAAGTACTAATGCATCTCAATAGAGGGATAAGAGAAGTTCTGAGACCATTTTTTTTTCTTTGCAGTGTGTTTTGTCTCTCTTTTCTCCTTTACCTCTGGGTGGTTCAGGACACTGGTGTAAACATGGACATTCAAGGTCTGTCCTCTTGGATGGATAATCTCACTACAAGGGTACAAAACATTCAAGATTTTGTGGTTCAGAATCCGATGTCAGAGCCTAGGATTCCAATTCCTGATTTGTTTTTTGGTGATAGATCTAAGTTCTTGAATTTCAAAAATAATTGTAAATTGTTTCTTGCCTTGAAACCTCGCTCCTCAGGTGACCCTGTTCAACAAGTAAAGATCATTATTTCTTTGTTACGTGGAGACCCTCAAGACTGGGCATTTTCCCTTGCGCCAGGAGATCCGGCATTGCGTGATGTTGATGCGTTTTTCCTGGCGCTTGGATTGCTTTATGACGAACCTAATTCAGTGGATCAGGCAGAGAAAATCTTGCTGGCTCTGTGTCAGGGTCAGGATGAAGCGGAGATATATTGTCAGAAGTTTAGAAAGTGGTCTGTGCTCACTCAGTGGAATGAATGTGCCCTGGCAGCAGTCTTCAGAAAGGGTCTCTCTGAAGCCCTTAAGGATGTCATGGTGGGGTTTCCCATGCCTGCTGGTCTGAATGAGTCTATGTCCTTGGCCATTCAGATCGATCGACGCTTGCGTGAGCGTAAAGCTGTGCACTATTTGGCGGTACTATCTGAGCATGGGCCTGAGCCTATGCAATGTGATAGGACTTTGACCAGAGCTGAACGGCAAGAACACAGACGTCGGAATGGGCTATGTTTTTACTGTGGTGATTCCACTCATGCTATCTCCGATTGTCCTAAGCGCACTAAGCGGTTCACTAGGTCTGCCACCATTGGTACGGTACAGTCTAAATTTCTATTGTCTGTTACTCTGATTTGCTCTTTGTCATCCTATTCTGTTATGGCATTTGTGGATTCAGGCGCTGCCCTGAATTTGATGGACTTGGAGTATGCTAGGCGCTGTGGTTTTTTCTTGGAGCCCTTGCAGTATCCTATTCCATTGAGAGGAATTGATGCTACGCCTTTGGCCAAGAATAAGCCTCAGTACTGGACCCAATTGACCATGTGCATGGCTCCTGCACATCAGGAGGATATCCGCTTTCTGGTGTTGCATAATCTGCATGATGTGGTCGTTTTGAGGTTACCATGGCTACAGGTTCATAATCCAGTATTGGACTGGAAATCTATGTCTGTGTCCAGCTGGGGTTGCCAGGGGGTACATGGTGATGTTCCATTTTTGTCTATTTCGTCTTCCACTCCTTCTGAAGTTCCAGAGTTTTTGTCGGATTATCGGGATGTATTTGATGAGCTCAAAGCCAGTGCCCTACCTCCTCATAGGGATTGCGATTGTGCAATTAATTTGATTCCTGGTAGTAAGTTTCCTAAGGGCCGATTGTTCAATTTATCTGTGCCAGAACACGCCGCTATGCGGAGTTATATAAAGGAATCCTTGGAGAAAGGCCATATTCACCCGTCGTCATCACCGTTAGGAGCAGGGTTCTTTTTTGTGGCCAAGAAGGATGGTTCTTTAAGACCTTGTATTGATTACAGCCTTCTTAATAAAATTACAGTCAAATTTCAGTATCCTTTGCCGTTGCTGTCTGATTTGTTTGCTCGTATTAAAGGGGCTAGTTGGTTCACCAAGATAGATCTTCGAGGGGCGTATAATCTTGTGCGTATTAAACAAGGCGATGAATGGAAAACAGCATTTAATACGCCCGAGGGCCATTTTGAGTACCTGGTTATGCCATTCGGGCTTTCCAATGCTCCATCAGTATTTCAGTCCTTTATGCATGACATCTTCCGAGAGTACCTGGATAAATTCCTGATTGTGTATTTGGATGATATTTTGGTTTTTCGGATGATTGGGAGTCTCATGTGAAGCAGGTCAGAATGGTGTTCCAGGTCCTTCGTGCGAATTCCTTGTTTGTGAAGGGGTCAAAGTGTCTCTTTGGATTTCAGAAGGTTTCATTTTTGGGGTTCATTTTTTCCCCTTCTACTATCGAGATGGACCCTGTTAAAGTCCAGGCCATTTACAATTGGACTCAGCCGACATCTGTGAAGAGCCTGCAAAAGTTCCTGGGCTTGGCTAATTTTTATGACTGATTTGACCAAGAAGGGTGCTGATGTGGTCAATTGGTCTTCTGCAGCTGTAGAGGCTTTTCAGGAGTTGAAGCGTCGTTTTTCTTCTGCCCCTGTGTTGTGCCAGCCAGATGTTTCGCTTCCGTTTCAGGTCGAGGTTGATGCTTCTGAGATTGGAGCAGGGGCTGTTTTGTCGCAAAGAAGTTCTGATGGCTCGGTGATGAAACCATGTGCCTTCTTTTCTAGAAAATTCTCACCTGCTGAGCGCAATTATGATGTTGGCAATCGAGAGTTGTTGGCCATGAAATGGGCATTCGAGGAGTGGCGACATTGGCTTGAAGGAGCTAAACATCGCGTGGTGGTCTTGACGGATCACAAGAATTTGACTTATCTCGAGTCTGCCAAACTGTTGAATCCTAGACAGGCTCAATGGTCGCTCTTTTTCTCCCATTTTGATTTTGTGGTTCCATACCTTCCGGGATCTAAGAATGTGAAGGCTGATGCCCTGTCAAGGAGTTTTGTGCCTGACTCTCCGGGTGTTCAGGAGCCGGCGGGTATTCTTAAAGAGGGGGTAATTTTGTCTGCCATCTCCCCTGATTTGCGGCGCGTGCTGCAGAAGTTTCAGGCTGATAGACCTGATTGTTGTCCTACGGAGAAACTGTTTGTCCCTGATAGATGGACTAGTAGAGTTATCTCTGAGGTTCATTGTTCGGTGTTGGCTGGTCATCCTGGAATCTTTGGTACCAGAGATTTGGTGGCTAGACCCTTTTGGTGGCCTTCTTTGTCACGGGATTTGCGTTCCTTTGTGCAGTCCTGTGGGACTTGTGCTCGGGCTAAGCCCTGCTGTTCTCGTGCCAGTGGGTTGCTTTTGCCCTTGCCGGTCCCGAAGAGGCCCTGGACGCATATTTCCATGGATTTTATTTCTGATCTCCCTGTTTCTCAAAGGATATCGGTCATTTGGGTGGTTTGTGATCGCTTCTCTAAGATGGTCCATTTGGTACCCTTGTCTAAATTGCCTTCCTCCTCTGATTTGGTGCCATTGTTTTTCCAGCATGTGGTTCGTTTGCATGGCATTCCGGAGAACATCGTCTCGGACAGGGGTTCCCAGTTTGTTTCAAGGTTTTGGCGGTCCGTTTGTGCTAAGATGGGCATTGATTTGTCTTTTTCTTCGGCTTTTCCATCCTCAGACTAATGGCCAAACCGAACGAACTAATCAGACTTTGGAGACATATCTGAGATGATTTGTTTCTGCTGATCAGGATGATTGGGTGTCCTTTTTGCCTTTGGCTGAGTTCGCCCTCAATAATCGGGCCAGCTCGGCTACTTTGGTTTCTCCTATTTTCTGCAATTCTGGTTTCCATCCTCATTTCTCTTCAGGGCAGGTTGAGTCTTCGGACTTGTCCTGGTGTGGATACTGTGGTGGACAGGTTGCAGCAGATTTGCACTCATATTGTGGACAATTTGACATTGTCCCAGGAGAAGGCTCAATGTTTCGCTAACCGCCGGCGCTGTGTTGGTCCCCGACTTCGGGTTGGGGATTTGGTTTGGTTGTCATCTCGTCATGTTCCTATGAAGGTTTCCTCTCCTAAGTTTAAGCCTCGTTTCATTTGGCCATATAAGATTTCTGAAATTCTTAATCCTGTGTCATTTCGTTTGGACCTTCCAGCTTCTTTTGCCATCCATAATGTGTTCCATAGGTCGTTGTTGCGGAGATACGTGGCGCCTATGGTTCCCTCCGTTGATCCTCCTGCCCCGGTGTTGGTCGAGGGGGAGTTGGAGTATGTGGTGGAAAAGATCTTGGATTCTCGTGTTTCGAGACGGAAACTCCAGTACCTGGTCAAGTGGAAGGGTTATGGTCAGGAGGATAATTCCTGGGTTTTTGCCTCTGATGTTCATGCTGCCGATCTAGTTCGTGCCTTTCATTTGGCTCATCCTGATCGGCCTGGGGGCTCTGGTGAGGGTTCGGTGACCCCTCCTCAAGGGGGGGGTACTGTTGTGAATTCTGTTGTCGAGCTCCCTCCTGTGGTCATGATTGGTACTTCGGTGAGTTCGGTCCGTGGGCTCCCTCTGGTGGCTGTGAGTGGAGCTGCTGCTTCTGAGGTTCCTTACACAGGTGACGTGGTTTATCCTTTGGTTGGCTTCTCTACTTAACTCCACTCAGATCGTTTCTCCATGCCAGCTGTCAATGTTTTAGCATTGGTTCAGTTCGCTCCTGGATCTGTCTGGTGTCCTGTCTTCTCCTGCAGAAGCTAAGTTCCTGATTGTTATTATTGTTCTTGTTTCTTTGTCCAGCTGGTTATCTTGATTTTGTTTTGCTAGCTGGAAGCTCAGGGATGCAGGGTGGCACCCCCGCACCGTGGGTCGGTGCGGAGGACCCTTTTGCACACTCTGCGTGGTCTTTTGTAGGTTTTTGTGCTGACCGCAAAGATTCCTTTCCTATCCTCTGTCTATTTAGTAAGTCGTGCCTCCCTTTGCTGAAACCTATCTCATTTCTGCATTTGTGACTTTCATCTTTACTCACAGTCATTACATGTGGGGGGCTGCCTATTCCTTTGGGGAATTTCTCTGAGGCAAGGTAGGCTTTATTTTCTTCTCTAGGGCTAGCTAGCTCTTAGGCTGTGACGAGGCGCCTAGGGAGCGTCAGGAGCGCTCCACGGCTATTTTTAGTGTGTGCGATAGGATTAGGGCTTGCGATCAGCAGAGCTCCCACATCCCAGAGCTAGTCCTGTATGAGTTTAACTATCAGGTCGGGTGCTCCTAACCACCAGGTCATAACATAAAGATGGAAATAGGAATTCTACATTGCCTCAGAGCAGAACCCCAAAGGATAGGCAGCCCCCCACAAATATTGGCGGTGAGTCGGAGAGGAAAAAACATACACAGGCAGAAAAACAGGATTTAGCACAGGAGGCCACTCTAGCTAAATAGGACAGGATAGGAAAGAGCTCTGTGCGGTCAGTATTAAAACCCTTCAAAAATATCCACAGCAGAATATACAAAAACTTCCTACATCTAACTAAAGATGTAGGAGCGTATATCTGCAACTCCAGCGAATCCTACAATCAGAGCAGGAATACAAACAAAAACAAGCACACAGCAGTGTGCCACAGACACAAAAACCAAACACTTATCTTTGCTGAATTTGGCAGCTAAGCAGGAGAAGCCAGAAAGTGATCCAACACTTCACATGGAACATTGATAACTGGCAAGGGCTAATGAATCCTGCACACCTAAATATCCCAGTCAGAATTGTAATCAGCAGATACACCTGGCCAGGACTGCGACTCAGAGACAACTGCATTCCCACCTACAACCACTGGAGGGAACCCAAGAGCAGAATTCACAACAGTACCCCCCCTTGAGGAGGGGTCACCAAACCCTCACCAGGGCCCCCAGGACGATCAGGATGAGCCAGGTGAAAGGCACGGACCAAATCAGCAGCATGGACATCAGAGGCAAAAACCCAAGAATTATCCTCCTGGCCATAACCATTCCATTTGACCAGGTACGGAAGCTTCTACCTCGAAAAACGGGAATCCAAAATCTTCTCAACAACATATTCCAACTCCCCATCAACCAACACAGGGGCCGGAGGATCAACAGAGGGAACAACAGGCTCCACATATTTCCACAACAAAGATCTATGGAAGACATTATGGATAGCAAAAGAGGCCGGAAGCGCCAGTCGAAAAGACACCGGATTAATAATCTCAGAAATCCTATAAGGACCAATAAACCGAGGCTTAAACTTAGGAGAAGAAACCTTCATAGGAACATGACGGGAAGACAACCAGACCAGATCCCCAACCCGAAGCCGGGAACCAACACACCGACGACGATTAGCAAAACGTTGAGCCTCCTCTTGAGACAACACCAAATTGTCCACCACATGAGCCCAAATCTGCTGCAACCTGTCCACCACAGAATCCACACCAGGACAGTCAGAAGGCTCAACCTGCCCAGAAGAAAAACGTGGATGAAAACCAAAATTACAAAAGAAAGGCGAATCCAAGGTAGCCGAACTAGCCCAATTATTAAGGGCAAACTCGGCCAATGGCAAGAAAGCCACCCAATCATCCTGATCAGCAGACACAAAGCATCTCAAATAAGTCTCCAAAGTCTGATTGATTCGCTCGGTCTCGCCATTTGTCTGAGGATGAAATGCAGAAGAAAAAGACAAATCAATGCCCAGCCTAGCACAAAAGGCCCGCCAAAACCTAGAAACAAACTGGGAACCTCTGTCGGACACAATATTCTCCGGAATACCATGCAAACGAACCACATGCTGAAAAAACAACGGAACCAAATCTGAAGAGGAAGGCAATTTAGGCAAAGGCACCAAATGAACCATCTTAGAGAACCGGTCACAAACAACCCAGATAACAGACATCTTCTGGGAGACCGGAAGATCAGAAATAAAATCCATCGAAATATGCGTCCACGGCCTCTCAGGGACTGGCAATGGCAAAAGCAACCCACTAGCACGGGAACAACAAGGCTTGGCCCGCGCACAAGTCCCACAGGACTGCACAAAAGAACGCACATCACGCGACAATGAAGGCCACCAAAAAGACCTACCAACCAAATCTCTGGTACCAAAAATGCCAGGATGACCAGCCAACATGGAACAATGAACCTCAGAAATCACTCTACTAGTCCATCTGTCAGGAACAAACAGTTTCCCCACAGGACAACGGTCAGGTTTGTGAGCCTGAAATTCCTGAAGAACCCGTTGTAAATCAGGGGAAATGGCAGAAAGGACCACCCCCTCTTTCAGGATACCGACCGGCTCTAAGACCTCAGGGGAATCAGGCAAAAAACTCCTAGAGAGGGCATCAGCCTTAATATTCTTAGAACCCGGAAGGTACGAGACCACGAAATCAAAACGGGAAAAAAACAAGGACCATCGAGCCTGTCCAGGATTCAGTCGTTTAGCAGACTCGAGGTAAATCAAATTCTTATGATCGGTCAAGACCACAATACGGTGCTTAGCTCCCTCAAGCCAATGTCGCCACTCCTCACATGCCCACTTCATATCCAACAACTCCCGATTGCCGACATCATAATTGCGTTCAGCAGGCGAAAACTTACGGGAAAAGAAGGCACACGGTTTCATTAAGGAACCAACAGGATCCCTCTGAGACAAAACGGCCCCTGCCCCAATCTCAGAAGCGTCAACCTCAACCTGAAACGGAAGAGAAACATCCACTTGGCGCAACACCGGAGCAGAAGTAAATCGACGTTTAAGCTCCTGAAATGCAGAGACACCTAGTAACTAAAGCGGGGGCACCACATATGGACCGGGGATCCAACCAAGTCTATATAATGCTAAACCAAAGAAACAAGACAAGAAATAGACCATAAATGGGGATCACCCAAGGCAATGGATTGAATATGCAAAAAATATACAATCTTTATTGAAATAATATATAAGGACATACAAAACACCACAAAGAGCACACAAATTTAAAAACATTTAAAAATGGTCACACATAGGACCTATATACATATGCACTCGGCTCACAATAGAACCCTCCCCCTTGTACGACACCACCCACACCCTGATAATGATGTTGAGCTAATAGTGTATGCAATATGGGACATCTGCATGAACAGCACCAAACAAATCTTGGGGCAATAATATTGCCCAAAACAAGATGGATACCAGCGACCAAATACCTAACATCAACAGGCTAATTTATGACATGAGTGAACAGATGTATGTGGATGTATTAAACAATATAGGAGCAACATGAACGGAAATCATATCACACATGTGTGCAAAGAATAGATTGGGTTCTAGACCACAATGATGACAGAAAACATTGCCCACTATAATATATAACAATATATGATCACTAGATGGACTATATAGCAGTTCCACTAATCAAAAAAAAAAAAACCTAAAACATAACATGCCATAGACCCCTGTGATAAGGCGCATAGAAAACCTGTTGAAATATAGGACTATCAATAGCCAAATGGCATAAAGCTGGTAGGCAAACCCAAGTGCTGTTAGAGCCCCGAATGCAGTTAGGGGGGTGCCGACAGGAGGAGCAGAGACCCGACGCGTGTCGCCACACCAGTGGCTTCGTCAGACGCCTGACGAAGCCACTGGTGTGGCGACACGCGTCGGGTCTCTGCTCCTCCTGTCGGCACCCCCCTAACTGCATTCGGGGCTCTAACAGCACTTGGGTTTGCCTACCAGCTTTATGCCATTTGGCTATTGATAGTCCTATATTTCAACAGGTTTTCTATGCGCCTTATCACAGGGGTCTATGGCATGTTATGTTTTAGGTTTTTTTTTTTTTGATTAGTGGAACTGCTATATAGTCCATCTAGTGATCATATATTGTTATATATTATAGTGGGCAATGTTTTCTGTCATCATTGTGGTCTAGAACCCAATCTATTCTTTGCACACATGTGTGATATGATTTCCGTTCATGTTGCTCCTATATTGTTTAATACATCCACATACATCTGTTCACTCATGTCATAAATTAGCCTGTTGATGTTAGGTATTTGGTCGCTGGTATCCATCTTGTTTTGGGCAATATTATTGCCCCAAGATTTGTTTGGTGCTGTTCATGCAGATGTCCCATATTGCATACACTATTAGCTCAACATCATTATCAGGGTGTGGGTGGTGTCGTACAAGGGGGAGGGTTCTATTGTGAGCCGAGTGCATATGTATATAGGTCCTATGTGTGACCATTTTTAAATGTTTTTAAATTTGTGTGCTCTTTGTGGTGTTTTGTATGTCCTTATATATTATTTCAATAAAGATTGTATATTTTTTGCATATTCAATCCATTGCCTTGGGTGATCCCCATTTATGGTCTATTTCTTGTCTTGTTTCTTTGAAATGCAGAGACAGCCGCAGAGGACCAATTCACCACATCAGCGCCTTTCTTCGTCAAATCGGTCAAGGGTTTAACCACGCTGGAAAAATTAGCAATGAAACGGCGATAAAAATTTGCAAAACCCAAAAATTTCTGAAGGCTCTTCACGGATGTGGGCTGAATTCAATCATGAATGGCCTGAACCTTAACCGGATCCATCTCTATAGATGAGGGAGAAAAAATAAAGCCCAAAAAAGAAACCTTCTGCACCCCAAAGAGACACTTAGACCCTTTCACAAACAAAGCATTGTCACGGAGGATCTGAAATACCATCCTGACCTGTTGCACATGAGACTCCCAATCATCGGAAAAAATCAAAATATCGTCCAAATATACAATCAAGAATTTATCAAGATAAGTCCGGAAGATATCATGCATGAAGGACTGAAAAACAGATGGAGCATTAGAGAGTCCGAATGGCATCACAAGGTATTCAAAATGGCCTTCGGGCGTGTTAAACGCAGTTTTCCATTCATCACCCTGCTTAATACGAACAAGATTATATGCCCCTCGAAGGTCAATCTTCGTAAACCAACTAGCTCCCTTAATCCTAGCAAACAAATCGGAAAGCAAAGGTAAAGGGTATTGAAACTTGACCGTGATTTTATTCAAGAGGCGATAATCTATACAGGGTCTCAAGGAACCATCTTTTTTAGCAACAAAAAAGAACCCCGCTCCCAACGGTGAAGAAGTTGGTCGAATATACCCTTTCTCCAAAGACTCCTTAATATAGCTCCGCATGGCGGTATGTTCAGGCACAGACAGGTTGAAAAGTCGACCCTTAGGAAACTTACAGCCTGGAATCAAGTCAATAGCACAATCGCAGTCCCTGTGCGGTGGAAGGAAACTGGACTTGGGCTCATCGAATACATCCTGAAAATCAGACAAAAACTCTGGTATTTCAGAAGAGGAAGAAGAGGAGATTGACATCAAAGGAACATCATTATGAACCTCCTGACAACCCCAACTAGTCACAGACATGGACTTCCAATCCAACACAGGATTATGTACCTGCAACCACGGAAAACCCAGCACGATAGCATCATGCAAGTTATGCAACACCAGAAATCGACAATCTTCCTGATGGGCTGGCGCCATGCGCATGGTCACCTGTGTCCAAAACTGGGGCTTATTTTTAGCCAAGGGTGTAGCATCAATGCCCCTTAAAGGAATAAGGTTCTGCAAAGGCTGTAAGGGAAAACCACAATGCTTGGCAAACTCAAAGTCCATTAAATTCAAGGCAGCGCCTGAATCCACAAACGCCATGACAGAAAATGATGACAATGAGCAGATCAAGGACACAGATAACAAAAATTTAGGTTGTACAGTACTGATGGTAATTGAACTGGCGATCCTCTTTGTCCGCTTAGGGCAGACAGAAATGACATGAGAAGCGTCGCCACAATAATAACACAACCTATTTTTACATCTGAAACCTTGTCGTTCCATTCTAGACAGAATTCTATCACACTGCATAGGCTCAGGAATTTGCTCTGAGGATAACGCCACAGCGCGCACAGTTCTGCGCTCCCGTAAGCGTCGGTCAATCTGAATGGCCAGAGACATAGAATCACTCAGACCGGAAGGTGTGGGAAACCCCACCATAACATCTTTAACGGATTCAGAAAGCCCCTTCTGAAAATTGCCGCCAAAGCATCATTATTCCATTTAGTCAACACAGACCATTTTCTGAATTTCTGAAAATACAATTCTGCCGCCTCTTGACCCTGAGACAGGGCCAACAAGGTCTTCTCAGCTTGATCCACAGAATTAGGTTCATCATATAATAATACCAAAGCCTGAAAAAAGGAGTCAATATTAAACAAAGCCGGATTCCCAGATTCCAGGGAGAACGCCCAATCCTGCGGGTCGCCACGCAGCAGGGAGATTACGATTTTTACCTGCTGAATGGAATCACCAGAGGATCGAGGTCTCAGAGCAAAAAACAGTTTACAGTTTTTTTAAAACTCAAAAATTTGGACCTGTCACCAGAAAACAAATCAGGAGTAGGAATATTCGGTTCTAAAGCAGGAGTCTGAACAATATAATCAGAAATACCCTGCACCCTAGCAGCAAGCTGGTCTACACGAGAAGCTAATTCCTGAACATTCATGCTTGCACAAGGCTCCTCAGCCACCCAGATATTAAGAGGGAAGAGAACACAAAACAGACTGGAGAAAAAAAATGGCTCAAGACCTTTCTTCCCTTCTTCTGAGATGCATTTAACTCATTGGTGGCCAGTTGTACTGTTATGATCCGGTGACCTTGGAGCAGCATGAGAACTTTCACTGGAGTAGGTGGTCACTATACTGACCGCAATTCTAAACTTAACACCGCAACTAGAAGTAGCCGAGGAGTGTACCTAACAATCCAAGACACCTCGTCACAGCCGGATGACTAAATACCCCTAAAGATGGAAATAGGAATTTTACCTTGCCTCAGAGCAGAACCCCAAAGGATAGGCAGCCCCCCACAAATATTGGCGGTGAGTCGGAGAGGAAAAAACATACACAGGCAGAAAAACAGGATTTAGCACAGGAGGCCACTCTAGCTAAATAGGACAGGATAGGACAGAGTTCTGTGCGGTCAGTATTAAAACCCTTCAAAAATATCCACAGCAGAATATACAAAAACTTCCTACATCTAACTAAAGATGTAGGAGCGTATATCTGCAACTCCAGCGAATCCTACAATCAGAGCAGGAATACAAACAAAAACAAGCACACAGCAGTGTGCTACAGACACAAAAACCAAACACTTATCTTTGCTGAATTTGGCAGCTAAGCAGGAGAAGCCAGAAAGTGATCCAACACTTCACAAGGAACATTGACAACTGGCAAGGGCTAATGAATCCTGCACACCTAAATATCCCAGTCAGAATTGTAATCAGCAGATACACCTGGCCAGGACTGCGACTCAGAGACAACTGCATTCCCACCTACAACCACTGGAGGGAACCCAAGAGCAGAATTCACAACATGCATCACTGAAAGGTTACCTTAGGACAAAGTCTCACTTTATGGCAATTGCTGCGTGGGAAAATTTCTCATACAGCAATGCCAAAAGTGAGACTAGGGATTATTTTTTTTACAGCGGTGGAGGAATACAGAGCGTAAGGATACCTTCCTCCCGTCATTATGTTCCTGGAGCCCCTAGAGAGCGTTTGCATCAGCTGTGCTGCCGTTCTCTACGGGAGATCGTCGTGGGACACTCGTGGATTTCTGCGGACAGGGAGTATGTTGGTTGTTTGTTATTTTCATATTTTTTTACAGATGACACTGGCTTCGGGGAACAAAGTGACAAGTAATGGTGAGTATGAACTCTATGTTTAATGTACTGTATGTCTGGATGTATGTACTGTATATAATGTATGAATTTATTGTATGCAGTATGTATGTAGTATGTATGTAGTATGTATGTAGCATGTATGTAGTATGCATGTAGCATGCATGTAGTATATATGCTATTTTTTTTCATTCAACACATTAGCCGGATGATGGGACTACTACTGTCCCATCATTGGCTAATGTTTCAATCACTGTCACTGTAGTAGGAATCGTCCGATGGGACTTCTAGTCCCATCGGACGATGCCTGCACACAGGCATAGAGCCCCGGCATGCTGCACAGAGCCCCGGCACGCCGCACAGAGCCCCGGCACGCCGCACAGAGCCCCAGCACACTGCACAGAGCCCCGGCACGCCGCAGAGAGCCCCGGCACGCCGCACAGAGCCCCGACACACACGCACAGAGCCCCGCACACCACACAGAGCCCCAGCACACACGCACAGAGCCCCGCACGCCGCACAGAGCCCCGGCACGCCGCACAGAGCCCCGGCACACCACACAGAACCCCAGCAGGCCCGCACAGACCCCCGGCAGGCACGCACAGACCTCTGGCAGGCACGCACAGACCCCTGAGAGGCCCGTACAGATCCCCGGCAGGCCCGCAGAGACCCCACCTGCACACACAGACACGCACAGTGTCCGCCCACGCACTGCCTACACTCTTCCCCCCTCCGGAACAGGATGTAGAAGGACAGAAAGGGCTTTTTTACATTCCGATATTTGTGTCCCAATGACTTGCATTAGTATCGGCGATATCCGATATTTTTGGGATATCGGCCGATCCAATCTGATACCGATACTTCTGGATATCATAAGGTATCGCTCAACACTAGTCATGATACTCACATGATGCACTTTAGCAATTTTCTTGGCCGAGAGAAAGCTGTTGATGAGTTGGATAATGCTACTTCTTTTTTCTTGTGAAACCTTCATGGCTGCTCCTCAACTCAAACCAATGACCTTTTGCTTCGGAATCAACCTATAACACACTGAGCTATTAGGGAATGTGAAAACAGGTTGTAATTTGTAGCATATAGGAAGAAAAAGATTTTTCCACCACCAGGAGCAATACCGTATCAATGCAGTGACATGACAAGAATCTGCGTAACTAATCATATGCTAAATAGTTGCAAGTCAAATGTATGTATGAGATAGTTAAGATGATTGTTTATAAAATGATGTTGGCCATTTGGTGAGTCATTTGGATGGTAGATGTTCAAAGCAGTAGTGGATGGTGAGATAAGGAGCACACATGAAGTATTTGCTGCAGACATATCTGTATCAAAAAAGTGTTTCTTGGAAAGAATAACACTACATAAGAAAACATTTTTTGATGCTTTTTTAATGTATTTTTACCTATTCATGAAGCCACGTTATTATTCTTATTATTTATTATTATTTATCTATATAGCGCCATTAATTCCATGATGCTGTACATGAGAAAAGGGGTTACAGATAACATTTACAGTAAACAAATTTACAATGCAGACTGGTGCAGAGGGGAGAGGACCCTGTCCTTACGGACTTACATTCTATGGGATAATGGGGAGGAGACAAAAGGTCGGGGCAGCGGCAGCTCTACTGGTGGCGAGGCGGCAGAAGGGTTATTGCAGGCTGTAGGCTTTCCTGAACAGATGAGTTTTCAGGTTCCGTCTGAAGGATCCGAGGGTGGTGGATAATCGGACGTATTGAGGCGTGGAGTTCCAGAGGCTGGGGGATATTCGGGAGAAATCTTGGAGGCAGTTGTGTGAGGAACTAATAAGTGTGGAGGAGAGTAGGAGGTCTTGGGAGGACCAAAGATTACGTGAGGGAAGATATTGGGAGATTAGTTCAGAGATATAGGGAGGGGACAGGTTGTGGATGGCTTTCACAAGTTTGGTATTTGGTGAGGTTTTTTACCTCATTATTTATAAACCAAAACCAGGAGTGGATGATAAATACAGAAGTAGTGATGTGTTTCTATTATACTTTTCTTCTGATTGTTTCACTCTTGTTTTTGGCTTACACATACTGATGACCAAATGCTGTGAACATGGCCAAAAAATTGACATGTTACAGATTCAAACTGCTTCAAAACTGGAAACACAAAAAAGCATCATGTGCATGAGATCTCAGAAATGCTGCATTTTTCACGGCAAAAACGAGTGAGGAAAAAGCGGATAAAGACTTGACGTTTTAACATTCCATTAGTTTACGTTCACATGTTGTGTTTTGCAGTGTTTTTTTTTTTCAGCAGCCAAAACCTGCTCTCTTGGCAGTAAAAATGATGTGTTCAAAATGCCTGGATGTCAGTTCTTTTGCAGCGTTTTTCTTTGTGGCATTTGTTGACATTTATTTTCGGTGCGGATTACCTGTATGATTTGTCTACAGTACATGCTTAATAAAGTAAGTTTTATTCACAATAAATGCTGCAAAAAAGCCCTGCAAAAAAAGCGATCTTAATAAACAAACACCCTGCAGAATACTCACCTATTTAGACTTCTGTAAAAGAATTACTTGGCTTAGCATATGATAAAGACATAAGTTGTATAATTTGTATTTTATTGCACTACTGATAGCAAAAAAACTTTTCAAAAATGTTCATATCAGATGAATACAAAATGTAATGACGTCATTACGACTATATATATATATTAAATTATTAACAATATACACAAAGTGAATATTGATATCTAATGTTTTCTTTATCTAGCGGTCATTTTTCCTGTACTACACTCATATGTTATGCACTTGGAGTTCTGTGTCCACCATCCTCCTCAGCAGCACACACCTAGGCAGAGCGGCCACAATAACAGCTTCTTCCTAATGGCGGCCTGGCGACACCAGAGTGTTCTGTCTCACAGATTGACGAGCCCTCTGCTGCCGATTTACAGTTACATGGCAGCCACTCTGGAGCCGAAACACATCTGGAGCGGAGTAAACTCAGGGATGCCGGGGCCAGTCTTGGCTGTAGTCTTAAATGAGAGCAGCTGATGAAAGCCAACACTACCTCCCAGAGCCCTTTCCAATCCCTTGGCCCATTTACTAATGTAAACAAAGATGGTAGAAACGCACAATGACCTTATGCTGCAATGTTGACACGACTCCTATCACTCCAGGACCAGAGCAAAAAGAACATTAGTAATTAATTTTATCTGATCACATCTCATGTTCCCGGTTTTCTGTCATTGCAGTGTATTCACAGCATTACATTATTTCTGAAATCTACATTACCATTACTTGCAGCTAAGTTTAAAAATATTAGTAAAATACAGTATAAAATACTGCAGTATTTTGCTTTACAATATTTATGAAAAAAATCTATCAATTTTCTCTAAAAACAGTAATAAAAATGTTTTTACACCAAATCTCTCATAACCGCATCACCTTTTTTTTACTATATAATATCAGCTTTTTTCAGTTATATGGCTTTTTATCAGAAGCACAGACTGTAAAATGACCTGCACACGTGTACACTGATGACACCCAGATGAAATTCATCAGCGTGACACGCACAGTCGACTGCAAATCAGCAGTACTGTTTGAGCTGTTCCCCCGGTGATGAAGACAGCTCACATCATTGTCCCCTGCTAGGGCAGCATCAGTACAATCAGTGGACAATGTCTAGAATTGTATTCAACTGATAACAGCGAGAGCAGGCGGCGGCTGATGGGAATATTTATCAGCCCATGTCTGCACTGTAAATACATAGTAACATAGTTATTAAGGTTGAAGGAAGACTTTAAGTCCATCAAGTTCAACCCATAGCCTAACCTAACATGCCCTAACATGTTGATCCAGAGGAAGGCAAAAAAAACCCATGTGGCAAAGAGTAAGCTCCACATTAGGGAAAAAAATTCCTTCCCGACTCCACATACGGCAATCAGACTAGTTCCCTGGATCAACGCCCTATCAAGGAATCTAGTTTATATACCCTGTAACATTATACTTTTCAAGAAAGGCATCCTGTCTCCTATTAAATTTAAGTAATGAATCACTCATTACAACATCATACGGCAGAGAGTTCCATAGTCTCACTGCTTTTACAGTAAAGAATCCGCGTCTGTTATTATGATTAAACCTTCTTTCCTCCAGACGTAGAGGATGCCCCCTTGTCCCTGTCTCAGGTCTATGATTAAAAAGATCATCAGAAAGGTCTTTATACTGTCCCCTCATATATTTATACATTAACATAAGATCACCCCTTAGCCTTTGTTTTTCCAAACTAAATAGCCCCAAGTGTAATAACCTATCTTGGTATTGCAGACCCCCCAGTCCTCTAATAACCTTGGTCGCTCTTCTCTGCACCCGCTCCAGTTCAGCTATGTCTTTCTTATACACCGGAGACCAGAACTGTGCACAGTATTCTAAGTGTGGTCGCACTAGTGACTTGTATAGAGGTAAAATTATGTTCTCCTCATGAGCATCTATGCCTCTTTTAATGCATCCCATTATTTTATTTGCCTTTGTAGCAGCTGCCTGACACTGGCCACTAAATGTGAGTTTGTCATCCACCCATACACCCAGGTCTTTTTCATTGACGGTTTTGCCCAGAGTTAGATAAAATAGATAAATGAAAAAAAATTGACATGGGTTGCCCTGTATTTTTGATAAACCTGCCAGACAAAACTCACAGCTGGGGGTTGCAACCATCAGCTGTCAGCTTCAGCAAGGCTGATTATCAAGAATACAAGGGTCCCCAAGCTGTTTTTTTTTTTAAATTATTTATATAATTTAAAAAAATGTCATGAGGTCCCCCTCATTTTTGACAACCAGCCAAGCTAAAGAAGTCAGCTGGGGGGTGGTATTCTCAGGCTAGTAAGGAGCCATGGATATTACCCCCTAGCGACAGCTGCCCCAGAAAAGGCGCATCTATTAGATGCGCCAATTCTGGTGTTTTGTCCAGCTCTTTCCACTTGCCCTGTTGTGGTGGCAAGTGGGGTTCACATTTGTGGGGTTGATGTCACTTTTGTATTGTCTAGTGGCATCAAGCCCACGGGTTAGTAATGGAAAGGCATCTATAATACACCTATCCATTACTAATCCTATAGCTATATTGTAAATTAGCACACAGCCATTATAATGTCACACAAAACATACTTTGACTTTTTTATTTAAAAATAAAGAACACAGTTATACTCACGTAATGCCCATTCCATTAAAGCCATTGTCTCTTGTAATGAAAAAAAAACAAAAAAACAATAATATCACAGAACTGCATTGACCTCATTGACCTGCATTGAGCACCGTGAGAAAAAGTCTTAAGGTACCGTCACATTAAGCGATGCTGCAGCGATATAGACAACGATGCCGATCACTGCAACGTCGCTGTTTAGTCGTTGTGTGGTCGCTGCAGAGCTGTCACACAGACAGCTCTCCAGCGACCAACGATGCCGAGGTCCCCAGGTAACCAGGGAAACATCGGGTTACTAAGTGCAGGGCCGCGCTTAGTAACCCGATATTTACCCTGGTTACCTAAAAAAAAAACACTACATACTTACATTCCGGTATCTGTCGCGTCCCTCGCTGTCAGCTTCCCGCACTGACTGTGAGGGTCGGCCGTTAAGCAGAGCACAGCGGTGACATCACCGCTGTGCTTTACGGCCAGCGCTCACAGTCAGTGCGGGAAGCTGACGACGAGGGACGCGACAGACACCGGAATGTAAGTATGTAGTGTTTGGTTTTTTTACATTTACAATGGTAACCAGGGTAAATATCGGGTTACTAAGCGCGGCCCTGCGCTTAGTAACCCGATGTTTACCCTGGTTACCAGTGAAGACATCGCTGGATCGGCGTCACACACGCCGATTCAGCGATGTCAGCGGGTGATCCAGCGACGAAATAAGGTGCTGGCCTTCTAGCTCCGACCAACGATGTCACAGCAGGATCCTGATCGCTGCTGCGTGTCAAACACAACGATATCGCTATCCAGGGCGCTGCAACGTCACGGATCGCTATCGTTATCATTGTTAAGTTGTTCAGTGTGAAGGTACCTTTATGGTGCAGTGCTCAGCTCAGTGAGTTCGCCGCAGTTCATCGTGAGAAAGCGTCCAATCACTGTTGGAGGCAGGATTATACAAAACTCATGAATATGGAAGACTACTTAACAGCAGGTTTACTAGTCCTTTAGTGATAATCTCCTACTGAAAAAACAAAAAAAGATCAAAATTACAGCAAGCAACCCAGTAAGTGACACATTACTTGAATCAGTGCCACTATATTATGCTGCTCTCAGATTAGGTGAAAAAATCTGCTAACATATTCCCTTTAAGTTCTAAAATATAAAATGAAATCACAAGTAAATTTCAAAAATGCCTCCACCCTATGCCAGGTACTGCACTGGTGGTCCATTCACTTTGCAAATCAATTTAAAGGGTTCCCAGAGCTAAATACAATCTTCACTGGATTCTGTGAAAACAGCAAAACATGCAAAAATCACCTGCTGTCACTCCTGTCAATTGAGAACCCTGATACTCTGTGGTCTACACCAGCTCTGGAAGTGAAGACACCACTATACCCCTGTCTTGTCAAAAGTACCCCTGTGGCCTGCGATTGGTTGCAGCGATCAGGAGACCATGATTGGATGGTGCAGCCACTTTTAGCTTATTACTTTCAACTACAAAACTCTCCTTCAGGACCTCCCACTCCCATCTCATAGATTGCTCTGTGCTGCACCAACTCTCCGGAATGCTCTACCCTAAACATTTAGATGAATTCCCTACATTCACATTAATTGACTGGATAGCTGGCTCATGCAGCTTTATGTACTTCTCTGTTTTGTAAAAAGAAAAGGCAAATCCAGTCTTCAAAGACTTTATAGCTTTCCTATTTTCTCGTACATGATGAGCAGTGTACTTATAGCTTTGAAGCTTTTTATTTTTTTTTACTATGTAATTTCTATTTTTGTCTGCACATTTGTCACCTGAATCATAAACTGCTGCAGAATATATTGGTGGTTTATAAATAAATATTATTGCTAATTTTTTTGGGTCAGAATGGACTTTTTTTTTATTTTACAGACTTAAATCTAAAATCAAACACTTGACATAATCTCTTTACCTTGAACAAAACAGGCAAAGCATGACGCGTAGTATTTTCTTCTTTGCAACTGTTCCAACCAAATATTGAAATATTAGTATATGACGAAAGCCAATCAGTCGCAAAAATGTAGTAGTGTTAATAAATGAAATAAAAAAATAATTAATTGGTCCTCATTACACATTATGCAATGCAAACACACAATCCATATACAGGGCTGTGGATGCACTTAGCGGAGCTGGTATTGGGTGGCCTCTGAGATCACAGCGCAGACTTGTACATTATTGCTCAGGGTAATGGCTGCAGTTAAATTAACAACATGTTGTTAAAAGAGGACAATTGGGCATGGTATGTAACATGTTTTATCTGTAATTGATTGTACTCACCTGCAGTTTGCTGCCAATAAATTTCCTGGCCATAAGTGTAAACATTGTAAAATTATTGGCAAAAAGTTCTAGTATTTTTGCAATTAGTACAAACTATTGTGCTGTCTGGGACATGTAGTTGTTTAGTTTCAAATCTTACTGAAATGGAGCTTTGTTCTTCCTGTGGGCTGAAATCAACAGCATAACAGCAGAATTTTATGAGAAGTGATATCTGAGTTTTCCAAATAACATTCCGGGATACTACATTCTTCAATGTGTAACTACTTGTTTGCTGCAGGCATCCACTTTACGGTGTAAGATGTGCATTTGTTAACATGATCAGCTCAGTTTTCTTAAAAAGATGCTGCTCTTGAATAATGAATGAACTGGGGATTTGTTTAGTAAAAACAACGATAAAAGAATGTGTTGGTATTCACTGCGATATTACTGCCATGTAGCTGGAGATAAGTGATGAGATGACTGGAGTGATATTGAACAACATTGCTTTAAAGGTATTTTCTAGATTTAGGAAAAACTTCTCTCAACTGCTCGCAGTACAACTTTAAGGCCGGAGTCACACTACAGCGAGATACGGCCGAGTCTCGCAGGTTAAAACCAGGCTCTGGCACCGGCACTCCAGAGCGGAGCGTGCGGCTCCATGTATTGCTATGTGGCCGCACGCTCCGCTCTGGGAGAAGCACTCCCACTACGTTTTTTGATTCACTAAATGTGTTTATATCCATGTAACTTCAAGCCCATTGCCCATGATAATTAGACTCGGGTTAGGAAGAGACATATGCTTAAAATATTATGAAAATATATAGCTTTTATTAAAAATTCATATATTAAAAAAAGTTATAAAATAAAAAATAAGCAGGTATTGCCCAATTAGAGCATACAAAGATCATGATCGTACTTATATAAATAGCTGGAAATTTGCACATATATCAATCTAAATACAAAGACATCAATGATGATTTAGTCGAGGTTAAAGTGCAATGTAAACCAGGAAAGGGTTTTCAACCTAAAACTGAGTGTAATCAGAGATCACAAGAGATGTGATTATTAGTGATGAGCGAACGTACTCGCCACTATTCGTTACTCGCCCGAGTATTGGGGTACTTGCCGAGCAGCGAGCATTTCCGGGATTATTCGGCGGTAACTGCAGTCTCCACCCTGCAGTTTTGGCGGACTTTAGAGACCCAATCATGGTGCAGGGATTGTCTGCCAGGCCATGAAACGCCGCAGCCATCTTTGTTGTGGTCAGGGGCGGATTATCAGAGGGTCAATATGGGCGGTAGCCCAGGGCCCAGTGGTCTGGGGGGGCCCTGGGCTACCGCACAGATTGACCCTCTGAATCATCTGTGAATGCCGGCGGCCGCCGCCATTTATGTGCCCCCGGACCCGGTGGGCAGAGAGAGGGGGCCCGCATCGGGCCCCTTCTCATCTGCTCGCCGGGCCCCTTCCGGCGCTGCGGCGGTTTCCTATTGATGTGCGGGCGCTCGCCCGCACGTCAATAGTTAACAGCCGCCAGCCAATTGGAGGCTGGCGGCTGATGTCGGCCGCAGACGCACACGTCGCCGGCGAGTGTGCTCTGTTGGAGGGAGCTCAGCGCTGGAGCGCGGATAGGTGAGGAGACGCTGGGGCAGATTGCTGGAGGACGCTGGGGCAGATTGCTGGAGGACGCTGGGGCAGATTGCTGGAGGACGCTGGGGCAGATTGCTGGAGGACACTGGGGCAGATTGCTGGAGGACACTGGGGCAGATTGCTGGAGACACTGGGGGAAATGCTGGACATACTGGGGCAGATTGCTGGACACACTGGTGGTAATATTCTGGACACACTGTCTGGGGGCAATGCTGGACGCACTGGGGCAGATTGCTGGACACACTGTCTGGGGGCAATATGCTGGACACACTGGGGCAATATGCTGGACACACTGGGGCAATATGCTGGACACACTGTCTGGGGGCAATGCTGGACACTGGGGGCAATATGCTGGACATACTGAGGCAGATTGCTGAACACACTGGGGGCAGGACTGGAGGCATGGGCATGATTGGAGACACGGGGCAGAATGAAAGACATGGGGCAGGATTGGATCATGGGGCAGGATGGATACGATGGAGACAGATGGGGCAGGATGTGGAGATCATATGGGGTAGAATGGATACTCATGAGGGCAGGATGCGAGAACATATGGCTGGAGCCAGGAATGAGACACACAGGGCCAGGGTGGGGAATATTTCTACCATAGGGGCTAATTAAGGGATATTATTACTGCAGTGATGTATTTATTTTATTTTTTGAGTATACTGTTTTAAATGGGGGTCGGTCCTGTTACTGTGCAGAGTGACACTATATCGCCTTTTTTTCTTCATGTGGTGTAATGTAGAAGTTGTGAAAAATTAAGTAATGTGTTCTGCAAGCGGAGCTCGAGATAACTGTGTTATTTCCTGCAGAAACGAGTCCTGGCTGGAAGAAGTGATGGCGGTCTGTGCTGGATGAAAGATGAAGGACTTCACCTAGAGACGTCACTGGTGAGTCAGTGTTACCTATACACTGACACTATACACTGTATACTATATAGAGTTCCTGTGTATAATACCACCAGTGATCTCTGTATTAACTCTACACAGACACTGCATACTAAGTACAGATCTCCTGTGAATACTGGCACTTATGGTGATAGTATTGTGTTGTTTTTTACTGATCAGTATTGTAGTATTCAGTCACTATGTGGTGGTAATATGTGGTCTGGACATGGTGTTGTATTTGTCCCTTGTATGTGATATTTGGTCACCAAGTGGTGGTAATATGTGGTCTTGACATGGTGCGGTGGTATTTGTTCCTTGTATGTGATATTATTCGATCACTGTGGTTGTAATTTGTGGTCTTGACATGGTGCGGTGGTATTTGTTCCTTGTATGTGATATTATTGGTCAAAATATACCTAAATTGTATTGCAGATTTTAACAAATATTTAATAGGTTACAGTAGAGTAGGGCCTGGCCATTTTTCTGGAATAATCTGGTTCGGGTATATCATGACCCCCGTCACATGACCGGGGGGGACCCACAGTGTCTGAACAGCCCGGGGCCCTGGCTACCCTTAATCCACCCCTGGTTGTGGTCGTGCAGTGATTGGCTGGGTCGCACAGCATCATCCAGAGTATAAGAGACCTGGCGCTGCCCTGCTCGCCGCATTCTGTTCCTGTTTCAGCGAGAGTAGGGGGAGCTGGTGCCGAGATAGGGTCAGAATCGTGGTTTTAGAGTTAGTGTAGGTCTGCAACTCTTACATTCACAACTCCTGAGAAACCAACAGTCCTTTTTAGGGCTAATTCGTGGGTGCTGATATTGCAGCGCCAGGCAAGCAGGGCACAGCATATCCACATCAGTGCAAGGCCTGCAAAGCTCCATAACTGCCTGCTGCTGCAGCTTATTTCTTGTTTACATACCTTTTTTTCCACAAATTCCCCCCCCCCCCAAAAAAAAATGCAGTCTGTTCTGTCAGACTGAGGCCTGTTGAAAAGTGATAGTTTGTCAGGCATACGTAGCATAGTTGTGTGTGCGACCCTTGTGTCCCTTTTTTTTTGGTGTTTTAAATTCACCGAAAAAGGCCTCATATATCTCTGTGCTCCAAGTTTGGTCATTGGAGGCCGGTGTACTTACTTTGTGGCTGTGTGATACTCAAATTCTATACAGCGCTATTTAGAATCCCAAAAAATTGAAAGGCCACAGATTTGCCAGTGTGGTATTTCCGTTATAGCCGTCATATATCTCTGTGCTCTAAGATTGGGCATTGGAGGCTGGTGTACTTATTTTGTGGCTGTGTGATACTCAAATTCTAAAAAGCGCTATTTAGCATCCAAAAAAATTGAAAGGCCACAGATTTGCCAGCGTGGTATTTCCGTTACAGCCGTCAACCGTCATATATCTCTGTGCTCCAAGTTTGGTCATTGGAGGCCGGTGTACTTATTTTGTGGCTGTGTGATACTCAAATTCTATACAGCGCTATTTAGCATCCCAAAAAATTGAAAGGCCACAGATTTGCCAGCGTGGTATTTCCGTTACAGCCGTCAACCGTCATATATCTCTGTACTCTAAGTTGGTCAGTGGAGGCCGGTGTACTTATTTTGTGGCTGTGTGATACTCAAATTCTAAACAGCGCTATTTAGCATCCAAAAAAATTGAAAGACCACAGATTTGCCAGTGTGGTATTTTCGTTACAGCCGTCAACCGTCATATATCTCTGTGCTCTAAGTTGGTCAGTGGAGGCCGGTGTACTTATTTTGTGGCTGTGTGATACTCAAATTCTATACAGCGCTATTTAGCACCCAAAAAAATTTAAAGGCCACAGATTTGCCAGCGTGGTATTTCCGTTACAGCCGTCAACCGTCATATATCTCTGTGCTGTAAGTTGGGCATTGGAGGCCAGTATACTTTTTTTGTGGCTATGTGATACTGTAATTCCATACAGCGCTATTTAGCATCCAAAAAAATTCAAAGGCCACAGATTTGCCAGTGTGGTATTTCTATTACAGCCATCATATATCTTTGTGCTCTAAGTTTTGGCATTGGAGGCCGGTGTACTTATTTTTTGGCTGTGTGGTACTCTAATTCTATACAGCGCTATTTAGCGTAAATTAACTTTAAAAAAAAATTAATACAGTCTGTTAGGTCAGGCTGAGGCCTGCCTGGTGATTGGGTTTGAAAAATTGTAGATTGGCAGGCATACTGATCACATATTATTTTGCTAGTAATAAAGACATTTGTGTTGAGCATTTGAAATAATGCAGTAGTCCATTTAAAATTGTTAAGGCAAGGGACAGGGAAGTGGACGTGATGCTGATGGTGCATCCAGAGGACAAAGACCCACATCTTCTCGCTCGATCTTCCTGTCCCAGTTTCTGGGGGACCGCAGCACACCACTATTGAAGCCAGAGCAGCATGAAACGGTTGTTGGTTGGATAGCAGATAATGCTTCCAGTCACTTAGCCACCACCAGCACCTTGTCTTCCACATGGTCAAGTCTGAGTAGCCAGGAGTGTGTCCAGGATATTCCTCACCTTGATCCTCCTTCCCCCCACCATGCCAAGTGCCCTGAGACAACTGATCCCACACTTGGACACTCTGAAGAGCTGTTCAGTTTTCCATTTCAAGATTCAGAAATCTCTGCCGGTCAACTTGAAGTGGGGAAAGATGAGATCGCATGTAGAGTTGCCCAAAGCTTTGACCAGCCCCGGTCACATGAAGGCGATGGTGGGAAAGTGTCACAAGAGGTGAACGATGATGAGACACAATTGCCAGAAAGTCAAGAGGAGGAGCAGAGTGCGGATGTGGAAGACGAGGTGGTGGATGACATAGTGACTGACCCAACCTGGCAGGAGGACATGCATAGCGAGGACAGCAGCACAAATAGGGAAGGAGGCATATCCGCCCAACAGTCAGGAAGAAGCAGTGTGGTGGCCACAGACAGAAGGCGTGCATCCGTTCCCCGTAACACCAACATGAGTCAAATTGCCATTCTACCTGTGAGATCTTCCCAAGTCTGGCTATTTTTTAAAGACTCTGCCGATAACCCCAAACAGGCCATTTGCAGCACCTGCCATGCCCGCATCAGCAGGGGTAGCAAAACAACCAGCCTGACCACCACCAGCATGATCAGGCACATGCAAGCAAAGCACCTGACTTTGTGGGCCAAACCCCAGGCTCCAGGACCACTGCCTGCTGGTCACACCACTGCTTCTTCCACTGTTGCGTAGAAGCCAATCCCCAGTACACCATGCATGTGAAGATGCCTCTAGCCCTGCACCTGTTATGGCCCACAGTCAAGCAGCACCATCAGCAAGCGCGTCCACATCCTTGTCCCAGCACAGCGTTCAGTTGTCTATAACCCAGTCTTTGGAACGCAAGCAGAAATACCCAGCCAACGCCCCACAGGCCATAGTCCCCAATTCTAATATTTCTCTTCTGCTTGCGCTAGAAATACTGCCTTTTAGGCTTGTTGAGATGGAAGCTTTCCGCAACCTCATGGTGGCGGCTGTTCCAAGACACTCAGTCCCCAGTCGCCACCATTTCTCCCGGTGTGCCGTACCAGCATTACACCAGCATGTGTCCCACAACATTACCCATGCCCTCAACAATGCTGTTATTGGGAAAGTCCACCTAACCACGGACACGTGGACAAGTGCTTGTGGGCAGGGACGGCACATCTCAATGACGGCACACTGGGTTAACATAGTGGAAGCCGGGACCCAGTCGGACCTTGGGAAGGAACACATTCTCCCCACGCCGAGCATTGCTGGCCCTATATCAACCAGAGTTGACCCTACAGTCTACAGCTCCTGCACCTCTTCCTCCTCCTCTTCATCCTACATATCTGAAATCAACACATCAGTCAGAAGCTGGAAGCACTGCAGCACTGCCTCAGCCAAGCGGCAACAGGCTGTGCTGAAGCTAATTTGCATAGGTGACAAACCGCACAATGCAGAAGAGTTGTGAACAGCACTGAAAGAGGAGTCAGATGTTTGGATGACACCGCTGAGCCTACAGCCAGGCATGGTCGTGTGTGACAATAGCCGTAACCTGGTGGCGGCTCGGAGGCAAGGTGAGCTCACACATGTACCTTGCTTGGCCCATGTGCTTAACCTCGTGGTTCAATGTTTTCTGAAAAGCTACCCAGAGCTGCCGGATCTGCTAGTGAAAGTACGCCGTCTGTCTGCCCTTTTTAGAAAGTTAGCTACAGCTTCAGCCCCCCTTGCCGTGCTTCAGCAGCAGTTTCAGCTTCCAGCTCACTGACTGTTGTGTGATGTCCCCACGAGCTGGAACTCTACGCTGCATATGTTGGAAAGGATTTGTGAGCAGAAGAGGGCCGTTGTTGATTATCAACATCGACTAGGCCGTCGAATTTCAGGTCAGACTCCACACATAAGACCTCAGGAGTGGACATGGATGTCAGACATATGTAACATATGATGCCATAATTAGCATCACCATCTCGCTTCTTAGCATTCTAAAAAACTCTCTGCCCACAATCAAAGAGGATGCATTGCAGGCGGAGCACGAGGACATGGAGCAAGGAAACATACAGGGGGATTACAATCAGCCCAGACTCATGTCTTCTCAACATGGATTTGTAGGCAATGAGGTGGAGGAGAAGGAGGAAGAACAGGATCTACTTTCATGCGCTATAGACGGGACTACAAACACATCTGTATTAGCTTCTGTTCAGCGGGGATGGCCTGAATACAGGGAGGAGGAGGAGGATGAGGAGGAGGACAGCATGGTCAGTCGTCCTGTTGGTGAGGACACGGAAGTCTTGCCTGTTAGCAGTCTGGCACGCATGGCTGACTTTATGTTGCGCTGCATTTCACGTGACCCTCAGATTATCAAAATTTTGGGTGGCACTAATTACTGGTTGGTGTCACTTCTAGACCCATGCTACAAGGAGAACTCTCAATCTCTTCTGCCTGAGGCAGAGAGGTGTACTAAAATGTTGCAGTACAACAGGGCCCTTGTAGCGGAATTACTTAGAAAATTCCCATGTGAGAACGCTGGGAGCAGACATCAGAGTTTGTTGTACAATCAAGGACTCCAAGCGAGAGAGACAGAAGTACAGTCCAGCTCAGGCAGGGGAACAATGGCCTAGTTCTGGGACAGTTTTCTCAGACCCTCCCATTGTGGCGGTACAGAGGCAAGGGGTGCAGTCACAAGAAGTGCAATGTTTGGGAAGATGGTGAGGGAGTACCTTGCAGATTGTACAAATGTCCTCGGGATTCCTCTGTGCCGTTTAATTATTGGGTATCCAAGCTGGACACATGGCATGAACTGGCTCTCTACGCCTTGGAGGTCCTGGCCTGCCTGTTGTGAATTCTGCTCTTGGGCTCCCTCCGGTGGTTATGAGTGGTAGTGCTGCGGTGGTTGGATCGCAGCATTTATCAGGTGTATCTATTTTTTGCAGTTTGGGCTGGGCTATATAGCCTTGCTTGATCCTTTAGTCAGTGCCAGTTGTCCATTGTTTTTGGAGGATTCACATCCCTTCTGGTCTCTCCTGTTTGCTGTGCTTTTCTTCAAAGATAAGTCCTGGCTTTGTTTTTGCTGTCCACCTGCTGTGGACCTTATAGTTCTGTGCTTTTTCATGTTTTTGTCTTGTCCAGCTTAGTCTGTGAAGGATTTTTTGCAGCCTAGCTATTTCTCTGGAGATGCAGATATACCCTCCATGTCTTTAGTCAGATGTGATGTTTTGTATTTTCTGTGGTGGATATTTTCTAGTGTTTTAATACTGACCGCATAGTACTCTGTTCTATTCTTTCTTTTTAGCTAGTATGGCCTCCTATGCTAAATCCTGATTTCATTTCTGCGTATGTTATTTCCCTCTCCTCTCACAGTCAATATTTGTGGGGGGCTGTCTTTCCTTTGGGGATTTTCTCTGAGGCAAGATAGGTTTCCTGTTTCTGTCTTTAGGGGTAGTTATTTCTTAGGCTGTGTCGAGGGGTCTAGGGAATGTTAGGTACCCCCCACGGCTACTTCTAGTTGCGCTGTTAAGTTCAGGGTTTGCGGTCAGTACAGGTTCCACCTTCTCCAGAGTACGTCTCATGCTGCTCCAAGACCACCAGATCATAACACCTGCCCTGCTGTTAGCGTTCTGTCAGAGAGGGTTTTTAGCGCCGCTGGTGGAATTATAACAGATAAGCGCATCCACCTGTCAACTGAAAATGCTGACAGGCTGACACTTATAAAAATGAACAAGGTCTGGATTGGGAAAGACTTCTGTACACCACCAAGTGAAAACAGCGAAACATAACCTCAAATACATTCTCTCTTTTGGGGAGGTGTATTCTCATGCACACATGGGTATATGCTTGCAGATTTGGTCTGTTTGTTTTTATCCTCCTCCTTATCCTCATCCAGATCCACTATATCACCAGGGTGAACGTGGTCTGTATGGTGCATTTTGGTCAAGAGTGCTGTGGACAACAAATTGGGCATGGCATTACATTGGGCCTACTTCTTAACTCTGTCTCCTGCAATCTGTCCTGTACCTGCCAGTAGATCACCAGGGTGAACGTGCTCTGTACGGTGCATGTTGGCCAAGGGGCCTGTGATGGCACTCTTTTATTTTTTTTAAAAAAGGATTTTACATTGGGGAATTGGGCATGACATTACATTGGGCCTTCTTCTTATCTCTGTCTCCTGCAATCTGTCCTGTACCTGCCAGTAGATCACCAGGGTGAATGTGCTCTGTGCGATGCATTTTGGCCAAGGGTGCTGTGATGGCACTCTTTTATTTTTTTTAAAAAAGGACAACACATTGCGGAATTGGGCATGGCATTACATTGGGCTGACTTCTTAACTCGGTCTCCTACAATCTAAAATGTACCTGCCACTAGATCACCAGGGTGAACGTGTTCACTACTGTTATAGACCGTTGAAGTTTGAGCTAGGGGCATGCGATGGCACTAGTGTATTTTTTAAAAAGGTACCCCATTGGGGAATTGTTTGGCAGATCATGCACTGCATTAAAAGTCTCAGAAACCCACACCACTACATTGGCCCTAATTCTTAACTCTGTCTCCTGCAATGTCTCTTCCTTATCTCCGACGACATGACTAGGGTGCACGTGCTCAGTACTGTTATAGGCCGGTGATTTTTGGGCACGGGGGCTGTGAAGGCACTATTTCATTTTGTAAAAACAGGACCCAACATTGGGGAATTGGGCCTATTTCTTAAGTCTGTCTCCTGCAATGTGTCTTTTAACTGCCACTAGATGACCAGGGTGCACGTGCTCAGTACTGTTATAGTCCGGTGAATTTTGGGCAAGTGGGCTGAGATGGATCTATATTTTTAAGTCCAAAAAGGAAAACACATTGGGGAATTGGGCATGACATTTCTTTGGGCCTGCTTCTTAACACGGTCTCCTGCAATCTGTCCTGTACCTGCCAGTAGATCACAAGGGTGAACGTGGTCTGAACGGGGCATTTAGGTCTAGGGGACTGTGATGGCACTATTTTAATCAGTCCAAAAAGGACCCCACATTGGGGAATTGGGAATGGCATTCCATTTGGGCCTACTTCTTAACTCTGTCTCCTGCAATGTATCTTGTTTAACTGCCACTAGATCACCAGGGTGAACATGCTTTGTACTGTTATAGTCCAGTGAAGTTTGGCCAAGGGGGGCTATGATGGCACTAGTCTATTTTTACAAAGGGTAACCCCCATTGGTGAAACCACATACTTGTTGGAAAACACTTCATAACATTTGTGTACCTTAAAGAGCTCACTTGAAAAGCTCCTTTTTGTGTTGCCTGGTTGCTAACATTGGACACAATACACTTCTTATAAATTTGATAAAGCAATGCTGTTACTTTGCCTCAGTAGTTCATTAAAAATATAGCTTTGTCCACTATATTTGTTTCTCTCCTTGCGAGCCTTAACTTTGTCTGCCTCAAATGTATAAATGGAGAATATACAAATGGCGATTTGTAAACAAGATTGAAATACTGCATACCGAATGCATACAGACAATCATATAGCTGCATTTCTTGTAAAACATTTCGAAATGTGACAGACAATGCTTATAGTGACATAATCTTGATAAATGTTTGTTTATTCACTTTACAAAAAGTTCTAAGCCTCTATATGTTTGCTGTTTGTCATTGTAAAACATTAAGGTTACCTGAAACTATGCCGGTGGTTTGATCTAAATCCTTGTGGCTTTTATTTTCTAGAGGTTTATGGCCCCTCGTCTGATGACTCCATGATATCTCAGTTTCATTCAACCTTGAAAAGTGGCCACTTGAAGGTGTGGGTGAAACCAGAGTTACTACATAGTGTTATTCACTACATAAGACTAGAGAAACATGACTAAGACAGATGCCAAAACTGGGGTACCTATACATGTAAAGCAAAAAAAAGGGAAAGAAGCCAGCACTGCTTATGGTCAGAACGCAATAACTGAAGTGCAATTGCACATAAAGTCTAACTGTATTTCAAATATGAGACATTTAGCAAACAATTGATCAATTCTTTGAGCTACCCCGCCACTTCACGGCAATCTCACAATGGGACAGTCCTAATGTACGTATTTTATTTACGTTGTGCCATTATGGCCTCCTGAATGTATAAAGAGTATATAAAAAAAATTAAAAAAAAATTAAAAAAAAGGACCACATTACATGCGAACTGTACCTGGAGCATTTTCAGAATCACTCCCTTGGTGCCAGGAAAGGCAAGCGCAGGTAAAGGCCGATCAGGTCCAGTGCGGACATTTCAGATCTGGCTTCCACACTGCCAAACCCGCACCAAAGATGAAAGGTGAGACAGGCTGAGACACAGGTGCACAATTAACTGGAGCCTGAGGCAGGGCAGGGCTGCTGTGTGTGTGCACAGCAGCCTATCAATCACAGTGAACACAGAAAGAATGGCACACATAACCCAGCGTGCACGGCAACAGTGGTGGTCAGCCACGTACCAATGCAAAGCAAAAAAAAGGGAAAGAAGCCAGCACTGCTTATGTTCAGAACGCAATAACTGAAGTGCAATTGCACATAAATTCTAACTGTATTTCAAATATGAGACATTTAGCAAACAATTGATCAATTCTTTGAGCTACCCCGCCACTTCACGGCATTCTCATAATGTAATGTGGTCCTTTTTTTTTTTTTATATATATACTCTTTATACATTCAGGAGGCCATAATGGCACAACGTAAATAAAATACGTAGATTAGGATTGCCCCATTATGAGAATGCCGTGAAGTGGCGGGGTAGCTCAAAGAATTGATCAATTGTTTGCTAAATGTCTCATATTTGAAATACAGTTAGAATTTATGTGCAATTGCACTTCAGTTATTGCGTTCTGACCATAAGCAGTGCTGGCTTCTTCCCTTTTTTTTACCTATACATGTACAGTGTACTGATAACTGAATAACTGGGGATGCCCATGCAGTGTAGGTAATCTCCCAGGGGTTTTCTGTATTGGTGTTGTTTCTCTGATATTCCAGACGGATGATGTTTAAAAGCCTCTTGGTGATGATCTAACTAAACTGTATGTAGTTAATCTTCATATATACGTAATTACTATATTTATTTAATCCGTATATGTACTTATTAACCTGTGTATGTTAACACATGCAAAAGTGTACGCACTCACAGTATTCAATCATACTATTCCTTGAATTTTGTAGTTTGCAATAAAATTGCCTTGTATTGCAAGTATTTGCCTTTTCTAAAGCCGTAGCTGAACCCAGGGCCGGTTTTAGGCAAAATGGGGCCCTAGACAAAGTTTAAAATGGGGCCCCAAATGCTAACATATTGCACATCACACAGAAGCATTTCGTTTGTATTCACATGTGCTGATCTCAGGCCGCTAAACGAGTGTGATCGACAATAGTGAAGTCATTGGACGCTTGTTTCCCAGCCTCTTCCCATCTGAGAAAGAATGGTGGGGACAGAATGATCACTAATAGATCACTAACATATCACCATACAGTATCATGTTATCAGCAGCACATCTACAGTTTACACCGGCGATGTCCTGCTGAGAACAATGATTTTTATTCCGGCATAAACAATCCAATCACCCAATGAATATGCAGCATTTTGCTTGTTTAGTATAATACACCCCATACTCCTCCATATATTATAATGTGCACCACAGTCCTCCATATTGTAAAATGCACACCCCACAGTCTTCCATATAATATAATGTGCCCCATAGTCCTCCATATAGTATAATACACTCCTCATAGTCCTCCATATAGTATTACACACTTCCCATAGTCCTCCATATAGTATAATACACTCCTCACAGTCCTCCATATATTAAAATATACTCCTCAGTCCTCCATATAGCATAATACACTCCTCACAGTGCTCCATATAGTATAATGCACCGCCATAGTCATCCATGTAGTACAATTCACTTTTCATAGTATAATGCACCCCATATTTCTTCATATAGTGTAATGTATTCCCCATAATCCTCGATACAGTATAATTCAGCCCACATATAGTATAATGCAGCCACCACCCCTCAGAGTATAATGCAGCCACCCCACAGAGTATAATGCAGCAACTCCACAGAGTATAATGCAGCCACCCCCCATAGAATATAATGCAGCCCCCCATATAGTATAATGTAGCCCCCTCATAGAGTATGATGCAATCACCCCTCTTAGAATATAAATATAATACAGCCCCCATAGAATATAATGTAGCCCCAAACAGGATATAATACAGCCCACCTCCCCATAGAATATAATGTAGCCGCTTCAAAGAGTATGATGCAATCATCCCTCATAAAATCTAATAAAAAACCCCACAGAATATAATGCAGCCCCCGTAGTATATAACACAACCTCCTCCATAGAATATAATGTATAATGTACCCCCCAAATATATAACACAGCCACATAGTATATAACACAGCTTCCCCCATAGAATATAATATACCCCCATAGTATATAGCACAGCCCACATAGTAGTATATAGCACAGCTACATAGTATATAGCACAGCCCACACAGTAGTATATAGCACAGCCCACACAGTAGTATATAGCACAACCCACACAGTAGTATATAGAACAGCCCACACAGCAGTATAAAGCATTGCCCACACAGTAGTTTACAGCACTGCACACACATTAGTATACAGCACAGCCCACACAGTAGTATACAGCACTGCCCACACAGTAGTATACAGCACAGCCCACACTGTAGTATACAGCACTGCCCACACAGTAGTATACAGCACAGCCCACACAGTAGTATACAGCACTGCCCACACAGTAGTATACAGCACAGCCCACACAGTAGTAAACAGCATAGCCCACACTGTAGTATACAGCATTGCCCACACAGTAGTATACAGCACTGCCCACACAGTAGTATACAGCACAGCCCACACAGTAGTATACAGCACTGCCCACACAGTAGTATACAGCATAGCCCACACAGTAATATACAGCACAGCCAACACAGTAGTATACAGCATAGCCCACACTGTAGTATACAGCATTGCCCACACAGTAGTATACAGCACTGCCCACACAGTAGTATACAGCACTGCCAAACATAGTAGTATACAGCACAGCCCACACAGTAGTAAACAGCATAGCCCACACTGTAGTATACAGCATTGCCCACACAGTAGTATACTGCACTGCCCACACAGTAGTATACAGCACAGCCCACACAGTAGTATACAGCACTGCCCACACAGTAGTATACAGCACTGCCCACACAGTAGTATACAGCATAGCCCACACAGTAATATACAGCACAGCCAACACAGTAGCATACAGCATAGCCCACACTGTAGTATACAGCACTGCTTACACAGTAGTATACAGCACAGCCCACACAGTAGTATACAGCACAGCCCGCACTGTAGTATACAGCACTGCCCACACAGTAGTATACAGCACAGCCCACACAGTAGTATACACCACTGCCCACACAGTAGTATACAGCACTGCCCACACAGTAGTATACAGCACAGCCCACACAGTAGTATACAGCATATCCCACACTGTAGTATACAGCATTGCCCACACAGTAGTATACAGCATTGCCCACACAGTAGTATACAGCACAGCCCACACAGTAGTATACAGCACTGCCCACACAGTAGTATACAGCACTGCCCACACAGTAGTACACAGCACAGCCCACATCCCCCCTTCCCTCCCTTCCTCTCCCCTCCCAAGAATGGCCCCACAGTCCAGTAAAAAGAAAACACAAGCTCCTCACCTCTCCTCATGCCTGCGATGCTCCCTGCTCCTGTGTCGGCGGCTGCCACCGCACTGCCTGGCACACAGTGAGTGCGCGATGGCGCACACCCGCAGTGTCAGAGGCAGAGCGGGGAATGATGAAAGAGGGAGCATCAGGTGACGCTCTCTCCTCCATCATTGCTTTGAACTGTACCAGCAGATGCCGGTATAGTTCAGTGCGGCGGCAGAGTTGGTGCTGACGGCAGGCGGGCCCCCCTGCCTCACAGGGCCCCATAGTGGCTGCGTGACTTGCCACTAGCCCCCAGGCAGCTGCCTGGTCTGCCTGCCCCTAATGCCGGTTCTGCACGTAGCGTCTCTATTGTAGTATGGGCTTCACTTCTCTTTTTTGATGTAAGGCAGAGAAGGAGAGCGAACACCAGGTGAAGAGTAAAAGTCAAGTGGTGGTGGAAGATGTAACACTTGTGCCAGCAATCTGGCGGGAGTGTAAATAAGTTAGTTATGGTATAATTCATTTTCTAGTGACCAGAAAACTGAACATTCAGATATGGTGGGTACAGAAAGTATTCAGATCCCTTTAAATTTTTCACTCTTTGTTTCATTGCAGCCATTTGGTTAATTCAAAAAAGTTCCTTTTTTCTCATTAATATACACTCTGCACCCCATCTTGACTGAAAAAAAACAGAAATGTATAAATTTTTGTAAATGTATTAAAAAAGAAAAACTGAAATATCATATGGTCATAAGCATTCAGACCCTTTGCTCAGATATTTAAGTCACATGCTGTCCATTTCCTTGTGATCCTCCTTGTGATGGTTCTACTCCTCATCCATTGTTTCAGATGCTGCACATCTCGTATCGTAAGGCAATTGTCTCTGCTGTGAAGTTACGAGATGGGTAGCATCTGAAACAACGGATATTGGAAGCTTGTGGTAGCATTTCTTCTGCGGTGTTGCTATCAGTGCATCAAGAGTGCAAGAAGAGGGTTGCATTGACAGTCCAGCACAATAGGACAGCACTTTGAACACATTTTAAAAGTGGTCATAAACTTGTAAATAACTCATGAAAGAATAAAGTTACGTTAAAACCAAGCACACCATTGTTTTTCTTGTGAAATTCTCAATAGGTTTGGTATCACATGACCCTCTTTCCATTGAAAAAAATAAAGTTGGATCCAAAATGGCTGACTTCAAAATGGTCGCCATTGTCACCACCCATCTTGAACAGTTTTCCCCCTCCCATATACTAATGTGCCACAAACAGGAAGCTGATATCACAAACCATTCCCATTTTATTTAGGTTTATCCATATAAATGGCCCACCCTGTAGTATGACGGCACCAGCAGCTCCCCACACAGTATGACAGTCCCCACAGCTCCCCAAAAGTAGGACTCCATACACAGAATGATGACACCCATACACTATGATCCACTACAACTTTCTATATACAGAACGATGATTCTCACAGTATAATCTCCCATAACTACCAACACTTTATGATGGCTATCTCAGCACCCAAACAATATGATGGACCCCACAGCTTCTAAACACAACATGATTGTCCCCACAGTCCTCTGTGTCCACCACAGGACTCAAACACAGAATAATGATCAACACAGACCTCTAACACAATATCATAACCCACAGCCGCCAAACACAGAATGATGATCCCCACATTATTATCTCCCCACAGTCCTCAAACATAAAATGATGACCTCAAAGTCCCTCAAACACAGAATTATGGTTCCCATAGTCACCCAAGAGCAGAATGATGGCAAATACAGTATTATCTGCTGGTCACCAAGGTACGCAGGTGGCTAGTCATACTGACGGGTCCCCGGCAGCTTCTCTCTTTCTACTAACAGTTACTGACAGCTGCCATCATAAAGTGATTCTGATTAAACCCTTATACAGCCTCGCTGTTATAGTAGGATATTCCTGACATTTTCTTAGATACAATTTACAGCATTTTACAACAAAAGCCGTAGTCTGTAAACAGCTTACAACACAATAAAGGGATCTCATTGTTGAAAGTTATCAGTCAGGAAAAGCGTACAAAAATATTTCAAAAGCATTATATATAACTTTGAACAACGTGAAAACAGTTATCCAGAAGTGGCTTAAATTTGGCACAACAGTGACATTTCTTAGAACAGAAAATAGAAAGGTGGCTGACAGCACTCACTCATTGGGGCACCCGTTCCATGTCCAGGGAACCTTCCTGGGTATCCCAGATAATCCAAAGCGAATGAACAGCGCTCCAGCCAGGTGTAGTAATATCGAAAAAAGTATTTATTCAGCCATGGTAAAGCGACGTTTCGACCACAATTTGGTCTTTTTCAAGTGTACAAAATAGTACAAATGGCTGGCTTAAATAGTGTGGATACCACACAGGGCACCAATCACCACCAAGTCACAGCCCATATTAAAATACTGTACACAAATACAACACATAACAGACATCAGACATACGTGTGTTAACAAATCCCCAATAATAATATATCCACCATATAAATCAATCAAATAATCCATATATAGATGTAGATCTGTGCATTATTTATCTTATATCCAGCAAATCCCCTTGATGCATCATCGTTTCCATAGAGATCTTCACCCAATAGTTTCTTAGAACAGGTCGTCCCTCAACAATTGATAAAAAGACAGGAAAAAATTGGTCCAGGAGTCTTCAAGGAGTCCTGCACTGTGTGCAGATTTATTAGGCAAGTTGTATTTTGATCACATGATACTTTTTATACATGTTGTCCTACTCCAAGCTGTTCACGCTTGAGAGCCAACTACCAATTAAGGAAATCAGGTGATGTGCATCTCTGTAATGAGGAGGGGTGTTGGCTAATGACATCAAAACCCTATATAAGGTGTGTGTGATTATTAGGCAACTTCCTTTTCTTTGGCAAAATGGGTCAGAAGAGAGATTTGATGGGCTCTGAAAAGTCCAAAATTGTGAGATGTCTTGCAGAGGGATGCAGCAGTCTTGAAATTGCCAAACTTTTAAAGTATGATCATCGAACAATCAAGCATTTCATAGCAAATAGCCAACAGGGTCGCAAGAAGCGTGTTGGGCAAAAAAGGCACAAAATAACTGCTTATGAATTGAGAAAAATCAAGCGTGAAGCTGCCAAGATGCCATTTGCCACCAGTTTTGCCATATTTCAGAGTTGCAACGTTACTGGAGTAACAAAAAGCACAAGGTGTGCGATACTCAAGGACATGGCCAAGGTAAGGAAGGCTGAAAAACGACCACCTTTGAAAAAGAAACATAAAATAAAACGTCAAGACTGGGCCAAGAAATATCTGAAGACTGACTTTTCTAAGGTTTTATGGACTGATGAGAGTGACTCTTGATGGGCCAGATGGATGGGCCAGAGGCTGGATCAGTAAGGGTATGTTCACACGTTCCTGATTTCCATCCTTTTTTTTTCAGGACTGAAACCGCAGCTCTTGGCAGAAAACGCAGGTCCTTTTTTTGGTCCTTTTTTTGTGCTTTTTTGGTGCGTTTTTTGATGCGTTTTTTGATCCTTTTTTTTATGCAGTTTTCTATGCAGAGTCTGTGTGTTTTCTAGGAAGTTTTTTAGGGTTAAAATGGCTGAAAATACCCTAACCCTAACCCTAACCCTACCCCTAACCCTACCCCTAACACTACCCCTACCCCTAACCCTACCCCTAACCCTACCCCTAACCCTACCCCTAACCCTAACCCTACCCCTAACCCTACCCCTAACCCTACCCCTAACCCTACCCCTACCCCTAACCCTAACCCTAACCCTACCCCTAACCCTACCCCTAACCCTAACCCTAACCCTAACCCTATTCTAACCTTAGTGGAAAAAAAAAAATTCTTAATTTTTTTATTGTCCCTACCTATGGGGGTGACAAAGGGGGGGTGTCATTTACTATTTTTTTATTTTCATCACTGAGATAGGTTATATCTCAGTGATCAAAATGCACTTTGGAACGAATCTGCCGGCCGGCAGATTCGGCGGGCGCACTGCGCATGCGCCCGCCATTTTGCAAGATGGCGGCGCCCAGGGAGAAGACGGCCGGACGGACACCGGGAGGCCGGGTAAGTATAAGGGGGGGGAGATTAGGGCACGGGGGGCATCGGAGCACGGGGGGGCATCGGAGCACGGGGGGGCATCGGAGCACGGGGTGGGGCATCGGAGCATGGGGGGTGGGATCGGGGCAGCCACACTCCGCCCACGCACTTCCGCCCGCTTCCCCGCACTTCCTGCTGCAGCAGTTCGGCACCACAAACCGCAATAAAACCCGCAGATATATTTTTGATCTGCGGGTTTTACTGCGGGTTTGACCTCACAATGGAGGTCTATGGGTGCAGAACCGCTGCGGCTCCGAAAAAAGAAGTGACATGCTCCTTCTTTTTTCCCGCAGCTATTCAGCGCGGCTTTTTTTTTAAAATTCAGGATCATGTGCACAGCGGTTCCGGTTTTCCATAGGGTACATTGTACTGTACCCTGCATGGAAAACAGCTGCGGAACCGCAGCGGCAAAAACGCTGCGGTTCCGCAGTAAAAAACGTACTGTGTGAACATGGCCTAAAGGGCAGAGAGCTCCACTCTGACTCAGATGCCAGCAAGGTGGAGGTGGGGTACTGGTATGGGCTGGTATCATCAAAGATGAACTTGTGGGACCTTTTTTCGGGTTGAGGATGGAGTGAAACTCAACTCCCAGACCTACTGCCAGTTTCTGGAAGACATCTTCTTCAAGCAGTGGTACAGGAAGAAGTCAGTATCGTTCAAGAAAAACATGATTTTCATGCAGGACAATGCTCCATCACATGCCTCCAACTACTCCACAGCATGGCTGGCAAGTAAAGGTCTCAAAGAAGAAAAAATAATGACATGGCCCCCTTGTTCACCTGATCTGAACCCCACAGAGAACCTGTGGTCCCTCATAAAATGTGAGATCTACAGGGAGGGAAAACAGTACACCTCTCGGAACAGTGTCTGGAGGCTGTGGTGGCTGCTGCACGCAATGTTGATCGTAAACAGATCAAGCAAATTACAGAATCTATGGATGGAAGGCTATTGAGTGTCATCATAAAGAAAGGTGGCTATATTGGTCACTAATTTTGGGGGCTTTTGTTTTTGCATGTCAGAAATGTTTATTTCTAAATTTTGTGCAGTTATATTGGTTTACCTGGTGAAAATAAACAAGTGAGATGGGAATATATTTGGTTTTTATTAATTTGCCTAATAATTCTGCATAGTAATAGTTACCTGCACAAACAGATATCCTCCTAAGATAGCCAAATCTAAAAAAAAAACACTCCAACTTCCAAAAATATTAAGCTTTGATATTTGAGTCTTTTGGGTTGATTGAGAACATAGTTGTTGATCAGTAATAAAAATAATCTTCTAAAATACAACTTGCCTAATAATTCTGCACACAGTGTATAGCAACATTAAAGAGCTGCAGGAATTTCTGGCAAGTACCGTATTTCCCAGCGTATAAGACGACCCCCCAACTTTTCCAGTTAAAATATAAAATCTTCTTAAAAGTCGGGGGTCTTCTTATATGCCATGTGTCGTCTTATAGGGCTGGTGACTAATGTGCCTTTTGGAGGGAATGGTCCCGATGACGAAGAGGGGGCGTCTCACAGGAAAGTGTGAGTGGAGTATCCCCCTATTACCTCATTGTAGCAGCATGGGGTCTCTGTGCTGGTGAGCGGCGGCGGTTGCTCCTCTTTGTGCTGCGTGGGTGCTGTGCTGTGCTGTGCTGTGGGGTGGCGGCTCCTCCTCGTGCAGCGTCAGGGTTCTGTGCTGTGGGGCGGCATATCTTCTTGCAACGTCGGGGCTCCTCTGGCATTTCCTCAAAGCCCGAAGGCACCGGCAACTCCATTGCTGCGATGCGGTGGCCTCCAGGAAAATGGCCACTGGGGGCGGCGCATGCTCAGATTCAGATCTCGTCTCCCGAGATCTCGGGGCGAGATCTGAATCTGATCATGTGCCGCCCCCAGCGGCCATTTTCCCGGAGACCACCGCATCACAGCAATGGAGCTGTCAGTGCCTCCGGGCTTTGAGGAATTGAGAAATGCCAGAGGAGCCCTGACTCTGCACGAAGATACGCTGCTGCCGGCCCACATCACAGAGCCCTGATACTGCACGAAGAGGAGCCGCCGCCCCATAGCACAGCACCCACGCGTCACAAAGAGGAGCAGCCACCGCCGCTCCCCAGCACAGAGACCCCACGCTGCTACAATGAGGTAGTAATAGTAATAATAATCTTTATTTGTATAGCACCAACATATTCCGCAGCACTTTACAGTTTAACAGTTTCAAACACACCAGTCATAGGTAACAACATTAACAATACAATAAAGCAAAATAAGATGACCCTGCTCGTGAGAGCATACAATCTGCAATGAGGTGGGGAAGATACAAAGTACAGGTGTGTATTTACAATGATGTATTTACAATGATGGTCCAGCCATCTTCAGGGGTGGGGGGTAGATAGAGATAGTGAATGGGCTACACACACAAACATGAAATGACTTTGATTAGTTAACATGGTAGGCCACTCTGAACAAATGTGTTTTGAGCGAGCGCCTAAAACTATGCAAGTTGTGGATGGTCCTAATATCTTGGGGTAGAGCATTTCAGAAGATTGGCGCAGCGCAGGAGAAGGCTTGGAGTCGGGAGTGGGAGGTACGGATTAGTGCACGGGTTAGCCAAAAGTAATTTGCAAGGCGCAGCGGTCGGCTAGGCCAATAGACCGAAATGAGGGAGATGTATGGGGGTGCCGCACTGTGGAGAGCTTTGTGGGTGAGAACAAGTACTTTGAATTGAGGTAATAGAGGGATACTCCACTCACACTTTCCTGTGAGACGCCCCCTCTTCGTCATCGGGACCACTCCCCCCACCCACCATATACACATTGGTCTGTACCCGGCGTACAAGATGACACCCGGCATATAAGACGACCCCCGACTTTTAAGAAGATTTTTAGGGGTTAAAAAGTCATCTTATATGCCGGAAAATACGGTACTGGTTGTGTACTGCATTTGACCACAATCTACTGTATTCTTGATATCATACAATTTCATAGAAGAAAATAGTGCCTGGAATTCCCGAAAAGGTATAAGACTTATTTTGTCTAAAAAGTATACATTTTATTAGACATATTAAAAAATGTAACAAAAAATCACAAAATAAATGTAAATGCAACATAGTACAAGTATCAGGAGAATGGTGGAGACACAATATGTGGCACTGCACACAGGCTATCAACACTCCATGGTAATATAGAGGTGCATATATATTGCCACAATGGTTTATTAGAGATCACAATGGAATGACAAAATGCAAATTTATAAGGGAGGGAGCTGACAGGGCACTATACATTCCTCCAGTGTGAGATCCAGGACATCTGAATAAGTAATGCTAGACAAAGAGTAAGGTGAAGGCACAAAAGAGCACAGTGAGGTCAAAAATACTCTGTTGTAAAAAAAACTCACAGTAATAAGCAAGTGCTAGTCAAAAGATGGAAAAAACAGGGTATTTAGTTTATACGTGTTTTTGCAAAAAAATGTATACTAAGGTGCTCCACCAATCGTCAAGGTATACCCATATAGAGCAGTCCTAACTAATACATATAATCCCTAGCTGATGTATTTAAAAACCTGATCATCTGTATAGTACCTGTATAAGCAGGGTTCAGAGAGGGAATATCCATGTGGACATGCTGGATGGAACAGCTTTGATGTAAATGACCCATAAGGAGTGGTGGACTCCCTAGTCTTGTAGAAACAAGAGAACAATTATAGAACCAGAAACACATGGGCTACTTGCACATTGAACAAGTCTGTAGGAACCTGTTCACACACCACCAAGAAACTTGAAGACACAAGAGAGCACAGTGAGGTCAAAAATACTCTGTTGTAAAAAAAAATCACAGTAATAAGCAAGTGCTAGTCAAAAGATGGAAAAAACAGGGTATTTAGTTACCGTATTTCCCGGCATATAAGACGACTTTTTGACCCCTAAAAATTGTCCCAAAAGTCAGGGGTCGTCTTATACGCCGGGAATGGCGTGTGCGGGGAGCGATCCTGCATTTCAGCGTGTGGTTCCCAGGGTCTGGAGGAGAGGAGACTCTCCTTCAGGCCCTGGGATCCATATTCATGTAAAAAATAAAGAATAAAAATAAAAAACATGGATATACTCACCCTCGGACGGGCCCTGGATCACAGCGCTGCTAGCGTCTCCCTCTGTTCCTTGCAGTGAGTGAAGGACCTTCGATGATGTCGCGGTCACATGACTGGGCATATAAGATGACCCCCGTCTTATACGGCGGGCATATCCCAAATTCCATATTTTATATGGAAAAGTTGGGGGTCGTCTTATACGCCCAGTCGTCTTATACGCCAGAAAATACGGTATACTTTTTTTGCAAAAAAATGTATACTAAGCTGCTCCACCAATCGTCAAGGTATACCCATATAGAGCAGTCCTAACTAATGTATATAATCCCTATCTGATGTATTTAAAAACCTGATCATTGGATCTGATCAAGACCTCGAGAGATGAGATTTCAGCGCTGAGTTATTCTGCAGTGGAAACAAGTCTTGATCACCATTCCATTAATCTGATGAATGGTGTACCTCAGAATCAGGTAATAGTGAGAACTGTTAATGGTTTCAAAAAAAGCTTACCGTAGATGCTTTTGTAGAACAAAATATTATACATTTATATGTCTAAAATTGTGTAATATGTAAATGTTGAGACCACTGAATCAAGAATTAGGAGGAAAAGACTAGCTTTTCTGGGGAGGACCAGATCAAGGAAAATTGTCATCACAAAATAAGCTACTGTACAATCTCTTAATACTCAAGAAATTTTTCATTTTGTGCTGTTTTTCCCTCCCTTTCTAGAAATTGTCATAATATTTCTGCCAACATAGCCATATGGGGGCTTAATTTTTGTAGTTTTGAAAAACACAAATAATTATTTTTCCATACAATGTACTGAATGGTACATACACCAAACCGCTCATTGAGATTTATATTCATCATGAGAAGTTAAACGGTTAAATCACTTTTTTATATTAGGTAATGTGCCATGAAAAAAAATCAACTATTTTTTCAATCAGGTTTTTGTTACACATTTTTTACATATCAAAATATTTAATAAAATAAATATGAGAAATGCAGTTTTCACACTGGCTACTGGGGCTTTCTTAGACTCTAACTTTCCATTATTTCAGGAAACACACTTATATTGAACCATCAAATGATTGTGTGCAAAGGTCCTTCTGAAGGTCAGAGGATGAGCAACGGGGAGCAGGGTCAGCTGTGACGTCACCTACCGTGAATGCTGGATCTTGTGTTATGAGCTGTGTATAGAGGTGTTACCTGTCATCGTGATCCTACCTCTGATGATCATGAAACTGCTGTAAACTCTTCATGAAATGACGTGAACTATGAGTTTAGAATAGCCCCAGTGTCCAGTGTGAATATAGCTAGTGTGAATATAGTAAGATTATTGTTTTTGTTTCTTAATAAAGTTTGTAATCTGGTAAAAAAATTACCAAAAATGAAAAAAAATGTAACACAATTTTTTTAAAATCCTTATTTAAGCAATAGGTCATTTTCTGATGACACATTCCCTTTAAATGTATTTATTTACATTTAAACAATTTCATATTACAATCTGGATTTAAAAAAATAATGAAATCTAATCTAGACTCATACTTCCTATTATTTCAAAAAATCTACATGTACATTAACAGACTCAGACCCTATATTTTGCATTGGAGTATCAAAAGATCATGTGCAAAGGCGATTCATTGTAAAGGAAGGAAGAGCAGGTAGAGCTGTGACATCACCTATTGTGAATTGTGGATCCTGTGTTATCAGCTGTATTGAGAGATTATAATCCTGCCAGTAAAGATAAAGGGACTTTTGAAAAGTCTTCTAAGGGTACCGTCACACTATACGATTTACCTACGATCACGACCAGCGATATGACCTGGCCGTGATCGTAGGTACATCTGGTGTCCGTCACGTCCCTTGCCGTCTGCTTCCCGCACTGTGACTGCCGGCCGTAAAGTGAAAGTGAAAGCACGTCACCGCTGTGCTCTGCTTTCACTTTACGGCCGGCAGTCACAGTGCGGGAAGCAGACGGCAAGGGACCTGACAGACACCAGAATGTAAGTATGTGCTGTTTGTTTTTTTTTAGTTTTACGCTTGTAACCAGGGTAAACATCGGGTTACTAAGCGCGGCCCTGCGCTTAGTTACCCGATGTTTACCCTGGTTACAAGCGAACGCATCGCTGGATCGCATCGCTAGATCGCTAGATCGGTGTCACACACACCGATCTAGCGATGACAGCGGGAGATCCAGCGATGAAAGAAAGTTCCAAACGATCTGCTACGACGTACGATTCTCAGCAGGATCCCTGATCGCTGCTGCGTGTCAGACACAGCGATATCGTAACGATATCGCTGGAACGTCACGAATCGTACCGTCGTAGCGATCGAAATAGTATAGTGTGACGGTACCCTAAAATGAACAGGAAGAATGAGCTTCAATTTGCCCCAAATATATATATATATATATATATATATATATTGTATAATGAAAAATGTAGCGTCTCCATTTTTTGTGATTTGTGGCTGTGTGAAGGCTCATTTTTTGCGCACCAAGCTGTCATTTTTATTTATACCATTTTGGTGTAGATATGATCTTTTGATCGCCCGTTATTGCATTTTATTGTTGCAAAAAAATGTAATTCTGGCGTTTTGGCTTTTTTCTCGTTACGCTGTTTAGCGATCATGTTAATTTTTTTTTTTTTATTGATGGATCGGGTGATTCTGAACATGGAGATACCAAATATGTGTATGTTTGATTTTTTGTTTATTGTTTTCCTTTGAATGGGGCGAAAGGGGGGTCATTTACAGTATATATTTTTTACTTTTTTAATATTGTTAAAACATTTTTTATTACTTTTTGCATGCTTCAATAGTTTCTATGGGAGACTATAAGCTACAGTTGTCCGATCGGCTCTGCTACATACAGGCGATGATCAGATTGCCTGTATGTAGCAGAAATGCTCACTTGCTATAAGCTCCGACCACCGTACGGCGCTCATAGCAATCTGGGTATGACAACCATAGAGGTTTGCTGGAGACCTCTGATTGCCATGCCAACCCATCGGTGACCCGCAATCACGTGACAAAGTCACCGCCGATGGATGAGAATTTCGGCGTGCTTCACGGAAGCACGAGTTAAGTGCTGCTGTCAGAGATTAACAGTGGCATTTAACAGGTTAATGGCTGTTAGAGGCACATGTCAGCTCTTCAAAACAGCTGACATGTGCCAGGAAAGATGTGGGCTCTGGCGCTGTATTATTACGCCCCAATGTCGGAAAGAGGTTACCGGATACATACAGCAAATTTGAAAAACTTGCATCTTACAGCTTTTTTTTCTTTTTGTTGGATCAATAGGAAAAATAATTTTTAAATATATACATACACCCTTCATTCATCCACATCCTCTTACATTCCCTAGCTCAACTTAATAGACTACAACTTAATTTTATATCATTTAATTAAAAGCTTTTATTCAGATTAAAAAATGTATATACAGTACAGTTTGAACTAGAAGTTTACATACACTATATAAAAAGACACATATGCATGTTTTTTCTCAATTTCTGACATTAAATCAGAATGAACCTTTCCTGTTTTAGGTCAATTAGGATCATAATCTATATATAAATAATCGTCTAAGGGGTACTTCCGTCTGTCTGTCACAGAAATCCCGTGTCCCTGCCGGCCGCGACCAATCAGCAACAGGCACAGTCCGGCTGCAAATTCACCCCTCCCTACTTCCGTCCAGTCAGTGCCCGCTCCATACTCCCCTCCAGTCAGCGCTCACACAGGGTTAATGGCAGCGTTAACGGACCGCATTATGCCGCGGTGTAACGCACTCCGTTAACGCTGCTATTAACCCTGTGTGACCAACTTTTTACTATTGATGCTGCCTATGCGGCATCAATAGTAAAAAGATCTACTGTTAAAAAATTTTAAAAAATAAAAAAGCCTGCCATTCTCACCTTCCGTCGTCCACCGATGTGCGCGATGCTGCCGCTGGCTTCCGTTCCCAGTGATTCATTGCAAAATTACTGTGCTATATACTACATGGCTGTGCTATATACTAATGGCTGTGCTATATAATACGTGGGCTGTGGTATATACTACGTGGGGTGTGCTATATACTACGTGGACTGTGCTATATACTACGTGGGCTGTGAGACTCTTTTGCCCGGGGCCCTCAAAAACCTGGAGCTCGCCCTGGCTTCACTGATTGTTCGCGCCCGGCTGAGCGCGAACAATCAGCGACAGATGCAGTCCAGCCGTGAATTGGCCAGGGATTTGAACCACGCTTCGCTAATGAGACGCGCCCAGCCGGCTGAATCCTGTGCATTCATTGCATTATTATGAAATCTTCATAAATAAACTACATACATATTCTAGAATACCCGATGCGTTAGAATCGGGCCACGGTCTAGTTATTAATATTTGCCAAATGCCAGAATATAGTGTATACAAATTTATGGTTTCAACAGTATATATTGTTAGCTCCATGTCACGTTTTCTAGGGAAACAAATTGCATTACCGTCATCATTTGGTTTTCTTTCGTTATGTAGCTCACAGACCCATCCACCACCGGAGACTTTCATGATCACAACCAGACTGAGATTGTATAACTGGTGCAACATAACATGACGCACCTTTCTGCATGGTATACATAAGTGTTTTCAAGCCTTTTTTTTATCCCTCCTTCAGAGTTGAAGAAATCATATAAACAGGGTATTTTTTATCTTTAACAAGCAGAAATCTGGCTCTTGTTTGAACCGTGTTCCCACATCAGAATGAATGCTTAGCTTTTCCATATTGTTATGCATGTCTTGCCAAGCAGTAAAGTAATAAAATACACCTGGCTGCTGGAATGCGTGCAGTGCTATAAGGATGATTGGTGAGATGCAATACATTTACTTGGTGCAGAGACCAGTTTCTTTCATCTTTTCTAGCTGACCCACCCTTGCAATTTCTAAAAATCATGACTTCACATAGAATATTGGAATCAATGTAATTTTACTGTAAGCATCGACAAATATTATTGTCTAGGGTTCTGTGAAATATTTATATATTCTATGCTGATATCACTTTTACATTCTTTGTATGTGTATTTGTGCGCTGTAAACATAAAAAAAGGTTCTGGGCAAAAAGCGTTTTTTAAAACATGTTTCTACATTATTATAAAAGGAGAAAGCAAGGTTAAAGTCCCCCCATGCACATTAGACTAATGTCAGCCGATCCCTCACTTTTGATTGACAGTTCGCTCTTAGCACAGAGAGAACTGTCTGAATGCGCATTCATTGACTGCAGGAGTTCTCCGCCCTAAATCCTCCGCAGATCAATCAGCTCATCTCTAGTTAGGAACCTTTTCCTAACATAACGTTGATATGAGTAAACTTTAAAAATTAGTGTGAAGTGACTATAATATTTGCAATTGTGACCAATTTTTTTATTAAAATGAAAAATACATTATTTTCTATGTTATGTAGTTGCATTATATAATACGCTAGTGACTAGAGTTGAGCGACCTTGACCTTTTTAGAGTCGAGCCGGGTTTTGCGAAACCCGACTATGTCCAAAGTCGGGTCGAGTGAAATCGGCCGATTATGACGTAAAGTCGGGATCGACCGAAACACGAAACCCAATGCAAGTCAATGGGGCAGCATAGTCGGCAGTGAGTGGGGGCCAGGAAAACACCTAGAGTGCCCATTTTAATGTCAAAACCATCCATTCTTCTTAATGAAGCTTGTCAAGCGTAATTTACCTTATAATAATTGGAAGGCATTTGAAATTGGGGGTCATTTGGCTAAAGTTGTGGGGGGTAGGGCTGGTTCAAGTAATTAGTGGGCCCAGGAAATCTGGACCACGTCACGGCAGTGGAGCAGGGAGAGGTAAGTATTTCAACTTTGCAAGTGCTGTGAACCTGAGCAAGCAGGGGGGGCCCACTCGTTGGCATTGGCACTGGCACAGGGCCCCTCAAAGTACAGCGGTGTGTTTGCACGGCGGGGGCGCCTCCCACCGGCAGCAACACTTTTGCGTACTATGAGAGGCCCTGTGCCAGTGACGTCGCCAACTAGTATTCCTCCCCCCACCTGATGAAGGAACCTGCACTTTCATCTGCACCTTCCTCTTTGTCCCCGTGTAAGGTGGTATGGTATGCGGGAAGAGCAACCTGACTTTCAGCAGGGTCACAATGTTGTTGTGTAGCGTGCACGGGGAATGTTGCGTTATGGGTCAATGTACCAGCAGACTCATCTATCACTGGCTGGGCAATGGGCACGATGAAGTGGAAACACAGATATAGGCCCAAAGAAGAAAGTGGGCTAAATGCAGTTCAAAATTGGTAACACAGGAATAACCAGGGGGCATTGCAGTGGAGGACAACTGGAATGAGAGGCTGACACAGAGAGTAGGGCCAAATCAGTAAGTAGTCGAAATGCAGTTCAAAATTGGCAACCGTAGTAAACAGGCGGCACAGCTTTGTTCAGTGGAGGAGAACAGCAAGGAGTGGCAGACACCGATAGTAGGCCCCAAACCAACTAGTACGCCAAATGCAGTTGTTCCATTTAACCACAATTTAATGAGAGCCTGAAGATAGAAGCTCAGGAAAGGCAGCCTGGGGAACACCTTGGAGTGTAACACACCATCTCTCTCCACCCCATACCCATTTTGTATGGCCTAATGCAGTGTACTTTTCTACAACTACTAAACGAGAGTCGGAAGACCGAAGCAATGGCAAGGAAACCTGGGGAACACCTTAGAGTGTAACACACCCTCTCTCTACACCCCATACCCAATTTGAAGGTCTAATGCAGTGTAGTTTCCAAGAACTACTAAACGAGAGCCGGAAGATCGAAGCTCAGGAAAGGCAACCTGGGGAACACCTTGGAGTGTAACACACCCTCTCGCTACACCCCATACCCAATTTGAAGGCCTAATGCAGCGTAGTTTCCAACAACTACTAAACGAGAGCCGGAAGATCGAAGCTCAGGAAAGGCAACCTGGGGAACACCTTGGAGTGTAACAAACCCTCTCTCTACACCCCATACCCAATTTGTAGGCCTAATGCAGCGTAGTTTCCGACAACTACTAAACGAGAGCCGGAATATCGAAGCTCAGGAAAGGCAACCTGGGGAACACCTTGGAGTGTAACACACCCTCTCTCTACACCCCATACCCAATTTGAAGGCCTAATGCAGTGTAGTTTCCAAGAACTACTAAACGAGAGCCGGAAGATCGAAGCTCAGGAAAGGCAACCTGGGGAACACCTTGGAGTGGAACACACCATCTCTCTACACCCCATACCCAATTTGAAGGCCTAATGCAGCGTAGTATCCAACAACTACTAAACGAGAGCCGGTAGATCGAAGCTCAGGAAAGGCAACCTGGGGAACACCTTGGAGTGTAACACAACGTCTCTCTACACCACGGAAGGGATGATTCTTAGGAAGGAAGGCTGTTGGAAATAAGCATTGCGCGTCCGAGGGTGATTAGATTCTTATTAGGTATATACTCACCCTCGGACGCGCCCTGCTTCTTTATTTGGAATGAATGTTTATTTGCAATGTGGTGTTGACTTTCTCTATTATTTTGGTAATTAATGATTTTATTATTTTCATTATTTTGCATCTTCTCGGCAATAATATAAAGAAGACGCGACAGGACAACACTCGGTGGATGCCATATGTGTGTTTTCAATTTAAAAAACCTTTCAGTTAACTACTTGCAGGAGAAAGTAATTGTAGCTGGTGGCCATTTTTAGTACTGTACCAGATTTTAGCTGTTTGTTTGTTTTTAATGTCAAAATGTCTGCATTTGATATCTCACCAGTATTTTCTTTTTTATAAGCAAAATCCTTTTTTTTTTATTTTATGATGTTGGTTCAAGGGGTACACGGGCAGCAGTAGACAGGTCAGTGGAGGCCTAGTGGAAGGAGGGACCGCAGACAGGCTTCGAAGCCCTAACATAATAAATTGGGCTGCCTGTAGGCAATTTAAAATTGGTTCCAGGGGAACACGGGCAGCAGTAGACAGGTCAGTGGAGGCCTAGAGGAAGGAGGGACCGCAGATGCGCCAATGTTTCCCCCATACCAAATTTGTAGGCCTAATGCAGTGTAGTTTCCAACAACTACTAAACGAGAGCCGGAATTTCGAAGCTCAGGAAAGGCAACCTGGGGAACACCTTGGAGTGTAACACACCCTCTCTCTACACCCCATACCCAATTTGAAGGCCTAATGCAGTGTAGTTTCCAACAACTACTAAACGAGAGCCGGAATATCGAAGCTCAGGAAAGGCAACCTGGGGAACACCTTGGAGTGTAACACACCCTCTCTCTACACCCCATACCCAATTTGAAGGCCTAATGCAGTGTAGTTTCCAAGAACTACTAAACGAGAGCCGGAAGATCGAAGCTCAGGAAAGGCAACCTGGGGAACACCTTGGAGTGTAACACAACGTCTCTCTACACGACGGAAGGGCTGATTCTTAGGAAGGAAGGCTGTTGGAAATAAGCATTGCGCGTCCGAGGGTGATTAGATTCTTATTAGGTATATACTCACCCTCGGACGCGCCCTGCTTCTTTATTTGGAATGAATGTTTATTTGCAATGTGGTGTTGACTTTCTCTATTATTTTGGTAATTAATGATTTTATTATTTTCATTATTTTGCATCTTCTCGGCAATAATATAAAGAAGACGCGACAGGACAACACTCGGTGGATGCCATATGTGTGTTTTCAATTTAAAAAAACTTTCAGTTAACTACTTGCAGGAGAAAGTAATTGTAGCTGGTGGCCATTTTTAGTACTGTACCAGATTTTAGTTGTGTGTTTGTTTTTAATGTTAAAATGTCTGCATTTGATATCTCACCAGTATTTTCTTTTTTATAAGCAAAATACTTATTTTTATATTTTCTGATGTTGGTTCCAGGGGTACACGGCCAGCAGTGCCCTGGTCAGTGTAGTAGTAGTTGAAAGAATGGACCGCAGACAGGCATCGAAGGCCTAAAATAAAAACACATGGCTGTAGGCAATTTTAAATTGGTTCCAGGGGTACACGGACAGCAGTGGTGTGGTCAGTGGAGGCCTAGTGGAAGGAGTGACCGCAGACAGGCATCGAAGGCCTAAAATAATAACACATGGCTGTAGGCAATTTTAAATTGGTTCCAGGGGTACACGGGCAGCAGTGACCTGGTCAGTGTAGTAGTAGTTGAAAGAATGGACCGCAGACAGGCATCGAAGGCCTAAAATAAAAAAATTGGGCTGGCTGTAGGCAATTTTAAATTGGTTCCAGGGGTACACGGACAGCAGTGGTGTGCTCAGTGGAGGCCTAGTGGAAGGAGTGACCGCAGACAGGCATCGAAGGCCTAAAATAATAACACATGGCTGTAGGCAATTTTAAATTGGTTCCAGGGGTACACGGACAGCAGTGGTGTGGTCAGTGGAGGCCTAGTGGAAGGAGTGACCGCAGACAGGCATCGAAGGCCTAAAATAAAAACACATGGCTGTAGGCAATTTTAAATTGGTTCCAGGGGTACACGGACAGCAGTGGTGTGGTCAGTGGAGGCCTAGTGGAAGGAGTGACCGCAGACAGGCATCGAAGGCCTAAAATAATAACACATGGCTGTAGGCAATTTTAAATTGGTTCCAGGGGTACACGGACAGCAGTGGTGTGGTCAGTGGAGGCCTAGTGGAAGGAGTGACCGCAGACAGGCTTCCAAGGCCTAACATAACAAACTTGGGCTGGCTGTAGGCACTTTTAAATTGGTTCCAGGGGTACACGGGCAGCAGTGGTCTGGTCAGTGGAAGTCTAGTGGAAGGAGTGACCGCAGACAGGCTTCCAAGGCCTAACATAACAAACTTGGGCTGGCTGTAGGCACTTTTAAATTGGTTCCAGGGATACACGGGCAGCAGTGACCTGGTCAGTGTAGTAGTAGTTGAAAGAATGGACCGCAGACAGGCTTCGAAGGCCTAACATAACAAACTTGGGCTGGCTGTAGGCACTTTTAAATTGGTTCCAGGGGTACACGGGCAGCAGTGGTCTGGTCAGTGGAAGTCTAGTGGAAGGAGTGACCGCAGACAGGCTTCCAAGGCCTAACATAACAAACTTGGGCTGGCTGTAGGCACTTTTAAATTGGTTCCAGGGGTACACGGGCAGCAGTGGTCTGGTCAGTGGAAGTCTAGTGGAAGGAGTGACCGCAGACAGGCTTCGAAGGCCTAACATAACAAAATTGGGCTGGCTGTAGGCACTTTAAATTGGTTCCAGGGGTACATGGGCAGCAGTGTATGGTCAGTGGAAGTCTAGTGGAAGGAGTGACGGCAGACAGTCTTCGAAGGCCTAACATAACAAAATTGGGCTGACTGTAGGCACTTTTAAATTGGTTCCAGGGTAACACGGCCAGCAGTGCCCTGGTCAGTGTAGTAGTAGTTGAAAGAATGGACCGCAGACAGGCATCGAAGGCCTAAAATAAAAACACATGGCTGTAGGCAATTTTAAATTGGTTCCAGGGGTACACGGACAGCAGTGGTGTGGTCAGTGGAGGCCTAGTGGAAGGAGTGACCGCAGACAGGCATCGAAGGCCTAAAATAATAACACATGGCTGTAGGCAATTTTAAATTGGTTCCAGGGGTACACGGACAGCAGTGGTGTGGTCAGTGGAGGCCTAGTGGAAGGAGTGACCGCAGACAGGCTTCCAAGGCCTAACATAACAAAATTGGGCTGACTGTAGGCACTTTTAAATTGGTTCCAGGGTAACACGGCCAGCAGTGCCCTGGTCAGTGTAGTAGTAGTTGAAAGAATGGACCGCAGACAGGCATCGAAGGCCTAAAATAAAAACACATGGCTGTAGGCAATTTTAAATTGGTTCCAGGGGTACACGGACAGCAGTGGTGTGGTCAGTGGAGGCCTAGTGGAAGGAGTGACCGCAGACAGGCATCGAAGGCCTAAAATAATAACACATGGCTGTAGGCAATTTTAAATTGGTTCCAGGGGTACACGGACAGCAGTGGTGTGGTCAGTGGAGGCCTAGTGGAAGGAGTGACCGCAGACAGGCTTCCAAGGCCTAACATAACAAAATTGGGCTGACTGTAGGCACTTTTAAATTGGTTCCAGGGTAACACGGCCAGCAGTGCCCTGGTCAGTGTAGTAGTAGTTGAAAGAATGGACCGCAGACAGGCATCGAAGGCCTAAAATAAAAACACATGGCTGTAGGCAATTTTAAATTGGTTCCAGGGGTACACGGACAGCAGTGGTGTGGTCAGTGGAGGCCTAGTGGAAGGAGTGACCGCAGACAGGCATCGAAGGCCTAAAATAATAACACATGGCTGTAGGCAATTTTAAATTGGTTCCAGGGGTACACGGACAGCAGTGGTGTGGTCAGTGGAGGCCTAGTGGAAGGAGTGACCGCAGACAGGCTTCCAAGGCCTAACATAACAAAATTGGGCTGACTGTAGGCACTTTTAAATTGGTTCCAGGGTAACACGGCCAGCAGTGCCCTGGTCAGTGTAGTAGTAGTTGAAAGAATGGACCGCAGACAGGCATCGAAGGCCTAAAATAAAAACACATGGCTGTAGGCAATTTTAAATTGGTTCCAGGGGTACACGGACAGCAGTGGTGTGGTCAGTGGAGGCCTAGTGGAAGGAGTGACCGCAGACAGGCATCGAAGGCCTAAAATAATAACACATGGCTGTAGGCAATTTTAAATTGGTTCCAGGGGTACACGGACAGCAGTGGTGTGGTCAGTGGAGGCCTAGTGGAAGGAGTGACCGCAGACAGGCTTCCAAGGCCTAACATAACAAAATTGGGCTGACTGTAGGCACTTTTAAATTGGTTCCAGGGTAACACGGCCAGCAGTGCCCTGGTCAGTGTAGTAGTAGTTGAAAGAATGGACCGCAGACAGGCATCGAAGGCCTAAAATAAAAACACATGGCTGTAGGCAATTTTAAATTGGTTCCAGGGGTACACGGACAGCAGTGGTGTGGTCAGTGGAGGCCTAGTGGAAGGAGTGACCGCAGACAGGCATCGAAGGCCTAAAATAATAACACATGGCTGTAGGCAATTTTAAATTGGTTCCAGGGGTACACGGGCAGCAGTGACCTGGTCAGTGTAGTAGTAGTTGAAAGAATGGACCGCAGACAGGCATCGAAGGCCTAAAATAAAAAAATTGGGCTGGCTGTAGGCAATTTTAAATTGGTTCCAGGGGTACACGGGCAGCAGTGGTGTGGTCAGTGGAGGCCTAGTGGAAGGAGTGACCGCAGACAGGCATCGAAGGCCTAAAATAATAACACATGGCTGTAGGCAATTTTAAATTGGTTCCAGGGGTACACGGGCAGCAGTGACCTGGTCAGTGTAGTAGTAGTTGAAAGAATGGACCGCAGACAGGCATCGAAGGCCTAACATAACAAACTTGGGCTGGCTGTAGGCACTTTTAAATTGGTTCCAGGGGTACACGGGCAGCAGTGGTCTGGTCAGTGGAAGTCTAGTGGAAGGAGTGACCGCAGACAGGCTTCCAAGGCCTAACATAACAAACTTGGGCTGGCTGTAGGCACTTTTAAATTGGTTCCAGGGGTACACGGGCAGCAGTGGTCTGGTCAGTGGAAGTCTAGTGGAAGGAGTGACCGCAGACAGGCTTCCAAGGCCTAACATAACAAAATTGGGCTGGCTGTAGGCACTTTAAATTGGTTCCAGGGGTACATGGGCAGCAGTGTATGGTCAGTGGAAGTCTAGTGGAAGGAGTGACGGCAGACAGTCTTCGAAGGCCTAACATAACAAAATTGGGCTGACTGTAGGCACTTTTAAATTGGTTCCAGGGTAACACGGCCAGCAGTGGCCTGGTCAGTGTAGTAGTTGTAGAAAGAAGGGACCGCAGACAGGCTTCGAAGGCCTAACATAACAAAAATGTCAAAACAATGGTATTGTCAGTGCCAGGCATTGAAGGATGTCAGCGCCTAGACTACACATTGGTGAAGCTGTGAGAGATAGTTTTGCTAGTGGTAGAGCACTGTTTGAGCTGGGGGGGGGAACTGTCTTGTGGCCGGCGTTACAGGCACAGGGCCCCTCATATTACAACGGTGTGTCTGACGTTGGGTGCGCACCACCACCGCCAGAGACACTTTATTGTACTATGAGGGACCCAGTGGCAGTGCCGTCGACCAAAAGCGGCCACACCCACCTCTTCAGACAAACAGCACTCTCAAGGGTCCAAGCGCAAAGTGGCGATAGCACGGCCCCGTGTGGGGAGTTTGGCCATTTCGTGAGGTGGAAACATGTCGTATGCTGGACAATCAGGTGAAGAAAATTACGAGATTGGAAAAGTCATTCAGAATAGTCCACAGGCAAGACCTTTTCATAGGAAAGCTAGGTGTCAGCCGGGCAAGGTGGGGCAAAAGATTTTGAAATCCAGTTGTGGTTCATTTTAATGAAGGTTAGATCATCTACATTTTGGGTAGCCAGACGAGTCCTTTTTTCTGTTAGTATTGAACCTGCAGCACTGAATACTCTTTCTGATAGGACACTAGCTGCCGGGCAAGCAAGCTCCTGCAATGCATATTCTGCCAATTCTGGCCAGGTGTCTAATTTGGATGCCCAGTAATCAAATGGGAATGACGGTTGAGGGAGAACGTCGATAAGGGATGAAAAATAGTTTGTAACCATACTGGACAAATGTTGTCTCCTGTCACTTTGAATTGATGCTGCAGTACCTGTCCTGTCTGCGGTCATAGAAAAATCACTCCACAACCTGGTCAGAAAACCCCTCTGGCCAACGCCACTTCTGATTTCTGCCCCTCTAACACCTCTGGTCTGCTGGCCCCTGGAGCTCGTGTGAGAACGATCACGGGCGCTGTGTGCAGGGAATGCCAGAAGCAAACGGTCAACAAGAGTTGATTGTTTTGTTGCTAATATTAGTTCCAAGTTCTCATGTGGCATAATATTTTGCAATTTGCCTTTATAGCGAGGATCAAGGAGGCAGGCCAACCAGTAATCGTCATCGTTCATCATTTTTGTAATGCGTGTGTCCCTTTTGAGGATACGCAAGGCATAATCCGCCATGTGGGCCAAAGTTCCCGTTGTCAAATCTGCGGTTGTGCTTGGTTGAGGGGCAGTTGCAGGCAAATCTACGTCACTTGTGTCCCTCAAAAAACCAGAACCCGGCCTTGCCACGCCACCAATTTCCCGTGCCCCCGGGAAAGCTTCCTCATTAAAAATATACTCATCCCCATCATCCTCCTCATCCTCCACCTCCTCTTCGCCCGGTACCTCGTCATGTACACTGCCCTGACCAGACAATCGCTGACTGTCATCAAGGCTTTCCTCTTCCTCTGGTGCAGACGCCTGATCCTTTATGTGCGTCAAACTTTGCATCAGCAGACGCATTAGGGGGATGCTCATGCTTATTATGGCGTTGTCTGCACTAACCAGCCGTGTGCATTCCTCAAAACACTGAAGGACTTGACACATGTCTTGAATCTTCGACCACTGCACACCTGACAACTCCATGTCTGCCATCCTACTGCCTGCCCGTGTATGTGTATCCTCCCACAAAAACATAACAGCCCGCCTCTGTTCGCACAGTCTCTGAAGCATGTGCAGTGTTGAGTTCCACCTTGTTGCAACGTCTATGATTAGGCGATGCTGGGGAAGGTTCAAAGAACGCTGATAGGTCTGCATACGGCTGGAGTGTACAGGCGAACGGCGGATATGTGCGCAAAGTCCACGCACTTTGAGGAGCAGGTCGGATAACCCCGGATAACTTTTCAGGAAGCACTGCACCACCAGGTTTAAGGTGTGAGCCAGGCAAGGAATGTGTTTCAGTTGGGAAAGGGAGATGGCAGCCATGAAATTCCTTCCGTTATCACTCACTACCTTGCCTGCCTCAAGATCTACAGTGCCCAGCCACGACTGCGTTTCTTGCTGCAAGAACTCGGACAGAACTTCCGCGGTGTGTCTATTGTCGCCCAAACACTTCATAGCCAATACAGCCTGCTGACGTATGCCAGTAGCTGCCCCATAATGGGAGACCTGGTGTGCAACAGTGGCAGGTGCGGATGGAGTGTTTGTGCGACTGCGGTCTGTGGACGAGCTCTTGCTTCTGCAGGAGGACGAGGAGGAGGAGGAGGAGGGGGTGCGAACGGCTACAGACAACTGTTTACTAGACCGTGGGCTAGGCAGAACTGTCCCAAACTTGCTGTCCCCTGTGGACCCTGAATCCACCACATTTACCCAGTGTGCCGTGATGGACACGTAACGTCCCTGGCCATGCCTACTGGTCCATGCATCTGTTGTCAGGTGCACCTTTGTGCTCACAGATTGCCTGAGTGCATGGACGATGCGCTCTTTAACATGCTGGTGGAGGGCTGGGATGGCTTTTCTGGAAAAAAAGTGTCGACTGGGTAGCTCGTAGCGTGGTACAGCGTAGTCCATCAGGTCTTTGAAAGCTTCGCTTTCAACTAACCGGTAGGGCATCATCTCTAACGAGATTAGTCTAGCTATGTGGGCGTTCAAACCCTGTGTACGCGGATGCGAGGCTAAGTATTTCCTTTTTCTAACCATAGTCTCATGTAGGGTGAGCTGGACTGGAGAGCTGGAGATCGTGGAACTAGCGGGGGTGCCGGTGGACATGGCAGACTGAGAGACGGTGGGAGATGGTATTGTTGCCGCCGGTGCCCTAGATGCAGTGTTTCCTACTACGAAACTGGTGATTCCCTGACCCTGACTGCTTTGGCCTGGCAAAGATACCTGCACAGATACAGCAGGTGGTGCGCTAAATGGTGGTCCTACACTGCCGGAAGGGATGTTGCGTTGATGACTAGCTTCATTGGCCGAGGGTGCAACAACCTTAAGGGACGTTTGGTAGTTAGTCCAAGCTTTCAAATGCATGGTGGTTAAATGTCTATGCATGCAACTAGTATTGAGACTTTTCAGATTCTGACCTCTGCTTAAGGAAGTAGAACATTTTTGACAGATGACTTTGCGCTGATCAATTGGATGTTGTTTAAAAAAATGCCAGACTGCACTCTTTCTAGCATCGGATACCTTTTCAGGCATTGCAGACTGAGCTTTAACCGGATGGCCACGCTGTCCTCCACCAGGTTTTGGCTTTGCCACGCGTTTTGGGCAAGATACGGGCCCGGCAGATGGAACCTGTGGCGATGTTGATGCCTGCTGCGGCCCCTCCTCCTCCTCTGCTTCAGAACTGCTGCCGCCTGCACCCTGTTCCCCCAATGGCTGCCAATCGGGGTCAAGAACTGGGTCATCTAATAACTCTTCTTGTACCTCCTGCGCAACTTCGTCTGTGTCACCGTGTCGTTCGGTGGTATAGCGTTCGTGATGGGGCAACATAGTCTCATCAGGGTCTGATTCTTGATCAGCACCCTGCGAGGGCAATGTTGTGGTCTGAGTCAAAGGACCAGCATAGTAGTCTGGCTGTGGCTGTGCGTCAGTGCACTCCATGTCAGATTCAATTTGTAATGGGCATGGACTGTTAACTGCTTCACTTTCTAAGCCAGGGACGGTATGTGTAAAGAGCTCCATGGAGTAACCCGTTGTGTCGCCTGCTGCATTCTTCTCTGTTGTTGTTTTTGCTGAAGAGGACAAGGAAGTGACTTGTCCCTGACCGTGAACATCCACTAACGACGCGCTGCTTTTACTTTTACCAGTTTCACGAGATGAGGCAAAAGAGCTAGAGGCTGAGTCAGCAAGATAAGCCAAAACTTGCTCTTGCTGCTCCGGCTTTAAAAGCGGTTTTCCTAATCCCAGAAAAGGGAGCGTTCGAGGCCTTGTGTAGCCGGACGACGAACCTGGCTCCACAGCTCCAGACTTAGGTGCAATATTTTTTCCCCCACGACCACCTGATGCTCCACCACTACCACTACCCTCATTACCAGCTGACAATGAACGCCCCCGGCCACGACCTCTTCCACTAGACTTCCTCATTGTTTTAAAAACGTAACCAAACTAACGTTATTTGTTGCAGTCACACAACTTACACGGTGAGCTATAACTTCAGTATGATTTAGCTACCCCTTTACAGGTTGGTGAGACCACAGCGAAAATCAGGCCCAATGTTACACACTCTTTTTTTGGTGGCTGCAAATTAGAGAGATGCCCCACACGCAGGACTGTCACTGAAGCACAAATGTTAATATTAATGTCACACTATTATTTTTTTTTTATTTTTATTTTTTTCAGGAACACTTTAGAAACCCCCCCAAAAAAAAAAAAAAGATTTTTGCAGGGAGAATTTAGAAAACAAATGTAACAAACTATATGCTTTCTATGGGCCACTGAGTGAGAGATGACGCACACAGGAATCAGGAGTGGCACACAAGCCCAGAGGCCAATATTTTTCTACCAATGATTGATGGAGTTATTTTCTCTGGTAGATTTTGGAACCCAAATCAAGGAAAAAAAATGTAGGCTTTCTATGGACCACAATTGGAGAGAGAGAGAGAGAGAGAGAGAGATGGCACACCCAGGAGTCAAGACTGGCACACAAGCAGAAAGGCCAATATTAATCTCCCACTGTTTTTTTTGTTTTTTTTTTTGTTTTTTTTTCAGGGAGACTTTAGAAAAAAAAATAATAAAAAAAATATGATTTTATCAGGAAGAATTTAGAAACCAAATAAAATAAAATGATTTTTTCAGGGAGAATTTAGAAAACAAATAAAACCAAAAATAGGCGTTCTATGGCCCACTGACTGAGAGATGACGCACCCAGGAGTCAAGACTGGCACACAAGCAGAAAGGCCAATATTAATCTCCCACTGTTTTTTTTTTTTTTTTTCAGGGAGACTTTAGAAAAAAAAATAATAAAAAAAATGTGATTTTATCAGGAAGAATTTAGAAACCAAATAAAATAAAATGATTTTTTCTGGGAGAATTTATAAAACAAATAAAACCAAAAATAGGCGTTCTATGGCCCACTGACTGAGAGATGACGCACCCAGGAGTCAAGACTGGCACACAAGCAGAAAGGCCAATATTAATCTCCCACTGTTTTTTTTTTTTTTTTTCAGGGAGACTTTAGAAAAAAAAATAATAAAAAAAATGTGATTTTATCAGGAAGAATTTAGAAACCAAATAAAATAAAATGATTTTTTCAGGGAGAATTTAGAAAACAAATAAAACCAAAAATAGGTGTTCTATGGCCCACTGACTGAGAGAGAGAGAGAGAGAGATGGAACGCTTAGTACTGGCACACAAGCCCAAAGGGCAATATTAATCTCCCTTTTTTTTTCCAGGGAGAATTTCTAAAACCCAAAAAAAAAAAAAAATAGGCTTTCTATGGCCCACTATTTGTGAGAGAGATGGGACGCTCAGGACTGGCACAGATGGCACGCTCAGGACTGGCACAGAAGCCCAGAGGCCAATATTAATCTCCCTTTTTTTCTGGTAGAATTTATAAAACCAAAAAAAAATTTAAATAGGCTTTCTATGGCCCACTGTTTGTGAGAGAGATGGCACGCTCAGGACTGGCACAGATGGCACGCTCACAACTGGCACACAAGCCCAGAGGCCAATATTAATCTCCCTTTTTTCAGGGAAAATTTATAAAACAAAAAAAAAAAATAAATAGGCTTTCTATGGCCCACTATTTGTGAGAGAGATGGCACGCTCAGGGCTGGCACAGATGGCACGCTCAGGACTGGCACACAAGCCCAGAGGCCAATATTAATCTCCCTTTTTTTCAGGGAGAATTTATAAAACCCCCAAAAAAAATAAAATAGGCTTTCTATGGCCCACTATTTGTGAGAGAGATGGGACGCTCAGGACTGGCACAGATGGCACGCTCAGGACTGGCACAGAAGCCCAGAGGCCAATATTAATCTCCCTTTTTTTCTGGGAGAATTTATAAAACCAAAAAAAAATTTAAATAGGCTTTCTATGGCCCACTATTTGTGAGAGAGATGGCACGCTCAGGACTGGCACAGATGGCACGCTCACAACTGGCACACAAGCCCAGAGGCCAATATTAATCTCCCTTTTTTCAGGGAAAATTTATAAAACAAAAAAAAAAATTAAATAGGCTTTCTATGGCCCACTATTTGTGAGAGAGATGGCACGCTCAGGGCTGGCACAGATGGCACGCTCAGGACTGGCACACAAGCCCAGAGGCCAATATTAATCTCCCTTTTTTCAGGGAAAATTTATAAAACAAAAAAAAAATTAAATAGGCTTTCTATGGCCCACTATTTGTGAGAGAGATGGCACGCTCAGGGCTGGCACAGATGGCACGCTCAGGACTGGCACACAAGCCCAGAGGCCAATATTAATCTCCCTTTTTTTCAGGGAGAATTTATAAAACCAAAAAAAAAAATAAATAGGCTTTCTATGGCCCACTATTTGTGAGAGAGATGGCACGCTCAGGGCTGGCACAGATGGCACGCTCAGGACTGGCACACAAGCCCAGAGGCCAATATTAATCTCCCTTTTTTTCAGGGAGAATTTATAAATCCCAAAAAAAAATAAAATAGGCTTTCTATGGCCCACTATTTGTGAGAGAGATGGCACACTCAGGACTGGCACACAAGCCCAAAGGCCAATATTAATCTCCCACTGTATTTTTATCAGGGAGAATTTATACACCCCACAAAAAAAAATACAGAAAAATGAAAAGGCTTTCTATGGCCCACTATGTGAGAGAGATGGCACACACAGGGATGGCACTCTAGCAGAAATGCCAAATTGCCAATCTTAATCTCCCACCAAAAAAAAAACAAAAAAAAAAACAGGGAATGTCCTACAATTACTATCTCCCTGCCTGCAGTAATCTCAGCCAGGTATGGCAGGCAGCTACTATCTCCCTGCCTGCAGTAATCTCAGCCAGGTATGGCAGGCAGCAATAAGGAGTGGACTGATGCACAAATGAAATAAAAAGTGTGGACAAACAAAAAAGATAGCTGTGCAGAAAGGAAGGAACAAGAGGATTTGTGCTTTGAAAAAAGCAGTTGGTTTGCACAGCGGCGTACACACAGCAATGCAGCTATCAGGGAGCCTTCTAGGGCAGCCCAATGAGCTACAGCGCTGAGGGGAAAAAAAAAAAAAAAAAAACTTCCACTGTCCCTGCACACCGAGGGTGGTGTTGGACAGTGCAAATCGCTGCAGCACAAGCGGTTTTGTGGTTAATGGACCCTGCCTAACGCTATCCCTGCTTCTGACAAAGCGGCAGCAACCTCTCCCTAAGCTCAGATCAGCAGCAGTAAGATGGCGGTCGGCGGGAACGCCTCTTTATAGCCCCTGTGACGTCGCAGACAGCAAGCCAATCACTGCAATGCCCTTCTCTAAGATGGTGGGGACCAGGACCTATGTCATCACGCTGCCCACACTCTGCGTTTACCTTCATTGGCTGAGAAATGGCGCTTTTCGCGTCATTGAAACGCGACTTTGGCGCGAAAGTCGCGTACCGCATGGCCGACCCCGCACAGGGGTCGGATCGGGTTTCATGAAACCCCGACTTAGCCAAAAGTCGGCGACTTTTGAAAATGTTCGACCCGTTTCGCTCAACCCTACTAGTGACATATTATGTCTCACATACTAAATGTTGAGCTAAAGGCTCCAGAAGGAGACATTAAAAGTAGATGAATGTTGGTCTGGTTAAAAAATAAAACCATGCACTTGTCTAGAAACAGATAATACAACGCTATTTCCATTGAGACATAAAGCCTGAAGAAGGGCTGAAAACTGGGCATCCATTCAAATTTGATGGGAAATACATTTCTGGAATTCGATTATAGAATAACTCTGCAAAGAATTCCGTGATGCCCGTTTATCCACTCTGAAGCCAGGCAGATGTATTTCCATCTGTTTAGTCTTAGCCCATCTTCCAATGTAGATCTCCACCACACACAAACTGACTTTTATGAAGTGAGAAAGTACACGGTTTCAAAGGCTGGGTCATTTCTATAGGGCTGACAGTACATATAATGGAGGAAGAAAATCTGTCAGCTCATTTAGCAAACACAATTCTACTGTCTATTATTTTTCAGTTGAAAGATTTGCTTTAGGCCTGTGATAGTGAAACACGATAGAAGAGTCTATAAAACATGGCCTGCTCTCGTCTTCCCTTTCCCAGCATATTTTGCAGAGTATAGAAAACAGTTATATTCCCACTTTGTTTCTATCCACATAATGACCTGCACCTATGACATCTCATGGATTCATTCATTCTACAATGGTGGAAAGTACCTGTTGGGGTCCACCTCCCGGCTGTCTCCCCACCCTGCCCCCGTTACTGGTAAGATCAGCACCTATACCAACCACCGTACTTAGTGGTGATATCGTGGAGTCCGATCATGGACATTTTTGTTTGGTAGATAGGTGCTTTTTGTAGGCTAGGCCCACTGTGGCCCTTTGCTTGCATATAGTGCTCCGTTACGTGTGATCTTTTTTTTGGGGGGGGGTTTGTATGCTTCCCACAGCGGGAGCATCACTTGTGGGTTTTGGGGATGGGGGTTCTTTTCAGCATGTTTTAGGCATTCATTTTTGCTCTTGTTACTAAATAATGTTAATTGTTATTGAATTACACATTTTTGAACTATTTATGGAATAAACATTGTTTAATGAAATGTTCATCGATGCTCTGTATTTTTCTCCTTAAATCATATTTTGCAGAGTATAGAAAACAGTTATATTCCCACTTTGTTTCTATCCACATAATGAACTGCAGCTATGACGTCTCATGGATTCATTCATTCTACAATGGTGGAAAGTACCTGTTCCTTCACAGATCAGCAATTCCTAGTGGAGGACAGTCTGTATAGCAGTGTTGTTTTCCATCTACAAAGTCACTGGTTATGTTTTTCTCTTCTGCACAGTGTAACCTCTTATGGCCAACAGGGTTCTCTTTCTCCTATAGTGTGTAAGCTCTTAAAGTCAACAGGGTCCTCTTTCTCTCCTGTAGAGTATAAGCTCTTATGATCAGCGGGGTCCTCTCTCTCTCTCTCCCATAGGTGTAAACTTTATGATCAGTGGAATCATCTCTCTTCTGTAGAGTGTAAGCTCATATGATCAGTAAGGTCCTCTCTCCTGTTGTGTGTAAGCCGTTATGGTCAGCAGGGTTCTCTCTCCCATAAGAAAACTCTTATGATCTGTGTGGTCATCTCTCTCTTCTGTAGAGTGTAAAGGTACCGTTACACTTAGTGATTTACCAACGATCACGACCAGCGATACGACCTGGCCGTGATCGTTGGTAAGTCGTTGTGTGGTCGCTGGAGAGCTGTCACACATACAGCTCTCCAGTGACCAACGATGCCGAAGTCCACAGGTAACCAGGGTAAACATCGGGTTACTAAGCACATGGCCGCGCTTAGTAACCCGATATTTACCCTGGTTACCATTGTAAATGTAAAAAAAAAACCACTACATACTCACATTCCGGTGTCTGTCACGTCCCTCGCCGTCAGCTTCCTGCACTGACTGTGAGCGCCAGCCGTAAAGCAGAGCACAGCGGTGACATCAGGGCCGCACTTAGTAACCCAATGTTTACCCTGGTTACAAGTGAACACATCGCTGGATCGGCATCACACACGCCGATCCAGCGATGACAGCGGCTGATCCAGCGACGAAATAAAGTTCTGGCCTTCTAGCTCCGATCAGCGATGTCACAGCAGGATCCTGATCGATGCTGCGTGTCAAACACAACGAGATCGCTATCCAGGACGCTGCAACGTCACGGATCGCTATCGTTCTCGTTCAAAAGTTGCTTAGCATGAAGGTACCTTTCGTCCTTATGAACAGTGGGGTCCTAAATCTCTCTCCTATAGAGTGTTTACGGTCAGCAAGGCATTCAGTCCTATGGAATGTAAGATCTTATGATCAGTGGAGTCCTCTCTCCTGTAAAGTGTAAGCTCTAATGGTCAGAGGGGTTCTCTCTCCTCTCCAACGCCTGTATTTCCCAAGCAACTACAATCTTTTAGGTATTGAGACCTGTGCAAATTAACTTACCGAGATTCAAATTCTTGTGGAAAAGTAGGCAAAGTCAAATTTAATTTCAAATTCAATTTCAAAAGTTCAGCTTAGCTCTATTATTGATCTTTATACCATGCAGTATTACTAATAAAATGTCAAAGTGAAATTATTTTCCCTCATAGTTTACTCAAACAAATATTTGTATGTTAATTTACAGCAGTTATTAAGTGTAGTTTAATCATGGCTTTGTAAAAGCTTGTACTTAAAAAAAGAATTTGTAAATGTAGCCTCCACAGTGATTATTGATCTTTTTAAAAAAAAAAAAAAAAAGAGGCGTAGAATCTAATTACCGTACACACATTATACTGTTTTGAGACATTATCACAGTACTAACAAAACTAGTATAGTGGAGTACATAACAGTCCCCCACATAATAACCATCAGAATGTTATTTCAAACATATTATCAGAGAATCTAATGGGACTAAAATAGGACCATATAGGACACAACTGCATAAAATACTAATAACCTACTGAAAGAACCACAGTCAAAAAAGTCCGATATATAGAAAACATAGAAAACTTTATTAAGATAAATAACAGGCACTAAAGCAACAGTAAGAGACGATCACCGTGCCACCCACAGCACGCACAAAAATTGGGACAGGGGAAGGCAGCACTACATCACATAACATTGTATATGGAATGGCCCTGTATAATAAATGTAAAATACAAGTAAATAACGATCAGTTCATACCTTACATCAGTAATCAAGGGCACAAAGTCCCAACACATATATAGCAATAAGAACAGCCGAGATGAACATATACATACCGGTCACCCAGGTAGATAGAGAAAATGAGATGAGCAGGCCTACCACCCCCGTCCCCCCCGACGCGCGTTTCGGCAGATGCCTTTTTCAAGGGGTATGTGGATGAACTGCTGGGTTCCTTATATGTATACCCTTAAGTAACTAAGGCCAAGCTAAACCATGTGCACCTGTACCATCTAGTCTGCAGTGCATGACGCGCATGATCGCCAACACCTGAGAACACAGGGGCCCCATATGACCCAGGTGAGCCGACACCGCGGTACATAGCACCGGAACCGACACTGAACAATAGCTAGCCAGGAAGCGCCGTTTAGGCATGCGCAGTTGTAAAAACGCAGCCATGTTGCAAGAGGCATATGAACACACAAGTAACGGCGTGGCCATTTTTTTAAAGATGGACATGCGCAGTTAAAAAAGCGCAGCCATATTGTAGAAGGCAGATAAACAAATTACGGCGCGGCCATTTTGTTAGAGGCGGACATGCGCACAACGGACATTACAAGGATAATATCGATCGGCTCCAAGAAAACATATACAGAGGGTACCTAGCGGCATATTAATAAGGTACTAAACATACATTACAGCGCAACCATCTTGGTAAGGATGGATAGGCGCTGCAAAACTATGTATATCTCTCCTTCCTGCCATCATAGTGGGTATGCACATATACATGAAGTCCATTAAATATATACAGAGATATACATAATGAAATAAATATCATAATATGGAAGTCAGGACTTAACAGTATGGCATAGCGGCCACATATAACCTACGGCAACTTTCGTGGGTAATCCTGAGAATAACACGACCATCAACATCTGGCCATTGTGGCTGAAGTATCTTTAATTCTGGACTATTCTTAATATCTTATCATGTTACCAGCCGATGGCTAATTATGGTCTCCTGTCGACAAGTTCTAATGGATTATATTGTGTCACTATAGGGGCATGTGTCGGGTGTTATATATATGCTCATGATTTAGATGGGTAATGTCACCTCTATTCTCTATTTATTATTTGCTTTTTTTATTTTATATTGTGTATATATGTATACTCTGGGTGGCCGCTATACATGTGCATTTGTACCCATTTCATTTTGTTCTTTGAATGGAGGTGTTTTTATGGATACAAGGACATTTATGCACTATCTGAGATCGGTGGCCTAAAGTGTGTTTTTAGGTACATACAGTTCTAGTGGTTATATGTGGCCGCTATGCCATACTGTTAAATCCTGACTTCCATATTATGATATTTATTTCATTATGTGTATCTCTGTATATATTTAATGGACTTCATTTATATGTGCATACCCACTATGATGGCAGGAAGGAGAGATATACATAGTTTTGCAGCGCCTATCCATCCTTACCAAGATGGTTGCGCTGTAATGTATGTTTAGTACCTTATTAATATGCCGCTAGGTACCCTCTGTATATGTTTTCTTGTAGCCGATCGATATTATCCTTGTAATGTCCGTTGTGCGCATGTCCGCCTCTAACAAAATGGCCGCGCCGTAATTTGTTTATCTGCCTTCTACAATATGGCTGCGCTTTTTTAACTGCGCATGTCCATCTTTAACAAAATGGCCACGCCGTTACTTGTGTGTTCATATGCCTCTTGCAACATGGCTGCGTTTTTACAACTGCGCATGCCTAAACGGTGCTTCCTGGCTAGCTATTGTTCAGCGTCGGTTCCGGTGCTATGTACCGCGGTGTCGGCTCACCTGGGTCATATGGGGCCCCTGTGTTCTCAGGTGTTGGCGATCATGCGCGTCATGCACTGCAGACTAGATGGTACAGGTGCACATGGTTTAGCTTGGCCTTAGTTACTTAAGGGTATACATATAAGGAACCCAGCAGTTCATCCACATACCCCTTGAAAAAGGCATCTGCCGAAACGCGCGTTGGGGGGGACGGGGGTGGTAGGCCTGCTCATCTCATTTTCTCTATCTACCTGGGTGACCGGTATGTATATGTTCATCTCGGCTGTTCTTATTGCTATATATGTGTTGGGACTTTGTGCCCTTGATTACTGATGTAAGGTATGAACTGATCGTTATTTACTTGTATTTTACATTTATTATACAGGGTCATTCCATATACAATGTTATGTGATGTAGTGCTGCCTTCCCCTGTCCCAATTTTTGTGCGTGCTGTGGGTGGCACGGTGATCGTCTCTTACTGTTGCTTTAGTGCCTGTTATTTATCTTAATAAAGTTTTCTATGTTTTCTATATATCGGACTTTTTTGACTGTGGTTCTTTCAGTAGGTTATTAGTATTTTATGCAGTTGTGTCCTATATGGTCCTATTTTAGTCCCATTAGATTCTCTGATAATATGTTTGAAATAACATTCTGATGGTTATTATGTGGGGGACTGTTATGTACTCCACTATACTAGTTTTGCTAATTTCATTTGCTGTGTTATGCACAGGACACGTGGATACCAATATGGACTACCGAGCCAAGGAACGCACTTGGCTAGATCAGATGGATCAGGCTTTTGGTAACAGTGAGATGGATGCTCAGCAACCGGTGGACTCAAAGTGGGATGATGTATTGCACTCGATTAAAGCCATGTTGTTAAAACGCTTTCGGTTATGGTGGAATAAAATTTTCCTTGAAAAGTATATAAAACAAAAAATGGTCCCCAGGGGACTTAGGGTGAGGGTTATTCCCTCTTTCCCTATAGATGATATCCCCTTTATTACACAATGGGAAGATGCCTGTACCCTTTGCTCCACTACCCTTATGCAGTTACTTGTTAATTTCAATACGAGTAGCATTGCTGAATTGGATAAAAGTATCGATTCCATGCAGGCTGAAGTTAAAAGTGGCTGTCCCCCTGGTAAATTATCTATATTTGAAAACGACCTGGAGAAGTCTATGGATGTATTGGCCAAAAAAATCCAGGATTCACAATTATCTAAATTCAGTAGGGACACAAAAGATTATGCCACTAAGAGGGTATATTTGTGGAAAACTAAGGTGAATCAACAACTGGAGAGGACGACGTCTATTACTTCCGTGTCATCATTAAGTGGACGCTCTGACTTATCTTCTACATCTACATCTGCGACTGGTGGTAGCGAGAATAGACTACGTAATCATGCCTATCATCCATATAGGAGGAACAACATGGGCCCTGACGTTTCTAAAAAGGATAATAAGGTGATCAATCTTAGCAAGCATGTCCTCTCTGATGTTGATATACAACTATTAGAGAAGGGTCTCTCCTTTTCTCCCATGTCTAATTTTGATTTATTCTCTACTATTAAAGATCTTCACCTTTTTGCTCGGTCGTTGCTGTTCAGGAGATACCATTATAATAATGAATTACACCTATTGTTCCCCACAGAGGAAGAACAGACTACATTAAGAATTCTGGAGGAGCTGGCGGTGGAACACGAGCACGAGGGAGGTAAGATTCCTCCTTCTATTCGCCCTTGCTCCAGCAGGTTCCCCCCATTAACATCATGTGCTAATATAGACACATTTGTCCGGGTGGTGACTGAGGACCTTGGTAATATTCATAGATTGTCTAGTGGGGATAATCTATCTAGGGCCGAAAGGAGTAGACTACAATTCCTTAAAAATCTTCCGGATGTAGTCATAAAGCCGGCAGACAAAGGTGGTAACGTCGTCCTGTGGCCTGTGGACATGTATGAGAGGGAGGCATTTAGACAGTTGGACAATAACACCTGTTACAAAAAACTTACATATAACCCCCTCTCTGCCTTTACTGCACAATTGGACATCATTGTGCAGCGGGCCCTACGGGACGACGTTATCACCAAAGATCTGGCATTGGCATTAATGGTTAAAGAACCAACTATACCTACTCTGTACCTACTCCCTAAAATACATAAGGGCCTCCAGTCTCCACCCGGCAGACCCATTATTTCTGGTAGGGGTAACCTGCTGGAGCATGGTAATAGGTGGATAGATTTCCACCTCCAGCCCCTGGTTTCGAGTGTTCCGTCCTTTCTTAAGGACACTGGGGACTTTCTGCGCCGGGTCGATGGATTGTGTTTAGAGGGTGGTTCTCTATTGGTTTCGGCGGATGTTGAATCTCTTTATACCAATATTAGACACAAAGATGGTATTCGGGCTGTGAAATTCTTTTTAGAAACATCTTCCCTTTCCATCGGTATGAGATCGCATCTGCTGGAACTTTTAGAGTTCACCCTCACCCACAATTTTTTTGTCTTTAAGGGGTCCTTCTACCTACAGCTCCAGGGGACCGCCATGGGAGCGGCCTTTGCGCCCTCGTATGCCGGTCTTTTCCTGGGGCTGTGGGAGAGGGACCGCTTTCTGTCAGATGAACAGGGATCAATCGACCGTGTCCCTTTGTGGACGCGGTATATTGATGACATCTTCTTCATCTGGCAGGGCACATCCGTCGACCTGGGGCAGTTCATATCTGTCCTGAACAGCAACGACCGAAATATTCATTTGACATTTGTATTTAGTATTGAGTCTATTGATTTCTTGGACGTGACAGTGAGGAGGGATCCTGAGGGTATCCTTAATACGGATATTTTCCGGAAAAAGACGTCATCTAATACCCTTTTACATGCCACGTCAGGACACCCAAGGCATATGATTAAGTCTATTCCAGTAGGGCAATTCCTTCGCCTAAAACGTATTTGCTCCACCAACGCAGATTTTGAAATAAGAGCTGAAGAGTTACGGGCACGGTTTAAGGAGCGGGGCTACAGTGGTAGATCAATTAAGAAAGCTTATTTAAGGGCCAAACATACCCCACGTGCAAATTTGATATATGGGGCAACTGATCGTCCCACTGTATCCAGTGGGAATGTATCGAGATTTATCACTACCTATAGCTCTGAATCTACCCAGATACGTATTGCCCTGGAGAAAGCATGGCCTATATTGATGGTTGACCCAATAATGAGGAAATTTCTTCCAGCCCAACCCTCTATGACGTTTAGACGTGCCAGAAATCTCCGGGATCATCTGGTCCGTAGTCATTACGTGTACCGGAGTCCCCCGAGCTTTCTGGACCGATCTACACCGAGATCCGGATGTAGTCCGTGTGGCCATTGTGTCGCCTGTCCAAATGTGGAAAGTTGTGACTCTTTTTCCAACTCTAAGGGCACAAAGGTATATTCCATCCGACAACATATTACGTGTACTACACGCTACGTAATTTACTATGCTACATGCCCCTGTGGCCTTATTTATGTAGGCCTGACTACACGTTTTTTGAAGGTCAGAATTAGGGAGCATGTGCTGGGAATACAGGCGGCCGCTGGCCACACGGACGGATCTATGCTCAAAACCCTGCCGAGGCATTTCAGGGATTTTCATGGATGCAATGCATCCCTACTTAGGGTTAGGGGCATAGACTCATTAAAAATTAATATCAGGGGTGGCCAACTTTCTAAAAGGCTTGCGATGCTGGAGACGCAGTGGATATGGCGTCTTCAGACTGTCCAACCTGATGGCTTAAACGAGAATATTTCGTTCACACCATTTTTGTAGTCCGCCGGTTGCTCTGTCCTTCGGTCCCTGTGGGGATCCCCGCATGTTGTTTATTTTATGTGGTTTTAATGCTTTTCTTTCTCTTTTTAGTATTCATAGTTGCACATATGAGGATTGACATTTGCCTACATGAGTATCTCGTGGACATGGACTATGGCAACTTTCGTGGGTAATCCTGAGGATAACACGACCATCAACATCTGGCCATTGTGGCTGAAGTATCTTTAATTCTGGACTATTCTTAATATCTTATCATGTTACCAGCCGATGGCTAATTATGGTCTCCTGTCGACAAGTTCTAATGGATTATATTGTGTCACTATAGGGGCATGTGTCGGGTGTTATATATATGCTCATGATTTAGATGGGTAATGTCACCTCTATTCTCTATTTATTATTTGCTTTTTTTATTTTATATTGTGTATATATGTATACTCTGGGTGGCCGCTATACATGTGCATTTGTACCCATTTCATTTTGTTCTTTGAATGGAGGTGTTTTTAAGGATACAAGGACATTTATGCACTATCTGAGATCGGTGGCCTAAAGTGTGTTTTTAGGTACATACAGTTCTAGTGGTTATATGTGGCCGCTATGCCATACTGTTAAATCCTGACTTCCATATTATGATATTTATTTCATTATGTGTATCTCTGTATATATTTAATGGACTTCATTTATATGTGCATACCCACTATGATGGCAGGAAGGAGAGATATACATAGTTTTGCAGCGCCTATCCATCCTTACCAAGATGGTTGCGCTGTAATGTATGTTTAGTACCTTATTAATATGCCGCTAGGTACCCTCTGTATATGTTTTCTTGTAGCCGATCGATATTATCCTTGTAATGTCCGTTGTGCGCATGTCCGCCTCTAACAAAATGGCCGCGCCGTAATTTGTTTATCTGCCTTCTACAATATGGCTGCGCTTTTTTAACTGCGCATGTCCATCTTTAACAAAATGGCCACGCCGTTACTTGTGTGTTCATATGCCTCTTGCAACATGGCTGCGTTTTTACAACTGCGCATGCCTAAACGGCGCTTCCTGGCTAGCTTTGTTCAGCGTCGGTTCCGGTGCTATGTACCGCGGTGTCGGCTCACCTGGGTCATATGGGGCCCCTGTGTTCTCAGGTGTTGGCGATCATGCGCGTCATGCACTGCAGACTAGATGGTACAGGTGCACATGGTTTAGCTTGGCCTTAGTTACTTAAGGGTATACATATAAGGAACCCAGCAGTTCATCCATATACCCCTTGAAAAAGGCATCTGCCGAAACGCGCGTCGGGGGGGATGGGGGTGGTAGGCCTGCTCATCTCATTTTCTCTATCTACCTGGGTGACCGGTATGTATATGTTCATCTCGGCTGTTCTTATTGCTATATATGTGTTGGGACTTTGTGCCCTTGATTACTGATGTAAGGTATGAACTGATCGTTATTTACTTGTATTTTACATTTATTATACAGGGTCATTCCATATACAATGTTATGTGATGTAGTGCTGCCTTCCCCTGTCCCAATTTTTGTGCGTGCTGTGGGTGGCACGGTGATCGTCTCTTACTGTTGCTTTAGTGCCTGTTATTTATCTTAATAAAGTTTTCTATGTTTTCTATATATCGGACTTTTTTGACTGTGGTTCTTTCAGTAGGTTATTATCACAGTACTAAGTAGATCACTGGTGACTCTCTGGACTTCTGCAATAACGTTCCAGCTCTATTAGCTGAAAATCTCAGATCTCAGCTATTTTCAAAAATATGAATTGCTCTAGGACAGATATGATTTGACTTTAAGGCCATGTTCACACTATGCGGTTTTTACTGCGGAACCGCGGCGATTTTGCCGCTGCGTGTCCGCAGCTGTTTTCCATGCAGGGTACAGTACAATGTTACCCTATGGAAAACAAAAACCGCAGTGCACATGATGCGGAAAAACCCGAAAAAAACCGCGCTGAATTGCTGCGGAAAAAAAGAAGGACCATGTCACTTCTTTGTGCAGAATCACAGCGATTCTGCACCCATAGAAATGCATTGATCCGCTTACTTCCCGCATGGGGCTGTGCACACCATGTGGGAAGTAAGCGGATAATGTGCGGGTTATACCCGGGGTGGAGGAGAGGAGACTCTCCTCCAGGCCCCGGGAACCATATTTGTGTTAAAAAAAAAGAATTAAAATAAAAAATCATGTTATACTCACCTCTGAAGTCTCAGCGCTGCACGCGGCCGTCCGGTCTCAGGTTTGCTATGCGACCAGGACCTGCGGTGACGTCACGAAGGTCCTGGTCGCACAGCATCTTTGGAACCGGACCGCCGCCTGCAGCGCCGAGGAGATCGGGACGTCAGAGGGTGAGGATACCATGATTTTATTATTTTTACACTACTATTGATGCTGCATATTGCTGCATATGCAGCATCAATAGTAGGGGTAAAATCCCGCAGCGGAACCCGCAGGACAAACCGCGATAAATCTGCAGGGATAACCGCAGCGGGTTTGCCCTGCAGATTTATCAAATCCGCTGCGGGAAAACCCGCGGGACAAAACGCAACGTGTGAATGTGGCCTTAGGAGTTTTCACAAAGGAGTGTGTCAGACTCATAAGTTGTGATATTAGGCTAATCTGAGTTTAATGTAGATTTTTCTGTGTAACAAAAAAGAGTGCAAATAGAATCACTGTCATTTCCTAAGGAAAAAAACAGTACATAAAATGTCAAAAATAAAGATGAGCAAATCTATTCAATGCAAATTGAATTGAAGTCATTATATAATACAAGGGCAAATTATACACTGTTATACAAGAGCAAAATAATACAGCTACAAAATTGTCTCTTCCATCACCACTACATAGTGAGTACATAATAGTATAATATGACCATTATCTGTGCATAGCAAAACATAACATACTGTACAAAGGCCAATACCACCATGCACCTACCACTACATGATGACTGAGATGCATTAAGCTGTTACTAAAAAATAAAAAAGCAGTATAAAAACTGGGGAGCAGAATAAGTGCAAAATAGGGTCTTAACTGGTAGACAGACAATGGAGAATTGAGGGAGAATACACTCACCTGGTATGGTTGCACGTTTGCAACCATTCAGTAGGCATAAATCATCTGCTTCAGGATTCAGGTCATCAGACCGAAAGAAATGCTCTTGCAGAAAAGAAATTTGTATAGCCTGCGCTGCTGAAGGATTTTCAGTGCCAGTTGCTTCTTGAACTAAAATTGAAAAAGTACTTAAAACTCTTACAAAACCAGAAGCTTGCTATTTTAAAGGTTATATGTTTGATTAATTATTTAAAATGTATTTTCATGTTAATATTATTTTATTTTCTTCAATAATAAATCAAAATTACATGAAGTGTGTCAAAATCGTCAATCATTTTACAAACATGAAAAGTATAAGGTTGCTTTTCGGCAAACATCCTTCACTGTTGCAGCCATCTATAAATAAAATCATACACTGTTAGATAAGCAAAAATCGGTGTTCACAACTCACAGATCATTCTAGTGGTTTATTAATTAACATATAATTGTTAAAGTCTATAAACAGGTTAATATTTATCAATATGTCAATTGTCTGAGAAAGATTTTTCAGGATGCCAGTCTGAAACTGTAGGGCAGCATGGTGGCTTAGTGGTTAGCACTGGTACTTTGCAGCGCTGGGCTCCTGGGTACAAATCCCACCAAGGACAACATCTGCAAGGAGTTTGCATGCTGTATAAGCAAAGCATAATAATAATAGCGTGCACTGTATTTTAAAAGAAAATGAGAGAAAGAGTTAACTTGTTCTTTTTTTCCAGAAAATGCATTGGGATTATGAATTGAGAATTAAAGGAGCACGTCTCAGGAAATCCCAAATAATAAGAGGTAGACAAAATTGTATATTTTTGCAATTGTTTTCTCTAGATACTAGTTTTTCTCAACAATCCAAAGACATTTGTAAGCTAACTTGTTCTTATAAATGTGGCGTTTATCTGGGGAAAACTCTAAAAAGATGTCTTTTGAGTGAATATATTTTTTTTGGGGCAACAATGCAGACCTGTATGGATAACTGATGATAATAGTAATGTATGTGTCCTGATAAATGTTTTACATACTTAAATGTGTATAATAGGCACAATATCATGCAAAGAAAAATCTGTTACTGATTCTTTCATTGCCCCAGTACACTCCTTAATAAGTCATAGTCTCCATTTTTTATTTAGCTTGTCTCCCATCTGTCTTCAATTCAGTGAGTTCTGGTGTCAGGACAATCATCCGCTGATTAACGGTACTTGGAAGGTTCTATAAGTGCTTGAAAAGCAAATAAATTACTGCAGTTGACTTTGGCTTTTGGCATATTAGTAAGAGTTGTGGATGTGTACATTTGGCCCGACCATAGCTCTTCCAATAAAATTATACATTCATTTTAATGGATTCTCTTGTATCTTGTGGCTCATGTCATTTTATCAGCCCTGGACCATTTTTTAAAGCATGCTTTCTGCATCTTTAACTCAACCATCACTAATATTTTAAGTATGGTAGTATACCACAGTAGTCTTTGTCTCGAAGAGAAAGTTGGACTAACCAGTTTAAGGCAAGTCAGTGACCAAACTGTAAAAATAACTGGCGAAAAGGGGCTACCTCATGATGATGACCCCTGTGTATAGGTTCTATTAGAGCCTGTAGACATGATAAGAGGGGTTCTTGATTGGGACAGTCTTCTATGTTTCAGAACAAAAAGTCGTTTGGCAAGAGCAGTTTCTTCTCAGGCAGACTCAACAAGCAATGGTTGGCGATGTTGAACTTGCAGGAAATATCTGCATCAATACTGGTAGAGATACTTACTAATTAATAGACTAAGAGATGACTGGCAATATTAGCAGTCTTCTTCTCAAAATGGACTATTTTTTGTATTTAAATGGAATCTGTCAACAGGTTTTTGCTATGTAATCTGAGAAGCATGATGTCAGGGCAGAGACCTGATTCCAGAAATATGTCACTTAGGCTACTTTCACACTAGCGTTAACTGCAATCCGTCACAATGCGTCGTTTTGCAGAAAAAACGCATACTGCTAAAGTGCTTGCAGGATGCGTTTTTTCCCCATAGACTTGTATTGACGACGCATTGCGACGGGGAGATTCCGACGCTAGTGTGAAAGTAGCCTTACTGTACTGGGCTGCTTGCTGCTTGCTGCAGTTTCAATAAAAACTGTGTTTTATCATTAGGAGATTACCTGGTGACATATTGCCTTTTAAAAAAGTAAATTTTACTGGTGGGCCCACTGGGTTATTATACTAAAACACAAAAATATTATGCCATTTAATAGTTACTGAAAAAGGAAACAGAGGACTCATGGTTTTGTATCAGTAATTATGAGGAAAGCACTTTGTCCTCCCTCCTGCCCTCCTGATAGAGCAGTGGTCACATGTGTGCACTGCTCCTACATTTATTTATACTAAAGCATAGCTATACCTAAGCTGTAATGGTGCAACCAGTTTCAGACTGGGTTGGCAAAATTCCCACCAGTAATATTTGGTCTTGGAGTCCACAGTTCAGTTACATGCAAAAATATCCTGACCCTAGTACACATACTTACTTTTTCTTCTATGTAATACTAGCTGTTTCCAGCCAGCTAACACTCGGCACGCTCATTGCTATCTAATTAACGCTGCTGGTGATTAAACTAAAGTAAATAATGACAACATTTAATAGCGCTTACGCAGGTGGTAAATTAACTTAAAATGAAGTTAATAACAATAATAATCATTAAAAATCTGAATAATACTAATACATTTTATTCACAGTGTAAAATAAAAAACAAACTGGATTCAGTAAGATGTGCGTTTTTTATTCATTCCAGCATCTAAACAAATTTCATAACGAAACATAAATTAAGTTAAAATTTCTCTGTAAACACAATTAAATGTATAGTCATTTTCGTCATTTTCAAAGATCTATCCTTGATTTCTACCAGGTACAATTTAATGTGTGGGGATGGGATTGTGTGTGGTAATGTGGTGGGGGGCGGGATTATGTGTGGTGATGTGGTGGGGGGTGGGATTGTGTGGTAATGTGGTAGGGGGGCGAGATTATGCGTGGTAATGTGGTAAGGGGGCGAGATTATGCGTGGAAATATGGTGGGGACGGGATTGTGTGTGGTAATGTGGTGGGGGGTGGGATTATGTGTGGTGATGTGGTGGGGGGGCGGGATTGTGTGGTAATGTGGTAGGGGGCGAGATTATACATGGTAATGTGGTGGGGACCGGATTATGTGTGGTAATGTGGTGGGGGCGGGATTATGTGTGGTGATGTGGTGGGGGGGCGGGATTGTGTGGTAATGTGGTAGGGGGGCGAGATTATGCGTGGTAATGTGGTGGGGACGGGATTATGTGTGGTAATGTGGTGGGGGCGGGATTATGTGCGGTGGTGGGGGGGCGGGATTGTGTGGTAATGTGGTAGGATGGCGAGATTATGCGTGGTAATGTGGTGGGGACGGGATTATGTGTGGTAATGTGGTGGGGGGTGGGATTATGTGTGGTAATGTGGTGGGGGCAGGATTATGTGTGGTAATGTGGTGGGGGCAGGATTATGTGTGGTAATATGGTGGGGGCAGGATTATATGTGGTAATGTGGTGGGAGGCGGGATTATGTGTGGTGATGTGGTGGGGCATGATAATGTGTGGTAATGTGATGGGAGATTATGTGTGGTAATGTGGTGGGGGGTGGGATTATGTGTGGTGATGTGGTGGGTTGGGATTATGTGTGGTAATATGGTGGGGGGTGGGATTATCTGTGGTAATGTGGTGGGGGGCAGGATTATGTGTGGTAATGTGGTGGGGGGCGGGATTTTATGATAATGTGGTGGTGGGGGTGCAGGATTATCTGTGACGTGGTGGGGGCGGTATTGTGTGTGGTGATGTGGTGGGGGGTGGGATTATGTGTGGTAATGTGGTGGGGGGCGGGATTATGTGTGGTAATGGGGTGGGGGGCGGGATTATGTGTGGTAATGGGCTGGGGGGTGGGATTGTGTGTGATGATGGGGTGGGGGGCAGGATTGTGTGTGGTAATGGGGTGGGGGGCGGGATTGTGTGTGGTGATGTGGTGGGGGGCGGGATTGTGTGTGGTAATGGGGTGGAGGGTGGGATTGTGTGTGGTAATGGGGTGGGGGGTAGGATTATGTGTGGTGATGGGGTGGGGTGCAGGATTATGTGTGGTGATGGGGTGGGGGGCAGGATTGTGTGTGGTAATGGGATGGGGGGCGGGATTATGTGGGGTAATGGGGTGGGGGCGGGATTATGTGTGGTGATGGGGTGGGGAGTGGGATTATGTGTGGTGATGGGGTGGGGGGCGGGATTGTGTGGTAAATGGGGTGGGGGGCGGGATTGTGTGTGGTTAAGGGGGGGCCGGGATTATGTGTGGTAATGGGGTGGGGGGTGGGATTGTGTGTGGTGATGGGGGGGCCGGGATTATGTGTGGTAATGGGGTGGGGGTGGGATTGTGTGTGGTGATGGGGTGGGGGGCAGGATTGGATGTGGTAATGTGGTGGGGGGCGGGATTGTGTGTGGTGATGTGGTGGGGCGGGATTGTGTGTGGTAATGGGGTGGGGGCGGGATTATGTGTGGTGATGGGGTGGGGTGCGGGATTATGTGTGGTGATGGGGTGGGGGGCAGGATTGTGTGTGGTAATGGGATGGGGGGCGGGATTGTGTGTGGTAATGGGGTGGGGGCGGGATTATGTGTGGTGATGGGGTGGGGGGCGGGATTATGTGTGGTGATGGGGTGGGGGGCTGGATTGTTTGTGGTGATGGGTTAGGGGGTGGCATTGTGTGTGGTAATGGGGTGGTGGGCGGGATTGTGTGTGGTAAATGGGGTGGGGGGTGGGATTACGTGTGGTAATGGGGTGGGGGGCAGGATTATGTGTCGTGATGTGGTGGGGGGCGGGATTATGTGTGGTGATGTGGTGGGTGTGGGATTGTGTGTGTTGATGTGGTGGAAGGCAGAGCTTCTGTGCAGGGGGCGGGATTAGAGAGTAATCACGATGCCTCTTATAGATTATCTTGGCTGGCTTGTTTAATGATTGATTAGATCATACCTTTTTCTGAAAATTGTGAATCAAATGTAATAGGACTACTCATTAGCACTCCCTCACAAGGGCCTCCCGGAGGATTCTCCTGCTCTCCTGTGGGTCAGTCCGAGCCTGGGTACAACCCAAGCGGTCTTGTAGACCTGGTACATTGTGCTCTAGATTAAAAGCACAAAACATTTTTTTTTGCTACTTCGGTTGTGTTAATAGTTTCCACTGAAAATATTATATTTTAAGACATTCCTTAGAACACACTATGTATATTTAAGTCACCATCAGTCATTTACTAAAAAACCAAGTGAGATCATGGCGTCTAACTATTTTCTACTGACTGTAACAGTGAATTTTTAATGTCTTCGCCTTGTGAGGCATTGCTCTCTTACTGACACTATCTGGATGCATTTTCCACACTGTGCTTATTTAATGCTATTATTACAGTATTCAGTAATGTCTAGATAATAAATCCACATAAATTTAGAAAAAGATTTTACATAGCTAGTGTATTAGTCACATGAAGAGTGCCTGACATACTGCTCAAGTTATAGCTGTGTCTCAACATTCATTGATTGTAAATTGTCATTGGCATTTTCTCTCATTATTTAGGCTATGATTACTTTACTTTAGTTATCAGAATATCATATTGTTTCATTGTTCGAGTGACACTGCTTTTCTCATTGTGTTTATGTGAATAAAATGTGCACTTGAATGCGTAATTTCTGTGATCCACTTAAAGACCTCTCAAAATATGCACCCCATCCTAAAATTCAAGCTTCCAATCTAGAATTCAAAAATAAGGGCTCTATGCATGTTATTAGCTTGATGTAATTACAGGCTGCACATTTTATTCGTGTGAATTTAGGGCAGAATTAAAAGAGGCTTGAATTACTTCAGTACTTTACATACTTCTGGTTACAGAGACAGTGAGACAAAAACACATGGGCCATATAAACTAACAGAAAATACTCTAAAAGATATATTTTTAATGACAAATAATTCAAAATGTACAGTACAATACATGTATCACAACAGATTAATCATTCACAGAGCTGTTCAAATCGGGTCAAAGTTGCACCAAAAAAAATGGTGTCACCCCACAGGCATGAACACAGATAGACATGAACACACATCATCTTGGCCCCTCAGGAAGCCGATGTGAAACGCGTGTTGGGGTGCATGTCACATCTGCAGCTATAAATACAGGTGAGAACTATTAATGACATGACTTGGTCCACCACTATCTGGGAGAGTACCTTGATGGTCACTGACTTTATAATACCTATATTATGTCTTGTTTCCCTTATGTAGTGATAGGAGTCTGCCATTTTGGTTTGACTTTCTTTACAAACATATGCATTGGAACTTTATGTCTATATTGTATTTAATATGAAGGCCATTCACTCTGTGTTCATACCTGTTGGGTGACACCACTTTTTTTGTGCACCTTTGACCCGATTAGAACAGTTCGGTCAATGCCTAATCTGTTGTGATACATGTATTATACTGTACATTTTGAATAATGGGCTCTAAAAGTGAACCTGGAAATTATAGGCCAGTAAGTCTAACCTCTATTGTTGGTAAAATATTTGAGGGGTTTCTGAGGGATGTTATTCTGGATTATCTCAATGAGAATAACTGTTTAACTCCATATCAGCATGGGTTTATGAGAAATCGCTCCTGTCAAACCAATCTAATCAGTTTTTATGAAGAGGTAAGCTATAGGCTGGACCACGGTGAGTCACTGGACGTGGTATATCTCGATTTTTCCAAAGCGTTTGATACCGTGCCGCACAAGAGGTTGGTACACAAAATGAGAATGCTTGGTCTGGGGGAAAATGTGTGTAAATGGGTTAGTAACTGGCTTAGTGATAGAAAGCAGAGGGTGGTTATAAATGGTATAGTCTCTAACTGGGTCGCTGTGACCAGTGGGGTACCGCAGGGGTCAGTATTGGGACCTGTTCTCTTCAACATATTCATTAATGATCTCGTAGAAGGTTTACACAGTAAAATATCGATATTTGCAGATGATACAAAACTATGTAAAGCAGTTAATACAAGAGAAGATAGTATTCTGCTACAGATGGATCTGGATAAGTTGGAAACTTGGGCTGAAAGGTGGCAGATGAGGTTTAACAATGATAAATGTAAGGTTATACACATGGGAAGAGGGAATCAATATCACCATTACACACTGAACGGGAAACCACTGGGTAAATCTGACAGGGAGAAGGACTTGGGGATCCTAGTTAATGATAAACTTACCTGGAGCAGCCAGTGCCAGGCAGCAGCTGCCAAGGCAAACAGGATCATGGGGTGCATTAAAAGAGGTCTGGATACACATGATGAGAGCATTATACTGCCTCTGTACAAATCCCTAGTTAGACCGCACATGGAGTACTGTGTCCAGTTTTGGGCACCGGTGCTCAGGAAGGATATAATGGAACTAGAGAGAGTACAAAGGAGGGCAACAAAATTAATAAAGGGGATGGGAGAACTACAATACCCAGATAGATTAGCGAAATTAGGATTATTTAGTCTAGAAAAAAGACGACTGAGGGGCGATCTAATAACCATGTATAAGTATATAAGGGGACAATACAAATATCTCGCTGAGGATCTGTTTATACCAAGGAAGGTGACGGGCACAAGGGGGCATTCTTTGCGTCTGGAGGAGAGAAGGTTTTTCCACCAACACAGAAGAGGATTCTTTACTGTTAGGGCAGTGAGAATCTGGAATTGCTTGCCTGAGGAGGTGGTGATGGCGAACTCAGTCGAGGGGTTCAAGAGAGGCCTGGATGTCTTCCTGGAGCAGAACAATATTGTATCATACAATTATTAGGTTCTGTAGAAGGACGTAGATCTGGGTATTTATTATGATGGAATATAGGCTGAACTGGATGGACAAATGTCTTTTTTCGGCCTTACTAACTATGTTACTATGTTACTAATAAATTGTCATTAAAATTATACCTTTTAGAATATTTTCTGGTTGTTTATATGCTCCATGTGTTTTTGTTTCAATGTCATTTGGGAGCTCCATAGGGTTATAACCTCTTTCAGTGCTTATAGATTAGGGACTGTTCTGTATTTTATTGTTTCTGTATCTGAGATTTTGTATTATGGCTACAGAGACAGGTAAAACTTACAGGGGTTCTCTGGGCAAATTATATTGATGACCTACCCTTAGGTCAATATCAGATAGGAGGGGGAACCATAACTAACACCCCCATCAAACATCTGTTAATAGCTTCACTGGTAGCCAGATGTAAACAATGAATACAGTTGTGAGTGACATCTACTGCGTACTATTTACCTGTTGGTTCCCACACTGCCTTTTGTTTGGTGATCATTGTCATCTTTTGCAATCCCATTAATATACGTATGATGTGTTTTTACTGGCTATTTAATAAAGATTTTGATATTTTTATTTGGTTCTTGTAGTGCTGCTTCTTTAGGTTCTTATACTACATACATACAACATACTACATACATACTACATGCATACTACATGCATACTACATACATACTACATACATACTACATACAATACATTAATACATTACATGCAATACATACATACAGACATACAGTACATATAACATAGAGTACATACTCAACATCACTTGTCATTTTGATCCCCGAAGCCAGTGTCATCTGTAAAAAAGATTAAAATAACAAACAACCAATATACTCCCTGATCCGCAGATATCCACGAGTGTCCCATGACGATCTCATGTGGAGAACAGCAGCATCAACTGATGCGACCACTCTCTAGGGGCTCTAGGAATACAATGACGGGAGGAAGGTATCCTTCCGCACTGTATTCCTCTGCCGCTGTAAAAAAAATAGTCCCTAATCTCACTTTTGGCATTGCTGTGTGAGAAATTTTCCCACGCAGCAATTGCCATAAAGTGAGACTCTGAACTATAGTAACCTCTCAGTGATGCACTGCAGGAGCCATTGTCTCCTGTCAGTGTGTCACTGAAGTTCCTATAGAGCAGTGGCATCACCCGATGTCACTGTTCTATAGTAGAGATCATCATTGGACACTCGTTATTAATTGGACTACGGTGGACAGGTAGTATATGGTTTATTATTTTACATTTTTTGCAGTTGCTGAAGTATGGTAAGTATGGTTAAATGAAGAATATTAAAATACTTTTTCCTAATGTGTGTGTGTGTTTTATTAACCATTTACTAGTATTGGATTAATAATGGACAGGCGTCTTATTGACGCTTCTCCATTTTTAACCCGACTTAATGTCACCTTACAATAGCAAGGTGACATTAACCCCTTATTACCCCATATCCCACCGCTACACGGGAGATGGATGAGAGGGGCTAAGTGCCGGAATTGGCTTTTTGATGCGTTTTTGATGCAGTTTTTGAAGCTGTTTTTGATGCAGTTTTTGTTGAAATTTTTAATGCAGGTTTTGATGCAGTTTTTGGTGCGGTTTTTGATGCAGTTTTTGGTGCAGTTTTGATGCAGTTTTTGGTGCAGTTATGATGCAGTTTTTGGTGTGGTTTTTGCGTGGTTTTGATGCAGTTTTTGGAAATAAATAAATAAACGGAAAATGTGCATGATTTGAATGGAAACATGCATGAAAAAATGGATTCAGTGGCCGGATTCATCATTTCACATCTCAGTTTCATACGTTTTTCACCGGATACGTCGGTGTGCATTTTTTCGCCGGACAGAAAAACCATTCCTCTGTACAGTCATGGCCAAAATTATTGACACCCCTGCAATTCTGTCAGATAATACTCATTTTCTTCCTGAAAATGATTACAAACACAAATTCTTTGTTATTATTATCTTCATTTAATTTGTCTTAAATGAAAAAAACACAAAAGAGAATTGCAGGGTGTACTTTTGGCCATGACTGTATGTGTTTTTCGTCCGGCGGAAACAGCTTTTTTGACAGATCCGGCAAAAAATGGATGAAACGTGTGGCCATCAGGCGCAATCAGGCGCTAATACAACTCTATGAGAAAAAAACATCCGGCGGAAAAATACAGATGCTGCAAATGTGCTCGCAGGATGCGTTTTTTACCCATAGACTTGTATTAGCGATGGATTGCAACGAAAAAACATCCAAGCGAACATTTTTTTTGTCTGTCGCAACGAAAAAACATCCAAGCGAACATTTTTTTGTCTGTCGCTTCCGCAATTTTCTACAGTGCATGCGAAGCCGAAACCCCGCCTCTCCTCCCCGGACTTCAGAATGGGCAGCGGATGCGTTGAAAAACTGCATCCGCTGCCCACGTCATGCACAAATTTCACAACGTGCGTCGGTACGTCGACCCGACGCATAGCAATGGACCCGTACCGACGCAAGTGTGAAAGAGGCCTTAATGAGCCGACGGCCAGAGGGGGAAAGCCGACGGCCAGGGGCCAATATTTGTAGCCTGCTTTGAATATCAGCCCTCAGCTGTCTGCATAGCCTTTACTGGCTATCTGTAAGATGCGCCAATTCCGGCACTTAGCCCCTCTCTTCCCACTCTCGTGTAGCGGTGGGATATGGGGTAATAAGGGGTTAATGTCACCTTGCTATTGTAAGGTGACATTAAGTCGGGTTAATAATGAAGAAGCGTCAATAAGACGCCTGTCCATTATTAATCCAATGCTAGTAAATGGTTAATAAAACACACACACATTAGGAAAAAAGAATTTTAATATTCTTCATTTAACCATACTTACCATACTTCAGCGCCTGAAAAAAACGTAAAATAATAAACCATATACTACCTGTAGTCCAATTAATAACGAGTGTCCCAGGACGATCACCCCTATAGAACAGTGACATCGGGTGATGTCACTGCTCTATAGGACCTTCAGTGACACACTGACAGGAGACAATGGCTCCTGCAGTGCATCACTGAGAGGTTACTATAGTTCAGAGTCTCACTTTATGGCAATTGCTGCGTGGGAAAATTTCTCACACAGCAATGCCAAAAGTGAGACTAGAGACTATTTTTTTTACAGCGGCGGAGGAATACAGTGCGGAAGGATACCTTCCTCCCGTCATTGTATTCCTAGAGCCCCTAGAGAGTGGTCGCATCAGTTGATGCTGCTGTTCTCCACATGAGATCGTCATGGGACACTCGTGGATATCTGCGGATCAGGGAGTATATTGGTTGTTTGTTATTTTAATCTTTTTTACAGATGACACTGGCTTCGGGGATCAAAATGACAAGTGATGGTGAGTATGTACTCTATGTTATATCTACTGTATGTATGTATTGTTTGTAATATATGAATGTATTGTATGTAGTATGTATGTAGTATGTATGTAGTATGTATGTATGTAGTATGTATGTAGTATGTATGTCTGTAGTTTGTATGTAGTATTATGTATGTAGTATGCATGTATGTATTATGTATGTAGTATGTATGTATGTAGTATGCATGCAGTATGTATGTAGTATGTATGTATTATGTATGTAGTATGTATGTATGTATGTTGTATGTAGTATGTATGCAGTATGTATGTAGTATGTTGTATGTATGTACAGTTAGGTCCATATATATTTGGACAGAGACAATATTTTTCTAATTTCGGTTATAGACATTACCACAGTGAATTTTTAGCAAAACAATTCAGATGTAGTTGAAGTTCAGACTTTCAGCTTTTATTTGAGGGTTTCCACATTAAAATTGGATGAAGGGTTTAGGAGTTTCAACTCCTTAACATTTGCCACCCTGTTTTTAAAGGGACCAAAAGTAATTGGACAATTCACTCCAAGGCTATTTCATGGATAGGTGTGGGCTATCCCTTCGTTATGTCATTCTCAATAAAGCAGATAAAAGGCCTGGAGTTGATTTGAGGTGTGGTGCTTGCATTTGGAAGGTTTTGCTGGTAAGTAAACATAAAACACTCAGTTTGAAAAAATGTTTGCAGTAATCCGCAAGTGCTAGTAAAAGATGTAAATAACAGGGTATTTGGTTGATACGTTTTTTGCAAAAAATGTATACTAAGCTGCTCTACCAATCTTCACGGTATACCCATATCAGAGCAGACCTAACTAATGTATGCAATCCCTATCTGATGTATTTAAAAACCTGATCATCTGTACATTACCTGTGTGAACAGGGTTCAGAGAGGAAAAATCCATGTGTGCATACAGGGTAGAACAGCTTTTGTGCAGCTAGCCCAAGAGGAGTGGTGGAACTCCCCAGTCTTGTAGACACAAGAGAACAATTATGGAAACAGGAACACATGGGCTACCTGCACAGAGAACAAGTCTGTAAGAACATGTTCACAACCCACCAAGAAACCTGAAGACACAAAAGAGAATGGTAAAACCAAAAACACTCAGTTTGAAAAAATGTTTGCAGTAATCCGCAAGTGCTAGTAAAAGATGTAAATAACAGGGTATTTGGTTGATACGTTTTTTGCAAAAAATGTATACTAAGCTGCTCTACCAATCTTCACGGTATACCCATATCAGAGCAGTCCTAACTAATGTATGCAATCCCTATCTGATGTATTTAAAAACCTGATCATCTGTACATTACCTGTGTGAACAGGGTTCAGAGAGGAAAAATCCATGTGTGCATACAGGGTAGAACAGCTTTTGTGCAGCTAGCCCAAGAGGAGTGGTGGAACTCCCCAGTCTTGTAGACACAAGAGAACAATTATGGAAACAGGAACACATGGGCTACCTGCACAGAGAACAAGTCTGTAAGAACATGTTCACACACCACCAAGAAACCTGAAGACACAAAAGAGAATGGTAAAACCAAAAACACTCAGTTTGAAAAAATGTTTGCAGTAATCCGCAAGTGCTAGTAAAAGATGTAAATAACAGGGTATTTGGTTGATACGTTTTTTGCAAAAAATGTATACTAAGCTGCTCTACCAATCTTCACGGTATACCCATATCAGAGCAGTCCTAACTAATGTATGCAATCCCTATCTGATGTATTTAAAAACCTGATCATCTGTACATTACCTGTGTGAACAGGGTTCAGAGAGGAAAAATCCATGTGTGCATACAGGGTAGAACAGCTTTTGTGCAGCTAGCCCAAGAGGAGTGGTGGAACTCCCCAGTCTTGTAGACACAAGAGAACAATTATGGAAACAGGAACACATGGGCTACCTGCACAGAGAACAAGTCTGTAAGAACATGTTCACACACCACCAAGAAACCTGAAGACACAAAAGAGAATGGTAAAACCAAAAACACTCAGTTTGAAAAAATGTTTGCAGTAATCCGCAAGTGCTAGTAAAAGATGTAAATAACAGGGTATTTGGTTGATACGTTTTTTGCAAAAAATGTATACTAAGCTGCTCTACCAATCTTCACGGTATACCCATATCAGAGCAGTCCTAACTAATGTATGCAATCCCTATCTGATGTATTTAAAAACCTGATCATCTGTACATTACCTGTGTGAACAGGGTTCAGAGAGGAAAAATCCATGTGTGCATACAGGGTAGAACAGCTTTTGTGCAGCTAGCCCAAGAGGAGTGGTGGAACTCCCCAGTCTTGTAGACACAAGAGAACAATTATGGAAACAGGAACACATGGGCTACCTGCACAGAGAACAAGTCTGCAAGAACATGTTCACACACCACCAAGAAACCTGAAGACACAAAAGAGAATGGTAAAACCAAAAACACTCAGTTTGAAAAAATGTTTGCAGTAATCCGCAAGTGCTAGTAAAAGATGTAAATAACAGGGTATTTGGTTGATACGTTTTTTGCAAAAAATGTATACTAAGCTGCTCTACCAATCTTCACGGTATACCCATATCAGAGCAGTCCTAACTAATGTATGCAATCCCTATCTGATGTATTTAAAAACCTGATCATCTGTACATTACCTGTGTGAACAGGGTTCAGAGAGGAAAAATCCATGTGTGCATACAGGGTAGAACAGCTTTTGTGCAGCTAGCCCAAGAGGAGTGGTGGAACTCCCCAGTCTTGTAGACACAAGAGAACAATTATGGAAACAGGAACACATGGGCTACCTGCACAGAGAACAAGTCTGTAAGAACATGTTCACACACCACCAAGAAACCTGAAGACACAAAAGAGAATGGTAAAACCAAAAACACTCAGTTTGAAAAAATGTTTGCAGTAATCCGCAAGTGCTAGTAAAAGATGTAAATAACAGGGTATTTGGTTGATACGTTTTTTGCAAAAAATGTATACTAAGCTGCTCTACCAATCTTCACGGTATACCCATATCAGAGCAGTCCTAACTAATGTATGCAATCCCTATCTGATGTATTTAAAAACCTGATCATCTGTACATTACCTGTGTGAACAGGGTTCAGAGAGGAAAAATCCATGTGTGCATACAGGGTAGAACAGCTTTTGTGCAGCTAGCCCAAGAGGAGTGGTGGAACTCCCCAGTCTTGTAGACACAAGAGAACAATTATGGAAACAGGAACACATGGGCTACCTGCACAGAGAACAAGTCTGTAAGAACATGTTCACACACCACCAAGAAACCCGAAGACACAAAAGAGAATAGTAAAACCAAAAACACTCAGTTTGAAAAAATGTTTGCAGTAATCCGCAAGTGCTAGTAAAAGATGTAAATAACAGGGTATTTGGTTGATACGTTTTTTGCAAAAAATGTATACTAAGCTGCTCTACCATTCTTCACGGTATACCCATATCAGAGCAGTCCTAACTAATGTATGCAATCCCTATCTGATGTATTTAAAAACCTGATCATCTGTACATTACCTGTGTGAACAGGGTTCAGAGAGGAAAAATCCATGTGTGCATACAGGGTAGAACAGCTTTTGTGCAGCTAGCCCAAGAGGAGTGGTGGAACTCCCCAGTCTTGTAGACACAAGAGAACAATTATGGAAACAGGAACACATGGGCTACTTGCACAGAGAACAAGTCTGCAAGAACATGTTCACACACCACCAAGAAACCTGAAGACACAAAAGAGAATGGTAAAACCAAAAACACTCAGTTTGAAAAAATGTTTGCAGTAATCCGCAAGTGCTAGTAAAAGATGTAAATAACAGGGTATTTGGTTGATACGTTTTTTGCAAAAAATGTATACTAAGCTGCTCTACCAATCTTCACGGTATACCCATATCAGAGCAGTCCTAACTAATGTATGCAATCCCTATCTGATGTATTTAAAAACCTGATCATCTGTACATTACCTGTGTGAACAGGGTTCAGAGAGGAAAAATCCATGTGTGCATACAGGGTAGAACAGCTTTTGTGCAGCTAGCCCAAGAGGAGTGTTGGAACTCCCCAGTCTTGTAGACACAAGAGAACAATTATGGAAACAGGAACACATGGGCTACCTGCACAGAGAACAAGTCTGTAAGAACATGTTCACACACCACCAAGAAACCTGAAGACACAAAAGAGAATGGTAAAACCAAAAACACTCAGTTTGAAAAAATGTTTGCAGTAATCCGCAAGTGCTAGTAAAAGATGTAAATAACAGGGTATTTGGTTGATACGTTTTTTGCAAAAAATGTATACTAAGCTGCTCTACCAATCTTCACGGTATACCCATATCAGAGCAGTCCTAACTAATGTATGCAATCCCTATCTGATGTATTTAAAAACCTGATCATCTGTACATTACCTGTGTGAACAGGGTTCAGAGAGGAAAAATCCATGTGTGCATACAGGGTAGAACAGCTTTTGTGCAGCTAGCCCAAGAGGAGTGGTGGAACTCCCCAGTCTTGTAGACACAAGAGAACAATTATGGAAACAGGAACACATGGGCTACCTGCACAGAGAACAAGTCTGTAAGAACATGTTCACACACCACCAAGAAACCTGAAGACACAAAAGAGAATGGTAAAACCAAAAACACTCAGTTTGAAAAAATGTTTGCAGTAATCCGCAAGTGCTAGTAAAAGATGTAAATAACAGGGTATTTGGTTGATACGTTTTTTGCAAAAAATGTATACTAAGCTGCTCTACCAATCTTCACGGTATACCCATATCAGAGCAGTCCTAACTAATGTATGCAATCCCTATCTGATGTATTTAAAAACCTGATCATCTGTACATTACCTGTGTGAACAGGGTTCAGAGAGGAAAAATCCATGTGTGCATACAGGGTAGAACAGCTTTTGTGCAGCTAGCCCAAGAGGAGTGTTGGAACTCCCCAGTCTTGTAGACACAAGAGAACAATTATGGAAACAGGAACACATGGGCTACCTGCACAGAGAACAGGTCTGTAAGAACATGTTCACACACCACCAAGAAACCTGAAGACACAAAAGAGAATGGTAAAACCAAAAACACTCAGTTTGAAAAAATGTTTGCAGTAATCCGCAAGTGCTAGTAAAAGATGTAAATAACAGGGTATTTGGTTGATACGTTTTTTGCAAAAAATGTATACTAAGCTGCTCTACCAATCTTCACGGTATACCCATATCAGAGCAGTCCTAACTAATGTATGCAATCCCTATCTGATGTATTTAAAAACCTGATCATCTGTACATTACCTGTGTGAACAGGGTTCAGAAAGGAAAAATCCATGTGTGCATACAGGGTAGAACAGCTTTTGTGCAGCTAGCCCAAGAGGAGTGGTGGAACTCCCCAGTCTTGTAGACACAAGAGAACAATTATGGAAACAGGAACACATGGGCTACCTGCACAGAGAACAAATCTGTAAGAACATGTTCACACACCACCAAGAAACCTAAAGACATAAAAGAGAATGGTAAAACCAAAAACACTCAGTTTGAAAAAATGTTTGCAGTAATCCGCAAGTGCTAGTAAAAGATGTAAATAACAGGGTATTTGGTTGATACGTTTTTTGCAAAAAATGTATACTAAGCTGCTCTACCAATCTTCACGGTATACCCATATCAGAGCAGTCCTAACTAATGTATGCAATCCCTATCTGATGTATTTAAAAACCTGATCATCTGTACATTACCTGTGTGAACAGGGTTCAGAGAGGAAAAATCCATGTGTGCATACAGGGTAGAACAGCTTTTGTGCAGCTAGCCCAAGAGGAGTGGTGGAACTCCCCAGTCTTGTAGACACAAGAGAACAATTATGGAAACAGGAACACATGGGCTACCTGCACAGAGAACAAGTCTGTAAGAACATGTTCACACACCACCAAGAAACCTGAAGACACAAAAGAGAATGGTAAAACCAAAAACACTCAGTTTGAAAAAATGTTTGCAGTAATCCGCAAGTGCTAGTAAAAGATGTAAATAACAGGGTATTTGGTTGATACGTTTTTTGCAAAAAATATATACTAAGCTGCTCTACCAATCTTCACGGTATACCCATATCAGAGCAGTCCTAACTAATGTATGCAATCCCTATCTGATGTATTTAAAAACCTGATCATCTGTACATTACCTGTGTGAACAGGGTTCAGAGAGGAAAAATCCATGTGTGCATACAGGGTAGAACAGCTTTTGTGCAGCTAGCCCAAGAGGAGTGGTGGAACTCCCCAGTCTTGTAGACACAAGAGAACAATTATGGAAACAGGAACACATGGGCTACCTGCACAGAGAACAAGTCTGTAAGAACATGTTCACACACCACCAAGAAACCTGAAGACACAAAAGAGAATGGTAAAACCAAAAACACTCAGTTTGAAAAAATGTTTGCAGTAATCCGCAAGTGCTAGTAAAAGATGTAAATAACAGGGTATTTGGTTGATACGTTTTTTGCAAAAAATGTATACTAAGCTGCTCTACCAATCTTCACGGTATACCCATATCAGAGCAGTCCTAACTAATGTATGCAATCCCTATCTGATGTATTTAAAAACCTGATCATCTGTACATTACCTGTGTGAACAGGGTTCAGAGAGGAAAAATCCATGTGTGCATACAGGGTAGAACAGCTTTTGTGCAGCTAGCCCAAGAGGAGTGGTGGAACTCCCCAGTCTTGTAGACACAAGAGAACAATTATGGAAACAGGAACACATGGGCTACCTGTACAGAGAACAAGTCTGTAAGAACATGTTCACACACCACCAAGAAACCTGAAGACACAAAAGAGAATGGTAAAACCAAAAACACTCAGTTTGAAAAAATGTTTGCAGTAATCCGCAAGTGCTAGTAAAAGATGTAAATAACAGGGTATTTGGTTGATACGTTTTTTGCAAAAAATGTATACTAAGCTGCTCTACCAATCTTCACGGTATACCCATATCAGAGCAGTCCTAACTAATGTATGCAATCCCTATCTGATGTATTTAAAAACCTGATCATCTGTACATTACCTGTGTGAACAGGGTTCAGAGAGGAAAAATCCATGTGTGCATACAGGGTAGAACAGCTTTTGTGCAGCTAGCCCAAGAGGAGTGGTGGAACTCCCCAGTCTTGTAGACACAAGAGAACAATTATGGAAACAGGAACACATGGGCTACCTGCACAGAGAACAAGTCTGTAAGAACATGTTCACACACCACCAAGAAACCTGAAGACACAAAAGAGAATGGTAAAACCAAAAACACTCAGTTTGAAAAAATGTTTGCAGTAATCCGCAAGTGCTAGTAAAAGATGTAAATAACAGGGTATTTGGTTGATACGTTTTTTGCAAAAAATATATACTAAGCTGCTCTACCAATCTTCACGGTATACCCATATCAGAGCAGTCCTAACTAATGTATGCAATCCCTATCTGATGTATTTAAAAACCTGATCATCTGTACATTACCTGTGTGAACAGGGTTCAGAGAGGAAAAATCCATGTGTGCATACAGGGTAGAACAGCTTTTGTGCAGCTAGCCCAAGAGGAGTGGTGGAACTCCCCAGTCTTGTAGACACAAGAGAACAATTATGGAAACAGGAACACATGGGCTACCTGCACAGAGAACAAGTCTGTAAGAACATGTTCACACACCACCAAGAAACCTGAAGACACAAAAGAGAATGGTAAAACCAAAAACACTCAGTTTGAAAAAATGTTTGCAGTAATCCGCAAGTGCTAGTAAAAGATGTAAATAACAGGGTATTTGGTTGATACGTTTTTTGCAAAAAATGTATACTAAGCTGCTCTACCAATCTTCACGGTATACCCATATCAGAGCAGTCCTAACTAATGTATGCAATCCCTATCTGATGTATTTAAAAACCTGATCATCTGTACATTACCTGTGTGAACAGGGTTCAGAGAGGAAAAATCCATGTGTGCATACAGGGTAGAACAGCTTTTGTGCAGCTAGCCCAAGAGGAGTGGTGGAACTCCCCAGTCTTGTAGACACAAGAGAACAATTATGGAAACAGGAACACATGGGCTACCTGCACAGAGAACAAGTCTGTAAGAACATGTTCACACACCACCAAGAAACCTGAAGACACAAAAGAGAATGGTAAAACCAAAAACACTCAGTTTGAAAAAATGTTTGCAGTAATCCGCAAGTGCTAGTAAAAGATGTAAATAACAGGGTATTTGGTTGATACGTTTTTTGCAAAAAATGTATACTAAGCTGCTCTACCAATCTTCACGGTATACCCATATCAGAGCAGTCCTAACTAATGTATGCAATCCCTATCTGATGTATTTAAAAACCTGATCATCTGTACATTACCTGTGTGAACAGGGTTCAGAGAGGAAAAATCCATGTGTGCATACAGGGTAGAACAGCTTTTGTGCAGCTAGCCCAAGAGGAGTGGTGGAACTCCCCAGTCTTGTAGACACAAGAGAACAATTATGGAAACAGGAACACATGGGCTACCTGCACAGAGAACAAGTCTGTAAGAACATGTTCACAACCCACCAAGAAACCTGAAGACACAAAAGAGAATGGTAAAACCAAAAACACTCAGTTTGAAAAAATGTTTGCAGTAATCCGCAAGTGCTAGTAAAAGATGTAAATAACAGGGTATTTGGTTGATACGTTTTTTGCAAAAAATGTATACTAAGCTGCTCTACCAATCTTCACGGTATACCCATATCAGAGCAGTCCTAACTAATGTATGCAATCCCTATCTGATGTATTTAAAAACCTGATCATCTGTACATTACCTGTGTGAACAGGGTTCAGAGAGGAAAAATCCATGTGTGCATACAGGGTAGAACAGCTTTTGTGCAGCTAGCCCAAGAGGAGTGGTGGAACTCCCCAGTCTTGTAGACACAAGAGAACAATTATGGAAACAGGAACACATGGGCTACCTGCACAGAGAACAAGTCTGTAAGAACATGTTCACACACCACCAAGAAACCTGAAGACACAAAAGAGAATGGTAAAACCAAAAACACTCAGTTTGAAAAAATGTTTGCAGTAATCCGCAAGTGCTAGTAAAAGATGTAAATAACAGGGTATTTGGTTGATACGTTTTTTGCAAAAAATATATACTAAGCTGCTCTACCAATCTTCACGGTATACCCATATCAGAGCAGTCCTAACTAATGTATGCAATCCCTATCTGATGTATTTAAAAACCTGATCATCTGTACATTACCTGTGTGAACAGGGTTCAGAGAGGAAAAATCCATGTGTGCATACAGGGTAGAACAGCTTTTGTGCAGCTAGCCCAAGAGGAGTGGTGGAACTCCCCAGTCTTGTAGACACAAGAGAACAATTATGGAAACAGGAACACATGGGCTACCTGCACAGAGAACAAGTCTGTAAGAACATGTTCACAACCCACCAAGAAACCTGAAGACACAAAAGAGAATGGTAAAACCAAAAACACTCAGTTTGAAAAAATGTTTGCAGTAATCCGCAAGTGCTAGTAAAAGATGTAAATAACAGGGTATTTGGTTGATACGTTTTTTGCAAAAAATGTATACTAAGCTGCTCTACCAATCTTCACGGTATACCCATATCAGAGCAGTCCTAACTAATGTATGCAATCCCTATCTGATGTATTTAAAAACCTGATCATCTGTACATTACCTGTGTGAACAGGGTTCAGAGAGGAAAAATCCATGTGTGCATACAGGGTAGAACAGCTTTTGTGCAGCTAGCCCAAGAGGAGTGGTGGAACTCCCCAGTCTTGTAGACACAAGAGAACAATTATGGAAACAGGAACACATGGGCTACCTGCACAGAGAACAAGTCTGTAAGAACATGTTCACACACCACCAAGAAACCTGAAGACACAAAAGAGAATGGTAAAACCAAAAACACTCAGTTTGAAAAAATGTTTGCAGTAATCCGCAAGTGCTAGTAAAAGATGTAAATAACAGGGTATTTGGTTGATACGTTTTTTGCAAAAAATGTATACTAAGCTGCTCTACCAATCTTCACGGTATACCCATATCAGAGCAGTCCTAACTAATGTATGCAATCCCTATCTGATGTATTTAAAAACCTGATCATCTGTACATTACCTGTGTGAACAGGGTTCAGAGAGGAAAAATCCATGTGTGCATACAGGGTAGAACAGCTTTTGTGCAGCTAGCCCAAGAGGAGTGGTGGAACTCCCCAGTCTTGTAGACACAATAGAACAATTATGGAAACAGGAACACATGGGCTACCTGCACAGAGAACAAGTCTGTAAGAACATGTTCACAACCCACCAAGAAACCTGAAGACACAAAAGAGAATGGTAAAACCAAAAACACTCAGTTTGAAAAAATGTTTGCAGTAATCCGCAAGTGCTAGTAAAAGATGTAAATAACAGGGTATTTGGTTGATACGTTTTTTGCAAAAAATGTATACTAAGCTGCTCTACCAATCTTCACGGTATACCCATATCAGAGCAGTCCTAACTAATGTATGCAATCCCTATCTGATGTATTTAAAAACCTGATCATCTGTACATTACCTGTGTGAACAGGGTTCAGAGAGGAGAAATCCATGTGTGCATACAGGGTAGAACAGCTTTTGTGCAGCTAGCCCAAGAGGAGTGGTGGAACTCCCCAGTCTTGTAGACACAAGAGAACAATTATGGAAACAGGAACACCTGGGCTACCTGCACAGAGAACAAGTCTGTAAGAACATGTTCACAACCCACCAAGAAACCTGAAGACACAAAAGAGAATGGTAAAACCAAAAACACTCAGTTTGAAAAAATGTTTGCAGTAATCCGCAAGTGCTAGTAAAAGATGTAAATAACAGGGTATTTGGTTGATACGTTTTTTGCAAAAAATGTATACTAAGCTGCTCTACCAATCTTCACGGTATACCCATATCAGAGCAGTCCTAACTAATGTATGCAATCCATATCTGATGTATTTAAAAACCTGATCATCTGTACATTACCTGTGTGAACAGGGTTCAGAGAGGAAAAATCCATGTGTGCATACAGGGTAGAACAGCTTTTGTGCAGCTAGCCCAAGAGGAGTATGTATGTAGTATGCATGTATGTATTATGTATGTCGTATGTATGTATGTAGTATGCATGCAGTATGTATATAGTATGTATGTATTATGTATGTAGTATGTATGTATGTATGTTGTATGTAGTATGTATGCAGTATGTATGTAGTATGTTGTATGTATGTACAGTTAGGTCCATATATATTTGGACAGAGACAATATTTTTCTAATTTTGGTTATAGACATTACCACAGTGAATTTTTAACAAAACAATTCAGATGTAGTTGAAGTTCAGACTTTCAGCTTTTATTTGAGGGTTTCCACATTAAAATTGGATGAAGGGTTTAGGAGTTTCAACTCCTTAACATTTGCCACCCTGTTTTTAAAGGGACCAAAAGTAATTGGACAATTCACTCCAAGGCTATTTCATGGATAGGTGTGGGCTATCCCTTCGTTATGTCATTCTCAATAAAGCAGATAAAAGGCCTGGAGTTGATTTGAGGTGTGGTGCTTGCATTTGGAAGGTTTTGCTGGTAAGTAAACATGCGTTCAAAGGAGCTCTCCATGTAGGTGAAACAAGCCATCCATAAGCTGCGAAAACAGAAAAACCCATCTGAGAAATTGCTACAATATTAGGAGTGGAAAAATCTACAGTTTGGTACATCCTGAGAAAGAAAGAAAGCACTGGTGAACTCATCAATTCAAAAAGACCTGGGCACCCACGGAAGACAACAGTGGTGAATGATCGCAGAATAATCTCCATGGTGAAGAGAAACCCCTTCACAACAGCCAACCAAGTGACCAACACTCTCCAGGAGGTAGGCATATCAATATCCAAATCTACCATAAAGAGAAGACTGCATGAAAGTAAATACAGAGGGTTCACGGCACGGTGCAAGCCACTCATAAGCATCAAGAATAAAAAGGCTAGACTGGACTTTGCTAGAAAAAATCTAAAAAAGCCAGCACAGTTCTGGAAGAACATTCTGTGGACAGATGAAACCAAGATCAACCTCTACCGGAATGATGGAAAGAGAAAAGTATGGCGAAGGTGTGGTACAGCTCAAGATCCAAAGCATACCACCTCATCTGTAAAACACGGCGGAGGCAGTGTGATGGCTTGGGCATGCATGGCTGCCAGTGGCACTGGGTCACTAGTGTTTATTGATGATGTGACACAGGACAGAAGCAGCCAAATGAATTCTGAGGTATTCAGAGACATACTGTGTGCTCAGATCCAGCCAAATGCAGCCAAACTGATTGGTCGTCGTTTCATACTACAGATGGACAATGACACAAAACATAAAGCCAAAGCAACCCAGGAGTTTATTAAAGCAAAGAAGTGGAATATTCTTGAATGGCCAAGTCAGTCACCTGATCTCAACCCAATTGAACATGCATTTCACTTGTTAAAGACTAAACTTCAGACAAAACGGCCTACAAACAAACAGCATCTGAAAACCACCATAGTGAAGGCCTGGCAGAGCATCAAAAAGGAGGAAACACAACGTATGGCGATGTCCATGAGTTCAAGACTTCAGGCAGTCATTGCCAACAAAGGGTTTTCAACCAAGTACTAAAAATGAACATTTTATTTACAATTATTGAATCTGTCCAATTACTTTTGGTCCCTTTCAAAACAGGGTGGCAAATGTTAAGGAGCTGAAACTCCTAAACCCTTCATCCAATTTTAATGTGGATACCCTCAAATGAAAGCTGAAAGTCTGAACTTCAACTGCATCTGAATTGTTTTGTTTAAAATGCATTGTGGTAATGTCTATAACAAAAATTAGAAAAATATTGTCTCTGTCCAAATATATAAGGACCTAACTGTATGTAGTATGTATGTTGTATGTTGTATGTAGTATGTATGTAGTATGTTGTATGTATGTAGCATGTATGTAGTATGTATGTATGTATCATGTATGTAGTATGTATGTATTATGTAGTATGTAGTTTGGTTTTTTTTACATTCAACACATTAGCCGGATGATGGGACTACTACTGTCCCATCATTGGCAAATGTGTTAATCACTTCCATTGTAGCAGGCATAGCAGGCTGCACAGATCCCCGAGAGGCTCGTACAGACCCTCGGTAGGCTGCACAGACCCTCGAGAGGCCCGTACAGACCCCCGTAAGGCCGCAGAGACCCCTGGCAGGCCGCACAGACCCCGAGAGGCCCGTATATACCCCGGCAGGCCGCACAGACCCCTGGCAGGCCCGCACAGACCCCGGCAGGCGTGCACAGACCCCCGGCAGGCTGGACAGACCCCCGGCAGGCCCGTACAGAACCCCAGCAGGCCTGCACAGACCCCCCACAGTAATGCACAGACCCCGCCCGCACATACAGACACGCAGTCTCGCCCACGCACCGCCCACGCACCACCCACACTCCATTATAGTGCATCATTGCACTATAGGAACTTCCGATTCTGGTATCCGATATCCTAAAAGTATCGGAACTTAGCATCGGAAATCCGATACAGTGAATATCGGCCGATACCCAATATTTGCAGTAACAGAATGCTCAACACTAAAGATAACCTATCAAGATGATAGGTCACTAATATAATTTTGACAGACAATCCCTTTAAAACACGTAAATATATTATGTCCACATCTATTTTGTTGTCTCATAGAAACAGAAAATAAAAATACCAGCAGTGCCAAATCCATCACATGACAGACACCAACAGCCATTGATGGGGTCCTTTAGGTTTTCAATTACAATGTCCATCTTTTTTACCATGGAATCTGTAGTGGAAGCTACTAACAGAGCCTTCAAAGCAGATATGAAAACAGAATGAAAACAAAATGTATCCAAAAGAGAATTGAAATGTTACATAGTGACAAGGGACTGTGGGCACCTACCTAATCTCTCAAACTAGGGGCACCCTAGACTATCCCGATTACCCAGATTACCCCAAATGGTGGTGATATCGGGATCTCGTACCTTGCTATGTACCTGTTATAACCCTTATCTGTTCCCTCCCCCACTCATGGTATGAAACCGAAGTGTATTGGAAAACAATAACTAAACAGACAGGGATAAACGGACAGAAAACTACAATCATACAAATGCACTCACTAAAATGCAAAGTGGAAATCAGGGTCGGAATATGTGGGAGAAACCAAATGGAAGAGGATAAGGATAAACATGCAAACCAACTCTATGCACATATTTCCTTAAAAAATCTCCAATCTCCTACTCCAAACAATGAAATTTATCCTTCAACTCCAAACCAGGAAGTGGAATAACTATCACTGGCAATTTCCAAGTGCCAGTTGTGGGCATACTCGAGGGGATTGGTCAACAAAGAAAGCTAAGACAATTCAGGATGGAGAGCTCCATCAGATAAACTAAACTGATTAACCCTTGCAATGACAGAACCAGGAAAAGTTGCACTGTTTAATAGAATGGTGAAGCAGTGTTAATCAGTACAGGAGTTTGTGTAACCCAACATTACGATCTTCTGGCCCTTATCTTTTGTAGTATCCCTGTGACATGAAAGCTGTCTGTGTGACTGTGGAGGGAATTTGTTAGGTAATAAAGCTCTGTGAGTATAGTAGCATCTATGCTGCATTCTCTCTCTCTCTGAAATGCAAAATTGGCTATCCTTATTAAATTTTTACAATCTGATTCTGCAGTTTTCAACTGGACCAGACGTTGGTATAATTTGTATATTGGTATCACAATTCTCAGGATTACATATTTGAATAAGCAATAATGTGCATCATCAGGAAGCAGACAATAAGCAATATATGGGCCTGATGTGTTCTGTCCTGTTTATTGCTTATATCCTGAAACCACCAGTGCAATTTTCAGCTGATTGTTGGAGGTACTGGGTGTAGGACCTTCACGGTCTAATATTGAAGACCCATTGTATGGATAGGTCAGAAATGTCTGGTTTAAGACAACGTCTTTAAGATAGTGGTTTGCAATGAGTTTCCTAGCCAGGCAACTTTCTTAAAGGGTTTGTCCAATACCTAAAATTTCCTTTATAAATATCTATTTTTAACTGACAACCACTTCTGCAGTTTACTTTATTTTAGTGTACCCTGCCTGTAACAACTCTGCTGGCATCACGGCATGGCCTCTCATCTCTCACACTATCTTACCCACTGCTCCAGGCCATGATGTTGTTTCTGTTTCTTGCCAGCTCCATATTCTGTTCCTCTGCTCTCTGCATGCTTCCTGGCTGTGTGCATAGGGGGGCGGCACCTGAACTCTCTGGTTCTTATAGGAATCAGGTGCACCTGTCTAATCTGTTCCTGACCAATTACCAAGAGGCCTCCAGTATTTAGTGCAGCTCCACCCAGCGGACTGGGCCTGTGCAATGTGTTAGCTCAGTTTGTGTTTAGCTTCTGAGTTTGCCAGGCCTTGCTCTGTGTTACTCCCTCTCTAGTGGTCTTTCGCTGTGTTCTTGCCTTGATCTTGTTGTCCGCCATCCAGGAGGCAGAATATACTGGTCCCTGTGTCTTTGTTCTTGTCCCTTGTCTTGTTCCATTACCTTGTCTTAACTTAGTCCTATCTCTGTCTCCTTGTCTGTGGCTTCCTTCCCTGCTGTGTCTTTCCTTGTGTTCTCAGTCTGCTTTTGCTGTGCACTCTTGCGGCTTTGCCTGCTCTGTAGCTTTGTAGCTTTGCCTCTGCTCCGCACTCCTGCGGTTCTGCTCCATTCTACTCTGCTTAGCTTCTGCTGCTGCAGTAATCTCTTGCTGCAGCTCCTCTCAACATTCCTTGTGGCTCCGCTCTGCTTAGCTTCTGATGCTGCAATAATTTCTTGCTGCAGCTCCTCTCCACATTCTTTGTGGCTCCGCTCTGCTTAGCTTCTGCTGCTGCAGTAATCTTTTGCTGCAGCTACTATCCACATTCCTTGTGGCTCCGCTCTGCTTAGCTTCTGCAGAAATCTCTTGCTGCAGCTCCTCTCCGCATTCCTTGCGGTTCTGCTCTGCTTAGCTTTTCTTGCTATGCTATCTCTTGCTGCTCTTCCGCTCTTATCTGCAGCCTTGCATTTCTCTTCCTGTGTGAACAGGTCCCAACCTGTTCCTTCATTCACCTTTCCTTCTGGCTTGTTTCCATACCTGCATCTCCTGTGTGAACAGGTCCCAACCTGTTCCTTCATTCTCCATTCCTTCTGGCTTGTTTCCATACCTGCATCTCCTGTGTGAACAGGTCCCAACCTGTTCCTTCATTCACCACACCAACCAGTCCTGTGTTCCCTGCCGTACCTGTGTTCTCTGCCGTACCTGCCAGCCCTGTGTTCTCTGCCTTGTCTCTGCCAGCCCTGTGTCTCTGCCGTTTCAGCCTACTCGTCTGAGTTTCAGCCGTGCTCTTCTGCCAGTCCTGCCTGATGCCCGCACCTGTCCTTGTGTTCCTGTTCTCCAAGTGGGATCTGCAGCCACAGCCAGACACCACCCTAGAGTAGCACCTGGCAGCTGCCTGCTGCACACGCCTGACCTCACCATCAGAGGCTCCAGTGAAAACCCAGGCAGCTGTCATAGTCACGCCCTTTCCAGGGTAGTCTGGTTTGTGGCACAGTGGGGCCACCAACCTCCCGAGCTCACGCCCACCAGTCAGGGCGTGAGCGTGACACTGCCATTCTCTAGGTAGGGCATTTTACAGCTAATCTCTATATGTTCTTTTTTCTACTTTACTTTCTATGATGAACTCCCCACCTGGAACAGGACAGGTAGCTTCTTTTATCGTCACTGTCCGATGACAGCAAGAATCAATAGTGCTCATAGAAATTGTGGAAGAAGTGACCATAATTCCAGCACACTACTTCTGACCCCACCGGCCCACAGCTGGTTTATCTGAAACAGGATGTAATCTGATAGCGGTGATAGAAGCAGTGTGAGTGAAACAGGTGCCACCACCTGATAGTGATTTATTTCATGGCAGTGTTGGGTGCCACTGCAGTCACTCAATCTGGTTCTCCCCTCAAACGGAATGCCACAAGAAGTAGAGTAAAATAAGAACACAAAGGGATTAGCTGTTTAGGTAGAAAAGAAAGATATTTCAATATATAGCAAATTACAAAAGTGGTTAGGGGTTAAAAATAGATATTTATAAAAGGGATTTTATGTGTTGGAATACTCCTTTTAAAAATTATTTTTACTATGTTATGTTTGTTTCACTTCTGTTGTCAAAAACTTTTCATTAAAAAGAAAGTGCTTTCTTTTTTAATAAGTGTGTGACATGTTACAATTATTATTTTTCTTTCATGAACCAAATTTAAACTAGTCACAACTAATGTCCTATGGTGTTAACTAAAAACATATTGTCATTCTAAAACTACCCTCTGGGGGCTCGCCGGTGTTCCACTGTGTACGTTTAACTACATTTCTCATCATCTTATCCATTGTTACAACTGATAGAGAATTATTAATGTTCATTGTGATAGAAAAGTCTGTAAAACAAGTATCATAATTAGCAATGCTCATACAATGAGTCAGTGGATTGTTTTGTTCAGCTCATTTCCTTCAGCATACAATAGGCTGATGCTACTATATAAAAAGCCTATCACAGAATCTGAATATATCCATGCATAACAATACCAATTTATTTGCCTTGTGGACTATTGTTCATGTGTTGAGGAAGAAGTTTTGTATTTAGAATGCAAGTTTCAGTTTTGCTTATTTTGCCTTTTTTGTGACATATGGATAAATCACACAGATAATTTTGACCTCCAATTAGATAAATAATATATCAATCTAAATTGATAAATTCATGATTATCTTTCTGGCCTCTTCTAAAGTTACTTCAAACTTTATTTTTCCCATGAGAACAGTGATCTGAAGTTTATTTTTAGGGAAAAAAAACAGAATAGACAAGTAAACATATGGAGATACTGGTAACATAGTTTTTAAGGTTGAAGGAAGCACTTTAAGTCCATCTAGTTAAACCCATGTAATCACGAAGTAGATATGGAAGTTGTCATACCCAACACCTCAGTGCTGCACTATGAACCATTGATTTACTCACACTGCTGATTATATGATTTTCCCACTTATACTTAACAGACACCCAGACACTCATCCTATGGTACTATTATGAAGAGAAGAGTGTATCAATCCGTGGAGGATCGAATGCAAGTCGAATTTCTTGAAATTCATTTGAATTCGAACACTTTGAGATTCAATTCACTGTTCATTTAAAAAAAAAAACTTCTCCATTATTATTTCCCGAAGCATCATAAAACTGGCCAACATAATTTTGCTTCCCCATCATGCCCTGAAGCTATGACATCTTCCAGATTATCATAGCTTATACATTGGTGGTCAGTATGGATGAGCAGACCTGTGTCTGTTTGGGTCCGACAGGTTCAGCTGAACTTTAGAAAAAAAAATTTGGTTCAGGTGTCAGAAATGTACCAGAACTTGATCCCGACCGCGAACCCCATTCAAGTCAATGAGGGGTACAAACATCTGGCGGTTCCTTCATGGTTGTCTGGGTGACAGTGTGGGAAACAGCAGCTCTGACCCGCGGTAAACTTCTGAAGTCACTGGCGGTTACAGCCCCTGGGAAGCGAGGATAGCTGTGGTTTCAAGCTGTCACACAAAGGACAGTGTGTGATCTAGTGCTGTGTCAGTTAGGTTATCGCTGGTCAAAGCCATTGTTTCCCAAACTGTTACACAGCAGCTCCAAGTGGTAACCTTACTGACATCATCGCTGGTCACAGACACTGATGGGCATCGCAGACTACTGAGAGACCCATCGGTGTCTGCTGCAATTAGTACCTATGAAGCTCCATTATCTGAACGGGGCACCATATGCGGGAATTTTGGAGTGGGCTTGTCACGCAACCTTGATGTACACTACAGCGCAGCGGCATGGGAGTTTTATTTTTAATAAATTGGTGAAAGAGGGTAATTGTTGGGGAGTGTTTTTAATAAAACAAGTGTGTCTGCCGATTGCTACCACACCAGGGCAATTGGGATGAGTCGAGGCAAAGGGCCAATTGCATTAGATATGAAGCACCACTTCTGTGGTGGATTCAGGCTGATATTTGTAGGTTGGGAATGGCCCAATAACCATGGGCATTCCAAGCCTATCAATATAAGCCTGCAGCTGTTTTGCTTTCCCTTAACTGTTAATTAAAAATTGGGTGGGACCCCACAACATTGTTTAATTTATTCATTTGTTTATTACTCATAAATAAATAAATGAAAAATGCTAATAAATGAATAAAGAAATGAAAAAAATTACATGGGGTTCCCCCTATTTTTAATAACCAAATAAGGGAAAGCAGACAGCTGTGAGTTGGTATTATTATGCTGGAAAGGGGCATAATGAACCTTCCCAGCCTATTAATATCAGCCCTGGCTCTCTGCTTTGCCTTTGCTGGTTATTAAAAATGGGGGAATACTAAAAAAATTAGGTGGGGTCCCCTAATTTTAACCCCTTCATGACCCAGCCTATTTTGACCTTAATGACCTGGCCGTTTTTTGCAATTCTGACCAGTGTCCCTTTATGAGGTAATAACTCAGGAACGCTTCAACGGATCCTAGCGGTTCTGAGAATGTTTTTTCGTGACATATTGGGCTTCATGTTAGTGGTAAATTTAGGTCAATAAATTCTGCGTTTATTTGTGATAAAAACGGAAATTTGGCGAAAATTTTGAAAATTTCGCAATTTTCACATTTTGAATTTTTATTCTGTTAAACCAGAGAGTTATGTGACACAAAATAGTTAATAAATAACATTTCCCACATGTTTACTTTACACCAGCACAATTTTGGAAACAAAATTTTTTTTTGCTAGGAAGTTATAAGAGTTAAAATTTGACCAGCGATTTCTCATTTTTACAACGAAATTTACAAAACCATTTTTTTTAGGGACCACCTCACATTTGAAGTCAGTTTGAGGGGTCTATATGGCTGAAAATACCCAAAAGTGACACCATTCTAAAAAATGCACCCCTCAAGGTGCTCAAAACCACATTCAAGAAGTTTTTTAACCCTTCAGGTGCTTCACAGCAGCAGAAGCAACATGGAAGGAAAAAATGAACATTTAACTTTTTAGTCACAAAAATTATCTTTTAGCAACATTTTTTTTATTTTCCCAATGGTACAAGGAGAAACTGAACCACGAAAGTTGTTGTGCAATTTGTCCTGAGTACGCTGATACCTCATATGTGGGGGTAAACCACTGTTTGGGCGCACGGCAGGGCTTGGAAGGGAAGGAGCGCCATTTGACTTTTTGAATGAAAAATTGGCTCCACTCTTTAGCGGACACCATGTCACGTTTGGAGAGCCCCCGTGTGCCTAAAAATTGGAGCTCCCCCACACGTGACCCCATTTTGGAAACTAGACGCCCCAAGGAACTTATCTAGATGCATAGTGAGAACTTTGAACCCCCGGGGGCTTCACAAATTGATCCGTAAAAATGAAAAAGTACTTTTTTTTCACAAAAAAATTCTTTTAGCCTCAATTTTTTTCATTTTCACATGGGCAACAGGATAAAATGGATCCTAAAATTTGTTGGGCAATTTCTCATGAGTACACCGATACCTCACATGTGGGGGTAAACCACTGTTTGGGCACATGGTAAGGTTCGGAAGGGAAGGAGCGCCATTTGACTTTTTGAATGAAAAATTATCTCCATCGTTAGCGGACACCATGTCGTGTTTGGAGAGCCCCCGTGTGCCTAAACATTGGAGCTCCCCCACAAATGACCCCATTTTGGAAACTAGACCCCCCAAGGAACTTATCTAGATGCATATTGAGCACTTTAAACCCTCAGGTGCTTCACAAATTGATCTGTAAAAATGAAAAAGTACTTTTTTTTTCACAAAAAAATTCTTTTCGCCTCAGTTTTCATTTTCACATGGGCAATAGGATAAAATGAATCCTAAAATTTGTTGGGCAATTTCTCCCGAGTACGCCGATACCTCATATGTGGGGGTAAACCACTGTTTGGGCACACGGCAGGGCTCGGAAGGGAAGGCGCGCCATTTGACTTTTTGAATGGAAAATTAGCTCCAATTGTTAGCGGACAACATGTCGCGTTTAGAGAGCCCCTGTGTGCCTATGCATTGGAGCTCCCCCACAAGTGACCCCATTTTGGAAACTAGACCCCCCAAGGAACTTATCTAGATGCATATTGAGCACTTTAAACCCCCAGGTGCTTCACAGAAGTTTATAATGCAGAGCCATGAAAATAAAAAATAATTTTTCTTTCCTCAAAAATGATTTTTAGCCTGGAATTTCCTATTTTGCCAAGGGTAATAGGAGAAATTGGACCGCAAATGTTGTTGTCCAGTTTGTCCTGAGTACGCTGATACCCCATATGTGGGGGTAAACCACTGTTTGGGCGCACGGCAGGGCTCGGAAGGGAAGGCACGCCAATTGGCTTTTTAAATGGAAAATTAGCTCCAATCATTAGCGGACACCATGTCACGTTTGGAGAGCCCCTGTGTGCCTAAACATTGGAGATCCCCCACATATGACCCCATTTTGGAAACTAGACCCCCAAAGGAACTAATCTAGATGTGTGGTGAGGACTTTGAACTTCCAAGTGCTTCACAGAAGTTTATAACGCAGAGCCATGAAAATAAAATAAAAATTTTATTTTCTCTAAAATGATTTTTTAGCCTGCAATTTATTATTTTCCCAAGGGTAAAAGGAGAAATTTGACCCCAAAAGTTGTTGTACAGTTTCTCCTGAGTACGCTGATACCCCATATGTGGGGGTAAACCACAGTTTGGGCACATGTCGGGGCTCGGAAGTCAAGTAGTGACGTTTTGAAATGCAGACTTTGATGGAATGGTCTGCGGGCGTCACGTTGCGTTTGCAGAGTCCCTGGTGTGCCTAAACAGTAGAAACCCCCCACAAGTGACCCCATTTTGGAAACTAGACCCCCCAAGGAACTTATCTAGATATGTGGTGAGCACTTTGAACCCCCAAGTGCTTCACAGACGTTTACAACGCAGAGCCGTGAAAATAAAAAATCATTTTTCTTTCCTCAAAAATGATGTTTTAGCAAGCAATTTTTTATTTTCTCAAGGGTAACAGGAGAAATTGGACCCCAGTAATTGTTGCCCAGTTTGTCCTGAGTACGCTGATACCCCATATGTGGGGGTAAACCACTGTTTGGGCACATGTCGGGGCTCGGAAGTCAAGTAGTGACGTTTTGAAATGCAGACTTTGATGGAATGGTCTGCGGGCGTCACGTTGCGTTTGCAGAGCCCCTGGTGTGCCTAAACAGTAGAAACCCCCCACAAGTGACCCCATTTTGGAAACTAGACCCCCAAGGAACTTATCTAGATATGTGGTGAGCACTTTGAACCCCCAAGTGCTTCACAGACGTTTACAACGCAGAGCCGTGAAAATAAAAAATCATTTTACTTTCCTCAAAAATGATGTTTTAGCAAGCAATTTTTTATTTTCTCAAGGGTAACAGGAGAAATTGGACCCCAGTAATTGTTGCCCAGTTTGTCCTGAGTACACTGATACCCCATATGTGGGGGTAAACCACTGTTTGGGCACACGTCGGGGCTCGGAAGGGAAGGAGCACCATTTGACTTTTTGAATAAAAGATTGGCTGGAATCAATGGTGGCGCCATGTTGCGTTTGGAGACCCCCTGATGTGCCTAAACAGTGGAAACCCCTCAATTCTAACGCCAACACACCCCTAACCCTTATCCCAACTGTAGCCGTAACCCTAACCACAACCCTAACCCCAACACACCCCTAACCCTAACCACAACCCTAATTCCAACCCAACCCTAACCCTAAGGCTATGTACCCACGTTGCGGATTCGTGTGAGATTTTTCCGCACCATTTTTGAAAAATCCGCGGGTAAAAGGCACTGCGTTTTACCTGCGGATTTACTGCGGATTTCACCTGCGGATTCCTATTGAGGAATAGGTGTAAAACGCTGCGGAATCCGCACAAAGAATTGACATGCTGCGGAAAATACAACGCAGCGTTTCCGTGCGGTATTTTCCGCACCATGGGCACAGCGGATTTGGTTTTCCATAGGTTTACATGGTACTGTAAACCTGATGGAACACTGCTGCGGATCCGCAGCGGCCAATCCGCTGCGGATCCGCAGCCAAATCCGCACCGTGTGCACATAGCCTAATTCTAAAGGTATGTGCACACGCTTCGGAAAACACTGCGGATCCGCAGCAGTTTCCCATGAGTTTACATTTCAATGTAAACCTATGGGAAACAAAAATCGCTGTACACATGCTGCGGAAAAACTGCACGGAAACGCAGCGGTTTACATTCCGCAGCATGTCACTTCTTTCTGCGGATTCCACAGCGGTTTTACAACTGCTCCAATAGAAAATCGCAGTTGTAAAACCGCAGTGAAATGCGCAGAAAAACCGCGGTAAATCTGCCATAAATCCGCAGCGGTTTAGCACTGCGGATTTATCAAATCCGCTGCGGAAAAATCCGCAGAGGACCAGAATACGTGTGCACATACCGAAACCCTAACCCTAACCCTAACCCTACCCCTAACCCTACCCCTAACCCTACCCCTAACCCTACCCCTACCCCTACTCCTACCCCTAACCCTACCCCTAACCCTACCCCTAACCCTAACCCTAACCCTAGTTCTAACTCCAACCTTAGTGAAAAAAAAAAAAAATTCTTTATTTTATTATTGTCCCTATCTATGGGGGACAAATGGGGGGGGGTCATTTACTGTTTTTTTATTTTGACCACTGTGATAGATTATATCACAGTGATCAAAATTCACATTGGAACGAATCTGCCGGCCGGCAGATTCGGCGGGCGCACTGCGCATGCGCCCGCCATTTTGGAACATGGCGGCGCTCGGGGAAGAAGACGGACGGACCCCGCCAGGATCGGTAAGTATAAGGGGGGGAGATCAGGGCACGGGGGGGCGTCGGAGCACGGGGGGGAGGGATCGGAGCATGGGGGAGAGTGATCGGTGTGCGGGCGGGTGGATCGCTGTGCGGGGGGGTGGATCGGTGTGCAGGGGGGGTGGTTCGGAGCACGGGGGGGATCGGAGTGCGGGGGGGTTTGATTGGAGCACGGGGGGGTGTGATTGGAGCACGGGGGGAGCGGACAGGAGGATGGGGGAGCGGAGCACAGGACGGAGGGGAGCGGGCCACAGATCGGGGGGCTGGGGGGGCGATCGGTGGGGTGGGGTGGGGGCACATTAGTATTTCCAGCCATGGCCGATGATATTGCAGCATCGGCCATGGCTGGATTGTAATATTTCACCATTTTTTTAGGTGAAATATTACAAATCGCTCTGATTGGCAGTTTCACTTTCAACAGCCAATCAGAGCGATCGTAGCCACGAGGGGGTGAAGCCACCCCCCCTGGGCTAAACTACCACTCCCCCTGTCCCTGCAGATCGGGTGAAATGGGAGTTAACCCTTTCACCCGGCCTGCAGGGACGCGATCTTTCTGTGACACAGCATATGCGTCACAGGTCAGATTGGCACCGACTTTCATGACGCATACGCTGTGTCACAGGTCGGGAAGGGGTTAAATAACCAGCTAAGGCAAAGCAGACAGCTGGGGGCTGATATTATTAGGCTTGAAAGAGCCATTGGTATTAACCCCTTTTCAACCTAATAAGACCAGCCATCAACCACCTCAGAAATGATGCATCCACTAAATTCCCAAATTGTGACGCTTAGCCTGGTGCTGCGGCAATCGAGGTAATGGAATTGTGGGGCTGATGCCAGCTGCGTAATGTCCACTGACATCAAACCCATTGGTTAGTAATGGAGATGTGTCTATCAGACACCCCCATTACTACCCAGTAGGTGAAAAGAGAAGAAAGCACACTGAAAAAAAAACTTTATTTGAAAAAAAAAAAACAGAAAAAAATCTTTATTTGAAAAAAAAAAACTCCCCAACAATTTCCCTCTTTCCCCAATGTATTAAAAAAAAATAGTAATCCACAGGGTCAGCCATAATCCAAATGGAGGTCCCACGATGATTCCCGCCTTTTTCATACAGTCCATGGAGCTCTGCGAGAACCCCGCTGCTATGAACTGAGGTAACCTTACTTACCTCACCTCAGTTCACAGCAGACTGTTTTCACAAGGGCAGCACAAGTGCCAGACTCGCAGTCAGCGGCAGGCACGAGCTTGAGAATTTCTTTATCAAGTCCACTAGATTCCGACGGCACACTCTACCACTGGTATCTACTCAGCTAATTCTTGACAGCATACAAAGTTTACAAAACCTACAAGAAGCAAAATTAACAAAAACCCTGCTGTAACTAAATAAGTAAAAAGCAAAAGTGCATTTAAATAACACAGAGTTTTTGATCAAAAAGAGCATAAAATCCATCCGGCTGTGGGTAAGGTGACCATGATCCAGATGATCCTACGCTGTCTAATATTAAAAACCTTACCATGTGTCAGAGTTGACCTCAGTATGTGAATAAATGTAAAAATACAAAGAAAAAACACAAAAATTGAGCTGTGTTTAAGTTGGTATTAGTGATGAGCGAGTATGCTCGTTTCTTCGGTGGTCTTCAAGTATTTCGGCGTGCTTGAAGATTTAGTTTATGTCAACTCAGCTGCATGATTGGTGGCTGCTAGACAGCTTGAATACATGTTGGGGTTGCTTAACAAACAGGCAATCCCCACATGTATTCAAAATGTCTGGCAACCGCCAATCATGCAGCTGCGTCGACATAAACTAAATCTCTGAGCAGTCACAAATACTCGGAGTCCACCTGAGCGTGCTCGGAGGAACCCAAGTAACGAGCATACTCGCTCATCACTAGTTCGTATACATGCAGCACATAAATGCATGTTCATTCTGGTCATAAAGCACACAAACCCTACAAGAAACCTACAAATTTTTTGTGTTTTCTCTTTGTATTTCTACATTTTGTGCACGCCATGGCATGGCCTCCCTCCCTTGAGCTGGAAATTACATTTAAAAGCTGCTCTAGACTGGTGTCCCCAGATCGGGACCTGGTCCTTTGTCTGCCCTTATTCACACACTGAGGTCAACTGTGACACATGATAAGGTTTTTAATATTAAACAGCGTAGGACCGTCCTGATCAGGGTCACCTTGCTGACAGTGGGATAGCTTTTATGCTATTTTTGATCAAAAACAGTGTTACTAAGAACCCTGTGTTATTTAAATGCACTTTTACTTTTTACTTATTTACTTACAGCAGGGTTTCTGTTCATTTTGCTTCTTGTAGGTTTTGTATGCTGTGGCCAGAGTGAACATGCGTTTATATGCTGCATGTATACCAACTTAAACCAAGCTAAATTTTTGTGTTTTTTTTAGCATATAAAGTTTGTTGAATCACACACTTCACTGATGAAGCTGTGCGTGTCACAGCAATATGCAGGGGGTTCCCCTCACATCCCCCCCATTCCCAGCAGCTCTTGTACAGATGCCAGTAGGTATATTCTGACTCTTTTCACCTTACTATTGACAATTACTAGTGCCTTCATTGTGATTCCATTCTTATTTATCCATTTCTGGTTATTTTCTTAATCATTTACCATTCTCTTAGCTTTTGTCGATCACACCCAGCAGCATTTCATTATCATATCCTCTTGTATTTATAGTGATCATCTCTATAACGCTTAGACCGTTGCCTTATTTTTGCATGGTATGTACCAGCTGAACTTGTCTGGGTACTATTTTTTTTATTAATCACTTGTTAGGTAGGATATCAGGTTCATTAAACATATGGTTGGCATCACTCTTATACTGGGCTATATTGATCCCATCACAGAAGAATAAGTCTCCAGGCTCCTCTCTTCTTCTCGTCCGACTACATGCACTACTGACCCATTCCCTTACATCTCTTCCAGTCTCTCTCTACAGTCACCACTACTCAGATAACTACAATCTTCAATCTCTCTCGCCTCTGGCAGTTTCCCCTCCTCCTCCAAACACTTTATCATTACTCCATTATTAAAAAACTCTCTCTTGATCCATCCTGCACAAATAACTACCGAACTGTCTCCAATCTCCCCTTCATCTCTAAACTCTTGGAACACCTGGTCTACTCTCGCCTTACCCATAACCTTTCCACTCACTTTCTCCTAGATCCATCACATTCTGGCTTCCGCCCCTATATTCAACAGAAACTGCACTCATCAAAATGACCAACGACCTTCTGACAGCAAAATGTAATGTTGACCACTCTCTGCTCATTCTCTTCACTGTATATACAGTGGGGCAAAAAAGTATTTAGTCAGTCAGCAATAGTGCAAGTTCCACGACTTAAAAAGATGAGAGGCGTCTGTAATTTACATCATAGGTAGACCTCAACTATGGGAGGCAAACTGAGAAAAAAAATCCAGAAAATCACATTGTCTGTTTTTTTATCATTTTTTTTGCATATTATGGTGGAAAATAAGTATTTGGTCAGAAACAAACAATCAAGATTTCTGGCTCTCACAGACCTGTAACTTCTTCTTTAAGAGTCTCATCTTTCCTCCACTCATTACCTGTAGTAATGGCACCTGTTTAAACTTGTTATCAGTATAAAAAGACACCTGTGCACACCCTCAAACAGTCTGACACCAAACTCCACTATGGTGAAGACCAAAGAGCTGTCAAAGGACACCAGAAACAAAATTGTAGCCCTGCACCAGGCTGGGAAGACTGAATCTGCAATAGCCAACCAGCTTGGAGTGAAGAAATCAACAGTGGGAGCAATAGAAAATGGAAGACATACAAGACCACTGATAATCTCCCTCGATCTGGGGCTCCCCGCAAAATCCCACCCCGTGGGGTCAGAATGATCACAAGAACTGCAGAGAACTGCAGAGAGCTGGGACCAATGTAACAAGGCCTACCATAAGTAACACACTACGCCACCATGGACTCAGATCCTGCAGTGCCAGACGTGTCCCACTGCTTAAGCCAGTACATGTCCGGGCCCGTCTGAAGTTTGCTAGAGAGCATTTGGATGATCCAGAGGAGTTTTGGGAGAATGTCCTATGGTCTGATGAAACCAAACTGGAACTGTTTGGTAGAAACACAACTTGTCGTGTTTGGAGGAAAAAGAATACTGAGTTGCATCCATCAAACACCATACCTACTGTAAAGCATGGTGGTGGAAACATCATGCTTTGGGGCTGTTTCTCTGCAAAGGGGCCAGGACGACTGATCCGGGTACATGAAAGAATGAATGGGGCCATGTATCGTGAGATTTTGAGTGCAAACCTCCTTCCATCAGCAAGGGCATTGAAGATGAAACGTGGCTGGGTCTTTCAACATGACAATGATCCAAAGCACACCGCCAGGGCAACGAAGGAGTGGCTTCGTAAGAAGCATTTCAAGGTCCTTTAGTGGCCTAGCCAGTCTCCAGATCTCAACCCTATAGAAAACCTTTGGAGGGAGTTGAAAGTCCGTGTTGCCAAGCAAAAAGCCAAAAACATCACTGCTGTAGAGGAGATCTGCATGGAGGAATGGGCCAACATACCAACAACAGTGTGTGGCAACCTTGTGAAGACTTACAGAAAACGTTTGACCTCTGTCATTGCCAACAAAGGATATATTACAAAGTATTGAGATGAAATTTTGTTTCTGACCAAATACTTATTTTCCACCATAATATGCAAATAAAATGTTAAAAAAACAGACAATGTGATTTTCTGGATTTTTTTTTCTCAGTTTGTCTCCTATAGTTGAGGTCTACCTATGATGTAAATTACAGACGCCTCTCACCTTTTTAAGTGGTGGAACTTGCACTATTGCTGACTGACTAAATACTTTTTTGCCCCACTGTATACAGTGGTGTGAAAAAGTGTTTGCCCCCTTCCTGATTTCCTATTCTTTTGCATGTTAGTCACACTTAAATGTTTCAGATCAAACAAATGTAAATATTAGACAAAGATAACACAAGTAAAAAGATTGAGGCATGGATTGTAGCATGATGTCTAGCTTTTGATGTTCTTTTGGTCTACTTTACTTTGTCAAACAGGTCCTATTTAAGTGATTTCTTGATTGAGAACAGGTGTGGCAGTAATCAGGTCTGTGTGTGACTAGCGAATTTGAACTCAGCTTCCCAAAGACGTTATAAACCACAGAGGTCTGTAATTTTTATCGTAGTTACACTTCAACTGTGAGAGACAGAATCTAAATATAAAAATGAGTAAATCTTATTATATGATTTTTAAACAATTACATTGCATTTTATTGCATGAAATAAGTATTTGATAGCCTACCAACCAGCAAGAATTCTTGCTCTCAAAGACCTGTTAGTTTTTCTTTAAGAAGCCTTCCCACTCTGCACTCATTACCTGTATTAAATGCACTTGTTTGAACTTTTTACCTGTATAAAAGACATCTGTCTACACACTCAATCACAATCCAACCTCACCACCAAGGCCAAGACTAAAAATTGTCTAAGGACACCATGGAAGAATTGTAGACCCGCAGAAGGCTGGGATGGATGGGCTACAGAACAATAGTCAGGATAAACCCTACCTGCAAAAGATAAGAGAGATACTTTCACGTTTTTCGGGGGAAGGAGATATTTACTGAATCCAGTCTGGTCCCAGCCTTACCTCTCTTTTAGACAAGCTAACTTATGTATGTGATAAGAATTATTTCGCTGGTTATACATATTTGATTTGTGGCCAGTTATCCATCTGGGACAAGCGTGATTGATCATTAAGATGTTAGGATTTACAAAATAATTATTAATCTGGAAATTAATGAAAAGGGATGAAGATGAAGGAAGTTCTTTGCAGTAACATAACAGATATTTATGAATGTATTGACATTGACTTATGTTCTTTTCTGTCAGTCACGTCTTTCATTTCTATGAGTTATGTGTTTATTCTTTAGTCATTGGCGTTAATATTCACCACACTGCAGTTCTGTGCAGTGCAGACACATTAATCATTATCTTCATGTAAAATAAATGGAAGATACCTTATAACATTGCAGTTAAGGGTTTCCTCTGCAGATTGATTCTGCAGCATGTTATCAATCACCTTTCTCCTAATGCCAAAATGTTGCATTTTCCTTCCATGGAAATGTCACTAGGATTGTGCAATGGGCAGTAGATAACAGAGTTAGATAAAGAGTGCACTCAAATTAACTTATAAAATAATGATGAAAAACCATTTTATTACTATTATATACAATATAATATTTTTTATAATAATATAGTGATTCAGGATTACATCATTTTATTAATGTGATAAATATGTTTTCTGTTATTTATTACCCTTATACAGTCAGAATCTATAAGTGCAGGTAACATAGTTAAAAATTAATGAGGCTGGCCATAATTAGAAAAAGATCCTGACTTTTTTTCTAAAAACAACATCTTCTTCCTTGGTCATGTTTTGTATTGCTGATGATCCTTATTAATATTAATGGAGATAAGTTACACCACTTAGTGCAGCCCATGGACAGAATTGCTGCTGTTTCTGGTATAAAAAAAAAAGCAGACTTATTTTTTAATTCAAGACAATCGCTGATCTAAAAGTAACAAAATCTAGAAAAATTAATACCACAAGACAAAATTTTCCAAAAGAACATTGCCTAGACTGGCCTTCTTCCCACAGTGCCATGTCTTCCACAGGTGAGCAATGTATATGCAACCGGCCAGCCAAATGATTTAGAAAACTGTATTTCATTATTCCCTGGAATCTTCCATTGTTACATGGTCTTGTTCTGATCATATGCTTTTGGTAATAGACAGGGATCAACATGGGCACAACATAACCCCATACATAGAAATTTCAATTCACTGTATGTTCTGACACCTTTCTATTACAAAATCGAATAAAAATAAACTGGAATATAAGTTGGTATACAATCAAAGGAGGAACATGTTCACACTGGTCAATATACAAGCAAAACCTAAGTTAGAAACAAAATGAAAATATACCCTGCTATAAGTAAGTAGAAAGCAATATAAATGACATGGGGTACTTAGTAAGCACTGTTTCTGAATTTTTAAAAAAATCGTAAAAGTCCTCCCACCAGCATCAAGGTGTGCCCAGTCGGGACAGTCCTAACATCTAGTATTAAAATCTTACCATGTGTCGTAAAGTACCTCAATGTGAATAAGGGCCAAGTACTACTGAGATCCAATTATGGAAACCCAGGATTGTGAAGCTATAGAAACATAATGAACAGCTCAAAAAAGGCCATGACCATGTGTACACAGAGTGTAAGAATCTAAAACCTTTCTAGAGTTTCTAGCATTGGCTTTTCTGCATATTATTCTGCAAGAGCTCTTCTCTGGGATTGGACCAGACAGGCTTGCTTTACTTCATAAATTATTATTATTTCTTATTTATTATTATTATTATTATTATTTATTTATTTATATAGCACCATTGATTCCTTGGTGCTGTACATGAGAAGAGGTTACATACAAATTACAGATATCACTTACAGTAAGCAAACCAACAATGACAGACTGATACAGAGGGGCGAGGACCCTGCCCTTGCGGGCTTACATTCTACTGGATGGTGGGGAAGGAGACAGTAGGTTGGGGGGTTGCAGCAGCTCCGGTGTTGGTGAGGCGGTAGCTCCGGTACGAGTAAATGCATTAATGAGCCTTGGGTATCCATGACCCTTTCATTGGTTAACCAATTCATAGAGAATGTATGTCATGTGTTAATAGTATATGCAAAGAAGATACATATCATTAATTTCCAAGTAAAATTGTAATAATAAATACAGAGAAAGACAAATGGACATTTTGGGGACATACTAACACTAAATAAATAGCATCTCAATTAAAGCTATAGCATCATGTCATTCCAAAAGGATAAATACATGTGTGTATGAGCATCATACTCTGACAGAAAACAATCAAGCAATTACTTAAATAATTCATCCGCACAAAGTTTACCAAATATATCAAACTTGTCTGAACACAGTGATTAGTTACGACAAGCATATTCATTATATAAAAAATACTATACAACTTCCTTCTCACCACCCAATGGGGGTGGTCTTTTTTTGTCCTTTCTCTTTCTCGGGTCCTCTACCAGAGGGCTGGGAGTGTGAGGGTTCTGCGCAGGATCTTAGTTGTTCCCAGCATTGCACTTTTCTGGACAGAGAGTTCAGATGTTGCTCCAGGAATCTGATGTAGCCATTCTTACAAATTAGGGGTCACTGCTTCAAGTCCTCCTATCACTACTGGAATCACTGTTGCATTCACCTTCCACGTCTTCTCCAGTTCTCCTTTGAGGCCCTGGTGTTTCTCCAGCTTCACATAGTCCTTCTTTCTGATGTTGCTGTCACTTGGCACTGCCACATCTATCATTGCTGTCTTCTGATCCTTGTCTACTATCACAATGTCTGGTTGATTAGGCAACACCTGCTTATTCATCTGGATCTTGAAGTCCCACAGAATTTTAGCCCTTTCATTCTCCAGTGTCTCCACCACTTTTTCTGGGGTCTCCCGCCTGACCTTAGGGGGACATTGCCCATATGCTTTGCTGATGTTCCTGTATACAATTCCTGCTACTTGGTTGTGGATTTTGCATCCTGCTTCTTTAGAAACACAGAAGAAAAGAGCTGAACAAATGGTCAAGAACAAGTAGGACAATTAAAATTAAGGCTAAAATACCTTTATTAGTGAGGGTAATAAAACGTAGCACTATAAGCAAAAGAGGTTTCCGTACAAGTAGAAAACATGATTACACAAAATAGCTAAATATATTAAAATATATTAAATTATATTAAATTAAGTACCAACATAACAGGTAATGTCTACAAAAAATAATGACATGCTAGTATAGCAGTATAAAAATATCTGAGAGCTCAAAAACAGACTGTCTTTATACTGTCAGTATGACGAGGAATATTATTGTGACTAGAATATTATAGTAAACGTGTCAAAAACAATTGAGAAGTGTGCAATATAAATGGCAAACACTGAAATATACAACCTTAAAAAACTATATCTCTCAAAAAGTGCTGGTGAAAAGGAGTATAAATGCAAAACAAGTCAAAGAAATTTGATGAGTGTGTTTCTATGTGATTACAATGAGTCGCATTAAATAGTCACACTGGGTCTCTCAAAAAAAGTGCGTGTGCAAAAATGAGAAGGGTATGAATGCAAAACTGATCAAAATAATGAGATTAATTTGTGATTAGAATAGATAGGATGAGATTAACCCCTTCCCGACCTCCGCCGTACTAGTACGGCGGAGGTCGGTACCCCCGCTTTGATGTGGGCTCCGGAGCTGAGCCCACATCAAAGCCGGGACATGTCAGCTGTTCAAAACAGCTGACATGTGCCTGCAATAGCGGCGGGTGAAATCGCGATTCACCCGCCGCTATTAACTAGCTAAATGCCGTTGTCAAACGCTGACAGTGGCATTTAACTACCGCTTCAGGCCATCGGGCCGGAAATGAGCGCATTGCTGACCCCGTCACATGATCGGGGGTCAGCGATGTGTCAGCATAACAACCAAAGGTCTACTTGGTTGACCTCTATGGTTGTTGATGTCGGCTTGCTGTGAGCACCACCCTGTGGTCGGCGTTCATAGCAAGCCTGTAATTCAGCTACATTGAGCGATCTATGCATCAGTCCTATGTAGCAGAGCCGATCAAGTTGTGCCAGCTTCTAGCCTTCCATGGAGGCTATTGAAGCATGGCAAAAGTAAAAAAAAGTTTAAAAAAATATGAAAAAAATAAAAAATATAAAAGTTTAAATCACCCCCCTTTTGCCCCATTCAAAATAAAACAATAAAAAAATTCAAACCTACATATATTTGGTATCGCCGAGTTCAAATTTGCCTGATCTATCAATAAAAAAAAGGATTAACCTGATCGCTAAACAGCATAGCGAGAAAAAAATTCAAAACACCAGCATTACTTTTTTTGGTCGCCGTGACATTGCATTAAAATGCGATAAAGGGCGATCAAAAGAACGTATCTGCACCAAAATGTTATCACTAAAAATGTCAGCTCGGCACTCAAAAAATAAGCCCTCACCTGACCCCAGATCACGAAAAATGGAGACGCTACGGGTATTGGAAAATTATGCATTTTTTTTTTTAGCAAAGTTTGGAATTTTTTTTACCACTTAGATAAAACGAAACGTAGACATGTTTGGTGTCTATGAACTGGTAATGACCTGGAGAATCATAATGGTAGGTCTTTAGCATTTAGTTTACCTAGCAAAAAAAACAAACAAAAAATAAGTGTGGTATAGCACTTTTTTTTGCAATTTCACCGCACTTGGAATTTGTTTCTAGTACACAATATGCTAAAACCAATAATGTTGTTCAAAAGTAGAACTTGCCCCACAAAAAATAAGCCCTCACATGGCCATATTGACGGAAAATTTAAAAAGCTATGGCTCTTGGAAGGAGGGGAGCGAAAAATGAGAACGCAAAAATGGAAAATAGTCCCACTGGGTCTCTCAAAAAAAAGTGCATATACAAAATGAGAGGGGGTATAAATGTAAAACTAATCAAAATAATAAGGTTTATTTTTAATTAGAATAGAGAGCATAAGATGTTCACCCAGAATCAGCTGGCTATAAACAGAGCGGGTGCATGATCATAATAAATCATGTGGAGCCTATAGCTATAAATAGAGGATGTAATGCCTGTTAGAATAGGAGATAAAAATTAACCTCAAGTACTGCGAGCTCAAAAACAATAAATTACCTGGGTACATGGTGGTCACTTGTGTGGTGCACACCCGCACAAGTGACCACCATACACCTGTAAATCCTGCCACTATGTGTTGGACTGTTTCTGAGGTTTCTTTGCATAGTCTGCACCCTGAGTCTTGTCTTGTGTGGTAGATTCCTGCTTCTATGGATCTGGTACTTAGTGCTTGATCTTGAACCGCTATTATTAGTTCCTCTGTGCTGTCTCAGAGTCCAGCTTTCTCCAGCCATTGGTAGGATTTCTCCATGTCAGCCACCTTCATTATCTGATGATGGTACATCCCCTGCAGCGGCTTGTCTTGCCATGGCGCTTCATGTTCTTGTTCTTACTTCCAGATCTGTTGTTGTTGTTGCTGCCTTAGGCTTTCTCCCAGCATCTGTTTCATCCATGATTGTGGCTTGGATGCGTATCAAACCTCAACCACCCTCCTTTCTGTTGGTATGCAATCTTTGGGTGTTGGACTTAGGGTGGAGACCTCCATGCATTGTAAGGAGCTTTCGTGTCTTCACATCTGCAGCTTCCATCTGTTCTTTTGGCCAGAACACTATGCCAGCAAGGTATATGATAACTGGCAGGGCATATGTATTGATGGCGAGAATTGTATTCTTCCCATTGAGTTGGCTCTTCAGGACCTGTCTTATTCTTTGATGGTACAGTATTTGGATGTTGCTGCTTTGCTTGCCCCATCATCAAGATTACCATATTCCTGTGGGATGCTGATGTACTAGTAGCATGTCTGTACATCTGCTATGTGCCCTGCTGGTAATTCCACTCCATCAGTCTTGATTGCCTTGCCTCTCTGTATTACCAACCGGCCACACTTCTCCAGTCCAAACAACATCCCAATGTCTTTGCTATAGATCCTTGTCCGGTGGATCAGTGAATTGATGTCTTGATTCATTTTTCACATACAGTTTGATGTCATCCATGTAGAAGAGGTGGCTGAGGGTGCTTCCTGTTATGATCAGGTGGCCTTGGAGCAGCATGAAAAGACCTTCGCTGGAGCAGTGGTAACTTTACTGACCGCAAACCCTGATCCTATCACCGCAACTAGAAGTAGCCGTGGGGTGTGCCTAACCAGACCTAGACACCTCGACACAACCTAAGGACTAAATATCCCTAAAGATGGAAATAGGAAAACTTTCTTGCCTCAGAGTAGATCCCCAAAGGATAGGTAGCCCCCCACAAATAATGACTGTGAGTAGGAGAGGAAAAGACACACGCAGACAGAAAACAGGGATAAGCAAAGGAGGCACTTCTACCTAGATAGGAAAGGATAGTACAGGATACTATGCGGTCAGCATAAAACACTACAAAATATCCACAGCAGAAAAATACAAAAACTCCACCACCTAACTAAAGATGTGGAGAGTATATCTGCGACTCCAGCGAGTCCAACTAGACTGAGAAAAACATCAGGCACAGTCTAGCAGGAACAAAATAGAAACAAGATAAGCACAGAAAATAAACACACAGCAGTGTGTCTAAAAAAATGAAGCAAACACTTATCTTAGCTGAATTGGCAGCAAGCAGGAGAGGCCAGGCAGAGGACCAACACTTCCAAAGGAACATTGACTACTGGCAAGGACTAATGAGTCCTGCACAGCTAAATACCCCAGTCTGAATTGCAATTAGCAGAAACACCTGTCCAAGAATGCTGCTCAGGAACAACTGCATTACCATCAACAACCACCGGAGGGAGCCCAAGAGCAGAATTCACAACAGTACCCCCCCCCTTGAGGAGGGGTCACCGAACCCTCACCAGAGCCCCCAGGCAGGTCAGGACGAGCAAGATGAAAGGCACGAACCAAATCAGCGGCATGGACATCAGAGGCCGAAACACAAGAATTATCCTCCTGGCCATAACCCTTCCATTTGACAAGGTACTGAAGCTTCCGCCTCGAAAAACGAGAATCCAAAATCTTCTCAACCACATATTCCAACTCCCCATTGACCAACACAGGGGCCGGAGGATCAACAGAGGGAACAACGGGCTCCACATATTTCCGCAACAAAGATCTATGGAAGACATTATGGATAGCAAAAGAGGCCGGAAGCGCCAGACGAAAAGACACCGGATTAATAATCTCAGAAATCCTATAAGGACCAATAAACCAAGGCTTAAACTTAGGAGAAGAAACCTTCATAGGAACATGACGGGAAGATAACCAAACCAGATCCCCAACCCGAAGCCGGGAACCAACACAGCGACGTCGGTTAGCAAAACGTTGAGCCTCCTCCTGAGACAACACCAAATTGTCCACCACCCGAGCCCAAATCTGCTGCAACCTTTTAACTACAGAATCCACACCAGGAAAGTCAGAAGACTCAACCTGCCCAGAAGAAAAACGAGGGTGAAAACCAAAATTACAAAAAAAAGGCGAAACCAGAGTAGCCGAACTAGCCCGATTATTAAGGGCAAACTCGGCCAATGGAAAAAAAGCCACCCAATCATCCTGATTAGCAGACACAAAGCATCTCAAATAAGTCTCCAAAGTCTGATTAGTACGCTCGGTCTGGCCATTTGTCTGAGGATGAAATGCAGAAGAAAAAGACAAATCAATGCCCAGCCTAGCACAAAAGGCCCGCCAAAACCTAGAAACAAACTGGGAACCTCTGTCGGACACAATATTCTCAGGAATACCATGCAAACGGACCACATGCTGAAAAAACAACGGAACCAAATCAGAAGAAGAAGGCAATTTAGGCAAAGGCACCAAATGAACCATCTTAGAGAACCGGTCACAAACAACCCAGATAACGGACATCCTCTGGGAAACAGGAAGATTGGAAATAAAATCCATAGAAATATGCATCCAGGGCCTCTCAGGGACCGGCAAAGGCAAAAGCAACCCACTAGCACGGGAGGAACAAGGCTTGGCCCGCACAAGTCCCACAGGACTGCACAAAAGAACGCACATCACGTGACAAAGAAGGCCACCAAAATGACCTACCAACCAAGTCTCTGGTACCAAAAATGCCAGGATGACCAGCCAACACAGAACAGTGAACCTCAGAAATCACTCTACTAGTCCATCTGTCAGGAACAAACAGCTTCCCCACAGGACAATGATCAGGTTTGTCAGCCTGAAATTTCTGAAGAACCCGTCGTAAATCAGGAGAAACGGCAGAAAGGACCACCCCTTCCTTCAAAATACCGACTGGTTCCAAGACCTCAGGAGAATCAGGCAAAAAACTCCTAGAGAGGGCATCAGCCTTAATATTCTTAGAACCCGGAAGGTACAAGACCACGAAATCAAAATGAGAAAAAAACAAGGACCATCGGGCCTGTCTAGGATTCAAACGTTTGGCAGACTCGAGGTAAATCAGATTCTTATGATCGGTCAAGACCACAATACGGTGCTTAGCTCCCTCAAGCCAATGTCGCCACTCCTCAAACGCCCACTTCATAGCCAACAACTCCCGATTGCCGACATCATAATTGCGTTCAGCAGGCGAAAACTTACGGGAAAAGAAGGCACACGGTTTCATTAAGGAACCAACAGGATCCCTCTGAGACAAAACAGCCCCTGCCCCAATCTCAGAAGCGTCAACCTCAACCTGAAACGGAAGAGAAACATCCGGTTGACGCAACACAGGAGCAGAAGTAAAACGATGCTTAAGTTCCTGAAAGGCAGAGACAGCCGCAGGGGACTAATTCGCCACATCAGCGCCCTTCTTCGTCAAATCAGTCAAGGGTTTAACCACGCTGGAAAAATTAGCAATGAAACGGCGATAAAAATTAGCAAAACCCAAAAATTTCTGAAGGCTCTTCACCGATGTGGGCTGAATCCAATCATGAATGGCCTGAACCTTAACCGGATCCATCTCTATAGACAAGGGAGAAAAAATAAAGCCCAAAAAGGAAATCTTCTGCACCCCAAAAAGACACTTAGACCCTTTCACAAACAAGGCATTGTCACGAAGGATCTGAAATACCATCCTGACCTGCTGCACATGAGACTCCCAATCATCGGAAAAAATCTAAATATCGTCTAAATATACAATCAGGAATTTATCAAGATAATCCCGGAAGATATCATGCATGAAGGACTGAAAAACAGATGGAGCATTAGAGAGTCCGAATGGCATCACAAGGTATTCAAAATGGCCCTCGGGTGTGTTAAACGCAGTTTTCCATTCATCACCCTGCTTAATACGAACAAGATTATAAGCCCCCCGAAGGTCAATCTTAGTAAACCAACTAGCTCCCTTAATCCTAGCAAACAAATCGGAAGGCAAAGGTAAAGGATATTGAAACTTGACCGTGATCTTATTCAAGAGGCGATAATCAATACAGGGTCTTAACGAACCATCTTTTTTAGCAACAAAAAAGAACCCCGCTCCCAACGGTGAAGAAGATGGCCGAATATGCCCTTTCTCCAAAGACTTCTTAATATAGCTCCGCATGGCGGTATGTTCAGGTACAGACAGGTTGAAAAGTCGGCCCTTAGGAAACTTACAGCCTGGAATCAAGTCAATAGCACAATCGCAGTCCCTGTGTGGTGGAAGGAAACTGGACTTGAGCTCATCGAATACATCCTGAAAATCAGACAAAAAGTCTGGAATTTCAGAAGAGGGAGAAGGGGCGATAGACATCAGAGGAACATCATTATGAACCCACTGACAACCCCAACTAGTCACAGACATGGACTTCCAATCCAAAACAGGATTATGTACTTGCAACCATGGAAAACCCAGCACGATAGCATCATGCAAATTATGCAACACCAGAAATCGACAATCTTCCTGATGGGCTGGCGCCGTGCGCATGGTCACCTGTGTCCAAAACTGGGGCTTATTTTTAGCCAAGGGTGTAGCATCAATGCCCCTTAAAGGAATAGGGTTCTGCAAAGGCTGCAAGGGAAAACCACAACGCCTGGCAAAATCAAAGTCCATTAAGTTCAAGGCGGCGCCTGAATCCACAAACGCCATGACAGAAAATGATGACAATGAACAGATCAAGGACACAGATAACAGAAATTTAGGTTGTACAGTACTGATGGTAAATGAACTGGCGATCCTCTTGGTCCGCTTAGGGCAGACAGAAATGACATGGGAAGCATCGCCACAATAATAACACAACCTATTCTGACGTCTAAAACCTTGTCATTCCGTTCTAGACAGAATGCTATCACATTGCATTGGATAAGGAATTTGCTCTGAGGATAACGCCATAGCGCGCACAGTTCTGCGCTCCCGCAAGCGCCGATCAATCTGAATGGCCAGAGACATAGAATCACTCAGATTGGAGGGTGTGGGAAACCCCACCATAACATCTTTAACGAATTCAGAAAGACCCTTTCTGAAAATTGCCGCCAAAGCATCATTATTCCGTTTAGTCAATACAGACCATTTTCTGAATTTCTGACAATACAATTCTGCCGCCTCTTGACCCTGAGACAGGGCCAACAAGGACTTCTCAGCTTGATCCACCGAATTAGGTTCATCATACAGTAATCCTAACACCTGAAAGAAGGAGTCTACATTAAGCAAAGCAGGATCCCCAGATTCCAGGGAAAATGCCCAATCCTGTGGATCACCACGCAGCAGGGAAATGATGATTTTAACTTGTTGAATGGAATCAACGGAGGATCGAGGTTTCAATGCAAAAAATAGTTTACAGTTGTTTTTAAAACTCAAAAATTTGGACCTGTCACCAAAAAACAAATCAGGAGTAGGTATCTTCGGTTCTAAAGCAGGAGTCTGAACAATGTAAACAGAAATACCCTGTACTCTAGCAGCAAGCTGGTCTATACGAGAAACTAATTCCTGAACTTTCATGCTAGCACAAGGCTCTTCAGCCACCCAGAGATAAAGAGGGAGGAAAAGACAAAACAGACTGGAGAAAAAAAAATGGCTCAAGATCTTTCCTCCCTTCTTCTGAGATGCAATTAACTCATTGTTGGCCAGTAGTACTGTTATGATCAGGTATCCACTTTTGAACTTGTATCAAAAGCCAGACTCTGTAATTATCTGACTGAGGGGGTTCAAGCCTATGCAGAACAGCAATGGGGACAGTGCACCACCTTGTTATATACTGCATTTGATGGTCACTTGTGCCAGTTGTCTTGTGTTGCCTTCCAATGTTGTTCTCCATAGACCTATTGAGTTTCTGAGGAAGGTCCTTAATTTCCTGTTGACATTGTAGAGAGCCAAGCATTCATAGATCCATGTGTATGGCATTGAGTCAAAGGTTTTCCTGTAGTCAATCCAGGCTGTGCTGAGATTGGTCTGTGTGGATCTTGAGTCTTAAGCGACTGTTTTATTTACTAGGAGCTGGTGCTTAGAGCCTCTGGTGTGGTCCCAATGCCTTTCTTAGCTGGATTCATGTACTGATTCACATGGTTCTGTAGCTTGGTGGCTATGATGCCTGACAGGAGTTTCCATGTTGATGTTGTTCTAAGGCAGGTTATTGGGCGATAGTTGGATGGAACTGTTCCTTTGTGAGGATCCTTCATGATCAGCACTGGCCTACCGCCTCAATGCATTAACCTAACGATCCCTGTGTGGCCTATTTATATATATATAAAAAAAAAAACCAGGTTCCTCGCATCATGTTCTCATTCACTTTATGCAGTTAATAGCCCTCTGTGTCTGTACTGCTACATACTTAGGCAGTTAACTGGTTCATGCAGCTTTACATGAACACCCGAGCCTTACACTATGGCCGGTCCGAATAACTAAAGCAATTGTTACCATCCACCTCTCGTGTCTCCCCTTTTCCTCATAGTCTGTAAGCTTGCGAGCAGGGCCCTTATTCCTCCTGGTATCTGTCTTGAACTGTATTTCTGTTATGCTGTAATGTCTATTGTCTGCACAAGTCCCCTCTATAATTTGTAAAGCGCTGCGGAATATGTTGGCGCTATATAAATAAAAATTATTATTATTATATTATTATTATCAGCATTGTTCTTTGTCGTGTTAGCTAAGCTGGGCCTCCTTCTAGCAGTTGGTTCATCTCTTTTGCCATGCATTCATGTACTGCTGTTAATTTCTTTAGCCAGTAGGTGTGGATCATGTCTGGGCCAGGTGCTATCCAGCTCTTCATGTTCTTGGCCCATTGATGTATGTTTACTTCTGTAATGGTGACTGGTTCTTGCTCTAGGTGGTTGTTGTGTTAGTATAAATATACTATATATAATATATATATAGTTTTTTCAATTAGCATTATAAGTGTTCACAATGAAAAACATTCTCATTATTCAAACTGTATCTCAAGTAGAGCAGCATGTAAACAAAAAGAAAAGTCCATACTAACCTTCCGTCTGGTCGAAACACATTAACAGAGAGCCGCAAGGTGGTAATTTAATTATACATAGGCAATGAAATTACAGTACATACTTTGTTTAGCCCCTTTGGGCTTAATGACCCCAAAGAGTAGATCTAAAAGGCCTCTAAAATCTCAGGGCTGGTTCATGCTGTGTTTTCTATGCTTTTTTTTTTTTTGCACGATTTTCATGTGAAGTGTAAGTCTGTGGAGAACAGAAACTATCAAATCTTAGCAAATCTTATGTGAAATTTTAGAATACAACATAATATCCAGTCTGCTAGCACTCCTACTCGGTCTTACATTAACATTCAAAAAAAATTATTTGCTACCAAGGTGATACAGGAAAGAAATATATCTTGGTACCGTGTTAGCCAGTGGACCGAAAAATATTTAGAATTGAGAGTCCTTTTCAGTTAGCCATTAAAAGGTATCACTATCAACCATTGAGGACTCTCAATTCTAAATATTTTGCTACCAAGGTGAAATTAATTAACATGTCCATTCAAATATTGTACACATGAACCAATATCATGCTATATGTCACTCTACAAGCCATCCGAAGGACCCTGGCTGTCACCGCTGCAAGCGTCTGCCTCCGTTCCTGAGACTGTAGTGAGTGAAGGACCTTCGGTGACGTCACGGTCAGGTGAGCAGTCACCTGACCGCGACATCATCAAAGGTCCTTCACTCTCTGCAATTCTCAGGAACGGAGGCGGACGCTTGCAGTGGTGACAGCCAGGGTTCTTCGGAGGGGTAAGTATAGCCATATTTTTTATTTTTATTCTTTATTTTTTACATTAATATGGATCCCAGGGCCTGAAGGAGAGTTTCCTCTCCTTCAGACCCTGGGAACCATCGAGGATACATTCCGATATTTGTGTCCCATTGACTTGTATTGGTATCGGAACTCAGCATCGGCGAGATCCGATATTTTGCCGGTATTGGCCGATACCATCCGATACCGATACTTTCAAATATCGGAAAGTATCGCTCAACACTAGCAGCAACACATCCTAATAACTGCTTTTTTAACATACTGTATATACTTTTGTCATGCAGTGCCAGCGAGCAACGGTAGTATTAAACCACTAATTTCAACTAAATCAAAATTGTGAATTCTAGACTTGTTTCTGATTACGTGAAAGTGTGATTCCTCTGGTTTGCAAATTGTCTCTTCAGAGAGGAAGGGAACTAGAACTCTAGTGGACCTATAGTAAGTAGCAATCCTAAAAGTCAATATTGACTCTCCAACGAGTCTTGTCACTTGACTAAAGGTACCGTCACACTAGACGATATCGCTAGCGATCCGTGACGTTGCAGCGTCCTCACTAGCGATATCGTCTAGTGTGACAGGCAGCAGCGATCAGGCCCCTACTGTGCTGTCGCTGGTCGGGGAAGAAAGTCCAGAACTTTATTTGGTCGCTGGACTCCCCGCAGACATCGCTGAATCGGCGTGTGTGACACCGATTCAGCGATGTCTTCACTGGTAACCAGGGTAAACATCGGGTAACTAAGCGCAGGGCCGCGCTTAGTAACCCGATGTTTACCCTGCTTACCATCGTAAAAGTAAAAAAAAAAAAACACTACATATTTACCTACAGCCGTCTGTCCTCCAGCGCTGTGCTCTGCACTCCTCCTGCTCTGGCTGTGAGCGTCGGTCAGCCGGAAAGCAGAGCGGTGACGTCACCGCTCTGCTTTCCGGCCGCTGTGCTCACAGCCAGTACAGGAGGAGTGCAGAGCACAGCGCTGGAGGACAGACGGCTGTAGGTAAGTATGTAGTGTTTGTTTTTTTTTACTTTTACGATGGTAACCAGGGTAAACATCGGGTTACTAAGCGCGGCCCTGCGCTTAGTTACCCGATATTTACCCTGGTTACCAGCATCGTTGGTCGCTGGAGAGCTGTCTGTGTGACAGCTCTCCAGCGACCAAACAGCGACGCTGCAGCGATCCGGATCGTTGTCGGCATCGCTGCAGCGTCGCTAAGTGTGACGATACCTTTAGCATAAAAGCCAAACCCAAAATCTCTGGAGACACTGTATGTCAGGGTACTGCCCCTCATCAGTGCAAAGTGTGAGATATGGTTTGGCTGGGTGAGAGGCATCTGACCGGAATCCAAGGGGTAACGTTTCTCTTTGCAGAAAGTTATATGCTAAGCATGCCAAGGTGAGGAGACTTTTAAGCCGCAATGCTCCTCTGGGAAATATGCAAATTGCCTTTTCAGAGTGGAAGAGGACTAGAACTCTAGTGCCACCTATAGGAAGAAGCAATCCTAAAAGTCAATATTGACTCTCCAGCGAGCCTTGTCACATGACTTATTATAAAAGCCAAAATCAAAAACTCAGTTTGCAGATACTGTACTTTGGAGATCTCGGCATATACTGTATTTTGGAGATCTAAATGTTACTTGGTCCATGGTGCACAACATAATCAAGAAGTTTACAATCCGTGACACAGTACCTAATCTCCCTGGTTGTGGATGGCAGAGAAAAATTGATGAAAGGTTGCACCTCAGGATAGTCCTGAAGGTGGATAAGCAGCCCGAATGAAGTTCCATAAAAATTCAAGCTGTTCTGAAGGCTCAGTGTACATCTGTGTCCACACCAGCTATCTATAAACATTTGAATTAAATGAAACACTATGTCAGAAGATCCAGGAGGACCCCACTGCTGACACAGAGACATAAAAAAACTAGATTGAAGTTTGTACATAAGTAAGCCAAAAATCTTTCTGGGAAATTGTCTTGTGGACAGTTGAGACCAAACTTTTAGGCAATAAACATCATGCTTCTGTTTACCGAAAATGGAATGAAGCCTACAAACAAAAGACCACAGCACCAACAGTCAAATATGGTGAAGCTTCAAAGATATTTTGGGGTTGCTTTGCTGCCTCTGGCACTGGGTGCCTTCACTTTGTGCAAGGCATCATGAAATATGAAGATTGCCAAAGGATTTTAGGTTTCAATGTAGTGCCCAGTGTCAGAAACCTGGGTTTGCATCCTAGGTCATGGGTCTTCCAGCAGGACAATAACTCCAAACATATTTCAAGAGGCACCAGGAAAAGGTTGAAAGCAAAGCACTGGAGAGTTCTGAATGAGTCTGGATCTAAATCCTATTGAACACCTGTGAAGAGGTCTTAAAATTGCTGTTGCGAGAAGGCAAAATTTCAGATGAAAGGTGTAAGAAGCTTGTTGAGCGTTATAGGACCCAGTTGATTGCAGTTATCTATTCCAAAGGGTGTGCAACCAAATATGAAGTTGAGGATTAAGGTATGTGCACACGTCAGGATTTCTTGCAGAAATTTCCTGAAGAAAACCGGAAATTTTCTGCAAGAAATCCGCATTTTTTTTTTGCGTTATTTTTGCGTTTTTTCAGCATTTTGCATGTGTAATTAGCTTGCAGAATGCTAAAGTTTTCCAAGCGATCTGTAGCATCGCTTGGAAAACTGACTGACAGGTTGGTCACACTTGTCAAAAATAGTGTTTGACAAGTGTGACCAACTTTTTACTATAGATGCAGCCTATGCCGCATCTATAGTAAAAGATAGAATGTTTAAAAATAATTAAGAAAAATAAAAAAAATGGTTATACTTACCTGCAGACAGCCGATCTCCTCAGCGGCGTCCATTCCTATAGATGGTGTGTGTGTGTGCAGGACCTTCGATGACGTCGCAGTCACGTGAGCGGTCACATGAGCGGTCGCGCGACCAATCACAGGACCGCGACGTCATCGCAGGTCCTTCACACAGACCATCTATAGGAACAGCGTGTACCACTGAGAGGCGGGAAGACACCGGGGCCATCAGAGGGTAAGTATATGACTATTTTTTATTTTAATTCTTTTTTTTTTTTACTAATTATATGGTGCCCAGTCCGTGGAGGAGAGTCTCCTCTCCTCCACCATGGGTACCAATTGCACATAATCTGCTTACTTCCCGCATGGTGTGCACAGCCCCATGCGGAAAGTAAGCAGATCAATGCATTCCTAGGTGTGCGGAATCCCCGCAATTACCCATTTTTAATGAACATGTTGCTTTTTTTTCCGCAATGCGATTTTTTCGCGGAAAAAAAAGCAACATTTGCACTAGAAATGCGGAATACACTGTAATTAATAGGAGGCATATGTAAGCGTTTTTTTCGCGTTTTATCACGTTTTTATAGCGAAAAAAACTCGAAAAATACTGAACGTGTGCACATGGCCTAACACAGTATTCAAGATAAGGTCTGACCAAAGAAGAGTAGAGGGAGTAATTACTTCACGTAATCTAGACTCTATGCTTTGCTTAGTACATCCCAGAAGTGTGTTTGTCTTTTTTGCTGCTGCATGACACTTTTTGATCCATGTGCAATCTGTGATTTATTAGTATACCCAAGTCTTATTCACGCGTGCTGCTGCTTAGTTCTATTCCTCCCATTCTGTAGATGTAATTTTTGTTTTTCTTACCCAAATGTAGAATCTTGAATTTCTCCCTGATTAATACCTTTCTATTAGCCACTGCCCATTGTTCAAGCTTACCTACAGTAGATCCTTCTGAATCCTTTTCTAGTGTTAGTTATCCCTCCTAGCTTTGCATCATCTGCAAATTTGATTTGTTTTCCTTCAGTTCCCTTATCTAGATCATTTATAAAAATGTTGAACAACACTGAGGCCAGGATAGAGCCTTGTGTTACTCCACTTGAAACTTTCTTCCAATTGAATGTGCAACCATGTATTACCATTCTTTGAGTACGATCACTGAGTCAGTTATGAATTCACCTAACCGTAGCCTTGTCAATTCCATACTTGGTCATTTTTTGAATAAGGATAGTATGAGAGACTTTATCAAATGCTCTGCTGAAGTGGAGATATGTTATACAGTATATACTAATTTACCCAATCAACCCAGTTGGTGATTCCATTATAGAAGGAAATTAGATTAGTCTGGCATGACTTGTTTGCTACAAACCCATTCTGGCTCTGGTTAATTACTGTATTCTTATCCAAGTACGTACATACATGCTGTTAAATAATTTGTTCACAGATCTTTTGTTTTATAGAAGTAAGGCTCACTGGCCTGCAATTTCTTGGCTCCATCTTCTTTACTTTTTTGAAGATAGGAACAACATTTACCCTTCTCCAATCCTCTGTGACTTCCCCTGTTCTGCAGGATTTTTCAAAGATTCTAGATAGTGGTTTTGCAATTTCCTCTCCTGTCTCTTTCAATACCCTAGATGTAATACATCTGCACCCGGAAATTTAAGTTCATTTGAATTAGATAATTATTTACTCACCCTCTCTTTGTTTATAGATAGTGTGGATTCTTTAATTCCTTCAATAGCAAAGTGAAGATCACATGATGTTACATTTGGTTTCTTAGAGAACACAGGTGCAACATAGGAATTTAAAATTCGGTCTTCCCAAGATCATTTTTGACTACTTCACCCTTTTCATCCTGTAAAAATCGTATAGCATTTTTGACTTTTCTTTTGCTTTTGACATACCCCTAAAAATCTTTTTTATTGCTTTTGGTCTGCCTTGCAATCCTCACTTCATTACTGGCATTAGACGGATAAGATTCACAGATAAGAATGTGGTTGCCATTAGCATTAGCACTAACACTACAGATATTTCTGACACCAGCCATACTGGCAGCAGCAGTACTAAACACAAACCAAATTTGTCCTCCTGTGCCTCTGGCAGGTGCATTAACGAGGATGGATAATTGTTGCTCCCAAGTATGTGAATAGGCCACAGCTTCTTCCTTTTGCACCACCGGTCTATAAACAACAGCAATGCATGCATTTGTCACCCCCTCAAAAGGGATAATTTTTAGACCATTTGTACAATTTAGGTAGCCTAAAAAGTCTGATACTGAAGTTTTCTCCTAGACAGACAGATTGAAGTTAATTGGACATTAAAAAGGCTTTGTTTGCATTACAAAGCTCAAAAATGTGTTCAGTTGATACCATGGGGAACTCGCCATGTTCTACAAATATTTTCTAGGCAATTAGAGATGATTTAAATATACAATTCAAATTTTATTACCGGGAAAATTTGTCAAACCAGACAAATTTGAATTTTAAATGATCTGCTCATCCCTAGTACTATCCACTAAATACTGAGAACATTTTGAAAATGCCCAGACATCATGATTTTGCCCATTTTCTTACTTCTAATATGTCAAATTTAACTTGTTCATTTGATGCCTAAATCCACACATGCTTGACAACTGCTATTGTAACAAATAATCAATGCTCTTCTCTTTACCTGTCAGTGGATTTAAAGTTATGATTGAGCAGTTTATAACTTCCCCTATGCTTTCCTTGAAGCAGGAACAATTTTGCTAGTGTGGATACAGATAATAAAACACTAATATCGATGTATGAAATTGTGATTGATGTAGATGTACAAAAAAGTTTCATATTTGAACAAAAATTAATTCAAACCTTAACATATAAAGACAGAATAATATGTTTAAAAAATAGTGCTGAGCGAATATACTCGTTACTCAAGATTTCCCGAGCACGCTCTGGTGACCTCGGACTATTTTTTAGTGCTCGGAGATTTAGTTTTCATCGCCGCAGCTGAATGATTTACATCTGTTAGCCAGCTTGATTACATGTGGGGATTCCCTAGCAATCAGGCAACCCCCACATGTACTTATGCTGGATAACAGATGTAAATCATTCAGCTGAGGCGATGAAAACTAAATCTCCGAGCACTAAAAAATAGTCGGAGGACCCCCCAAGCATGCTAGAGAAATCCCGAGTAACGAGTATATTCGCTCATCACTATTAAAAAACTTTAAAAAAATACTAGCAAAAAACTAACAAGAAAAACAGAATACTATGCGGAAAAAACTTTGAAAAATCACTAACAAGAAAAAACAAAAAATTACCTTTTTCAGGTGTGTTTTTAGGAACACACTGAAGTATTTTGTTGACTTGTATTTTCTCACTATAAAATATAGAAATGCAATTTTAGCAGAAGAACAAAAGAATTCTATAGAATGTGCGGGTTGGAAGCAAGGAAGTGTATTTAATCTGATCACTGAGAGATTTGCCTTGTACCAATCTTTCCCTTTAACTGAATCAAATACAAAAATAAACAATGTTTTGTCATTATTTAGTCAATGTAATCATTTTCTGTGGTTTGGGAAGTGATATTTGTTTTTACTGGAACATACACGAATGCTATGTCTAACATTTTAGTTCCAGGTACAAACAGATTTTGTTTGACTGGTGTGATCAATGGACTTCAGGAAAACTACATTGACTATAGATGTCATTTATTTATTATACAACATCATTTATTTAGAACACTTAAAAAATCTTTGTAAGAAACACATGGAAATAGTCATGTTTCATACAAGTGACTTTTACTAAGGTCACCTCTCATGGAATTAGATACTAACTTGTTTTATATGCTTCTACCATATCACAAAAACAATAATTTTATTGCTTGCATTTGGGAGGTATTTTGGCCAGAATTTTCTAAACATTGGTGGTTACAAGACATATCCATTGTTATAGCTCTGCCTGCACAAATTGAATAGATACTTGATATATAGAAAATAATACAATTCTAGTTCCAAGTCTGTGTTAGTAGATCTTCACTCCTATACCCGTGGACTGTAAAGTTAACGTACATGCCATGGAATCAAAGAAGGACATGAGTCCACCACCTTCAACTTCTTAGATTCATTGATTCTAAAACAATAGATTTATTTCAGCCTGCAACAATAAAAACCTGACGTAAACTCATATGGCCTTGTAAACATCACACAAGCATACACTCATATTGAGCTTTAGTTTTACAAGGCTGAGAGGAAGGGTATCTATATCGTGTAGATCATGAAAGGAGGTAATAACATTCACATCATTGCACTGAAAGTGAACATTAGCCCACATAACACTAATACTTAAAGGAGATTTGTCACCAGGTTTTTGCTATCCCATCTGAGAGCACCATGATGTAGGGGCAGAGATCTTGATTCCAGTAATGTGTCACCTTCTTTGCTGCTGTAAGCTTTCATTAAAACAGTTTTAGCTACTGCAGATCTGCCTGTTCTCTAAACGCTGAGCCCTGTATATCTTCACCCACACCAGTGATTGTCAGCTCTCTCTGTGCACTGTGCCTAGGCAGTAAGTTGCCAATCAGTTGTGTGGGATTATATAGAGCTCATGAATATGTAGGACTACATGGCAGATGGTATTCTAGTCCTCCGGTAATCATCTATTGCTGATAAAATAGTAATTTTATGAAACCTACAGCAAGCAGCTCATTGTTGCTTTCAGATTAAAGGGGTTGTCGGGTCCAAATCGATAAGTCTGCAGTCACTCTGTGTGACTTATGAATCTCCCCAGCAAACACACTGTGCACTGCGAGGATTCGCCGGTTTCTGAGCCAAGGACCGGAGGGTATGTGTGTGTTATACATAATCCAAGCCAATGAACATGGCCTCGCTTGCATACATTTAGAGCAAGACCATGCCCGCTAGTCGGTCATGCCCACTGGATGGCTGTGTTACTAGACGGGGCACAGCCTTGCTCAATAAAAATGTATGGAGAGAGGCAACGCATACATACCCCCCTGGTCCCTGGCTTAGATATCAGTGAAATGCCGTAGTGCAAATTGCATGCCCTGCGGGGATTAATAAGTCTTCAGTTACACAGAGTGACTGCAGAATTCTCATTTTGGACTGGACAACCCCTTTAAGTGTCAACAACCTGGTTCAAACTCTTTAAGGCTTTTTTGTAATTCACTGAAAGTACATCAAGTTTTAGGCACCAGATGTTTTAAACTCTGAAATGTAGATGGGAAGCAGTATAAGAGCAAATCAGTGGAGCAATACTGTTCACGTGATCCTTTAGGTTGATTAAAAGCACTCTTAAGAATACCCAAGTTGCCTATAATATAACATGCCTGGTGAAAAAAGATTTGGCTTCCCAAGTCACAATAATGAAATTGTGAAAAAGTAGGGATCAACTCTTACATAACCCCTTCACGACATGTGAAGTGAAATGACATCATATGTTGTGCCCCCGCCTTTGATGTGGGATCATAGGACAAGCCCACATCTTTCCCCACACATGAATACGAGCTCCACCCACGGCTGTTAACCTGTTTATCTTCCCTGTCACTAATAACAGCATTTCACACTCACCGGCAGGGGGCGCGTCATTCCACACTCATGACAGCCAGTGGTCTGCTGAAGATCCCCATGCCTGTCATTATTATCCTCCTGTTCATAGGAGATCGACATTTTCACTATACATACTGTAGATGTATAGTACAAGCAATCAGACGATCGCAGCTTCAAGTCCCCTAAGTAAATTATTAAACACAGTAAAAAGTAAAAAAAGTTTTAAAAAAATATGAAAAAAACACACAAAAGTGCAAAACACCTCCTTTTCCTCCCTTAAAAATAAAACAAAAAATACACATATTTGGAAACACTGCGTTCATCAAAGATCGATCTATCAAAATATAAAATAAATTAATTTGATCAGTAAACAGCGTAAAGAGAAAACATCAAACCAACAGAATTAAATATTTTTGACAATAAAATGCAATGAGGCAATCAAAACATCATATCTTCCCCAGAGCAAAAAATGTTTTTTTCAAATTTCCTCATTTTTTTAAAACACTTAAATAATTGTTACATCACACAAGCCCTGCACCCAATCACCCCTGGCTTCACTGTCCCCGCCTTCAAAAAAATAAGTAATGACGAGGAAGTCAGGGCTGCGGCTGGGCACACTTCCTCTTGATATGTTTGCCTGGTGAAATCTGGTGTCAGTCCCATTTAACCCCTTCACGTCTTTGGACGTATCCATATGTCCAGGTCGGTAAGTACTTACCGACCTTGGACGAATGAATACGTCCAGGCAATTTTGTGCTCACAAGAACAGTGCGTTTGTGATCACCGTCGGGTGATCAGCTGATGTCACAGCTGACACCTGCTTCAACTGATATTGATTGTAGCATTTAGAAGGCAGCCAGAGGGAGGGAGACCTCTGTGCCCCCCGATTGGCGCACCTAACATAATATGGGGGCGTGATCATTGTCACGGTGACCCAATGTCATCATGATGACATGAGTAAGACTGCTTAGTGCAGTCAAAACGCGTCGACTGGGTCATGTCGACCATGTAAATTTTTCTTTTGTATGCACTATATTTTCTTTTGAAAAGAAAAGGAAAATCCAGTCCTGTTGAACCAGACTCCATTTTTTTCTATTTTCCAATTCTTCACTTGCTGTTGACTTGTTCTCTGTCTCTCAAAAATCACAGTAAGACTCGGTTCACATTTATTCTGTGCTCTACACTGAACTCTTACATAGGGGTTTCAGTGTAAATCTATGAAATACGTGATTCAGATGGAACCCCCGGCAGAAGATTCCCTATAATGAGGCAGATGGAGGCACTGTGAACGTCATCTGACTTGTAATCCGGCGGTGTCCATCTTTTTTAGGCATGCATAAATGTTTTCTGACCTTCTAAAAAGAGGCCAGATGGAGTCCAGAGTAACTCTGCTGCCTCATTATAGTGAATGGATCCTTTGTGGGTATCATCTGAATCAGGTCACTTAGAGATTTTGATGGAAACCTAGATATAAACATACGAACTCAATGGTTTTTTTGTGCTTAAGTATCCTTTTTGTGTCTTTTTGATTGTTTTTTGCAATGTCTTTTGCCTTTAGCTTTCTATTTTACTTCCATTGAATAAATTAGTTAACAGCATCCCAGCGAAAGCCACTTAACAAATCGTCAGGTCACTTCTTTTAATCACATGGAGTCTTTTGAAACTTAAAGAAGACCTTTCACCAAATTTTTCATGTTAAAAGGGATATCCAGGACTTTATAAACAAAAACGCAAAAATGTATCTAAACACTAAAAGGCAGATAATTGAAAGTTACCTGCCTGTTGTGGTGCATGGCGCCGTTCTTCCCTGGCACAGAGCGGTCACAGACCACTCCGGCCGGGGATTCAGAAGACTGCACTGACGTCACGTCTAAAAAGCGAAGGCTTCTTTTCGAGTCCGCTCTGTCGACAGTGCGGGACTTTCGAGTTCATTCTGATTGACAGCCGGATCGCTGCTGCTCAACTCGTGGAGTCGGCTGTCAATCAGAATGACCTTGGAAGTCACGCCCCGTGGCGTCAGCACAGGCAGCTGAATTCCCGGAAGGAGCATCTGTTACCACTCTGTGCCAGGAAAGAATGACAGCAGGCAGGTAATTTGGTATTACCTGCCTGTTATTGATTAGGCACATTTTTTTAATTTTGCAAAGTTCCAGATACCCCCTTCAAACACAGGATGTAAAAGGGGCTGCATAGTGGAGTTAAAAATGTTTGCTTATTCCTTTATTTCCCTTCTCCATTTCAGGGATATTAGCAACCAAAGTATATGCTGTCCCTTCCCCCACAGGGATCCTATCTGAAAACTGTTACTCATCTGTACTCTAGTTTCCCAGTACTTTCTAATAATGCAGATAGTTAGTCCAGGAGAACAGAGCTGAATCCTGACATCTGACACTCTGAGAAACCTGGGTTATTCTGGGGCATGTTCTATTTCTGCTGTGTTGCTGCCTGCTTCTTACTGGGCATCTCATACAGGAAGAAGTATACATCCCCCAGTGAAAACTGTCTGATAACACCCACTTGGACTTAACAAAAGTTAACTCCTTAGGTACCAAATACTTTGAGTGCTAATAAGTGCAACAGAGAGGAGAAAATTCCACTCTGCAGTCACTATTATGTCACATGTCTAATTCAACTTAAAACAGTTGTAGAAAGGTCCACTTTAAAGCAGTTTAAAAAAAACAAAAGTCTGAACACAAGACTGTAAATTGTTTTTACATAACAGTTCGTATATTTATTTTTTCAGTGTTTATTTAGCTCCTTCTCAGGTTGGTTGCAGTGCGTTACGGACAGTTTACAGTGTGTTCGCGCCGTCTTAAAATTAGTTTGTATAAATCTGCCAATGATAATTCAGCTTTACATCGGGATTCTTAAAGTTTGGGTGCACTTTCTTTCCTGCACTCTCATTCACATGCACATTAGATATCTATACTAAATATCTTTGAATTCATTTGTTGACCATGATACATTTTTAATTGTGATTATTTACTGTGTGCCCATCGTGCAATGAAAAACAAAGTAAGTTTAGATAAATGGGCGATAGTCTAATTGCGCAAGAATTTACACCACCTCCGCCAATTTTTGGAAAAGTAAGAACGCAGGCAAAAAAAAAATCATCAGAATTTAGGACACAAAGGTGGTGTAAATTACGACGGAAATGTGCTCCAGGGTTTAACCAAGGTACATTTCTTACATTGGAGCCCAGCAACTGAAACATACACCAAATTCATAAACAGTCATACATCCCTTAATGAAGTTAGCACATCATCACCCAGTGGATTCATCATAAACACTTGTGTGCAAAACAGCAGTTTCGATGAATCGGAGCAGGTTTAGTAATTTCTTTAATTTGTTGAATTGTATTTGTATGTGTGATGTGCATCGATACAGAATAATCAAAAATGTAAGAGCCTTTCCCAGACAGCGGTGGGAATAGATTCGCAGTACACTCCATATGCGCTGTCCATTTCCTACATAAACTGGTGGGAAATAATCTGAAAGACTTTATGCAATGCAGATGTTAGCAGATGGGATGTATTTAGTATGTTTATGAACAAACAAGTCTATTGGGAAGTCTCTTGTTTTACTCTCCTGGGATATTCCACGGTGATTCTACTGTTTTTTTTTTGTTTTCGCTAAAAAAGCATGTAGTACTGCAGATGACTTTCACCTCAACCGAAATACGTAGTTACAATACTTTTTTTTGTCAAAATATATTGGACATTGTTAAAGGTCGAGACTGTTCCTTATTCTCATTACCAATAGAGCTATGGTTAATGAAATGACAGCAAGCAATAGTTCACCAGAAGATACATGGCTCACTGTACTTGATTCTGTAAGGTTACAGAGGCCAAATCTGCAGAGCAGCAAGGTGACAGAACAATATATTTTTTTTTACCTTTCTTCACAACAAGAGAAGGAAAACTATAAAACAAGACATACTCTGCAATGGTAGCAATGGCAAAGTTTTATAATAATTATTTTATTTTATGATAGACCATCTCTAAGTGCTGGATTTGATACACTTGGAGCAATGGGACTGATTGTAAAACTTGAATTCAATGACTAAGAGGTTTAACCCATACTTTTATCCATATAGTGTACCTCTCTTATATCAGCATAAAAGATGTGATTAATGAGAGCATTTTTGTTTGTGGTTCCATCATTGTTCATGCTTGTAAACGATTGTGTCTCCATATGTATGAGGCCTTTATTAGCCAATGTCACTGTAATAGTTGTATTCTTATTTAAAAAACGATTCTAACGACTCTGCCAGCCCCAGATTCCTCTATCACGTTGTCTTCCATCCACTTGTAACACAGGTAATTAGATGCAGTGACACAGAGGCGCAGAGCAAGGGTTAACAGGGGTAAACAGTGGTCTGATTGAACCCCTTCCCAACCTGTGACACAGCGTATGCGTCATGAAAGTCGGTGCCAATCCGACTTGTGACGCATATGCTGTGTCACAGAATGATCGCGTTCCTGAAGATCGGGTGAAAGGGTTAACTGTAATTTCACCCTACCTGCAGGGACAGGGGGAGTGGTACTTCAGCACAGGGGGGGTGGCTTTGCCCCCACATGGCTACGATCGCTCTGATTGGCTATTGAAAGTGAAACAGCCAATCAAAGCAATTTGTAATATTTCACCAGTGAAACATGCTGAAATATTACAATCCAGCCATGGCCAATGCAGCAATATCATCGGCCATGGCTGGAGACCCCAATCCACCCACGCCACCAACTGACAGCAGCGATCTGCCACCGCTGTCAGCCCTCCTCTCACCTCCGTCCTGTACTCCGCCCCCTGTCCTGTCCTCTGTCCCCCCCCCCGCTGTCCGATCTCACCCCCTATGTATCTCCCGAGTCCTGGCGTCCCTCCCGGTGCCAGCGGTCTTAAGCTATGGGCACCGCCATCTTTCAAAATGCCGGCCGGCAGATTCATTCATTCCCAAGGTACATTTTGATCACTGTGATAGAACCTATCACAATGATCAAAATAAAAAAAAATAGTTAATAACCCTCCCTTTATCACCCCCACAGGTAGGGAAAATAATAAAATAAAGAAAATATATTTATTTTTATTTTTCCACTAGGGTTAGGGTTAGAGTTAGGGTTACAATTAGGGTCAGAATTAGGGTTAGAATTAGGGCTAAGGTTACAATTAGGGTTAGGGTTTGATTTAGGCTTATAATTAGGGTTGGGGTTATAATTGTAGATTGTAAGCTCTCACGAGCAGGGTCGTCTTATTTTGCTTTAATTATTGTATTGTTAACGTTGTTACTTATGACTTTTGTGTTTGAAACTGTTAAACTGTAAAGCGCTGCGGAATATGTTGGCGCTATATAAATAAAGATTATTATTATTATTATTATTAATTAGGGTTACGGTTAGATTTAGGGTTAGTGTTAGAATTAGGGTTAGGGTTAGAATTAGGTTTAGAATTAGTGTTATTATTAGGGTTAGGGTTAGAATTAGGGTTAGAATTAGAATTAGGGTTAGGGTTAGAATTAGGGTTTGGGTTAGATTTAGGGTTAGAATTATGATTAGGGTTAGAATTAGGGTTGGAATTAGGGTTAGGGTTGGAATTAGGATATGTGCACACGGCGCGGATTGGCCGCTGCAGATTCGCAGTAGTTTTCCATGCGTTGTACAGTACCATGTAAACCTATGGAAAACCAAATCTGCTGTGCCCATGGCGCAAAAAATACAGCGCGGAAATGCTGAGTTGTATTTTTCGCAGCATGTCAATTCTTTGTGCAGATTCCACAGCGTTTTACACCTGCTCCTCAATAGGAATCCACAGGTGTAAAACCGCAGGCGAAATCCGCACAAAAAACGCAGGAAATCTGCAGGTAAAATGCAGTGTGTTTTACCTGTGGACTTTTCAAAAACGGTGTAGAAAAATCTGCACACGAATCCGCAACGTGGGCACATAGCCTTAGGGTTAGGGTTGGAATTAGTTAGGGTTGGGATTAGAGTTGGGGTTGGAATTAGGGTTAAGATTAGGGTTAGGGGTGTGTTGATGTTAGGGTTAGGCTTGTGGTTATGGTTAGGTTTGGGATTAGGGTTAGGGGTGTGTTGGGGTTAGGGTTGTGATTAGGGTTATGGTTAGGGTTGGGATTAGAGTTAGGGGTGTGTTGGGGTTAGGGTTGTGATTAGGGTTATGGTTAGGGTTGGGATTAGGGTTAGGGGTGTGTTGGAGTTAGAATTGAGGGGTTTCCACTGTTTAGGCACATCAGGGGGTCCCAAACTTGACATGGTGCCACCATTGATTCCAGCCAATCTTGCGCTCAAAAAGTCAAATGGTGCTCCCTCCCTTCTGAGCCCTGACGTGCGCCCAAACAGTGGGGCATAAGCATACTCAGGAAAAATTGCACAACAACTTTGGGGGTCTAATTTCTCCTCTTACCCTTGGGAAAATAAAAAATTGGGGGCTAAAAATGTATTTTTGTGGGGAAAAAAAGATTTTTTACTTTCACGGCTCTACGTTATAAAATTCTGTGAAGCACTTGGGAGTTCAAAGAGCTCACAACACATCTATATAAGTTCCTTGGGTGGTCTATTTTCCAAAATAGGGTCACTTGTGGGGGGTAACTACTGTTTAGGCACATCAGGGGCTCTGCAAACGTAACATGACGCCCCCGACCATTCCATCAAAGTCTGCATTTCAATACATCACTACTTCCCTTCCGAGCCCCAACGTGTGCCCAAATAGTGGTTTACCCCCACATATGGGGTACCAGCGTACTCGGGACAAACTGGAAAACAACTTTTAGGGTCCAATTTCTCCTGTTACCCTTGTGAAAATAAACAATTGCGGACTAAAAAATCATTTTTGAGGAAAAGAAAGATTTTTTATTTTCACGGCTCTGCGGTTTAAACTTCTGTGAAGCACTTGGGGGTAAAAAGTGCTCACAACACATCTAGATAAGTTCCTTATGGAGTCTAGTTTCCAAAATGGGGTCACTGGTTGGGGGTTTCTACTGTTTAGGCACATCAGGGGATCTGCAAACGAAACATGACGCCCGCAGACCATTCTTTCAAAGTCTGTATTCCAAAACGTCACTACTTCCCTTCCGAGCCTCGACGTGTGCCCAAATAGTGGTTTACCCCCACATATGGGGTATCAGCGTACTCATGACAAACCGGGCAACAACTTTTGGTGTCCAAATTTTCCTGTTACCCTTGAGAAAATAAAAAATTGTGGACTAAAAATCATTTTTGAGGAAAAAAAATATTTTTTATTTTCACGGCTCTGCGTTATAAACTTCTGTGAAGCACTTGGAGGTAAAAGTGCTCACCACACAACTAGATTAGTTCCTTGGGAGGTCTAGTTTCCAAAATGGGGTCACTTGTGGGGGAGCTCCAATGTTTAGGCACACAGGGGCTCTCCAAACACGCCATGGTGTCCGCTAACGATTGGAGCTAATTTTCCATTCAAAAAGTCAAATGGCGCTCCTTCCATTCTGAGCCTTGCCGTGCCCCCAAACAGTGATTTACCCCCACATATGATGTATCTGTGTACTCAGGAGAAATTGCCCAACAAATTTTAGGATCCATTTTATCTGCTCCCTATGTGAAAATGAAAAAATTGAGGCTAAAAGAAATGTTTTGTGAAAAAAAGTACTTTTCAGGTTTACGGATCAATTTGTGAAGCACCTGGTGGTTTAAAGTGCTCACTACATATCTAGATAGGTTCCTTGGGGGGTCTAGTTTCCAAACTGGGGTCACTTGTTGAGGCGCTCCAATGTTTAGGCACACAGGGGCTCTCCAAAAACGACATGGTGTCCGCTTATGATTGGAGCTAATTTTCCATTCAAAAGGTCAAATGGCGCTCTTTCCCTTCCGAGCCTTGCCGTGCACCCACGCATAGGTTTACCCCCACATATGAGACCCGTTGAAGCGCAAGGACCGCGCGAAACAGCCGTCGTCTCCCCTGCTCGCACGAGCTCCTTTTCTTCTCCCCCGGCCATGAAGTTTTAATTGTGAAGACTCAATAAAATTTGCTACTTTGAAGATTGGTGAGTGCATCCTGCTTTTTTCTTTTGCTACCTCTTACCCCCACATATGAGGTATCAGTATCCTCAGGAGAAATTGCCCAACAAATTTTAGGATTCATTTTATCCTGTTGCCCATGTAAAAATGAAAAAATTGAGGCTAAAAGAAATTTTTTGTGAAAAAAAAGTACTTTTTCATTTTTACGAATCAATTTGTGAAGCACCTGGGGGTTCAAAGTGCTTACTATCTATCATCTAGATAAGTTCCTTGGGGGGTCTAGTTTCCAAAATGGAAAACCAAAAACACATGGGCTACTTGCACAGTGAACAAGTCTGTAGAAACCTGTTCACACCACCAAAGAACTTAAAGACACAAAAGCGCACAGAGAGGTAAAAAAATACTCTGTTGTAAAAAAGTCACAGTGAATAAGCAAGTGCTAGTGAAAAGATGAAAAAATACAAAAATACAGGGTATTTAGTTAATACTTTTTTTGCAAAAAAAAGTATGTTAAGCTGCTCCACCAATCGCCAAGGTATACCCATAATAGAGCAGTCCTATCTAATGTATATCATCCCTATCTGATGTATTTAAAAACCTGATCATCTGTATAGTACCTGTATGAGCAGGGTTCAGAGAGAAAATTTACAACAGAGTATTTTTTTACCTCTCTGTGCGCTTTTGTGTCTTCAAGTTCTTTGGTGGTGTGAACAGGTTTCTACTGACTTGTTCACTGTGCACGTAGCTCATGTGTTTTTGGTTTTATAATTGTTCTCTTGTTTCTACAAGACTGGGGAGTCCACCACTCCTCTGTGGGTCATTTGCATTGTAGCTGTTCCATCCTGCAAGTTCCACGTGGATATTTTCTCTCTGAACCCTGCTCATACAGGTACTATACAGATGATCAGGTTTTTAAATACATCCAATAGGGATTATATACATTAGATAGGACTGCTCTATTATGGGTATACCTTGGCGATTGGTGGAGCAGCTTAACATACTTTTTTTTGCAAAAAAAGTATTAACTAAATACCCTGTATTTTTGTATTTTTTCATCTTTTCACTAGCACTTGCTTATTTACTGTGACTTTTTTACAACAGAGTATTTTTTACCTCTCTGTGCGCTTTTGTGTCTTTTAGTTTCCAAAATGGGGTCACTTGTGGGGGAGCTCCAATCTTTAGGCACACAGGGGCTCTCCAAATGCTACATGGTGTCCGCTAAAGATTGGAGCCAATTTTTCATTGAAAAAGTCAAATGGCGCTCCTTCCCTTCCGAGCCCTGCCGTGCGCCCAAACAGTGGTTCCCCTCCACGTATGGGGTTTCAGCGTACTCAGGAAAAATCGGACAACAACTTTCAGGGTCCACTTTCTCCTTTTACCCTTGGGAAAATAAAAAATTGTTGCTAAAAGATCATTTTTGTGACTAAAAAGTTAAATGTTCTTTTTTTCCTTCCATGTTGCTTCTGCTGCTGTGAAACACCTGAAGGGTTAATAAACTTCTTGAATGTGGTTTTGAGCACCTTGAGGGGTGCAATTTTTAGAATGGTGTCAGTTTTGGGTATTTTCAGCCATACAGACCCCTCAAACTGACTTCAAATGTGAGTTAGTCTCTAAAAAAAATGGTTTTGTAAATTTTGTTGTAAAAATGAGAAATCGCTGGTCAAATTTTAACCCTTATAACTTCCTAACAAAAAAAATTGTTTCCAAAATTGTGCTGCTGTAAAGTAGACATGTTGGAAATGTTATTTATTAACTATCTTGTGTCACATAACTCTCTCGTTTAACAGAATAAAAATTCAAAATTTGAAAATTGACAAATTTCTGATTTTTTCACAAATAAACGTAAAAATTATCGACCTAAATTTACTACTAACATGAAGCCCAATATGTCACAAAAAAGCTATCTCAGAATCGCTAGGATCTGTTGAAGTGTTTCTGAGTTATTACCTCATAAAGGAACCCTGGTCAGAATTGCAAAAAATGGCCAGGTCATTAAGGTCAAAATAGGCTGGGCCATGAAGGGGTTAAATGTTACAAGGAGAAATCTCACAGGGAGCAACAGGGGATAAATCAGATTTATGCTAAGAACTACAAAGAATGGAGCAACTTAAGGTGGCAGTGGCGGTTCAACTTAGCGTAAGTCCGATGCTTGTCACATCCTCTGGGATGAATGCTGGAGGCCTGTGCTGAGGTCTTCTGGCTTCCTCGCCTAACAATCAATCTTATCTCTTCTGGAGGCAACAGGCAGTCACTGGTCTGACCCACTGAGCCCCTAGTCCGTCACGCTGTTCTGCAGCCAGGAGTCTTTCAAACAAACTCCTACTCGGCGTGCTCTGCAGCCAGGAGTCTCTCACAACAATGTTTCGCACAGCGTGCTCTGCACTGAACGTCCGATAACGTCCCCCGGTCCTTTCTGCACTTGACCCCTTCTGCTGCCGCATGGTCCAACACTACTCGTGGCGCGACGCAGGTCCTCACTCTCACTACTCTCTGATAAGAACCACCTCTCGCTTCCCGCACAAAACCCCTTATACTCCTCTGGCTCACCACGCCCCCTCTCTGCAGGTCATGGGTCTCCTCCGTCCTCAATTTCCTTCCTCCCTGCAACAATAGGCTCAGTCCCAGCAGTTCCGGACCCAGTGCCCTGTCAGCACCCACAGCCCGGTCTTCTCCCTTACACACTTATAACTCCATAGCATTATGTTCTATCTAATAATAATAATAATTTTTATTTATATAGAGCCAACATATTCCTACAATCACCATGATAATTACTAATGGTGGGCAAAAGATGACCAGCTTCTACTGCTAGCCAGGTTTCAACATTGATCCAGAGAGTCAGGTTCTTCGTTTTTAATGGGGTTATCCAGCTTTTAAAAATGTGTTGCTTATTCGATAAAGGTACCTTCACACTAAGCAACTTTACAACGAGAACGACAACGATCCGAGACGTTGCAGCGTCCTGGATAGCGATCTCGTTGTGTTTGACACGCAGCAGCGATCTGGATCCCGCTGTGCCATCGCTGGTCGGAGCTAGAAGTCCAGAACTTTATTTTGTCGTCAGGTCGGTATGTATCGTCATGTTTGACGGCAAAAGCAACGATGCCTGCAATGTTTTACATGGAGCTAACAACCAGCGAGAACGATAAGTGAGTCGCCGTTACGTCACTGGATCGCTCCTGCATCGTTCTGGAGTTGCTGTGTTTGACGTCTCTACAGCGACCTAAACAGCGACGCTCCAGCGATCGGCTCGTTGTCTATATCGCTGCAGCGTCGCTGAGTGTGACGGTACCTTAAGGAAAAGGGGACTTCAACTATTGGCACCCTTCCAATGTGCAGTTTGAAGAGCCTGCGGTACTCAATGGTGTGTAATTGAACAGAGAGGGTGCAGATCAGGCCCCCATTAATCTAATATTGTTAGCTTATCCTAAGGACAGGCCATAACAATTTAAAGAATATGTTTTAAACCATGTCACTTATACAAATATAAGTAATTATTTTAGGCAGAGAATACATTTCCTATTTTCCTATTTTCCAAATAGCAGACAAAAATCCAACATGTAAAAAAAAAATTCCCACATCTAAAAAAGTATACTGTACATATATGGTATTGTAGTAAATCTCCAAATATTATGATTGCAAGTGCATCCTCTTCTTAAGTCTTCTTTTCTTCACAATGCACTGAGGTCACCCTATTGTAATTATATTTTGGCAAGTAGTCAGCAGCTGTCACAGTGATAGTAGGAGTGTGCCTGGTGCCAGTCTCCGCAGTCACGACACGAGCAGTGGTGTAAGGAATAGAACCTGCAGGATGCAGGACAATACTGGGAAGGAAAAGGAGGGAATCCTCGACCTTGGGCTGTGTTCTTGCTGCAGCAGACCACTGAACCTAATGTCTCGACAACCAGCATAGAGTCAAATTCTTGGAAGCTGGAGAAGCAGCAAGTGAAAACAAAAGATTCTATCATGAAGGAAATAGAAAAAAAATGCCAGAATAATTTATTTGTTTTCAGAGATAAAATAAGCAAAAAGGGCAAAAGAATGCAATCTTCTACACAATATAGACACGTGTAAAACATAAACTCTGCATAGCCGCCAAACCTTTATAAAAGCAACAAACTATAGATTCTATTCATAGCTCTGGTGTATGTATTTTTATCCACAATGCAACGTAGAAGCAGTTCTACAGAACTGATCCCATAGATAGACATTAGCAATAGGTTTGTTATTTAGTATTTATTATGTACATGTTTTGGTTTCTGCTCTAAATGACAACTGACTACTATTTATGGGAATCCCATAGTAATCAAATTCATGTTGAATTTTGAGGAATTCGATGAACCAGGCAAATTTGACCTGTTCAAGATTTACTTCACCTAAAATGGCAACCCCCGTTTTATATATTGCAGAAGATTTCATCAGGATTCACATCACGTGGAATAGTACAATTAATCAGAAGGGACAATCAAAGTCTGTATAAAAGTAGAAGCAGAGAATGCAGCAGCCATTCCTTGGTGAACATGGATGACTAAGCTCACAGCTTATTCACATAGATAAAAAGAGAAAGTCATAAAATAGTGAGCAAATTGTACAGATACTGTAGTGTAATCATGTGTTATAGCAGAGAAATGAAGATTAGTGTGTGGAAAAGCAATAAAGGAAACAATGCAGAGATTAAATTGATAGGGAAAAGGAGAGAGAGGAACAGGAGAGCTGTCAGTAATTGAGCAGAGTGGTTATAGTGCTGCAGCTGCTTCATTAAATACACTTTTTTAACATTCATGCAAAAGCATGCCACCAATATGAAATAAAAAAAAAAATTAAAGGTAATCGCTCACCGGGTTTTTGATACCCCATCTGAGAGCATGATGTAGGGACAGAGGCCCTCATTCCAGCAATGTATCAATTGCTGGGTTGTTTGCTTCAGTCTACTGCAGGTCTTCCAGTTTTCTGAATTTTGAGCTTTGCATAAGCACACGAACACTACAGATTGACAGCTTTCTGTGTACACTGAATGTTACAGAACCCCCCCAGCACCAAGAATGTTATGCAGTATATGTATGTATAATAGTTTCCATGTGAAATGTATCAGTCCACAGGCTGCGCCCCTGGACAAGATATTCTCTTTCTGACCTCCCCCACCTTTGTAATTCCCACAGTAAATATCGGCAGGCTCCGGCCCCCTGCGGCTATTGTAATGTATGTCTGTCCTGCTGTTTTCCTATTGGCCTGCCCTGTGTATCTGTGTTATATATTCTGTGTGCTGTAAATAAAGGGTGTTCTTAGACTGGAAATACGTGGAGAAGCAGTCAGCTTTTACATGCTCTCATGTAATCAAGAAATTCCTGCCAGCGTCCTTCATTCAGAATCTAGCAAAAGCAGAGTGGACCTCCTGAAACACGGGGTGGTACTGAAAGAGGTACCCCAGCTTGGAAGACCCCATTACACTGGTGGCAGACAGCGGGATGTGATATCCCTTCTACAGGAGGAAAGGAATGAATGGAAGACAACTACCAGAAGTTAAAGAGGACTACATTAAAAGATGTGGTGGAAGCCCGAGGGTTAATCGCCAGCAACAAAACAAAAGCGGATTTGATAGCAGCCATCATGGAACACGACAGTGCAGCGCCCCCCAATGTGAACGTGGAGGATACTGAATTCTAGAGGGAGGTAAAGAACAGACTGGCGTTCTATGGCCCAAACCCTGCAGTAGAGATCATACGAGAGGTGATGGCTGATGTGCATACTGATCTGAAGGAAGAGTTGGCCAAGCGGACCAGGATAGAGCTAACCAAGATGGAGATGACAGAGCGGACCAAAGTGGAGCTGGCCAAGATGGAGATGGCAGAGCGGAGAGAGGAGAGTCAACGAGCAAGGGGAGCTCTGGCCTCCGCCCAGGTACCTTCAACCGTAAGACACAAAAAGATCCAGTATAATGCCTTCCGACAGTTGGGGGAGGCAGAGGAAGACATTGATGGCTTTCTGCAGGACTTTGAGCGGCAGTGTGCCCTTCATCAAGTGAAGCCGGAGGAATGGGTTCAGATTCTGGCCAGCAAGCTGACAGGCCGGGCAGCGGACGCCTATCGCACGGTACCCGATGAGGACTGTATGGACTATGAGCAGATCAAAGAAGTGATCTTGGCCCGGTATGCGCTGACACCAGAGGCATACTGCCAAAAGTTCCGCGGACTTATAAAATGAGTAACCGATACCCACTCTGAATGGGCCTGTAAATTACGGCGGTCACTGCTACAGTGGGTACAAGGGAGCCAAGCAACCACTAAGGAGGACGTCCTCCAGCTCTTCTTGTTAGAACGATTCTTTAATGGACTAAACCCCGAGACACAGGAATGGCTTCGGGACAGGAGGCCAATGACTCTTGAGGAAGCCGCTCGTCTGGCCAAGGAACATCATGACGCCAGGAGGCCTCAGTTGTCCGGATCAAAGATGGTCACTATGGGTCCGCCCATGGACCTGGAAGGCCCCAAACCACCGAAGATTGTAGGGGGACCAGCTAGAAACCCGGCCTACCACAGTTCCCCTGGGGCGCGATACCACACCTGCCGTCAGCTGGGCCACCTGCAAAGACAATGTCCCAACCAGACTCAGCATATCCAGTGGCCAAAGGCAGGAACAGCTACCTTCCGCCGGGCTGCCACCAAGGCGAAGCTGACCCGGCATTGGGGGCTACAACTATCAAAGGGGTGGAAGACATGGAGGAAGTGCTGCATGAAGTAAACCCCGTGCAGACAGCCCGGGCAGATAATCGACAACAGCATCGTCAGGTCGTGTGGGTTAATGGGAAACGCATGCAGGGACTAAGAGATTCCGGAGCAACTTTGACCCTTGTGAAGCCTCATCTCGTCCGGGACCAAGAGAAGACGGACCGGACAGTTGCAGTCCATGTAGCAGGGGGAGCCATACATCGACTGCCCACTGCCAGGATTCACCTGAACTGGGGAGTTGGGGATGGCCTTGTTGAGGTCGGTTTGATGGAGGATTTGCCTGTAGACGTTTTGCTGGGAAATGACTTGGGGCCCATGTTGTCTGCTTTCTCGGTTGCCCCTCTGGCTGAGACATATCCTGTGACCACCCGGAGACAAGCTCAAGCTGCGGAGGCGGAATCACACTCAAAGGAGGCCCAGGAAAGACATCCCAGCCCTACACATATTCCCATAGCCAGACACATTTCTTGGGCCACCCCAGATGAATTTAAGAGGGAGTTACTTGAGGATCCTTCATTGGAGGGATATCGTGGGAAGGCACAGGAGGGGAGAGGGGTACTGGAAGGGGAACAGTTTATATGGAAGCAGGGACTCCTCTACCGGATCACAGAGCAGCACCACACAGGGACGAGCACCACTATAAAACGACAGCTGGTAGTTCCCAAGAAGTATAGGCAGGAGTTACTGCGAATCTCTCATGACATACCCTTGGCTGGGCACTTCGGCGTCAGTCGCACCAGGCATCGTCTGACACAAAACTTCTTTTGGCCGGGGGTAACCTATGATGTTCGTCAATACTGCCAGACCTGTGACAGTTGCCAGCGCATTGGCAAGAGGGGAGATCGATGCAAGGCCAAATTACGCCCCCTCCCCATTGTGGAGGAACAATTTAGCCGAGTAGCGGTCGATCTGATAGGGCCGTTAGCCAAACCCAGTCCGTCAGGGAAAAGGTATATATTGACAGTGGTAGATTATGCCACACGGTATCCAGAGGCGGTTGCGTTACCTAACATACTGGCAGAGACGGTGGCTGCCTTGCTCCAGGTTTTCTCACGGGTTGGATTTCCCCGGGAGATTATCTCAGACCAGGGTACCCAGTTTACAGCAGAGGTGACCAACCAACTATGGAAGCTGTGCGGCGTAAAGTCCATTAGAAGCGCCCCGTACCACCCGCAAACCAATGGGTTGTGTGAACGCTTTAACGGGACGTTAAAACAACTCATTGGGACTTTTACCAGGACCTACAGGGACTGGGAGAAATTCTTGCCTCACCTCCTGTTTGCCTATCGAGAGGTGCCCCAAGAATCCACGGGGTTCTCCCCATTCGAACTGGTATACGGGAGACGGGTAAGGGGACCCCTAGACTTAGTGCTAGAACACTGGAAGGGGAGGGCACCATAGAAGGGGTACCTATTGTAACCTATGTGCTGGAATTCCGGGACCGACTACAAGAGCTGACCCAGGCTGTACGTGGGAACATGCAGGTGGCCCAGTGGTGCCAGCGCATATGGTACGATCGGAGGGCCAGAGAGCGCGCCTTGGAAATAGGGCAGAAGGTCCTGTGTTAGAGCCCACTAGGCAGAACAAGTTCCAAGCTGCATGGCAGGGGCCCTACCAGGTAGTGGGGAAAATAGCCGACACCACCTATAATGTCGCCGATTGTGACGACCCCAGGGTTATCCGCATGTTCCACGTGAATATGCTGAAGCCCTATCGGGAGCGCCCTGAAGAGGTAGTGGCCATCTGTGCACCTGAAGCAGAGGATTTAGCCGGACTTCCCTTGCCTGATGTCTTAGGGGAGAGGACTCAGTCTAAAACATGGGACCAGGTACACTGGGGTGGAGACTTAGGTCCCCGGGAGAGACAGCAGGCGGAGGAGTTGTTGAGGCAGCGACAGAAGATGTTTTCAGGGAAACCCGGGTACACTCACCTGGCACAACACAAGGTTGAGACCCAGGATCAGACCTCCCTGCGACAACCCCCCTTCCGCATCCCTGAGTCTGTACGAGAAGGGATGCGACAAGAGATACAAGAGATGTTGCGTTTAGGGGTCATTGAAGAGTCAGATAGTCCCTGGGCATCCCCCGTAGTGTTAGTGCCCAAGAAGGATGGGACTACACGGTTTTGTGTAGACTATCGTAAGTGCAATGAGAAAACAGTAACGGATGCGTATCCCATGCCGCGTGTGGATGACTTGTTAGACCGGCTGGCAGGGGCAAAGTATTTGACCACCATCGATCTATGCAAAGGCTACTGGCAGATTCCCCTTAGTCCTGATGCTATTCCCAAGTCGGCATTTGTCACCCCGTTTGGCTTATTCCAGTTTCGAGTTATGCCATTCGGGATGAAGACTGCCCCGGCGACCTTCCAGAGGCTGGCTGACTGGCTTCTGGATAGTCTCCAGGACCATGCGTGTGCCTACCTGGATGACATCGCCATCTACAGCGCGACATGGGAAGAGCATCTAAATCACCTAGATACAGTATTAGACAGGATCCACAAGGCCGGAATCACCCTGAACCCAAACAAGTGTCACGTGGGCAAAGCAGAGGTTCAGTATTTAGGGCATTGGGTGGGAAGTGGGAAACAGAGACCAGAACCAGCCAAGATTGAGGCCATAGCCAAATGGCCCACCCCACGCACTAAAACCCAGGTCATGGCGTTTCTAGGGACAGCGGGGTATTACAGGAAATTCGTTCCCAATTACAGCAGCGTAGTTAAGCCCCTCACTGATCTGACCCATAAGAACCAACACCGCCAGGTAACCTTTACCCCAGAGTGTGAGGAAGCCTTCCGCTAGCTAAAGGACACCCTCACCAATACCCCTGTATTGGCCGCACCCGATCCAACTAATCGTTTCCTTGTCCACACAGACGCTTCTATGTTTGGATTGGGGGCAGTACTGAGCCAAGTCGGGCCGGACGGCCAAGAACACCCGGTAGCTTACCTGAGTCGGAAGCTACTGCCCCGTGAAGTGAGCTATGCGGCCATCGAGAAGGAGTGCCTGGCAATAGTATGTGCACTCAAAAAGTTACAACCATATTTGTATGGATGACAGTTTTCCCTCCTAACGGACCATAATCCCCTAGTCTGGCTTAATCGGGTCTCCGGAAACAATGCCAGATTACTGCGGTGGAGTTTAGCCCTACAACCTCTAGACTTCACCATCCACTACAGACCCGGCAAACAAAATGGTAACGCCAATAGACTAAGTTGACAAACGGAACTCGTACCAACCCCATAAACTTCGGTCATCCCCAAACCGATCCGTTAAGGATCAGACTGTGTATGCCGATCGCGTCGCTGAAAAGGGGAGCCGTGTTACAGAACCCCCCAGCACCAAGAATGTTATGCAGTATATGTATGTATAATAGTTTCCATGTGAAATGCATCAGTCCACAGGCTGCGCCCCTGGACAAGATATTCCCTTTCTGACCTCCCCCCACCTTTGTAATTCCCACAGTAAATATCGGCAGGCTCCAGCCCCCTGCGGCTATTGTAATGTATGTCTGGCCTGCTGTTTTCCTATTGGCCTGCTCTGTGTATCTGTGTTATATATTCTGTGTGCTGTAAATAAAGGGTGTTCTTAGACTGGAAATACGTGGAGAATCAGTCAGCTTTTATATGTTCTCATGTAATCAAGAAATTCCTGCCAGCGTCCTTCATTCAGAATCTAGCAAAAGCAGAGTGGACCTCCTGAAACACGGGGTGGTACTGAAAGAGGTACCCCAGCTTGGTAGACCCCGTTACACTGAATATATACAGAAAACTGCTAATTAGCACAGGAACGGGGTAATACAGCACCCTCAGTCCCACAAACAATTATGATGGCTGTCACAAAGCCACAACATATTTTGATGGCCCACACAGTTCCATACTGTATGATACCCCCCATAGTCCTACAGCACAGTATGTTGGCCCCCACAGTCCTTCTGCACAGTAGATAGCCCAGTCATGGTTCCAAAACCACTATGATAGCCCTATAGGTCCAAAACACAGTATGTTGGCCCTCATAGTCCCAAAGCAGAGTATGATGTCCCCCACAGTCCATCTGCACAGTATGATGTCCTCAAAGTCCCACAACATAGTATGATGGCTCTATCACAGCCAGAAAACCATTATGATGATACCCCCAGTCCCACAACACAGCAGTATGATGGTCCTCACAGCCCCACAACACGGAATGATGGCCCAACAGCCCTTAACGCTTTATAATGGCCTTTACACAGCCCTCCAGACATATAATCACCTCCATACAGCCTTCCACACAGTATAATGGCCCTTCCACAGCCCTCTAAACAGTATGTTAGAATCCACACAGTACATTCCATCCCACAGTCCTCCACACAGTATAATGCCCCCATACAGTCCTCCACACCTTGTATTGGCACCTACATCTCTCCACAAAATAAAATGACCCCCACACCACCTTCCACATAGTATTACAGCAACCACACAGTATAATGGCCCCCAGCATTCTGCAGTTTGATCACCCCCATACGCAAATTGATGACCCCCAAAACTCAAACACTTTATGATGTGCACCACATCCCCTGACAATGTAATGATGACCCCATTGTATATCCCCAACATACACAGAGTGACAGGTCCAGTTGTCTGAGAGATCTCTTCCATGTGTGTAAATAGCGTGAGACCTGTCAATCAAGTTGAGCGTGTTGGAGGAAACCCAGGGCTACGTCTAACTAGTCAAGTCTTTCCCTACATTCCTTGAGCAGCTTTTCAAACTGTTTTCTCCAAAACACTACAGTCTTTCGGAAAAAGACATACCTGGCTGCAGTAGTGCAGCCAGGCTCTGATTCAGGCTGGCTGTGGTTCAGGCAGCCTGAATCTAATAACAGGTCCCATTTAAAATGTTGAAGCATACAAGTTCCAACGTAGTAACAGTTCATAGATGTTATCTCTATGGCACATTTTCCCATGGTTTAGGAAACCTGTCAGTATCAGTAGTGTCTTGCTCTATTAAGGTGTTTGTTGTCAAGGGGCCATGAACCTAAAAAGGCAGTTAAAAACAACCTGTCAACATGATTTTGTAATGTAAAGTAAAGACACAGCTGTAATGACATTATATTGATACCATTGGTGAAGAAATTTGCCAATTCGATTTTGGTGTACAGGGGTTGGACTGTACACTCGATCTTTTCCTCATTGTTTGTGCTTCCCCAGCCCATCTGCTTGCCTCTGGTCTGTGAATTATAAGTCACTGCTGAAAAAGCAGAGACCTGTCATTCTAAGACCAGAGGCAGCAGAGGGGTAGTGAAATCACAAACAATGAGGAAAAGATCCAGTGTACAGTCCAGCTACTGTACACCAAAATCTACTTAGCAGAAAATGTCAAATATTGGTTAAAAAAACAAAAAAAATATTTCTTCACCAGAAATATACATTTAATCAGTATTAAAGCTTCATTACAATCATATGTAACACCCCAGTTAATCGGCTGTTACTGTGGCATTGCTTTCCTCAAGGGGAGAGTAATGTCATGCTTGGAAGCTAGGAAGGATCCCTTTACCAGGTAATCAGCACTTACAACACTGTTCTGACTCCAGGCCAGAAGGGGGAGCTATGAACCCGGTTTCAGGGGAGCTTCCCTAGATATTAAATATATTCTGACCTGGGGGAGGAGATAGGCGGTTGGTCCAGGGAGACCAGAGGAGAAGGAGTTGGTAGCAGACAGTAAAGGAGAGAGGAGAGAAAGGAAATCTGGGGCCGTGCAGCCACACGTGGTGCTGCAGCCCCTGGAAGGAAAGAGCAGCAGATCAGTCTGTAGAGACTGGAAGGTCAAGAGAAGCACAGGAAAACTGAGGAGCTGGAGGGGAGCTGTGACTGGGCTCCTTTCTAAGCTGAAGCGCAGAATACCGGTAGCCAGAAGACCGAGGTTGTGGGGGTAACTTCATGCCCCACGGCAGAAACCGGCGGACAGCTGGATTTCAAGTCACCTGTCCACCATTAACACCTGAAGACACAGTAGCATATAGAGCCCAGAGTCATCTGAGAGACGGTGTAAAAAGGCTTGAGTTACCTGTCATGCAGGTAGTGTCCTACCAACCAGGGGGACACAGAGAATGTGAGGACTCGCTTCCAGGACGGCCGGGCCACACCAGCACCCGTGATCTGGACCCTGGACTGCGGCTGCCTTGCAACAGTAAAGAGGTAAAGAGACTGCAACTTGTGTCCCCTGTTTCTTTCTCCACCACCTACCACCTGTCCCTACAACACCGGGAGCCCTGGGGACACCAGCTTCACCTGTGGGAAGCCAGCTTCACCTGTGGGAAGCCATAACTTCTTTGCTGCAATGCCATTACCCCCAGAGGACCCCTTTAAGTACCGTCAGCCACCCCCGACTGAATACCACAGGTGGCGTCACGAAAATCCTTGTTTCAAAAACCCCTTTAAAGACCATCCCTTTTATTTTTTTATTTGGATGCCCAGGGCCACGGACCGGGTCGCTGCAACTGTGACCTCCCCTTTAAGAACCACTGGACCCGGTACCGAGTAACCCTAGGCCCTGGCGGGCGGTCCACATATCTTTATTTTACATTACAAAATCGTGCTGAAGTGTACTCTTTAAATGGAATGCATAGTATTATCAAACTACTAAATAACTGCATCGATTATTTCAAAATATTTGACCTATTACCATTATTTTTTAATGGAAAAAAAAAGAAACCTGTGTGCTGTGCCTGTGATATACATAATAATAATATAATAATAATAATTTTTATTTATATAGCGCCAACATATTCTGCAGCGCTTTACAAATTATAGAGGGGACTTGTACAGACAATAGACATTACAGCATAACAGAAATACAGTTCAAAACAGATACCAGGAGGAGTGAGGGCTCTGCTCGCAAGCTTACAAACTATGAGGAAAAGGGGAGACACGAGAGGTGGATGGTAACAATTGCTTTAGTTATTCGGACCGGCCATAGTGTAAGGCTCGGGTGTTCATGTAAAGCTGCATGAACCAGTTAACTGCCTAAGTATGTAGCAGTACAGACACAGAGGCTATTAACTGCATAAAGTGAATGAGAACATGATGCGAGGAACCTGATTGTGTTTTTTTTTTTTTTTTTATAAATAGGCCACACAGGGATCGTTAGGTTAATGCATTGAGGCGGTAGGCCAGTCTGAACAAATGAGTTTTTAGGGTACGCTTAAAACTGTGGGGATTGGGGATTAATCGTATTAACCTAGGTAGTGCATTCCAAAGAATCGGCGCAGCGCGTGTAAAGTCTTGGAGACGGGAGTGGGAGGTTCTGATTATTGAGGATGCTAACCTGAGGTCATTAGCGGAGCGGAGGGCACGGGTAGGGTGGTAGACTGATACCAGGGAGGAGATGTAGGGTGGTGCTGAGCCATGGAGTGCTTTGTGGATGAGGGTAGTAGTTTTGTACTGGATTCTGGAGTGGATGGGTAGCCAGTGTAATGACTGGCACAAGGTAGAGGCATCGGTGTAACAGTTGGTGAGGAATATGATCCTGGCAGCAGCATTCAGGACAGATTGGAGCAGGGAAAGTTTGGTAAGAGGGAGGCCGATTAGTAGAGAGTTACAATAGTCCAGACGAGAATGAATAAGTGAAACAGTAAGAGTTTTTGCAGAGTCGAAAGTAAGAAAAGGGCGAATTCTAGAAATGTTTTTGAGATGCAGGTAAGAAGAGCGAGATCGGATGTGGGGGGTGAATGAAAGGTCAGATTCAAGGATGACCCCAAGGCAGCGGGCATGTTGCTTTGGAGTAATGGTGGAACCGCACACGGAGATGGCAATGTCAGGCAAAGGTAGGTTAGTAGAGGGAGAGAACACGAGGAGTTCAGTTTTTGACAGGTTAAGTTTCAGATAGAGGGAGGACATGATGTTAGAGACAGCGGTAAGACAATCACTGGTGTTTTCTAAAAAGGTCGGTGTGATATCAGGAGAAGAAGTGTATAATTGGGTGTCGTCAGCATAGAGATGGTACTGGAAACCAAATCTACTGATTGTTTGTCCAATAGGGGCAGTATACAATGAGAAGAGGAGGGGGCCTAGGACTGATCCTTGAGGAACCCCAACAGTAAGGGGAAGGTGAGAGGAGGAGGAACCAGCAAAACATACAGTGAAGGATCGGTCAGAGAGATAGGATGAGAACCAGGAGAGAACGGTGTCCTTGAGGCCGATGGAGCGGAGCATAGTGAGGAGGAGCTGATGGTCCACAGTATCGAATGCTGCGGAGAGATCCAAGAGAATTAGCATGGAGTAGTGACCATTAGATTTAGCTGTTAGTAGGTCATTAGAGACTTTAGTGAGGGCAGTTTCAGTAGAGTGTAAAGAGCGGAAGCCAGATTGAAGAGGGTCGAGAAGAGAGTTATCTGAGAGATAGCGGGTAAGACGGGAGTGGACCAGGCGTTCGAGGAGTTTAGAGATGAAGGGAAGATTAGAGACAGGTCTATAATTAGCGGCACAGTTTTGATCGAGGGATGGTTTTTTAAGTAATGGATGTATGATGGCATGCTTAAATGAGGAGGGAAAAATACCGGAAGTGAGGGAAAGGTTGAATATTTTTGTTAGGTGAGAGGTGACAGCCGGGGAAAGGGACTGGAGGAGATGTGACGGAATGGGGTCACTGGTGCAAGTGGTCAGGCGAGAAGATGCAAGGAGCCTGCTTACTTCTTCTTCTGTAACTGCTTCAAAGTCAGAGAGTGAACTAGATGCAGTGGGGGAGGGAGGACAGTGCATGGTATGAAGAGATTGGGAGATGATTTCCTGTCGAATGTGGTCAATTTTTTCTTTGAAGTAATTGGCCAGATCGTCAGCACGGAGATCCGTGGTTGGGGCCTGCTCTCTTGGGTTGAGTAGGGACTGGAACGTGTCAAAGAGACGTTTAGGGTTATTGGACAGGGAGGTGATGAGGGTGTTGAAGTAGGTTTGTTTGGAGAGGTGAAGGGCAGAATTGTATGTCTTTAGCATGAACTTATAATGGATGAAATCTTCGGGTAGATTAGATTTTCTCCACAGACGTTCTGCGCACCTGGAGCACCGCTGCAGGAAACGTGTTTGCAGCGTGTGCCACGGTTGTTTTCCGTCTGTGCCGAGTTGTTTTATGTATAGGAGGAGCAGCTTCATCCAGAGCACTTTGCAGGGTTTCATTGTAATGCTTCAGAGCAGAATCAGGACATGAGATGGAGAAGATTGGGGCCAATGAGGACTGCAAGTTCTTCATAAGTTTCTGGGTGTTAATGGCCTGTATGTTTCTATAAGTGTGGAAAGTGGGGGTGACCTGAGCGGGATGGCAGTTCTTGATAGAGAATGAAAGAAGGTTGTGGTCAGAGAGCGGGAGAGGGGAGTTTGTGAAATCATCCACTGAGCAAAGCCGGGAGAAGACCAAGTCAAGGGAGTTTCCATCTTCATATGTTGGAGAGTTAGTATGCTGCGAGAGGCCGAAAGAGGAGGATAGCGATAAAAGGTGAGAAGCAGATGGGGAGAGGGGAGAGGCAATGGGGATGTTGAAATCACCCATGATAAGGGTGGGGGTGTCACAGGAGAGAAAGTGTGGAAGCCAGGTGGCAAAGTGATCAAGGAACTGATGAGCGGGGCCGGGAGGACGATACACCACCGCCACTCGCATGGAGAAGGGGACGTAAAGTCTGACCACATGGACCTCAAAGGAAGGGAAGACAAGTGAGGGTACTTGGGGGATAACTTGGAAAGTATATTTGGGTGAAAGGAGCAGACCAACGCCTCCACCTGCTCTGTTGTCTGATCTTGGGGTATGAGAAAAGTGTAGTCCACCATAGGAAAGAGCAGCAGCAGCGGTGGTGTCTGACTGCTGGATCCAGGTTTCAGTAAGAGCCAGGAGATTAAGAGAATTAGAAAGGAAGAAGTCATGAATGAAGGAGAGTTTATTACACACAGAGCGAGAATTCCAAAGGGCACAATTCAAAGAGACAGAAGGCATGCAGGGAATATTAATAAGGTTAGAGGGGTTTCTGGGTGTAGCAATTGGGAGGTTTGACTGGCTATAACATGGGGGGCCGGGGTTTGGAGATATGTCTCCAGCGACTAGGAGAAGGAGGATCGAAAGAGAGAGCAGATGGTTAAGTGATTTGTGAGAGCGTCTCTTTTGTTGGATGGTGGGACTGAATGGATGCATACCATGCCTCTCAGTGCATCAGCTCTATTATTTCTGGCAGTAATTGATTATGATTTATTGCATAAGACAGTTCAGAATCATGTTCCCTATGTTTCTTATTAAACTGAGTGATTTGTGTAAATAACACTGGATGACAAAAATAATCTGTAGGTTTGTGGGACAGAACTATCATCAAAGAATGTACAAGATATTTCAACCAGCTTTTTCCACCATTCCTGTGGCCTTTATAAGAGTCATATCACCATGATCTCACCATTGTGGCTAAAATGCATCCCTAGCAGCATTTTTCTAGTAACTAACATCTGTATTTTAGCTAAAGGCCACTAAGTATAAAATACTAATCCTTCAAGGAAAAAAAAACATCAATATTTTCCTGTAGCAGTGGCCAACATACAGAGCCATTGGGGCATCAAGCTTAAACATACATTTACAATCACAATTGTTCAACTCTCCCCTTAATATAAATCAAGCGTATTACAAACATTTGCAAACTTTCTGCTGTTTGCAATAATCCAATCAAACAAGAACAATTTCGATGGCTCAACATAACTAATATCACAAGTGGTTTCTCTAAATTCAACACAAAATGCCACTACTGCTATCTCAGAATTGTTCATCCTCTTCATGGCAAGTATCCTTAGTACTCAACAGAGTCTCTTTCATTGTTACACTTACAACGTGTTGAAAAACTGATGCACAGCTTAAAAACAGCTTCTGGCAGCTATATTGAGGAATCTTAGCCCATTTTGCGATGGCACACTAACATTCTTGGATTTGCATGTTCTTCATTAAAGCCAACCAAACACATTCTATATGGTTTAAGGAAGGAAATTTTGAGATATGTTCAATTTATGGTCCTATTGGAAGGTAAAATAAAGCCTCAAATTCAGCTTCCTCTCAGAATACACGAGTCTCCTTGGATTTCCTGATAGTTGATTTATTGCATCTTGCCCTCCATACCTAGCAGGTTTCCAGTGCCAAAGGAAACAAAGAAGCCCTAAAGTGTTAAAGAGTGACCGACATGCTTCACTGTAGACATAACAGAGCTGCTGCCATGTTTCACTGTATGCAGGCAGTTCCTTTAAGCTTATACTTCATTCCTCCTCCAGAAATACTGTTAATTCATAAATTGAAAAGTTAAACTGCTATATATACATCACATACTGGGGTATGCTTGTCATCACATAAGAGACACCATGATTGTTGTATATACATCGGATTCATCGGATAGGAGACACTGAGATTGCTGTATTTACATTTTAAGTGAGATACTGACACTGATCTATGTATATCACATAAGAAACACCAGTGCTGGTGTATATTAATTACATAGAAGAGGCTGGGACTGGTGTATACACATCACATAGAAGACAGAGGTGCTATGGTATATATATATCAAATAGGAAACACTGGGGCTGGTGTGTGTATACATCACATAGGAGGCACTGGGGATGTTGTATGTACAGTTCATTGTAGTGTCAGTGTCTCTGCTCTCTGCCTTCATTCTCTGGCAGAGACGCCGAATCACTCACCACCGTGGACCTGCACTTCCTCTCCTTTCTTACTGCTGATGCCTGTGGTGCGTACACAGCGCATAGATCCCCGGGCACTGTGCCTATGGTTTGTGCGTGTGCTTCCTCCTTTTTAAAGGGGCCGCGTGTCTTCAGCCAATGGCTGGGAGACAAGAACTATTTAAGTCACCTCCACCTGCTTGGAGGTGCCTGTGCAATGTTGTAGTTTGTTTCTAACAAGCTTGATAGTGCTCATGTTCCAGTGCTTGTATCGCAGTATACCTGCCTTGTACGTCAGCCAGCATGCCTGTCTACCAGCTGTGTCTGTCTGACTATCAGCCTTGCCTGTCTGCCTGTCTGTCTATCAGCTACATCCAGCAGTGGAAAGTTGTATGAATGAAATGCCTATCTCATAAAAAGGGGCACCACGCTCTTGTTTGTATTGAGTAGAGGCAACTAAAGCAAATCCGAAAAATTATCAGGAGTATGAGTGGGTATGCATGCAAAGTGTAATAGCATGTTTACACTGGCCGTTTAACAGAAAAAACCTTAGATAGAAACAAAATGAGCATATAACCTGCTTTAAGTTAGCAAGTAAAAAGCAATAGTGCATATAAATAACATGAAGGACTTAGTAAACACTGTTTTTGATTAAAAAAGAGAGTAAAAACCATCCCACCAAGACAAGGAATACCACAATCGGAACTGTCCAATTCTCTAATATTAAAACCTCAGCTGGCCTCAACGTAAATGGGGGTAAAGCAGGACTGGGGTCCGACTGTATGAAGACCCGGTCTTGGGAAGCTATATAAAGGAAATGCCCAGATCAGAAAAAGGGAGTCATTCCCTTGTTTGAGTACAAGCGACTAAAGCAAATCCAAAGAAATGAACCACAGTATAAGTATATACTCATTTTGTTTCTATCTTAGGTTTTGTCTGTTAAATGGCCAGTGTGACCACGCTCTTATAATTTGTATTAATACCAACTTATACTCGGTTAATTTCTTTGGGTTTTATATTTATTTTTCTTGTGTGGGGGAGGGTTTAAAACTTTGAATGTTGTCATGTTAAAAACAATATTCCACGGAAGAGATTTTTCTGTCAGGGTCTATAACAGAGAACATGGAAATCCTCAAACTTGAGTCCCATTGAATAGCATAACGGTAAAATTAAAGTCTTTTTCATGTGATGAAGCAGAATAATGTTCAGGAAAGAAAAATGGTCTTTCTGAAAATATTGCAAACAGTGGAGCTTAATAGCAAAACTGCAGAGAATATATATAAATGCAGAAATTCTTCAAACAGGTAATGCTCAAAACTGATACCTGAGGTAGGAAAATGATTCGGACCACCTATGCAATTACTTGGAATATGTTACTATTGCACGACACTTGTAATAAACGGAATATTAAAACAATAGATTTATCAAAAGTATTTTCTCTTCTAAAAAAAAATCTTATAACTTTATATATAATTCTTGAGTTCACGTTCTGCACAATTTCCAACTTAGCAGAAAGCTTAACATAGCTATAAAAACAATTTCAGCTACTTTAAAACCCTAATGAACCACTTGTAGATGGAATACGTTTTTCCAAGGAATGCAGTGCCTTGAGATACAGTATGGGAAGTGTTCCTGGAAAAGCCACAAGAGGTGTAATCATGTATTAAGCAACTTTATGAGAATCATGGAGCTGGCTGGGAACTTTCTGATTAAGCCAGCAGTCTTGTGGTCATTTTATATAAGTCATTGTGCTGCTTATTATATTACTGTCCAGTTTCTGCAGGTCATTTCTTGGAGGGATAACCTCTGAATTTTTAGACTATGAGAAATAGATATTAGTATTACTGACTTGTTATTTTAGACCAATCTTTTATTGCTGTACATTTTAACATCTTGGATGATAAATTCTGACATACGAGGCTTAGACAAACTGAGAAATGACGCAATTCTAATGAATCTACAGTAAAATGGAACGTAACTCTTAAAGGGCAACCTACCACCTCAATAAGTGCTATTTAATTGCAGGTATAGTGTTAATCTGTAGGTAAAAAGCGTTATAATTCTGCCCAACCACCTTACTAAAATTCATTTATTCCTTCCCAGGAGCAATTACAGTCCTCGCTATACTGCGAGCGGGGGCTGTAAGCTGGCTCTTTAAGGCCGGTTTCACATTTGCGGTTGTGTCCGCAGCGTTTCTGATGCATACATCCGCACGCGTCTTGATTTCATATATTTTACATTGTGGACGCAGGTTCATGCGTTTGCATGCGTTCGCCGGTGTTTGCTTACGCATGCGTCTTTTCGCGGTGTGAGGCGGGGCTAACACACCATGTTGGAATTTTTGTGGCGCCATATTTCCGTCAAATATGTGCAGGCATGCACATGCGGTTGAGTGCGTTAAAAAAAAAAACATTACTGTCTATGGGAACGCATGCGTACACATGTCTTTGCATACGCATGCGTTCGATGCGCTTTCGTACTTCGGACTGCGCATGTCCAGGAACTGATTTAGATATGCCCATTGAGACACACCCTCCTGGAAATATTGCACGCATGCGCATAAAAAGCTAAAACAGAGGCAAAAACGGATGCATACACAGCGGGTTTTTTGCCGTCAGGCGTAAGCTGATGCGGATAAAAAAAACTCTGCGTTAGCATGCATTTTTGCATGCGTTTGCGGTTGCAGACAAAATGCTGTGGACTCAACCGCAAATGTGAAACAAGCCTAACATATCTGTGCAGAGACATCTGTCAATCAAAAAATCAAAGTGCTATGGCAAGCTTACAGCCCCCACTGGCAATATAATGAGTGATGCGGTGCCGTGATCAATGATTGTATCTGCTCCCTGCATACCCACATGACTGAAAACTAGCCGCTCCTGGGAAGACAAAAGTTCATTTTCACACAGAAGCTGCACTTTCACTAATGCGGCCAGGCAGCACTGTAACGCCATTTACCTGCAGAATAACCCTATATATTGGTCACAAGAGTTGGAGTCAGACCAGTTTAGATGTCAGTCACAGTGTAAGATAATTATAAAAATATGTGGAAAACAAGAAAATATAAGCACTGAAAAGGAATTTGATTTTGAAACCTTGATTCAAGTGATGTGTCACTTAGAAGGCTGTTTCAATAAAATCAGTGATTTATCAGCAGGAAATTTTCATTACAGGACTAGGTATCTTGTCTCTCCTAGTCAATTTCTCCATGTACCCCCCCCCCACACCCCACCCCGATTATTAAGTACTTTCTGTGAATGCACAGTGTACACAGAAAGCTGCCAATCACAGGTGTGGGCGGAGTTACACACAGCTCAGCATTCTGAGCACTGCTAGATTTGCTGCAGAGAAAACAATGATTGTCTCAAAAAGACAACAAGCAGCCCATTAAGTGACACATCACTGAAATCAAGGTATCTGCCCCTACATCATGCTTCTCTCAGATGACAGCAAAAATCCAGTGACAAAGCCATATTATATATAGGAAGTTAGTTGCAAATAACATATACAATTATAATATAATTAATTTAACAAAGTATAATAAACATAGTAGCAGCAAGGGTGAAAAAAAAAACATGCAAGACATTCAAGTTCAAAAAACTTCAAAAGGTTTATCTGTTATAGGAAAAAAAATGGTAAGTCATTGGATCATTGATAGGTTTAAAATAAAAAATGTCGGCATATTCACCTTCCACTGATGTTGTGGATCCAGCACAGGTTATTCTGGATGTCTCTGTCAGCGTAGGAAACAATGACTGCCCTGTTTGGAAGTCATAGGATTGCTGAGCCTGTGATTGGCTGCAGTGGTTAGGTGACAAGAAGAGGGTGTCATCAAATGTTGCTCACTCTTAAACTTGCCCTATTAAAGCGCATCGACATCTTACTGATGGTGCGTGAGCCATGCTGTTTAGAACCCCGGGGTTTCTATTAGTTATATTATCATGCCTTCAGTAAATCCGCCTTTACTACAAGACCTATATTTCCAATAATACTGCCATATAAGATGTAATAATAATTCTGCAGTAATAATATTACAATATAACCAATGTATTATTAATATATACTGTAGTGATAATACAGCCATGCTCTTCTATCTATATATAGTATGTGTATACTGTGCAGGTTCTCACCAGTGACATTCTCGGTGACTGTAGTCATTCATTTTAACTTTTCTTTCCCGTTCAGCCCAGACCGCTATGACCACTTCTTCCATCCATACCACGTACCTGTAAAATGTAACACAGAGGCATCTTTGGCTTACTTCTTTTCCAAGACCCTCTTCACATTGCTCACCTCTACACAAACCATATAATGCTATAACCAGTGTCCCAGACAATAATAATGCCTCCTCTGTGCCCTGTACAATTATAGTGTTCTACTTTAGTGCCCCACACAATACCAGTGCCTCCTCTGTGTTCCTACAAAGTAATAATGTTCCCGCTATACTTACTTGTAGTAGTCATGCTCCCCTGTGCCTTCTTTAATAATAATTCCCCTTGAACCTTTAGAATAATAATGACCTCGACCCTCCTAATACTACAAATACAAACTGTGCTTTCTTTAATAATAATGCCTTCTGTGCTCTCCCTATAATGATAATAAGTCTCCAGTGTGCCTCCTTATAATAATGCCCCTAAGCCAAGGCTGGGTTACATTTTTTTGCCAAGAGTCGTTTGAAAATTTCTACCATCATTTGGCGCCACACAAAATTATGAACTTGAAAATTATCCTACTATATTTGGTCAAACAAGTAATTAACGCACTCCTAACGTGATGGCTGGAGCTACTTCTGTTTGGTGTGGCTTTGATGTTAGGTGATATTGACCATGTTGCTTCTCACAACTGCTTTTCCAGATTTGCATTGGTTTTGAGCACAGTCAGCTCTTTGTGATAATAAGTTTTGTAAAGCATATACATTACAGATTATGGGACTGCTGTGTATACATTGAATAGGAGACACTGGGACTGCTGTATATACATCACAGGAGATGCAGGGGCTGCAGTATACATATCACATACGAGAGGCTGTGGACTGGTGTCTTTTATACTGATAAGTTCAAACAGGTGCCGTTACTACAGGTAATGAGTGGAGGACAGAGAAACCTATTTAAAAAGAAGTTACCAGAAATCTTGCATATTTTAAGGTGACCAAATACTTATTTTCCACCATAATTTCCTAAATAAATCCTGCCAAATCAGACAGGGTGATTTTCTGGATTTGTTTTCTCATTTTGATTCTCATAATTGTGGTCTACCTATGATGTCAATTACAGACTTCTCATCTTTTTAAGTGGGAGAACGTGCACATTTGGTGGCTGACTAAATAATTTTTTTCTCCACTGTACATCACTGGGGATTGATGGGGGACATAGACATCACTGGGGGGGCTGGGGGCATTTACAAAACTGGGGAAGCTGGAGGCACAGACATCACTGGACAGGCTGGGGGCATAAACATCACTGCGGAGGTTGGGGTTATAGACCTCACTGGGGAGGCTGGGGGGCATAGACATCAATGGTGAGTGCCAGTCAGTTTTTTGCCATTTGTCAGCCCTCTGACCGAGCACTCCACCTTCCAGCCTGTGGCGGTTTTAATTGGAGCAGGATCCTATCTACCCATAAATTTATTCTTGCAAAACGAAAAAATGGAGCAAAAATGTCCAAAACCACATAATTATAAAAATATATAAAGTCTTTATTTATTGTAGAAATAACACACTTACAACAATTGCAAAAGTGCTGTATGCACTATGCTTTTAAAAGAAGACCACAGGAAGGAGAAATGACAATAGCCAAGCATAGGTGGGGGTACAATGATAAGTATACATCTCTTTTCATTCAGCAAAAAAGGTTAAGCAAAAGATCACATATACAGGGTCCAACCGGTATCCCCTTTAGAGAAATCACACAGATGCAATACGTTAAGTGCAGTAGATCAAGGATCAGGCTTACCCATTGCGGTCATTTAAATAATGTGCCCCCTCCTTGCCTGGCGCCCCGGACGCGCGTTTCACGTTTTCGCTTTCTCAGTGGGGTATACACATAGCCAGTCTCGTGCTGTTTAAATGGTCGTGGGACCGGAAATGAAGCCGGAAAGCAGGTGCATGCGCGGTGGCGCCCGGGGCGCGTCACCGCTGGAGCCGTCATAGCAGGGCGGGCATGAGGCGGAAATCCGCCCATAGACGTCATGTGACGCGCGCCCTGCTATGACAGATAGCTGCAGCAGGTGACGGGTACTCTGGGCGGCAGCGGGCATGCGCACCTCCGGCGGCCATTTTGGAGGAGACCACGGCAGCGGCCATATCTGAATGGATTGAAAGGCTGCACACTCCCACCCACCAGATTCCGTGAACAACGCCTGTGATAAAGACGGAATAATGTGCAGCGGTGAGCTAAGTGTATAAAAGAGGCAACACGCCTCCTGTGTATGAAGAGACAGCGGATAATCATAAAAAAGCATAAGGCCAAATATATGATAAGAACACCATCAGAAATACATACAAATCCAAGTTATCGGATTTAAAGTGGCAAGTGCAGTAAATATTATGCAAATTCACATAAACAAACAGAAACAAAAAACAAATGTAATAAAAACATGATTATTCTTTTTTCTTTCACTTTCCCTTTTTCATTTTCTTTTTTCTCCCTTTGTGAGTATTGTATGGGGGAAAGGGAATATAATGCAGCCTAAATATCATCCAAAGCCGTGGGCACAACCTAAAACATCACTAAATAATATAAATTTATACTTTAGCCTAAGAGAGCTATTCACACTAGACACATAGATTCCAAGCAAACCAGAGACCACCTTGACGTTGCATGCTGGGCATGCATCAATTGGCCAAATTATGTGCTCAGTATCTCCATTTTTTCTTCTTATGTAGAGCAGTAATGCTATTCATATTTCATATATTACATATTTATAAGCTTTAGCACTACAGAGTGCATCTTCATTTATTTTTTGGATATGGAGGTGACTGCTCCTAGCTCACACCTGTACACACCAGTTTTCTGATTTGGAAGAGCAAGTCAGTTTTTTGTCATTTGTATATCAGTCCTCTGACTGAACACTCTGCTCTCCAGCCTGTGGCGGTTTTAATTGGATTAGGATCCTATCTACCTATAAATGCAGGCTTTAGCCTAAAGGTACCGTCACACATAGCGACGCTGCAGCGATACCGACAACGATCCGGATCGCTGCAGCGTCGCTGTTTGGTCGCTGGAGAGCTGTCACACAGACAGCTCTCCAGCGACCAACGATCCCGAGGTCCCCGGTAACCAGGGTAAACATCGGGTAACTAAGCGCAGGGCCGCGCTTAGTAACCCGATGTTTACCCTGGTTACCATCCTAAAAAGTAAAAAAACAAACGCTACATACTTACCTACAGCCGTCTGTCCTCGGCGCTCTGCTTCTCTGGTCTGGCTGTGAGCGCCGGGCAGCCAGAAAGCAGAGCGGTGACATCACCGCTCTGCTTTCCGGCTGACCGACGCTCACAGCCAGAGCAGGAGGAGAGCAGAGCACAGCGCTGGAGGACAGACAGCGGTAGGTAAGTATGTAGTGTTTGTTTTTTTACTTTTAGGATGGTAACCAGGGTAAACATCGGGTTACTAAGCGCGGCCCTGCGCTTAGTTACCCGATGTTTACCCTGGTTACCAGCAAAGACATCGCTGAATCGGTGTCACACACGCCGATTCAGCGATGTCTACGGGGAGTCCAGCGACGAAATAAAGTTCTGGACTTTCTTCCCCGACCAGCGACAGCACAGCAGGGGCCTGATCGCTGCTGCCTGTCACACTGGACGATATCGCTAGCGAGGACGCTGCAACGTCACGGATCGCTAGCGATATCGTCTAGTGTGACAGTACCTTAAGAGAGGTATTCACACTAGCTGCGTAGGTTCCCAGCAAACCGGAGATCGCCTTGTCGTTGGCTGTTGGGCATGCATGAATTGGCCAAATTATGTGCTAAGTATCTCCATTGTTTCTTACTATCTAGAGCAGTAATGCTATTCACAGCTGTTAACAGTAGCAGCATCCTGAAGACATCAATACTGTTTACAGTGTTGCAATTGATGGATTTGCCAGATTTGCACAACAGCCCGACCGGCCTTGCAGCTAATTTATATCATACACTAATGTAAAATGTAAGTCTGGGCATTGTAGAACCATTTCTCGTAAATCCCACATTACTGGCTCTGATCTAGAAGGCAGATCATTCACAATGCGAACCACACCCATATTATTGAAAAGAAAAACGACGCTTCTATTCTTGAACCCATATCCATGCAAAACGGGATAATGGTACAAATAATTAGGAAAAGCTCAAATATTGCTATTGTAGGTTCTTAAGAAAAGCGAACCTCATTATTTTATCAAGCCACCTACCTGCACATCCCTTTTTGCTCAGCAGGGCTCCAAGTTTTATGTCTTATAAGCCTCTGAACTCTCAGTCAAAAATCACTTCACTTCAATGAGTCAGCAGGCAAAGAAAGATTAGTTGAGCGTTATTGGATTGACCATTTTATCATAATCCACTGGAATGCTGAACTCTTGTGTGACGTATGTAATGGTAAATACAGCAGGCCCAGAGCACAAATGACCCCTTACAAACCTATTCTTTCAGGCTGATGAATGCTTCAGAATAAGGACATGGTGAGGCACACCCCATGAGAAGGCAAAGGTCAGCTAAATATTCCTCTTCAGTATGTAAAAATCCAGTAAATTATGTCTGAATTCAACCCTATCCAAATGTATCAGGAGCAGCTGGAAGGGAACTTACTCATCAGCCTCGACCAATACCTACTTCACTGAATTTATGGCCCTTTCAAAGAATTTAAAAATACTGAACTAAGATTTCTTGTCAATGTTATTGTTAACTGAGCAATCCAAGGGGACTGACATGTGAAGTATCATCCAATACTTCCCTTGCTCAACTGTTTGCATCAGAGCCAGAAGGCAAATTCTTAAAAAGGGTTTGGCTGGGACTTCTAAATTTATGGTCTATCTTTGATAGGATAGGTCATCAATATCTGATCGGGGAGTGTGTAAAACCTGGTGTTGGCAGTGGTCAGATGTGCTAAGTTGAGGAGGTGGGTACTGCACATTCGCTCTCTATTCAAATCATTAGCAGCTCCTCAACAGAGCACATTTGGCCACTGCTAGATCTGGGAGCATCTGAGCGGCGTGGATTCTGGGTGTTGCATGCCAAACAACTAGATATTGATGGCCTATCCTAATGTTAGGCCTTCAATGTAAAAGTCCCAGAAAACCCATTTAAATAAGGAATTAGAGGCCTGTGATCTAACCCAATTCTACCATGTTGTCTGGCTTCTTCCTTACTCCTTCTGGATACTGTTAGACCGATTTCAGATTGGTGGGGAGTGAACCAGGAAATGGTAGCTCTATACCTGGGAGATGTAAAATTTGTAGATAAACCTACCACAAATATCACTGCAGATTGCCTATAGGTGCAGCTATTTAACCTTATGACAATTGATTTTCTGATATCTTTCCCTTTGCCTGAAGTCTCTGTTGATGTTCACCTGGCTAATTAAAGCAAAAGTAGTAGGGATGACTGCCTCCACAAGCATAACTTCATCATTTAGTTTATAGTGTAGTGCGCAGCCCAGCATTGTAGTTACCACCATTAATGGGTCAACAAACCACAAGGGCTTTTCAAAAAGTAGGAGGTTTGACTGATTCCAACTCATTGAGAATGATCCCTGGTTTGTTCATCCCTTTTATATAATGCTAAGCTTCCATAAACACATCATGTGTGCCATACGACTTCAATATATCAAAAGCCTTACTTCACTGGAAATTTGCCCCAGACCACATACACTATCAGGAATTCAAAAAGTGACATCTACATTGGCATGACCACTGATCAGAAGAAGCTAAATTGGTGCTGACACTGCAACAGATTTTAACATCAGTCCTGAGTTAGGGTAAAAGACAGCACCAATTTAGTGGCTTTCTTCATCTAAATACTGTAAGTAGCTACTCTTGGTTTGGTCAATGATGTGAAGCTCTTCTGGAGAAAGGAAGACACACCAGGAGATGCCAGGGAGTTCAGCCACCTCGGTTCCTCCAAACCTAGTAACAGCGTGAGAAACGCTTTCAAGAAACAGTTCATAGATGAGCAGCCCCTCATTAGGTACCTCTAATTTGCTGAAATGTTCCCCAAAAGTCATCATCCTCCATGACAAGGCAATTTTTGCTTTTGCACCTTCGATTTTTCCTTCCACTTTTCCAAGAGCGATAACTTTTTTACTTTACCATCAACATAGCCATAGAATGGCCTTTTAAGCTGAAAAACTTGTAGCTTTGAATGACACCATCCATTTTACCTTAAGTTGTAGTGAACAATAGGAAATACAGTAGATTCCAATGAAATGGAAAATAGTAAAAAAAAAAGAATCTGCCTTTATTATTTAGGTTTCGTTGGCATTATGGCATTCATTATACAGTAAAAATGACCTGGCAACATGTTTCTTCAGGTCAGCACAATTACAGCTATCTTGTATAGTTTATATTTTAAGGGATAAATTGTCATTATCAAAAACAAAATGTGATATCGAAGGAACAACACGATCAAGAATAAGATCAAATATATCAATTTTATTAGATATTTATAATAAAAAATTAATTGAACATAAATACAAAAATAAAAAAAAATAATAATGTAATCAAGTCAGGGTTACTGGATTCCCTGTCACATATGTAAATGTAAACAGTGACAGAACAAAAAAGCATCAGACCATCATATCCTGATTTAATAAATGCATAAATTGTACTATGAACCCAGGTAGGTGTTCATAGGTGTGGATAGTCTCACAGTGAACACTGCCTGTGCACAGGTATCTGGAATACTGGTGATAAAATAATTACAATAAACTGACACATACAAAGTACAATATTTGATCATCAGTAAATTACCTGTGGGCATGTTATGAAGAATATGTGTCTGTGACCACACCTCAATGTGCGTTTCACTGCCTCTGCAGTTTCATCAGGAGGTATGTAAGCGCTATGTCGGATTATATTTTACATTGTAAGCTAAAACTTTGAGTGCTAACAGCTGTAGCAGTGCGCCCTCGCCATGTTGCCACTCTGTGAAGGGGCGGCGCTCTGAGCACATGTCTCCAGGTCACAGGATCCGGTCAGCTGACGCCCGTGTACCCCCACACCGAGCAACAGCGCATGCGCTTCCCTACATATCTACATGGCCGGTAACAACATTTCCCCCCTCCAGGTATCTGTCCTAATGTTGACATTTTTGTCAAACTTGTGTAGAAAGATACAGCATTACTCCCTGAAGATGTATCATCTCACAATTTAACATATGTGGAGAATCAAGCTATCCTTGAATTGAGGAGGATGAAGCACCTGGTAATTAAGCCTGCACATAAGGAGAGAAATGTTGTGCTCTGGCCTGTTGAGATGTACGAGTGTCAAACTTTTCGACAACTTAATGTTAAACAATGCTATAAAAAATTAGACAGCAACCCTCTCACCAAATATAAAACGGAACTGGACTCTATTCTTTAGTAAGGGTTGTAAGGACTCACAATTGATTCACCGGTGGTCCCAACTAGGGTTGAGCGAAATGGGTCGTTCATTTTCAAAAGTCGCCGACTTTTGGCAAAGTCGGGTTTCATGAAACCCGATCCGACCCCTGTGCGGGGTCGGCCATGCGGTACGCGACTTTCGCGCCAAAGTCGCGTTTCAATGACGCGAAAAGCGCCATTTCTCAGCCAATGAAGGTAAACGCAGAGTGTGGGCAGCGTGATGACATAGGTCCTGGTCCCCACCATCTTAGAGAAGGGCATTGCAGTGATTGGCTTGCTGTCTGCGGCGTCACAGGGGCTATAAAGGGGCGTTCCCGCCGACCGCCATGTTACTGCTGCTGATCTGAGCTTAGGGAGAGGTTGCTGCCGCTTCGTCAGAAGCAGGGATAGCGTTAGGCAGGGTCCATTAACCACCAAACCGCTTGTGCTGTAGCGATTTCCACTGCCCAACACCACCTTCGGTGTGCAGGGATAGTGGAAGCTACATTTTTTTTTTTCCTCAGCGCTGTAGCTCATTGGGCTGCCCTAGAAGGCTCCCTGATAGCTGCATTGCTGTGTGTACGCCGCTGTGCAAACCAACTGCTTTTTTCAAAGCACAAATCCTCTTGTTCCTTCCTTTCTGCACAGCTATCTTGTTTGTTTGTCCACACTTTTTATTTAATTTGTGCATCAGTCCACTCCTTATTGCTGCCTGCCATACCTGGCTGAGATTACTGCAGGGAGATAGTAATTGAAGGACAGTTATTTTTTTTTTTTTTTTTTTTGTGGGAGATTAAGATTGGCATTTCTGCTAGAGTGCCATCCCTGTCTGTGTCATCTCTCACTCAGTGGGCCATAGAAAGCCTATTTATTTTTTTGCTTGATTTGGGTTCTAAAATCTACCTGAAAAAATCACTACATCAATCAGTGGGAGAAAAATATTGGCCTCAGGGCTTGTGTGCCACTCCTTACTCCTGTGTGTGCCATCTCTCACTCAGTGGGCCATAGAAAGCCTATTTATTTTTTTGCTTGATTTGGGTTCCAAAATCTACCTGAAAAAATCACAACATCAATCAGTGGGAGAAAAATATTGGCCTCAGGGCTTGTGTGCCACTCCTGACTCCTGTGTGTGCCATCTCTCACTCAGTGGGCCATAGAAAGCCTATTAATTTTTTTGCTTGATTTGGGTTCTAAATTCTACCTGAAAAAATCAATAAATCAATCAGTGGGAGATTAATATTGGCCTTTGGGCTTGTGTGCCAGTCCTAAGCGTGCCATCTCTCTCTCTCTCAAATAGTGGGCCATAGAAAGCCTATTTATTATTTTTTTTATTGGGTTTATAAATTTTCCCTGGAAAAAAAAAAAAAAGTGGGAGATTAATATTGGCCTCTGGGCTTGTGTGCCAGTCCTGAGCGTGCCATCTCTCTCACAAATAGTGGGCCATAGAAAGCCTATTTATTTTTTGGGTTGATTTGGGTTCTAAATTCTACCTGAAAAAATCAATAAATCAATCAGTGGGAGATTAATATTGGCCTTTGGGCTTGTGTGCCAGTCCTAAGCGTGCCATCTCTCTCTCTCAGATAGTGGGCCATAGAAAGCCTATTTATTATTTTTTTTATTGGGTTTATAAATTTTCCCTGGAAAAAAAAAAAAAAGTGGGAGATTAATATTGGCCTCTGGGCTTGTGTGCCAGTCCTGAGCGTGCCATCTCTCTCACAAATAGTGGGCCATAGAAAGCCTATTTATTTTTTGGGTTGATTTGGGTTCTAAATTCTACCTGAAAAAATCAATAAATCAATCAGTGGGAGATAAATATTGGCCTCTGGGCTTGTGTGCCACTCCTGACTCCTGTGTACGTCATCTCTCACTCAGTGGGCCCTAGAAAGCCTATTTTTTGTTTTATTTGTTTTCTAAATTCTCCCTGAAAAAATCATTTTATTTTATTTGGTTTCTAAATTATTCCTGAAAAAATCATTTTTTTTGTATTTTTTTTTCTAAAGTCTCCCTGAAAAAAAAAAAAAAATCAAATCAGTGGGAGATTAATATTGCCCTTTCTGCTTGTGTGCCAGTCTTGACTCCTGGGTGTGCCATCTCTCTCTCTCTCTCTCCAATTGTGGGCCATAGAAAGCCTATTTATTTTTTTGCTTGATTTGGGTTCCAAAATCTACCTGAAAAAATCACTAAATCAATCAGTGGGAGATAAATATTGGCCTCTGGGCTTGTGTGCCACTCCTGACTCCTGTGTGCGTCATCTCTCACTCAGTGGGCCCTAGAAAGCCTATTTTTTGTTTTATTTGTTTTCTAAATTCTCCCTGAAAAAATCATTTTATTTTATTTGGTTTCTAAATTATTCCTGAAAAAATCATTTTTTTTGTATTTTTTTTTTCTAAAGTCTCCCTGAAACAAAAAAAAAAAAAATCAAATCAGTGGGAGATTAATATTGCCCTTTCTGCTTGTGTGCCAGTCTTGACTCCTGGGTGTGCCATCTCTCTCTCTCCAATTGTGGGCCATAGAAAGCCTATTAATTTTTTTGCTTGATTTGGGTTCCAAAATCTACCTGAAAAAATCACTAAATCAATCAGTGGGAGATAAATATTGGCCTCTGGGCTTGTGTGCCACTCCTGACTCCTGTGTGCGTCCTCTCTCACTCAGTGGGCCATAGAAAGCCTATTTTTTTTTTATTTGTTTTCTAAATTCTCCCTGAAACAATCATTTCATTTTATTTGGTTTATAAATTCATCCTTAAAAAATCATTTTTTTTAATTATTTTTTTTTTCTAAAGTCTCCCTGTTAAAAAAAAAACAACAAATCAGTGGGAGATTAATATTTACATTTGCGCTTCAGTGACAGTCCTGCGTGTGTGGCATCTCTCTCATTTGTTGCCACCAACAACAGAGTGTGTAACATTGTGCCTGATTTTCGTTGTGGTCTCACCCACCTGTAAAGGGGTAGCTAAATCATACTGAAGTTATAGCTCACCGTGTAAGTTATGTGACAGCAACAAATACCGTTAGTTTGGTAACGTTTTTAAAAAAATGAGGAAGTCTGGTGGAAGAGGTCGTGGCCGGGGGCGTTCATTGTCAGCTGGTAATGAGGGTAGTGGTAGTGGTGGAGCATCAGGTGGTCGTGGGAAAAAAAATATTGCACCTAAGTCTGGAGCTGTGGAACCAGGTTCGTCGTCTGGCTACACAAGGCCTCGAACGCTCCTTTTTCTGGGAGTAGGAAAACCGCTTTTAAAGCCGGAGCAGCAAGAGCAAGTTTTGGCTTATCTTGCTGACTCAGCCTCTAGCTCTTTTGCCTCCTCTCGTGAAACTGGTAAAAGTAAAAGCAGCGCGTCGTTAGTGGATGTTCACGGTCAGGGACAAGTCGCTTCCTTGTCCTCTTCAGCAAAAACAACAACAGAGAAGAATGCAGCAGGCGACACAACGGGTTACTCCATGGAGCTCTTTACACATACCGTCCCTGGCTTAGAAAGTGAAGCAGTTAACAGTCCATGCCCATTACAAGTTGAATCTGACATGGAGTGCACTGATGCACAGCCACAGCCAGACTACTATGCTGGTCCTTTGACTCAGACCACAACATTGCCCTCGCAGGGTGCTGATCAAGAATCAGACCCTGATGAGACTATGTTGCCCCATCACGAACGCTATACCACCGACCGACACGGTGACACAGACGAAGTTGCACACGAGCTACAAGAAGAGGTAATAGATGACCCAGTTCTTGACCCCGATTGGCAGCCATTGGGGGAACAGGGTGCAGGCGGCAGCAGTTCTGAAGCGGAGGAGGAGGGGCCGCAGCAGGCATCAACATCGCAACAGGTTCCATCTGCCCGGCCCGTATCTTGCCCAAAACGCGTGGCAAAGTCAAAACCTGTTAGAGGACAGCGTGGCCATCCGGTTAAAGCTCAGTCTGCAATGCCTGAAAAGGTATCCGATGCTAGAAAGAGTGCAGTCTGGCATTTTTTTAAACAACATCCAATTGATCAGCGCAAAGTCATCTGTCAAAAATGTTCAACTACCTTAAGCAGAGGGCAGAATCTGAAAAGTCTCAATACAAGTTGCATGCATAGACATTTAACCACCATGCATTTGCAAGCTTGGACTAACTATCAAACGTCCCTTAAGGTTGTAGCACCCTCGGCCAATGAAGCTAGTCATCAACGCAACATCCCTTCCGGCAGTGTAGGGCCACCATTTTCTGCACCACCTGCAGTATCTGTGCAGGTTTCTTTGCCAGGCCAAAGCAGTCAGGGTCAGGGAATCACCAGTTTCATAGTAGGAAACACTGCATCTAGGGCACCGGCGGCAACAATACCATCTCCCACCGTCTCTCAGTCTGCCATGTCCACCGGCACCCCCGCTAGTTCCACGATCTCCAGCTCTCCAGTCCAGCTCACCCTACATGAGACTATGGTTAGAAAAAGGAAGTACTTAGCCTCGCATCCGCGTACACAGGGTTTGAACGCCCACATAGCTAGACTAATCTCGTTAGAGATGATGCCCTACCGGTTAGTTGAAAGCGAAGCTTTCAAAGCCCTGATGGACTACGCTGTACCACGCTACGAGCTACCCAGTCGACACTTTTTTTCCAGAAAAGCCATCCCAGCCCTCCACCAGCATGTTAAAGAGCGCATCGTCCATGCACTCAGGCAATGTGTGAGCACAAAGGTGCACCTGACAACAGATGCATGGACCAGTAGGCATGGCCAGGGACGTTACGTGTCCATCACGGCCCACTGGGTAAATGTGGAGGATGCAGGGTCCACAGGGGACAGCAAGTTTGGGACAGTTCTGCCTAGCCCACGGTCTAGGAAACAGTTGGCTGTAGCCGTTCGCACCCCCTCCTCCTCCTCCTCGTCCTCCTGCAGAAGCGAGACCTCGTCCACAGACCGCAGTCGCACAACCACTCCATCCGCAGCTGCCACTGTTGCACACCAGGTCTCCCATTATGGGGCAGCTACTGGCAAACGTCAGCAGGCTGTATTGGCTATGAAGTGTTTGGGCGACAACAGACACACCGCTGAAGTTCTGTCCGAGTTCTTGCAGAAAGAAACGCAGTCGTGGCTGGGCACTGTAGATCTTGAGGCAGGCAAGGTAGTGAGTGATAACGGAAGGAATTTCATGGCTGCCATCTCCCTTTCCCAACTGAAACACATTCCTTGCCTGGCTCACACCTTAAACCTGGTGGTGCAGTGCTTCCTGAAAAGTTATCCGGGGTTATCCGACCTGCTCCTCAAAGTGCGTGGACTTTGCTCACATATCCGCCGTTCGCCCGTACACTCCAGCCGTATGCAGACCTATCAGCGTTCTTTGAACCTTCCCCAGCATCGCCTAATCATAGACGTTGCAACAAGGTGGAACTCAACACTGCACATGCTTCAGAGACTGTGTGAACAGGAGCGGGCTGTTATGTTTTTGTGGGAGGATACACATACACGGGCAGGCAGTAGGATGGCAGACATGGAGTTGTCAGGTGTGCAGTGGTCGAAGATTCAAGACATGTGTCAAGTCCTTCAGTGTTTTGAGGAATGCACACGGCTGGTTAGTGCAGACAACGCAATAATAAGCATGAGCATCCCCCTAATGCGTCTGCTGATGCAAAGTTTGACGCACATAAAGGATCAGGCGTCTGCAGCTGAGGAAGAGGAAAGCCTTGATGACAGTCAGCCATTGTCTGGCCAGGGCAGTGTACAGGACGAGGTAGCGGGCGAACAGGAGGAGGAGGACGAGGAGGATGATGGGGATGATTATATTTTTAATGAGGAAGCTTTTCCGGGGCCACTGGAAATTGGTGGCGCGGCAAGGCCGGGTTCTGGTTTTTGGAGGGACACAAGTGACGTGGATTTGCCTGAAACTGCCCCTCAACCAAGCACAACCACAGATTTGAGAACTGGAACTTTGGGCCACATGGCGGATTATGCCGTACGTATCCTCAAAAGGGACACACGCATAACAAAAATGATGAACGATGACGATTACTGGTTGGCCTGCCTCCTTGATCCTCGCTATAAAGGCAAATTGCAAAATATAATGCCACATGAGAACTTGGAACTAATATTAGCAACCAAACAATCAACTCTTATTGACCGTTTGCTTCTGGCATTCCCTGCACACAGCGCCCGTGATCGTTCTAACACGAGCTGCAGGGGCCAGCAGACCAGAGGTGTTAGAGGGGCAGAAATCAGAAGTGGCGTTGGCCAGAGGGGTTTTCTGACCAGGTTGTGGAGTGATTTTGCTATGACCGCAGACAGGACAGGTACTGCAGCATCAATTCAAAGTGACAGGAGACAACATTTGTCCAGTATGGTTACTAACTATTTTTCATCCCTTATCGACGTTCTCCCTCAACCGTCATTCCCATTTGATTACTGGGCATCAAAATTAGACACCTGGCCAGAATTGGCAGAATATGCATTGCAGGAGCTTGCTTGCCCGGCAGCTAGTGTCCTATCAGAAAGAGTATTCAGTGCTGCAGGTTCAATACTAACAGAAAAAAGGACTCGTCTGGCTACCCAAAATGTAGATGATCTAACCTTCATTAAAATGAACCACAACTGGATTTCGAAATCTTTTGCCCCACCTTGCCCGGCTGACACCTAGCTTTCCTATGTAAAGGTCTTGCCTGTGGACTATTCTGAACGACTTTTCCAATCTCGTAATTTGCAGCACCTGATTGTCCAGCATCCGACATGTTAACACCTCCCTAAATGGCCAAAGTCCCCACACAGGGCCGTGGTATCGCCACTTGGCGCCAGCACCCGTGAGAGTACTGTTTGTCTGAAGAGGTGGGTGTGCCCGCTTTTGGTCGACGGCACTGCCACTAGGTCCCTCATAGTACAATAAAGTGTCTGGCGGTGGTGGTGCGCACCCAACGTCAGACACACCGTTGTAATATGAGGGGCCCTGGGCCTGTACCGCCGGCCACAAGACAGTCCCCCCCCCCCAGGTCAAACAGTGCTCTACCACTTGCAAAATTTTCTCTCACAGCTCCACCAATGTTTAGTCTATGCGCTGACATCCTTCAATGCCTGGCACTGTCAATACCATTGTATTGACATTTTTCTTATGTTAGGCCTTCGAAGCCTGTCTGCGGTCACTCCTTCCACTAGGCCTCCACTGACCTGTCTACTGCTGCCCGTGTTCCCCTGGAACCAATTTTAAATTGCCTACAGCCAGCCCAATTTATTATGTTAGGGCTTCGAAGCCTGTCTGCGGTCCCTCCTTCCACTAGGCCTCCACTGACCTGTCTACTGCCGCCCGTGTTCCCCTGGAACCAATTTTAAATTGCCTACAGCCCAATTTTTGTTATGTTAGGCCTTCGAAGCCTGTCTGCGGCCCGTTCTTTCCACTACTACTACACTGACCTGGCTACTGCCGCCCGTGTTCCCCTGGAACCAATTTTAAATTGCCTACAGCCAGCCCAATTTATTATGTTAGGGCTTCGAAGCCTGTCTGCGGTCCCTCCTTCCACTAGGCCTCCACTGACCTGTCTACTGCCGCCCGTGTTCCCCTGGAACCAATTTTAAATTGCCTACAGCCAGCCCAATTTATTATGTTAGGGCTTCGAAGCCTGTCTGCGGTCCCTCCTTCCACTAGGCCTCCACTGACCTGTCTACTGCCGCCCGTGTTCCCCTGGAACCAATTTTAAATTGCCTACAGCCCAATTTTTGTTATGTTAGGCCTTCGAAGCCTGTCTGCGGCCCGTTCTTTCCACTACTACTACACTGACCTGGCTACTGCCGCCCGTGTTCCCCTGGAACCAATTTTAAATTGCCTACAGCCAGCCCAATTTATTATGTTAGGGCTTCGAAGCCTGTCTGCGGTCCCTCCTTCCACTAGGCCTCCACTGACCTGTCTACTGCTGCCCGGGTTCCCCTGGAACCAATTTTAAATTGCCTACAGCCAGCCCAATTTATTATGTTAGGGCTTCGAAGCCTGTCTGCGGTCCCTCCTTCCACTAGGCCTCCACTGACCTGTCTACTGCTGTCCGTGTTCCCCTGGAACCAATTTTAAATTGCCTACAGCCAGCCCAATTTTTTATGTTAGGGCTTCGAAGCCTGTCTGCGGTCCCTCCTTCCACTAGGCCTCCACTGACCTGTCTACTGCTGCCCGTGTACCCCTTGAACCAACATCAGAAAATATAAAAATAAGTATTTTGCTTATAAAAAAGAAAATACTGGAGAGATATCAAATGCAGACATTTTAACATTAAAAACAAACACATACAACAAAAATCTGGTACAGTACTAAAAATGGCCACCAGCTACAATAACTTTCTCCTGCAAGTAGTTAACTGAAAGTTTTTTTCAATTTAAAACACAGATATGGCATCCACCGAGTGTTGTCCTGTCGCGTCTTCTTTATATTATTGCCAAGAAGATGCAAAACAATGAAAATAATAAAATCATTATTTACCAAAAAAATAGAGTAAGTTAAAACCACATTGCAAATAAACATTCATTACAAGTAAAGAAGCAGGGCGCATCCGAGGGTGAGTATATACCTAATAAGAATATAATCACCCTCGGACGCGCCCTGCTTCTTTCCGACAGCCTTCCTTCCTAAGAATCAGCCCTTCCGTGGTGTAGAGAGAGGGTGTGTTACACTCCAAGGTGTTCCCCAGGTTGCCTTTCCTGAGCTTCGATCTTCATGCTCTCGTTTAGTAGTTGTCGGAAAGTAGGCTGCATTAGGCCTACAAATTGGGTATGGGGTGGAGAGAGATGGTGTGTTACACTCCAAGGTGTTCCCCAGGTTTCCTTGCCATTGCTTCGGTCTTCCGACTCTCGTTTAGTAGTTGTAGAAAACTACACTGCATTAGGCCTACAAAATGGGTATCGGGTGGAGAGAGATGGTGTGTTACACTCCAAGGTGTTCCCCAGGTTTCCTTGCCATTGCTTTGGTCTTCCGACTCTCGTTTAGTAGTTGTAGAAAACTACACTGCATTAGGCCTACAAAATGGGTATCGGGTGGAGAGAGATGGTGTGTTACACTCCAAGGTGTTCCCCAGGTTTCCTTGCCATTGCTTCGGTCTTCCGACTCTCGTTTAGTAGTTGTAGAAAACTACACTGCATTAGGCCTACAAATTGGGTATCGGGTGGAGAGAGATGGTGTGTTACACTCCAAGGTGTTCCCCAGGTTTCCTTGCCATTGCTTCGGTCTTCCGACTCTCGTTTAGTAGTTGTAGAAAACTACACTGCATTAGGCCTACAAAATGGGTATCGGGTGGAGAGAGATGGTGTGTTACACTCCAAGGTGTTCCCCAGGTTTCCTTGCCATTGCTTCGGTCTTCCGACTCTTGTTTAGTAGTTGTAGAAAACTACACTGCATTAGGCCTACAAATTGGGTATCGGGTGGAGAGAGATGGTGTGTTACACTCCAAGGTGTTCTCCAGGTTGCCTTTCCTGAGCTTCTATCTTCAGGCTCTCGTTAAATTGTGGTTAAATGGAACAACTGCATTTGGCGTACTAGTTGGTTTGGGGACTACTAACAGTGTCTGCCGCTCCTTGCTGTTCTCCTGGTTTCCTGTCCTGAAATTCCGTTTTCAGGCGCTCGTTAAGTAGTTGTTAATGTTAGACTGCATTTGGCCTACTAGTTGGGTTGGGGCCTACTATCGGTGTCTGCCTCTCATTCCAGTTGTCCTCCACTGCAATGCCCCCTGGTTATTCCTGTGTTACCAATTTTGAACTGCATTTAGCCAACTTTATTCTTTGGGCCTATATCTGTGTTTCCTCCTCATCCTGCCCATTGCCCAGCCAGTGATAGATGAGTCTGCTGGTACATTGACCCATAACGCAACATTCCCCGTGCACGCTACACAACAACATTGTGACCCTGCTGAAAGTCAGGTTGCTCTTCCCGCATACCATACCACCTTACACGGGGACAAAGAGGAAGGTGCAGATGAAAGTGCAGGTTCCTTCATCAGGTGGGGGGAGGAATACTAGTTGGCGACGTCACTGGCACAGGGCCTCTCATAGTACGCACAAGTGTTGCTGCCGGTGGGAGGCGCCCCCGCCGTGCAAACACACCGCTGTACTTTGAGGGGCCCTGTGCCAGTGCCAATGCCAACGAGTGGGCCCCCCCTGCTTGCTCTGGTTCACAGCACTTGCAAAGTTGAAATACTTACCTCTCCCTGCTCCACTGCCGTGACGTGGTCCAGATTTCCTGGGCCCACTAATTACTTGAACCAGCCCTACCCACCACAACTTTAGCCAAATGACCCCCAATTTCAAATGCCTTCCAATTATTATAAGGTAAATTACGCTTGACAAGCTTCATTAAGAAGAATGGATGGTTTTGACATTAAAATGGGCACTCTAGGTGTTTTCCTGGCCCCCACTCACTGCCGACTATGCTGCCCCATTGACTTGCATTGGGTTTCGTGTTTCGGTCGATCCCGACTTTACGTCATAATCGGCCGATTTCACTCGACCCGACTTTTGAGATAGTCGGGTTTCGCGAAACCCGGCTCGACTCTAAAAAGGTCAAGGTCGCTCAACTCTAGTCCCAACATTTTACTTGACTCCAAAAAAAATAAAGAAATCAGGAACCCACCAGGACACCCTATAGTGTCTGGAATAGACAGTATGAGTGAGGGAGTGTGTCACTTTATTGCCGTCTATCTTCAACAATGTGTGGAAACTCTGCCCTCCTTTATTAATGACACCACAGACATACTAAAATGACTGAACGATGTACAACTGGAACAAAAAAATATTTAGAATTGAGAGTCCTCAGTGTTTGATACCTTTTAATGGCTAACTGAAAAGATGGTAACAAATTGCAAGCTTTCGAGACTACACAGGTCTCTTCATCAGGCAAAGACTAAAACAAATTCTGAAGAATCACATATTTACGCACAACATAGCACAGAGAAAAAAAAAGGGGGAAAAAATATGGATAAGACATGGTGACATGAAGCAGAATTACCATGAGTGATAAACAGTTATGTCCATAAATATTGGGCCAGCACTTAGATAAGGAATGTTTTATTGTCCTCTGATTAGGGTCTCTGATGTGATGACCCCTCATAGTCTGAGAGGCAAGTTCCTTAGTTGATGTAAAAATACATAAATCCGTGCGACACATTCATTCCTTCAGTGAGAGTGTCAAAGGTCATCAGTTCATATTCCCAGACTCTTCTGTCTCTTCTGAGATTTAAAGCTACCTTTTAACACAAGTAATTTCATGTTTATTTTTCTATCTACTGGCTAACACGGTAACAAGATATATATTTTTCCTGTATCCAACTGGAACAAGACATGTTCCTAGTCGTATGTGACATTGAGTCACCACGTCCATCCATCACAACCATGGAATCGCGCCATCGAAGTCCTTCCTTAGCATGACCAATTTAGATAATGATCTAGTCCATTTTATTATTGAACTTTTGCATTTTTCTTTGACCCATAATTTCTTTACCTTTAGGGTATGTGCACACGTCAGGATTTTTTCCTGACCAAATCCTGAGAATTCTGACAGAAATCCGCATTTTTTTTTGCGCGGATTTCTCGCGGAATTTGTGCGTTTTTTGCGCGGATTTTGTGCGGATTTTTGCGGAATTTTTGCGGATTTTTTTTTTTTTTCCGGAATGTCCTTTTGGCTTAGAAATCCGCAAAAATTCCGCAAAAAGATAGAGCATGTCCGGATTTTTGGCGGTATGCATTTTTTTTGCGGAAAAAAACGCATACATCTGCACAAAAAATGCGGAATGCATTCTAAATGATAGGATGCATAATTTTAGCGTTTTTTATGCAGAATTATAGCGTTTTTATAGCGAAATTCTGCAAAAAAACGCTAAAAATCCTGACGTGTGCATATACCCTAAAGGACAGATTTTTCTTACAGCTCCAGGGAACTGCAATGGGGGCAACTTATGCACCTTCATATGCCAATTTGTTCCTGGGGCTGTGGGAAAGAAAAGTGGTTTGTAATTTGGAGTGGTTGAAAATTTATATATTTTATCATATTATTGATTAATATTTTTTATTTTGAAAGTTGGATAAAGGGAGTGATTTTCACTTTTATTTAATATATAAAACTAGATTGTGGCCCGATTCTAACGCATCGGGAATTCTAGAATATGCATGTCCCCGTAGTCAGGGCCGTATTTAGAGTTTCTGCTGCCCCCCTTTGGTGAGTATGACACTATCGGCAGTGACTTTGGCAATAATCGCTGATGTGAAAGTTGCCTTTTGCAGCAGATCTGGAAGTTTTTCCGCATCTGCCACGTAACGGATCACTTACAGCAACACTGCGTTCGGCCTCATACATTCCTTATGGGACTTGCGGACATGTGCGGCACTTGTGGTTTTCCCGCGATCCGGCAAATGTGGTACTTGCAGCAATAGAAAAAAAATGCTGCTAGCATTGGATTTTTGTATCACCACAAGTGCAAAACCGCAATTTCTGCACATGTCCACAAGTAGCCATCACTACCTGTCCCTGCACCTTGCTAACTCATCCCTCCCCATCCCTCTATGACCTAAAACTACACTATAAAGCTTTAGAAAAACAATTAACTGACATATTATTTTTTATTATTATACATTTTTATAGCGCCATTTATTCCATGGCGCTTTACATGTGAATACGGGGCAAATATAGACAAATACATTAAACATGAGCAGATAACAAGGCACACGAGTACATAAGGAGGGAGGACCCTGCCCGCGAGGGCTCACAGTCTGCAGGGGGTGGGTGAGGATACACTAGGAGAGGGAAGAGCTGGCTGTGCGGCTGTTCAGTAGGTTGAGGATCACTGCAGGCTGTAGGCTTGTCGGAAGAGATGAGTCTTCAGGTTCTTTTTGAAGGTTTCTATGGTAGGCGCAAGTCTGATGTGTTGGGGTAGAGAGTTCCAGAGTATGGGGGAAGCACGGGAGAAGTCTTGGATGCGGTTATGGGAAGAAGAGATGAGAGGGGAGTAGAGAAGGAGGTCTTGGGAGGATCGGAGGTCGCGTGTAGGTAGGTACCGGGAGACCATGTCACAGATGTATGGAGGAGACAGGTTGTGGATGGCTTTGTACGTCAGTGTGAGGGTTTTGAACTGGAGTCTCTGGGCGATAGGAAGCCAGTGAAGGGCTTGACACAGGGGAGAGGCTGGGGAATAGCGGGGGGACAGGTGGATTAGTCGGGCAGCAGAGTGTAGGATGGATTGGAGTGGTGCCAGAGTGCTAGAGGGGAGTCCAGAGAGTAGGAGGTTGCAGTAGTCGAGGCGGGAGATGATAAGGGCATGCACTAGCGTTTTTGCAGTGTTGCGGTCAAGGAAAGCACGGATCCGGGAAATATTTTTGAGTTTGAGACGACAGGAGGAGGCAAGGGCTTGGATATGTGGCTTGAAAGAGAGGGCAGAGTCGAGGATCACCTCGAGGCACCGGGCGTGTGGGACTGGGGATAGTGAGCAGCCATTGACATTGATGGATAGGTCTGGTGGAGGGGTAGAGTGAGATGGGGGAAAGATGATGAATTCTGTTTTGTCCATGTTCAGTTGTAGAAAGCGAGCAGAAAAGAAGGCTGAAATGGCAGACAGACAGTGCGGGATTTTGGTAAGCAAGGAGGAGAGGTCAGGTCCGGAGAGGTAGATCTGCGTGTCGTCAGCGTAGAGATGGTACTGCATACCGTGGGATTCTATGAGCTGTCCCAGGCTGAAAGTGTAGATGGAGAAGAGTAGGGGTCCTAGAACAGAGCCTTGAGGAACACCGACTGACAAGGGGCGAAGTGAGGAGGTGGTGTGGGGGAGGGAGACACTGAATGTTTGGTCTGTCAGATATGACGAGATCCAGGAAAGGGCCAAGTCTGTGATGCCAAGGGATGAGAGGATTTGTAGCAAAAGGGAGTGGTCTACAGTGTCAAAGGCAGAAGACAAGTCCAGGAGAAGGAGGACAGAGTAGTGTCGCTTGCTCCTGGCAGTTAGTAGGTCATTGGTGACTTTAGTTAGGGCAGTTTCAGTTGAGTGATGGGAACGGAAGCCTGATTGTAACCGATCAAAGAGGGAGCAGGAGGAGAAGTGGGAGGACAGTTCAAGATGGACGTGTTGCTCCAGCAATTTGGAGGCATAAGGGAGAAGAGATATTGGGCGATAGCTAGACACAGAGGATGGGTCGAGGGAGGGCTTTTTGAGGATGGGTGTGATCTTGGCATGCTTGAAGGATGAGGGAAAGACACCTGTTGTGAGTGAGAGGTTGAAGAGGTGCGTTAGGGTTGGGATGAAGACCGTGGAAAGGTTAGGGATGAGGTGGGATGGGAGCGGGTCAAGCGTGCAGGTGGTGAGGTGTGATCTTGACAGGAGGGTGGAGAGCTGATCTTCTGTCATGGTGGAGAAGCTGGTTTTGGAGGAGCAGGGTTGAGCAGCTAAGAGGGGCAGTGGGCGCTGTGGGCCAAAGCTTTCTCTGATCGTATCGATCTTCTGTTTAAAGAAAGAGGCGAAGTCATCAGCAGAAATGAGGGGGGAGGGAGGAGGTGCGGGGGGACGGAGTAGAGAATTGAAAGTGTTGAAAAGCTGTTTAGGGTTGTGGGACAGGGAGGATATGAGGGATGAGAAGTAAGTTTGTTTTGCGGCAGTGAGCGCAGACTTGAAGCTGGCGAGGGACTGCTTGTATGCAGTGAAGTGGTCGGCAGATTGGGATCGCTTCCATCTCCGCTCAGCAATCCTGGAAGCCCGTCTCAATTCTTTGATATAACATATTCCTATGATAATGAAGCTGCAGGCTACGGCGTAGACTGGGACGGGCAGTCTCCTGGTCTACATTCTCCCTGGGCACACCCTCAGTCCCTGCCTCACTGCCTGTGCACAGACCTCCCCCCACCGGACCCGGTAATCACCGCTCACAGTGGCATACCGGCAGAGGTGTATTTAGGTTTTCTGGCACCAGGAGCAAGAATTCATTTTGGTGCCCCCCCTCCGCCAAGGACATATGCGATTTGCACACTCAGTCATGTACCCACGAGCCGCTCTCCCTAATGCTCTCAATATTCAGTGAAAACTGAGAGAAGCAGAAGAGAAGCTCGTTGTCACAGGACCACAAGTATGAAAGTCGCATATGAGTGAAGTGTCCATGTGACGACTACTGGAACCTGCAGAGCTGAATCCTGACATCGCAGCTTCTGAATTCTCACAACGCATGCACTGGACACTCTTAGGATTCTCCCTTGCCGGTGGACAGTCATGTCAGCACAAGCTGTGATTTGTATACTTCTGACCACATTCCGCCTAGACGTGCCCGGCCTCACTCAGTTCATTTTCATTGACTGAGGCCACACATGTCTAGTAAGCACGTGACCGCATGTATGTAAATCACCAGCACGAGAGAATCCTGACAGCGTGCAGTGTGCACTGTGAGAAGTCTGCAGTCACAAAAAATGACTGCAGCCTCATCACAAACCTGGACATCCCCTTTAATGCTCCTAACATAAATAAAAACATGAGTTAGTCAGTATCACAAATAACATTTACATCCAGGTACCTTATAGATGAAGTCGTCTCTGGAGCCGTTCTCCTTTTCTTCATCTTGTCCAGACCCCATGATGAGTTTTCTCATCCACAGCCGTCTCTGCAGACCTCCATCTTCTCCACTCTTTTGCAGAAAATCTTGACATGACGCCCAGATACAAGTGTCTTTATAATGCTCCTGAATAAAAAATTGCCCCTCATTATATTGTCTGCATAAAATATGACCCCCACACTGTCCCTCTTATGGTGCATGCTCTTCACACTGACCTCCCCTTTCCATACCGGCCCCCTCTTCACACTGTCCTCTTACAATGTGTCCCCCCTATAGGGCCCAGTATTTATACTCCATATTTCTACTCCATCCTCCCACCCTGCGTCCATGGCTCCCCCATCCTTCGTGCATGGCTCCTCCATCCTCTTCCCCTGCGTGCATGGCTCCCCCATCCTCCCACCCTGCGTGCATGGTTCCCCCATCCTCCCACCCTGCGTGCATGGCTCCCCCATCCTCCCACCCTGCGTCCATGGCTCCCCCATCCTCCCACCCTGCGTCCATGGCTCCCCCATCCTCTCACCCTGCGTCCATGGCTCCCCCATCCTCCCACCCTGCGTTCATGGCTCCCCCATCCTCTCACCCTGCGTCCATGGCTCCCCCATCCTCTCACCCTGCGTCCATGGCTCCCCCATCCTCTCACCCTGCGTCCATGGCTCCCCCATCCTCTCACCCTGCGTCCATGGCTCCCCCATCCTCTCACCCTGCGTCCATGGCTCCCCCATCCTCTCACCCTGCGTCCATGGCTCCCCCATCCTCTCACCCTGCGTCCATGGCTCCCCCATCCTCTCACCCTGCGTCCATGGCTCCCCCATCCTCTCACCCTGCGTCCATGACTCCCCCATCCTCTCACCCTGCGTCCATGGCTCCCCCATCCTCTCACCCTGCGTCCATGGCTCCCCCATCCTCTCACCCTGCGTCCATGGCTCCCCCATCCTCACACCCTGCGTCCATGGCTCCCCCATCCTCTCACCCTGCGTCCATGGCTCCCCCATCCTGGCACCCTGCGTCCATGGCTCCCCCATCCTCCTCCCCTGCGTCCATGGCTCCCCCATCCTCTTCCCTGACATATATACAAGACTCATATCTATATACTCAGGACATATACACACACAGGACACACATATATACAAGACACATATCTATATACTCAGAACACACATATATACAGGACACATATATCCATATACTCAGGGCATATATACACAGGACACACACATATATATATAGGACACATATCTATAGACTCAGGACATATATACACACACAGGACACATATATACAGGACACATATACACACATTTATACAGGACACATATCTATATACTCAGGACACACACATATCTATTTATTAAGGACATATATGCATAGGAGACACATACATACATGACACATCTATATATTCAGGACATATATATATACATATATATATATATATATATATATATACACACATACAGGACACATCTATATACTCAGGACATATATACAGAGGACACACATACATACATGACACATATATCTAATCTATATACTCAGGACATATATACACACACACAGGACACACACACATATATATATATATATATATACAGGACACATATATCTATATACTCAGGACATATATACAGAGGACACACATATATATACAGAGAGGTGCAGGTGCCTGGATCCCACGTTCCTTATCTCTGTGACCCGGTGACCCGCTGCCTCCTCCTCTCACACCCGCAGGGTGGCGCCTCCTGCCGGTAATGATGTGGGCCACTGAGGAGCGCAGACATATGGAGACATATGGAGCTGCCGGCCGGGCTCCCAGCTCCTGTCCCCGGGGAGGACGCAGCGTCACTGCCGGATCTGGACGCGAGGAGAAGCTGCTGAGCGCCCTGCACACTGCACACCCAATACCTTCAGCTGCGGGTGTATGTGAGTGACCAGAGATCGCGACAGCCCCCCGCACACTGCGGACAGAGCCTACAGGTGCCCGAGATCACTCTCAGCTCACCCCAAGGTGTAACCAATATATACCACACCCTCATAATATAACCCTCTACTATATACCCCACCCCCACTATACACCCGACCCCCCACTATATAACCCTGGCTGTCATACTCACCTTTCTCTCACAGCACGGCGCAGAACTTCCCGGCATCTCTAGTCTGCAGCGTCTTCCTTCCTGTATGAGCGGCCACGTGGTACCGCTAATTAAGGTGATGAATATGCGCATATTCATCACCTTTAATGAGCGGTACCACGTGACCGCTGAAGACAGGACACTGAGACGGAGTTGCAGCCATCGCTGGAGTAAGGTGAGTATGACGTCTTCAGGGAGGGCGGGGGAGGGAGGCAGGAGGGTGGGCGGGCACTTGACCCCGGACTTTTATAAAAAAAAAAAAAGATAAAAAAAAATAAACCTTGCTCAAGTGCGCAAGTGCCTAGTGGCAAATACGGCCCTGCCCGTAGTATATGGACAATGATGATTCCAGAATTCGCGGCAGACTGTGCCCGTCGCTGATTGGTCGAGGCAACCTTTATGACATCATCGTCGCCATGGCAACCATTATGACATCATCGTCGCTGTGCCCGTTGCTGATTGGTCGAGGCCTGGCGGCCTCGACCAATCGGAGACACGGGATTTCTACGTTGATACTGTGCCCGTCGCTGATTGGTCAAGGCCTGGCGGCCTCGACCAATCGGAGATGCGGGATTTCCAGGACAGACAGACAGACAGACAGAAAGACAGACAGACAGACAGACAGATGGAAAAACCCTTAGGCAATTATATATATAGATAGCAGATTATGTTTGAACCAATTTAATCCTATGGTTTCGTTCTCATTTGCATTTTTTTTTTCCTGCTCGGATCGTATCGTGATCAGTCAGGAAAAAAATTGCTATTGCATGCTGAATTTGGATCATACACATCCATATAAGTCTATGGGTGCATGTGAAACATTGCACTGCACTCGTATATCGGAGGAGATGGAGAAATTAATTTCTCTGTCTCCTCTGCAGCTGTGCTCTGATTAGTAGCATACCGCATCCAATGCTCCTGCATCGGATGAGATACTCTAGTGGGACCCCGGCGTTACAGTCGAATGCAGACTAGCTGCTGTTTCTGATTCTCTCAATGTTCAGTGAAAAACGGCAGCCCCTGCTTAATTGAGAGAAGCAATGTGAGGAGTTAGTTGGCACATGACCGTAAGTATGACCATAAGTATGAAAATCACAAATGAATGGTGACCGCTGGATCCAGCAAAGTCAAATCCTGACAGTGAGTGTATTACACACTGTTCTGATTTGGCATGATTTGGTGTGCTACAGTGCATAATTTTAATGCTCCTAACATAGATACAGATACAGATGGCACAATATTTTATTAACATAGTCATGCATAGCGTTCTCTGACAAGTTATGGATTGTTATCTGAGTACAGGATCAGAACCAACAAAAGAACATTAATATAGCACCAAAACCATCACGAGTACATGCATACAGCACCATGCTTAGTACAGCGATCAATTACAATGTATGGTCAGCCTCATATACAATTGTATCAAATGGACAAATTAACCTACACCTCTCAGTACATTCTTAACAATGGAAAGGCGATATTGGGTTAATTGGGAGTTGTTGTTAAAACCAATATCAGTCTACTGACCATAAAGGAACTGGAGACGTAGTCAATATCACAAATAAACATAACCACATTCCACTCTCTTCTTCTGCATATACTGTCTCCTCACATATTCCTAGCCCCCTCTGCTCATACTGTCTCCTCACACATTCCCAGCCCAGCTGCCCATACTGTCTCATCACACCTTCCTAGCCCCCTCTGCTCATACTGTCTCCTCACACATTCCCAGCCCAGCTGCCCATACTGTCTCATCACACCTTCCTAGCCCCCTCTGCTCATACTGTCTCCTCACACATTCCCAGCCCAGCTGCCCATATTGTCTTCTCACAAATTCCACCCTCCTGCCCATACTTACCATACTCACTTTACCATTGAACACATCCTCTGCAGCGCAGGACTAATGCCAACAGTGTAATCAGCTGACCTGATCACACTGCTGATGTTCCCCTAACCCAGAAGTACTGGCAGACAGAGCTTCAATTGTACTCGCGTCCGAAAGACACAAGTAAAAGTGAATGATACAAGCTGGTGTTTTACACCTTCTCAAAAGCAGCTGTCAGCTGAAGTGCTGTATTGGAGAACAGCTGAATCCCACTCTTGGGGGGTGGCAAAACTGCCTGGAAGACACCTTTGACCACTATATCAGACTGACGGCGCCACCTGCCAACTGCGTCTGAGGCAAATACCCAGCCTGCCTCCCTCAGATACGACTTTGACTGACGACCATATATATATACATTTCTAAGCGACTTGGAATGTGTATTTAAACTTTTGACTTCAACTGTAAGTGAAAACTGCATAAAATAATGCTCAATGCTTCCATCTTACAACTCAAAAACTGGAAGCAACCAGATGATCGATTCAAAATGATTTCCATTGCTTTGGTACATCTCTTTTTCCATACCAAGATACTCCTTCTTAGAACATCATGCTTTGGAGAACCTTATAATAATAGCAATAATCTACTCACATGAATTTATGCAATATTAAAATAATGTCTAATATTACACCATATTGTAAGCTATGTTATCTATGATATATGAAACAACCAGCTTCTTTATAGTCAACCTCTAGATAAACTATTTCTCATACAAAGAATAATATTCTAATGAACTTTATTATGTTTTGCTAAGCTTTTCATAAGTAGAGTATGTATTAATAAATGGTAACCTAACAACAACAGCGCTAAGCGAAAAATAAATAAATCTCGGTATAATACACAGGACCCAAGAGAAAAATCTCAGCAGGAAAGCGTCTCTGTGCTGAATGACCCGAGATCTATAAATCTTTTTTAAATCAGTCTGAGTGGTGTGAGTGTTGGGGCTGCACTGCCAGAAATAGCTCTCTTCCTGCAAGATGTTGAAAAGATTACAGCTGCAGAAGAGAAGGGGGGTGGAAGAAACTGGCTGTTAAAGGTAACTAATAAAAGTCCCATTTTGTTGGAAGGCTACAGGAAGTAGAAGCAGCTTTGGCACACGTGTCTATGGTGCTAAATTAACTGTTAACACAAATAATCAAAGTGCAAGGCCCATCAAGGAGCTGGCGCCAGTGAAACGAGGGAGAGGCTAGGTCAGCACTACCTCCCGAGCCAGCAGAGCAGGTGGAGACCAACCAGGGACTCGACAGGATGGAAGTGCTTACAAAATACATTGACCAACAGACAGAGGAAAACACCACTGCTCCATGCTTTCCAGCTATTGTATGCTCAACAGTAGACTTGTTTTCTGCTTCTGTTTGTGTGTGGGGGTTATTTTTTATGTCTGCTGATGTCATGATTTCAAAATGACAGGATAAGTAGATAATTGTTCCTTTTTAGGCAATATTTGTGTGCAATCCCAGTATTGGTCAGCTACCCTTGACCCATAATACTACCAAAGTCAGAATCCATGATATATAGTATTTATGATTAGGTCTTCTACAAAGTATATGATTATACTGGTTTTATTGATGAAGATTTTCTTCTTCTTAATATTATTATTATTATTTTACGAATTTAAGAAATATCTACTAATACAATTATAGTGTTTGAAACACATGCTGTAATAATTGCTATATACCGTACTATGCAAAAGTTTTAGGCAGATGTGCTTAAAAAATGCTGCAAAGTAAGAATGCTTTCAAAGATAGGAGTGTTAATAGTTTATTTGTATCAATTAATAGAATTAAAAGAGAAATTGCATCAATAATGGTGTTACCAATACTTATCCATCATGCAATACCATCAGGGATGAGTCTGATTGGATCCAAATGTATTCTGCAACAAGAAAATGATCCCAAACACACAGCCAATGTCATTAAGAGCCATTTACTGTGTAACGAAGATCAAAATTCCTTGAAGCGACAATGTGGCCACCACAGTGCTCTGACCTCAATATTATTGACTCTATCTGGGATTACACGAAGAGACAGGAGGATTTATACAAGACTAAATCCACAGATCTGTGGTTAGTTCTCAAAGATGTTTGGTTCTGCTAAGTTCCTTCAAAAATTGTGTGCAAGAATTGATGCTTTGATGCTGTTATGAGGGCAAGGGGTAGTCATTTTCTTTACTCGGAAGATAGTTCTTAATGGCATCGGGTGTATGCTGGGGATTGGTGTCCTGCTGCAGAATAATTTGGAGCTAATCAGATGCCTCCCTGATGATATTGCATTATGGCAAAGTGTCTGTCACACCAATTATTGATGTGATCTAGATTCCTCTTTTGTTCATTTACTATGCATTTTGTTAATTGCCAAAAATAAACTATTGCAATTTATATTTTTGAATACTTTCTTCTTTGCAGTCTATTTTTTCCACGCCTTCCTAAAATGTTTGCACAATACTGTACATTTGGTGCTAAAAATGAATTCTTTTTATACAAAAAAATTTAATGAAAAAGTTAATACAGGCACTACAACTGCTAGACACTTCTGTAGAAGCCCAGCAAGAGAACATCAACAGTCAGTTGGGAACAGTAGCATGTGGGAAAGAGGGAGCCGTTGCCATGGGCTCTTTGCTCTGAGGATCCCATCGGGAGCTATGCTACTTCTATACTAGTACTGTGCACGCTGATACAGTTGCACTCTGTGGCAGAGCAGGGAGACTCAATTTCCCTTCACTGCTACGTGGCCGCTATGGAGCCCTTGAGCAGGAGACAGGGGCCCGGTGCATTATACTGTATGGAGGCCTATGAGAAGTGCATTATGCTATATGGAGGTCTATGGGGAGTGCATTATACTATTTGGAGTCCTATGTGGAGGGCATGATACTATATGGAGGCCTATGGGGAGTGTATGATACTATATGGAGGCCGATGGGGAGTTTATAATACTATATGGAGGCCTATGGGGAGTGCATTATACTACATAGAGACCTAAGAGGAGTGCCTATGGGGAGTACATGATGATAAATGGATGCCTATGTGGAGTGCAGTATACTATATGGAGGTCTATGGGGAGTCCATGATACTACATTGAGGCCTATGGGGAGTGCAGTATACTATATGGAGAACTATTATTTGCATTATACTATATGGAGGCTAGTATTGGGGGCTATCATACAGTGTAAAGATTACAGTGAGGGGGCCATCATACAGCATGGGAGATAATGTGGGGTCAATGTACAGCGTGGAGGTCATCATACAGTGTTGGGGCCATCACTTTGGGGGCTATTAAGGGGTCAGTATACTGCGTGGAGGCATAATATTGTATATAGGAGAGCATCATACTGTGTAGAGGGGAGCTGTACAGGGCACATTATTAAATGATAAGTGGACACTTATTGCAATGGGGCAGGTTATTGTGACTGTCAAAGGGGCACACAGAGGGCATTATTACTTTCTAGGGGGGAAAAAGGTAGGCACTGTTCTGTAGGGCAATTGCACATTCTAGAGGTTTGTTTTAGTGGGAAAAGCGGGTTCCTATATATACAGTGGGGCAAAAAAGTATTTAGTCAGTCAGCAATAGTGCAAGTTCCACCACTTAAAAAGATGAGAGGCGTCTATAATTTACATCATAGGTAGACCTCAACTATGGGAGACAAACTGAGGAAAAAAAATCCAGAAAATCACATTGTCTGTTTTTGTAACAATTTATTTGCATATTATGGTGGAAAATAAGTATTTGGTCAGAAACAAAATTTCATCTCAATACTTTGTAATATATCCTTTGTTGGCAATGACAGAGGTCAAACGTTTTCTGTAAGTCTTCACAAGGTTGCCACACACTGTTGTTGGTATGTTGGCCCATTCCTCCATGCAGATCTCCTCTAGAGCAGTGATGTTTTAGGCTTTTCGCTTGGCAACACGGACTTTCAACTCCCTCCAAAGGTTTTCTATAGGGTTGAGATCTGGAGACTGGCTAGGCCACTCCAGGACCTTGAAATGCTTCTTACGAAGCCACTCCTTCGTTGCCCTGGCGGTATGCTTTGGATCATTGTCATGTTGAAAGACCCAGCCACGTTTCATCTTCAATGCCCTTGCTGATGGAAGGAGGTTTGCACTGAAAATCTCACGATACATGGCCCCATTCATTCTTTCATATACCCGGATCAGTCGTCCTGGCCCCTTTGCAGAGAAACAGCCCCAAAGCATGATGTTTCCACCACCATGCTTTACAGTAGGTATGGTGTTTGATGGATGCAACTCAGTATTCTTTTTCCTCCAAACACGACAAGTTGTGTTTCTACCAAACAGTTCCAGTTTGGTTTCATCAGACCATAGGACATTCTCCCAAAACTCCTCTGGATCATCCAAATGCTCTCTAGCAAACTTCAGACGGGCCCGGACATGTACTGGCTTAAGCAGTGGGACACGTCTGGCACTGCAGGATCTGAGTCCATGGTGGCGTAGTGTGTTACTTATGGTAGGCCTTGTTACATTGGTCCCAGCTCTCTGCAGTTCATTCACTAAGCCCTCCGCGTGGTTCTGGGATTTTTGCTCACCGTTCTTGTGATCATTCTGACCCCTCGGGGTGGGATTTTGCGTGGAGCCCCAGATCGAGGGAGATTATCAGTGGTCTTGTATGTCTTCCATTTTCTAATTATTGCTCCCACTGTTGATTTCTTCACTCCAAGCTGGTTGGCTATTGCAGATTCAGTCTTCCCAGCCTGGTGCAGGGCTACAATTTTGTTTCTGGTGTCCTTTGACAGCTCTTTGGTCTTCACCATAGTGGAGTTTGGAGTCAGACTGTTTGAGGGTGTGCACAGGTGTCTTTTTATACTGATAACAAGTTTAAACAGGTGCCATTACTACAGGTAATGAGTCGAGGAAAGAGGAGACTCTTAAAGAAGAAGTTACAGGTCTGTGAGAGCCAGAAATCTTGATTGTTTGTTTCTGACCAAATACTTATTTTCCACCATAATATGCAAATAAATTGTTAAAAAAACAGACAATGTGATTTTCTGGGTTTTTTTTTCTCAGTTTGTCTCCCATAGTTGAGGACTACCTATGATGTAAATTACAGACGCCTCTCATCTTTTTAAGTGGTGGAACCTGCACTATTGCTGACTGACTAAATACTTTTTTGCCCCACTGTACATGGGCAGTAAAATAGGAGGACACCGCCTTTTGGGGATATATGTATACTGCAATTGCAGCTCCCTGGAGACTATATTACAGTATCTTCTGGTGCATTATCCTACCGTACTATATAGGTGGAGGCCCAGAACTGTGGGATCTAGAGAGATACGGATTCACAGTTTCCGGCTTAACCTGTATGAGACACTAGTTACCTACTCCTGTACTAGATTGTTTCTTCCTGGTGGTGATATGTGTATGCGTTTTTATATGTGTTTTCGTGTTGTACGTATGCACCTTACACCTGTGTTAGCACTATATGTTTGCACTTATTTTTAATTAGTAAGCAATAAAAGTTATATTTTAGTTATACAGGTCCTTCTCAAAAAATTAGCATATAGTGTTAAATTTCATTATTTACCATAATGTAATGATTACAATTAAACTTTCATATATTATAGATTCATTATCCACCAACTGAAATTTGTCAGGTCTTTTATTGTTTTAATACTGATGATTTTGGCATACAACTCCTGATAACCCAAAAAACCTGTCTCAATAAATTAGCATATCAAGAAAAGGTTCTCTAAACGACCTATTACCCTAATCTTCTGAATCAACTAATTAACTCTAAACACATGCAAAAGATACCAGAGGCTTTTATAAACTCCCTGCCTGGTTCATTACTCAAAACCCCCATCATGGGTAAGACTAGCGACCTGACAGATGTCAAGAAGGCCATCATTGACACCCTCAAGCAAGAGGGTAAGACCCAGAAAGAAATTTCTCAACAAATAGGCTGTTCCCAGAGTGCTGTATCAAGGCACCTCAATGGTAAGTCTGTTGGAAGGAAACAATGTGGCAGAAAACGCTGTACAACGAGAAGAGGAGACCGGACCCTGAGGAAGATTGTGGAGAAGGACCGATTCCAGACCTTGGGGAACCTGAGGAAGCAGTGGACTGAGTCTGGTGTGGAAACATCCAGAGCCACCGTGCACAGGCGTGTGCAGGAAATGGGCTACAGGTGCCGCATTCCCCAGGTAAAGCCACTTTTGAACCATAAACAGCGGCAGAGGCGCCTGACCTGGGCTACAGAGAAGCAGCACTGGACTGTTGCTAAGTGGTCCCAAGTACTTTTTTCTGATGAAAGCAAATTTTGCATGTCATTCGGAAATCAAGGTGCCAGAGTCTGGAGGAAGACTGGGGAGAAGGAAATGCCAAAATGCCTGAAGTCCAGTGTGAAGTACCCACAGTCTGTGATGGTGTGGGGTGCCATGTCAGCTGCTGGTGTTGGTCCACTGTGTTTCATCAAGGGCAGGGTCAATGCAGCTAGCTAGGGTTGAGCGAAACGGATCATTCATTTTCAAAAGTCGCTGACTTTTGGCAAAGTCGGGTTTCATGAAACCCGACCCGATCCCTGTGTGGGGTCGGCCATGCGGTACGCGACTTTCGCGCCAAAGTCGCATTTCGTATGACGCGCTTGGCGCCATTTTTTTCAGCCAATGAAGGGGCGTGTGCAGAGTGATGACAAAGGTCTTAGGGGTGTGGACGCCTATCGCCATGTTGTCGCTTGTGCGCTGTAGCGATTTGCACTGTGTAACACCAGCTTTTCAGTTCAGGGACGGACGGAGGGGGAGAGAGAGAGAGAGAGAGAGAGAGAGAGAGAGAGAGAAAAAATATTCCCATTGGGTTTCGTGTTTCGGTCGATCCTCGATTTTTCGCCATAATCGGCCGATTTCACTCGACTCGACTTTTGAGATAGTCGGGTTTCGCGAAACCCGGCTCGACCCTAAAAAAGTCAAGGTCGCTCAACCCTTCAGCTAGCTATCAGGAGATTTTGGAGCACTTCATGCTTCCATCGGCTGAAATGCTTTATGGAGATGAAGATTTCATTTTTCAGCACGACCTGGCACCTGCTCACAGTGCCAAAACCACTGGTAAATGGTTTACTGACCATGGTATTACTGTGCTCAATTGGCCTGCCAACTCTCCTGACCTGAACCCCATAGAGAATCTGTGGGATATTGTGAAGAGAAAGTTGAGAGACGCAAGACCCAACACTCTGGATGAGCTTAAGGCCGCTATTGAAGCATCCTGGGCCTCCATAACATCTCAGCAGTGTCACAGGCTGATTGCCTCCATGCCACGCCGCATTGAAGCAGTCATTTCTGCCAAAGGATTCCCGACCAAGTATTGAGTGCATAACTGAACATTATTATTTGTTGGTTTTTTTGTTTGATATTAAAAAACACTTTTATTTGATTGGATGGGTGAAATATAGGGTTGAGCGAAACGGGTCGAACATTTTCAAAAGTCGCCGACTTTTGGCTAAGTCGGGGTTTCATGAAACCCGATCCGACCCCTGTGCGGGGTCGGCCATGCGGTACGCGACTTTCGCGCCAAAGTCGCGTTTCAATGACGCGAAAAGCGCCATTTCTCAGCCAATGAAGGTAAACGCAGAGTGTGGGCAGCGTGATGACATAGGTCCTGGTCCCCACCATCTTAGAGAAGGGCATTGCAGTGATTGGCTTGCTGTCTGCGACGTCACAGGGGCTATAAAGAGGCGTTCCCGCCGACCGCCATCTTACTGCTGCTGATCTGAGCTTAGGGAGAGGTTGCTGCCGCTTTGTCAGAAGCAGGGATAGCGTTAGGCAGGGTCCATTAACCACAAAACCGCTTGTGCTGCAGCGATTTGCACTGTCCAACACCACCCTCGGTGTGCAGGGACAGTGGAAGTTTTTTTTTTTTTTTTTTTCCCCTCAGCGCTGTAGCTCATTGGGCTGCCCTAGAAGGCTCCCTGATAGCTGCATTGCTGTGTGTACGCCGCTGTGCAAACCAACTGCTTTTTTCAAAGCACAAATCCTCTTGTTCCTTCCTTTCTGCACAGCTATCTTTTTTGTTTGTCCACACTTTTTATTTCATTTGTGCATCAGTCCACTCCTTATTGCTGCCTGCCATACCTGGCTGAGATTACTGCAGGCAGGGAGATAGTAGCTGCCTGCCATACCTGGCTGAGATTACTGCAGGCAGGGAGATAGTAATTGTAGGACATTCCCTGTTTTTTTTTTTTTTTTTTTTTTTGGTGGGAGATTAAGATTGGCAATTTGGCATTTCTGCTAGAGTGCCATCCCTGTGTGTGCCATCTCTCTCACATAGTGGGCCATAGAAAGCCTTTTCATTTTTCTGTATTTTTTTTTGTGGGGTGTATAAATTCTCCCTGATAAAAATACAGTGGGAGATTAATATTGGCCTTTGGGCTTGTGTGCCAGTCCTGAGTGTGCCATCTCTCTCACAAATAGTGGGCCATAGAAAGCCTATTTTATTTTTTTTTGGGTTTTATAAATTCTCCCTGAAAAAAAGGGAGATTAATATTGGCCTCTGGGCTTGTGTGCCAGTCCTGAGCGTGCCATCTGTGCCAGCCCTGAGCGTGCCATCTCTCTCACAAATAGTGGGCCATAGAAAGCCTATTTATTTTTTTTTTTGGTTTTATAAATTCTCCCTGAAAAAAAGGGAGATTAATATTGGCCTCTGGGCTTGTGTGCCAGTCCTGAGCGTGCCATCTGTGCCAGCCCTGAGCGTGCCATCTCTCTCACAAATAGTGGGCCATAGAAAGCCTATTTAATTTTTTTTTTGGTTTTATAAATTTTCCCTGAAAAAAGGGAGATTAATATTGGCCTCTGGGCTTGTGTGCCAGTTGTGAGCGTGCCATCTGTGCCAGTCCTGAGCGTGCCATCTCTCTCACAAATAGTGGGCCATAGAAAGCCTATTTAAATATTTTTTTGGTTTTATAAATTCTCCCAGAAAAAAAGGGAGATTAATATTGGCCTCTGGGCTTCTGTGCCAGTCCTGAGCGTGCCATCTGTGCCAGTCCTGAGCGTCCCATCTCTCTCACAAATAGTGGGCCATAGAAAGCTTATTTTTTTTTTTTTTTGGGTTTTAGAAATTCTCCCTGGAAAAAAAAAGGGAGATTAATATTGCCCTTTGGGCTTGTGTGCCAGTACTAAGCGTTCCATCTCTCTCTCTCTCTCTCAGTCAGTGGGCCATAGAACGCCTATTTTTGGTTTTATTTGTTTTCTAAATTCTCCCTGAAAAAATCATTTTATTTTATTTGGTTTCTAAATTCTTCCTGATAAAATCATATTTTTTTTATTATTTTTTTTTCTAAAGTCTCCCTGAAAAAAAAAAAAAAAAACAGTGGGAGATTAATATTGGCCTTTCTGCTTGTGTGCCAGTCTTGACTCCTGGGTGCGTCATCTCTCAGTCAGTGGGCCATAGAACGCCTATTTTTGGTTTTATTTGTTTTCTAAATTCTCCCTGAAAAAATCATTTTATTTTATTTGGTTTCTAAATTCTTCCTGATAAAATCATATTTTTTTTATTATTTTTTTTTCTAAAGTCTCCCTGAAAAAAAAAAAAAAAAAACAACCAAAAAAAACAGTGGGAGATTAATATTGGCCTTTCTGCTTGTGTGCCAGTCTTGACTCCTGGGTGTGCCATCTCTCTCTCTCTCTCTCTCTCTCTCCAATTGTGGTCCATAGAAAGCCTATATTTTTTTTCCTTGATTTGGGTTCCAAAATCTACCAGAGAAAATAACTACATCAATCATTGGTAGAAAAATATTGGCCTCTGGGCTTGTGTGCCACTCCTGACTCCTGTGTGCGTCATCTCTCAGTCAGTGGGCCATAGAACGCCTATTTTTGTTTTTATTTGTTTTATAAATTCTCCCTGAAAAAATCATTTTATTTTATTTGGTTTCTAAATTCTTCCTGATAAAATCATATTTTTTTTATTATTTTTTTTTCTAAAGTCTCCCTGAAAAAAAAACAAAAACAAAAAAAAAAAACAAAACCCCAAAAAAAATGGGAGATTAATATTGGCCTTTCTGCTTGTGTGCCAGTCTTGACTCCTGGGTGTGCCATCTCTCTCTCTCTCTCTCTCTCTCTCCAATTGTGGTCCATAGAAAGCCTACATTTTTTTTCCTTGATTTGGGTTCCAAAATCTACCAGAGAAAATAACTCCATCAATCATTGGTAGAAAAATATTGGCCTCTGGGCTTGTGTGCCACTCCTGATTCCTGTGTGCGTCATCTCTCACTCAGTGGCCCATAGAAAGCATATAGTTTGTTACATTTGTTTTCTAAATTCTCCCTGCAAAAATCTATTTTTTTATTTTGGGGGGGTTTCTAAAGTGTTCCTGAAAAAAATAAAAATAAAAAAAAAATAATAGTGTGACATTAATATTAACATTTGTGCTTCAGTGACAGTCCTGCGTGTGGGGCATCTCTCTAATTTGCAGCCACCAAAAAAAGAGTGTGTAACATTGGGCCTGATTTTCGCTGTGGTCTCACCAACCTGTAAAGGGGTAGCTAAATCATACTGAAGTTATAGCTCACCGTGTAAGTTGTGTGACTGCAACAAATAACGTTAGTTTGGTTACGTTTTTAAAACAATGAGGAAGTCTAGTGGAAGAGGTCGTGGCCGGGGGCGTTCATTGTCAGCTGGTAATGAGGGTAGTGTTAGTGGTGGAGCATCAGGTGGTCGTGGGGAAAAAAATATTGCACCTAAGTCTGGAGCTGTGGAGCCAGGTTCGTCGTCCGGCTACACAAGGCCTCGAACGCTCCCTTTTCTGGGATTAGGAAAACCGCTTTTAAAGCCGGAGCAGCAAGAGCAAGTTTTGGCTTATCTTGCTGACTCAGCCTCTAGCTCTTTTGCCTCATCTCGTGAAACTGGTAAAAGTAAAAGCAGCGCGTCGTTAGTGGATGTTCACGGTCAGGGACAAGTCACTTCCTTGTCCTCTTCAGCAAAAACAACAACAGAGAAGAATGCAGCAGGCGACACAACGGGTTACTCCATGGAGCTCTTTACACATACCGTCCCTGGCTTAGAAAGTGAAGCAGTTAACAGTCCATGCCCATTACAAATTGAATCTGACATGGAGTGCACTGACGCACAGCCACAGCCAGACTACTATGCTGGTCCTTTGACTCAGACCACAACATTGCCCTCGCAGGGTGCTGATCAAGAATCAGACCCTGATGAGACTATGTTGCCCCATCACGAACGCTATACCACCGAACCACACGGTGACACAGACGAAGTTGCGCAGGAGGTACAAGAAGAGTTATTAGATGACCCAGTTCTTGACCCCGATTGGCAGCCATTGGGGGAACAGGGTGCAGGCGGCAGCAGTTCTGAAGCAGAGGAGGAGGAGGGGCCGCAGCAGGCATCAACATCGCCACAGGTTCCATCTGCCGGGCCCGTATCTTGCCCAAAACGCGTGGCAAAGCCAAAACCTGGTGGAGGACAGCGTGGCCATCCGGTTAAAGCTCAGTCTGCAATGCCTGAAAAGGTATCCGATGCTAGAAAGAGTGCAGTCTGGCATTTTTTTAAACAACATCCAATTGATCAGCGCAAAGTCATCTGTCAAAAATGTTCTACTTCCTTAAGCAGAGGTCAGAATCTGAAAAGTCTCAATACTAGTTGCATGCATAGACATTTAACCACCATGCATTTGAAAGCTTGGACTAACTACCAAACGTCCCTTAAGGTTGTTGCACCCTCGGCCAATGAAGCTAGTCATCAACGCAACATCCCTTCCGGCAGTGTAGGACCACCATTTAGCGCACCACCTGCTGTATCTGTGCAGGTATCTTTGCCAGGCCAAAGCAGTCAGGGTCAGGGAATCACCAGTTTCGTAGTAGGAAACACTGCATCTAGGGCACCGGCGGCAACAATACCATCTCCCACCGTCTCTCAGTCTGCCATGTCCACCGGCACCCCCGCTAGTTCCACGATCTCCCGCTCTCCAGTCCAGCTCACCCTACATGAGACTATGGTTAGAAAAAGGAAATACTTAGCCTCGCATCCGCGTACACAGGGTTTGAACGCCCACATAGCTAGACTAATCTCGTTAGAGATGATGCCCTACCGGTTAGTTGAAAGCGAAGCTTTCAAAGACCTGATGGACTACGCTGTACCACGCTACGAGCTACCCAGTCGACACTTTTTTTCCAGAAAAGCCATCCCAGCCCTCCACCAGCATGTTAAAGAGCGCATCGTCCATGCACTCAGGCAATCTGTGAGCACAAAGGTGCACCTGACAACAGATGCATGGACCAGTAGGCATGGCCAGGGACGTTACGTGTCCATCACGGCACACTGGGTAAATGTGGTGGATTCAGGGTCCACAGGGGACAGCAAGTTTGGGACAGTTCTGCCTAGCCCACGGTCTAGTAAACAGTTGTCTGTAGCCGTTCGCACCCCCTCCTCCTCCTCCTCCTCCTCCTCGTCCTCCTGCAGAAGCAAGAGCTCGTCCACAGACCGCAGTCGCACAAACACTCCATCCGCACCTGCCACTGTTGCACACCAGGTCTCCCATTATGGGGCAGCTACTGGCATACGTCAGCAGGCTGTATTGGCTATGAAGTGTTTGGGCGACAATAGACACACCGCGGAAGTTCTGTCCGAGTTCTTGCAGCAAGAAACGCAGTCGTGGCTGGGCACTGTAGATCTTGAGGCAGGCAAGGTAGTGAGTGATAACGGAAGGAATTTCATGGCTGCCATCTCCCTTTCCCAACTGAAACACATTCCTTGCCTGGCTCACACCTTAAACCTGGTGGTGCAGTGCTTCCTGAAAAGTTATCCGGGGTTATCCGACCTGCTCCTCAAAGTGCGTGGACTTTGCGCACATATCCGCCGTTCGCCTGTACACTCCAGCCGTATGCAGACCTATCAGCGTTCTTTGAACCTTCCCCAGCATCGCCTAATCATAGACGTTGCAACAAGGTGGAACTCAACACTGCACATGCTTCAGAGACTGTGCGAACAGAGGCGGGCTGTTATGTTTTTGTGGGAGGATACACATACACGGGCAGGCAGTAGGATGGCAGACATGGAGTTGTCAGGTGTGCAGTGGTCGAAGATTCAAGACATGTGTCAAGTCCTTCAGTGTTTTGAGGAATGCACACGGCTGGTTAGTGCAGACAACGCCATAATAAGCATGAGCATCCCCCTAATGCGTCTGCTGATGCAAAGTTTGACGCACATAAAGGATCAGGCGTCTGCACCAGAGGAAGAGGAAAGCCTTGATGACAGTCAGCGATTGTCTGGTCAGGGCAGTGTACATGACGAGGTACCGGGCGAAGAGGAGGTGGAGGATGAGGAGGATGATGGGGATGAGTATATTTTTAATGAGGAAGCTTTCCCGGGGGCACGGGAAATTGGTGGCGTGGCAAGGCCGGGTTCTGGTTTTTTGAGGGACACAAGTGACGTAGATTTGCCTGCAACTGCCCCTCAACCAAGCACAACCGCAGATTTGACAACGGGAACTTTGGCCCACATGGCGGATTATGCCTTGCGTATCCTCAAAAGGGACACACGCATTACAAAAATGATGAACGATGACGATTACTGGTTGGCCTGCCTCCTTGATCCTCGCTATAAAGGCAAATTGCAAAATATTATGCCACATGAGAACTTGGAACTAATATTAGCAACAAAACAATCAACTCTTGTTGACCGTTTGCTTCTGGCATTCCCTGCACACAGCGCCCGTGATCGTTCTCACACGAGCTCCAGGGGCCAGCAGACCAGAGGTGTTAGAGGGGCAGAAATCAGAAGTGGCGTTGGCCAGAGGGGTTTTCTGACCAGGTTGTGGAGTGATTTTTCTATGACCGCAGACAGGACAGGTACTGCAGCATCAATTCAAAGTGACAGGAGACAACATTTGTCCAGTATGGTTACAAACTATTTTTCATCCCTTATCGACGTTCTCCCTCAACCGTCATTCCCATTTGATTACTGGGCATCCAAATTAGACACCTGGCCAGAATTGGCAGAATATGCATTGCAGGAGCTTGCTTGCCCGGCAGCTAGTGTCCTATCAGAAAGAGTATTCAGTGCTGCAGGTTCAATACTAACAGAAAAAAGGACTCGTCTGGCTACCCAAAATGTAGATGATCTAACCTTCATTAAAATGAACCACAACTGGATTTCAAAATCTTTTGCCCCACCCTGCCCGGCTGACACCTAGCTTTCCTATGAAAAGGTCTTGCCTGTGGACTATTCTGAATGACTTTTCCAATCTCGTAATTTTCTTCACCTGATTGTCCAGCATACGACATGTTTCCACCTCACGAAATGGCCAAACTCCCCACACGGGGCAGTGCTATCGCCACTTTGCGCTTGGACCCTTGAGAGTGCTGTTTGTCTGAAGAGGTGGGTGTGGCCGCTTTTGGTCGACGGCACTGCCACTGGGACCCTCATAGTACAATAAAGTGTCTCTGGCGGTGGTGGTGCGCACCCAACGTCAGACACACCGTTGTAATATGAGGGGCCCTGTGCCTGTACCGCCGGCCACAAGACAGTTCCCCCCCCAGCTCAAACAGTGCTCTACCACTAGCAAAATTATCTCTCACAGCTTCACCAATGTGTAGTCTAGGCGCTGACATCCTTCAATGCCTGGCACTGACAATACCATTGTTTTGACATTTTTGTTATGTTAGGCCTTCGAAGCCTGTCTGCGGTCCCTTCTTTCTACAACTACTACACTGACCAGGCCACTGCTGGCCGTGTTACCCTGGAACCAATTTAAAAGTGCCTACAGTCAGCCCAATTTTGTTATGTTAGGCCTTCGAAGCCTGTCTGCGGTCACTCCTTCCACTAGACTTCCACTGACCAGACCACTGCTGCCCGTGTACCCCTGCAACCAATTTAAAAGTGCCTACAGCCAGCCCAAGTTTGTTATGTTAGGCCTTGGAAGCCTGTCTGCGGTCACTCCTTCCACTAGACTTCCACTGACCAGACCACTGCTGCCCGTGTACCCCTGGAACCAATTTAAAAGTGCCTACAGCCAGCCCAAGTTTGTTATGTTAGGCCTTGGAAGCCTGTCTGCGGTCACTCCTTCCACTAGACTTCCACTGACCAGACCACTGCTGCCCGTGTACCCCTGGAACCAATTTAAAAGTGCCTACAGCCAGCCCAAGTTTGTTATGTTAGGCCTTCGAAGCCTGTCTGCGGTCACTCCTTCCACTAGACTTCCACAGACCAGACCACTGCTGCCCGTGTACCCCTGGAACCAATTTAAAAGTGCCTACAGCCAGCCCAAGTTTGTTATGTTAGGCCTTGGAAGCCTGTCTGCGGTCACTCCTTCCACTAGACTTCCACTGACCAGACCACTGCTGCCCGTGTACCCCTGGAACCAATTTAAAAGTGCCTACAGCCAGCCCAAGTTTGTTATGTTAGGCCTTGGAAGCCTGTCTGCGGTCACTCCTTCCACTAGACTTCCACTGACCATACACTGCTGCCCATGTACCCCTGGAACAAATTTAAAAGTGCCTACAGCCAGCCCAAGTTTGTTATGTTAGGCCTTCGAAGCCTGTCTGCGTCCCGTTCTTTCAACTACAACTACACTGACCAGGCCACTGATGGCCGTGTTCCCCTGGAACCAATTTTAACTTGCCTACAGCCAGCCCAATGTTAGGCCTTTGATGCCTGTCTGCCATCACTCTTTCCACTAGGCCTCCACTGACCTGTCTATTGCTGCCCGTGTACCCCTTGAACCAACATCATTAAATATAAAAAAAATTAATTTGATTATAAAAAATAAGATCGTGTTGAGATCTCAAATGCAGACATTTTAACAATCAAAACAAACACACAACAAATATCTGGAACTGTACTACAAAGGTCCAACAGCTACAATTTCTTTCTCCTGCAAGAAGTTAACTGAAAGTTTTTTGGAGTTGTTAACACAGATATGGCATCCACCGAGTGTTGTCCTGTCGCGTCTCCTTTAAATTATTTCCAATAAGATGTTAAACTATTAATTTAATAAAATCAATAATTAAAAAAATAATTGAGTAAGTCAAAAGCACATTGCAAATAAACATTAATTACAAATCAAGAAGCATGGCGCGTCCGAGGGTGAGTAGATACCGAATAAGAATATAATCACCCTCGGACGCGCAATGCTTATTTACAACAGCCTTCCTTCCTAAGAATCAGCCCTTCCGTGGTGTAGAGAGAGGTTGTGTTACACTCCAAGGTGTTCCCCAGGTTGCCTTTCCTGAGCTTCGATCTTCCGGCTCTCGTTTAGTAGCTGTTGGAAACTACGCTGCATTAGGCCTACTAATTGTGTATGGGTGAAACAGTGGCGCATCTGCGGTCCCTCCTTCCACTAGGCCTCCACTGACCTGTCTACTGCGGCCCGTGTACCCCTTGAACCAACCTAATAAAATATTTAAAAAATTAATTTGATTATAAAAAATAAGATCGTGTTGAGATCTCAAATGCAGACATTTTAACAATCAAAACAAACACACAACAAATATCTGGAACTGTACTACAAAGGTCCAACAGCTACAATTTCTTTCTCCTGCAAGAAGTTAACTGAAAGTTTTTTGGAGTTGTTAACACAGATATGGCATCCACCGAGTGTTGTCCTGTCGCGTCTCCTTTAAATTATTTCCAATAAGATGTTAAACTATTAATTTAATAAAATCAATAATTAAAAAAATAATTGAGTAAGTCAAAAGCACATTGCAAATAAACATTAATTACAAATCAAGAAGCATGGCGCGTCCGAGGGTGAGTAGATACCGAATAAGAATATAATCACCCTCGGACGCGCAATGCTTATTTACAACAGCCTTCCTTCCTAAGAATCAGCCCTTTCGTGGTGTAGAGAGAGGTTGTGTTACACTCCAAGGTGTTCCCCGGGTTGCCTTTCATGAGCTTCGATCTTCCGGCTCTCGTTTAGTAGTTGGTGGAAAAGTACACAGCATTAGGCCTACAAAATGGGTATGGGGTGGAGAGAGATGGTGTGTTACACTCCAAGGTGTTCCCCAGGTTGCCTTTCCTGAGCTTCGATCTTCATGCTCTCGTTTAGTAGGTGTCGGAAAGTAGGCTGCATTAGGCCTACAAATTGGGTATGGGGTGGAGAGAGATGGTGTGTTACACTCCAAGGTGTTCCCCAGGTTTCCTTGCCATTGCTTCGGTCTTCCGACTCTCGTTTAGTAGTTGTAGAAAAGTACACAGCATTAGGCCTACAAAATGGGTATGGGGTGGAGAGAGATGGTGTGTTACACTCCAAGGTGTTCCCCAGGTTGCCTTTCCTGAGCTTCGATCTTCATGCTCTCGTTTAGTAGGTGTCGGAAAGTAGGCTGCATTAGGCCTAAAAAATGGGGAATGGGGTGGAGAGAGATGGTGTGTTACACTCCAAGGTGTTCCCCAGGTTTCCTTGCCATTGCTTCGGTCTTCCGACTCTCGTTTAGTAGTTGTAGAAAAGTACACTGCATTAGGCCTAAAAAATGGGTATGGGGTGGAGAGAGATGGTGTGTTACACTCCAAGGTGTTCCCCAGGTTGCCTTTCCTGAGCTTCGATCTTCATGCTCTCGTTTAGTAGGTGTCGGAAAGTAGGCTGCATTAGGCCTACAAATTGGGTATGGGGTGGAGAGAGATGGTGTGTTACACTCCAAGGTGTTCCCCAGGTTTCCTTGCCATTGCTTCGGTCTTCCGACTCTCGTTTAGTAGTTGTAGAAAAGTACACAGCATTAGGCCTACAAAATGGGTATGGGGTGGAGAGAGATGGTGTGTTACACTCCAAGGTGTTCCCCAGGTTGCCTTTCCTGAGCTTCTATCTTCAGGCTCTCATTAAATTGTGGTTAAATGGAACAACTGCATTTGGCGTACTAGTTGGTTTGGGGCCTACTATCGGTGTCTGCCACTCCTTGCTGTTCTCCTGGTTTCCTGTCCTGAAATACCATTTTCAGCCTCTCGTTAAGTAGTTGTTAATGTTAGACTGCATTTGGCCTACTAGTTGGGTTGGGGCCTACTATCGGTGTCTGCCACTCCTTGCTGTTCTCCTCCACTGAACAAAGCTGTGCCGCCTGTTTACTACGGTTGCCAATTTTGAACTGCATTTCGACTACTTACTGATTTGGCCCTACTCTCTGTGTCAGCCTCTCATTCCAGTTGTCCTCCACTGCAATGCCCCCTGGTTATTCCTGTGTTACCAATTTTGAACTGCATTTAGCCCACTTTCTTCTTTGGGCCTATATCTGTGTTTCCACTTCATCGTGCCCATTGCCCAGCCAGTGATAGATGAGTCTGCTGGTACATTGACCCATAACGCAACATTCCCCGTGCACGCTACACAACAACATTGTGACCCTGCTGAAAGTCAGGTTGCTCTTCCCGCATACCATACCACCTTACACGGGGACAAAGAGGAAGGTGCAGATGAAAGTGCAGGTTCCTTCATCAGGTGGGGGGAGGAATACTAGTTGGCGACGTCACTGGCACAGGGCCTCTCATAGTACGCAAAAGTGTTGCTGCCGGTGGGAGGCGCCCCCGCCGTGCAAACACACCGCTGTACTTTGAGGGGCCCTGTGCCAGTGCCAATGCCAACGAGTGGGCCCCCCCTGCTTGCTCAGGTTCACAGCACTTGCAAAGTTGAAATACTTACCTCTCCCTGCTCCACTGCCGTGACGTGGTCCAGATTTCCTGGGCCCACTAATTACTTGAACCAGCCCTACCCCCCACAACTTTAGCCAAATGACCCCCAATTTCAAATGCCTTCCAATTATTATAAGGTAAATTACGCTTGACAAGCTTCATTAAGAAGAATGGATGGTTTTGACATTAAAATGGGCACTCTAGGTGTTTTCCTGGCCCCCACTCACTGCCGACTATGCTGCCCCATTGACTTGCATTGGGTTTCGTGTTTCGGTCGATCCCGACTTTACGTCATAATCGGCCGATTTCACTCGACCCGACTTTGGACATAGTCGGGTTTCGCAAAACCCGGCTCGACTCTAAAAAGGTCAAGGTCGCTCAACTCTAGTGAAATATGCTAATTTATTGAGACAGGTTTTTTGGGTTATCAGGAGTTGTATGCCAAAATCATCAGTATTAAAACAATAAAAGACCTGACCAATTTCAGTTGGTGGATAATGAATCTATAATATATGAAAGTTTAATTGTAATCATTACATTATGGTAAATAATGAAATTTAACACTATATGCTAATTTTTTGAGAAGGACCTGTATATAGGAACCCGCTTTTCTCATTCGAGTCTTTTTGGTTCTGTTGATTTGTGAGTCTAGCTGGTTTGGTAGAGGTTTGTTTTACCAGTTAGAGGGCACAGAGTACCACAGCAGGTGCAGTAATAGGGACACATATGGCAGCACAGGTTCAGTATTGGGGTATCAGTAGGATAAGGAGTTTATGCAGGTTGGGAATAGATGGGTGTCACGATCGTGGTTTGTGGAACCACTGTGCCACGGACCGCAGAGAGCCTGGAGAGGCGTGACTAAGCGATCACCTGTCTATTCACTAGAGCCTCTGATGGTGAGGTTAGACTTGGCTCCCGATAAACGCCAGGTGGCACTCCAGGATAGACCAATGGTTGTGCAGCAGCTGGATCCAAAGGACAGACTGGATGGAGCAGCCGGCAGAGCTTGTATCAGAGTGCAACTGAGCAAGTTCGTATCAGAGTGCAGCAGACAGAGTTTGTGTCAGAGACAGAGTTAGTGTCAGAGTGCAGCAATCAGGATTTGCTTCAGAATGCAGCAGGCAGGATTTGCTTCAGAGTGCAGCAGGCAGGATTTGCTTCAGAGTGCAGCAGGCAGGATTTGCTTCAGAGGGCAGCAGGCAGGGTTTGCACTTAGAGTACAGCGGGCAGGATTTGTACTTAGTGTACAGCAGGCAGGATTTGTACTTAGTGTACAGCAGGAAGGACTTGCACTGGTATGCACCTTACACAACATAGACTGAAACAGGAAGATTGCTCATGCACCTCCCCAGTGGGGAGGGAGCAATATATACATGGTGTTTCATAGCCATTACCTGGGAAGGAAATGGTAAGTGCACGTGCTGGCTCTTTAAGAGGGTGGGAGCGCACGCGTGCGAGACCTAAGGGCATGGATGGAGGAATGGCTGGAAGCATGCTGAGCATGGGAAAGGAAAGAACCATGCATGGGTGAATGAAGAGACACGCCGCCGACCCTGCCTATTGAGCAGGGACCCGGCATGGTGCTAACAGTGGGGACAGGCATGAAATGTGAGAAGTCATACGTGTCTTTGTTGTAATCTCTGCAGCTGAGTACTGGTTGGAAGAAGTTGCCATGTTGGTCTGGGCAAATGGAAAAGATGGGAAAAGGTAATGGTTCCATCAGAAAGAACATCGGCTGTAAGGCATTATCTGTAACTGTACTGTAATCTCTAACATGCTCTGCAGCACTGATATCTACCAACATATGGTCATCATGTGGCAGTAATATCAGTGTTCATCTTTGCATAGTGATTTTTATTAGTAACAGCCCGGTCACCTGCTGAGGCTCTCCTACATCCACTATTAGGTTGTGCCACCATAGTTGTAATCATGGTTACCTTGTTAACTACCTACTCAAAAGTTTCGCCCCATCCCCCCCCCATCCAAAAGCCTAGCTATGCCTCTGGTTTGAGGGAAGCAATTACATGAGGGTTCATTTGGATATACTGGTATAGTTAATATGTGTATTGAAGAATGTAATTTGTACTATAAGTCACTTGGCACACCAATGGGTGACTAATAATAATGAGGTGGCTAGTGAGTCTGCTCTTTCGATTGATGGATACATTTATTATTATCAAACGTGTAGGCTGGCTGCATAATTGTATAAGGGGGGGTCATAACTAGCAGACAATGAGTGAGGGCATATGAGCTCCTGTGGGAAGTTAATTCTGTTTCAAAGAAAACTGGGCAGGGAAAATGATGGACGAAAAATATACTCATTGCTGCAGCTGCTTGAAGGCCCTTTTTGTTGCAACTGGTTTTCCTCTAGATGTTGAAGTTACAAGTTGCAGTCCACTAAGTAACCCCCCAGTTGGCACCCACTTGATTCAGCAGCAACAAAAATTGAGTGAGGTCAGGGAGAGCCAGGGGCCAGAGCCAGTAAAATACAACTTCTAGCTACTCATATAGTATTTGAATGGCAAAGCAGGATTGAGGTCAAGCCTAGGGCAAGGTCTATATCTGGATATGAAACTCATAGGTTATAGCAGAAAAATCCAAAATTCAGGTCCTGTACGGCCAATAAAACAAGAATATTAGTGGCTACAGAAAGAGACTAAACCAACATGACACTCAAGCACCTAATGATTAACATGGAAACCATTCATTGTCCCATCATAGAAGAAATCGGTGGTATATATTTCTGCAAAGGCTGAATATGGCACATAAAATGTTCCACTACGGGAAACAGCCTTCAACCTGAAGAATAAAAATAAAAGAATGTATAGTAACTTCCCGGACTGATGCCACTCCTCCAATATCGGCGCTGTGTCTCTTGGCACTTGCATGACATTGTTATGACATGAGACCACTACAGCCAATCTGCGGCTGCAGATCAGCTGCATCCTTTCAGTATTCCATCCAACGAGAAGTCCACTCTGATGGAGTAGAGAAGGCTGCAGACAATCATCAACTACTGATTGGCTGCAGACTTCTCTATGCCATCCAGTAGTGGACAACCATTTCAACCAATGCAAGCTAAAACAGAATGCTATGGTCACAGGCCCTAGGAAAGCAGAGAAAGATATGCCAAAATGTCTGAGGTGAGCATAATCTATTACATTTTATGCAACTCTGGCTTCCATTTGGCTGCTAATTACACATGCATCGGTGATGTTAGCTGTATGAGAAAAGTGAATTTCTATGTGTAGATTTTCCCCACTTTTAAAATATATAAAAATGCATACACATAAAGCTGCCAGATGCAATTATCATAGCTGACTATGTGAGAGAAGCTAAACTTAGAAGCAATTTAAGGCAAATTCAGAGAAGTTACCAAGGTTTACAAAGTGAGATCTTTTTTTACAGATCTCCTTGTGTAAATTTTGGATTGTCTTTTATTGTATTCAGTACAGACAATAGAGGCATGCCAGTATAAAGATAATCTGTTGTTCTTTGCAAAGTGTTGGCTTCAGTAATAGATCCATAAGACATTTTATGGACATATTTGTTTTTAATACTATATACAGGCATAACTATCAGGGTTAAAGGCATGGCATTAACTACAGTGCCTTGCAAAAGTATTAGGCTCCCTGGAACTTTTCAACCTTTTCCCACATATCATGCTTCGAACATAAAGATACCAAATGTAATTTTTTGATGAAGAATCAACAACAAGTGGACCACAATTGTGAAGTTGAACGAAATTTATTGGTTATTTCAATTTTTTGTGGAAATTCAAAAACTGAAAATTGGGGCGTGCAATATTATTCGGCCCCTTTAACTTAATACTTTGCTGCGCCACCTTTTGCTGCGATTACAGTTGCAAATCGCTTGGGGTATGTCTCCATCAGTTTTGTACATCGAGAGACTGAAATTCTTGCCCATTCTTACTTGGCAAACCGCTCGAGCTCAGTGAGGTTTGATGGAGATGGTTTGTGAACAGCAGTTTTCAGCTCTTTCCACAGATTCTCGGTTGGATTGAGGTCTGGACTTTGACTTGGTCATTCTAACACCTGGATACATTTACTTGTGAACCATTCCATCGTAGAATGGAGAATGTAGTCTACAGTATACTGAATATTAAAAAATTGAATGGATTGCCATTCCAGGTTTAGCTGTTAATCCACGTTGTTGCTTTTTTTATGCTGGCATTACTAATATGTAATGTGCTGTCACGGGGAGCCTAGGTAGGCTAAAGCTAATAACCCGGGCCCCTGCGATATCCCTCAGACTAGGGAAACCCTGTCTGTCCCTCTCCCAGAATTTACACTGATGGTGTGCTTGTCTGGGCTGCCAGGCCTGACCCTGACTCCTGTTTGAGTACTAATCTGAAACCTCCACCCAGTGATAATTCCTCACACCAACTCCTACAGAAAGCACAGAGAGTGAAAACCAAAAACGCACCACGCCGCAAACTCAGGAAAACACTATAATGTGCACAGGGCAAAGCAAAACACAAATATAGGAAGGAAAAATATGACAAAGGATCATACACCACCAGATATGATATTTCCACTCCAAGACCACCTCTCCAGACCGAGATCACCAGGTACAAGACACAAGCTATAATCGGCGACGCCCAAAGCTCAGAAGAACTATTTAAAGGCCGTGGGCGTGACCCAGCCTCCAATCCGAGTACCAGCTAGATTAACCCCTGACAACCTAGATAAAATCTAGCCGACGCCACTGAGCGCATAGTGGACGAATGCAGAATTACTGCTGTCTGTCGGACGCCCTAGTGTGAATAGCGTCCGACATGACATGTGCAGCTAAAGAGGACTCTAAATTATGTAAATAATTTTGTAAAATTGAATGGAGCTCCATTTTAGGTTTGACTTTTTATACCCCAACCACTTAAGCATTTTCTCCATAATGTGACACCGTTATTTGTTTCTACCTTCTGAAAACCATGAGACTTTTTTCTGTAGGACACAATGTTTACATGTAGCACAAAATAATCACTGCTGAAATAAGACCTGTAAGCAGATAAAAAGTGGACAGTTGTTCTTTTTTTCTTGCAGCTCCCCTGAGTATTTTTTTGTTTTTCTTAAATCTGCCATGTTGTTCCAGAGCAATGGGCCTCTTTATTAAGTGCTATTTTTTATGGTCTTAACAAGGGGGTGTAGCTCACAGACATCTCTGGGGGAGTACTGTTCTGTATTATTACCTGGTGAGCACCGCCAATTTGGTAAAGACGATAAAATTGAGTACTAAATGAAAAAGCCCATATCTCTGAAACCTATGTGAGAGTTAAAACAAGAAGTTGGTTACTCATTGGAGCACTATTTTCAGCGCATTGTTTGTATTGCCCATGTGCAGGTGCCTGTTATGGACCTGGTGGTTAGGAGCACCCGGAACGACCTGATAGTTAAACTCACACAGGACAAGCTCTGGGAAGTGGAAACTCTGCTGACCGCAACCCCTAATCCTATCACAAAAACTAGAAATAGCCGTGGAGCGTACCTGACTATCCCTAGACGCCTCTTCACAGCCTAAGAGCTAACAGCCCTAAAGATAGAAAATAAAGCCTACCTTGCCTCAGAGAAATTTCCCAAAGGAAAAGGCAGCCCCCCACATATATTGACTGTGAGATAAGATGAAAGTCACAAACGCAGAAATGAAACAGGTTTCAGCAAAGGGAGGCCAGACTAACTAAACAGACGGAGGATAGGAAAGGTATATTTGCGGTCAGCACAAAAAACTACAAAAAGACCACGCAGAGTGTGCAAAAAAGACCTCCACACCGACTCACGGTGCGGAGGTGCCACTCTGCATCAAAGAGCTTCAAGCTAGCACGACAAAATCATAATAGCAAGCTGGACAAGGAAACAATGAACAAATAATAAACTATCAGGGACTTAGCTTCTGCTGGAGTAGACAGGTCACCAGAAAGATCCAAGAGCGAACTGAACCAGTACAAGAACATTGACAGCTGGCATGGAGTAACGATCTGAGTGGAGTTAAATAGAGCAGCCAGTCAAAGAATAACCTACGTCACCTGTGGAAGGAACCTCAGAAGCAGCAGCTCCACTCACAGCCACCAGAGGGAGTCCATGGACAGAACTCGCCGAAGTACCATTCATGACCACAGGAGGGAGTTCGATAACAGAATTCACAACAGTACCCCCCCTTGAGGAGGGGTCACTGAACCCTCACCAGAGCCCCCAGGCCGATCAGGATGAGCCAAATGAAAGGCACGAACTAGATCGGCAGCATGAATATCAGAGGCAAAAACCCAGGAATTACCTTCCTGACCATAACCCTTCCACTTGACCAGGTACTGGAGTTTCCGTCTCGAAATACGAGAATCCAAAATCTTCTCCACCACATACTCCAACTCCCCCTCGACCAACACCGGGGCAGGAGGATCAACGGAGGGAACCATAGGCGCCACGTATCTTCGCAACAATGACCTATGGAACACATTATGGATGGCAAAAGAAGCTGGAAGGGCCAAACGAAATGACACAGGATTGAGAACTTCAGAAATCTTATAAGGACCAATGAAACGAGGCTTAAACTTAGGAGAGGAAACCTTCATAGGAACATGATGAGATGACAACCAAACCAAATCCACAACACGAAGTCGGGGACCAACACAGCGCCGGCGATTAGCAAAACGCTGAGCCTTCTCCTGGGACAATGTCAAATTGTCCACCACATGAGTCCAAATCTGCTGCAACCTGTCCACCACCGTATCCCCGTATTCACACCAGGACAGTCCGAAGGCTCAACCTGCCCTGAAGAGAAACGAGGATGGAAACCAGAATTACAGAAAAAAGGCGAAACCAAAGTAGCCGAGCTGGCCCGATTATTAAGGGCGAACTCAGCCAACGGCAAGAAGGACACCCAATCATCCTGATCAGCAGAAACAAAGCATCTCAAATATGTCTCCAAAGTCTGATTAGTTCGATTGGTTTGGCCATTTGTCTGAGGATGAAAAGCCGAAGAAAAAGACAAATCAATGCCCATCTTAGCGCAAAAGGACCGCCAAAACCTCGAAACAAACTGGGAACTTCTGTGCGAGACGATGTTCTCTGGAATGCCATGCAAACGAACCACATGCTGGAAAAACAATGGCACCAAATCAGAGGAGGAAGGCAATTTAGACAAGGGTACCAAATGGACCATCTTAGAGAAGCAATCACAAACCACCCAAATGACCGACATCCTTTGAGAGACAGGGAGATCTGGAATAAAATCCATGGAAATATGCGTCCAGGGCCTCTTCGGGACCGGCAAGGGCAAAAGCAACCCACTGGCACGAGAACAGCAGGGCTTAGCCCGAGCACAAGTCCCACAGGACTGCACAAAAGAACGCGCATCCCGTGACAAAGAAGGCCACCAAAAGGATCTAGCCACCAAATCTCTGGTACCAAAGATTCCAGGATGACCCGCCAACACCGAACAATGAACCTCAGAGATAACTCTACTAGTCCATCTATCAGGGACAAACAGTTTCTCCGCTGGACAACGGTCAGGTCTATCAGCCTGAAACTTCTGCAGCACGCGCCGCAAATCAGGGGAGATGGCAGACAAAATTACTCCCTCTTTGAGAATACCCGCTGGCTCAGGAACACCCGGAGAGTCAGGCACAAAACTCCTTGACAGGGCATCAGCCTTCACATTCTTAGAGCCCGGAAGGTACGAAACCACAAAATCAAAACGGGAGAAAAACAGCGACCATCGAGCCTGTCTAGGATTCAACCGTTTGGCAGACTCGAGATAAGTCAAATTCTTGTGATCCGTCAAGACCACCACACGATGCTTGGCTCCTTCAAGCCAATGTCGCCACTCCTCGAATGCCCACTTCATGGCCAACAACTCTCGATTGCCAACATCATAATTGCGCTCAGCAGGTGAGAATTTTCTAGAAAAGAAGGCACATGGTTTCATCACCGAGCCATCAGAACTTCTTTGCGTCAAAACAGCCCCTGCTCCAATCTCAGAAGCATCAACCTCGACCTGAAACGGGAGCAAAACATCTGGCTGGCACAACACAGGGGCAGAAGCAAAACAACGCTTCAACTCCTGAAAAGCCTCTACAGCCGCAGAGGACCAATTGACCACATCAGCACCTTTCTTGGTCAAATCAGTCAACGGTTTAACAACACTAGAAAAATTACAGATGAAGCGACGGTAAAAATTAGCAAAGCCCAGGAACTTCTGCAGGCTCTTCACGGATGTCGGCTGCGTCCAATCATAAATTACCTGAAATTTAACAGGGTCCATCTCGATAGTAGAAGGGGAAAAAATGAAACCCAAAAATGAAACCTTCTGAACCCCAAAGAGACATTTCGACCCCTTCACAAACAAGGAATTAGCACGAAGGACCTGGAACACCATTCTGACCTGCTTCACATGAGACTCCCAATCATCCGAAAAGACCAAAATATCATCCAAATATACAATCATGAATCTATCCAGGTACTCTTGGAAGATGTCATGCATAAAGGACTGAAACACAGATGGAGCATTAGAAAGCCCGAATGGCATAACCAGGTACTCAAAATGGCCCTCGGGCGTATTAAATGCAGTTTTCCATTCATCGCCCTGTTTAATACGCACAAGATTATACGCCCCTCGAAGATCTATCTTGGTGAACCAACTAGCCCCCTTAATCCGAGCAAACAAATCAGACAGCAGCGGCAAAGGATACTGAAATTTGACTGTGATTTTATCAAGAAGGCGGTAATCAATACAAGGTCTCAAAGAGCCATCCTTCTTGGCCACAAAAAAGAACCCTGCTCCCAACGGTGATGACGACGGGCGAATATGACCTTTCTCCAAGGATTCCTTTATATAACTCCGCATAGCGGCGTGCTCTGGCACAGATAAATTAAACAGTCGGCCCATAGGAAACTTACTACCAGGAATCAAATTAATAGCACAATCGCAATCCCTATGGTGAGGTAAGGCACCGGATTTTGGCTCTTCAAATACATCCCGATAATCTGATAAAAACTCAGGGACTTCAGAAGGAGTGGAAGGGGAAATTGACAGCAACGGAACATCACCATGTACCCCCTGACAACCCCAGCCGGACACAGACATAGATTTCCAATCCAATACTGGATTATGGACCTGTAGCCATGGCAACCCCAAAACGACCACATCATGCAGATTATGTAACACCAAAAAGCGAATATCCTCCTGATGTGCAGGAGCCATGCACATGGTCAATTGAGTCCAGTACTGAGGCTTATTCTTGGCCAAAGGCGTAGCATCAATTCCTCTCAATGGAATAGGATACTGCAAGGGCTCCAAGAAAAAACCACAGCGCCTTGCAAACTCCAAGTCCATCAAATTCAGAGCAGCGCCTGAATCCACAAATGCCATAACAGAATAGGAAGACAGAGAGCAAATCAGAGTAACGGACAAAAGAAATTTAGACTGTACCGTACCAATGGTGGCAGACCTAGCGAACCGCTTAGTGCGCTTAGGACAATCGGAGATAACATGAGTGGATTCACCACAGTAAAAACACAGCCCATTCTGACGTCTGTGTTCTTGCTGTTCAGCTCTGGTCAAAGTCCTATCACATTGCATAGGCTCAGGCCTATGCTCAGAGAATACCGCCAAACGGTGCACAGCTTTGCTCTCACGCAAGCACTGATTGATCTGAATGGCCAAGGGCATAGACTCATTCAGACCAGCAGGCGTGGGAAATCCCACCATGACATCCTTAAGGGCTTCAGAAAGACCCTTTCTGAAAATTGCCGCCAGGGCACACTCATTCCACTGAGTAAGCACAGACCACTTTCTAAACTTCTGAAAGTACACCTCCGCTTCATCCTGACCCTGACACAAAGCCCGCAAGATTTTCTCTGCCTGATCCACTGAATTTGGTTCATCATAAAGCAATCCAAGCACCAGAAAAAACGCATCTACATTCCGCAATGCAGGATCTCCTGGCGCAAGGGAAAATGCCCAGTCTTGAGGGTCACCACTGTTAAGATTAGGTAATTCAGAACCACAATGGACCTTGAAGTTCAGAGCACACAAAGTGACCTGACAATAACCAAAAGACATAGGACGAGCTCTGAGACGTGGAAACTCTGCTGACCGCAATCCCTAATCCTATCCAACCACACTAGAGGCAGCCGTGGATTGCGCCTAACGCTCCCTATGCAACTCGGCACAGCCTGAGAAACTAGCTAGGCCTAAGATAGAAAAACAAGCCTACCTTGCCTCAGAGAAATACCCCAAAGGAAAAGGCAGCCCCCCACATATAATGACTGTGAGTAGAGATGAAAATACAAACGCAGAGATGAAATAGATTTAGCAAAGTGAGGCCCAACTTACTGAACAGACCGAAGATAGGAAAGATAACTTTGCGGTCAACACAAAACCCTACAAACAACCACGCAGAGGGGCAAAAAGACCCTCCGCACCGACTAACGGTACGGAGGTGCTCCCTCTGCGTCTCAGAGCTTCCAGCAAGCAAGAAAAACCAATTAAGCAAGCTGGACAGAAAAAATAGCAAAACAAAAATAACACAAGCAAAACTTAGCTTATGCAGAGCAGACGGCCACAGGAACGATCCAGGAGGAAGCAAGACCAATACTAGAACATTGACTGGAGGCCAGGAGCAAAGCACTAGGTGGAGTTAAATAGAGCAGCACCTAACGACTTCACCACATCACCTGAGGACGGAAACTCAGAAGCCGCAGTACCACTCGTGACCACAGGAGGGAGCTCTGCCACAGAATTCACAACAGTACCCCCCCCTTGAGGAGGGGTCACCGAACCCTCACCAGAGCCCCCAGGCCGACCAGGATGAGCCATATGAAAGGCACGAACAAGATCGGCAGCATGGACATCAGAGGCAAAGACCCAGGAATTATCTTCCTGACCATAACCCTTCCACTTAACCAGATACTGGAGTTTCCGTCTCGAAACACGAGAATCCAAAATCTTCTCCACAATATACTCCAACTCCCCCTCCACCAAAACCGGGGCAGGAGGATCAACAGATGGAACCATAGGTGCCAAGTATCTCCGCAACAATGACCTATGGAATACGTTATGAATGGAAAAAGAATCTGGAAGGGTCAAACGAAAAGACACAGGATTAAGAACCTCAGAAATCCTATACGGACCAATGAAACGAGGCTTAAACTTAGGAGAGGAATCCTTCATAGGAATATGACGAGATGACAACCAAACCAAATCCCCAACACGAAGTCGGGGACCCACACAGCGTCTGCGATTAGCGAAACGTTGAGCCTTCTCCTGGGACAAGGTCAAATTGTCCACTACATGAGTCCAAATCTGCTGTAACCTGTCCACCACCGTATCCACACCAGGACAGTCCGAAGACTCAACCTGCCCTGAAGAGAAACGAGGATGGAACCCAGAGTTGCAGAAAAACGGCGAAACCAAGGTAGCCGAGCTGGCCCGATTATTAAGGGCGAACTCAGCCAAAGGCAAGAAGGACACCCAATCATCCTGATCAGCAGAAACAAAGCATCTCAGATATGTTTCCAAGGTCTAATTGGTTCGTTCGGTCTGGCCATTAGTCTGAGGATGGAAAGCCGAGGAAAAAGACAAATCAATGCCCATCCTAGCACAAAAAGCTCGCCAAAACCTCGAAACAAACTGGGAACCTCTGTCAGAAACGATGTTCTCTGGAATGCCATGTAAACGAACCACATGCTGGAAGAACAATGGCACCAAATCAGAGGAGGAAGGTAATTTAGACAAGGGTACCAAATGGATCATCTTAGAGAAGTGATCACAAACCACCCAAATGACCGACATTTTTTGAGAGATGGGGAGATCCGAAATAAAATCCATAGAGGTATGTGTCCAAGGCCTCTTCGGGACCGGCAAGGGCAAAAGCAACCCACTGGCATGAGAACAGCAGGGCTTAGCCCGAGCACAAATCCCACAGGACTGCACAAAAGAACGCACATCCCGCGACAGACGGCCACCGAAAGGATCTAGCCACTAAATCTCTGGTACCAAAGATTCCAGGATGACCAGCCAACACCGAACAATGAACCTCAGAGATAGCTTTATTCGTCCACCTATCAGGGACAAACAGTTTCTCCGCTGGGCAACGATCAGGTTTATTAGCCTGAAATTTTTGCAGCACCCGCCGCAAATCAGGGGAGATGGCAGACAAAATTACTCCCTCTTTGAGAATACCCGCCCGCTCAGACAAACCCGGAGAGTCGGGCACAAAACTCCTAGACAGGGCATCCGCCTTCACATCTTTAGAGCCCGGAAGGTACGAAACCACAAAGTCAAAATGGGAGAAAAACAGCGACCAACGAGCCTGTCTAGGATTCAACCGTTTGGCAGACTCGAGATAAGTCAAGTTCTTGTGATCAGTCAAGACCACCACGCGATGCTTAGCTCCTTCAAGCCAATGACGCCACTCCTCGAATGCCCACTTCATGGCCAGCAACTCTCGATTGCCAACATCATAATTTCGCTCAGCAGGCGAAAACTTCCTGGAAAAGAAGGCGCATGGTTTCATCACTGAGCAATCAGAACTTCTCTGCGACAAAACAGCCCCCGCTCCAATTTCAGAAGCATCAACCTCAAGCTGGAACGGAAGCGAAACATCTGGTTGATACAACACAGGGGCAGAAGAAAAACGACGCTTTAACTCTTGAAAAGCTTCCACAGCAGCAGAAGACCAATTGACCACATCAGCACCCTTCTTGGTCAAATCGGTCAATGGTTTAGCAATACTAGAAAAATTACAGATGAAGCGACGATAAAAATGAGCAAAGCCCAGGAACTTTTGCAGACTCTTCAGAGATGTCGGCTGAGTCCAATCATAGATGGCCTGGACCTTAACAGGGTCCATCTCGATAGTAGAAGGGGAAAAAATGAACCCCAAAAATGAAACCTTCTGAACACCAAAGAGACACTTTGATCCCTTCACAAACAAAGAATTAGCACGCAGGACCTGGAACACCATTCTGACCTGCTTCACATGAGACTCCCAATCATCCGAGAAGACCAAAATATCATCCAAGTATACAATCAGGAATTTATCCAGGTACTCTCGGAAGATGTCATGCATAAAGGACTGAAACACCGATGGAGCATTGGCAAGTCCGAAAGGCATAACTAGGTACTCAAAATGGCCCTCGGGCGTATTAAATGCAGTTTTCCATTCATCGCCCCGCTTAATACGCACAAGATTATACGCACCACGAAGATCTATCTTGGTGAACCAACTAGCCCCCTTGATCCGAGCAAACAAATCAGATAGCAGCGGCAAGGGGTACTGAAATTTGACCGTGATTTTATTTAGAAGGCGGTAATCTATACAAGGTCTCAGCGAACCATCCTTCTTGGCCACAAAAAAGAACCCCGCTCCCAATGGCGACGATGACGGGCGAACATGACCCTTCTCCAAGGACTCCTTCACGTAACTCCGCATAGCGGCGTGCTCAGGTACAGATAAATTAAACAGTCGACCTTTAGGAAACTTACTACCAGGAATCAAATCGATAGCACAATCACAATCCCTATGCGGAGGTAGGGCATTGGACTTGGGCTCATCAAATACATACCGGTAATCAGACAAGAACTCTGGGACCTCAGAAGGGGTGGATGACGAAATAGAAATGGGACATCACCATGTACCCCCTGACAACCCCAGCTGGACACAGACATTGATTTCCAATCTAATACTGGGTTATGGACTTGTAGCCATGGCAACCCCAACACGACCACATCATGCAGATTATGCAACACCAGAAAGCGAATATCCTCCTGATGTGCAGGAGCCATGCACATGGTCAGCTGGGTCCAGTACTGAGGCTTATTCTTGGCCAAAGGCGTAGCATCAATTCCTCTCAATGGAATAGGACACTGCAAGGGCTCCAAGAAAAACCCACAACGCCTAGCATACTCCAAGTCCATCAAATTCAAGGCAGCGCCTGAATCCACAAATGCCATGACAGAATAAGATGACAAAGAGCAGATCAAAGTAACGGACAAAAGAATTTTTGACTGTACCGTACCAATGGTGGCAGACCTAGCGAACCGCTTAGTGCGCTTAGGACAATCGGAGATAGCATGAGTGGAATCACCACAGTAGAAACACAGCCCATTCTGATGTCTGTGTTCTTGCCGTTCATCTCTGGTCAAAGTCCTATCGCACTGCATAGGCTCAGGTTTATGCTCGGATAATACCGCCAAATGGTGCACAGATTTACGCTCACGCAAGCGTCGACCGATCTGAATGGCCAAAGACATAGACTCATTCAGACCAGCAGGCATGGGAAATCCCACCATGACATCCTTAAGGGCTTCAGAGAGACCCTTTCTGAAAATAGCTGCCAGCGCACCTTCATTCCATTGAGTGAGCACGGACCACTTTCTAAACTTCTGACAATAAATCTCTATCTCATCCTGACCCTGACACAGAGCCAGCAAATTTTTCTCTGCCTGATCCACCGAATTAGGTTCATCGTACAGCAATCCGAGCGCCAGGAAAAACGCATCAATATTACATAATGCAGGATCTCCTGGCGCAAGGGAAAATACCCAGTCTTGAGGGTCGCCACGTAATAAAGAAATAATGATCCTAACTTGTTGAACTGGGTCACCAGAGGAGCGAGGTTTCAAAGCCAGAAACAGTTTACAATTATTTTTGAAACTCAGAAATTTTGCTCTATCTCCAGAAAACAAATCAGGAATAGGAATTCTTGGTTCTAACATAGAATTCTGAACCACAAAGTCTTGAATATTTTGTACTCTTGCAGTGAGATGATCCACACATGAAGACAGACCTTTAATGTCCATCACTACACCTGTGTCCTGAACCACCCAAATGTCTAGGGGAAAAAAAAGGCAAAACACAGTGCAAAGAGAAAAAAATGGTCTCAGAACTTCTTTTTTCCCTCTATTGAGAAGCATTAGTACTTTGGGCCTCCAGTACTGTTATGATTAGGTAATTCAGAACCACAATGGACCTTGAAGTTCAGAGCACACAAAGTAACCTGACAATAACCAAAAGACATAGGACGAGCTCTGAGACGTGGGAACTCTGCTGACCGCAATCCCTAATCCTATCCAACCACACTAGAGGCAGCCGTGGATTGCGCCTAACGCTCCCTATGCAACTCGGCACAGCCTGAGAGACTAGCTAGGCCTAAGATAGAAAAACAAGCCTACCTTGCCTCAGAGAAATACCCCAAAGGAAAAGGCAGCCCCCCACATATAATGACTGTGAGTAGAGATGAAAATACAAACGCAGAGATGAAATAGATTTAGCAAAGTGAGGCCCAACTTACTGAACAGACCGAAGATAGGAAAGATAACTTTGCGGTCAACACAAAACCCTACAAACAACCACGCAGAGGGGCAAAAAGACCCTCCGCACCGACTAACGGTACGGAGGTGCTCCCTCTGCGTCACAGAGCTTCCAGCAAGCAAGAAAAACCAATTAAGCAAGCTGGACAGAAAAAATAGCAAAACAAAAATAACACAAGCAAAACTTAGCTTATGCAGAGCAGACGGCCACAGGAACGATCCAGGAGGAAGCAAGACCAATACTAGAACATTGACTGGAGGCCAGGAGCAAAGCACTAGGTGGAGTTAAATAGAGCAGCACCTAACGACTTCACCACATCACCTGAGGAAGGAAACTCAGAAGCCGCAGTACCACTCGTGACCACAGGAGGGAGCTCTGCCACAGAATTCACAACACACCACGCAACAAAGAAATAATGATTTTTACTTGTTGAACGGGGTCACCAGAGGAGCGGGGTTTCAAAGCTAGAAACAGTTTACAATTATTTTTGAAATTCAGGAACTTAGATCTATCTCCAGAAAACAAATCAGGAATTGGAATTCTAGGCTCTAACATCGGATACTGAACCATAACATCTTGAATGTTTTGTACCCTTGCAGTGAGATGATCCACACAAGAGGACAGGCCTTGTATGTCCATATCTACACCTGTGTCCTGAACCACCCAGAGATTAAGGGGAAAAGAAAGACAAAAAACACTGCAGAGAAAAAAAATGGCCTCAGAACTTCTCTTATCCCTCTATTGAGATGCATTAATACTTTGGGCCAGCTGTACTGTTATGGACCTGGTGGTTAGGAGCACCCGGAACGACCTGATAGTTAAACTCACACAGGACAAGCTCAGCGAAGTGGAAACTCCGCTGACCGCAACCCCTAATCCTATCACAACAACTAGAAATAGCCGTGGAGCGTACCTGACTTTCCCTAGACGCCTCTTCACAGCCTAAGAGCTAACTAGCCCTAAAGATAGAAAATAAAGCCTACCTTGCCTCAGAGAAATTTCCCAAAGGAAAAGGCAGCCCCCCACATATATTGACTGTGAGATAAGATGAAAGTCACAAACGCAGAAATGAAACAGGTTTCAGCAAAGGGATGCCAGACTAACTAAACAGACAGAGGATAGGAAAGGTATCTTTGCGGTCAGCACAAAAAACTACAAAACGACCACGCAGAGTGTGCAAAAAAGACCTCTGCACCGACTCACGGTGCGGAGGTGCCACTCTGCATCCCAGAGCTTCCAGCTAGCACGATAAAATCATAATAGCAAGCTGGACAAGGAAACAATGAACAAATAATAAACTATCAGGGACTTAGCTTCTGCTGGAGTAGACAGGTCACCAGAAAGATCCAAGAGCGAACTGAACCAGTACAAGAACATTGACAGCTGGCATGGAGTAATGATCTGAGTGGAGTTAAATAGAGCAGCCAGTCAAAGAATAACCTACGTCACCTGTGGAAGGAACCTCAGAAGCAGCAGCTCCACTCACAGCCACCAGAGGGAGTCCATGGACAGAACTCGCCGAAGTACCATTCATGACCACAGGAGGGAGTTCGATAACAGAATTCACAACAGGTGCCATTTTTGATTTGGATGTTCCGTAGTGTAGACATTTCTAATCCTATTTTGTCAATGTCATCACTTCAAGTTTTCCAGGAGCTCACATATGCCTACCTCATCTCATTGACATCATTTCCAGGTCACCGGGTGTTCCTACATGCCTACTACTTTTCATTGACATCATTCCCTAGATATCAGAAGCTCCAACATGCCTATTTCCGGTTACCAGGAGTCTTCATCTGTGGGTAGAGCTTTGCACAGTTTTTCTCTTATTAAATCTCTTTTGTCATTGGTTATTTTTCTAATAGTAAGGATTATATAAAGGTATAACCCTTGCATTTAGAGATACCCCTGACAAAGATGCATTTGATGGTAGCACAGCACGTTGGATATTCCCTCACTAGCAGCCCTCTGATTACCTCCACTTGTACGTAAGTATCTGCCATTTATCATGACATATTGTTTGGTTTTTAAAAACTTTGATTTACAATTCTTGCATACACCTTTCACATTTACTTTAAAGCATTGTGATATTGCTATACACACTAGTAGGAATAAAGCTCTGATTATTTTATGTTGCAGGGGCTTTCCCCATAAGTATTATACATGTCAAGAAAATTATTTTTATTTGTGATATTCTATGTGTGCACAGGCTTTATTTAATGTGAATCTTTTCTACTGTATATAATAGTTTTGCTACATTGTTTGAAGCACACCATCTTATATATTTTGACTATCTGTGGTGCCCATGTAATGTGGCATGTGGTGGTAGCCATGGGCAAGGTACTCATCTTTTACACCTGGCAGGCATGTTACATAAAATTGGGAGTCCTGGCTGGGTGTGTGTGCTTTGTCTATAGGTGTGCTATGCCCTTGTAGCTCCGCATGTTACCAATAACTTTGGTTGGCTAGTACCAGATGTTGAGGACTTCAATGAAGGAGACCACTAGTCAAAAAAAAACTTTTTCCGGAACGATAACTTGGTGTGGATTATGTACAAAAGATTGCAGGTACCCAGATTGATGAATGTTTCCTTAACAATATGGAGCATTTTCACACACAGTTTCAGTTCCTTTCTCTTAAATCGCTTGGTCTCTGTCTCTACTGGTTCACCTGCCTTCACCTCAATCCAGCTCAGTACTACAGTCCAGTAAGTGTGAGTCCTATTCCCAAACCAAATCCTATTCCCTCTCAAGGGAACTAACTAACTAACTAGCCAACATGGCAGGTACTTAATTTCTCTGCTTCTGATGCCATGGAACGCCCGCCCAGGGCACGCTCCTCAACTCACGTTCTCTGTTCCGTCTTGAACCGTTACCTCTCTGAATTATAATCTCGGGGCCGTGCCACTTTTTTTTGTCCTGTCCCAGGACTCGTCTTCAGTGGACCATTCTGTTCTTCTGTCAGTTTTCCTTCCTCTTTAGTCAGGATCATACTATCTACTGCCTCAGTTTCCTCCCACTTCAGGGCACCCACGCTATGCGACACTACTTATTGTCTAGAACTTGGGTATGCTTCTGCTTTTTTACACACTTGACCCTACCTAAAGTCCTGACAGTAAACTGTCTCTGTCCCTTCACCTTAGCCTTTCCCACTCTGGGCTAGTCCCAAATGTTAACCCTAACTCTCTCTACTTTTTGACAGAATACAACAATATTAACAATAACATATCACAATTCACATTGCATATTGAGATACACTGCAACAATACATGTGTCTTCAAGGGAAAACGTGGGCAGTACATCCATCTCCTTACACCCATTGTTCCCTTTTTTTTACTAACTTTTCTCTGTCATGTCACCGGTCTTTAGACTCTGCGAGTGACGCTGAGCTCTGAGTGATCCAGAAGTGGCTTTTACAATGTAAGTGTAATGAGACTCAGAGCAAGGCAATATAGACTTACATTATTAAATAGACTTCTGGATCATGTAGAGCTCAGTGTGACCCGAAGATTCTGAAGAGTGGTGACATGACTGAGAGTGGGAAGAGATCGATCTTGGATCCCCTGAGAAGGTGATGGTAGATAAGTATATTAATACAATTACACTACACTACATATACACAGATTTTTTAAAAAAAATTCTTCATGAGAGTGTTTCTGTAATCCTGACACATTTACACCCACTACCTTCCTTAAAGGGAACCTGTCACAAAAAAACGCAATAAACCTTCAAATGTGGAGTTAATCTGCAAGTTAATAGTGTTCTGATTCACCTGCCTAGCACCAGCAGCTAGACCCACCGCTGCTGGGAAGAAATTAACTTTATTCCTCCTAGAAGCTTTCAGGTTTTAGTCCTGTGGGCGGTGCGCACTATAGACAAAGCGGTAACCATGTCCCGGGTGGTGACTGACAGCCGACCCTAAAGTCACCCCTGTGAATTAAACCCTAACACCGCAGGGAGGAATACATTTAATTTCCTCCCAACTGCGGCGGTGTAAGTGCTGCAATGGGCAGGCTGAGAATGCTATTAACCTGCAGATTAACACCATATCTGCATGTTAATAGGGTTTTTTTCATGTGACTGGAGTGAAGGGCCCACCGACACCAGTGCCAACTTTAACTGGATGTGCGCCCTCGGACGCACATTCAGCTAAAATGTATTGCAGCAGAGAGACGCGCTGAGTATGTGCACGGCAATACACGCTGCCGGACAATCAGAAGCCAGAAGCTGACGTCAGTATGCACACTACTGGGGACGCATAACAGTGACCTCATGCCCTCCTATCACTTGCAGCTATCGGCTTCAGTAGAAGACACCGTGCTGCGAGGGAGCTGAGGGACAGTAAGTATAATCATTTGTTTTATTTTAGGCAGCATAAACCAAGGTGTAGTTAAAAAACAAAAGACAAAGCACAGTCCTTCTGAGAGCGAGGCTCCTCCCACTCACTGCTAGCAGAAGACAGGTTGGTTCAATCACAGACACTTCTCTGTTGTGTGCCTCTCCAGACACTGAACACTGCTGCCTTTGGACACCAGCTACTTAAGCCCCAGACTAAACTGTGGGGTGGAGATAAGGTGGACAACCTCCCACCCTCTATATGAATGCCCTCATAAACCTCAGCCCACTATACAATTTAGCATTTAACCCCTCACTGCACTTAAAGTATGTGCACACGTCAAGATTTTCTAGCAGAAATTTCCTGACAAAAACCGGACATTTCTGCCAGAAATCCGCATGCGTTTTTTATGCATTTTTGACACGTTTTTGATGCGTTTTTGGTGTTTTTTGTGCGCTTTTTCCCAAATGCATAGAATAGCGGGAAAAACGCCAAAAATCCGCAAAATTAATGAACATGCTGCTTTTTTTTACCGCAATGCGTTTTTTTTGCGGAAAAAAACGCATCATGTGCACAAAAATTGCAGAATGCATTCTAAATGATAGGATGCATATGTCTGCAGTTTGTAATGCGTTTTTATCGCAAAAAAACCTGAACGTGTGCACATACCCTTAGTGTGCTGGAGGAAAATCCCTGGGGTTTTTTTTTATCACTGACACAATTAAGCCTAGTGAAACATATCTCCCCTTCAGCACTTTACCAGTGACTTTGTCACAATGCGTTGCAGTAACATACTATATTCATACTATATATTTCTATCAACTAGCATTGTGATTTTGATAGACATGACAATCTTTTTTATAATGTTAAATACATTACATTTCTCCATCTACAGTTCTTTCTTTTCTCACAGTTTTTCTTGAACACTGTAAATGCTACTAAGTGAAAATATGAGAAATAATACATTTCCTATCTTGGTCCTTTATCAACAGGAGTTCCTCTAACAATGACATCATTATTTTTTTTACCATTATATTCATTCTGCTTTGATGATTCAGATGTGTTAGCAATCAGGTGCATAAAAAAACTGAATCAACATGTTGCCAGAGTAAGATAATGGCAGTTGGCTCTCTGACAACAGGAAACAAAGGAGACAGAATGCTTACCTGTGGTTTAGCTCAGCTAGTTAAAATGTAGAATTTACCCAAAATATAAAGTAAATGTGAAATGGACACTAGGATTTATAATAAACTCCAGTATAACCAATTGATTAGAGAAATCATCAGCGAGCATTAACTCATAACTTCAGTTCTTTAATTCATTCAGCCTAAACTATGGGATTTGTCCAAGAATATGTGGGTTGTTCAACATGTTATAAAACATGATATACCTGATACAAATATTTAATAGCACTGAATTATACATATGATTTATTTCATAGCTTGTCTTTCCTCCTTACTACTACACTCAGTCATATCCTACTTAGATCTTAAACTTTTAAGAGAAATATAAATTTATGTTTGAAGACAGATCCCGTAGAGCGGAAACAAAGAAGATATTGACAGCTAAAAGACCAACCTGACCAAGTGGAAGCAGCAACCCTGTATAACTCAATGAAAGGTCACATGTGTTGACATCTGTCTGTGGGATGAAATAAAAATGCTAATGCAAGTTGAAAGGTTCTCCAAACCAACTGATGGTTTTGTTTGCTTAGCATTTGCTTAGTTTCTTGTAAACAGTCTCAAACGTGCCAAATCACATTAATTCACGTCAATTACTAGTGAACTGTCTAATGACTAAAAGAGATCTCCATTTACCAGCTGGATATTAATAACTCCTGGTGTGTAAGTCACTACAATAAAGCAAAAAATATGAAAGAGAACTTGTCGTGTAAAATAAACCCTATCAACCTGTAAATATGGGGTTAATCTGCATGTTAATAATTCTCGGAAGAAGTGTGGCTGCAACACTTAAAGCCTGGTTGCTGGGAGAAAATGAAGTTTATTCTTCACAGAGCATCATGCTTTCAGTCAAAAAGGAGTGGCTGACTCGTCTTCAGTCACCGCTCAGTCCTGAGTGACAGCCAGCTTAACATAGACTGACAGCCATCTTAGCACTGATGCACTGTAGAGCCTGCTGTCAGTCATTGTCAGGGGCATGGTAATAACCACCTGGTAACTGAAGCCTCATCGTTAGCGCCTCTATGACTCAAAGCCCGAAACTGCCGGGAGGATTAAAGTTGACTTCTTCCTGACTGCAGTGCCTTCAGTGCTACGGATGCACAGCTCCAGAACGCTATTCTTTTGCCTGCATGCCCGCATTTGTCCTGCCCTTATACACCTTGTCCATGGAAAGTATTCATAAATAAAGGACTAAAGTTTTTATGACACAATAAACGGAGTGTTACTGCTTTTTTCTTCATTCTTGGATTACTACATGTGTGTTTCTTCAAGCGAGCACCTTCATCACCGTGATCTCACCCAGTAAGGTGTCGCTGACTCTGAGTCCACATACTCCACCAGTAAGTAGACTGTTTCTTAGTGCCATTCTACTTTTCTCTTTTGATTTATCAGGGGTCTAAGGGGTATCGTTTCTCCTTATGGAGAGTGACATACCATCTCTGGCTTGTCAAGGTAAGGAGGCTTATTCGCCGTGCAATGCTCCTCTGGGAAATATAATATGCAAATGGCCTCTTCTGAGAAAAAGAGGACTTAAAATCTATAGCGCCGCCTGTTGGAAGTAGCGATCCTACAAGTCACAATCAACCCTTTAAACGAGTCGTGCAGTATGACTTAGGATAAAAGCCAAATCAGTATCTCAATTCGCAGACACGGTGTTTCGGGCTGTTGGCCTTCGTCAGTGCGAAGCATGAGAACTAATTTGGCTAGGTGAGAGGCTCTGGACTGGAGTCTAAGGGGTATCGTTTCTCCTTATGGAGAGTGACATACCATCTCTGGCTTGTCAAGTTAGGAGGCTTATTCGCCGTGCAATGCTCCTCTGGGAAATATAATATATAAATTGCCTCTTCTGAGAAAAAGAGGACTTAAACTCTATAGCGCCACCTGTTGGAAGTAGCGATCCTACAATATAATATAAAGTTAATAAGCCTCCTTACCTTGACAAGCCAGAGATGGTATGTCACTCTCCATAAGGAGAAACGATACCCCTTAGACCCCAGTCCAGAGCCTCTCATCTAGCCAAATTAGTTCTCATGCTTTGCACTGACGAGGGCCAACAGCCCGAAACACGGTGTCTGCGAATTGAGATACTGATTTGGCTTTTATCCTAAGTCATATTGCATGACTCATTTAAAGGGTTGATTGTGACTTGTAGGATCGCTACTTCCAACAGGTGGTGCTATAGAGTTTAAGTCCTCTTTCTCTCAGAAGAGGCAATTTGCATATTTGATTTATCAGAACACTATTAACTTACCTATTAATGCCAGATCTGCAGGTTAATAGCGCTTTTTCACTTGACAAAGTCCCTTTAATTGGGGCATTTCTTTTTCTTTCAACACATTTTGCTATGTTTTATTGGCACACCATCTTTTGAAAATGAAAAAGGATTTTTCACTTTTCGCATATTATTTTATGTTATACAAAAATATATGGGTCAACATCATTAGCATCGCAAAAAATACCTGTATCGGTTTCTGATTTCAACGTGGACTGTGCAAGTTCCCAATCTGAAGCATTGACTTTTGACGTCACCTAAATGTTCAGTGCTCTTTTTCTTAATAATGGGGGTATACTTTGAAATAAACCTTTGTTTAAACAAAATGTCTTACTAAAACTCTTTTTAGTTGAAAACAAGTTGGATAGAATGGTTTACACATGAAAAATCACTCATTGAATTTGTTTTTTGTATTGACTTTGGATAGAGTTGACAAAAAGATTTATGTCCTCCTTCACAGGAGGACCAACATAGTGGATGCTTTCCTGAAACGGAAAGTACTTGCAAGCAGCATAATACAAAGAATAGCTGGTTTACCCAGAATCCTTTGCAGTAGGCGGAGCTATGCAAATCATCTCTTTCCACCCCAGTCTAATCCACAGCGCTTGGAACCGCCAAGCGTGCAATGCTGCGGATTAGTTTCTAAATTTACACAGCCAACCAATTCCTACCTGTGGACACGTGTTTCGGGCTTTAGGCCCTCATCAGCACAGGGCTGGAATTGGTTGGCTGTATGGAGTGGGGCTCGGTGAGCAAGCGATACACACATGCTAGCCACCTTAGGGAGAGACCCAAGTTGGGCTAAATGTAGCGGGACGAAAGAGACCGAAAAGCCCTCTACTTAAAGCTTGCAAGTACTTTCCGTTTCAGGAAAGCATCCACTATGTATTTCCTTTAAGTAGAGGGCTTTTCGGTCTCTTTCGTCCCGCTACATTTAGCCCAACTTGGGTCTCTCCCTAAGGTGGCTAGCATGTGTGTATCGCTTGCTCACCGAGCCCCACTCCATACAGCCAACCAATTCCAGCCCTGTGCTGATGAGGGCCTAAAGCCCGAAACACGTGTCCACAGGTAGGAATTGGTTGGCTGTGTAAATTTAGAAACTAATCCGCAGCATTGCACGCTTGGCGGTTCCAAGCGCTGTGGATTAGACTGGGGTGGAAAGAGATGATTTGCATAGCTCCGCCTACTGCAAAGGATTCTGGGTAAACCAGCTATTCTTTGTATTATGCTGCTTGCAAGTACTTTCCGTTTCAGGAAAGCATCCACTATGTATTTCCTTTAAGTAGAGGGCTTTTCGGTCTCTTTCGTCCCGCTACATTTAGCCCAACTTGGGTCTCTCCCTAAGGTGGCTAGCATGTGTGTATCGCAGGAGGACCAATGCATTCTTCATTTTATGGCCAGCATTCTTGACATGCTATCCAAAGCAAATCTGGTGTTTGCAAGCTCTTCCATATCATGACAGACCCAGTCGCTTGGCATCAACTGATGTCATGATGTAGATAAAGCCAAGAGGTTATGATGCCCAGCAAACAACAGAGGTGTCCATGATGCTGGACCAAGAATTGATGAACAGGGTAGCGCAAATCTTTTGCTCATCTCCAATTTTAGGTAATTTTCATGACAAGTGCAATGATGATGTTGTTTACTGTCTATACTGTAGTTTACACAATTTACAGCATTGGCTTCCTGGGTTACAATTTGATATCATATAAAATGTATCATATGAAAAGAAGAATAAAAGCAAAGAGTAGCAGCACAATCCACAGTGGAGGGTGTATATAGAAAATGTAAGAATAGATGCAGCTCTGAAATGGATCAAAGTGAAAACTGTTTTCAGCTTCCGAAATGAAGCTTCTCTTGAGATATTGAGTGTGTATGTGTATACATACAGTATATATGTGTTATATATATGCACACACATATATATATACTGTTTGTATACACACATACATTTATTATCACACTGGGTGAGGGAGAAGCAAGGTGCACAACAATGGGGAAAGGGAGGGGAAGTCCAACCACTAGGAAAGGGCAGAGTCGAGACCCCTATGCAGATCTAACAACACCCTGTCTTGCCTGGCATCACTAAATAGGTTCCGCACCTATCACCGAGTAGGGACCTAATCCCTGCGTGGCCCTAGCAATAGGCCCTGAAAAGGGAGCTGACAGGTTGAGCACTAGTCAGCCCCCACTATAACTAAAGACAGAGAGGGTGGACAAATGAGGGGATACGCTTAGCTTGAGAAGACCGCTGAAATATCATGCCAGCAATCTTCCAAGAGTACTCCAAGAAGACACTAGCGGACTGCTAGCACTTCCAACCAGACAGAGGAAAATTGCGCTAACAATAGCACCTTTTGCTGACGAGGCTGAAGATATTTAAACCTTCAGCAAGGGTGTGTTAATTAGCAGCAGAAGATGGAGGTAGCTGTTGGGTCCTAGAGGGAGAAGGATATCACTCCATAACAAAGATCAAGAAGGTGCTTGTAGAGCTAATCGCAATGACCTTCTACAGCTGGATCCAGGATGACTGTCTGTCACACCTGACACACCAGTGACATATATATGTATAATGTACATACATCTGGAGGACAGGAGAGGGGGAGAGAGTAGAGGAGAGAGTATTTATTTGCTATAATACTTGTTTCTTTTCTATAATACTTAATAATACTTATAATAAATAATATTATATTCTTGTATATAATGGTAGTTGCTGTAATACATGTTTGTTACTTACCCAATTGTAATCAATTGTAATAGGGACTATGGAATATGTTAGTGCTATAAAAATCAAGACTATTATTATTACACTATATATGTGGCTCAGGTCTGTCACCAGCTTCCAGAAACTGAATCTGTCTGCTGAAAAACTGAAGATTACCCCATAAGAGGTTTTTCTTAACCTGATCTGACTTTATCATCTTTTCCATCTTAAATGGGAAGGAATGTGTAAAACAAAACCATTACAGGTTGTTTAGTTTATTGTGGCGGATTTTGACGAGTCTAATCTTAGCTATGTCAAAGCAAGCACATCAAACATCAAAAAAAATGTGCTGTGTTTTATAGTCCAGGCAGGGTGAGAAATGGACACTTTGCAGCAATCAAGCACCGATCAGCTTCTCTTTTAATTCAAACCCTGTGCTACAGCTATGTAAAAATATACAGCAGAAAAATAGAGTATTGGGAAGAAGGAGGCTTACAAGGTGAAACACAATATTATATTTAAGGTTTGGCAAGTGCACCCCAAATCTTTGATTTCTGTACAATTAACCAGATCTCAGCATCTCTGGCTCCAGAGAGCCGCAGAGATTTTGGTTTTATTAGCTATTTCCTTTCCCAGCCGTCAGCAATGCCTTCCATCCTTAACATGGAGGTGGGGGTGGGAAAGTCTCCGATAATGTTATGGTGCCATAGAAAGACCACAGCAAAACAAGTGCCAGCCAGTCTATTTCTCAAACTGAACACAGGGCTCATATAAAGCAGCCTCACGCTTGAATTAAACACGTTTTTGTATTCAGTCATTTACGTGTGGCATAATTAAAAACATCCATCAGTAATTCATCGAATCCCGTAGTGCAGAGACACAAAGTCTAGAAATGTTCCCCCTGTAAGGTTTAACTTCTCACAAAATATAGGCAGCTCCATCTTTTAAGGATTTTTATGGGGAATTAGTTCCTTATGAAAATTTATTTAAAATTATGAGCAAGAATGGGATCATATTTAAAGAGTTATAATATATCAATCTGTCCTCAGCTGACTACACACGGTGTAACCTGTCGAATATAATTACACCTGGTTATATATATGACATTATTACATACCTTTACACAGAAACAACTTATTTTTATATGATGTCTACTTCACTGAAGTACCGCGACTTTCTAGGTTTAATAATGTTGGCCATTTTTATACATTACCTATATACCCAAGTAACCCTGTTTCATTTCTGAGTGGTATTTGCTTTTGAATTTATTGAGCAAAGGATCTGCCATCTTGCCACCATGTGAGCATGTATTTTAGAAATGTACAGTGTTGTGAATTCAGCTTTTGGGCTCCCTCTGGTGGTTGTAGAAGGTAATGCAGTTGTGCCTGGACTGCAGGAGTGGACAGGTGTATCTACTAATTGCAAAACTGACTGGGGTATATAGCTTTGCTGGATCCTTTAGTCAGTGCCAGTTGTCCATTGTTCTTGGAGGATTCACTTCCTGCTGGTCTTTCCAGTTTGCTGTGTTTTTCTACGAAGATAAGTCCTGGCTTTGTTTTTGCTGTCCACCTGCAGTGGACCTTATAGTTCTGTGCATTTTCATGCTTTTGTCTTGTCCAACTTGGTATGTGAAGGATTTTTTGCAGCCTAGCTATTTCCCTGGAGATGCAGATATACCCCCCATGTCTTTAGTCAGATGTGGTGATCCGTATTTTCTGCGGTGGATATTTTTCTAGTGTTTTTATACTGACCGCATAGTACTCTGTTCTATTCTTTCTTTTTAGCTAGTATGGCCTCCTATGCTAAAATCTGATTTCATATCTGCGTATGTTTTTTCCCTCTCCTCTCACAGTCAATACAGGTCCTTCTCAAAAAATTAGCATATAGTGTTAAATTTCATTATTTACCATAATGTAATGATTACAATTAAACTTTCATATATTATAGATTCATTATCCACCAACTGAAATTTGTCAGGTCTTTTATTGTTTTAATACTGATGATTTTGGCATACAACTCCTGATAACCCAAAAAACTTGTCTCAATAAATTAGCATATTTCACCCATCCAATCAAATAAAAGTGTTTTTTAATAACAAACAAAAAAACCAACAAATAATAATGTTCAGTTATGCACTCAATACTTGGTCGGGAATCCTTTGGCAGAAATGACTGCTTCAATGCGGCGTGGCATGGAGGCAATCAGCCTGTGACACTGCTGAGATGTTATGGAGGCCCAGGATGCTTCAATAGCGGCCTTAAGCTCATCCAGAGTGTTGGGTCTTGCGTCTCTCAACTTTCTCTTCACAATATCCCACAGATTCTCTATGGGGTTCAGGTCAGGAGAGTTGGCAGGCCAATTGAGCACAGTAATACCATGGTCAGTAAACCATTTACCAGTGGTTTTGGCACTGTGAGCAGGTGCCAGGTCGTGCTGAAAAATGAAATCTTCATCTCCATAAAGCATTTCAGCCGATGGAAGCATGAAGTGCTCCAAAATCTCCTGATAGCTAGCTGCATTGACCCTGCCCTTGATGAAACACAGTGGACCAACACCAGCAGCTGACATGGCACCCCACACCATCACTGACTGTCGGTACTTGACACTGGACTTCAGGCATTTTGGCATTTCCTTCTCCCCAGTCTTCCTCCAGACTCTGGCACCTTGATTTCCGAATGACATGCAAAATTTGCTTTCATCAGAAAAAAGTACTTGGGACCACTTAGCAACAGTCCAGTGCTGCTTCTCTGTAGCTCAAAAGTGGCTTTACCTGGGGAATGCGGCACCTGTAGCCCATTTCCTGCACACGCCTGTGCACGGTGGCTCTGGATGTTTCCACACCAGACTCAGTCCACTGCTTCCTCAGGTTCCCCAAGGTCTGGAATCGGTCCTTCTCCACAATCTTCCTCAGGGTCCGGTCTCCTCTTCTCGTTGTACAGCGTTTTCTGCCACATTGTTTCCTTCCAACAGACTTACCATTGAGGTGCCTTGATACAGCACTCTGGGAACAGCCTATTTGTTGAGAAATTTCTTTCTGGGTCTTACCCTCTTGCTTGAGGGTGTCAATGATGGCCTTCTTGACATCTGTCAGGTCGCTAGTCTTACCCATGATGGGGGTTTTGAGTAATGAACCAGGCAGGGAGTTTATAAAAGCCTCAGGTATCTTTTGCATGTGTTTAGAGTTAATTAGTTGATTCAGAAGATTAGGGTAATAGGTCGTTTAGAGAAACTTTTCTTGATATGCTAATTTATTGAGACAGGTTTTTTGGGTTATCAGGAGTTGTATGCCAAAATCATCAGTATTAAAACAATAAAAGACCTGACAAATTTCAGTTGGTGGATAATGAATCTATAATATATGAAAGTTTAATTGTAATCATTACATTATGGTAAATAATGAAATTTAACACTATATGCTAATTTTTTGAGAAGGACCTGTATATGTGGGGGGCTATCTATCCTTTGGGGATTTTCTCTGAGGCAAGATAGGTTTCCTGTTTCTGTCTTTAGGGGTAGTTAGATCTTAGGCTGTGTCGAGTGGTCTAGGGAGTGTTAGGTACCCCCCACGGCTGCTTTTAGTTGTGCTGCTAGGTTCAGGGTTTGCGGTCAGTACAGGGACCACCTTCTCCAGAGTACGTCTCATGCTGCTCCAAGGCCACCAGATCATAACAGTACAACTGGCCAACAATGAGTTAATTGCATCTCAGAAGAAGGGTGGAAAGCTTTTGAGCCATTTTTTTCCTTAGCCTGTTTGGTCTGATCCTCCCTCTTTACCTCTAGGTGGCTACGGAGTCTAGTATTAACATGAATGTTCAGGAGTTAGTTTCTCGTGTGGATCAGCTTGCTGCTAGGGTACAGGGTATTTCAGAATATATTGTTCAGACTCCTGCCTTAGAACCTAAGATTCCCACTCCTGATTTATTCTTTGGTGACAGATCCAAATTTTTGAGTTTCAAAAATAACTGTAAACTGTTTTTTGCATTAAGACCCCGGCCTCCTGGTGATCCTATTCAGCAGGTTAAAATCATCATATCTCTGCTGTGTGGTGACCCACAGGATTGGGCATTTTCCCTGGAATCTGGCAATCCTGCTTTGCTTAATGTTGATTCGTTCTTTCAGGCATTGGGGTTGTTGTATGATGAGCCTAATTCTGTGGATCAGGCTGAGAAAATCTTGTTAGCCCTGTATCAAGGTCAAAAAGCTGCAGAATCGTATTGCCAGAAATTTAGAAAACGGTCTGTACTGACTAAATGGAATGAGGATGCCTTGGCGGCAATTTTCAGAAAGGGTCTTTCTGAATCCGTTAAAGATGTTATGGTGGGGTTCCCCACGCCTGCTGGTCTGAGTGATTCTATGTCTCTGGCCATTCAGATTGATCGGCGCTTGCGGGAGCGCAGAACTGTGCGTTCTGTGGCGTTATCCTCAGAGCAAATTTCTGAGCCTATGCAATGTGATAGAATTCTGTCTAGAGCTGAACGTCAAGCATTCAGGCATCAGAATAGGTTGTGTTTTTACTGCAGTGATTCTGCTCATGTTATTTCTGATTGCCCTAAGCGTTCTAAGAGAATTGCTAGTTCTGTTGCCATCAGTACTATACAACCTAAATTTCTGTTATCTGTGACCTTGATCTGCTCATTATCATCATTTTCTGTCATGGCATTTGTGGATTCAGGTGCCGCTCTGAACTTAATGGACTTAGAATTTGCCAGACGTTGTGGTTTTCGCTTGCAGCCTTTGCAGAACCCTATTCCTTTGATAGGCATTGATGCTACACCGTTGGCTAAAAATAAACCTCAGTTTTGGACACAGCTGACCATGCGCATGGCGCCAGCCCATCAGGAAGATTGTCGTTTTCTGGTGTTGCATAATTTGTGTGATGATATTGTGCTGGGTTTTCCATGGTTGCAGCTACATAATCCGGTGTTAGATTAGAAATCTATGTCTGTGACTGGTTGGGGTTGTCAGGGGGTTCATGATCAGGTTCTTTTGATGTCAATCTCCTCTTCCCCCTCTTCTGAAATTCCTGAGTTTTTGTCTGACTTCCAGGATGTATTCGATGAGCCCAAATCCAGTTCCCTTCCACCGCATAGGGACTGTGATTGTGCTATTGATTTGATTCCAGGTTGTAAATTCCCTAAGGGCCGACTTTTCAACCTGTCTGTGCCTGAACATACCGCCATGCGGAGCTATATTAAGGAGTCTTTGGAGAAAGGGCATATTCGGCCATCTTCTTCACCGTTGGGAGCGGGGTTCTTTTTTGTTGCCAAGAAGGATGGCTCCTTGAGACCCTGTATTGATTATCGCCTCTTGAATAAGATCACAGTTAAATTTCAATACCCCTTGCCTTTGCCTACTGATTTGTTTGCTAGGATTAAGTGGTCTAGCTGGTTTACTAAGATTGACCTTCGAGGGGCATATAATCTTATTCGTATCAAGCAGGGTGACGAATGGAAAACTGCATTTAATATGCCCGAAGGCCATTTTGAATACCTTGTGATGCCATTCGGACTCTCTAATGCCCCATCTGTGTTCCAATCCTTCATGCATGATATCTTTTGGAGTTATCTTGATAAATTCATGGTTGTATATTTGGATGATATTTTGATTTTTTCCAATGATTGGGAGTCTCATGTGAAACAGGTCAGGATGGTATTTCAGATCCTCCGTAATAATGCTTTGTTTGTGAAGGGTCAAAGTGCCTCTTTGGAGTGCAGAAGGTTTCTTTTTTGGGTTTCATTTTTTCTCCCTCATCTATAGAAATGGATCCGGTTAAGGTTCAGGCCATTCATGATTGGATTCAGCCCACATCTGTGAAAAGCCTTCAGAAATTCTTGGGCTTTGCTAATTTTTATCGTCGATTCATTGCCAACTTCTCCAGTGTGGTTAAACCTCTGACCGATTTGACCAAGAAAGGCGCTGATGTGACGAATTGGTCCTCCGCGGCTGTTTCTGCCTTTCAGGAGCTTAAACGCCGATTTACTTCTGCCCCTGTGTTGCGTCAGCCAGATGTTTCTCTTCCATTTCAGGTTGAGGTTGACGCGTCTGAGATTGCGGCAGGGGCCGTTTTGTCTCAGAGGAATTCTGATGGTTCCTTGATGAAACCGTGTGCCTTCTTTTCTCGGAAGTTTTCGCCTGCGGAACGCAATTATGATGTCGGCAATCGGGAGTTGTTGGCTATGAAGTGGGCATTTGAGGAGTGGCGACATTGGCTTGAGGGGGCCAAGCACTGTGTTGTGGTCCTGACCGATCATAAGAATCTGATTTACCTCGAGTCTGCCAAACGGCTGAATCCTAGACAGGCTCGATGGTCCCTGTTTTTCTCCCGTTTTGATTTTGTGGTCTCGTACATTCCTGGTACTAAGAATGTTAAGGCGGATGCCCTCTCTAGGAGTTTTTTTCCTTATTCCCCTGGGGTTCTTGAGCCGGTCGGCATTTTGAAGGAAGGGGTGATTCTTTCTGCCATCTCCCCTGATTTGCGACGGGTTCTTCAGGAATTTCAGGCTGATAAGCCTGACCGCTGTCCTGTGGGGAAACTGTTTGTTCCTGATAGATGGACTAGTAAAGTGATTTCTGAGGTTCATTGTTCTGTGTTGGCTGGCCATCCTGGGATTTTTGGTACCAGAGATTTGGTTGGTAGGTCCTTTTGGTGGCCTTCTTTGTCACGGGATGTGCGTTCTTTTGTGCAGTCCTGTGGGATTTGTGCGCGGGCTAAGCCTTGCTGTTCCCGCGCTAGTGGGTTGCTTTTGCCATTGCCGGTCCCTGAGAGACCTTGGATGCATATTTCTATGGATTTTATTTCCGATCTTCCTGTTTCCCAAAGAATGTCGGTTATCTGGGTTGTCTGTGACCGATTTTCTAAGATGGTTCATTTGGTGCCTTTGCCTAAATTGCCTTCTTCTTCTGATTTGGTTCCGTTGTTTTTTTAGCATGTGGTACGTTTGCATGGTATTCCGGAGAATATTGTGTCCGACAGAGGTTCCCAGTTTGTTTCTAGGTTTTGGCAGACCTTTTGTGCCAAGCTGGGCATTGATTTGTCTTTTTCCTCTGCATTTCATCCTCAGACAAATGGCCAGACTGAGCGAACTAATCAGACCTTGGAGACCTATTTGAGATGCTTTGTGTCTGCTGATCAGGATGATTGGGTGGCTTTTTTGCCATTGGCCGAGTTTGCCCTTAATAATCGGGCTAGTTCAGCTACTTTGGTTTCGCCTTTTTTTTGTAATTTTGGTTTTCATCCCCGTTTTTCTTCTGGGCAGGTTGAGCCTTCTGACCTTCCTGGTGTGGATTCTGTGGTCGACAGGTTGCAGCAGATTTGGGCTTATGTGGTGGACAATTTGGTGCTGTCTCAGGAGGAGGCTCAGCGTTTTGCTAACCGTCGTCGGTGTGTTGGTTCCCGGCTTCGGGTTGGTGATCTGGTTTGGTTATCTTCCCGTCATGTTCCTATGAAGGTTTCTTCCCCTAAGTTTAAGCCTCGATTTATTGGTCCTTATAGGATTTCTGAGATTATTAATCCAGTGTCCTTTCGCCTGGCGCTTCCGGCCTCTTTTGCTGTTCATAATGTCTTCCATAGATCTTTGTTGCGGAAATATGTGGAGCCTGTTGTTCCCTCTGTTGATCCTCCGGCCCCTGTGTTGGTCGATGGGGAGCTGGAATATGTTGTTGAGGAGATTTTGGATTCCCGTTTTTCGAGGCGGAAGCTTCAGTACCTTGTCAAGTGGAAGGGTTATGGCCAGGAAGATAATTCTTGGGTTTCTGCCTCTGATGTCCATGCCGTTGATTTGGTTCGTGCCTTTCATCGGGCTCATCCTGATCGGCCTGAGGGCTCTGGTGAGGGTTCGGTGACCCCTCCTCAAGGGGGGGGTACTGTTGTGAATTCAGCTTTTGGGCTCCCTCTGGTGGTTGTAGAAGGTAATGCAGTTGTGCCTGCACTGCAGGAGTGGACAGGTGTATCTACTAATTGCAAAACTGACTGGGGTATATAGCTTTGCTGGATCCTTTAGTCAGTGCCAGTTGTCCATTGTTCTTGGAGGATTCACTTCCTGCTGGTCTTTCCAGTTTGTTGTGTTTTTCTACAAAGATAAGTCCTGGCTTTGTTTTTGCTGTCCACCTGCAGTGGACCTTATAGTTCTGTGCATTTTCATGCTTTTGTCTTGTCCAGCTTGGTCTGTGAAGGATTTTTTGCAGCCTAGCTATTTCTCTGGAGATGCAGATATACCCCCCATGTCTTTAGTCAGATGTGTTGATCCGTATTTTCTGCGGTGGATATTTTTCTAGTGTTTTTATACTGACCACATAGTACTCTGTTCTATTCTTTCTTTTTAGCTAGTATGGCCTCCTATGCTAAAATCTGATTTCATATCTGCGTATGTTTTTTCCCTCTCCTCTCACAGTCAATATTTGTGGGGGGCTATCTATCCTTTGGGAATTTTCTCTGAGGCAAGGTTTCCTGTTTCTGTCTTTAGGGGTAGTTAGATCTTAGGCTGTGTCGAGTGGTCTAGGGAGTGTTAGGTACCCCCCACGGCTGCTTTTAGTTGTGCTGCTAGGTTCAGGGTTTGCAGTCAGTACAGGGACCACCTTCTCCAGAGTACGTCTCATGCTGCTCCAAGGCCACCAGATCATAACAGTACAGGAATAATTTTGGTAGTGCTGTACTAATTGCCAAGGCTGCATGCTCTATGAATTGAAATAAATAATACAGTTTATGGCCACTTAGTCCCATGCAAGACTCCATTTCATAAATTAAGTTGCTTTATTTTGTAGAAGAAAACAATTGCATCTAGGCAAGAACTTGGTCTAATAAATGGCATGTGATGGATCATGCTGGATTTTTGGCAGACTATTCAAGTGATTGCCATCATATTTAGATTCTGTGGTGTAAATGGCACTATTGAAATATATTAACTAGTGATGAGCGAGTGTACTCGTTGGTCGAGTTTTCCCGAGCACGCTCCTGTGGTCTCCGAGTATTTGTAACTGCTCGGAGATTTTGTTTTTGCTGACGCAGCTGCATGATTTGCTGCTACCAACCAGCCTGAGTACATGTGGAGGTTGCCTGATTGCTAGGGAATCCCCACATGTATTCAAGCTGTCTATCAGCTGTAAATCATGCAGCTGAGGCAAGGAAAACGAAATCTCCTAGCACGTACAAATACTCGGTGATCATCCAAGCGTGCTCAGGAAAACCCGAGCAACGAGTATACTCGCTCATCACTAATATTAACTCTTTATTCAGGACCCCTGTTCAATTAATATTAAAGTAGATTAAGATTGAAATGTCACTAGTAGAGATGATCAATGGAAGCAATTCACTGGATCCCGTTGTAAGACCAGATCCCTGTACTGGGGTTAAAGGGTGAAGGTCAGGGTTTCTCTGGAATCTGCCAGTCGGAGTTGCATTTGCAAAGTCTGTGCAAGGTAGTCTTTTTGAGCTTGTGGCCTCTGACAAATGTAACAAATGTATGTGTTGTTTTAGACAACTGTAACTCCTATATTCATTACAGCACTACAGTAGTTTGCAAACCTGTTTTAGGCCATTCTTTCCCTATCTCTAATGCTGAGCTGTGCCTCTGAGTTCCTCTTTAAGCTTTAAAATGGCCACTGCTTTCCCTGCCTCAGCTTTTAAATAGACTATGATGATCCCTCCTTCATGACGGTGCTATACCAAGTGATGTGATAGCTGTAAGACAGTATGGCAAAAGCCCACAAGGCAGCGCCTGAAGTCATGTGAGCCTTCTGTGGCTAATGCAATCTTCTGCAGTGTGTAAAATGGTGCTCGCATATCTCTGGGTGATTTTTCACAAATCAAATTGCGAATTATATGACCTCGACAGGACTTACAAATATCATAAAATACAACCCAAATTCGATTTGCATGGAATCAATTTGATTTTATCTAGTCACCAGCATTCACAGTACAGGTTACTGTACATTTATGATTGATGGCTTTCTTAGACCCGATGAGGATAATACAACTGTTCTGACATGGATGTTCAAAGCACAGCAGCCTCATCAAAAAAAATCTATAAATAATATTTGAAGTTTGTATTGTGAAGTCCGCTGACAGATTCATTTTAAATTTGATAATTACATGAGGCAATATATGCAAAAGTTGAAGTCATGCATTCTTGACCTCATCTTCCTTTTGTCTTATTTATTTATTTTTCTTCACTTTTATAGTGGGCAGAGTAGGACCAGCCATGTCAGCTCAGATCACTATTTGTATGTGTAAAATTTCTGCAGTGTCCTGCTGTTTAACTAGTTGTGGTTTTCTCTCTGTACATTTCTCGTCATCTTCCTTTGACCTTTTGCGTTTACAAGTTGGTTGTCACCACAGGAATGCCACTGAGTGGGTGCTCGCAAACCAACTAAACTGGCAAGTGAAGGTAGTGCTCTACAAAAGCATTAACTACAGATATTGCATTCATTTAGACTGGATCATTATTTACAAAGTTGCTGAAAGACGATCTGTAAATGTAACTCGGTTCTGTGCTTTTGTAATCTTTTAAACTTAGAGACAGTGGACCACTTTTTTTTAATAATGCGGTATTTTTAATAAATCTAATTTAAATATATTTGTAATAATATAATTTGCATATATTTATAAAACTATCGGAAATTTGGTGAAAATTTAGAAACAATTGCAATTTTCAACCTTTTCAGATATTATGACATCACAGCATCATTTTACTAACCATATTTTACTTTGTTGATGTTAGAAGAGTTAAACGCTTAGCAGCAAATTTACTTTTTTTGAAGAAAACTTAGTGTATAAAAATGTTTTTCTTCACTGACTTATTCAGGTTTGCAATGACAGTAAGGGGCTTATTTATTGGGAAAAAAATCAAAAATTGCTACTATTTAAAAAAAAAAAATTGCACCCCCTCAATCTGTTTAAACTGCTGTCAGTAAGTTTTTCAAACCTTCAGACACTTCACCCGAATTATTGCAAAGTGGAATAAAAAAATGAAAAATTATATTTTTTCTAATAAAATATTGCTATCTCTAAAGTTTTCATTTTCACAAGGGGCATTAAAAGAAAATGAACCACACAATTAATTACACAATTTCGTCTAAATATAACAATACCCCGATTGTGGTGGAAATTGCAAACCTACTGCTTTGGCACAGGACAGGACCTTTTGATTTTTGGAGACAAATTTTGGTTGCAATAAATTGTGGAAGCTGAGTCACATTTGCAGAGACCCTGAGGTTCCAAAACAACATAAACCATCCATAAATGATTTCATTTGGCAATGTATACCCCTCAAAGAAATCATCTAGTTGTGCAATGGACTTTTCGTACCTACAGTAACTCACAAAAGTTTAAAACATTGGGACGCACACAGGAATTGACTTTTTCCCATAAAAATGCAGCTTCAGTCAACATTTTCAATTTTCACAAAGGTAGTAAAAGATTTTCAGCATAATTTGTAATGCAATTTTTCACAAATGTGTAAATGTCAAAAATTGCTGTTTAGGCACACAGTCATGCAGGTACGGACTGGGGCTGAAATTCAGCCCTGGCATTTGAAATCCCACAGGCCCATGCTGTCACTGTCCTCATGAACAAGATGGGATAGATTACTAATATTAACCTGGATGGAGGAAAGGAAGATTTTCTACAAGACCAATATTTATTATTATTATTATTATTATACATTTTTATAGCGCCATTTCTTCCATGGCGCTTTACATGTGAATACGAGGCAAATATAGACAAATACATTAAACATGAGCAGATAACAGGCACACGGGTACATAAGGAGGGAGGACCCTGCCCGCGAGGGCTCACAGTCTGCAGGGGATGGGTGATGAATCACTAGGAGAGATGTCTAATGACACCTGTGGGCTACTGGTGAAAGTGACGGAGTCAGCAACTTTGTGCTCCATCACAACTCTTAACAGCAAGAGTATCTTGAGAACATTGATTATGTTAACAACGTAGCATACACGACAGCCCATGACCAGATAGGCCCTTCTGGCATTTGCCAGAATTGCCAGATGGCCAGTCCAGCCCTGCAGTCAGGCTTGGAAGGAAAGAAGTGCAAATTTGGCTGGAAGAGATTGCAGATGCCATTTCACATTTGGCCCTGAGGTGCCAAAACTGCAGAACCCACAAGCAAGTGACCCCATTTTGGAAATTAAACCCTAAAAGAAACTCATCTGGGGGTGTGGTAAGCATTTTTAACCCACTGTTGCTTTAAGGAATTTTATAAGATTGGGCAATGAAAATAAAAAATTATGTTTTTTCACCTCAAACGTTACTTTATGCTCAAATTTTTCATTCTCACTATAGTTAATAGGAGAAAGTGGACTAGATAGTTTATTATGAAATTTCTCCTGAACACAGTGATACCCGCATAAGTGGCTGGATATCACTTTTTGGTCTTACAGCGGGCCTTGGATTGGAAGGATCTCTATTTGACTAATGGAGAGCAGTTTTGACTGGAATAGATTGCTGATGCCATGACACAGTAGCAGAGCCCGTGAGAGGACGGAGCAACGAATAAAACATAAGCGACCCCATTTTTGGAACATATACCAATCAAGGAGTTCATTTTGGTGTAGAGTGAGCATTTGAAACCCACAGGTGCCATGTGGAAGCTAGCTGAAAACTGGGCACACTGTGGGGCTTAGCAGGGAAAGGGGCATAACGATTTGCATGTGGAGATTTTGTTTGATTGTTTTTTTTGGGGGGTGAGGAGCCATGTCACTTTTCCAAAGCCTTTGTTCCACCAGTGATATGGAAACGTCCTATTTTTCCATTGAAAGATGACGGATCTAAGATGAGCTTTTTGGGGGGTTGATTTTTATTTATATTTTTTTATTGGAAACATTTTAGAGTAATAATATTATTTCATCATTTTCAGTATAAGGCTCGGTTCACAATTGTACTGTGCTCTATTGACTACTTAAATCAGAGTTTTCCTCTTGATTCCCCAAAAAATGTTATTCCGATCAGGGCTGTGGAGTCAATAAGCCAAACCTCCAACTCCAACTCCTCAATTTCCCTGACTCTGACTCCAGCCCTGGTCACTACTGAGCATGTACATAATGTGCAGCACAGATTCATCTCAACTAAAAGCCAAGATCCTTAGATCGGGAACAGAACAGACATTTATAGGACATTTCATAACTTTCCCAAATTCTTATTAATTTACTGCGCGCACTGTATTGTACTAGTGTACCCAATTTAGCATATATTTTAGGAGTCAGAGTCAGTCCATTTTATATCGACTCCCCCAAAATGGACACCAACTCCGAATCCATGACTCTTTTTGGCAGCATAAGAATTGATCTACCTAGCAGACGGAACACAGAAAATACACTTACACTAATTGCCACTAAAATTCAAACTTAAACAGCAAAATAGGCGCAAGTTTTAAAATTGTTTAAGTTGTCAAGGTTTCAGCTAAAGTTCTATACAGAACACTTAAGTTGGCTCTGAACAATTGTAAACCTTTTACAATTTTTACAATTTGTTCTCCAAGCAGGAGTGCTGAGAAATTTTCCTGAACATGTATGCTACTGGCCCTTAGGGACTTGTAATTGCTTTTAGCCTGTTAATAAGAAGCTTATTTTAATTCTTCCCCTGTGCATGAATGTATTTGTTCCGAGTGATTTCCTGTATCTGATATCAGAGAGGGAATGTCTTACGAGAACGCGTATAAAAAATATTTCTTTGTTATACAGCTCAAGACTTTGGAGCAAATGATAACAGCATAACTCATATATATGAACAGAATATTGCAGGTGTGTTTATTATTTTTACAGATGCAAGAAAAAACTAAACAAAAATGTGATTAAAAAAAAAATAACCAAAATGACAAAATAATAATAATAGTTATGGTTTATTTATAATTTATAAACAATGTATCATATTAGTATAAATCTCTGTTAATGGATAGTCCAACAAATATTTCTGCAAGATGGACAATATCCCATTAATATTGAGATGGGCCAGGGTCCGCACCCCCATGATCACTGCAATAAAGTGTATGCATCACTCACATCCTGTTTTTTTCTGAATAAAATCTTTACAATGCTTCGACGTTGGTGTTAAAATTTTTGAGAAGTAATTTGATCAGAACCAGTGTTTCATGGAGCAAGCCGCAGGTCATTAATCAATGTAAATCTATGAGAGCCTTGTTCTGGCTCTCATAGGCCTGCATTGAGAGATTGTGATGTAGCTTCTGAGTTCTGGATAGTCAGAAGATGGTACTGCAGGAAAGAAGAGGCGCCGAAAATCTGTGAAGATGCAGGAGGGTGAGTATATGACTCGGGGCAGAGAACTTACGTTTAAAAAACCACTCCAGCCGAGAAGAAAAAATGCTGGCATTGTGCTTTCAGATAATGTTTTTCCTATATGTATATACAGGTGCTTCTTACAAGATTAGTATACCATTAAAAAGTTAATTTATTTCAGTTCTTCAATACAAAAATTGAAACTCGTATATTATATGGAGTCATTACAAACAGAGTGATCTATTTCAAGTGTTTATTTCTGTTAGTGTTGATGATTATGCAATAGAAGAGATGAGGGTACACTCCAGCTCCAATAAAAGGTGAAAGTCTTTATTAATCCAAATTAAAAGAGGATAGTCCAGCGCACATAGTGGACAAGTAGATGAAAGCAATAGTCTCGGCTACGCGTTTCGATCCATGGGGATCTTAGTCATGCCTTAGAAAAAACCGGATAGAGACGTCTACATATACCAAACATTAGCCAATTGCAAAATTCCAAAGTGGACACGTGACAAATCCGGAAAGGTCCTAAACATATTTCACAGAGACATATAACAATATAACTATATACAACACAAATTAGATGCAAAATAATTAAAACATCAGCAATAATGATATAAAATTTCGTTCCTTTTGTTTAATCCTGCGGGAAAGCGGGTGTTTAAATTATATATCCAAAATGCCTCTCTAGTTAAAAGGCGTCTTTTAATGTCTCCACCGCGATTATGTGGATGTACTATTTCAATGCCATGTACTCTAAGATTGGATGTATCCCCGCCATGTACTGTACCAAAATGCTTTGACACCATAGAGATATTTCTATTAGGTATATTAAATTTATTTACATCCCTCAAGTGTTCAGTAACTCGTGTTTTTAATTTCCTCGAGGTACAGCCCACATAGGAGATTCCACAGATTGTGCAATCTATCTTATAAATCACATTCTTGGAATGGCAATTTATGAAACTTTTGATGTTATATTTATTAGTATTTTCAGAATTCTGAAATGTATTCCCCAAGTGTGCGTGTGCACAAGTGCTGCACGCAACGGTACCGCATCTGAAGAAACCCTTGTAATCGAGCCAAGTTCTAGATTTGCAAGTCGTAGCAAGAGCACTGGGAGCAATAGAATCTCCTATCGTTTGAGCTCTTCTGGATACAATGCTAACGCCATCCTTAAGGATATGCATCAGTGTGGAATCCTCATACAAGATGGGTAATCTTCTATTGATAATATCCCTAATGGAGTTAAATTGCGGACTAAATCTTAAAGAGACATAAGGCTTATTTGCAAATTTAGTAGCTTTCATGTTATTAACCCTGTCAGAGATTAACAAACTTTCTCTCGTTTTTTTATTAACTAATGCCATAGTTAATAAAAAAACGAGAGAAAGTTTGTTAATCTCTGACAGGGTTAATAACATGAAAGCTACTAAATTTGCAAATAAGCCTTATGTCTCTTTAAGATTTAGTCCGCAATTTAACTCCATTAGGGATATTATCAATAGAAGATTACCCATCTTGTATGAGGATTCCACACTGATGCATATCCTTAAGGATGGCGTTAGCATTGTATCCAGAAGAGCTCAAACGATAGGAGATTCTATTGCTCCCAGTGCTCTTGCTACGACTTGCAAATCTAGAACTTGGCTCGATTACAAGGGTTTCTTCAGATGCGGTACCGTTGCGTGCAGCACTTGTGCACACGCACACTTGGGGAATACATTTCAGAATTCTGAAAATACTAATAAATATAACATCAAAAGTTTCATAAATTGCCATTCCAAGAATGTGATTTATAAGATAGATTGCACAATCTGTGGAATCTCCTATGTGGGCTGTACCTCGAGGAAATTAAAAACACGAGTTACTGAACACTTGAGGGATGTAAATAAATTTAATATACCTAATAGAAATATCTCTATGGTGTCAAAGCATTTTGGTACAGTACATGGCGGGGATACATCCAATCTTAGAGTACATGGCATTGAAATAGTACATCCACATAATCGCGGTGGAGACATTAAAAGACGCCTTTTAACTAGAGAGGCATTTTGGATATATAATTTAAACACCCGCTTTCCCGCAGGATTAAACAAAAGGAACGAAATTTTATATCATTATTGCTGATGTTTTAATTATTTTGCATCTAATTTGTGTTGTATATAGTTATATTGTTATATGTCTCTGTGAAATATGTTTAGGACCTTTCCGGATTTGTCACGTGTCCACTTTGGAATTTTGCAATTGGCTAATGTTTGGTATATGTAGACGTCTCTATCCGGTTTTTTCTAAGGCATGACTAAGATCCCCATGGATCGAAACGCGTAGCCGAGACTATTGCTTTCATCTACTTGTCCACTATGTGCGCTGGACTATCCTCTTTTAATTTGGATTAATAAAGACTTTCACCTTTTATTGGAGCTGGAGTGTACCCTCATCTCTTCTATTGCATTCGCTTGGCGTCTTGGTCAGGACGGACTCTCGTGCTCTACATCTGGTGGTCTGGTCGGTGAGCTGGCTGCGGCTTTTAGCCGTTATTTTCTTTTTTGCTATATTTGTTTATATCTTCTGACCCTGCCGTGGTCTCCTGACTTTTTGCTTACTTTTAGCACATTTAGTGGACTCGTTGGGTGTCTGCATTTTTTTTTTTTTTTTTTATTTCTTTTGTTATATTCTGCGATTAACATCATGTTATCTCAAGAGAGACTTGCCAAGGCAGCTCAGGTGTTTAGAAATACGGACTCTGATTCAGCAGAAACTAATGACTTTGCCACACACTTAATTGAAGCTGAAAAGCTGATGAAATTAGAAACAAGATTATGGTGGAATCATACCACCTTACAAAATTATGTGGCGAAAGAAATGGTTCCACGTGGTTTGAGAATCAAAAAGGTCTCGACTACTCCTTATTCTGATGAATTTAAAAAGGAGTGGAATCAAATTCTTTCCATTTGCTCACTAAATCTAATGAAATTGATCATAAGAAATGAACAAATAAAATTAGAGGAAACGCAAATCAATGTGGGCAAAATAAATAACACTCTTGAAGAATTTAAAACGTTGCCACTTTTTGACTCCTCTTTAAAACAACTAAAAGATAATGTGAGCATTTTGGAGAATGAAATTATGAACCGGAAAAGAAGAAAATTTGAGCGAGATCTTAATGACTATAAGACTGATAGTGTCTACGATTGGGGGAAATGGGAAAGGATGCATAAAATACCTAAACCCATTTTGAAAAAAAGTTACTCCCAAAACAAATCGACCGAAAGACCACAGGTGTTTTTTACATCAACAGAGCCGGAGTCCTCTGACACCAACGCAAGTACGTCTGATTTATCAGTCGTGAGCAATACTCGGGAAAATAGGAAGAGATACACAAAAAACTCAAAAAACGTAAGAGAAGAGCTGGGAGAAAGCACAAGAAACCAACAGGGAGTTACTACTCGACACAGAAGGAAACACAGGCTATAAACAATGATAATGTGTTGAATTTATCTTCCCAATCTCTTACTAAAGACCAATTGGATGTACTAGCTTTGGGCTTGAATTTTGCACCGGATTCTGACTTCGACCTTTTTTTGACTATTTTGGATATTAATAAATTCATAAGAAATCTCACCATAAAAAGACATTTTTTCTTGGAAGGGGATGTATCAAAACGAACTAATACAACCTCCATAGAATTGAATGAGTTTGAAGGTTTGGAATTCAGAGAACAAGTAGCATTGAATTGTCTATTAAAATTGTCTAAAGACCAACAGGAAGAAACTACCACTAATAAATGTAACTCCTCTGAAAATTTTACAACAAAAAATCCCTACTTCTATCCTCTACAATCTCGAGTAGAATGTATGGAGAAATTCCAGGAATTAATTGAAAAGGATTTAAAAAACCTCAAAGATGGCTGGAATAAGACTAACTGTTATAATTTATCCCATAGACAACGCAAGGCACTCAACGAATTGAAAAATATGAGAAATATTATTATAAAAAAAAGTGATAAAGGAGGTCTCATAGTTATTCTTAATGAACAAGATTATAAAGACAAAATGTTTGATCTCTTGTCAGATATTTCAACCTATGAGAAACTCCCAAATAATCCAACCAGTAATATTAATGCCAAAGTTGCTAAAATCATAGAAGAAGGTCTTAGTCTATCAGTCATTGATAAGAAACAGGCTGACTACATATATGTACAATTTCCTAAATTACCCATTATGTATGGGCTACCCAAAGTGCATAAAAGTGACGGCATACCAGCTATGCGTCCCATAGTGTCAGGTATCGGATCCATGACAGAACATTTATGCGAATGGGTGGACTCATTACTGAAGCCTTTAGTCAGTAGATTACCAGGCTACATAAAAGATTCAAAAGAAGTTCTCAAAACACTCAGTAGCTGGAAATGGAAATATAATTACACTTGGCTCAGTTGCGACGTTGTGTCTTTATACACAAGCATTCCTCACAATATAGCCATGGAAGCACTTCAATTCCATCTTACTGAGTCTGGACAATTTTCCCAAGATCTTGTTAATTTTACGTTGCAAGTTTCTTTTTTTCTTATGAAGAATAATATCTTCTCATTTGACAGACAAATTTATGTACAAAAGTCGGGAGTACCGATGGGGGCTAAGTATTCCCCTTCTCTAGCAAATCTAACCATGGCATATTGGGAACAAAAATTCATCTATTCGGCTGATAATCCTTTTTTGGACCACATCTCCTGGTATGGCAGATACATCGATGACACCCTCATTATTTGGGGGGGCGATGTGTCTGCCATACCGGGATTTGTGGATTATGTTAATGCCAATGATTTTGGAATCAGATTCACGTTTGTTTCTGATCCCCACAAGATTTCTTTTTTAGACCTTGAGTTATCCGGGCATGTGGATGAATATATTGCTAGCAAGACTCATGTAAAACCAATTAGTGGTAATGCAATTCTCCACGCCACTAGCAGTCACCCAGCACACACAATAAAAGCGATACCAACCGGTGAATATACAAGATTAAAACGCAACTGTAGCAGGGAGAGTGATAGGGATAGTGAATTTGAGAGCCTAAGGAATAGACTGAAAGCTCGTAAATATCCACAATGGTCATTAAATAGAGCTAATGCCATAGTTAATAAAAAAACGAGAGAAAGTTTGTTAATCTCTGACAGGGTTAATAACATGAAAGCTACTAAATTTGCAAATAAGCCTTATGTCTCTTTAAGATTTAGTCCGCAATTTAACTCCATTAGGGATATTATCAATAGAAGATTACCCATCTTGTATGAGGATTCCACACTGATGCATATCCTTAAGGATGGCGTTAGCATTGTATCCAGAAGAGCTCAAACGATAGGAGATTCTATTGCTCCCAGTGCTCTTGCTACGACTTGCAAATCTAGAACTTGGCTCGATTACAAGGGTTTCTTCAGATGCGGTACCGTTGCGTGCAGCACTTGTGCACACGCACACTTGGGGAATACATTTCAGAATTCTGAAAATACTAATAAATATAACATCAAAAGTTTCATAAATTGCCATTCCAAGAATGTGATTTATAAGATAGATTGCACAATCTGTGGAATCTCCTATGTGGGCTGTACCTCGAGGAAATTAAAAACACGAGTTACTGAACACTTGAGGGATGTAAATAAATTTAATATACCTAATAGAAATATCTCTATGGTGTCAAAGCATTTTGGTACAGTACATGGCGGGGATACATCCAATCTTAGAGTACATGGCATTGAAATAGTACATCCACATAATCGCGGTGGAGACATTAAAAGACGCCTTTTAACTAGAGAGGCATTTTGGATATATAATTTAAACACCCGCTTTCCCGCAGGATTAAACAAAAGGAACGAAATTTTATATCATTATTGCTGATGTTTTAATTATTTTGCATCTAATTTGTGTTGTATATAGTTATATTGTTATATGTCTCTGTGAAATATGTTTAGGACCTTTCCGGATTTGTCACGTGTCCACTTTGGAATTTTGCAATTGGCTAATGTTTGGTATATGTAGACGTCTCTATCCGGTTTTTTCTAAGGCATGACTAAGATCCCCATGGATCGAAACGCGTAGCCGAGACTATTGCTTTCATCTACTTGTCCACTATGTGCGCTGGACTATCCTCTTTTAATTTGGATTAATAAAGACTTTCACCTTTTATTGGAGCTGGAGTGTACCCTCATCTCTTCTATTGCATTCGCTTGGCGTCTTGGTCAGGACGGACTCTCGTGCTCTACATCTGGTGGTCTGGTCGGTGAGCTGGCTGCGGCTTTTAGCCGTTATTTTCTTTTTTGCTATATTTGTTTATATCTTCTGACCCTGCCGTGGTCTCCTGACTTTTTGCTTACTTTTAGCACATTTAGTGGACTCGTTGGGTGTCTGCATTTTTTTTTTTTTTTTTATTTCTTTTGTTATATTCTGCGATTAACATCATGTTATCTCAAGAGAGACTTGCCAAGGCAGCTCAGGTGTTTAGAAATACGGACTCTGATTCAGCAGAAACTAATGACTTTGCCACACACTTAATTGAAGCTGAAAAGCTGATGAAATTAGAAACAAGATTATGGTGGAATCATACCACCTTACAAAATTATGTGGCGAAAGAAATGGTTCCACGTGGTTTGAGAATCAAAAAGGTCTCGACTACTCCTTATTCTGATGAATTTAAAAAGGAGTGGAATCAAATTCTTTCCATTTGCTCACTAAATCTAATGAAATTGATCATAAGAAATGAACAAATAAAATTAGAGGAAACGCAAATCAATGTGGGCAAAATAAATAACACTCTTGAAGAATTTAAAACGTTGCCACTTTTTGACTCCTCTTTAAAACAACTAAAAGATAATGTGAGCATTTTGGAGAATGAAATTATGAACCGGAAAAGAAGAAAATTTGAGCGAGATCTTAATGACTATAAGACTGATAGTGTCTACGATTGGGGGAAATGGGAAAGGATGCATAAAATACCTAAACCCATTTTGAAAAAAAGTTACTCCCAAAACAAATCGACCGAAAGACCACAGGTGTTTTTTACATCAACAGAGCCGGAGTCCTCTGACACCAACGCAAGTACGTCTGATTTATCAGTCGTGAGCAATACTCGGGAAAATAGGAAGAGATACACAAAAAACTCAAAAAACGTAAGAGAAGAGCTGGGAGAAAGCACAAGAAACCAACAGGGAGTTACTACTCGACACAGAAGGAAACACAGGCTATAAACAATGATAATGTGTTGAATTTATCTTCCCAATCTCTTACTAAAGACCAATTGGATGTACTAGCTTTGGGCTTGAATTTTGCACCGGATTCTGACTTCGACCTTTTTTTGACTATTTTGGATATTAATAAATTCATAAGAAATCTCACCATAAAAAGACATTTTTTCTTGGAAGGGGATGTATCAAAACGAACTAATACAACCTCCATAGAATTGAATGAGTTTGAAGGTTTGGAATTCAGAGAACAAGTAGCATTGAATTGTCTATTAAAATTGTCTAAAGACCAACAGGAAGAAACTACCACTAATAAATGTAACTCCTCTGAAAATTTTACAACAAAAAATCCCTACTTCTATCCTCTACAATCTCGAGTAGAATGTATGGAGAAATTCCAGGAATTAATTGAAAAGGATTTAAAAAACCTCAAAGATGGCTGGAATAAGACTAACTGTTATAATTTATCCCATAGACAACGCAAGGCACTCAACGAATTGAAAAATATGAGAAATATTATTATAAAAAAAAGTGATAAAGGAGGTCTCATAGTTATTCTTAATGAACAAGATTATAAAGACAAAATGTTTGATCTCTTGTCAGATATTTCAACCTATGAGAAACTCCCAAATAATCCAACCAGTAATATTAATGCCAAAGTTGCTAAAATCATAGAAGAAGGTCTTAGTCTATCAGTCATTGATAAGAAACAGGCTGACTACATATATGTACAATTTCCTAAATTACCCATTATGTATGGGCTACCCAAAGTGCATAAAAGTGACGGCATACCAGCTATGCGTCCCATAGTGTCAGGTATCGGATCCATGACAGAACATTTATGCGAATGGGTGGACTCATTACTGAAGCCTTTAGTCAGTAGATTACCAGGCTACATAAAAGATTCAAAAGAAGTTCTCAAAACACTCAGTAGCTGGAAATGGAAATATAATTACACTTGGCTCAGTTGCGACGTTGTGTCTTTATACACAAGCATTCCTCACAATATAGCCATGGAAGCACTTCAATTCCATCTTACTGAGTCTGGACAATTTTCCCAAGATCTTGTTAATTTTACGTTGCAAGTTTCTTTTTTTCTTATGAAGAATAATATCTTCTCATTTGACAGACAAATTTATGTACAAAAGTCGGGAGTACCGATGGGGGCTAAGTATTCCCCTTCTCTAGCAAATCTAACCATGGCATATTGGGAACAAAAATTCATCTATTCGGCTGATAATCCTTTTTTGGACCACATCTCCTGGTATGGCAGATACATCGATGACACCCTCATTATTTGGGGGGGCGATGTGTCTGCCATACCGGGATTTGTGGATTATGTTAATGCCAATGATTTTGGAATCAGATTCACGTTTGTTTCTGATCCCCACAAGATTTCTTTTTTAGACCTTGAGTTATCCGGGCATGTGGATGAATATATTGCTAGCAAGACTCATGTAAAACCAATTAGTGGTAATGCAATTCTCCACGCCACTAGCAGTCACCCAGCACACACAATAAAAGCGATACCAACCGGTGAATATACAAGATTAAAACGCAACTGTAGCAGGGAGAGTGATAGGGATAGTGAATTTGAGAGCCTAAGGAATAGACTGAAAGCTCGTAAATATCCACAATGGTCATTAAATAGAGCTAATGCCATAGTTAATAAAAAAACGAGAGATAGTTTGTTAATCTCTGACAGGGTTAATAACATGAAAGCTACTAAATTTGCAAATAAGCCTTATGTCTCTTTAAGATTTAGTCCGCAATTTAACTCCATTAGGGATATTATCAATAGAAGATTACCCATCTTGTATGAGGATTCCACACTGATGCATATCCTTAAGGATGGCGTTAGCATTGTATCCAGAAGAGCTCAAACGATAGGAGATTCTATTGCTCCCAGTGCTCTTGCTACGACTTGCAAATCTAGAACTTGGCTCGATTACAAGGGTTTCTTCAGATGCGGTACCGTTGCGTGCAGCACTTGTGCACACGCACACTTGGGGAATACATTTCAGAATTCTGAAAATACTAATAAATATAACATCAAAAGTTTCATAAATTGCCATTCCAAGAATGTGATTTATAAGATAGATTGCACAATCTGTGGAATCTCCTATGTGGGCTGTACCTCGAGGAAATTAAAAACACGAGTTACTGAACACTTGAGGGATGTAAATAAATTTAATATACCTAATAGAAATATCTCTATGGTGTCAAAGCATTTTGGTACAGTACATGGCGGGGATACATCCAATCTTAGAGTACATGGCATTGAAATAGTACATCCACATAATCGCGGTGGAGACATTAAAAGACGCCTTTTAACTAGAGAGGCATTTTGGATATATAATTTAAACACCCGCTTTCCCGCAGGATTAAACAAAAGGAACGAAATTTTATATCATTATTGCTGATGTTTTAATTATTTTGCATCTAATTTGTGTTGTATATAGTTATATTGTTATATGTCTCTGTGAAATATGTTTAGGACCTTTCCGGATTTGTCACGTGTCCACTTTGGAATTTTGCAATTGGCTAATGTTTGGTATATGTAGACGTCTCTATCCGGTTTTTTCTAAGGCATGACTAAGATCCCCATGGATCGAAACGCGTAGCCGAGACTATTGCTTTCATCTACTTGTCCACTATGTGCGCTGGACTATCCTCTTTTAATTTGGATTAATAAAGACTTTCACCTTTTATTGGAGCTGGAGTGTACCCTCATCTCTTCTATTGCATTCGCTTGGCGTCTTGGTCAGGACGGACTCTCGTGCTCTACATCTGGTGGTCTGGTCGGTGAGCTGGCTGCGGCTTTTAGCCGTTATTTTCTTTTTTGCTATATTTGTTTATATCTTCTGACCCTGCCGTGGTCTCCTGACTTTTTGCTTACTTTTAGCACATTTAGTGGACTCGTTGGGTGTCTGCATTTTTTTTTTTTTTTTTTATTTCTTTTGTTATATTCTGCGATTAACATCATGTTATCTCAAGAGAGACTTGCCAAGGCAGCTCAGGTGTTTAGAAATACGGACTCTGATTCAGCAGAAACTAATGACTTTGCCACACACTTAATTGAAGCTGAAAAGCTGATGAAATTAGAAACAAGATTATGGTGGAATCATACCACCTTACAAAATTATGTGGCGAAAGAAATGGTTCCACGTGGTTTGAGAATCAAAAAGGTCTCGACTACTCCTTATTCTGATGAATTTAAAAAGGAGTGGAATCAAATTCTTTCCATTTGCTCACTAAATCTAATGAAATTGATCATAAGAAATGAACAAATAAAATTAGAGGAAACGCAAATCAATGTGGGCAAAATAAATAACACTCTTGAAGAATTTAAAACGTTGCCACTTTTTGACTCCTCTTTAAAACAACTAAATGATAATGTGAGCATTTTGGAGAATGAAATTATGAACCGGAAAAGAAGAAAATTTGAGCGAGATCTTAATGACTATAAGACTGATAGTGTCTACGATTGGGGGAAATGGGAAAGGATGCATAAAATACCTAAACCCATTTTGAAAAAAAGTTACTCCCAAAACAAATCGACCGAAAGACCACAGGTGTTTTTTACATCAACAGAGCCGGAGTCCTCTGACACCAACGCAAGTACGTCTGATTTATCAGTCGTGAGCAATACTCGGGAAAATAGGAAGAGATACACAAAAAACTCAAAAAACGTAAGAGAAGAGCTGGGAGAAAGCACAAGAAACCAACAGGGAGTTACTACTCGACACAGAAGGAAACACAGGCTATAAACAATGATAATGTGTTGAATTTATCTTCCCAATCTCTTACTAAAGACCAATTGGATGTACTAGCTTTGGGCTTGAATTTTGCACCGGATTCTGACTTCGACCTTTTTTTGACTATTTTGGATATTAATAAATTCATAAGAAATCTCACCATAAAAAGACATTTTTTCTTGGAAGGGGATGTATCAAAACGAACTAATACAACCTCCATAGAATTGAATGAGTTTGAAGGTTTGGAATTCAGAGAACAAGTAGCATTGAATTGTCTATTAAAATTGTCTAAAGACCAACAGGAAGAAACTACCACTAATAAATGTAACTCCTCTGAAAATTTTACAACAAAAAATCCCTACTTCTATCCTCTACAATCTCGAGTAGAATGTATGGAGAAATTCCAGGAATTAATTGAAAAGGATTTAAAAAACCTCAAAGATGGCTGGAATAAGACTAACTGTTATAATTTATCCCATAGACAACGCAAGGCACTCAACGAATTGAAAAATATGAGAAATATTATTATAAAAAAAAGTGATAAAGGAGGTCTCATAGTTATTCTTAATGAACAAGATTATAAAGACAAAATGTTTGATCTCTTGTCAGATATTTCAACCTATGAGAAACTCCCAAATAATCCAACCAGTAATATTAATGCCAAAGTTGCTAAAATCATAGAAGAAGGTCTTAGTCTATCAGTCATTGATAAGAAACAGGCTGACTACATATATGTACAATTTCCTAAATTACCCATTATGTATGGGCTACCCAAAGTGCATAAAAGTGACGGCATACCAGCTATGCGTCCCATAGTGTCAGGTATCGGATCCATGACAGAACATTTATGCGAATGGGTGGACTCATTACTGAAGCCTTTAGTCAGTAGATTACCAGGCTACATAAAAGATTCAAAAGAAGTTCTCAAAACACTCAGTAGCTGGAAATGGAAATATAATTACACTTGGCTCAGTTGCGACGTTGTGTCTTTATACACAAGCATTCCTCACAATATAGCCATGGAAGCACTTCAATTCCATCTTACTGAGTCTGGACAATTTTCCCAAGATCTTGTTAATTTTACGTTGCAAGTTTCTTTTTTTCTTATGAAGAATAATATCTTCTCATTTGACAGACAAATTTATGTACAAAAGTCGGGAGTACCGATGGGGGCTAAGTATTCCCCTTCTCTAGCAAATCTAACCATGGCATATTGGGAACAAAAATTCATCTATTCGGCTGATAATCCTTTTTTGGACCACATCTCCTGGTATGGCAGATACATCGATGACACCCTCATTATTTGGGGGGGCGATGTGTCTGCCATACCGGGATTTGTGGATTATGTTAATGCCAATGATTTTGGAATCAGATTCACGTTTGTTTCTGATCCCCACAAGATTTCTTTTTTAGACCTTGAGTTATCCGGGCATGTGGATGAATATATTGCTAGCAAGACTCATGTAAAACCAATTAGTGGTAATGCAATTCTCCACGCCACTAGCAGTCACCCAGCACACACAATAAAAGCGATACCAACCGGTGAATATACAAGATTAAAACGCAACTGTAGCAGGGAGAGTGATAGGGATAGTGAATTTGAGAGCCTAAGGAATAGACTGAAAGCTCGTAAATATCCACAATGGTCATTAAATAGAGCTAATGCCATAGTTAATAAAAAAACGAGAGAAAGTTTGTTAATCTCTGACAGGGTTAATAACATGAAAGCTACTAAATTTGCAAATAAGCCTTATGTCTCTTTAAGATTTAGTCCGCAATTTAACTCCATTAGGGATATTATCAATAGAAGATTACCCATCTTGTATGAGGATTCCACACTGATGCATATCCTTAAGGATGGCGTTAGCATTGTATCCAGAAGAGCTCAAACGATAGGAGATTCTATTGCTCCCAGTGCTCTTGCTACGACTTGCAAATCTAGAACTTGGCTCGATTACAAGGGTTTCTTCAGATGCGGTACCGTTGCGTGCAGCACTTGTGCACACGCACACTTGGGGAATACATTTCAGAATTCTGAAAATACTAATAAATATAACATCAAAAGTTTCATAAATTGCCATTCCAAGAATGTGATTTATAAGATAGATTGCACAATCTGTGGAATCTCCTATGTGGGCTGTACCTCGAGGAAATTAAAAACACGAGTTACTGAACACTTGAGGGATGTAAATAAATTTAATATACCTAATAGAAATATCTCTATGGTGTCAAAGCATTTTGGTACAGTACATGGCGGGGATACATCCAATCTTAGAGTACATGGCATTGAAATAGTACATCCACATAATCGCGGTGGAGACATTAAAAGACGCCTTTTAACTAGAGAGGCATTTTGGATATATAATTTAAACACCCGCTTTCCCGCAGGATTAAACAAAAGGAACGAAATTTTATATCATTATTGCTGATGTTTTAATTATTTTGCATCTAATTTGTGTTGTATATAGTTATATTGTTATATGTCTCTGTGAAATATGTTTAGGACCTTTCCGGATTTGTCACGTGTCCACTTTGGAATTTTGCAATTGGCTAATGTTTGGTATATGTAGACGTCTCTATCCGGTTTTTTCTAAGGCATGACTAAGATCCCCATGGATCGAAACGCGTAGCCGAGACTATTGCTTTCATCTACTTGTCCACTATGTGCGCTGGACTATCCTCTTTTAATTTGGATTAATAAAGACTTTCACCTTTTATTGGAGCTGGAGTGTACCCTCATCTCTTCTATTGCATTCGCTTGGCGTCTTGGTCAGGACGGACTCTCGTGCTCTACATCTGGTGGTCTGGTCGGTGAGCTGGCTGCGGCTTTTAGCCGTTATTTTCTTTTTTGCTATATTTGTTGATGATTATGGCTTACAGCCAATGAAAACCCAAAAGTCATTATCTCAGTAAATTAGAATAATTAACAAAAAAACACATGCAAAGGCTTCCTAAGCATTTAAAAAGGTCTGTTAGTCTGTTTCAGTAGGCTCCACAGTCATTGGGAAGACTGACTGGACAGATGTCTAAAAGGCAGTCATTGACACACTCCACAAGGAGGGTAAGTCACAAAATGTCATTGCTAAAGAAGCTGCCTTTTCACAGAGTGCTGTATCTAAGCATACTAGTGGAAAGTTGAGTGAAAGGAAAAAGTGTGGTTGAAAAAGGTGCACAAGCAACTGGGATAACCACAGTCTTGAAAGGATTGTTAAGAAAAGGCCATTCAAAAATTTTGGGAAGATTCACAAGGAGTGGACTGCTGCTGGAGTCATTGCTCCAACAGCCACCGCACAGAGGTATCCAGGACATGTCAAGCCACTCATGACCAATAGACAACGCCAGAAGCATCTTACCTGGGCCAAGGAGAAAAAGAACTGGACTGTTGCTCAGTGATCCAAAGTGTTTTCAGATGAAAGTAAATTTTGCATTTCATTTGGAAATCAAGGTACCAGATTCTGGAGGAAGAGTGGAGCTGCACACAATCCAAGATGCTTGAGGTCGAGTGTGAAGTTTCCACAATCAGTGATGGCTTGGGGAGCCATGTCATCTGCTGGTGTAGGTCCACTGTGTTTTATCAAGACCAAAGTCAGTGCAGCCATCTACCAGGAAATTTTAGAGCACTCCATGCTTCCTTTTGCTGACAAGCTTTCTGGAGATGGAAATTTCATTTTCCAGCAGTACTTGGCACCTGTCCACACTGCCAAAAGTACCAATACCTGGTTTAAAACAACAGTATCACTGTGCTTGTTAGGCCAGCAAATTCGAATGACCATAACCCCATAATGTATGGGGTATTGTCAAGAGGAAGATGAGAGACACCAGACCCCACAATGCAGACGAGCTGAAGGCTGCAATCAAAGCAACCTGGGCTTCCATAACACCTCAGCAGTGCCACAGGCTGATCACCTCCATGCCACTCCGAATTGATGCAGTACTTGATACAAAAGGAGCCCCGACCAAGTTTCGAGTACATTTACTGAACATGCATTTCAGTAGGCCAACATTTCTGATTTTAAAATCATTTTCAAGCTGGTGTTATAATGTATTCTAATTTACTGAGATAATGCCACTGATCTGCATGAAAATCTGCCTCCAGATATTATTTTTAACAAAAGAAAGCGTTAATAATGTGATGTGTAATGGCCGCTCTCTGCTCTTGTGACCTCACTGTAGAGCTGTGTGTGATTATACCTGACACATCTGCAGGTTCCTCTCAGCTTCAGCTTCTATCACATGCAGCGAGTGTTGAAATATTGTTGTAATGCAGCAGAACTGGAAAGCTCTACTGTTCTATGTTAGTTACATGTCTCACATCGGTAGCACCCCTTTTATTTAAAATTCATTCTGGAGGCAAATTCTCATGCAGATCTGTGCCCGGCTCATAGCCTGGAACAGGTCATTTACATATAAGAAAAATGTGGATATCTCTTTAATAAAACATTGGATTGACAGATAACAACAAGGTATTAATCTATTCAGCTTCCTATGACTTACAGTGGAGTTAATAAGTATTTGATACACTGTCGAGTTTGCCCACCTACAAAGGATGGAAAGGTCTGTAATTTTTATTGTAGGGACACTTCGACTGTGAAAAACAGAATCTAAAAATGAAAAACAGAAATCACATTCTATGATTTTTAAATAATTGCATTTTATTGCATTAAATAAGTATTTTGATCACCTACCAACCAGCAAGAATTCTGGCTCTCACAGATCAGTTAGTTTTTCTTTAAGAAGCCCTCCTACGCTACACTCAATACCTGTTTGAACTCTACCTGTATAGAAATTTTCTTCATCATGCTCATCTGTATGGCAAGGGGTTCAGAACAACTTACAAATCATGGAGGACAGATACAGACGCATGGCAGATAAGAAACGGTTGTCAGGTCCAGATCTGGTGTGAATGATTTACTATGGCTGTCAGAAATATTAAACTGAAAATTCCTTCCTGGAAATTAGGTCTTAGGTTTATTTGTCCTTACAAGGTGGTTGCCTTAATCAACCCTGTGGCTTTTCATCTTGAACGTCTTCTAACTCTAAAAATCCACAACGTTTTTCACAGGTTATTGCTGAAAAAATATGTAGCACCTGTGGAGCCATCACCCTTGCTGCCGCCATCAGTTTCAGGTGGCAAGAATTGTGGCTTACCATACGGTTCGCCACTCTTGAAAATACTTGGTGCACTGGAAGGGATATGGTCCTGAGGAGAGGATACCAGCATTAGAGGTTAATGGCAGTAAACTAATTCAGTCCTTCCATGCGGCCCATCTGAATAAACTTGGTCCTGAGGGTCCAGTGGCCCCTCGTAAAAGGGGGGGTACTGTCACGAGGGTGTCACCTTCTCCTGGGGGACCTAAAGTTAGAAGGTCATGCTGGGTAATGAATCACAGTTCCTCTTTAAAGGTGGTGTGATTCTTGTCCTATTTAAATGGATTTCATTTCCATCAGTGCTGAAAGGTTTAAGCACTCATTCCATGCTGGCTGAGAACATCCAGCATGGTTGTTCTCAGCTGCAACTGCTTATCATTTACTCTCCCTACATACACTGGCTCTGCGCATTTCTTACTTGCCAGTGAAAGAATCTTCTCCCTGGAAAAGAATTGAACTGTGTAGCGGGAGTTGGTAGTAGTCATTGGAGAGTTCTGTGTGCAGTAGGTTGTTGAGAGTTTATCAACTTGTTCGTATTGCTATTTGAATTGCTTTTTTCTCCCTTTCCCTACCTTCCTACCTATTTTGTATGGATATTTTGCATGATAGTGGTGTTGGTTTTCAGTTAATCTGTCAGTCTTTGTGTATTGTTTCCTTTACATTTCTCTCCTATCCCTCATGGGGTGGTGGAGGGGACAGATTAGAGTCTAAAAAGAGCTTGGTAAGGTAGAAGACCCAGGCCTCTCTACCTTCAAGAGTAACTCTGGGACAGGGATAGATAGAGTCTCAATTCCAGGGACAAGTTTTAGACCCCCCACCCTTTCTCCAGACCGTCACATCGTCCTATAGATGGCTTAACAGGGTTGATCCTACTGACAGATACCTTTTAATTCTTTCACCATGTGGTTAATGCAATATATATATATATATATATATATATATATATATATATATAATTTATGAATTACTGCTTTTGTTCATTCTCAAATAAAAAAACTAAAAATAAATAGCGATCAAAAAAATATAATATGCTGCAGGTTGATTGGAATAAAAAATTCAACCCATCTGACAAAAAAATAAGGCCTTAACAGTTCTGTTTGCAGAAAATTAAAAACTTTAGAGCTTTCAAAATATGGGGATGCAAAAACATTTTTAGTTTTATTAAAAAAAAATGTAGCTTGCAAAAGTGGTAAAATTTTTAAAAGATGTATCAATCTGGCATTGTTGTAATTGTACTGACCTGAAAAATAAAGTTCTCATACGACCCAGTGAATCGTGTAAAAAAAAAAATCCTCAACTGCTGTAAATTTGCTTTTTCATTCAGTCATTATTCTATATATGAGGGAGGTGTGGGCATGGGCTGGCTGGCACTTTTCAGCCAGGGGGCAATCACAAGGCAGTGGCCCTCGAGTTGCGGTGGCCCTCCTTTTCCCTGCTTATCTCTGGCCACTGCATTAAGTAGCAGAGATAACAGGCTTTGAAAACAGGCTGGTACATAGATATGGGAACAGAACGGAGCATGCTGCATAGATATGGTAGCAGAACCAAGCTTACTCCAGAGATATGGGAGCAGAATCGAGCTTACGACAGAGATATGGGAGCAGAACAGAACTTACTCTGGAGATATGGGAGCAGAACGGAGCTTACTAAAGAGATATGGGTGCAGAACCGAGCTTATTACAGAGATATGGGAGCAGAACAGAGATATGGGAGCAGAATCGAGCTTACTCCAGAGATATGGGAGGAGAACCGAGCTTACTCCAGAGATATGGGAGCAGAACAGAGCTTACTACAGAGATAAGGGAGCAGAACCGAGCTTACTCCAGAGATATGGGAGCAGAACAGAGATATGGGAGCAGAATCGAGCTTACTCCAGAGATATGGGAGTAGAACCGAGCTTACTCCAGAGATATGGGAGCAGAACTGAGCTTACTACAGAGATATGGGAGTAAAACAGTGCAACACCCCAGGTAACCAGTTGTTGCAGTGATGTTGCTTTCTCTTCGGGGAGAGTATTATCATGCTCAGAGGCAATGTAGTTCTCTTCACCAGGTAAGGCACTCGTATGCAACACATTCTGAATTTAGGCCAGGAGGGGGAGCTCAGGACCCGGATTCAGGGGAGTGTCCCTCAAATATGGATATATGTCCTGGTCTGGAGGAGGAGTTAGGGAGTCGGTCCAGGGAGACTGAAGGAGAAGGAAGTCTGAGAGAGCAGACAGAAGGCCTGGCAGCCACGAGGGAGCTGCAGCCTCTGGAAAGGAGAAACAACCTGAGGGGTTGAATGTGGAAGAGTTGGAGAGGAAAGGAGCACACGAGAGGAACAGGGCTCAGAGGGGAACTGTGCCCGGGCACCCTCAGAGCCGAAGCACAGTACCGGGTACCGAGAGCCCGAGGCCTTAGAGGAACTGTACGACACTTGGCAGAACCGGAAGGCTTTAAGTGAACGACCCGCACCACATCTGAGATGCAGCAGCACCTGATGAGCCATGGGCATGATAGAGTCCCTGTAAAACAGCTCAAGTTGCCCGTCATGCAGGTACCTGTCCCAGGACAGGGGAAAGAGGACTTTGCCAGTAAGCTTCAGGCAGCAGGGACCTCACATAGAACAGCACTAGTTGGAAAGGCTCACGGACCTCAACTGGAAAAGGGATTCTCCCATTGCCTCTGAGCCGGCCGGGCCACATCACCATCCGTGCCTTGTGCCCTGGACTGTGGCCTGCCAACTACAGTAAACCAGGTAATGACATCATCGCCATACACTATAGGACCCGTGGAGACCCCGCTTCACTTTTGGGAAGCATTACCATCTTTGCTGCAACAACATTCCCTGGAGGACCCCTTTAAAGCAGCATCGGTCCTACTATTGACCGAACACCACAGGTGGCGTCATGACAGACTCGTTTATAATATCCCTTTAAAGACCGTTCCCCTTTTATTGGGCGCCCAGGACCAAGGACTGGGTGGCAGCCGTTACATCCCCTTTAAGAAAGACCGGACCAGGTGCCGAGTACCCCACTGCCCTGGCAGGGCGCTCCAACAGAGCTTACTACAGAGATATGGGAGCAGAACAGAGCTATGGGAGCAGAACCGAGTTTACTACAGAAATATAGGAGTAGAACCAAGCTTAATCCAGAGATATGGCAGCAGAACGGAGCTTACTACAGAGATATGGGAGCAGAACCGAGCTTACAACAGAGACATGGGAATAGAACAGAGCTTGCTACAGCCATATGGGAGCAGAACCGAGCTTACTGCAGAGATATGGGAGCAGAACCAAGCTTACTACAGAGATAAGGGAGCAGGACCAAGCTTACTACAGAGATAAGGGAGCAGAACCGAGCTTAGTACAGAGATAAGGGAACAGAACCAAGCTTAATAAGTCTACTACATGGAACCAAGCCTGCTGCATAGAAACTGGAGCAGAACTGAGATTATGGCATACATACGGTACCATAATCTAGATTACTACATTGATACAGTACCAGAACTAAGCTTACTGCTTAGATATGGTGTCATACTTACAAACATACATACAACAATTCGGCTACACAGTGACTACTACTATCACCACTACACAGAGAATACATAATATTATAATATCACTATTACCTCTACACTCTATACAAAAACCAATGATACCACCATACACCTTTTACTATAATGACTAAATTACATTAAGCTGCTACTAAATTTAAAAAAAAAAATGCTATCTAAAAAGAGCAATATTGGTAACCGTATATTGGTAGATACCAGTTCCACAGAACAAGTGATTACAGTACAGTTATACATAGTAACTTACACACAATGTTCTTTCTGATTTGAGTCCTTCACTTTTCTATCAGGCCCAGACCGACATGACAACTTCTCCAGCCAGAACTCATCTGCACAGATTACAGCAAAGGTAGATTTGACTTCTCACATTTCCAGCGCCGTCTCCATCTATTCCCAACCTACAAAAACTCCCCACTCTGTGTGCACCTACAGTGTGGACCACTGACCCCAATATTTAATCAATTGTGTCATTACTAGGATTACTACCACCTCAAAAAAATCAAAGTGTCCCACAGAAAGTATTAATGCCCCTACTGTGCAAAGACCTGTATGGTCCTTTGAAGGATATAATATCCCAAGTACCCCCTACCAGCAACAAATACCCTTGAGTGCTCACTTAAAGTAATAATGTCCCCCACCCAAAAAAAGGAACCTGAGTGCCCCTATCAAAACTAATAATGTCCCCATTCATAACAAATAATGTCCCCTGAACACACACACACAGCTCTGTATATACAGAATGATGGTCCTACAGCCCCCAATACCCCTTTATTATACATTAAGGGCCCCAAAACTCCCTATATAGTAAAATAGCTACATAGCCCCCTATATACAATATGATGTCCCCACTGCCTCCTATATATAGTATGAGGCTTTACAGTTTTTTATATATACTATAGCTCCCCACAAATAGTATGTCTCCAAAGCCCCCTATATATAGTATGATGGTCCCCTACAGCTCTCTAATTGCAATATTATGTACCTCACGGCTTCCTATATATAGTATGATGATCCCGCATCCCCTTTATATATATTATCATGTCCCTACAGCCCCCTATAAGAATATGGTGGCCCCACAGCCCCATATGATGGTCCCCACAGTTTCTTTCTTATATATATATATATATATATATATATTATATATAGTATGAAGGTATCCCACTGTCCTACATACTGTATATAGTTTGATGGTCCCCACAGCCCCACATATAAAGTATATATAGTGCGATGGCCCCAGTTCCCACCATAAATATAGTACGATGGCACCAGTTACCCATTTATATAGTATGATGGCCCCCGTTCTCCCCACATATCTAGTATGATGGCCCCAGTTCACCCCATATACATAGTATGACGGCCCAGTTATCCCCATATATAAAGTATAATAACCCCAGTTCTCCCATATTTATATTAGGATGGCCCCAGTGCTCCCCATGTGTGTAGTAAGATGGCCTCAGTTCTCCCATATATACAGTACAGGCCAAACGTTTGGACACACCTTCTCATTTAAAGATTTTTCTGTATTTTCATTACTATGAAAATTGTAAATTCACACTGAAGGCATCAAAACTATGAATTAACACATGTGGAATTATATACTTAACAAAAAAGTTTGAAACAACTGAAAATATGTCTTATATTCTAGGTTCTTCAAAGTAGCCACCTTTTGCTTTGATGACTGCTTTGCACACTTTTGGCATTCTCTTGGTGAGAAAAAGTCCACTTTATACCCTTAGGACGGATGGGACATTGTGAGCATGGAAGTTTTAAAAATCAGAATACAGTCAAGAACAACTACCAACATATGAGAGATTTGAAAATAATATATTATTATTTATTTTTTTTTTTTTTGTATATCCATGCTGTTATTTCTATCTAGCCCCCAAACTAGGGCTTTATGATATACTTACCAACATGCTGCCAATGAGTTTGGACTGTAATATGTGGCTCAAGTGGGTTTATTTAGAACAAATATCTAATATGGTGCATGTATAGTCACCTAGGAAATTGGTTCCTGAAGCAACTACTTTGTATTTAATCAGCGCTGAAAGCACCATACTTTTTTGCAAGCGTTAGATTTGCTGATTTATACACTTGATGTAGGGATAACCTATACTCATGTTCAAATAAATACTCTATCTTGGTGGTATATACCCCCATTGCAGTGATGGTCACCATATGCACTTTGCTTTCGAATGAGTTCACGTAGTGGGGTCGATATTATCAAACTCTGCATTCTGCCATTTATAGCTGCCATGATCAAGCGCTCTGTTATTTCATTTGCGCATGCGCTGGGTTAAATATGACCCCTGTGATTGCGGCCAATACAACTTGTTTGTAAAATCGATTCCCCTTTCTTTGGATATATTCACCGGATTTCACTCAAACCATATATTAACCTACGCTATTGATCTATCACTAGCTGTGACTTTGATTTCTAAACACTATAATTGAATATTTATTGCGCATGCGCTATGGATTACGGGCTAAGCTCCTATCAGCAGAAGCGTTTGTGCCTGTGTGGTAAACCCTGCATCATTCCGTACCTGTATGCTTCTGCCGCCGCTAGACGTATACTCTCGGCGAACAACATCATTGATCGCGCATGCGCATTGTAGCACTGATGGAGTTCCGGTTACTAGAAACTTTCGCACCTGCGCAATAGACTCTGCAATACGCCGGACTGATGTGTATACACCGCCATTGCTTCCCACACCTGGTAGCTGTATTGTTAAATTATTTATTATTTAAACTGTGGAACACACCACTAAGGTATTATTGAACTTGAGGAGAACGCCTAGAGCGTCGATACGCATGGGTCTACACACCGACACAGCCGACTAGACTTATCATGTCTATTATGCCAGGACTTGAGGGGTCACCTCTTCGTTAGGTTAGGTAAGATTACAGGGCTTTAGGGTGAAAACCTAGGTGAATTCTAAGCTCTTGCTATATATTTCCCTGACCAACTTGCAGGTTGGCGTCCTCTGGTTTACATGCTGTTTTTTCCCCTTTTTTTGGCATTTGCACCCATGTTATATGATAGGGGGATTGTTATGGTTATAAATATCTGTTTGAAATAACAGCATGTATATATTAGACAGCCATTGGCATCTGTGATTTGCTTTTGTTGTGATACATTTTTATTGTAAATTGGCTGTGGAGTGCTTTTTTCTGGTATTTACCTGTAATAGATTGAGACCCGTACCCTCTACCTATGTTGTAGGGTTTTTTAACTGTTTTTAAAGATTGTGTGTTGTTCTCAATAAAAATTATATTTTTGTATTTCATAATTTATGTGGTGATCCCAATTTTTATGCATACACTTTCTCTTTATGGTTGTGCATGTGTGTGTGTGTGATATCTGTTGTGTGTGTGATATCTGTCATGTGTGTGTCAGGGGCATAACCACCATGGTCGCAGCGGTCGCCGCTGAGACCGGGCCTGGCAGGTCAGGGGCCCGGCAAGTCAGAGGCACCCGACTCCCCCCGCCACCGCATTGAACTATACTAGTGTCTATGATGCCGGTACAGTTCAAAGCAATGATGAAGGAGAGAGCGTCAGCTGATGCGCCCTCTCCCATCATTCCCCTCTGACACTGTGGGTGCACGATGACATCACTTCATCACACACCCGCTGTGTGCGGGGCCCAGGCAGTGCAGCATCTGCACAGGTGATGGCGGCCACCATATTGGCCGAGCCTGTGGCGGCTGCTGGGACCGGGAACAGGCGGCTCCGGAGCAGGCGGGGGGAGCATGGACCGAGCCGCCCAGGAGGGGGATACCGCAGTGGCTCAGCCATGGTGAGGATCTGAGGATGAACATGGAGGTGTATGGGACCAGCGGCAGTGAGGTGTGTCTGCTGCACGTTTGTCGCCGTCCTCGGCCCCAGCATCCCTGGCCCCCTTTGACACCAGCCCCATTTCTTCCCTGCTCTCCCATGCCCCATGTTCTCATAAGTCCCCAGGTTCAGGTCATTGTGCTCCTCCGGGTCCCCATACGCACCTTGTCACTCCTCCCCTGGTCCCCCAATGCTCCCCATCTCCCATGCCCTGAGTCCTCCTGCACCCTCGATGTATTCCCTGCCCCTTGTCCCTGTGTGACCCATCTGCCCTGCTCTCAAGTCTCCCCTGTCCCCTTTCTCACCGTGTGTTCCCCATCTACCATGTCCTCGTTATCCCTGTGCCCCCTTCTTCGCTGCTCCCAAGTCTCCCCCAGTCTTCCCCTGTCCCCTTGCAGCCCCTTCTGCGAATGCATCCCTTTCTACTCTGCCCTCGGAGTCCTCTTATGTCCTCTTGTGCCTGTCTTCCTTGTCCCCATATGTCCCCTTGTGCCCCTCTCACTTTCCTCCCGGTCCTCATGAGTTCCCGTGTGTCCCATTGTGTCAGTCTCCCTTGCCCACTAGTCCCTGTGTGTCCCCTTGTGCCTGTCTCCCTTGTTCTTGTGTCCCTTGTCCCCTTGTGTCAGTTTCCCTATCCCACTAGTCCCCTTGTGTCAGTCTCCCTTGCCCACTAGTCCCCGTGTGTGTCCCCTTGTGTCAGTCTCCCTTGTCCCCTTGTGTCAGTCTCCCTTGCCCACTAAACCTTGCGTGCCCCCTTGTCAGTCTCCCTGGCCCACTAGTCCCCTTGTGTCAGTCTCCCTTGTCCCTTTGTGTCAGTCTCGCTTGCCCACTAGTCCCCTTGTGCCCTTCTCCCTTGCCTCCTAGCCCTATATGTCCCCTTGTGCCTGTCTTCCTTGCTCCCTAGCCCCCCTGTGTCACCTTTGTGCCTGTCTCCCCTAACCCACTTGTGTCCTCCTCTGCCCCCTAGAGAAACACGTGATGGTGTCTCCGCGGCTTCTCTACATGCATTTGCATATTTCCCATAAGGGATGGGGGCAGTGTTCTGGATCACTGTGTTGAGAAACACGTGATGGTGTCTCCACGGTGTTGGAAGTTTTGATCTCCCCGAGGTCATTCATCCTTATGTTTATACTCCTCTGCCCCCTAGTTACCATTTGCCTGTGTCTTTCTCTTTGCATGGAGGGCCGACATTATACTATGAGGGGGGCTGCATTATATTCTATTGGGGTTACATTATATTGTGTGGCGGGGCTGCATTATACTCTGTGGGGTGGCTGCTTTCTACTATATGTGGGCTGCATTATACTGTATCGAGGACTATGGGGAATACATTATACTATATGAAGAACTATGGGGTGCATTATACTATGAGAAGTGAATTGTACGACATGGATGACGATGGTGGTGCATTATACTATATGGAGCACTATGAGGTGTGTATTATACTATATGGAGGACTGAGCAGTGTATTTTAATATATGGAGGACTATGAGGAGTGTATAATGCTATATAGAGGACTGAGGAATGTATTATACTATTTGGAGGACTATGAGGGGTGCATTATACTATATGGAGCACTATGAGCAGTGTATTTTAATATAAGGAGGACTATGAGGAGTGTATTATACTATATGGAGGACTGAGGAGTGTATAATACTATATGGAGATCTATGAACTGTGCAGTATATTATAGAGGACTATGGGGTTGCATTTTATTATAAGGAAGACTATGGGGGTGCATTATACTTCTTATATGGATCCCCATGACTTCTATGTAAGCACCTGATGAGTATAATGGTTTATTTTCTTTTATACATTACAGAACAACGGCAGTACGGGGGACAAATATATACCAGGATGGGGCACCGGATAGTTACACCACTGAGGTCACACTATACAACTTTGCAATAAAGCTATAGTGTTAGGGGTCGAGTTCCCGCTTCTGCACAGGGGGAATCTCGAGCCACCTCAGCTGCGGTCTCCCATTCTTGTCCAGCCGCAGTGGAGTCTGCTCAGCAAAGACGTCGGTCCCAGCGTCTTGCTCATTCTCACTCTGTACTGAGAGTTACTGCTGCTTCTCCAGTCTCTGCCATTAAAGTCAGTGCTGGTCAGCAGCGAGCGGACTTCTCTGGGACTAAGTCCTTGTCTGCACGTACTGAGCATGCCCAGGGTAAGATCTCCCGTTGGAGATCGAGGGTCATGTGCTCAGGCTCTGCAGCACATTCCATTGGTCCTCTTGGCAGGTCTTGGAAGGGCAAAGGTGCTGTGGCCACTTCCTGTGCTGCTGCTATATAAACTGCGCATGACCGCACGGCCATGCGCTAGTATTGTCTTTCAATCGCTAATGTGTGTATGTTGTGAGTGCAAGTCGTCCTTGGATACCCCTACCCTATTGAATGACTGTTCGCGGAAGGTGTATGGCTGCTACCTAGCGCCCGACTTATCCTACAGCACTAGTCACACATTATAGCGTCCAGTTGCTGTGACCGCCAGTACGGCGCCGTGCACTTCCTCTGTGCTTTCCTTACCCAAGCCTGGGTGGTTAGTGGCGTTCGACAGTGCGGCACTGCATGCACTCTTGTGCCTTAATATTGCTCTACAGTTTCCTTACACACCCAGTTGCGGTGTTGTGCCAGCAAGGGTCTAATCGGACTTTAATCCTAGTTGGGGTTGAGTTCGCTGACTACTTGCTCGCGCTTTAGGTGCGGTACCGCGGTCCTGTGCCTTAACAGGATTGCTTCTTTCACGCTGGGTGAGGTTAACCCACACGTGTATACTTTAGTGTACCGCCATATAGTCTGCTAATTGCTAGCAGCAGGTTTTCACCTGCACGGTGGACCCCGGACTGCGAACGCATCTATACCATCTGTCTTGGTGCGTTCTGCCAGTCCTAACAGAATACTAGCGCCAGGGTCTGGCTAGTAAAATGGCGGACGACCAGCGTTTACAGCGGTACATCCAGCAGCTGGAGGGAAGGTTGGCGGCTCTTGAGCGTTCAACCTCAGCTGTGGATGTTACTGCTGTCGCTGTTCAGGCTGCAAGTGTGGCTGCAGCTACCTTGTCCACTGCCGCCCCTGTACCGACGCTATCTCGCCTCCCGCTACCAGAGAAATTTTCTGGTGACAGTAAGTCCTGTAGGGGTTTCGTGAGTCAGTGCTCAATACATCTCGAGCTTCTGGCCTCTCGTTTCCCTACAGAGCGGGCTAAGGTGGGCTTTATAATTTCCTTATTGTCGGACAGGGCGTTGCAGTGGGCTACGCCGCTGTGGGAGCGTGGCGATCATGTGGTGCAGAGTGCTCCGTTATTCCTGAGCACTCTGAAACAGGTCTTTCTAGGACCTCGTGTCACCCATGACATGGCGCTCCAACTGTTGGCACTGACTCAGGGCTCGTCCTTGGTCAGCCTTTTTGCCGTCCATTTCCGCACTCTAGCATCTGAGCTGGAGTAGTCGGATAAAGCCCTTATCCCTATATTTTGGAGGGGGCTGGCTGACCACGTTAAGGATGCTCTGGCCACTAGGGAGATTCCCGCCACACTAGAAGAGTTAATAACAGTATCTACTCGCATCGACCTCCGTTTTCACGAGCGGTGGTTAGAGCGAGCCCAGTGTAGGCAGAGGTTTCGTCTGGCTCCCACCTTCGCCAAACCTTTGGAATCTCCAGTCCAGGCTCCTGAGTTCCAGGAACCTAAGGTGGTGTCACGAGCGGGATCTAAGTCCCAGACCGCTCGTGCACTCCAGGGTTGCCATGTATGCCAACAGTCAGGACATCTTGCCACCAGATGTCATCAGCGGTCGAGGAAACGTCAGCGTCTAGTGGTAGTAGGTGGAGGTGCACTAGACACTGCGACGTTTGCCTCCAAATTGTCCTTTAAGGGGACAATTACCTTTGGCTCATCCTCCCACTCGGTAGACCTCTGCGTGGATTCTGGGGCGGAGGGCAATTTTATGTCTTCTGCCTTCGCCCAACGTCACGCAATACCCCTGGTTATGCTATCTCAACCAGTAACGGTACGAGTGGTGAATGGGTCGACACTCCCCACACAGATAACACATCAGACCATCCCTGTTACTCTGTCCATGTCGCCATCCCATCAGGAGATTATTTCTCTGCTCATCATTCCTGAGGGTATTGATGAGGTCCTGTTGGGGATACATTGGCTACAGTACCACTCTCCTCACATCGAGTGGTCCTCAGGCAGAATTCTGGGATGGGGTGAATCATGTGGGGGTAGGTGTCACCGAGAGTGCGTTCAGGTTGCTACTACTGAGGTACCCGCAGATCTATCCTCTCTCCCCAAGCAATATTGGTGTTACGCAGACGTGTTCTCCAAAAAGGCGGCGGAGACCCTTCTGCCCCATCGCCCCTATGACTGTCCTATCGATCTCTTGCCTGGTGCGGAGCCTCCCCGGGGTCGAGTTTATCCATTATCTCTCCCGGAGACGGAGGCCATGTCTCAGTACATTCAAGAGAATCTGGCAAGAGGGTTTATCAGGAAGTCAGTGTCACCTGCTGGGGCAGGGTTCTTCTTCGTGCAGAAGAAGAATGGGGAACTACGTCCATGCATAGACTACAGGGGTCTTAACGCTATCACCGTTAAGAACAAGTATCCTTTGCCCTTGATATCCGAGCTCTTCGGTAGGCTTCAGGGAGCTAGAGTGTTTACTAAATTAGATCTGCGGGGTGCTTACAACCTGATTTGCATCCGTGAGGGGGACGAATGGAAAACGGCGTTTAACACCAGAGATGGGCACTATGAGTATCTGGTGATGCCCTTCGGGCTCTGTAATGCCCCAGCCGTTTTTCAAGACTTTGTCAACGACATCTTCCGGGATATGCTTTCCACCTCAGTTGTAGTCTATCTGGATGATATTCTCATCTTTTCTCCAGATATTGACTCCCACCGGAGAGATGTTGGCAGAGTCTTCGACCTTCAACGGGCAAACTCTCTTTACGCTAAGTTGGAGAAGTGTATGTTTGAGCAGTAGTCTTTGCCGTTCCTGGGCTATATCATCTCCGCCCAGGGATTGGCTTTGGATCCTGCCAAACTACAGGCTGTGATGGACTGGCAAGAGCCCCATTCTCTTAAAGCGGTGCAGCGCTTTATGGGGTTCATTAACTATTACCGCCAGTTCATTCCCCACTTCTCAACTCTGGTAGCTCCCTTGGTAGCCCTCACCAAGAAGGGAGCGAATCCTAAATTGTGGTCGGAAGAGGTCTCCAAGGCCTTCACTTCTATTAAGTCCCACTTTGCTAGCGCTCCCATCTTACATCGTCCCGATGTGGATAAGCCATTCCTAATGGAGGTGGATGCCTCATCCGTTGGTGCTGGAGCAGTCCTCTATCAGAAGGATGCTCAAGGTCGGAAGCATCCATGCTTCTTTTTCTCTAAGACCTTCTCGCCAGCGGAGAGAAACTACTCCATCGGGGATAGGGAGCTGCTAGCAATGAAGTTGGCCTCTTCAGAGTGGAGACATCTTCTGGAAGGTGCGCGGTTTCCCTTCCAGGTTTACACTGACCACAAAAATTTGGTCTACTTACAAACAGCCCCGCGGCTAAATTCTCGCCAAGCCAGATGGTCCTTGTTCTTTTCCCGGTTCCACTTTTCTCTTCATTTTCTCACCGGGGAGAAGAATATTCGTGCTGATGCTCTCTCTCGCTCCCTTATGTCAACTGAAGAGGAGGAAGAGGAGCCTCGGCTTATTGTTCCTTCTGAGAGCCTGAGAACCATAGCGCCGGTTTCGCTTGAGTCTGTGCCTCCGGGCAAGACTTTTGTGCCCATTAATTTGCGACCGGAGGTTCTCTCTTGGGCTCATTCGTCCAGAGTGGGTGGACACTTTGGGACAAAGAGGACATCTGAGCTACTGGCGAGGACGTACTGGTGGCCACATATGGTCCGGGATGTCAGGGATTATATTCTGGCGTGTGTCTCCTGCGCCAAAAGTAAATCTCCGCGTCAAAGGCCAGCTTGGTTGCTCTATCCCTTGCCGGTGGCAGATAGGCCCTGGGAGATGGTCGGGATGGACTTTGTTGTGGGTTTGCCCAAGTCTCGCGGCTGTACCATCATTTGGGTCATCACCAATCATTTCTCGAAAATGGTGTATTTGGTGCCGCTACCACGGTTACCTTCTGCACGGGCCTTGGCTGCGTTGTTCATTAAGCACATCTTCCGCCTACATGGTATGCCTGACAAAATTGTCAGTGACCGGGGTCCCCAGTTTGCGTCTCGGTTCTGGAGAGAGCTATGTCGTCTTCTCAGTATTGAGTTGAATCTCTCTTCCGCTTATCATCCCGAGACGAATGGGTTGGTAGAGAGGGCCAACCAGACCTTGGTCACATACCTGCGACATTTTGTTTCAGCCAGGCAGGATGACTGGGCATCCTTGCTATCATGGGCAGAGTTTGCGCTGAACAACGCCGTAGCCGACTCCACTGGACAAACCCCATTCCTCCTCAACTATGGTCAGCATCCACGGGTACCTGTGCCTATGCCCGTGTCTTCCGCAGACTCCAGGGTGGCAGACTGGGCTGTGGAGGCACGGGATATTTGGGACCGCACTCAGGATGCCAATCGGGCCTCTAAGGAGAGAATGAGGTCCTCCGCTGATGCTCATCGGCGCCCCGCTCCAACCTTTGCTCCTGGCGACTTGGTGTGGCTCTCCGCCCGTAACATCAGGCTGTGAGTTGAGTCCACTAAATTTGCTCCTCGCTACTTGGGTCCCTTCAAGGTCCTCGAACAGGTTAATCCTGTGGTCTACCGTCTGGCCCTTCCTCCACGCCTTGGTATCACCGACACCTTTCATGTGTCCCTCCTTAAGCCCGTATACATGTCCCGGTTTTCTGAGTCATCTGCCGGGACATCGGGTTCGTCTACGGACGATTTCGAGGTGAACGCTATCTTGGGGTGCAAGGTGGTACGTGGCAAAAAAATTTTTTGGGTGGACTGGAAGGGTTACGGCCCTGAGGATAGGTCCTGGGAGCCTGCTGAGCACATTCGGGCTCCGCAGCTCATTGCTGCCTTCGAACGTAGCGAGGCCCAAAGAGGGGGGCCCTGGGAGGGGGGGTAATGTTAGGGGTCGAGTTCCCGCTTCTGCACAGGGGGAATCTCGAGCCACCTCCGCTGCGGTCTCCCATTCTTGTCCAGCCGCAGTGGAGTCTGCTCAGCAAAGACGTCGGTCCCAGCGTCTTGCTCATTCTCACTCTGTTCTGAGAGTTACTGCTGCTTCTCCAGTATCTGCCATTAAAGTCAGTGCTGGTCAGCAGCGAGCGGACTTCTCTGGGACTAAGTCCTTGTCTGCACGTACTGAGCATGCCCAGGGTAAGATCTCCCGTTGGAGATCGAGGGTCATGTGCTCAGGCTCTGCAGCACATTCCATTGGTCCTCTTGGCAGGTCTTGGAAGGGCAAAGGTGCTGTGGCCACTTCCTGTGCTGCTGCTATATAAACTGCGCATGACCACACGGCCATGCGCTAGTATTGTCTTTCAATCGCTAATGTGTGTATGTTGTGAGTGCAAGTCGTCCTTGGATACCCCTACCCTATTGAATGACTGTTCGCGGAAGGTGTATGGCTGCTACCTAGCGCCCGACTTATCCTACTGCACTAGTCACACATTATAGCGTCCAGTTGCTGTGACCGCCAGTACGGCGCCGTGCACTTCCTCTGTGCTTTCCTTACCCAAGCCTGGGTGGTTAGTGGCATTCGTCAGTGCGGCACTGCATGCACTCTTGTGCCTTAATATTGCTCTACAGTTTCCTTACACACCCAGTTGCGGTGTTGTGCCAGCAAGGGTCTAATCGGACTTTAATCCTAGTTGGGGTTGAGTTCGCTGACTACTTGCTCGCGCTTTAGGTGCGGTACCGCGGTCTTGTGCCTTAACAGGATTGCTTCTTTCACGCTGGGTGAGGTTAACCCACGCGTGTATACTTTAGTGTACCGCCATATAGTCTGCTAATTGCTAGCAGCAGGTTTTCACCTGCACGGTGGACCCCGGACTGCGAACGCATCTATACTATCTGTCTTGGTGCGTTCCGCCAGTCCTAACATATAGTGTGCAAAATGAATAGGGAAAATGTAATTTTGGGTGGAAAATATTTTGGCATGGTGGGGGGGCCCCATTTGAAAGTTCGCATCGGGACCCATAACTTTGTAGTTACACCACTGTATACATATATATATAGAATGATGGCCTAAGTTCTCCGTATTAAAAATAATGAAGTTTATACTCACCTCATCCTGATACCCGGCACTGCAACCTCCATTTTCTCTTCCGGTCCGCAGGGCGGCATGAGGCAATATTGTCATCGTGCCACCTTTGTGAGCACACTGAAGTCTCAGGAAGCTGCGGTCTACAGCTTATGAGACAGACCAGGGCTTCCACTAAGAATTTCGGGGCCCCATACTGGCAAAATTTTCAGGCTCCCTTAAGACTCCACCCAAGCATCACACCAGCTCCATCTCCACCGTCCCACTGCCAACTCTTGGAAAAACTCAACTTCTCCACCACATCCTCACTGATCAGATGTTAGCAGTTCCCATCAAACACCAGATCACATTTATAACCAGCAGTTTTTGTTCTGGCAAAAATAATTTTTAAGCTGACACCATGACACGGTAGATTCTTTCGGCCGGGCCCTACTGAACTCTAAACTATTAAAAATAAATATATTTTATGTATTTTTTCTTTAACGGAATGAGTGACACACATTTAAATTTTTTTAAAACAACCATTAATACCACATACAAGGGACAAATACCGCCACACCATAGCCAGACCACATATTACCACCACATAGTGACTGAATAATACCACATACAAGGGACAAATACCGCCACACCATAGCCAGACCACATATTACCACCACATAGTGACTGAATAATACCACATACAAGGAACAAATACCGCCACACCATGGTCAGACCACATATTACCACCACATAGTGACTGAATAATACCACATACAAAGAACAAATACTGCCAAATAATGACAAGACCACAAATTACCACCACATAGTGACCGAATACTACAATATTGATCATTAATTTAAAAAAACACAATACTAAGTATCATTGTATTCAGGAACTCTGTATTTACTGTCAGTGTACAGGTAATACAGTGATCACTAGTGACATTATACACAGGAACTCTGTATAAATTGTCAGTGTACAGGTAAGAAACTTGCCCCTCAGACCAAGAAGGGTCACCACAACAGAGATCCTAATCACAGGACAATAAAACAATCCTTATCTAAGAAGTGGCCCAATATTTATTTCTTTCCTAGTGTACAGGTAATACAGGGATCACCAGTGACATTATACACAAGAGCTCTGTATAAAGGGTCAGAGAGGAAAAAACAAAAACAAAAACAAAAAAAACCTCCCGTTTAGTGGCATCACAGACAGAGGCCTACAGCAACATAGGTAAGATCAATTGATGAATTACTTTTCCATTTGGTCAGGGTTTTTTTTTTCTCTCTGACCTGGTGGAGCTTTACAATGATCATTTAACTGTGTTGCAGCCTGAATTTTGATCTGTTCCACTACAAGTATGGACTTGATTTCCTATTTTTTCTGTACCTCATACATGTCTCATGGTACACATGGTTCATGCTATCTTGATATTTGTATGTTGATATTTCTAATAAAGATTGATGTTTTTTATTAATTATTTCTTAGTGAAGTGGTGTCTTTTGGATAATGTTTTATCCCTTTTCTGATGTCATATGTTTCATGAACACCTATTTATTATTATAAGGTAATTGCTTCAGGCTATCTGAGACCCCTCTTATAGATTGATATGTTGGTGGACACTATTTTGGAGGCTATATTTCATAAGAGCGAATGGTGTGGAGGTACTAGTTCATAAGAGCAGCAGTGTTTTGATTATAGATCATAAGGTTAGAGTGTGTGGTGGTTATAGCTCATAAGGGTGGATGGTATGGAGACAATATTTTGTAGGAGAGGATAGTGGGGAGGTTATGTACCATAAGATGGATGGTGTGGAAGTCATATTTTCTGCAACAAGCACAGTAAGGGGCAATTATTAAACAGAGTCAGAGTATATAAACCTATAATGCTCTTAAAGAAATAACGGGAAGATCCATAATGGCAACAACAACCTATAGCGATAATAGGATCATCCAACAACTAAACTTTAAATATACAAATTTCATTGATATAGACATAAAAATGCATATTAAAATTTAGTATTGTAGTTATTGTATTGTCCACAGTCTGATGATGACTGGAAACAACAACTTCTAGTGTCTACTTACTCGTATATATATGGACATACTAGGAGTTAAAGGTTCATGTGATACTGATGTACAGTACATTGTTTGCACTGACCTGACATTGCAATTGATCACTGCACAAAGCTTGATGCTGTGTTCATATATTTATCTTGGTGCTAGTGCTGTATTGATGTATTGATATTGGTTCTGGTGCTGTATCCATGTGCTGATAGTGGTTCTGGTGCTATTTTCATGTGCTGATAGTGGTTCTGGTGCTATTTTCATGTGCTGATGCGGTTCTGTGCGATCTTCCTTCATAGGATATAATGATTTGTGGTATAAACTGCAAAACTGGGGTAGTGCCCAATAAAGTACAAGCAATCAAGTAATCACAGATTCAAGTCCCCTAAGAAGACTAAATAATTATTATTATTTATTGTTATAGCGCCATTTATTCCATGGCGCTTTACATGTGAGGAGGGGTATACATAAAAACAAGTACAATAATCTTAAACAATACAAATCATAACTGGTACAGGAGGAATGAGGACCCTGCCCGCGAAGGCTCACAATCTACAAGGGATGGGTGAGAATACAGTAGGTGAGGGTAGAGATGGTCATGCAGCGGTTTGGTCGATCGGTGGTTACTGCAGGTTGTAGGCTTGTCGGAAGAGGTGGTTCTTCAGGTTCTTTTTGAAGGTTTCGATGGTAGGTGAGAGTCTGATGTGCTGTGGTAGAGGGTTCCAGAGTAGGGGTGATACGCGAGAGAAATCTTGTATACGATTGTGGGAAGAGGAGATAAGAGGGGAGCAGAGTAGGAGATCTTGTGAGGATCGGAGGTTGCGGGTAGGTAAGTACCGGGAGACGAGGTCACAGATGTATGGAGGAGACAGGTTGTGGATGGCTTTGTACGTCATGGTTAGGGTTTTGTAGTGGAGTCTCTGGGCAATGGGGAGCCAGTGAAGGGATTGACAGAGGGGAGAGGCCAGGGAATAGCGGGGGGACAGGTGGATTAGTCGGGCAGCAGAGTTTAGAATAGATTGGAGGGGTGCGAGAGTGTTAGAGGGGAGGCCACAGAGCAGGAGGTTGCAGTAGTCAAGGCGAGAGATGATGAGGGCATGGACTAGGGTTTTTGCAGATTCATGGTTGAGGAATGAACGGATTCGTGAAATATTTTTGAGTTGAAGTCGGCAGGAAGTGGAAAGGGCTTGGATATGTGGTTTGAAGGAGAGATCAGCGTCAAGGATTACCCCAAGGCAGCGAGCTTGTGGGACTGGGGAGAGTGGGCAGCCATTTACTGTAATGGATAGGTTCGTTGGGGGGGTCGCGTGAGATGGGGTCAGGGATAATAATGAATGAATACCAGAAAAGAATTGTGCCGGTTCACTACAGATTGGTATTGCACTGCAGGGAGGGGCGTCACTTAAATTTTTGCCTTAGGTGGCAGAAAAACTAGAATCGGACCTGTAAGAAACAATGGAACACTTTATAAAATTTTAATTGTCCATTTCTTTTTCTGTATTTTTTAGCAATTTCCAATTGCAAAGAATATTTCACTAACATGAATTATATCTTACCAGCATAATTGCCAATCTCAAGGAAACACATATTTTTTTAAGTTTAAAGGGAACCTGTCACCCCGTTTTTTGAGATTGAGCTATAAATACTGTTAAATAGGGCCTGCGCTGTGTGTTCCTATAGTGTATGTAGTGTACCCCGATTCCCCATGTATGCTGAGAAATAACTTACCAAAGTCGCCGTTTTCGCCTGTCAATCAGGCTGGTCAGGTCGGGAGGGCGTGGTGACATCGCTGGTTCTTCCTCAGCTTTACGTTGGTGGCGTAGTGGCGTAGTGGTGAAGACACAGCGCGCGATCTGCGCTGTCATCCCTTTCGTCGGTGGGGGCGGCCATCTTCCTGGGGCCGCGCGTGCGCAGATCGAGTGCTCTGCTGCACGGGGCTTCAGGAAAATGGCCGCGGGATGCCGCGCGTGCGCAGAAGAGATCGCGGCGGCCATTTTCCCAAAGCCGAGTTTGCATCTCGGCTTTGGGAAAATGGCCGCCGCGATCTCTAATGCGCACGCGCGGCATCCCGCGGCCATTTTCCTGAAGCCCCGTGCAGCAGAGCACTCGATCTGCGCACGCGCGGCCCCAGGAAGATGGCCGCCCCCACCGACGAAAGGGATGACAGCGCAGATCGCGCGCTGTGTCTTCACCACTACGCCACTACGCCACCAACGTAAAGCTGAGGAAGAACCAGCGATGTCACCACGCCCTCCCGACCTGACCAGCCTGATTGACAGGCGAAAACGGCGACTTTGGTAAGTTATTTCTCAGCATACATGGGGAATCGGGGTACACTACATACACTATAGGAACACACAGCGCAGGCCCTATTTAACAGTATTTATAGCTCAATCTCAAAAAACGGGGTGACAGGTTCCCTTTAATATGTAGGGGTTTTGGCAGACATTACTTAAGGCTTTCATTATAAATTTACAAAACTTACTGGCATAAACAGCATTCATAGTTTATTGAATATTGCCACAACTCAGATCAGCAGCTTTTACACCATTCACTCATTGTGTTGAAATTGTTTTGTGTAATTATGGGTCATTTTACTGTATACATATAAATTCATTATTCCAAAAAGTTTTAAGAAGAGTTAAGTATGTTATTACATTTTCCTTAAGAACGTTTTTAAAGAGGATCTTGCACCACACACTGCGTAATAATAGCTGCAGGCGGAATAAAGCATTTTTGTTCATGCTTTAATTTCACCTTTATGATATATTAGAAAAGTAATTGGCACCTAATGAATAAACTTTTTCTTAAGTCCAAGTGGGTGTTATCAGATAGCAAACTCATACAGACAGAAGACATTTACAGTGAAAAATATCTGACAACACCTACTTGGACTTATGTAAAGTTAACTTATATGGTGCCAAATAACTGGATTGCTAATATGTCCACAATGAAGAGGCAAAATTAAAGGCAAAACAAACAAAAAAAAAACATTTTAATTCACTCTGTCGCCACTGTTACATCATGTGTCCAGTTCAACATGAAAAATTTGGTGAAAGGTCCTCTATATACAAATAACACTAAGTCTTGCTAAAACTTGAAATGTTCTGCTCCTGGGATGAATTTGTTACCTTCACAATCTACAGATTTAACAACTAATAGACTGACCCCAATTCAACAGTCTTCACCAAAATTCTGGTGTAAAGTTTAAAATGTCATAAAACTATTTGCCAATTGTGGTTACACAAAAGGTTTAAGACTTTTGCTTTCACATCAGTTCAGTCTACCAGCCTTTAGTCTTGGTAAATTGTGACTAGAGATGGACACAGAGAAGGGTATAGATATGTCAATACTCTTACCTCACCGTATTTCAAGCTATTCTTTCGATTAGGCAGACTCACACAGTGTCCTCATTGTGGTGTGTCGCGCAGACTACATTGCCCCAAGCTAGCTAATCAGAGCAGAGAATGCAGAGATGTAAGAAGATTCACAGGCCTCCCATCCAGGGGCCACAGATTACTGACTTGGCTTATGGACTGGAGTACTGTTAATCGATTTTACTATCTCATATCGGTGCCTAAACTTTTAACCTCTTTCCGATATCAGGCGTAATAGTACGCCAACGTCAGACTCCCTCCCTTTGATGTGGGCTCGCGGATGAGCCCACATTCTTTCCGGAACGTTAGCTGTTTTGAACACTGTTCAGAATCGCCTGATCTATCAGTATAAAAAAATAATTAACCCAATCGCTAAATGGTGTAATGGACCACCTCCTGAATAAGAAAGGGTCTATGGAGTGTTATATCGAATTTCTGAATCTCCTAAATGACTGAGTGGTGGAGTGCATCCTTTGTATGGCTTCTTCAGGAACGGGTGAGATTGTTCCATACTTTATGGTGCATTTTTTGTGTTAGTGACTTTTGCAGATGCAGTGAGAATTGATGATACTGTTATATACCCTCCTTCAGCCGTTTTTTTGGAGATTTGGGTAAGGACATGCTAGCAGGAGAAGCAGTTGTAAATTTGAGTATTTTTCTGCTTTAAGTACCGTTTCTCTGTGATTTCCTTGGATAACTGTTTGACCAACTGTTGGTATTATACATGTTTGTCTGTGTGTATTGGGTTATGTCATTTTTAACTAGTTTATTAAATGTTATGTTTTAGGTCCCTTTATTGTGCTATTTACACACTGTAAAAAAATAGTTCCTAATCTCACTTTTGGCATTGCTGTGTGAGAAATTTTCCCATGCAGCAATTGCCATAAAGTGAGACTGGGACTTGTAGTCCCATCGGACGATGCCTGCACACACGCACAGAGCCCCGGCAGCCCACACAGAGCCCTGGCAGCCCGCACAGAGCCCCGGCAAGCCTGTACAGACCCACAACAGGCCCACACAGACCCCAGGCAGCCCACACAGACCCCCGGCAGGCAAGCACAGACCCCCGGCAGCCCGCACAGACCCCCGGCAGGTACACAGAGACCCTCGACAGGCACGCACAGACCCCCCATGGTCACGCACAGACCCCGCCCACACACACGCAGTCTCCGCCCACACACCGCCCACATTATAGTGTATCATTGCACTATGGGAACTTCCGATTCCGGTATCCGATACTGCAAAAGTATTGGAACTCGGTATTGGAATTCCGATACAGTGAATATCGGCCGATACCCGATATTTGCAGTATCGGAATGCTCAACACTAGTTATACGTGTAAAAAAAAAGCTCAACTAGACGTGTCAGGTGCCACATCGCTCTTAAACTATGCCTGTGACCTTATAGACCCTTATTCAAGATTACCATTAATACATTTATTGTTATATATTACTGCACATCACTCTTATTTCACTGCTTAACAATACTGCAAGAGGGCGGGAAAAGTAAAAATTCAGAATCTGTAAGCATAGTTAGAAACACAAGCCAAGGTCAAAACAAGGAACAATTATACAACTAGGATCCAAACAGACAATACTGAACCAGGCAAGCACGAAACTATACCTGGCAGCTTCCAGCTGGGGCTTGAGTAAGGTGTGGTGCTCTCTAACTGGCTGGAGCAGGGAGTTGATAACTCCATCTACACAGGACATACACTTAGGCCGGGGTCACACTAGTGAAGAATACGGATGAGTGCTACGAGATAAAACATTGCATGGCACTTGGACTTGTATTCATCTATGGGGCAGCTCACATCAGCATTTTTTTCTCGACTGTTTTCAACGTGCAACTGAAATCGCAGCATTCTGCGATTATCACCGACACTCAGCCGAGTCTCGGCTCACTCACACCCATATAAGCTTATGGGTGCGAGAGAGACAACGCACATCACTCGGATATCATGCGAGTGATGTGCGATATACCCTGACCATGGCAATGGAGGAGGAATTCATTTCTCCACCTCCACCGCAGCTGTGCTCTGATCCTCTCTGTGCGAGAGGCTCGGAGCACGGGAGCATGACACTCAGCTCCCGCTCGTTGCAGAGCAGGAGCCGAGGGTCATTAGCATATCGCATCTGATGCTCTCACATCAGATGCCATTTGCTAGTCTGACAAAATGAATATGGCGGTGCCTGGTAACAGAAGAAGACATTGCGGGAACAGGTCCTGTGGAGATGTGACAGTTGTCATGTGTGACTACATGAGGAATAACAATATTTCTAGCCATAATTTGTATTCTGACCTCTTTTTACGAATTTTCCCATTTGTGGGCTCTGTCTATAATTATTAGTTCCTTCTGACCTAGTGAGAGAAGTAGCATCAGCATGGAAGACATAAATAGCCCATTTGCTAGAAGCTGCAAATCCATCTCTCACATTTCCCACTCATCCTGTTTCTTTACGTAGTCACCCTACGTAGGTTTTTCTTCCATATGCTACATCACCATTGTAACAAGTCGATTCACAAAATTTCTTTCCTCCTGAATATTGCAAAATCGTCTGTGAGTGGTATTATTGAGTGGTCTGTGAGTTGTATTATTGAAAAAGTGAAGAGTTTAGGAACCACAGCAACTCAGCCACTTAGTGCTAGACTATGTGAAGTTACAAAGCGGGATAGCCAATTGCATTCTTGCCAAGCATTGCTTTGAAAACAGCTCTAGTGATTAATTCCATCCACTATTTTCGCAGAGTTCCTGCTATTTAATGCATTGGGAAGCTCCAGAAAAAAGCGCGAAAAATCTGCACAAAAAACGCACCAAGAATGCGCAAAAACCACTAGAAAACCACGAGAAAAATGAGCAAAACTAATCCTGACGTGTGCACATAGCCTAAAGGTTATCGGGAACTTTAGGTAGTTTGTCCCTACAGCCCCCTATAAGAATATGGTGGCCCCACAGCCCCATATGATGGTCCCCACAGTTTCTTTCTTTTATATATATATATATATATATTATATATAGTATGAAGGTATCCCACTGTCCTACATACAGTGGGGCAAAAAAGTATTTAGTCAGTCAGCAATAGTGCAAGTTCCACCACTTAAAAAGATGAGAGGCGTCTGTAATTTACATCATAGGTAGACCTCAACTATAGGAGACAAACTGAGAAAAAAAAATCCAGAAAATCACATTGTCTGTTTTTTTTATCATTTTTTTGCATATTATGGTGGAAAATATGTATTTGGTCAGAAACAAACAATCAAGATTTCTGGCTCTCACAGACCTGTAACTTCTTCTTTAAGAGTCTCCTCTTTCCTCCACTCATTACCTGTAGTAATGGCACCTGTTTAAACTTGTTATCAGTATAAAAAGACACCTGTGCACACCCTCAAACAGTCTGACTCCAAACTCCACTATGGTGAAGACCAAAGAGCTGTCAAAGGACACCAGAAACAAAATTGTAGCCCTGCACCAGGCTGGGAAGACTGAATCTGCAATAGCCAACCAGCTTGGAGTGAAGAAATCAACAGTGGGAGCAATAATTAGAAAATGGAAGACATACAAGACCACTGATAATCTCCCTCGATCTGGGGCTCCACGCAAAATCCCACCCCGTGGGGTCAGAATGATCACAAGAACGGTGAGCAAAAATCCCAGAACCACGCGGGGGGACCTAGTGAATGAACTGCAGAGAGCTGGGACCAATGTAACAAGGCCTACCATAAGTAACACACTACGCCACCATGGACTCAGATCCTGCAGTGCCAGACGTGTCCCACTGCTTAAGCCAGTACATGTCCGGGCCCGTCTGAAGTTTGCTAGAGAGCATTTGGATGATCCAGAGGAGTTTTGGGAGAATGTCCTATGGTCTGATGAAACCAAACTGGAACTGTTTGGTAGAAACACAACTTGTCGTGTTTGGAGGAAAAAGAATACTGAGTTGCATCCATCAAACACCATACCTACTGTAAAGCATGGTGGTGGAAACATCATGCTTTGGGGCTGTTTCTCTGCAAAGGGGCCAGGACGACTGATCCGGGTACATGAAAGAATGAATGGGGCCATGTATCGTGAGATTTTGAGTGCAAACCTCCTTCCATCAGCAAGGGCATTGAAGATGAAACGTGGCTGGGTCTTTCAACATGACAATGATCCAAAGCACACTGCCAGGGCAACGAAGGAGTGGCTTCGTAAGAAGCATTTCAAGGTCCTGGAGTGGCCTAGCCAGTCTCCAGATCTCAACCCTATAGAAAACCTTTGGAGGGAGTTGAAAGTCCGTGTTGCCAAGCGAAAAGCCAAAAACATCACTGCTCTAGAGGAGATCTGCATGGAGGAATGGGCCAACATACCAACAACAGTGTGTGGCAACCTTGTGAAGACTTACAGAAAACGTTTGACCTCTGTCATTGCCAACAAAGGATATATTACAAAGTATTAAGATGAAATTTTGTTTCTGACCAAATACATATTTTCCACCATAATATGCAAATAAAATGTTAAAAAAAACAGACAATGTGATTTTCTGGATTTTTTTTTCTCAGTTTGTCTCCCATAGTTGAGGTCTACCTATGATGTAAATTACAGACGCCTCTCATCTTTTTAAGTGGTGGAACTTGCACTATTGCTGACTGACTAAATACTTTTTTGCCCCACTGTATAATACTTGAGAAGGAAGGGTCCACTGATCCCAAAAGATGATCTATAACTCACAGGATCACAGGAAAGATTTTACTTGATTGAAACAGGACTCTCAAAGCTATACTCCCCAAGCATTGCTTTCAATAACTGCAGAGTTCTACACTTTATCTGGCATTTACATGAGCACAAAAACTGTACGCTAGCAGTTTCAAGCCCTGGGTTTTCATAGCTGACCAGTGACATGCAAGTCTTACTTCGCTAAACCTAATTGAGGAGGAGGCTAATTTGCATATTCCAGGTGCCTTCTGGGAAAAGCGAAGAGTCTCCCTAAGCTAGAAGATCGTTGGGTACAGCCGGGACCAGCTGCTTGGAAAGAATCACCAAACCAGGGATTCAAGCTTGAGGAGGCTAATTTGCATATTCCAGGTGCCTTCTGGGAAAAGCGAAGAGTCTCCCTAAGCTAGAAGATCGTTGGGTACAGCCGTGACCAGCTGCTTGGAAGGAATCACCAAACCAGGGATTCAAGCTTGAGGAGGCTAATTTGCATATTCCAGGTGCCTTCTGGGAAAAGCGAAGAGTCTCCCTAAGCTAGAAGATCGTTGGGTACAGCCGGGACCAGCTGCTTGGAAAGAATCACCAAACCAGGGATTCAAGCTTGAGGAGGCTAATTTGCATATTCCAGGTGCCTTCTGGGAAAAGCGAAGAGTCTCCCTAAGCTAGAAGATCGTTGGGTACAGCCGGGACCAGCTGCTTGGAAAGAATCACCAAACCAGGAATTCAAGCTTGAGGAGGCTAATTTGCATATTCCAGGTGCCTTCTGGGAAAAGCGAAGAGTCTCCCTAAGCTAGAAGATCGTTGGGTACAGCCGGGACCAGCTGCTTGGAAAGAATCACCAAACCAGGGATTCAAGCTTGAGGAGGCTAATTTGCATATTCCAGGTGCCTTCTGGGAAAAGCAAAGAGTCTCCCTAAGCTAGAAGATCGTTGGGTACAGCCGGGACCAGCTGCTTGGAAAGAATCACCAAACCAGGGATTCAAGCTTGAGGAGGCTAATTTGCATATTCCAGGTGCCTTCTGGGAAAAGCGAAGAGTCTCCCTAAGCTAGAAGATCGTTGGGTACAGCCGGGACCAGCTGCTTGGAAAGAATCACCAAACCAGGGATTCAAGCTTGAGGAGGCTAATTTGCATATTCCAGGTGCCTTCTGGGAAAAGCGAAGAGTCTCCCTAAGCTAGAAGATCGTTGGGTACAGCCGGGACCAGCTGCTTGGAAAGAATCACCAAACCAGGGATTCAAGCTTGAGGAGGCTAATTTGCATATTCCAGGTGCCTTCTGGGAAAAGCGAAGAGTCTCCCTAAGCTAGAAGATCGTTGGGTACAGCCGGGACCAGCTGCTTGGAAAGAATCACCAAACCAGGGATTCAAGCTTGAGGAGGCTAATTTGCATATTCCAGGTGCCTTCTGGGAAAAGCAAAGAGTCTCCCTAAGCTAGAAGATCGTTGGGTACAGCCGGGACCAGCTGCTTGGAAAGAATCACCAAACCAGGGATTCAAGCTTGAGGAGGCTAATTTGCATATTCCAGGTGCCTTCTGGGAAAAGCGAAGAGTCTCCCTAAGCTAGAAGATCGTTGGGTACAGCCGGGACCAGCTGCTTGGAAAGAATCACCAAACCAGGGATTCAAGCTTGAGGAGGCTAATTTGCATATTCCAGGTGCCTTCTGGGAAAAGCGAAGAGTCTCCCTAAGCTAGAAGATCGTTGGGTACAGCCAGGACCAGCTGCTTGGAAAGAATCACCAAACCAGGGATTCAAGCTTGAGGAGGCTAATTTGCATATTCCAGGTGCCTTCTGGGAAAAGCGAAGAGTCTCCCTAAGCTAGAAGATCGTTGGGTACAGCCGGGACCAGCTGCTTGGAAAGAATCACCAAACCAGGGATTCAAGCTTGAGGAGGCTAATTTGCATATTCCAGGTGCCTTCTGGGAAAAGCGAAGAGTCTCCCTAAGCTAGAAGATCGTTGGGTACAGCCGGGACCAGCTGCTTGGAAAGAATCACCAAACCGCGCGCCGTAATTTTTGCCTGTAGGACATTAATGCAAGAAAGCTTGGCTGAGTAGATTACACAAGAAGGAAAACACACAGCAAGTCAGCAGGATCTAGGAGCAACATGGCAGATGTGACAACCTACATGGTGAGCTGCAGCATGTGCTACATGTTCACAGATCGACCAGAAGAAGAATTAAATTTCACCTGTCAGAAGTGTAGACTAGTGGCCCTTTTAGAAGAAAAGGTGCGGGGTCTGGAAGAAAGAATAGCAACTTTGAAACTCATCAAAGAGAATGAAGACTTTCTAGACAAAACAGAAGCATCTCTACTGGTCACAGAAGGTGAAAAAAGTGTCAGAGAACCTCCAAAAGCAGATGAGTGGAAGCATGTGACCAAAAGAAGCAAGAAGACCATGGAGAAATCACCAACCACACAACTGAAGAACCGATATCAAATCTTTGTAGAGGATGAAGATGGCACACCTAAGGATGAAGCAATACCAGCAAGCAAAAAAGAAAAGGGCACACAGCAACAAGTGACAGCAAAAAGTACAGCCAAGAAGCAACGAAGAGTGGTGGTGGTGGGAGACTCACTACTGAGAGGCACAGAAGCAGCCATCTGCAGACCGGACATAACTGCAAGAGAAGTATGCTGCCTTCCAGGTGCGATGATCAAGGATGTGACCGATAGGATACCAAAGCTCTTCAACTCCAAGGACGTCCACCCATTTCTTCTGATACATGTTGGCACCAATGACACGGCAAGGAAGGACCTACCGACAATCTGCAAAGACTTTGAAGAGTTGGGGAAGAAAGTAAAGGAACTGGATGCACAGGTAGTTTTTTCTTCTATCCTTCCAGTAGACGGGCATGGCACCAGGAGATGGAACAGGATCCTTGATGCAAACAACTGGCTAAGACGATGGTGCAGACAACAAGGATTCGGATTCCTGGACCACGGTGTGAATTACTTGTACGATGGACTCCTCGCCAGAGACGGACTACACCTCAACAAACCTGGGAAACACACATTCGCCAGAAGACTCGCTACACTCATCAGGAGGGCGTTAAACTAGAAGAAGAGGGGACGGGAAGAAAAACATTAGACTTGAACAAAGAAGATCCAGGAAAACATACTCAGAAGGGAGGTAAGAACATTTCTAAAACAATCCACAGCGAGGAGATTGGAACAAAACAAAATCCTCTAAACTGCATGCTCGCAAACGCCAGAAGCCTGACAAACAAGATGGAAGAACTAGAAGCAGAAATATCTACAGGTAACTTTGACATAGTGGGAATAACCGAGACATGGTTAGATGAAAGCTATGACTGGGCAGTTAACTTACAGGGTTACAGTCTGTTTAGAAAGGATCGTAAAAATTGGAGAGGAGGAGGGGTTTGTCTCTATGTAAAGTCTTGTCTAAAGTCCACTTTAAGGGAGGATATTAGCGAAGGAAATGAGGATGTCGAGTCCATATGGGTCGAAATTCATGGAGGGAAAAATGGTAACAAAATTCTCATTGGGGTCTGTTACAAACCCCCAAATATAACAGAAACCATGGAAAGTCTACTTCTAAAGCAGATAGATGAAGCTGCAACCCATAATGAGGTCCTGGTTATGGGGGACTTTAACTACCCGGATATTAACTGGGAAACAGAAACCTGTGAAACCCATAAAGGCAACAGGTTTCTGCTAATAACCAAGAAAAATTATCTTTCACAATTGGTGCAGAATCCAACCAGAGGAGCAGCACTTTTAGACCTAATACTATCTAATAGACCTGACAGAATAACAAATCTGCAGGTGGTCGGGCATCTAGGAAATAGCGACCACAATATTGTACAGTTTCACCTGTCTTTCACTAGGGGGACTTGTCAGGGAGTCACAAAAACACTGAACTTTAGGAAGGCAAAGTTTGACCAGCTTAGAAATGCCCTTAATCTGGTAGACTGGGACAATATCCTCAGAAATAAGAATACAGATAATAAATGGGAAATGTTTAAGAACATCCTAAATAGGCAGTGTAAGCGGTTTATACCTTGTGGGAATAAAAGGACTAGAAATAGGAAAAACCCAATGTGGCTAAACAAAGAAGTAAGACAGGCAATTAACAGTAAAAAGAAAGCATTTGCACTACTAAAGCAGGATGGCACCATTGAAGCTCTAAAAAACTATAGGGAGAAAAATACTTTATCTAAAAAACTAATTAAAGCTGCCAAAAAGGAAACAGAGAAGCACATTGCTAAGGAGAGTAAAACTAATCCCAAACTGTTCTTCAACTATATCAATAGTAAAAGAATAAAAACTGAAAATGTAGGCCCCTTAAAAAATAGTGAGGAAAGAATGGTTGTAGATGACGAGGAAAAAGCTAACATATTAAACACCTTCTTCTCCACGGTATTCACGGTGGAAAATGAAATGCTAGGTGAAATCCCAAGAAACAATGAAAACCCTATATTAAGGGTCACCAATCTAACCCAAGAAGAGGTGCAAAACCGGCTAAATAAGATTAAAATAGATAAATCTCCGGGTCCGGATGGCATACACCCACGAGTACTAAGAGAACTAAGTAATGTAATAGATAAACCATTATTTCTTATTTTTAGGGACTCTATAGCGACAGGGTCTGTTCCGCAGGATTGGCGCATAGCAAATGTGGTGCCAATATTCAAAAAGGGCTCTAAAAGTGAACCTGGAAATTATAGGCCAGTAAGTCTAACCTCTATTGTTGGTAAAATAATTGAAGGGTTTCTGAGGGATGTTATTCTGGATTATCTCAATGAGAATAACTGTTTAACTCCATATCAGCATGGGTTTATGAGAAATCGCTCCTGTCAAACCAATCTAATCAGTTTTTATGAAGAGGTAAGCTATAGGCTGGACCACAGTGAGTCATTGGACGTGGTATATCTCGATTTTTCCAAAGCGTTTGATACCGTGCCGCACAAGAGGTTGGTACACAAAATGAGAATGCTTGGTCTGGGGGAAATTGTGTGTATATGGGTTAGTAACTGGCTTAGTGATAGAAAGCAGAGGGTGGTTATAAATGGTATAGTCTCTAACTGGGTCGCTGTGACCAGTGGGGTACCGCAGGGGTCAGTATTGGGACCTGTTCTCTTCAACATATTCATTAATGATCTGGTAGAAGGTTTACACAGTAAAATATCGATATTTGCAGATGATACAAAACTATGTAAAGCAGTTAATACAAGAGAAGATAGTATTCTGCTACAGATGGATCTGGATAAGTTGGAAACTTGGGCTGAAAGGTGGCAGATGAGGTTTAACAATGATAAATGTAAGGTTATACACATGGGAAGAAGGAATCAATGTCACCATTACACACTGAATGGGAAACCACTGGGTAAATCTGACAGGGAGAAGGACTTGGGGATCCTAGTTAATGATAAACTTACCTGGAGCAGCCAGTGCCAGGCAGCAGCTGCCAAGGCAAACAGGATCATGGGGTGCATTAAAAGAGGTCTGGATACACATGATGAGAGCATTATACTGCCTCTGTACAAATCCCTAGTTAGACCGCACATGGAGTACTGTGTCCAGTTTTGGGCACCGGTGCTCAGGAAGGATATAATGGAACTAGAGAGAGTACAAAGGAGGGCAACAAAATTAATAAAGGGGATGGGAGAACTACAATACCCAGATAGATTAGCGAAATTAGGATTATTTAGTCTAGAAAAAAGACGACTGAGGGGCGATCTAATAACCATGTATAAGTATATAAGGGGACAATACAAATATCTCGCTGAGGATCTGTTTATACCAAGGAAGGTGACGGGCACAAGGGGGCATTCTTTGCGTCTGGAGGAGAGAAGGTTTTTCCACCAACATAGAAGAGGATTCTTTACTGTTAGGGCAGTGAGAATCTGGAATTGCTTGCCTGAGGAGGTGGTGATGGCGAACTCAGTCGAGGGGTTCAAGAGAGGCCTGGATGTCTTCCTGGAGCAGAACAATATTGTATCATACAATTAGGTTCTGTAGAAGGACGTAGATCTGGGGATTTATTATGATGGAATATAGGCTGAACTGGATGGACAAATGTCTTTTTTCGGCCTTACTAACTATGTTACTATGTAATGCGAAGTGTCAGATACAGTGGTGTAAAGCCGCCACAATTGGACTCTGGAGCATTAGAAACGTGTTCTGTGGATTGACAGATAGAGATTTTCAGAATGGGAAGGGACTATAGACATTGACTGTCCCCAGCCTAAAAATAACACCCCGCAGCTGCCCCAGAAAAGGCTCATCCATTAGATGCGCCAATTCTGGTGTTTTGCCCAGCTCTTCCCATTTTTCCTGGTGTGGTGGCCATTGGAGTAATAGTTTTGGGTTTGATGTCAGCTTTGTATTGTTAGCTGACAGAAAGCCCAGGTGTTAGTAATGGAGAAGGGTCTATCAGACACCCCCATTTTTTATCACATAACCAAAAGGAAGAAAGACACAGAAAAAAAGTTCTTTAATTGAAATAAACACTCCCCGACCCTCTTTTACCCATTTATTAATGTAAAAGTAAAAATAAAAAATCTAATTTATACTCAGCAATTCAACTAGATGTAAAAGAGTTGATGAGCGTCGTGGGATATATGGATTATTGGAGGACAGGTGAGTATAACTTTGATTTTTGATTTTTATTTTGCTCTTAATGAATGGGTAAAAGAGGGTCAGGGAATGTTTATTTCAATTAAAGAACTTTTCTTTCTGTGTGTCTCTACTAAATTTTACAAAGGGGTTCCTCTTTTACCCATTTATTAAGATTTAAAAAATAAATAAAAATTATACTCACCTGTCCATCGATAATCCATATTGTCATGATCCAGTTCAGAGTTTGTTTTCTGCTGTTCCCTCTCTGGACTGGTCATGTGGGAGTTAATCCCCTCGGCCTCATTTTGGAGCTGGCTGGGCTTTTTAAGTCCTCTGTAGTCTGCTGGCCGGCGTCAGTGATAGTTCATGCTTCCTGGCTACAGCAGCTGACCCGTATACCCTGGTGTTCCTTCTGCCTCTGACTTCCCTTATTTGTAGTAGACCCGCTCCCTACAGTGTATGACTTGGCCTGATCTCTGACCCCGCCTCTTGTTTTCCATCTCTGTACTATGTTCCCTGACCGGCTTTTGACTCTCTGGCTTGTATTCTGACTTCGTCTTACGTCTCACGTTTTGGATACCGCTCTGCTGTTACTTCTGATACCTCATCTCCTGTTTTTACGGACTGGCCTGTCTGACTACTCTGCTGCCTCCTAGTGGTGCTCCATGACTTGCACTGTGGTGCTATAGGGTGAGTGCTACCTTGTCCCCCTTACCTGCATCCCTTGGGGGAGGTTGCGTGCAACTGCCTTGCAGTTGCATCACATGATCACTGACCACACTTTTAAAGGGGATTTAGCATTTTTTTCTCCTGTCATGGATCCGCTTTGTAACTTGGCAGATCAAGTATCCAGTTTGACACAGGTAAGGCAGGATTTTTTTGGTGGAACATCGGACCCTTGCCATGTCTCATACTCACTTAACATAAAAGCTGCCGGAGTCTGTTAAGAACGTGCAGGGAACCACCCTTCATTCTGTTAGTCGAGCTAGTGATTTAGTAGATGTTGTTTTGCACTCTTCCGAACCCTCGGTTATACTTCCTGATACCTTTTCTGGCAAAAAAGGTAAATTGTATACAATCAGGGAGGGTTGTAAATTATTGATTTCTCTTAGACCCCGATCGTCTGGGAATGAGACTCAGCGGGTAGGGATTATTAACTCCTTACTTAGGGAGGGTCCCCATTCCTGGGATGACTCTGCACTGAGATGTCAGTTCAGGAGTGGACTGTTGGATTACCTGAAGGATGCTCTGGCTCTTCCCAGCTCATTGGAGGAAGCTATGACTCAGGCTATCTGAATGGATTGGAGGTGTCGGGAGAAAGGTACTACACAGCGAGAGGTTCCGTTGCTCCCTGCTAATCTCATTGTTTTGCCTCCATCTGAACCTATGGAGGTGGGGGCCGCCAACCTCAAGGAGGAGGAGAGGAGACGGCGATGTGTAGGGAAGCTGTGCTTTTACTGTGGAGATTCCGAACATTGGATAAAGGACTGCCCCACGTGCGTACCGACCACAAAGCAGCTGAGTCTGGGTGATTGTCGTGGAAGTCACCCAGAATCACCAGATAACTTTTTCTGCAGTTTCAAAAATGTTGTTGGAAATGGAACTCTGTTATGGGTGTGGCTCCGCACCCACTTCTGCCTTCGTGGATTGCGGGTCGTCCATGAATTTTATTGACTCTGTCTTGGTATCCAGGTGTAAGTTAGGGACAGTTAGGATAGAGATTCCTATTTATATTGTTGCCATTGACAAAACATCTCTGGCTAAAAATGTCATCAAATTTGTTTCAGAGGAGTTTCTCCTTAAAGTGAGTTCCTACACCAGGAACCTATTTAACGTTTTGTTATGGACAATCTACATGCGGGTTTGGTGTTGAGGTTCCCCTTGTTACAACTACATAATCCTGTGATAAACTGAGAATCTTAGGAAATTGTTAAATGGGGTCCTAATTGTAGCAAAAATTGCCTCACTACTGTACTTGTGTCATCCATCAGTCTGGAAGGTATTGCGGAGTACCGGAAGGACTTTGAGGATGTGTTCTCTGAAAAGGAGGCTGAGGTTCTACCACCACATCACCCATTTGATTTTGCTGTTGATCTTGTTCCCGGTACCAAATTGCCCGAAGCCCGTCTGCACAATCTCCGCGGCCCTGAACGGGCTGCTATGAAGGAGTATATCTCTGAAAGCCTCCGTAAAGGGCACATTTGGCCATCTGTCTCTCCTGTGGCATAGGGGTTCTTTTTGTGAAGAAAAAAGATGGTAGTTTATGTCCATGCCTCGATTTTCGAGAGCTCCCAATTGTCAGGGGCCAGGTGGTTCTCTAAGTTGGACCTCAAGGAAGCATACAATCTCATCCATATGTGTGAGGGGGAAGAGTGGAAACTGCTTTTCTCACCTTTGAAGGTTTGTTTGAGAATTTGGTTATACCCTTCGGCCTGACTAACATGCCGGTTCCAGAATTTCATGAATCATGTTTTTGAGATTTTATGGGGCATTTCATGGTGGTTTATTTGGATGACATCCTCACATATTCTTTTGACAAACAGAGTCACATGAGACACCTCTGGGCGTTTCTTCAGAGGCTTAGGGAGAACTCACTATTTGCTAAACCAGAGAAGTGTTCATCTTTTGCTCAAGAATTGTCCTTCCTTGGGGTCATTTTGTCTGCTGAGGAGTTTCGCAAGGACCCTAGGAAGGTACAGGCTATTGTGGACTGGGTGCAACCCAGAGATCTCAAGGGTCTTCAGCATTTTCTGGGTTTCGCTAATTATTATAGAAAATTCATTAAGGGGTTTTCTCAGGTGGTCAAACCCCTCACTGATTTAACTCGTAAGGAAGCTGATCTCAAGAACTGGTCAGCTCCAGCTGTGGTGGCGTTTTCTTCCTTAAAGAACTGTTTCATGACTGCCCCGGTATTGGTTCAACCTGATTTGTCTAAACCATTTATCATAGAGGTGGATGGCTCAAAGGTGGGAGTGGGGGCTGTGTTGTCTCAGAGGCCCACCACATTGACTAACTTAAGACCCTGTGCCTTCTTTTTGAGAACATTTTTGTCTGCTGAGAGGAATTATGATGTGGGTAATTGGGAGCTATTGGCCATTAAATTGGCTTTTGAAGAATAGAGGCATTTTTTGGAGACGGCTGTCACAAGCTATTTTGGTGGCCCTTCTTGGTTTCTGACGTCACTGGGTTTGTGTCCACTTGTGAAATTTGTGCCCGCGCAAAAACCCTCTGTAACCGGCTGGCCGGGGAATTGTTGCCACTGCCAATTCCAGATAGACTGTGGACTCATCTGTCCATGGATTTTATCACCAATCTTCCCCCCTCTAATGGCAAAACCATGATCTGGGTATTTGTTGAGAGGTTCAGTAAACAGGCGCATTTTATACCGTTGATGTTTCTTCCTAATGCTGAGACTCTATCAAAACTATTCATTGAGCATGTGGTCCGATTGCATGGTGTGCCTGTCAGTGTGGTGTCTGATAGAGGGGGTGCAATTTGTGGCAAAATTGTAGAGGGCACAGTGCGTGCTACCTTGTGCCCTTTACCTGTGCCCCCTGGGGGAGGTTGTGAGCAACTGCCTTAGTTGCATCACACATATGTCTCATGATGAGCTCCAACTCAGCTAGATCTAGTTGCAAAGCTGAGCGGTGACAAACGTTACCGCTCAGCCTGGCAACCAGCTTATACTTCGATGAGCATTTTAACGCGGCTGCGTGTGACGGGCGGTATCTTTAATGACGTCACTTCTGGTAATATGCAGCCATGTTCTCTTGCTCAGCTCAGTGTGAGCTGGTTGCCAGGTCGAGTGGTAACATTTGTCACCACTCAGCAATGCAACAACATGTGGCAGAGTTGGAGCTCATCGTGGAACTTATGGATTATCAGCGGAAAGATGAGTATAATTTGGATTTTTGATTTTTATTTTGATCTTAATAAATGGGTAAAAGAGGGTCGGGGAGTGTTTATTACAATTAAAGGAATTTTCTCTGTTTTTTTCATCTAAAGGACTTTTCTCTCCCTGTGTGTCTTTATTAAATTTGACAACTTTGTTAGTAATGGCTTGGTGTCAGGGGACATAAAACAGTTGACATAAACCCCACCAGAGCAAGTAGGTAGAGAAGAGCCAGGCAAAGCGACAGAATTTGCGCATCTAATAGATGCCTCTATTCTACGGCAGCTCGGGACTGTTATTTTTAGACCGGAGGGGGCTAATATCCATGTCTCCTTCCCATTCTGAGAATACCAGCCCCCAGCTGTCTGCTTTAGATTGGCTGATTTCCAAAAATAGGGGGGACCACATGCAGTTTTTTATTATTTATTTACATAATTAGAAAAAAAGGTGTCTGGAAACCCTCAATTTTTGATAACTAGCAAAGATAAAGCTGACAGCTGAAGGGTTCTGCCTACAGCTGTCAGCTTTAGCTGCTTGTTTATCAAGAATAGAAGTGACCTCACACCATTTTATCATTTTATTTATTAGCTAAAAGGACAGGCGCCAGCTGGTGAATACTCTCATCAGTTTACTAACAGCTAACAGCAAGACAAGGCGTACAATGATAAGAGTAATACTCTCATTATCCGATGCCAGTGACCGCCGGTGACATTTTTAATGCTAGTCACAGCTCCTGGCTCATACACTGGCATTTGTGTGACAGCATGGGAACCAAAGCTCTGTGACCGGTGGTAACTTGTAACATTACTGCCTATCAGAGCCCGTGTTTCTCACTCTGTCAAACAGGTCACAGAGTTGGAAACACCAGATGTTCGGGCCCCTCATTCCGGGTTCGGATTCGAGCTCGGGTACCATCCTGTTACCTCAAACCAAACTTTTTTTTCAAACTTCAGCCGATCTAAACAGGCCTGGACATCCACGAGTCCGCCCATCACTAGTGACGAATCACACTCTTCTCTCATATAATCTGATGTATGAGCCTGAGTTTGGTGAATGCCTGGAAAACATTACCAACCCAACTGCATTACAGTACCTGTAAAATTTGGTGAACGAGGAGAAATGCTGTAGAGTGGTTTTTCAGTGGTTGATCTAGGCCCCTTAGTTCCATTCCAGTGAAGGGAAATCTTAATGCTTGAGCATTTCATGACATTTTTCCCACAGTTGTATGGTTTCAAAGTCTAGAAAGGCATGGTTGGGTAATTTTTCGTTTGGAAGAACTTGACTGGCCCACACACAGACTTGACTGAAACCCCAATAAACACCTTTGAAATTAACTAGAATGGAGATAGTGAGCCAAAACGCTCTCATCGACCACCTGCGTCTGATCTCACAAATGCGCTTCTGGATGAATGAGTAGAAATTCCTAGACATACTCCAAAATGTTATAGAAAGCCTTCCAAGTAGAAGCTATTTTAGCTTCCAAGGGGCAAAACTCCACATTGAAGCCTATGGATTTAGAATGGGATGTCATAAAAGCTTCTGTAGGTGTAATGTGTAGGTTTCCCATATATTGAGCTGTGTAAGCAGGCGTCAGCCTAGTGGATGACTCAGCAACATAATTCAACCTGTTATGAATGTGTTGGAAACAGTGACATCCTGTGGTTTCATAACATATCTTTATATGAAGTTGAAGGAAAACACCTTTTTCTCTTGTATTACTGGTCAAGATGTAGGAAAAGTAATTGAAAAATATAATTGCACCATTTGTACCTTTTCCTTTTTCTCAGTACAGACATTCAGAGCATAATATTCAGCAGCTGACATTGTCAAAGCTTGTGTAGATCTCCAGCCATAATGGGAAATGAAAATTTACTCTGTTACTAACTACTTATCTAAGAATATAATCAGCAAAAACATGTGCAGCACACTCCTCCACAAAATTCTTCTCCCTGTTGATGAATTCAGCAAAAAGTATTTTTCCATGGAGTCAATTGTTATTAAGTAGCTGTAATAATAATCCGAGAAAGTCACTACAATTATGTTATGTTGTATTTACATTACTACTTGAAACAAAGATTATAGAAATAGGCGATGCAATGGTAGCAGTCAAACCTGGGCCTGGTGCCACAAAGCCACTCTAACACAAGAAGACAATAGTATTGAAAATGATGAAAGATGAGTAAATCAACCTGATGCAAATTTTATAAATATTTTCTGAGTTTTGCAAATCTCGGGGAATTTGAACAATTTGCAATTTGATTCATGTGAATTTCCAAAATATTGGCCACTTACATTTTTACACATTGTAACGGGCTGACATGACCTCAAGCATGATATCAAACTGTGAAGGATGGCACCGGCACCGGAAAGATCACACAGAATCCCACTGCTGCCACCACTTGAGAAGAATGGCAACGGAGAGATCTCACAGAATGACACCACTGTCACCACTTGTGAAGGATGGCACCGGAGATATCCCACAGAATGACACCGCTGCCACCACATGTGAAGAACCCACACCTTTTCATTTCACCCGACGTCTCTATTACATTAGAAGGATCACGTAATGCGGTATCCCTACTTTCACCAATGTGACCCCTTGGGACATGTCAGGTACAGTTTTACACAGACACCCCCTGCCCAGGGAGGCATGGAGAGGGAGAAGATGTGGCCCATGCAGTCACTGATATGGCACCACACTTGCTCACTATCCTGACATGCCACTTTCACTAGCAACAGTGAAACAGAGCCCTGCCAGCACAGTAGGTCTGCCACCAGTTCTTCATTAGATATAAGTCCGGTCCATTAATGGGATTACATCGGGCCAGAAACCAGCCGCAATAGCATGGAAACTTAAGCCGAGAACACAGACGTGTGGATTTGTAGATCAAGATAAAAGAGCAGCTCAAGGTTAAATTATATATTTAATCACCTTAAGGACACACTAGACAATATGCAATGGTTATGCATATACAATGGTCACATATGCAAATACAATAGTGATAGAACAAAATATGCAGAATATAAGAGTCAGTTAATAATCAGATTAAACCCCTGGTTTGCGAGGGAGATGTTACTACATGGGAGGCTTGTGATCCCCTATGATCCTTGACTTCTCCACACACCATATGTCGTTGCATGCTCCCCAGAGAAAAAGCAATAAGCCAAGTTTTGCATGAATTTTTACCCCCTCTGGGTCACTCCTCTTCTGTCCTCTGGGCTGAATCTAAGTCCCCTACCCTTGCTTCCAGCAGTTAAAAACTCCAAAACCTAAGATAGGTCATAACTCCTTAATAGACGGTCCTAGGGAGGCAGTTTTGGTGCCATCCCTGCTACGCTTTGAGACTAAACACATCTTTGCTAAATGGTTCCTACTAGCCATTCTATGTAACTTTCCACTCTATAGTGCTAGAATGGATCGAGACCCTTAAAGGTGTTCAGTCCATTCCAGACATCTTGAAAATGTAACTGGTGTGTGGCCAGCTTATACGATAAGTCCGAATTTTCCTTATGAAATCATAGCTGACTCAACAAAGCAGTTAAACCACATGGTACCCACATGGCAAGCAAGCCTTTTGTTCTGAGCTTATCTCACTCAAAGTGTGAAATATGTCACTCACAGCATTTTGAGGCTTGACTTCCCTGCTGAGCTAGGTGTACTGCAGTGGGTATTATAATGTCATGCCAAATAGGATGCAAATGGTTGACATGAAATTATACCTCCCAGATTCTTCACACAAGCTTTTCCCTATAATGTCTTGAAGCTAGCATATCAAATAGTATAGTGCAGTCAAACAGGAGGGATTTTCAAACCCTATATAAAAGCATAATTGTGGAATGCAACAGCTATTTTTGGGTAATAAAGAATAATAATCTTTATTTTTATTTTTATATAGAAATAAAAATAAAGAATAGTGAGAGGACATCAGAACTCAGTGATGTGGTATACCTGGCATCTAACATGCTGTATTTGATTTACAATAACGTGTTGCTTCTTCAATCTTAGTGTACTAGAAAGCAACAGCAAGGCAGCACATTATTTTTACAGAAGAAAAAAATCTCATATCAGTGTGAGTCAGAGTCATTCAGTTTGAGTACTCCTTTTGAGAAAATTTTGAAAAATCTAGACATTTAACTGCAACTATCTACATCAAAAGGCGTAAGTGTCACAAGCAATTTTTTTGTGCAACTGTTTTACTGATCAAATATAGTAGCTTGTTACAGATGTTTGCTTTTTGGTCAAGTAAACACGTAGCATTTCTTATCACATAATTTTTTATAAAGGGCTTGAATTTTGTCAAAAAAAGTGTTACGAAAATGTATGATACAGGAAAGATAAATATCTTGGTACCGTGTTAGCCAGTAGATAGAAAAATATTTAGAATTGAGAGTCCTCAGTGGTTGATACCTTTTAATGGCTAACTGAAAAGATGGTAACAAATTGCAAACTTTCAAGACTACTCAGGTCTCTTCAAATGTACACATTTAACTGTGTATATGGCTGCCGTCACACTAGCAGTATTTTGTCAGTATTTTACATCAGTATTTGAAAGCCAAGACCAGGAGTGGGTGATAAATGCAGAAGTGGTGCATATGTTTCTATTATACTTTTCCTCTAATTGCTCCACACCTGGTTTTGGCTAACAAATACTGATGTAAAATACTGACCAAATACTGATAGTGTGACGGCAGCCTATCTGTTTTTGCACACTTATTTTACTAGCTTAGTTAAATTTGACAACCATAAATACCATAACTATGCGATAGCCTGCTAACACATTTTGCTTTCTGCATGTTTACCTACCTACAGTACCTAGCATTTCTTGTTGCGATTTTTTTAGCAATGGTTGAATAATTAAGAAAAAATTGTAAAAAATTAATTAGTGTTGGACAAAATATATAGAAGAAAAAATGTCAATAGCAATAAATCAGATAGTGAAAAAAACAACAACAAGCACCACCACCAAACTTCTTGCAGTCACAATTGTCCTCATTTGACTCTGTCAGTTTGAGTCAGTGTTCTGCAACAAATGGTCTGAATTATCACAAATGGGTAAAAGGGATAATTTTGGAATGTTTTTTAATTAAAAACATAAAACATTAAAGGTTTACCGGTGCACTGTTCTATTAAATGCGCTGCTGGTTACTACTGGTTGCCATCCATATCTATGATGAGTTCACTTTGACATTACTAAGGTTCTGTTTGTGTTAAAAGTGGTTGGATGCAGTTGCAAATTTGTTGGAAAAATGTGATAAGCTTGTCGAAATTCAAATTTCAAAAGAATTGATGATCTTTATCAATGATATATGGTTATTGGCAAACCCTAGTACAAATTTCACACTGAAGAGGCTATTTGCAAATCTAAATTTCACATAGAGACTTAGCAGGTTAAAATAACACTTGGTTGGACTTCAGTAGAGACAGACTTGTAATTGTTGGCAAGAGAGTAAAAAATACAACTGAAGATTGATAGACAGTGTTATAGATCTATGAAACAGATGTTTATCAATCCTCTTGGTACATTATACATGCCACTAGTCCCCAAATGTTTTAAAATGTTCAGTGGGTGGGTGCCTAATTCCTTGGTACCAAAATATTTAATACCCCATTACCTGTTTCCAATACCTTTGTGTTCCAGCCTTTAATGGTGACTAACCTATCTTCTTCCTCCAACAATAGGTGGACTTATAACATAAGCCTGTTTCAATATACTTTGCATACTGTTAATCATTATTACAAGAGAATCTAAGAAAGTTGGTGTTACGTGTTACGGAACCACTCAGCACCCAGAAAATGTTGTGCAGTTACAGTATATGTATGTATAATAGGTTCCATGTGAGATGCAGGTCCCTAATGCATCAGCCCACAGGTTGTGCCCTGGGCAGAGGGGACATGATATTCCCCTTTTGTCCTCCCCCCACCTTAGTAATTCCCACAGTAAATATCGGCAGGCTCCGGCCATCTGCGGCTATAGTAATGTATGTCTGGCCTGCCGCTTTTCTATTGGCCTGCCCTCTGTATCTGTGTGATATATCCTGTGTCCTGTGAGTAAAGTTTTGTCAGACTGGAAATACGTGGAGAAGCAGTGATCTTTTATATGCGCCCATGTAACCAAGCAATTCCAGCCAGCGTCCTTCATTCAGACTCCAGCCAAAGCAGAGTGGACCTCCTAAAACACGGGGTGGAACTGAAAGCGGTACCCCAGCTTGGTAGACCCCGTTATACTGGTGGCAGACAGCGGGATATGATACCCCTTCTACAGGAGGAAAGGAATGAATGGAAAACAACTACAAGAAGTTAAAGAGGACTACATTAAAAGATCTGGTGGAAGCCCAAGGGTTGATCGCCAGCAACAAAACAAAAGCTTATTTGATAGCAGCCATCATGGAGCATGACAGTGCAGCGCCCCCCAATGTGAACGTGGAGGAGACTGAATTCCAGAGGGAGGTAAAGAACAGACTGGTGCTCTATGGCCCAAACCCTGCAGTAGAGATCATACGAGAGGTGATGGCTGATGTGCGTACTGATCTGAAGGAAAAGATGGCCGAGCGGACCAGGATAGAGCTAGCCAAGATGGAGATGGCAGAGAGGACCAAAGTGGAGCTAGCCAAGATGGAGATGGCAGAGCGGAGAGAGGAGAATCAGCGAGCAGGGGGAGCTCTGGCCTTCGACCAGGTACCTTCAACAGAAAGCCACAAAAATATCCAGTATTATGCCTCCTGACAGTTGGGGGAGGCAGAGGAAGACATTGATGGCTTTCTGCAGGACTTTGAGCGGCAGTGTGCCCTTCATCAAGTGAAGCCGGAGGAACGGGTTCAGATTCTGGCCAGCAAGTTGACAGGCCGGGCAGCGGACGCCTATCGCACGGTACGTGATGAGGACTGTATGGACTATGAGCGGATCAAAGAAGTGATCTTTGCCCGGTATGCGCTTACACCAGAGGCATACTGACAAAAGTTCCGCAGACTTATAAAACGCGTAACCGATACCCACGCTGAATGGGCATGTAAATTACGGCGGTCACTGCAACAGTGGGTACAAAAGAGCCAAGCAACCACTAAGGAAAATGTCCTCCAGCTCTTCTTATTAGAACGATTCTTTAATGGACTAACCCCCGAGACACAGGAATGGCTTCGGGACAGGCGGCCAACGACTCTTGAGGAAGCCGCTCGTCTGGCCGATGAACATCATGATGCCAGGAGGCCTCAGTTGTCCGGATCAAAGATGGTCACTAGGGGTCCGCCCATGGACCTGGAGGGCCCCAAACCACCGAAGATTGTAGGGGGACCAGCTAGAAAACTGGCCTACCACAGTCCCCCTGGGGCGCGATGCCACACCTGCCGTCAGCTGGGCCACCTGCAAAGACAATGTCCCAACCGGACTCAGCATACCCAGTGGCCAAAGGTGGTAACAGTTACCTTCAGCTGGGCTGCTGTACACTGCTACCAAGGCGAAGCTGACCCGGCATTGGGGGCTACGACTAACCAAGGGGTGGAAGAGATGGAGGAAGTGCTGCATGAAGTAGACCCCGTGCAGGCAGCCCGGGCAGATAATCGACAACAGCATCGACAGGTCGTGTGGGTTAATGGGAAACATATGCAGGGACTAAGAGATTCTGGGGCAACTTTGACCCTTGTGAAGCCTTATTTCATCCGGGACCAAGAGATGATGGACCGGACAGTGGCAGTCTGTGTAGCAGGGGGAGCTATACATCGACTGCCCACTGCCAGGATTCACCTGAACTGGGCAGTCGGGGATGGCCTTGTTGAGGTCGGCTTGATGGAGGATTTGCCTGCAGATGTCTTGCTGGGAAATGACTTGGGGCCCATGCTGTCTGCCTTCTCGGTAGCCCCTCTGGCTGAGACATATCCTGTGACCACCCGGAGACAAGCTCGAGCTGCAGAGGCGGAATCACACTCAGAGGAGGCCCAGGTAAGACATCCCAGCCCTACACGTATTCCCATAGCCAGACACATTTCTTGGGCTACCCAAGATGAATTTAAGAGCGAGTTACTTGAGGATCCTTCATTGGATGGATATCGTGGGAAGGCACAGAAAGGGAGAGGGGTACTGGAAGGGGAACAGTTTGTATAGAAGCAGGGACTCCTCTACCGCATCACAGAGCAGCACCACACAGGGACAAGCCCCACTATAAAACGACAGCTGGTAGTTCCCAAGAAGCATAGGCAGAAGTTACTGCAAATCTCTCATGACATACCCTTGGCCGGGCACTTCGGTGTCAGTCGCACCAGGCATCATCTGACACAAAACTTCTTTTGGCCGGGGGTAACCTATGATGTTCGTCAGTACTGCCAGACCTGTGACAGTTGCCAGCGCATTGGCAAGAGGGGAGATCGATGCAAGGCCAAATTACGCCCCCTCCCCATTGTGGAGGAACCATTTAGCCGAGTAGCGGTCGATCTGATAGGGGCGTTAGCCAAACCCAGTCCATCAGGAAAAATGTATATATTGACAGTAGTAGATTATGCCACACGGTTTCCAGAGGCGGTTGCGTTACCTAACATACTGGCAGAGACGTGTTATGATCTGGTAATTCAGTACCACAATGGAAATAGAAGTCAGAGCACATACAGTGACCTGACAATAACCCCAAAACATAGAACGAGCTCTGAGACGTGGGAACTCTGCTGACCGCAATCCCTAATCCTCTCCAACCACACTAGAGGCAGCCGTGGATTGCGCCTAACGCTCCCTATGCAACTCGGCACAGCCTGAGAAACTAGCTAGCCTGAAGATAGAAAATAAGCCTACCTTGCCTCAGAGAAATACCCCAAAGGAAAAGGCAGCCCCCACATATAATGACTGTGAGTTAAGATGAAAAGACAAATGTAGAGATGAAATAGATTTAGCAAAGTGAGGCCCGACTTTCTGAACAGAGCGTTGATAGGAAAGGTAACTTTGCGGTCAACACAAAACCCTACAAACAACCACGCAAAGGGAGCAAAAAGACCCTCCGTACCGAACTAACGGCACGGAGGTACACCCTCTGCGTCCCAGAGCTTCCAGCGAGCAACAAAAAACAAATAAGCAAGCTGGACAGGAGAAAACAGCAAACAAAAAGCAAAAGCGGAACTTAGCTATGCAGAGCAGCAGGCCACTGGAACGATCCAGGAGGAAACAGGTCCAATACTAGAACATTGACTGGAGGCCAGGATCAAAGCACTAGGTGGAGTTAAATAGAGCAGCACCTAACGACTTCACCACATCACCTGAGGAAGGAAACCCAGAAGCCGCAGTACCACTCTCCTCCACCAACGGAAGCTCACAGAGAGAATCAGCCGAAGTACCACTTGTGACCACAGGAGGGAGCTCTGCCACAGAATTCACAACAGAGACGGTGGCGGCCGCCCTGCTCCAGGTTTTCTCACAGGTTGGATTTCCCCGGGAGATTATCTCGGACCAGGGTACCCAGTTTACAGCAGAGGTGACCAACCAACTGTGGAAGCTGTGCAGCATAAAGTCCATTAGAAGTGCCCCGTACCACCCGCAAACCAATAGGTTGTGTGAACGCTTTAACGGGACGTTAAAACAACTCATTGGGACTTTTACCAGGACCTACAGGGACTGGGAGAAATTCTTGCTACACCCCCTGTTTGCCTATTGAGAGGTGCCCCAAGAATCCATGGGGTTCTCCCCGTTCGAGCTGGTATGCAGAGACAGGTAAGGGGACCCCTAGATTTAGTGCTAGAACACTGGGAAGGGAGGGCCTCATAGAGGGGGTACCTATTGTACCCTATGTGCTGGAATTCTGGGACCACCTACAGGAGCTGACCCAGGCTGTACGTGAGACCATGCAGGTGACCCAGCGGCGCCAGCGCATATGGTACGATTGGAGGGCCAGAGAGCACACCTTGGAAATAGGACAGAAGGTCCTGGTGTTAGAGCCCACTAGGCAGAACAAGTTCCAAGCTGCATGGCAGGGGCCCTACCAGGTAGTGGGGAAAATAGCTGACACCACCTATAATGTCACCAATTGTGACGACCGAAGGGTTATCCGCATGTTCCAAGTGAATATGCTGAAGCCCTACTGGGAGCACCCTGAAGAGGTAGTGGCCATTTGTGCATCTGAAGCAGAGGATTTAGCCGGACTTCCCTTGCCGGATGTCTTAGGGGAAAGGACTCAGTCTAAAACATGGGACCAGGTACACTTGGGTGAAGACCTAGGCCCCCGGGAGAGACAGCAGGCGGAAGAGTTGTTGAGGCAGCGACAGAGGATGTTTTTGGGGAGACCAGGGTACACTCGCCTGGCACAACAAAAGGTTGAGACCCAGGATTAGACCCCCCTGCGACAAAACCCCTTCCACGTCCCTGAGTCTGTACGAGAGGGGATGCGACAAGAGATGTTGCATTTAGGGGTCATTGAAGAGTCAGATAGTCCCTGGGCATCCTCCATAATGTTAGTGCCCAAGAATGATGGGACTACACGGTTTTGTGTAGACTATCATAAGCTCAATGAGAAAACAGTGACGGATGCATATCCCATGCCGCGTGTGGATGAGTTGTTAGACCGGCTGGTGGGGGCAAAGTATTTGACCACCATCGATCTATGCAAAGGCTACTGGCAGATTCCCCTTAGTCCTGACGCTATTCCCAAGTCAGCATTTGTCACCCCGTTCGGCTTATTCCAGTTTCGAATTATGCCATTCGGGATGAAGAATGCCCCAGCGACCTTCCAGAGGCTGGCTGACCGGCTTCTGGATGGTCTCCAGGACTATGCTTGTGCCTACCTGGATGACATCGCCATCTACAGTGCGACATGGGAAGAGCATTTAAATCACCTAGAGACAGTAACATAGTAACATAGTTAGTAAGGCCGAAAAAAGACATTTGTCCATCCAGTTCAGCCTATATTCCATCATAATAAATCCCCAGATCTACGTCCTTCTACAGAACCTAATTGTATGATACAATATTGTTCTGCTCCAGGAAGACATCCAGGCCTCTCTTGAACCCCTCGACTGAGTTCGCCATCACCACCTCCTCAGGCAAGCAATTCCAGATTCTCACTGCCCTAACAGTAAAGAATCCTCTTCTATGCTGGTGGAAAAACCTTCTCTCCTCCAGACGCAAAGAATGCCCCCTTGTGCCCGTCACCTTCCTTGGTATAAACAGATCCTCAGCGAGATATTTGTATTGTCCCCTTATATACTTATACATGGTTATTAGATCGCCCCTCAGTCGTCTTTTTTCTAGACTAAATAATCCTAATTTCGCTAATCTATCTGGGTATTGTAGTTCTCCCATCCCCTTTATTAATTTTGTTGCCCTCCTTTGTACTCTCTCTAGTTCCATTATATAGTATTGGACAGGATCCACAAGGCCGGAATCACCCTGAACCCAAACAAGTGTCACGTGGGCAAAGCAGAGGTTCAGTATTTAGGGCATTGGGTGGGAAGTGGGAAACAGTGACCAGAACCAGCCAAGATTGAGGCCATAGCCAAATGGCCCACCCCACGCACTAAAACCCAGGTCATGGTGTTTCTAGGGACAGCGGGGTATTACAGGAAATCCGTTCCCAATTACAGCAGCGTAGCCAAGCCCATCACTCATCTGACCCATAAGAACCAACCCCACCAGGTAACCTGGACCCCAGAGTGTGAGGAAGCCTTCCGCCAACTAAAGGACGCACTCACCAATACCCCTGTATTGGCCGCACCCGATCCAACTAAACATTTCCTTGTTCATACAGACGCTTCTATGTTTGGATTGGGGGCAGTACTGACCAAGTCGGGCCAGATGACCAAGAACACAAAAAGTTGCAACCATATTTGTATGGACGACAGTTTTCCCTGCTAACGAACCATAATCCCCTAGTCTGGCTTAATCAGGTCTCCGGAGACAATGCCAGATTGCTGCGGTGGAGTTTAGCCCTACAACCTCTGGACTTCACCATCCACTACAGACCCGGCAAACAAAATGGTAACGCCGATGGACAAAGTCGACAAATGGAACTTGTACCAACCCCATAAACGTCGGTCATCCCCAAACCGATCTGTTAAGGTTCAGACTGTGTATGCCAATTGCGTCGCTGAAAAGGGGAGCCGTGTTACGTGTTACAGAACCACTCAGTGCCCAGAAAATGTTGTGCAGTAATATGTATCTATAATAGGTTCCATGTGAGATGCATGTCCCTAATGCATCAGCCCACCGCCTGCGCCCTGGGCATAGGGGACACGATATTCCCCTTTTGTCCTCCCCCCACCTTTGTAATTCCCACAATAAATATCGGCAGGCTCCGGTCACCGTTATTGTAATGTATGTCTGGCCTGCCGCTTTTCTATTGGCCTGCCCTCTGTATCTGTGTGATATATTCTGTGTCCTGTGAGTAAAGTTTTGTCAGACTGGAAATATGTGGAGAAGCAGTGACCTTTTATATGCGCCCATGTAACCAAGCAGTTCCAGCCAGCGTCCTTCATACAGACTCCAGCCAAAGCAGAGTGGACCTCCTGAAACACGGGGTGGTACTGAAAGAGGTACCCCAGCTTGGTAGACCCCGCTACACTTGGTAATATAGCTTATTAGAGAAATACAAAATAAAATAAAGGGAACACTTAAACAACAGAATATAACTCCAAGTAAATCAAACTTCTGTGAAATCAAACTGTACACTTAGGAAGCAACACTGTTTGACAATAAATTTCACGTGCTGTTGTGCAAATGAAATAGACAACAGATGGAAATTATTGGCAATTATCAAGACACACAATAAAGGAGTGGTTCTGCAGGTGGGGACCACAGACCACATCTCAGTACCAATGCTTTCTGGCTGATCTTTTGGCCACTTTTGAATGTTGCTTGAGCTTTCACACTCGCATGAGACGGACTCTACAACCCACACAGGTGGCACAGGTAGTGCAGCTCATCCAGGATGGCACATCAATTCAAGCTGTGGCAAGAAGGTTTGCTGTGTCTGTCAGTGTAGTGTCCAGAGGCTGGAGGCGCTACCAGGAGACAGGCCTGTACACCAGGAGACGTGGAGGGGGCCGTAGGAGGGCAACAACCCAGCAGCAGGGCCGCTACCTCACCCTTTGTGCAAGGAGGAATAGGAGGAGCACTGCCAGAGCCCTGCAAAATGACCTCCAGCAGGCCACAAATGTGCATATGTCTGCACAAACAGTTAGAAACTGACTCCATGAGGATGGTCTGAGTGCCCGACGTCCACAGATGGGGGTTGTGCTCACAGCCCGACACTGTACAGGACACTTGGCATTTTCCACAGAACACCAGGATTGGCAAATTCGCCACTGGTAACCTGTGCTCTTCACAGATGAAAGCAGGCTCACACTGAGCACATGTGAAAGAGTCTGGAGATGCAGTGGAGAGCGATCTGCTGCCTGCAACATCCTTCAGCATGACCAGTTTGGCAGTGGGTCAGTAATGTTGTGGGGTGGCATTTCTTTGGAGGGCCGCACAGCCCTCCATGTGCCAGAGGTAGCCTGACTGCCATTAGGTACCGAGATGAGATCGTCAGACCCCTTATGAGACCATATTCTGGTGCGGTTGGCCTGGGTTCCTCCTAATGCAGGACATTGCCAGACCTCATGTGGCTGGAGTGGGTCAGCAGTTCCTGCAAGATGAAGGCATTGACCCTATGGACTGGCCCGCCCGTTCCCCTGACCTGAATCCGATTGAACACATCTGGGACATCATGTCTCGCACCATCCACCAACGTCATGTTGCACCACAGACTGTCCAGGTGTTGGCAGATGCTATAGTCCAGGTCTGGGAGGAGATCCCTCAGTAGACTATCCGCCGCCTCATCAGGAGCCTGCCAGGCATTGAAGGGAGGTCATACAGGCACGTGGAGGTCACACACACTACTGAGCATCATTTCCTTGTCTTGAGGCATTTCCACTGAAGTTGGATCAGCCTGTAACTTTATTTTCCACTTTGATTTTGAGCATAGTTCCAACTCCAGACCTCCGTGGGATATTAGTTGCGATTTACGTTGACCATTTTTAGGTTTTATTTTTCTCAACACATTCCACTATGTAATGAATAAAAATTTACAACTGGAAAGTTTCATTCAGTGATATCTAGGATGTGGGATTTTAGTGTTCCCTTTGTTTTTACTGAGCACTGTATGTTTCTTTCTCCACTAATGAGCCACTTCTTCTCTTCCCTTTCCTGTCTTCTGTAATCATCACTTATTCTACATTCAGCTAAAATGTCACATTAAAAAAGACATCCTGATGGATCAGATTACAACTGCGACGTTTAAAAAGAGGAAGCACTATTGTTAGAGAGGCTGAGAAATATGCAGACAGATGGTGCAGCTGTTTACTAATGTTTATTCTTACTCAGTAGATGGATTCACAGCTAGAGATGGGCGGACCCCTGGATGTTTGGGTCTGGCAGGTTCGCCAAACAGTTAAAAAAAAAATCGGGTTCAGGTACAAAAACAGTACCCGGACTCAAACCCGGAACCCATTTACTTGAATGGGGGGCGAGCACATCAAATGTTTGATACCACTTCTGATCGGCAGTAAAATCATTACCCCCAGTAAGACAGCTATAGTTCCCATGCTGTCAAATGACAGCCTGAGCAGCTGTGATCGGAGGTATAAAGTTTACTTCCGGTCACTGGTGTCAGCTGATGGGACTACTGCTCCCATCAGCCAATGCCTGCTGCCGCTAATTACAGTGAGAGCAGGAGTGGCTAATGGGAGTATTAAAAAAAATGGTGTGGGTTCCCCTGTATTTTTGATAACCAGCCAGGTAAAACTCCAAGCTTGGGGGCTGCAAACCTGAGCTGTCAGCTTCAGCAAAGCTGGTTATCAAGAATAGAGGGGTTCCCATGCTGTTTTTTTTTTCAATTATTTAGCTGGGGGCTATTATTCTAAGGCTGCTAAGGGGCCATGGATATTTCCCACCCCAGCCTAAAATAGCAGCGAATATAGATGCTGCTCACTGATGCTGTGCTTGCAGCAGCTAATTCATCAGTGGTTCTCATTCTGGACGGTCGCATCTTGGCACTGTCCAGGTTGAAAACTATTAATCTTCAGACATGGATTACGGTGTGGGACAGAACAACGGACAGGTGAGGGATTTTGTTGTTTTATATTTTTGTTTTATTACAGGAGACAATGTTGTTTTATATTTTTGTTTTATTACAGGAGACAAGGGCTTCGGTGGAATAGGCGTTAGGTGAGTATAGCTGTGTTTGCTATTTTTAAATAAAAAAAGGAAAAGTGTGTTTAGTCTTATTTTTAATAAAATATTTTATTCCGGCTGTGTGTTTATTTAGAATAAAAGCCTCTCCATTAATAATCTGGGGCTTCATGTGACAATACAAAGGTGACATCAACCCCACAAATATGAACCCCCACTTGCCACCGCTAGAGGGCAAGTGGGAAGAGCCGGGTAATTTGCCAGAATTGCTTTATAATAGCATCCCTTCCTGATGTTGCTTCTGAAAATGCATAGAGACAGTTTAGCAGAAATACTTAGTGACTATTTGTGCAGTGTTTATGAGACAGGATAACAGATAGTGTCTTTCACTAGCTCAGAGACAACTGAAAATTAGCAATAGTGCATGCAAAGGGGGAATGTAGTGAAAAATGTAGAATAGAAAGTCATATAATGGCCTGAAATGCGTTATTCACCTGAAACAACAGGTATACTTACCCTGCAATTCCCAGCATCATCAGTCTGGATAAATATAGGTATAAAATTAGGAGATCATGCACTTTCTAGCTGATAGCAGATGTTGAAATGAATAAGAAGAATAGAAAACCTCTTGCAACTAATGGGAATACTATGATATACATGGTAAACGTAAGACGTAACATTTACCTTCAATGTAACTGAGCTTTGAATGTGACGTGGGTTCAGGGTGCATCATCTTTTCTGCAGACCATACAATAGTCATTAGATTGTGGCAGCAACTAAGCACTTGCTGTAAAGTCTTTACATCATTCCTTTGATCATATGTCAGTTTTCATCTCTGTGCATCTAAACGCTTACAAATTGTCCCTATAAACCAGAACAAAAGCATCTTAGCAACCAGTGTACAAGGAAACCACCTCCTCTGAAAATGTCAGGGAAATAACAATTGTATCAAGGAAAAAGCTACTAGGATGTGTGGGTGAATTAACACCATAGCGTGAGTCATATGAGAACGTATGACAAGTTCTCAGGGACGCACCAGTTTCCCTCTGGAAATTGCTGTGCAATACAATATTTAAGTTTATTTTCCCATACAAAGTAACTGATCTTATCTGCGTGAATAGTAGGAGATCAGATGTGTCCAGAGAATAGAAGATACATTCAGTAGGCAGAAAAGAAAGTTAAGTATATATGATGAAAGTGAACTCCACATTATTTACCTCAATTTCAGTAAGCTTCTAACATGATATGGCATTCATGTCCAAAACGATCATCTTTAAGGATCATCTGTGATCTCCAAATTAGAGTCTTAATGGGGTTGTCTTGGATTTAAAACCATAAGGTAGATGATAGGTGAGATAGGCAGAGGTGTGACACCCAGATAGCAGCGATATACGAGGCGGAACATAGCGCATGTGGTTTAGTGGCTGCATGTTATCTCCAGTTAAAGTGCATACTTGGCAGTGACTACTACGTAATGTACGGGGCTATGATTTTAGGGAATGCAAGGAGTGATTAAGGCTACGTTCACATTTGTGTTCTGCCGGGCTGCGTCGGGCGCAGCCGCGGCGACGCATGCGTCATGCGCCCCTATATTTAACATGGGGGCACATGGACATGCGTTGCGTTGCGTTTTGTGACGCATGCGTCTTTTTTGGCGCACGCGTCAGGGCGCAGAGGACACAGCAAGTTGCATTTTTTTGCGTCCAAAATCATGCCAAAAAAGGACACATGCGTCACAAAACAATGCGTTTTGCATGCGTTTTGGTTTGCGTTGTGCGTTGCGTCGCCGATGCAGCACCGCACAACGCAAATGTGAGCGTAGCCTAATTTAGGAACCAGGTCTGAAATCTGAATTTTATTTTGGAGTCTGATCTTGGGTATGAATTAATTTAGAAGTCTCATCTTTGGTCTGCGTTGGAGTCTGTTCTAGCATCTGAATTAATTTAGGGGTTTAGTCATCATCATGCAGGTGAGAGTGAGGCTGCTGACTGATGCATGGGGGCGAATAGAGGTTGCACTAAACTTGTAGGTGGAATAGGGATGGGTAAGTCACAATTGATTGCGAGCAGTATAGAATGCCATGCGTTGCCCAAGAAGTGTTTGATTCATAAATTGTGACTAGATTCTCCCCAAAACCTCTGGCCTGCTCTTTCACCACATCAGGAAATGTAGTCCTGGCTCACACATCCATAGACGGCTCTAAACTCATAGGTATAATATCACTGACGTGGATAAATGACACCACAAAAGAGCTTTAACGCCATGGGACTGAACGCCTTCGTATTCATAAACGACACACGCTCATTTGTAGCTCTGGTTCTTTTTTCTCTGTCAGACTTCTCGAGAACACAAAACAATAGTGACATCTAGTGTACTGAGAGAAAGTGAGCGTCGGCATCCAGGGCCAGATAACACGATGCCACTAATGCCAGAAAAAGGACATCATCCACATGGGAGCTGAGAGCAGAGGGAATCAGCACTACGGGAACGCCACATGGTGCACCGGCTCGTCGTTCTTATAGGAACCATGCCGCAATAATATACAAAACTGGTTAACATATTGGTCTCATTTCTCAAGGTTTACAATCAGCTAAAGTCAAGGTTATCCATGACTGTTATACGGGAGGCATTATAATAATAATAATAATCTTTATTTTTATATAGCGCTAACATATTCCGCAGACAGATTAGCTTTACAGACATTATCGATATACTCGTAGTATAGATTCTGCCTAATATATCTATATAACTTCATTAATTTAAGAAGACCTGTCACCAGGTCAAAAGTGGTCAGTTTTTGGTATTATTTCATTCCCTCCACACCCCAGAGTTTTCCATTTTTTGTTTTCTATGAATCCACCATACTGTTACAAAGATACGGTCCATTTTATTTTGTGCTACTCATTACGGTCTTTACCAAGGGATTCTCTGTGGATTTGTCTTTGGGCTGCTCTGCATAATTACTCTATGAGCAACAGCCCCTTGTCTAAGACCAGAACAAATAGCATAAAATAAAAAAGGCCCATATCTCTGAAACACACTGTATAATAAATTTATTAAAAAAAAAAAAATCTGGTGTCTTCATATTTGACAGAGGAATCTTTTAAAGAGGACTTGTCCCTTGCAATGAAAATGTATTATTATTTTTTTTTATCTGATGTAAATGCCGCTGTTCTTCTGTATTTGGTGCTGTTCATTTTGTTCCTGCGCCTTCCCATTTCTGCAGCATGGCTCCCTCTTCATTGGATATCAGTCTAGTATTTTCTAGCCAACTGAGCATCTAAATGCAGCATAAAAATCTAAAAAAAAAATCATCATAACAATACTGGGCAGCTTTCACGCATCTGTTTATCTGGTATGAATGCTGTCGTCGGGCCAACACACTGTAATCGAACCATTCACTCACCCACTTTATTTTTGTAAAGGAGCCTTATGTTCATTTCGTCAAACTGAGTTTATGCTCTATCCTCTTAAATTTTTGTGTCTCAGGCTCAGCCAATCAAGACTATTGGGATCCATCAAAAATTAATTTAAAAAAAACGAAAGTCATCCAATTTACATCAGTTTTACATGTATTTTTTTAACAGGTCATTTGTCAATAGACAAAAATATTTTTTTTTATAAATGAATAAGTAAAAAAATGGATGCAAAACAGATGAAAAGCCAGAGACACATGGAAGTCAGACAGGTTGTTTAAGACAGATCTAAAAAATCTAATGTGTGAATGTAGTCTTATATATCCTGTCAAATCAAAAGCAAAAATGTTGTGACATATACACAAGTAATCTTGAATATTGTAGAACTTAATGAGATGTCTCACTATTAAAGAATCACTCCCATCAAAGTTTTTATCCTATTAAACGGAATCTGTCAGCAGATTTTGCTATGTAATCTGAGGACAGCATGAGGTAGGGGCTGAAACACAGATTTCAGTGATGTCTGTCTTATCAAGCTCTGTCCTGCGGTTTACTTGCAATGATTATTTTAACATCGGAAGCTCATCATTGCTTGGACACAGCAGCACTTGAGCCCAAGTCTGACTCCACCCCTTCTGTGATAAGCAGCTCACTGTCTACATACATTGTATACAGAGAGCCTGCGTGGGCGGGGTTAGCTTTCTCAGCTCTCCCGCATCGCTAAATCTAAAATCTCTGATTGTGTCAGAATGGCTGCACCCAGGAAACTAAGTGACACGTCGTTGAATTTGGGGTGGCTTTGCCTACATCATGCGGCTCTCAGATGAAGTAGCAAAAACCTGTTGAGAGATTTCCATGTATATTACAATAATCATGCTATACAGCACTGTGTACTTACAATTGCTCATTTTGCCATTCTATCCAGTTAATTCTTCTGATTTCCATTAGGTCTATGACATAAAGTGATTAAAAACTGACTAGCTGAATTCTTCTAAGCTCTAGGTAAAAACAGCAAGTTTAAATTTTCCTGTATGAGTCTTCAGTCACTGCAGAATCCCTGGCAAGGTGAGGAGAGAGCAGCTGGGTCAGGAGTTGAAGAGGGGAATATTTTTTGCCGGGAATAGAGACTTCCTGTTTCTTAATAGAGCAGAGAAAATAGAAGAATTTACTGGGTAGAAGTGCAAAATGAGCAATTGTAAGTACATAGTGCTATATAATATGATTGCAATGCATTAGGAAGATAAAAACTTTGATGGGAGAGGTTTTTTAAATATTAACTTTCTCTGTTGGATCACACAAAGCAACCTTTTTCAAAATGCAGTTTTACAGAATGTTCTTGTTTCTAGATATTGCAGTTACATACTTGATATAGCGCCCCATTCTTTATGAGAAGCCACTTTGTGGAGATGTTGTTTTTCTGTAGCGACTGGGACCATGCAGTTAAGAAAGGCTTTTTAAGAAAGAATCAAGATAATACCTCGAAGCATCATAATAAACACACATTTATTTTATAAAAATAAATCCAACTGAAAAAGTGTTAGTTTTGCATAACCTAATATGTAATGCTTAACCATGATAAATCCTTAATATTTTCATTTGGCTGCAGTGGCATTGGTTTTGTAGCAGGTTTATTTGCAGTTCAATATAAAAACCACAAATAATGAAAGCTCAGATAACAAACTCAGTTCTGCTACATGTGTACATGAAATTGAATTTGCTAACTAGTTAGTACAGGATTACATGTAAGAATGACTACAACTAGAAAACTCTGCAACTTTTAATGTGGCGTAATTGTTCTTGCCAGAAGCAACAATATTGTTTTTGCATCACATCATGTACCAAAGTTTACAAGGTAATAAAGAATATAAGCAGGAAAAACATTTTACATATGTGGTCTGAAACTGCAGTTGCTAAGTAGTGACGTACTTAAAAAGTAGCAATTTATAATTAGTACAGTACAGTAAATTGTAAGAACTCGTTCAAATTCCAAGGAACCCACTTGGAGAATCAGTAACATATAAGTAAAGACGTACTATAGGTTTAAACATTGTATTGTGATGGCAGAGTAAAAACTTGTTCTTTGGAATTCATCACCTGGGATTGGACGCTGTTTCTTCTACTTCAGTGTTTCCACTAGCCACTCCATTTAGCAAGTCTCATGGAGCGCTTTGGTATTCAATGTTTCACCTCTGTACACGGATCTGGCCTTTCCTGCAAAGGTCCCTGTGTCCACAGAATAGTTGCTGGGCAATGGGGTGAGTTGGCAGTGGGAATAGTACCAATCCGTTAAAAGGATGAAAACAAGGATAAATGTAAAAGGCAGGAATTAAGTCAAATCAATAGCCTGGGGGAAAGTCAGGGAGCAGAACCAGAATCCAGCAGGTAAAAGAAAAGTTATTTCAGACTAAAGTCAAATTTAAAGCAAGTCAGGGTGCATGTCAGGGAACATCCCGGGGAACCCGCAGAGATCCCACCGCAGCCACCAATTATCAGGGTGCAAACAAGGAATTTCGCAGATATCCCACTGCTGCCACCAATTTGTCAAGAACCAGCACACCGCTGCCTCCAATGATCAGGTCAATTACTCCACTGAATGATTATTGATGGACGAGGCCATGTCTGCTTTTGCTACTATGCAGGTTCCCAGTGAATACATAGTAAACATCTGGTTCCAACACATGGAATATTTGTATGTACTCCGATATAGTCACTGTCAAGCTCGACAATAACCCAAGAAATGCTAGCTGCCACCACTAATCATTTATACAGGCAGATTGGACACCCGTTTCTAGTAATGTATGACCTCATGAGGCTTCAGGGATGTGGTTTTAGAGCAGGAGGAACAAAGCTACCCTAATTTTATATATTTAATCTGAAAGCTAGGCAGTGTTTCACAAACTATACAAAATATACTACAAAACTGGACACAACAATACAATGATTATAATACAGAATCTACTTTTATTGGATAAAAGTCACTCCCACATTACTCTCCTTGTTGTGCTCAGATGGGGGCTGATCAATGAGATGTGGCTCGGTCCCAAAAAATTACTGGATCCACGATCTTCAGGATATCTGACCACCTGGAGGTCTCAGGCAGGAGATATTAATGCCATATTTCTTATCATGATTTTAGGTTTTTGATAGACAGAAGACATGGCATATCCTACTTTGTCCATCTGGCCGATATTAATTCTGAGCTGATCAGCAGGCCACTTAGCGATGTAAGAAAATGCGTTACGTGCTCCACTTCGTCACACTACCAAAAATATGTCTCCCATAACAATACAACCCACTCCTGTAAAATAAACAATATTCAGAACTGGAATCCAGCTAAAAACAATATTCAGAACTGGAATCCAGCTAAAAAGAGTCTGATTGTAGTGCTTTTGGACATAGGAAGAGTTATCACCGCAGGCGATAAATTTGTTGTCTCCCAGTCTCTTGAACATGCTGAGTCCGGACTTTGTGTCTGCTCTCCAGAAGATAACCCACTTCAATTACCTGTTCACAGTAGCAGGTCATATATTAACCATGGTCAGATATTTAGAGTGCTAGTTCTTGTTTCCTTTACAAAGTTATGATGAAGACATGTCCCAATCCCTCTCAAGAGATGGTTTAGAGATTGGTCCTATTTTACCATTACATAATGATAGTGGGTATCAGGGATGAACAGCAAGATAACAGTATCAGTATGAACGTATTACTGTCAAGTAGGGTTGAGCAAAATGGATCGGTCATTTTCATAAGTCGCCGACGTTTGGCAAAGTCGGGTTTCATGAAACCCGACCCGATCCCTGTGTGGGGTCGGCCATGCGGTACGCGACTTTCACGCCAAAGTCGCGTTTCAGTGACACAAAAAGCGCCATTTCTCAGCCAATGAAGGTGGACGCAGAGTGTGGGCAGCGTGATGACATAGGTCTCAGTCCCCACCCTCTTGGAGAAGGGCATTGCAGTGATTGGCTTGCTTTCTGCGGCGTCACAGGGGCGATAAAGGGGCGTTCCCACCAACCGCCATCTTACTGCTGCTGATCTGAGCATAGGGAGAGGTTGCTGCCGCTTCGTCAGAAGCAGGGATAGCGTTAGGCAGGGTACATTAACCCCCAAACTGCTTGTGCTGTAGCGATTTCCACTGTCCAACACCATCTTTTCTTAGCAGGGACAGTGGAGGCTAGATTTTTTTTTCCTCAGCGCTGTAGCTCAGTGGGCTGCCCTAGAAGGCTCCCTGATAGCTGCATTGCTGTTTGTACACCGCTGTGCAAACCAACTGCTTTTCTCAAAGCACAAATCCTGTTGCTCCTTCCTTTCTGCACAGCTATCTTGTTTGTTTGTCCACACTTTTGACTTTTTTTGTGCAGCAGTCCACTCCTTGTTATTGCAGCCTGCCATACATTGCTGAGATTACTGCAGGGAGATAGTAATTGTAGGACAGTCCCTTTTTTTTTGTTTCGTTATATCCCTTCAAGCCACTTTCTGCCACAGAAAATATACTCTAATACAGTGGCCCAGATTTATTCACTAGTCTCCCTGAAGAAAAAAAGAAAGGGTGCAGATTAAAATTGGCAAATCTGTATCAGTGGCAGTCGTGTGTGTGGCATCTGTGTCTCATTTTCTGGCACTGAAAACATACAGTCTAACAGTGGGCCTGATTTCTTGCCAATTCTCCCATAAATGAAAAAAAATAGTGGGAGATTAAGATTGGCAATTTTGCCTCAGTGCCAGTGCTGTGTGTGGCATCTGTCTCTAATTTTGTGCCACATTAAACCTAGTGTGTAATACTGTTAGGGGTCGAGTTCCCGCTTCTGCACAGGGGGAATCTCGAGCCACCTCCGCTGCGGTCTCCCATTCTTGTCCAGCCGCAGTGGAGTCTGCTCAGCAAAGACGTCGGTCCCAGCGTCTTGCTCATTCTCACTCTGTTCTGAGAGTTACTGCTGCTTCTCCAGTCTCTGCCATTAAAGTCAGTGCTGGTCAGCAGCGAGCGGACTTCTCTGGGACTAAGTCCTTGTCTGCACGTACTGAGCATGCCCAGGGTAAGATCTCCCGTTGGAGATCGAGGGTCATGTGCTCAGGCTCTGCAGCACATTCCATTGGTCCTCTTGGCAGGTCTTGGAAGGGCAAAGGTGCTGTGGCCACTTCCTGTGCTGCAGCTATATAAACTGCGCATGACCGCACGGCCGTGCGCTAGTATTGTCTTACAATTGTTAATGTGTGTATGTTGTGAGTGCAAGTCGTCCTTGGATACCCCTACCCTATTGAATGTCTGTTCGCGGAAGGTGTATGGTTGCTATCTAGCGCCCGACTTATCCTACAGCACTAATCACACATTACAGCGTCCAGTTGCTGTGACCGCCAGTACGGCGCCGTGCACTTCCTCTGTGCTTTCCTTACCCAAGCCTGGGTGGTTAGTGGCGTTCGTCAGTGCGGCACTGCATGCACTCTTGTGCCTTCATATTGTTGTTCAGTTTCCTTACACACCCAGTTGCGGTGTTGTGCCAGCAAGGGTCTAATCGGACTTCAATCCTAGTTGGGGTTGAGTTCACTGACTACTTGCTCGCGCTTTAGGTGTGGTACCGCGGTCCTGTGACTCAACAGGATTTCTTCTTTCACGCTGGGTGAGGTTAACCCACGCGTGTATACTTTAGTGTACCGCCATATAGTCTGCAAATTGCTAGCAGCAGGTTTTCACCTGCACGGTGGACCCCGGACTGCAAACGCATCTATATCATCTGTCTTGGTGCGTTCCACCAGTCCTAACAGAATACTAGCGCCAGGGTCTGGCTAGTAAAATGGCGAACGACCAGCGTTTACAGCGGTACATCCAGCAGCTGGAGGGAAGGTTGGCGGCTCTTGAGCGTACAACCTCAGCTGTGGATGTCACTGCTGTAGCTGTGCAGGCTGCAAGTGTAGCCGCAGCCAGTTTGTCCGCTGCCACCCCTGCTCCGACTTTATCCCATCTCCCGCTTCCTGACAAGTTTGCTGGCGACAGTAAACATTGTCGCGGATTCGTGAGTCAGTGCTTTATACATCTTGAGCTCCTGGCGTCACATTTTCCTACGGAGCGGGCGAGAGTGGGATTTATCCTATCTCTCTTGTCGGGCAGGGCGTTTGAGTGGGCAACGCCACTCTGGGAGCGAGATGATCGTGTGGTACAGAGTGCTCCTCTCTTCTTGGACACTCTGAAGCAGGTCTTTTTAGGGCCTCTGGTTACCCACGACACCGCACTCCAATTGTTGTCTATTACACAGGGTACGTCCATTGTCAGCCAGTTTGCCATCCAGTTCCGGACTCTAGCTTCAGAGTTAGAGTGGCCAGACAAAGTTCTTATTCCGGTGTTCTGGAGGGGACTGGCAGACCATGTGAAGGACGCCTTGGCCACTAGGGAGATACCGGCCACACTGGAGGAACTTATTTCTGTGTCTACCCGCATCGACCTCCATTTTCACGAGCGGAGGTTGGAGCGGACCCAGTGTAGGCAGAGGTTTCGGCTGGCTCCAACTTTCGCCAGACCTCTGGAATCCCCTGTCTTGGCGTCAGATTCCCATGAGGCCATGGAGGTTTCTCGAGCGGGACCTAAATCTCTAGCCGCTCGAGTACCCGTGGTTTGTAATAACTGTCAACAACATGGACATTACGCCAATAAATGTCCGCGGCGGTCGGGAAACGATCGCGTCTAGTAACCATTGGGGGAGGTTCACTAGACACAGCAGCATTCTCCTCCAAACTGTCCTTTAAAGGGACAATCCTGTTAGGCTCCTCCACTCTAACAGTCGAGCTTTGTGTGGATTCAGGAGCAGAGGGCAACTTCATGTCCTCTGCTTTTGCTACACGTCATGCTATACCACTAGTCATGCTCGCCAAACCAATAACGTTTAGAGTTGTGAATGGGGCGACACTCCCACTGCAAGTCACACACCAGACAGTTCCTTTCTCGCTGTCCATATCTCCTTCCCACCAGGAGATTATTTCCCTTCTTGTCCTTCCTGAGGGAATGGATGAGATTTTGCTGGGAATACCCTGGCTCCGCTTCCACTCCCCACATATTGAGTGGTCCTCAGGGAGAATATTGGGTTGGAGTAAGTCTTGTTTGGGCAGGTGTGTGAGTGAGTGTGTACAGGTCTCTACTACCGAGGTACCCGCAGATCTTTCATCACTTCCCAGGTATTATTGGTGTTATGCAGACGTGTTCTCTAAAAAGGCTGCTGAGACTCTACCGCCCCATCGCCCTTACGACTGTTCTATCGACCTCTTGCAGGGAGCCGAACCTCCTCGGGGAAGGGTATATCCCCTCTCTCTCCCTGAGACGGAGGCTATGTCTCAATACATTCAGGAGAATTTGGCAAGAGGGTTTATAAGGAAGTCAGTGTCTCCGGCAGGGGCGGGATTCTTCTTCGTGCAAAAGAAGAACGGGGAGTTACGTCCTTGCATCGATTACAGGGGTCTCAATGCTATCACTATTAAGAACAAATACCCGTTGCCCCTGATATCAGAGCTCTTTGACAGATTAAGGGGAGCTAAAATATTCACCAAATTAGATCTGCGGGGTGCCTACAATCTGATTCGCATCCGTGAGGGGGACGAGTGGAAAACGGCTTTCAATACCAGGGATGGGCACTATGAGTACCTGGTGATGCCTTTCGGGCTCTGTAATGCCCCAGCCGTTTTTCAGGACTTTGTCAACGATATCTTCCGGGATATGCTTTCTACCTCGGTCGTAGTCTATCTGGATGATATTCTCATCTTCTCTCCAGATATTGACTCCCACCGGAGAGATGTTGGCAGAGTCTTCGAACTCTTACGGGCGAATTCCTTATATGCAAAGTTGGAGAAGTGTGTGTTTGAACAGGAGTCCTTGCCTTTCCTGGGCTATATCATCTCGGCCCAGGGATTGGCTATGGATCCTGCCAAACTACAAGCAGTGATGGACTGGCAGGAACCCCATTCTCTTAAAGCGGTGCAGCGCTTTATGGGGTTCGTAAATTACTATATCGCCAGTTCATTCCCCACTTCTCAACTTTGGTAGCTCCCTTGGTATCCCTCACCAAGAAGGGAGCGAATCCCAAATCGTGGTCCGAAGGGGTCTCCAAGGCCTTCACTTCTATAAAGTCCCATTTTGCTAGCGCTCCCATCTTACATCGTCCCGATGTGGGTAAGCCATTCCTTTTGGAAGTGGATGCCTCATCCGTTGGTGCTGGAGCAGTCCTCTATCAAAAGGATGCTCAGGGTCGGAAGCACCCATGCTTCTTTTTCTCAAAGACCTTCACACCAGCGGAGAGAAATTACTCCATCGGGGATAGAGAGTTGCTGGCAATGAAGTTGGCCTTTTCGGAGTGGAGACATCTCTTGGAGGGTGCTCGGTTCCCATTCCAAGTTTTCACGGATCACAAGAATTTGGTCTATTTACAAACAGCCCAGCGGCTGAATTCTCGTCAGGCCAGATGGTCCTTGTTTTTCTCCCGGTTCCACTTTACCCTACATTATCTCGCCGGGGAGAAGAACATTCGTGCTGACGCTCTCTCTCGCTCCTTCGTGTCAGCTGAGGAGGAGGAGGACAAGCCACGGCTCATTGTCCCTTCGGAGAGTCTGAGAACTGTAGCTCCGGTTTCGCTAGAGTCTGTGCCCCCGGGCAAGACTTTTGTTCCCATCAATTTGCATCCGGAGGTTCTCTCTTGGGCTCATTCGTCCAGAGTGGGTGGACACTTTGGGGCAAAAAGGACATCTGAGTTACTGGCGAGAATGTACTGGTGGCCACATATGGTTCGTGACGTCGGAGACTACGTTCAGGCATGTGTCTCTTGTGCCAAGAATAAGTCTTCCCGACAACGGCCAGCTGGTTTGTTATACCCTCTGCCGGTGGCAGACAGGCCCTGGGAGATGGTCGGGATGGATTTTGTTGTGGGTCTGCCCAAGTCTCGTGGCTGTACCATTATTTGGGTAATCACCGACCATTTTTCTAAAATGGTGCATTTGGTGCCGCTTCCCCGGTTACCTTCTGCACGGGCCTTGGCAGCGTTGTTTGTCAAACACATCTTTCGTCTTCACGGTATGCCAGACAAAGTTGTCAGTGACCGAGGTCCCCAGTTTGCGTCTCGGTTCTGGAGAGAGCTTTGTCGTCTTCTCAGTATCGAGTTGAATCTCTCTTCGGCTTATCATCCCGAGATGAATGGGTTGGTAGAGAGAGCCAACCAGACCTTGGTCACATATCTGCGACATTTTGTTTCTGCTAAGCAGGATGACTGGGCATCTTTGCTACCGGGGGCAGAGTTTGCTCTTAACAATGCTGTCGCTGATTCCACTGGACAGACTCCATTCCTCCTTAACTATGGTCAGCATCCGCGGGTACCTGTGCCCATGCCCGTGTCTTCCGCCGATTCCAGGGTGGCAGACTGGGCTGTGGAGGCACGGGACATTTGGGATCGCACTCAGGATGCCATTCAGGCTTCCAAGGAGGGAATGAGGTCCTCCGCCGATGCACATCGGCGCCCCGCTCCAACCTTTGCTCCTGGCGACTTAGTGTGGCTCTCCGCCCGTAACATCAGGCTGCGAGTTGAGTCTACCAAGTTTGCACCTCGCTACTTAGGTCCTTTTAAGGTCCTCGAACAGGTTAATCCTGTGGTTTACCGTCTGGCCCTTCCTCCACGCCTAGGTATCACCGACACCTTTCATGTGTTCCTCCTTAAGCCCGTCTACATGTCCCGGTTTTCTGAGTCATCTACTGGGACGTCGGGTTCGTCTACGGACGATTACGAGGTGAACGCTATCTTGGGGTACAAGGTGGTTCGTGGCAAAAAATTTTATTTGGTGGACTGGAGGGGTTACGGCCCTGAGGATAGATCCTGGGAGCCTGCTGAGGACATTCGGGCTCCGCAGCTCATTGCTGCCTTCGAACGTAGCGAGGCCCAAGGAGGGGGGGTAATGTTAGGGGTCGAGTTCCCGCTTCTGCACAGGGGGAATCTCGAGCCACCTCCGCTGCGGTCTCCCATTCTTGTCCAGCCGCAGTGGAGTCTGCTCAGCAAAGACGTCGGTCCCAGCGTCTTGCTCATTCTCACTCTGTTCTGAGAGTTACTGCTGCTTCTCCAGTCTCTGCCATTAAAGTCAGTGCTGGTCAGCAGCGAGCAGACTTCTCTGGGACTAAGTCCTTGTCTGCACGTACTGAGCATGCCCAGGGTAAGATCTCCCGTTGGAGATCGAGGGTCATGTGCTCAGGCTCTGCAGCACATTCCATTGGTCCTCTTGGCAGGTCTTGGAAGGGCAAAGGTGCTGTGGCCACTTCCTGTGCTGCAGCTATATAAACTGCGCATGACCGCACGGCCATGCGCTAGTATTGTCTTACAATTGTTAATGTGTGTATGTTGTGAGTGCAAGTCGTCCTTGGATACCCCTACCCTATTGAATGTCTGTTCGCGGAAGGTGTATGGTTGCTATCTAGCGCCCGACTTATCCTACAGCACTAATCACACATTACAGCGTCCAGTTGCTGTGACCGCCAGTACGGCGCCGTGCACTTCCTCTGTGCTTTCCTTACCCAAGCCTGGGTGGTTAGTGGCGTTCGTCAGTGCGGCACCGCATGCACTCTTGTGCCTTCATATTGTTGTTCAGTTTCCTTACACACCCAGTTGCGGTGTTGTGCCAGCAAGGGTCTAATCGGACTTCAATCCTAGTTGGGGTTGAGTTCGCTGACTACTTGCTCGCGCTTTAGGTGCGGTACCGCGGTCCTGTGACTCAACAGGATTGCTTCTTTCACGCTGGGTGAGGTTAACCCACGCGTGTATACTTTAGTGTACCGCCATATAGTCTGCAAATTGCTAGCAGCAGGTTTTCACATGCACGGTGGACCCCGGACTGCGAACGCATCTATATCATCTGTCTTGGTGCGTTCCGCCAGTCCTAACAAATACTGGGCCAGATTTCTTTTAAATTCTCCCTGAAAAAAAAATAGTGGGAGATTAAGATTGGCATTTCTGCTTCAGTGCCACTCCTGTGTGTGCCACCTGTCTCAAATGTTGTGCCACATTAAACCTAGTGTGTAATACTGGGCCAGATTTCTTTTAAATTCTCCATGAAAAAAAAACAGTGGGAGATTAAGATTGGCATTTCTGCTTCAGTGCCAGTCCTGTGTGTGCCACCTGTCTCAAATTTTGTGCCACATTAAACCTAGTGTGTAATACTGGGCCAGATTTCTTTTAAATTCTCCCTGAAAAACAATAGTGGGAGATTAAGATTGGCATTTCTGCTTCAGTGCCAGTCCTGTGTGTGCCACCTGTCTCAAATTTTGTGCCACATTAAACCTAGTGTGTAATACTGGGCCAGATTTCTTTTAAATTCTCCCTGAAAAAAAAAATAGTGGGAGATTAAGATTGGCATTTCTGCTTCAGTGCCACTCCTGTGTGTGCCACCTGTCTCAAATTTTGTGCCACATTAAACCTAGTGTGTAATACTGGGCCAGATTTCTTTTAAATTCTCCCTGAAAAAAAATAGTGGGAGATTAAGATTGGCATTTCTGCTTCAGTGCCAGTCCTGTGTGTGCCACCTGTCTCAAATTTTGTGCTACATTAACCCCTTCATGACCGGGGGATTTTTCGTTTTTCCGTGTTCGTTTTTCGCTCCCCTCCTTCCCAGAGCCATAACTTTTTTATTTTTCCGTCAATTTGGCCATGTGAGGGCTTATTTTTTGCGGGACGAATTGTACTTTTGAATGACATCATTGGTTTTAGCATGTCGTGTACTAGAAAATGGGAAAAAAATTCCAAGTGCGGTGAAATTGCAAAAAAAGTGCAATCCCACATTGGCTTTTTGTTTGGCTTTTTTGCTAGGTTCACTAAATGCTAAAAATGACCTGCCATTATGATTCTCCAGGTCATTACGAGTTCATAGACACCAAACATGACTAGGTTATTTTTTATCTAAGTGGTGAAAAAAAATTCCAAACTTTGCTAAAAAAAAAAAAAAAAAAATTGCGCCATTTTCCGATACTTGTAGCGTCTCCATTTTTCGTGATCTGGGGTCGGTTGAGGGCTTATTTTTTGCGTGCCGAGATGACGTTTTTAATGATAGCATTTCGGTGCAGATACGTTCTTTTGATCGCCCGTTATTGCATTTTAATGCAATGTCGCGGCGACCAAAAAAACGTAATTCTGGCGTTTCGAGTTTTTTTCCCGCTACGCTGTTTAGCGATCAGGTTAATACTTTTTTTTATTTGATAGACCGGGCAATTCTGAGCGCGGCGATACCAAATATGCGTAGATTTGATATTTTTTTTATTGATTTATTTTGATTGGGGCGAAAGGGGGGTGATTTAAACTTTTATGTTTTTTTTATTTTTTTCACATTTTTTTAAACTTTTTTTTTTAACTTTTGCCATGCTTCAATAGCCTCCATGGGAGGCTAGAAGCAGGCACAGCACGATCGGCTCTGCTACATAGCAGCGATCTGCTGATCGCTGCTATGTAGCAGAATTGCACGTGTGCTGTGAGCGCCGACCACAGGGTGGCGCTCACAGCGACGGGCAATCAGTAACCATAGAGGTCTCAAGGACCTCTATGGCTACAATGGAGACGCATCGCCGACCCCCGGACATGTGACGGGGGTCGGCGATGACGTCATTTCCGGCCGCCCGGCCGGAAGCGGTAGTTAAATGCCGCTGTCTGCGTTTGACAGCGGCATTTAACTAGTTAATAGGTGCGGGCAGATCGCGATTCTGCCCGCGCCTATTACGGGCACATGTCAGCTGTTCAAAACAGCTGACATGTCCCGGCTTTGGTGCGGGCTCACCGCGGAGCCCTGCATCAAAGCAGGGGAGCCGGCATCGGACGGTATAGTACGTCCGATGCCGGTAAGGGGTTAAACCTAGTGTGTAATACTGGGCCAGATTTTTTAAATTCTCCCTGAAAAAAAATAGTGGGAGATTAAGATTGGCATTTCTGCTTCAGTGCCACTCCTGTGTGTGGCATCTGTCTCTAATTTTGTGCCACAGAACATATACTGTATAAGAGTGGGCCACATTTCTTCAATATTCTGCCAGAAAAAATAAAAAGGGGGAGATTTTTATTGGTAGTGTCTGCATCAGCGTCAGTCCTGTTAGTGGCATATCTGTCTGCCACTTAAGCTGTGTACTGTTACACATTGGGCCTGATTTTCCCTGCAGTCTCACCCACCTATAAAGGGATATATAAATCCAACAGAAGTTTGAGTTCACCTTGTAACTGGTTTTACAGTAACAAATACCGTTAGTTTGGTTACGTTTTTCAAACAATGAGGAAGTCTGGTGGAAGAGGTCGTGGCCGTGGGCGGTCATTGCCAGCTGGTAATGATGGTAGTGGTGGTGGAGCATCAGGTGGTCGTCGGAAAAGCAATATAGCACCTAAGTCTCGAGTTGTTGAGCCAGGTTCGTCGTCTGGCTACACAAGGCCTCGAACGCTCCCTTTTCTTGGAGTAGGAAAACCGCTTTTAAAGCCGGAGCAGCAAGAACAAGTTTTGGCTTTCCTTGCTGACTCAGCCTCTAGCTCTTTCGCCTCCTCTTCTGAAACTGCTAAATGTAAAAGCAGCGCGTCGTTAGTGGATGTTCACGGTCAGGGACAAGTCGCTTCCTTGTCTTCTTCACCAAGAACAACAGAGAAGGATGCGTCAGGCGACACAACGGGTTACTCCATGGAGCTCTTTACACATACCGTTCCTGGGTTAGAAAGTGAAACAGTTAACAGGCCATGCCCATTACAAGTTTAATCAGACATGGAGTGCACAGATGCACAGCCACAGCCAGATTACTATGCTGTTCCTTTGACTCAGACCAGAACATTGCCCTCACAGTGTACTGATCCAGAATCAGACCCTGATTGGACTATGGTGCCCTGTCACGAACGCTATACCACCGGCTTACACGGTGGCACAGACGAAGTTGCACACGAGATAGAAGAGGAGGTCATAGATGACCCAGTTGTTGACCCCGATTGGCAGCCATTGGGGGAACAGGGTGCAGGCGGCAGTAGCTCTGAAGCAGAGGAGGAGGAGCCGCAGAAGGCATCAACATCGCAACAGGTTCCATCTGCCAGGCCTGTATCTGGCCAAAAACGCGTGGCAAAACCAAAACCAGTTGTAGGACAGCGTGGACATCCGGTTAAAGAAGCTCAGTCTGCAATGCCAGAAATGGTATCCGATAGTGGAAAGAGTGCAGTCTGGCATTTTTTTAAACAACATCCAAATGATCAGCGCAAAGTCATCTGTCAAAAATGTTCAACTACCTTAAGCAGAGGTCGGAATCTTAAAAGTCTAAATTCAAGTTGCATGCGTAGACATTTAACCACCATGCATTTGCAAGGCTGGACTCACTACCAAACGTCCCTTAAGATTGTAGCACCCTCGGCCAATGAAGCTAGTCAGCAACGCTACATCACTTCCCTCACTGTAAGCCCAACATTTCCCGCACCACCTGCAGTAAATGTGCAGGTTTCGTCGCCAGGCCAAAGCAGTAAGGGAATCACCAGTTTTGTAGTAGGAAACACTGCATGTAGGGCACCAGCAAGAATACCATCTCCAACCCTCTCTCAGTCTGCCATGTCCACCGGCATCCCCGCTAGTTCCACGATCTGCAGCTCTCCAGTCCAGCTCACCCTACATGAGAATCTCATTAAGAAAAGGAAGTACTCATCCTCGCATCGGCGTACACAGGGTTTGAACACCCACATTGCTAGACTAATCTCATTAGAGATGATGCCCTACCGGTTAGTTGAAAGCGAAGCTTTCAAAGCCCTGATGGACTACGCTGAACCACGCTACGAGCTACCCAGTCGACACTTCTTTTCGAGAAAAGCTATCCCAGCCCTCCACCAGCATGTAAAAGACCGCATCGTCCATGCACTCAGGCAATCTGTGAGTACAAAGGTGCACCTGACAACAGATGCATGGACCAGTAGGCATGGCCAGGGATGTTACGTGTCCATCACGGCACACTGGGTTAATGTGGTGGATGCAGGGTCCACAGGGGACAGCAATATTGGGACAGTTCTGCCTAGCCCACGGTCTAGGAAACAGTTGGCTGTAGGCGTTGGCCCCCCCCTCCTCCTCCTCCTCCTCGTCCTCCTGCAGAAGCGAGAGCTCGTCCACAGACCGCAGTCGCACGAGCACTCCATCCACAGCTGCCACTGTTGCACACGAGCTGTCCCCTGTGGACCATTATGGGACAGCTAGTGGCAAGCGTCAGCAGGCTGTATTGGCAATGAAGTGTTTGGGTGACAACAGACACACCGCGGAAGTTCTGTCCGAGTTCTTGCAGAAAGAAACTCAGTCATGGCTGGGCACTGTACATCTTGAGGCAGGCAAGGTAGTGAGTGATAACGGAAGGAATTTTATGGCTGCCATAGCCCTTTCACAATTGAAACACATTCCTTGCCTGGCTCACACCTTAAACCTGGTGGTGCAGTGCTTCCTGAAAAGTTATCCGGGGTTACCCGACCTGCTCCTCCAAGTGCGCAGACTTTGCTCGCATATCCGCCGTTCGCCCGTGCACTCCAGCCGTATGCAGAACCATCAGCGGTCTTTGAACCTTCCCCAGCATCGCCTAATCATCGATGTTGCAACAAGGTGGAACTCCACACTGCACATGCTTCAGAGACTGTGCGAACAGAGGCGTATGTATTTGTGGGAGGATACACATACACGGGCAGGCAGTTGGATGGCAGACATGGAGTTGTCAGGTGTGCAGTGGTCGAAGATTCAAGACATGTGCCAAGTCCTTCAGTGTGTTGAGGAATGCACACGGCTGGTTAGTGCAGACAACGCCATAATAAGCATGAGCATCCCCCTACTGCGTCTGATGATGCAAAGTTTGACGCACATAAAGGAGCAGGCGTCTGCAGCCGAGGAAGAGGGAAGCCTTGATGACAGTCAGCCATTGTCTGGTCAGGGCAGTCTACAGGACGAGGTAGCGGGCGAAGAGGAGGAGGACGAGGGGGATGATGGGGATGAGTATTTTTTGAATGAGGAAGCTTCTCCGAGGCCAAAAGCAACTGGTGGCATTGCAAGGCCGGGTTCAGGTTTTTTGAGGGAGACAAGTGACGTAGATTTGCCTGAAACTGCCCCTCAACCCAGCACAACCGCAGATTTGACAACTCGAACTTTGGCCCACATGGCGGATTATGCCTTACGTATCCTCAAAAGGGACCCACGCATTATTAAAATGATGACCGATGACGATTACTGGTTGGCCTGCCTCCTTGATCCTCACTATAAAGGCAAATTGCAAAATATCATGCCACATGAGAACCTCGAACAAATATTAGCAACCAAACAAGCAACTCTTGTAGACCGTTTGATTCAGGCATTCCCAGCACACAGCGCCGGTGATGGTTCTCACACGAGCTGCAGGGGGCAACAGGGCAGAGGTGTTAGAGTTGCACAAATCAGAAGTGGCGTTGGACAGAGGGGTTTTCTGACCAGGTTGTGGAGTGATTTCGCAATGACCGCAGACAGGACAGGTACTGCAGCATCAATTCAAAGTGACAGGAGACAACATTTGTCCAGTATGGTTACTAACTATTTTTCAACCCTTATCGATGTTCTCCCTCAACCGTCATTCCCATTTGATTACTGGGCATCCAAAATAGACACCTGGCCTGAATTGGCAGAATATGCATTGCAGGAGCTTGCTTGCCCAGCAGCTAGTGTGCTATCAGAAAGAGTATTCAGTGCTGCTGGTTCAATATTGACCGAAAAAAAGGACTCGTCTGGCTACCCAAAATGTTGATGATCTAACCTTCATTAACCCCTTAGTGACAGAGCCAATTTGGTACTTAATGACCAGGCCAATTTTTGCAATTCTGACCACTGTCACTTTATGAGGTTATAACTCTGGAACGCTTCAACGGATCCCGCTGATTCTGAGATTGTTTTTTCGTGACATATTGTACTTCATGTTAGTGGTAACATTTCTTCGATATTAGTTGCGATCATTTATGAAAAAAACGGAAATATGGCGAAAATTTTTAAAATTTTGCAATTTTCAAACTTTGTATTTTTATGCCCTTAAATCAGAGAGATATGTCATGAAAAATAGTTAATAAATAACATTTCCCACATGTCTACTTTACATCAGCACAATTTTGGAAACAAAATTTTTTTTTGTTAGGGAGTTATAAGGGTTAAAAGTTGACCAGCAATTTCTCATTTTTACAACACCATTTTTTTTTAGGGACCACATCACATTTGAAGTCATTTTGAGGGGTCTATATGATAGAAAATAATGAAGTGTGACACCATTCTAAAAACTACACCCCTCAAGGTTCTCAAAACCACATTCAAGAAGTTTATTAACCCTTTACGTGCTTCACAGGAACTGAAACAATGTGGAAGGAAAAAATGAACATTTAACTTTTTTTTGCAAACATCTTAATTCAGAACCATTTTTTTTATTTTCACAAGTGTAAAAACAGAAATGTAACCATAAATTTTGTTATGCAATTTCTCCTGAATACGCCAATACCCCATATGTGGGGGTAAACCACTGTTAGGGCGCACTGCAGAACTTAGAAGTGAAGGAGCGCCGTTTGACTTTTTCAATGCAGAATTGGCTGGAATTGAGATCGGACACCATGTCACATTTAGAGAGCCCCTGATGTACCTAAACAGTGGAAACTCCCCACAAGTGACACCATTTTGGAAACTAGACCCCTTAAGGAACTTATCTAGATGTGTGGTGAGCACTTTGAACCCCCAAGTGCTTCACAGAAGTTTATAACGTAGAGCCGTGAAAATAAAAAATCGCTTTTGTTTACACAAAAATGATCTTTTCGCCCACAAATTCTTATTTTCACAAGGGTAACAGGAGAAATTAGACCACAAAAGTTGTTGTGCGATTTCTCCTGAATACGTCGATACCCATATGTGAGGGTAAACCACTGTTTGGGCGCACCGCAGAGCTTGGAAGTGAAGGAGCGCCGTTTTACTTTTTCAATGTTGAATTGGCTGGAATTGAGATTGGACGCCATGTCGCGTTTGGAGAGCCCCTGATGTGCCTAAACAGTGGAAACCCCCCACAAGTGACACCATTTTGGAAACTAGACCCCTTAAGGAACTTATCTAGATGTGTGGCGAGCACTTTGAACCCCCATGTGCTTCACAGAAGTTTATAACGTAGAGCCGTGAAAAAAAAAATCGCATTTTTTCTACAAAAATTATCTTTTTGCCCACAAATTTTTATTTTCATAAGGGTAACAGGAGAAATTAGACCACTAAAGTTGTTGTGCAATTTCTCCTGAGTACGTCGATACCCAATATGTGGGGGTAAACCACTGTTTGGGCGCACCGCAGAGCTTGGAAGAGAAAGAGTGCCGTTTTACTTTTTCAATGTAGAATTGGCTGGAATTGAGATCGGACGCCATGTCGCGTTTGGAGAGCCCCTGATGTGCCAAAACAGTAGAAATCCCCCACAAGTGACCCCATTTTGGAAACTAGACCCCCCATGGAACTTATCTAGATGTGTGGTGAGAACCTTGAATGCCTAAGTGCTTCACAGAAGTTTATAATGCAGAGCCGTGAAAATAAAAAATATTTTTTTTTCCACAAAAAAGATGTTTTAGCCACCAAGTTTTTATTTTCACAAGGGTAACAGGAGAAATTGGACTGCAATAGTTGTTGTCCAATTTATCCCGAGTACGCTGATGCACCATATGTGGGGGTAAACCACTGTTTGGGCGCACGGCAGAGCTCGGAAGGGAAGGAGCGCCTTTTTGGAATGCAGACTTTGATAGAATGGTCTGTGGGCATTATGTTGCGATTGCAGAGCCCCTGATGTACCTAAACTGTAGTAACCCCCCACAAGTGACCCCATTTTGGAAACTAGACCCCCCAAGGAACTTATCTAGATGTGTGGTGAGAACTTTGAATGCCCAAGTGCTTCACAGAAGTTTAAAATGCAGAGTCGTGAAAATAAAAAATATTTTTTTTTCCACAAAAAAGATATTATAGCCCCCAAGTTTTTATTTTCACAAGGGTAACAGGAGAAATTGGACTGCAATAGTTGTTGTCCAATTTATCCCGAGTACGCTGATACGCCATATGTGGGGGTAAACCACTGTTTGGGCGCACGGCAGAGCTCGGAAGGGAAGGAGCGCCTTTTTGGAATGCAGACTTTGATAGAATGGTCTGTGGGCATTATGTTGCGATTGCAGAGCCCCTGATGTACCTAAACTGTAGTAACCCCCCACAAGTGACCCCATTTTGGAAACTAGACCCCCCAAGGAACTTATCTAGATGTGTGGTGAGAACTTTGAATGCCCAAGTGCTTCACAGAAGTTTAGAATGCAGAGTTGTGAAAATAAAAAATATTTTTTTTTTTCACAAAAAAGATTTTGTAGCCCCCAAGTTTTTATTTTCACAAGGGTAACAAGAGAAATTGGACCCCAGAAGTTGTTGTCCAATTTATCCCGAGTATGCTGATGCCCCATATGTGGGGGTAACCCACTGTTTGGGCGCACGGCAGAGCTCAGAAGGGAGGGAGCACCATTTGACTTTTTGAGCGCAAAATTGGCTGTCGTGTTTGGAGACCCCCTGATGTACCTAAACAGTGGAAACCCCCCAATTCTAGCTCCAACCCTAACCCCAACACACCCCTAACCCTAATCCCAACCTCATCCATAATCCTAATCACTAACCCTAACCATAATCACAACCCTTACCCCAAAACAACCCTAATGTCAACCCTAACCATAACCCTAATCAAAACCCTAAATCCAACACACCCCTAATCCTAATCTCAACCCTAACCTCAAACCTAACCCTAATCCCAATACACCCCTAATCACAACCCTAACCTTAACCCTAATCCCAAACCTAACCCTAATCCCAAGCGTAACCCTAATGCCAACCCTAACCCTAATACCAACCCTAATCCAAACCCTAACCCTAATCCCAGCTCTAACCCTAACTTTAGCCCCAACCCTAGCCCTAACTTTAGCCCCAACCCTAACCCTAGCCCTAGGGCTACTTTCACACTTGCGTCGTTTGGCATTCCGTCGCAATCCGTCGTTTTGGACAAGAAACGGATCCTGCAAATGTGCCCGCAGGATGCGTTTTTTGCCCATAGACTTGCATTGCCGACGGATCGTGACGGATGGCCACACGTCGCGTCCGTCGTGCACTGGATCAGTTGTGTTTTGGCGGAGCGTCGGCACAAAAAAACGTTCAATGAAACGTTTTTTTGTACGTCGCATCCGCCATTTCTGACCGCGCATGCGTGGCCGTAACTCCGCCCCTTCCTCCCCAGGACATAGATTGGGCAGCGGATGTGTTGAAAAACTACAGCTGCTGCCCACGTTGTGCACAATTTTCACAACGTGCGTCGGTATGTCGGGCCGACGCATTGCGACGGCCCCGTACCGACATAAGTGTGAAAGAAGCCTAACCCTAAGTTTAGCCCCAACCCTAACCCTAAATTTAGCCCCAACCCTAACCCTAAATTTAGCCCCAACCCTAGCCCTAACCCTAACCCTAGCCCTACCCCTAACCCTACCCCTAACCCTAACCCTACCCCTACCCCTAACCCTACCCCTAACTCTACCCCTAACCCTACCCCTAACCCTACCCCTAACCCTACCCCTAACCCTACCCCTACCCCTAACCCTAACCCTACCCCTACCCCTACCGGGTAATACCGACCCCGATCATGCTCTTTGGGGTCTCGGCTACCCCCGGCAGCCGAGACCCCAAAGATTCTCCCGGTGCCGGCCGGCGGGCGCACTGCGCATGCGCCCGCCATTTTGAAGATGGCGGCGCCCACCGGGAGACACGAGGAGCATCGGGGGAGCTAGGTGAGTGTTGGGGGGCCACCTGGGACCCCTTTTCTCTGTCCTCCGATGTGCAATCACATCGGAGGACAGAGAAATTAAAAAGAGATCGCTTTTTTTTTTTTTTTTTTGCGATCGCCGGTAAACGGTTAATTACCGGCGATCGCAAATGCGGGGTGGGTTAAAAACCCCCCGAATCATGTTCTCTGGGGTCTCGGCTACTCTCGGCAGCCGAGACCCCGGAGAAAATCGGCCTCTGGGGGGCGCTATGGACTTTTTCCACAGCGCCGTTAATTAACGGCGCTGTGGTTTAAGTACCCTTAGCGGCCACCGTTAAAAGGCGTATTGGCGGTCGCTAAGGGGTTAAAATGAACCACTCATGGATTTCTAATTATTTTGCCCCACCTTTCCCAGCTGACACCTAGCTTTCCTATAAAAAGGTCTTGCTTGTGGACTGGTCTTACTGACTGTTCCAATCTCTTTATTTGCAGCAGCTGTTTGTCCAGCATACGACATGTTTACACCTCCCTAAATGGGCTAACTCCCCCCACGGGGCCGTGGTCTCGCCACTTGGCGCAAGCACCCATGAGAGTGCCGTTTGTCTGAAGAGGTGGGTGTGCCCGCTTTTGGTCGACGGCATGGCCACTGGGTCCCTCATAGTACAATAAAGTGTCTCTGGCGGTGGTGGCACGCACCCAGCGCCAGACACACCGTTGTAACATGAGGGGCCCTGGGCCTGTACCGCCGGCCACAAGAGAGTCCCCCCCCCAGCTCAAACAGTGCTCTACCACTTGCAAAATTATCTCTCACAGCTCCAACAATGTTTAGTCTATGCGCTGACATCCTTCAATACCTGGCACTGACAATACCTATTTGTTGACATGTATGATGCTAGTTAAAATAGTCAGGGTCAGTGTCCTATATTGACACCAGTAAATACTTAGCGCCAAATTACTATGTCTGAAACTCAGCAGAGGAGCCCACCCCTCTACCTAAGTATGCCACCCTTTTGTTTTTTGGTTTTGTTGTTTTGCGAGACATTAACATCTATTTGTTTTTTGGGAGTACTAACTGTGTCAGACACTCCTTCCAATCGTCCTCCGCTGACCACACCAATGCTGCCTGTGTACCCCTGCCACATAATCGAAGGTGCTTTGAGCCTAATTTTTTTTAATTTTAGGCCTACTAAGTGTGTCTGCGGTCCCTCCTACTATTTGTCCTCCGCTGAGCACACCAATGCCGACCGTGTACCCATGTAACTTTTTTTCAACCTGCAGTGAGCCTACTTTGTGGTGTAAGGCCTACTAGCAATGTCTGTCTGCGCCACTTAATACAGCTGTCCTCCTCTAAAAAAAAAAAAAAAAAAGGCTGGTTTTCAGCTTGTCAGAATTATAAAACTGCATTGGGGCCACAAGTTTCGTTGTGGTCTACAAACTGAGTCTCCAAGGTGTTCTCATGATTGCCTTTCCTGAGCTTCAATCTTCAGGCTCTCGTTAAATAGTTTTTTAATCGAACAACAGCAGTGGGGCTACTAGTTTGGTTGGGGCCTACTAACGGTGTCTGCCGCTCCAAGGTGTTCTCCTGGTTGTCTTTCCTGAGCTTCTATCTTCAGGCTCTTGTTAAATAGTTGTTAAATGGAACAACTGCATTTGGCCTACTAGTTGGGTTGGAGCCTACTAACGGTGTCTGCCGCTCCTTGCTCTTCTCCTGGTTTCCTGTCCTGAAATTCCATTTTCAGGCTCTCCTTAAGTAGTTGTTAATATTACACTGAATTTCGCCTACTAGTGTGGTTGAGCCCTACTAACGGTGTATGCCGCTCCGTGCTGTTCTCATGGTTTCTTGTCCTGAAATTCCATTTTCAGGCTCTCGTTAAGTAGTTGTTGAAACAGCACTGCATTAGGTCTACAAGTTGGGTCTTGGTTGTACAGACGGTGTCTGCCGCTCCAAGGTGTTCTCCAGGTTGCCTCTCCCTAGCTTCTATCTTGAAGCTCTCATTAAGTAGTTGTTGAAACAACACTGCATTAGGCCTACAAGTTGGGTCTTGGTTGTAGAGACGGTGTCTGCCGCTCCAAGGTGTTCTCCAGGTTGCCTCTCTCTAGCTTCTATCTTGAAGCTCTCATTAAGTAGTTGTTGAAACAACACTGCATTAGGCCTACAAGTTGGGTCTGGGTTGTAGAGACGGTGTCTGCCGCTCCAAGGTGTTCTCCAGGTTGCCTTTCCCTAGCTTCTATCTTGAAGCTCTCATTAAGTAGTTGTTGAAATAACACTGCATTAGGCCTACAAGTTGGGTCTGGGTTGTAGAGACGGTGTCTGCCGCTCCAAGGTGTTCTCCAGGTTGCCTCTCCCTAGCTTTTATCTTGAAGCTCTCATTAAGTAGTTGTTGAAACAACACTGCATTAGGCCTACAAGTTGGGTCTTGGTTGTAGAGACGGTGTCTGCCGCTCCAAGGTGTTCTCCAGGTTGCCTCTCCCTAACTTCTATCTTGAAGCTCTCAATAAGTAGTTGTTGAAACAACACTGCATTAGGCCTACAAGTTGGGTCTGGGTTGTAGAGACGGTGTCTGCCGCTCCAAGGTGTTCTCCAAGTTGCCTCTCCCTAGCTTCTATCTTGAAGCTCTCATTAAGTAGTTGTTGAAACAACACTGCAATAGGCCTACAAGCTGGGTCTGGGTTGTAGAGACGGTGTCTGCCGCTCCAAGATGTTCTCCAGGTTGCCTCTCCCTAGCTTCTATCTTGAAGCTCTCATTAAGTAGTTGTTGAAACAACACTGCATTAGGCTTACAAGTTGGGTCTGGGTTGTAGAGACAGTGTCTGCCGCTCCAAGGTGTTCTCCAGGTTGCCTCTCCCTAGCTTCTATCTTGAAGCTCTCATTAAGTAGTTGTTGAAACAACACTGCATTAGGCCTACAAGTTGAGTCTTGGTTGTAGAGACGGTGTCTGCCGCTCCAAGGTGTTCTCCAGGTTGCCTCTCCCTAGCTTCTATCTTGAAGCTCTCATTAAGTAGTTGTTGAAACAACACTGCATTAAGGCCTACAAGTTGGGTCTGGGTTGTAGAGACGGTGTCTGCCGCTCCAAGGTGCTCTCCAGGTTGCCTCTCCCTAGCTTCTATCTTGAAGCTCTCATTAAGTAGTTGTTGAAACAACACTGCATTAGGCCTACAAGTTGGGTCTGGGTTCTAGAGACGGTGTCTGCCGCTCCAAGGTGTTCTCCAGGTTGCCTCTCCCTAGCTTCTATCTTGAAGCTCTCGTTAAGTAGTTGTTGAAACAACACTGCATTAGGCCTACAAGTTGGGTCTGGGTTGTAGAGACGGTGTCTGCCGCTCCAAGGTGTTCTCCAGGTTGCCTCTCCCTAGCTTCTATATTGAAGCTCTCATTAAGTAGTTGTTGAAACAACACTGCATTAGGCCTACAAGTTGGGTCTGGGTTCTACAAACGGTGTCTTCCGCTCCAAGGTGTTCTCCAGGTTGCCTTTCCCTAGCTTCTATCTTCAGGCTCTCGTTAAATTGTTTTTAATATAACACTGCATTTGGCCTACTTGTTTTGTTGGCCCTACTAACAGTGTCTGCCGCTCTTTGATGTTCTCCTACACTGAACAAACCAGTGCCGCCTGTTTACTTCTGTTACCAATTTTGAACTGCATTTAGCCTACTTACTGATTTGGGCCTACTCACTGTGTCAGCCTCTCATTACAGTTGTACTCCACTGAACAAAGCAATGCCCCCTGGTTAGTCCTGTTACCAATTTTGAACTGCATTTAGCTCACTTTATTATTTGGGCCTATATCTGTGTTTCCTCCTCATCCTGCCCATTGCCCAGCCAGTGATAGATGAGTCTGCTGGTACATTGACCCATAACGCAACATTCCCCGTGCATGCTACACAGCAAGATTGTGACCCTGCTGAAAGTCAGGTTACCCTTCCTGCATACCATAACACCTTACACGGGGACAAAGAGGAAGGTGCAGATGAAAGTGCAGGTTCCTTCATCAGGTGTAGGGGGGAAACTCGTTGGCGACGTCACTGGCACAGGGCCCCTCATAGTACGCAAAAGTGTCGCTGCCGGTGGGAGGCGCCCCCGCCGTGCAAACACACCGCCGTACTTTGAGGGGCCCTGTGCCAGTGCCAATGCCAATGAGTGGGCCCCCCCCTGCTTGCTCAGGATCACAGCACTTGCAAAGTTGAAATACTTACCTCTCCCTGCTCCACTGCCGTGACGTGGTCCAGATTTCCTGGGCCCACTAAATACTTGAACCAGTCCTACCCCCCACAACTTTAGCCAAATGACCCACAATTTCCAATGCCTTACTTATTATTATAAGGTAAATCAAGATTGACAAGCTTCAGTAACAAGAATGTATGTTTTTGCCATTAAAATGGGCACTGTACATGTTTTCCTGGCCTCCACTCACTGCCGACTATGCTCCCCCATTGACTTGCATTGGGTTTCGTGTTTCGGTCGATCCCCGTCTTTTCGCGATAATCGGCCGATTTCACTCGACTCGACTTTTGAGATAGTCGGGTTTCGCGAAACCCGACTCGACCCTAAAAAACTAAAAGTCGCTCAACCCTACTTATGACCATGTGATATTTCAGTTTTTCTTTTTTAATATATTTGCAAAAATTTCTACATTTCTGTTTTTTTTCAGTCAAGATGGGGTGCAGAATGTACATTATTGAGAAAAAATTAACTTTTTTTAATTTAAAAAATGGCTGCAATGAAACAAAGAGTGAAAAATGTAAATGGTCTGAATACTTTCCGCACCCACTGTAGAGTGATTACAAACAGAATGATCTATTTCAAGTGTTTGTTTCTGTTAATGTTGGTGATTATGGCTTACATCCAATGAAAACCCAAAAGTCATTATCTCAGTAAATTAGAATACTTTATGACACCAGCTGGAAAAATTATCTTAAAATCTGAAATGTTGGCCTACTCAAATGTATGTTCAGTAAATACACTCAATACTTGATTGGGGCTCCTTTTGCATCAATTACTGCATCATTCCAGTGTAGCATCATTCCAGTGAGACGATCGGCCTGTGGCACTGCTGAGGTGTTATGGAAGCTCAGGTTGCTTTGATAACACCCTTCAGCTCATCTGCATTGTTGGGTCTGGTGTCTTTCATCTTCCTCTTGACAATACCTCATAGATTCTCTATGGGGATAAGGTCAGGTGAGTTTGCTGGCCAATCAAGCACAGTGATACTTTTGTTATTAAACCAGGTATTGCTACTTTTGGCAGACAAGAGCCAAGTCCTGCTGGAGAATGAAATTTCCATCCCCAAAAAGCTTGTCAGCAGCAGGAATCATGAAGTGCTCTAAAATTTACTGGTAGATGGCTGCACTGACTTTGGTCTTGATAAAACACAGTGGACCTACCCCAGCAGATGACGTGGCTCCACAAACCATCACTGATTGTGGAAACTTCACACTAGATCTCAAGCAGCTTGGATTGTGTGCCTCTCCACTCTTCCTCTGGACTCTGGGATCTTGATTTCCAAATGAAATGCAAAATTTACTTTCATCTGAAAACAACACCTTGGACCACGGAGCAACAGTCCAGTTTTTTTGCTCTTTGGCCCAGATAAGATGCTTCTGGCGTTGTCTATTGGTCATCAGTGGCTTGACAAAAGGAATGCAACACTTGTAGCCCATCTCCTGGATACATCTGTGTGTGGTGGCCCTTAAAGCAATGACTCCAGCAGCAGTCCACTCCTTGTGAATCTCCCAAAAATGTTTGAATGACCTTTTCTTAACAATCCTTTGAAGACTGCAGTTATCCCGGTTGCTTGTGCACCTTTTTCTACCACACTTTTTGCTTCCACTTAACTTCCATTAATATGCTTGGATACAGCACTCTGTGAACAGCCAGCTTCTTTAGCAATGACCTTTTGTGTCTTACCCTCCTTGTGGAGTGTGTCAATGACTGTTGTGAGGCAGTGACCCCTGTTACAGCTAGGGGGTGCTGTATGTTCCCCTCAGAATATACAGGGAGGCATATTGAGGCAATTGGATTGCATGACAGTCGCAGGAGTAACTGTGATAGTGAGACAGTGACCGGCGTCATTGTGAATGGCGATCCTCTGCGCTGTAAGACAGTAAAGTTGTTGTTCTGGGACCTGTAGTCCCGCGAGTGTTTGTGTAGTTGTAAAGGGATGCTTGCGGGGTTAGTCAGACAGCTGGGCAGGTCTGACTAACCACACACACCTCCCACCTATGGGGGTGGCTACAGGGATATAATGTGACTGAGGCCTGGTCCCATGGTCAGAGTGTATGGACCTGAAGGCCTGTCTGTTGGGAGGTCCTGTGTGTGGACCAGATCCCTGAATAGCACACGGAGTGGCCACATACCTGAAGGCCTGTGTGTTGGGCGGTCCTGGGACATTCTGAATAGCACATAGAGAGGCCGTGGATCTGGATGGCCTCTGTGTTGGAATCATGTCCTGGGAGTAGGACTGGATTACTGAAGAGCATGGGGAGAGGCCATGGTCCTGCAGAGCCTGTGACAGCTACTGTGTTGAGAAAGCTACCGACCTTCTGTGGGTTTGGAACTGTTCGGTGGCCTGGTGAGCAAGGCATGGTTCGAGACGGTGATCCCAGTAAGGCAGTTTCCCCGGGAGAGAGGACTGATGAGGAGTCAGCGTGTGGAGCAGGAGCTCCTGTAAGGTGACTCCAGATAAAGAGGGTTATGGGCAGACGAGTATCTGCCAGTGGAACAGACTGTTAGTGCCTATGGTGTTCCATGGAAGTTAATGAACTGTGTGGTCTCCCATGGTAACTGGATGAAGTGAGGTCTGGCATGTTTAGAGACTGCAACTTAATGTTATGCTATGTGAGTAAAGACATTGATACAGCGCACGGACACCACTGGAAACTACTCAGAGGAGGACTGGTAAGTGTAGTGTCTGAAAAGTGATTGAAGCCATGCACTATGAACAATATGTGTGTGATGTGTAAAATGGCGGTTTATGATGCCTAATTAAACTGCATGGACTGTTTAATGGAGAAAATCATGCCTGTGTTAATGAATCCCGTTGCTAAGCGAGTGTCCCCCGACACATGCAGTAAGCGATATCTCACACTGTCTTCTGGACATCTGTCAAGTCAGCAGTCATCCCCATGATTGTGGAGCCTACTGAAACAGACTAAGGGAACTTTTTTAAATGCTTAGGACCCTTTGCAGTTGTTTTTTGTTAATTATACTAATTTATTGAGATAATGACTTTTGGATTTTCATTGGATGAAAGCCATAATCATCAACACTAACAGAAATAAACACTTGAAATAGATCACTCTGTAATGACTCTATATAATATTAGTTTCACTTTTTGTATTGAAGAACTGAAATAAAGTTACTTCTTGATGATATTCTAATTTTGTGAGAAGCACATGTAGGTACTGGAACATAAAATGCCATATATAAACTGTGCCAGAACTAAATATTATGCTTTCACCAAATTCAGATGAGGAGACCTCATAGTCCAGGAAACTCTATGAGCAGCAGATGAGATAAATAGGGAATTCTAATTCAAGTCCTCTTTCTCTCTGAAGAGGCAATTTGCTTAGGGAATTCTAAGTAACCCTGTAGTGCACAGTTCAGTATCTTCTGCCCTTAGAAGGACAGTACTCAAATGTGGCACTTGATGAATTTCTGCCTCAATGATAAGGAGTTATCAGGGGAGTGTACATGTAAAAGGAGAAAAAAATTAATAAAGATATTAACAGGCATAGAAAAGGAGGGCTCACTTCAGGGTTATGTAGTGACATTTATGCTATGATTAGTGTGCAGAGTGCTGCATCATTTGCAAAAAATATATAGTAATATGAAAAAAAATAATTACATTCATGGAGAATAACTTCTCTTGAAATTGAATTTACGCTGATATGCTCATCTTGAGTGCTAACCATTACATACCAGAAGCACCTCACTAGAACTGTTGTTGTGGAGATGCCCTCACCCAATTTTTCCAGCATAATTTGGTCACGCACAATCATATATTTTCCCATTTTTCAGCTTTAAATGCATCAACTTTAAGAACTGGCTGGTAACCTGCTCTCTCACCCGATTGACAGGTATCGTTCTAACTAGATAACAAATGTTATTCACTTCACCTTTAATTGGCTTTAATAGCATGGCTCATTGATGTACAATACTGAAAGAACTAAAAATTTGCCCTAAATCAGTAACTCATGCTGTGAATAGTGATCCTATGCTTACAGCTCCAGGACAGCTGAAATGATTGCAGAGGCAGTAGCTCTATGCATGCTAGCGATGTGTGGCATTATAAAGTGGGTACATAATAAATAAGTAATAGAACAATTATAGAAAATATATAAACTATCAAGCAAAAATACTTCATTTTTCTATTTTTCTTCTATATTATATACAAGCTAAAATTCTTACATTTTCATAGTCAAGAGAAGTTCAATACATTGATTGCGGTCCTCCGCGTGAATAGTCTTGATAACAACAGTAATGCTTCAATCACATCTAGAATCGGGTCATGACAAGGTGAAACTAACATAAAAAATATGTTTGAAATGTAATCTGTATTTGGCCAAATAAATTGCTATATGACGCAGGACAATGTACTCTCACTGTTGAGGAATGGTTTGAGGACTATGGCAAAGAGATCAAAATGTTGACTGGGCCTCCAAACCCCTTAGATCTCAATTCCAGTGATCTGTGTGATGAGCTGGAAAAAACATGTCAGATCAATGGTGGTTTTACTCTGCAACCTACAACACGTAACTGATCTGCTGCTTATATCTTAATGCCAGACACCATACGACACCTCAAGAGGTCTTGTGGAGTCCATGTCTCGATAGGTCAGATTTTTTTGTAGAGGTAGCAGTCATTTCCATGACCTGTCCTAGTATTAGGACACATGAATAGTGGGGTCCTTTTAAAAAATTTGCATTGACGTTTAGAAGGTTAAAGACCCACCTGTTTTATACAGTAATATGCTTATTAGACACACTTTCACAAACACTAGAGGCATTTCCATAGACAGCCAACTAAGGGGTTGTCTACTACTCAGACAACCTTTCTCAAACTCTATGTTTTCCCCTTGTAAGATCATAACATTTATTCTGTGTCAGTGGCGGTTCAGCAATGTTGGCACTGGCTCTCCCAAGGATCACGTGACATTGTTATATTACGTAATCCTATATTACGCGATCACTGTGGCCTATCAGCGCTGGCTTCACTTTCCCGACCTTCAAACAAATCAGATACATCTGGAGAAAGTGGCAGAGCAGCAAGTCACGCGATCCCTGGGAGTACCAGTGCCGCCATCTATGGAACGGAATCAGAGGTGGAAAACATAGAGATTGAGAACGAAAAATATATAAACGCCTCCAACCCCTTATCCATAGAAATAAACACACAACCCGTGGTGATCCATGCTAATTATGTGAGGTATCTTGGACGGCAAGGAGTAAGACGTTGTCCAGTGCAAACATCTAGAGGTTTTTTACTATTGGTTAAAAAAAATTCCTCTAAATGCTGTTTGGTTTTATATCTTTAAAAAATGGATTCCAAGATCAAATGCCAGATACTTCAACAGTAAGATGGCAGATGATGAGCTTTCTGTATTTATCTTAAAGCCAATTGTCACTAAAGGAACAGCAGGCAGTAAAAAATCTAAGATGTAATAACATGATGTGCATCTGAAAGCATCGACCGCAGCAAAACGCCATTCTTGCTGGAGGGAAAAATATAAACTAGTTTTTAGTGGTAATGAAGCTTTAAGAAGAAAGTTACAAAGTATATTTTAGAGACGCTGCAAAGACAAATGTTATGACTTGTCATCTGTGCATCATGGGTCTGTCACAGCAATGTACTGGTAGTGACATGATTGATAAAGTACTATTATTGTACATTATTTAGCACAAATGTGTAAATGAATGCTAAAATAAATGTTATATAAGAAATATTACAGATTCAAGTGTATTAATAAACATTACTCACATTGTTCTTGAATAGAACTCCAGTAGCCAGAAAAATAACAATGAGCATGTCTAATTCTTATTGAATTTTGTAGTAATAAACAACACTGGTCTTTTATACGTCTTAGGTCTGATGTCTGCATTGTGTCACCTGAATTTGGCGGGCTCTGTTTACGGTCCGATGGGCGGTGTTTCCTCTTCTTTCATTTACCCCTTCCTTTCCCACTGGCCGCAATATTTTCTTGAATTTCAGTAGGTTTCCTCCGTAGTTCACGCGTGCGCAATGCAATCTTGTCTTGCGCACGCGCAGTATGCTTTGCCCAACTGCGGGCAAAGGTAAAAAGCATTAGTGCGCATGCGCTGGCGCACTATGTCCCAGAAGTATTTCGCTGTGTTCCAGGACATAGTGCGGCGGCGCATGTGCACTAATGCTTTTCGGCTTTGCCCGCAGTTGGGCAAAGCATACTGCACGTGCGCAAGGCAAGATTGCATTGCGCACGCGTGAACTAAGGAGGAAACCTACTGAAATTCAAGAAAATATTGCGGCCAGCTGAAAAGGAAGGGGTGAATGAAAGAAGGGGAAACACCACCCATCGGACCGGACACAGGGCATTTACATAGCCCGCCAAATTCAGGTGACAGAGTCCCTTTAAATATTAGAAACAAAAACCCTATTAATAATCTAATGGAAGTCAAATGAATGCTAAAAATACTAACAAATGGCAACCAATACTAAAAAGTGAAAATGAAGCAAAAAAGCATAAAATGTAAAAAACTGGTAATAGATGTGATAGAAGGCTCATTAAAAAAAATAATGAAAACAGCGCTTACTTTCCAAATGCCATGGTGTTAGGTAATCAAATGTTACAGTACATTGAGAATTGGCATTTGGAAGGCGCATACTGCCTTCACATTATATTTTTGCTCTTTAAAGGGAACCTGACATCACAAAATTGCCTTTTAACCCCTTAATGACTAAGCCAATTTTGACCTTAATGACCAAGCCAAATTTTACAAGTCAGACCACTGTCACTTTATTAGGTTACAACTCTGGAACGCTTCATTATATCCCACTGATTCTGAGTTTGTTTTTTCGTGACATATTATACTTCATAATAGTGGTAACATTTTTCGATATGACCTGCATCTATTTGTGGAAAACAAAAGAAAATTGGCGAAAATTATGAAAATTTCACAATCTTCAAACTTTTAATTCTTACGCTCTTAAATTAGAGAGATATGTCACACAAAATAGCTAATAAATAACATTTCCCACATGTCAACTTTACATCAGCACAATTTTTGAAACATAATTTATTTTTGTTAAGGCGTTAGAAGGGTTAAAAATTGACCAGCGATTTCTCATTTTTACAACAAATTTAACAAAACCATTTTTTAGGGACCACAACACATTTGAAGTAACTTTGAGGGGTGTATATGACAGGAAGTACCCAAAAATGAAACCATTCTAAAAACTGCACCCCTCAAGGTGCTGAAAATCACATTCAAGAAGTTTATTAATCTTCAGGTGCTTCACAGGATCTGAAGCAATGTGGAAAGAAAAAATAAACATTTAATTGTTTCACCAAACTTTTTTATTTTCACAAGGATAACAGTAGAAAATTGATGCCAAAATTTGTTGTGCAATTTCTCCTGAATACAGCGATACCTTATTTGTGGGGGAAATCTTCTATTTGGGTGCATGGCAGAGCTTGGAAGGGAAGGAGCGCCATTTGACTTTTAGAATGTAAAATTTGCTGGAATAATTAGAAGATGCCACGTTGCGTTTGGAGAGCCCCTGATGTGCCTAAACAGTAAAAACCTCATTTTTGGAAACCACACCCCTGAAGAATTTTATCCTGGGGTATAGTCATGTTGAACCCACAGGTACAAGACAGAATTTGATAACATTAGGTCATCATAGTTAATATGTTGTCATCGGGTGCTCGGGTACACATCGAATATCGTGGGGGCTTGAGTGACATGCTCGAGTCCCTACCCCGCATGTTTTGAAGCTAGACACTCCAAAAAAAGCATGCGGAGATCCGCGATACTCCGTGCACACCTGAGCATCCGATGCAAACTCGAGTAACAGGCACTTTTGCTAAAACTAGCCATCATATTGTCATTTTTTAATTTACTTTTGAAAAAATCCCAGTTCTAACCTCAACTCTAACCACTGCCCGAATCCTAACACACCCCTAACCCTAAATCCAACCCTATCCCTAACCCCTAACTTTAATCCCAACCCTAACCCTAAACCTAAGCCCAACTGCAAAGAATGGAAAAAATATAAAAGTATATATTTTATAATTTTTATGTAACTATGGGGGTGACAAAGGGGGATTGGATTTACTTTGTTATTTTGAGCACTGTGATAAAGTCTATCACAGTGATCAAAAGGAACCAATAAAAAAAATTCCTATGTTTGCCGGGTACCTGCCGGCAGGCACGCACCCACTATTTTTTTTCAGGAAGATTATGCCAGGCTGGGAGATGGATCAGGATGGACTGAGGGATTGTGGAGGTCTCTGGGGCATCATGTCTCTCTCCTCTGACATGTATATTATGTCAGAAGAGAGATAAATCATTGAAACAGCAGGCATCCTTTTTTTTGTGACCAGCCCTTGGAAAATCCAGCCCTGATCATGTTCTTCCCCGGTAGCTGAGACCCCAGAGATTTTCCCACTCTGGGGGGCTCTACAGCCTTATTCCCCATCGTCTCTTTAAAACGGTGATGAGGGAATAAGTACCCTTAGTGGCCACCTTTTTAATGCGTATTGGTCTTAAGGGGTTAAAGTACCACTTCAGCATTTTTATTTATTTCAGCTCTGGAGTGGTGCCACTAAGGTAAGGTCCCTGAGCCTAGTATTATACTCACCAGTTGCTGTCTTCATCTGTTACCAGTGCTTATCTGGTCCCATCTTATGATCGCTACATCTGACTGACCACAAGTCAGAAGTAATGGTTTCAAGCTCTTAATGTAAGTCTACGAGGGCCTATTCTGGCTCTCATAGACTTGCAATGAAAAGTGACCTTCATCTTGCAAAGCAAATACTGGATCGAATGCAGTTCACAAACTATTGGAGACCAACCAGAGTTTCGCCGATAACAGATGAAGTCGGTGGCTGGTAAGTATAAGACTGTGGCAGAGGAACTTAGACTAGCAGCACCACTCCAGCGCTATAATTAAAAAACAAGCCGCTGGAGTGATGCTTTAGTTTAATCCACTGCTCTTGCAGACAATTACATGCTAATTACACTGATGTTTTAGCTATCTGTGTGTGTAATGGTTTTGCTATAATTATTAGGGATGATCAAGCACTAAAATGCTCGAGTGTTCAGTAATCGAATCAATAGGTCAAATACGTGGACGGGCTTGACTCGAGTACCGGGTATAATGGAAGTCAATGGGAAACTTGAGCATCCTTCCGGTAGACCCTAACAGTGGGGCTGGGGAAAGGAAAATTGCTAAAATTAATGAAAAAAGCTCTCAAATGGAATGGGAACATTGTGTGGAAGATGCATTTCTGATACTCAGGTTGCTGCTGGGAACAATGTTTTCAAAGAATTACTTCACTTTTACGGACTGACAATAAAACGTTCAAAACCAAAGATAAAAATGGATGAGGCAAAATTAAAACGAAAAAAGTCTCCTCCACTCCTTGATAGCTGATCATCTCCCACCGTATTTCCCCATCGCCGATGACTATAACCAGAAACCAGAAAAAAGGAACATTTGAATTGGTTTCCAAGTTCCACTGCTGTCATCTGGTGGGGTTGAGGACTCTGGGCTCACAGCTTAGGTCTATGCGTTCACGATCAGCAATTAAAAACCTCAAAGTCAAGGTACATATATAAATAATGATTGATAATAATGTAAAACTATGTAAGAAAGGTTGCAGTCACCACCAAATGTGTACATAGGACATGGAATCAAGACACCTCCGCAAGATAAATGTTTAAAAAACAAGGAAAAAAACAAATTTAAGAGCCCAAAATAGATAAGAAAATTATAAGTTTATTGGTTTTACAAAAAATGTTTAAAATGAGGTAAAGGTGGGAAAAACAACCAGTGAAAAAGCGGATGCAATACACAAGGGACAGAGGCAAATATTAAAAAATGTTTATGAATGATAACAGACAAATGAATAGATACATCATAGATTATACTTTTGAAGAAGCAAATTGCAAAGTGCATATATAAAAGGAAACAGGATGATGTCAGTATAAGATGCAGGTGATAAATTGCTAAGAACGAATGTAAGATTAATGTAAGGCAAGCATGTACAGGTATGTATTGTATTGGCAATAGAAAGAGAGGGCAATTTATGTGCTTGTGCAATTGTGTCTAGAAAGTATCCAAGAGCAGAAAATGTCAACTAAATCGGGAGAAAAAAGAATATATCAATCACAATGGTAGTAAGACAGGGTAGATTCTTATTGGAGTGACATACTGTGGATGGGGGCAATATTACCTGATACAAGTGAGGACTGTCTCTTGGATGCATCCACCCTGAAACACACGACTGAGCATGCAAATACCCTATATGAGTGAGAAAACCATTGTTTGGGTGCACAGCAGAGCTAGGAAGGGAAGGAGCGCCATTTGACTTTTTGAATGCAATATTTGCTGGAAAAATTGGCGGACACCATGTCACATTTGGAGTGCCCCTGATGTGCCTAAACAGTGAAAATCCCCCACAGATTACACCATTTTGGAAACTAGACCCCTGAGGGAACTAATCTAGATGTGTGGTGAGCACATTTAAGCTTCAGGTGCTTCATAGAAGTTTATCAAATTAAGCCGTGAAAATTAAAAAAAAATCACATTTTCCTCACAAATATGTTTTTAGCTGCAAATTTATCATTTTCATAAGGGTAACATGAGAAATTTCAAAAATACAATTTGTAGTGCAATGTTTCCTGAGTACACCGATACCCCATATGAGGGAGGAAACTACTGTTTGGGAGACAAGGCTCAGAAGGGAAGGAGCATCATTTGATTTTTTGAATGTAAAATTTCCTGGAATCACTAGAGGATGTCATGTACCATTTGGATAACCCCTGATGTTCATAACAGTGGAAACCCCCCACAAATGGCCCCATTTTGAAAACTAGATTCCTCAAGGAAATTATTTAGATGTTTGGTGAGTACCTTGAACACCTAGGACAGCACGGTGGCTCAGTGGTTAGCATTCCAGTGCTGGAGTCCTGGATTCAAATCCTGCCAAGGACAACATCTGCAAGGAGTTTGTATCTTCGCCCTGTGTTTTTGCTTGGGTTTCCTCCCATGGCAGGGCTGGAAGGGAAGAAACGCCATTTGACTAGGTAATGAATCCCATAAATCGCTGCACCGCTTTGAGAGAGTGGAGTTCTTGCCAGTCCATCACAGCCTGTAGTTTGGCAGGATCCATAGCCAACCCCTGGGCGGAGATGATATAACCAAGGAAAGGCAAGGACTAGGGTTGAGCGAAACGGGTCGTTCATTTTCAAAAGTCGCCGACTTTTGGCAAAGTCGGGTTTCATGAAACCCGATCCGACCCCTGTGCGGGGTCGGCCATGCGGTACGCGACTTTCGCGCCAAAGTCGCGTTTCAATGACGCGAAAAGCGCCATTTCTCAGCCAATGAAGGTAAACGCAGAGTGTGGGCAGCGTGATGACATAGGTCCTGGTCCCCACCATCTTAGAGAAGGGCATTGCAGTGATTGGCTTGCTGTCTGCGGCGTCACAGGGGCTATAAAGGGGCGTTCCCGCCGACCGCCATGTTACTGCTGCTGATCTGAGCTTAGGGAGAGGTTGCTGCCGCTTCGTCAGAAGCAGGGATAGCGTTAGGCAGGGTCCATTAACCACCAAACCGCTTGTGCTGTAGCGATTTCCACTGCCCAACACCACCTTCGGTGTGCAGGGACAGTGGAAGCTACATTTTTTTTTTTTTTTCCCTCAGCGCTGTAGCTCATTGGGCTGCCCTAGAAGGCTCCCTGATAGCTGCATTGCTGTGTGTACGCCGCTGTGCAAACCAACTGCTTTTTTCAAAGCACAAATCCTCTTGTTCCTTCCTTTCTGCACAGCTATCTTTTTGGTTTGTACACACTTTTTATTTAATTTGTGCATCAGTCCACTCCTTATTGCTGCCTGCCATACCTGGCTGAGATTACTGCCGGGAGATAGTAATTGAAGGACACTCCCTGTTTTTTGTTTTCTTTTGTGGGAGATTAAGATTGACATTTCTGCTAGAGTGCCATCCCTGTGTGTGCCATCTCTCACTCAGTGGGCCATAGAAAGCCTATTTATTTTTTTGCTTGATTTGGGTTATAAAATCTACCTGAAAAAATCACTACATCAATCAGTGGGAGAAAAATATTGGCCTCAGGGCTTGTGTGCCACTCTTGACTCCTGTGTGCATCATCACTCACTCAGTGGGCCATAGAAAGCCTATTTATTTTTTTGCTTGATTTTGGTTCTAAAATCTACCTGAAAAAATCACTACATCAATCAGTGGGAGAAAAATATTGGCCTCAGGGCTTGTGTGCCACTCCTGACTCCTGTGTGCATCATCACTCACTCAGTGGGCCATAGAAAGCCCATTTTTTTTTTTTTTTTTGCTTTATTTGGGTTCTAAATTCTACCTGAAAAAATCAATAAATCAATCAGTGGGAGATTAATATTGGCCTTTGGGCTTGTGTGTCAGTCCTAAGCGTGCCATCTCTCTCTCTCAGATAGTGGGCCATAGAAAGCCTATTTATTTTTTTATTTTTTTAATGGGTTTATAAATTTTCCCTGGAAAAAAAAAAAAAAAGTGGGAGATTAATATTGGCCTCTGGGCTTGTGTGCCAGTCCTGAGCGTGCCATCTCTCTCACAAATAGTGGGCCATAGAAAGCCTATTTATTTATTTTTTTTTTGTTTTATAAATTCTCCCTTAAAAAAAAAGGGAGATTAATATTGGCCTTTGGGCTTGTGTGCCAGTCCTAAGCGTGCCATCTCTCTCTCTCAGATAGTGGGCCATAGAAAGCCTATTTTTTTTTTTTTTTTTTAATGGGTTTATAAATTTTCCCTGGAAAAAAAAAAAAAAAGTGGGAGATTAATATTGGCCTCTGGGCTTGTGTGCCAGTCCTGAGCGTGCCATCTCTCTCACAAATAGTGGGCCATAGAAAGCCTATTTATTTTTTTTTTTTGGTTTTATAAATTCTCCCTTAAAAAAAAAGGGAGATTAATATTGGCCTTTGGGCTTGTGTGCCAGTCCTAAGCGTGCCATCTCTCTCTGTCTCTCAGATAGTGGGCCATAGAAAGCCTATTTATTATTTTTTTTATTGGGTTTATAAATTTTCCCTGGAACAAAAAAAAAAAGTGGGAGATAAATATTGGCCTCTGGGCTTGTGTGCCACTCCTGACTCCTGTGTGCGTCATCTCTCACTCAGTGGGCCATAGAAAGCCTTTTTTTGTTTTATTTGTTTTCTAAATTCTCCCTGAAAAAATCATTTTATTTTCTTTGGTTTCTAAATTCTTCCTGAAAAAATCATTTTATTCTATTTTTTTTTTTTCCTAAAGTCTCCCTGAAAAAAAAAAAAAAAAACAAATCAGTGGGAGATTAATATTGCCCTTTCTGCTTGTGTGCCAGTCTTGACTCCTGGGTGTGCCATCTCTCTCTCTCTCTCTCCAATTGTGGGCCATAGAAAGCCTATTATTTTTTTAGCTTGATTTGGGTTCCAAAATCTACCTGAAAAAATAACTACATCAATCAGTGGGAGATAAATATTGGCCTCTGGGCTTGTGTGCCACTCCTGACTCCTGTGTGCGTCATCTCTCACTCAGTGGGCCATAGAAAGCCTTTTTTTGTTTTATTTGTTTTCTAAATTCTCCCTGAAAAAATCATTTTATTTTATTTGGTTTCTAAATTCTTCCTGAAAAAATCATTTTATTCTATTTTTTTTTTCCTAAAGTCTCCCTGAAAAAAAAAAAAAAAAAACAAATCAGTGGGAGATTAATATTGCCCTTTCTGCTTGTGTGCCAGTCTTGACTCCTGGGTGTGCCATCTCTCTCTCTCTCTCCAATTGTGGGCCATAGAAAGCCTATTATTTTTTTAGCTTGATTTGGGTTCCAAAATCTACCTGAAAAAATCACTACATCAATCAGTGGGAGATAAATATTGGCCTCTGAGCTTGTGTGCCACTCCTGACTCCTGTGTGCGTCATCTCTCACTCAGTGGGCCATAGAAAGCCTTTTTTTGTTTTATTTCTTTTCTAAATTCTCCCTGAAAAAATCATTTTATTTTCTTTGGTTTCTAAATTCTTCCTGAAAAAATCATTTTATTCTATTTTTTTTTCCTAAAGTCTCCCTGAAAAAAAAAACAAAAAAAAAAAAACAGTGGGAGATTAATATTGCCCTTTCTGCTTGTGTGCCAGTCTTGACTCCTGGGTGTGCCATCTCTCTCTCTCTCTCCAATTGTGGGCCATAGAAAGCCTATTATTTTTTTAGCTTGATTTGGGTTCCAAAATCTACCTGAAAAAATCACTACATCAATCAGTGGGAGATAAATATTGGCCTCTGGGCTTGTGTGCCACTCCTGACTCCTGTGTGCGTCATCTCTCACTCAGTGGGCCATAGAAAGCCTTTTTTTGTTTTATTTGTTTTCTAAATTCTCCCTGAAAAAATCATTTTATTTTCTTTGGTTTCTAAATTCTTCCTGAAAAAATCATTTTATTCTATTTTTTTTTTTCCTAAAGTCTCCCTTAAAAAAAAAAAAAACAAATCAGTGGGAGATTAATATTGCCCTTTCTGCTTGTGTGCCAGTCTTGACTCCTGGGTGTGCCATCTCTCTCTCTCTCTCCAATTGTGGGCCATAGAAAGCCTATTATTTTTTTAGCTTGATTTGGGTTCCAAAATCTACCTGAAAAAATCACTACATCAATCAGTGGGAGATAAATATTGGCCTCTGGGCTTGTGTGCCACTCCTGACTCCTGTGTGCGTCATCTCTCACTCAGTGGGCCATAGAAAGCCTTTTTTTGTTTTATTTGTTTTCTAAATTCTCCCTGAAAAAATCATTTTATTTTATTTGGTTTCTAAATTCTTCCTGAAAAAATCATTTTATTCTATTTTTTTTTCCTAAAGTCTCCCTGAAAAAAAAAACAAAAAAAAAAAACAGTGGGAGATTAATATTGCCCTTTCTGCTTGTGTGCCAGTCTTGACTCCTGGGTGTGCCATCTCTCTCTCTCTCCAATTGTGGGCCATAGAAAGCCTATTATTTTTTTTAGCTTGATTTGGGTTCCAAAATCTACCTGAAAAAATCACTACATTAATCAGTGGGAGATAAATATTGGCCTCTGGGCTTGTGTGCCACTCCTGACTCCTGTGTGCGTCATCTCTCACTCAGTGGGCCATAGAAAGCCTTTTTTTGTTTTATTTGTTTTCTAAATTCTCCCTGAAAAAATCATTTTATTTTATTTGGTTTCTAAATTCTTCCTGAAAAAATCATTTTATTCTATTATTTTTTTTTCCTAAAGTCTCCCTTAAAAAAAAAAAAAATCAAATCAGTGGGAGATTAATATTTACATTTGTGCTTCAGTGACAGTCCTGCGTGTGTGGCATCTCTCTCATTTGTTGCCACCAACAACAGAGTGTGTAACATTGTGCCTGATTTTCGTTGTGGTCTCACTCACCTGTAAAGGGGTAGCTAAATCATACTGAAGTTATAGCTCACCGTGTAATTTGTGTGACAGCAACAAATACCGTTAGTTTGTTTACGTTTTTAAAACAATGAGGAAGTATGGTGGAAGAGGTCGTGGCCGGGGGCGTTCATTGTCAGCTTGTAATGAGGGTAGTGGTAGTGGTGGAGCATCAGCTGGTCGTGGGAAAAAAAATATTGCACCTAAGTCTGGAGCTGTGGAGCCAGGTTCGTTGTCTGGCTACACAAGGCCTCGAACGCTCCCTTTTCTGGGAGTAGGAAAACCGCTTTTAAAGCCGGAGCAGCAAGAGCAAATTTTGGCTTATCTTGCTGACTCAGCCTCTAGCTCTTTTGCCTCCTCTCGTGAAACTGGTAAATGTCAAAGCAGCGCGTCGTTAGTGGATGTTCACGGTCAGGGACAAGTCGCTTCCTTGTCCTCTTCAGCAAAAACAACAACAGAGAAGAATGCAGCAGGCGACACAACGGGTTACTCCATGGAGCTCTTTACACATACCGTCCCTGGCTTAGAAAGTGAAGCAGTTAACAGTCCATGCCCATTACAAGTTGAATCTGACATGGAGTGCACTGATGCACAGCCACAGCCAGACTACTATGCTGGTCCTTTGACTCAGACCACAACATTGCCCTCGCAGGGTGCTGATCAAGAATCAGACCCTGATGAGACTATGTTGCCCCATCACGAACGCTATACCACCGACCGACACGGTGACACAGACGAAGTTGCACACGAGCTACAAGAAGAGGTAATAGATGACCCAGTTCTTGACCCCGATTGGCAGCCATTGGGGGAACAGGGTGCAGGCGGCAGCAGTTCTGAAGCGGAGGAGGAGGGGCCGCAGCAGGCATCAACATCGCAACAGGTTCCATCTGCCGGGCCCGTATCTTGCCCAAAACGCGTGGCAAAGCCAAAACCTGTTGGAGGACAGCGTGGCCATCCGGTTAAAGCTCAGTCTGCAATGCCTGAAAAGGTATCCGATGCTAGAAAGAGTGCAGTCTGGCATTTTTTTAAACAACATCCAATTGATCAGCGCAAAGTCATCTGTCAAAAATGTTCAACTACCTTAAGCAGAGGACAGAATCTGAAAAGTCTCAATACAAGTTGCATGCATAGACATTTAACCACCATGCATTTGCAAGCCTGGACTAACTACCAAACGTCCCTTAAGGTTGTAGCACCCTCGGCCAATGAAGCTAGTCAGCAACGCAACATCCCTTCCGGCAGTGTAGGGCCACCATTTTCCGCACCACCTGCAGTATCTGTGCAGGTTTCTTTGCCAGGCCAAAGCAGTCAGGGTCAGGGAATCACCATTTTCGTAGTAGGAAACACTGCATCTAGGGCACCGGTGGCAACAATACCATCTCCCACCGTCTCTCAGTCTGCCATGTCCACCGGCACCTCCGCTAGTTCCACGATCTCCAGCTCTCCAGTCCAGCTCACCCTACATGAGACTATGGTTAGAAAAAGGAAGTATTTAGCCTCGCATCCGCGTACACAGGGTTTGAACGCACACATAGCTAGACTAATCTCGTTAGAGATGATGCCCTACCGGTTAGTTGAAAGCGAAGCTTTCAAAGCCCTGATGGACTACGCTGTACCACGCTACGAGCTACCCAGTCGACACTTTTTTTCCAGAAAAGCCATCCCAGCCCTCCACCAGCATGTTAAAGAGCGCATCGTCCATGCACTCAGGCAATCTGTGAGCACAAAGGTGCACCTGACAACAGATGCATGGACCAGTAGGCATGGCCAGGGACGTTACGTGTCCATCACGGCACACTGGGTAAATGTGGTGGATGCAGGGTCCACAGGGGACAGCAAGTTTGGGACAGTTCTGCCTAGCACACGGTCTAGGAAACAATTGGCTGTAGCCGTTCGCACCCCCTCCTCCACCTCTTCGTCCTCCTGCAGAAGCGAGAGCTCGTCCACAGACCGCAGTCGCACAACCACTCCATCCGCAGCTGCCACTGTTGCACACCAGGTCTCCCATTATGGGGCAGCTACTGGCAAATGTCAGCAGGCTGTATTGGCTATGAAGTGTTTGGGCGACAACAGACACACCGCGGAAGTTCTGTCCGAGTTCTTGCAGAAAGAAACGCCGTCGTGGCTGGGCACTGTAGATCTTGAGGCAGGCAAGGTAGTGAGTGATAACGGAAGGAATTTCATGGCTGCCATCTCCCTTTCCCAACTGAAACACATTCCTTGCCTGGCTCACACCTTAAACCTGGTGGTGCAGTGCTTCCTGAAAAGTTATCCGGGGTTATGCGATCTGCTCCTCAAAGTGCGTGGACTTTGCTCACATATCCGCCGTTCGCCCGTACACTCCAGCCGTATGCAGACCTATCAGCGTTCTTTGAACCTTCCCCAGCATCGCCTAATCATAGACGTTGCAACAAGGTGGAACTCAACACTGCACATGCTTCAGAGACTGTGTGAACAGAGGCGGGCTGTTATGTTTTTGTGGGAGGATACACATACACGGGCAGGCAGTAGGATGGCAGACATGGAGTTGTCAGGTGTGCAGTGGTCGAAGATTCAAGACATGTGCCAAGTCCTTCAGTGTTTTGAGGAATGCACACGGCTGGTTAGTGCAGACAACGCCATAATAAGCATGAGCATCCCCCTAATGCGTCTGCTGATGCAAAGTTTGACGCACATAAAGGATCAGGCATCTGCAGCTGAGGAAGAGGAAAGCCTTGATGACAGTCAGCCATTGTCTGGCCAGGGCAGTGTACAGGACGAGGTAGCGGGCGAAGAGGAGGAGGAGGACGAGGAGGATGATGGGGATGATTATATTTTTAATGAGGAAGCTTTTCCGGGGCCACTGGAAATTGGTGGCGCGGCAAGGCCGGGTTCTGGTTTTTTGAGGGACACAAGTGACGTGGATTTGCCTGAAACTGCCCCTCAACCAAGCACAACCGCAGATTTGAGAACTGGAACTTTGGCCCACATGGCGGATTATGCCTTACGTATCCTCAAAAGGAACACACGCATAACTAAAATGATGAATGATGACGATTACTGGTTGGCCTGCCTCCTTGATCCTCGCTATAAAGGCAAATTGCAAAATATAATGCCACATGAGAACTTGGAACTAATATTAGCAACCAAACAATCAACTCTTGTTGACCGTTTGCTTCTGGCATTCCCTGCACACAGCGCCCGTGATCGTTCTCACACGAGCTGCAGGGGCCAGCAGACCAGAGGAGTTAGAGGGGCAGAAATCAGAAGTGGCGTTGGCCAGAGGGGTTTTCTGACCAGGTTGTGGAGTGATTTTGCTATGACCGCAGACAGGACAGGTACTGCAGCATCAATTCAAAGTGACAGGAGACAACATTTGTCCAGTATGGTTACAAACTATTTTTCATCCCTTATCGATGTTCTCCCTCAGCCGTCATTCCCATTTGATTACTGGGCATCAAAATTAGACACCTGGCTAGAATTGGCAGAATATGCATTGCAGGAGCTTGCTTGCCCGGCAGCTAGTGTCCTATCAGAAAGAGTATTCAGTGCTGCAGGTTCAATACTAACAGAAAAAAGGACTCGTCTGGCTACCCAAAATGTAGATGATCTAACCTTCATTAAAATGAACCACAACTGGATTTCGAAATCTTTTGCCCCACCTTGCCCGGCTGACACCTAGCTTTCCTATGAAAAGGTCTTGCCTGTGGACTATTCTGAATGCCTTTTCCAATCTCGTAATTTTCTGCACCTGACTGTCCAGCATACGACATGTTTACACCTCACTAAATGGCCAAACTCCCCACACGGGGCCGTGGTATCGACACTTGGCGACAGCACCCGTGAGAGTGCAGTTTGTCTGAAGAGGTGGGTGAGCCCGCTTTTGGTCGATGGCACTGCCACTGGGTCCCTCCTAGTACAATAAAGTGTCTCTGGCGGTGGTGGTGCGCACCCAACGTCAGACACACCGTTGTAATATGAGGGGCCCTGGGCCTGTACCGCCGGCCACAAGACAGTTTCCCCCCACCCCAGCTCAAACAGTGCTCTACCACTTGCAAAATTATCTCACAGCTCCACCAATGTTTAGTCTATGCGCTGACATCCTTCAATGCCTGCCACTGTCAATACCATTGTATTGACATTTTTGTTATGTTAGGCCTTCGATGCCTGTCTGTGGTCACTCCTTCCACTAGGCCTCCACTGACCACACCACTGCTGCCCGTGTACCCCTGTAACCAATTTAAAATTGCCTACAGCCATGTGTTATTATTTTAGGCCTTCGATGCCTGTCTGCGGTCACTCCTTCCACTAGGCCTCCACTGACCACACCACTGCTGCCCGTGTACCCCTGGAACCAATTTAAAATTGCCTACAGCCATGTGTTATTATTTTAGGCCTTCGATGCCTGTCTGCGGTCACTCCTTCCACTAGGCCTCCACTGACCACACCACTGCTGCCCGTGTACCCCTGGAACCAATTTAAAATTGCCTACAGCCATGTGTTATTATTTTAGGCCTTCGATGCCTGTCTGCGGTCACTCCTTCCACTAGGCCTCCACTGACCACACCACTGCTGCCCGTGTACCCCTGGAACCAATTTAAAATTGGCTACAGCCATGTGTTATTATTTTAGGCCTTCGATGCCTGTCTGCGGTCACTCCTTCCACTAGGCCTCCACTGACCACACCACTGCTGCCCGTGTACCCCTGTAACCAATTTAAAATTGCCTACAGCCATGTGTTATTATTTTAGGCCTTCGATGCCTGTCTGCGGTGACTCCTTCCACTAGGCCTCCACTGACCAGACCACTGCTGCCCGTGTACCCCTGGAACCAATTTAAAATTGCCTACAGCCATGTGTTATTATTTTAGGCCTTCGATGCCTGTCTGCGGTCACTCCTTCCACTAGGCCTCCACTGACCACACCACTGCTGCCCGTGTACCCCTGGAACCAATTTAAAATTGGCTACAGCCATGTGTTATTATTTTAGGCCTTCGATGCCTGTCTGCGGTCACTCCTTCCACTAGGCCTCCACTGACCACACCACTGCTGCCCGTGTACCCCTGGAACCAACATCAGAAAATATAAAAATAAGTATTTTGCTTATAAAAAAGAAAATACTGGAGAGATATCAAATCCAGACATTTTAACATTAAAAACAAACACATACAACAAAAATCTGGTACAGTACTAAAAATGGCCACCAGCTACAATAACTTTCTCCTGCAAGTAGTTAACTGAAAGGTTTTTTCAATTTTAAACACAGATATGGCATCCACCGAGTGTTGTCCTGTCGCGTCGTCTTTATATTATTGCCAAGAAGATGCAAAACAATGAAAATAATAAAATCATTATTTACCAAAAAAATAGAGTAAGTCAAAACCACATTGCAAATAAACATTCATTACAAATAAAGAAGCAGGGCGCGTCCGAGGGTGAGTATATACCTAATAAGAATATAATCACCCTCGGACGCGCCCTGCTTCTTTCCGACAGCCTTCCTTCCTAAGAATCAGCCCTTCCGTGGTGTAGAGAGAGGGTTTGTTACACTCCAAGGTGTTCCCCAGGTTGCCTTTCCTGAGCTTCGATCTTCCGGCTCTCGTTTAACTCCATATCAGCATGGGTTTATGAGAAATCGCTCCTGTCAAACCAATCTAATCAGTTTTTATGAAGAGGTAAGCTATAGGCTGGACCACGGTGAGTCATTGGACGTGGTATATCTCGATTTTTCCAAAGCGTTTGATACCGTGCCGCACAAGAGGTTGGTACACAAAATGAGAATGCTTGGTCTGGGGGAAAATGTGTGTAAATGGGTTAGTAACTGGCTTAGTGATAGAAAGCAGAGGGTGGTTATAAATGGTATAGTCTCTAACTGGGTCGCTGTGACCAGTGGGGTACCGCAGGGGTCAGTATTGGGACCTGTTCTCTTCAACATATTCATTAATGATCTGGTAGAAGGTTTACACAGTAAAATATCGATATTTGCAGATGATACAAAACTATGTAAAGCAGTTAATACAAGAGAAGATAGTATTCTGCTACAGATGGATCTGGATAAGTTGGAAACTTGGGCTGAAAGGTGGCAGATGAGGTTTAACAATGATAAATGTAAGGTTATACACATGGGAAGAGGGAATCAATATCACCATTACACACTGAACGGGAAACCACTGGGTAAATCTGACAGGGAGAAGGACTTGGGGATCCTAGTTAATGATAAACTTACCTGGAGCAGCCAGTGCCAGGCAGCAGCTGCCAAGGCAAACAGGATCATGGGGTGCATTAAAAGAGGTCTGGATACACATGATGAGAGCATTATACTGCCTCTGTACAAATCCCTAGTTAGACCGCACATGGAGTACTGTGTCCAGTTTTGGGCACCGGTGCTCAGGAAGGATATAATGGAACTAGAGAGAGTACAAAGGAGGGCAACAAAATTAATAAAGGGGATGGGAGAACTACAATACCCAGATAGATTAGCGAAATTAGGATTATTTAGTCTAGAAAAAAGACGACTGAGGGGCGATGTAATAACCATGTATAAGTATATAAGGGGACAATACAAATATCTCGCTGAGGATCTGTTTATACCAAGGAAGGTGACGGGCACAAGGGGGCATTCTTTGCGTCTGGAGAAGAGAAGGTTTTTCCACCAACATAGAAGAGGATTCTTTACTGTTAGGGCAGTGAGAATCTGGAATTGCTTGCCTGAGGAGGTGGTGATGGCGAACTCAGTCGAGGGGTTCAAGAGAGGCCTGGATGTCTTCCTGGAGCAGAACAATATTGTATCATACAATTATTAGGTTCTGTAGAAGGACGTAGATCTGGGTATTTATTATGATGGAATATAGGCTGAACTGGATGGACAAATGTCTTTTTTCGGCCTTACTAACTATGTTACTATGTTACTATGTTACTATGTTTAGTAGTTGTTGGAAACTACGCTGCATTAGGCCTACAAATTGGGTATGGGGTGTAGAGAGATGGTGTGTTACACTCCAAGGTGTTCCCCAGGTTTCCTCTCCATTGCTTCGATCTTCCGGCTCTCGTTTAGTAGTTGTTGGAAACTACGCTGCATTAGGCCTACAAATTGGGTATGGGGTGTAGAGAGATGGTGTGTTACACTCCAAGGTGTTCCCCAGGTTTCCTCTCCATTGCTTCGATCTTCCGGCTCTCGTTTAGTAGTTGTTGGAAACTACGCTGCATTGGGCCTACAAATTGGGTAGGGGGTGTAGAGAGATGGTGTGTTCCACTTCAAGGTGTTCTCCAGGTTGCCTTTCCTGAGCTTCGATCTTCCGGCTCTCGTTTAGTAGTTGTTGGAAACTACGCTGCATTAGGCCTACAAATTGGGTATGGGGTGTAGAGAGATGGTGTGTTCCACTCCAAGGTGTTCCCCAGGTTTCCTCGCCAATGCTTCGATCATCATGCTCTCGTTTAGTAGTTGTTGGAAACTACGCTGCATTAGGCCTACAAATTGGGTATGGGGTGTAGAGAGATGGTGTGTTACACTCCAAGGTGTTCCCCAGGTTTCCTCTCCATTGCTTCGATCTTCCGGCTCTCGTTTAGTAGTTGTTGGAAACTACGCTGCATTAGGCCTACAAATTGGGTATGGGGTGTAGAGAGATGGTGTGTTACACTCCAAGGTGTTCCCCAGGTTTCCTCTCCATTGCTTCGATCTTCCGGCTCTCGTTTAGTAGTTGTTGGAAACTACGCTGCATTAGGCCTACAAATTGGGTATGGGGTGTAGAGAGATGGTGTGTTACACTCCAAGGTGTTCCCCAGGTTTCCTCTCCATTGCTTCGATCTTCCGGCTCTCGTTTAGTAGTTGTTGGAAACTACGCTGCATTAGGCCTACAAATTGGGTATGGGGTGTAGAGAGATGGTGTGTTACACTCCAAGGTGTTCCCCAGGTTTCCTCTCCATTGCTTCGATCTTCCGGCTCTCGTTTAGTAGTTGTTGGAAACTACGCTGCATTAGGCCTACAAATTGGGTATGGGATGTAGAGAGATGGTGTGTTACACTCCAAGGTGTTCCCCAGGTTTCCTCTCCATTGCTTCGATCTTCATGCTTTCGTTTAGTAGTTGTTGGAAACTACGCTGCATTAGGCCTACAAATTGGGTATGGGGTGTAGAGAGATGGTGTGTTACACTCCAAGGTGTTCCCCAGGTTTCCTCTCCATTGCTTCGATCTTCCGGCTCTCGTTTAGTAGTTGTTGGAAACTACGCTGCATTAGGCCTACAAATTGGGTATGGCGTGTAGAGAGATGGTGTGTTACACTCCAAGGTGTTCCCCAGGTTTCCTCTCCATTGCTTCGATCTTCCGGCTCTCGTTTAGTAGTTGTTGGAAACTACGCTGCATTAGGCCTACAAATTGGGTATGGGGTGTAGAGAGATGGTGTGTTCCACTGTAGAGAGATGGTGTGTTCCACTCCAAGGTGTTCCCCAGGTTTCCTCGCCAATGCTTCGATCATCATGCTCTCGTTTAGTAGTTGTTGGAAACTACGCTGCATTAGACCTACAAATTGGGTATGGGGTGTAGAGAGATGGTGTGTTCCACTCCAAGGTGTTCTCCAGGTTGCCTTTCCTGAACTTCTATCTTCAGGCTCTCATTAAATTGTGGTTAAACGGAACAACTGCATTTGGCGTACTAGTTGGTTTGGGGCCTACTATCGGTGTCTGCCGCTCCTTGCTGTTCTCCTGGTTTCCTGTCCTGAAATTCCATTTTCAGGCGCTCATTAAGTAGTTGTTAATGTTAGACTGCATTTGGCCTACTAGTTGGGTTGGGGCCTACTATCGGTGTCTGCCACTCCTTGCTGTTCTCCTCCACTGAACAAAGCTGTGCCGCCTGTTTACTACTGTTGCCAATTTTGAACTGCATTTCGACTACTTACTGATTTGGGCCTACTCTCTGTGTCAGCCTCTCATTCCAGTTGTCCTCCACTGCAATGCCCCCTGATTAGTCCTGTGTTACCAATTTTGAACTGCATTTAGCCCACTTTATTCTTTGGGCCTATATCTGTGTTTCCTCCTCATCCTGCCCATTGCCCAGCCAGTGATAGATGAGTCTGCTGGTACATTGACCCATAACGCAACATTTCCCGTGCACGCTACACTGCAAGATTGTGACCCTGCTGAAAGTCAGGTCCCCCTTCCCGCATACCATACCACCTTACACGGGGACAAACAGGAAGGTGCAGATGAAAGTGCAGGTTCCTTCATCAGGTGGGGGGAGGAATACTAGTTGGCGACGTCACTGGCACAGGGCCTCTCATGGTACGCAAAAGTGTTGCTGCCGGTGGGAGGCGCCCCCGCCGTGCAAACACACCGCTGTACTTTGAGGGGCCCTGTGCCAGTGCCAATGCCAACGAGTGGGCCCCCCCTGCTTGCTCAGGTTCACAGCACTTGCAAACTTGAAATACTTACCTCTCCCTGCTCCACTGCCGTGACGTGGTCCAGATTTCCTGGGCCCACTAATTACTTGAACCAGCCCTACCCACCACAACTTTAGCCAAATGACCCCCAATTTCAAATGCCTTCCAATTATTATAAGGTAAATTACGCTTGACAAGCTTCATTAAGAAGAATGGATGGTTTTGACATTAAAATGGGCACGCTAGGTGTTTTCCTGGCCCCCACTCACTGCCGACTATGCTGCCCCATTGACTTGCATTGGGTTTCGTGTTTCGGTCGATCCCGACTTTACGTCATAATCGGCCGATTTCACTCGACCCGACTTTTGAGATAGTCGGGTTTCGCAAAACCCGGCTCGACTCTAAAAAGGTCAAGGTCGCTCAACTTTAGCAAGGACTCCTGCTCAAACACACATTTCTCCAACTTAGCGTAGAGGAAGTTTGCCCGTAAGAGGTTGAAGACTTTGCAAACATCTCTCTGGTGAGAGTCAATATCTGGAGAGTAGATGAGTATATCATCCAGATAGATTATGACCGAAGTGGAGAGCATATCCCTGAAGATATCATTTACAAAGTCTTGGAAGACGGCTGGGGCACTACAGAGGCCGAAGGGCATCACCAGATATTCATAGTGCCGATCCCTGGTGTTAAATGCCATCTTCCATTCGTCCCCCTCACGGATGCAAATCAGGTTGTAAGCAGCCCGCAGATCTAATTTGGTGAATACCATTGCTCCCCATAGCCTATTGAAGAGCTCAGAAATCAGGAGAAAAGGGTACTTATTTTTAACGGTGATGGCGTTAAGACCCCTGAAATCTATGCATGGATGAAGTTCTCCATTCTTCTTCTGCACGAAAAACAACCCTGCCCCTGCAGGTGACACTGACTTCCTAATGAACCCTCTAGCCAAATTCTCCTGAATATATTGAGTCATAGCCTCCGTCTCCGGGAGGGAGAGAGGATAAACCTGACCCAGGGGAGGCTCTGCTCCAGGCATGAGATCGGACAGTCATAAGGACAGTGAGGCAGAAGGGTCTCCGCAGCCTTCTTGGAGAACACGTCCAAATAGGACCAATAACACTTAGGGAGAGAAGTAAGATCTGCGGGTACCTCTGTATTGGCAACCTGAATCCACTCCTCATACATCTGCCCTTACAAGATACACTCCAACCAAAAATTCTCCCTGAGGACCACTCTATATGAGGAGAGTGGAAATGTAACCACGGTATCCCTGGTAGTATCTCATCTATTCCCTTGGGAATGACAAGCAGGGAGATAATCTCCTGATAGGAAGGAGACATAGATAACGTGAAAGGGATGGTCTGATGTGTAATTTGTGTGAGCAGTGTTGACCAATTTACCACTCGAACAGTCACTGGCCTGGCGAGCATCACCAGGGGTATAGCGTGGCGTTGGGCGAAGGCAGAGGACACAAAATTCCCCTCCGCCCCAGAGTCCACACAGACCTTGACTGTAAGAGTGGAAGAGCCTAAAGTGATTGTCCCCTTAAAGGACAGCTTGGCGGAAAATACCGCTGTGTCTAGTGAACCTCCTCCTATGGTTACTAGACGCGATCGTTTCCTGACTACTGAGGACATTTATTGGCATAATGTCCCATCTGCTGGCAGTTATTACAGACCACAGGTACTCGAGCGGCCCGGGACTTAGGTCCCGCTCAAGAAACCTCCATGGTCACATGGGAGTCGGACGCCTGAATAGGAGATTCCAGAGGACTGGCAAAGGTAGGAACCTGCCTACACTGGGTCCACTCCAAACTCCGCTCGCAAAAACGGTGGTTGATGAGGGGAAATATAGCTATGAGGTCCTTCAGTGTGGCGGGAATCTCCCTGGTGGCCAAGGCATCCCTTACATGGTCAGCCAGTCCCTTCCAGTACACAGGAATAAGGGCTTTATCCAGCCACTTAAGCTCTGATGCCAAAGTCCAGAAGTGGATGGCAAATTGGCTGACTATGGGCGAACCCTGTGTTAATGCCAGCAGTTGGAGCGCTGTATCATAGGTAACACGAGGTCCCAAAAAGACCTGTCTCAGAGAGTCCAGGAAGCGATGAGCACTCTGTACCACATGATCATCACGCTCCCACAGCGGCGTTGCCCACTCCACTGCCCTGCCCAACAGAAGGGATATGATAAATCCCACTTTAGCCCGTTCCGTAGGAATAAATGCAGCCAGAAGCTCTAGATGTATGGTGCACCGGCTCACGAATCCCCGACAGAGCTTACTGTCACCAGCAAACTTGTCTAGAAGTGGGAGACGGGAAAAGGTCAGAGCAGGGGTGGCAGAGGACAAACTGGCTGCAGCTACGCTAGCAGCCTGTACAGCTTCTGCGGTGACATCGACAGTCGAGGTTGGGCGCTCAAGAGCCCCCAACCTACCCTCTAGCTGCAGGATGTACCGCTAGAGACGCTGATCATCTGCCATTTACTAGCCAGACCCTGGCACTAGTATTATGTTAGGGTTGGCAGAACGCACCGAGTATATATATGCGGCCATGCAAACCTTTTATAGCTGTAGCAGACAAGGACCTTCCTGTTATGAAAGGCAATTCAGAATCACAATGGACATGGAGGTCAGAGCACATACAGTGAACTGACAATAACCCAAAATAATAGAACGAGCTCTGAGACGTGGGAACTCTGCAGACCGCAATCCCTAAGCCTATCAAACCACACTAAAGGTAGCCGTGGAGCGCTCCTGACCAGAACCTAGGCGCCTCGTCACAGCCTGAGAAACTAGCTAATCCTGAAGATAGAAAAATAAGCCTACCTTGCCTCAGAGAAATTCCCCAAAGGAAAAGGCAGCCCCCCACATATAATGACTGTGAGTAAGATGAAAACACAAACATAGAGATGAAACAGATTTAGCAAAGTGAGGCCCGACTAGCTGAACAGAACGAGGATAGGGAAGATAACTTTGCGGTCAGCACAAAAACCTATAAAAAACCACGCAGAGGGGACAAAAAGACCCTCCGCACCGACTAACGGTACGGAGGTGGTCCCTCTGTGTCTCAGAGCTTCCAGCAGGCGAGAAAAACCAATAAAGCAAGCTGGACAGAAAAATAGCAACAAAATAACATAAGCAAAACTTAGCTTTGCAGAGCAGCAGGCCACAGGAATGATCCAGGGAAAAAACAAGTCCCACACTGAAACATTGACAGGAAGCATAGATCAAAGCATCAGGTGGAGTTAAGTAGAGCAGAAGCTAACGAGCTCACCAGATCACCTGAGGAAGGAAACTCAGAAGCTGCAGTACCACTTTCCTCCACAAACGGAAGATCCCAGAGAGAATCAGCCGAAGTACCACTTGTGACCACAGGAGTGAACTCTGCCACAGAATTCACAACAGTACCTTCCCCCTTGAGGAGGGGTCACCGAACCCTCACCAGAGCCCGCAGGCCGACCAGGATGAGCCACATGAAAGGCACGAACAAGATCGGGAGCATGGACATCAGAGGCAAAAACCCAGGAATTATCCTCCTGAGCATAACCCTTCCATTTAACCAGATACTGGAGTTTCCGTCTTGAAACACGAGAATCCAAAATCTTCTCCACAATATACTCCAATTCCCCCTCCACCAAAACCGGGGCAGGAGGCTCAACAGATGGAACCATAGGTGCCACGTATCTCCGCAACAATGACCTATGGAATACGTTATGTATGGAAAAAGAATCTGGAAGGGTCAGACGAAAAGACACAGGATTAAGAACCTCAGAAATCCTATACGGACCAATAAAACGAGGTTTAAACTTAGGAGAGGAAACCTTCATAGGAATATGACGAGAAGACAACCAAACCAGATCCCCAACACGAAGTCGGGGACCCACACGGCGTCTGCGATTAGCGAAAAGTTGAGCCTTCTCCTGGGACAAGGTCAAATTGTCCACTACCTGAGTCCAAATCTGCTGCAACCTGTCCACCACAGTATCCACACCAGGACAGTCCGAAGACTCAACCTGTCCAGAAGAGAAACGAGGATGGAACCCAGAATTGCAGAAAAACGGTGAAACCAAGGTAGCCGAGCTGGCCCGATTATTAAGGGCGAACTCAGCCAAAGGCAAAAAGGACACCCAGTCATCCTGATCAGCAGAAACAAAGCACCTCAGATATGTTTCCAAGGTCTGATTGGTTCGCTCGGTCTGGCCATTAGTCTGATGATGGAAAGCCGAGGGAAAAGACAAGTCAATGCCCATCCTACCACAAAAGGCTCGCCAAAACCTCGAAACAAACTGGGAACCTCTGTCAGAAACAATATTCTCTGGAATGCCATGCAAACGAACCACATGCTGGAAGAACAAAGGCACCAAATCAGAGGAGGAAGGCAATTTAGACAAGGGTACCAGATGGACCATCTTAGAAAAGCGATCACAGACCACCCAAACGACTGACATCTTTTGAGAAATGGGAAGGTCAGAAATAAAATCCATAGAGATATGTGTCCAAGGCCTCTTCGGGACCGGCAAGGGCAAAAGCAACCCACTGGCACGAGAACAGCAGGGCTTAGCCCGAGCACAAATCCCACAGGACTGCACAAAAGCACGCACATCCCGCGACAGAGAGGGCCACCAAAAGGATCTAGCCACCAACTCTCTGGTACCAAAGATTCCAGGATGACCAGCCAACACCGAACAATGAAGTTCAGAGATAACTCTATTCGTCCACCTATCAGGGACAAACAGATTCTCCGCTGGGCAACGATCAGGTTTATTAGCCTGAAATTTTTGCAGCACCCGCCGCAAATCAGGGGAGATGGCAGACACAATTACTCCTTCCCTGAGGATACCCGCCGGCTCAGATAAACCCGGAGAGTCGGGTACAAAACTCCTAGACAGAGCATCCGCCTTCACATTTTTAGAGCCCGGAAGGTACGAAATCACAAAGTCAAAACGGGCAAAAAACAACGACCAACGAGCTTGTCTAGGATTCAAGCGCTTGGCAGACTCGAGATAAGTCAAGTTCTTATGATCAGTCAATACCACCACGCGATGCTTAGCTCCTTCAAGCCAATGACGCCACTCCTCGAATGCCCACTTCATGGCCAGCAACTCTCGGTTGCCCACATCATAATTACGCTCAGCCGGCGAAAACTTCCTGGAAAAGAAAGCGCATGGTTTCATCACTGAACAACCAGAACCTCTCTGCGAAAAAACAGCCCCTGCTCCAATCTCAGAAGCATCAACCTCGACCTGGAACGGAAGAGAAACATCTGGTTGACACAACACAGGGGCAGAAGAAAAACGACACTTCAACTCTTGAAAAGCTTCCACAGCAGCAGAAGACCAATTTACCACATCAGCACCCTTCTTGGTCAAATCGGTCAATGGTTTAGCAATACTAGAAAAATTGCAGATGAAGCGACGATAAAAATTAGCAAAGCCCAGGAACTTTTGCAGACTTTTCAGAGATGTCGGCTGAGTCCAATCATGGATGGCTTGGACCTTAACAGGATCCATCTCGATAGTAGAAGGGGAAAAGATGAACCCCAAAAATGAAACCTTCTGCACACCAAAGAGACACTTTGATCCCTTCACAAACAAAGAATTAGCACGCAGGACCTGAAAAACCGTTCTGACCTGCTTCACATGAGACTCCCAATCATTCGAGAAGATCAAAATGTCATCCAAGTACACAATCAGGAATTTATCCAGGTACTCTCGGAAGATGTCATGCATAAAGGACTGAAACACCGATGGAGCATTGGCAAGTCCGAACGGCATCACGAGATACTCAAAATGACCCTCGGGCGTATTAAATGCAGTTTTCCATTCATCACCTTGCTTAATTCGCACCAGATTATACGCACCACGAAGATCTATCTTTGTGAACCAACTAGCCCCCTTAATCCGAGCAAACAGATCAGATAACAATGGCAAGGGGTACTGAAATTTAACCGTGATCTTATTAAGAAGGCGGTAATCTATACAAGGTCTCAGCGAACCATCCTTCTTGGCTACAAAAAAGAACCCTGCTCCCAATGGCGACGACGACGGGCGAATATGCCCCTTCTCCAGGGATTCCTTCACATAACTGCGCATAGCGGTGTGCTCAGGCACGGACAAATTAAACAATCGACCTTTTGGGAATTTACTACCAGGAATCAAATTGATAGCACAATCACAATCCCTATGCGGAGGTAGGGTATTGGACTTGGGCTCATCAAATACATCCCGGTAATCAGACAAGAACTCTGGGACCTCAGAAGGAGTGGATGACGAAATTGACAGAAATGGAACATCACCATGTACCCCCTGACAACCCCAGCTGGACACCGACATGGATTTCCAATCTAATACTGGATTATGGGCTTGTAGCCATGGCAACCCCAACACGACCACATCATGCAGATTATGCAACACCAGAAAGCGAATAACCTCCTGATGTGCAGGAGCCATGCACATGGTCAGCTGGGTCCAGTATTGAGGCTTATTCTTGGCCAAAGGCGTAGCATCAATTCCTCTCAATGGTATAGGACACTGCAAGGGCTCCAAGAAAAACCCACAATGCTTAGCATATTCCAAGTCCATCAAATTCAGGGCAGCACCTGAATCCACAAATGCCATGACAGAATATGATGACAAAGAGCAGATCAAGGTAACGGACAGAAGAAATTTTGACTGTACAGTACCAATGGTGGCAGACCTAGCGAACCGCTTAGTGCGCTTAGGACAATCAGAGATAGCATGAGTGGAATCACCACAGTAGAAACACAGACCATTCAGACGTCTATGTTCTTGCCGTTCAACTCTGGTCAAGGTCCTATCACACTGCATAGGCTCAGGTTTAAGCTCAGGTAATACCGCCAAATGGTGCACAGGTTTACGCTCACGCAAGCGTCGACCGATCTGAATGGCCAAAGACATAGACTTATTCAGACCAGCAGGCATAGGAAATCCCACCATGACATCCTTAAGGGCTTCAGAGAGACCCTTTCTGAATATTGCTGCCAGTGCAGATTCATTCCATTGAGTGAGCACTGACCACTTTCTAAATTTCTGACAATATACAGTGGGGCAAAAAAGTATTTAGTCAGTCAGCAATAGTGCAAGTTCCACCACTTAAAAAGATGAGAGGCGTCTGTAATTTACATCATAGGTAGACCTCAACTATGGGAGACATACTGAGAAAAAAAAATCCAGAAAATCACATTGTCTGTTTTTTTAACATTTTATTTGCATATTATGGTGGAAAATAAGTATTTGGTCAGAAACAAAATTTCATCTCAATACTTTGTAATATATCCTTTGTTGGCAATGACAAAGGTCAAACGTTTTCTGTAAGTCTTCACAAGGTTGCCACACACTGTTGTTGGTATGTTGGCCCATTCCTCCATGCAGATCTCTTCTAGAGCAGTGATGTTTTTGGCTTTTCGCTTGGCAACACGGACTTTCAACTCCCTCCAAAGGTTTTCTATAGGGTTGAGATCTGGAGACTGGCTAGGCCACTCCAGGACCTTGAAATGCTTCTTACGAAGCCACTCCTTCGTTGCCCTGGCGGTGTGCTTTGGATCATTGTCATGTTGAAAGACCCAGCCACGTTTCATCTTCAATGCCCTTGCTGATGGAAGGAGGTTTGCACTCAAAATCTCACGATACATGGCCCCATTCATTCTTTCATGTACCCGGATCAGTCGTCCTAGCCCCTTTGCAGAGAAACAGCCCCAAAGCATGATGTTTCCACCACCATGCTTTACAGTAGGTATGGTGTTTGATGGATGCAACTCAGTATTTTTTTTCCTACAAACACGACAAGTTGTGTTTCTACCAAACAGTTCCAGTTTGGTTTCATCAGACCATAGGACATTCTCCCAAAACTCCTCTGGATCATCCAAATGCTCTCTAGCAAACTTCAGACGGGCCCGGACATGTACTGGCTTAAGCAGTGGGACACGTCTGGCACTGCAGGATCTGAGTCCATGGTGGCGTAGTGTGTTACTTATGGTTGGCCTTGTTACATTGGTCCCAGCTCTCTGCAGTTCATTCACTAGGTCCCCCCGCGTGGTTCTGGGATTTTTGCTCACCATTCTTGTGAACATTCTGACCCCACGGGGTGGGATTTTGCGTGGAGCCCCAGATCGAGGGAGATTATCAGTGGTCTTGTATGTCTTCCATTTTCTAATTATTGCTCCCACTGTTGATTTCTTCACTCCAAGCTGGTTGGCTATTGCAGATTCAGTCTTCCCAGCCTGGTGCAGGGCTACAATTTTGTTTCTGGTGTCCTTTGACAGCTCTTTGGTCTTCACCATAGTGGAGTTTGGAGTCAGACTGTTTGAGGGTGTGCACAGGTGTCTTTTTATACTGATAACAAGTTTAAACAGGTGCCATTACTACAGGTAATGAGTGGAGGAAAGAGGAGACTCTTAAAAAAGAAGTTACAGGTCTGTGAGAGCCAGAAATCTTGATTGTTTGTTTCTGACCAAATACTTATTTTCCACCATAATATGCAAAAAAAATGATAAAAAAACAGACAATGTGATTTTCTTGATTTTTTTTTCTCAGTTTGTCTCCCATAGTTGAGGTCTACCTATGATGTAAATTACAGACGCCTCTCATCTTTTTAAGTGGTGGAACTTGCACTATTGCTGACTGACTAAATACTTTTTTGCCCCACTGTACCTCTATCTCATCCTGAGCCTGACAAAGAGCCAGCAAATTTTTTTCTGCCTGATCCACTGAATTAGGCTCATCGTACAGCAACCCAAGCGCCAGGAAAAACGCATCGATATTACTCAATGCAGGATCTCCTGACGCAAGAGAAAACGCCCAGTCCTGAGGGTCGCCGCGCAAAAAAGAAATGACGATCCTAACCTGTTGAATTGGGTCACCAGAAGAGCGAGGTTTCAAAGCCAGAAATAGTTTACAATTATTTTTGAAACTCAGAAATTTAGTTCTATCTCCAAAAAACAAATCTGGAATAGGAATTCTCGGTTCAAGCAAAGAATTCTGGACCACAAAATCTTGAATATTTTGAACTCTTGCCGTGAGCTGATCCACACATGAAGACAGACCTTTAATGTCCATTGCTACACCTGTGTCCTGAACCACCCAAATGTCTAGGGGAAAAAAAAGACAAAACACAGTGCAAAGAAAAAAAAATGGTCTCAGAACTTCTTTTTTCCCTCTATTGAGAATCATTAGCACTTTGGGCTTCCTGTACTGTTATGAAAGGCAATTCAGAATCACAATGGACATGGAGGTCAGAGCACATACTGTGAACTGACAATAACCCAAAATAATAGAACGAGCTCTGAGACGTGGGAACTCTGCAGACCGCAATCCCTAAGCCTATCAAACCACACTAAAGGTAGCCGTGGAGCGCTCCTGACCAGAACCTAGGCGCCTCGTCACAGCCTGAGAAACTAGCTAATCCTGAAGATAGAAAAATAAGCCTACCTTGCCTCAGAGAAATTCCCCAAAGGAAAAGGCAGCCCCCCACATATAATGACTGTGAGTAAGATGAAAACACAAACATAGAGATGAAACAGATTTAGCAAAGTGAGGCCCGACTAGCTGAACAGAACGAGGATAGGGAAGATAACTTTGCGGTCAGCACAAAAACCTATAAAAAAACCACGCAGAGGGGACAAAAAGACCCTCCGCACCGACTAACGGTACGGAGATGGTCCCTCTGCGTCTCAGAGCTTCCAGCAGGCGAGAAAAACCAATAAAGCAAGCTGGACAGAAAAATAGCAACAAAATAACATAAGCAAAACTTAGCTTTGCAGAGCAGCAGGCCACAGGAATGATCCAGGGAAAAAACAAGTCCCACACTGAAACATTGACAGGAAGCATAGATCAAAGCATCAGGTGGAGTTAAGTAGAGCAGAAGCTAACGAGCTCACCAGATCACCTGAGGAAGGAAACTCAGAAGCTGCAGTACCACTTTCCTCCACAAACGGAAGATCCCAGAGAGAATCAGCCGAAGTACCACTTGTGACCACAGGAGTGAACTCTGCCACAGAATTCACAACACCTTCCTAGTGGTCCAATAGGAGCTGCTACAGAACCTGAGCGTGTGACCCCAGACCTCCAATGGAAGGTCGACCCTTGGGCATGCTCAGTAGAGGAAAAGCAGGACTTAGTCTCAGGAGCATCTGCCCGCCGAAGAATAGTGCTAGTTACAATGGCTGAGCCTTGAAGATCAGTAGTAACCAAGCGCACATTATCTGCCTGAGCCAGATGCTGAGACCAACGTCTCCGCTGAGCAGGTTCTACTGCAGCTGGGGGAGAATGGGAGACCGCAGCGGACATGGTTCGAGATTCCCGCTGTGCAGCGACGGGAACTCGACACCTAACAAAATAATACAATAAAACAGAGGATAGCCAGCTCACATATCTCTAGTGGTTTGATCTCACCATAATATACAACATGCTGCTGGATCTTTTCCTAACAAAATACTCTGGGCGCTCAAAAGAAAAATAGGAGTAAGTAATAGGAGAAGGTGTAATAGGCACTATCAAAGAAAATTATTGCCAAGAAATTTTGTGAAGAGTCCCACAGATGTCCTTGAGTGAATCCCATAGATTATCTAATTTATATGTGTTATATCAGGTGTACAGTACTCCTCAATTTCTATAAAATCTTGGGTCAAATAAATACATAATAAAAATAATATAAATAAAATTAATTGGCTGCTATATCTGGAAAGAGGCATTCACCTAAAATGGGAGTTATCTCTAAATTTGATAAACTGTAGACCCCATGGATTTATGGTTCTGGCTTGGTGTCTAGAGAATTGCAGAGATTCCGTATGGGCATATTTTAATCATTGTCGCTACACATCATTGTAATAAATTATCAATATTCTCAAATGTTTTAAAATGCAGGATATACAGTGGGGCAAAAAAGTATTTAGTCAGTCAGCAATAGTGCAAGTTCCACCACTTAAAAAGATGAGAGGCGTCTGTAATTTACATCATAGGTAGACCTCAACTATGGGAGACAAACTGAGAAAAAAAAATCCAGAAAATCACATTGTCTGTTTTTTTTAACATTTTATTTGCATATTATGGTGGAAAATAAGTATTTGGTCAGAAACAAAATTTCATCTCAATACTTTGTAATATATCCTTTGTTGGCAATGACAGAGGTCAAACGTTTTCTGTAAGTCTTCACAAGGTTGCCACACACTGTTGTTGGTATGTTGGCCCATTCCTCCATGCAGATCTCCTCTAGAGCAGTGATGTTTTTGGCTTTTCGCTTGGCAACACGGACTTTCAACTCCCTCCAAAGGTTTTCTATAGGGTTGAGATCTGGAGACTGGCTAGGCCACTCCAGGACCTTGAAATGCTTCTTACGAAGCCACTCCTTCGTTGCCCTGGCGGTGTGCTTTGGATCATTGTCATGTTGAAAGACCCAGCCACGTTTCATCTTCAATGCCCTTGCTGATGGAAGGAGGTTCGCACTCAAAATCTCACGATACATGGCCCCATTCATTCTTTCATGTACCCGGATCAGTCGTCCTGGCCCCTTTGCAGAGAAACAGCCCCAAAGCATGATGTTTCCACCACCATGCTTTACAGTAGGTATGGTGTTTGATGGATGCAACTGTTGTGAGTTCTGTTCTGGAGCTCCCTCCTGTGGTTGCTAATGGTATTTTTGCGGGTTCTGCCCTTGGGCTCCCTCTGGTGGTTTCAAGTGGAACTGCTGCTCCGTTGGGTGGCTGTAGCAGCTGCCTTCACTAATCGCCTTGCCTGGGTTTGTTATTTAAACCTGCTCTGGGCCTTAGTCCATGCCTGCTGTCAATGTTCTTGGTTGGATTTGATTCTTCCCTTGGATTTCTCATATGGCCAGTCCTTGTCTGCAAAAGATAAGTTTTGCTAGTTTTGTTTGTCCATTTGTTTGGACTCTATTGCTTTGCATTTTGTCTCTTTTGTCCAGCTTGTCATTATGTCTTATTCAGGCTAGCTGGAAGCTCTGGGAAAGCAGATTTGCCCCTCCACACCGTGAGTCGGTGTGGAGTTCATTTTTGTAAACTGCGTGGATTTTGTAGTTTTTATACTGACCGCACAGTATCCTTTGCTCTCTGTCTATCTAGTTTAGTTTTGGCCTCCATTTGCTGAAATCTAATTTCATTTCTGTGTTCGTCATTTCCCTCTCCTTTCACAGTCAATATTTGTGGGGGGCTGTCTTTCATTTTGGGGGTTTCTCTGAGGCAAGATAGCTTTCTATTTCCTTCTTTAGGGCTAGTTATATCTGAGGCTGTGACGAGGTGTCTAGGGAGTGTCAGGAACATCCCACGGTTATTTCTAGTTGTGTTGTTAGGATTAGGGACTGCGGTCAGTAGAGATACCACCTTCTCAGAGCTCGTTCCATGTTGCGTTTTAGCCACCAGGTCATTTCAGTGTGGCCTCTTAACCACCAGGTCATAACAGTACAGCAGGCCAAGAATGAATTGAATGCATCTCAAAAGAAGGAAAAAAGAAGAGTTCTGAACCATTTTTTTCTGTGCTCTGTTCTGTCTTCTTTTTCCTCTTGATATCTGGGTGGTGCTGGATATATGCTCTGGTATGGAGGTTCAGGGTTTGTTTTCTCGTGTGGATCAACTTGCTGCAAGAGTCCAGAGTATCCAAGATTATATTGTTCAGACTCCGGCTCTAGAGCCAAGAATTCCTACTCCTGATTTGTTTTTTGGGGACAGATCCAAGTTTTTGAACTTTAAAAATAGCTGCAAATTGTTTTTTGCTTTGAAACCCCGTTCTTCTGGTGATCCCATTCAGCAAGTGAAAATTATTATATCCTTACTGTGTGGTGATCCTGAAGACTGGGCATTTGCTCTTGAAACAGGGAATCCGGCATTATTGAATGTAGATGCATTCTTTCAGGCACTCGGATTGTTGTATGACGAACCTAACTCTGTAGAGCATGCTGAGAAAACACTGTTGGCCCTGTGTCAGGGTCAGGAAGCGGCAGAGTTATATTGCCAGAAATTTAGAAAATGGTCTGTGCTCACTAAATGGAATGAAGAGGCGCTGGCTGCTATTTTCAGAAAAGGTCTTTCTGAAACCCTTAAAGATGTTATGGTGGGCTTTCCTACGCCTACCGGTTTGAGCGAATCTATGTCTCTAGCTATTCAGATTGATCGGCGCTTGCGTGAGCGCAAGGCGGTGCACCATATGGCAGTGTCCTCTGAGCGAAGTCCTGAGCCTATGCAATGTGATATGATTTTGACTAGAGCAGAAAGGCAGAAATTCAGACGTCAGAATGGCCTGTGTTTTTACTGTGGTGATTCAGCTCATGCTATTTCTGATTGCCCTAAGCATACTAGGAGGGTCCCTAGGTCTGTTACCATTAGTACTGTGCAGCCTAAATTTCTCTTGTCTGTTACCCTGATTTGCTCATTGTCGTCCTTTTCTGTTATGGCATTTGTGGATTCTGGCGCTGCCCTGAACTTAATGGACTTAGAATTTGCCAAGCGCTGTGGTTTTTCCTTGGAACCTTTGCAGAGTCCTATTCCCTTAAGGGGGATTGATGCTACGCCATTGGCCAAGAATAAACCTCAGTACTGGACACAGTTAACCATGTGCATGGCTCCAGCACATCAGGAAAATATTCGTTTTTTGGTGTTGCATAATTTGCATAATGTTGTTGTGCTGGGTTTTCCATGGTTACAGGTACATAATCCAGTGCTGGATTGGAGATCTATGTCTGTGACTGGTTGGGGTTGTCAGGGGATACATAGTGATATTCCTTTGATGTCCATTTCCTCGTCCCCTTTTTCTGAAGTTCCTGAGTTTTTGTCGGATTTCCAGGATGTATTTGATGAGCCCAAGTCCAGTTCCCTGCCTCCTCATAGGGACTGCGATTGTGCCATTAATTTGATTCCTGGCTGTAAGTTCCCTAAGGGACGACTTTTCAATCTGTCTGTGCCAGAGCATGCCGCTATGCGGAGTTATGTAAAGGAGTCCTTGGAGAAAGGGCATATTCGCCCGTCTTCGTCACCGTTGGGAGCGGGATTTTTTTTTGTTGCCAAGAAGGATGGCTCCTTGAGACCCTGTATAGATTATCGCCTTCTCAATAAGATCACTGTCAAATTCCAGTATCCGTTACCTTTGCTTTCTGATTTGTTTGCTCGGATTAAGGGTGCTAGTTGGTTTACTAAAATCGACCTCCGAGGGGCGTATAATCTTGTGCGTATTAAACAAGGTGATGAATGGAAAACAGCATTTAATACGCCTGAAGGCCATTTTGAATATCTTGTAATGCCATTCGGGCTCTCTAATGCTCCATCGGTATTTCAGTCCTTTATGCATGATATCTTCCGGAATTATCTGGATAAATTTATGATTGTGTATTTGGATGATATTTTGGTTTTCTCCGATGATTGGGAGTCTCATGTGAAGCAGGTTAGGATGGTGTTTCAGGTCCTTCGTACTAATGCGTTGTTTGTGAAGGGGTCTAAGTGCCTCTTTGGAGTTCAGAGGGTTTCTTTTTTGGGTTTCATTTTTTCTCCCTCGGCTATTGAAATGGACCCTGTTAAAGTCCAGGCCATTCATGATTGGACTCAACCTACATCTGTAAAGAGCCTTCAGAAATTTTTGGGCTTTGCCAATTTTTATCGTCACTTTATTGCTAATTTTTCTAGTGTGGTGAAGCCTCTGACCGATTTGACGAGGAAGGGCGCTGATGTGGTGAATTGGTTCTCTGCGGCTGTTGAGGCCTTTCAGGAGCTTAAACGTCGTTTTACTTCTGCCCCTGTGTTGCGTCAGCCAGATGTTTCTCTCCCTTTTCAGGTTGAGGTTGATGCTTCTGAGATTGGAGCAGGGGCCGTTTTGTCTCAGAGAAATTCTGATGGCTCTTTGATGAAACCTTGTGCCTTCTTCTCCAGAAAATTTTCGTCTTCTGAGCGTAATTATGATGTCGGCAATCGGGAGTTGTTGGCTATGAAGTGGGCTTTTGAGGAGTGGCGACATTGGCTTGAGGGAGCCAAGCATCGCGTGGTGGTCATGACTGATCACAAGAATCTGATTTACCTCGAGTCTGCTAAGCGGTTGAATCCTAGACAGGCTCGGTGGTCTTTGTTTTTCTCACGTTTTGATTTTGTGGTCTCGTATATTCCTGGATCTAAGAATGTGAAGGCTGATGCCCTTTCTAGGAGTTTTTTGCCTGATTCTCCGGGAGTTCTTGAGCCGGCTGGGATCCTCAAGGAGGGGGTGATTCTTTCTGCCATCTCCCCTGATTTACGGCGAGTACTTCAGGAGTTTCAGGCTGATAAACCTGACCGCTGTCCTGTGGGGAAATTGTTTGTTCCTGATAGATGGACTAGTAGGGTAATTTCTGAGGTTCATTGTTCGGTGTTGGCTGGTCACCCTGGGATTTTTGGTACCAGAGATTTGGTGGCTAGGTCCTTTTAGTGGGCTTCCTTGTCGCGGGATGTGCGTTCGTTTGTGCAGTCCTGTGGGACCTGTGCTCGAGCTAAGCCTTGCTGTTCCCGTGCCAGCGGGTTGCTTTTGCCTTTGCCTATTCCTGAGAGGCCCTGGACGGATATTTCTATGGATTTTATTTCTGATCTTCCTGTTTCTCAGAAGATGTCTGTCATCTGGGTGGTTTGTGACCGGTTTTCTAAGATGGTCCATTTGGTGCCGTTGCCTAAGTTGCCTTCCTCTTCTGATTTGGTTCCATTATTTTTTCAGCATGTGGTTCGTTTGCATGGTATTCCGGAGAATATTGTGTCTGACAGAGGTTCCCAGTTCGTTTCTACGTTTTGGCGGTCCTTTTGTGCTACAATGGGCATTGATTTGTCTTTTTCCTCTGCATTCCATCCTCAGACAAATGGCCAAACGGAGCGAACCAATCAGACCTTGGAAACCTATTTGAGATGCTTCGTGTCTGCTGATCAGGATGATTGGGTGACCTTTTTGCCGTTGGCCGAGTTTGCCCTTAATAATCGGGCTAGCTCGGCTACCTTGGTTTCGCCTTTTTTTTGTAACTTTGGTTTTCATCCTCGTTTTTCTTCAGGGCAGCTTGAGCCTTCTGACTGTCCTAGTGTGGATTCCGTGGTGGACAGGTTGCAGCAAATTTGGACTCATGTGGTGGACAATTTGACATTGTCTCAGGAGAAGGCTCAGTGTTTTGCTAACCGTCGTCGGTGTGTTGGTCCCCGGCTTCGTGTTGGGGATTTGGTCTGGTTGTCTTCTCGTCATGTTCCTATGAAGGTTTCTTCCCCTAAGTTCAAGCCTCGCTTTATTGGGCCTTATAAGATTTCTGAAATTATCAATCCAGTGTCTTTTCGTTTGGCCCTTCCAGCTTCCTTTTCCATTCATAATGTGTTCCATAGATCCTTGTTGCGGAGATATGTGGTACCTATGGTTCCCTCCGTTGATCCTCCTGCTCCGGTGTTGGTTGAGGGGGAATTGGAATATGTGGTAGAGAAGATTTTGGATTCTCGTTTTTCGAGGCGGAAGCTTCAGTATCTGGTCACGTGGAAGGGTTATGGCCAGGAGGATAATTCTTGGGTTGTTGCCTCCGATGTTCATGCTCCCGATTTGGTTTATGCTTTCCATTTGGCTCGTCCTGATCGGCCTGGGAGCTCTGGTGAGGGTTCGGTGACCCCTCCTCAAGGGGGGGGTACTGTTGTGAGTTCCGTTCTGGAGCTTCCTCCTGTGGTTGCTAATGGTATTTTTGCGGGTTCTGCCCTTGGGCTCCCTCTGGTGGTTTCAAGTGGAACTGCTGCTCCGTTGGGTGGCTGTAGCAGCTGCCTTCACTAATCGCCTTGCCTGGGTTTGTTATTTAAACCTGCTCTGGGCCTTAGTCCATGCCTGCTGTCAATGTTCTTGGTTGAATTTGATTCTTCCCTTGGATTTTTCATATGGCCAGTCCTTGTCTGCAAAAGATAAGTTTTGCTAGTTTTGTTTGTCCATTTGTTTGGACTCTATTGCTTTGCATTTTGTCTCTTTTGTCCAGCTTGTCATTATGTCTTATTCAGGCTAGCTGGAAGCTCTGGGAAAGCAGATTTGCCCCTCCACACCGTGAGTCGGTGTGGAGTTCATTTTTGTAAACTCTGCGTGGATTTTGTAGTTTTTATACTGACCGCACAGTATCCTTTGCTCTCTGTCTATCTAGTTTAGTTTTGGCCTCCCTTTGCTGAAATCTAATTTCATATCTGTGTTCGTCATTTCCCTCTCCTTTCACAGTCAATATTTGTGGGGGGCTGTCTTTCCTTTTGGGGGTTTCTCTGAGGCAAGATAGCTTTCTATTTCCTTCTTTAGGGGTAGTTATATCTGAGGCTGTGACGAGGTGTCTAGGGAGGGTCAGGAACATCCCACGGCTATTTCTAGATTGTGTTGTTAGGATTAGGGACTGCGGTCAGTAGAGATACCACCTTCTCAGAGCTCATTCCATGTTGCGTTTTAGCCACCAGATCATTTCAGTGTGGCCTCTTAACCACCAGGTCATAACATGCAACTCAGTATTCTTTTTCCTCCAAACACGACAAGTTGTGTTTCTACCAAACAGTTCCAGTTTGGTTTCATCAGACCATAGGACATTCTCCCAAAACTCCTCTGGATCATCCAAATGCTCTCTAGCAAACTTCAGACGGGCCCGGACATGTACTGGCTTAAGCAGTGGGACACGTCTGGCACTGCAGGATCTGAGTCCATGGTGGCGTAGTGTGTTACTTATGGTAGGCCTTGTTACATTGGTTCCAGCTCTCTGCAGTTCATTCACTAAGTCCCCCCACGTGGTTCTGGGATTTTTGCTCACCGTTCTTGTGATCATTCTGACCCCACGGGGTGGGATTTTGCGTGGAGCCCCAGATCAGTGGTCTTGTATGTCTTCCATTTTCTAATTATTGCTCCCACTGTTGATTTCTTCACTCCAAGCTGGTTGGCTATTGCAGATTCAGTCTTCCCAGCCTGGTGCAGGGCTACAATTTTGTTTCTGGTGTCCTTTGACAGCTCTTTGGTCTTCACCATAGTGGAGTTTGGAGTCAGACTGTTTGAGGGTGTGCACAGGTGTCTTTTTATACTGATAACAAGTTTAAACAGGTGCCATTACTACAGGTAATGAGTGGAGGAAAGAGGAGACTCTTAAAGAAGAAGTTACAGGTCTGTGAGAGCCAGAAATCTTGATTGTTTGTTTCTGACCAAATACTTATTTTCCACCATAATATGCAAATAAATTGCTGAAAAAACAGACAATGTGATTTTCTGGATTTTTTTTTCTCAGTTTGTCTCCCATAGTTGAGGTCTACCTATGATGTAAATTACAGACGCCTCTCATCTTTTTAAGTGGTGGAACTTGCACTATTGCTGACTGACTAAATACTTTTTTGCCCCACTGTATGTTGCTAATTCGATCCAGCATCTAACTGCTTATTCAAGACAAAACTCTCTCGGTTTGATGCAGAACCATAGATCATTATTACATCACAATATTTTTTTGTCATTGTAAAAGTGATGTATGTTAAGGGAGAGGGGCTGGGGATTGTGTTCTTTGTATGTCTGTAATGTTGGTATTTAAAAAAAAATTCTGAAATAAAGAAAGAAAAAAGTTAATTTATTAAAAAGTAGTATAGTTCTTTTGATTCACTATGTCGCTTCTCCAACGTAGGGCATTGCAGTAGCTTAGGTATCCATGGTTAAGACCACTCATATAGTAACAGTTAGTTTGATGTTAGTCATCATAACGATGGATACCTAAGCTACTGCAATGCCTGCACATGAGGAAAGCAACATAGTGAATCAGAAGAACTATACTACTTTTCTAATTGGAGGTATTTGCTATCATTATTATTGTTACACCTAATACATATTGAGATAGGCTCTTGAAAATGGAAATACCCCTTTAAAGATTATTGTTTGCAAAAACAAAATATAATATTGCAATTAGTGTTGAGCGATACCTTCCGATATTGGAAAGTATCGGTATCGGATTGGATCGGCCGATATTCAAAAAATATCGGATATCGCCGCTACCGATACCCGATCCCAGTACAAGTCAATGGGACCAAAATATCGGAATTAAAATAAACCCTTTCTTTCCTTGTAGGTTCATTCTACATGAAGGAAAACAACTAAGAATAATGCAGGATGTATATGGGGAGGTGGCGGAGACATTAAAGGCATAGAGGTTTAGCCCAATCAAATAGAATAGCAGGAATTTTTTTTTTTTTTAAAGACGTTCGGAGTTACAAAGATATTAACTATGTAAATTTTTTTTTTATTTTGTCAGATATTGATGTTTCACTATTCCACGCCCTTCCCCTTCTTTTTTTAACTTTTCCCACACTTTCATCTTCATCATCATCAGCATCTTAGACATCAACTTCTTCTTCACCTTATTCATCTTCTTCTTCATCTTCTAAATTTTTTTTTTATTACATTATTCATATTCATTTTCTTCAACTATTATTATTCTTCCTATTCTACTTCTTCATCATATTCTCATTTGTGACAGGCATTCCCGTAGTTGTTATCTATAAAAGTTTGAAGATTACACCTTCCGTTCTGCCTGTCACAAAAGTTACATTTGTCCGCGTTCAGTTTGGCCTGCAGCATCAGGCTTTATCCAGGGGCACCACAAGGAGGAACAGACTCACCCCCATACACTGCTTAGTCTTCTTCTGCATATAATTTAGATAATATCTTTTGCTCTGATATTAAGTGTTATGCTTAATGTTCTTCTGCTCTTTGTTCTGCAGCCTCTTGTTCTTCTGCTTCTCGGTCTTCCAGGGTCGTCGTCTCCAGGGTCGTCGTCTCCAGGGTCGTCATCTCCAGGGTCGTCGTCATCTTAGGGGTGGTCTTCCGGGTCGTCGTCTTTAGGGTCTTGAACTTGGAAATGTAGCAGAAGGTACAAGAAGGCTGAGAAAATGCCGAGAACCAGCTGATGGAACTGGAACTCGGATGGCTACCCGAAGGTCAAAGAGCCAATGGAACTACCGAGGACCAGCTGACGTTACTGGAACCCGGTTACTAAGCAGGAGGTACCCGTGCTAAAAAGCACTACCAAGAACCGCCTGACGTTGGCGGAACTCGGATACCCAGAAGGAGGCACCTAAGCCAAAGGCTCTGCCCGGAACCAGCTGACGTTACTGGAACCAGGATGGGGAGCAGAAGGTACAAGAGCAAAAGACACTGCCGAGAACCAGCTGACGGTACTGGAACCCGGATGGGTAGCCGAAGGTCCAAGAGCCAATGGAACTACCGAGGACCAGCTGACGTTACTGGAACCCGGTTACTAAGCAGGAGGTACCCGTGCCTGAAAGCACTACCAAGGACCACCTGACGTTGGTGGAACTCGGATACCCAGAAGGAGGCACCTAAGCCAAAGGCTCTGCCCGGAACCAGCTGACGGTACTGGAACCAGGATGGGGAGCAGAAGGTACAAGAGCAAAAGACACTGCCGAGAACCAGCTGACGGTACTGGAACCCGGATGCGTTGGCCAACTGTGCAAGAGCCAATGGCACGACCAAGGACCAGCTGACGGTGCTGGAACCTGGTTACTAAGCTGTAGGTACCCGCGCTTAAAAGCACTACCAAGGACCGCCTGGCGTTGGCGGAACTCGGATACCCAGAAGGAGGCACCTAAGCCAAAGGCTCTGCCCGGAACCAGCTGACGGTGCTGGAACCAGGATGTGGACCAGAAGGTCCACAGGAGAGGAGAGAACAGCTAGGCCGCGAGGCTGCCGCAGTTACCGAACACCAACAGTCCTACAGGGGGAGCTTGGCCTACTGGCACTACAGAACCAGCCTTGATTGCCAATTCCCGCAGCCCACATAGGAAGCTCCTAAACTGGAGGCACCATGGAGTTGGCTAACCCGACCGCAACACGACGGGGCAACGTATAGGCGTCTAAGTGACTTTGACACTACCCGGAACCAGCTGACGGTGCTGGACCCAGGCTGGGCACGAGGGAGTACGCGTGACAAAGACACTGCCGAGAACCAGCTGACGGTACTGGAACCCGGATGCGTTGCCCAACTGTGCAAGAGCCAATGGCACGACCGAGGACCAGCTGATGGTGCTGGAACCCGGTTACTAAGCTGTAGGTAAACGCTCTTAAAAGCACTACCAAGGACCGCCTGGCGTTGGCGGAACTCGGACACCCAGAAGGAGGCACCTAAGCCAAAGGCTCTGCCCGGAACCAGCTGATGGTGCTGGAACCAGGATGTGGACCAGAAGGTCCACAGGAGAGGAGAGAACAGCTAGGCCGCGAGGCTGCCGCAGTTACCGAACACCAACAGTTTTACAGGGGGAGCTTGGCCTACTGGCACTACAGAACCAGCCTTGATTGCCAATTCCCGCAGCCCACATAGGAAGCTCCTAAACTGGAGGCACCATGGAGTTGGCTAACCCGACCGCAACACGACGGGGCAACGTATAGGCGTCTAAGTGACTTTGACACTACCCGGAACCAGCTGACGGTGCTGGACCCAGGCTGGGCACGAGGGAGTACGCGTGACAAAGACACTGCCGAGAACCAGCTGACGGTACTGGAACCCGGATGCGTTGCCCAACTGTGCAAGAGCCAATGGCACGACCGAGGACCAGCTGATGGTGCTGGAACCCGGTTACTAAGCTGTAGGTACCCGCTCTTAAAAGCACTACCAAGGACCGCCTGGCGTTGGCGGAACTCGGACACCCAGAAGGAGGCACCTAAGCCAAAGGCTCTGCCCGGAACCAGCTGATGGTGCTGGAACTAGGATGTGGACCAGAAGGTCCACAGGAGAGGAGAGAACAGCTAGGCCGCGAGGCTGCCGCAGTTACCGAACACCAACAGTTTTACAGGGGGAGCTTGGCCTACTGGCACTACAGAACCAGCCTTGATTGCCAATTCCCGCAGCCCACATAGGAAGCTCCTAAACTGGAGGCACCATGGAGTTGGCTAACCCGACCGCAACACGACGGGGCAACGTATAGGCGTCTAAGTGACCTTGACACTACCCGGAACCAGCTGACGGTGCTGGACCCAGGCTGGGCACGAGGGAGTACCCGTGACAAAGACATTGCCGAGAACCAGCTGACGGTACTGGAACCCGGATGCGTTGCCCAACTGTGCAAGAGCTAATGGCACGACCGAGGACCAGCTGACGGTGCTGGAACCCGGTTACAAAGCACTATCAAGGATCGCCTGGCGTTGGCGGAACTCGGATACCCAGAAGGATGCACCGAAGCCAAAGGCTCTGCCCGGAACCAGCTGACGGTGCTGGAACCAGGATGTGGACCAGAAGTGTTATGAATAGGTAATTCAGAACCACAATGGACCTTGAAGTTCAGAGCACAACAAGTGACCTGACAAAAACCACAAAACATAGGACGAGCTCTGAGACGTGGGAACTCTGCTGACCGCAATCCCTAAACCTATCAAACAACACTAGAGGTAGCCGTGGATTGCGCCTAACGCTCCCTATGCAACTCGGCACAGCCTGAGAAACTAGCTGACTGAAGATAGAAAAATAAGCCTACCTTGCCTCAGAGAAATTCCCCAAAGGAAAAGGCAGCCCCCCACATATAATGACTGTGAGTAAGAGGAAAACACAAACACAGAGATGAAATAGATTTAGCAAAGTGAGGCCCGACTTACTGAATAGACCGAGGATAGGAAAGATAGCTTTGCGGTCAACACAAAAACCTACAAACAACCACGCAGAGGGGCAAAAAGACCCTCCGCACTGACTAACGGTACGGAGGTGCTCCCTCTGCGTCTCAGAGCTTCCAGCAAGCAAGCAAAACCAAAAACGCAAGCTGGACAGAAAATAAAGCAACAAAAAGTAATACAAACAGAACTTAGCTTATGCTTAAGCAGACAGGCCACAGGAACGATCCAGGAGGAAGCAAGACCAATACCAGAACATTGACTGGAGGCCAGGATCAAAGCACTAGGTGGAGTTAAATAGAGCAGCACCTAACGACTTAACCTCATCACCTGAGGAAGGAAACTCAGAAGCCGCAGTACCACCCGTGACCACAGGAGGGAGCTTGATCACAGAACTCACAACAGTACCCCCCCTTGAGGAGGGGTCACCGAACCCTCACCATAGCCCCCAGGCCGACCAGGATGAGCCATATGAAAGGCACGAACAAGATCGGCAGCATGGACATCAGAGGCAAAGACCCAGGAATTATCTTCCTGACCATAACCCTTCCACTTAACCAGATACTGGAGTTTCCGTCTCGAAACACGAGAATCCAAAATCTTCTCCACTATATACTCCAACTCCCCCTCCACCAAAACCGGGGCAGGAGGATCAACAGATTGAACCACAGGCGCCACGTATCTCCGCAACAATGACCTATGGAATACGTTATGGATGGAAAAAGAATCTGGAAGGGTCAAACGAAAAGACACAGGATTAAGAACCTCAGAAATCCTATACGGACCAATAAAACGAGGCTTAAACTTAGGAGAGGAAACCTTCTTAGGAATATAACGAGATGACAACCAAACCAAATCCCCAACACGAAGTCGGGGACCCACACAGCATCTGCGATTAGCGAAACGTTGAGCCTTCTCCTGGGACAAGGTCAAATTGTCCACTACATGAGTCCAAATCCGCTGCAACCTGTCCACCACAGTATCCACACCAGGACAGTCCGAAGACTCAACCTGCCCTGAAGAGAAACGAGGATGGAACCCAGAATTGCAGAAAAACGGTGAAACCAAGGTAGCCGAGCTGGCCCGATTATTAAGAGCGAACTCAGCCAACGGCAAAAAGGACACCCAATCATCCTGATCAGCAGAAACAAAACATCTCAGATATGTTTCCAAAGTCTGATTGGTTCGTTCAGTCTGGCCATTTGTCTGAGGATGGAAAGCCGAGGAAAAAGACAAATCAATGCCCATCCTAGCACAAAAGGCTCGCCAAAACCTTGAAACAAACTGGGAACCTCTGTCAGAAACGATGTTCTCTGGAATGCCATGTAAACGAACCACATGCTGGAAGAACAATGGCACCAAATCAGAGGAGGAAGGTAATTTAGACAAGGGTACCAAATGGATCATCTTAGAGAAGCGATCACAAACTACCCAAATGACCGACATTTTTTGAGAGACGGGGAGATCCGAAATAAAATCCATAGAGATATGTGTCCAAGGCCTCTTCGGGATCGGCAAGGGCAAAAGCAACCCACTGGCACGAGAACAGCAGGGCTTAGCCCGAGCACAAATCCCACAGGACTGCACAAAAGAACGCACATCCCGCGACAGAGACGGCTACCAAAAGGATCTAGCCACCAAATCTCTGGTACCAAAGATTCCAGGATGACCAGCCAACACCGAACAATGAACCTCAGAGATAACTTTATTCGTCCACCTATGAGGGACAAACAGTTTCTCTACTGGGCAACGATCAGGTTTATTAGCCTGAAATTTTTGCAGCACCCGCCGCAAATCAGGGGAGATGGCAGACACAATTACTCCCTCTTTGAGAATACCCGCCGACTCAGGCAAACCCGGAGAGTCGGGCACAAAACTCCTAGACAGGGCATCCGCCTTCACATTTTTAGAGCCCGGAAGGTACGAAACCACAAAGTCAAAACGGGAGAAAAACAGCGACCAACGAGCCTGTCTAGGATTCAACCGTTTGGCAGACTCGAGATAAGTCAAGTTCTTGTGATCAGTCAAGACCACCACGCGATGCTTAGCTCCTTCAAGCCAATGACGCCACTCCTCGAATGCCCACTTCATGGCCAGCAACTCTCGATTGCCAACATCATAATTTCGCTCAGCAGGCGAAAACTTCCTGGAAAAGAAGGCGCATGGCTTCATCACCGAGCAATCAGTACCTCTTTGCGACAAAACAGCCCCCGCTCCAATTTCAGAAGCATCAACCTCAACCTGGAACGGAAGCGAAACATCTGGTTGACACAACACAGGGGCAGAAGAAAAACGACACTTTAACTCTTGAAAAGCTTCCACAGCAGCAGAAGACCAATTGACCACATCAGCACCCTTCTTGGTCAAATCGGTCAATGGTTTAGCAATACTAGAAAAATTACAGATGAAGCGACGATAAAAATTAGCAAAACCAAGGAACTTTTGCAGACTCTTCAGAGATGTCGGCTGAGTCTAATCATAAATGGCCTGGACCTTAACAGGGTCCATCTCGATGGTAGAAGGGGAAAAAATGAACCCCAAAAATGAAACCTTCTGAACACCAAAGAGACACTTTGATCCCTTCACAAACAAAGAATTAGCACGCAGGACCTGGAACACCATTCTGACCTGCTTCACATGAGACTCCCAATCATCCGAGAAGACCAAAATATCATCCAAGTATACAATCAGGAATTTATCCAGGTACTCTCGGAAGATGTCATGCATAAAGGACTGAAATACTGATGGAGCATTGGCAAGTCCGAATGGCATAACTAGGTACTCAAAATGGCCCTCAGGCGTATTAAATGCAGTTTTCCATTCATCGCCCCGTTTAATACGCACAAGATTATATGCACCACGAAGATCTATCTTGGTGAACCAACTAGCCCCCTTAATCCAAGCAAACAAATCAGATAGCAGCGGCAAGGGGTACTGAAATTCGACCGTGATTTTATTTAGAAGACGGTAATCAATACAAGGTCTCAGCGAACCATCCTTCTTGGCCACAAAAAAGAACCCTGCTCCCAATGGCGATGACGACGGCCGAATATGACCCTTCTCCAAGGATTCTTTTACGTAACTCCGCATAGCGGTGTGCTCAGGTACAGATAAATTAAACAGTCGACCCTTAGGAAACTTACTGCCAGGAATCAACTCGATAGCACAATCACAATCCCTATGCGGAGGTAGGGCATTGGACTTGGGCTCATCGAATACATCCCGGTAATCGGACAAGAACTCTGGGACCTCAGAAGGGGTGGATGATGAGATAGACAAAAATGGAACATCACCATGTACCCCCTGACAACCCCAGCTGGACACAGACATTTATTTCCAATCTAATACTGGGTTATGGACTTGTAGCCATGGCAACCCCAACACGACCACATCATGCAGATTTTGCAACACCAGAAAGCGAATATCCTCCTGGTGCGCAGGAGCCATGCACATGGTCAGCTGGGTCCAATACTGAGGCTTATTCTTGGCCAAAGGCGTAGCATCAATTCCTCTCAATGGAATAAGACACTGCAAGGGCTCCAAGACAAACCCACAGCGCCTAGCAAACTCCAAGTCCATCAAATTCAGGGCAGCGCCTGAATCCACAAATGCCATGACAGAATAGGAAGACAAAGAGCAGATCAAAGTAACGGACAAAAGAAATTTCGACTGTACCGTACCAATGGTGGCAGACTTAGCGAACCGCTTTGTGCGCTTAGGACAATCGGAGATGGCATGAGTGGAATCACCACAGTAGAAACACAGCCCATTCTGACGTCTGTGTTCCTGCCTTTCAGCTCTGGTCCAAGTCCTATCGCACTGCATAGGCTCAGGTTCATGCTCAGATAATACCGCCAAATGGTGCACAGATTTACGCTCGCGCAAGCGTCGACCGATCTGAATGGCCAAAGACATAGACTCATTCAGACCAGCAGGCATAGGAAATCCCACCATGACATCCTTAAGGGCTTCAGAGAGACCCTTTCTGAAGATTTCTGCCAAAGCACATTCATTCCATTGAGTGAGCACAGACCACTTTCTAAACTTCTGACAATAAATCTCTATCTTATCCTGACCCTGACACAGAGCCAGCAAATTTTTCTCTGCCTGATCCACTGAATTAGGTTCATCGTACAGTAATCCGAGCGCCAGAAAAAACGCATCAATAGTATATAATGCAGGATCTCCTGGCGCAAAGGAAAATGCCCAGTCTTGAGGGTCGCCACGTAATAAAGAAATAATGATCTTAACTTGTTGAACTGGGTCACCAGAGGAGCGAGGTTTCAACGCCAGAAACAGTTTGCAATTATTTTTGAAACTCAGAAATTTAGCTCTATCTCCAGAAAACAAATCAGGAATAGGAATTCTTGGTTCTAACAAAGAATTCTGAGCCACAAAGTCTTGAATACTTTGTACTCTTGCAGTGAGAAGATCCACACATGAAGACAGACCTTTAATGTCCATCACCACACCTGTGTCCTGAACCACCCAAATGTCTAGGGGAAAAAAAAGGCAAAACACAGTGCAAAGAAAAAAAAATGGTCTCAGAACTTCTTTTTTCCCTCTATTGAGAAGCATAGTACTTTGGGCCTCCAGTACTGTTATGAATAGGTAATTCAGAACCACAATGGACCTTGAAGTTCAGAGCACACAAGTGACCTGACAAAAACCACAAAACATAGGACGAGCTCTGAGACGTGGGAACTCTGCTGACCGCAATCCCTAAACCTATCAAACAACACTAGAGGTAGCCGTGGATTGCGCCTAACGCTCCCTATGCAACTCGGCACAGCCTGAGAAACTAGCTAGACCTGAAGATAGAAAAATAAGCCTACCATGCCTCAGAGAAATTCCCCAAAGGAAAAGGCAGCCCCCCCACATATAATGACTGTGAGTAAGATGAAAACACAAACACAGTGATGAAATAGATTTAGCAAAGTGAGGCCCGACTTACTGAATAGACCGAGGATAGGAAAGATAGCTTTGCGGTCAACACAAAAACCTACAAACAACCACGCAGAGGGGCAAAAAGACCCTCCGCACCGACTAACGGTACGGAGGTGCTCCCTCTGCGTCTCAGAGCTTCCAGCAAGCAAGCAAAACCAAAAACGCAAGCTGGACAGAAAATAAAGCAACAAAAAGTAACACAAACAGAACTTAGCTTATGCTTGAGCAGACAGGCCACAGGAACGATCCAGGAGGAAGCAAGACCAATACTAGAACATTGACTGGAGGCCAGGATCAAAGCACTAGGTGGAGTTAAATAGAGCAGCACATAACGACTTAACCTCATCACCTGAGGAAGGAAACTCAGAAGCCGCAGTACCACTCGTGACCACAGGAGGGAGCTTGATCACAGAACTCACAACACAGAAGGTCCACAGGAGAGGAGAGAACAGCTAGGCAGCGAGGCTGCCGCAGTTACCGAACACCAACAGTCCTACAGGGGGAGCTTGGCCTACTGGCACTACAGAACCAGCCTTGATTGCCAATTCCCGCAGCCCACATAGGAAGCTCCTAAACTGGAGGCACCATGGAGTTGGCTAACCCGACCGCAACACGACGGGGCAACGTATAGGCGTCTAAGTGACCTTGACACTACCCGGAACCAGCTGATGGTGCTGGACCCAGGCTGGGCACGAGGGAGTACCCGTGACAAAGACACTGCTGAGAACCAGCTGACGGTACTGGAACCCGGATGCGTTGCCCAACTGTGCAAGAGCCAATGGCACGACCGAGGACCAGCTGACTGTGCTGGAACCCGGTTACTAAGCAGTAGGTACCTGCGCTTAAAAGCACTACCAAGGACCGCCTGGCGTTGGCGGAACTCGGATACCCAGAAGGAGGCACCTAAGCCAAAGGCTCTGCCCGGAACCAGCTGACGGTGCAGGAACCAGGATGTGGACCAGAAGGTCCACAGGAGAGGAGAGAACAGCTAGGCCGCGAGGCTGCCGCAGTTACCGAACACCAACAGTCCTACAGGGGGAGCTTGGCCTACTGGCACTACAGAACCAGCCTTGATTGCCAATTCCCGCAGCCCACATAGGAAGCTCCTAAACTGGAGGCACCATGGATTTGGCTAACCCGACCGCAACACGACGGGGCAACATATAGGCGTCTAAGTGACCTTGACACTACCCGGAACAAGCTGACGGTGCTGGACCCAGGCTGGGCACGAGGGAGTACCCGTGACAAAGACGCTGCTGAGAACCAGCTGACGGTACTGGAACCCGGATGCGTTGCCCAAGTGTGCAAGAGCCAATGGCACGACCGAGGACCAGCTGACGGTGCTGGAACCCGGTTACAAAGCTGTAGGGACCCGCGCTTAAAAGCACTACCAAGGGCCGCCTGGCGTTGGCGGAACTCGGATACCCAGAAGGAGGCACCTAAGCCAAAGGCTCTGCCCGGAACCAGCTGACGGTGCTGGAACCAGGCTGGGCACGAGGGAGTACCCGTGACAAAGACACTGCCGAGAACCAGCTGACGGTACTGGAACCCGGATGCGTTGCCCAAGTGTGCAAGAGCCAATGGCATGACCGAGGACCAGCTGACTGTGCTGGAACCCGGTTACAAAGCTGTAGGTACCCGCGCTTACAGGACATGTTGCCGGCTACACAGCAAGAGAACAGCTGGCGGTGCTGAACCCCACTGACACATTGGCTGGTGTTTTTCTCTGTGCAGCTAGCACGTCCGGGCAAAAACTGGCGGTGTTAGAGCCCAGGGTCAGCAGGAGGAGGAGAGGAGCAGAGTGTAGGCCGAAGCCTAGTAGAACCAATTTCAAAGGTAACCTTTAACCCCCCCTCAGGTGTTACAAAGTACAAGAGCCACACCTTGTGCAGCATTAATGCTGCACAAGTCAAAGGTTGCTCTATGAATTTTTCTACTTGCACATGCTGAATGAAACACGTGCACAATTTTGACCATTATACAGTCAAACTGTAGTGGAGGCGTGACTTGTCTTTTTAAGGAGACGCTGCACAGGTGTCCAAAATAACGCCTTGGTGCTGGGCGCAGCCTCCTGAGCATTGTTATTTGCTGTACAGGAGTCTGCGCTCTTGTGTTATCCCTTGGCCATGCGCTGTGAGCGCTGCCTGTCTTCTCACCTCATTTCATGTCGGCCGGTCTGGTTAGCGATGGCCATGAATCCCAGACCCGCAGTGTCTTTTCATAAAGTCACACTGCAGAGCTGGGATTTGTGGCCTTGCGCAGTAAATATGTTCGCCGCTCACTCATGTCCTTACACCTGCTTCAGACTGGGCGGCCTCCGCTGATCCCTTATCGCATGCCGCGGCCATGAGGCCGCACAGTCTGAAGAAGGCGGAAGGAGATGAGTGAAGACAGGCGAACATATGCACTGCACATGCCCATCAATCACACCCTCGCAGTCAAAATATATCAGACAACGAGGGTCGTTGTGTCGGGCAGGGCGGACGCACAGGCACAGCCAGCCAACCAATGATGTCAGAAGACGGGCAGCGCTACCAAGGGGGGTGCTGCGTGTCATTAAAAAGGAAAGTCACACCTCAGGGACAATGTAATGGTCTCTAATGAGACACATTTTGTACGTGTTGAGTTCCACGTGGGCAAGGAGAAAAAGTCAGCCACCTTGTACAAATGCAGCATTACTGCTGTACAAGGTGGCTGTTATACATAGAAACACCTGGGGGGGCAGGTTCCCTTTAATTTCAGTTCAGGTGCCTGCATGGCGTTTGCAGGACACGTTGCCGGCTATACAGCAGGGGAACAGCTGGCGTTGCTGAACCCCACTGACACATTGGTGGGTGTTCTCCTCTGTGCAGCTAGCACTTCCGGGCAACAACTGGCGGTGTTAGAGCCCAGGGTCTGCAGTAGGAGCAGAGTGTAAGCCGAAGCCTGCAGTGGAGCAAGTTGAAAGGGAACCTTTAATCCCCCCCCCAGGCATTTGTTGCTGAAAGAGCCATCTTGAACAGCAGTAATACTGCACATGGAAAATGGTGGCTCTTTAAATTATGCTCCTTGCAAACGCTGAAGTACACACTCATATAATGTGTCCCCTCACACCGTTAAACCGTCCCGGAGGTGGGACTTTCCTTTGTAATGTGACACAGCACAGCCGTCATTCCAACCCCCTTGGTGCCGTGCGCCACCTCCTCAACGTTGTTTGATTCTGTCACGGAGCCCGCGCTGTAATGTTATTCCTTGGCCATGCACACTTAGCGGTGCTCGTCTTCTGACATCATTTAGGTGTCAGGCTGGCAGTGCCTGTGCGTCCAAGCTGCCCGAGATCCAACCTCGCAGTGTCATCTAATGTAATCCCACTGCGGGCCTGGGATCCATGGGCATGCGCAGTGCATATCATCGCCTCTCACTCCCCTCCTTCCTGCTTCTTCAGACTGTGCGGCGTCACGGCCGTGGCATGCTATTAGGGATCAGCTGACGCCGCCTAGTCTGAAGAAGCGTGAAGAAGGGGAGTGAGAGGCTAGTATATGCACTGCGCATGGTCATGGATACCAGGCCCACTGTGGGATCACATTAGACGACACTGCGAGGTGGGATTTCGGGCAGCGTGGACGCACAGGCGCAGCCAGGACGACAACAAATGTCAGAGGACGGGCAGCGCAAACTGTGCATGGCCAAGGGATAACATAACAGCGCAGGGTCCGTGACAGAATCAAACAACGCTATGGAGGCAGCGCATGGAGCCAAGGGGGTAGGAATGACGGCTGTGCTGCGTCACATTACAAAGGAAAGTCCCACCTCCGGGACGGTTTGACGGTGTGAGGGGACACATTACATGAGTGTGTAGTTCAGCGTTTCTAAGGAGCATAATTTAAAGAGCGACCTTTTCCTTGTGCAGTACTAGTGCTGCACAAGGTGGCTCTTTCAGTAACAAACGCCTGGGGGGGGACAGGTTCCCTTACATTTTAGTTGTGCCAGCGTGGCGGTCGCATGGCACGTTGCTGGATACACAGCTGGGGATCAGCTGATGTTACTGAACCCAAATAACAGAGGAGCGACTGTTGACTGTGCAGACAGCACTTCCAGGCACCAACTGGCGGTGTTAGAGCCCAGGGACAGCAGGAGGAGCAGATTGGAGGTATTGCTGCACACACAGCTGGGGATCAGCTGACGTTACTGAACCCCAATAACAGAGGAGCAACTGTTGACTGTGCAGACAGCACTTCCAGGCACCAACTGGCGGTGTTAGAGCCCAGGGACAGCAGGAGGAGCAGATTGGAGGTATTGCTGCACACACAGCTGGGGATCAGCTGACGTTACTGAACCCCAATAACAGAGGAGCAACTGTTGACTGTGCAGACAGCACTTCCAGGCACCAACTGGCGGTGTTAGAGCCCAGGGACAGCAGGAGGATCAGATTGGAGGTGTTGCCGCACACACAGCTGGGGATCAGCTGGGGAAAGCCTCGCGGTGGACCACCAGCTGTATTCAGAATTAAACAACAAGCTTTTATCTGCGGCAGCTCTACTGTATGCTAATGAAGATAGAAGTTTGGCTCTGTGGGTAAAATTTGTAAAGCCCCCGTCACACACAGCGAGATCGCTAGCGAGATCGCTGCTGAGTCACAAGTTTTGTGACGCAACAGCGATCTCAGTAGCGATCTCTCTATGTGTGACACGTAGCAGCGACCAGGCCCCTGCTGTGAGATCGCTGGTCGTGTCGGAATGGCCTGGGCCATTTTTTGATCGTTGAGGTCCCGCTGGGTAGCACACATTGCTGTGTTTGACACCTTACCAACGACCTCGCTGACAGGACGTCCCATTGAATCGTCATGAAATAGGATCGTTGTACAGGTCGCTACAGGTCGCTACAGGTCGCCGCATCGCTGCTGCGTCGTTGGTGAGATCTCACTGTTTGACATCTCACCAGCGACCACATAGCGACGCTTGAGCGATCCCTGACAGGTCGTATCGTTGTCGGAATCGCTCAAGCGTCGCTATGTGTGACGGGGCCTTAAGCTGCTTCTATAGGGGTATTCTGCAACATGCTATCTGGGTGACATTTTTAGCAGCTTCTATTGAATATATGTAGAAACATGCTCTATCAGTGAAATTTGTTAGCAGCTGTTGTGGAATAAATGCGGAAACATGCTCTGTAGGTTAAATTTGTTATCAGCTTCTGTGGGATAAATGTGTAAACATGCTCCGTGAGTGAAATTTGTTATCAGCTTCTGTGGGATAAATGTGTAAACATGCTCCGTGAGTGAAATTTGTTATCAGCTACAGTAGGGGAAATGTGGAAACATGCTCTGTGGGTGAATTTGTAACTGACCTGCCAGTAGCAAGCCTAACTGCGGACTGCCAGCTTGATCCAAGATCATACTACCAGTTTTTCATCGGCGGCATTTCTAACTTACGCTACTGGAGAAGACATTTTGGAGCTGTGGGGGTACTGTGCCTCATGCTTTGTTGGTGAAATTTGTTAGCTGCTTATTTAGGGGTACTGTGCCCCACACTCTGTGGGTAAAATTTTTAACTGGACAATTGGTAGCAAGCCTCAGTCTCTGTGAGGGCACTGTTAACATATTTATGTCATTCATTTACTTCCTATTTTACCATGATTGCTATGGTGACAGAACTTTACTGTAAGTAATTTCTCTATCCACATTTGTTTGTAGAGCAATTGTCCTGCTCTTACCCCCAGTTTACTTCCTTTTGCAGAACCCTAACACTTACGCCAATCATTTTATAGCACTAAAGTTTGAGTCCCCATTGACTTATATGGGGTTTGGTGTCCGGGGACAAGTTCGGGTCCCAAACCGGACTTTTTAAAGAGTCCACCAGAACCCGAACACCCACAGATTCACTCATCACTATTTACAATAAATATTATGCTGGTAGAGATGAAGAGATCAATCCAGAGAGAGTTCAGTTTAAGTTGAATCTCCTGAAATTTCCATTTGAACATGAATTCAAACAATTTGAGATTGGATTCTTGATTCACAAAAAGTTTAAAAAACATTTCCGGCACCACTTCACTGGTGAAGCATCAATGAGCAAGCTAATGTTAGTTTATGCAGCTAAGTAAGCTTCCTCATGATATCCTGCAGCTATGACATCACATCCCAGCTTATACAGTGGGGCAAAAAAGTATTTAGTCAGTCAGCAATAGTGCAAGTTCCACCACTTAAAAAGATGAGAGGCGTCTGTAATTTACATCATAGGTAGACCTCAACTATGGGAGACAAACTGAGAAAAAAAAAATCCAGAAAATCACATTGTCTGTTTTTTTAACATTTTATTTGCATATTATGGTGGAAAATAAGTATTTGGTCAGAAACAAAATTTCATCTCAATACTTTGTAATATATCCTTTGTTGGCAATGACAGAGGTCAAACGTTTTCTGTAAGTCTTCACAAGGTTGCCACACACTGTTGTTGGTATGTTGGCCCATTCCTCCATGCAGATCTCCTCTAGAGCAGTGATGTTTTTGGCTTTTCGCTTGGCAACACGGACTTTCAACTCCCTCCAAAGGTTTTCTATAGGGTTGAGATCTGGAGACTGGCTAGGCCACTCCAGGACCTTGAAATGCTTCTTACGAAGCCACTCCTTCGTTGTCCTGGCGGTGTGCTTTGGATCATTGTCATGTTGAAAGACCCAGCCACGTTTCATCTTCAATGCCCTTGCTGATGGAAGGAGGGTTGCACTCAAAATCTCACGATACATGGCCCCATTCATTCTTTCATGTACCCGGATCAGTCGTCCTGGCCCCTTTGCAGAGAAACAGCCCCAAAGCATGATGTTTCCACCACCATGCTTTACAGTAGGTTTGGTGTTTGATGGATGCAACTCAGTATTCTTTTTCCTCCAAACAGGACAAGTTGTGTTTCTACCAAACAGTTCCAGTTTGGTTTCATCAGACCATAGGACATTCTCCCAAAACTCCTCTGGATCATCCAAATGCTCTCTAGCAAACTTCAGACGGGCCCGGACATGTACTGGCTTAAGCAATGGGACACGTCTGGAACTGCAGGATCGAGTCCATGGTGGCGTAGTGTGTTACTTATGGTAGGCCTTGTTACATTGGTCCCAGCTCTCTGCAGTTCATTCACTAGGTCCCCCCGCGTGGTTCTGGGATTTTTGCTCACCGTTCTTGTGATCATTCTGACCCCACGGGGTGGGATTTTGCGTGGAGCCCCAGATCGAGGGAGATTATCAGTGGTCTTGTATGTCTTCCATTTTCTAATTATTGCTCCCACTGTTGATTTCTTCACTCCAAGCTGGTTGGCTATTGCAGATTCAGTCTTCCCAGCCTGGTGCAGGGCTACAATTTTGTTTCTGGTGTCCTTTGACAGCTCTTTGGTCTTCACCATAATGGAGTTTGGAGTCAGACTGTTTGAGGGTGTGCACAGGTGTCTTTTTATACTGATAACAAGTTTAAACAGGTGCCATTACTACAGGTAATGAGTGGAGGAAAGAGGAGACTCTTAAAGAAGAAGTTACAGGTCTGTGAAAGCCAGAAATCTTGATTGTTTGTTTCTGACCAAATACTTATTTTCCACCATAATATGCAAATAAGATGTTAAAAAAACAGACAATGTGATTTTCTGGATTTTTTTTTCTCAGTTTGTCTCCCATAGTTGAGGTCTACCTATGATGTAAATTACAGACGCCTCTCATCTTTTTAAGTAGTGGAACTTGCACTATTGCTGACTGACTAAATACTTTTTTGCCCCACTGTAAATCAGATTTTCATACCTTGTACAGTGGTGGTCTGTGTACAAGCAGGTCATCGGAGATCAACGGTTCCCAATGGAGTACAGTCAGGAGCAGGACTAATAGTATGTACAAGAGAGTTGGATTCCACCTCCAGATTCTCTGGGTAAGTGGAGTAGACAGATCATATTGAAACAAAATGTCTCTCTCACTCTTCTTCTCCCACCCGCTTTCCTGTCCAGCACTAAAATCAGTGCAAATTTAGTCCCCGCAAATTGAATTTCTTAAGAAAATTTGGCAAGTCAGTGAATTTGAATAGTTAATCTCTTCCAGCTGGTTTTCGGTCATTTTCTTGGGGAGATGCCATACCATTCATCGATGCCGAGAAAACCCATTCAGCTAAAATGTATTGAGGTGCAGAGACCTGTGGAGTCCCTGTACTGCAATACACACCGCTGGCCAATCAGAGGCTGGTAGTTTAGGTCAACAGGTGGCATTTACATCTACAGATGAGGACATCACCTTTAATGGGGCCATATATACCAGGAAGGGGCCCTGTATTGGGGCATATATGCCAGAAGGGTGGACATATATACCAGGATGGGGGACATATATACCAGGAAGAGCCCCAGAATGGGATCATATATGTCAGGATGGGGTCCAGGATGTTAGGCATACAGACCAGGATGGGGAAATATATACCAGGAAGGGGGGGATGGGGGACATATACACCAGGATGATTGACATGTATACCAGGATGACGGACATATATACCAGGAAGTAGTCCAAGATGGGGAAGCATTTATGCTAGGCAGGAATCCAGGATGGGGGACATATAAACCTAGAATGGGTCCAACATAGGGACATATATACCTTGAAGTGGCCCAGGATGGGAGGCATATATACCTGGAAGCCACCTAGTATAGTGGTGCATTACTAGATAATAGGTAGTGGGGAAGCACATATATCCTTATAGGATTTAGAACGCTACAATAGCCCATACATCTGACCAACATGGAACAAGCAGGAGGAGGGGCAGATCAAAATTTTGCACCAGAGCCAATCAGACCCATTGGGATGTGACAAAGTGTGCAAATCACAAATGAGCAGCCACATGATGACTACTCAAACCGTTAAATCTGTGTACAAGAGTGGAACACTAAACTGAATTTTTGCCCCATATGCAGCGAAACCTAGATTTATGCTTTAACAGTTGTTGGGATTTTCTTTCTTAAAGTATACAGTAATATAACAAGTTCAATGTATTTGATTACTGGATATGGGTTTTTTTACATTGATTTATTCTCCTTACACAAGCAAGAATAGTTTATGCCTCTTGGAGGATTTTATCTTTCTCTGGACCAACATTGCAGAAGAATTGTCTGAACTTGGACCAAATATGTTTTTCAGCCTTAGTATTTTACTTTATTATGTTATTTCTGTAGGTAAGTCTGTATACATTAGCTGTATGAAATCTGTAATAAGAAACACTAACAAAAGCATGTGAGAGTGCAAACCTTTAGCATAATAAAAAACAGTGATTTCAATAAAAATAGTGATTTCAATCCCGTCACACAATTAAATATATATTAAAGTGAATCAGAAAATGGGGGGGTTCTAAGCTTTAAAAAAAACTTTCAGCTTCACATAGCAATTTATAATGGTAAATTCCATCCATCCTCTGCTAGTGGTGGTAATGTCAGTATGTATTACATGGCTGATGCCAGTTATTGGCTGAATTGGTCAAAAGCCAGTATAGCATGTCAAAGCTTCAGCAATATAAACACAGACTGACCGGACCATGTAGCGACAGGAGCTTTGAAGGATGGGCTTTTTATATTAAATCAGTATTCCGGTTTCAGACAATAAAATAATTTTTGGCATAAAAAAAAAAGTTATAAAATGTACAACAATTATACAATACAACTTTTTTGTGATCATATGACCATTACAATTTTTTTTTTCCGCTGGAAGTATACAAATGGAAACTATGAAATCACAGCAAGCAGAATTCTTAAAAATGATAACGCATTGATAAAGTATTTCAATTTTAGAAAGAATAACACGCTTTTCAGATATCATAGTACATAGTAACTCTTTAAGTCTTAGTACCTTCAGCTGAAAGTTATTTTTTTAAAAGCCTTGTGTACTCCCTTTAATTTGATGAATGCAGTTAGAATTTACCCAAGCTCTTAGAATATTATCTGCATTGATAGCAACATATTTATGCTTCACATATTGTACTTTTCACTTATGATTTTCATCAGGAAAGCATCGAAGGATGTGTCCTTGCTTTTGTAACAAAAAAGTAGTTTCATTCTCATGTCATATTTTAGCCACTTTCCACTTCATTGACCTCCTCTTCTGAAATTACAGTAGCTGAGACTACAGGCGAATGATGCCAATATCACTATACTTTCCGCTTCATTCACTGTGGCCTCAGAAAACCTCACACTCATGTTCATTGCAGCAGTTCTTCGTCAGAATCTAGCTTTCCAGAGTCCATTTTAATCAACTTCTTTTCCAGACACAGAGCTATAAGATCTTTCCTAGTGATCATTCCAACCGCCCTGTTATGAAGATCTACAACAATGAGATGGCGAAGTCCTAGTGTACGAAACACAACGTATGCACGTTGAAGGGAGAAATGAGCTTGAACCGCGACGGCAGATTTATTGATATATGGCTCCTGTGAAAAAGAGAGATTATAGGTTATTAATATTTTATAGTATTTTATCATACACAGTATGTTTGATATAAAACTGATGATCTGCTTAGAGGTATAATCCACTTTAAATCATTAACAGATATTTTCTGTAGGGTTCTGTAACTTAGGTTTCCGTACTATGGCCTTGTGCCCAAGGAAGTCATCACTGATATCACCATTGTATCAATAACATTTTAGGACATTAATATTTCTAACAAGTTGTAACAGGTTCAAAAGTTTCCAAGCTGTTGTAATTGTTTTCAAACCAATGCAAAAAAAAGTGAAAATTACTTTAGTAAATATATTATACAGACCAAAGTATTTGGAAAGACCAGAGTCTTAATCATTGAATTCAGGAATTTCATTCTGTCCCACTGCCTTAGATGTATAGTATCCTGCCCCTAACCATGTAGTTTGCCTTTACCAACATTTCTAAAAGAATGGGTCATTCTAAAGGGCTCTCAAAATTCGAGCTTGGTACTGTAATAGAATGTCACTGTTATAAAAAGTCAGTTCATGACATTTCTTCCTCCTAAATTTTCGACAATTAACAATGAGTCGCATTATTGAAAAGTGGAAGCGTTTAGGGATCCCAACAAATTAGCCATGAAAATGGAGATCATGTAAAGTTATGAAACAAGTCGACAAGTGCTCAGGTTCACAGTGCATAAAAGTTGCCAAACCATGCCATCTCCATGACTGCAGAATTGGATAGTCTGCCTGACATTAACATTAGCACAAAACCATGCACCAGGAGCTCCAGGGGATGTTTTTAGAAAAAGCAGCGGCATACAAGCCTTACATTGCCAAGCAAATTGTAAAGCATTGAACGAAGTGGTGTAAATAATTGTTTCACTGAACTCTGGAGAGGTGGAAACATGTTCTGCAAAGTGATGAATTGTCATTTCCCATGATATGGGAATCATACAGGCAGTATTGTATTATTATTGTGCTGTTTCGTTGCTATGCAATAAAGTTTGCCCTCTTTAGAAGGTTGTCCTTCCTCTCTTCCTGTCTCTCGCTGATGTAGCTCTGATGTCGGCAACCTGTCCCTTCTTCCTCATTCTTCTTCCTCATTCCCTGCCTGTAAGCCATCTTAGAAGCTCATGTGTTTGCAGCACTGTTTCAGAAAAGTCTTTTTTACCTACTGTATGTGTGCATGACTACAAAAATTCAGCTGGAAAATAAATCTTCTCCTGCAATCTTCATACGTGCCTCCTACATTCGAGTTCAAGCTATCTGATGAAATATCTACGTGTGAGTATTGGTATAAGGAGATAGACTAGAAACGGTATCTCAAGCGCCCTAGAATACAGCCTAGCTATGGAGTCAGTATATCAACCATATTTCTCTATCTGGCATCTAATGGATAAGTCACGGAGTGGCAAATGCAAGATGAACGTTACCTGTCTAACTGCAGTGTGCGAAATGTAATGTTTGGTGGAGGAGGGATAATGATATGAAGTTGTTTTTTAGGGGTCTGCATGGGACACAACTATATTGATGGACAAATAGTTAAACTTTTTGGAATGTGACAACGCAAGAATGGAAAAATTCAGTTGAAATAGATTCTGTAATAAGGGGGGGGGGTCAATACTGTGGTACAGAAATAATTCAGGTAAATGTACCTTAAATATTATTTTCCTTCTATACCTTTATACTTATCAGAGTTTCATTTTTCTAAAACAGTTTTAAATGTCCTGCAATGCCGTGCAATTAAAGATGTGGCTGCTTCTAGCAACCACTAGGGGAAGCCTACGTATCAAAATAGTGTGCAACAATATCCCCCTGTAGCTGAAATCTGAATTTTATAATTTGCGATTTAAAGATCAAGATTATAACTAAGATCTGGCACTATGACAATACATTAATCAGCACAGAATGATTTACATAAAAACATGGTGTTAAAGTGAACATTCGTTTTAAGGCTGTATACCTTTTTATATATTTCTTTGATTGTCCAGTAATTTAGAAATGTATTGTACAACATTTATAAATATATACGAAATGTAGAATTTGTACCACATTAATCAGTTTCTTTTCTATAGCTCAATAACAGTAAACTAAAAAATTGCACTATGGACACATTCTTAAAGAGAACCTGTTATCAGGACAAGACATGATAAAAGAAAGGTATGGGCATAAAGGCGCTGTCCTTCTAAATTGATAGCTACCTTCACTGTAGGAATCCGCAGCCTGGTTATTCTTTGATCACCATTGTTTTGGTGCAATAATCTGCTTGTGCATCAGGGCTGGCCTGTGGAGCAGGACTATGGGTAGAGTCTTCAGCTCTGCCACGGCCCCTCAGCTGTCTCTGGTGTTAGAATCTACCTACTGTTTAAAATTCTACATCGGCATTGTCCTAACCACGGGCAGCGTTTGGGCAGATCGATTTGGTTGCAGGCTTCAGTAAAATGGCGCTGGTGGTGGCACATGCGCAGATTGAGATCTCGGCTCAATGATGAGGCTAGATCTCAATCTGAGCATGGGCCGCCACAGCGCCATTTTCATGAAGCCTGCCGAGAAGATAATGTGCGCATGTGCTGCCACTGGCGCCATTTTACTGAAGCCTGTAACCAGATCGATTTGCGCAAGCACCACCCATGGCTAGGACGGCACCAACATGGAATTTTAAACAGTATGTAGATACTTACTCTAAAGGCAACTGATGCGCCATGGCAGAGATAAAGACCCAACCAACAGTCTCGACCCACAGGCCCACCCCAATGCATGAACAACTTATTCCACTAAAACTTCTAATGGTGATTAAAGGATAACCAGGCTGTGGATTTCTACAGTGAAGGTACTTCTTAAATCAGCAGAACAGCGCCTTTATGCCCATTCCTTTAATTTATCGTGCCTGATCCTGATGACAGGTTTTCTTTAAAGATCTGTAAAGAACAAAACAGAAAAAGCTGTTTTACTGTGCAAAAGTTTTGGGCAGCAAAAAGAAAGAAAATGATGCAAAGTAATGTATTAAAATAGAATAGTTTATTTTTGCCAATTAATAAAATACAAAGTGAATAAATAAGACACACATTTTTGCTTTCAAAAGAGCATGAAAGCATTATATGGATGTAGGTTTGTTCAGACCCTTGTGTCTCTTCATGTAATCCCAGACACACTCAATGATGTTGGGATCAGGACTCTGTGGAGGCCATATGATCACTCCCGGGACTGCTTGTTCTTCTTATGACATTGGCTGTATGTTTAATGTTATTACCCTGCTGCAGAGTAATTATGGAGCCAATTAAATGTCTCTCTTTTGGTTCTGCATGAATAATAAATATATACTATTTCTTAGTGTTGAGGACAAGAAATGGGCAATGTTGAGGACTATAGACGCTGTGGTCAGCCAAGGAAACTTAGTGAAGCAGAGAAAAGACACATCATGCTTGATTCAAATTTGGTAGCAATCAGTGAAACCCAGCTACACCCATTTACTATTGGACAAGTCTGGTCAGTGGTCAGTAGTTGTCTTCATAGAAGAAATGTGGCCAAAGAAACATACTTTTGACATACAGTCAATGTCACAAAGAACTATCTTCAGCACAGAGAAGAACAGGGAGTCCTGGAAGTGATGATATGTCTCCACAGAGCTTTGATCTGAATATCATCAAATTACAAGAAGAGATGGAAGGATTTACACAAGCTTACATCCATAGAAGAACTGTGGTTAGTTCTCCAAGATGTTTGGAACAGCAACACTGCTGAGTTACTTCAAATTCTGTGTGAAAGTGTGCTTACAAGAATTGATGATGTTTTGAAGGCAAAGGGAGGTCATGCCTAATATTGCTTTGATTTAGATTTCTAACTCATTCATTCATTCAATTTTCATCTTGTTAGATCATAAAAATAAACTATTAATAATTCTATTCACTTTTATTTTTAAAGGCATTTTTTATTTTACAGCACTTTTTCCACACAAGCCTAAAACTTTTGCACACTACTGTGTGTAGCCCCACTTCCTCATAATCCTTCATTTGCTTATTGTTTTTGCATATCTATATTATTATTATTTTCTGGCTTATTCACATCCACTACTATCTACAAGTCGCTTATCCACATCTACTACTTCTAGGTGCTATGGAGATTGCCATGTATGAAATATAAGTCATTACGCTAGTTGTGAATACAAGAGTACCTATAATTTGAAAGTTAAAGTATGCATGGTCTTGTTGCCCTCACCCTCACAAGAAGTTAAAACAGCTTTCTGTGCACATACTGGTATAATATATCTAGGAACTTCCCCAGTTGTCATTCTCTGTAACTGGCCATGCATTATTTGAGTTGATAGTTCATCTTAATTGACATTATGCCAGCACAATAGGTGCTGGAACTTCCTGTCCTCCACTTCTCAACTCTCATTAGCGTTCCCGATTGGAAAACCTGCCTGTATGCAATATAACAAATAAAACTTCCACTTGCTTCTTTTAATTCGGATTCTACATGACAAAAGAAAGTGCACATGAATTTAGGCAGAAGGGAGACACCTAGTTGCTTGCACCGGAGTGATTTTATAATAATTTTATAAATAATAACTTTTGAAGATATGCCACAAAAACTAACACCTTGACCAAGAGACCTAGAGGGAGGATTTTGCTTTGAATTCAAATTGTTCATAATGTACATAACAGAACTTAAAGTAGCTAAGAAAGTTCATTACATTTAATGAGGTACAAAAATTCTCCTCTATAGGCAGGAGTTCCGAAATATCAAATGATATAAATTCAATGCAACAGAGCAGTAAAAGAAAATCAAACCTGAGTAATGATTTATCCTGACAGATAATATACATAGGCCCTAATAAGAAAATTTAACCCACCTGCGGCAGAAAATTGGCATCAAAAAGTCATAAACTTTGTAGTAAGTGGATGGCAAGTGTGACCTTGCAAAAGTGGCTGTGGTCTACCATTTCAACAAATCATTTATGCCAGAAAACTGGTGCACGCGCAGTCCAAAGATGTGTCAAGATTATTAAGAAGAGTGGGCCTCTTAATTAATTTTGCGCACCTTATTCTAGCAGACTATAGTTTCAAGACTGGCAGATGAAACCCCAGCTTTGATAAATTCTACTCGAACTCTTTGTCAGTAAGACTTTCATAAAGCGGATTAATGTAGTCAACTTTGTACAGGTTAATAAAATATTTCTTTTATTTATTATTATTATGCTTGCTTATATTACCCTGAATACCGTAAAATTGTGTAAATCATAAAGATCCTGATGTTATAAGTTGCTATGCTGTAATTCTGTAAACTCTTTGTCAGTAGTAATATGAAATGGTTTTATACATTGCACCATGCACATTGCAACTTGACCAAATCAAAGTCGCCCATGAGAATAGACGAAACCTTACCTTCTACACAGTGAATCAAACTGTGAAATGAAGTGCTGAAAGCCAGGTTTGTTAAACTTTATACCACAGGCTTACCTTCAGCTATTGTGACTGGAAGGAATCCAAGTATTAAAATTGAGAATTAAATCGAGCAATGTGATTTTTTTGTCCCTATGGCAGTAGTATATTATATTATATATTTTAAGTCACTTTACAGTCTATTTCATTTCCTCGATAGTAAAGTATACCGTGCTGAAGGACGTGGGTGGCTGCGAGAATTAAGGAACCTGTTCAATGTACAGTATATCCAGACAGAAACATTCCAACTATTAGTAAGCAGCCAGAACTGATATATTAATCTAAATGAAACAAAGTTTTTCCCAGACTGAAAATTCCATCATTTAACCCCTTAGTGATAGAGCCAATTTTAACCTTCATGACCAGACCAGATTTTTTTAAATCTGACCAGTGTCACTTTCTGAGGTAATAACTCTCGAATGCTTCAAAGGATCCCACTGATTCTGAGATTGTTTTTTCATGACATATTGTACTTCATCATAGTGGTTAAATTTGCTTGATATGACTTGCACTGATTTGTGAAATTATTGGAAATTTGTCAAAAATGTAAAAAATTTTTGCAATTTTCAAACTTTAAATTTTTTCTTATGCCCTTAAACCAGAGAGTTATGTTGCACAAAATAGTTAATAATTAACATTTACCACATGTCCACTTTACATCTGCATCATTTTTGAAACATTATTTTTTTTTTTTTAGTAAATTTGAAGGGTTAAAAGTTGATACACAATTTTTTCATTTTTCCAACACAATTTACAAAACCGTTCCTTTTTTCAGGAATAACATCGCATTCGAAGTCACTTTGAAGGGTCTATATGACAGACAATGCCCAAAAATGACATCATTCTAAAAACAGCACCCCCAAAGTTCTCAAAACCACATTCAAGAAGATTATTAACCCTTCAGATGCTTCACAGGAACTAAAGCAATGTGGAAGAAAACAATTAACATTTAATGTTTTTTTCACAAAAATATTACCTTAAACCGAAATGTTTTTATTTTCACAAGGGTACTAGGAGAAAACAGACCCCAAAATATGTTTATGTTGTGCAATTTGTCCTGGATACGCCTATTGCGCGCATGGCAGGGCACAAAAAGGAAAGAGGCATTGTTTGTCTTTTTGAACACAACATTGGCTGGAATAAAGAACATTTGGAGAGCCCTTGATGTGTCTAAATGGTAGAAACTCCCCACAACTGACACCATTTTAGAAACTAGACCCCTCAAGAAATGTATCAAGATTTGTGGTGAGCACTTTGAACCCTCAAGCACTTCACAGAAGTTTGTAACGTACAGCCATAAAAATACAAAATCAAATTTTTCCCACAATATGTACTTTTAGCACCAATTTTTTTATTTTCACAAGGGAAACAGAAGAAAATAGACCACAAAATTTGTTGTGCAATTTCTCTTGAGTGCCCTGATACCTTATACGTGGGGAAAACTACTGTTTGGGTGCATGGAAGGGCTCGGAAAGGAAGAAGTGATGTTTTGGAACGCAGATTTTGATGTGTGGAAGCACCACAAGTAACCCCATTTTGGTAACTACACCTCTCAAAGATTTTATCCAGGTGCATAGTGAGCATTTTGAATCCACAAGTACTACACAGAATTTGATAACATTATGAAAATATATTGCAAATTTTCCTTTTTTTCACAAAAATGATGTTTTAGCCACAAAATTGTAATTTTCACAAAGGATAATATGTAAAAATGCACCCCATAATTGGTTATGCATTTCTGCTGAATGCGATAATACCCCATATGTGGTCAAAAACTTCTGTTTTGGCACATGGCAAAAAGTCATTATCTCAGTAAATTAGAATACTTTATAACACCAGCTAGAAAAAGGATTTTAAAATCCGAAATGTTGGCCTACTGAAATTTATGTTCAGTAAATGCACTCAATACTTGGTCAGGGCTCCTTTTGCAATCAATCAACCACAGGTGCTACATATTTTTTCAGCAATAACCTGTGAAAAACGTTGTGGATTTTCAGAGTTAGAAGACGTTCAAGATGAAAAGCCACAGGGTTGATTAAGGCAACCACCTTGTAAGGACAAATAAACCTAAGACCTAATTTCCAGGAAGGAATTTTCAGTTTAATATTTCTGACAGCCATAGTAAATCATTCACACCAGATCTGGACCTGACAACCGTTTCTTATCTGCCATGCGTCTGTATCTGTCCTCCATGATTTGTAAGTTGTTCTGAACCCCTTGCCATACAGATGAGCATGATGAAGAAAATTTCTATACAGGTAGAGTTCAAACAGGTATTGAGTGTAGCGTAGGAGGGCTTCTTAAAGAAAAACTAACTGATCTGTGAGAGCCAGAATTCTTGCTGGTTGGTAGGTGATCAAAATACTTATTTAATGCAATAAAATGCAATTATTTAAAAATCATAGAATGTGATTTCTGTTTTTCATTTTTAGATTTTATTTTTCACAGTCGAAGTGTCCCTACAATAAAAATTACAGACCTTTCCATCCTTTGTAGGTGGGCAAACTCGACAGTGTATCAAATACTTATTAACTCCACTGTAAGTCATAGGAAGCTGAATAGATTAATACCTTGTTGTTATCTGTCAATCCAATGTTTTATTAAAGAGATATCCACATTTTTCTTATATGTAAATGACCTGTTCCAGGCTATGAGCCGGGCACAGATCTGCATGAGAATTTGCCTCCAGAATGAATTTTAAATAAAAGGGGTGCTACCGATGTGAGACATGTAACTAACATAGAACAGTAGAGCTTTCCAGTTCTGCTGCATTACAACAATATTTCAACACTCGCTGCATGTGATAGAAGCTGAAGCTGAGAGGAACCTGCAGATGTGTCAGGTATAATCACACACAGCTCTACAGTGAGGTCACAAGAGCAGAGAGCGGCCATTACACATCACATTATTAACGCTTTCTTTTGTTAAAAATAATATCTGGAGGCAGATTTTCATGCAGATCAGTGGCATTATCTCAGTAAATTAGAATACATTATAACACCAGCTTGAAAATGATTTTAAAATCAGAAATGTTGGCCTACTGAAATGCATGTTCAGTAAATGTACTCGAAACTTGGTCGGGGTTCCTTTTGTATCAAGTACTGCATCAATTCGGAGTGGCATGGAGGTGATCAGCCTGTGGCACTGCTGAGGTGTTATGGAAGCCCAGGTTGCTTTGATAGCAACCTTCAGCTCGTCTGCATTGTTGGGGCTGGTGTCTCTCATCTTCCTCTTGACAATACCCCATAGATTCTCTATGGGGTTAAGGTCAGGTGACTTTGCTGGCTAATCAAGCACAGTGATACTGTTGTTTTTAAACCAGGCATTGGTACTTTTGGCAGTGTGGACAGGTGCCAAGTCCTGCTGGAGAATGAAATTTCCATCTCCAAAAAGCTTGTCGGCAAAGGAAAGCATGAAAGTGTGTGGTGGCTCTTGAAGAAATCACTCCAGCAGCAATCCACTCCTTGTGAATCTCTCCCAATTTTTTTAATAGCCTTTTCTTAACAATCCTTTCATGGCTGCGGTTATCCTGGTTGCTTGTGCACCTTTTTCTACCACACTTTTTCCTTCCACTTTTTCTTCAACTTTCCATTAATATGCTTGAATGCAGCACTCTGTGAACAGCCAGATTCTTTAGCAATTACCTTTTGTGGCTTACCCCCCTTGTGGAGTGTGCCAATGACTGCCTTCTGGACATCTGTCAAGTCAGCAGTCTTCCCCATGATTGTGGACCCTACTAAAACAGACTACGGGACCTTTTTGAATACTTAGGAAGCCTTTGCAGGTGTTTTTTGTTATTCTAATTTACTGAGATAATGACTTTTGGGTTTTCATTGCCTGTAAGCCATAATCATCAACATTAACAGAAATAAACACTTGAAATGACTTGAAATGTTTGTGATGACGCTATATAATATATGAGTTTCACTTTTTGTATTGAAGAACTGAAATAAGTTAACTTTTTGATGATATTCTAATTTTGTGAGAAGCACCTATATTGTAGCACCCCCATACATTATGCCCAGCTTTTGCTTCTGGTTACATTCATCCCGTAAATTGTTAAGTGCTCTGCCCCCACTACAATAATGCCAAACATAAGGCCACTTACTGTGGTTTAGGAACAGTGGGGCTCTGAAGGAGGAAGCATTTCAATTTGGGAGCGCAGAATTCACAGAATTTTATTTGATGTGGGTCAGAAGCCATGTCACTTTTCCAGAGTCTTTGCTCTACCAGTAACATTGGAACCCTCAATAGTTCCTGTGACAGATGATGGACCTGTGTGGGGGCTGGTTTTGTGCGGGATAAATTAAGGTCTTTATTGGTAACATTTTGGGGTACATAATATTTTTTGATCATATCCAGAATAAGGCTGGGATCAGATTTTTGTGTTCTATGCTGAGAACTTATGTTGGGGTTTGTGTGTAAATCCCATAAAAATACGATTCAGACGAAACCCCCAACAGAACCACCCACCACAATGAGGTATATGGAGACATTTTTGCAAATTTATTCTTCGGGTCGGTGTAATTATAGCAATACCAGATTTATATAGTTTTTTTTTAGGTTTGGCTACTATCACACAGTGAAAATGCTTTTCTATACAAAGTAGTTTTTTTCATCACCATATTCTGAGAGCTGTAACTTTTTTATTTTTTGGCTAATAAAGCTGTATGAATGCTTATTTTTTGTGGGATGAGTTGCAGATTATTTTTTTTGTACCATTTTGGGGTGCATATTTTTTATCGCTTTTTATTCATATTTTTCATACACAGCAATTCAGTTATAGTTTTTATTATTTATGTTGTGCCATTCACCATGCAGTAAAAGTGGTAAGATTGATTTGTCTGTCGGGTTGGTACAGTTATACAAGATTTATATCTTTTTTATGGTTTGCTATTTTTACAAACTAAAAACAATATTTTACAAAAAATGAATTTGCTTTTGCATTGTCATAAGCTGTAACTTTTATTTTTTAACCGAATGAGCCATATTAGGACTTGTTTTTGTTGGATAGTTTGGCATTTTCATTTATACCAATTTTTATACATAAGACTTTTTGATCACTTTTTACAGTATGTACATTTTTGTGAGTCACTATAATAAAAAAGCTACATTTTTGGTGTGTTTATTTTTTCTTTTTTACGGTGTTCGCCATAAGGAATAAATATTGTGCCAGTTTTATAGAGCGGGTCATTACGAAAGTGGAGACACCAATTACAGTATGTTTTAATTAAGTATATTAAGTTTTTTTGTTAATTTTAGTTTCATGACAAACTGCGTTTTGAGAGGTGACACAGCTTATTTTGATTTTGGGCCCTTCCCTTTCTTGGTGTTTTTATTTTATTTTTTTTACATATTTTATTTTACTTTTTCTTATTTTTTCACTTAGTTTCACTGTGGAACATGTATCATTTTTATTTTGATTATTGGTCTCATACACTGCAGTGCATGAGACTGTCATTGTCTCAGTAACATAGCCTGTGAGACCCAGCTTATGGCTGGATCTTACAGGCCACCCTACTCATTGTGGAGGTCCAATGGTAACAAAGAGTATCTTGTAACCCCCTTGCAATCAATTAAATACTGCTGTAGCGATTGACAGTGGACTTTAAGGAGGTAATTGGCCCCAAAACCAGATGGGGCTGATACCAAAGGGTGTCAGCTGGGCGGCGCTATTCCCAATCACCGTTTTAAAATGGTAATTCGTTTTGGTAAAATGGTAATTAGTGACTGCCATTTTAATGCATATCGGTGACTTTAAGGAGTTAAGCTGCAGATTTTTAATAATGCACTAGGAAGTATGTTAAATGGAACCTGTCACATGAAAAAACGCTATTAAGCCTCAGATATGGAGATAATCTGCAGGTTAATAGCATTATGAACCAGTCAGGGGCTGGCATCTAGAGCCCAGGTGCTGGGAGGAAATTAACTTTCTTCCTCCCGGGTACAGTCATAGGGGGGTGCCGGCGAGGGTTCAATCATCTTTGTGTGTATAGAGAGTGGCAGCTATAACGGCGCCCCCAGCACTGACAACTCGCTCAACATTAGAGTCGGCTGTTAGTCATTGCTGGGGGCGTGATTAGAGCCACAGCTCTCAATACGCAAAGCAATGACTGAAACTGTGTTTGCGCCACCCCATGTCTGAAACTCAAATGCTGCCCGGAAAATAAAGGTAATTTCCTAAATTATGTGCCGACGCCAGGTAGATTCAGAACACTATTTACCTCTAAATTAACACCACTTTAAATGAGTGATAGAATGCTGCCTTTGTCTGTATATAGTGGATCAGGGGCATTGTGCAAAATCCTGATCATGTAGGGTGGCGTAGGAATAACTTGCGCACATGTGTACAGGGGCCCACTGGGCAAATTCACATGTTCTTTTGTGTCAGTCCAAGCCTGGGCATGTAGGACTTTGCATGTTAAACTTGATTCCGCACTGGGATAAGGCTTCTCAAGTGTAACATCTGTTGCAGTATTGCAAACATGGACCATAGAGCACTATGACCTAATAATCTGGACCTAATAAACTCCAGGGAGTAGATCCAGTGGAAGACATACAAACCAAGCTATGCTGGAAAGAACAAGAGGCAGGATATGTAGTAGGTGTGAGAATAAGGCAGCGATCAGCAATAGATGAGGACACTTCCATGCCAGCATCTCCTGGTACCCAACTTTTTTTTTTTATTTAATTTTTATATTACACGTCTTGGCTGTAAATTCTAATATTGTGCCTGTAAATAGTGCTGTAAAAGCTCATGTTGGAATGGACACAAGTAAATATTTTAATGCAAGGTTACTTAATTCTTTTTATTTCCAGAAATCAAAGGGATGACCGATAACACAGAGCTCCTGCAAAGAACAGCATTTGAGCTCCTGTGTTTCCAGTTGGTAATCTAATCTGAGTGCGACCTTTGAGGCTCTGCAGAAAATCTCCCACTCTCCAGCTGGTCCCGCATAACATTCGGCAAGTGGCTAACGTGCAGATGCCAGATCTGGCTTCATAAAATTCACAGTGGCTTTTTGCTGTATAATTTTACATTAATTACAAATTGCTTACTTATTATTAATTGATCCACAGTTTCAGGCACAACCATAGTATCTATTAGCAATGAGCAAGAAATTTACAATTAATTTCTAACAGTTTGGGAAACCACTGCAACTTTTTATGAAGTGGCAGCAGCACCTGAGACCCAGCCTCATAATTAAATTGAAATCATTAGTCTCTTTAACCCCTTCATGACCCAGCCTATTTTGACCTTAAAGACCTTGCCGTTTTTTGCAATTCTGACCAGTGTCCCTTTATGAGGTAATAACTCAGGAACGCTTCAACGGATCCTAGCGGTTCTGAGATTGTTTTTTCGTGACATATTGGGCTTCATGTTAGTGGTAAATTTAGGTCAATAAATTCTGCGTTTATTTGTGATAAAAACGGAAATTTGGCGAAAATTTTGAAAATTTCGCAATTTTCACATTTTGAATTTTTATTCTGTTAAACCAGAGAGTTATGTGACACAAAATAGTTAATAAATAACATTTCCCACATGTTTACTTTACATCAGCACAATTTTGGAAACAAAATTTTTTTTTGCTAGGAAGTTATAAGGGTTAAAATTTGACCAGCGATTTCTCATTTTTACAACGAAATTTACAAAACCATTTTTTTAGGGACCACCTCACATTTGAAGTCAGTTTGAGGGGTCTATATGGCTGAAAATACCCAAAAGTGACACCATTCTAAAAACTGCACCCCTCAAGGTACTCAAAACCACATTCCAGAAGTATATTAACCCTTCAGGTGCTTTACAGCAGCAGAAGCAACATGGAAGAAAAAAATGAACATTTAACTTTTTAGTCACAAAAATTATCTTTTAGCAACAATTTTTTTATTTTCCCAATGGTAAAAGGAGAAACTGAACCACGAAAGTTGTTGTCCAATTTGTCCTGAGTACGCTGATACCTCATATGTGGGGGTAAACCACTGTTTGGGCGCACGGCAGGGCTTGGAAGGGAAGGAGCGCCATTTGACTTTTTGAATGAAAAATTGGCTCCACTCTTTAGCGGACACCATGTCACGTTTGGAGAGCCCCCGTGTGCCTAAAAATTGGAGCTCCCCCACAAGTGACCCCATTTTGGGAACTAGACGCCCCAGGGAACTTATCTAAATGCATAGTGAGCACTTTGAACCCCCAGGTGCTTCACAAATTGATCTGTAAAAATGAAAAAGTACTTTTTTTTCACAAAAAAATTCTTTTAGCCTCAATTTTTTCATTTTCACATGGGCAACAGGAAAAAATGGATCCTAAAATTTGTTGGGCAATTTCTCCTGAGTACGCTGATACCCCATATGTGGGGGTAAACCACTGTTTGGGCGCACGGCAGGGCTCGGAAGGGAAGGCACGCCATTTGGCTTTTTAAATGGAAAATTAGCTCCAATCATTAGCGGAAACCATGTCACGTTTGGAGAGCCCCTGTGTGCCTAAACATTGGAGATCCCCCAGAAATGACCCCATTTTGGAAACTAGTCCACCAAAGGAACTAATCTAGATGTGTGGTGAGGACTTTGAACCCCCAAGTGCTTCACAGAAGTTTATAACGCAGAGCCATGAAAATAAAAAATAAAAATTATTTTCTCAAAAATGATCTTTTAGCCTGCAATTTTTTATTTTCCCAAGGGTATCAGGAAAAATTTGACCCCAAAAGTTGTTGTCCAGTTTCTCCTGAGTACGCTGATACCCCATATGTGGGGGGTAAACCACTGTTTGGGCACATGAGGGGGCTAGGAAATGAAGTAGTGACGTTTTGAAATGCAGACTTTGATGGAATGCTCTGTGGGCGTCACGTTGCGTTTGCAGAGCCCCTGATGTGGCTTAACAGTAGAAACCCCCCACAAGTGACCCCATTTTGGAAACTAGACCCCGAAAGGAACTTATCTAGATGTGTGGTGAGCACTTTGAACCTCCAAGTGCTTCACAGAAGTTTATAATGCAGAGCCGTGAAAATAATAAATACGTTTTCTTTCCTCAAAAATAATTATTTAGCCCAGAATTTTTTATTTTCCCAAGGCTTACAGGAGAAATTGGACCCCAAAAGTTGTTGTTCAGTTTCTCCTGAGTACGCTGATACCCCATGTGTGGGGGTAAACCACTGTTTGGGCACACGTCGGGGCTCAGAAGGGAAGTAGTGACTTTTGAAATGCAGACTTTGATGGAATGGTCTGCGGGCGTCACGTTGCGTTTGCAGAGCCCCTGGTGTGCCTAAACAGTAGAAACCCCCCACAAGTGACCCCATTTTAGAAACTAGACCCCCCCAAGGAACTTATCTAGATATGTGGTGAGCACTTTGAACCCCCAAGTGCTTCACAGACCTTTACAACGTAGAGCCGTGAAAATAATAAATCATTTTTCTTTCCTCAAAAATGATGTTTTAGCAAGCATTTTTTTATTTTCACAAGGGTAACAGGAGAAATTGGACCCCAGTAATTGTTGCGCAGTTTATCCTGAGTATGCTGGTACCCCATATGTGGGGGTAAACCACTGTTTGGGCACACGTCAGGGCTCGGAATTGAGGGAGCACCATTTGACTTTTTGAATACGAGATTGGCTGGAATCAATGGTGGCGCCATGTTGCGTTTGGAGGCCCCTGATGTGCCTAAACAGTGGTAACCCCTCAATTCTACCTCCAACACTAACCCCAACACACCCCTAACCCTAATCCCAGCTGGCGAATAACCCTAATCACAACCCTAACCCCAACACACCCCTAACCCTAACCCTAATTCCAACTGTAGCCATAACCCTAATCACAGCCCTAACCCTAATCCTAACCCCAACACATCCCTAACCCTAATCCCAACTGTAGCCATAACCCTAATCACAGCCCTAACCCTAACCCTAACCCCAACACACCCCTAACCCTAATCCCAACTGTAGCCATAACCCTAACCACAACCCTAATTCCAACCCTAACCCTAAGGTTATGTGCCCACGTTGCGGATTCGTGTGAGATTTTTCAGCATCATTTTTGAAAAATCCGCGGGTAAAAGGCACTGCGTTTTACCTGCGGATTTTCCACGGATTTCCAGTGTTTTTTGTGCGGATTTCACCTGCGGATTCCTATTGAGGAACAGGTGTAAAACGCTGCGGAATCCGCACAAAGAATTGACATGCTGCGGAAAATACAACGCAGCGTTTCCGCGCGGTATTTTCCGCACCATGGGCACAGCGGATTTGGTTTCCATATGTTTACATGGTACTGTACACCTGATGGAACACTGCTGCGAATCCGCAGCGGCCAATCCACTGCGGATCCGCAGCCAAATCCGCACCGTGTGCACATGGCCTAATTCTAAAGGTATGTGCACACGCTGCGGAAAACGCAGCAGTTTCCCATGAGTTTACAGTTCAATGTAAACCTATGGGAAACAAAAATCGCTGTACACACGCTGCGGAAAAACTGCACGGAAACGCAGCGGTTTACATTCCGCAGCATGTCACTTCTTTCTGCGGATTCCGCAGCGGTTTTACAACTGCTCAAATAGAAAATCGCAGTTGTAAAACCGCAGTGAAATGTGCAGAAAAAACGCGGTAAATCCGCCATAAATCCGCAGCGGTTTAGTACTGCGGATTTATCAAATCCGCAGCGGAAAAATCCGCAGAGGACCAGAATACGTGTGCACATACCGAAACCCTACCCCTACCCCTAGCCCTAACCCTAGCCCTAACCCTAGCCCTAACCCTACCCCTAGCCCTACCCCTAACCCTACCCCTAACCCTAGCCCTAACCCTACCCCTAACCCTACCCCTAACCCAGGGGCGGATTATCAGAGGGTCAATATGGGCGGTAGCCCAGGGCCCAGTGGTCTGGGGGGGCCCTGGGCTACCGCACAGATTGACCCTCCACTAATTGTCTGAATGCCCGCCGGCATTTGTGTGCCCCCGGACCCGGTGGGCAGAGAGAGGGGGCCCGCATTGGTTGGGAGGTGCGTGTATCAGCCGGTCAGCTGAGAGCTTCGAGTCCCTGCACCAGGCCTGCACAGCAGCACACCACATAATGGCTGCTCTGTGCACAGGACCTGTGATGAGGTCACAGGATGGGAGGAGTCAGGGGTCACATGATCGGGAGGAGGACCTCCGTGTATAGGACTTTGCTGGTTGCCATGGCGCCGGAGGAGGGTAAGGCAGCGTATGTGTGAGGTCAGGAGGTGTTTACAGGGTGGATGTAGCAGAGCTGTGTGTGTACGAGGTGTATGGATCAGAGCAGCGTGTGAAAGGTCTATGGAGCGGAGTCGTGTGTGTACGATGTGTACGGAGCCGTGTGCATGAGGTGTACGGAGCGCAGCCGCGTGTGTACGAGGTGTACGGAGCAGAGCAGCGTGTGTATGAGGTGTACGGAGCGGAGTCGTGTGTACAAGGTGTACAGAGCACAGCCGCGTGTGTACGAGGTGTACGGAGCACAGCCGCGTGTGTACGAGGTGTACGGAGCACAGCCGCGTGTGTACGAGGTGTACGGAGCACAGCCGCGTGTGTACGAGGTGTACGGAGCACAGCCGCGTGTGTACGAGGTGTACGGAGCACAGCCGCGTGTGTAAGAGGTGTACGGAGCCATGTGTACAAGGTGTACGGAGCACAGCCGCATGTGTACAAGGTGTACGGAGCGGAGTCGTGTGTAAGAGGTGTACGGAGCCATGTGTACGAGGTGTATGGAGCACAGCCGCGTGTGTACGAGGTGTACGGAGCGGAGCCGTGTGTACGAGGTGTACGGGGCACTGCCGCGTGTGTACGAGGTGTACGGAGCACAGCCGCGTGTGTACGAGGTGTACGGAGCGGAGTCGTGTGTAAGAGGTGTACGGAGCCATGTGTACAAGGTGTACGGAGCACAGCCGCATGTGTACAAGGTGTACGGAGCGGAGTCGTGTGTAAGAGGTGTACGGAGCCATGTGTACGAGGTGTACGGAGCACAGCCGTGTGTGTACGAGGTGTACGGAGCGGAGCCGTGTGTACGAGGTGTACGGAGCACTGCCGCGTGTGTACGAGGTGTACGGAGCACAGCCGCGTGTGTATGAGGTGTACGGAGCGGAGCAGCATGTGAAAGGTGTACGGAGTGGAGTCGTGTGTACGAGGTGTACGGAGCACAGCCGCGTGTGTACGAGGTGTACGGAGCGGAGCAGCATGTGAAAGGTGTACGGAGTGGAGTCATGTGTACGGAGCACATCCGCGTGTGTACGAGGTGTACGGAGCACAGCCGCGTGTGTACGAGGTGTACGGAGCGGAGCAGCATGTGAAAGGTGTACGGAGTGGAGTCATGTGTACGGAGCACATCCGCGTGTGTACGAGGTGTACGGAGCACAGCCGCGTGTGTACGAGGTGTACGGAGCGCAGCCGCGTGTGTACGAGGTGTACGGAGCGGAGTCGTGTGTAAGAGGTGTACGGAGCCATGTGTACAAGGTGTACGGAGCACAGCCGCATGTGTACAAGGTGTACGGAGCGGAGTCGTGTGTAAGAGGTGTACGGAGCCATGTGTACGAGGTGTACGGAGCACAGCCGCATGTGTGCAAGGTGTACGGAGCGGAGTCGTGTGTAAGAGGTGTACGGAGCCATGTGTACGAGGTGTACGGAGCACAGCCGTGTGTGTACGAGGTGTACGGAGCGGAGCCGTGTGTACGAGGTGTACGGAGCACTGCCGCGTGTGTACGAGGTGTACGGAGCACAGCCGCGTGTGTATGAGGTGTACGGAGCGGAGCAGCATGTGAAAGGTGTACGGAGTGGAGTCGTGTGTACGAGGTGTACGGAGCACAGCCGCGTGTGTACGAGGTGTACGGAGCGGAGCAGCATGTGAAAGGTGTACGGAGTGGAGTCGTGTGTACGGAGCACAGCCGCGTGTGTACGAGGTGTACGGAGCACAGCCGCGTGTGTACGAGGTGTACGGAGCGCAGCCGCGTGTGTACGAGGTGTACGGAGCGGAGTCGGGTGTAAGAGGTGTACGGAGCCATGTGTACAAGGTGTACGGAGCACAGCCGCATGTGTACAAGGTGTACGGAGCGGAGTCGTGTGTAAGAGGTGTACGGAGCCATGTGTACGAGGTGTACGGAGCACAGCCGCATGTGTACAAGGTGTACGGAGCGGAGTCGTGTGTAAGAGGTGTACGGAGCCATGTGTACGAGGTGTACGGAGCACAGCCGCGTGTGTACGAGGTGTACGGAGCGGAGCCGTGTGTGTACGAGGTGTACGGAGCACAGCCGCGTGTGTATGAGGTGTACGGAGCACAGCCACGTGTGTATGAGGTGTACGGAGTAGTGCCGTGTGTGTACGAGATGTATGGAGAGGAGCCGTATGTGTATGAGGTGTACGCAGCGGAGCTGTGTGTGTGCAAGGTATGCGGAGCAGTGTGTGCAATGTGTATGGAGCGGAGCGGTGTGTGTATGAGGTGTACGGAGTAGTGCCGTGTGTCCGAGATGTATGGAGCGGAGCCGTGTGTGTATGAGGTGTATGGAGCGGAGCCGTGTGTGTATGAGGTGTATGGAGCGGAGCCGTGTATGAGGTGTATGGAGCAGAGCCGTGTGTGTATGAGGTGTATGGAGCAGAGCCGTGTGTGTATGAGGTGTATGGAGCAGAGCCGTGTATGAGGTGTATGGAGCGGAGCTGAATGTGTACGGAGCGGAGCCGTGTGTGTATGAGATGTATGGAGTGGAGCCGTGTGTACGGAGCGGAGCCGTGTATGCAAAGTTTACGGAGCGCAGCCGCGTGTGTAGGAGTAGCTATGTGTGGCCATTATCATGTGCGACCAATATACAGTAAGGAGCATCATGTGTGGCCATTATACAGTATGGAGCATCATGTGCGGTCATTATACAGTATTATTGAGCATCATGTGCGGTCATTATACAGTATGGAGAATCATGTGTGGCCATTATACAGTATGGAGCATCATGTGCGATCATTATACAGTATGGAGCATCATGTGCGGTCATTATACAGTATTATTGAGCATCATGTGCGGTCATTATACAGTATGGAGAATCATGTGTGGCCATTATACAGTATTATTGAGCATCATGTGCGGTCATTATACAGTATGGAGCATCATGTGCGGTCATTATACAGTATTATTGAGCATCATGTGCGGTCATTATACAGTATGGAACATACTGGTCCAGGACTCTGACAGGGTTTCTCTCACACACTATGTCCAGCAGACTAGGGCTCTAGGACGCTGGGGGCCGCGCTGGTTGTAGGTTAGGTAAGAATGGTGGCACTATTGGGATAAGCCCCAATTTATTTGCAATTTTATTTGCTTATATCTAACCTGTTGTTACTAGTGGGGTTAGCTTTGGCGCCTATAACAACATTTATTTGACATTTATGTGCCATTCATACACCTTCCAGGTATCCTCTGCATATTGCTTAGTGCTATGTGTGCTATCCATTATAGTACCCATTAGGGTTATATAACCTGACCTCTTACGAGGGGGATTTACCTACATCTTTGTGGCGTTCAATTTTGCTATATTTGTACTGTACACTATGTATGTGCTTTCTTATGTAGAAATTATTGTTATTAAGGTTTATGTGCAATATCTATCTTGTGTGACCTGTCAGTAGGGTTCTTGTGATATGGAAATGGTTGTATAGAGCCATATTGTGGACCCGCCACCTCTACCTATGTGGTGGAGGCTTTTTAAGTGTTTTTATTGTTGTTTTGTGTGTTGTTCTCAATTAATAAAAATTGTATCATTTTTTGCTTACTTACAGTGTACTGGTGATCCCATTTCTTTGCATACTTGTCTCTTTTTTTGTTGGATGGTCTATGGTTATATGCAAAGGGTGATCCCGTATTGATATACTAGATGGTGCCCACTCTAACATATAATTGCTTGCATTATACAGTATGGAGCATCATGTGCGGTCATTATACAGTATGGAGCATCATGTGCGGCTATTATACAGTATGGAGCATCATGTGTGGCCATTATACAGTATGGAGAATCATATGTGGCCATTATACAGTATGGAGCATCATATGTGGCCATTATACAGTATGGAGCATCATGTGTGGCCATTATACAGTATGGAGCCTCATGTGCGGTCATTATAAAGTATGGAGCATCATGTGTGGCCATTATACAGTATAGAGCATCATGTGGGGTCATTATACAGTATTGAGCATCATGTGGGGCCATTATACAGTATTGAGCATCATGTGGGGTCATTATACAGTATTGAGCATCATGTGGGGCACTTGTACAGTATTGAGCATCACGTGGGGTCATTATACAGTATTGAGCATCATGTGGGGCCATTATACAGTATGGAGCATCATGTGTGGCCATAATACAGTATGGAGCATCATGTGTGGCCATTATACAGTATTGAGCATCATGTGGGGTCATTATACAGTATTGAACATCATGTGTGGCCATTATACAGTATTGAGCATCATGTGGTCATGTGGGGTCGTTATACAGTATGGAGCACTGTGTGGCCATTATACAGTATTGAGCACTGTGTGGCCATATTTTATTTTATAATTATTCTTTATGAACAGTGTGATCAGCAGTGCTAAATGGGTGTGGTTGAGACATGGATAGGGGTGTGACTAGTGAATGGGTGTGGTCAGAGGTGTGTCCTAAAATTTGCTGCTGCGCACAACGCGCAAACTTTGTCCCTCTTTCCCAACTTCAAAAGTTGGGAGGTATGGTAATATGTGGTCTGGAAATGGTGCGGTGGTATTTGTCCCTTGTATGTGCTATTATTCGATCACTGTGGTTGTAATTTGTGGTCTGGTCATGGTGCGGTGGTATTTGTTCCTTGTATGTGATATTATTCGATCACTGTGGTTGTAATTTGTGGTCTGGTCATGGTGCGGTGGTATTTGTTCCTTGTATGTAATATTATTGGTCAAGATATACCTAAATTGTATTGCAGATTTTAACAAATATTTCCTAGGTTACAGTAGAGTAGGGCCCGGCCCTTTTTCTGGAATAATCTGGTTCGGGTATATCGTGACCCCCGTCACATGACCCCCGTCACATGACCGGGGGGGCCCACAGTGTGTGAACAGCCCGGGGCCCTGGCTATCCTTAATCCACCCCTGCCCTAACCCTACTCCTAACCCTACCCCTAACCCTAACCCTACCCCTAACCCTAACCCTACCCCTAACCCTAACCCTAACCCTACCCCTAACCCTATTCTAACATTAGTGGAAAAAAAAATTGTTTATTTTTTTTATTGTCCCTCCCTACCTAATGGGGGTGACAAAGGGGGGGGGGGTCATTTATTATTTTTTTTATTTTGATCACTGAGATAGATTATATCTCAGTGATCAAAATGCACTTTGGAACGAATCTGCCGGCCGGCAGATTCGGCGGGCGCACTGCGCATGCGCCCGCCATTTTGGAAGATGGCGGCGCCCGGGGAGAAGACGGACGGACCCCGGCAGGATCGGTAAGTATGATAGGGTGGGGGGGAGCACGGAGGGGGGGATCTGAGCATGGGGGGGGTGAATCGGAGCGCGGGAGGGGTGGAATGGAGCACGGGGGGGTAGAACGGAGTACGGGGGGGGTGGAACGGAGCACGGGGGTGGAACGGAGCACGGAGGGGGTGGATCGGAGTGCAGGGGGGGTGATCGGAGCACGGGGGGTGATTGGAGCACGGGGGTGAGCGGACAAGAGCACGGGGGGAGCGGAGCACAGGACAGAGGGGAGCCGGAGCAGTGTACCGGACAGATCGGGGGGCTAGGGGGGCGATCGGTGGGGTGGGGTGGGGGCACATTAGTACTCCCAGCCATGGCCGATGATATTGCAGCATCGGCCATGGCTGGATTGTAATAATTCACCCGTTATAATAGGTGAAATATTACAAATCGCTCTGATTGGCAGTTTCACTTTCAACAGCCAATCAGAGCGATCGTAGCCACGAGGGGGTGAAGCCACCCCCCCTGGGCTAAACTACCACTCCCCCTGTCCCTGCAGATCGGGTGAAATGGGAGTTAACCCTTTCACCCGGCCTGCAGGGACGCGATCTCTCCATGACGCCACATAGGCGTCATGGGTCGGATTGGCACCGATTTTCATGACGCCTACGTGGCGTCATGGGTCGGGAAGGGGTTAATTAGTCTCTCTCTCAAGTCCTCACAACTCACCTAACTACAATCTTTAATCTCTCCCTCTCCTTTGGCATTTTCCCCTCCTCCTTCAAACACTCTATCATTACTCCATTACTAAAGAAACCCGCCCTCGACTCATCCTGCACAAACAACTACAGACCAGTCTCCAATCTCCCCTTCATCTCTAAACTCTTGGAGTACCTGATCTACTCCCATCTTACCCGTGTCCTCTCCACTCATTCCCTCCTAGACCCTTCACAGTCCGGTTTCCGCCCCCTACATTTGACAGAAACTGCACTCATTAAAGTGACCAACAACCTTCTGACAGAAAAATGTAACGGTGACCACTCTCTGCTCATTCTTCTCAACTTTTCTGCAGATTTCGACACTTTTGACCACCCTCTCCTACTCTCTAGGCTCCATTCACTAGGCATTAAAGACACTGCTCTCTCCTGGTTCTCTTCCTTCAGTGTTCTGTTCACTGGCTCCAGTTCATCACCTCTTCCTCTCACTGTGGGGATACCTCAGGGCTCAGTCCTTGGCCCCCTTCTCTTCTCCCTCTACACGCCCAGTGACTGTCTGTCCGCAGTCTCCAACATCATGTCCACTCTCTATCTTAAACGCAACCTTTCCAAAACCCAACTTCTTCTACTCCCGCCATCTACTAACCTCCCTAAATCTGACATTTCCCTCTCCGTTCGTGGCACCATAATAACGCCCCGGCAGCAGGCACGTTGTCTGGGTGTTATGTTTGACACCAACCTCTCCTTCACCTCCCATATACAATCTCTTACCCACTCTTGCTGCTTACACCTAAAGAACATCTCTAAAATCCACCCTTTTCTCACCATGGAAATAACAAAACCCTTACTGTCGCCCTGATCCACTCCTGCCTGGACTACTGTAATGCTCTATTAATTGGCCTCCCCCTTACTCGACTTTCCCCTCTTCAGTCCATCCTTAATGCAGCAGCCAGGGTCATCCACCTGGCTAATCGTTACTTGAACACATCCACTCTTCGCCAGTCATTACACTGGCTGCCCATTCATTATAGGATCCAATTCAAAGTACTTGTTCTCACCCACAAAGCTCTCCACAGTGCGGCACCCAATTGCATCTCCTCCCTCATTTCTGTCTATCGGCCTAACTGACCACTGCGCTTTGCAAACGACTTTCGACTAACCTCTGCACTAATCTATACCTCCCACTCCCGACTCCAAGACTTCTCCAGCGCTGTGCTAATCCTCTGGAATGCTCTACCCCGAGAAATTAGGACCAGCCACAACTTGCACAGTTTTAGGTACTCCCTCAAAACACATTTGTTCCCTAATCAAAGTCATTTTATGTGCAAGTGTAAGTGCGTAGCTCATTCACTATCTCCACCTATCCCCCACCCCCTGAAGATGGCTGGACCTTCACTGTAAATACATCATTGTAAATACACACCTGTACTTTGTATCTCCCCCACCTCATTGTAGATTGTAAGCTCTCACGAGCAGGGTTGTTTTATCTTGCTTTAAAGATTGTTGTGTTTGAAACTGTTTAACTGTAAAGCACTGCGGAATATGTTGGCGCTATATATACAGTACAGACCAAAAGTTTGGACACACCTTCTCATTTAAAGATTTTTCTGTATTTTCATGACTATGAAAATTGTAAATTCACACTGAAGGCATCAAAACTATGAATTAACAAATGTGGAATTATATACCTAACAAAAAAGTGTGAAACAACTGAAATTATGTCTTATATTCTAGGTTCTTCAAAGTAGCTACCTTTTGCTTTGATGACTGCTTTGCACACTCTTGGCATTCTCTTGATGAGCTTCAAGAGGTAGTCACCGGAAATGGTCTTCCAACAATCTTGAAGGAGTTCCCAGAGATGCTTAGCACTTGTTGGCCCTTTTGCCTTCACTCTGCGGTCCAGCTGACCCCAAACCATCTCAATTGGTTTCAGGTCTGGTGACTGTGGAGGCCAGGTCATCTGGCGTATCACCCCATCACTCTCCTTCTTGGTCAAATAGCACTTACACAGCCTGGAGGTGTGATTGGGGTCATTGTCTTGTTATAAAATAAATGATAGTCCAACTAAACGCAAACCGGATGGAATAGCATGCAGCTGAAAGATGCTGTGATAGCATGCTGGTTCAGTATGCCTTCAATTTTGAATAAATCCCCAACAGTGTCACCAGCAAAGCACCCTCACACCATCACACCTCCTCCTCCATGCTTCATGGTGGGAACCAAGCATGTAGAGTCCATCCGTTCACCTTTTCTGCGTCGCACAAAAACACGGTGGTTGGAACCAAAAATCTCAAATTTGGACTCATCAGACCAAAGCACAGATTTCACTGGTCTAATGTCCATTCCTTGTGTTCTTTAGCCCAAACAAGTCTCTTCTGCTTGTTGCCTGTCCTTAGCAGTGGTTTCCTAGCAGCTATTTTACCATGAAGGCATGCTGCACAAAGTCTCCTCTTAACAGTTTTTGTAGAGATGTGTCTGATGTGAGAACTCTGTGTGGCATTGACCTGATCTCTAATCTGAGCTGCTGCTAACCTGCGATTTCTGAGGCTGGTGACTCGGATAAACTTATCCTCAGAAGCAGAGGTGACTCTTGGTCTTCCTTTCCTGGGGCTGTCCTCATGTGAGCCAGTTTCTTTGTAGCGCTTGATGGTTTTTGCAACTGCACTTGAGGACACTTTCAAAGTTTTCCCAATTTTTCAGACAGACTGACCTTCATTTCTTAAAGTAATGATGGCCACTAGTTTTTCTTTTACTTAGAATTTGTATAATGGCAAGAAAAAAGCAGCTAACAATCTATCCAGTAGGACTATCAGCTGTGTATCCACCAGACTTCTGCTCAACACAACTGATTACATTCTAAAATCAAAGTATATGGTCATAACATCATTCATAATGTAGTACTGAACTGAATTATCAGACTTCTTGAGACTAGTATTGATCGAGTGCTGAAATGTTCGAGTGCTCGATACTGGAACCGAGCATGTCGGATGCTGGGATGTACTCAACTCGAATAGCGAGCATAATGGAAGTAAATGTGAAACATGAGCCTTTTTCTGGAGCATGGACTCTCCCTCTCTAACCTTCTGTGTCCCCGAATTTCTATAGCTTACAAAGCGTTCGGATGACAGAGGAGTCCCTGTGCTCCCACCAGGGGAACACCCCGTTTCAGTATGGTACGCAGCTTAAATTATTCAAATGAGGTTCTTATGGGGACCCAAGAATTTGAGCACCTTGCGATACTCGGTACTACTTGTTATGAGTTATACAGATAAAGGTAGCTAAATTATGATGCATTAGGCACATTGCAATGTTATAGACAAGACATTTTTAACCTATACTGTATTGGATATTGATAAAATTCAATAGGTCATCACAAAGCATCCACTTGCCAAAAAGAAAAAAAAAGGACCGCACATTGCATACTTTCCAAAACAGACAGAAATGACATGTAAATTATATATGATTGTATCACTAATGTCAATCTGGAATGCATTTAATAGACATGGACCTCTCCTAACCTTCTTTCTTGTATTTTCTCGCTGGCTCGTTTTATCAGCATCTGTTATGTTTATACAGCATGAATTAAAACCCAGGAATGCTGTTTGTACTCGGCTACTTTTGTTGAAAATGTAAAGTCTCAGGATTGGCGATGTTTATGTAAATCAGCGCGGCTGACACACTCATCATAAACAAATGATTTCAATCTAACAAACACATTGTTCACAGAGGAAATGTTTGTTTTTGTATTTGGCTCTGTCCTTACCAGATTGATGAAGAGTTGCTGATACTGAGGGTCTGTAGAGTATTTGTTAAGCAATGTGTTCATCCAAGCCTCGTCAGGCAGCTTTTCCACCGTTACCTGGAAAAGTCCAGATAAGAAATGTTTGAGAAACAGAAAAGAATGATCTTCATGCCAATGCATTCAAAGCAAAGCATTAACTACAAAAGATGAATGACCATTTACGCTGCGATCTTCTGGGTATTGCATGAAATAGACTGTGCCATTTCAGAGCTCAGACATCTGCAGAATTACATTTTATGGTCTGACAAAGGAAAAACCCATCTGAGTATCTGCCTTTTCCCTGTTTAGTTTCCCTTGTAATCCAACTTAGTATTGCGCAGCATCCTAGGAGGATTTGCTTTTAATAGGCCACAGAAAAATAGATGTACAGTACATTTATATCTCCTACATCCACATGGCCATGTAAATGCTCTATGCAATCTCCAAGCTGTAATAATACGGCACTCCAGTCTATATTTCTATAGAAAACTACAGTTAAGGCCAAACTACACCTCCATATGCCTTTTACATGGAGACAATACAAAGGTTTTTCTATTACAGATAACTATTCCCAAAATATAGTGCAATGTGGAGGCATCATGCAGCAGCACATGGAGTACCAGCAATTCCGTATGACCCACTCCAAACAACTACCATGTAAAGGAGATAGGGAAAAAAACTGGCTGTCCTAAGGCCAGGTTCACATTGCGTTAAAGCAGCTCGTTCAACGCATAGAATTGATGGTTTGCATTAAAGCTATAGCATACACGCCATCGCGTTATGCTATACCACTAGTGCAGATGATTCATCTGTGCTAGCGATGATGGAGCCTCAGACACTGCAGCCCGCATCCGAGGCACGGTCACTGAATGATGGCACATCGCTAGCGCATGCTGATTATGGCATGCGTTGGCGATGCGGCCGATAATTGGGGCTTAATGGCAGCATTAATGGACTGCGTTATGCCGTGGTGTAATGCAGTCCGTCTAACGGACTGCCATAACGCAATGTGAACCCAGCCTAATTTACAACACAGTCATAGCTTTTCCCAAAAGGGGAAGCTACAGCATAGAGATTTTTTATAGCTCTCATTGAGTTCAACACAGTAGTACTTGTATAGCTCCATATACACTAAGCTCCCCATTGTTGTGACTGCAGGGGGAAAAGAAAATACCGTTATAAAGGAGATCTGTCATATTTAACATTAAAGGGAACTTGTCCTGTAAGAAAAAACACTATAAACCTGCAGATATGGGGTTAATAGCATTCTGAAAATGCCCAGTGCCCACACTGAGAGCCCAAAAGGAAATTAAATGTATTCCTCCTGACAGCCTCAAGCTTTCAGTCATTGGAAGCTCATTGCGTAGTGAGTGCCTGCTGTAATGGTGACTCCCCCACTGAATGACAGCCATTTAGTATTAGCACCTGCTATCAGTCAGTGCCAGGGGCGCAGTTACAGCCGCCGCTTATTAGGTCATGAATGATGGCTGGAGCCACACTGGCACACCCCTATCACTGAAAGCCTGATGCTGCTGGGGGGGTAGAAAGTTAATTTCTTCATGGCAGTAGGGCTCAGTGCAGACACCGAGTAGCTTCAGAACACTGTTATCCTTCAGATTACCTCCATGTCTGCAGGTTAATAGCATTTTTTTACATGACAGGTTCCCTTTAAATTAATAAAATACAAGTTATACTTAATATATTTCCCAAAATTCCTCATCAACCGATCGAGGTAATTCTGCTCTACATATACTACCCATACAAAGAACAGCATGTACAATTGTAAAATATGACAGGTTCACTTTAAGGGAGCAGAAATTTGAGATTTAATAAGCTAGATGTATTTATGTAAATTTCCAAGCAAAAGGTGATACACAACAAGCCTACTTTCATTTCCTTTAACTATCCCATCAAAGTTCTTCATGGTTATTGAGCCTGCTTATCTTTCTTCACAACTATCTCCTTTGCTTTTAAACTCCATGAGGAAAACTGTTAGCCATCTTTAATCTCTCAAACCAAAGAATGGTCCTGGTGTGAAGAGAAGATGACAAGAGTGTAACAATGTGGCTCCTTCCACGTCCACCCACCGAATGAGACAGATTTTGGTCAGTCTGGAACATTAGAGCGTGAGATTTTTACTGAGGATTCTAGACGTATTGGACACTGATACCGCCCAAACTACCCAGCCTTGTACCTACAAACCATGCCCTTGCTAAAGCACATGCTATATGGCCATATTATTCAACAGAGCAAGAGTCCAGGGGCGTCACTCATAATGCTGGTGAAGAAGAAAGATGGATTCTTGCAGTTTTGCGTAGGCTACTGAAGGCTAAATGCCTGTACTTTTGAAGATGCCTATCACCTTCCTCAAATAGCAGGTTAGAAGGTTCTCTAGCAGCTTTAGGCCGTACCAAGTTCTTCACCACTCTTGATCTTGCAAGTGAGTATTGGCAAGGGTTGTATCTGAGAAAAACCCAGAAAAGACTGCATTCATCACACAAATGGGACTGTTGAATTCCTTTTCATGCTGTTTGGACTTTCCAATGCCCCAGCCACCTCCCAGAGGCTCATGGAACTATGTTTAGGAAAGTTGAATTTTGATTGTCTCCTAATTTCATCATCTCAATAATATCATCTTCTCGCCCACCTTATCTGAACATTTGGAGAATTTGGATTTGATGTTGACCCGACTGGAACAGGATGGGTTGAAGTTTAAACCTAGCAAATGTTGCTATTTCTGAGAGAATATTGAATACCTGGGACATGTGGTGGGCAAAATTCAGTCTATGAACTTGAAGGTATGAGTGGTGCAGCAGTGGTCCATGGTGGAGGTCCAAGGCTTCCTAGGTTTTATTGGTAACTATAGAAGATGTATTAGTGACTTTGCCAAAATTGCAGATCCTCTATATGCTTGGCTAAATGGTGAGGCTCCTGGTGTTAACAAAAGGAAAGCAATCGTGTGAGGAGAGGAACAGGATAGAGCCTTGCAGGATTTTAAGAGGCTGATGAACTGTGCTTCTATCCAGGCATGTGCTGATATCATTAAGCTTAAAGTTATGACTGTTGTGTTTGAAACTGTTAAACTGTAAAGCGCTGCAGAATATGTTGGCACTATATAAATAAAGATTATTATTATTATTATTATTATTATTATTATTATTATTATTATTAATAAGCCATTTGATCTACTGTATATACTGATGGAAGCCTGAAGAGGTTGGGTACCATGCTGACCCAAAGAATGTAATTGCCTATACCATTAAAACACTGCTGGATGGAGTGAAAAATCCTGACAATTAAAGCTCCTTCAAGCTGGAGATCTTGGCAGTAGTGTGGGCAGTCACTGAGAAATTCAGTAAAGCCCAGGACACAGCGATGGAAATACCAATGCTCTATCTCGCCACCCTGTTGAGCCTGCCAACAGCCCCACAGATGAAGAATTGGAAGAAATTCAAGCCCCTAACTTCATATTGTTAGATAAGGTAACCATCCAAGCTTACCATGCCCCTATTCAATTGGAAGAGCCAGCAACTAACTCAGGAGTGGAGTGCACCACTGAGGAATGGTGTAATATGAAGAATATGGATTTTGAGGGGTACCACCCTGGTCCTAGAGAAAGAAATGAGCTCAGGTGATAAAAAGTTGCTTCAACAGAGAGATCAGTTGCCCCTTCATGAAGGAGTCCTGTATAAGAAAGTGAAATTACCAACCGAGTTAGGGCTCACCTGACAGATTATGCTCTCAAAGAGTTACAGTAAGTGAGAAGAGTATCTGAATAGGTGTACTGAAAGAAAGGACATTTTTGTCCAAGAAATTTGCATGACTATAGAAGTTTTACTACTATCCTTTACTACAAAGTACAGATTTGAAAGTTTGCATATGTTGTCAAAGCTGTAATCTGTGAAAAGCTGGGGAGCAACAGGCCTCAATGGGGATGGTGCAAAATACCCATTGAAAATAGAATCAATGGATTGTCAAATAGTTGAAGAGTCTTTACAAGGCCTCAAGTACTTGCTGGTCATGGTGGATCACTTCACTAAGTTAGCTGCAGCAGTGCCCATGAGAGATTAATCAGCAGAGTCTGAGGCGCAAGCCATATGGAAAAAGCTTAATCCTTTCTTATGGATGTCCTACTCAACTACATTCAGATCAAGGAACTTGCTTCGATGGTAGGATGATTGAAGATTTTTGCCAGTTATACGGAATCCACAAGAAACAGGCCACTCCCTACCATCCTTAGGGTAACAGCACATGTGAATGCCTGAATCGGACTGTATTGCAACTTTTATGAACTCTTGGAGGAGAACAAAAAGAGAGATGGCCTGAATACGTTACTGAACTCGTATGGGTACATAACAACACAGTACACTCCACAACTGGCTAATCGCCCTTTCTATTGATGTTTGGAAGAAATGGGAGATTTGTTCTCAACACGATGTTACAGTACAATGAAGAGGATGGAGATTGGATGCCACAGACCAGGATGGAGGGCCACCGCAGAAAAGTACTGGAAATGTATAATTTGGTGGCCCAGAGACTCAGTCCACACTCACTAACAGTTAATAGAAAACTGCAGGCTGCCACTGCAAGTAGGAGACAGTGTAATTGTGCACAACAAGACAGCTTGAAGAACCTGGAAGTTACAGCATAGATGGGAGTTCAGTCCCTATGAAGTGGTGAGGAAGCCTAATCCAGCAGTACCAGTAGTCGAGGTCAAACCCAAGGGTGCTTTAGGAACTCTGACGATGGTTCACAGAAGTATGCTATGGCCTTTTACATTTGTAAGCAGACCTCCACCAGAGAGGATGCCAGAAGACAAACACTGGGCTGGTGCAGGGGCTTAACCATTGGGAAGAAGAGAGAAGGTTGATGTTCCAACAGGGGAAGTAGAGACCACCAATCCCAAGTGCGGAGGAGTTTTCCCAGATACATCACTCTCATCGTTCCAACTTTGGCAGATTGCCTTCCAGATTTGAGGACTACCACTTGAAAACACAAGATGCTGGCATGGCAATCCAAAAATCGTGAGAAGAAGGTGAACCATAAGGTAAAGGTGCAACATTGCTACAATATCTAGAGATTACTGGAGAACAGGCAAGGAAGATGTACCTGCAGTGACCAGTAGAAGGATCCAAAACCTCACTATAGTACCCAGTAAGGAAGGCAGGAACGTTCCTTCTGGTTTTAAGTCAGGAAAGGTTTTGTAAGGTGCACAGGTCAAAGTGTGTGTCCTGGGGAACCGAGAGAGAAAAACAAAGGAGCTAGAGGATTCACAGCAACTTGTGGAGACAATAGGCCACCCCAGCAGTGTCAGAGAGCTGAAGACAGACTGTGACTGCGCCTAGAAAACAACAGCCAGGCAGAATGACCAGGCACAGAAAGAGTCTGTGTACAGCACAGTAGGAATCCAGCACCAGGGCCTGCCACATAAAAAGCACATGTGCAAGATGCAGAGCAGAAGAAGAAGAGAGCACCCTCAGAGACCATAGTTGCAAGATCCAGAGGGGTCCATCAACTGTGACCGCAAGTATTCAGAGTCTGATTTATTATTGCCATTGTGGCCTGTTGCCCTTATGCAGAACCCATCCAGTTTAATAGACTTTAACTTGCTATTTTCCTTATTTCCTATGTTTACTGCAATTTTCCAGATCTCAACTAAATAAAGCGGTGTTGACCTATAATCCTGCCTCAGTGTCATGGTCGCCTATCCACCTGCATCTTACAAGAGCATAGCCATTTAGTAGCAGATATACAGGTCAGCAAGCAGTAAGATACTTTCTAAGCTTCTTTGCTTGGTAGAATTCCCTCATTCACCTCCTGATACTTGAGTACAGCTGTGCACGAATTATTATCCTCCGGTGTTTGGAATACTTTACTGTTGGAGAGAAGCATGTACAGCTCCAACCTGTGAAAAGAGGAAAAGATACAGGAATGTATGAAACTACATGAACTATTCTGACATTACAATTAAATAGTCACATAATGTCGAGCTAACTATTGTTCTCAGTGTAAGCAAAGTTCTTAAAGTGTTTATTTTCAATAGACCCACACAGTATGACAAGTAATTTTTTTCTAACATTGGTTAACATCAAAATGTCATAGAGAACTAATTATAGCAAAGCACATCTAACCCTTTATCAACAAATCCCTGTTTCACACATTCTATAAAAATGATATTTATCATGATCGTTGTAAATTATGAAGATTAATTATTGGCTAATTAGCACATGTCATCAATATACAGTATGTACATCTGTTATGGAACGTAAACCATATTTTTCATATCATATATTATGATCCCTATGATTGCTCAGAAAACAAGCGAATGTGCAGCAAAAGCAAACAGTTTGATATAACTAAATTATTACCTAAACCCCAAACATTTGGAGGAAAAGAATCACCCACATTTCTCTCTGTCTTTCACTTGAGCTTTGAACAGTTCGTGGGAGTTCTGTAGAATCTTAATGTAGTGATAACATACTGTACCTGCTTTCAATGGGGGCACACTTATTGCTCTACTTTACTACTAAAATCCCAAGTGAATCAGCCGGCGGAAAAGAACTGATGAATAACGTATGTTATGGTAATTCCACTAAAATTAAGGCAATTGTAAACGAGCGGGAAAAATAAAATCAAGCAATTATTTCAATATCCTGCCCAAAGAAAGCCAAAACACTAAGAATGCAAAAGTACAAAATCTGGTGCATTTAAAATGTATATAAGCCTTCTCACAAAATATTACATTTTTCAGAACAGTCTCCAAATACAAATGGGTTAGCTGAAGAAATACATTTTTTATTACCATCTATTAAAGCATATTTCCACTTTCAGAATAAAAACGATTAGGGTATGTTCACACTGGGCGTTTTTGCAGCTTTTTTTCTGCAGCAAAATCTGATTTCTTGACAGAAGAGAAGCTGCGGCAAAAACGCATGTTTTAGTGCGTTTTTGTTGCGGTTTTGGTGCTTTTTTCATGTGTCTTTGGAGCTAACCTGGGTCTCTTTGTGCATGTTAATAAAGTTGGGTGCCCCCAGAGAAAAAAAAAACCTACTTCCTGTGGAACACTACCTCCTTTGAAAAGCTGGCAATTCAAGTGCCACTACAGAAAAATCACACTGACAGGTTAGAATAGAATGGATAGAATAGATATATACTTATGGAACTATATATATATATATATATATATATATATATATATATATATATATATATATATATATATATATATATATATATATATATATATATATATATATATATATATATATATAATGTGGCACCCCTAGAGGTATTTGCCACAATAATAGTTACTGACACTGAATACAAATACTAAAATAGCAAGACTGCACTACCTCCTCCGGCCAGAAGGGGGAGCTCCAGAGACTCCCCTTGATCCATTCTGGTCTGAGAGAAGAACTGGCAGTTGGGCAGTTGGGCTAAGGAGCTGAAAGTGAGAGGTCATACAGCTGAATTTCTAACAGCCCTATGACGGTTTCCAGGCCCAAATCACCGGCCTGAGGAGAAGAGGGACAGAGAAAAGGGACATTGAGAGAACCGGGTAGCATTAATCACTACCCAGAACAGGCGCAAAGACGGATACCGGATCCGTGGCTGTATTCATTATATGTAATACGGCAACCGGAAAAACGTGAGGTGATATCAGCTTCACTAGGGCCGGACGCAGCAACAGACACAGAGTTCAGCGGTACTCCCGGAGGGGGTAAGCCGATAAAAGGACTCGGGTTGCCCGTCGAACCAGGACCCGGAGGGGACAGATTGGGCTGGCAGCCAGTTCACATACAGCAGCAGGGCCACACAGCAGGGCCACACAGAAATTGCGCACAATAAGAGGCGAAGACCCCGGCAGGGTCAAAGTAACTCAGAGTTCCCATACAGACTCCGGTGACAGGACTGGTTGTAAATCCTTTTATGTTAAAGTAAACTGGTTAAACGTTTCAGTGCCTCAGTCTTTCATTTGGACAATAGCCATCTATCCAGGATCGGGATCGTCACCGCTGGGAGAACCTGCTGCTGATCAAGTAAGTGCCTGTCCCCTCACGATACCCCTTACACTGTGCATTGCCTGAGGCCACAGCACCGGGTCAAGCCACCCGTGACATCCCCCTCAAGAGACAGACCCCATTGGTCCGGTGCTGGGTATCCCGGTCTCTTGGGCGTCACAATTGGCGTCACGAACAGGATCTAGCCAGCCCGTATACCGGGTATTGTGTGCCGTGATTGGAGCCCAAAACTGGGAAAACTTGGATGAAAAATCTTGAAAATTGACTTTATTAAAGAAAAATCCATTCCCCATTGAAAACTATTGAAAGTGACTTTTCCCCATTGGTTATAATGGAGTAAAGATGGCCGCCATCCCCTGAGGTAATCACTTCATAACCGTTAGGCACGAGACTGTTAATTGAGCTACGCCATTACCTGAGCCCCAGTCTAACTGAAAAACTTCAGAATCCGCCATTACAGAGCGCGGTGGGTGGGAGCAGCAGGGGGCGTGTCATTGTGGGCGGCACCAAGCTGAGCGCTCTGACATCAGAGCAAGGGGAAAATCGATCCTGCTGCACAGCGGAATGAATCTACACTATCCCGACGAAAGCGGAGGACCGGAAGGGTCCGGATTAACTAAGGGGGCACAGTATGTCGCAGCACGGAGACGTCGCAGCACCCGGCGACGCTAATGCAGCTGAAAGACAGAGTGTCGATAGAGAGTCCAGCAGCGCAGCGGTGCAAGGAGTGGCGCCCATCATGCCGGTGCTGATGCCATATACCCCGGGTGGCCCGTGGCTTCCAATGTATGAAGGTGAGCCTAATACCCTTGACAATTTCAGAGAAAAGATGCTGGCCCATTTTGACATGTTCCCCGTGGGTGAAGTTCAGCGTGTTAGTCTCCTGATGATGCAGTTAAGTGGCCATGCTAAGCGAGAAGTCACAGCATGGGCAGCTGATCTAAAAGGCACTGTTGAACGCATATTTGCTGGATTAAAAGCTACATTTGAAACCACGGCCAGCAGCAAAGCTAAAATACGATTCTTTAATTGCAAACAAAAAGCTAATGAGGGCGTGAGAGACTTTGCCTTAAACCTGCAGGAAGCCCTTAAATCACTTACACTGGCTGAACCCATTTTTAACACCGGAGCGGATAAACTGCTAAGAGATCAATTTATTGAGGGACTCTACACCCCTTCTCACCGGGGGCATGTGAGCATGCTTGTTTTTAAGAACCCTGAATTGACATTTGCCCAATTAAAGGAGAGCGCTATACGTCTCCAGCTGGCAGAGGCACCTCGGGATCAGGATCCTGCGCAACCCATGGCAGAGGCACCTCAACAACAGGGAGTGCCAGTGACATCAGCTATGTCTGGGACCATTGCTAATCCCTTGGGGCCCAGTACTAATGAGGCTCTTCAACAAAAGCTTGACTCTTTAGCTGATGTTGTTGCTTCAATGGCTAAAACCATGCAGGAGATGAGAGGACACAAGATGGAGTTGGCAAACTGTAGAGAGGATGTTCCATGGATGAGACCCCGGAGATACCCGACATGGAGAGGACGACCCCGCGACCACTACCAACCGGATGGACAGCCCATTTGCCGCCGTTGCCAGCAGCCAGGCCACTTTGCACGAGATTGTGATTTAAATGGGAATCCCCTGGGAATGCGGGCCGCTTCGCAGGAATGAACTTTCAAGGCCCAACACCCTGGCACGACAGGTACATCGGAGGACGACCCATTATCCCTATCGTGCTGGACGGAATGCCCCTCAACGCTTTGCTGGACACAGGTTCCCAGATTTCATCTATACCGTATATCCTTTATAAGAGGTACTGGGCTGATGCAGATATTGATAAAGGGCCCTCTGATGTTGAACTAGATATATGGGCCAGTAATGGTAAGTTGGTACCGAAACTAGGATTCAGGGAGATGACCATAAAGATTGGTAAAGTAGAATTGAAGAAACAGGGTATAATTGTTGTTGATGTTGACCGGCGGAACTGTGAACCAACTGTATTGATAGGAATGAATGTGTTAGAGAACTGCTTTTCCGAAGTCATTTCTGTCTTACAGCAAATTGCTGAAACTGCCCAATCCTGCCAGCAGAGAGTTCTCCGAAGGGAAATAAAAGTATTGATGTTAAGGCAACAGGTAGAAGTTGCAGGTGGAGAAATCGGCAGTGTGAGGGTAAGTGATCCGACATCTATTGTAATCCCACCAAAAACAGAAATGCTGGTATGGTGTAGAGCAGCCATTGGTACTAAGGGACGAGATTATCAAGCCTTAATAGAACCAGTGTACACCGACAGCAGGCCCACTATACTCACAGCACGAGGGGTAGTCGAGGTACACCGGGGACGAGTGCCGGTACGACTTTTGAACTGTGGAGAGGAAGAGGTCACTTTGCCAAGGTATGCTACAGTGGCAAAGCTATATACTGTTGACAACAATGCCATCACAACCATTGAGCCCTTAGAACCAACCTGTCAGGTGGAAGGCAACGGCTCAGATGGAGAATTGGAGGATTGGTGCCAACAGCTACACGTGGGCATAAATTCAACACCTAGCCATCAAAAACAAGGGGTGTATAGGCTAGTGACGGAATATGAACAAGTCTTCAGTAAACACCCATTGGACTTCGGACGGATAGAAGGGGTAGAACACACAATCCCCACCGGTGACCATCCCCCAATAAAAGAAAGATATAGACCCATACCGCCCGCTCACTATCAGTGTGCAAAAGATATGCTGAGGGAGATGAAACAGGCCGGGGTAATAAGAGACAGCTGTAGCCCCTGGGCGGCCCCTCTAGTGATTGTCAAAAAAAAGGACGGAACCATGAGAATGTGCGTAGACTACCGGAAGATTAATAACATCACCCATAAAGACGCCTACCCCTTGCCTAGGATAGAAGAGTCCTTAACTGCTTTGAAATCTGCTAATTATTTTTCCACCTTAGACTTAACAAGCGGGTATTGGCAAGTCCCTGTGGCTGAGAGAGATAAGGAAAAGACTGCATTCACCACACCAATGGGTCTATGTGAATTTAATCGCATGCCATTCGGACTCTGCAACGCATCCGGTACCTTCCAGCGGCTGATGGAATGCTGCTTCGGACACAAGAACTTCGAGACCGTCCTCCTGTACCTAGATGATGTGATCGTCTACTCAAAGACGTACGAACAACACTTAATAGACCTGGCAGAAGTGTTCGAAGCCTTATCCAGGTATGGCATGAAAGTCAAGCCATCCAAATGTCACCTTCTCAAGCCAAAGGTACAGTACCTGGGACACATCATGAGTTCGGAGGGAGTAGCACCAGATCCCGAGAAAATAAACGCCATAAGGGATTGGCCAAGACCTACCAGCGCAAAAGAAGTGAGACAATTCCTGGGATTGGTGGGTTACTATCGCAGATTTATAAAAGGATTTACCAAGTTGGCAGCACCCTTGCAAGACGCCTTGGTAGGGCAGACGAAGAAACCTTCAAACCGAAACCCTCCTTTCCAGTGGAACGACGAAAGGGAAGACTCCTTTGAACAGCTAAAGAAGGCACTAACCGGTGAAGAGGTTCTGGCATACCCAGATTACCATCAACCTTTCATCCTCTACACCGATGCCAGTAATGTGGGACTAGGAGCGGTGCTGTCACAAAAGCAAGAAGGTCGGGAGAAAGTCATCGCCTTTGCAAGTAGAAAGCTCCGGCCTACTGAAAGAAATCCAGAAAATTATAGCTCCTTCAAATTGGAACTACTGGCAGTAGTTTGGGCTGTGACTGAACGTTTCAAACACTATCTGGCCGCTGCAGAATTTATTGTCTATACTGACAACAATCCGTTGACCCACCTGGACACAGCCAAATTAGGTGCGTTAGAACAGCGATGGATAGCCCGGTTATCTAATTACAACTTCAAGATCAAGTATCGAGCAGGTCGCAAGAATGGAAATGCCGATGCCCTATCCCGGATGCCACACTTGAGAGATGTAGAAGAAGAAACGGGGGAGCTTGAAGAAATTGAACTACCAGCCTTCCATCATCCCAAGGCAAAACATCATCAGTCAAGTACCTATCAGAAACAACAAGAGGTGAATTTTAATCCGTTAGCACACCATAGATGGGCTGACACCCAAGACAGCAATCCGGCTGTGAAGTTGGTGAAGGAACTGTTAACTGAGCAAAGTGCATATCCCGATGAGGATGCCCCAGAAGAGACGCATCAACTCTGGAAAGAGAGAGGCAAAATGTTCCTGTATCAAGGGAAGCTCTGTAGAAGGTACACCAATCCGAAAACACATGAATTGGTTTGGCAGATTATCGTGCCTAAACAAGATGTCAAGATGGTCCTCGAAGCTTACCATAATGGTGCTGGTCACTTCGGTTGGAAAAAGTTAGAAGTACTTCTAAGAGAAAGATTTTATTGGGTCGGGATGAGAAAATCAATCGAACAGTGGTGCAGAAATTGTGGCCCGTGCAACCTCAGAAGAAACGATCAAAAGAACCAAAGAGCACCACTGCAGCCCATAATCACCAAACAACCACTTGAACTTGTAGCCATAGACCACGTGAAGTTAATACCAAGCCGGTCCGGCTATGTCTATGCCTTGACCATCGTGGACCATTATTCACGCTTCTTGGTAGTAGTACCCGTAAAAGATCTGACAGCAAAAACAGCAGCCAAAGCGTTCCAAACGTACTTTTGTAGACCCCATGGATATCCGGAACAGGTTCTCACCGACCAAGGTACAGCCTTTGAATCAGAGATCTTCAGAGAATTCTGTAATATGTATGGTTGCAAAAAGATCAGGACGACGGCCTATCATCCACAAACAAACGGCTTATGCGAGAAGATGAACCATATTGTAATAGACCTACTAAAGACTTTACCTGAGACAGAAAGGAATCAATGGCCAGAGAAATTGCCTGACTTGGTGGATCTGTATAATCATGTCCCGGTGAGCTCCACCAACTGCACCCCAGCTTATCTTATGCGTACAAGACCCGGCCAATTACCAATCGATCTAGAAATGGGAATTCTGAAACCAGGCGCAGAAGTTCAAGACTCCAATTGGGATATCATACGGCAAAAGCAGTATCGCCAAGTGCAGGAGAGTGTGGAAAGAAGCCTTCAGCAAACTAGAGAAAGACAAGAGCGAACTTTCAACCAGAATGCTCTAGCGACCCCATTAAGACCGGGTGACCAAGTGCTCAAGAGAAATCGTCGAACCAATAAACTGGACAATCAGTGGGAAGCCGTACCCTACACAGTTTTACCAACAAGAGTGGATAATCCTAAAATGTGTCTCATTAGCAAAAACGGAGGCTTAACATCTGTACTAGTGTCAAGAGACAATCTTAAATTATGTCCGGAAGCATTGAAAGAGACAGAAGTTGTCCAGCCAGAACCAGAAGTTATTCAACCCATACAGGTTCAACCAGTAAAGGAAAAAGAAGAGGAAGTGTATCACACCTGTATAGGAGACTTTCCCAAAACCCTACTAACATACCATGGTGCAGTAATGGTTCCCATGGTGGCCTTTTACCCAAAACCGAACCCAATACCAGAAGTCCCAAGACAGGAAGAGGCTGACCCCGTACTACAGGAGGTTCCAGGCCAGGAAGAACAGATTCCTGATCAGAGTGATCCCATTCACGGTGGACTTGCCAACTCCATAGTCGTGGAATTATCTTTAGCAGAGCGGGCAGATACTACATCCGCAGTAGACAGTTGTACATCACATGGAGAGATACCGCTGTTACGTAGATCACAGCGTAGTACCCAGGGTCAATTACCGGCCAGGTATGCAGATTACCAACTATAAAACTATAGTCATTGTTATCATTCTGCAACGTTTAAGCCCAGTACCTACAGAGACTTGTCTGTATGAACTTCTTGCATATTCTTGAACTTTTTATCAGCCCGGAAACACTAAATCAAAGCTCCGGAAAGACTGCTTTTTGAACTTTGCTTTTTGCTCTTTTTGAACTTTCTTTAGACGTTATATTGATAACTCCGTTGGAAAAATGGAACTAAATTCTTGGACACAAAGTGCAGTGTCTTTCCTAGTACCTTCAAGGATAGAACTGTATTAATGGACGCTATTTGAAGTGACTTTTTACAGAACTCTATTTTTGTTTCCTTGAGTGGTTTTTGTAACTTTTCATTTTTAAGACTCTGTACATATTAATTGTTATTTCAAAATGTTATCGTCCCACAGTCCCGGAGTACTGTTCTTAACTAAGGGGGAATGTGGCACCCCTAGAGGTATTTGCCACAAATATAGTTACTGACACTGAATACAAATACTAAAATAGCAAGACTGCACTACCTCCTCCGGCCAGAAGGGGGAGCTCCAGAGACTCCCCTTGATCCATTCTGGTCTGAGAGAAGAACTGGCAGTTGGGCTAAGGAGCTGAAAGTGAGAGGTCATACAGCTGAATTTCTAACAGCCCTATGACGGTTTCCAGGCCCAAATCACCGGCCTGAGGAGAAGGGGGACAGAGAAAAGGGACATTGAGAGAACCGGGTAGCATTAATCACTACCCAGAACAGGCGCAAAGACGGATACCGGATCCGTGGCTGTATTCATTATATGTAATACGGCAACCGGAAAAACGTGAGGTGATATCAGCTTCACTAGGGCCGGACGCAGCAACAGACACAGAGTTCAGCAGTACTCCCGGAGGGGGTAAGCCAATAAAAGGACTCGGGTTGCCCGTCGAACCAGGACCCGGAGGGGACAGATTGGGCTGGCAGCCAGTTCACATACTGCAGCAGGGCCACACAGAAATTGCGCACAATAAGAGGCGAAGACCCCGGCAAGGTCAAAGTAACTCAGAGTTCCCATACAGACTCCGGTGACAGGACTGGTTGTAAATCCTTTTATGTTAAAGTAAACTGGTTAAACGTTTCAGTGCCTCAGTCTTTCATTTGGACAATAGCCATCTATCCAGGATCGGGATCATCACCGCTGGGAGAACCTGCTGCTGATCAAGTAAGTGCCTTTACCCTCACGATATCCTTTACACTGTGCATTGCCTGAGGCCACAGCACTGGGTCAAGCCACCCGTGACATCCCCCTCAAGAGACAGACCCCATTGGTCCGGTGACCAATATATGTGACGCCCAAGAGACCGGGATACCCAGCACCGGACCAATGGGGTCTGTCTCTTGAGGGGGATGTCACGGGTGGCTTGACCCGGTGCTGTGGCCTCAGGCAATGCACAGTGTAAGGGGTATCGTGAGGGGACAGGCACTTAATTGATCAGCAGCAGGTTCTCCCAGCGGTGACGATCCCGATCCTGGATAGATGGCTATTGTCCAAATGAAAGACTGAGGCACTGAAACGTTTAACCAGTTTACTTTAACAAAAAAGGATTTACAACCAGTCCTGTCACCGGAGTCTGTATGGGAACTCTGAGTTACTTTGACCCTGCCGGGGTCTTCGCCTCTTATTGTACGCAATATCTGTGTGGCCCTGCTGCTGTATGTGAACTGGCTGCCGGCCCAATCTGTCACCTCCGGGTCCTGGTTCGACGGGCAACCCGAGTCCTTTTATCGGCTTACCCCCTCCGGGAGTACCGCAGAACTCTGTGTCTGTTGCTGCGTCCGACCCTAGTGAAGCTGATATCACCTCACGTTTTTCCGGTTGCTGTATTATATGTAATGAATACAGCCACGGATCCGGTATCCGTCTTTGCGCCTGTTCTGGGTAGTGATTAATGCTACCCGGTTCTCACAATGTCCTTTTTCTCTATCCCTCTTCTCCTCAGGCCGGTGATTTGGGCCTGGAAACCGTCATAGGGCTGTTAGAAATTCAGCTGTATGACCTCTCACTTTCAGCTCCTTAGCCCAACTGCCAGTTCTTCTCTCAGACCAGAATGGATCAAAGGGAGTCTCTGGAGCTCCCCCTTCTGGCCGGAGGAGGTAGTGCAGTCTTGCTATTTTAGTATTTGTATTCAGTGTCAGTAACTAGATTTGTGGCAAATACCTCTAGGGGTGCCACATTCCCCCTTAGTTAAGAACAGTACTCCGGGACTGTGGGACGATAACATTTTGAAATAACAATTAACTGGGAAACAGAAACCTGTGAAACCCATAAAGGCAACAGGTTTCTGCTAATAACCAAGAAAAATTATCTTTCACAATTGGTGCAGAATCCAACCAGAGGAGCAGCACTTTTAGACCTAATACTATCTAATAGACCTGACAGAATAACAAATCTGCAGGTGGTCGGGCATCTAGGAAATAGCGACCACAATATTGTACAGTTTCACCTGTCTTTCACTAGGGGGACTTGTCAGGGAGTCACAAAAACACTGAACTTTAGGAAGGCAAAGTTTGACCAGCTGAGAGATGCCCTTAATCTGGTAGACTGGGACAATATCCTCAGAAATAAGAATACAGATAATAAATGGAAAATGTTTAAGAACATCCTAAATAGGCAGTGTAAGCGGTTTATACCTTGTGGGAATAAAAGGACTAGAAATAGGAAAAACCCAATGTGGCTAAACAAAGAAGTAAGACAGGCAATTAACAGTAAAAAGAAAGCATTTGCACTACTAAAGCAGGATGGCACCATTGAAGCTCTAAAAAACTATAGGGAGAAAAATACTTTATCTAAAAATCTAATTAAAGCTGCCAAAAAGGAAACAGAGAAGCACATTGCTAAGGAGAGTAAAACTAATCCCAAACTGTTCTTCAACTATATCAATAGTAAAAGAATAAAAACTGAAAATGTAGGCCCCTTAAAAAATAGTGAGGAAAGAATGGTTGTAGATGACGAGGAAAAAGCTAACATATTAAACACCTTCTTCTCCACGGTATTCACGGTGGAAAATGAAATGCTAGGTGAAATCCCAAGAAACAATGAAAACCCTATATTAAGGGTCACCAATCTAACCCAAGAAGAGGTGCAAAACCGGCTAAATAAGATTAAAATAGATAAATCTCCGGGTCCGGATGGCATACACCCACGAGTACTAAGAGAACTAAGTAATGTAATAGATAAACCATTATTTCTTATTTTTAGTGACTCTATAGCGACAGGGTCTGTTCCGCAGGATTGGCGCATAGCAAATGTGGTGCCAATATTCAAAAAGGGCTCTAAAAGTGAACCTGGAAATTATAGGCCAGTAAGTAAGCTCTATTGTTGGTAAAATATTTGAAGGGTTTCTGAGGGATGTTATTCTGGATTATCTCAATGAGAATAACTGTTTAACTCCATATCAGCATGGGTTTATGAGAAATCTCTCCTGTCAAACCAATCTAATCAGTTTTTATGAAGAGGTAAGCTATAGGCTGGACCACGGTGAGTCATTGGACGTGGTATAGCTCGATTTTTCCAAAGCGTTTGATACCGTGCCGCACAAGAGGTTGGTACACAAAATGAGAATGCTTGGTCTGGGGGAAAATGTGTGTAAATGGGTTAGTAACTGGCTTCGTGATAGAAAGCAGAGGGTGGTTATAAATGGTATAGTCTCTAACTGGGTCGCTGTGACCAGTGGGGTACCGCAGGGGTCAGTATTGGGACCTGTTCTCTTCAACATATTCATTAATGATCTGGTAGAAGGTTTACACAGTAAAATATCGATATTTGCAGATGATACAAAACTATGTGAAGCAGTTAATACAAGAGAAGATAGTATTCTGCTACAGATGGATCTGAATAAGTTGGAAACTTGGGCTGAAAGGTGGCAGATGAGGTTTAACAATGATAAATGTAAGGTTATACACATGGGAAGAAGGAATCAATATCACCATTACACACTGAATGGGAAACCACTGGGTAAATCTGACAGGGAGAAGGACTTGGGGATCCTAGTTAATGATAAACTTACCTGGAGCAGCCAGTGCCAGGCAGCAGCTGCCAAGGCAAACAGGATCATGGGGTGCATTAAAAGAGGTCTGGATACACATGATGAGAGCATTATACTGCCTCTGTACAAATCCCTAGTTAGACCGCACATGGAGTACTGTGTCCAGTTTTGGGCACCGGTGCTCAGGAAGGATATAATGGAACTAGAGAGAGTACAAAGGAGGGCAACAAAATTAATAAAGGGGATGGGAGATCTACAATACCCAGATAGATTAGCGAAATTTGGATTATTTAGTCTAGAAAAAAGACGACTGAGGGGCGATCTAATAACCATGTATAAGTATATAAGGGGATAATACAAATATCTCGCTGAGGATCTGTTTATACCAAGGAAGGTGACGGGCACAAGGGGGCATTCTTTGCGTCTGGAGGAGAGAAGGTTTTTCCACCAACATAGAAGAGGATTCTTTACTGTTAGGGCAGTGAGAATCTGGAATTGCTTGCCTGAGGAGGTGGTGATGGCGAACTCAGTCGAGGGGTTCAAGAGAGGCCTGGATGTCTTCCTGGAGCAGAACAATATTGTATCATACAATTATTAGGTTCTGTAGAAGGACGTAGATCTGGGGATTTATTATAATGGAATATAGGCTGAACTGGATGGACAAATGTCTTTTTTCGGCCTTACTAACTATGTTACTATGTTACTATGTTAATATGTACAGAGTCTTAAAAATGAAAAGTTACAAAAACCACTCCAGGAAACAAAAATAGAGTTCTGTAAAAAGTCACTTCAAATAGCGTCCATTAATACAGTTCTATCCTTGAAGGTACTAGGAAAGACACTGCACTTTGTGTCCAAGAATTTAGTTCCATTTTTCCAATGGAGTTATCAATATAACGTCTAAAGAAAGTTCAAAAAGAGCTAAAAGCAAAGTTCAAAAAGCAGTCTTTCCGGAGCTTTGATTTAGTGCCTCCGGGCTGATAAAAAGTTCAAGAATATGCAAGAAGTTCATACAGACAAGTCTCTGTAGGTACTGGGCTTAAACGTTGCAGAATGATAACAATGACTATAGTTTTATAGTTGGTAATCTGCATACCTGGCCGGTAATTGACCCTGGGTACTACGCTGTGATCTACGTAACAGCGGTATCTCTCCATGTGGTGTACTAGTGTCTACTGCGGATGTAGTATCTGCCCGCTCTGCTAAAGATAATTCCACGACTATGGAGTTGGCAAGTCCACCGTGAATGGGATCACTCTGATCATGAATCTGTTCTTCCTGGTCTGGAATCTCCTGTAGTACGGGGTCAGCCTCTTCCTGTCTTGGGACTTCTGGTATTGGGTTCGGTGTTGGGTAAAAGGCCACCATGGGAACCACTACTGCACCATGGTATGTTAGTAGGGTTTTGGGAAAGTCTCCTAAACAGGTGTGATACATTTCCTCTTCTTTTTCCTTTACTGGTTGGACCTGCATGGGTTGAATAACTTCTGGTTCTGGCTGGACAACTTCTGTCTCTTTCAATGCTTCCGGACATAATTTAAGATTGTCTCTTGACACTAGTACAGATGATAAGCCCCCGTTTTTGCTAATGAGACACATTTTAGGATTATCCATTCTTGTTGGTAAAACTGTGTAGGGTACGGCTTCCCACTGATTGTCTAGTTTATTGGTTCGACGATTTCTCTTGAGGACTTGGTCACCCGGTCTTAATGGGGTCGCTAGAGCATTCTGGTTGAAAGTTCGCTCTTGTCTTTCTCTAGTTTGCTGAAGGCTTCTTTCCACACTCTCTTGCACTTGGCGATACTGCTTTTGCCGTATGATATCCCAATTGGAGTCTTGGACTTCTGCGTCTGGTTTCAGAATTCCCATTTCTAGATCGATTGGTAATTGGCCGGGTCTTGCACGCATAAGGTAAGCTGGGGTGCAATTGGTGGAACTCACCGGGACATGATTATACAGATCCACCAAGTCAGGCAATTTCTCTGGCCATTGATTCCTTTCTGCCTCAGGTAAAGTCTTTAGTAGTTCTATTACAATATGGTTCATCTTCTCGCATAAGCCGTTTGTTTGTGGATGATAGGCCGCCGTCCGGATCTTTTTGCAACCATACATATTACAGAATTCTCTGAAGATCTCTGATTCAAAGGCTGTACCTTGGTCGGTGAGAACCTGTTCCGGATATCCATGGGGTCTACAAAAGTACGTTTGGAACGCTTTGGCTGCTGTTTTTGCTGTCAGATCTTTTACGGGTACTACTACCAAGACGCGTGAATAATGGTCCACGATGGTCAAGGCATAGACATAGCCAGACCGGCTTGGTGTCAACTTCACGTGGTCCATGGCTACAAGTTCAAGTGGTTGTTTGGTGATTATGGGCTGCAGTGGTGCTCTTTGGTTCTTTTGATCGTTTCTTCTGAGGTTGCACGGGCCACAATTTCTGCACCACTGTTCGATTGATTTTCTCATCCCGACCCAATAAAATCTCTCTCTTAGAAGTACTTCTAACTTTTTCCAACCGAAGTGACCAGCACCATTATGGTAAGCTTCGAGGACCATCTTGACATCTTGTTTAGGCACGATAATCTGCCAAACCAATTCATGTGTTTTCGGATTGGTGTACCTTCTACAGAGCTTCCCTTGATACAGGAACATTTTGCCTCTATCTTTCCAGAGTTGATGCGTCTCTTCTGGGGCATCCTCATCGGGATATGCACTTTGCTCAGTTAACAGTTCCTTCACCAACTTCACAGCCGGATTGCTGACTTGGGTGTCAGCCCATCTATGGTGTGCTAACGGATTAAAATTCACCTCTTGTTGTTTCTGATAGGTACTTGACTGATGATGTTTTGCCTTGGGATGATGGAAGGCTGGTAGTTCAATTTCTTCAAGCTCCCCCGTTTCTTCTTCTACATCTCTCAAGTGTGGCATCCGGGATAGGGCATCGGCATTTCCATTCTTGCGACCTGCTCGATACTTGATCTTGAAGTTGTAATTAGATAACCGGGCTATCCATCGCTGTTCTAACGCACCTAATTTGGCTGTGTCCAGGTGGGTCAACGGATTGTTGTCAGTATAGACAATAAAATCTGCAGCAGCCAGATAGTGTTTGAAACGTTCAGTCACAGCCCAAACTACTGCCAGTAGTTCCAATTTGAAGGAGCTATAATTTTCTGGATTTCTTTCAGTAGGCCGGAGCTTTCTACTTGCAAAGGCGATGACTTTCTCCCGACCTTCTTGCTTTTGTGACAGCACCGCTCTTAGTCCCACATTACTGGCATCGGTGTAGAGGATGAAAGGTTGATGGTAATCTGGGTATGCCAGAACCTCTTCTCCGGTTAGTGCCTTCTTTAGTTGTTCAAAGGAGTCTTCCCTTTCATCGTTCCACTGAAAAGGAGGGTTTCGGTTTGAAGGTTTCTTCGTCTGCCCTACCAAGGCGTCTTGCAAGGGTGCTGCCAATTTGGTAAATCCTTTTATAAATCTGCGATAGTAACCCACCAATCCCAGGAATTGCCTCACTTCTTTTGCGTTGGTAGGTCTTGGCCAATTCCTTATGGCGCTTATTTTCTCGGGATCCGGTGCTACTCCCTCCGAACTCACGATGTGTCCCAGGTACTGTCCCTTTGGCTTGAGAAGGTGACATTTGGATGGCTTGATTTTCATGCCATACCTGGATAAGGCTTCGAACACTTCTGCCAGGTCTATTAAGTGTTGTTCGTAAGTCTTTGAGTAGACGATCACATCATCTAGGTACAGGAGGACGGTCTCGAAGTTCTTGTGTCCGAGGCAGCATTCCATCAGCCGCTGGAAGGTACCGGATGCGTTGCAGAGTCCGAATGGCATGCGATTAAATTCACATAGACCCATTGGTGTGGTGAATGCCGTCTTTTCCTTATCTCTCTCAACCACAGGGACTTGCCAATACCCGCTTGTTAAGTCTAAGGTGGAAAAATAATTAGCAGATTTCAAAGCAGTCAAGGACTCTTCTATCCTAGGCAAGGGGTAGGCGTCTTTATGGGTGATGTTATTAATCTGCCAGTAGTCTACGCACATTCTCATGGTTCCGTCCTTTTTTTTTGACAAGCACTAGAGGGGCCGCCCAGGGGCTACAGCTGTCTCTTATTACCCCAGCCTGTTTCATCTCCCTCAGCATATCTTTTGCACATTGATAGTGAGCGGGCGGTATGGGTCTATATCTTTCTTTTATTGGGGGATGGTCACTGGTGGGGATTGTGTGTTCTACCCCTTCTATCCGTCCGAAGTCCAATGGGTGTTTACTGAAGACTTGTTCATATTCCGTCACTAGCCTATACACCCCTTGTTTTTGATGGGTAGGTGTTGAATTATGCCCACGTGTAGCTGTTGACACCAATCCTCCAATTCTCCATCTGAGCCGTTGCCTTCCACCTGACAGGTTGGTTCTAAGGGCTCAATGGTTGTGATGGCATTGTTGTCAACAGTATATAGCTTTGCCACTGTAGCATACCTTGGCAAAGTGACCTCTTCCTCTCCACAGTTCAAAAGTCGTACCGGCACTCGTCCCCGGTGTACCTCGACTACCCCTCGTGCTGTGAGTATAGTGGGCCTGCTGTCGGTGTACACTGGTTCTATTAAGGCTTGATAATCTCGTCCCTTAGTACCAATGGCTGGTCTACACCATACCAGCATTTCTGTTTTTGGTGGGATTACAATAGATGTCGGATCACTTACCCTCACACTGCCGATTTCTCCACCTGCAACTTCTACCTGTTGCCTTAACATCAATACTTTTATTTCCCTTCGGAGAACTCTCTGCTGGCAGGATTGGGTAGTTTCAGCAATTTGCTGTAAGACAGAAATAACTTCGGAAAAGCAGTTCTCTAACACATTCATTCCTATCAATACAGTGGGTTCACAGTTCCGCCGGTCAACATCAACAACAATTATACCCTGTTTCTTCAATTCTACTTTACCAATCTTTATGGTCATCTCCCTGAATCCTAGTTTCGGTACCAACTTACTATTACTGGCCCACATATCTAGTTCAACATCAGAGGGCCCTTTATCAATATCTGCATCAGCCCAGTACCTCTTATAAAGGATATACGGTATAGATGAAATCTGGGAACCTGTGTCCAGCAAAGCATTGAGGGGAATTCCGTCCAGCACGATAGGGATAATGGGTCGTCCTCCGATGTACCTGTCGTGCCAGGGTGTTGGGCCTTGAAAGTTCATTCCTGCGAAGCGGCCCGCATTCCCAGGGGATTCCCGTTTAAATCACAATCTCGTGCAAAGTGGCCTGGCTGCTGGCAACGGCGGCAAATGGGCTGTCCATCCGGTTGGTAGCTGCCGCAGGGTCGTCCTCTCCATGTCGGGTATCTCCGGGGTCTCATCCATGGAACATCCTCTACAGTTTGCCAACTCCATCTTGTGTCCTCTCATCTCCTGCATGGTTTTAGCCATTGAAGCAACAACATCAGCTAAAGAGTCAAGCTTTTGTTGAAGAGCCTCATTAGTACTGGGCCCCAGGGGCTTAGCAATGACCCCAGACATAGCTGATGTCACTGGCACTCCCTGTTGTTGAGGTGCCTCTGCCATGGGTTGCGCAGGATCCTGATCCCGAGGTGCCTCTGCCAGCTGGAGACGTATAGCGCTCTCCTTTAATTGGGCAAATGTCAATTCAGGGTTCTTAAAAACAAGCATGCTCACATGCCCCCGGTGAGAAGGGGTGTAGAGTCCCTCAATAAATTGATCTCTTAGCAGTTTATCCGCTCCGGTGTTAAAAATGGGTTCAGCCAGTGTAAGTGATTTAAGGGCTTCCTGCAGGTTTAAGGCAAAGTCTCTCACGCCCTCATTAGCTTTTTGTTTGCAATTAAAGAATCGTATTTTAGCTTTGCTGCTGGCCGTGGTTTCAAATGTAACTTTTAATCCAGCAAATATGCGTTCAACAGTGCCTTTTAGATCAGCTGCCCATGCTGTGACTTCTCGCTTAGCATGGCCACTTAACTGCATCATCAGGAGACTAACCCGCTGAACTTCACCCACGGGGAACATGTCAAAATGGGCCAGCATCTTTTCTCTGAAATTGTCAAGGGTATTAGGCTCACCTTCATACATTGGAAGCCACGGGCCACCCGGGGTATATGGCATCAGCACCGGCATGATGGGCACCACTCCTTGCACCGCTGCGCTGCTGGACTCTCTATCGACACTCTGTCTTTCAGCTGCATTAGCATCGCCGGGTGCTGCGACGTCTCCGTGCTGCGACATACTGTGCCCCCTTAGTTAATCCGGACCCTTCCGGTCCTCCGCTTCCGTCGGGATAGTGTAGATTCATTCCGCTGTGCAGCAGGATTGGTTTTCCACTTGCTCTGACATCAGAGCGCTCAGCTTGGTGCCGCCCACAATGACACGCCCCCTGCTGCTCCTGCCCGTCGCGCGCTCTGTAATGGCGGATTCTGAAGTTTTTCAGTCAGACTGGGGCTCAGGTAATGGCGTAGCTCAATTAACAGTCTCGTGCCTAACGGTTATGAGTAGTGTTGAGCATTCCGATACCGCAAGTATCGGGTATCGGCCGATACTTGCGGTATCGGAATTCCGATACCGAGATCCGATACTTTTGTGGTATCGGGTATCGGTATCGGACACATAGAGATGTGTAAAATAAAGAATTAAAATAAAAAATATTGATATATTTACCTCTCCGGCGGCCCCTGGACTCAGCGCGGGTAACCGGCAGGCTTCGTTGTTCAAAATCAGCGCTTTTAGGACCTGAGAATCACGTCCCGGCTTCTGATTGGTCGCGGGCCGCCCATGTGACCGCCACGCGACCAATCACAAGCCGCGACGTCATTCGCAGGTCCTTAACGCGCTCATTTTTTAAAAATGAGCACGTTAATGACTTTCAAAGACGTAGCGGCTTGTGATTGGTCGCGTGGCCGCGACCAATCACAAGCCGCTACGTCTTTGAAAGTCATTACCGCGCTCATTTTTAAAAAATGAGCACGTTAAGGACCTGCGAATGACGTCACGGCTTGTGATTGGTCGCGTGGCGGTCACATGGGCGGCCCGCGACCAATCAGAAGCCGGGACGTGATTCTCAGGTCCTAAAAGCGCTGATTTTGAACAAAGAAGCCTGCCGGTTACCCGCGCTGAGTTCAGGGGCCGCCGGACAGGTAAATATATCAATATTTTTTATTTTAATTCTTTATTTTACACATCCCTATGGATCCCAGGGCCTGAAGGAGAGTTTCCTCTCCTTCAGACCCTGGGAACCATGAGAATACCTTCCGATACTTGATGTCCCATTGACTTGTATTGGTATCGGATATCGGTATCGGCGATATCCGATATTTTTCGGGTATCGGCCGATACTATCCGATACCGATACTTTCAAGTATCGGACGGTATCGCTCAACACTAGTTATGAGGTGATGGCGGCCATCTTTACTCCATTATAACCAATGGGGAAAAGTCACTTTCAATAGTTTTTAATGGGAAATTGAATTTTCTTTAATAAAGTCAATTTTCAAGATTTTTCATCCAAGTTTTCACAGTTTTGGGCTCCAATCACGGCACACAATACCCGGTATACGGGCTGGCTGGATCCTGTTCGTGACGCCAATTGTGACGCCCGAGAGACCGGGGTACCCAGCACCGGACCAATGGGGTCTGTCTCTTGAGGGGGATGTCATGGGTGGCTTGACCCGGTGCTGTGGCCTCAGGCAATGTACAGTGTAAGGGGTATAGTGAGGGAACAGGCACTTACTTGATCAGCAGCAGGTTCTCCCAGCGGTGACGATCCCAATCCTGGATAGATGGCTATTGTCCAAATGAAAGACTGAGGCACTGAAACGTTTAACCAGTTTACTTTAACAAAAAAGGATTTACAACCAGTCCTGTCACCGGAGTCTGTATGGGAACTCTGAGTTACTTTGACCCTGCCGGGGTCTTCGCCTCTTATTGTACGCAATTTCTGTGTGGCCCTGCTGCTGTATGTGAACTGGCTGCCGGCCCAATCTGTCCCCTCCGGGTCCTGGTTCGACGGGCAACCCGAGTCCTTTTATCGGCTTACCCCCTCCAGGAGTACCGCTGAACTCTGTGTCTGTTGCTGCGTCCGACCCTAGTGAAGCTGATATCACCTCACGTTTTTCCGGTTGCTGTATTATATGTAATGAATACAGCCACGGATCCGGTATCCGTCTTTGCGCCTGTTCTGGGTAGTGATTAATGCTACCCGGTTCTCACAATGTCCTTTTTCTCTATCCCTCTTCTCCTCAGGCCAGTGATTTGGACCTGGAAACCGTCATAGGGCTGTTAGAAATTCAGCTGTATGACCTCTCACTTTCAGCTCCTTAGCCCAACTGCCAGTTCTTCTCTCAGACCAGAATGGATCAAGGGGAGTCTCTGGAGCTCCCCCTTCTGGCCGGAGGAGGTAGTGCAGTCTTGCTATTTTAGTATTTGTATTCAGTGTCAGTAACTATATTTGTGGCAAATACCTCTAGGGGTGCCACATTATATATATATATATATAATTAGATGGTAGCCCGATTCTAACGTATCAGGTATTCTAGACTATGTATATAATTTATGAAGATTTTAAAACACATTGAATACACAGGATTTGGCCGGCCGCGACCAATTAGCGAAGCGTGGTTCAAATCCCGTGCCAATTCGCGGCCGGACTGCGCCTGTCGCTGATTGTTTGCAGCCGGCCACGTAGTATATAGCACAGCCACGTAGTATATAGCACAGCCCATGGAGTACATAGCACAGCCCATGGAGTATATAGCACAGCCACATAGTATATAGCACAGCCCACGGAGTATATAGCACAGCCACGTAGTATATAGCACAGCCCACGGAGTGTATAACAACCCACATAGCATATAACACAGCCACATAGTATATAACAGCCCACGCATGCAGTATATAACACAGGCCACGTAGTGTATAACACAGCCTACGTAGTGTATAACACAGCCCATGTAGTGTATAAGACAGCCCACGTAGTGTATAACACAGCCCACGTACTGTATAGCACAGCCACATAGTATATTGCACAGCCCAAGTAGTATATTGCACAACCCACGTAGTATATTGCACAGCCCATGTAGTATATTGCACAGCCCACATAGTATATTGCCAAGCCCACGTAGTATATTGCACAGCCCACGTAGTATATTGCACAGCTCACGTAGTATATTGCACAGCCCACATAGTATATTGCACAGCCCACATAGTATATTGCACAGCCCACATAGTATATTGCACAGCCCATGTAGTATATTGCACAGCCCATGTAGTATATTGCACAGCCCACGTAGTATATAGCAATGTGGGCATCATTAAAAAAAGAATTAAAATAAAAAATAGTTATATACTCAACTTCCGTTGGCCCCCGGATCGAAGCGGTTACCGACGCTCCGGAGCGTCGCGAGGAGCGGGAAAGGCCTGTTCTGGATCCGAGGGGCCGACAGACGGTGAGTATATAACTATTTTTTAATTTTTAATTATTTTTACCATTAGATCTTTTTACTATTGATGCTGCATAGGCAGCATCAATAGTAAAAAGTTGGTCACACAGGGTTAATAGCAGCGTTAATGGAGTGCGTTACATCGCGGCACAATGCGGTCCATTAGCGCTGCCATTAACCCTGCGTGAGTGCTGACTGGAGGGGAGTTCGGAGCAGGCACTGACTGCGAGGAGTAAGGAGCGGAGTGTATAACAACCCACATAGCATATAACACAGCCACGTAGTATATAACAGCCCACGCACTCTGCATAGGCAGCATCAATAGTAAACAGTTGGTCACACAGGGTTAATGTCAGCGTTAATGGAGTGCGTTACACCGCGGCATAACGAGGTCTGGAGGGGAGTATGGAGCAGGCACTGACTGCAGGGAGTAAGGAGCGGCCTTTTTGCCGCCGGACTGTGCCCATCGCTGATTGGCCGTGGCTGTTTTGCCGCGACCAATCAGCGACTTGGGATTTCCGTTACAGACAGACAGAAAGACAGACAGAAAGATGGAAGTGACCCTTAGACTATTATATAGTAGATATATATGTGTATTTATATTGCATAGAAATAGAAGAAACGCCGGTAATTCAGCACCCGTGGTAGTGTCAAATCACAGCAGGAGCCGACAGGATAGAAGAGATGGATTACATACAGTAAATACATACAGAATAGGTAGATATCTAGATGTCAGTGACAAATACAATTAGTACAGTGTGTGCAGCTTAGTGTACATGTATTTCATTAAAGATTATTTTTTGGGGAAAAATGGCGTGGGCTCCCACGCAATTTTCAAAACCAGCAGAAGGATAGCCAATGACAGGAGGCAGATGTTTATAGCCTGTCCATCGTTGGGTCCCACGTGTAATCCATATCTGGGGGATATACAGTTTTCATCCTGGACAGTGCTAAGATGCAACAATCCCGGCTGAAAACCACTGGTTAATGAGATGCTGCAAGCGCAGCTTCAGTGAATAGCGGTGACGTCACTGAGCCTGCGCTCCCTCACAGCCTGAACTGCAGTGACCTCTGGACTGTGGGAAAATGACAGTGCATTCTTGTTAACCAGCCTTGCTGAAGCTGACAGCTGAGGGTTCCACCTCCCATCATTGAATTTTGTCTGGCTTGTTAACAAAAATAGGGGGTGGGATTTGTGGTGCAACAGTGCGGATTGTTTGTCTCTTTGCAAATGCTAATAACCTACAGCATGGACCACCCTAAACTGAGCAGCATCCTGCTTCTCCTGCTTGACTACCATCTTTAAGGTGGGCCCGAATGTTATCTTACAGTGCTGGCTCCCAAACTGAAGACGGTAGCTAAGTGGGACAAGGATTATGCCTCCCTGTCTCACGGTCCGCATAATAGGCAGCAGAAAAAATCTCTAATAGAATATTTGAGAAAGTCCTGCACTATAATAATTTTTCTTTTGAAAGTGGAGGTATACTTTTAGAAAAAGAAAGACCCATATGTATGAGTGGACTGCAAGGACCATGCTACTTCCCTGCCTAGACCTACTCCAGTGACACCTGCTTCTTTCAATAGGTACCATCCTATTGACTCTGAGGGCAGCTCTGGTTATGAATGAAATGCTATGGCTGGTATCACTAGACATTGCAGGCGTTGTCCAGGCAAGGGTAATGTTTAGACTGGGACTTGTGGTGCCATCAAGCTAACAGAAATTGTTGTGTGTGCTTACCAGAGGCTCAGCAGCTGTAATCAGCTGTGGCCAACAGGGCAGTACCATGCCCTACTTAAACTTATACAGTGGCATGTAAACAATTGGGCACCACTGGAAAAAATTACTGTTATTATGAACAGTTAAGCATGTTGAAGATGAAATGATCCCTAAAAGGCCTAAAGTTAAAGATGACACATTTCCTTTGAGTTTTAGGGAAAAAATATATATTTTCATCTTTTACATTTTAAGAATTCCAAAAAGGAAAATGGGCTGATGCAAAAGTTTGGGCACCCTTGGAGATTTGTGTGCTCAGATAACTTTGATAACTTTCAAGGTTTCAGACCTTAATTAGCCTGTTAGGATTATGACTTGTTTACTATTCTTGTTAGGAAAGGCCAGGTGATGAAAATTTCTCAGCTTTATTAAAAAAAAACAGCCTCCTCTAACCTTGTGATAAAAAACAACAGCCATGGATTCTTCTAAGCAGTTACCTAGCACTCTGTAAATGAAAATGGTGGAGGCCCACAAAACAGGATAATGCTAGAAGAAAATAGCAAAGCGTTTCCAAGTTGCCCTTTACTCGGTCCGAAATGTAATTAAGAAATGGAAGCTGGAAACAGGAGCAGTGAAGGTTAAGACAAGGTCTGGAAGACCAAACAAAATTTCAGAGAGAGATGCTCCTAGGATTATATAACAAAGAAACACCAGCGCTGCCAGAAAACAGAAGATGCCCTTTGCTGCTGGTATCAAAACAACCAAGTGCCGAGGTCGTCAGTGCATGTGCCAATAAAAATAAAATGATACCGCGCTAAGGGCATAAATATATATACACTACTGATCATGTACATAAATCAGTAGAAAGTACAAACAAAATAGCCACCACTCCTAACTGCCCAGATAGAATGCCTGCTGCGTGTACTAAAGGACATGAGAATGGAGTGCACTAAGTATAACATTGAGCTAACATGCCGCAGGTAAGGGCATTGCGAGTCTGACTCACCAAGATCCTGGGATGGATGTGGTGCCGGGGATGCCAGGAATATGAAGTGTGTCATTGATCAGTCCAGCTCGTGGGACGCTGGTCCTGAGTACTGGACGAGGAGGACAACAAAAGGTGGCCGCAGCCAGACGGGAAGGCGGTGAGTCGGCGTGGAAACCAGGACCGCCTCGGCCGGTGGCGTCCCTGGAAACAGTGAAGGAGCAGAAGAAAAAAAAAAGGCCGACGGGAGCGCTAGCTGTGTGACGTCACAAAAAGTATGGAGCAGCGCTGGGACCAAGAAGGAAACCGACTCGTTTCGAAGGAGCGCATGTTAGCTCAATGTTATACTTAGTGCACTCCATTCTCATGTCCTTTAGTACACGCAGCAGGCATTCTATCTGGGCAATTAGGAGTGGTGGCTATTTTGTTTGTACTTTCTACTGATTTATGTACATGATCAGTAGTGTGTATATATACATCCCCTTAGCGCGGTATCATTTTATTTTATTTTTATTTTCTTCTAGGATTGCTGGAGAGGAACTCCGGCTTGACTGCAAAAGACCTTCAGAAAGATTTAGCAGACTCTGGAGTTGTGGTGGTACATTTTTCTACTGTTCAGAGACAACTGCACAAATTTGGCCTTCATGGAAGAGTCATCAGAAGAAAACCTTTCCTGCATCCTCACCATAAAATTCAGCGTCAGAAGTATGCAAAAGAACATCTAAATAAGCGTGATGCATTTTGGAAACAAGTCCTGTGCACCAATGAGGTTAAAATAGAACTCTTTGGCCACAATGATCAAAGGTATGTGTGGAGAAAAAAAGGCACAGAAAAGAACATCTCGCCAACCATTAAGCATGGGGGTGGATCAATCATACTTTGGTGGTGTCTCGCTGCCAAATGGCACAGGGAACATTTCACTGTACTGCTGGAAGTATCCAGGTATTATGTTTTATTTACGGTAATTTGCACATATTGGTGCTGTTTCTTAGTTACCACTAAAAAAACCCAATGGGAAAAATAATTTTTAGCCTAAAATTCATATATTTAGGTTAAAAAAAAATACACAAAAAGTCTATATTCTTTGAAGTGACCTTATAAGGTACCGTCACATTTAGCGACGCTGCGGTGATATAGACAACGATGCCGATCGCTGCAGCATCGCTGTTTAGGTCATTGTGTGGTCGCTGGAGAGCGACCAATGATGCTGAAGTCCCCGGGTAACCAGGGTAAACATCGGGTTACTAAGCGCAGGGCTGCGCTTAGTAACCCGATGTTTACCCTGGTTACCATTGTAAATGTAAAAAAAAAAAAACACATACTCACATTCCGGAGAATGTCACATCCCCCGGCGTCCGCTTCCCTGCACTCCTCCTGCATCCTGTGTAAGCGCCGGCCGTAAAGCAGAGCGGTGACGTCACCGATGTGCTCTGCTTTACGGTCGGCCGGCGCTGACACTGGATGCAGGAGCAGTGCAGGGAAGCTGACGGCGAGGGGACGCGACAGACACCGGAATGTAAGTATGTAGTGTTTTTTTTTTTTACATTTACAATGGTAACCAGGGTAAATATTGGGTTACTAAGCGTGGCCCTGCGCTTAGTAACCTGATGTTTACCCTGGTTACAAGTGAAGACATCGCTGGATCGGCGTCACACACGCTGATTCAGCGATGTCAGCGGGTGATCCAGCGATGAAATAAAGTGCTGGCCTTCTAGCTCCGACCAGCGATCTCACAGCAGGATCCTGATCGCTGCTGCGTGTCAAACTGAACGATATCGCTATCCAGGACGCTGCAACGTCACAGATCGCTATCGTTATCGTTCTAAAGTCGCTCAGTGTGAAGGTACCTTTAGTCTTAACCAAACCACTGCATGACCAGCTCTATCCTCGCCTACTGTATCCTCACCCATCCCTTCTAGATTGTGAGCCTTCGCGGGCAGGGTCCTCACTCCTCCTGTACCAGTTATGACTTGTATTGTTTAAGATTATTGTACTTGTTTTTATTATGTATACCCCTCCTCACATGTAAAGCGCCATGGAATAAATGGCGCTATAACAATAAATAATAATAATAGTCTAAATCAAAATTTATCACTGACAGCTCTCACCTTTTTGCTGCTACATGCCTTGTATCTATGTACATACTATGCTATAGACTAACATTACTATGAGCATTACTAGATGTGCATCATGCAAACCACCGGTCTGGTGGCCACCATCTCACTGCCCAATTAAAATGAAAATAAACCTATATACTGTATGCTAAATTAATGAAAGATTTTAGGTTATGTAATTAACATCTCATTGATAACCACTAATAGGTTCACCATTACATTAATAACCACTAATTGGTTCACTAAGAAATAGATTCAGCTTATTAGTTGCACAATTTGAGTAAAAGGAGCTACATACCTGAGTAAATAGTTTAACCCTTTAGAAACATTAGTAGTGGTGAATACAGTCTTGCATTTGCATGTAACACAATTCTACGTGGTAAATGTTCTGCAACTAGTCGGCAAACTGGATTGAAAGGTTGTCCTAATGTCTCATGTACAATTCTTACACTCTTAGACAATTTTTCTAGGCAAACAGTCTGTAACGCCGGCGTACTTGTATGGTTGCTTTAAATCCTCCCAGCATGGATGCTGACATGCTCACCATCACGGCCACTCTGTGGCGTCTCCCGCTCTGGCTTCTGCCATGGCTTCCATGTTCCAGGGGTCACGCTGTTGTGAATTCTGTTGTCGGGCTCCCTCCTGTGGTCATGAATGGTACTTCGGCTGGTTATGTCCATGGACTTTCTCTGGTGGCTGTGGGTGTTTCTGAGTTTCCTTCCACAGGTGACGAGGTTAATTCGTTAGCTGGCTCCTCTATTTAACTCCACTTAGATCTTTGCTCCATGCCACCTGTCAATGTTCCAGTATTGGTCTAGTTCACTCCTGGATCGTTCTTGTGACCTGTCTCCCCAGCAGAAGCTAAGTGACAGCTTGTTTTTCTCTGGTTTGCTATTTTTCTGTCCAGCTTGCTATTTGGATTGTTGTCTTGCTTGCTGGAAGCTCTGGGACGCAGAGGGAGCGCCTCCGCACCGTGAGTCGGTGCGGAGGGTCTTTTTGCGCCCTCTGCGTGGTCTTTTTGTAGGTTTTTGTGCTGATTGCAAAGCTACCTTTCCTATCCTCAGTCTGTTCAGTAAGTCGGGCCTCACTTTGCTTAATCTATTTCATCTCTGTGTTTGTATTTTCATCTTTACTCACAGTCATTATATGTGGGGGGCTGCCTTTTCCTTTGGGGAATTTCTCTGAGGCAAGGTAGGCTTTATTTTTCTATCTTTAGGGCTAGCTAGTTCCTTAGGCTGTGCCGAGTTGCATAGGCAGCGTTAGGAGCAATCCACGGCTATTTCTAGTGTGGTTGATAGGATTAGGGACAGCAGAGTTCCCATGTCCCAGAGCTCGTCCTATATTATCAGTAACTATCAGGTCATTCCGTGTGCTCTTAACCTCCAGGTCCATTATTGTCTTGACCACCAGGTCATAACATCACGCACGTCGCGCAGGTCGACTAGCAACAGGGTCTACTAGCAACAGGCTTAGGTCGCGCTCCCCATTTCTTTAAAGGGAATCATACACACTCACGAAATGCCCCCGGCCTATAGCTGAGACTGCTGAGGTATTTAAGGCACCCTCCCATGTAGGGAGGTGCATGAGCAACTTTAGTATCTAGTGTGTCTTAGCCCACTAGTCCGTTGTTAAGTCCCTGTACCCGTCCTGCAGCCCTGTACCAGAGTCTGTCCTGTGTATCTGTACCTGTCTTCCGTCCCTGTATCCAAGTCTGTCCTGTGTTCCAGTAGCCATCTTGTGAACCTCTACCAGAGTTTGCAAGTGATCTGGATCCTCTCCTAAAATTCATGCATTTAGGTAAAAAAAATGCAAAAAAGATGTCTATATTGTTTGAAGTGACCTTTTAGTCTTAAGTCAAAATTTATCACTGACAGCTTTCACCTTTTGCTGCTACATGCCTTGTATCTATGCACATATGGAGCACCCACTAGAGCCGTGGGGTACTCAGGCCAAGTCCGGCGGTACTTAAAGGGGTGGTGTCACGGCAGCGGGGACCAAGTCCATGGCCCTGGGCATCCAGTAAAAGGGGATAAGGTGTAGTGAGGAAATAAAGTCTATTTGTGACGCCACCTGTGGTACTCGGCCAGGAATGGCCAACATTGCCTAAAGGGGTCCACTGGGGCTGATGGAGTTGCATTTTAGATGGTTTCCCTCCCCACAGGTGGAGCGGAGGCCCCAGGGCCACCAAGACAGTCTAAGAGGGGTTGTAGATGTTGAGGTGCAGGAAAGAATTGGAGGACACAGGGTTGCAGTCTCTTTACCTTTTACTGGTTAAGTTCAGGTACACAGATTACAAGTGATCTTTGGAATCCTGGCAGCCTAGAAGCGGTTTGGAATCGCCGTAGCCAGGTGGGGTTGGAAGCCTTCCTTTCTGCGCTGAATTCTAGGTTCTTGATGCTTTAGCTTTCCTCAAGTCCCTCTCTCAATCTGTCCCTCAGGTGGAACACTACCCGCACGGCAGGCAGCTCAAACCTTTTTACAGGTGTCCCTATCTTGTGACTCCGGGCTCTAATCTGCTGCTGTGCCTTCAGGTGTAGACCTGCAATCTCCTACCCTCCGGATTCTGCTGTGGGGTATACAGTTCGCACACAACCTCAGACCCCGGTGTTCGGTTTCTTGCGCTTTGCTCTGGGGTGAGCCCAATCGCAGCTCCAGACCCCAGTTTCTCTCTCCTTTTGTTTCTTTTCCCTTCACTGTCTCACACAGACTGACTTCTAACTCCTCCTCCAAGCCAGAACTTATAGGGAAGTTACCTTAAAATTGGGTTTACAGCTCCCCCTTCTGGCCTGGAGTCAGAAAAGTGTTGTATGCAAGTGTTACCCGCCAAGGGGACTCCTTCTCATTTCCAGGCATGGCATCACCCTCCCAGAGAGGCAGGCAATACCACTGTGGCAACCAGATTACCGGGGTGCCAAACATACTATGGTCCTCCTGTAGAGTAGGTTTACCCTTGTGGAGTGGTACCTGGTGGCTACCTGCAGCTCAAGCTTAACCTCACCATCAGAGGCTCTAGTGAAGACCAGGTAGCCGCTTAGTTATGCCCCTCTGGAATGCAGGTACGGACTCTGAGTACAAGGCCGTCTTGCAAAAATGTACCAGAATTTGCCCGTGATCCTGATCCTGTCCAGCCTGCTACTCCGAGTCCATGCCTGGATTCCTGTCCCTTGGGGTCAGCTGCTACAGTACCAGGGACTGCCCTGGAGTGGCACCTGGCGGCTACTTGCATCTCAAGCCTAACCTCAGCAACAGTACTGTCATGCTGGTGGGTGTGTACCCACTGCGCCACAGACCGGGCGCTAAGTGGCTACCTGGTCTTCACTAGAGCCTCTATTAGGTTAGGCTTCAACTGCAGGTAGCCACCAGGTACCACTCCAGGGCAGTCCCAAGGGTCAGGAATGCAAGTACAGACTCGGAGTAGCAGGGTAGACAGGATCAGGATGGATGGCAAACTCTGCTACAAGTTTGCAGGCCGGGTACTGGAACACAGGACAGACTCTGGTACAGGGTTGCATGACGGGTACAAGGATCAAACAACGGAATAGTGAACTAAGACTTCCTAGATCCAGAGAATAAAGATGAAATGAAGTGGCACTCACCCGATCTTGCTGAATGAAAAGTGTCCTTTATTCAGAGTGCATACTCACAGACATCTAAAGGAGAGGCGGCTTGGTAGAAGGAAAGGTGCGAGGGGAGGCAAGAGGACGACGGCCGTTTCGCGCCTGCGCGCTTCAACGGGTCCAGGTGCGTGAATTAAGAACGTCACGTCCTATATAGAGGACTAAACATCTTGGTGTGAACAGGTGATACCATTAAAAACATCTTAGGATACAAACACCAAATTATGCTATTAGGCACAGACATAGACGCTTATTATATATATCATACATAGTGATAATACAAAGAATATAATTCTTACAGAAAAATGGACATGTCCAATTTATCATTCAGTCCTATTGCGCCCTGCGCATTCGTTTCAATGATCCACCTTGCTTCACGCTGTAGCAGTGCAATCCCACGATCTCCTCCATTCTGGGGATTTTTTACAATTTCTAAGCCTGCAAACCGCAAGACGTTCGGGTCTGCATTATGCATATCGCGCATATGCTTAATAAAACGAGGACAGCCCTTCCCAGAGGAAACCGAACTGTAATGTTCCCTAAACCTGTGGTAAAGTGGGCGGATAGTTTTACCAATATAAAAAGAATGGCATGGACACATAATTAAGTAAACCACGTACTGTGATTTACAAGTTATTAATTGACGGACTGTGTGATAAATGGGGCCGATATGAATAGGGTTATCAAGTAATCTAAATCGACAATAGCTACAGTTTCCACATTTGTGATTGCCTGTAGGTTGTAATTCCCTCAACCAATTTGGATTTTCATTGATTAACAGGCGATTTTTCACAATAAGATCTCCCAAATTTTTTGTTCGTCTATAAGCGAAGATTGGATGATTTTTTGTCAAGGAAGAAAGTTCCCGATCAGACTGCAAAATGTGCCAATTTTTTTGTATAGCCGCATAAATTACTTTATTCATCGGGCTATGCATAAATGTAAATACAAATTTATTATCATCTCTAGGAGAACTTTTTATTTTTTTATTTTTACGACATTTAAGCAAATCTTCTTGTGCTAATTTTCTGACCCTATTTTCTGCTGAAGACAGAATCTTAAGGGGATAATTTCTTTCCAAAAAATTAGTTTTAAGTTCAGCTATTTGTTTATCGAAAACTTCCTCATTATTAATAATTTTCCTATATCTAACCATCTGGCTATAGGGTATGCTGTTTTTTGTGTGGAAAGGATGAGCACTATTAAAATGCAATAAACTATTTGTCGCTGTCGATTTTTTATGTACCGATGTATTAATTTTACCCTCGGCTACCTCAATCTTGACATCTAAAAATTCAAGAGACACGCCCCCAAATACAGAAGTAAATTGCATATTATCATCATTATTATTATTAAGATATGAAACGAAATTTTCGAAATCCTGTTTTGAACTATCCCACACAATAAAGACATCGTCTGCAAACCTATAATAGGCACGTATAAACCGTAAAAATGGGTTACCAATAGAGGTTATATACCGCTCCTCAAATACTGCTAAAAAAACATGCGACCGGTGTACCCATTGCGGTTCCGGTTCGTTGTAGGAACCATTTATTAATAAACCTAAATGCATTGTGTGATAATACAAAGTCCAGGCTTTCAGTGATAAAATCAATGAAGTCCTGGTCTTTATTGCAATTCTGTAATATCAGTCGTATTGCCTCGATGCCTTTATTGTGGGGGATCCGTGTATATAAATTCACGATATCGATTGAGACTAATGAAAAAGTGGGCTGCCAATCCAGAGCACGTAAAGCTAGTAAAAAATCCCCAGAATCCTTAACGAAAGAGGGAACTTTATGCAGCAGAGGTTTGAGCAACCAATCCAGGAATTTAGACAGGGGCTCCGTTAATGAGCCAATGCCCGATATTATGGGTCTTCCAGGCGGTTTAGTGGCGTGTTTGTGAATTTTTGGCAAACTGTACCAATTAGGAATGGTAGGGTGCTCAGGGAGCAATTTCTCTGCTTTATTTTTCAATAAAACGCCTTTTGTTACATATTTGTTTAGATGTTGTCTCAGTTTTTCTTTAAATTTTGAGATAGGATTAAAATCTAACGGAGTATAAGTACATCTATCATTCAACTGGGACATTGCCTCCTCCACATAATAACTTCTATCAAGCACCACTATATTGCCCCCCTTGTCTGCTTTCCTGAATATTGTGTCATTCCACTGCTGCATTTCATGAATAGCGTTCTCCTCTTCTCTTGACAAATTTTTATGGGGATGGCGATATAAAATAGCTTCCACGTCCCTTATCACCAAATCCTGGAACAAGTCCACAGCATTCCCAGGAGAGATGGGAGGCATGAATGTTGATTTGGTGCCCCCTTTAAAGGGTTCCACACAGGGGGTAACCTCTGTGGTAATATTTAGATCACATATTGTGGCCGTTGATTCATCCAGATTAGCAAGGAGCCATGCATCTTCTATGTCTTTCTGATTAGTAGGGGGAAAAGCCATAAAGCCTAAACTCCCAATATAAGCAGGACTTTCTGTAGAAATATCAGAAGTAGATTGTTTCTCTTTAATATTTGAAAAAAACTTTTTTAAATGTAATTTTCTTGTAGCCTTAAACAGATCGATCTTGAAGTCTGTAAAATTAAATTCTTCTGGAATACAGAAATTTAAGCCCAACGATAATACTTTCTCTTGTTCCTGGGTCAAAGTTCTTTTAGACAAATTAATTATTTGCAATTTATTACCATTAGTTGTCACTTCCTCCAAGATACTTGTTTGCGTTTCTTTTGTGGGTTTCTTTTTTCGTCCACCACGTCGGGTCTTTTTTCTAAAGGGCTATCACTATGAAGACAAACAGCTGCGGCTCCCTGATTATCCCTGATTACCTACAGGCAATCACAAATGTGGAAACTGTAGCTATTGTCGATTTAGATTACTTGATAACCCTATTCATATCGGCCCCATTTATCACACAGTCCGTCAATTAATAACTTGTAAATCACAGTACGTGGTTTACTTAATTATGTGTCCATGCCATTCTTTTTATATTGGTAAAACTATCCGCCCACTTTACCACAGGTTTAGTGAACATTACAGTTCGGTTTCCTCTGGGAAGGGCTGTCCTCGTTTTATTAAGCATATGCGCGATATGCATAATGCAGACCCGAACGTCTTGCGGTTTGCAGGCTTAGAAATTGTAAAAAATCCCCAGAATGGAGGAGATCGTGGGATTGCACTGCTACAGCGTGAAGCAAGGTGGATCATTGAAACGAATGCGCAGGGCGCAATAGGACTGAATGATAAATTGGACATGTCCATTTTTCTGTAAGAATTATATTCTTTGTATTATCACTATGTATGATATATATAATAAGCGTCTATGTCTGTGCCTAATAGCATAATTTGGTGTTTGTATCCTAAGATGTTTTTAATGGTATCACCTGTTCACACCAAGATGTTTAGTCCTCTATATAGGACGTGACGTTCTTAATTCACGCACCTGGACCCGTTGAAGCGCGCAGGCGCGAAACGGCCGTCGTCCTCTTGCCTCCCCTCGCACCTTTCCTTCTACCAAGCCGCCTCTCCTTTAGATGTCTGTGAGTATGCACTCTGAATAAAGGACACTTTTCATTCAGCAAGATCGGGTGAGTGCCACTTCATTTCATCTTTATTCTCTGGATCTTCATTGCTTTTTTGTTGAGCACCACCCGCCTGCTATTGATTACTGCGCGCCGCAGTGGTTCTGAATTGAGTCTCTATTTTTCCAGCGCTGTTTAAAGTTCATTTAGGCGAACTCCACGTTACATCATAGTTGTGGAGGAAAACACTTGGTGCCATTCTATCTTCATTTTTACAATTTCGTTCAAGTCTGGTTGCATTTGGAATTGAGCACAGGTGTAACATATAAAGCCTATATTCAGCGCAATGAATATAAGTCAAGAAGATAATATGGACTCGGACCCAGGCGCTGCATTGGAGGATGGTTTACAGGCTGGTAGAGAAGGTGCGGGGGAGTTCTTTATGGATTGCAACCATAAAGATGAATTGTTGCTTATAAGCACAAAGACGCTGGAAACAAAGATTTATTCCTTAGCTGAGAGGGAAATCAGATTATATTGGACTATCCAATCTTTAAAATCATATACAGAATGTGGACGTGTCCCGAGGGGACTGCGGGTTTATAAGGAAATATCACAATTTAGCGGTGATGATTCATTCCAGAAGGCTTGGGAAGAGATTCACTTACAATGTTCACGTAATTTACTGGCATTAGTGATTACACAAAACGAGAAAGAATATGCCGTATTATGTGAGCAATTGGAGAATGCTAAACAAGAATTGAGTTCACGCGTCACAGAAATTCAAAATATGACCTTTTTAAAAAAATTAAATAAAAAACTGGTTTTAATACAGATTGAAACGAAACAAAAGAAAAAAGACAAATTTTTGAGAGACAAAAATGATTTTGCTACTGGGCAGATTTTTTCCTGGAACAAGTTCAGCAATAAAAAGAGAAATTTTCAGAGAAATCAATCCTTTAGGAAATTTAATAAAAGGAAAATGCAAAGAGACGGATGGGTAACGGACTCTGATTCTAGCGGGGTAGAAGAGTGTCCAGATAATCAGGGAGCCGCAGCTGTTTGTCTTCATAGTGATAGCCCTTTAGAAAAAAGACCCGACGTGGTGGACGAAAAAAGAAACCCACAAAAGAAACGCAAACAAGTATCTTGGAGGAAGTGACAACTAATGGTAATAAATTGCAAATAATTAATTTGTCTAAAAGAACTTTGACCCAGGAACAAGAGAAAGTATTATCGTTGGGCTTAAATTTCTGTATTCCAGAAGAATTTAATTTTACAGACTTCAAGATCGATCTGTTTAAGGCTACAAGAAAATTACATTTAAAAAAGTTTTTTTCAAATATTAAAGAGAAACAATCTACTTCTGATATTTCTACAGAAAGTCCTGCTTATATTGGGAGTTTAGGCTTTATGGCTTTTCCCCCTACTAATCAGAAAGACATAGAAGATGCATGGCTCCTTGCTAATCTGGATGAATCAACGGCCACAATATGTGATCTAAATATTACCACAGAGGTTACCCCCTGTGTGGAACCCTTTAAAGGGGGCACCAAATCAACATTCATGCCTCCCATCTCTCCTGGGAATGCTGTGGACTTGTTCCAGGATTTGGTGATAAGGGACGTGGAAGCTATTTTATATCGCCATCCCCATAAAAATTTGTCAAGAGAAGAGGAGAACGCTATTCATGAAATGCAGCAGTGGAATGACACAATATTCAGGAAAGCAGACAAGGGGGGCAATATAGTGGTGCTTGATAGAAGTTATTATGTGGAGGAGGCAATGTCCCAGTTGAATGATAGATGTACTTATACTCCGTTAGATTTTAATCCTATCTCAAAATTTAAAGAAAAACTGAGACAACATCTAAACAAATATGTAACAAAAGGCGTTTTATTGAAAAATAAAAGCAGAGAAATTGCTCCCTGAGCACCCTACCATTCCTAATTGGTACAGTTTGCCAAAAATTCACAAACACGCCACTAAACCGCCTGGAAGACCCATAATATCGGGCATTGGCTCATTAACGGAGCCCCTGTCTAAATTCCTGGATTGGTTGCTCAAACCTCTGCTGCATAAAGTTCCCTCTTTCGTTAAGGATTCTGGGGATTTTTTACTAGCTTTACGTGCTCTGGATTGGCAGCCCACTTTTTCATTAGTCTCAATCGATATCGTGAATATATATACACGGATCCCCCACAATAAAGGCATCGAGGCAATACGACTGATATTACAGAATTGCAATAAAGACCAGGACTTCATTGATTTTATCACTGAAAGCCTGGACTTTGTATTATCACACAATGCATTTAGGTTTAGTAATAAATGGTTCCTACAACGAACCGGAACCGCAATGGGTACACCGGTCGCATGTGTTTTTGCGAATCTTTTTTTAGCAGTATTTGAGGAGCGGTATATAACCTCTATTGGTAACCCATTTTTACGGTTTATACGTGCCTATTATAGGTTTGCAGACGATGTCTTTATTGTGTGGGATAGTTCAAAACAGGATTTCGAAAATTTCGTTTCATATCTTAATAATAATAATGATGATAATATGCAATTTACTTCTGTATTTGGGGGCGTGTCTCTTGAATTTTTAGATGTCAAGATTGAGGTAGCCGAGGGTAAAATTAATACATCGGTACATAAAAAATCGACAGCGACAAATAGTTTATTGCATTTTAATAGTGCTCATCCTTTCCACACAAAAAACAGCATACCCTATAGCCAGATGGTTAGATATAGGAAAATTATTAATAATGAGGAAGTTTTCGATAAACAAATAGCTGAACTTAAAACTAATTTTTTGGAAAGAAATTATCCCCTTAAGATTCTGTCTTCAGCAGAAAATAGGGTCAGAAAATTAGCACAAGAAGATTTGCTTAAATGTCGTAAAAATAAAAAAATAAAAAGTTCTCCTAGAGATGATAATAAATTTGTATTTACATTTATGCATAGCCCGATGAATAAAGTAATTTATGCGGCTATACAAAAAAATTGGCACATTTTGCAGTCTGATCGGGAACTTTCTTCCTTGACAAAAAATCATCCAATCTTCGCTTATAGACGAACAAAAAATTTGGGAGATCTTATTGTGAAAAATCGCCTGTTAATCAATGAAAATCCAAATTGGTTGAGGGAATTACAACCTACAGGCAATCACAAATGTGGAAACTGTAGCTATTGTCGATTTAGATTACTTGATAACCCTATTCATATCGGCCCCATTTATCACACAGTCCGTCAATTAATAACTTGTAAATCACAGTACGTGGTTTACTTAATTATGTGTCCATGCCATTCTTTTTATATTGGTAAAACTATCCGCCCACTTTACCACAGGTTTAGGGAACATTACAGTTCGGTTTCCTCTGGGAAGGGCTGTCCTCGTTTTATTAAGCATATGCGCGATATGCATAATGCAGACCCGAACGTCTTGCGGTTTGCAGGCTTAGAAATTGTAAAAAATCCCCAGAATGGAGGAGATCGTGGGATTGCACTGCTACAGCGTGAAGCAAGGTGGATCATTGAAACGAATGCGCAGGGCGCAATAGGACTGAATGATAAATTGGACATGTCCATTTTTCTGTAAGAATTATATTCTTTGTATTATCACTATGTATGATATATATAATAAGCGTCTATGTCTGTGCCTAATAGCATAATTTGGTGTTTGTATCCTAAGATGTTTTTAATGGTATCACCTGTTCACACCAAGATGTTTAGTCCTCTATATAGGACGTGACGTTCTTAATTCACGCACCTGGACCCGTTGAAGCGCGCAGGCACCGATTCAGCGATGTCTTCGCTGGTAACCAGGGTAAACATCGGGTAACTAAGTGCAGGGCCGCGCTTAGTAACCCGATGTTTACCCTGGTTACCATCCTAAAAGTAAAAAAACAAACGCTACATACTTACCTACCGCTGTCTGTCCTCGGCGCTCTGCTTCTCTGGTCTGGCTGTGAGCACAGCGGCCGGAAAGCAGAGCGGTGACGTCACCGCTCTGCTTTCCGGCTGCCCGGCGCCAGAGCAGAGAAGCAGAGCGCCGAGGACAGACAGCGGTAGGTAAGTATGTAGCGTTTGTTTTTTTTACTTTTAGGATGGTAACCAGGGTAAACATCGGGTTACAAAGCGCGGCCCTGCGCTTAGTTACCCGATGTTTACCCTGGTTACCGGGGACCTCGGGATCGTTGGTCGCTGGAGAGCTGTCTGTGTGACAGCTCTCCAGCGACCAAACAGCGACGCTGCAGCGATCCGGATCGTTGTCGGTATTGCTGCAGCGTCGCTAAGTGTGACGGTACCTTTAGTGAGCGCAATTGTCTTATGTACAACAGTACAATATAATATTATGACCTAAATTTTGGAAACAAATCGGCTTCAATAACATGCAATCTTCAACCACCAGCCATAAATTGCATGAAGGATTTCTCAACATGTGAAGGTCTGCAATATAGAAATCCATCCTATATCTGTGTTCCTGACTGCAATGCATAGTTGGTGAATATGCTTAAAATGTTTTTCAAAAAGATTTTTGCATTTGGATATGTTCAATTGGCTCCTTAGAAAATGTAAAATGTCTTATATGCATTGAAGTAAACTATTGTCACCGGTTTCTTTTTTAATCAATTTTTGACAGTTCATCACAACAATTCTGCATTGTAATGTACAATATGGGGTGCATATGTTAGAGGTATGAAGTCATTCACATACCATTAAAATATAAACTTCCAGATTTTTCGATCTCAAGTTTGAGATAAGTTCTGAGACCTCTCATATATATACACTTGTACATGATTTCCAGATTAAATCTAAGACTAACATCTCCCAATCAGACATGTAGCAATCGACTCCCATTTAGTGCACAGTGCACGTTAATGAATATTGACATTTCCTTCGCACTAAACCGTTATCCTCATTTTTCACAGTTTTAGAGCTCTTTATAGCTTGAGTGACAGATATTTCAACCCCTGTAATATAGTGAAAATGCAAGAACATCTCGTAAACTTGGGACTTTTATGGGGTAAGGCACCTTTTATGGGAAGACTGGAAAAAAGGAGCAGGGAAAGTTTTTATTATGTGCCCCCACAAACTTCTCTCCTGTGCTGTCTGAGCACATTATAAAGATGTAACTTTTCTTATTGCAAAATAGTTTAAAACGGCCGTTCCTTGCTTCAGCACTTCTGCAGGTTGGTAATGAAGTGCAGTGCCCTAAGCGGCTTCCACTGAGAATTACCTAAAGTCTTTTAGGAAACGCAAGCACATTTTGGCTACTCATAAAAGCATATGCAAACATAAAAAGGAAACTGAATATTTATGATAGAAATATAAGAATGTCACGCAGCACCAAAGTAAGAAGGATCTGTTCCATTTGGGTCAATGTCAAGGAATTTCAGATTTTTTTGTTACGTTGACAATTGTATGTAATGTTCTCACATCATCAAAACTCTGCTCACCCCAACACGAGCCGGCATATAATCTATGAGTGACACTTCATTGTGAAATATTCATGCTGGGTTATTGATTAGGATTACGGTCCCCTGGTGACATTTGCTTCCTCTGTTTTGGTCTAGTAGAGATGAAAGGCATTTCGCTCACGAGCTCCATTACTGTGATGATTTGGAAAGAAGTTCACTGTAGTTCCAAATTCACAAAAATGCACATAATGGCATAATTACTATTCCTAAGCCCATCTATCATGTGACACAATAATTAACTAGCACATGTATTTCGCTCTATCCTAAGACACTAATTGAGGAAGTCGGATGTTTCTACTTCTATGGAAAATATATATTTATAGCTAAAATCAAGATTTTGCTTGAATAGAAAACCTCGTAATGAGTGGCATGATCAGACTGTATGCAGGTGTGAAAATAAAGGAATATACAGCAAACTAGCTACTATAGCGCCATCTCTCACTCAATATCTACATGGTACTACAATGCCAAAATAAACCTAAGGATTAGAGAAGTTCATCTGAGAGCTTGATTACATTGACTATGTGAAGATATACTGCAATAATACAGATATTTCCTATAACAAAAAAAAACAGCACAAATACAGTTGCCATCACAGTGCTCCCCTGCATTAATCAGATTACCTCCCAAACAACTACTTAGACACATCTGGGAAAATGGGCAGTCTAGGTTGGCGACTGCTCTCACTTTAAGAGGCACTATTTTACCATGAGCATTGGCATATGTGCCTATCTTTACACATACAGATATCTGACCAATTTCTGTAAGGTCAATGTTAAGCTAAATTGGTACACACATGGTCAAAATTGCTGGTACCCCTCATTTAATGACAGAAAAACCCTAACTTAAAACTCATGAAATAGGCCTGGACAGAAATGATGGTACCCTTAACTTAATATTTTGTTGCACAACATTTTGAGGCAATCACGGCAATCAAATGATTCCTGTAACTGTCAATGAGACTTCTGCACCTCTCAACAGGTATTTTGGCCCACTCCTCAAGAGCAAACTGCTCCAGTTGTCTCGTGTTTGAAGGTTGCCTTTTCCAGACGGAATGTTTCAGCTCTTTCCAAAGATGCTCAATAGGATTTAGGTCAGGGCTTATAGAAGGCCACTTCAGAATAGTCCATTCTTTTCCTCTTAGCCATTCTTGGGTGTTTTTAGTTGTGTTTTGAGTCATTATCCTGTAGCAAGACAAATGACCTGCAACTGAGACTTTCTGACACTGGGCAGCACATTTCTCTCTGGAATTCCTTGATAGTCTTGAGTTTTCATTGTACCCTGAACATATTCTAGACACATAGAATCATAGAATGGTAGAGTTGGAAGGGACCTCCTTAGACATCTGGTCCAACCCCCTGCTCAAAGCAGGATTCATTAAATCATCCCAGACAGATGTCTGTCCAGCCTCTGTTTGAAGACTTCTATGGAAGGAGAACTTACTACCTCTCATGGCAGACTGTTCCACTCATTGATCACCCTGTCAAAAAGTTTTTTCTAATATCTAATCTGTGTCTCCTCTCATTCATTTTCATCCCATTGCTTCTAGTCTTTCCTTGTGCAAATGAGAATAAAGATGATCCTTCTACAGTGTGACAGCCCTTGAGATATTTGTAGACAGTTATTAAGTCTCCTCTCAGTCTTCTTTTTTGCAAGCTAAACATTCCCAAATCCTGTAACCGTTCCTCAAAGGACATGGTTTGCATGCATTCTGTACCAGATGCAGCAAAGCAGTCCCAGAGTATAACAGAGCCTCCTCCATGTTTCACAGTAGGGACAGTGTTCTTTTCTTCATATGCTTAATTTTTCCATCTGTGAACATAGAGCTGATGTGCCTTGCCAAAAAGTTCAATTTTTGTCTCATCTGTCCATAGGACATTCTCCCAGAAGCTTTGTGGCTTGTCAACATGTAGTTTGGCAAATTCCAGTCTGGCTTTTTTATTATTTTTTTTTCAACAATGGTGTCCTCTTTGATTGTTCCCCATGAAGTCCACTTTGGCTCATACAACGACGGATGGTGCGATCTGATACTGATGTTCCTTGAACTTGAAGTTCACCTTTAATCTGTTTAGAAGTTTTTCTGGGCTTTTTTGTTATCATTCATATTATCCGTCTCTTTGATTTTTCATCAATTTTCCTGCTGTGGCCATGTCTGGGGAGGTTGGCTACAGTCCCATGGATCTTAAATTTCTGAATAATATGTGCAACTGTAGTGACAGGAACATCAAGCTGCTTGGAGATGGTCTTATAACTTTTAACTTCAACCTGTTTGTCTAGAATTTTCTTTCTAATCTCCTGAGACAACTCTTTCCTTCGCTTCCTTTGGTCCATGTTTAGTGTGAAACCCACCATGTCAAAAAACAGCACAGTGAGTATCTGTACCCCTAAATACAGGCCCACTCACTGATTCCAAGATCAAAGACACTTGAGATGCTAGTTAGTAGACACACCTTGATTTAACATTTCCCTTTTGTCACATTATTTTCAGGGGTACCATCATTTCTGTCCAGGCCTATTTCATGAGTTTATTTTTTTTTTAAATTCTGTAGAAGCATGGTTGAAAAGCAATGTTTGACTTTCATTTGTTCATTTTCATAGATATTTTATTTATTATTACTTTTGTCAGATTTAAGTTATTTCTGTGACCATTGTGGGTTTTTCTGTCATTAAACGAGGGGTGCCAACAATTTTGACCACGTGTGTATGTGTAAATGTCCAGTTGACCTAAAATCTGTCTCATCTGCCAAAAAAACCTGATCTGATGAATATCAATCACAATGGTCAAAATGTGTAAAAAGCATCTGAAAGACAACTTTACTAGCTTGAAACCAGATGTTGCAGCTGCAAACGACACCAACTATAATTCACGGACAAAACCGTTCGGTAATTAGCTACATGGTGGCCATGGTTTGCAACGCCGTCTGGTTTCATATATTTTACTTAAAGGGAACCTGTCACCCCGTTTTTTCAGATTGAGATAAAAATACTGTTAAATAGGGCCTGCGCTGTGCGTTACAATAGTGTATGTAGTGTACCCTGATTCCCCACCTATGCTGCGAAATACATCACCAAAGTCGCCGTTTTCACTTGTCAATCAGGCTGGTCAGGTCGGGTGGGCGTGGTCAAATCAGGCTGGTCAGGTCGGGTGGGCGTGGTCACAGCGCTGTTTCTTCCCCAGCTTTACGTTGTTGGCGTAGTGGTGTGCGCATGTCCCACTGCCGAATCCACTTGCGCACACGTTAAGAAACAGCGCGCGATCTGCGCTATTACTGTCTTCGGTGGGGGCGGCCATCTTCCTGGGGCCGCGCGTGCGCAGATGGAGTGCTCTGCTGCACGGGGCTTCAGGAAAATGGCCGCGGGATGCCGCGCGTGCGCAGATGAGATCGCGGCGGCCATTTTCCTGAAGCCGAGTTTGACCAACAACCAAGCATATCGTCTAGGTCACAACACTGACAACAAAGGAGCAGCGCCAGTCAAGGAGGAAAGTATCTTTTATTCACCTCCCTTAGCCTAATAGGGGCTTGTCCAGTAGTGGACACTTCCTTAACCTCTTAGTGACCACCAGTATGAGATATAAGAGAATAGCATCCGCCAAGTGGTGAAAATGCAGCAACTGTCAGCACAATCAGTATTGGCACTGACCATGTCTGTCTAGCTTCTTAGTTACTGTTGTCAATAGTAAATATGGCATCTAGATGGTTAACAGACTGTGGGGGCTCCCTCTTTAACCCCATTGGCGTTATTTCATGCTCTTGATGGTTCTCATGGCAACTCATGGCCAAATAATGACCTTAGAGTCAGCCGGCTATAGCTAGATGTTCAGAAGTTACCAACATTTAGGTGGTAAAAATAACATTTTGCATTCGTGTCCTGCCACTTTGCATTAATTGAAAAGCACCTGAAGGGTTAATAAGCCACCTTTTGTATATGATGAGGGGCGCTGTTATTAAAATGGTATCACTTTTTGGGGGAGGTTTCCAATATATAAGTCCCCCAAAGTCATTTCAAAACTGAATATGTCATGACAAAAATAAGTTTTGTAAATTTCCTTACAAAAACTAAAAACTGCGGCTAAATTTTTAAACCTTCTAAAATCCTAACAAAACGTAAAGGAGGCATGGGGTAAATGTTATTTATAAACTATTGCATGTGGTGTGACGATTTCTAATATTTTTAGAAATAAACACTAACCATACACACTTAAATTTACTTTTCTGACCAACATTTCTCATCACTGTTGACTGAACTGCCTGCAGCAATTAACTAGAGACAGCCCCTATGCAGCAACGAATTTTTGACATTTCAAATTTACAAGGATAGCCTAATTTTAAAGTATTTCCATGCTGTGTAATGATATCATGACTTGGAGATGAAATGTCACTGCTATATGATATAAGATATGGGGCAGCACGGTGGCTCAGTGGTTAGCACTGCAGCCTTGCAGCGCTGGAGTCCTGGGTTCAAATCCCACCTAGGACAACATCTGCAAAGAGTTTGTATGTTCTCCCCGTGTTTGCGTGGGTTTCCTCCGGGCACTCCGGTTTCCTCCCACATTCCAAAGACATACTGATAGGGAATTTAGATTGTGAGCCCCATTGGGGACAGTGATGATAATGTCTGTAAAGCGCTGCGTAATATGTTAGCGCTATATAAAAATAAAGATTATTATTATTATTATAAGCTCAAGAATAATCAAATCACTTTGGTGTCAAAGCTTAAAAAATATTCCTCTGATCTACTTAAAAAGTCTATTAGACAGCCTTACAAAGAATCGATTCTCACACAGACAGGCGTTATGTCTAAGGGTATGGGCGCTCGTTGAGTATTTGCATCAGATTTTTCTGCTGTAAAAAACAGGAAAAAACCTGCATAAAACACATTTTTAGACTTATTTTTGATTGAGTCTTTTATGCTTGTTTACATTAATTTTTCTCGAATTTATTTGAATAGGTGAAAAATGCTGCAAAAACGCTGAAAGAATTTACTGCAGATGTAAAAAAAAAAGCTTTGGTGATTCAAATTCACAAGTAAAAAATAAGCAGCGTGTGCAAGAGATTTTAGAAATCTCATTTACTTTGCTGGTACTGTAAAATGCCTTTTTTTTTCAGATCCCAATTTAGAAATACTCTCCATTTTCCACTACTGAAAGCGTTTATACAGTTCCTCACAATCTCTTCTTAAGGGCTCCTACTCACTTGCGTGAGACTCAGATGAGTCTCGCATGGCAATACCCGGGGCTGCACCTGGCACAAAGAAGCGGAGCGTGCGGCTGCCTGTATTCCTATGCGGCCGCACGCTCCGATCTGAGTGCCTGCAGAAGCGCAGGATATGGTCATGCGAGACTCACCCGAGTCTTGTGCAAGTGAGTAGGAGCCCTAATAGCTCCAGTCCACTCCACAAAATAAAAAATACATACCTATCTCCTGATTAGGTGCACTCCTCCGATCTCCCAGCTGTGTCTACTTAACGCTATCTGAAATTGTCATGTGACCACTGCAGCCAATCAGATGATACCTACTGTCTGTAGTTTTCTTAATTCCATCAGATTCCACTCTAATTGGCTACTGTACAGCAGTTACATGACATTGTCACAATGTTATGTCTTGTGACATCTTCATGTGACCTCACATGACCACCAGGAAACAAAGCAGCCCTGGTCCAGGAAGTATCTAACGAATCTGACGCAAAGTGTGCATTAGGGATGTCCTCCTCACACCTGTGCTATCATTTCAGGGAATTTTTTTTCAACATTTTTGTTTTCATCCTGTTTTACTACTTAATGAGTACTTGAATTCCATATTAAGCACTTGCACTGTATTTATTCATGTAGCAATATTTGATATTATCTCCAACATTTCTTTGTACACAGAACTTAACTTGGAAAGTATGTTTGTTCATAATCCCCAGCAATAGATTATTATTATATAAGCACTTGAAAGGTCACACTTACCATGTTTCATAACTGCAGCATGATTCAGTTATGTTAGATGACTTTCTTCCCATACACAGTGTAATGCCCCACAGCTCCCCGATAAACAATATGATGGGCCCACAACTTCCACACATGCAGGATTATGGGCCCACAGCTGCCCATTACACATTATGATGGGCTCACAGCTGCCCAATACATAGTATGATGGGCCCACAGCTGCCCAATACATAGTATGATGGGCCTGCAGCTCTCTTATACTCAGTATGATGCCCCTACAACTCCACTATACACAGTATAATGGACCCACAGCTCCCCTATATACAGAATAATGTCCCCACAGTCCCCTTATATACAGTATAATGGGCCCATCCCTGTATAAGCTTCCATACCATACAATGGCCCCCACAGTAGACCCCATACTATATGATTGCACTCACGGTAGGCTCCAAACTGTAAAATGGCATTCAAGTTGGATTCCATGAAGTATATGGCCTCACACTTTTTGAGAACCCCCACAGGTGTCTCTACAATGAGAGGCCCATCCACAATATGAAAGCCCCAACACTGTATGAGAGCCCCCCGCAATAGTCCCCACACTGTATTATTGCCCACATAGCAGGCCCCAAAATGTATAATGGTTCTTACATTAGCCCTCAAATTGTACAACATCCCCTGCATTAGCCCCCAAACTGTCTAATGTATCCTGCATTAGCCTCCAAACTATACAATGGCCCCCAAATTGACTCCCACGCTGTATAACAGCACCCACACTGAATGAGGGTCCTCCATTGTTTATGATGCCCTCACAGTCAATTCACAAGTTTTAAAAATAAAAAACATCATATATTCACCTAATCCAGAATACTGATGAGTTCATAGGCATAGGCAGACTAATGTGCTGATGTCATAGCGCTGATGCAGACACAGCATGTCAGAGTCCTGACGTGGCACGATGATGTCACTGCATTGGGACTCTGAAGTCCTGCGCCGGTGCCGGTGCCTCTGTCACTGTATCACCAATGGCGAGTGGTAGTGTAGGAGGATCGTGTCTCCCTGCACTACCGCACAGTTTAACTATATTGGCGTGCTGCACTCGCCAATGTACCACACCACACCCCCTCTGCCCCCCAGTAGCTACATCCCTGGTATTGTATGGCTGGCTGTGAGTGGACATACTGTAGCTGCTGCACCTGTCTTGTGCCTTTGCACTACCTGTGTATGAGCCTCAATAAACAGCTCCAGAAGTTACAGTAATATTAACTGACCAAGATGCTAATGTTCTGGGCCACCTAGTCAGTTTTTACAGCAAGCAAATATCAGGCTGATCCTTGTTTTTTATGAAATTGAAACAAATTTGAAATGCATGTCTTAAAGCTCCATTCATGATTGTTAGCTTAGCAGGAAACCATACTGTGTGGCCGCATATTTTTAATCAAGGTCCTATTTCACTCACATAACCACTGCCTTGTGGTTTACTGCTACAACAATCATCTATTTGCTGTTTTATGACACTTGGAGCAGTAATATTAAAGGTAATGGAACAGAAATAATGAGCTGCATTTCAGCTGAATGTAATAAGCTCTATTACATAACCTATTATCTAGTCTATAGTTACATATGACCAACTGATATTACGGTAAGTTCTGACTAGTGTGTAGATCTGTAGAGGCTCCAAATAATTTTGATGTGTTGCCTGAAATCACTTAGATCAGGGGTGGGCAATTAATTTTGCCATGGGGCCGCATGAGAAATTTGGATGGTTTTAGAGGGCCGGACTAATATAATTAACTAATTTTTACCCAATACTGTAGTATACATATGCTATATTTTCATGAACAAACAGTATGTTAAACAATGCAGAGATTTACAATACAAAGAAAATACGGAAGACATACTTACATCATTATTTAATGATGAGATGATGAACTGCACTGCAACGAGCTAGAAAGGCCGTACTGGGGGCCCACGGCACGTAAAGGGAGGCCGCCATGACGGGGTTACGTGGGACCTGGGGAGCTGGAGCAGTTAGAAGGGATACGGTGGTAAGGGGTTAACTGGGAACTTGAGGGGTGGCTTTAGGGGCATTTTTTTGAAAATAAGGGGTGGAACTAGGGGACTGCGGGGAGGGGGCACATAAAAAGGGGCACGCTCCTCACGCAGGCATCCATTTTAGGTGCCTGCGTGACAAGTGAGGAATCTCTGTCACACTTACCAGCATGGATATTGAAGCGATCCTCCAGCGTCTCCGGACGGCAGCCAGCTCCCAGGGGACAGATTGGCTGAATGCTTCCGTTAACAGCCTTCTCCAGGGGACATCGGGAGCACCATCGCAGGCACCGCAGGACGGGCGCTGGCCGCGGAGGACTAGGCCTCCGGCGCGCCTAAGCCCGGACATCATCCCCAGGGCCCGGCGCCGAAATAGGAGCCCCTCTGCGGACCCTCCGGTAAGCAGCGCTGTTCCCTCCACCTCACAGCGCGGCGCCGGGAGGAATCCTCCAGTGCGGCGGGGCCTACAACGGGGGGTGGATCCTTCCTCCCCTCCTTCAGTGTCCGGGCGACGTGGGGCGGCAGGAGCCGGTACGGCGGCCGCCAGCATGCCCGCTGGCGCCGCTCAGCGTGGGAGGCAGCGACAGCCGAGGAGACGGGGGTCAGGTGCGGTGGCCCCTCAGCGCCGAGGATTATGCGGGCGGCAGTCGGCTGGCCCTGGCATCAGCGTGCGGCCTTCTGCAGCGCACAGCTCTGGAGTCTTCAACGCAGCAGCGCCCTCTGCTGGTGGTGGCCTGGATATTGCAAGTTCTGCGCCCTCTGCTGGTGGTGGCCTGGATATTACAGCTTCAGTGCCCTCTGCTGGTGTTGGCCGGGATTTTCCTGCAGCTGCGCCCTCTGCTGGTGATGGCCGGGATTTTCCTGGATCTGCGCCCTCTGCTGGTGATGGCCGGAACTTTCCTGGATCTGCGTCCTCTGCTGGTGGTGGCGGAAATTTTCCGGATTCCGGCAGGCGACATTCCGTCGCTTCGGTACGCAGTGCCGGGGACGTATCCGTGGCAAGGAGCCGCACATCTTCCATCGGGCGGCAGGATGCTGGCTCGGCCTTTTCCCTTTCCGCAGCACCAGGGCAGTCGACGGCATCACCGAGTCGCCAGGACACGGATACGGCCGCCAGGAGTTCGGCGGGCAACATCGCGGATCAAGCCGGTCGGGATGCAGGACACCTTCGGCTGGGAGCTGGATCTTCGGCTGCTGGGCTCACAGCACCCAGGCAGCTAGGTGAGAACATTTTCCCTATCTTTAATTTGCCAGGCATAGTTTCCCCTGAAGCTAGGAATAGTGACATTACTTCGGGAGTTGCTAGCGGGGGTATGGGTTTAATCCTTAGAGGTTTAGGGGAGCTAGCGGGCTTGTGGGGGTCCGGTCTTAGCAGGGGGTCTTTGCCGTCAGCTGCTTGGTTGGGAAATATGGGGTCGTTTGAGGGGTCTAGACAGTTGTCTGAAGTTACGGGTACATCCAGCAGTGCGGGTCCTGCGGCAGACACGGGGAGCTCATCAAGGGAGAAGGACGGAACAGCACCAGGGCCTGGGTCAGGAATTGATGCACCAGGTGAGGGAGCTTTGCAGGATAAGGAAAAGGAGTATGTACCGCAACTAGACGATGCGGCTAGGGGGGAGGTCTATGTCTGCTTCGAGGGCCCGTTAGGTGCACATTTAAAACAGGAGGTTAGGGAAAAAATCTGGAAAGGGGAGTACATAGAAATATTTTCTCTTTTACCCCTAGAGAGATTTAATTTGGATAGACCTAGAAGGGAGGACTCTAAAAAAGAAGATGAGGAGAAACGGAGATATAGGCTGATTCCCAGATCATTTTCAAATTGGCTGCAAGCTTTCGCTATTATGGCTAGCGTAATCGGGGAGAAGGCCCCGGAAAATTGCTCGGCATTATTTTGTTACTTAGATGCCATAGGGGAGGCTTACAGGACCTATGGGGGACAGGGTTGGTTACGCTATGACGAACAGTTTCGTCAGCGTAAGGCTTTTAGGCCAAGTATCAGGTGGGATCACAAGGACATAGCGTTGTGGATGAGAGTTATGGTCCCGTCCCGTTTAGGTCAGACTAGCCAGCCTTTTCACGGGGGCGCCGGGAGTTCAGGGCAGTCAGGACACTCGGCGGCTTTGCAGAAGGGACTGTGTTTCGCCTTCAATGATGGCGTATGCAGATTCGGGAGCAAGTGTAAATATAGGCACGAGTGTTCAACCTGCGGGGGGTGCATAGCGCTTCAAAATGTTTCAGGGGTAACAGGCAAAAGGTTGGAGATTCCGCTGACAAAAGGGGTGACTCCGGTGCAGTGGGTCGTGATGGAGGCCTTTCTAAGTAGATACCCTGATAGGTCAGCTGCAGTTTTATTGCGCGACGGTTTTAAGGAGGGTTTCAAAATCCCTTATGTTGAGCAGGATGTTAGTTTAAAAAGAAAAAATTTGAAATCGGCGTTACAATTCCCGGAGGTCGTGTCGGAGAAGTTGAATAAGGAAGTTGTTCTGGGAAGAATGGCAGGCCCGTTTGTCGCCCCTCCGATTGCAAATCTGAGGGTGTCACCTCTTGGCGTGGTCCCTAAGAAAGAACCTAATAAATTTAGGTTAATCCATCACCTGTCGTTTCCGAAGGGATCTTCGGTTAATGATGGTATTGATCCCGAGTTGAGTTCGGTGTCGTACTTATCATTCGATTCAGCGATGGAGTGGGTTAGAGCATGTGGAAAGGGGGCTAAGTTGGCGAAAACCGACATCGAAGCGGCCTTTCGTTTGTTGCCAGTTCATCCTGACAGTTTGCATTTATTGGGTTGTTTTTGGGATGGCGGCTTCTTTGTTGATCGTTGTCTTCCCATGGGTTGCTCGATTTCATGTGCTTACTTTGAGGCCTTCAGCACGTTCCTAGAATGGGTGGTGAAAGATGTGTCTGGGATACGCTCATGTTCGCACTATCTGGATGACTTTCTGTTTATAGGGCCAGCGGAATCAGCAGATTGTTCAATTTTGTTGCATACAATGGAGAGTGTGACAAAAAACTTCGGGGTGCCTTTGGCGGAGGATAAAACAGTTGGTCCGGTTACAGTGTTGAGCTTCCTAGGCATTGAAATCGACACGGTAGCAATGGAATGTAGGCTACCTGCAGACAAGGTTACCGCGTTGCGCCAAGATGTGGTTAATACGATTGGTTTGAAGAAGATAAATTTGCGCAGTTTGCAATCGTTGTTAGGGAAACTGAACTTTGCATGTAGGATCATGCCGATGGGTCGAGCGTTCTGCCGCCGCCTATCCTTGGCAACAGTAGGGGTAAAGTCCCCTTTGCATTTCATCAGGATAAAGAAAGAGTTTCGGGACGATTTGAAGATGTGGGCGGATTTTCTGGACGAGTACAATGGCAGATCTCTGTGGATTCAGCCGGTGGCAGATGCTACCTCCTTGGGCATTTTGGTGCATGTCGTTGAAATGAGTGGCTTTGGTCTTTTCTTTCATGGTAGCTGGTCAGCAGCGGCTTGGCCAGAAGAATGGAAGGAGGAGGGGTTAACAAGCAACCGGCTACTGTTGTATTTGTTCCCCAGGGTAGTTGCGTTGGCCCTGTGGGGTGACAAATTGAGGAATTTGAAGATTTCTTTTCATTGTGAGCATGTCGGAACGGTGACGGCGGTAAACTCGTTGTCAGCGGCTACGCCTGCAGTAGTGAAGGTCTTGCAGCACTTGGTTTTCCTGGGTCTTAAGTTTAACTTATGGATTGTATCTGAAGTTAGCTTGTCAGCGCCTGATCCAATAGTTGTTGCTCTTTCTCAATTTCAGTGGCAGCTTTTCCGGGATTTGGCACCACAGGCGGAGAGCGCGGGCCGGGATTGTCCAGTGGAGTTGTGGAACCTGCCGCGAGGGCCGTAACAGAGTTATTTACCAAATCGCTCGCGGATTCATCTTGGTCTCATTATAATCAGGCTTGGAGCTTGTGGGAATCCTGGATGTCAAGTATGGACCAGGATATGGAGGAGGAGTATGGTTTGTTGTTGTTTTTAGGTCATCATTGGTAGGCAGGTTGGTCTGTGACACGTTTGAGTAAGTTTCTGGCGGGGCTAGCCTTCAACCTTAAATGGAGGGGGGGTAAGGATATAACGAAATCCTTCTTGGTTCGGCAAGTTGTTCGGGGTTGGAAGAAAGGCTGGAAGGCTTCGGACGGTCGCCGACCCGTATCTTATGAGGTGCTCTCAGCCATTGAGCGGAATTTGCAAGAGGTGTGTTTTTCCGAATGGGAAGTGGTTCTGTTCCGTGCAGCCTTTTCTTTGGCCTTCTTTGGGGCATTTCGGTTAGGTGAGTTGGTTAGCCCGTCCGTTAGTAAAAAAGGTATTTTGTTAAGAGAAAACGTGGATGTCGAAGGGAATAAGGTGGTAGTGTTTATTAAGGCTTCCAAAATGGACGTGTATGGGAAAGGGTGCAAAGTGGTGTTGTTCAATGTTGAAGGATCCCCGGTGTGCCCGGTGGCATCCGTGAAAAAGTACATGGCAAAGGGCGGGGTGTTAGACGAGCCATTCTTGGTGCACGAAAATGGGTCTTTCTTGTCCCGTTTTCAGTTTATTGCTGTTTTTAGGAAATGTTTGGCGGCAGCGGGCTTACCTGCAACACAATATAGTGGTCACTCCTTCAGGATCGGGGCAGCGACTGAGGCCGCTAGGTGGGGCCTTGGTGAGGATGTGGTTCGGAGAATTGGGAGGTGGGAATCTTCAAGATTCCAGTCGTATGTTCGCCCAAACCTATTGTGAGTTAGAAGCTGTGTTAAGTTAATTGTTTGTTGCCTTTCTTTCTGTGTTGCAGGGCCTGATCCGATGCTCGTCTGGATCATGGGGCATTCGTATGTTGTATGGGCTGCGTTGCGTGCTGCGGTTCGTCCGGACGGTCGTCAGTTGGGTCTTTCTCGAGAGACAGTGACTTTACGATGGATCGGTAAAAGGGGGATGGTGTGGAAGGAATGGTTACCTGAATTTCATCGTTTTGTTAGACTGGATAGAGTGCCGGAGATCGTGGTGATACATTTAGGGGGGAATGATTTGGCTAAACGGTCTTGTAGGGAGCTGATTAAGGATATTAAATTCGATATCCTGAGGTTCTGGGTCATGTTTCCAAAAGTGTTGTTGGTGTGGTCCGACATCATTCCCCGTAAAAGATGGAGAGGTGCTAGATCACACGAGGGGGTGAACAGGGCCCGGATTAAAATAAACAGGGCCATATCTCGGTTTATGGTGAGGAATGGCGCGTTGGCCGTGAGACATGTGGACTTGGAATCGGGTCAAGGAGCTTACTGGAGAGCTGATGGCGTGCACCTGAACGCGGTGGGTAATGACATGTGGTGTTTGGCTATCCGTAGTGGCATTGAATTAAGCTTGAAGGTGTGGAGGGACATGAATGGCTAAGGTGTCAGGCCATTCGTGTTCGTGGCGGGGGTGGAGGTCCTCGAAGTCGGTGGAAATGGTAAATCGTGGTTCAATGGGGTGGGGATCTTGAGAGGTCCTGGACACCCCATGAGAGAATTTAACAAGGCGCGGTACGGTTATTCCGCGTGAGGTGGATTTATGGACCCCTGGCATGGGGGTGGGTTCGGTGGACCAGGATTGGTTGTTATCTATCCCTGAGCTGGTGCTTTACGGCTGGGGGTAAGACTCATCCTGGGCTGAACATTGTGGAGTTTTTGGGATACTGAGTTTTTTTATAACTTTGGGGCTTCGAGGACCGCCCCTCCTATTCTGGGTTGTCATAAAAGTTCTGTTATCTTTTATTTAATAAAATGGCTGCTGTGGCCAATTAAATCCAACATATGTCTCCGTCTGCTGTTTTGAGTACGTTAGAAGTTTATTTTTTAGATTGTTAAGAGATCTGTTTAAGGGGGTTGGGGTAATTTTTTCCAGGTCACGGAACTCACGTATACCCTATGTCATGTGTTAACTGTAGAAAACTGTAGAAAACTTGCTGTTGTTACAACAGTGTTGTAGATCAAGATATGTTAGTTTTTTTAACCGGCATCCCTTTAACTTGGTAAATAACAGTACATTAACCATTTCAATAACATGAGAATCTTCAATGAGAGTAATCTAGCCTGTTTTGGGCCCGAACAAGTTCACTGAAGTTAGGTTCAATATCTGAGGTGGATATGCGAAGAACAGCACACAAGTGATCATCACTGAGAGAGGATCTGTATCTGGATTTGTTGAACTTCATCAGTGAGAATGTTTGTTCACATACGTAGGTAGATCCAAAGAGAACTAACATCCTCTGAGCATGCCTCCTTATGTGTGGAAAGTTTTCCTCTTTGAGAGAAGAATAAAACTCCAGCAGTGATACGGATTTAAAAAGCTCTTTCAGTAGATTGTCAGACTGCAGATCAATGAGTTCTAACTGGATATCACTGGGGGCATTATCCACACAGCATGTAAAAGGAGAAGAAACCATGTGCATTTCACTCTCCACTGCTTTAAAGTCTTCAAATCTTCTGGAAAATTCATCATGTAAAGCCGCAAACATGGATGAATACTTGTCGAGGTGATCAGCTGATGGTGTGACTTCTTTCAGTGTTGGCATGTGAGTGAGAATATTGATCTTCAATTGGCTAGAAAGAAACTTCAATTTTCTCATGAAAGCTGTCACCAAGGAGAACATTTCATGTGCAAAGAGGCCTTTGTCTTGCAGCTTGGTATTCAGCTCATTCATTAGTGTAGTCACATCAATGGCAAAGGCCAGATCTGCTATCCAGTGCTTATCTGAGAATTCAGGGATGTCTTTGCCTTTCATTTGACAAAATGTCTGAATCTCAGCTCTCAGGTCCCATACTCTTTTAAGCACCTTCCCAAGGCTGAGCCACCTCACAGCTGTGTGGTAGCCTATGTCACTATGTTCACTTTCTTGTTCCTCCAACAGTGAAACAAATTGTCTGTGATTCAGTGCTCTTGCCCTGATGAAATTAACTGTCTTAGTTACAACATCAACAACATGGCTGATTTGTAGCACCGACTTGCACAGCACTTCTTGATGTATAATGCAATGCAAAAATATCAATTTCTGTTCTGGGTTTATTTCATTCACTTTATCTTGCATCCGCTTCAAAAGTCCAACATTTTTCCCTGTCATATTTGGACATCCATCGGTTATAACACTTACTAATGTGTTCCATTTTAAGCCCAGTTTGTCCACGGATGCATTTACTTCGGTGAACAAATCACTCCCTTTCGTGGTACCTTTCAATGATCGCAAAGCTACCAGCTCTTCAGTCATCTCAAAGTTATTTGTTATTCCGCGTACAAAGATAAGTAACTGGGCAGTATCACGGACATCACAGCTCTCGTCCAGAGCCAGGGAAAAAAAAATAAAATGATCAACTTTGTTTTTAAGCTGCAACTCCAAATTCCCCGCAATGTCTTCTACCCGTCTTGTTACGGTTCGCCTGGAGAGGGACACATGTGAAAATGCTTCTTTTTTCTCAGGACAAATTATTGCTACAGAGTCCACCAAACATTCTTTCACAAACTCCCCATCAGAGAATGGCTTACTGTTTCTAGCAATTTTGTGGGATATTACAAAGCTTGTCCTGATGGCTGCATCCCTGGATGCGTGGAGCTTTGTAAAAAATCTTTTCTGCGTTTGCAGTTTTGATAGCAAATCTTCAGATGCCCGTGCCCGCTCTGCCTCTGTCAAGTTCTTGTATTTCTGTGCATGTTTTGTTTCATAATGGCGATTTAAATTATAATCTTTAAACACAGCTATTTGCTCTCCACAAACTAAGCACACAGCTTTGCCTTTGGTTTCAGTAAATAAATATTTAGAAGTCCATTCCTTGTTAAAAACTCTGCATTCTCCATCAATCTTTCTTTTTTTAGCAGACATATGTAAGGGCTAATTCTTCTGATGGGAGTCACGATTCTCTGCAGAAGGAGAAAATGCAGTTTTATACAATAAATATTGCAAGGTTTCTTTTCTTCATGAGTACTATTAATTTATGGCGGGCGGGTTACATGATACATATGATGGGCATTCATTTTGGTGCCCCCATAATGTCCAGATCTCATTTGTGCCCCCATAATATCCAGATTTCATTAATTAGTTTCCCCATAATGTCCAGATTTCATTAGTGCCCCCATAATGTCCAGATTTCATTCATTAGTGCTCCCATAATGTCCAGATTTCATTAGTGCCCCCATAATGTCCAGATTTCATTTGTGCCCCCATAATGTCCAGATTTCATTCATTAGTGCCCCCATAATGTCCAGATTTCATTAGTGCAGATAATAACCCAGTGCACAAGTACTGAGGAGCAGATAATAACCCAGTGCACAAGTACTGAGCAGATAACCCAGTGCACAAGTACTGAGGAGCAGATAATAACCCAGTGCACAAGTACTGAGCAGATAATAACCCAGTGCACAAGTACAGAGGAGCAGATAATAACCCAGAGCACAAGTACTGAGCAGATAATAACCCAGAGCACAAGTACAGAGGTGCAGATAATAACCCAGTGCACAAGTACAGAGGTGCAGATAATAACTCAGTGCACAAGTACTGAGGAGCAGATAATAACCCAGTGCACAAGTACTGAGCAGATAATAACCCAGTGCACAAGTACAGAGGTGCAGATAATAACCCAGTGCACAAGTACTGAGGAGCAGATAATAACCCAGTGCACAAGTATTGAGGAGCAGATAATAACCCAGAGCACAAGTACTGAGCAGATAACCCAGTGCACAAGTACAGAGGAGCAGATAATAACCCAGTGCACAAGTACTGAGGAGCAGATAATAACCCAGTGCACAAGTATTGAGGAGCAGATAATAACCCAGAGCACAAGTACTGAGCAGATAACCCAGTGCACAAGTACTGAGGAGCAGATAATAACCCAGAGCACAAGTACTGAGCAGATAATAACCCAGTGCACAAGTACAGAGGAGCAGATAATAACCCAGTGCACAAGTACTGAGGAGCAGATAACCCAGTGCACAAGTACTGAGCAGATAATAACCCAGTGCACAAGTACAGAGGTGCAGATAATAACCCAGTGCACAAGTACTGAGCAGATAATAACCCAGTGCACAAGTACAGAGGTGCAGATAATAACCCAGTGCACAAGTACTGAGCAGATAATAACCCAGTGCACAAGTACAGAGGTGCAGATAATAACCCAGTGCACAAGTACTGAGCAGATAATAACCCAGTGCACAAGTACAGAGGTGCAGATAATAACCCAGTGCACAAGTACTGAGGAGCAGATAATAACCCAGAGCACAAGTACTGAGGAGCAGATAACCCAGAGCACAAGTACTGAGCAGATAACCCAGTGCACAAGTACAGAGGAGCAGATAATAACTCAGAGCACAAGTACTGAGGAGCAGATAATAACCCAGAGCACAAGTACTGAGGAGCAGATAATAACCCAGAGCACAAGTACTGAGGAGCAGATAACCCAGAGCACAAGTACTGAGCAGATAATAACCCAGTGCACAAGTACAGAGGAGCAGATAATAACCCAGTGCACAAGTACTGAGGAGCAGATAATAACCCAGAGCACAAGTACTGAGGAGCAGATAACCCAGAGCACAAGTACAGAGGAGCAGATAACCCAGAGCCCAAGTACAGCGGAGCAGATGACCTAGTGCGCAAGTACTGAGGAGCAGATAACCCAGAGCCCTTACCACCGACCACCGGCACCGTCCGACTCCACAAGTGACCTCAGTACAGCGCTGCAGTGCCACACAGAACACCGGCGTCCGGCGCAACGGAGCAGAGCAGCAGCATGTGTCACGCTGAGGGACGTCACCTGCTGCTGGCGCTTCCCTGATGCGGAAGTGCCAGCGGCGGTCAGCGCCTCTCAGCGGACAGGAGTTTGAATGCAGGGCGCACAGGCGCAGGCGTGGCTGAAGGGAAGGGGAGCCAAGCGGTGCCTGGGGCGGCGGGCGGCGGGCCGTTTACAACCGTCAGGCGGGCCGGATGCGGCCCGCGGGCCGCATCTTGCCCAGGTCTGACTTAGATGATACAGTTGTATGAAAAAGTGTTTGTCCCCTTCCTGATTTCCTATTCTTTTGCACGTTTGTCTAACATAAATGTGTTAGATCAGCAAACAAACAAATATGAGACAAAGATAACACAAGTAATCACAAAATACAGTTTTTAATAGTAATGGGCGATCCCGTGGATGTTCAGATGCATTATTATGCATTATTATGGTCTGAACCTTTCAGACCTTTATGTGTTTTGTCTGTTTGTTTAGACCTTCCTGAGCTTTTTGTTTATCATTTTCATGCACAAAGGTTTTTTTCTAGGTGTTTTTCAAGATACAGTAATAACATTTTACACTTTCAAGGGTCATATGTACGTTTTAAGGTTTTTTACAGCTATTTATGACTAGAGATGAGAGAATATTTCAATGCTGAGTTCTGATTACGATCGCTTATTTTGCAATATTCGCCTATCTGTCAAATATTCGCTGAACATAGCTGAATGTCATTGGAGTCAAAGAGAGGCAAAAACAAATGCATACATAATACCTTCAAATGGGCCCAAAAGCTGCCAAAACAGATCAAATTAAGGGCAGACACCAGGAAAGTGGCTTCAATTCACCCACAGTACAAATTTTAGAATGGCACCACAGCAATCAGCCATGCATGAGGTATCGGGGTCTGGGCCTGCATATACAGCTTTGAATTGAACTTCAAATTAAGACAAAGTGGGTGAGGCATCAATGTAGGCCTGCTGTGCTGGCAATCCTGATACCACATTCAACAGCTCAACCTGCTTTTATGCTCAGCCACACTCAGGCGGCACAAATATCAGTTTCGTAGCCTACAATTGTCAGAAAATTGTAAGGATAGTAACATGGGTAGTTGACTCAAAGGAGGTTTAGACCTGCCAGTCTCAGAGGCCTACTGCTACAGGCAACACACATAAGAGAAAGGCCACTAGAGACTCAAGGTCTACAAAAATTCAATTTGCAACAGCAGAAAAAAAAAAGGCAGCAACCCTTACCTGCCCAGATCTTAGAACAAATGCACTGCAGGGTGCAGCCAGCCCATAAAGCAAGATGTTAGCAACACAGGTGCAAAATACCAGATCAACAGCCACTCTCCACATACCCACTCCTGTTGATCTGGTATTTTGCACCTGTATTGCTAACATCTTGCTTTATGGGCTGGCTGCACCCTGCAGTGCATTTGTTCTAAGATCTGGGCAGGTAAGGGTTGCTGCCTTTTTTTTTTTTTTTTTCTGCTGTTGCAAATTGAATTTTTGTAGACCTTGAGTCTCTAGTGGCTTTGCTATTTATAGTTTAGTGTAGGACTCGTAAGCATGGGGACCCTTGGCGTGGGTTACGAGCTTACGTATTTTGGCCAAAATATCAACCAATACCTCACTATTTTTGAATATTTTTTGCACTATATTTTTCGGGGTGCAGCCAAGCCCAAACACGTTCGGTCTCGCATGAGGGGTGTTCGCACTGGGATGCATTGAGAGTGTACTGGCCAGCCCGCCTAATCGAAAAGTAGGGGCGTGACTAATAGGCTGTGAACACTATGCAGTACCATTGTGTGAACTACGCCCTATGTGGGCCTTTATTGTGCAATTGTATACTGGGCAGTCACCCCCTCCAGGAGTGGGTATGTGGAGAGTGGCTGTTGATCTGGTATTTTGCACCTGTGTTGCTAACATCTTGCTTTATAGGCTGGCTGCACCCTGCAGTGCATTTGTTCTAAGATCTGGGCAGGTAAGGGTTGCTGCCTTTTTTTTTTTTTCTGCTGTTGCAAACACATAAAAGAGACCCAACCAGGAGTCTTCAAATTTAAAATAATTACGAGCAGCCTCATCAAAATGGCAACAATTTTGCCAGAGTAGAAAGAGTATAATGAGGAGCGACATCTCTTCCACTACAGCCAACCTAGCAAATGTAGACTCAATGAGGAGTGCTCACATTTCCAACAATTAGTGGCAGACACCACCAAAGTGGCATCAATTTCACCAGAGTAGAAATAGTATAATAGGTATCAACACGTCTTCCACTACAGCCAACCCAGCAGATGGAGACCCAATCAAGAGTCTTCAAATTTAAATAATTATGGGCACACACCACCAAAGTGGAATCAATCTCATCAAAGTAGAAATAGTATAATAGGGACCGACACGTCTTCCACCATTGTGGCATCAATTTCAGCTGAGTAGAAATAGTAAAATAGGAACCGACATGTCTACCACTACAGTCAACCCAGCAGTTGGAGACCCAATCAGGAGTCTTCAAAATTAAAATAATTAGGGGCAGATACCACCAAAGTGGCATCAATTTCACCAGAGTAGAAATAATATAATGGGGGTGACATCTCTTCCACTACAGCCAATCCAACAGATGCAGAGAATAAATCAAAACTCAAAACATTTCCAAAAATTAGTGGCAGACACCACCAAAGTGGCATCAATTTCACCAGAGTAGAAATAGAATAATGGGGAGCAACATCTCTTCCACTACAGCCAACCCAACAGAATGTATCCTCCTCTATCTCCTCAGATAACCTACTCAGCTGCGTGCCTCTGTGTTGATGCCAAGTGGGATATAAAACCTCATCCTCAGTGTTATCACATTCCTCGACTTGAGAGTCACCCTTCCCCTCTTTCTGACCTGACAGCACAGTACAGTCTGTGTGAACATCAGATATCTGAGTCTCATCAGGATCACCTCCCCCCAGGGGTTTATGTCTGGTGATGAAAGGCAGGATGCTGCTCGGACACTACTTTGTCCTGCCCAAGATCCAAGCTAAAAAATTGTTGCGCATCGGTGCAAATGATTTCTTCCTTTCGACTCTGTGAAGCTTTGGCGTACACGTCTGATGCCCATGCATAGAATGTGTGAACAGCTCTACAGACTCACCCACCTGTGGTTCCCTAAAGTCAGTTGGGTGGTTGGAGAGTTGTGACGCAGGGGGAAGCAAAGATAATTGGGGTGCCACCTCTGTGGACTGTACTGGATGTGATGTTGAGGTGGAGGTGGAGGAAGAGGAGGAGAGGCCACTTGAAGCTGCGCTTGCCATCCACTCGAGCAAATCCTCTTTCTGGGCCTTATCAACAAGGCATATCACTGTGCAGCTGCCAAAGAAAGGTAGTGGAGTCTGTCCAGTAACAGAAATTGTCAGTTGTCTTTGCATAGGACGTGATGTTGTTGGTTCACTCACTAGTGATTTCACTAACATTACAACCTACCCCTTATACACCTTGAACACCAAGGCTAATCCACGATGACCTTGCTTTTTCCCTGTCATGTTGTTCAGTGCAGTAGGAGCACAGTATTAGCAACCGAAAAATTAAATTTTTTTACTCTGCACCAACTGTACACACAGCTGAATTTCAGCGGCACTAAATGACAAAGTGAAATATGGCATGCTGAGTCACATTAGTCACAGAAGAAAGAATTGTTTCAGTGTGGATGAGGCATGTATGACAAAAAATATATGTTCCAAACAATTTCAAACTGAGATCTCCCCTACTGTATGATGTTAGTAACAGAAGAAAGAATTGTTTCAGCGAGGATGAGGCCTGTATAACAAAGAAGATATACTCCAAACAATTATAAAAATGAGATCTCCTCTACTGTATGACGTTAGTAACAGAATAAAGAATTGTTTCAGTGTGGATGAGGCCTGTATAACAAAGAAGATATGCTCCAATTACAAAAAATTAGATATCCCTTACTGTATGACGTTAGTAACAAAAGAAAGAATTGTTTCAGTGGGGATGAGGCCTGTATGACAAAGAAGATATGTTCCAATCAATTTCCAAATTAGATCTCCCCTACTGTATCACATTAGTTACAGAAGCAATTTTTTGTGTGTGGATGAGACCTGTATAAGATAGACTATATGCTCCAAACAATTTCAAACTGACATCTTATCTACTGTATAACATTAGTAACAGAATAAAGTATTTTTTTAGTGTGGATGAGATCTGTATAACCTAGAAAATATGCTCCAAACAATTTCAAACTCTGATCTAGCCTGCGGTATCACATTTGTCACAGAAATTTTTTTTTCTTTGCTGCGCAACAGCTCTGCACACAGAACATTTTCTCTGCCACTAAATGACATAGAGGGATATTGCAGGCTGTATCACGTTTAGCTACAGAATTTTTTTTTTTTTTTTACTGTACAACAGTTGTGCAGAAAGATGAATTTTACTGCCAATAAATGACAAGGTGAGATATGGCATGCTGAATCACTTTAGCAACTGCAAAAAATATTTTTTTAATGTGCAACAGCTCTGCACACTGAACAATTTCACCGCCACTAAATGACAAGGTGGGATGTGGTGGGCTGTATCATGTTTAGCAACAGAAAAACATTTTTTTTTACTGTGCAACAGCTGTGCAGAAAGATGAATTTCACCACCACTAAATAACAGGGTAAAATATGGCGTGCTGAATCACACTGGCAACTGCCAAAAATATTTATTTTACTGTGCAACAGGTCAAATTACAGAACAATTTCACCACCACTAAATGACAAGGTGGGATATGGCAGGTTAAATCATGTTTAGCAACAGAAAAAAAAACATTTTTTTACTGTGCAAAAGCTGTGCAGAAAGATGAATTTCACCACCACTAAATTACAATGTGAGCTGTGGCATGCTGAATCACAATAGCAACTGCAAAAAATATACTTTTTTACTGTGCAACAGCTCTGAACACAGAACAATTTCAACGCCACTAAACGACAAGGTGAGATACAGCGTGATAAATCACATTAGCAACTGCCAAAAATAAGTTTTTTTACTGTGCAGAGGTCAAATCACAGAACAATTTCACCGCCAATGCATGATAAGGTGGGACATGACATGACGTGCTGTGTTATGTTTAGCAACTGAAAAAATGAGATTTTGAAAGGTCTACTCGTGCATGGAGCTGAATAGAAGCATTTCACAATACAGTTATCTGAAATGTGCCATACTGTTTTTGTTTGTGGACAAAATGGCACAACAAAAAAATCTGCTGGAAGGTCGGTTTTAGAGCCACACAGGACACTAGCGATCTAAACTATCTAACATAAAAACAACTGCCTATCTAACTAGCTAAAATCTATCAGCATCCCGGACCAGCATCAGAAGCAGCCTCTCTGCGCTTTTATATTGACAAAATAGCACTAAACAAGATGTCTGCTCTTTATATAGAGAGGGACATGTGATTTCAGCAGCCAATGACACAAGCTATTGTGTCTGGACATTGTGGATGCTTTCTGCGCCCTGATTGGCTAGCCGCAATGTGCATACATAAAGTTAGAAAACAAATCAAAAATTTTACAAGCACGCCGCTCCTCAGAGCTCTCTACACCCCCTACCCTCAACAAACATGTGCCCCAATCTCATCATACAACACTACTATCGTAGCCAAGTGCCCCAAATACTTTAGTGGCAACGCAAATATTTTCTCTCACTTAAAGAATGTTACCGATTATTTTGGTTTTTATAAAAATGTGCTTGTGTTTCCGATCACAAATCCAAATGTGCTATATTCGTGCCGAATACTGTATATGTTTGGCAATCGTTTTTCAAACATATTCACTCATCTCTATTTATGATGTTTACTTAATGGCTGCTGACATCAAGCCGAGTGTTTGTTGATGGATAGGTATAATACGCCCCCATTACTAACCCCATAGTTAGATTGTTACAAAAAAAACACAGCCATAATAAAATCCTTTAATTGAAATAATGACACAGATTTCTTTATTTAAACTAAAAATATAAGAGGACAGTTATACTCACCTTTACACCTAATGAACTGAAGGCAATGTCATCTGTAAAAGACAGAAAATAATCATCAACTTTAATACTCACCTTTGTGTCTAATCCACTGATGCCCATGTCCCCTGTAAAAGAAGAAAAATAATAAACAACCATATCCCTGACCTGTCTGATGTGAAGATAATCTATGCCTGTGCCGCAAACATCCGGATGATTCGGATAGCGGTCACATCACTGATGGCTCAGATTTCCATTGACTTATAAAGATCATATTCACTTTGTATATGTCCACAAACAAGATCATAGAAGCCAAAACTCTTAGGGCAACGAGAATCAGCATCAATAGAATAGGCCATATAAACCCAGAGAGACAGTTCTAATGTGATTGAACCCCGATCGGGTTTCATTCATTACTGTTACACCATCTATCTCTTTAAATCAGCTTTTTCAGAGAAAAAACAATCTACTTATAGTCCCAGGATGACAAAATGACTGTCTGATTTCCAGCTAAAATTGGCTTAGTGCAATTGATCGATAACATCATAATAATGTCACCATTGCAACGACAGTGAATCACAGGTATACAGTTTATTCAAAACCACCAAAGAGAGCAATTTAATGCTTTGTAGAAGAAACAAATTTAGCTGTAAATAATAGTCGCGTTGAGCAATAACCCAATTAGTGACAATGTGACATCCCCAGGATCATTACCAGGAAATTCAAACAGCACAACCTTTAGAGAGCTCCATTTCCAAATCTATTTCCCTGTGTTAATGTAAGAAAGTAAAGTCATAAAAATAAATAGTGCTACATTCGTCACACTTGGGAGTTGCAGTCATCGCTACCCTTTGTTTGCAGATTTAATAAGTTTGTCTTTTTGCTGAGAATAACTTAATAATTATCCATGTTAGAGCTTTAGTGAATAAAATTGCATTTAAAAGATTTGCTTTTACAGTGTGTTCCTTATTAAAAATCTTATATTCATATAATATGCAGCACTATATAATTTTATGAGCCCTCAGGGCCCTTTTGTAAAAGGTTTCATGTTGTTTAACCTGTCTACCAAACAAACTTACACACCTGGGTAAATAAGTCATTTAAAAAGTGAGAACAGACCTCCAAAATTACAGCGTTTGGCCACTTTAGAACGAATTTGAAAAATTGTGTAATTTACCTAAATCCACTATATGTTATTTATAAATATGTTCTGGTGTGATGGTCGGAGCACTTTGCAATTTACTAAAACCATGACCTCAATCATCCAGTCTTCCATGCCATCCATATGCCACATTCATGAGAAACAACTAAGTACAGTGTTTGAATATCTCCATCTATTACATAAATGTTAAATTAAATGGACACACTGAACTTTGATTCTTGAATAGGTTATTGTGTTGCTATCCTTGGAGAATAGGGATGCTGAGTAACTGAACAATTGATGTTTGCGAATATGTTGATTATCCATTGCATAAGAAAATGTAACTTGTTGACCTGCAAACAAGTAAAGGACAAACTATTGTAAGATTGCTCTTACTGAGTGTATTGGGGGACACTCGCTTAGCACGGGATTCACGTACACGGGCACGGTTTTTTTTCCAAACACAACAGTCCACATGGTTTATTATGGCATCATAAACCACAGAAATATGAACAATAAGCAAACAGTCTTTGCATCAATCTTCACATTAACAGGTTGCAGCAACTAATCACACTGGTCCTCCTCTGACCAGTTGCCGTGGGTTACCACACAGTTCATATCACAGGTTGCAGCAACTAAACACGCTGGTCCTCCTGACCAGTTGCCGTGGGTTACCACACAGTTCATTTAACATATGAAGCACCAACAATCAATGGTACCTTCTGGGAGCTCCTGCTCCACCTGCTGACTCCTTGTCAGTCCTCACTCTTCTGGAGAAGCTGCCAAACGGGGATCACCAACTTGCCTTTGTGGCATATCTCAGTCAGTCCAGACCCACCGAGGACTGTAGCTTCCCCAAGTTCCACTGCTCTGCTCAGGGATCCAGTCCTACTCCCAGGACCTCCCACGCTAGCATGTGCTTTCCAGGAAGCAACACAGGCTTCCACAGGTCACTCATACACAAAGCCCCTCTGCAGTGTCCAGCCAGGACACATGGAAGTCTGCCCAGACTTGCAGACTCCCAAAAACTCCCCACCATGTGCTAACACACCTCCTTTAGGTAGCCTGTAACCACACCCACAGGTGAGGTAACATCACATGCACTGGTCACATGATCATGACATCACTGCAGGTCCTCAAACACCTGCACGGAAAAAGATACAGTGAGCACCCCCACTCAGAGTAAGGTATGTGGGTAGCCAGACCCTCCCATCTCTCATAGCTACCCGCAACCCGGACCCAGGTGCACTAAATGACATCTTTAGTGCTCACGCGCTCTAAAGACAAGATACTCCGGGTTGCATCGCAGGGAGCATCCATCCCTGTGACACATACCTCCCATTAACCACAATTCCAGACACTGTCTCACCATCACATCCATGCACACAATTGCCACGCACGGCCTCAATACGCCTCCGTGCGCATACTGGGGAGACCATGCAGCGCCCCCTACCTGTTACAGGGGTTACTGCATCACATACCCCCCCCTCTGTTCAAACTTGTGGGGTTGAACATTTGTCTTACCCCAGGGGCCTCGAGACCGGGTACCCAAGTCACCTTGCCCTACCAGTCGAGAGGGCCCCCTCAGTCGGGTTTGGGCATCATGGTCAATCTGACGTCGCAATCCCCTTGCACCCATACCACCTGTCTGGACTGACTGTTTGTCAACACGTCCGCTACCGGGTCTCCCACCTAAGTCACTCAGCCCTGAGCTAACTGAGACGACACTACTTTTGTCTCTTTCATCAGGCCTCTTTCTGTAACCTCTCTGCTGGCCATTTCTTCTATTGTCTTTATGTCCTCTGTTCGCTTCATCTTGAGGACCTTCAGCCCTTAGCGAACCTCTTCGCCTCTCTTACTCGTGAGATGATGCTGGCGGCCATCTGGTTTGCATTTCCTGCAGCTCTTTAATTGATCTGCTCCCTCTCACGTCTTAGCTGCTCGATTTCTTTTAGGTACGCCACGCGATACCCAAGGAGCATCCAGATATTCTCAAGACTTTCTACGGACCCGAGAACAAGGAATGGAACCATCCCATCTTCACCCACATCCTGGGCCTCGTCATCAGCCAGAATCCTCAGTCTCTTCACACCGGATTTATTCACTATCTCCTGCATCACTCTCCCAAGTCTTCCGACGATTTTCCCCACCAAACTTCTGGGTACGAGGATGACTTCTTCCACAAAGCCTAGCCGTTTTTGAGTTTCTTTCGCAAGCTCCAGACGTCGAGCAGCTTACTCATTTCTCAACAGGATCATCCGTTTCGTGTGGAGACATTGTAGGTGCACATCCCTCAGGATAGCCACCCGCTTCATTGTGACTTCTTTAGTCGACAAAATCACCAACTGTTCTGTCTCTGGTGCCCAGTGCACACTACATGCTTCCACTGCCTTTTTAAAAGCCTCATGCGCACCCTCACTGGCACATGCACTCCGCACGTCCTCGGGTATCTCCACAACACACTTGAAGAACGAGGTCTCATTTTCTTCATGAACAGATGGCTCCTGGTTTACCTTCGGAACTTCCATCAAGACATCGGTCACGACCGGGCAACTGTCTTGTTCTGCCTTTACCGCGAGCTCTTCCTCAGTTTTACCCTTCTCAACAACCTTTGCCAAGATGGGTATCGGCAGCTCCGCCTTGTTATCACTCGGGGACGACTGCTGTACGTCTTGGACCCGTAACTTCTCCTCTGACAGAAGACTTCTTACTGCTTCTCGGAGCACTACCACATTTTCGCCTAAGGCCTTATTCTCACTGTGCCACACTGTCAGGTGACCTCTGAGCTCAGAGACCTCCTTCTCCAGCTCATCCAACCTGTGCTCCGCCATTTGTCTCAGGGCCTTTTCTTGTTCGAGAAACTCTTTGAGCAGCTCTATCTCGCTTCTCCCATCCTCTGGATTGGTGGAGCATGCATCACTTGAGGAGGTATCTACTTCAGGCGCCACTTCTTTGGTGGCCTCCTCCACATCTGCACCTTCAGACGTTGCACTGTCAGCGTCAGCCCTCTTTTGGGTCTCAGCGGTGACATCCTTAGGTTCATCCCATTCCCCTGGGACTTTAAAGTACTCCAGACACTTCAAGTCCTCAGCACCAGATTTTCTGGAGCCTTCACCCTCTTCCGTCACATCTTCACAAGGTGCAACTGGTTCAGCCCCTTTGCCTTTTCTACGTCTCCGGCGACGGGAGGAAGACTTGCCAGCGGTACCTGAGTCAGCCTTACTGCACTCTTTTCCACTGGTGTCATCATCTGAATGGAAGTCACCACCACCCAATTGGTCTTCCTGGAACCGACAGTCCCCACTTGAACAGGTCACAATTTCTGGCATGGCTGTCACTGCCATCCTGTCTTCACCCTGTGGAGCCCTGTCGTTCCCCTGTGTCAGTATTTCTGATACCGGTACATCATACTCAGTTGTAGCACTTGTTACTGGCCATGTCATGTCACAGTCACCCTTGGAGTCTGTGTCACACCCCACAATAAGGCGACCCCCCAAGTCACACTCTAACTGGGTGTCAGCTCCACTCTGTTTAACCACCACATCCTTATCTACCAGTTCATTACCAGTCACACTGTCACACACTTCAGGTGACGTCAGGTCAGTAAGTTCGGCAGACGCACGGTTTCCTCTGGTCGCCCTTATACCTGACCCATCAGTGTTGGGAGGTGTTTCTGCCAATGTTGTCTCACCAAGTTGGGCCCGTTCACCATTTTCTTTGGGCATGTCCAGCTTAGGTCTGTCCACACTAGGGGGCGCATTCACAACATTACTACCTCCCACACATAATGTCCACAAACACTTCACCTTTTTCCCACCAGTCACACAGTGCTTCCAAATCTTGTCCTATTACCATAGGACACGGCAAGTTCGGGACTACAGCCACCTCATGGTATGTGGAAACATCAGCTGCGACAATGTAGAGAGTGGCTACCTGAAGACCTTTAGCGTCCCCACTTATTTTCGCCTTTGTCCCAGGTGACACAGAACTTCTTGGAAGGGTCCTCAGCAAAGACACTTCCCTCCCCGGGTCTAACAACCCCCGCACACGCTCTCCATCCAGCCAAAAAGGACACAGTCGTGACTCGTCACTGATCGCCTCCCCTTTTTTTGGTTCCGCCCCCTTTTGGGCAAGTGCTCTGTTTTTTGACACCACCCCTGTTCGGGTTACAGCCCCCTTTTGGGATTCCACCCCTTTTTGGGCTACTACCCCTATCTGGGTTACCGCCCCTTTTTGGGACTCCGCCCCCTTTTGGGCTACCATCCCCGTTTGGGTCCCCGCCCACTTTTAGGGACACCCCCTTCCCTGGGGTACACCCCGTGGACTTCCCCACGGCACTCAGGCCCAAGTTCGCACAGTACACCACTATGTCTCTGGGCTTGTACTGGCCCTTTAAGAGTCTGCACGATCTGGGAAAGGGGAAAAAAAATTTTTTTTTTTTTTTCTTTTTGTCACTTCACCAGTTCCTGCTGGTATTGCCACAGCTCCCGCTGCAGACACATATAACCGGCACCTCTGGCTGCCGACGACACACCACAGCCACTGCAGCTCCGGCTGCTGCGGAACCTCTTGCTGCAATTGCAGCTATGCTCCACAAGGCTCTGCACGGCTCCACCGCAAACTTCGTGGACCCGCCGATCCACAGCAAGCCGCTTGTCACCTTCGTGGACCCGCCGATCCACAGCCAGATGCTTGTCACCTTCGTAACCCCGCCGAGTTACAGGCTAGACGCCATCTTCGTGGCCACGCCGAGCCACAGCAATTAACTCTGTATGTGCCACCTGGAACGATGCCCGCATTCGAACGCCATATGTAAGATTGCTCTTACTGAGTGTATTGGTGGACACTCGCTTAGCACGGGATTCACGTACACGGGCACGGTTTTTTTTCCAAATACAACAGTCCACATGGTTTATTATGGCATCATAAACCACAGAAATATGAACAATAAGCAAACAGTCTTTGCATCAATCTTCACATTAACAGGTTGCAGCAACTAATCACACTGGTCCTCCTCTGACCAGTTGCCGTGGGTTACCACACAGTTCATATCACAGGTTGCAGCAACTAAACACGCTGGTCCTCCTGACCAGTTGCCGTGGGTTACCACACAGTTCATTTAACATATGAAGCACCAACAATCAATGGTACCTTCTGGGAGCTCCTGCTCCACCTGCTGACTCCTTGTCAGTCCTCACTCTTCTGGAGAAGCTGCCAAACGGGGATCACCAACTTGCCTTTGCGGCATATCTCAGTCAGTCCAGACCCACCGAGGACTGTAGCTTCCCCAAGTTCCACTGCTCTGCTCAGGGATCCAGTCCTACTCCCAGGACCTCCCACGCTAGCATGTGCTTTCCAGGAAGCAACACAGGCTTCCACAGGTCACTCATACACAGAGCCCCTCTGCAGTGTCCAGCCAGGACACATGGAAGTCTGCCCAGACTTGCAGACTCCCAAAAACTCCCCACCATGTGCTAACACACCTCCTTTAGGTAGCCTGTAACCACACCCACAGGTGAGGTAACATCACATGCACTGGTCACATGATCATGACATCACTGCAGGTCCTCAAACACCTGCAGGGAAAAAGATACAGTGAGCACCCCCACTCAGAGTGAGGTATGTGGGTAGCCAGACCCTCCCATCTCTCATAGCTACCCGCAACCCGGACCCAGGTGCACTAAATGACATCTTTAGTGCTCACGCGCTCTAAAGACAAGATACTCCGGGTTGCATCGCAGGGAGCATCCATCCCTGTGACACATACCTCCCATTAACCACAATTCCAGACACTGTCTCACCATCACATCCATGCACACAATTGCCACGCACGGCCTCAATACGCCTCCGTGCGCATACTGGGGAGACCATGCAGCGCCCCCTACCTGTTACAGGGGGTCACTGCATCACACTATGCAGATTGATTAAATACTCAAAAAATGAGAGTTGACCTCATCCGACCTTTCTGATGACCGGGGGATGATGGCCTGAAGGATAGATTTGGGTATAAAAAGGGACCTTTTACATTCTGCAGACAGACTCTACAGAACAGCATTCAGGACGCCATAGCTCCTACCAAAAGGTAACAGATTTGACACACTCTACAGAAACTCGGCTTAAAGGACCATGGCCTCAATGGAGGAATACAGATCTTATTCTTTTACCATCACTGAAACCATGAAGACGTACAGAGAAGCTAGGTTGGGACCATCCGGTCACTTGGCCCCATGGACATATGTTTGGAGAAGCCAGGTTGGGACAATCAGGTGATTGTCCCAAACTGACTGATTGATTCTATTGCACAGTGTACATAGAAAGCTGCTAATACAGAGCTCAGCACTCAAATAACTGGTAGATCTTCAGCAGAGAAAACAGTGATTTTTATCAAAATGACAGCAGGTAGCCCAGTAAGTGAGACATTGCTGGAATCGGGGTCTCTTCCAAAACATCATGCTGCTCTCTGATGATGAAGCAAAATCCTGATGATATAATCCCTTTAAAAGATATCTGTATAGTAAGGCAAGAAGGAAAAATATTTTTTAAAGGAGGTTACTAAAAGTAAAAACTATAGACATTGTTCAACATTTTCCTGTGGCAGGATCCTTTAAAATATAACAAAAAATCCTAATAGTGTAAAAAAAATGTAAAATTTCAGTCCAGACAATGTTTTCCCCTCTCATCAAAAATGGTATTTGTGTCAATGACCAGAGGAAACACCAACCTAATAAACTGTCATAACATATAGTATATACAATGCTGGATATCAATTGTTGCTAAAATTTTGTTTTGTTACATTATTAACCAGCTTTAAGGTCTCGAGCTGTGTCATATTTTCTAAACTGTGAGCACTTAGATTTACTTATTGCTTTGTGGCATCCCTCTTTACTGCAGTGAAAGCATGTATTACTTAAACAATGTGGTTTGGATCCAGAGTTCTCATGGATCATCATGGAAATGTTTGCTTCAGCAACAATGTCATTACTTTTACTAGTAACAGCTGCTGGACCATCTTGCACGCTTGTGTATAATGACAAGCATTACGTTTTATGTTCAGTAATACCTTAAATTGTGACTTCAGCAAAAGTTTTGTTTTGTCAACAGGTCAACAAAATAAATAAAATATAAGCAACATCCAAGTAACCAGACAACTCTTATAAAGTTGTACGTCATCAGAACCATTGAACAGTCAAAATATAATTAATGCTTCCACAGCTGTTCACTTTTTTTTATACGTCTCAGGGCTCAGTCACACATCAGTTTTTCACATACAAGTGCTATCAGTGTTTTGCACGGATAGCAATCGTACTTAGGATAGTTCATGTAATGCTGGGTGATGGTGTCATGACTTACTTCTAGCCAGCAAGAGTGGGGTATGTGTTACACTTGGCACTAGCTGTCATACTGCTGGGTCTCCAGAGTGCCAGGTATATTCTTCACCTGCCTCCCAGTTCTGGCAAGGGGTGGCTTTAGCAGAGCCCTTCCCAGGAGGCGATCAGCACAGCAGCTGGTGACCAGACACACAAACAGTAGAGAGGGAAAACATACCAGAATCAAAAACCGCACTGCAACTGCAGACACCGGAGGAGGGGAGAGAAGACAGGAGGAACCTCCCACCATCTGATCAGTAGTAGGGATGGGCAAACCCGATCTGTAAAGTTCGAGACTGTACCGAACAAATAGTGTTCGGTCATAAGGTCCCAAACACAGGTTTCCATGGGAAACCCGTGTTACAGTTCGGGCCCAGTTCAGGTCCAGGGCGGCTGTAAAAGAAAACGTAAAATTAATAATAAACATTATAAATATTATACTTGCCTGTCTAGCGATGCGTCCTCCCGTCCCGCTGTCTCCCAGCCACATTTGCTTCTGGGGCCACTCATTACCTTCCGGCAGTATTCACTGCACTCGGCAATCTTTGGCTTTTTCCAGCAGTGCTTGTGCGGATTCGTACCTGTAAATTCCAAGTTCTGTAAGTCCATATCTGTAAAGTCCAAGTTCAGGGTTTGGACGCAAGTTCGCGTCATCTCCGGCCCCAAACTTTACAGAAAAACTCGGGCAAACCCGCCGATCCTGAACATTGGGGGGTTCGCCCATCACTAACCAGGAGTCCTCGCACAGAATAATCGCTGGGAACAGCACAGAGACATGTCCAACATTGATCCAACTGTCGAGCTATAAAGTGCCTATGAAGTTGTCCTTGAAAAAAACAGCTAGAACTCAGATAACATCCGTGTGCTGCAAGTTTTTCATGGACCGATATAGGAGAAGGTGTAGAAACATTTTTTCCCTTATGAAACTCTGAACAAACTCTTGACTCTGCTCTCTTCTTTAAACCACATATCCAACCCCTTTCCACTTCCTGCTGACTGCAAGTGAAAAATATTTCTCAGATCCCCACATTCCTTAACCTAGAATCTTCAAAAACACTAGTGCATGCCCTCATCATTTCTAGCCTTGACTACTGTAACCTCCTACTCTGTGGCCTCCCTTCTAAGAGTCTTGCACCCCTCCAATTTATCCTATACTATGCTGCCCGAAAAATCCACCTGTTCCTCTACTATTCTCAAGCTTCTCCTCTCTGCCAATCCCTTCACTGGCTCCCCATTGCCCAGAGACTCCAACTCAAAACCATAACCACGACATACAAAGCCATCCACAACCTGTCTCCTCCATACATCGGTGACCTACTCTCACGGTACAAACCTGCATGCAACCTCTGATCCTCATAAGATCTCCGTCTCTACTCCCCTCTTATGTCCTTTTCCAACAATCGCGTACAATATTTCTCCTGTGCATCCCCCCTACTGTGGAACTCTCGACCCCAATAAATTAGACTCTTGCCTACCGTGGAAACATTCAAAAGGAACCTGAAGACCTACCTCTTTTGACAAGCCTACAACCTGCAGTAACCCTCATTCCACTATACCGCTGCAAGATCAACTTTACCCTCACCTACTGTATCCTCACCCTTCCTTTGTAGATTGTGAGAACTCACGAGCTGTGTCCTCTTTCTTCCTGTACCAGTCAGTGACTTGTATAGTTCATGATTATTGTACTTGTTTTTATTATGCATACCACTCTCACATGTAAAGCACCATGGAATAAATGGTGCTTGTGACGATACAGCATTTAATCTTAGTTATCCAGATGTCTATTTTCAATATGCTAAGAGGCATTGACATATCTATAAGTTGACTTTTGATTTTATGTGTTATTCTTTTGTTGATCAAGAATATACAGACTATTGTTCATATAAGCATGATACATTTGGGAAAGCCAGTTATTTGGACCCACCGGTCACCTGAGCCCCATTGATACATTTGGGAAAGCCAGGATTGTGAGCCACTGGTCACCTTGGTCCTTGGAGATGTTCAGACAAGACAGGTTATGACCCTCCAGTCACCTGGCCTTGTACCTCAATGGACTGTCAGTTTCCTAAGATTGTCATTACCTCCTCTCTGGGCATGTCACATGTGGGTGTAGTTGGTCCTGGAAGCTCTGAAGTCACAGCTGCTCTTATCCCAGCCTGCCAGCGGAAGGGTGAGGCTCTCTAACTTTGCACCATCTTGGGTATTTTGTTGGGAGTGTTTTATGTGTTGTTCATCTGTTTTGTGGTGCAATACCTGTGTTGTCTGAGGAGTATTATGCCCATGGTAAAAGCAGAGTGGGTGTTTGGTAGGCTGAGACCTGGTCCATGTGGTTTCAGGCTAGCGGACTAGATCACTCGCTGACCCCATGTCTCCACAGCACTATAATAATAAATAATAATAATAACTCTCATGAAGCTAGTATTACTCTCCAATGAAGATCTGGTGAAACTCAGATCAAAATCACTGATGAAACTTGGAACAATTTTCTCATATGAGAAAATCACAGACATCTGAATGAGCCCTTACAAGGGGACATAAAGTACTATGCTATTTGCTATAGCACATTGTTCTAAAAAAAGAGGTGTATCTAGGTCTTCCGTCACCCAGGGCAAGAATTCAGTTTGACAACCCCCCTCAAGCATTTGAGTAGTCGTCATATGACCAATCATTTATATGCAATTTGCACAGTCACGTGCTGACTAGCTGCTCTTCCTTATTATATCATTGTTGAGTGAAAAACTGAAAGAAGCTAGTTGTCACGTGACCGTAAGTATGAAAATTGCATAAGAGTGAAGTGGCCATGCGAAGACTACTGGAACTATCAAGCAGAGCAGAATCATGACAGTGAGTATATTACACGCTGTTAGGATTGGCATGCCTATAGCCTATCGGTTTATTAATAAACAAAGTTGTATTGCTGTCTAGTATAAATAAATACTGTTATTGATAAAGTATAACATGCCACCATACTGGTCATTCACTTAATACATGAGATCTTTTTGAGAACTTCAATGCCATGTTTACTAATTCAATTCAGTAAATACACTGTAAGAAACCCTTTACACAATTACCAGTGATTTGCGGTAACACAAATATTTTTTTTAATTAACTACATAAACAATTGTATATATTTCATTAAAATATGAAAAGACTTTTATGATTATTTTAATGACTTGGTATGATTGCATTTGTTCATATTTCTATATTTAATAGAGCATTTAAAATATTATTCAAATTTCTTTTAACTTAAATGAGAAGCCAAATCATTTTATTTGGACTCAATTAAACTCATTCAAATGATTCATTGTAGGATTTTCCTGTAATTCTCACTAGCACATTGTACAGATAAGAGCATGTAATGATGCCATAAAATATTATAAACAGAATTTTAAAAATCATACTGAAATAAAGGCATGGGAAAAATAATCCATAGGTAGTAAACCAATAAAGCAAGAGAATATTATAATAATATACAAAACCAGTCAACAGTTTGGATGTATCTGTTCATACTGTGCAACATTTTTCCATGTTATTGGAATTTACACAAACTGTGAAGATACATGTATGGAAATAATGAGTAAAGAAACGTGTGAAAAAACACGGTATGTGTTAAACCATACTTGCCATATGTGCCCTCTCTTTCACATTAATGATAACTTTAAAGGGACACTGTCACCTGAATTCGGAGGGAACAATCTTCAGCCATGGAGGCGGGGTTTTTGGGTGTTTGATTCACCCTTTCCTTACCCGCTGGCTGCATGCTGGCTGCAATATTGGATTGAAGTTCATTCTCTGTCCTCCGTAGTACACGCCTGCGCAAGGTAATCTTGCCTTGCGCAGGCGTGTACTACGGAGGACAAAGAATGAACTTCAATCCAATATTGCAGCCAGCATGCAGCCAGCGGGTAAGGAAAGGGTGAATCAAACACCCAAAAACCCCGCCTCCATGGCTGAAGATTGTTCCCTCCAAATTCAGGTGACAGTGTCCCTTTAAGTTTTCTTGACATTATCTCAAAGAGCTCCATCAGGTAGTCATCTGAATGACCTTCCAACAGTCTTGAAGGAGTTACCAGAGGTGCTGAATACTTGTTGGCTGCTTTTTCTTCACTTTGTTGCTCAAACATCATTTATTTTAAGGTAAGGTGATCATGGAGGCCATCCATGTCATCTGATGTAGCACTCAATCCCTCTACTTCTTGGACACATAGCCTTTATATAGCCTGAAGGTGTGCCTTGGGTCATTGTCCTGTTGCAGCTGTGATGCGGTGACCCCTGTTACAGCTAGGGAGCGCTGTGTGTGCTCCTCAGGATATGCATGGAGGTGTATCTGTGGTTATAATGGTGGTAATGAGATAGTGATCGGCAGGATTGTAAATGGCCGGTATGTGTCGCAGAGGGAGTCTGCGCTGTAAGCCTGAAGTAATGTTGTTGTTCTGGGACCTGTAGTCCTACAAGTGTTTGTATAGATGTGGAGGGAGGGTTACTGGGCTAGTTTGAGAGCTGGACTGGTCGAACTAGCTACACACACCTCCCATCTATGGGAGTGGTTACAACTACATAATGTGACCATGGTATGGTCACATGGTCGGTAGTCTCTGCAATGGAGTCTGTAATGGTCTCTGTGCTCTCTGTAATGGAGAGTGTGTAGATCCTGGACAGCCTGTGTGTTGGGAGGTCCTATGTGTGGACCAGACCCCTGAATAGCGCACTGAGAGGCCGTGGATCTGGAAGACTGGTGTGTTGGGAGATCCTGGGAGTAGCATCGGATCCCTGATAAAACGTACTGAGAGACTTTTGTGTTAGGCGGTCCCAGGAGGGGACAGATGTCCTGAACAGTGCACGCAGTGGCCTGTGTTTGAATTCCTGGGAGTAGGACTTCCTGAATAGCACAACCTGTGTTGGGAATCCTGGAAGTAATACTTCCTGAAGAGCACATGGGAAGGAGTGTATGCAGAGTCTGCAATGGCACCGCATTAGGGGAGCTACAGCTCATCTGAGGATCTGGTTGACTGAGGTGTGCCTGCCAGGCAAGTTGGTGATCTCAGCTCGTCAGTTTCCGTGGAGGAGAGAGGACTGGCAGGAGGTCAGCGTGTGGAGCAGGAGCTCCAGAAAGGTAACACCCAGGAAGGGGCTATCATAACGGCAGAGCAGTATCTGCCAGTGGAACAGACTGTTGGTGCTTGTTGTGTTCCATGGATATTGATGAACTGTTCGGCGTATGGTCACCCATGGTAACTGGATGAAATGAGAAGTGAGAAGTCCAGCATTTTTAGTGAACTGTGAGTTAAAGCCATATATGAAATATCTAAGTTTAAGCTGCAACTAAATGTCACGGGTTGGTACCTATTGTGTTATATGAAGTTTATAATGAACTGTGCATAACCCGGTTTATGACTGCATAATGAACCGCATGGACTGTTTTTTGTGAGCGTGCCTGTGTGACTGAGTCCCGTTGCTAAGCAAGTGTCCCCTAACACATGCAGTAAGCGCTATCTGACACAGCGCAAAAGATGGTCCCACTAAGTGCAAACCAGTTGGGATAGCTTGTCATTGCAGAAGGCTGTGGTAGCCATGCTGGATAAGAGCGCTTTGATTTTTTTATAAATTGTACAGTTTCAAAAACTAATCACCCCATACCACCATGCTCCTCCTCCATGCTTGACAGTGGACACCACTCCATTTGCTCACCTTTTCTATGTCTCACAAAGTCATGGCGGTTGCTATCAAAATGCTCAAATTTGACTTATCAGGCCACAGTAAATATTTCCTGTGATCTAATGTCCAGTCCTCGTGTTTTTTGTTACTGTCCTCAGTAGTGGCAGTTAGACCACAAAGGCCTTTTTCTCGCAGTTTCCTCTGGACAGTTGAAGCTGAGAAGAGAATTCTAGTTGATATCAGTGCATCATTTATGTAGTCTGTTATTTGAGGTGTCAATTTGTGTTTTCTGAGGCTGGTAACTCTGATAAACTTATCCTCTGCAGTTGAGGTAATTTGTGGCCTTCATCTCCTAATAAGAGCCAGTTTCATCATAATAATTCATGGTTTTCATGACTGTACTGGAGGATACCTGCAAACATGTATCAATTTTGTCTGACCTTTATGTTCCAAAGTTATGGTGGACAGTCATTTCTCTTAACTTAGGTGAGTGAATCTTGCCATATTCTGGTTTAGGACAGTTGTGACAAAGGGCTCAGCAATGTGTGGGACTGTGGAAAAACTTTGCCTCTGCAAAACACACTTGATGGGTACACTTTCTGAAGTTCAATGACTCTAGAGCTGCTTGAGAGAATGCCAATAAGGTTTAAAGGGTGGTACATTGAGGAATCTAAATTTTCACAGATATTCTTGATTGTTTCACACGTGTTTCTTTACTCCTTGCTTCCATGCATGTTCTCTAGCGTTTTTTCTGTCTTTTGTCTGAATCTCCAATATGCGTATTCCCATAAGAACAAGGAAAACCATTGCATGAACAGGTATGTAATAGTACTGAACACAAATTAAATTTATAGAGTGATAGCCTCTAAAAATGTACAGTATATTGAAACTGTATACTGCCAGAAGCTCATTTCTTTGGGCAAAAAAAACCTGTCCACAAACAGCTGCCTAAAGGAAATGTCTAATAATTAAAATGGATAGAATTGTCAGTTTAACCCCTTCCCGACCCATGACGCCACATAGGCGTCATGAAAGTCGGTGCCAATCCGACCCATGACGCCTATGTGGCGTCATGGAAAGATCGCGTCCCTGCAGGCCGGGTGAAAGGGTTAACTCCCATTTCACCCGATCTGCAGGGACAGGGGGAGTGGTAGTTTAGCCCAGGGGGGGCTTCACCCCCCCGTGGCTAAGATCGCTCTGATTGGCTGTTGAAAGTGAAACTGCCAATCAGAGCGATTTGTAATATTTCACCCATTATAACGGGTCAAATATTACAATCCAGCCATGGCCGATGCTGCAATATCATCGGCCATGGCTGGAAATACTAATGTGCCCCCACCCCACCGATCGCCCCCCCAGCCCTCCAATCTGCCGGGTACACTGCCCCGCTCCCCTCCGTCCTGTGCTCCGCTCCCCCCCGTGCTCTTGTCCACTCACCCCCGTGCTCCAATCACCCCCCTGCACTCCGATCCACCCCCCCATGCTCCATTCCACCCCCCCAGTGCTCCGTTCCACACCTCCCGCGTTCCGATCCACCACCCCCGTGCTCCGATCCCCCCCCCCGTGCTCCCCCCCCCACCCCATCATACTTACCGGTCCTGCCGGGGTCCGTCCGTCTTCTCCCTGGGCGCCACCATCTTCCAAAATGGCGGGCGCATGCGCAGTGCGCCCGCCGAATCTGCCGGCCGGCAGATTCGTTCAAAGTGCATTTTGATCACTGAGATAGATTATATCTCAGTGATCAAAATAAAAAAATAATAAATGACCCCCCCCCCCCTTTGTCACCCCCATAGGTAGGGACAATAAAAAAATAAAGAATTTTTTTTTCCCCACTAATGTTAGAATAGGGTTAGGGGTAGGGTTAGGGGTAGGGTTAGGGTTAGGGGTAGGGTTAGGGGTAGGGTTAGGGGTAGGGGTAGGGGTAGAGTTAGGGGTAGGGTTAGGGGTAGGGGTAGGGTTAGGGTTAGGGTTAGGGGTAGGGGTAGGGTTAGGGGTAGGGCTAGGGTTAGGGTTTCGGTATGTGCACACGTATTCTGGTCCTCTGCGGATTTTTCCGCTGCGGATTTGATAAATGCGCAGTGCTAAACCGCTGCGGATTTATGGCGGATTTACAGCGTTTTTTCTGCGCCTTTCACTGCGGTTTTACAACTGCGATTTTCTATTGGAGCAGTTGTAAAACCGCTGCGGAATCCGCAGAAAGAAGTGACATGCTGCGGAATGTAAACCGCTGCGTTTCCGTGCAGTTTTTCTGCAGCATGTGTACAGCGATTTTTGTTTCCCATAGGTTTACATTGAACTGTAAACTCATGGGAAACTGCTGCGGATCCGCAGCGTTTTCCGCAGCGTGTGCACATACCTTTAGAATTGGGCTATGTGCACACGGTGCGGATTGGCCGCTGCGGATTCGCAGCAGTGTTCCATCAGGTTTACAGTACCAAGTAAACCTATGGAAAACCAAATCCGCTGTGCCCATGGTGCGGAAAATACCGCGCGGAAACGCTGCGTTGTATTTTCCGCAGCATGTCAATTCTTTGTGCCGATTCCACAGCGTTTTACACCTGTTCCTCAATAGGAATCCGCAGGTGAAATCCGCACAAAAAACACTGGAAATCTGTGGAAAATCCGCAGGTAAAACGCAGAGCCTTTTACCCGCGGATTTTTCAAAAATGATGCTGAAAAATCTCACACGAATCCGCAACGTGGGCACATAGCCTTAGGGTTAGGGATGGAATTAGGGTTGTGGTTAGGGTTGTGATTAGGGTTACGGCTACAGTTGGGATTAGGGTTAGGGGTGTGTTGGGGTTAGTGTTGGAGGTAGAATTGAGGGGTTTCCACTGTTTAGGCACATAAGGGGTCTCCAAACGCAACATGGCGCCACCATTGATTCCAGCCAATCTTGTATTCAAAAAGTCAAATGGTGCTCCCTCACTTCCGAGCCCCGACGTGTGCCCAAACAGCGGTTTACCCCCACATACCAGCATACTCAGGATACACTGCGCAACAATTACTGGGGTCCAATTTCTCCTGTTACCCTTGGGAAAATAAAAAAATGCTTGCTAAAACATCATTTTTGAGGAAAGAAAAATTATTTTTTATTTTCACGGCTCTGCGTTGTAAACGTCTGTGAAGCACTTGGGGGTTCAAAGTGCTCACCACATATCTAGATAAGTTCCTTGTGGGGTCTAGTTTCTAAAATGGGGTCACTTTAGGGGGGTTTCTACTGTTTAGGCACACCAGGGGATCTGCAAATGCAACGTGACGCCCGCAGACCATTCCATCAAAGTCTGCATTTCAAAAGTCACTACTTCCCTTCTGAGCCCCGACGTGTGCCCAAACAGTGGTTTACCCCCACACATGGGGTATCAGCGTACTCAGGAGAAACTGGACAATAACTTTTGGGGTCCAATTTCTCCTGTTACCCTTGGGAAAATAAAAAATTGCAGGCTAAAAGATCATTTTTGAGAAAATAATTTTTATTTTTTATTTTCATGGCTCTGCGTTATAAACTTCTGTGAAGCACTTGGGGGTTCAAAGTCCTCACCACACATCTAGATAAGTTCCTTTCGGGGTCTTGTTTCCAAAATGGGGTCACTTGTGGGGGGTTTCTACTGTTTAGCCACATCAGGGGCTCTGCAAACGCAATGTGACGCCCACAGAGCATTCCATCAAAGTCTGCATTTCAAAACATCACTACTTCACTTCCGAGCCCCGGCATGTGCCCAAACAGTGGTTTACCCCCACATATGGGGTATCAGCGTACTCAGGAGAAACTGGACAACAACTTTTGGGGTCAAATTTCTCCTGTTACCCTTGGGAAAATAAAAAATTGCAGGCTAAAAGATCATTTTTGAGAAAATATTTTTTTTTTTTTTCATGGCTCTGCGTTATAAACTTCTGTGAAGCACTTGGGGGTTCAAAGTCCTCACCACACATCTAGATTAGTTCCTTTGGGAGTTTCCAAAATGGGGTCATTTGTGGGGGATCTCCAATGTTTAGGCATACAGGGGCTCTCCAAACGTGACATGGTGTCCGCTAATGATTGGAGCTAATTTTCCATTTAAAAAGCCAAATGGCGTGCCTTCCCTTCCGAGCCCTGCCGTGCGCCCAAACAGTGGTTTACCCCCACACATGGGGTATCAGCGTACTCAGGACAAACTGGACAAGAACATTTGGGGTCCAAGTTCTCCTATTACCCTTGGCAAAATAGGAAATTCCAGGCTAAAAAATCATTTTTGAGGAAAGAAAAATTATTTTTTATTTTCATGGCTCTGCGTTATAAACTTCTGTGAAGCACCTGGGGGTTTAAAGTGCTCAATATGCATCTAGATAAGTTCCTTTGGGGGTCTAGTTTCCAAAATGGGGTCACTTGTGGGGGAGCTCCAATGTTTAGGCACACAGGGGCTCTCCAAACGCGACATGGTGTCCGCTAACAATTGGAGCTAATTTTCCATTCAAAAAGTCAAATGGCGCGCCTTCCCTTCCGAGCCCTGCCGAGTGCCCAAACAGTGGTTTACCCCCACATATGAGGTATCGGCGTACTCGGGAGAAATTGCCCAACAAATTTTATGATCCATTTTATCCTATTGCCCATGTGAAAATGAAAAAATTGAGGCGAAAATAATTTTTTTGTGAAAAAAAAGTACTTTTTCATTTTTACAGATCAGTTTGTGAAGCACCTGAGGGTTTAAAGTGCTCACTAGGCATCTAGATAAGTTCCTTGGGGGGTCTAGTTTCCAAAATGGGGTCACTTGTGGGGGAGCTCCAATGTTTAGGCACACAGGGGCTCTACAAACGCGACATGGTGTCCGCTAACGATGGAGATAATTTTTCATTCAAAAAGTCAAATGGCGCTCCTTCCCTTCCAAGCCTTACCATGTGCCCAAACAGTAATTTACCCCCACATGTGAGGTATCGGTGTACTCAGGAGAAATTGCCCAACAAATTTTAGGGTCCATTTTATCCTGTTGCCCATGTGAAAATGAAAAAATTGAGGCTAAAAGAATTTTTTTGTGAAAAAAAAGTACTTTTTCATTTTTACGGATCAATTTGTGAAGCACCTGGGGGTTCAAAGTGCTCACTATGCATCTAGATAAGTTCCTTGGGGTGTCTAGTTTCCAAAATGGGGTCACTTGTGGGGGAGCTCCAATTTTTAGGCACACGGGGGCTCTCCAAACGTGACATGGTGTCCGCTAAAGAGTGGAGCCAATTTTTCATTCAAAAAGTCAAATGGCGCTCCTTCCCTTCCAAGCCCTGCCGTGCGCCCAAACAGTGGTTTACCCCAACATATGAGGTATCAGTGTACTCAGGACAAATTGGACAACAACTTTCGTGGTTCAGTTTCTCCTTTTACCATTGGGAAAATAAAAAAATTGTTGCTAAAAGATAATTTTTGTGACTAAAAAGTTAAATGTTCATTTTTTCCTTCCATGTTGCTTCTGCTTCTGTGCTGTGGTTTTGAGTACCTTGAGGGGTGCATTTTTTAGAATGGTGTCACTTTTGGGTATTTTCAGCCATATAGACCCCTCAAACTGACTTCAAATGTGAGGTGGTCCCTAAAAAAAATGGTTTTGTAAATTTCGTTGTAAAAATGAGAAATCGCTGGTCAAATTTTAACCCTTATAACTTCTCAGCAAAAAAAAAATGTTGTTTCCAAAATTGTGCTGATGTAAAGTATACATGTGGGAAATGTTATTTATTAACTATTTTGTGTCAGATAACTCTCTGGTTTAACAGAATAAAAATTCAAAATGTGAAAATTGCGAAATTTTCAAAATTTTCGCCAAATTTCCGTTTTTATCACAAATAAACACAGAATTTATTGACCTAAATTTACCACTAACATGAAGCCCAATATGTCACGAAAAAACAATCTCAGAACTGCTAGGATCCGTTGAAGCGTTCCTGAGTTATTACCTCATAAAGGGACACTGGTCAGAATTGCAAAAAACTGCAAGGTCTTTAAGGTCAAAATAGGCTGGGTCATGAAGGGGTTAAAAACAAATATCAAAATGTGTCACAACATTTTCTTTCAAATTCCTGCAAAAAAAGGCTGGCAGAATACAGAATTGTGTACAAATTCACATTGGAAACAAAAGTTCCAAAAACAACTGCTACTCTTATTGCACATACAGGTGCTTCTCACAAAATTAGAATACCATCAAAAAGTTGATTTATTTCAGTTCTCCAATACAAAAAGTGAAACTCATATTATATAGAGTCATTACAAACAGAGTGATCTATGTCCGGTGTTTATTTCTGTTAATGTTGATGATTATGGCTTACAGCCAATGAAAGCCCAAAAGTCATTATCTCAGTAAATTAGAATACTTTAAAACACCAGCTTGAAAAATGATTTTAAATTCCAATATGATGGCCTACTGAAATGTATGTTCAGTAAATACACTCAATACTTGGTCGGGGGTCCTTTTGCATCAATTACTGCATCAATGCAGCATGGCATGGAGGCGATCAGCCTGTGCCACTGCTAAGGTCTTATGGAAGCTCAGGTTGCTTTGATAGTAGCCTTCAGATCATCTGCATTGTGGGGTCTGGTGTCTCTCATCTTCCTCTTGACAATACCCAATAGATTGTCTATGGGGTTAAGGTCAGGCGAGTTTGCTGGCCAATCAAGCACAGTGATACTGTTGTTTTTAAACCAGATATTGGTACATTTGGCAGTGTGGACAGGTGCCAAGTCATGCTGGAGAAAGAAATTTCCATCTCCAAAAAGCTTGTTGGCAGAGGGAAGTGCTCCAAAATTTCCTGGTAGACGGCTGCGCTTACTTTGGTCTTGATAAAACGCAGTGGACCTATACCAGCAGATGACATGGCTCCTCAAGCCATCACTGATAATTAAAACTTCACAAAAGACCTTGAGCACCTTGGATTCTTCACTGTTCCTCCAGATTCTGGGACTTTGATTTACTAGTTAAATACAAAATGTACTTTCATTTGAAAACAACAGCTTGGACCACTGAGTAACAGTCCAGTTCTTTTTCTTCTTGGCCCATGTAAGACGCTTCTGGCGTTGTCTACTCGTAATAAGTGACTTGACACAAGGAATGTGACACTTGTAGCCCATGTCCTGGATATGTCTGTGTTGTTGTTCTTGAAGCAATGACTCCTGCAGTAGTCCACTCCTTGGGTATCTCTCCCAAATTTTTGAATGGCCTTTTCTTAACAATTCTTTCAAGGTTGCGGTTATCCCGAGGACATTAGTGAGTGGTTATATGAGAAGGCTTTTGGAGGGTTTATCTGTGACTATTGCTTGGTCTAGTAAGTGTAAAAATTCTCCTTCCTCCTCCTACTTTGGTTTTACCCATCCTCCACTCCCGATGCATACTTCTGTTATATTTTAAGTGTATATTTGTATGTCTGGTATTTTCCACTACTCCTATTCATGTTACCTTGTTTCTCAGGTTGGTTTACTATGGTGCACAACTACTCCCCTCTTCTCTGGGTAGAGGAAAGGTACAGATGGAGGGCATATTCAGTAGATAAGCCAAGGTATGTGGCCCCAGCATCTTCACCTTCAGAAGTAACCTGGGGAACAGGGCGAGCTAGGGCGCCCCCAGTGTTAGAGACAGGGACGGAGCCCCTGGTCCCAGGTCACCTGACAACAGAGTCGTGACTCTTTTTTTAGGAAAACTGGTCAGATCTAGTTACCGTATTTTCCGGCGTATAAGACAACTTTTTAACCCCTGAAAATCTTCTCAAAAGTCAAGGGTCATCTAATACGCCGGGTACGGTGTGTGCAGGGAGCGGTCCTGGATGGTTCCCAGGGTCTGGAGGAGAGGAGACTCTCCTTCAGGTCCTGGGATCCATATTCTTGTAAAAAAAAGAATAAAAATAAAAAACATGGATATACTTACCTTCCGACGGCCCCCGGCTCTGAGCAGTGCACGCGTCGGCTTCCGTTCCCAAGGATGCATTGCACGAAGGACCGGAGATGACGTCGTGGTCACACGATGTGACGTCATCGCATGTCCTTCGCACAATGCATCCTTGGGAAGGGAAGCCGCAGCGTGCACCGCTCAGAGCCGGGAGAACTCCAGGGGCCGTCGGAAGGTAAGTATATCCCTAATTTTTATTTTTATTCTTTTTTTTACATGAATATGGATCCCAGCGCCTGAAGGAGAGTCTCCTCTCCTCCAGACCCTGGGAACCATCCGGACCGCACACGCCATATAAGACGACACACGGCGTATAAGATGACCCCCGTCTTATAAGGCCAGTATATCCCTAACTCTGTATTTTATATTGAAAAGTTGGGGGTCGTCTGTTATGACCTGGTGGTTAGGAGCACCCGGAATGACCTGATAGTTAAACCACATACAGGACGAGCTCTGGGATGTGGGAACTCTGCTGACCGCAAGCCCTAATCCTATCACACACACTAGAAATAGCCGTGGAGCGCTCCTGACCAGACCTAGGCGCCTCGTCACAGCCTAAGAGCTATCTAGCCCTAGAGATGGAAAATAAAGCCTACCTTGCCTCAGAGAAATTCCCCAAACGCAAAGGAAGCCCCCCACATATATTGACTGTGAGTAAAGATGAAAGTCACAAACGCAGAAATGAAACAGGTTTCAGCAAAGGGAGGCCAGACTTACTAAATAGACAGAGGATAGGAAAGGTAACTTTGCGATCAGCACAAAAACCTACAAAAGACCACGCAGAGTGTGCAAAAAAGACCTCCGCACCGACTCACGGTGCGGAGGGGCCACTCTGCATCCCAGAGCTTCCAGCTAGCAAGACAAAATTATGATAACCAGCTGGACAAGAAAACAGTGAACAAATAATGACTATCAGGAACTTAGCTTCTGCAGGAGAAGGCAGGTCACCAGAGAGATCCAGGAGCGAACTGAACAAATGCAAAAACAGTGACAGCTGGCATGGAGTAACGATCTGAGAGGAGTTAAATAGAACAGCCAACCAAAGGATAAACCACGTCACCTGTGTAAGGAACCTCAGAAGCCGCAGCTTCACTCATAGCCACCAGAGGGAGCCCATAGACAGAACTCGCCGAAGTACCATTCACGACCACAGGAGGGAGTTCGACAACAGAATTCACAACAGTCGTCTTATATGCCGAGTCGTCTTATACACCGGAAAATACGGTAGTTTCAGAGCAGCACTTGTAGGCTATAAAGCATAGGTATTGTGTTTTGGTTAAAATGCATAAGGGACCTGAAGTGAAAGATGCTATCACCATGAAAGTCACCAAGTGTGGGTAGTGTCACCATATGTGTGCCATCACACCCTTCACGCACCACCAGCATCTGTCCGAGATACCTGGGTACCATGTATGTATGGTAAGAGGAACTTGGTAGCACCTACTTAAAGGGAATCTGTCACCCCCAAAATCAACGGTGAGCTAAGCCCATCGGCATAAGGGGCTTATCTACAGCATTCTGTAATGCTGTAGATAAGTCCCTGATGTATCCTAAAAGATGAGAAAAAAAGGTGATATTATACTCACCTGGGCGGGCCGTCCGATCCAATGGGCGTCGCGGTCCGGGTCCGGGGCCACCCATCTTCTTACGATGATGTCCTCTTCTGGTCTTCACGCCGCGGCTCCGGCGCAGGCGTACTTTGTCTGCCCTGTTGAGGGCAGAGCAAAGTACTGCAGTGCACAGGCGCCGGGAAAGGTCAGAGAGGCCCAATGCCTGCGCACTGCAGTACTTTGCTCTGCCCTACAAAGTACGCTGGAGCCGCAGCGTGAAGACCAGAAGAGGACGTCATCTGATGAAGATAGGAGGAGCCGGACAGGACCAGCAGCGGGACCACCCCTGGGTGAGTATAATATAACCTCTTTTTCTTATCTTTTAGGATACATGGGGGGGGCTTATCTACAGCATTACAGACTGCTGTAGATAAGCCCCTGGTGCCGGTGGGCTTACCTCACCCTCGATTTTGTGGGTGACAGGTTCCCTTTAAGATTTTGCAATTAGTTTCCTGAGCTTTTGTTGTGATCATTGCTTTGTAGGTTAGGTGTAAACATCTGGTCCACTGCTCTACTATGAAGTTATATTGTAGCTCTGTCTCCCATGCTCCAAGGAGCAAACTGAGCTGATTTAGCCCTTTGTAATCTTAACTATTTAACAGCCTGAGATAAGACAACCCTTTAAGGCCTATTATTGCACTTCTGGTATTCCATTGATCTAGTCATTGTCAGAAAGGATGTAAAACAAATTGTGCCTTTACATCATGTTAACCCTAACATACAATTCCCACACATTTTATAAAGAAAATAAATCAATAGGCTCAACATATGGAATATTGGGGAGGGTGTAGTTATAGAATACAGAATAGTAAACAGAATAGAGAGAAATGTTGAGGTTCTCAGGACTCAATCTACTGGATATAACAAAAACTCTCTCAGCCAGCTCTTCCCTCTCCTAGTGTATCCTCACCCACCCCCTGCAGACTGTGAGCCCTCGCGGGCAGGGTCCTCCCTCCTTATGTACTCGTGTGCCTTGTTATCTGCTCATGTTTAATGTAACATAGTAACATAGTAACATAGTTAGTAAGGCCGAAAAAAGACATTTGTCCATCCAGTTCAGCCTATATTCCATCATAATAAATCCCCAGATCTACGTCCTTCTACAGAACCTAATTGTATGATACAATATTGTTCTGCTCCAGGAAGACATCCAGGCCTCTCTTGAACCCCTCGACTGAGTTCGCCATCACCACCTCCTCAGGCAAGCAATTCCAGATTCTCACTGCCCTAACAGTAAAGAATCCTCTTCTATGTTGGTGGAAAAACCTTCTCTCCTCCAGACGCAAAGAATGCCCCCTTGTGCCCGTCACCTTCCTTGGTATAAACAGATCCTCAGCGAGATATTTGTATTGTCCCCTTATATACTTATACATGGTTATTAGATCGCCTCTCAGTCGTCTTTTTTCTAGACTAAATAATCCTAATTTCGCTAATCTATCTGGGTATTGTAGTTCTCCCATCCCCTTTATTAATTTTATTGCCCTCCTTTGTACTCTCTCTAGTTCCATTATATCCTTCCTGAGCACCGGTGCCCAAAACTGGACACAGTACTCCATGTGCGGTCTAACTAGGGATTTGTACAGAGGCAGTATAATACTCTTATCATGTGTATCCAGAACTCTTTTAATGCACCCCATGATCCTGTTTGCCTTGGCAGCTGCTGCCTGGCACTGGCTGCTCCAGGTAAGTTTATCATTAACTAGGATCCCCAAGTCCTTCTCCCTGTCAGATTTACCCAGTGGTTTCCCATTCAGTGTGTAATGGTGACATTGATTCCTTCTTCCCATGTGTATAACCTTACATTTATCATTGTTAAACCTCATCTGCCACCTTTCAGCCCAAGTTTCCAACTTATCCAGATCCATCTGTAGCAGAATACTATCTTCTCTTGTATTAACTGCTTTACATAGTTTTGTATCATCTGCAAATATTGATATTTTACTGTGTAAACCTTCTACTAGATCATTAATGAATATGTTGAAGAGAACAGGTCCCAATACCGACCCCTGCGGTACCCCACTGGTCACAGCGACCCAGTTAGAGACTATATCATTTATAACCACCCTCTGCTTTCTATCACTAAGCCAGTTACTAACCCATTTACACACAATTTCCCCCAGACCAAGCATTCTCATTTTGTGTACCAACCTCTTGTGCGGCACGGTATCAAACGCTTTGGAAAAATCGAGATATACCACGTCCAATGACTCACCGTGGTCCAGCCTATAGCTTACCTCTTCATAAAAACTGATTAGATTGGTTTGACAGGAGCGATTTCTCATAAACCCATGCTGATATGGAGTTAAACAGTTATTCTCATTGAGATAATCCAGAATAACATCCCTCAGAAACCCTTCAAATATTTTACCAACAATAGAGGTTAGACTTACTGGCCTATAATTTCCAGGTTCACTTTTAGAGCCCTTTTTGAATATTGGCACCACATTTGCTATGCGCCAATCCTGCGGAACAGACCCTGTCGCTATAGAGTCCCTAAAAATAAGAAATAATGGTTTATCTATTACATTACTTAGTTCTCTTAGTACTTGTGGGTGTATGCCATCCGGACCCGGAGATTTATCTATTTTAATCTTATTTAGCCGGTTTCGCACCTCTTCTTGGGTTAGATTGGTGACCCTTAATATAGGGTTTTCATTGTTTCTTGGGATTTCACCTAGCATTTCATTTTCCACCGTGAATACCGTGGAGAAGAAGGTGTTTAATATGTTAGCTTTTTCCTCGTCATCTACAACCATTCTTTCCTCACTATTTTTTAAGGGGCCTACATTTTCAGTTTTTATTATTTTACTATTGATATAGTTGAAGAACAGTTTGGGATTAGTTTTACTCTCCTTAGCAATGTGCTTCTCTGTTTCCTTTTTGGCAGCTTTAATTAGTTTTTTAGATAAAGTATTTTTCTCCCTATAGTTTTTTAGAGCTTTAATGGTGCCATCCTGCTTTAGTAGTGCAAATGCTTTCTTTTTACTGTTAATTGCCTGTCTTACTTCTTTGTTTAGCCACATTGGGTTTTTCCTATTTCTAGTCCTTTTATTCCCACAAGGTATAAACTGCTTACACTGCCTATTTAGGATGTTCTTAAACATTTCCCATTTAATATCTGTATTCTTATTTCTGAGGATATTGTCCCAGTCTACCAGATTAAGGGCATCTCTAAGCTGGTCAAACTTTGCCTTCCTAAAGTTCAGTGTTTTTGTGACTCCCTGACAAGTCCCCCTAGTGAAAGACAGGTGAAACTGCACAATATTGTGGTCGCTATTTCCTAGATGCCCGACCACCTGCAGATTTGTTATTCTGTCAGGTCTATTAGATAGTATTAGGTCTAAAAGTGCTGCTCCTCTGGTTGGATTCTGCACCAATTGTGAAAGATAATTTTTCTTGGTTATTAGCAGAAACCTGTTGCCTTTATGGGTTTCACAGGTTTCTGTTTCCCAGTTAATATCCGGGTAGTTAAAGTCCCCCATAACCAGGACCTCATTATGGGTTGCAGCTTCATCTATCTGCTTTAGAAGTAGACTTTCCATGGTTTCTGTTATATTTGGGGGTTTGTAACAGACCCCAATGAGAATTTTGTTACCATTTTTCCCTCCATGAATTTCGACCCATATGGACTCGACATCCTCATTTCCTTCGCTAATATCCTCCCTTAAAGTGGACTTTAGACAAGACTTTACATAGAGACAAACCCCTCCTCCTCTCCGATTTTTACGATCCTTTCTAAACAGACTGTAACCCTGTAAGTTAACTGCCCAGTCATAGCTTTCATCTAACCATGTCTCTGTTATTCCCACTATGTCAAAGTTACCTGTAGATATTTCTGCTTCTAGTTCTTCCATCTTGTTTGTCAGGCTTCTGGCGTTTGCGAGCATGCAGTTTAGAGGATTTTGTTTTGTTCCAATCTCCTCGCTGTGGATTGTTTTAGAAATGTTCTTACCTCCCTTCTGAGTATGTTTTCCTGGATCTTCTTTGTTCAAGTCTAATGTATTTCTTCCCGTCCCCTCTTCTTCTAGTTTAACGCCCTCCTGATGAGTGTAGCGAGTCTTCTGGCGAATGTGTGTTTCCCAGGTTTGTTGAGGTGTAGTCCGTCTCTGGCGAGGAGTCCATCGTACAAGTAATTCACACCGTGGTCCAGGAATCCGAATCCTTGTTGTCTGCATTGTTGTCTGCATGTATTTGTCTATATTTGCCCCGTATTCACATGTAAAGCGCCATGGAATAAATGGCGCTATAAAAATGTATAATAATAATAATAATAATAACTCTCACCTGCCTCGATGCCGTTCTGCAATATAAATTTTCACAAATATATAAAGATGAAAGATTTATTTATCTGTTACATTGCCTCAGTGACTTGTAGCCTAGCCCAAGAGCAATATAATTTGAGGTTTTCAGAAATAAGAAGAAGGTCACAAGCGAATGGAGAAGAAACAGACAATTTCAAAGCTGGCTTGTGTTGCTGAAAGCTTTACCCTGTGTTTGCTGGGCTGATCTGTCACACTCTATAGGATTACACTTGACCGATCTTTCTATAACTTCAGAGCAGTAAGTCACTACTATCACATGAATGCGCTATTATTCTACTAGCAATAAAGTAGATCACTGATAAATGAATGGTGTTTGATCCCTATCACTAGAGAGTTCGACTAAACTTGTGCCGTTATTCCCAATATTTTACGTACAATATAGAAAGATTATTTACCATGCAACAACAGTGTAGAAAAATTACAATATACCGCGCCTTTAAAAATTATTCATACTTTATGAACTTTTCCACATTTTTTCATGTTACACCCACAAACTTAAATGTATTTTACTGGGATTTTAAGTGCTATACCAACACAAAGTAGCAAGTATTTTTGATGTTTAAATGAAATGATACATGATTTTCTAATTATTTTAAAAATGTAAATCTGAAAATTGTGGCGTGCATTAGTATTCAGAACCCCTAAGTCAATACTTTGTAGAACCACCTTATGTTGCAATTACTGCATGTCTTTTGGGGTATGTCTCGATCGATCACCTTTGCACATATAAAGGCACATTCTTCTTTGCAAACTAGTTCTATCTCAGTGAGATTGGAAGATGAGCATCCGTGAAAAGCAATTTTCAAATCTTGCCACAGATTCTCAAAGGGATTTAGGTCTGGACTTTGGGCCATTCAAACAGGAATATGCTTTGATGTAAACCATTCCATTATAACTGTGGCAGTATGCTTAAGGTCGTTGTCCTGCTGGAAGGTGATCCTATGTCCTAGTCTCAAGTCTTTTTCAGCCTCTAACAGATTTTTCTCTAGGATTACCTTGTATTTAGCTTCATCCATCTTCTCATCAACTCAGACCAACTTCCTTGTCCTTACAGAAGAAGAGCAACCTCACACCATGATTCTGCCACCACCATGTTTTACATTGGGGATGGTATTTTCAGAGTAATGTTCAGTGTTATTTTTCTGCCACACATAGCTTTTTGTATTTAGCTCAAAAAGTTCTACTTTGGTCTAATCTGACCAGAGTACCTTCTTCGATATGCAAGCTGTGTCCCCTACATGACTTTTGCAAACTTCTGTCGCTTCTTGTGGCTTTCTGCTTGCCACTCTTCCATAAATGTCATATTTGTAGAATATACAACTAATAGCTGTCCTAAGGACAGATTCTCTCACCTGAACGGTGAATCTGTGAAGCTCCTCCAGAGTGACCATGGGCCGCTTTGGCTGCTTCTTTAACCCCTTCATGACCCAGCCTATTTTGACCTTAATGACCTGGCCGTTTTTTGCAATTCTGACCAGTGTCCCTTTATGAGGTAATAACTCAGGAACGCTTCAACGGATCCTAGCGGTTCTGAGATTGTTTTTTCGTGACATATTGGGCTTCATGTTAGTGGTAAATTTAGGTCAATAAATTCTGCGTTTATTTGTGATAAAAACGGAAATTTGGCGAAAATTTTGAAAATTTCGCAATTTTCACATTTTGAATTTTTATTCTGTTAAACCAGAGAGTTATGTGACACAAAATAGTTAATAAATAACATTTCCCACATGTCTACTTTACACCAGCACAATTTTGGAAACAACATTTTTTTTTGCTAGGAAGTTATAAGAGTTAAAATTTGACCAGCGATTTCTCATTTTTACAACGAAATTTACAAAACCATTTTTTTTAGGGACCACCTCACATTTGAAGTCAGTTTGAGGGGTCTATATGGCTGAAAATACCCAAAAGTGACACCATTCTAAAAAATGCACCCCTCAAGGTGCTCAAAACCACATTCAAGAAGTTTTTTAACCCTTCAGGTGCTTCACAGCAGCAGAAGCAACATGGAAGGAAAAAATGAACATTTAACTTTTTAGTCACAAAAATTATCTTTTAGCAACATTTTTTTTATTTTCCCAATGGTACAAGGAGAAACTGAACCACGAAAGTTGTTGTCCAATTTGTCCTGAGTACGCTGATACCTCATATGTGGGGGTAAACCACTGTTTGGGCGCACGGCAGGGCTTGGAAGGGAAGGAGCGCCATTTGACTTTTTGAATGAAAAATTGGCTCCACTCTTTAGCGGACACCATGTCACGTTTGGAGAGCCCCCGTGTGCCTAAAAATTGGAGCTCCCCCACACGTGACCCCATTTTGGAAACTAGATGCCCCAAGGAACTTATCTAGATGCATAGTGAGAACTTTGAACCCCCGGGGGCTTCACAAATTGATCCGTAAAAATGAAAAAGTACTTTTTTTTCACAAAAAAATTCTTTTAGCCTCAATTTTTTTCATTTTCACATGGGCAACAGGATAAAATGGATCCTAAAATTTGTTGGGCAATTTCTCATGAGTACACCGATACCTCACATGTGGGGGTAAACCACTGTTTGGGCACATGGTAAGGTTCGGAAGGGAAGGAGCGCCATTTGACTTTTTGAATGAAAAATTATCTCCATCGTTAGCGGACACCATGTCGTGTTTGGAGAGCCCCCGTGTGCCTAAACATTGGAGCTCCCCCACAAATGACCCCATTTTGGAAACTAGACCCCCCAAGGAACTTATCTAGATGCATATTGAGCACCTTAAACCCTCAGGTGCTTCACAAATTGATCTGTAAAAATGAAAAAGTACTTTTTTTTTCACAAAAAAATTCTTTTCGCCTCAGTTTTTCATTTTCACATGGGCAATAGGATAAAATGAATCCTAAAATTTGTTGGGCAATTTCTCCCGAGTACGCCGATACCTCATATGTGGGGGTAAACCACTGTTTGGGCACACGGCAGGGCTCGGAAGGGAAGGCGCGCCATTTGACTTTTTGAATGGAAAATTAGCTCCAATTGTTAGCGGACACCATGTCGCGTTTAGAGAGCCCCTGTGTGCCTATGCATTGGAGCTCCCCCACAAGTGACCCCATTTTGGAAACTAGACCCCCCAAGGAACTTATCTAGATGCATATTGAGCACTTTAAACCCCCAGGTGCTTCACAGAAGTTTATAATGCAGAGCCATGAAAATAAAAAATAATTTTTCTTTCCTCAAAAATGATTTTTAGCCTGGAATTTCCTATTTTGCCAAGGGTAATAGGAGAAATTGGACCGCAAATGTTGTTGTCCAGTTTGTCCTGAGTACGCTGACACCCCATATGTGGGGGTAAACCACTGTTTGGGCGCACGGCAGGGCTCGGAAGGGAAGGCACGCCAATTGGCTTTTTAAATGGAAAATTAGCTCCAATCATTAGCGGACACCATGTCACGTTTGGAGAGCCCCTGTGTGCCTAAACATTGGAGATCCCCCACATATGCCCCCATTTTGGAAACTAGACCCCCAAAGGAACTAATCTAGATGTGTGGTGAGGACTTTGAACTTCCAAGTGCTTCACAGAAGTTTATAACGCAGAGCCATGAAAATAAAATAAAAATTTTATTTTCTCTAAAATGATTTTTTAGCCTGCAATTTATTATTTTCCCAAGGGTAACAGGAGAAATTTGACCCCAAAAGTTGTTGTACAGTTTCTCCTGAGTACGCTGATACCCCATATGTGGGGGTAAACCACAGTTTGGGCACATGTTGGGGCTCGGAAGTCAAGTAGTGACATTTTGAAATGCAGACTTTGATGGAATGCTCTGCGGGCGTTACGTTGCGTTTGCAGAGCCCCTGATGTGGCTAAACAGTAGAAACCCCCCACAAGTGACCCCATTTTAGAAACTAGACCCCGAAAGGAACTTATCTAGATGTGAGGTGAGCACTTTGAACCCCCAAGTGCTTCACAGAAGTTTATAACACAGAGCAGTGAAAATAATAAATACGTTTTCTTTTCTCAAAAATAATTTTTTAGCCCAGAATTTTTTATTTTCCCAAGGGTTACAGGAGAAATTGGACCCCAAAAGTTGTTGTCCAGTTTCTCCTGAGTACGCTGATACCCCATATGTGGGGGTAAACCACTGTTTGGGCACACGTCGGGGCTCAGAAGGGAAGTAGTGACTTTTGAAATGCAGACTTTGATGGAATGGTCTGCGGGCGTCACGTTGCGTTTGCAGAGCCCCTGGTGTGCCTAAACAGTAGAAACCCCCCACAAGTGACCCCATTTTGGAAACTAGACCCCCCAAGGAACTTATCTAGATATGTGGTGAGCACTTTGAACCCCCAAGTGCTTCACAGACGTTTACAACGCAGAGCCGTGAAAATAAAAAATCATTTTTCTTTCCTCAAAAATGATGTTTTAGCAAGCAATTTTTTATTTTCTCAAGGGTAACAGGAGAAATTGGACCCCAGCAATTGTTGCCCAGTTTGTCCTGAGTACGCTGATACCCCATATGTGGGGGTAAACCACTGTTTGGGCACATGTCGGGGCTCGGAAGTCAAGTAGTGACGTTTTGAAATGCAGACTTTGATGGAATGGTCTGCGGGCGTCACGTTGCGTTTGCAGAGCCCCTGGTGTGCCTAAACAGTAGAAACCCCCCACAAGTGACCCCATTTTGGAAACTAGACCCCCCAAGGAACTTATCTAGATATGTGGTGAGCACTTTGAACCCCCAAGTGCTTCACAGACGTTTACAACGCAGAGCCGTGAAAATAAAAAATCATTTTTCTTTCCTCAAAAATGATGTTTTAGCAAGCAATTTTTTATTTTCTCAAGGGTAACAGGAGAAATTGGACCCCAGTAATTGTTGCCCAGTTTGTCCTGAGTACGCTGATACCCCATATGTGGGGGTAAACCACTGTTTGGGCACATGTCGGGGCTCGGAAGTCAAGTAGTGACGTTTTGAAATGCAGACTTTGATGGAATGGTCTGCGGGCGTCACGTTGCGTTTGCAGAGCCCCTGGTGTGCCTAAACAGTAGAAACCCCCCACAAGTGACCCCATTTTGGAAACTAGACCCCCCAAGGAACTTATCTAGATATGTGGTGAGCACTTTGAACCCCCAAGTGCTTCACAGACGTTTACAACGCAGAGCCGTGAAAATAAAAAATCATTTTTCTTTCCTCAAAAATGATGTTTTAGCAAGCAATTTTTTATTTTCTCAAGGGTAACAGGAGAAATTGGACCCCAGTAATTGTTGCCCAGTTTGTCCTGAGTACACTGATACCCCATATGTGGGGGTAAACCACTGTTTGGGCACACGTCGGGGCTCGGAAGGGAAGGAGCACCATTTGACTTTTTGAATAAAAGATTGGCTGGAATCAATGGTGGCGCCATGTTGCGTTTGGAGACCCCCTGATGTGCCTAAACAGTGGAAACCCCTCAATTCTAACTCCAACACACCCCTAACCCTTATCCCAACTGTAGCCGTAACCCTAACCACAACCCTAACCGCAACACACCCCTAACCACAACCCTAACCCCAACACACCCCTAACCCTAACCACAACCCTAATTCCAACCCAACCCTAACCCTAAGGCTATGTACCCACGTTGCGGATTCGTGTGAGATTTTTCCGCACCATTTTTGAAAAATCCGCGGGTAAAAGGCACTGCGTTTTACCTGCGGATTTACTGCGGATTTCACCTGCGGATTCCTATTGAGGAATAGGTGTAAAACGCTGCGGAATCCGCACAAAGAATTGACATGCTGCGGAAAATACAACGCAGCGTTTCCGTGCGGTATTTTCCGCACCATGGGCACAGCGGATTTGGTTTTCCATAGGTTTACATGGTACTGTAAACCTGATGGAACACTGCTGCGGATCCGCAGCGGCCAATCCGCTGCGGATGCGCAGCCAAATCCGCACCGTGTGCACATAGCCTAATTCTAAAGGTATGTGCACACGCTTCGGAAAACGCTGCGGATCCGCAGCAGTTTCCCATGAGTTTACATTTCAATGTAAACCTATGGGAAACAAAAATCGCTGTACACATGCTGCGGAAAAACTGCACGGAAACGCAGCGGTTTACATTCCGCAGCATGTCACTTCTTTCTGCGGATTCCACAGCGGTTTTACAACTGCTCCAATAGAAAATCGCAGTTGTAAAACCGCAGTGAAATGCGCAGAAAAACCGCGGTAAATCTGCCATAAATCCGCAGCGGTTTAGCACTGCGGATTTATCAAATCCGCTGCGGAAAAATCCGCAGAGGACCAGAATACGTGTGCACATACCGAAACCCTAACCCTACCCCTAACCCTACCCCTACCCCTACCCCTAACCCTAACCCTACCCCTACCCCTAACCCTAACCCTACCCCTAACCCTACCCCTAACCCTAGTTCTAACTCCAACCTTAGTGAAAAAAAAAAAAAATTCTTTATTTTATTATTGTCCCTATCTATGGGGGACAAATGGGGGGGGGTCATTTACTGTTTTTTTATTTTGACCACTGTGATAGATTATATCACAGTGATCAAAATTCACATTGGAACGAATCTGCCGGCCGGCAGATTCGGCGGGCGCACTGCGCATGCGCCCGCCATTTTGGAACATGGCGGCGCTCGGGGAAGAAGACGGACGGACCCCGCCAGGATCGGTAAGTATAAGGGGGGGAGATCAGGGCACAGGGGGGGAGATCAGGGCACGGGGGGGCGTCGGAGCACGGGGGGGAGGGATCGGAGCATGGGGGAGAGTGATCGCTGTGCGGGCGGGTGGATCGGTGTGCAGGGGGGGTGGATCGGTGTGCAGGGGGGGTGGTTCGGAGCACGGGGGGGGATCGGAGTGCGGGGGGATTTGATTGGAGCACAGGGGGGTGTGATTGGAGCACGGGGGGAGCGGACAGGAGGACGGGGGAGCGGAGCACAGGACGGAGGGGAGCGGGCCACAGATCGGGGGGCTGGGGGGGCGATCGGTGGGGTGGGGTGGGGGCACATTAGTATTTCCAGCCATGGCCGATGATATTGCAGCTTCGGCCATGGCTGGATTGTAATATTTCACCATTTTTTTAGGTGAAATATTACAAATCGCTCTGATTGGCAGTTTCACTTTCAACAGCCAATCAGAGCGATCGTAGCCACGAGGGGGTGAAGCCACCCCCCCTGGGCTAAACTACCACTCCCCCTGTCCCTGCAGATCGGGTGAAATGGGAGTTAACCCTTTCACCCGATCTGCAGGGACGCGATCTTTCTGTGACACAGCATATGCGTCACAGGTCGGATTGGCACCGACTTTCATGACGCATACGCTGTGTCACAGGTCGGGAAGGGGTTAATTAGTGATCTTTTTGCTTGGCATGTCAGTGCTGTGTGAGATGTTCAAAGGTTGGATATTTTGGGGAGGCAATTAGTCACTCAATAGTGTATTTAGGAGTATCAGATTACAGGGGGCTGTATAGAAATGCACGTCACAATTTTCAAATATATTTTTAAAATAATTGGAAAACCATGTATTATTTCCTTTACACTTCACAAATACTTGCTACTTTGTATTTGTATATCACATTAAATCCCAATAAAATACATTTAAGCTTGTGGGTGTAACATAAAGTGGAAAAGTTCACAGGGTTGTAATGCTTTTTCAAGGCACTGTCAACAGCAAAAAAAAGTTAATGAAAATAATTGTTAAAATATTCCTCCTTGATATAGCTGAAGATGTATGGTTTCTGATTACTACTTTGATCTACAATATATAAAGAATAAGGGCCCAATTCATTATTGCATTTCATCTGGTTTTTATAGCGTTTTTAGAATATATGCCTTTTTTTCTCACCACCTTCATTCTTCCTTGCGCCTGTTTTAAAGTTTTTTTTATACGTGTTCACTTGTTTTCTTTTTTTAGTTTGTAATTGTAGACGGGGTTTAGGTTTTACAGAGTGTTTCTCCTGATTCATCATTTGAGACTTTTCGTAAAGTTAAAGTAAATGTAGTCCAGTCCTCTCCTGGAGTGACTATGTATGCCTAGAATTTGAGCACAATATGTTCTTCATTTTGCAAAACATTCGACTTTCTGCACTAAAAACATTGCAAAAAAAAAAAAAGGTTCAACACTAAAATAAAGCCAATTTGTTTACTTTGCACAAAATTTATGAGCCACGTGTATTATTTTGAAGAGTTTGGAGAAAAAACATCAACGGACACAAATTGCAATGAGAGCTTTTATCTTATGTAGTGTACAGCTTGTTCCAAGGCATTAACTCCCATCATCTCAGTCAGCTCTCTCCAGTCTTTTTATATTGTTGCAGCAGTTACCTGCTCGCCTCCCTCCCTCTCAGCTCCTGTCAGGGCTTTTTTTTTATCAGTCCTGTTGAATCAAAATTCCCCAAAGCCAGCAATGACAGTTTTCACAGCAGTTCTCCTAATGATGACTCTCACTTTCCAGAGATGTGTGCTTGCTCAAATGCAGTTTTATTTCTATTGATAGTGATAACAGTGTTGACTCAGAACAAAAAGTGACAGACCCATCATATTTTGTAGCAGTAGCAGTAGCTTCTCACTAGATCTGTCACTCAAGGAGCAGCATTCCCCCAAGCAGCCAGGAAGTAAGGGGAGACTGCATGGCTTTGAGTGGCTGAAGAGACAACTTGAAAATATCTCTTTAATAAATTAGGCTCTTCTCTCACTAGAGGTCCCAAACATTCATGCATGCATGTACAAAATCACTCTTAATCAATTGTTCCCTAAATCTATTTAAATAATCTGTTTTCTTCAAATACACAGAAAATACATAAAGTTAAAAAAATCATAAAGTGCATGGTTGATCAAAACATACTGCAAAATCTTTGCTACAATGATCTATCAATAATTGAGAATTGGGAATTGAGTGCTGGGCTGTATAAACAGGCTAATAAACGAACGCCAATCAGTAACAATTTGTCGGCCATCAATCATTTAAAGGGAACCTGTCACCTGAATTGAAGTTCATTCTCTGTCCTCCGTAGTATACGCCTGCGCAAGGCAATCTTGCCTTGCGCATGCGCAGTATGCTTTGCCCAACTGCTGGCTTTGCTGAAAAGCATTAGTGCGCATGCTCCGGCGCACTTTGTCCCGGAACTATTTTGCTGTACTACGGAGGACAGAGAATGAACTTCAATCCAATATTGCGGCCAGCATGCAGCCAGGGGGTAAGGAAAGGGTGAATCAAACACCCGAAAACTCTGCCCATATGACCAAAAACCGATCCCGCCAAATTCAGGTGACAGGTTCCCTTTAACGCTGCACATCACACAGTATGAATAGACCTATAGAAGTGGCTTTCCTGGGTATTGCAGGATTGTCCCATTCACATGCTAAATAAATGTGGGCAGTAATAAAGAAAATAATCAATATACGGTAACTAATATAATCTATTAGTTGCCAATATTGCTTAACTTAATAATTATGTTCTTATTTGTATTTATTATGCTGCATTGCACATTCCTCTGTTCACCTGTGCGGAATGTTTTGGAAAGCAATGATAGAGCTCAGACATCTAGTCTGTAACTGAAGGACAAGACTGATATTGCTATCAGTATGAGAACAGTATGTTGATCTTTTGAGCCAAAAATAATCCTTGAAATCCTGAAAATACAAAACTGACTCTTCGCAATATTATATTGGTTTGGCATGTGCAAAGCTTCTTTGTTGCCTGAATTTTTACCTTAAGGCTATAGTCACACGTTGCTGCATTTCTTTCTTCTTTGCTGCTTTTTTCAGGCAAATTAAAAGCCACTTTATACAGCACCAGCAAAAGCTACGAGAATTCAGAAATCTTATGAACATGCTTGTTTTTTTTTTCCTTGACTGAATTTGAGAACTGCAGAAATCTGCAGAATGTGGGGGGAAAATAGGGGGTGCATCTTATTTTCCATAGTAACTTACCAGGGGGTTGCAGGGCAATGGTGGAGTGGGATCACAGGAGGCAGGGTTCCTTCCTCAGGAATCCAGTGTCGGCAGTGAAGCAGAGCGGAGTGCATTGCTTTCTCGGTGGCCATTTTCCTGAAGCCGCAGGAGGCGGCACATGCATAGACTGGGATCTCAGCCCGTCCGAGATCTCAATCCACACAAGCACCGCCTCCAGCAGCCATTTCCATGAAGCCCACCTCTTTAGGAAGATGACCCTCAGAGGCATTGCTTGCACAGACTGACATTTCGGCCAGGCCAAGATCCCAGTCTGCACATGTGCCACCTCCAGTGGCCCACGGCTTCAGGAAAATGGCAGCCGGGAAAGTAATGCACTCTGCTCTGCTTCATCACTGACAACGAGCCCACAGCATCACACCTCTAGGGCTCCCACTTCTCGCACCCAGTGCCCGCGGCATTGCCTCTTGTGACCAGGCTCTACCACCACCGCCCCTCCCAGGTAACCTGCCTTAAATTCGGACTAAAAGGTGGACCCCCATATTATAAAAAAATATTTTTTTTCCTATTTTCCTCCCCAAAATTTGGAGTGCATCTTATGGTCTAGTGCGTCTTATAGTCTGAAAAATACGGGTAATCCATACCAACAGAAAGCAGCAAAAAATGCTGCAACCACACTGCGAAAACGCTGAAAGACCCATGTTTTGAAAGCAGTGTTTTTACTGCCAAGAGAGCAGGTTTTGGAAAAAAACATTGCAAAATCGTAAGATGTGAATAGCCTAATTCTGCACTCTTTGTGGAGCAATCCAGACCTTTATTCATATGTTCTCTGTTTACATTTTGTGTTATCTCTCATTTTTATATATCCTCTTTTAATGGTCTTTAATTCTTAATTATAATTACGGTTAATACATTTCCTTTTTAATCAAATCACCCGTGTTACAGAATTGTAATATACGGCACACTGTTACTTCAAGCCAAAAATGAAATACATTTTATTTTCTTTGAAATATTTGTTTTTTCATTCCATGTTCAAATCAATTTCGCACAACAGAGGACCATTGAGGTACATGATGTGGGTATCATAATTCCAACGTTTCGGCTATTACATAAGCCTTTATCAAGAGATACCTAAATATAAGATAACATAAATTTATATTTAATCCATCAAATAATTGTATCTAATAATAAACTATATACATGCATCATTATGTAAAAAACATAAGTTGATCAATTCATATAGATTGGTTAATTAATTCATGAATAGATAGATGAATGACTCCATCATACGTGCATACATAGTGGGCACAGATCATTGTTGTCAAAGACAAGTCCATATAATGAATGTAATGAATATAACCGAGTATTAGTAAAAGAACCATATGAAAAAAGAAAAAATAGTAATAACCATTAATTGAGCTGCTGATTATTATTATTCGCATAGCGGGTTCAACCAGGCTGTATAAGAGGACGCATGATTTCAGCATCCTAGTACCGCACTCCGGACCTTTCTAAGCACCCGAACTCACCGACTTGGGTAAGATCACGCTATTTAGTACTGGGAATCTTGTCCTCTTTCCACTTTACCAGATAACCTCAGCACGGCAAATTTACTTGATTATGCTTGTCTTTTGGTTTTTCGGCAGAGACATTCTGGCGTCTTAGTTTCTTTTCTACCTTCCTCATTGGATACATATTAATTGGGACATATATTGTTATGTCAGCGGCTCAATTAATGGTTATTACTAATTTTTCTTTTTTCATATGGTTCTTTTACTAATACTCGGTTATATTCATTACATTCATTATATGGACTTGTCTTTGACAACAATGATCTGTGCCCACTATGTATGCACGTATGATGGAGTCAATCATCTATCTATTCATGAATTAATTAACCAATCTATATGAATTGATCAACTTATGTTTTTTACATAATGATGCATGTATATACTTTATTTATTGGATTAGTTTATTATTAGATACAATTCTTTGATGGATTAAATATAAATTTATGTTATCTTATATTTAGGTATCTCTTGATAAAGGCTTATGTAATAGCCGAAACGTTGGAATTATGATACCCACATCATGTACCTCAATGGTCCTCTGTTGTGCGAAATTGATTTGAATATGGAATGAAAAAACAAAAATTTCAAATAAAATTTATTTCATTTTTGGCTTGAAGTAACAGTGTGCCGGATTTTTTTCTTGAGATTGTTCATATTTTTCCAGAGCACCTGCAATTACGGTATTACAGTGAGCTACTCCTTGATTTACTCCAGAATTGTAATATATCCGTAAAAATCAAATCCTAGATGGTGTCTCCATATGGCAGATGATTTTTTTTCATGCATCCGTATACCTAAATGACCGAGTCTCACCCGATTTATGAACTAGTGCGATTTTTTTCACACACAGATTCGGTCAGTGAAAAAAAATCATTCATCTGCACTGCCCCATTGAATAACATTGGTCCGAGTGCTGTCCGATTTTTTTTTTGTACCATATAGCACTTGGATCGAAAATATAGTCATGTACACGAGCTATTGTGATGATGCTACCACCAATTAATATGGCGGCTAAGATCTATGAATTATGTTGTCACTTTTGGATTGATAAAGTAAGTGTTGACATTAGACAGACTTCCAAAAAAAGATCAGGATTAGTACAAGAATTGCTCACCAAAAAACTAATACCATTAAAAATTAACCTTTATTAACCCCTTAATCCCATGTGGCGTACTATCCCGTCGAGGTGACCTGGAACTTAATTCCTAGTGACAGGATAGTATGTCATATGCGATCGGCCACGCTCATGGGGGGAGCGCGGCAGATCATGGCCGGGTGTCAGCTGACTATCGCAGCTGACATCCGGCACTATGTGCCAGGAGTGGTGACAGACCGCCCCTGGCACATTAACCCCCGGCACACTGCGATCAAACATGATCGCAGTGTTCCGGCATCATAGGGAAGCATGGCGGAGAGAGGGGGCTCCCTGTGTGCTTCCCTTCGCGTTGCTCCGAGGGTCTCTTACCTTCTTCTCCCTGCAGGCCCGGATCCAAAATGGCCGCGGGGCTGCTTCCGGGTCCTTCAGGGAGGTGGCTTACCAGCGCCTGCTCAAAGCAAGAGCTGGTAAGCCTGCAGCCCTGCATGTCAGATCGCTGATCTGACACAGTGCTGTGCAAAGTGTCAGATCAGCAATCTGACCTTATAACATGATGCCCCCTCCTGGGGCAATGTTGTAAAGTAAAAAAAAAAATATTCACATGTGTAAAAAAATGTTAAAAAAATTCCTAAATAAAGAAAAAATATATATATTGTTCCCATAAATACATTTCTTTATCTAAATAATAAAAAAAAATAAAAGTACACATATTTAGTATCATGTCCCGCTAGTTAACCCCTTCAGTGAACGCGGTAAAAAAAAAAAAAACTATGCAAAAAGCAACGCTTTATTATCATAACGCCGAACAAAAAGTGGAATAACACGCGATCAAAAAGACAGATATAAATCACCATGGTACGGCTGAAAACGTCATCTTGTCCCGCAAAACGAGCTGCCACATAGCATCATCAGCAAAAAAATAAAAAAGTTATAGTCCTCAGAATAAAGCGATGCAAAAATAATTGTTTTTTCTATAAAATAGTTTTTATCGTATAAAAGCGCCAAAACATAAAAAAAGATATAAATGAGGTATCGCTATAATCGTACTGACCCGAAGAATAAAACTGCTTTATCAATTTTACCAAACGTGGAATGGTATAAAAGCCACCCCAAAAAGAAATTCATAAATAGCTGGTTTTTAGTCATTCTGCCTCACAAAAATCGAATAAAAAGCGATCAAAAAATGTCACGTGCCCGAAAATGTTACCAATAAAAACGTCAACTCGTCCCGCAAAAAACAAGACTTCACATGACATTGCAATAAAAAGCGTATTTCAGTGTGTAATGGCTGCTAATCATAAAAATCCTCTAAAAAACCCGCTATAAAAGTAAATCAAACCCCCCTTCATCACCCCCTTAGTTAGGGAAAAATTAAAAAAATGTATTTATTTCCATTTTCCCATTAGGGCTAGGGTTAGGGCTAGGGTTAGGGCTAGGGTTAGGGTTAGGGCTAGGGTTAGGGCTAGGGTTGGGGCCACAGTTAGGATTGGGGCTAAAGTTAGGGTTAGGGTTTAGATTACATTTACAGTTGGGAATAGGGTTGGGATTAGGGTTAGGGAGGTGTCAGGGTTAGAGGTGTGGTTAGGGTTACCGTTGGAATTAGGGTTAGGGGTGTGTTTGGATTAGGGTTTCAGATATAATTGGGGGGTTTCCACTGTTTAGGCACATCAGGGGCTCTCCAAACACGACATGGCGTCCGATCTCAATTCTAGCCAATTCTGCGTTGAAAAAGTAAAACAGTGCTCCTTCCCTTCCGAGCTCTCCCGTGTGCCCAAACAGGGGTTTACCCCAACATATGGGGTATCAGCGTACTCAGGACAAATAGGACAACTTTTGGGGTCCAAAAGTAAATACCGTATATACTCGAGTATAAGCCGACCCGAGTATAAGCCGACCCCCCTAATTTTGCCACAAAAAACTGGGAAAACTTATTGACTCGAGTATAAGCCTAGGGTGGAAATGCAGCATTTACCAGTGAATTTCAAAAATAAAAATAGATCATTATTTCCCCATAGCTGTGCCATATAGTGCTCTGCACCGTTCATATTTCCCCATAGGTGTGAACCATATAGTGCTCTGCACCGTTCATTGTGCCCCCTAGCTGTGCCATATACGGTGCTCTGCACCGTTCATTGTGCCCCATAGATGTGCCATATACGGTGCTCTGCACCGTTCACTGTGCCCCATAGCTGTGCTGTGCCATATACGGTGCTCTGCACCGTTCACTGTGCCCCATAGCTGTGCTGTGCCATATATGGTGCTCTGCACCGTTCACTGTGCCCCATACATAGCTGTGCTGTGCCATATACGGTGCTCTGCACCGTTCACTGTGCCCCATAGCTGTGCTGTGCCATATACGGTGCTCTGCACCGTTCACTGTGCCCCATAGCTGTGCTGTGCCATATACGGTGCTCTGCACCGTTCACTGTGCCCCATAGCTGTGCCATATACGGTGCTCTGCACCGTTCACTGTGCCCCATAGCTGTGCTGTGCCATATACGGTGCTCTGCACCGTTCACTGTGCCCCATAGCTGTGCTGTGCCATATACGGTGCTCTGCACCGTTCACTGTGCCCCATAGCTGTGCTGTGCCATATACGGTGCTCTGCACCGTTCACTGTGCCCCATAGCTGTGCTGTGCCATATACGGTGCTCTGCACCGTTCACTGTGCCCCATAGCTGTGCTGTGCCATATACGGTGCTCTGCACCGTTCACTGTGCCCCATAGATGTTCCACATAAATTTGTGCCGCCACTGCCGCAATAAAGAAAAAAAAACACATACTCACCTCCCTTGATTGCAGCTCCCGGCGTCTCGTTCCGGCGCCTCCATCTTCCCGGCGTCTCTGCTCTGACTGATCAGGCAGAGGGCGCCGCGCACACTGTATGCGTCATCGCGCCCTCTGCCTGAACAGTCAGAGAGCAGACGCCGGGAAGATGGAGGCGCCGGCCGGGAAGATGGATCGGCGCCCGGCGGCTGGAACGAGGACAGGTGAATATAACATACTCACCTAGTCCTGGCGATCCTCGCGCTGTCCCTCTGCCTGGTCTTCGGTGCCGCAGCTTCTTTCTCTATCAGCGGTCACCGGCACCGCTGATTAGAGAAATGAATAAGCGGCTCCGCCCCTATGGGAGGTGGAGCCGCTTATTCATTTCTGTAATGAGCGGTCCCACGTGACCGCTGAAGAGAGGAAGAAACTGCAGCGCCGAAGCCCGTGGGACGGCAGGGACAGCGCGAGGATCGCTGGGACTAGGTAAGTATACCCCAGCGCCCTCAGCCCCTCACCTGCCGACCCCACCGCTACCGTGACTCGAGTATAAGCCGAGGGGGGCACTTTCAGCCCAAAAATTTGGGCTGAAAATCTCGGCTTATACTCGAGTATATACGGTAGCTGGTTTTTGGTCATTCTGCCTCACAAAAATCGAATAAAAAGCGATCAAAAAATGTCACGTGCCCGAAAATGTTACCAATAAAAACGTCAACTCATCCCGCAAAAAACAAGACCTCACATGACTCTGTGGACCAATATATAGAAAAATTATAGCTCTCAAAATGTGGTAATGCAAAAAATATTTTTTGCAATAAAAAGCGTCTTTCAGTCTGTGACGGCTGCCAATCATAAAAATCCGCTAAAAAAACACTATAAAAGTAAATCAAGCCCCCCTTCATCACCCCCTTAGTTAGGGAAAAATCATAAAATTAAAAAGAATGTACTTATTTCTATTTTCCCATTAGGGTTAGGGCTAGGGTTAGGGCTAGGGTTAGGATTAGGGCTAGGGTTAGGGCTAGGGTTAGGGCTAGGGTTAGTTGCAGGGTTAGGGGTAGGGTTAAGGCTAGGGTTAGGGCTAGGGTTAGGGCTAGGGCTAGGGTTAGGGCTAGGGTTAGGGCTAGGGTTGGGGCTAGGGTTATGGTTAGGGCTAGGGTTAGGGTTTCAGTTAGAATTTCCACTGTTTAGGCACATCAGGGGCTCTCCAAACGCGACATCGCATCCGATCTCAATTCCAGCCAATTCTACGTTGAAAAAGTAAAACAGTGCTCCTTCCCTTCCGAGCTCTCCCATGCGCCCAAACAGGGGTTTACCCCAACATATGGGGTATCAGCGTACTCAAGACAAATTGGACAACAATTTTTGGGGTCCAATTTCTCTTGTTACCCTTGGGAAAATAAAAATTTTGGTGACTAAAAAAACATTTTTGTGGGAAAAAAATGATTTTTTTATTTTCACGGCTTTGCATTATAAACTGTAGTGAAACACTTGGGGGTTCAATGTTCTCACAACACATCTAGATAAGTTCCTTGGGGGGTCTACTTTCCAAAATGGTGTCACTTGTGGGGGGTTTCAATGTTTAGGCACATCAGTGGCTCTCCAAACGCAACATGAACAATTTCACAGAAAACAACCCCTAATACTAAAAATATCTTTTTTAACAGTAATTAAAAACAACAAAGTGCATACAAATCCATCACCAAAAGAAAACACTTGAAAATAGAAAAAGAACCTAGGGAGGTGCCTGTCCCTAATAACCTAGCACTTCTCAGTACCCTACCTACCAGCGGAGGTTGGCACCCTAATCCTGCGCAGTGGCGCCCCCGCTCAATGTCGACTATCCCTTCTAGTCTATTAGACTCTATTAAGAAGGGAAATAGAAAAATGTAGTGAAATGTGGAGGGTGTGGATATCAAGATAAATACTGTCCATCAAACTCACCCTACCTACCAGCGGGGGTTGTAATGTATAATCACTGCACTCGTACTATGAGATTTGCTTGATGCAGGTGAAAACAGTTTATTGAAATAATTGTTGCAAACGGTAAAATGGTGAAGCGATAGGCATAAACGACGTTTCGGCCAACTCGTGGCCTTGATCACGTTATCGCTGGAATAAATGACAAAAAAGAAACAATAAATAACTATATACAAAGCAACTATGTACAAAACCATTTACATATATACAGAATTGGAAAACATGTCCCAGAGCCAAGGTGGAGATCAAACAATAGATGCCAATGCTCATATGCGTAGCGCAAATCATAACAGGACGAGAAATAGAGACACAGGAAAACATGTGTCGTGCGCTAAAGTTGGAGAACAAGATGATAAGACTGTAGCATACCCTAATAGGAGTTTTCCTTATATACTGTCGTATTACAGTGTTGCAGAGGGTGTCAGCCAAACATAAAGGAATTTAAATAATCCTAGAAAAAAACAAAGGCAATAATATCGATTATTGTCATCTAGACATGATATTGTCTCATGGTGGTGATCAAACAGAAACCGGCTAAAACGTACTTATTAATTGCTGTTTAGTACACGTGTAACGAACCGTTGGTCGTCGTATAGTGGAGTATGCATCTGGGTATGACTGTAGGAGCAAATAATACGTTATCGGTTGAATCCGTAGTGAGTATATAATACTTGAAAATAAACTATGGTATACTTGCCAGTATACTGTTCTTATTGCACCCAGTGGGACGGGCCGGTTGCCGTGATATGAGACATGCGTATAGGCTCAACTAGGGAGATATATAGACATATGTTGAAATGTATGCTCAGTCTATATTAGGTCAGAATAGAAAGAAACCATGCTGTACTTGCCAATTTGATAATAAACTTGTAGTGCACCGGATGTCCCCAATGTACGGAAAATATACGTGGATGTTGCTGTAGGAATATATATGTATAAGATAAGTAGGCTGTGAGGTAGGCCTATAGTGGACAAATATAAGGTTGGTGTATTACCTGCCAGTATGCAGGTTCACTCCTGGTCCAAATATAGGGGTCCCGGATACCCCACTGTGAGGGAGCTGTGATATACAGAGATATGGCTGCAATATAGTAGGGGGAGGAAGGGGGGGCTGTTAGGATAGAGTACTCAACATCCCATGTTACTTATCTTTAGTTTGAAGTGAAGTCTCACATCTGTGCTTAGCTGGTAGCGTGCGGGGAGCCGGCGTTGGTGGCCAAATGGTAGGAGCAGACGCAATCTGCGTCTTTGCTATGGAACGGCTGCCATGTCGAATCCTGCAGCGCTGTATAAGGCCCTGGTCGGTCAGGTGACCGGATGTGATCCGGAACGCCCACGCCTGCGCAGTCAATGCCGGGACAGGAGGGGAGGGAGGGGCGAAGGTTCCACGCATGCGCTGTGCCAAAAGTCCCTCTCTGTATCCATAATGTGGAGGGGAAGCCGGTGGCTGTGCGGTAGCAAGATGGCGCCCGCGCATGGGTAATACGAACTGTGGGTTAGAGTGGCAAGGCAGGGACTATAAGATGGCCTCCGCGCATGCGCAGTCCGTATTATCGGCTAGAACGGTGCAGGGACAGCAAGATGGCGCCCGCACCTGCGCAGTTTGCATTGTAGGCTGAAGCAACAGTGTCCGGATCCCTGGGGCTCAAGAGATGAGGGACATAAGTGACATGGGTGCATGTATAGAGAGTGGGGATGCATTGGCATAGTAAGAGGACCCATATAAATACAGATAACACAAGGTATACAAATTCATAACAACACTGTAAACTTAAGTACATGTATAAACGGTAGGAGTCCAAACTGAAAGAAAAGAAAAGAAAATAAGGAGAAAATAAAGAAAATGAGAAATGAAAGAAAATGGAAATCAAGTTCTCTAAACTGGAATCAGGGTATGGGGTTGATAACCAATATTGGAAAAATAAGTAAAGAAAACTAAAAAAATAAAAAGTAAAAAATAAAAAATAAAAAGATATAAAAATAATAATAATGAACAAAATGAAATGCAAAAATGAAAAAAATAATTGAAAAAATAGAAATAAAAATTGAAATAAAAATTGATTGTATGGGGTAAATAAGGCACTGGTTAAGGAACCAGAAGGGTATGAGTCTTACCGTCTAGAAAGTGCGCACGGTTGAGGCTATAAGTGCAGTGGGTCAGTTCGTCTAGAAAAAACAAGGTAGCTCATGTTAGCCAATCAATCTCACGATTTAAGCCCCTAGGGTGAAGGGTATCTAAGGTGTGAATCCAGTACGTCTCCCTTTGCTTTAAGAGTTTGATATGGTTACCACCCCTTCTCGGGCGTGGTACCTTCTCGATTATTTGAAACCTGAGTTGGGCAATATTGTGTCTCGCCTCCTTGAAATGTGCTGGTAGTGGTAGCCATAGTTTCTCACGCCTGATGATAGATTTGTGGCTGGATATGCGGTCCCTAATCGCTTGGGTGGTCTCACCCACCTATAGCAGCCCACATGGGCACTTGATAATGTAAACAACAAAGCTTGTTGTGCAAGTGTAATAGTCTCTAATGGGATATGATTTCCCAGTACGTGGGTGGACTATTTCGTTGCCCTTGATGATGTTTGAGCAACTCATGCAATTCAGGCAGGGGAAGGTGCCCGTTCTTTTTTGGTCCGTGAGGGTCCTAGTGAGAGATGATTTAAGTGACCCCAGATCGGCTCTTACCACTCTGTCTCGTACGTTTTTGGGTCGTCTGGTGCACATTAATGGGGGATCCTTAAAAATTGGAATGTTGGGATAGGCCTTATTGAGGAGGGGCCAATGTCCCCGAATAAGATTATGAATTTTGTGCATAGTGGGATGATGGTTATGTACAAAAGGGAGTCTTGGATTTTTTTGTGTGTTGACTGCACCAATGTTCAGGTCACCGATGGCTCGAGAAGATTCCATATTAAGGAGATCGGTAGGATGGTTGCGGGCTTCAAATTTTTGTGCCATCTCCTGTATTCTGGTCTCCCTAGTCAGGGGATCGGAAACGATTCTAGTTACCCTCTTAAATTGTGATCTAGGAAGACTGTTTTTGATTGATTTAGGGTGGCAGCTGTTATATAGTAAGAGACTGTTGCAATCAGTCGGTTTTGTGTAGATATCCGTAGTAAGATACCCATTGATATCTTTCAATACTCTAGTGTCTAGGAATGTGACTTCGTTGTTATGGTGTATCAGCGTGAAAGACAGCTCAGATCTGACCGCATTAATAGTAGTATGGAATTCAAGGAGACTAGTTAGGTCACCTTGCCATATACAAAAAATATCATCTATGTACCTGTACCAAGAACGTGCGTGTTGTTGGAAGATGGGGTCTGGGTACACATATTCTCTTTCGAAGCGGTCCATATATAAATTAGCATAGGCTGGGGCCACATTTGACCCCATGGCGGTACCACATGTCTGTACAAAGAAATCATCTCCGAACAAGTCTCGTACTATATAACAGCTGCCACCCTAAATCAATCAAAAACAGTCTTCCTAGATCACAATTTAAGAGGGTAACTAGAATCGTTTCCGATCCCCTGACTAGGGAGACCAGAATACAGGAGATGGCACAAAAATTTGAAGCCCGCAACTATCCTACCGATCTCCTTAATATGGAATCTTTTCGAGCCATCGGTGACCTGAACATTGGTGCAGTCAACACACAAAAAAATCCAAGACTCCCTTTTGTACATAACCATCATCCCACTATGCACAAAATTCATAATCTTATTCGGGGACATTGGCCCCTCCTCAATAAGGCCTATCCCAACATTCCAATTTTTAAGGATCCCCCATTAATGTGCACCAGACGACCCAAAAACGTACGAGACAGAGTGGTAAGAGCCGATCTGGGGTCACTTAAATCATCTCTCACTAGGACCTTCACGGACAAAAAAAGAACGGGCACCTTCCCCTGCCTGAATTGCATGAGTTGCTCAAACATCATCAAGGGCAACGAAATAGTCCACCCACGTACTGGGAAATCATATCCCATTAGAGACTATTACACTTGCACAACAAGCTTTGTTGTTTACATTATCAAGTGCCCATGTGGGCTGCTATATGTGGGTGAGACCACCCAAGCGATTAGGGACCGCATATCCAGCCACAAATCTACCATCAGGCGTGAGAAACTATGGCTACCACTACCAGCACATTTCAAGGAGGCGAGACACAATATTGCCCAACTCAGGTTTCAAATAATCGAGAAGGTACCACGCCCGAGAAGGGGTGGTAACCATATCAAACTCTTAAAGCAAAGGGAGACGTACTGGATTCACACCTTAGATACCCTTCACCCTAGGGGCTTAAATCGTGAGATTGATTGGCTAACATGAGCTACCTTGTTTTTTCTAGACGAACTGACCCACTGCACTTATAGCCTCAACCGTGCGCACTTTCTAGACGGTAAGACTCATACCCTTCTGGTTCCTTAACCAGTGCCTTATTTACCCCATACAATCAATTTTTATTTCAATTTTTATTTCTATTTTTTCAATTATTTTTTTCATTTTTGCATTTCATTTTGTTTATTATTATTATTTTTATATCTTTTTATTTTTTAGTTTTTACTTTTTATTTTTTTTGTTTTCTTTACTTATTTTTCCAATATTGGTTATCAACCCCATACCCTGATTCCAGTTTAGAGAACTTGATTTCCATTTTCTTTCATTTCTCATTTTCTTTATTTTCTCCTTATTTTCTTTTCTTTTCTTTCAGTTTGGACTCCTACCGTTTATACATGTACTTAAGTTTACAGTGTTGTTATGAATTTGTATACCTTGTGTTATCTGTATTTATATGGGTCCTCTTACTATGCCAATGCATCCCCACTCTCTATACATGCACCCATGTCACTTATGTCCCTCATCTCTTGAGCCCCAGGGATCCGGACACTGTTGCTTCAGCCTACAATGCAAACTGCGCAGGTGCGGGCGCCATCTTGCTGTCCCTGCACCGTTCTAGCCGATAATACGGACTGCGCATGCGCGGAGGCCATCTTATAGTCCCTGCCTTGCCACTCTAACCCACAGTTCGTATTACCCATGCGCGGGCGCCATCTTGCTACCGCACAGCCACCGGCTTCCCCTCCACATTATGGATACAGAGAGGGACTTTTGGCACAGCGCATGCGTGGAACCTTCGCCCCTCCCTCCCCTCCTGTCCCGGCATTGACTGCGCAGGCGTGGGCGTTCCGGATCACATCCGGTCACCTGACCGACCAGGGCCTTATACAGCGCTGCAGGATTCGACATGGCAGCCGTTCCATAGCAAAGACGCAGATTGCGTCTGCTCCTACCATTTGGCCACCAACGCCGGCTCCCCGCACGCTACCAGCTAAGCACAGATGTGAGACTTCACTTCAAACTAAAGATAAGTAACATGGGATGTTGAGTACTCTATCCTAACAACCCCCCCTTCCTCCCCCTACTATATTGCAGCCATATCTCTGTATATCACAGCTCCCTCACAGTGGGGTATCCGGGACCCCTATATTTGGACCAGGAGTGAACCTGCATACTGGCAGGTAATACACCAACCTTATATTTGTCCACTATAGGCCTACCTCACAGCCTACTTATCTTATACATATATATTCCTACAGCAACATCCACGTATATTTTCCGTACATTGGGGACATCCGGTGCACTACAAGTTTATTATCAAATTGGCAAGTACAGCATGGTTTCTTTCTATTCTGACCTAATATAGACTGAGCATACATTTCAACATATGTCTATATATCTCCCTAGTTGAGCCTATACGCATGTCTCATATCACGGCAACCGGCCCGTCCCACTGGGTGCAATAAGAACAGTATACTGGCAAGTATACCATAGTTTATTTTCAAGTATTATATACTCACTACGGATTCAACCGATAACATATTATTTGCTCCTACAGTCATACCCAGATGCATACTCCACTATACGACGACCAACGGTTCGTTACACGTGTACTAAACAGCAATTAATAAGTACGTTTTAGCCGGTTTCTGTTTGATCACCACCATGAGACAATATCATGTCTAGATGACAATAATCGATATTATTGCCTTTGTTTTTTTCTAGGATTATTTAAATTCCTTTATGTTTGGCTGACACCCTCTGCAACACTGTAATACGACAGTATATAAGGAAAACTCCTATTAGGGTATGCTACAGTCTTATCATCTTGTTCTCCAACTTTAGCGCACGACACATGTTTTCCTGTGTCTCTATTTCTCGTCCTGTTATGATTTGCGCTACGCATATGAGCATTGGCATCTATTGTTTGATCTCCACCTTGGCTCTGGGACATGTTTTCCAATTCTGTATATATGTAAATGGTTTTGTACATAGTTGCTTTGTATATAGTTATTTATTGTTTCTTTTTTGTCATTTATTCCAGCGATAACGTGATCAAGGCCACGAGTTGGCCGAAACGTCGTTTATGCCTATCGCTTCACCATTTTACCGTTTGCAACAATTATTTCAATAAACTGTTTTCACCTGCATCAAGCAAATCTCATAGTACGAGTGCAGTGATTATACATTACTACGTTTGTTGGGACTATTGGTTCCGTTCACTTGCACTGTCACGTCCTCAATAGTCGAGTGCTAACCTTTGAATTCGCTACCAGCGAGGGTTGGCACCCTAGACCTGCGCAATGGTGCCCCCACTCCTCGACGGCTATCCCAATATAACTGGCCCTGGCAGAAAAATTTCCGACCCTAGTGATGGTAGGGTACTGAAAGATGTGAGAACCAAGTGAACCAGGAGAAAGAAAAAAAACACACTTAGAGGGTATAACCCCCCAAAAAAGTAGATAATGTCAAGATAAAACCCAAAATGTTGGCTATATTAAATCTACAATAAATGGCCTTCCACTATAGAAGATATTCAGCCACAATACTTACTCTCAATACCACTATTCCAAAATTGGTTTGGATTGGAGAGAGAGGGAGCCAAAAAAAAAAAAAACACACCTCAAAACAGGGGTCTAAGAATGTAGCAATAAAAGATTATTTCACTGGTGTGCTAAATAACACAGTCCTAGGCTGCCATTGTTTGAACAAAAAGTGTGGTATAACCTGCTTAAACAAACCACAAATATTGCACTCAGAAATTTATCCACTAATGAAATGTGTCATATGTCTTGCCTTATAGATATCACATATTATATGACATAGCTTATAGCAGGCTACAACAGATTAGACGCACACAAATATTGCACATTGCCCATAATCATCATCAAATAAGTCATATATCCCAATATAACGCTTGATACACAAAAAAAAAAAAAAAGATACTCCCCGAGATGGTGTCCTGGTTCACACAATAACCAGTGGGGTCATGAAGCAAACATGCTTGTTTCTCTGGCTTCAAAATAATGAGACACGCACTCTGCAAATAGAGGCCAATCCCTCAATTTTGCAAAATTACAAAAACTCACATTTTAACATAGATAGGCATACAACAGTCTCATAGCTCGACGCGTTTCTCCTTCCAAAGAAGGTTCATCAGGAGTGTGTTTATCAATAATGTAAGAGACCGCTACTTAGCTTTAAGTTGTCCATAATGATACAGGACCGACACGCCAGGCAAGTACCTTCCAGATTAAGTGCCTGACGCAGACATGGCGTCCCATCTCAATTCCTGTCAATTTTGCATTGAAAAGTCAAACGGCGCTCCTTCCCCTCCAAGCTCTGCCATGCGCGCAAACAGTGGTTTACCCCCACATATGGGGTATCAGCGCACTCAGGACAAATTGTACAACAACTTTTTGGGTCAAATTTCTTCTCTTACCCTTGGGAAAATAAAAAATTGGGGGCGAAAAGATCATTTTTGTGAAAAAATATGATTTTTTATTTTTACAGCTCTGCATTATAAACTTCTGTGAAGCACTTGGTGGGTCAAAGTGCTCACCACACATCTAGATAAGTTCCTTACGGGGTCTACTTTCTAAAATGGTGTCACTTGTGGGGGGTTTCAATGTTTAGGCACATCAGTGGCTCTCCAAATCCAACATGGCGTCCCATCTCAATTCCAGTCAATTTTGCATTGAAAAGTCAAACGGCGCTCCTTTCCTTCCGAACTCTGCCATGCGCCCAAACAGTGGTTTACCCCCACATAAGGGGTATCAGCGTACTCAGGACAAATTGCACAGAAACTTTTGGGGTCCATTTTCTCCTTGGTAAAATAAATCAAATTGGAGCTGAAGTAAATTTTGTGTGAAAAAAAGTTAAATGTTCATTTTTATTTAAACATTCCAAAAATTCCTGTGAAACACCTGAAGGGTTAATAAACTTCTTGAATGTGGTTTTGAGCACCTTGAGGGGTGCAATTTTTAGAATGATGTCACACTTGGTTATTTTCTATCATATGTGGTCCCTAAAAAAAATGGTGTTGGAAAAATGAGAAATTGCTGGTCAACTTTTAACCCTCATAACTCCTTAACAAAAAAAAATTTTGGTTCCAAAATTGTGCTGATGTAAAGTAAACATGTGGAAATGTTAGTTATTAAGTTTTTTGTGTGACATATCTCTGTGATTTAAGGGCATAAAAATTAAAAGTTGGAAAATTGCAAAATTTTCAAAATTTTCGCCATGTTTCCATTTTTTTCACAAATAAACACAAGCCTTATTGAAGAAATTTTACCACTATCACAAAGTACATTATGTCACGAGAAAACAATGTCAGAATCATCAGGATCCGTTGAAGCGTTCCAGAGTTATAACCTCATAAAGGGACAGTGGTCAGAATTGTAAAAATTGGCCCGGTCATTAACGTGCAAACCACCCTTGGGGCTTAAGGGGTTAAACTTATTTTAAACAATCAACAAACACATATAACGCCTATAATCTATCTGATTTTGAACACTGAAATCTCCTTGTGTCTCCTGATGAACTTCTAGGTTCAGGTTGTTGATACTGCTAATATTATCATGGTGGATACTGGAATTAGGACTTAATGGTACATTTACATCTGCTGATATGCTCTTAAATGCTTAGAAATCAGGATAGCTATCCTCATTCATGAACACCTGCATGACTCTATTTATTCTCTGAAACACTATGCACCACTAATTGAACAGCTCTGGAGTTCTTGTCCCTTAATCCTTGCTATATGTTGTTTGTTTTTTGAGGGTCCAATCCTCTGAGATATCCTGAGATGGGGTATACCCCAATACAACCACCCCATCCTCCCACTCAAATAGTAAAGCCCCACACACACACACACACACACACACACACACTTTATGATGATGCATTTTTGGCACTGCTGTTGGAGGGAGAGGAATAAGGGTTATTGACGGTGAGCTGTCGGTGAGCTGGGGCACCATTTCCATTCAAGTTTAGGGTGTCAACCTCCGCAGCAAGGAAGGGATTCCTTTTATTAGGGACTTTGGAGGGCAAGGTATAGGTTACACCCCTCCCCCTACTCCTCTCATAAAATTAATGTCTTTCTGGATTACTGACTGATTTTGCTAAGCCAATGGATACCAATGAGATTATCTGGATTACTTAGATCTGTAGACCAATAGAATGGTTGGCGCTTGGTGCATTGGCTCACATTGATTATTTTCTCACCCTTACCCCTTTTTTGTCTTGGTCCAAAAACATCTCCCTTAAGGACATATATTTGTATGTACACCCCATGCAGATATCCTGCCTTTATAAACAGGTGATTTGTTATTGTTTCCATTATCAGTTCTCATTAGGCAGTTCTCAGAGATGAGTAAGGACTTATAGCAGTGTTTCTCAACTCCAGTCCTCAAGACCCACCAACAGGCCATGTTTTCAGGATTTCCATAGGTGATGGAGTTAATGCTGAAGCAGCTGATGAAATTATCACCTGTGAAATACTAAGAGATCCTGAAAACCTGACCTGTTGGTGGGTCTTGAGGACCGGAGTTGAGAAACACTGACCTATAGGGATCCTTTAGGGTGAGCAGCCGTCAAGTGGGGGTGCCAATTTGCGTTCAAGATAGGGTGACAACCTCCACTGGTAGAAGGTACATTCTAGGGGTTACTAGGCTGAAACAGGCACACCCAATTGGGTACCCCATTTAGATTTGATTATTTTGTACGTCAGTAACACCTCAGTTGCCTGGCTAGGCGTTATAGGCGTTACATGTGTTTGATGGTTGTTTAAAATAGGTTTAATAAAGGTCATTTTTAATGGTATTAGTTTTTGGTGACCTTAGACAGAACCACCATATGCACAATAATTGATGAAAATATTTAAATAATGAACAATAAATTAGTCAACCTTTTCTTTCTTTGAATACACTAAGTAACTAATATCACAGCAACATCAGCCAAATGTCTTTTAGTCTACCACCCAGAATCATATTTGATAATCCAAATCATATAACTTTCCCATCGTGGGATGACAGATGGATTCACACATGGGGTTTGTTACTGCACTGTGTATGGGGAGAATCCATCATATATGTTGTGGCAGCAGAATTATCTGCAAGGAAATACAGCCAGAAAACGACAGTGACAGCAGCTGCAAACATACAAAATACTACACAAGTGAAGAGCTTCTTAATACTAATATTTAACTATGGCCCATGTTTAACCTTTCCTAGTAAATCCTCATGATGAGCCGTGCGCACAGCAGAGGAGGGCATGTTATTATTACTTTAGATTCTGCCAGTCATGATCTGGTTAAATAGTGGACAAGATATTTCCAATGGTTCATCTGTTTAAGTGTCAACATATTACTATTGACGTCAACTCCCCTCTACAAATCGGGGCTATTCTTGACTTTGAGGTCACAGCATTTGTTTTTATGTTATTTTTATCAATGTTCCTCTAACAAGAACTGGTAAAACAATCATGGAGCTTTGCTTTTTTTGCAGCACAACATGCATTTTTGAAGAGGTTGTCCACCACTTTAACATCAATGGTCAATTAATTAACTAATTAACCATTAGACATTGACTTTGGGGGGCCCACTTTTCACCTGCATACAAATATTATACTACCCCTGTTCACAAATGTACCTATATCTCTATATAATAATAAAATGGGTAGTTTGGTTAATCTTAATGAATGATGATGTGGTGATTTTTTTCTGTACAGAGCGAATCAAGTGAATTATGCCAAATACTGCCCATACAGGGGGTCGGGGGCCAAGATCTGCACAGGGGCCCACCGGGACATTATATGGTTACTATCATGAACTGAGAATAAAATGTGGTTTTGTGCTCTAGAGTATCACCAAAATCAGACCAAATCAATTGATTTCATTGCCATGTGCTATGCTTAATTTTTTATATTGTGGCTGTACTGGAAGTACTGTAGGAGATCCCAGCATTAACAGTAGATTTATTAAAGAGGACCTGTCACATGCCATAAAAATTTTATATTTAACTGGTGTAAATGCTGCTGTTCTCCTTACTCTGCCATTGTTTTTCTTGTTTCTGTGCCACTTTCTTCCTGAGACATGGACCTCTCTTTTCTGTATGTACATCTAGTCTTTTTACCCAACTGGGCATGGTCTTCAAGAAGACCCCAGTGAAAAAGGGTTTGGGACCATTAATAAAAGGATTTATATTCAGGTAAAAGAGGGCAATATCTCAGAAATAGAGAAGTGCAGAAACAGAAGAAACACAATGGAAGATTTAGGAGAACAGCTGCATTTACATCGGGTAAAAGAAATACATATTTGTAGAGAGTGGTAAGTCCTCTTTCAGTTCAGTGGCCCATTCAGACAAGTTACAGCCAAAAATCCGTCCTTAATCATGTTCTCCAGGGTTTGAACTACTCCTGGTAGCCAAGACCTTGGAGATTTTCCAACTCTATTGTGGGTGCTACAGCCTTATTCTCGATCACCATTTTAAAACGGCGATGAGGGAATACGTACCCTTAGGGGCTGCCGTTTTAATGTTTATCAGAGGTAAAACAGAGATTGATGGCACTGAAGAAGGAGTACATGGTGACTGGCATTTTTCTCTATGTCATTACATATGCAACATACATTTTAGCATTTCATAGAATCATAGAATGATAAGTTGGAAGGCACCCACTGGGTCATCTGGTCCAACCCCCTGCTCAAAGCAGGATTAACTAAATCATCCCAGACAGATGTCAGTCCAGCCTCTGTTTGAAAACTTCCATGGAAGGAGAACGCACCACCTCTCGTGGCAGCCTGCTCCACTCATTGATCACCCTAACTGCCAAAAAGTTGTTTCTAATATCTAATCTGTGTCTCCTCTCATTCAGTTTCATCCCATTGATTTTAGTCTTTCCTTGTGCAAATGAGAATAAAGATGATCCTTCTACAATGTGACAGCCCTTGAGATATTTGTAGACAGCTATTAAGTCTCCTCTCAGTCTTCTTTTCTGCAAGCTAAACATTCCCAAATCCTGCAACCGTTCCTCATAGGACATGGTTTGCAGACCGGTCACCATTCTGGTCGCTCTTCTCTGAACTTGCTCCAGTTTGTTGATGTCTTTTTTTTAATCCTGCTGTTCTGTTCGGTCTGGGGAGACCTATTTTGAACTTTGGTATTTTTTGGGGTGTTCAAGATGCGGTTCTGAAACTTGTGGTTGATTGACTTAAATGAGGATGGGTCGGTCGGCCACGGGTTTCAGAGCCGCATCTTGAATATTTTAAAGAATATTGAAGTTCAAGGTCGGTCATTTTTGACCAACAGAACAGCAGGGTTAAATGTAGTGCCCCAAACTGGACACAGTATTCTAGGTGAGGTCTGACCAAAGAGAAGTAGAGGGCAATAATGACTTTGCGTGATCTAGACTCTATGCTTCTGTTAATACATCCCAGAATTGCATTTGCCTTTTTTGCTGCTGCATCACACTGTTGACTCATGTTCAGTTTATGATCTATTAGTATACCCAAGTCTTTTTCACATGTCCTGTTGCTTAGCCCAATTCCTCCCATTCTGTAAATGATTTTTTCATTTTTATTGCCCAGATGTAGTACTTTGCATTGTTCCTTGTTAAAAAACGTTCTGTTAGTTGTTGAACACTGCTTCAGTTTATTTATATCTTTTTGAATCCTCTCTCTCTTCTCTAGTATTAGCTATCCCTCCTAGCTTTGTGTCATCAGCAAATTTAATTAGTGTACCCTCAATTTCTTCATCTAAATCATTGATAAAGATGTTGAACAATACAGGGCCCAGTACAGAACCCTGCTGTACCCCACTTGAGACATTTTTCCAGCTGTATGTGCAGCCATTTACGATCACTCTTTGGGTCCGATCACTAAGCCAGTTATGAATCCACCTAACAGTTGCCTTGTCCATTCCATACTCAGTCATTTTTTCAATAAGGACGGTGTGAGATACTTTGTCAAATGCTTTGCTGAAGTCAAGATATACTATATCTACAGCATTTCCCTGATCCACCCAGTCAGTGATTCTGTCATGGAAGGAAATTAAGTTAGTCTGATATGACTTATTAGTTACAAACCCATGCTGACTCTGGTTTACAAGAAACCTTAATGCAAAGATCCATCAAGAAGACATTAACACTCGACATAACTATTATTTTATAAAACCTTCTAAGAGGACACTTCATTTGTACAAAGCAAGCAAGACTGTTGATGGTGCTATTCAATACCTTTGTTTTTTACCTTTTCGCTGACTTAAGGTACCGTCACACTAAGCGACGCTGCAGCGATACCGACAACGATGTCGATCGCTGCAGCGTCGCTGTTTGGTCGCTGGAGAGCTGTCACACAGACAGCTCTCTAGCGACCAACGATCCCGAGGTCCCCGGTAACCAGGGTAAACATCGGGTTACTAAGCGCAGGGCCGTGCTTAGTATCCCGATGTTTACCCTGGTTACCAGCGTAAACGTTAAAAAAACAAACACTACATACTTACATTCCGTGTCTGTCCCCCGGCGCTGTGCTTTCCTCTGCACTGTCAGCGCCGATCAGCCGGAAAGCAAAGCGGTGATGTCACCGCTGTGCTTTCCGGCTGGCTGGCGCTGACACAGGATGCAGGAGGAGTGCAGAGAAGCAGAGCGCCGGAGACAGACAGCTGAATGTAAGTATGTAGTGTTTGTTTTTTTAACGTTTACGCTGGTAACCAGGGTAAACATCGGGTTACTAAGCGCGGCCCTGAGCTTAGTAACCCGATGTTTACCCTGGTTACCAGTGAAGACATCGCTGGATCGGTGTCACACACGCCGATCCAGCGATGTCAGCGGGAAGTCCAGCGACGAAATAAAGTTCTGGACTTTCCTCAGCGACCAACGATCTCCCAGCAGGGGCCTGATCGTTGGTCGCTGTCACACATAACGATTTCCTTAACGATATCATTGCTACGTCACAAAAAGCAACGATATCGTTAACGATATCGTTATGTGTGACAGTACCTTAAGGTGGAATGTTAAATAGTACTGCCACACCTTAACCATTGCAGAGTTGGGAAAGTACAAGGATGGACTGTAAAGCTTCCAAGTTAGGGTGGCAGATGCTTATCAACTTTTTGGATAAGATCAAGTGTAGTTGTTGATCAATATTTCATGCACACTGGGTGCCAGGCATTGTACAATACCCTGGGTGGCTTATAAAGTCAACCAGTAGAAATCCTGGCCCTCCACGATCAAGTTCATCAGCTTGGGTAAGTTTGATAGCCAGAGGTGCAGAGTTCCCCAGGAATGGTGTCAAAGGGGTGCACTAACTCACTGGGCGTAGGAAACCCACTTGAGTTTTTTCACATTTGCTCTGCACTGTTTCCTCCTGATAGGCCTAAGGGGAGTGTGTGGCCATCAGATTCCACTGTCCCATGAAAAACCCTAGCTCTACTCTGTCAGGGGGGAGCCAATCATAGATAGCACCTAGTTGTTTTTTTTAAATAATTCTTTACTTATTGAGCAAGAAATAACATACAAATTAGTGACCAAATTATATAGGACTACAATTATTGAAAGTATGAACACAGTCATGGGGTCAACATAAACAAAATAATACCTAGAAATAATGAATCGATAACATGTTGTTTAAACAAGAATGTTCATGAGAGTAATAATAAAGGCAGAAGCAGAACAATATAATTGAAGCTACATAAGAAGTGAGGTACAATGGAGATCAAAATAGGGCACCATCCGGTGGGGGGTAGGGTAAGAAGGTCATAGGGGGAAAAGGGTGGAAAGACAGGGAGCAAAGTAACTTAGAGTGGCTGTGATGGGGGTTGTACATTTTGTTGTGATGGGTTTTGCAGCACCTAATAAGAGTTCTAGTAAGTCGTGTTTTTTAGGTTTAAAATGTTTTGACAGAAAGATAGTAGGACCTCCGTAGGGGTTATAATGTGTTTTAAGAGTCCTAATTCCTGTAGAGTCGATTCTATCTGGTTAAAATGGTTTTATTTTTGGACGAAACCATAAAATATGGGAAAGTTTGCCTTTGTGCGCACAACATCTCCAGCATAGGTTGGATTCTGATGAACTTTAGTGATGTAAAACTTCTGGAGTCTTGTACCAGTAGGACAGGACTTTATAGGAATTTTCTTGCAAAATTATTTCATCTAAACAAACTGTGTGAGTTAGAATAGGCTCCAGTATCAGATAGGTTGATGTTTAATTCTTTTTCCCATGAGATTGGAAAGTTGGTTTATAAGAATTCATTGGCAAGATTAGGTAGTTCTATATTTTTTAGATCCCTCTAGCAACAGGGAAAGGAATTGTTGATAGAAGGTCAAGCCAGGAACATTGTCTAGTAGTCAGGAACTTTGTTTAAAAAAGGATAGGATAAGAGAAACATGATTTTGTTGTAAGAAATTACTGGGTCGACAGGTAGCTTCCTCTGGCCAGGAGTCTATCATAAGGATTTTGTTAGATAAGTTGGGATATATTATTGTTAGGTACAAAGGACCATAATTTACATGAGTAAATGAGTAATTGGGTTCTAGAAAATATGGGATAGTTCAAATAAGGGATAAAGCTGAGGGTAAATGGCTCCTAGTTTTGTTTGGGTGGCAACCCGGGCAGATGCTGGGAACAAGATTGGGTGTCCCTTGGCTTCAGCTAAGGCGGGCCACTAGTCCCTGACCTTTGCTGTGGCCTTCTGGCTCGATGAGACCGGAATCGGTTTTTGGGGGCCTTCTCTCCTGTTGGAGAGGGCTACGTTTGACAGCATCCTAGTGCACTTTTTTGTAGCACTTTAGTCACTTTTTTAGCGCACTCCGGAACAGACCAGAATTCTTGGGCTCTTTAAAAAATTAAGTAAAATTATGCACAATTTTGTCAAAACTGCATACTCTCTCACCTATATGCATATTAAATATTATAAGATAAAATTATAGGGAACGTTATATGCTGCTTTTTCTCACACTATATTATACAAGAGATCCAATATTTGTTTTCTCATTTTAAGAATGACAGTTCTATCACACCATGCAGAAATAACTTTCAGCCTACCTTGCAATTGTTCCTAAAAATACCTCATCCTGTCCTGTAGCGGGGCAGTAGACAACTGGGAAGCCATTGTGACTGGTGGTATTAAGCAACTCTGCCAACACAGAGACACTTTCTCGTAAGCGGACAATAGTACAAGGCTGCATGACATCTCTAGCTGTGAAGAGTTCCAGGTCAACTCTAAAATAATAAACCAAAAAGATCATTGTTATAACAATAAATAGTTAACTGTGTACAGCAAATCTTTGTTTTACCAGTTAAAGAAGCACTCCGATCAAAGTTTTTATCCTCTTATATTGCATCATATTATACAGCTTTTTGTACTTACATTTGCTCATTTTTCACTTCTACCCAGTGAATTCTTCTCTTTTTTCTGCTCTATGTAGAAACAGGAAGTCTCTCGTCCCTGCATTTATGATTCCGCTGTTTAACTCCTAATCCAGCTGTTCAACTCCTTCCCCTGCCAAGGACTTTTGCAGAGAGTCATGACTTGTGCAGACAAAATATACCTCCTGTTTCTACATAGACCTTAGAAGGATTCAGCTAGTCTTTAATTTTTAATACCAAAATCACCAAGCAATGTAAAAAGTGGCAATGCCAATGCTTTTATAGGACTCAGTAATCCCATGATTGCAGGGTGTCGGCTAGCAGAGCAAAGCAGAATTGTTGGGTCTGTGTCACTCCAAGAAGCTGGATCCCCTGTAACTAGGGTTCCTTTGGTTAATCTAGTTATAGTGCTTTGTAAAAAGCACTATATTGTTATTCCACCGTAGTCAACTTCTTCTTATTATTCAGTCCGCAATTAATGCGGCCCGAACCGCTGCACGCACAGACTCCAGTGAGGTGTCATTTCGAAGCCAGCGTTCCTGGGAGGTGTGCTAAGTATTTTTCGTGTCGATCGGATTTGTAGTTTTGGCGCAATTGGCGTTTGAAAATTTCGTCTCAATGCATTTCAATGGGTAAATTGTTCCAATAAGGTATAATGGCTGATTTCTGAGGCAATTTCAAAATAACTGCCAACTGCCACCTGGCTGATTAGCTCATTGATATGCGAAGTCAGACCCAGTTACTATGCCAACGCCTACGAACTCTACATGACCCCACAGGACACAGTTTTGCCAGATAATATCAGCTCTTAAAGTGACCGACCCACCAAATTGTTACCTGAGGTGTCCAGCCCACCAAATCAGAGGCCGAGTGGCCCCGCCCACCAAATCAGACCCCGAGTGGCCCCGCCCACCAAATCGGAGGCCGAGGGGCCCCGCCCACCAAATCGGAGGCCGAGGGCCCCCGCCCACAAAATCGGAGGCCGAGGGTCCCCGCCCACCAAATCGGAGGCCGAGGGTCCATGCCCACCAAATCGGAGGCCGAGGGTCCCCGCCCACCAAATCGGAGGCCGAGGGTCCCCGCCCACGAAATCGGAGGCCGAGGGTCCCCGCCCACCAAATCGGAGGCTGAGGGTCCCCGCCCACCAAATCGGAGGCTGAGGGTCCCCGCCCACCAAATCGGAGGCCGAGGGGCCCCGCCCACCAAATCGGAGGCCGAGGGGCCCCGTCCACCAAATCGGAGGCCGAGGGCCTCGCCCATCAAATCGGAGGCCGAGAGGTCCCGCCCACCAAATCGGAGGCCGAGGGGTCCCGCCTACCAAATCGGAGGCCGAGGGGTCCCTCCCACCAAATTGGAGGCCGAGGGGTCCCGCCCACCAAATCGGAGGCAGAGGGCCCCCGCCCACCAAATCGGAGGCCGAGGGCCCCCGCCCACCAAATCGGAGGCCGAGGGCCCCCGCCCACCTAATCGGAGGCCGAGGGCCCCCGCCCACCAAATCGGAGGCCGAGGGTCCCCGCCCACCAAATCGGAGGCCGAGTGTCCCCACCCACCAAATCGGACCCAGAGTGGATCCGCCCACCAAATCGGACCCAGAGTGGCCCCGCCCACCAAATCGGACCCAGAGTGACCCCGCCCACCAAATCGGACCCAGAGTGACCTCGCCCACCAAATCGGACCCAGAGTGACCCCGCCCACCAAATCGGACCCAGAGTGACCCCGCCCACCAAATCGGACCCAGAGTGACCCCGCAAACCAAACCCGCCCCAGAGTGACCCCGCAAACCAAACCAGCACCTGAGGGGCACCCAAATGTGAAAGTCTTGCAGGGGCAGCCTGGGCATCATTCCAAAGCACTATCTGTAGTTCCTTCAGGAAATACCCATCTAGTTACAGTTTAAAAATGTGCACAATAAATGCAAAATAAATTTCCTCAGAGATCTTTGATGTTCTCTTTGGGGACAAATCCTATAAAAACATATACACGTATAATACATCTTAAAAAAAAAAGTAAAACAAAAAAGTTATAAAAAGTAAAAAGTCCCCATCACAAAAAAAAAAATTGTTTACATATAAATTACATTTTATTATATCAATGCAGCAAAAAACTACATACAGTATTAGCTATCCACATGACCATAATATAGAGAATTAATTAAGCAGGTTATTTAGTTAAAAAATGAACAGTTAAATATATCAATATAAATTTCCTCCATAAGACAAAAGGCTCAGAGTTATAGCTGTTAAAAAGGAGAGAAAAATGCAAAAAATTGGCCAGTCATTAAAGAAGCCTGCAATTTTGTATTCCCTAAATCTGTCTGAATGTGTGTGCAATGTAAGTGTGTCAATATACTCATCGAGCTCCATCTTCTCCATTTTCTAGCACTGCTCTGGTCCCCTTCCCACCACATGACTGAAATTTCGGCATGCTGAATCACAATAGGGTTTATGTGTGAGACACAGGTTCCATAGCCATTTTTCGTGTAGGTATCATTTGTAGCACCAGAATGTGGGACAGTGTTATTACTGTAAGGGATCCACAATGGGGGACATAATTAATGTATGGGTGTCACAGTTGAAGATATTAGTACTGTGTTTGTGTGAATACATTATATGACTCACTGCTCCTCTGCAGTAATTATGTGTGGCGCCTGTGTCAGCTCTTATAACTATTTTTTGACTGCAGGAGAGACTCAAAATTAGCACATAATTGTTGAAGTGGAGGAATGTGAGGAAGGAAACAGTGTGCAGTGATTTATCCAACTTGAGACTGTGTACGAGTCTCAAGAAGGTTCTTTCAGGAGGAATGGGCTGACATGGGCAGAAATATTGAGAGGCTTATAGACAAGTATAGCTCTTCCTCTTGGAAGTCTAGCGGCATAAAGGGCGAGCTGGCAGGAAGATTAGAATGTAAACAATAGTAGACCAGAAGTAAGGCTGCAGGAGGAGCTTCTGTCAATCAAGTTGGGAGGAGCATTTTGAAGTACCATATTTGTCTATTTACCTTTTCCCAGACCTGTATGGTATGGGAAGGTCCATTGTGATGTGCACATGAACTGTTTAAAGTACTTTTCTCATTTTCTTCCTTAATTGACCAGATCACCAGATTTAAGAGAACTAGCACAACTTTGATCGAACTCCACAAATACTATGAATAAACATCACAGCAAACACTTACTTCTTTTTTCCATGGACAACATGGGGCTCGGCCTCCAAATGTGGGATGCACTTAAGATGTAATAAAGAACTGAAGAGAGAATGGTTGAAGTAATCTCCTACTGTTTTTCCAGTCAACACAGTCACCATTATCAACAGGATAGACTGCACATCATTTGTTATTTCTACCTATATGAAAGGAAACATAAAGCATCGTAACATTAATAAAACAATCATACAGGATGTATTCGTCTTGCTTGTCAATTATCCCTTCTCATATATTATTTGCTGCTTGCAAGAGTCTGCAGCCATATTTTTACATCACTCTAGAATCCACTAATGTAATAAGTATGGGAGACACCTGTCAATGTCTAATTGTCCAAAATCATGAAGTTAGTGGGGCTGGATTGTGGTATTCTGACCTTTTGTTCTCAAATTACAATTATACATGATTACATCCTCCATTTTCTTTTCATGTTTGGGTCAATTTGCGCGAGTGCCCACCTATGGTCAAGCCCCACCTGCTTCCTGCTGGGTAGTGAGACATTTGGACAGAATGTCAAAATGAAAAGACAAATCCACAAGCAGGAATAGTTACAAAACCAACAAGTTAAGGTGTCCTGTGTGCGAACATGAAGAACGACACCATTTCTGGTCAATATGTGGCTTATATCCTGCATTCTCAATAGCTTTCACCTCTACATGCTATATCTGTAACTTGTATTCTGCTGTTTGCTGGGGAGATGAGCTGCAGTGATTTATCCCATAGACAGCAGAGTACAAAGAGGGGAAAACCTGCCTTACACTCCTCACTTTTTAGCTCATAGAGACAATATGCAGCTACATACAGGACATTATGAAGCAGAGCTGAGCTGTCTTGATTTGAATCCAGCTCTAATGTGCGGGTAAAAAAAATTGTTATGAGCTCTGTACAATGTTTTTCTGTCTCCCTCTCGCTGTTTCCTTCCGTGCCCCTTACTCCTCCTTCCTCCTCCCCTCTCCATAGAGGATAATGGGCTGTGTCCCAGGACAACCTGCAGTCCATCACCTCTGAGCAAGATGGGCTTGAGCTGTTTTTTTTTTAACAGTGAATGACAAGTTTAGAAAGCAAGGAGGAGGGGGAAGAAGTGTCTGATACGTGGGGAAAGAAGCTGATTTTTCTTATAAGATACATTACAAAGTCTCTTATATTTGCCTATAATATTGATGTATTCAAAATGTGTTAAAAGTACAGTTCCCTTTTAAATGTAGTACTGTAATGTCAGGGAGGAAGAAGGCCCTGGCAGTGCAGTACCAAGATATTTAATATTACAATGTCTGTAGAAAACATATTTTACAAAAAAGCACATACCGTATATACTCGAGTATAAGCCGAGATTTTCAGCCCATTTTTTTGGGCTGAAAGTCCCCCCTCTCGGCTTATACTCGAGTCATACCCGGGGGTCCGCAGGGGAGGGGGAGCGGGGGCTGTCTAGTTATACTTACCTACTCCCGGCACGGTCCCCGCTTCTCCCGGCGCTGCAGCTTCATCCTGTACTGAGTGGTCACATGGTACCGCTCATTACAGCAATGAATATGCGGCTCCACCTCCCATAGGGGTGGAGCCACATATTCATTGCTGTAAATGAGCTGTAACTGTGACCGCTCAATACAGGAAGAAGATGCAGCGCCGGGAGAAGCAGGGACCTGCAGGGACCACGCCGGGAGCAGGTAAGTATACGGGGAGGAGAGCGCTGCGCGATATTTACCTGCTCCTCGCTCCAGTGCGGCTCCGTCTGCAGCGTCCTCTAGCAGTGACGCTCAGGTTAGAGGGCGCGGTGACGTAGTCAGTGCGCGCCCTCTGCTGAGCGTCAGTGCTGGAGACGGAGCCGCACGAGGAGCAGGTAAATATTGAAAGCGCCGGCGTCCTGAGCAAGAGAGGTGAGTATGTGATTTTTTGTTATTGCAGCAGCAGCATTATATATGGAGCATCTATGGGGCCATAATCAACGGTGCAGAGCAATATGTATGGGGCACAGCTTTCTACGGAGCATGTATGGGGCAATAATGAACGGTGCAGAGCATTCTATATGGCACAGATTTCTATGGAGCCATAATGAACGGTGCAGAGCATTATATGTGGGTCACAGCTTTATGTGGAGCATCTATGGGGCCATAATGAATGGTGCAGAGCAATATATATGGGGCACAGCTTTATGTGGAGCATCTATGGGGTCATAATGAACGGTGCAGAGCATTATATGCGGCACAGCTTTCTATGGAGCATCTATGGGGCCATAATGAACGGTGCAGAGCATTATATGTGGCACAGCTTTATGTGGAGCATCTATGGGGCCATAATGAACGGTGCAGACCATTGTATGTGGCACAGCTTTCTATGGAGCATCTATGGGGCCATAATGAATGGTGCAGCGCATTCTATATGGCACAGCTTTCTATGGAGCATCTATGGGGCCATAATGAACGGTGTAGAGCATTCTATATGGCACAGCTTTCTATGGAGCATTTATGGGGCCATGATGAATGGTGCAGAGCATTCTATATGGCACAGCTTTCTATGGAGCATCTCTGGGGACATAATGAATGGTGCAGAGCATTCTATATGGCACAGCTTTATATGGAGCATCTTATGGGGCAATAATGAACGGTATGGAGCATCTATTTTTATTTTTGAAATTCACCGGTAGCTGCTGCATTTCCCACCCTAGGCTTATACTCGAGTCAATAAGTTTTCCCAGTTTTTGTGGCAAAATTAGGGGGGTCGGCTTATACTCGAGTATATACGGTAATATACAGCTCTGGCAAAAATTAAGAGACCACTGCAAAATGTTCAGTTTGTCTGATTTTTCTCTTTCTAGGTATATTTTTGAGTAAAATGTAAATTGTTCATTTATTCTATAAACTTCTGACAACATGTCGCCGAATTTCCAAGCAATACATTTTGTTTTTTTTTTCTGAAAAGGAGAAATGGTCAAAATTTAAAAAAAACAAACAGTGCTTTCAGTCCTCAAATAATGCAAAGAAAACAAGTTCATTATCCTTTAGAAACAACAATGCTAATGTTTTAACTCAGGAAGAGTTCAGAAATCAATATTTTGTGGAATAACCATGATTTCTAATCAGGGGCGGATTATCAGAGGGTCAATATGGGCGGTAGCCCAGGGCCCAGTGGTCTGGGGGGGCCCTGGGCTACCGCAGATTAACCCTCTGATAATAATCCTCTGTGACTGCCCGCCGGGCGGCGTTTAAGTGCCCCCCGGACCCGGTGGGCAGAGAGAGGGGGCCCGCATTGGGCCCCTTCTCATCTGCTCACCGGGCCCCTTCCGGCGCTGCGGCGGTTTCCTATTGATGTGCGGGCGCGCGCCCGCACGTCAATAGTTAACAACAACAGCCGCCAGCCAATTGGAGGCTGGCAGCTGATGTCGGCCGCAGCGCACACGTCGCCGGCGTCTGACGTCATTGTCAGTCGCCGGCGAGTGTGCGCTGCTGCAGGGAGCTCGCCGCCTGGAGCGCGGACAGGTGAGGAGACTGCTTGTTTTTTTTTGTTTTTTTTTGGGATCAGTTATCGGTGGACACACTGGGGGGCAATGCTGGAGGACACACTGGGGGGCAATGCTGGAGGACACACTGGGGGGCAATGCTGGAGGACACACTGGGGGGCAATGCTGGAGACACTGGGGCAGATTGGAGGACACACTGGGGCAATGCTGAAAACAGTAGGGCAGATTGGAGGACACACTGGGGGGCTATGCTGGAGACACTGGGGCAGATTGGAGGACACACTAAGGGCAATGCTGGAGACACTGGGGCAGATTGGAGGACACACTGGGGGCAATGCTGGAGACAGTGAGGCAGATTGGAGGACACACTGGGGGCAATGCTGGAGACAGTGGGGCAGATTGGAGGACACTGGGGGGGCAATGCTGGAGGACACAGTGGGGCAGATTGCTGGAGACAGTGGGGCAGATTGCTGGAGACAGTGGGGCAAATTGCTGGAGACAGTGGGGCAGATTGCTGGAGACAGTGGGGCAGATTGGAGGACACACTGGGGGGGCAATGCTGGAGACACTGGGGCAGATTGGAAGACACACTGGGGGCAATGCTGGAGACAGTGGGGCAGATTGGAGGACACACTGGGGGGCATTGCTGGAGACACTGGAGCAGATTGGAGGACACACTGGGGGCAATGCTGGAGACAGTGGGGCAGATTGCTGGAGGACACACTGGGGGCAATGCTGGAGGACACACTGGGGGCAATGCTGGAGACAGTGGGGCAGATTGCTGGAGACAGTGGGGCAGATTGCTGGAGACAGTGGGGCAGATTGCTGGAGACAGTGGGGCAGAATGCTGGAGACAGTGGGGCAGATTGGAGGACACACTGGGGGGGCAATGCTGGAGACACTGGGGCAGATTGGAGGACACACTGGGGGCAATGCTGGAGACAGTGGGGCAGATTGGAGGACACACTGGGGGGCAATGCTGGAGACACTGGGGCAGATTGGAGGACACACTGGGGGCAATGCTGGAGACAGTGGGGCAATGCTGGAGACAGTGGGGCAGATTGCTGGAGGACACATGGGGGGGCAATGCTGGAGGACACACTGGGGACAATGCTGGAGACAGTGGGGCAGATTGCTGGAGACAGTGGAGCAGATTGCTTGAGACAGTGGGGCAGATTGCTGGAGACAGTGGGGCAGAATGCTGGAGACAGTGAGGCAGATTGGAGGACACACTGGGGGGGCAATGCTGGAGACACTGGGGCAGATTGGAGGACACACTGGGGGCAATGCTGGAGACAGTGGGGCAGATTGGAGGACACACTGGGGGGCAATGCTGGAGACACTGGGGCAGATTGGAGGACACACTGGGTGCAATGCTGGAGACAGTGGGGCAGATTGGAGGACACACTGGGGGCAATGCTGGAGACAGTGGGGCAATGCTGGAGACAGTGGGGCAGATTGCTGGAGGACACACTGGGGGGCAATGCTGGAGACAGTGGGGCAATGCTGGAGACAGTGGGGCAGATTGCTGGAGGACACACTGGGGGGCAATGCTGGAGGACACACTGGGGGGCAATGCTGGAGACAATGGGGCAGATTGCTGGAGACAGTGGGGCAGATTGCTGGAGACAGTGGGGCAGATTGCTGGAGACAGTGGGGCAGATGGCTGGAGACAGTGGGGCAGATTGCTGGAGACAGTGGGGCAGATTGCTGGAGACACTGGGGCAGATTGCTGGAGGACACACTGGGGCAGATTGCTGGAGGACACACTGGGGGCAGATTGCTGGAGACACTGGGGGCAGATTGCTGGAGACACTGGGGGCAGATTGCTGGAGACACTGGGGGCAGATTGCTGGAGACACTGGGGGCAGATTGCTGGAGACACTGGGGCAGATTGCTGGAGACACTGGGGCAGATTGCTGGAGACACTGGGGCAGATGATTGCTGGACACACTGGGGCAATGCTGGATACACTGGGACAGATGATTGCTGGACACACTGGGGCAATGCTGGAGACACTGGGCCAGATTGCTGGACACACCGGTGGTAATATGCTGGACACACTGGGGCAGATTGCTGGACACACTGTCTGGGGGCAATATGCTGGACATACTGGGGCAGATTGCTGGACACACTGGGGGTAATATGCTGGACACACTGGGGGTAATATGCTGGACACACTGGGGGCAGGACTGGAGGCATGGGCAGAATGTAGACACGGGGCATGATTGGAGACATGGGGCAGGATTGGATCATGGGGCAGGATGGATACAATGGAGACAGATGGGGCAGGATGGGGAGATCATATGGTGTAGAATGGATACTCATGAGTGCAGGATGGGAGAACATATGGCTGGAGCCATGAATGAGATAAACGGAGCCAGGGTGGGGAATATTATTACCATAGGGGCTAATTAAGGGATATTATTACTGCAGTGATGTATTTATTTTATTTTTTGAGTATACTGTTTTAAATGGGGGGGCGGTCCTGTTATTGTGCAGAGTGACACTATATCGCCTTTTTATCTTCATGTGGTGTAATGTAGAAGTTGTGAAAAATTAAGTAATGTGTTCTGCAAGCGGAGCTCGAGATAACTGTGTTATTTCCTGCAGAAACGAGTCCTGGCTGGAAGAAATGATGGCAGTCTGTGCTGGATGAAAGATGAAGGAGTTCACCTAGAGACATCACTGGTGAGTCAGTGTTGCCTATACACTGACACTATACACTGTATACTATATACAGCGGTCCTGTGTACAATGTCACCAGTGATCACTGTATTACCTCTACACAGACACTGCATACTAAGTACAGATCTCCTGTGAATACTGGCACTTATGGTGATAGTATTGTGTTTTTTGTTTTTTTATTACTGATCAGTATTGTGGTACTCAGTCACTATGTGGTGGTAATATGTGGTCTGGAAATGGTGTTGTGGTATTTGTCCCTTGTATGTGCTATTTGGTCACCAAGTGGTGGTAATATGTGGTCTTGACATGGTGAAGTGGTATTTGTTCCTTGTATGTGATATTATTCGATCACTGTGGTTGTAATTTGTGGTCTGGTCATGGTGCGGTGATATTTGTTCCTTGTATGTGATATTATTCGATCACTGTGGTTGTAATTTGTGGTCTGGTCACGGTGCGGTTGTATTTGTTCCTTGTATGTGATATTATTGGTCAAGATATACCTAAATTGTATTGCAGATTTTAACAAATATTTAATAGGTTACAGTAGAGTAGGGCCCGGCCATTTTTCTGGAATAATCTGGTTCGGGTATATCATGACCCCCGTCTCATGACCCCCGTCACATGACCCCCGTCACATGACCGGGGGGGCCCACAGTGTGTGAACAGCCCGGGGCCCTGGCTACCCTTAATCCACCCCTGTTTCTAATCACAGCTTTCATGCGTCTTGGCATGCTTTTCACCAGTCTTTCACACTGCTTCTGGCACAAAAATTTAAGCAGTTCTTCTTTGTTTGATGGCTTGTGACTATCCTTCATCCTCTTGATTACATTCCAGAGGTTTTCAATGGGGTTCAGGTCTGGAGATTGGGCTGCCCATGACAGGGTTTTGATGTGGTGGTCTCTTAATTTTTGCCAGAGCTGTATATTGCAGGTATGATACATATAACACTTTAAATAGACAGTATGATAGATCTTATGTTGTTGTTTTTTATTAGCACTGGTTACCACCTTTAAATAAATGTTATCTCTAGATTAGCCCTACTGCATGGTTGTCATTTAAATCCATAGTTTTAGAAATTCTATTATCAAATTTAGAAAAATGTCCATCCATCTACAAGCTTCGCTTTTTTAGCAGGAAATTCTTTAATCCTTCAATCATGGAATTCTTTTGTGCTAAAAAGATACATATTCAACTACATTGAACTGTTTTAAGGTATTGGAGTCTGATCAAAGGTGTTAAGAAAACTATTGAAGGATACAGTAGAATATCTACCTAAAAAATGCATCTTACTTATTTTTTGTTCAAAATGTTGTTAAAATGAGCTGATATAATGTAATGTTACAAGAAGTTATAGATAATGACAATCTGTCATTTCTAAGTTTATAGGAAAAGAATTTGACAGATAAGAGAGCAATAACAAGTCCCATCCTGCTTCCAGTAATCTATCTTGGTATCTCTGCTGCTAGAAACAGATTGCACCGGACAACAGGCAGGAACAGCAAGTTAGAAGGGAGACACCTATTGACCAACATTTTGTAGGACAATTCTAGGGGTAAGACAACATAATTGTTATATAAAGTAATTTCCAGATTGCCTACTTATCACAGTACCTATCAAATCAGACCAAGTTGTCTGAAAGCACATCGACCACTTTACCTCCCAATGATCTACATCAGGGGTGGGCAATTAATTTTCCTGGGGGCCACATGAGAAACTGTGACTGTTGTAGAGGGCTGAATAAATAGGCTGAAATTAATTATTCTCAATATCAATGATTACATATTAAGTATAATTATTTTTTAGCAATATTAATTGTATCATTTAAAATTGAGCAGAATTAAGTATGCTGACATCCCATATATACCCTATGAGCCCGCATACAGCCACTCTATATGCCGTATGAGCTGACACACAGCCACTATATACCATAAGAGCCTACACAGCCCCAAGATACAGTATGAGCCCCCACATCGCACTTGTATATATAGCAAGAGCACCAAATAGACCCTCTATACACAATATGAACCCCACATAGCCACCTATATACAGTGTGAGCCCTCACATAGCTTCTTTATATACAGTGTGAGCCCCACATAGCCTCGTATAAACAGTATGAGCCCCCACATAGCCTCCTATATAGAGTATGGGCCTGCACACAGCCCGCTAAATACAGTATGAGCCCCCCATAGCCCTCCTAAATACAGTATGTGCCAACACATGACCCCCTATGTACAGTGTGAGCTCACACATTGCCCCATAAATACAGTATGAGCCCCCACATAGCCTCAACACAGGCTGATTGGTGGAGAAGGAATCAGCCTCTTGATCCTCCACCAGTGTATTCACTGTTATCTGCATCACAAGGATGTGTTTGCAATCATTTTCAGGAAGAAACTGAGTATTATCTGACAGAATTGCAGGGGTGTCAATACTTTTGGCCACAACTGTAGAGTCATCACAGAGTGATCTATTTCAAGTGTTTATTTCTATTAATGTTGATGATTATGGCTTACAGCCAATGAAAACTCAAAAGTCATTATCTCAGTAAATTAGAATAATTAACAAAAAATACCTGTTTAAAAAGGTCCCTTAGTATGTTTCAGTAGGCTCCACAATCATGGGGAAGACTGCTGACTTGACAGATGTCCTGAAGGCAGTCATTGACATACTCCACAGGAAGGGTAAGCCGCAAATGGTCATTACTAAAGAAGCTGGCTGTTTACAAAGTTCTGTATCCAAGCATATTAATGGTAAGCTGAGTGGAAGGAAAAAGTGTCGTACAAAAAAGTGCACAAGCAACCGGGATAACCACAGCCTTGAAAGGATTGTTAAGAAAAGAAAAGAAACGCCATTCAAAAATTTGGGGGAGATTCACAAGGAGTGGACTGCTGCTGGAGTCATTGCTTCAAGAGCCACCACACACAGACATATACAGGACATGGGCTACAAGTGTCGAATTCCTTGTGTCAAGCCACTCATAACCAAAACACAATGCCAGAAGCATCTTACCTGGGCCAAGGAGAAAAAGAACTGGACTGTTGCTCAGTGAGGACCCGTGATGTGGGTTGCCAGCTTACGTATTGTGGCCATAATATTAACTTTCGTATATACTCGAGTATAAGCCGAGATTTTCAGCCCAAATTTTGGGGCTGAAAGTGCCCCTCTCGGCTTATACTCGAGTCACGGTGGGTGGCAGGGTCGGCAGGTGAGGGGGAGAGGGCGCTGAGGCATACTTACCTAGTCCCGGCGATCCTGGCGCTCCCCGTGCCGTCCCACGGTCTTCGGGTGCTGCAGCTCTTCCCCTCTTCAGCGGTCACGTGGGACCGCTCATTAGAAAAATGAATATGGACTCCACTCCCCTAGGGGTGGAGCCGCATATTCATTTCTCTAATTAGCGGTAACGGTGACCGCTGATAGAGGAAGAGGCTGCGGCACCGAAGACCAGCTGTCCGGGAGAAGGAGCGGGACGCCGGGAGCAGGTAAGTATCGCATATTCACCTATCCCCGTTCCACACGCCGGGTGTCGCTCCATCTTCCCGGCATCTCTCCGCTCTGACTGTGCAGGTCAGAGGGCGCGATGACGCATATAGTGTGCGCGGCGCCCTCTGCCTGATCAGTCAGTGCAGAGAGACGCCAGGACGAGACACCGGGAGCTGCAAGCAAGAAAGGTGAGCATGGCTTTTTTTTTTTATTGCAGCAGCAGCAATGGCACAGCTTTCTATGGTACATCAATGGGGCAATAATGAATGGTGCAGAGCACTATATGGCACAGCTATGGGACAAAAATGAACGGTGCAGAGCACTATATGGCACAGCTATGGGACAAAAATGAACGGTGCAGAGCACTATATGGCACAGCTATGGGGCAATAATGAACTGTGCAGAGCACTATATGGCACAGCTATGGGGCAATAATGAATGGTGCAGAGCACTATATGGCACAGCTATGGGGCAATAATGAACGGTGCAGAGCACTATATGGCACAGCTATGGGGCAATAATGAACGGTGCAGAGCATTGTATATGGGGCACAGCTTTATATGGAGCATCTATGGGGCAATAATGAACTGTATGGAGCATTATATGGGGCTCCTGGTTCAATATGGATATTCAAAAACACTTAACCTACTGATGTCTCAATTAATTTTACTTTTATTGGTATCTATTTTTATTTTTGACATTAACCGGTAGCTGCTCCATTTTCCACCCTAGGCTTATACTCGAGTCAATAAGTTTTCCCAGTTTTTTGTGGCAAAATTAGGGGGGTCGGCTTATACTCGGGTCGGCTTATACTCGAGTATATACGGTAATACCTTAGATATTTTGATATGTTCTTGTGCACTTTTTTATTTTTACTTTTTGAGGTGCAGTTGGGCCCTGATGGCTTTGTAAGTTGTGGCCTCTGTTCACACGGGACGCATTACAGTTAGCACTGGGCAGCCCGCCACAGGGCATTACTAATAGACTATGATCCAGATGCTTTGCATACTCTGTGTGAACATTGCTGCAGATTATTTATATGCACTGGTGTGACAAGCGGCCAATTCCTGATTGTAGGCTGGCTGTCTCATTTGGTATTACCGCACCTGTGCATTCGCCATCTTTACTTGAGCCCACTGCACCATGTTAGTGCATTTGATTTGAGGCCTGGACATGTAAGCACCTTTTGCCTGTTTTTTCTGTGGTATTTTCTCTAGAATAGTGGAGTTTTTTTCTCCTTTTTGTCCTCCTGTTGTGGTCAGTGATTACAAGGTGTTCTTTTCAAATGAAAGTAAAGTTTGCATTTCATTTGGAAATCAAGGTCCCAGAGTTTGGAGGAAGAGTGGAGAGTCACACAATCCAAGCTGCTTGAGGTCTAGTGTGAACTTTCCACAATCCGTGATGGTTTGGGGAGCCATGTCATCTGCTGGGGTAGGTCCCCTGTGTCTTATCAAGACAAAAGTCAGCGCAGCCATCTACCAGGAAATTTTAGAGCACTTCATGCTTCCCTCTGCCAACAAGCTTTTTGGAGATGGAAATGTTATTCTCCAGCAGGACTTGGCACCTGTCCACACTGTCAAAAGTACCAATACCTGATTTAAAAACAACAGTATCATTGTGCTTGATAGGCCAGCAAACTTTGTCTCATTAATGTCTCATAGATTGTAAGCTTGCGAGCAGGGCCCTCATTCCTCTTATCTGTGGATTTATGTGATTATTGTTATGCTGTAATGTCTTTTATTTTTTGTGCAAGTCCCCTCTAAAATGTAAAGTGCTGTGGAATATGTCGGCGCTATAGAAATAAAATTATTATTAATGTCAAAATCTCTGACCAAAGACTGCATTTCCATCACTGGAGGTGAAGCTATGGAGACGCTCAGGTGGCTCAGCCCTGCTGCTGTCCACTATCTCCTATTCACTTATATGGGACTTATGGGAACAATCTGGTTCTCCAGTCTTTGACAACTGGGAGTGGAGCCGCAGTAACAGCCAGGGACCAGGCTATTATTCCCATCTCTGCCATAAAAGAAAAAGATGATAAAATTCTCTTTTATTAAAGAGTTATTCCCAAAAGTTACAAGATGGTTATCTTTGCACTAATTTTCATGCATAGGTGAATCACATCACATACATTGATCTATTAGCAAGAAATAATTAAAAATGACCCACCTTGTGCCATGTTCCAATGGTGTCACCTCTGTCTACCCCCCGCCACCTTGTATCCAGCTATTTATTGTAGTTCTACAGATACTGGTGGGTTTCATATAGAATTATGACCCTATATCAAGGTTTTTTTTCCCCAGATACACTATTTATAAATGCTCAGCCCTCGACCTTTGTGAATGTGGAGTGTGAGCCCTCGTGGGCAGGGTCCATTCTCCGTACTGGCCGGTCACTTTTCTTGTATTTATTTTATCTGATCTTATGTGTATTATATTTTATGTACTGGAAATTCTGTTTGTCGTGAAGTCGAGGGAGCTGTAAATGTAAAATTGTGCACTTATAATTAAAATACCTGTGTGACCAATTAAAGATTTTGTTTTCTTAATAAATGATATAATCGCGCTATACGTAATGTAGCAGAGCTCCAATATTCACTTTCATAACCCTCTGTGGAGGGATTCACTACTGCCTTGTACCTGCTGTACATTAGATTGTAAGCCCTTGGGGTCAGCTCTTTATGGGATATACTGTAACTGTCTAACTTGATGTAATGTCACCATTTCTCTGGTTGTAATAAAGAATGACCTAAAAAAGACTTAATAAATTGTTTTACCTTTTTAAATGTGTGGAATCGTGTACGAACTTTTGGGGTTGGCATCCTGCATGGGAAGTAGATGTGAAATAAGTCATCACATGTGTGAGAAGATAAGGGGTAAGCACGCTTTTTCCTTCAGCCCAAAAGGCATGTATTTGCTACTGGATTTCATAAAAAATTTTTTTACAGATTCTTTTATAGGCTTTGTCTTTTGCACGTTGATTCTTCTGCGGCTAGTGGAGAGAGCGCCGTCTGCTGCTGGTGGGGGGAGCGCCATCTGCGGCTATTGGGGAGATCGCCATCTGCGGCTAGTGGGGAGACCGCCGTCTGCTGCTAGTGGGGAGAGCGCACTCTGCTGCTAGTGGGGGAGCGCCATCTGCTGCTAGTGGGGGGAGCGCTGTCTGCTGCTAGTGGGGAGACCGCCGTCTGCTGCTAGTGGGGAGAGCGCCATCTGCTGCTGGTGGGGAGAGCGCAGTCTGCTGCTAGTGGGGGAGCGCCATCTGCTGCTAGTTGGGAGAGCGCAGTCTGCTGCTAGAGGGGGGAGCGACGACTCAGCTGAGATGGAGGTCGGGGGTGAGGGTGGCGGCACCTGGTAGGCTTTGAGGGGGATGGTGGAGTCCCTGGATTTTTCGCGTTTTTTTCAGTAGGTTACCAATGCAATAATATAGTGGGAAATCCGCAAAAAATCTGCAAAATTAATGAACATGCTGCGTTTTTTACCGCGATGCGTTTTTTTCTGCGAAAATATGCACATATGCACAAAAACTGAAGAATGCATTATAAATGATGGGATGCATATGTATGCATTTTTAAAGCGTTTTTATCGTGTTTTTATAGCGAAAAAAATGTGAAAAAAACGCGAAAAATCCTGAACGTGTGCACATAGCCTAAATGATGGGATGCATATCTGTGTTTTTTAATCGTTTTTCTCACGTTTTTTGTGCGGATATTTTGCGTTTTTTCCCGGAGATTCCCAATGCAATAATGTAGTGGGAAATCCGCAAGAAGCTGACCTTAAAGGTATCTTCACACTGACCAACTTAACAACGATATCGCTAGCGATCCGTGACGTTGCAGCGTCCTGGATAGCAATATCGTTGTGTTTGACACGCAGCAGCGATATGGATCCTGCTGTGACATCGTTGGTCGGAGCAGAAAGGCCAGAATTTTATTTCGGCGTTGGATCTCCCACAGACATCGCTGAATCGGCGTGTGTGACGCCGATTCAGCGATGTCTTCACTGGTAACCAGGGTAAACATCGGGTTACTAAGCGCAGGGCCGCGCTTAGTAACCCGATGTTTACCCTGGTTACCAGTGTAAATGTAAAAAAACAAACGCTACATACTTACATTCCAGTGTCTGTCCCCCGGCGTTCTGCTTCCCTGCACTGACTGAGCGCCGGCCGGCCGTAAAGCACAGCGGTGACGTCACCGCTCTGCTTTACGGCTGGCGCTTACACAGTGCAGGGAAGCAGAACGCCGGGGGACGCGACAGACATCGGAATGTAAGTATGTAGTGTTTGGTTTTTTTTTTACATATACACTGGTAACCAGGGTAAACATCGGGTTACTAAGCGCGGCCCTGCGCTTAGTAACCCGATGTTTACCCTGGTTACCCGGGGACTTCGGCTGGTTACCCGGGGACTTCGTTGTCTAGATCGCTGCAGCGTCGCTAAATGTGACGGTACCTTTACCCCATAGAGAATCTGTGGGGTATTGTCAAGAGGAAGATGAGAGACACCAGACCCAACAATGCAGACAAACTGAAGGCTGCTATCAAAGCAACCTGAGCTTTCATAACACCTCAGCAGTGCCACAGGCTGATTGTCTCCATGCCATGCCACATTCATGCAGTAATTGATGCCAAAGGAGCCCCGACCAAGTATCGAGTGCATTTACTGAACATACATTTCAGTAGGCCAACATTTCGGATTTTAAAATAATTTTTCAACCTTGTGTTATAAAGTATTCTAATTTACTGAGATAATGACTTTTGGGTTTTCATTGGCTGTAAGCCATAATCATCAACATTAACAGAAATAAACACTTGAAATAGATCACTCTGTTTGTAATGACTCTATATAATTTATGAGTTTCACTTTTTGAATTGAAGAACTGAAATAAATTAACATTGTGATGATATTCTAATTTTGTGAGAAGCGCCTGTATTTTAGATGCCTCAGCATAGTTTAAAAAAAATAATCCCATTTTTACAAACTTTTATTTTCTTCCGTGTCACTGTGTTTATGTGTGCATGAGATACATCCCAGTAAGAAATTCAGGAAAACCCGAAAGCTTAGATTTCTATTTATATTCCTGAAAGGTTCGGCTCATTTACTTCAATAATACTTTTGTAAACTACAATGGTGAAGAATGTACTTTTTTGGCATTTTCTCTTGGGAAAGCAAAACGGGGATTTGATCCAAACATTTAGCGCTAATTTTATGAAACAGAAACATCTGCCCTCTTTCACAGTAAGTGCTTTTTTGGCTTTGCTTCTCTGAGGAAAAAGCTGATGTGAATCAGCTTTGCACTGACTAGACGCACACGTAAAGAGTTGCAGTTAACATTTAACCTAGCCGTGGCTTTGGATGAAGCGTGAAAGCATTCATCTCATTGTGGTCAATACTATTAGCTCTCGCGACACACAGTACACGGCTACTCTTGGTCTACAAATTTTTAAACAGACAAGTGGAGCTGCTCTATCTTTTCTATGATGTTTATAGCATTTTTCTCATCTTTATCCCCTTTCCGACATTGGGCATAATAGTATGCCAATGTCGGACTCCCTCTGTTCCCCCTGAGCTCCGGAGCCCACACCTTTCCGGGCACATGTGAGCTGATTTATACAGCTGACATGTGCCCACAACATCCGCAGGTGGAATTGCGATCCACCCGCGGTTATTAACTAGTTAATGGTCGCTGTCAATTTCTGATATGGCATTTAACTCACGCTTACTGGAAGCGCATCATTAATCCCACGCATCGGTGACCCCATCATATGATCATGGGTCACAGATAGGTCAGCAAGACAACCAGAGGTCTTTAGCAGACCTCTATGGTTGTCACTGCCAGATTGCTATGAGTAAATATACATTACTGCTACACACAGGTGATCTAATCATCGCCTGTGTGTGTAGCAGAATTGATCAAAGTAGTGCAGCTTCTGGTCTCCCATGGAGACTATTGAATCATGCAAAAGTTAAAATAAAAGGTTTTTAAAAAGATAAAGCAAATATAAAAGTTCAAATCATCCCCCTTTTGCCCCATTCAAAATAAAACATTAAAAAAAAAATCAAATATACACATATTTGATATTGCCGTGTTCAGAATCGCCCAATCTATCAATATAAAAAAGAATTAACCCGATCATTAAAAGCAGCTGATTTTCCATACGGTAAGTGTGACCCCAGGGCCTAAGTCCTCAACTAGCCCCAGATCACAAAAAATAGAGATGCTACAGGTCTCGGAAAATGATGCAATTTATTTATTTTTTTACCAAACTTTGGATTTTTTGTATGTTTTATTTGATTTCTATATGTTACAATATTAAAAAGGATATCCAAGCACTCCCTGTCAAAAACAATTATCTGAGGGTGCCTGACATGAGCGTGACAGCATGTATTTCTATGGAGCTGTGACGCTCAGGTCAGGAGAGCAGACGGCCAGTCCAAAGATTGGGATGTGACCCTCGCACAAGTAGTACGCCCGTCTTACTGCGCCCTTACAGTCAGAATAATTTGTATAACTTTCTACAGCTTCAAGAAATATAACGAACATATCAAATTTTTATGATGGACAAAATAAATAAAATTATGTACTTTTATGAACTCTGCAGAAATTTCTGGGCAAGTGGCAATGTTGACTGGGTCCCAGCAGTTTGACCTACAGTGATCAACAAGGTATCTACAATCCTAAGGATAGGGGATACCTTTTCAATTTTGGAAAAAACCCTTAGGAATAAAATTGAAATTCAATAATTCTAGGCAGCAACTTCTTGATGGCAGAACTACAGCTACTGGTCTCATACAGTCGGGGCCAATAGACCTCACAGTGCAGGCTACTAGTTGTCAATGTTAGGCCACGTGGCTGTTCTCCTCCAGGCTTCTACTCATATGTAGGTAAAGTTTGAGTTCTACCTCCTTCTTTTAACGAAATGCAAATTGCCAAACCATACAGCACATTTGCATATCAACCAGTATTACTAGCTGGTGTGGTATACGCAGTCACAACCTTTTGGCTAATGTTATGACACTGGAGTAACATCCTCCCTCCCCCACCTCCCTCCGGAAAAAAAAATTTGGCAGTGTCCTCAGATTATCAGATGTACATGTTTCCTTACATTTCAATTTCTAACAAAAATGAAAATGATTAGATCAATCTGATTTGTCGTTTATTTTATATATAGCGGCGGCTACTGATTTTTTATTCACCTCGAATATTTCAAATACTAAATGGCATTTCGGTGATGCTGAGTATGAGTAATATATCTGGATTACATAGTTTATCAATAGTGCCAGAAATAGAAACGCATTGACAACTCCGACAAGAGTTTGAAAGTCTGAAATGCGAACGCTTGGTACTTATATATGCAAGAGTAGAACAGTATCTAAATTTTATAGTGACAATTTACTATGCAGATATACATTAACCACATATTTGTGGCCACTATAAATGTAAAAAGCTACCATCTAAGAGGCTGAAAATCATATAAACTGCCGTATGAATGAAAAAAGCTATATAGCATCTGCTAGATGAATTAAATTAACGGCTTCTTCTTTTGGGGGAGGTATAGGGGAATTAATCAAAGGCGTTCTCCTGCTTTACTTCTTAGCTAAAGACAGATTGATTTAACAACATAAATATTCTTTTACATTCAGCTGGGTAAATGCCAGTGCAAAATCAGCTCCATAAAAAAGTAATATTGTGGGTTTTCAAAATGCCAAAAAGTCGTTGCTTCAGTAAATCTCCCTCGATGGTGTTTTGTATAGTTTCATTTAGAACCCTGAAAAAGAAAGTTCTCAACTTTTCTCTTGGATCATGCAGGCTGGGATTAGTACATGGAAAGGCAATATTTCTGAACTAAATGGCAAAATGGGAAAATAAATTAGGGCTTTGTGTGAGGGGTGTTTCAATATGAAACCTTAATTTAGGCAATCAAGGAGAACCTTTGTTTCTCCAGCAAATACCCCTAACTGGATCAATGAGAACGTGTGGTGGGGTCCATCAGTTATAATAACTGACAAATCAAAACAGGACAAGAATTCTAAAGATAAAGAAAAAGCATATACAAAATATTGTATGGTATCATATTGTATCAACCAAGAGAGATGTTGTAAGATACAGTATATGCAGCAAAATTGAAACCCCTTCCACTTTTTCAGACCCAGCCACACATATTGGACTAAGGAATCCTGGTCAGTGGTCAGTGAGAAACTACACTAGTCAGCAGAATGAAGAGACAGTACCATTCATGTGAGTATAGTGCCTTTTACAGCAAGGAAATCTTACATCTCCAAATATCCCAGAATTACTGTTGATGGGATTTTCAAACTTCATTGGAATTGTTCTGTACATGCACCTCTCTAAATCTCTCCAAGAACTGTTCTGTAATGCTTTCCTGTCAAGGACACCCTGAGAAGGAGCTTAGATGCTGCAGATACACTACAGTGGGTACAGAAAGTATTCAGACCCCTTTACATTTTCCACTTTTTCTGCTTCATTGCAGCCATTTGGTAAATTCAAAAAAGTTCTTTTTTTTCTCATCAATGTACACTCTGCACCCCATGTTGGCTGAAAAAAAACAGAAATGTAGAATTTTTTGCAAATTTATTAAAAAAGAAAAACTGAAATATCACATAGTCATGGTCATGGTCAGTATTCAGACCCTTTTCTCAGTATTGAGTAGAAGCACCCTTTTGAGCTAGTACAGCCATGAGTCTTCTTGGGAATGATGCAGCAAGTATTTCACACCTGAATTTGGGGATCGTCTGCCATTCTTCCTTGCAGATCCTCTCCAGTTCCGTCAGGTTGGATGGTGAAAGTTGGTGGACAGACATTTTCAGGTTTCTCCAGAGAAGCTCAATTGGGTTTAGATCAGGGCTCCGGCTGGGTCAATCAAGAATCGTCACAGAGTTGTTCTGAAGCCACTCATTCGTTATTCTAGCTGTGTGCTTAGGGTCATTGTCTTGTTGGAAGGTGAACCTTCGGCCAAGTCTGAAGTCCAGAGCGCTCTGGAAGAGGTTTTCATCCAGGATATCTTTGTTCTTGGCCGCATTCATGCTTCTTTCAATGGCAACCAGTCATCCTGTCCATGCAGCTGAAAAAACACCCCTATAACATGATGCTGCCACCACCATGTTTCACTGTTGGGATTGTATTGGGCAGGTGATGAGCAGTGCCTGGTTTTCTCCACACATCCTGCTTACAATTATCACCAAAAAGTTCTATCTTCATCTCATCAGACCAAAAAATCTTATTTCTCATAGTCTGGGAGCCCTTCATGTGTTTTTAGCAAACTCTATGCAGGTTTTCATATGTCTTACACTGAGGAGAGGCTTCCGTCGGGCCACTCTGCCACTAAGGCCTGACTCGTGGAGGGCTGCAGTGATAGTTGATGTTGTGGATCTTTCTCCCATCTCCCAACTGCATCTCTGGAGCTCAGCCACAGTGATCTTCAGGTTCTTCTTTACCTCTCTCACCAAGGCTCTTCTCCCCGATTGCTCAGTTTGGCTGGATGGCCAGGTCTAGGAGGACTTCTGGTGGTCCCAAACTTCTTCCATTTAAGGATTATGAGGCCACTGTACTGCAGAAATTCCTTTGCAACATTGGCCAGATCTGTGCCTTGCCACAATTCTGTTTCTGAGCTCCTTGGCCAGTTCCTTTGACCTCATGATTCTCATTTGGTCTGATATGCACTGTGAGCTGTGAGGTCTTATACAGACAGGTGTGTGCCTTTCCAAATCAAGTCCTATCAGTTTAATTAAACACAGCTGGACTCCAATGAAGGAGTAGAACCATCTCAAGGAGGATCACAAGGAAATGAGCAGCATGTGACTTAAATATAAGTGTCTGAGCAAAGGGTCCATGTGGTATTTCAGTTTTTCTTTTTTAATAAATTTGTAAATATGTCTACATTTCTGTTTTTCCAATCAAGATGGGGTGCAGAGTGTACATTAATGAGAAAAAAATTAACTTTTTTTAATTTACCAAATGGCTGCAATGAAACAAAGAGTGAAAAATTTAAAGAGGCCTGAATACTTTCCATACCCACTGTAAAACTGATCAAATATTATACTTAGAGTATAAGGCTATGTGCACACGTTGCGGATTAGGCTTAGGAATTTCTGGTGCGGATTCTGCCTTTCCTGGCAGAAAACGCACCTGCGGATTTGTCACGTTTTTTGTGCGGTTCCGCAGCGCTTTTTGTGCGTTTTTGCTGCGGTTTTCTTGTGGATTTGCTGCGGTTTTTACCCCTGCAGTTTTCTATAATGGAATGGGTACAAAAACACTGCAGATTCACAAAAAAAAAGTGACATGCTACTTCTTTTAAACTGCAGCGTTTCTGCAGTGGATTTTCCGCAAAGTGTGCACAGCATTTTTTTCTCATTGATTTACATTGTACTGTAAATCAATTGCGGATCTGCAGCGTTTATGCACTGCAAAAAACACTGCGGATCCGCAGAGAATCCGCAACGTGTGCACACACCCTAAGGCCTCATGCTGATTGTTTTTGCATAACAGAAAAAAAAATGGACAGTTTTTCCATTGGTGTGCTGTATATGATTTTCATCCATTTTTAGTCCAAGAGTCCATTTCTACCATCAGTATGGCATTAGTTTCTTGTACTCAAAAAAAGTCTAGCTTCTTCCACCCATTAAAGAGTAAAAAATAAGCAACATGTAAAGAAATGGACAAAAGAGAGCACATATAACAGTGTTTAAAGTCGAGTATCTGTGAGCAAATACCACCTGCTGATCAAGGACAAAAGAAAAAGTGAAAGCAAAAAGAACTGTATTAGTGGAAACCTAAGGGTGAAGTGTATGTTCCAACAGGAAGGGGATTGAGAAGACAACAGGTTTATTGCAATCACTTAATATAAAAGGCCTGGCTGGGCCGAGAAGAGTAGAGTTGGCCACAGAGTCTGTACCAGGTAAGTTGTGTGACACTAGGTGGGCTTAAAGCCAATATCGACACAGAAGGGTCCGAGGGCTGTCAGATCAAGAAGAAGGCCTGAGCTATACCTGAGCTAAGAGGAAGACTGTAAGTAGCAACAGTAGAAGACCAAGACCAGCGCCAGTAGAAGACCGTGACAAGCACCAGTAGAATATCATGATCAGATCCAAACAGGAATCGGGAGACTATCAGGCTATGCTGAATAAAACTCCCATCATTGTCCCCTGGTGGCACTGATCTCAGTGAGACCAGGCTACAATAATGAGAGCTACCTTCACAACAAAGATTGAGTAAACATCTCTCTTTTTTTATCTGGTTTGAGATGTGATTTTCATATTCACCACACCTGTTACTTGCCACAGGTGAGTTTGACTGAGCATCTCATGCTTGAAACAAAGTTGTTTTACCCATAAGTTTGGAAAGATGCCAACAGATTTGTGCAGCCTATTTTTGTTGGTTTTGTGTGAAATTTTGTCCACTTTGCCTTTGTTCTCGTTTTTTTCATGTTGCTCCAATACACACAAAGGAAATAAAAATGTATATAACAAAATGTGTAATTGCAATAATTTTCTGGGAGAAATACTTTATTTTCTGAAGCAATTTCACAATTGTAAGGGTGCCAACACTTTTGGCCATGACTGTATATATAAATATATAACTATAGAGTTCCTCCAATATACATTACTGTATACTTATCAGTATTTTTTATGACCTTTTATGCCTTATTTGCATAGCTAGCTATATAAATAAATGTACAGTATATATACCATATTTTTTGGATTATAAGATGCACTTTTTTCCACAAAATTTGGGAGGAAAATGGGGGGTGCGTCTTTTAATCCAAATGTAGCTTACTGGGTGAGGGCAGCAGCGGTGGAGCGGTGTACCAGGAGGTAGAGACTCTGCTGTAGGAAGCTAGCGGCTGCGGGCCCCCAGCAGGGAGGAGGGGGTTTTCAGCATTGCGAGGCTACGCGGTCTCCAGACAATGTCAGGAGTTCCCACAGTTCCCATCTTTTTCACTGTGGCGGGCTTCAGGAAAATGGCTGCCTCCCACGTAGCATGCACAGATGAGATGAGATCTCGGCTTCCGGCACTCCTAACATTTTCTGAAAGTCAGGAGCCAGCACAGCCTCGCACCGCAGAACACCCCCTCGTCCCAGTCCCTGACCCGCAGTATCGCTCCACTCCTGACTATAAGACACACCATTATTTTAATTGTTAAAAAATACTATTTTCCTCCCCAAAATATGGGGTGCGTTTTATGGTCGGGTGCGTTTTATGGTCCGGTGGGTCTTATAATCCGCAAAATACAGTATATTTATTTAAAAAAATCATCTATGGTTTTTATTTGAATTACTGTACCTTCAGTCTGATACATTGACATACTTCATTCTGATGTCATTATGTACATGTATTTTTGTTATTACCTATGCAGCATGCCTCCTGTCTTATTTTTTATACCTGTCAATTTTATTACTTCTATGTGGTTCGTGCCCCTATTTCATTTTTGTTTGAGTCTCCCCCCAAAAGTTTTTATACTTGTATAATTCATAAACGGTGGCTCAGTGGTTAGTGCTGGAGTCCTGGGCTCCCTTCCCACCAAGGACAACATCTGTAAGGAGTTTGTATGTTCTCCCTGTGTTTGCGTGAGTTTCCTCCAGGTACTCCGATTTCCTCCCACATTCCAAAGACATACTGATAGGGAATTTAGATTCTGAGCCCCATTAGGTACAGCGATAATAAAGTTCAGTATGTAAAACACTGCGGAATATGATAGCGCTATATAAACAAAGCATAATAATAGTAAAATATTTAGTTTTATACTTAATCATTGCCTTATTAACTCCAGCTGAGTCTGCACCTACCAGTGTACATCTGTACTTCAGCCGGTCCACTAGTCTGCACCTGACAGTGCTCATCTGTACATCAGCCTGTTCAGTCCACACCTGTCTGTGCTCATCTGTATATTAGCCGATGCAGTCCGCACCTTCCAGTTTCCATCTATACATTAGCCGGTCCAGTCTGTATATGAGTACTGCCTACCAGCCAGTATAGCCCTTACCTGCGAGCGCTTATACAGGTCCTTCTCAAAAAATTAGCATATAGTGTTAAATTTCATTATTTACCATAATGTAATGATTACAATTAAACTTTCATATATTATAGATTCATTATCCACCAACTGAAATTTGTCAGGTCTTTTATTGTTTTAATACTGATGATTTTGGCATACAACTCCTGATAACCCAAAAAACCTGTCTCAATAAATTAGCATATTTCACCCATCCAATCAAATAAAAGTGTTTTTTAATAACAAACAAAAAAACCATCAAATAATAATGTTCAGTTATGCACTCAATACTTGGTCGGGAATCCTTTGGCAGAAATGACTGCTTCAATGCGGCGTGGCATGGAGGCAATCAGCCTGTGACACTGCTGAGATGTTATGGAGGCCCAGGATGCTTCAATAGCGGCCTTAAGCTCATCCAGAGTGTTGGGTCTTGCGTCTCTCAACTTTCTCTTCACAATATCCCACAGATTCTCTATGGGGTTCAGGTCAGGAAAGTTGGCAGGCCAATTGAGCACAGTAATACCATGGTCAGTAAACCATTTACCAGTGGTTTTGGCACTGTGAGCAGGTGCCAGGTCGTGCTGAAAAATGAAATCTTCATCTCCATAAAGCATTTCAGCCGATGGAAGCATGAAGTGCTCCAAAATCTCCTGATAGCTAGCTGCATTGACCCTGCCCTTGATGAAACACAGTGGACCAACACCAGCAGCTGACATGGCACCCCACACCATCACTGACTGTGGGTACTTGACACTGGACTTCAGGCATTTTGGCATTTCCTTCTCCCCAGTCTTCCTCCAGACTCTGGCACCTTGATTTCCGAATGACATGCAAAATTTGCTTTCATCAGAAAAAAGTACTTGGGACCACTTAGCAACAGTCCAGTGCTGCTTCTCTGTAGCCCAGGTCAGGCGCCTCTGCCGTTGTTTATGGTTCAAAAGTGGCTTTACCTGGGGAATGCGGCACCTGTAGCCCATTTCCTGCACACGCCTGTGCACGGTGGCTCTGAATGTTTCCACACCAGACTCAGTCCACTGCTTCCTCAGGTTCCCCAAGGTCTGGAATCGGTCCTTCTCCACAATCTTCCTCAGGGTCCGGTCTCCTCTTCTCGTTGTACAGCGTTTTCTGCCACATTGTTTCCTTCCAACAGACTTACCATTGAGGTGCCTTGATACAGCACTCTGGGAACAGCCTATTTGTTGAGAAATTTCTTTCTGGGTCTTACCCTCTTGCTTGAGGGTGTCAATGATGGCCTTCTTGACATCTGTCAGGTCGCTAGTCTTACCCATGATGGGGGTTTTGAGTAATGAACCAGGCAGGGAGTTTATAAAAGCCTCAGGTATCTTTTGCATGTGTTTAGAGTTAATTAGTTGATTCAGAAGATTAGGGTAATAGGTCGTTTAGAGAACCTTTTCTTGATATGCTAATTTATTGAGACAGGTTTTTTGTGTTATCAGGAGTTGTATGCCAAAATCATCAGTATTAAAACAATAAAAGACCTGACAAATTTCAGTTGGTGGATAATGAATCTATAATATATGAAAGTTTAATTGTAATCATTACATTATGGTAAATAATGAAATTTAACACTATATGCTAATTTTTTGAGAAGGACCTGTATATACCAGATATACCAGCCAGTTCGTCTTTATCTGTGATCCCTGTGTTCCTTCAGTGCCTGCCTGCATCTGCTGTCCCTCCCTCCAGGCCGTTCCTGCTACCAGGCCCTTGGGGGTCAGCTTCTGTGTGTCCATGGTCTGTCCTGGAGCAGCACCTGGTGTTCATTGGGAGCCAAGCCTTACCCCACCATCAGGCGTTCCAGTGAAGATTCAGTTACTCACCTATTTGTGCCCCTCCAGCCTCTCCTCAGACCACGGCAGAATGGTTCCACCATTACAGTTTGCTCAGGCCATGGAATCCACTGGCTTTCAGGCCTCCCCTTACTCAGATCTGTACCAGGAAGTATCCAGTCAGAATGAGCAGCAGGATACAATACTCTCCTACCTGTAACCTCCCATCTTGATACGCTGACAATCCTGGCAGAGTCTGCACCTACCCAAGCTGTGACCACCTCGGCCATGACCAAACAGCCAGCCAGCTATGTGCCCAGCTCCGGACCCTTACTTTATGCTCCACCACGCAATGGCAGTGACCCTGCCCCATGTCAGGGTTTTATTAATCAGTGTACATTGCATTTTAAACTCTTGGCACACCAGTTCGTTTCCGTCCAGGCCAAAGTGGCTTTCATCACGTCCCATCTCACTACCAGAGCTTTGGAATGACTCTATTCCCTATGGGTGGAATGGCTCTATTCCCTATGCGAGAAAGGGGAACCTCTTGTGTCGAACCTCCAATCCTTTCTAAAGGACTTCCGGAAGATCTTCAATGAGCCCAGCCATGCTCCCTCTGCAGCAACTTCACTACTTAGGCTGCACCAGGCTAGCCTTACAGTGAGACGGTATGCTGTTTGCTTTCACACCCTGACAAGAGACATCTGGATCCGCCTCTTTTTCGTTCTGGGTACCAAATTCTGGCTGTCATCCACATATGTTCGTCTCAGGGTACCCTCATATAAATGTCCCCGTTTCATCGGTCCCGTCAAGGTTTTAAAACAGAATGGCCTACGATCTCAAACTGTCTGCCTCTTTACGGATCCCCAATTACTTTCATGTATCTCTCCTGAAGCCTGTCGTCCTCAGTTCTATTTTCGAAGACCCTGGTATCACTCCTGCTCCAGTCAGCACTGAAGACATGTTCAAGGTAGAGAATATTCTAGCCACCAAGAGGGTAAGAGGAAAACCCTTTTTTCTAGGGAGGTTTGGTCCTGAGAAGAGGTCATGGTTGCCCAGGGAGAACATCCATGCCCTTCTATTCCAGGATAGATTTCTTGCAGGCTTGAAGAAGAGGGGAGTAATGGGGGGCACTGTAGTGCCAGCATGCCTGCATGCTGCCCTCCTTACCCGGCAGGGGCGTCAGCTTACTCACCGACGCGGCCCCCATCTTGGATTCCTCCATCCTCCGTGTCTGCTGCTGCCTGGGATGTCCGCACAGCTCGCAGGTCCCCAGGCACTGTACTTAGGGTGCGCACACACACCCGCTTTCTTAAATGGTCTGCGTGCCATCCTAAAGTGTCACCAGCCTATAGCTGGATGACACCTATTTAACCCCTTAAGCCCCAAGGGTGGTTTGCACGTTAATGACTGGGCCAATTTTTACAATTCTGACCACTGTCCATTTATGAGGTTATAACTCTGGAACGCTTCAATGGATCTTGGCGATTCTGACAATGTTTTCTCGTGACATTGTACTTCATGATAGTGGTAAAATTTCTTCGATAAAACTTGCATTTATTTGTGAAAAAAACAGAAATTTGGCAAAAATTTTGAAAATTTTGCAATTTTCTAACTTTGAATTTTTATGCCCTTAAATCACAGAGATATGTCATGTAAAATAATTAATAAGTAACATTTCCCACATGTCTACTTTACATCAACACAATTTTGGAACCGAAATATTTTTTTGTTAGGGAGTTATAAGGGTTAAAAGTTGACCAGCAATTTCTCATTTTTACAACACCAATATTTTTTAGGGACCACATCACATTTGAAGTCATTTTGAGGGGTCTATATGATACAAAATAGCCAAGTATGACACCATTCTAAAAACTGCACCCCTCAAGGTGCTAAAAACCACATTCAAGAAGTTTATTAACCCTTCAGGTGTTTTACAGGAATTTTTGGAATGTTTTAAAAATAATTAACATTTAACTTTTTTTCAAAAAAATTTTTAATTCAGCTCCAATTTGTTTTATTTTCCCAAGGGTAAGAGATGAAATTGGACCCCAAAAGTTGTTGTGCCATTCGTTCTGAGTTCGCCGATACCCCACATGTGGGGGTAAACCACTGTTTGGGCGCATAGCAGAGCTCGGAAGGGAAGAGGCGCCGTTTGACTTTTCAATGCAAAATTGACTGGAATTGAGATGGGAAGCCATGCTGCATTTGGAGAGCCCCTGATGTGCCTAAACATGGAAACCCCCCACAAGTGACACCATTTTGGAAAGTAGACCCCCTAAGGAACTTATCTAGATGTGTGGTGAGCACTTTAACCCACCAAGTGATTCACAGAAGTTTATAATGCAGAGCTGTAAAAATAAAAAATCATATTTTTTCACAAATATGATCTTTTCGCCCCCAATTTTTTATTTTCCCAAGGGTAAGAGAAGAAATTGGACCCCAAAAGTTGTCGTGCCATTTGTTCTGAGTACGCTGATACCGGTAAAGCACTGTTTGGGCGCATGACAGAGCTCGGAAGGGAAGGAGCACCATTTGACTTTTCAATGCAAAATTGACTGGAATTGAGATGGGACACCATGTCACGTTTTGGAGAGCCCCTGATGGGCCTAAACATTGAAACCCCCCACAAGTGACACCATTTTGGAAAGTAGACCCCCTAAGGAACTTATCTAGCTGTGTTTTGACAGCTTTGAACCCCCAAGTGTTTCACTACAGTTTATAAAGCAGAGCCGTAAAAATAAAAAAAAATTTCACAAAAATTATTTCTTAGCCTCCAGTTTTGTATTTTCCCAAGGGTAACTGGAGAAATTGGACCCCAAAAGTTGTTATCCAATTTGTCCTGAGTACGCTGATACCCCATATGTTTGTGCGCATGGCAGAGCTTGGAAGGGAAGGAGCGCCATTTGGAATGCAGACTTAGATGGATTGGTCTGCAGGCATCACGTTGCATTTGCAAAGCCCCTGATGCATCTAAACAGTAGATACCCCCAGAAGTGATACCATTTTGGAAAGTAGACCCCCCAAGAAACTTATCTAGATGTGTTGTGAGAACTTTGAACCCCCAAGTGTTTCACTACAGTTTTTAACGCAGAGCCGTAAAAATAAAAAATCATTTTTTTCCACAAAAATTATTTATTAGCCCCCAGTTTTGTATTTTTCCAAGGGTAACAGGAGACATTGGACCCCAAATGTTGTTGTCCAATTTGTCCTGAGTACGCTGGTCCAGTCCACACCTGCCAGTGCTCATCTGTACATCAGCCGGTCCAGTCCGCACCTTGTCAATGCTCACCTGTATATCAGCCTGTTCAGTCCACACCTGCCAGTGCTCATCTGTAAGTCAGCCGATCCCATCTTTATCTGTGATCCCTGTGTTTTTTCAGTGCCTGCCTGCATCTGCTGTTCCTACCTCCCGGCTGTTCCTGCTACCAGTCCCTTGGAGGTCAGCTGCAGTGCATCCGTGATCTGTCCTGGAGTAGCACCTGGTGTTCAACAGAATTAAGCCTAAGCTGATCATCAGGGTATTTAGTGAAGAGTTAGGTGCTCACCTTGTCACGCCCCTCCAAACTCTCCTTGGACCACGTCACAGTGGTTCCACCATTCCCATTGTAAACACTAACACTGACCATCCCCCTAAAACACCATCCCCCACCATCAAACGTGGTGCCAGCATCATGCTGTGGGGATGCTTTTCTTCAGCAGGGACAGCTGGTTAGAGTTGAGGGGATGATGGATGGGCCTAAATACAGGCCAATCCTGGAGGAAAACCTGTATGAGGCTTTGAAAGATTTGAGACTAGGGAGTAGGTTCACCTTCCAGCAGGATGACAGCCCTATACATACTACCAGAGCTACAGTGGAATGGTTTAAATCAAATCACATTCATGTGTTTGAATGGCCCAGTCACAGTCCAGACCTAAATCCCATTGAGAATCTGTGGCAAGACTTGAAAATTGCTGTTCACAGATGCTCTCCATCCAATCTCACTGAGCTAAAGCTAGTCTACAAAGAAGAATGGTCAAAAATTTCAGCTTTTAGATGTGTAAAGCTGGTATAGACACATACCCCAAAAGACTTACATCAGTAATTGTAGAGAAAGCTCATGCTACAAAAGTATTGACTCATAGGGGCTGAATACACATGTACATCACAATTTTTATATATAGGCAGCACGGTGGCTTAGTGGTTAGCACTGCAGCGCTGGAGTCCTGGGTTCAAATCCCACCAAGGACAACATCTGCAATGAGTTTGTATGGTCTCCCCGTGTTTGCGTGGGTTTCATCCGGGAACTTCGGTTTCCTCCCACATTCCAAACACATACTGATAGGGAATTTAGTTTGTGAGCCCCACCGGGGACAGCGATGATAATGTGTGTAAACTGTAAAGCGCTGCAAAATATGCTAGCGCTATATAAAAAATAAAGATTACTATTATATTTATATTTTTTAAATATTTAGAAAACCATGTGTTGCTTTCTTAAGAATTTAGAAATATTTGCTGATTTGTATGTTATATCACATTAAAACCAAATAAAAAAACATTTAAGTTTGTGGGTCTAATGTGAAAAAATGTGGAAAAGTTCACAGGGTATGATTTCTTTTTCAAGGGTACAGAAAGTCTAAGTAATATGTACATTAAAGGGAATCTGTCAGGATTGTACCTCCTACACCTACACTATGTATAGTAGGGGAAATAAGTATTTGATCCCTTGCTGATTTTGTAAATTTGCCCACTGACAAAGACATGAACAGTCGATAATTTTAAGGTTGGGTTTATTTTAACATTGAGAGATAGAATATCAAAAATAAAATCCAGAAAATCACATTGTATAAATACTATAAATTTATTTGCATTTTGCAGTGAGAAATAAGTATTTGATCACCTACCAATCATTAAGAGTTCTGGCTAGTGATGAGTGAGGGTACTCGGGTTTTCCGAGTATTTTGGACATGCTCAGAGATTATGTTTGATTCACCGCAGTTGCATAATTTGCGGCTGCTAGGCAGCCTGAATACATGTGGGAATTGTCTGTTTGTTAGAGAATGGGTCGCGGTTGGGTCTTCCAGCAAGACAATGACCCAAAACATACAGCCAAGGCAACAAAGGAGTGGCTCAAAAAGAAGCACATTAAGGTCATGCAGTGGCCTAGCCAGTCTCCAGACCTTAATCCCATAGAAAACTTAAGGAGGGAGTTGAAGCTCCGAGTTGCCATGCGACAGCTTCAAAATCTTAATGATTTAGAGATGATCTGCAAAGAGGAGTGGACCAAAATTCCTCCTGACATGTGAGCAAACCTCATCATCAACTACAAAAAACATCTGACTGCTGTGCTTGCCAACAAGAGTTTTGCCACCAAGTGTTAAGTCTTGTTTCCCAGAGGGATCAAATACTTATATCTCACCACAAAATGCAAATACATTTATAAAATTCATACAATGTGATTTTCTGGATTTTATTTTTGATATTCTATCTCTCAATGTTTAAATTAACCTACCCTTAAAATTATAGACTGTTCATGGCTTAGTCAGTGAGCAAACTTACAAAATTAGCAAGGGATCAAATACTTATTTCCCCCACTGTATATGCCCACTGTATATGTTCATGTAGCTATTTCAAGGTCAAGTTCAGCAATACCATTATATGCCCAGTCCATTCTTCCGTTACCGAGAAATCAGCATTGGATTTATATGCAAATGAGGCTTTAGATCTGAATCCTCTGTCACTCCAGCTCTATTCCCTGCCCAGAGTAACCTCCTTCTGTTTGTCTGACAGCCTCTATGCCATGTGACATGTGAGCGGTATATAGAGCTGTAGTGACGAGCAGAGGCATGCACAGCCCTATACATCTAAATATGTATCTGTAGTTTCTTTACATTGCAATTTATTAGATTATTTATTTGTCTCATCACATGGTTGCATACTACTAGCTGTAATATTAATTTTAACTATGCCCAGATACGATTGATTCCTTCTATATGAATATGTTTATACTGTATGTGAGACATCATTTACATTGGATTTATATCAGCAGTTTTGCACATTTGTGGTTTAAATGGCATATTATATATATTTCTAGCTTCTCTCCTTTTTGCCAACACCGATCAGACTTTTTTTTTTAACACCTTCAGTTCACCTACACATCAATGTGACAAGGCACAAAACATTTTAGAAGTATAAAAGTGCCTATCTCTATGCCTGACATTTGTAGCTGATAACTTAAAGGGACTCTGTCACCTGAATTTGGAGGGAACAATCTTCAGCCATAGGGGCGGGGTTTTCGGGTGTTTGATTCACCCTTTCCTTACCCGCTGACTGCATGCTGGCTGCAATATTGGATTGAAGTTCATTCTCTGTCCTCCATAGTACACGCCTGCGCGAGGCAAGATTGCCATGTGCAGGCGTGTACAACGGAGGACAGAGAACGAACTTCAATCCAATATTGCAGCCAGCATGCAGTCAGCGGGTAAGGAAAGGGTGAATCAAACACCCGAAAACCCCGCCTCCATGGCTGAAGATTGTTCCCTCCAAATTCAGGTGACAGAGTCCCTTTAAAGGAATATTCATAGGCCCTTGTACTTCATTGCCAACACGAAGTTCTGTAAAGTACTCGGGCAAAGCATTGTGACTACACAGTTCAGTTGTGTCGGCTCTCCTGTTATTGGATACATTGTTTAAATGACTTGATTTTCATAAAGTGCATCCAGCACCGCTGCGCTATTCTGCTCAGCCATTTCTCACATTCCCCTTGGCTGTCAATAACACAGTGCTGGTTATGCAGTAAATCGAGGCATCTATTCATGAGGCTCTCACTGCAGTACGTGTTAAAAAAGAAGCTCAGTGGGTCATACACTCCATTACATTTCACTCGATGTCAAGGAAAAGAAAACACATTTGTATCAGTTCAATCACTGAACCCTCAATGATTGAAGTTCCTTTTACTGTAGGATGGCCGCCGTTTGTTGTCTTTGTTCTTCTCCAGCTACCACTGCCTTGTTAAGATGCATGAAATGCTGCTATGTACTGTACACAGCCAGGCTGTGAGGAAGGTACAGAACTACAGCAAGTCTTCAGACAGCAGCTATTAGCACGCCAAAAAACATTATTATTACTTAATTGTGAAGGTAACGCTTCCCATTGGAGACATTCTTTGCAAAATACATTAGATCTCACATAAGTATTTTGCTAACCTCATGGTTTAAACTTTATACACAAAACACACATTTATAGCAGTCTGCATCAGACTAGGAGACATTTTTACATCTTGTGTATAACCTGCAGATATAAAATGGATTCATCCATGTTTCCTTTCCTATTTTTCCAGAAAAAGTAGATTGCAAACACAAAGAATTCTAATATGAGCCCAGCTATGTATTTTAGATCCATTTGTTGTGCTATTGAATAATATATATAGTAATGTCCTAGTATGATCCTGCTCAGGAAACAAGGCAATGTCCTACAAATAAGGGGATATTCTCATGTTATTAAATTGAATTAGTTAGTTAGCACGAAAATAAGCAGGTTTGCAATTTACTTGCTTTTCAATCTGCTGCCATTCTGTTGTGAGAACTTTTATCTTTCATAGTGTACAGCAGATTTCCATGAAGCTCGGCTACTAGTGCCGACACAGACCCTGGCTGAGAGTGCGCAGTAGTTACATTCCAGAAGAAGAGCTCAATCCCAATATCCCATCCACCTCTCTTTAGCCCATTGATTTTTATACCACAATTATCTGATCACCTCCCTCCTTCTAAACTCCTAAAACATTGCTGGCATCGTTGCTTTTGCTGTCAAACACGACGATACACGCCGACCTGAAGACCAAATAAAGTTCTGGACTTCTAGCTCCGACCAGCGATGTCATAGCAGGATCCAGATCGCTGCTGCGTGTCAAACACAACGAGATTGCTATCCAGGATGCTGCAACGTCAGAGATCGTTGTCGTTCTCATTGTAAAGTTGCTGAGTGTGAAGGTACCTTAAAAGATCCTTTAGACAGGGATTATCCCAAATAGGTGTGTATTTAGAGTAGATGTTAGTTCCTAACAGATTTTTACAAGTCCATCAAATTTTATGCATAAGAAATAAAATAGGGAGCAGATTCGAGCAACCGTTATATTTATGGGATTTCAGAAGTGCTAGCAAATTTTCCCTTTCCCATGTGTTTTAGCACTGATGTCGCGGTTTCATGCGACCCCTCTAGGGCCCACCCCCTAACATAATGAAATTAGAAAGGTAGGAAATAGCCCCAGATATGTGGCATGCTAATCCGCCCCTGATCTCGCAGGCTTTCCAATTCCATTCTAGGAATGCCCTTCTTCCAAACCAGGTCCCTGAAAATATTGTGCATTTTCCAATACCAATACTGTATTTGGTAATCCATATTGGAGAATTATGGAGAACGTATAGAGAGCAAGACATAAGGCATATTTTAGTTAGGGTCATTCTACCTAGTGCTGACAGTGGAGGTTTTCCCTAGGCATTAACTTTACTTTTATACTATGCTAACCCATTTAGTGAAATTAGGATCAAAGCCCATTTGCTGAAGAATCTACTATATAATTGTCTAAGGGTCACTTCCGTCTTTCTGTCTGTCCTTCTTTCTGTCGTGGATATTCATTGGTCGCGGCCTCTGTCTGTCATGGAAATCCAAGTCGCTGATTGGTCGCGGCAAAACAGCCACGACCAATCAGCGACGGGCACAGTCCGGAAGAAAATAGCCACTCCTTACTCCCCGCAGTCAGTGCCCGGCGCCCGCATACTCCCCTCCAGTCACCACTCACACAGGGTTAATTCCGGCGGTAATGGACGTCATTATGCCGCGGGTAACGCACTCCGTAACCGCTGCTATTAACCCTGTGTGTCACCAACTTTTTACTATTGATGCTGCCTATGCGGCATCAATAGTAAAAAAATGTAATGTTAAAAATAATAAAAAACCTGCTATTCTCACCCTCCGTAGTCTGCCGAGCCACTCGCGCCGGCCACCATCTTCCGTTCCCGGCGATGCATCGCGAAATTACCCAGAAGTCTCGCGACCGCTAAGTCATCTGGGTAATTTCGCAATGCATCCTGGGAACGGAAGATGGCGGGTGAGTATATAACTACTTTTTATTTTAATTACTTTTTTAACAGGGATATGATGCCCACACTGCTGTATACTACGTGGGCTGTGTTAGATACCGCGTGGCTGCTATATACTACATAGGCAGTGTTATATACTGAATGGGCTCTGCTATATATTACGTGGCCACTGTTATATACTGCGTGGGCAGTGTTATATACTATGTGGCTGCTATATACTGCGTAGGCAGTGTTACATACTACGTGGTTGCTATATACTGCGTGGGCTGTGCTATAAATTACGTAGCCAGTGTTATATACTGCGTGGCCTGTGTTATATACTACGTCGCCTGTGTTATATACTGCGTGGCTGCTATATACTGCGTGGGCTGTGTTATATAGTAGGTGGCTGTGTTATATACTGCGTGGCCACTGTTATATATTGTGTGGCCTGTATTAACGCATCGGGTATTCTACAATATGTATGTATATAGCAGCCACATAGTATATAGCACAAGCCACGTAGCATTTGTCTGCTATATACTACATGGCTCCTATATACTATGTGGCCTGTGCTATATACTATGTGGCTTTTATATACATACATTAATACATATTCTAGAATACCCGATGCGTTAGAATCGGGCCACCATCTAGTTACCAATAAATACCCCCACTCCGCACTATAAAAGGCATTAGTGGCATCTAGAGAAAGAATAGCCTTATTTCTTGGAGCCTCCTGAGATGTTTGTATATATTTAGGAATAGTCGGCCTAAATTTATGGCTGTAGAGCTAGAAGGCATAAACCATGCCTGGTATATTGGACTCTGTCAATCCAACATAAGGAGAAATGTGGCACCCCAAAGTACGGTTGCCAGGGTGACATTGCCTCCCTCTAAGGGGTGATGGAAAGTCCCCATGCCAGGTAACACAGTGTACATGTCAATTCCTGCTCCAGGCCAGAAAGGGGAGCTTCCTTATAAATTCTGGCCAGCAGGTGGGGTAACTAAGTCAGAAAGAAGTCAGGTGAGAGCGTAAACAGGGGAGTTGTCATGGAAACGGCAGCCAGCTGGAGCTGTGACAGGGCAATGAGAGAGGAGAGTTGGCAATTGGTCTGTGGAGAGGGAAGGGACAGGAGCAGAGACAAGAGCTCAGGGGAATAAAAACTGTGCATAGATGACCCTAGAGTGGAGCGCTGATAAAAAGGGACGACAGAGTCCTTGGCTGGGCGGGTACTGTGTGCCCTGACAGCCGAATCTGGAGGGTAGCGGACTGCAAGTTTCCTGGCCACACCGAACACCTGAAGGCACGGTAGCAGACCAAGAGCCCGGGGCTGACAGTGAAAAGGACAGTGCCCGGGAAATAGGCTCATGCTGCCTGCCATACAGGTTAGGAATCATCATGCAGGAGAGGGCCGCAGCTTAGCTACAAGCAGCAGGGACCCTAAAAGAGAGCGCAGAAGGAAAGTCCCCAACCCCAACTGACAAGGTGGATCCCCTGAAAGCCTCCAGGCAAGTCGGACTCAATTCGTCATCTGTAATTGGTACCCCAGATTGCACCTACTTTCAAGTAAAAGGTAAAGAAAACTGCACCTCTCTGTGTACTTCACTTATTCTCTGCACCCCAACGTTCACCACCATCTGAACAATCAAATATATTTGCCCTAGGGTCCCGCTCTACTCATGGGGAGCTGAACCATCTTTGCTGCGTCACCATCAGCCCCAGTGGAACTAAACCGCAGCGTCGGCCACCCATTGCCGAACACCACGGGAGGCGTCACAACCAAACACCACATAACTATCCTCCATTTTATGACACCGCCAGGGCCACAGAAATGGATCATGGCTCCATGACCTCCCCCATAGAACTGTCTGATCCTATTCCGGGTACACCATGGCCCTGGCGGTTGCGTCAGATTTATAGGCCATGAAATGGCACATTTAAATAGAATCTGTCAGTAGGATTTTGCTACCTCATCTGAGAGCAGCGTAATACAAGTAAAAAGAAGCTGAATCCAAAAATGTATCACTTAGTTTACTTGGTGCTGCCGTTCTGACACAATCAGAGCTTTTAGATTTAGAATGAGGCAGAGCGGAGAAAGCTAACCACGCCCAACACCAGGCTCTCTATTTGCAAAGTACAAAACAATTTTTGACGGCTGAGTGCTGATGTTGATAGCCTGGAGGGGCAATATCTATGACCCCTTCCCAGGCTATATCAACCCACAGCTGTCTGTTTAACATAGGCTGGTTTGAATAGATAGGGGGACCCTACGTCATTTATTTTCTGGGGTAAATTCACCAGGAAAGGATATGCAAACAGCTGTGAGCAATTACATATTGTTTCTAATTTAGCCAGTATGTTTGCTTCCAGTGCTGCCTTTGCAGGTTCCTTTAGTGACTAAGATTGCTTTGAGATCTTTTTAAGCCCCAGTATACCATTAACTTTATTTTTATTTGCAATTGCTGTCTTATTAGAATTGTTTATATGCTTGATGAGTCCATTTAATTAAGAACAGATCTAAGAGCGCAGTTTATAAGAAAAATCCAATTCATACTTTGCTCTATTCATTTGAGAATTAAATCGTTTCCATTTCTATTGGGCACTTGGGGAACTTGTTTATTACCCTTTTAAAGATTATGGGTATTTTCACAGTGCCATCTGCTTTCATCCTCCAAAATGTGTCTTCAAGTCACTTTATCAAATGACTAACCCAATTATAGAGATAGATTAACATTAACGTCATTGATTAAAAACTAAATTTAAAACTTCAATGTTCCATTATGTAACACACAAAAACAAAAGAATGAAACATTGTATTCAGTCCTAGGATCTGTTTTCATACATATAGGAGCTTTAATATTTGTAACATATCTGGTTCATAAGCTCACAGTAGAATCAATTTGCATCTTACTTCATAATGAAGGACAATGCCCCACAATAATAGAACCTTTTGCACCTGCTGCCACTGCACACCCTACTGGTATGTTACTTTTAGCAAAATATATTATCATATACAGTGGGGGAAATAAGTATTTGATCCCTTGCAGATTATGTAAGTTCGCCCACTGACAAAGACATGAACAATCTATAATTTTAAGGGTAGGTTAATTTTAACATTGAGAGATAAAATATCAAAATTAAAATCCAGAAAATCACATTGTATAAATTATATAAATTTATTTGCATTTTGCAGTGAGAAATAAGTATTTGATCTACCAACCATTAATAGTTCTGGCTCCTACAGACCAGTTAGACACTCCTAATCAACTCGTTACCTGCATTAAAGACAGCTGTCTTACATAGTCACCTTTATAAAAGACTACTGTCCACAGACTCAATCAGTCAGACTCTAACCTCTACAACATGGGCAAAACAAAAAAGCTTTATAAGGATGTCAGGGACAAGATCATAGACCTGCACAAAGCTGGAATGTTCTACAAAACCATAAGTAAGATCCTGGGTGAGAAGGAGACAACTGTTTGTGCAATAGTAAGAAAATGGAAGAAATACAAAATGACTGTCAATCGACATCGATCTGGGGCACCATGCAAAATATCACCTCGTGGGGTATCTTTGATAATGAGGAAGGAGAGAGATCAGCCTAAAACTACATGGGCGTAACTTGTTAATGACCTCAAGGCAGCTGGGACCACAGTCACTAAGAAAACCATTGGTAACACATTACGCCTTAAAAGTTTAAAATCCTGCAGTGCCCACAAGGTCCCCTGCTCAAGAAGGCCCATGTGCAGGCCCGTCTGAAGTTTGCCAATGAACACCTGGATGATTCTGTGAGTGATTGGGAGAAGGTGCTGTAATCAGATGAGACAAAAATTGAGGCATTAACTCAACTCGCCGTGTTTGGAGGAAAAGAAATGCTGCCTATGACCCAAAGAACACCTTCCCCACTGTCAAGCATGGAGGTGGAAACATGTTTTGGGGCTGTTTCTCTGCTAAGGGCACAGGACTACTTCACCACATCAATGGGAGAATGGATGGAGCCATGTACCGTAAAATCCTGAGTGATAACCTGCTTCCCTCCACCAGAGCTTTAAAAGTGGTCATGGCTGAGTCTTCCAGCAAGACAATGACCCAAAACATACAGCCAAGGCAACAAAGGAGTGGCTCAAAAAAGAAGCACATTAAGTTGGAGTTGCCTAGCCAGTCTCCAGACCTTAATCCCATAGAAAACTTATGGATGGAGTTGAAGCTCCCTTTGCCAAGTGACAGCCTCAAAATCTTAATGATTTTTAGTGATGATCTGCAAAGAGGAGTGGAACAAAATTCCTCCTGACATGTGTGCAAACCTCATCATCAACTACAAAAAAATCTGCTGTGCTTGACAACAAGGATTTTTCCACCAGGTATTAAGTCTTGTTTGCCAGAGGGATCAAATACTTATTTCTCACCACAAAATGCAAATAAATTAATATAATTTATACAATGTGATTTTCTGGATTTTATTTTTGCTATTCTATCTCTCAATGTTAAAATTATAGACTGTTCATGTCTTTGTCAATGGGCAAACTTACAAAATCAGCAAGGGATCAAATACTTATTTCCCCCACTGTATATAGTATATTGTAAGGCAGTGGCATTTCCGCCAGTGAATTTAGTGAGACAGTGACCCAGGCAACTTTAACAAAATGTCCTTTATTGGCCAAATACTGCACTTATGAAAATGTGGATGAGTCTTTCAGCATGATAATGATCCCAAGCACACCACTAGGGCAACAAAGGAGTGGCTTCGTAAGAAACATATGAAGGTCCTGGAGTGGCCTAGCCAGTTTCCAGATCTCAGCCCCATAGAAAACCTTTGGAGCAAGTTGAAAGTCTGTGTTTCCCAGCGACAGTATATGGTCAAATCAGGGCGCCAGAGGTCAGTGTAGGTGCTCCTAATGCAGACTATCGTGAGAGAGCCCGCCTAAGACTTGAAGGCCAGAGGGCGATAAACGGAGACAGTCGTCAAAGCCTTGTACCAATATCGCTGACACCATTGACACTGCTGACTGTGAGACAAAGGGCCCATGTATGGGACATAGCCTCGCGCCCACGCAGACCGGAGAGTACCACCCATTGTGAACTTTATCCTGTTAAGCTTCTAAACAGACCCCACATGGGGAAACTGCCGTGTAGGACAGAGACATTGCCTTGTGTATTCCTTCTCCTTCCGGACCCAAAGCCGGCATCAGGACCACAAGGAAACAATCGCCCACAACAGGACCCAAGACGCCATCTTCTCCAGGACCCAGGACTCCATCCTCTGCAGGACAACGCCGAATTTCCAGCGCCATTGCCTTGGCACCACTGTTTGCACCAAGGGAATACACTGAGGACGGCGTCGGATTGATAAGTCTATTTCCTTTGAACGTATTGTCTCAGTTACTTGTTTTACTACTGTGTTAAAAATTGCAGTAATTTGTATTAAGAAAATTTCCCTCTACTTCTCCCTGCGTGGAGTATCCACTTTAGAATTAAATCCCCTGTTAACCCTTGCTCTGACTAAGTTCTGCTACTGCATCCTACGTGCCTGCTGTCTCCTTACACTTGAATGACTTAATCAAGGAAATTTTTATGTCAAATGCTTGAAACCTTCACTTTGTTTTTGCATGCTTTTGCATTACAATTCTCTATGATCGACACTTGTAAAATAAAAACTAAGGATAATTCTCAATTTTACCTGTCACTTTCGTTTTTATGAATTAGCTACTTTTGTTCAGTTTACAATTTTGCTGTTGAACAGTGTAATTAAGCACTTGGCGAGGGAAGGATTTAAGTGGGAGTTGGAGAAATGAATCACAAGCTCTCTCAATACTCAGGCAATGCTGCCTGAGAAAGCCTTGGGTGATTATGTCATATTATTGTGTTTGCCAGGGTACCACCGTAACTTTAGATGGACTATCACCAAAGGAGATTGCCGCAGAGGAAGCAAACAAGCCAGGACAAGTGAATAACCAATAGTTGACAAATACATTTGTGCTGCCCTAATTTATCATCAAGACAGTTCTCGGTGGCAGTTGCATCAAGTTACTCTTTCACTTCTGCTTTTAGAACCCTTTCCCAGTATCCTTTGTTATATACTAGGCCCCGCAAAGTCATGATAGTGCAACTAATGTCTTGATTTTTGATGAGCAAACGTATTCAGATTACACGTTATCCAAGTACGTTCCCTCATCATTAGCCATAATGTCACAAGAACTTATTGACTAGGCTTTATGAAACATCATGATGTTGGCGGGGTCTAGCAAAAAAGAGAGGCACCAAGTATGATGCCGGTCACAGAAGTCAAGTATGTCCTAGTCCTGCCATGGAGGACCAGACTGGACACCAGACCAGGGAAGCACAAAACTTTTTGCTCTATTCTATAAACTAACATGAGCCATAATGCCGAGATCTGTACTGTGGATGAAGGCCCATTTTTAATCTGCATGGACACAACAGTGAAAGTCAGTGAGCTATAGGCAGGGAGCTTGGACAAAGCAGGGAGCTTTGTCAATCGACATAATTGTCATTTAACAATGTTTAATAACTTCTTTGACATGAAGACCTTGTGTCTCCCACCATCCTAATTGTTCCAAAGACATACTGACAGGGAATTTAGATTGTGAGCCCCAATGGGGACAGCAATGATAATGTGTGTAAAGCGCTGCGGAATATGTTAGCGCTATATAAAAATAAAGATTATTATTATTAACCTCTCCCGATAGGGCTTACAGCATGATCAGTCCTAACAGAAGCCATCCTGTGTATCTACATGCAAACCTAATGTGGGCCTTCCTGTATACCATTAGGCGCAGAGTCATAACATAATGCTTCCCACTACAAGACATGCCACATAGTTTTATAGCAATGGAGTCCTCTGATGTGGGAGAAGGGGTCGGTGAACATAACACACCAGAGTTTGGGTGCAACTGCAAACTCTGAACTCTCAAGCTCATTCAGACCCTGCCTAACATTCCAAACAAATTATTACAATGAATATGCTTTTCATCAGAATATCCATTGACCTAACACAGTAGAACTAAACAATACCAGATGAAAAGTTTCTCATTCTTTCTCAAAAAATATATATTCATATTGAAGGACAGATGCCAGGTAACCTATGTGACAAAGAATGTTGCTGTTGATATCAATAGATGAATGCCTTTTCAGGCACCACAAAGATCTTGTTGGCTTTTACATTTGATTTACTGGTTAATAAATTCTAAATTATTCGTTCCACCCCTGCCTCTTTGTCTTGTTGTTTTATAAGGCAGTAAGGCAATTAGTGTTACTCCAGTGAGAAATGTGCGGTGACACAGATCAATCACAGTGTACATCCTACATTTCTCTGGAACAGCAGAACAATGATTGACCCAATTTTTTATGTGTATATATTTGACATATTTTATTATCTGGCTCTGTTAAAAATGTGTTATCCAAAACTGTAAATCACATAGATTTGTCTCCAAATGACAGCTCTGCAACTTTGAAAGTCAAACTTCATACTAATTCTGTCCCCAACTGCTTAGATTGGGTTGTAAGAACATTATCGTGTTTATGTACAGGGTGCATACAGAATCATAGACTCAGTTCTATTTGAACTCTAAGGCACCAAATTACTAAGGCTGGTTTCACATTTGCGGTTGTGTCAGCAGCCAGGGCCGGCGTCAGCACCCGGCGCACCCGGGCAAATGCCGGGGCCCTGGCGAGATGGGGGGGCCCACTCGCGCTGGGATACTGCTGCGCACACACACTGTTCAGCAGGGCCGCCGGGACCTGCATCGGGCCCGCCCTCCTCACTATTCCCCTCAGCGGGGGGAGGAGCGCACTCAGAGCATGGTGTGGCAGGGGAGCGCGAAAGGAACAGGAACAGCCCCTGGGAGAGAGAAGAGCTGGGCAGGGAACTGGTGGCTGTGTCCGCAGCTAGCTCCGGGATGTTCCTCATCCAACAGTGGCCAGTCTGTGGATGCCCAGCCGTGCACTATGGCGGCGGCTGTGGAAGTCACCGAGAGCAGCAGCTGCCTGCAAAGGTAGCAGCAACTTCTCCAGCACCGGCGAGGAGGAGAGGATCATGAGGTGCATCTTCCAGACCTGTGATGGGGACGGCGACGGCTATATCAGCAGGTATGGGGGGGCGCCGCGCAACTTTCCACCTTACTCCTGAATAGCTGTTGGCTGCAGGGGGCACTTATTCCCCTGTGAGTGCAGGAGGCCGGCCTGAGAGCCCTTTTGCCACTGCTGATGCCACACTCCGGGCCCTGAGGGCACAGGGGCTCCACTCATTCTGCCCTGGTACAGCACATGTTCCCCGGCCCCTGCCCCTGTGCTGCCCAACTTTCCTGGGTACAGCAGGGGGAATCTGCTGGCAGGGTCATTCCTCAGGGCGCTGCTCCCATTGCCCTGAGAAGAGGAGTTATTTCTAGAAATTACTGACATTTGTACCCATGTACTTAGAACAGTTTATGAAGGGCAGCACTGGCACAACATGAGACATCCCGGTATGTGACATTCGGGCCCAGTCTTACAGGATTTATGGGAGATATGACACATCTTAGTTTACCTAATGTTCACTCTGAGGTGTAAGTGCACTAGAATCATTCTGAAGCAAAAAAATCTGTGGCTGACCCTGTGGTGCTCGCTGTAGGGTCTGCATGTGGAATATCCCATCCCATTGTGTACAGCCACCCACTGCAGTGTCCAGGAACATTGTTCACTAGGTGACATGTCACAGGTTAAAAAAAAAATCCACTGGAATGACCAGCAGTGCAGATTACCCACTGGAGATTATGGGGGCGATTTGTGGGTAGTTCATATGAAAATCTGCTCTGTGGAGACTCTAAGGGCGGCTCATACTGAGGTGTTTTTTCTCAGTTTTTGCAGTAGAAAATCTTTAAAAAAAACACCAGTAGTAAAACACTGCCAAAAACCCTCTGTGTGAACATGTCATACAAGAGGAAAAACAATCTGTTTTTCAAGAAAAAAAACTCTTCAGAAATCATTACTTTTCTCTTGCATTGTGCAAACCTAAAACCTCCTTTATACAGGGTGGAGCGCGGTAATTTGCTGATTTGGGAATGAAATAAAAAAATTATGATAATTAGAAAAATTTATTTTATATTTTAATTATACTGAACAGTAATGGAATTTTTAAATTACATGGTTTTAAATAGTGTATCTGGCAAATGTCGACCTTCGCTATCCACACACTGCTGCATACGTTTTCTGAAGTTTTCATGAACTCTAACAAGCATGTCCACTGGTATTCTGCCAATTTCAGCTTCAATATTGTTCCTTAGGTCTTCCAAGGTGTTGGGACGGTTGATATACACCTTAGACTTCAGGTAACCCCAAAGGAAAAAATCGCATGGGGCTAAATCTGGTGAGCGTGCTGGCCAGTTCACATCTCCCCTCAAAGAGATAAGCCGTCCAGGAAACATTTGCCTCAAACAATTCATGGTAACCCTCGCTGTGTGTGCAGTGGCACCATCCTGTTGGAACCATGTATCCTCTAGTTCCATTGCCTCAAGAGCCGGCTGAAAATAATCCTGTATCATAGACAAGTACCGTTCGGAGTTCACAGTTATGGCACGACCATTATCCTGAAAAAAGTAAGGACCAATGATGCCTACTCGTGATATGGCGCACCACACAGTGAAAATGAGGTGAAAATGTACCTCATCAGAAAAAAACACAATTGCGTCACGGGGTATCGTTGCTAACATGTCTTCACAAGAGGTCCGCCGTGTCAAATAGTCCCATGCTGACAAATGTTGGACCACGCACATTTTATACGGGTGAAAATTCAGTTCATCATGAAGAATCTGGTGGAGAGAACGTCTTGAAATGCCAAGAGCAAATGATTGCTTCCGAGCAGAGCGTTTCGGAGATTGCAGTACTGCTGCTCTAACTCTCTCGATGTTTTGTGGTGTTGTAATCCTTCTCTCAGGTCCCCTTCGTACACATGACACATTCCCTGCTGTTCTGAATGCATTCACCCAATTTACAATTGATTGCCGTCCAGGAACACGTCCGCGTGGAGGAACAGCGAATTGTAAACGAAAAGTACGCTGCACTGCAATGATCGAGTGGGCATTTGAAAAATACGCTTCAACACAAAATGACCTCTCCTCACGTGTCCACTGCATGATGGCAACTGAAAGGCAGAGGAATACAAATCTCCCATCAGCCACTGTAAGCCACACCCACTCTCCCCTCTCTTCGACAGACAGTGCCGCCACAGCATGCAGTGCAAAAAAGCAAATTACCGCGCTCCACCCTGTATTAGTAGTTTCTGGACTTTACCTGAGCTCTTTTTCAACACTTTATTCTCGCTGGACTTTTTTCTTTGAGGCAGGAGCGTCTTACTGACATTTGATGGACTTTAAAAAAAAATCTTTACAACGAATAAGGAAACAGTAGCTTTTTTTTTTTAAAGCCGTCACTCAAAGCACTGTGTTCTACATTACAAGCATAGTGGATGAGATTTATAGAAATCCCATGCCGACTGTGCTTCTATTTACCACTGCGTAAACTCACCCGTGGCACGGGTTTACGAGCTGCAGCATGTTGATTATCTGCAGCGGAGACGCTAGTCTGCATAGTCTCACCCATAGCTATTCATTTCATGCAGTAAATCCGCATGGTTCACTGAACACATGCGGATTTACCTGCATGATTAGAACACAGCATTTTGGATGCAGCGAAAATACTCTGTGTCCAAAACATTGCTATATCCTGATCGTGGGGACATAGCCTAACCTGTGGATTAACCCGATATCTGCCTACTATTAGAGTTTGGGGACATGACAAGTTCCGTCTATTGAGTATATCTGTGCATCATGAATTGTGGTATGTGTTAAAGGGGGGGCCCACTGAGACTCTTTCGCCCGGGGCCCTCAAAAACCTGGAGCCGGCCCTGTCAGCAGCGTTTGTGCTGCAATTTTCTGCATGCCTCGTGTATTCCTATCTTTAACATTAGGGACGCATGCGTCATTTCGTCGTCTGCGGTTTGGCGTGGTAAACGCTACATGTAGTAATTTTAGAGGCGTCAATTTGCCACCTAGAAACATATGCAGTTGTTAGCGGAAGGAATGTGGCAAAAAAACGCATTACGGTTTGTGAACGCATGCATAGCACCACAGAAAAACATGTCTAGACACTGATTAGCCATCCCCCACATACAAACTGATAAAAGGAAGGAGTGGGCATTGGCAGATCACTATACAGCAGACTGGGAAGCAGACCAGACCGATGAAAGCACCTTTGAGGAAACAAGACTCTGAACAATGTGAGTACTGTATATCCTAGCCAATGCCTTTATTTTCTGTCTCTATATGTTCTTATTTCTGTCATTTTTTTCTTTCTGCATGCATCAGAATGTCATCTTCTGAGGAGGAAGAGCAACGGCCAGGGCCTGCACAAGCCGAACATGTCAGTGAAGTGAGTACTCACCTCTTCAGATTGGTAAGTATTCACTGTCACATCTACACATGTGTCAAATTTTTTTTCTTCCTTTTTTTAGAGCAGTTCTTCCACTGTGTCAGAGGCTGAGCAGGAGCAGCGTGGAGATGTTCGGGTGGCAAGGCGGCAACATGTACGTATACCTGGCTGACTATTGTATCCTGACTTTACTATTCTTGAATTTTCATTTCTTTACTTTCCTCTTTCTTTACCTTTTTCTTCTTGACAACTTTTTTTTTCTTGATTTCAATATTCATGCCAGTTTTCTGTCTCTGTCTTCTTTCTTTTCCATATGTTAATCTCTCCAACATAATGTCTTTATTTATTTTTTAGGTTCCAGAAAGGGATGAGGTTCTCTATTTCTTTGTTGCTCCCAAGCAAATGCACAGGCCAGAAACAGCTTGATGCTTCAATCCAGGTTGAAATAAAAGCTCTCCATGCGAAGATCCATCATGACACAGGATACAGTAGCAAACTGTGAAGATTACAGCAGTCCAAGGGTCTACATATAGCTATCCCATAATACACGCCCACTGTAGTCCCATTGGCGGTGTCTATCTAGATTTCTCTCCTGTTAAATTTTCCACCATGAGCACAGAAAACGCAAACGCATGCAAAACGCATGAAAAAGCGTGTAAACGCCGCGTTTTTTGAACCGCATGCATTACCTTATGTGTCCAAAAAACGCTGTGTTTGTACGCGTTTGCATGCGGGTTTTCATGCGTTTGAGGTTGCGGATTAAACGCTGCGGATTGTAACGCAAATGTGAAACTAGCCTTAGTCTTGAGTTTTGTATGTCAGTCTTTATGAAGGGCACGCAGCAATAAGAATTCATAAAGAGGAGCCCACCAATAAATTCAATTAATGAATTTGGTGTATGCTCTCAGTAAAATGCGCCTCACCAGAAATGTTACTACAGTCAGTAACTTTTAATAAATTTGGCGGGCGGGTGTAGCCATGCCCTGTTCCACTATTGCTCCTCCAAAAGCTCCTGCCCATTTTGTCGGAGCTGCCTGAAACAGGTGTAAAAACGTCAAAAGTAGCAAAATTTGAGTGCAACTCCACAATGCACAAAAATGTAGATGCTTTTAAAAGTGTTTCACCCCAGTTATCCATCTTAAAAGCACTTTGACAAATTGACTCCATATTCTGAATGTGACTCATTGCTGAATTACAGAATTTAAATGTACATTTTTTAATGGCATCCAAGTATGAATATATTTCAAACTGAAAATTCAACAAAAGTAAAAAGCCGCCAATACAGATGAGCAAATCTTTTCAACTTTAAATTTGCTAACTGTGCCAAAATTTGGCAGAAAGTTTCTCTTTTTCTTATGCACTAATATTCTTCACTGCTGTGCTGTCACATACTATATGTAAAGTTTGTTCAGAGGTTTCTCTCCTTATCACTTTTACTAAGCTGAGCTGTGATGTCCACTCACTATCCAGATTCAGCAAAAATGGCAGCTGCATTTCCTGATTCTGCTTTTGTACAGTCTATGATAATTCTTCCAGCACTAGTTCATGTCATGTGATAGCTGCAAAGCATTGTGGGAAAGCTCGCCAAGCTGGGCACTTGATCGTCTGGATAATGTAATCTTGCATAATGTGTAAAATAATCATGTCCATTTTAGGCAGTTCATGAAGCAAATCCTAGATTTTATGAATTCACTGGATTCAGCGAATTCCTAAAAACATCAACACAAATTCAATTTGCACCAACTCAAGTTGCTCATCTCTGATAGTTTAAAAAATTATATTCCTTCTTGAAGTGTTAACATTGAACTACACCACTAATCATATGCCCTTGGGTTAATTCCCCATTAGTTAACAATAGGAAGACAGAAGAAGCAGCCATCTATGAGAATAGCTGGTTATGCTGCCTGAAAGGGGCCATCCCAATTCCCTTTCAACATGGTCATTTTCAGATCATACAAAATAGATGCCAAACGACAGCTGCATGCTGATTGCAGGAAGAACAGAGTGCAATCACTTTTTGGCAGCTCAGTTTTTTTTGTTGCCTTTACCATAGAGGTTCCAGTACAGGGGCAAGAAGTTACATGTGAGCAACCCATAATATCAGCATTAAGCATCATAACCATTGGTATGGCATTGACTTGACTCTTCTGTGTAAGGCAATTTACAGGCACTAGTATGTGGATTTTGTGCCTAAAGGGGTTGTCCGGGATGTTACCTGGATGATGGCCTATCCTTAGGATAAACTATCAATATCTGATTGGTGGGGTGTCACACCCAGCATCCCTGTCACTCAGCTGTTTCCGTTGAATAGTGGCCATGCCCGGCGTACTGCACACCAACCCTGTATTGATTTGAATGGGAGTCAGATGTGCAGTGCCCAGACCCAGCCACTATACAGTTAGTAGACAGACCTGTGCTGTGCAGCTCTGCAACTGAGCAGTGCCGGTCGACACCAGGAACACCTGATCAGCCAGGGTCGCACTCCCCCTCCCCCCCCCCCTCCCCCAAATCAGACAAGTGCAAAGCAGCATAAGATCTTTTGACAATGAAAGCTATTCTGGGTAAGTGTATCTACTCTACAGTGTCTCCCACAGTTAGTCTCAGCTAACTATAAGAATGTAGGCAGAAGAACCTCCATAATAGTACTAGCTATACTGTGTCTATAATGGTGCAGAAGAAGATTTGTGAATGCTCTCGTAAGTGAACTAGTAACAATGTTACTCAATCTATCTCCAGATAGATTTAAAGAGGTTGTCTGGGACTTTAACATTGATGGCCTGTCCTTAGGATAGGTCATCAAGTTCAGATCAGGTTATGCAGCAGGACAATGATCCAAAATACACTAGCAAGTTCACCTCTGAATAGCTTAAGAAAAACAAAATTAAGACTTTGGAGTGGCCTATTCAAAGTCCTGACCTTAATCCACTTCAGATGCTGTGGCATGACCTTAAAAAGGAAAGATTCTGGAAAGATGAGTGGGACAAAATTTCTCCAGAGCATTGTAAAAGACAACTAAACTGTAAGTAAACTTCAAGTAGACACTTTGGTGGTGAAACACCTGCTGGTTTATTAACATCAGCATACACCAAGGCAGGGTTCAGAAAAAAACAAAAGCAGAGCCTTCCTGGCTTAATGGAAAACAAAACAAATAAAGTATAACAGAGTCCTTTCTCTGCAGGTTTCAACCTGTAGACACCACACACTGTCCTCATCTCCTCCTTGGAGCTACGTTGGAGTACCTTCTCTCCCAAGACACCCACACACTGACTCTTATGGCCAGGTATTTAACACCCATATGATGGTCACATGACCTTGACCTCACACAGGTCCTGTCAGGATTCTGCATGTGGAGATACAGTGGACCTCCACCCACCCTCTCTATGAAAGTCCACTAAAACCAGCCCATAACATAGGTTCCTATTAACCTTCTCAGCACTTAGCGTGCTGGAAGCAAAAACACTCTGGTTTTACATCACTGATAGTGATGAGCGAATATACTTGTTACTCAAGATTTCCCGAGCATGATTGGGTGTCCTTCGAGTATTTTTTAGTGCTCGGAGATTTCGTTTTTATTGCCGCAGCTGAATGTTTTACATCTGTTTGCCAGCTTGATTACATGTGGGGATTCCCTAGCAACCAGGCAACCCCCACATGTACTTATGCTGGCTAACAGCTGTAAACCATTCAGCTGCGGCAATAAAAACTAAATTTCCGAGCACTAAGGCTATGTGCACACGTTGCAGATTAGGCTTAGGAATTTCTGGTGCGGATTCTGCCTCTCCTGGCAGAAAACACACCTGCGGATTTGTTGCGTTTTTTGTGTGGTTCCGAAGCATTTTTTGTGCGTTTTTGCTGCGGTTTTCTTGCGGATTTGCTGCGTTTTTTACCCCTCCAGTTTTCTATAATGGAATGGGTACAAAAACGCTGCAGATTCACAAAAAAGAAGTGACATGCTACTTCTTTTAAACTGCAGCATTTCCGCAGTGGATTTTCCGCAAAGTGTGCACAGCATTTTTTTTTCTCATTGATTTACATTGTACTGTAAATCAATTGCGGATCTGCAGCGTTTCTGCACCTCAAAAAACGCTGCGGATCCGCAGAGAATCCACAACACGTGCACATAGTCTAAAAAATACTCGGAGGACACCCGAGCATGCTCGGGAAATCTCGAGTAACGAGTATATTCGCTCATCACTAATCACTGACCAACCACAGTATGCGCAGTGACACGAATCTCTCTTCAAATACTGTGCCAGTGAGGACGGCGTCACACTACCGTGTTTTACGGACGTAAGAGAGGTGCTGAAAATACAGATTGCATACGGTACAATGCTTCTCTATACCCCAGCTCCTATCAGCCGTATTTTACTGATCCGTATTATACGGTCTTCTACGGCCGTAGAAAATCGCAGCATGCTGCGTTTGTCACCGTATTGCGCAAAAAATATGCCAATGAAAGTCTATGGGGGCGAGAAAAATACGGATTACACACAGACCAGCAGTGTGACTTGCGAGAAATACGCAGCGGTGTTCTATAGAAAAGCCGGCAATTCAGTGCGGTGTACAGTAAAATCGCACTGACAGCTTACAATAGAATAGGTAGAATAAATGTGTACACATAGTATAGGTATATATATATATATATATATGTATATATATATATATATATATGTCATTGAGTCACATATATATATATATATATATATATATCTATATATATATATATAGATATATAAATTAATATTTCATCCAGTGCGAGATAGCTTTAAAGCCGGTAATTCAATAGCCGGCTTTTGCTATCTCCTTCCTAAACCGGACATGATATGAGACAAGGTTTACATACAGTAAACCATCTCATATCCCCATTTTTTTTTTGCATATTCCACACTACTGATGTTAGTAGTGTGTATGTGAAAAATTTGGGCTGTCTAGCTATTAAATTAAAGGGTTAAATGGCAGAAAAAATTGGCGTGGGCTCCCGCGAAATTTTCTCCGCCAGAGTGGTAAACCAGTGACTGAGGGCAGATATTAATAGCCTGGAGAGGGTCCATGGTTATTGGCCTCCCCGGCTAAAAACTGGGGGGCCAATATCCATTATTAATCAAATAGCATGAAATGGTAAAAAAACACACACACAATATTGCAAAGTATTTTAATGAAATAAACACACAGGTTGTTGTAATATTTTATTCCACTCTCAACCCACCTGAAAACCCTCGACCTGTAACAAATTAAAAATAATAAACCAACAATATCTCATACCTTCCGTCGATATGTCCCACGATGTAAATCCATCTGAAGGGGTTAAATTATTTTACAGGCAGGAGCTCTGCTATAATGCAGCTGTGCCCGTGCCTGTAAAACCCCAGCGAATGAATGAGGGTCCATGGTTATTGCCCCCCCCCCCCCTGGCTAAAAACATCTGCCCCCAGCCACCTCAGAAAAGGCACATCTGGAAGATGCACCTATTCTGGCACTTGGCCACTCTCTTCCCATTCCCGTGTAGCGGTGGGATATGGGGTAATGAAGAGTTAATGTCACCTTGCTATTGTAAGGTGACATTAAGCCAGATTAATAACGAAAAGGCATCAATTATGACACCTATCCATTATTAATCCAATAGCATGAAATGGTTAAAAAAACACACACACATTATTACGTGTGAACTTTTCTGAATATTTTCCCAGCCTCGAGGTCATATGAGGACATCCAGCAGAGGGCGCATCACCGCGAATGAAGGTAACTACAGGTCATTGACCTACTTTCCATTCATTCGCTGGGGTTTTACAGGCACGGGCACAGCTGCATTATAGCAGAGCTCCTGCCTGTAAAATAATTTAACCCATTCAGATGGATTTACATCGTGGGACATATCGACGGAAGGTATGAGATATTGTTGGTTTATTATTTTTAATTTGTTACAGGTCGAGGGTTTTCAGGTGGGTTGAGAGTGGAATAAAATATTACAACAACCTGTGTGTTTATTTCATTAAAATACTTTGCAATATTGTGTGTGTGTTTTTTTACCATTTCATGCTATTGGATTAATAATGGATATTGGCCCCCCAGTTTTTAGCCGGGGAGGCCAATAACCATGGACCCTCTCCAGGCTATTAATATCTGCCCTCAGTCACTGGCTTTACTACTCTGGTGGAGAAAATTGCGTGGGAGCCCACGCCAATTTTTTCTGCCATTTAACCCTTTAATTTAATAACTAGAGCGCCCAAATTTTGCACATACACACTACTAACATCAGTAGTGTGGATTATGCCAAAAAAATGGGGATATGAGATGGCTTACTGTATGTAACCATGTCTCATATCATGTCGGGTTTAGGAAGGAGATAGCAAAAGCCGGCAATTGAATTACCGGCTTTTAAGCTATCTCGCGCAGGATGAAATATTAATATATATCTATATATATATAATTGTCTAAGGGTTTTTCCGTCTGTCTGTCTGTCTGTCTGTCTGTCCTGGAAATCCCGTGTCTCTGATTGGTCGAGGCTGCTAGGCCTCGACCAATCAGCGACAGGCACAGCATGGCGACGATGAAGTCATAAAGGTTGCCTCGACCAATCAGCGACGGGCACAGTATCGACGTAGATGTCATAATGGTTGCCATGGCGATGATGATGTCATAAAGGTTGCCTCGACCAATCAGCGACGGGCACAGTCTGTCGTGAATTCTGGAATCATCATTGTGCATATACTACGGGGACATGCATATTCTAGAATACCCGATGCGTTAGAATCGGGCCACAATCTAGTCTATATATATAATTGTCTAAGGGTTTTTCCGTCTGTCTGTCTTTCTGTCTGTCTTTCTGTCTGTCTGTCTTTGTCTGTATGTCTGTCTGTCTGTCCTGGAAATCCCACCTCTCTCATTGGTCGAGGCCGCCAGGCCAGCGACGAGCACAGCGACGATGATGTCATAAAGGACGTAGATATCCGGCGTCTCTGATTGGTCGAGGCCGCCAGGCCTCGACCAATCAGCAACGGGCACAGCGACGATGATGTCATAAAGGACGTAGAAATCCCACGTTTCTGATTCAGCGACGGGCACAGTATCGACGTAGATGTCAAAATGGTTGCCATGGCGACGATGATGTCATAAAGGTTGCCTCGACCAATCAGCGACGGGCACAGTCTGCCGCGAATTCTGGAATCATCATTGTCCATATACTACGGGGACATGCATATTCTAGAATACCCGATGCGTTAGAATCGGGCCACAGTCTAGTGTATATATATATATATATATATATGTGTGTGTCTCACTGATATATATATATATATATATATATATATGTATATATATATATATATATATATATATATATATAGACAGTACATATGCTTTTATGTTTTTGGGAGCACATGGATCCATTGTATGTCCATATGTCGGTTTTGCAAGCCTGCGAGAAAATCTCGCAGTGCGGATGCCATACGGATTACATACGGAGGATGCCATGCGCAAAATACGCTGACACACTGCCTACGGATGAGATACGGACCACTATTTTGGGGACTTTCCTGCGTATTACGGCCGTAAATTACGGACCGTATTTTTATACGCTGAGTGTGACGCCGGCCTGACTCTGTCACACCAGTTACAGCAAAAGCTTGATGGCACATGTTGCTGATAAAAGTGGCACAACCAGTTAATAGGTTTAGGGGCAATCACTTTTTCACACAGGGCCTTGTAGGTTTTGATTTATTTTTCACTTAATAATAAGGATCTTCATTTAAAAACTGCATTTTGTGTTTTCTTGTGTGTTATCTTTGTCTTATATTTAAATGTGTTTGGGGATCTGAAACATTTAAGTGTGACAAACATACAAAAGAATAGGAAATCTGGAAGGAGGCAAACCCTTTTTCAGACAAATATATTTGTTCTAGCCACCAGTGGACAAGAGAAGGAGGTCATATGCTGTGAGTTAACTCTTATATTCATGCACATGTACTGTATATGTACCCCTGTGCACATTGCACTTACTCGTGTTGTACTACAATCAAACACCACGAATAATTGTGTTTTGATAGAATTCTGTATGATTTGGAAAATGGTCCTTCAACACCACATACAAACTGCATCTATCACCTGTAATAAATAGCCAACCTTTTCTTTTCAAACAAAATATTTCACATTGCTTCTTTACAAATGGAAGATTATAAATTAAAAGCCAAAAATAACAAAATTTTTGGATCCAGTTAGCAAATATGGATAATATGTATGCACTAGACGTTCTTTTAGGAGATGTTTGCCACATTTAAATCCAATGTCCCATAACACAACCTTCTAAATTCCAGCCAAAAAGTAACACATGTTTTCTCTGGGGCTGTCATTTATTATGATGTTCGAACTGAGCAGTAGCGCGAATGGCAAAATGCAAGTAATAATCTGACTACTAGGAATTTAACTGGGTAATGCATCCTGTAATACAGTGTTCCCCAACTCCAGTCCTCAAGGCCCACCAACATGTCATGTTTTCAGGATTTCCTTAGTCTTGCCCAGGTAATAATTGCATCACCTGTGCAATGCAAAGGAAATCCTGAAAACATGACCTGTTGGTGGGCCTTGAGGACTGGAGTTGGGGACCCCTGCTGTAATATATCTACCTGAAGCTGTGTTTTTAGCTTTCAACTCCGCTGGGCCTGCACAACGTCATGATTCTACAAGTATCAATGTTTAAAACATATAACCTGATCTTTGTATGGACATACCCAGTACATGAATTAAAGGGTTATCGAGGACTATATAATTTTTTTACCATGGGCCCCTAAGAACTAACAGGCAGATAGTGGCCAACTACCTGCCTACTGTGCCCAGCAGCCATCTATCCCAACATAAAGCTGTTACAGACTGCTCCTACTGGTGATTCAGTGACCTCAGCTGGCATCACAGCAACAGACTAGAGACTTTTCTTTCTCTCTGCTCTGATGACCAGGCATGACTGCCGAAATCCTGCCTAACTACGGAGAGCCGGCTGTCAATCAGCATAACGTTGGCACTCACGACTGAGCAGCCCAGAAACAGAAGAGCAGGAGCAGTTGAATCGCCAGCAGGAGCAGTCAGTGACCGCTCTGAGCTGATGTCGGGTAGAACGGGCAGCTAGTTGTTTCTGTTAACTACCTGTCTGTTATATTTTTTTTTACTATGGGCCTAAAAACTAATAGTTGGAGATAACCTTTTGATACTATTAAAATGCCAAAAATAAGTAAAAAAAAACAAGTGAAATTTGCTGACCAGAGGAGCAGCATTGTAGGCACGTGTATACTGCATATGTAGTGATTTAATTATAATTAACCCCTTAGCGACCGCCGATACGCCTTTTAACGGCGGCCGCTAAGGGTACTTAAACCACAGCGCCGTTAATTAACGGCGCTGTGGAAAAAGTCCATAGCGCCCCCCAGAGGCCGATTTTCTCCGGGGTCTCGGCTGCCGAGGGTAGCCGAGACCCCAGAGAACATGATTCGGGGGGTTTTTAACCCACCCCGCATTTGCGATCGCCGGTAATTAACCGTTTACCGGCGATCGCAAAAAAAAAAAAAAGCGATCTCTTTTTAATTTCTCTGTCCTCCGATGTGATCGCACATCGGAGGACAGAGAAAAGGGGTCCCAGATGGCCCCCCAATACTCACCTAGCTCCCCCGATGCTCCTCGTGTCTCCCGGTGGGCGCCGCCATCTTAAAAATGGTGGGTGCATGCGCAGTGCGCCCGCCGGCCGGCACCGGGAGAATCTTTGGGGTCTCGGCTGCCGGGGGTAGCCGAGACCCCAAAGAGCACGATCGGGGTCGGTATTACCGACCCCTGTTTTGCGATCGCCGGTAATTAACTGTTTACCGGCGACCGCAAAAAAAAAAAAAAAAGCAAAGTGTAATTCTCTGTCCTCTGATGTGATCGCACATCAGAGGACAGAGAAATAGGGGGATTCGGGGACCCTAGCATACTCACCTAGGTCCCTGGATCCTCTTGCTGCTCCTCCTGGCCGCCGGCAGCAGAACATGGCGGACGCATGCCCAGTGCGCCCGCCATCTGTCTCCATCTGCCGGCCGGCAGGAGAACAGCAGTTGGGGCTAAAATTAGGGTTAGGGTTAGGGGTAGGGTTAGGAGTAGGGTTAGGGGTAGGGTTAGGGGTAGGGTTAGGGTTAGGGGTAGGGTTAGGGTTAGGGGTAGGGGTAGGGTTAGGGGTAGGGGTAGGGGTAGGGTTAGGGTTAGGGGTAGGGTTAGGGTTAGGGGTAGGGTTAGGGGTAGGGTTAGGGGAAGGGTTAGGAGTAGGGTTAGGGGTAGGGTTAGGGGTAGGGGTAGGGGTAGGGCTAGGGTTAGGGCTAGGGTTGGGGCTAAATTTAGGGTTAGGGTTGGGGCTAAATTTAGGGTTAGGGTTGGGGCTAAACTTAGGGTTAGGCTTCTTTCACACTTACGTCGGTACGGGGCCGTCGCAATGCGTCGGCCCGACATACCGACGCACGTTGTGAAAATTGTGCACAACGTGGGCAGCAGCTGTAGTTTTTCAACGCATCCGCTGCCCAATCTATGTCCTGGGGAGGAGGGGGCGGAGTTACGGCCACGCATGCGCGGTCAGAAATGGCGGATGCGACGTACAAAAAAAGTTTCATTGAACTTTTTTTGTGCCGACGCTCCGCCAAAACACAACTGATCCAGTGCACGAAGGACGCAACGTGTGGCCATCCGTCACGATCCGTCGGCAATACAAGTCTATGGGCAAAAAACGCATCCTGCGGGCACATTTGCAGGATCCGTTTCTTGTCCAAAACGACGGATTGCGACGGAATGCCAAACGACGCAAGTGTGAAAGTAGCCTTAGGGTTAGGGTTAGGGTTGGGGCTAAAGTTAGGGCTAGGGTTGGGGCTAAAGTTAGGGTTAGAGCTGGGATTAGGGTTTGGATTAGGGTTGGTATTAGGGTTAGGGTTGGCATTAGGGTTACGCTTGGGATTAGGGTTAGGTTTGGGATTAGGGTTAAGGTTAGGGTTGTGATTAGGGGTGTATTGGGATTAGGGTTAGGTTTGAGGTTAGGGTTGAGATTAGGATTAGGGGTGTGTTGGATTTAGGGTTTTGATTAGGGTTATGGTTAGGGTTGACATTAGGGTTGTTTTGGGGTAAGGGTTGTGATTATGGTTAGGGTTAGTGATTAGGATTATGGATGAGGTTGGGATTAGGGTTAGGGGTGTGTTGGGGTTAGGGTTGGAGCTAGAATTGGGGGGTTTCCACTGTTTAGGTACATCAGGGGGTCTCCAAACACGACAGCCAATTTTGCGCTCAAAAAGTCAAATGGTGCTCCCTCCCTTCTGAGCTCTGCCGTGCGCCCAAACAGTGGGTTACCCCCACATATGGGGCATCAGCGTACTCGGGATAAATTGGACAACAACTTCTGGGGTCCAATTTCTCTTGTTACCCTTGTGAAAATAAAAACTTGGGGGCTACAAAATCTTTTTTTGTGAAAAAAAAGATATTTTTTATTTTCACGACTCTGCATTCTAAACTTCTGTGAAGCACTTGGGCATTCAAAGTTCTCACCACACATCTAGATAAGTTCCTTGGGGGGTCTAGTTTCCAAAATGGGGTCACTTGTGGGGGGTTACTACAGTTTAGGTACATCAGGGGCTCTGCAATCGCAACATAATGCCCACAGACCATTCTATCAAAGTCTGCATTCCAAAACGGCGCTCCTTCCCTTCCGAGCTCTGCCGTGCGCCCAAACAGTGGTTTACCCCCACATATGGCGCATCAGCGTACTCGGGATAAATTGGACAACAACTATTGCAGTCCAATTTCTCCTGTTACCCTTGTGAAAATAAAAACTTGGGGGCTACAATATATTTTTTGTGGAAAAAAAAATATTTTTTTATTTTCACGACTCTGCATTCTAAACTTCTGTGAAGCACTTGGGCATTCAAAGTTCTCACCACACATCTAGATAAGTTCCTTGGGGGGTCTAGTTCCCAAAATGGGGTCACTTGTGGAGGGTTTCTACTGGTTAGGTACATCAGGGGCTCTGCAAACGCAACATAATACCCGCAGACCATTCTATCAAAGTCTGCATTCCAAAACGGCGCTCCTTCCTTCCGAGCTCTGCCGTGCGCCCAAACAGTGGTTTACCCCCACATATGGGGTACCAGCATACTCAGGACAAATTGGACAACAACTTTTGGGGTCCAATTTCTCTTGTTACCCTTGTGAAAATAAAAATTTGGTGGCTAAAAAATCTTTTTTGTGGAAAAAAAAAATATTTTTTATTTTCACGGCTCTGCATTATAAACTTCTGTGAAGCACTTGGGCATTCAAGGTTCTCACCACACATCTAGATAAGTTCCATGGGGGGTCTAGTTTCCAAAATGGGGTCACTTGTGGGGGATTTCTACTGTTTAGGCACATCAGGGGCTCTCCAAACGCGACATGGCGTCCGATCTCAATTCCAGCCAATTCTACATTGAAAAAGTAAAACGGCACTCTTTCTCTTCCAAGCTCTGCGGTGCGCCCAAACAGTGGTTTACCCCCACATATTGGGTATCGACGTACTCAGGAGAAATTGCACAACAACTTTTGTGGTCTAATTTCTCCTGTTACCCTTGTGAAAATAAGAATTTGTGGGCAAAAAGATCATTTTTGTGTAAACAAAAGCGATTTTTTATTTTCACGGCTCTACGTTATAAACTTCTGTGAAGCACTTGGGGGTTCAAAGTGCTCACCACACATCTAGATAAGTTCCTTAAGGGGTCTAGTTTCCAAAATGGTGTCACTTGTGGGAGTTTCCACTGTTTAGGTACATCAGGGGCTCTCTAAATGTGACATGGTGTCCGATCTCAATTCCAGCCAATTCTGCATTGAAAAAGTCAAACGGCGCTCCTTCACTTCTAAGTTCTGCGGTGCGCCCTAACAGTGGTTTACCCCCACATATGGGGTATTGGCGTATTCAGAAGAAATTGCATAACAAAATTTATGGTTACATTTCTGTTTTTACACTTGTGAAAATAAAAAAAATGGTTCTGAATTAAGAGGTTTGCAAAAAAAAAGTTAAATGTTCATTTTTTCCTTCCACATTGTTTCAGTTCCTGTGAAGCACGTAAAGGGTTAATAAACTTCTTGAATGTGGTTTTGAGAACCTTGAGGGGTGTAGTTTTTAGAATGGTGTCACACTTCATTATTTTCTATCATATATACCCCTCAAAATGACTTAAAATGTGATGTGGTCCCTAAAAAAAAATGGTGTTGTAAAAATGAGAAATTGCTGGTCAACTTTTAACCCTTATAACTCCCTAACAAAAAAAAATTTTGTTTCCAAAATTGTGCTGATGTAAAGTAGACATGTGGGAAATGTTATTTATTAACTATTTTTCATGACATATCTCTCTGATTTAAGGGCATAAAAATACAAAGTTTGAAAATTGCAAAATTTTAAAAATTTTCGCCATATTTCCGTTTTTTTCATAAATAATCGCAAGTAATATCGAAGAAATGTTACCACTAACATGAAGTACAATATGTCACGAAAAAACAATCTCAGAATCAGCGGGATCCGTTGAAGCGTTCCAGAGTTATAACCTCATAAAGTGACAGTGGTCAGAATTGCAAAAATTGGCCTGGTCATTAAGTACCAAATTGGCTCTGTCACTAAGGGGTTAATGCTGCTTATATTTTTTGATGAATTCTGTTGAAGGATACAGGTCACCATAAAACGCAGTCTGCCTTTATCTCCGGCCTCCGGGTCATAATAGTCACTAAATCTTGTGTGCAGAGGTATGACTTAAGTAGGTGCAGAGGTTCAATCACTGGGGTCCAGGAGCTCAAGGGGCCCAAACTGTCCCTTTGACCCTTATTGGAAGACCAATATTACTACAAAACCTTGATAAATAAGGGCCATCAGCGTTAAGTTACACCACTGCTGTTATGTATCGGTGTAAACCCTGGAAAGGATGTCTGCTTCTCAAGACCAGGGCAGGATTACATTTCATGTAGTAGGTATATGTGCTGTAGTCCCAATCTTGTAATATACAGTATTTCTATGCTAATAAATGTCCACAAGCACTGAGCACAGCATCACTGATTGCAAATAATATATCCCAAAATATGTCAGAACAGATTTCTGCATGGACATCATAACTGGTTCAGTGCAAACCAAGGCACAATCATATAAAAATGAACTCAAGAACCAAAGTATGAGAAACAATTAATTAGAATTGTATTAGTATATTAAATAGAAAATTTGAACACATACAAATAGAAATATTTAAAAAAGCGGGAAACCACAAGGTGGCGCCACCGTCCCATAAACTACACATAGTAAGGTAGCAGATGTATATAGACACAGATAAATAGTGTAGTTAAATGTAAGCTGAGGCTAAGAAGCATCAAACATTCATAAAGAGGATAATGATTTAAACAAAAATCTAGAGAACTGTCGACTCACAGAGGGAAGAAAATCCTGTGAGGTTCCAGAAAACTCCTAACCTTCAACCTATCCTACACAAAATACCCTAAAATAGTAGTGGTCAAATGCTACCTGTAATAAGTATGTGGCACATACCAGACAGCCTGACGTATGCTTCAACAAATAGCCTTCTTTCAGTATTTCTATTCTGTATTCCATGGGCCCCAACCTTGCTAACCTTTAGAGTCACATTTAGCTTTGAGAGAGGCTAGCAAGCAACATTTACATCTAAAAGAGAGCCGCGATCCACATCCAGCTCGCACCCCCTAACAGTAGTGACACACAGAAGCCCCATTATAATGATAACCAAAGCTTTTCCACAGACATCACACCAAGATCAAGATATTCCCATAATATCTCCATTCAGTATTCTCTCAACCGTCACTCCAACCAGACTTTAAGATCCAGCTTCAAGCATCTACTCTGACAAGTAAAAAGTGGAGGAGCTTTACCATGCTAATTCAATCCAGGATCAGGGGATCAAACCAAGGGTGCCATGTGTCCGACTGGTGCAGTGCAGTGAGGATGACCACAGAGAAATGAAGGAGAGAGAACATCCAAGGTGAATAAAATTCAATGATTCTTTATTCTTGGATGTACTCTTTATTCTCGGATACAACAATAAAGAATTGAATTTTATTCACCTAGAATGTGCTGTTTCCTCCATTTCTCCTTGGTCCACTTCCTCTGACAGTTCACATCATCCAGTCTCCAGCTTACCATGCTTAAATTATCTCCTAACCCCAAGGCAGGGGTGGCGTCACCACCCGACGCACCCGGGCAAGTGACAGGGCCCTGGACAGATGGGGGGGGGCCCACTCAGTGTGGGGACACTGGTACGCCATGGGGCCCATGAGACGAGGGTGCCAGCGCTGGCACCACTCCCCTCACATTAAACTGTTTCCAATATTCACCTCTCCCCATTCCCTGCTACTTCTGTCTAAGCTTCTACAGTCTCCTCAGCATCTTCTGACCCTCTGTGATGTCTCAGTGCAGAGGGTGTGATTATGTCACTACAGCATGCCCTCTGTACACTCAAAGCACCATATGGGGCCCATTATACTGTATGGAACACTATATGGGGCCCATTATACTATATGTAGCAATATATGGGGCCATTACACTGTATGTCGTACTATGTGGGGCCATTATACTATATGTAGAAATATATGGGGCCGATTATACTGTATAGAGCACTATCTAGGGTCATTATACTGTACGGAACAAAAACTGGGGTCCATAATACTATATGGAGTAATTTATGAGGCCATTATACTGTATGGAGCAATACATGGGTCCCATTATACTGTACACAGTAATATATTGGACCTATTTAACTGTAATGAGCACTATGTGGGGTCCATTACACTGCATGGAGCAATATATGGGGCCGATTATATTGTATGCAGTAATATATAGAGCCCATTATTCTGTATGGAGCACTATGTGGGGCTCATTAAACTGTATGGATGACTATGTGGTGCCCATAATACTATATGGAAGACATATGGTGCCCATAATACTGTATGGTGAACTATGTGGTGCCCATAATACTGTATGGAGGAATATGTGGTGCCCATAATACTGTACGGAGGATTATGAGGTTCCCATAATACTGTATGGGGGACTATGCTGTGTGGTCTAAAATGAAAAGTCTGCAGTCTCCCTCTGTGACTGCAGATTTTTGAATCCTCCCACAGCGCGCACACTCTGCGCTGTGAGGATTAGCCAGTTTCCGAGCTATTGTAGAATTTACAATAGATATCACTCATGTAATGTAAGAAGTAAGTGAAATCTTTGGCATTGTACCATGACTATATTTCTTATCTGTGCATCATGAATCATAGTATATGTTAAAGGGGCTCACTGAGACTCTTTGCCTGGCGCCCATGAAAATCCGGAGCCGCCCCTGCCCTAAGGCCAAAATATGCACATTCAGATCTGCTCTATTGTGCAAGGCTACTCACAACATTCACCACCTGGAGACCTGCTCAACATAGTTGTATCCTAGACCTGGAAATAATGCACCAAGTTGGCAGGCAGTTTCAAGCCACACATCATGGGCCTGTGAGCCACAGGTTAGGAACCCCCTGCTGCATGCAATGACAGGCTAATAGTTGGCTGTACTGTCCACAACCATGTACTGGCAGGCAGTTATTGACTTTGTATGGTGGTCTATAAAGAGGCTTTCCAGTCATATAATATTAATAACCTATCCTTAAAATGGGTTATCAATACCAGATCAGTGGTATTACAAAACCCAACACCCCCACTGTTATTAGGGTCCATTCACTACGTCAAAGTGTCCACCTCCAGTAGGCATATATGCCCAAAATAATGCACTTCAGAGCGCACTCTGCCGGCACCATTATAGTCTATGTCCTCATCGGCGAATACATCCGAATCATGTTTTGCAGGGGGGGATTTGGACGCAAGCCCTGATGGAACCCACAAACGCAGATAAAAGTGCAATGTGAAAGCACCCTTTAATGTAAACAGATCAACTTCTTTATAAGTAATTAGAAGCTGATCTGAAGATCTCGGCAGAGGTTTTTCATTGATGACCTATCCCAAGTATAGTTTAGTTCATTAAAATCATATGCCCAAACAGTCCCTTTAAATTATGTGCATTTATTTCAGGTTACCATTTTGTGTTCATTTAGAATGGCATGATTCTACTGATTTTATTATGGTGCTAGGTAGAGTTGGTGCCAATTTATTATCTGTGGCTGCTGGTTGGGAGAAGAAGACCCACCTCTGGCGGCATCCATGGCTCTTTTGATTAGCCTACTTAGCGTGATGCCGCAACAATGACGTCACACCAGGCCGCTGATGAAAAGAAAAGCTGCAGACAATGCCACACGGTTCCCCCTCTCCCATCAAGTGGCTAGTAGAAGGGATCTCTGAATCGAATCGCACCAATTTTAGTGCTAGGTATATTATGGCTATATGAATATTAAATCCAATACTACTTTCACTCATTGGACTGCCTCTATAAGAAACATCAAATTATGTACTGCTAATGGGATATTATTACTGTAAAAGAAATGACAGCGTCCAGGTCTCAGCCACAGAAGATGAGGCTGTAGAAGCAGCCAAGCGCAGTAACCTTTTTTGTAAATCCCATGAAAGTGTATGGGAGTATTGGCAACAGCATAGTTCACTGTGCTTTGCTTGAAGGTGGCTATTCCTCTCAGCCATGGACGTTTGAGATAGGAATAACCCTTTAGCTCCAAATCAGGGCTTTATTTTGCAAAACACATTTTATGCTAACAAAGATTAGTTGTAGCTTCAACTACCTGATAGTATTGCATGATTTATAATCAATTTATTTAACAAAAGTCCATATGTACTTACCATAATAACAGTAAGGGATATGGTCAGTCTGGAAACACCACTGAAATAAGCAGCTGAGCCTATTGCTGCAAACAAACCAGGGTCAATCCATCTCCCATACTGATCAGTTCGGACTCCAAACAAGTATACCATAATTATCCCAACACTCCTGCCGAGCAATGCACCAGTGTACCTGCAAAAGAGGAATTGTGACATGAGATACCAAGCTTATCAATTATATATTTAAATACAGTATATGAATCAATAAAAACAAACCTTTGTGCTATATGTGTAAATATGCTTTTATACAAGTGCTTCTCACTAAATTAGAATATCATCAAGAATTTAATTTATGGCAGTTCTTCAATACAAAAAGTGAAACTCATATTATAGAGTCATTACAAATAGAGTGATCTATTTCAAGTGTTTATTTCTATTAATGTTGATGATTATGGCTTACAGCCAATGAAAACCCAAAAGTCATTATCTCAGTAAATTAGAATAACTAACAAAAAAAACACCTGCAAAGGCTTCCTAAGCATTAAAAAAGGTCCCTTAGTCTGTTTCAGTAGGCTCCATAATCATAGGGAAGACTGCTGACTTGACAGTGGTCCAGAAGGCAGACATTGACACACTCCACAAGGAGGGTAAGCCAAAAAAGGTCATTGCTACAGAAGCTGGCTGTTCACAGAGTGCTGTATCCAAGCATATTAATGGAAAATTGAGTGGAAGGAAAAAGTGTGGTAGAAAAAGGTGCAGAAGCAATCGGGATAACCGCAGCATCGAAAGGATTGTTAAGGAAAGCCCATTCAAAAATTTGCTGGGAAACTCACAAGGAATGGACAGTTGCTGGAGTCATTGATTCAAGAGCCACTACACACAGACATATCCAGGACATGAGCTGCAAGTGTTGACTTCCTTGTGTAAAGCCACTCATGACCAATAGACAACGCCAGAAGCATCTTACCAGGGAGAAAAAGAACTGGACTGTTGCTCAGTGGTCCAAGGTGTTGTTTTCAGATGAAAGTAAATTTTGCATTTCATTTGGATATCAAAGACTCAGAGTCTGGAGGAAGAGTGGAGAGGCACACAATCCAAGCTGCTTGAGGTCTAGTATGATGTTTCCACAATCAGTGATGGTTTGAGGAGCCACGTCATCTGCTGGTGTAGGTCCACTGTGTTTTATCAAGACCAAAGTCAGCGCAGCCGTCTACCAGGAAATTTTAGAACATTTCATGCTTCCCTCTGCTGACAAGCTTTTTGGAGATGGAAATTTCATTCTACAGCAGGACTTGGCACCTGTCCACACTGCCAAAAGTACCAACACCTGGTTTAAAAACAACAGTATCACTGTGCTTGATTGGCCAACAAACTCGCCTGACCTTAACCACATAGAGAATCTATGGGGTATTGTCAAGAGGAAGATGAGCAACACCAGACCCAACAATGCAGACGAGCTGAAGGCTACTATTAGAGCAACCTGGGCTTCCATAATACATTAGCAGTCTCACAGGCTGATCGCCTCCATGCCACGCAGCATTGATGCAGTAATTGATGCAAAAGAAGCCCTGACAAAGTATTGAGTGCATTTACTGAACATACATTTCAGTAGGCCAACATTTTTGGATTCTAAAATAATTTTTCAAGCTGGTGTTATAAAGTATTCTAATTCACTGACATAATGACTTTTGCGGCTTCATTGGCTGTAAGCCATAATCATCAACATTACCAGAAATAGATACTTGAAATAGATTACACTGTTTGTAATTACTCTATATAATATATGAGTTTCACTTCTTGTATTGAAGAACTGAAATAAATTAACTTTTTGATGCTATTCTAATTTTGTGAGAAGCCCTTGTATATACAGTACTGTATATATATATATATATATATATATATATATATACCGTATATATGTCACTAATAACAAAGTTACAAACAAAATTATCCACCCCCTAAATTACAATAATTTGCAAAACGTACGGTACTGACTTTCTGCTGTTTTCTATAAACCAATTAAACAAAAATAATTTAAACTACTCAGCACAGCTAATATAACAAGTGTTTTTCACATTGAACACAAAATGCCACTTTTAATGATAACTGCAGTCTCACAATAATTCAACTCCGTCATGACAAGCATCTTTAGGACTTATTATAGCATCTTTAGCTGCTATGACCTGCAGCAAATGCAATACATTGCTAAACACCAGCTTCTGGCAGCATTCCTGAGGAAACTTAGCCATTCCTCATAAGTCAAGTTGCCAAGTTCACAGAGTTGTTAAGAAAGTGGTCCAAAAAGTTAAGAGAACAGATTGTCATCATGAAAAAAACAAGGAAAAGGTTCCACAAGCTATCAGAGGCATTGAATGTTCTCAGAGTATTACGTTTGGAAGCAGAGTTCACAAGATCAAAGATACAGGAACTCTGGCTACACCATCTGGATGTGACAGAAAGAGTAAGCTAACACTTGCTGTTATCAGATTCCTGAGAAGACAAGTGGTAAAATCCCTTGAGTTGACCCAATGAACAAAACTAGAACTTTTTTGACCCATAGATCAGTGGTATGTCTGAATAAGGAAAAATGAGGCATATGATAAAAAAAACACCTTGCCTACAGTGAAGCATGGTGGCGGCTTGGTCATGCTGTGGAGGGCAAGATGGATTCAATCAAGTATCAGGAAATTCCAGGAGAAAACATCATGCTTCGTGTGAGGATGCTCACTGAAGCTTGGACGTCATTGGACATCCCCACACAACAATGATCCTAACCATGCCTGAAAGTCCACTAAGACTTCGCTTCAAAAAAACCTCCAGGAAGATTTTAGAGTGGCTGTCAGACATCTGACAAGAATCCCATACATAAACTTTGAGGAGATTTGAAAAAGGAGACTGCAGAACACAAACTGAAGAATATTAGTGTTCTGAAATGCATTGACTATGAGAAACATTCCAAGATTCCCCAGTAACACTGCCAGAAGTTGGTATATGGCTATGCATCACACTTGCAGCAGGTCATAAGAGCCAAAGTGCACGTTACTAAATATTAAAGATGCTTGTCAAGAAGGGGTTGACTAATTCTGAGATTCTACTAGCCATTAAAAGTGGCCTCTTGTGTCATGTTATTTGTGTGGACCTGTTTACATTTTTCTTATTTCATTGGTTTATTGCAAACAGAAGAAAGTTTGTAAATTTTTCTAATAGAGGGTTATCGAAGTTGAATGACTACTTTATTTATAATATTTATAGTGAATGATATAAACAACAGTTTAACAAATGCATAATTATTTCACTAAAGTAATTTAAATACTGTGACCAAGTGTTAACTGTATGAAATGTTCTCAGAAAATTTGAGATGTTCGCATAGTAACAATTTCAGATTTTGTCGCATCTAGCTTTCAGTAGTGAGAGCTTCTGTTACTGAATTTTGTCAAAGACCACTAGAGCTGGAGGGTAAATTGCATGCCACAAATAGGCAAAACCAACACAAAAGCTGCATTAATTCTAAGGGAAGTATTCACTCTCTTTTCATTTCAAAGCCAGGGTTTCTAACCGACCAGGATTTTCTGGGCAGTCCACAAAAATAGGGCACTTTTTTTCCAGTCAGTAAAAAAATATTTGATGCGTCCATAATTTTATCATCATTTTACACATCACAGTGAAAGCAACTTATAATAATAACAATAATAGTAATAAGCTTATGTCTTCTTATCATAATGGTGGGTTGTTGTTGTTATTATTATTATCATCATTATAATATATTTTTTTAAGAGCACCATTGATTCCATGGTGCTGTACATGAGTAGGGGTTACATTCAAAATACAAATATAAATTACAGAGAAGAAACTAAGGTCAAATTCACACTATCAGTATTTGGTCAGTATTTTACATCAGTACTTGTAAGCCAAAATCAGGAGAAGAATAATCAGAGTAAAAGTGAAATAGAAAAAAGTGCAACACTTCTGCATTTTTCACCCACTCCTGGTTTAGGCTTACAAGTACTGATGTAAAATACTGACCAAATACGGAACGTGCAAACATGGCACAACAATGACAGACTGGTACAGAAAGGAGGGAGCCATGCTCTTGTGGGCTTACATTCTATAGGATAATGGAGAAAGAGACAGTAAGTTGGGTGGTTTGCATGTGGTGGATAATAGGACGTCTTGGGATACAGAATTCCAGAGGATTGGGGAAACACGGTGAAGTCTTGGCGGTGATTGGGTGAGGAACGTATAAGTGTGGTGGAGAGATGGAAGTTTTTTAATGATCGGAGGTTAGTTGTTAGAACAGATCGGGAGATTAGTTTGGAGATAAACGAGGACACAGGTTATGGATGGCATTGTACTTAACCCCTTTCTGACCTCGGACGGGATAGTACGTCCGAGGTCAGAAGCCCCGCTTTGATGCAGGGCTCCGCGGTGAGCCCGCACCAAAGCCAGGACATGTCAGCTGTTTTGAACAGCTGACATGTGCCCGTAATAGGCACCTATTAACTAGTTAAATGCCGCTGTCAAATGCAGACAGCGGCATTTAACTACCGCTTCCGGCCGGGCGGCCGGAAATTACGTCATCGCCGACCCCCGTCACATGATCGGGGGTCGGCGATGCATCTCCATTGTAACCATAGAGGTCCTTGAGACCTCTATGGTTACTGATCGCCGGTGGCTGTGAGCGCCACCCTGTGGTCGGCGCTCACAGCACACCTGCATTTCTGCTACATAGCAGCGATCAGCAGATCGCTGCTATGTAGCAGAGGCGATCGGGTTGTGCCTACTTCTAGCCTCCCATGGAGGCTATTGAAGCATGGCAAAAGTAAAAAAAAAAAGTTGAAAAAATTTTTAAAAAAATTGAAAAAATATAAAAGTTTAAATCACCCCCCTTTCGCCCCAATCAAAATAAATCCATAAAAAAAATATCAAATCTACACATATTTGGTATCGCCGCACTCAGAATCGCCCGATCTATCAATTAAAAAAAAGCATTAACCTGATCGCTAAACAGCATAGCGGGAAAAAAATTTGAAATGCCAGAATTACGTTTTTTTGGTCGCCGCGACATTGCATTAAAATGCAATAACGGGCGATCAAAAGAACGTATCTGCACCGATATGCTATCATTAAAAACGTCATCTCGGCACGCAAAAAATAAGCCCTCATCCGACCCCAGATCATGAAAAATGGAGACGCTATGAGTATCGGAAAATGGCGCAATTTTTTTTTTTTTTTTAGCAAAGTTTGGAATTTTTTTTCACCACTTAGATAAAAAATAACCTAGAGATGTTAGGTGTCTATGAACTCGTACTAACCTGGAGAATCATAATGGCAGGTCAGTGTTAGCATTTAGTGAACCTAGCAAAAAAGCCAAACAAAAAACAAGTGTGGGACTGCACTTTTTTTGCAATTTCACCGCACTTGGAATTTTTTTCCCGTTTTCTAGTACACGACATGCTAAAACCAATGATGTAGTTCAAAAGTACAACTCGTCCCGCAAAAAATAAGCCTTCACATGGCCAAATTGACGGAAAAATAAAAAAGTTATGGCTCTGGGAAGGAGGGGAGCGAAAAACGAACACGGAAAAACAAAAAATCCCAAGGTCATGAAGGGGTTAAATGTTAGTAGTTTGAACTGTATATGTTGGGGAATTGGTAGCCAATGAAGGGATTCGCAGAGGGAAGAAGCGATGGAGTAGTGGGGAGAGAGGTAGATTAGTCAGGCAGCAGAGTTAAGGATGGACTGGGAAGGTGTGAGTGTTAACTGGGAGGCGACATAACATTTTAGTAGATTCGGGGTTGAGGAAAGGATGGATTCTGGAAATATTTTTGATTTGGAGGTGGCAAGAGCTTGGATGTACGGTTTGGAGGACATGGCAAAGTCAAGGGTTACTCTGAGGCAGCAGACTTCTGGTACAAGGGAAAGCGTGATGTCATTTATTGGGATAGAAAGATCAAGTAGGGGGGTTAGGTGAGATGGAGGAAAGATGAAGAGTTCAGCTTTGTCCACATTGAGCTTTAGGATGTGTGATGAGACGAAGGATGATTTGGCTGATAGACACTCTGGGATTCTGGACAGCAGAGATGTGACATCTGGGCTAGAGTGTTAGATTTGAGTATCATCAGCATATAGTTGGTACTAGAAGCCATGGAACTTTATGAGTTGTCCCTGGCCAAAAGTATTGATTGGGTAAAGATGGGGTCCCAGGACAAAGCTTTGAGAGACATCAACACAGAGAGGGTGAGTTGAGGACGTAGTGTGGGAGTAGGAGACGCTAAATTTGTGGTTGGAGAGATATGAGGAGATCCAGGGGAGTGCAAGGTCTTTAATGCCATTGAAAGAGAGGTATTGTAGTAGGAGATAGTAGTCAACTGTGTCGAAGGCAGAAGACAGGTCTAGAAGGAGGAGTATATAATATTGGTGTTAAGTAAGTCTAATTTTGGTCCAGGCAGTTTCGGTGGAATGGTGTAGATGGAAGCTGGATTGTAGGTTGTCAAAGAGTGAGTTAGATGACAGATGGGAGGAAATTTCAGCATGGACATGCTGTTCAAGGAGTTTAGAGGCGAATGGGAGCAGCAATATGGGGTGATAGCTGGACGCTGAGGTCAGGTCGAGGGATGGTTTCTTCAGGATAGGTGTGATCATGGCATGTTTGAAAGCAGAAGGGTATCAGAAATTAGCGAGAGATAGATTGAAGAGGTGGGTTATGGCCGGGATAAGTGTGGTGGTGAGGTTGGCGAGGAGGTGGGATTGGGGTAAGTTGCACTTTTAAGAGGAGACAAGCTCTCCTTCAATGATGGTAGGGAGGAAAGTTATGGGGAGGGGCAGTGGCCTGCTATACATATGGGGTCATGGGGGATGAGCAGTAAAGATTTGCCTTGCTTAGTCAATCACATTTTTAAATAAACAAAAGCAAAACAATCGAATCCCTAGCAAGTGATGCTGATAATGATCAAAGATAATAATATGGTCCAGTGGGACAAGAAAGTTTCTTGCATCAAAGTAGGACTATATGAGACGTTGTTCTACGCTATAGCAGAGAGAGCATATAAACATAGATGTAAAATGAACAATAAAAGTACAATATTTTATTAGAAATACTTAAAAGAGACAATTTGTTAAGAAAGTGCCAATAGGGTTCATGGTAATGAGCCAAAGATATATAAGTGGCACCTCCAGTCCGTATTTTTTAAATGTGTGGCAAAGACTTCAACAGAGATGAAGGAGATAGGAGGGGGCAGTGGGGGGCAGAGAAGGGAGTTAAATGTGTTGAATAGCTGTTTGGGGTTGCGGGATAAAGAAGATGCAAAAGTGGTAAAGTAGTCTTGTTTAGCAGAGGTGAGGGGGACTTGAATGTGAAAGTTGCTAATGTGAATGAGGTGAAGTCTTCCTGTGAGTGCATTTTCTTCCAGTGCCTCTCTGCAACCCTGGACACTTGATGAAGCTTTTTGTGAGGTTGTTATGGCAGGGTTTTCTATTGATACATCACATTGCCATACACAAGAGGGGCGACCGAGTCATTACCTAATGCAAGTGTGGAGTTGTAGAAAACGATGGCGCAGCCTGGAGTTAAGATATGGAGGATAGTGGTAGAATAGAGTCAGAGAGTGTGTGAATGTCTAGGTTGTACTGTAGATACGTATTATTTAAATTCCAAATGATTTATTATAGCTCTCTAATATGTCCATATAAAAATTTGTCTGTCCATGATTTTTTTTGAGAAGCTGTCCAGAAAAAAAAAAAAAATAAATAAGGTTGGCAACTGTGTTCCTAACCATTTCATTGTTTAATCTCTAAAGGGTTTTAAACAAAACAAGTGTATACTTTAATCATAACCAAAGATTTTCAGGTAATTTTCATTCATCGCCCTTAAATACATACTTAAAATAATAAAAATAGCACAAAGTGAATATGTCACCAGGTTTACACTGCCCAATCTGAGAGCAGCAGATCTCGTTTCCAGTGATGTATCACTAGGGGTATGTGAACACAATTTTTTTTTCAGGAGGGTTCGCTCTGAAACCTGCCTGAAAAGCACCCAAAAGCTCAAAAATTTAATGTATACATTTCTAGGTCAAAACCACTTGCTTTTCATACGTTCAGTCTTTCGATCATCTTTCGGCTTCAGGTTGCAAAAGAAGCAAAGCAATGAAAAGAAGTGACCTAACCATTCTTCTGATTGTGAGACGCCACAAGCTAAATAAAGAGGTCTATTGGGAGCACAAAGAGAGACAGAAGACGTATGGCGTCTTTTGAAGTGTTTTACAAACAGAATTTTCTGACGTGGATTCAGCTTCAGAACTCGGCTGATTCGCCCAAGTTTAAAAGATGTTCTGTGCACATACCTTTAGAGTATCAACCTTAGAGTATGTGTATATATCCATAGGGTATGTGGACACAATACCTTTTTCAGCCGGATTCAGTCTAGAAGACACATTAAAAAGTGCTGCTAAACTATAGCAAAAAAATGAACAAAATGCACAGCAATGTAAAAAGACATTGCTGTGCACATGTTCAGTCTTTTGTTACTTCTTTTAACCACTTCAGAGTTCTCAAACTGAGAAGCGGTTACAAGAAGTAACATGCTCATTCTTCAGGGGGCTTTCTTTGGAAGCTGAGAAAAAATGCTGGCGGTGGACCTGCTACAAAAAACGACAACAAAACAGTCAGTGAAGCTGTTTCAGAAAAAACACAGCCAACTTTTTCCTAAAGTGGCTTTACCTAGGAAAACCTCTGCGGCTCCACCATACTCTTGGGGTAAGATCACACAACTGTTTCTCCACATTCAAGGGAAAGGGTCCAATTATTCTGACCAAACTTTGATCAGAAATTGATAAAAGTTGAATCAGTTTTTCTCGTACGTGGAGAGAGAAAAAAAAAAAGAAAGGTTGTACTCCTCCATTTTGTCAGTCTACGGAAATTGGACAGCACCCGGTGTCATATGAATGTAGCTAAACATTTTTTAAGGACTCATAGTCTTGCATTACCAGTTTTGATCTGGCACTTGGAACAAAATCGGACATTACACTGATCGTTTCCCTGGACCTCTCGAGCCATGGAAAAAAAGTGGACATGTGCACAGCCCCATAGAATATCATAGCTACGAGTGCTACGTACAAGAAAGTGGGTCTTCTACACGAGCCCTGACTGGGTTTCTTGCTGTAGTCTTCATAAACTAAGAATACAGCTACAGAACAAGCCGAGGATTACCTCCCGAGTCCTCAACAGTCATGTAATTGGTCACATTTATGATATATCCAGACATATACTTTTGTAGCACCATGCTATATTATACTACAGCGTGTGACATTTTCTCATGTTCTCATTATTGTACCTTGCAAAACTGCTATGGCTTTCCTACGTCTCATACATACTTAGAACATTTTTTACTTATAATTATGGAGAAATGTGCTCATTTAATATTGCCAGCTTTTCACTTGGTCTGTAACTAATTATGTACATAAATAAATGAGCTGTAGAGTTTACAAATCATTTGTTATGAAAAATATTAATGTGCTGTTTAGTTAGTTGTTTTAGCATTTCGTTTAACAGAAAATTGCCTGAAGTTTGTTTAAAAATTATCAAAGCTGAAACAGATCAGATATTGCAATTTGCAATTAGCTACAGTAAACAACAGATATCAAATGTTTTATTTTCTTTTGTATTTTGTTTTCAGTCATCTAATTAATACTCAGATGTGCTGCATATGTTTATCGCTGCTTCATATAGTTATTAACACGGACAAATACAAATTTAAAAGGTTAATAGCATAGATAACATTATATGAAGGCTTATGGCGTAGGTACAAGATCAGTTAAAGCTGACATTCGTTTTCAGTAATCTACTTAATACTCAGATGTGCTCCCTATGTGTATCACTGGTTTACTTGGTTACTAAAGGGAATCTGCACCAGATTTTTGCTACCTCATCTGGAAGCAGCATAATGTAGGGAAAGAGACCCTGATTCCAACGATATATCACTTACCTTAGCTAACTGGGTGCAGCAGTTGTGATACAATCAGAGTTTTTGATGTAGCATGTAGCAGAGCTCAGAATGCTAACCCCACCCGCACCACAGCTTTCTGAGTACATTGTATATTGACAGCAAGCTGATAATCAGTGGTGTGGGCCTAGCTGGACTAGGATACATGAGGGAGATTGTCAGGCAGTGAAAATCACCTTCTGATAAAACACCCATTGTATAGAAACAACAGCACACAGTTTAATAAGTGACACATCACTGAAATCTGTGTCTCAGCCCTCAGATTCCCTGTAACACTGACAAATACAACTCTAAAAGGTTAATAGCATTATAGCTTACAGCATGGGTACAACAAGCCCAGTTGAGGCAGCAGTTCCAGCAGTCCAGCAGGAAATAGTAAAGTAGAATACGAGAGAGATAAACAGTGCAGGAAATCCAAACTTTTCATGACTTCCACGCTCAAAGAGAATCATGATCCCTTGTTTCCCATTTTTAACCAGAAGAGCAGCAGCTGTAAAACAAGAAAAGAGCAGAAAAATTGGAATGAAATGCATTCATGTGAAAAATAGTAAGGGACAGAAATTGAATAGCTAGCAATGTATGTTATCTACGCTCAACCAAGGCCAGGACAAGGGGTAGTGTTGTGAGTTCTGTTTTTGGGCTCCCTCTGGTGGTTACTGATGGTACTGGGTGATTTGTGTTCTGCTGTCTCTGGTGTCCACCTGTTCTATTAGGATTTGGGAGTTTCCTATTTAACCGGGCTTTCTTGTCATTTCCCCGCCGGCTATCAAGGTTATCAGACTGTTTTGTAACCTCAGCTTCTGGCTTCAGTAATCTTCAGGACAAGCTAAGTTTTTGATTTTCTTGTTCCACGTTTTGATTTATTTTTGTCTTGTCCAGCTTGCATATAATTGTTTCTTTGCTGCTGGTTGCTCTAGCGGGCTGTAATTGCTCCTCATGTTCCATGAGTTGGAACATGAGTTCAAGTAATTACAGGATGGTTTTTTGAAGGGTTTTTTGCTGACCGCGCAGTTTACTTTTGTATTCTCTGCTATCTAGTTTTAGCGGGCCTCATTTTGCTGAATCTGATTTCATACTGTGTATGTGCCTTCCTCTCATTTCACCGTCATTATATGTAGGGGGCTGCTATTTCTGTGGGGTATTTCTCTGGAGGCAAGAGAGGTCTGTGTTTCTTCTAATAGGAGAAGTTAGATCTTCGGCTGGTGCGAGATGTCTAGGATCAACGTAGGCACGTTCCCCGGCTATTGTTATTTGTGTGTTCAGGTTTAGGGTCGCGGTCAGCTCAGGTTCCATCACCCTAGAGCTCGTTGGTGCTTGTCCTTTTGTGATTCCCTGCCATTGGAATCATGACAGTATAGCCGGCCACAAAATGTTTGGGCTGAAGTAGGAGGAAAAGTAGTCTGAGGAAGTTTTTTTTTTTTTTTTTTTCTCCTCTGAGGTTGCTGCCTAGCCCTAATTGCAGCCTGGCTGATTTTTTTTTTTTTTTTCCTCCTCTTAATCCTTGAATGGCTCTGACCTTAGCTGTTTATCATGGACGTCCAGAGTTTAGCTTCCAGCTTGAATAATCTTGCTGCTAAGGTTCAAAATATACAAGATTTTGTTGTACATGCTCCTATGTCTGAACCTAGAATTCCTATTCCAGAGTTCTTTGCTGGAGATAGATCTAGTTTTCTGAATTTTAGGAACAATTGCAAGCTGTTCCTTTCTTTGAAATCTCGCTCTTCTGGAGACCCTGCTCAGCAGGTTAAGATTATTATATCTTTCCTGCGGGGTGACCCTCAAAATTGGGCATTTGCATTGGCACCAGGGGATCCTGCGTTGCTTAATGTGGATGCGTTTTTTCTGGCATTGGGTTTGCTCTATGAGGAACCTAACCAAGAGATTCAGGCTGAAAAAGCTTTATTAGCTCTCTCTCAGGGGCAAGATGAAGCAGAAATATATTGTCAAAAATTTCGGAAATGGTCAGTGCTTACTCAGTGGAATGAGTGCTGTTATGGCTGGCAATCAGGCAACACAGCGTGCAGTAATCAGCGCACATACAGAGATCTGGCAATAACCAAAAACAATAGGACGAGCTCTGAGACGTGGAATCTCTGTAGACTGCAGTACCTGATCTATCCTCACACAACTATAAGCAGCAGTGGATTGCGCCTATAACTACCTATGCAACTCGGCACTGCCTGAGGAGCTGACTAGCCTGAAGATAGAAATACAAGCCTGACTTACCTCAGAGAAATACCCCAAAGGAATAGGCAGCCCCCCACATATAATGACTGTTAGCAAGATGAAAAGACAAACGTAGGAATGAAATAGATTCAGCAAAGTGAGGCCCGATATTCTAGACAGAGCGAGGATAGCAAAGAGAACTATGCAGTCTACAAAAAACCCTAAAACGAAAACCACGCAAAGGGGCAAAAAGACCCACCGTGCCGAACTAACAGCACGGCGGTGCACCCCTTTGCTTCTCAGAGCTTCCAGCAAAAGTTAATAGCAAGCTGGACAGAAAAAACAGAAAACAAACTAGAAGCACTTATCTAGCAGAGCAGCAGGCCCAAGGAAAGATGCAGTAGCTCAGATCCAACACTGGAACATTGACAAGGAGCAAGGAAGACAGACTCAGGTGGAGCTAAATAGCAAAGCAGCCAACGAGCTCACCAAAACACCTGAGGGAGGAAGCCCAGAGACTGCAATACCACTTGTGACCACAGAAGTGAACTCAGCCACAGAATTCACAACAGTACCCCCCCCTTGAGGAGGGGTCACCGAACCCTCACCAGAACCCCCAGGCCGACCAGGATGAGCCACATGAAAGGCACGAACAAGATCTGGGGCATGGACATCAGAGGCAAAAACCCAGGAATTATCTTCCTGAGCATAACCCTTCCATTTGACCAGATACTGGAGTTTCCGTCTAGAGACACGAGAATCCAAAATCTTCTCCACAATATACTCCAATTCCCCCTCCACCAAAACAGGGGCAGGAGGCTCCACAGATGGAACCATAGGTGCCACGTATCTCCTCAACAACGACCTATGGAATACATTATGTATGGAAAAGGAGTCTGGGAGGGTCAGACGAAAAGACACCGGATTGAGAATCTCAGAAATCCTATACGGACCAATAAAACGAGGTTTAAATTTAGGAGAGGAAACCTTCATAGGAATATGACGAGAAGATAACCAAACCAGATCCCCAACACGAAGTCGGGGTCCCACACGGCGTCTGCGATTAGCGAAAAGCTGAGCCTTCTCCTGGGACAAGGTCAAATTGTCCACCACCTGAGTCCAGATCTGCTGCAACCTGTCCACCACAGAATCCACACCAGGACAGTCCGAAGACTCAACCTGTCCTGAAGAGAAACGAGGATGGAACCCAGAATTGCAGAAAAATGGAGAGACCAAGGTAGCCGAGCTGGCCCGATTATTAAGGGCGAACTCAGCCAACGGCAAAAATGACACCCAATCATCCTGGTCAGCGGAAACAAAACATCTCAGATATGTTTCCAAGGTCTGATTGGTTCGTTCGGTCTGGCCATTAGTCTGAGGATGGAAGGCCGAGGAGAAAGATAGGTCAATGCCCATCCTACCACAAAAGGCTCGCCAGAACCTCGAGACAAACTGGGAACCTCTGTCAGAAACAATATTCTCAGGAATGCCATGTAAACGAACCACATGCTGGAAGAACAAAGGCACCAAATCAGAGGAGGAAGGCAATTTAACCAAGGGCACCAGATGGACCATTTTAGAAAAGCGATCACAGACCACCCAAATGACCGACATTTTTTGAGAAACGGGAAGGTCAGAAATGAAATCCATCGAAATATGTGTCCAAGGCCTCTTCGGGACCGGCAAGGGCAAAAGCAACCCACTGGCACGTGAACAGCAGGGCTTAGCCCTAGCACAAATTCCACAGGACTGCACAAAAGCACGCACATCCCGTGACAGAGATGGCCACCAGAAGGATCTAGCAACCAACTCCCTGGTACCAAAGATTCCTGGATTACCGGCCAGCACCGAACAATGAAGTTCAGAGATAACTTTACTAGTCCACCTATCAGGGACGAACAGTTTCTCGGCCGGACAACGATCAGGTTTATTAGCCTGAAATTTCTGCAACACTCTCCGCAAATCATGGGAGATGGCAGACACAATGACTCCTTCCTTGAGGATACTCGCCGGCTCAGATAACCCCGGAGAGTCGGGCACAAAACTCCTAGACAGAGCATCCGCCTTCACATTTTTAGAGCCCGGAAGGTATGAAACCACAAAATCAAAACGAGCAAAAAATAACGACCAACGGGCCTGTCTAGGATTCAAGCGCTTGGCAGACTCAAGATAAGTAAGGTTCTTATGATCAGTCAAAACCACCACGCGATGCTTAGCACCCTCAAGCCAATGACGCCACTCCTCGAATGCCCACTTCATGGCCAGCAACTCTCGGTTGCCCACATCATAATTACGCTCAGCAGCAGAAAATTTCCTGGAAAAGAAAGCACATGGTTTGAACACTGAGCAACCAGAACCTCTCTGTGACAAAACCGCCCCTGCACCAATCTCAGAAGCATCAACCTCGACCTGGAACGGAAGAGAAACATCAGGTTGACACAACACAGGGGCACAGCAAAAACGACGCTTCAACTCCTGAAAAGCTTCCACGGCAGCAGAAGACCAATTAACCAAATCAGCACCCTTCTTGGTCAAATCGGTCAATGGTCTGGCAATGCTAGAAAAATTACAGATGAAGCGACGATAAAAATTAGCAAAGCCCAGGAATTTCTGCAGACTTTTTAGAGATGTCGGCTGAGTCCAATCCTGGATGGCCTGAACCTTAACCGGATCCATCTCGATAGTAGAAGGGGAAAAGATGAACCCCAAAAATGAAACTTTCTGCACACCGAAGAGACACTTTGATCCCTTCACGAACAAGGAATTAGCACGCAGTACCTGGAAAACCATTCTGACTTGCTTCACATGAGACTCCCAATCATCAGAGAAGATCAAAATGTCATCCAAGTAAACAATCAAGAATTTATCCAGATACTCACGGAAAATGTCATGCATAAAAGACTGAAAAACAGATGGAGCATTGGCAAGTCCAAACGGCATCACCAGATACTCAAAATGACCCTCGGGCGTATTAAATGCCGTTTTCCATTCATCTCCTTGCCTGATTCTCACCAGATTATACGCACCACGAAGATCTATCTTGGTGAACCAACTAGCCCCCTTAATCCGAGCAAACAAGTCAGAAATCAATGGCAAGGGATACTGAAACTTAACAGTGATCTTATTAAGAAGGCGGTAATCAATACACGGTCTTAGCGAACCATCCTTCTTGGCTACAAAAAAGAACCCTGCTCCCAATGGTGACGACGATGGGCGAATATGTCCCTTCTCCAGGGACTCCTTCACATAACTGCGCATAGCGGTGTGTTCAGGTACGGACAAATTAAATAAATGACCCTTAGGGAATTTACTACCAGGAATCAAATCGATAGCACAATCACAATTCCTATGCGGAGGTAGGGCATCAGACTTGGACTCTTCAAATACATCCTGAAAGTCCGACAAGAACTCTGGGATGTCAGAAGGAATGGATGACGAAATAGACAAAAATGGAACATCACCATGTACTCCCTGACAACCCCTGCTGGTTACCGACATAGAGTTCCAATCCAATACTGGATTATGGGTTTGTAGCCATGGCAACCCCAACACGACCACATCATGCAAATTATGCAGTACCAGAAAGCGAATAACTTCCTGATGTGCAGGAGCCATGCACATGGTCAGCTGGGCCCAGTACTGAGGCTTATTCTTGGCCAAAGGTGTAGCATCAATACCTCTCAACGGAATAGGACACCGCAAAGGCTCCAAGAAAAATCCACAACGTTTAGCATAATCCAAATCCATCAGATTCAGGGCAGCGCCTGAATCCACAAACGCCATGACAGAATACGATGACAAAGAGCACATTAAGGTAATGGACAAAAGGAATTTGGACTGTACAGTACCAATAACGGCAGAGCTATCGAACCGCCTAGTGCGTTTAGGACAATTAGAAATAGCATGAGTAGAATCACCACAATAGAAACACAGTCTGTTCAGACGTCTGTGTTCTTGCCGTTCTACTTTAGTCATAGTCCTGTCGCACTGCATAGGCTCAGGTTTACTCTCAGACAATACCGCCAGATGGTGCACAGATTTACGCTCGCGCAAGCGACGACCGATCTGAATGGCCAAGGACATGGACTCATTCAAACCAGCAGGCATAGGAAATCCCACCATTACATCCTTAAGAGCTTCAGAGAGACCCTTTCTGAACAAAGCCGCTAGTGCAGATTCATTCCACAGAGTGAGTACTGACCACTTTCTAAATTTCTGACAATATACTTCTATATCATCCTGACCCTGGCATAAAGCCAGCAGATTTTTCTCAGCCTGATCCACTGAATTAGGCTCATCGTAAAGCAATCCGAGCGCCAGGAAAAACGCATCGACACTACTCAATGCAGGGTCTCCTGGCGCAAAAAAGAAATAATAATCAAAACCTGTTGAATAGGATTACCAGAAGAATGAGGTTTCAAGGCCAAAAATAGCTTACAATTATTTCTGAAGCTCAGGAACTTAGTTCTGTCACCAAAAAACAAATCAGGAATCGGAATTCTTGGTTCTAGCATCGATTTCTGATCAATAGTATCTTCAATCTTTTGTACATTTACAACGAGATTATCCATTGAGGAGCACAGAGCCTGAATATCCATGTCCACAGCTGTGTCCTGAAGCACTCTAATGTCTAGGGGAAAAAAAAGACTGAAGACAGAGCTAAGAAAAAAAAATGATGTCAGGATTTCTTTTTTCCCTCTATTGGGAATCATTGGTAGGGCTCCTTGTACTGTTATGGCTGGCAATCAGGCAACACAGCGTGCAGTAATCAGCGCACATACAGAGATCTGGCAATAACCAAAAACAATAGGACGAGCTCTGAGACGTGGAATCTCTGTAGACTGCAGTACCTGATCTATCCTCACACAACTATAAGCAGCAGTGGATTGCGCCTATAACTACCTATGCAACTCGGCACTGCCTGAGGAGCTGACTAGCCTGAAGATAGAAATACAAGCCTGACTTACCTCAGAGAAATACCCCAAAGGAATAGGCAGCCCCCCACATATAATGACTGTTAGCAAGATGAAAAGACAAACGTAGGAATGAAATAGATTCAGCAAAGTGAGGCCCGATATTCTAGACAGAGCGAGGATAGCAAAGAGAACTATGCAGTCTACAAAAAACCCTAAAACGAAAACCACGCAAAGGGGCAAAAAGACCCACCGTGCCGAACTAACAGCACGGCGGTGCACCCCTTTGCTTCTCAGAGCTTCCAGCAAAAGTTAATAGCAAGCTGGACAGAAAAAACAGAAAACAAACTAGAAGCACTTATCTAGCAGAGCAGCAGGCCCAAGGAAAGATGCAGTAGCTCAGATCCAACACTGGAACATTGACAAGGAGCAAGGAAGACAGACTCAGGTGGAGCTAAATAGCAAAGCAGCCAACGAGCTCACCAAAACACCTGAGGGAGGAAGCCCAGAGACTGCAATACCACTTGTGACCACAGAAGTGAACTCAGCCACAGAATTCACAACAGAGTGCGCCCTGGCTGCAAAGTTCAGAGATGGCCTTTCTGAGGCCATTAAAGATGTTATGGTGGGGTTCCCTGCGCGTACGGGTCTGAATGAGTCTATGACTATGGCTATTCAGATTGATCGGCGTTTACGGGAGCGCAAACCTGTGCACCATTTGGCGGTGTCTTCTGAACAGGCACTTGAGACAATGCAATGTGATAGAGTTCAGTCTAGAAGTGAACGGCAAAACAATAGGCGGAAAAATGGGTTGTGCTTTTATTGTGGTGATTCAGCTCATGTTATATCAGCATGCTCTAAACGCACAAAAAAGGTTGATAAGTCTGTTGCCATTAGTACGTTACAGTCTAAGTTCATTCTGTCTGTGACTCTGATTTGCTCATTATCATCCATTTCCGTCGATGCCTATGTAGATTCAGGCGCTGCCCTGAGTCTTATGGATTGGTCATTTGCCAAGCGATGTGGGTTTAGTCTTGAGCCTCTGGAAGTCCCTATTCCTTTGAAGGGAATTGACTCTATACCTTTGGCTATGAATAAACCTCAGTACTGGACACAAGTGACCATGCGTATGACTCCCGTTCATCAGGAGGTGATTCGCTTCCTGGTGTTGTATAATTTACATGATGTTCTAGTGCTTGGTCTGCCATGGTTACAAACTCATAATCCAGTCCTTGACTGGAAAACAATGTCTGTGTTAAGCTGGGGATGTCAGGGGGTTCATGATGATGCACCTCCGATTTCTATCGCTTCATCTACTCCTTCTGATGTTCCTGTATTTTTGTCGGATTATCGGGATGTTTTTGAGGAGCCTAAGCTCAGTTCGCTTCCTCCTCATAGGGATTGCGATTGTGCTATAGATTTAATTCCTGGTAGTAAATTTCCTAAAGGTCGTTTGTTCAATCTGTCAGTGCCAGAGCATACTGCTATGCGGGATTATGTTAAGGAGTCCTTGGAAAAGGGACATATCCGGCCATCTTCGTCCCCTTTGGGAGCAGGTTTTTTTTTCGTGGCCAAGAAAGATGGGTCCTTGAGACCTTGTATAGATTATCGTCTTTTGAATAAGATTACCGTAAAATATCAGTATCCTTTGCCTTTGTTGACTGATTTGTTTGCTCGCATTAAGGGGGCTAGATGGTTCACTAAAGGCCCCTTCACACTAAGCGACGCTGCAGCGATACCGACAACGATTTGGATCGCTGCAGCGTCGCTGTTTGGTCGCTGGAGAGCTGTCACACAGACCGCTCTCCAGCGACCAACGATGCCGGTAACCAGGGTAAACATCGGGTTACTAAGCGCAGGGCCGCGCTTAGTAACCCGATGTTTACCCTGGATACCATGCTAAAAGTAAAAAAAAACAAACACTAGATACTTGCCTACCGCTGTCTGTCCTCCAGCGCTGTGCTCTGCTTCTCTGCTCTCCTCCTGTACTGTCTGTGAGCCGGAAAGCAGAGCGGTGACGTCACCGCTCTGCTTTCCGGCTCACAGACAGTACAGGAGGAGTGCAGAGCACAGCGCTGGAGGACAGACAGCGTTAGGTAAGTATCTAGTGTTTTGTTTTTTTTTACTTTTAGCATGGTAACCAGGGTAAACATCGGGTTACTAAGCGCGGCCCTGCGCTTAGTTACCCGATGTTTACCCTGGTTACCAGTGAAGACATCGCTGGATCGGTGTCACACCCGCCGATCCAGCGATGTCTCCAGGGAGTCCAGCGACGAAATAAAGTTCTGGACTTTGTTCAGCGACCAACGATCTCCCAGCAGGGGCCTGATCGTTGGTCGCTGTCACACAGAACGATTTCATTAACGATATCGTTGCTACGTCACAAATAGCAACGATATCGTTAACAATATCGTTATGTGTGAAGGTACCTTAAGATCGATCTCCGGGGTGCGTATAATCTTATACGAATGAAGCAAGGTGATGAGTGGAAAACCGCATTTAATACGCCTGAGGGCCATTTTGAGTATTTGGTAATGCCTTTCGGACTTTCTAATGCTCCTTCAGTCTTCCAGTCCTTTATGCACGATATTTTCCGTGAATATCTGGATAAATTTATGATTGTGTATTTGGATGATATTTTGGTTTTTTCTGATGACTGGGAGTCTCATGTTCAGCAGGTCAGGAAGGTGTTTCAGGTCCTGCGGGCTAATTCCTTGTTTGTAAAGGGCTCAAAGTGTCTCTTTGGAGTCCAGAAGATTTCTTTCTTGGGGTATATTTTTTCCCCTTCTACTATTGAGATGGATCCCGTCAAGGTTCGGGCTATTTGTGACTGGACGCAGCCTGCATCTCTTAAGAGTTTGCAGAAGTTCTTGGGCTTTGCTAATTTCTATCGTCATTTTATAACTAATTTTTCTAGTGTTGTTAAGCCTTTGACGGATTTGACTAAGAAGGGTGCTGATGTTGCTGATTGGTCTCCTGCGGCTGTGGAGGCCTTTCAGGAACTTAAGCGCCGGTTTTCTTCTGCTCCTGTGTTGCGTCAGCCTGATGTTTCGCTTCCTTTCCAAGTTGAGGTTGATGCTTCCGAGATTGGAGCGGGGGCGGTTTTGTCACAGAGAAGCTCCGATTGCTCGGTGATGAAGCCATGTGCATTCTTTTCTAGAAAATTTTCGCCCGCTGAGCGGAATTATGATGTGGGTAATCGGGAACTTTTGGCCATGAAGTGGGCATTTGAGGAGTGGCGTCATTGGCTGGAGGGTGCTAGACATCGTGTGGTGGTCTTGACTGATCACAAAAATCTGATTTACCTTGAGTCTGCCAGGCGTCTGAATCCTAGACAGGCTCGTTGGTCACTGTTTTTCTCTCGTTTCAATTTTGTGGTTTCATACCTGCCAGGTTCAAAGAATGTGAAGGCGGATGCTCTTTCTAGGAGTTTTGTGCCTGACTCCCCTGGAAATTCTGAGCCCACTGGTATCCTTAGGGATGGGGTGATTTTGTCGGCCGTATTCCCAGACTTGCGACGTGCTTTGCAGGAGTTTCAGGCGGGTAAACCTGATCGTTGTCCGCCTGAGAGACTGTTTGTTCCGGATAGCTGGACCAGTAGAGTCATCTCTGAGGTCCATTCTTCTGCGTTGGCAGGTCATCCTGGAATATTTGGTACTAGAGACTTGGTGGCCAGGTCTTTTTGGTGGCCTTCCTTGTCTAGGGATGTGCGTTCTTTTGTGCAGTCTTGTGAGGTTTGTGCTCGGGCTAAGCCTTGCTGTTCTCGAGCCAGTGGATTGTTGTCACCTTTGCCTATCCCGAAGAGGCCTTGGACGCACATTTCCATGGACTTTATTTCGGATCTCCCTGTCTCTCAAAAAATGTCCGTCATCTGGGTTGTGTGTGACCGCTTTTCTAAAATGGTTCATCTTGTACCCTTGCCTAAGTTGCCTTCCTCCTCTGAGTTGGTCCCTCTGTTTTTCCAGAACGTGGTTCGTTTGCATGGGATTCCGGAGAACATCGTTTCTGACAGGGGATCCCAGTTTGTGTCTAGATTTTGGCGGACGTTCTGTGCTAAGATGGCCATTGATTTGTCCTTTTCGTCTGCATTCCACCCTCAGACGAATGGCCAGACGGAGCGAACTAATCAGACCTTGGAAACTTATTTGAGGTGTTTTGTTTCTGCTGATCAGGATGACTGGGTTACCTTTTTGCCGCTGGCCGAGTTTGCCCTTAATAATCGGGCTAGTTCTGCTACCTTGGTTTCTCCTTTCTTTTGTAATTCGGGGTTTCATCCTCGTTTTTCCTCTGGTCAGGTGGAGCCTTCTGATTGTCCTGGAGTGGACATGGTGATGGATAGGTTGCATCAGATTTGGAGTCATGTGGTGGACAATTTGAAGTTGTCCCAGGAGAAGGCTCAGCAGTTTGCTAATCGCCGTCGCCGCGTGGGTCCTCGACTTCGTGTTGGGGACTTGGTGTGGTTGTCTTCTCGTTTTGTTCCTATGAAGGTCTCTTTTCCTAAGTTCAAGCCTCGGTTCATCGGTCCTTATAGGATCTTGGAAATTCTTAACCCTGTGTCGTTTCGTTTGGATCTCCCGGCATCGTTTGCTATTCATAATGTGTTCCATCGGTCGTTGTTGCGGAGGTATGAGGTACCTGTTGTTCCTTCGCCTGAGCCTCCTGCTCCGGTGCTGGTGGAGGGAGAATTGGAGTATGTTGTGGAGAAGATCTTGGATTCTCGTGTTTCCAGACGGAAACTCCAATATTTGGTCAAGTGGAAGGGTTATGGTCAGGAGGATAATTCTTGGGTGGTTGCCTCTGATGTTCATGCTGATGATTTGGTCCGCGCTTTTCATAGGGCTCATCCTGGTCGCCCTGGTGGTTCTCGTGAGGGTTCGGTGACCCCTCCTCAAGGGGGGGGTACTGTTGTGAGTTCTGTTTTTGGGCTCCCTCTGGTGGTTACTGATGGTACTGGGTGATTTGTGTTCTGCTGTCTCTGGTGTCCACCTGTTCTATTAGGATTTGGGAGTTTCCTATTTAACCGGGCTTTCTTGTCATTTCCCCGCCGGCTATCAAGGTTATCAGAGTGTTTTGTTACCTCAGCTTCTGGCTTCAGTAATCTTCAGGACAAGCTAAGTTTTTGATTTTCTTGTTCCACGTTTTGATTTATTTTTGTCTTGTCCAGCTTGCATATAATTGTTTCTTTGCTGCTGGTTGCTCTAGCGGGCTGTAATTGCTCCTCATGTTCCATGAGTTGGAACATGAGTTCAAGTAATTACAGGATGGTTTTTTGAAGGGTTTTTTGCTGACCGCGCAGTTTACTTTTGTATTCTCTGCTATCTAGTTTTAGCGGGCCTCATTTTGCTGAATCTGATTTCATACTGTGTATGTGCCTTCCTCTCATTTCACCGTCATTATATGTGGGGGGCTGCTATTTCTGTGGGGTATTTCTCTGGAGGCAAGAGAGGTCTGTGTTTCTTCTAATAGGAGAAGTTAGATCTTCGGCTGGTGCGAGACGTCTAGGATCAACGTAGGCACGTTCCCCGGCTATTGTTATTTGTGTGTTCAGGTTTAGGGTTGCGGTCAGCTCAGGTTCCATCACCCTAGAGCTCGTTGGTGCTTGTCCTTTTGTGATTCCCTGCCATTGGAATCATGACAGGGTAGGCAGGGAAGGCACCTGCCTAGGGCACCACTTCCTGCCCACCTGATGGGGGCACACTATAAAAAAATGTTGAATGTCTGTGGTTGTCGGAAATGTTCCTGTGGCTATAGACATTCAGCACCCTGATGGCCAAGGCGCAGGCATGGAGGTGAGCGGTGTCAGTCACTGACACCACTCATCCCTCTCTCTGTCCTGCGCCCAAGCTGTTCCTCCCAACCTGCACTCAATTGTATTTGCATCTGTCAGATGTGATTACAATTGCTGTGTGCGCCGCCCGGGTCAGGAGCAGAGGAGCTGTCATCTCCCCTGCTCCGACGGGATCTCCAGCAAGATACAGGCCACACAGGGGACATTGGATGGTGCAGTGCAGTGATGTCATCACGCTGTCCAGCATCCACTTCTGCATTCAACAGAAGAGGAGACGGTGAAAGGAAGCCAAGATTATGTATGACCTTCTTTTTTTGTTCTTATATTACTGTGCGAGGGGGCATAAAATGAGGGGATGGCTATGCAAATGGGGGAAATAAAATGAGGAGCTGTGCAGCTGGTGGGGAATTAAAATGAGGGGAGGGGCTGTGCTGATGGTGGGAATAAAATGAGGGGTTGTGTAGATCAGTGGAATTAAAATGGGGATGGGGTTGTGCTGATGGGAGGAATAAAATTAGGGGCTATGCAGATGGGGTTAATAAACTGAAGGGCTGTGTAGAGGAAGGAATAAACTGAGGAGCTATGTGGAGGGGGAATAAGCTGAGGGGCGGTGCAGAGGAAGGGGAATAAAATCAGGGGCTGCGCAGATGGGGAAGCAAACTGAGGGGCTGTGAAGATGGGGGAATAAACTGACAGGTTGTGCAGATGGAGGAGAATAAACTGAGGGGCTGTGCAGATGAGGGAATAAAATAAGGGGCTGTGCAGAGGGAGAATAATCTGAGGGTCTGTGCAGAGGGGGAAGTAAACTGAGGGGCTGTGCAGATGGGAGGAATAAACAGAGGGGTTTTGAAGATGGGGAGAATAAACTGGGGGGCTGTGTAGATGGGGGAATAAACTGAAGGGCTGTGCAGAGCGAGGATAAAATATGGGGCTGTGCAGATGCGGTGTAATAAACTGAGAGGCTGTGCAGATGGAGGAATAAACTGAGAGGCTGTGCAGATGGAGGAATAAACTGAGGGGCTGTGTAGAGGGGGAATAAAATGAGAAGCTGTGCAGGGAGCATAAAATGAGGGAGGTATGAGATGAGAGGTAGTACAGGGGGCATGAAATGAGGGACTCTGGGGGGGGCAATAAAATGAGAGGATGTGTTTGAGCTATGAAATGAGGTGCTGTGAAGGGATGACAGCAAAGTATACGAGGAGCTGTGGTGACCATACTGTATATGGAGTTATAGAGGTCATTATACTCGGGGGCTGTGGTGACCATACTGGATAGGGGCAGGCGATGAATATCATACTGTTTAGGGTGTTGTTTGTGCACCGTAATACTGTATGGTGTGTTGTGGGAATCATCATAGTATACAGGGGGCTGTTTTGGATATCACACTTTTTATAGTGGTTTGTGGTGGACATCATACTATATATGGGGGTCTGTGGTGGTGACTATACTATATATTGAGGGATTGTTGTGGATAGCATACCATATGGGCGGCTGTGTAGGGGGACAGTGTGAGGAGTGGTTACAGTTTGAAGAGGGAAGCATAGTGGGCAATATGAGGGCATAATGTGAAAAGGGGCACATAATGGATATGGAGAGGTGACAGTGTGAAATGGAGGCACAATATGGGGAGGGATTGGCATGGTGGGGGGACAGTGTTGAGATATAGAAAGTGTAATGGAAAACGAAAGAGGGAACAGTCATGATTCATAAGGGCAGATGGTGTGGCGGTATAGCTGCTAATGGTAGACAGTGTAGAGGCCATATACCATAGGAGGCTTACTTAGGGTCATAATATGAATTGATATTTTTATGCAGAGGGCATTTTAATAACACTCGTATTTTTAAGGGTACTGTGTCGGGGTTTGCTGTAAAAGACAAGAGAAGAGGGAGGTCTGCAGAGAACAGCTGTGGATCTGATAAGTCATCATGGCAACTATCCAAGATGGAGATTATAAGAAAAAGATGACTGTAAGTTATAATCTATAAGGTACCTGAATGTAAATGTTAATTTTGATACTGACTAATTCTCATCAATACTGTGGTTCCTGTATGGTACGTAGTCTGATGATGGCATGCTAATAAGAACTCCCAGTATCTCCTTAGCATTGTTAAGGACATACTGGGTGTTGTAGGGTTGTAGATTCATGCAATGCAATTGTTTATGGGGCTGACTTGATAGTTCAATTGACTGTTGTAGCAAGCTTGGCTCTTGTATTCAAGTACTCTTGGTTCTGGTTATGTATTCATGTGACATTCATGTTCTGATAAAGGTCTTGGTAACATATTAATTTACTGGTGTTCTGGTGATGTAGTCAGGTACTGATGGTGGGTTTGTTGATGTATTCATGTATTGATGGTGGATCTAGTGATGCATTCATGTAAAAATGGTGGTTCTGGTGACTATTCATTTACTGATGGTGGTTCTGGTGACGTATTCATGTACTGATGATGGTTCTCGTGACATTTATGTACTGCGGGTGGTTGTATTTATTTACTGATGATATTTCTGGTGCCATATTCATGTACTATTGATGGCTCTGGTGCTCTAATTATATACTGATGATGATTTTTGCTTTGTATTCATGTACTGATGATGGTTCTGGTGATTACATATATCACCACAATCATCATCACTACATGAATATGTCACCAGAACTGGAATACATCAGCCGAACACAATCAGTTTTGTGCAAGCTGTATTTGTCGCATGACAGACACCGTAACGATCAGACGTATCCCTTAATTTCTAATGGGGGTCTGTTTATTAGACACCTTCATTGAAACCAAACAACCTTGATTATAGTTACGCTTTATTAGTTTCCTTAACTATCCTTGGGTTCTACACTTAAAATATAGAATGTCAGGGATGAATGTCAGGGATGAATATTGCCATTTTTCCCCTGTATTTTGTAAATGGGCAGAAAAAATGATTGATTCTATATCCAATCTTGAAATTGCACTTCTTGTTAAGCCACATCCCTAAAGTACACCACTTTTTTAACTTTTGATAGCATTTTTTGTATGAAAAAGGTAACAATTCTAGTGGAAGTGGTCATCAGAGTTTGCTAATGTCACGCCGTTTATGGCGATAAAGAGGCAGGACGGCATACTGGGACCCGCACCTGTCCCTGCCACAATAAAGGGGCCCTGGCTTTCCCTTATCTCAAGGGTACCTATAATGGTTAGGAGGCCTGAGCCGCCAGCGTATCCCTGTCTCCTGTGCAGGCCCTATCAGTGGCCCCGTCTCCCCCCCAGGGAGGAGGACTGCACCAGTGTATTAATATGACAAGTAAACAGGGTATGCAGACAAGGTAACAAAAATCTCAAACTCACCAAATGCTCACACAGCCACAGAGGAAACACAGAGAAGGGAAGAGGGGGGGACTAGGAAGGAAAACAGATTTAACATGCAACCAAAACAGCAGACATCAATCTCTGTAGATAAACCTCCAAGCTCCAAACACCATGCTCCTTCCCACTTCACTCCAGGTAGCAGAACTGATCACTGACAACAGTTGTAGTCAAAGCTGAGTCTATACAGAAGAAGAGATTACAAAAACCAATTCAGCTGAGAGACCAGCTCTCAGCAACTTCAGCAACAAGATTTAACTCCTGCCCTGCTGGCACAAGACAGCCAGATCAGAATTCAGGAGAAGAGCTTCTGTTCATCATGTGTGAATGAGGCCCAGAGCGCTGCGGTTCTCTGGAATCTCAATGTCGCAGTAGCCCCATGACAGCTAACTAACCATCGGAGGTGAAATGGGGATGTGCATTAGGGGTCCTGTTACCTTAGTATCTGAGCCATTCCTTTGGAGTGGGGGGTGGTCACCATTGGCTTCATCTGCCTAGGGCACCAAAATACTTTGTCCCAGCCCGGCATTCTATCCAATTATATTAAACTATTAAAGGGGTGGTCCGAAACTAAAATGTATTTTAATCCTAAATTCTCAGTAGGATCTTGTCATTGCACAATGTTCTTCTCAGTTAATAGCAAGCCAGCAAGAGAGCACATGGTCAGTGCACATTTTAAAGAGAGAACAAGAGAGCAGAGAAGAGCCACGCCCCCGCAAGTGACTTCACTTTGTATTATTTAACAACTTACTGTTTGGTAAAAAGAAGTTTTTTGTTGGACTTTGGTCTCCCTCACTCACTTTTGTAACATCTGGTCCTGGCCTGCCATATACAACGGCAACATGCGGCACACACACCTAGCCAGGACCCCTATTTTCATGTACAGTGGTGAGGCGTGGAAGACTAGTAATTCGCTCACGTCTACTGCCCTGCACCACATTACACTTATAAGAGGTTCACTGGGTTCAATCTATAGAGTAGAGGCCAGAGTGTGGAGTGAGCTGACAAAGAAGGATTGCCTTGTTATCTTAAAACCAGATGGATAAAGTCAGAGTCAGAGTTGGTAAGCAAACAAAGGGTTACGTTGGTCCAATGTCTGCAAGGGGCGGAAGAATCAAAGTCAGGCAGTAGAGTGATACCAGACAGCTTACCAGGGTCAGAATACATGGATCACTGGTAACTCTGAGCAAATTGTGGAAGTTTAAATAGGGTGTGGCTTTGCCCAGATCTCACAGGAAAGAGCTAATTAAAACTGTTAATTAGCTACTCTGCAAATGCATACTGACACCCTGGCCAGGTGGCCAGGCAAATTCCAGCTATGGAAATGTTCTTGCCTGGAACAAACTTGTGTCACTCAGCACTGTACACATTGTAAGAGTGGCATGGGCTAACAATAGAAGCAGAACTTGTGTGAGCAGGTTCAAACAGAAATGTAACAAAACTATGCAAATTAGCTTACTTCCAGAATAAAATACCACCTAGGAGAGGTACTAATTTGCATAATAAATTACTCTGAGGATCACTTTAGGGATCTAATTTTCAAAGCATTATATTAAGGGATGACACTTCCTCTCAACATAATATTTTCTGCAGAAATTTAATTACCTTGATTAATTGTATGATTTGAATTTGGAAACTCATCTGATCCAGGAACCATGGACCCTTCTGGACAATTATATTCTGAGGCATCCCACACTTCAGGAGTACTACTTAAAGAGAAGACACAGAATATTGAATTTTCATTTTCAGTATCTAACCAGCTAATTCACACTACACGTATTAGGAAAAACATATACAGGGACAAAGGTGTGACTTTAATCCATCATAAAATCTGTAACTTTCCCCCTTCACTTACGTAGGTAAATGAAGAGGTTAATGTGGATTTAATCTGTGCTACTGAATAATCGTATGTCCAGACGTATTTCACACAAAGAGAAGTGGTTTATTCAACATGTTTCAAAGTCCAAGTGACTTTTTCATCAGGAAATACCACAAAAATACAGAGTCGGAGCTAAGTTGCTGACTTAAATATGCAGAATTTAAAAAAACGGCACCAATGGGATCACCTGACAAGCAGACAATGTCAGGTCTGGTCATTTGGCTCTCCACTCCTTCTGGTCACTCCATTCTTCACTTGTATCCAGTCACTCGGCGGCTATAAGCCAACTTCACTGCACCACACGTATGTCCTGCTACAGGTTCAGGCACCGACTCCACCCTTTCGCTGCTTAATCATGACCATGATTAAGGGAGCTTAGTCTCCAGAAACGCGTTGAGATTCCTACCTATATGGTTCGTGCTAAAGTCTGTATCCTCCATGTTTAAAGTTTGTGAATAAAGAAAACTCTTTTTTATGGATTCGGTGAAGCTGGACATTTCTTCTTTTTTTAGCTTTTTAATATGCATCATCCCATAAGTCTTTCTATAGGAAAAACAGCAGCGGTGAGTGAGCACTGTAGAAAGTCCAGAGTGACTCAGTTACTTCCTAAGATTCCGCACCCAATAATGATCACATCATCCAAATAATTTGTCACCTACTGGCACCCCGCAGCAAGATCGTAGGGTACCTAAACATTATTATAACACCAAGTGGCCTAACAATGGTCTCTCATTCTGCTAATTATATCAACCTTTTAGGTTTCGCTAAAGGCAAAATCTAACATGCTGACTGTCAGTAGAATTCTGACAGGTTGGTATAATACACTGCACTATAGTAGTAGTGCAGTGATTACCTAAGTGAAAAAAAAAATGTTATGACTCCCAGAAGATGGTAATAGACCTGCTTAAAAGAAGTAAACGATTAAAAAATATACAAATTGTCTATCTCCACAAGCGTGCAGACACGCAGAAAGATGTTGTAATTATAGTGCATGCTGAACATTGCAGAAAAATATAAAACAATTGAAAAAAAGTTTCTAGTTGTGTTGATCCTTTGCCCCTTCCCCTCTCTCTCTTCCCAAAAAAGTGATCAAAAAGTAATATGTTGCCCAAAATGGTAAAATTGAAAACTACCCAATGTGGCCAACAACTTCTGGATTTGGACTGCTTTGGACTGGGTTGTTGATTCCATACTGCCACTGGATCCTTGGTCTGGCAACCAGTTTAATTCTTCTGGGTCAACCTCAGCAGAGTTTTCAGCGACATCAACGTTCTGGTAATCCCAATGGAACAATTCCTGGATCAAATCCAAACGTGTGTCGGTGGCCCAGTATTCGATCCGTCAAAGCTGACACAACTCCTGTAGTTGCCGTTTCTTTTTGAGGCTGTATATCCACTCCATGTCCTCTTCTCAAGGCTGAGCTGGTGGAGTTGGACGTGGTGGCATCCAAAATCTGCAATGTATGCCTCACCTATGTTCTGCTGGGAGGGTCTATCTGCCTCCGTGGTTGTGGAGTCCTTTGATGGTGTTTACAAACACTAGTCCCCTGCACCTCCCCTGGATCAGCTGGGCATTGTAGTATCCTACTGCTGTCACCAAGTGTGGAGACACGAGGGTCAGTGGGTGCTCTAGTCCGTTGGCCTGGCTGTCTTTAGAAAGTCCGCATGGACAAACAAAAGGTAAGAGCAACACACTATGGCAATAATTTATTGGATCACAAACAGTCTACAACATTATAGTACAGTCCCAGCAATTACATAAGATGGTGCAAATGACAGTCTCACTCTTTTGCTGGCTCGCCGGGAATGAGAACATTTGCGACTCCCAGGGCCAACTACCTCAACCACTGGCAGTCTGTCTTTGGTGAGCACCGACAAAGAGCTGGTAGCAGCAAGCTTAGGAAGCTGACAGAGTAGATTGAGGTACATGGCCAGGTGACCTGTTTGTCCCAACCTGGGTTCTACAAAAGTCTTTGAGGGTTCAGTGATGGTCAATGGAGCAGATCTGTATTTCTCCAGTTGGTGCCATGGTTCAATGGCTGCTGTCCTGTAGAGTCTCTCTGTAGAAGGAGAGGCCCTTTTTATACCCACAGCTGTCCTTCAGGGTATTATCCACAGGTTTGGGGGGAGGTGGGAGGAAATAATTCCTCTTTGTTAAAGTGTTCAATTAACCTGCATATTTTGTCCTTATATGTGTGCAGAACAACAAGCTGCAGGTAGTCAGCAAGTATTCACCAAATTAACAAACACCAATTGTTCAATTAACCTGTGCCTTTGTTCCTCAAGGATAGTAGAACAATAAGCCACAGGGACTGATACAATAGATAATCAACAGCCATTCAACAAATCAACAAACATCAATACAACCTACAACAAGAGTCAATGTTCAGGCTCATATGAACATATTATATGTTATATTACATATCATATATATATATATATATATATATATATATATATAGTGAGCAGGTATAAGAAAGAAATGCGGCACTCACTATCTGTCTACAGCTAAAAATGTCCTTTATTTAGCACTTAAGCCTTCACAAACATGATGCGGCATCGACAGGAGTATACGAGGGAGCAGGGGAGTGACAGGGGAGGACGACGGCCGTTTCGCGCACAGGCGCTTCTACGGGTCCATGTGGACATTTTTAGCTGAAGACAGATGGCGAGTGCCGCATTTCTTTCTTATACCTGCTCACTTTGATTCCTGGATTCTGTATGCAGAGCACCACCTGGATCTCATCAGAGGCCAGTAGAGTCCACTCCATGTAAGATCACATGTAAATTGTTTTGATACACAGCTTTTCAGTGCCGGTCACATTTTCTCTCTATCGAGAGATATATATAGATATATATATATATACACAATATATATTATATGTTATATATCATATGCTCAGGCTCATGTCCCTGTTCCTACTGAATAATACGCCTGTCATCAATGTAATATAACATAAAAACTGACCCTCATTTTAAGACCTCATTCAAACATCAGTTTTTCTCACGTACGATAAAAACTGACTGGTTATTTTCATCGGAGTTTGATCAGAGTGTGGTACAAGTGTCTTCCATTGTACTCGTACATGGAGACATAAAAAAAAGTTTCTCCATCTTTTCCTTTCTGACTGTCCATGAAAATCAGACCACACTCGGATGTCACCTGAGTTGCGGTTCAATTTTTTCAAAGACCCAATGACTTATATTATCGATTTTGATCCAACCCTTGGATCAAATTCAGGCATGTCTCCTCAATTTTAAATGGGCCTCATGGAAAACATGGACAGCACTTGTGCATGAAAATCTGACTTCTAAATGAGCGCTAAAAGCATGGATTTTGCAGGCGCACAGTGAACACTGGTGAATTTTAAGTGTAAAAACAAATAGTATATGGCTTTTTACATATCTCCCAAGAAAGAGTTAATTAATTTAATGTTATAAATAAGTTGTTTGTACTCAAAAATGATGACTTAAAAAATACAACTTGTTCAGCAAAAAATAAGCCCTAATACTTCTACATCATATTGCTATCCGAAAACACCAATAAAAAAAAAAACATTAATTCCCAAAGGACCCAAATAGCCAGATCCCTAAGGGGTTATTGTTATCAGTTTCAATTACAGAAAATGCATCTACTAGCACTGAAAATAGTGCAATGGGAAACTTAAAATTAATTATTTAAGAAAATTAGGAAAGATACACAATAAATCTCTTCCTACAGTGGCCAGTAATGATGTTTTTCAGGATTCGTTAAAAATGTTTAATCACAAATCTTATACTCAAACACTAATTTCTGTAAATGTATTCCTCTAAAATCCTGAATGTTAACAAATGTGCACAACAGTGTCAAAAGCTATCAAATGATGCCCTCGAGTGGTCAGATTTGGTATTGCACCTTTACAAACACTGCTGAGAATAAGATGACAGCGACAGGTTTATTTTGTTGCTATTGTAAATGTGTCGATTACAGGGATACTATATATCTTCTTTTTCACTTTACTTTTTCATTTAATAAAGCTAAAAGAAAATATGTTTTAATATTTTAATTATTATAAGACAAAATAAATGCCTTTCAGTGTTGAGTGTAGTGAAAAAAAGGTTAATTATTCACCAACAGTTTACCCAATCTGTGGCTCAAACTGACCAGTCCGAATGCATTTTGAAGTCGAGTCATCTGAACTGTTCCCTTACAGATTTCTTTTTTTCGCGTACTGTATTGATAAAATATTTATAGGCAATTAATATATACCGTAATTAATATACATACGTACCCATGAGATGAGTTTGTGAGATGAGACTTGGTAGGGTCTGATGTGCATGGGAAGAAATATGGCACATAGACCGTTATAGTCAGTGTTACTGCCTAGAATGATAGATAGAAGGATTAAAGCCCATTGTATAATATAACGTGCACTACACTACAACGATACAGCAAAGATGTCTATTTTAATAAATTGTGTCTCGTAGTGACATATAAGTGGCTACATTATTTTTTCAGCTGATATTAAAGGAATCTGTCAGCAGGTTTTCGCTATTTTATCAGCAAAGACACAGATTCCAGCGATGTATCACTACTGGGCTGCTTGTTATCGTTCCAATAAAATCAGTGTTTCATCCGCAGGAAATTATCACTACCGGACTTGATGTCTTGTGCTGTGTAGTCCTCCATATTCATGAGCTCTGTATAACTCCGCCCCCACCACTGATTATCATTTTTCTGCCTATATAGAGTGTACACAGAATACTGCAAATCAGTGGTGTGGGCGGGGATACACAAAGCTCAGCATTCACAAAGCTCAGCATTCAGACAGTAATTTTATCAGAACTGCAGCAAGCAGCCAAGTGACAAATCGCTGGAATCAGGGTCTCTGTCCCTGCACCTTGCTGCTCTCAGATTACATAGCAAAAAATATCTTGACAGATTCCCTTTAAAAAAATACTAAAAGCAATAGCAATTATCGCCAATAATGTATGACTGTATTGCTGTAATTATACAATTTCCATATTATCATGTCCTCAAAAAAGTGAAACCACCACCTTTAATCCTGAATTTAGAGCTGTTTAGGGTTTTTTCTTCTGCATGTGCTCACTGTACCCTCAGCCCTATCCCGAGCCCAGCGCTGGCTGATCCTGCTGGACTGACAGCCTCCTTGCTGTGTTACTTCAAGCAGCAGGAATCCAAATCTCAGGCATGTTCATACGGCTTGTCTGCTCTGTGCTGTTCCTGATTTGTGTCCTCGGAGGCGTCTCTTTCTGTCCCACCATGAGGAGAAGTGTCACATGAGCAGAAGCGCATTGGATCTGGTGCCCACAATAGGGAGTAACACAGCGCAGATGCCCCATTTGAGAGTCGCAAGGGCCTAAATCAGCTGTAGCCACCACAGTGGCAAGAAAGTATTACATGTATGTACCCAGAGACCAACAAGTCGCCCATGTAATTCATGGACTGGCCAGATCCTTGATCCAGAGGTGCTTTTCAGGCCACGTTCACACGTTCAGTATTTAGTCAGTATTTTACCTCAGGATTTGGTCAGTATTTTACCTCAGTATTTATAAGCCAAAACCAGGAGTGATGATGATGAATCCAGAAGTGGTGCATATGTTTCTATTATACTTTTCCTTGATTGTTTCACTCCTGGTTTACAAATACTGAGGTAAAATACTGACCAAATACTGATCGTGTGTGTGTGGCCTTATAGTTACACTATAATAATAATAATCTTCTGAGTGAGAGCACCCATGAGTTTTATAGTTCACTAATAAGTAAATTCACTGTAATTCACTAGTAGGACATTTTAGGATCTCTAAGGTGAAGTTCCCAAGGTGAGTTTTTATGAGTCCACCGTTAATTTAGTTTTGGTTTTTTTACGCTGCATAAACTGACCTGTGGTGTGTTTGAAATTTGCAACATATCAATTTTTCTTGCAGGGACGGTGCGTTTTATGTGCAGATTTTCCCCATAGAATTGGAAAATACGCACTATAAACAAAGGTAGTCCATCTATGACTGTACCAATTACAAGGAATTATTAAATAATAAGCAGCTTTATTAAAAATGACATACCAAAAAGAGACAGGAATTAGATAAAAATGCCTGTAAAAAAAAATCTGTACTCAGAAAAACGCAATAACAAACCTACAGGTAACCTAATTTACCTATTAGCGCTCACCAAACACTCATCGTGGGAATTTTTCTTAGTTGTAAAGAGAATTTGTCAAGTCCTCAAAACTATTTGAAATTCCCCCATTAAGTTGTTGAGCCTGACCCTGCAATAATATACTGGGCTAAAACCGATGGGGGACCTGACAGGTTCACTTTAAGGCTGCCGTCACACTAGCAGTATTTTACATCAGTACTTGTAAGCCAAAACCAGGAGTGGGTGATAAATGCAGAAGTGGTGCATATGTTTCTATTATACTTTTCCTCTAATTGTTCCACTCCTGGTTTTGGCTACAAATACTGATGTAAAATACTGACCAAATACTGCTAGTGTGACGGCAGCCTTACTTTGATAACACACGTAATCTCTTTTGAAGGATCTTGTTTTACTTACCATCAGAAACAATGTCTCGAGAAGCTTGCTCAGCTTTCTTACAAACTTGTGAGAAACTGAGTTGAAAAGCTTCATCCGTAACGTATTGATCTTCACATTCAGATACACAAACAACGCGCCCAGTAAGCCTCCAAGAACGCCAATGATAATACTGGGGATAAAGGCCAAAACACTCATATCCAGGAGGTCTTTCACCTTCAGAAAAATAAAGAAAAGTTGTTAATCCGATGACAATTGTCCTGTGTAATGTTACATTGCAGTGATCTAGATCTGCAACCTTATAACCCTAGATATCCTTTCTATGTAGGTTTTTTTCCACAAAACAGATGAAATGCTGCTGGGGCATAAAAGTATCTGTATTCTTTATGAAGGCAAAATAATTCATTTTCTATCATATTACTTAAAGGGTTTTTTTTAATTGGCCTAAAAACTAACAAGCAGGTAGTTGCTAACAGAAGCATCAACCTGCCTGTTCTACCAAACTCCAGCCCAGAGCAGTCACCAACTGCTCCTGCCGGCAATTCAGCTGCTTAACATCAGCAGAGCAGCTCTTCTTCTTCTGGGCTGCTCTGTCAATGTGGTTTCACCGCCAACGTCATGCTGATTGACAGCCACCTCCCAGCTGTTAGGCAGTGGGGAGCCAGCTGTCAATCAGCATAACATCCGCAGTCACGCCTAGTCTACAAAGCAGAGCAGAAGAGAAGTTGCTTTTCTAACGACATGACGTCAGCGCAAGCCGCTGAATCGCCGGCCACAGAGGTCTACTCATAGCAGGAGGACTATATGGCACGAGACAACTAGTCCTTTAGTGGTAATATCCCATTGATAAAACACTGATTATATTGAAACAACAATATGAAGCCCAGTCAGTGACATATCACTGGAATCAGGGTCTCTGGCCCAACATCTTGCTACTCTCAGCTTAAAGAGCAAAAACTTGATGACAGATTTAATTTAATATATAGGAAACAGAATAGAAAGTAACATATAAAAAGGAATGTCACTAGAATTATAATGCCTTGAAAACCGTATAGTTCTAATATTCTTTCATTCACTTCGAGTGTATAGTTGATACATACCCAGAATAAGATTCTCTGCTCTGCTTTGAAGAATCCAAAAGAACCGCTGTATACAAATCCGCCAAATGAAGACGAGAAAACCTCTGTGGTGAAGGTTGCCATTAGACAGCAAAAGAATGTCTGCCAGGCCAGCTTAATATCCCAAAAAGATGCCACTTCTTCTAGGGCAAAGAGCAGCCCGCCAACTGGAGCCCGAAACACAGAAGCGATACCGGCTGCTGCACCAGCTGTAATAAACTGCCGCCTGCGGAGTGAAACAGCCAGCTCCTTAGTAAGCTAAAACTGCTGAATATACAATAAAGGAGTGTACTCTTCATCCACATCATAAACACAGTATACTGCTTGTATCTAGGAGATGAAATGATTCATTCATATCGACTTTTGTCTTGTTTATGTCTCAAAATAGTATTTTAATATTATTCCATTCTAGGACAGGGACCATTGTTATATTGTGGAATCATCCTAATCAAAAGAATTATTTTTAAAGATCCTCTTCTGTCCACATCAGGATTTTCCAGGTGGCAATGTTGTGATATTTCTAAACTTGGTTTTGACATTCTCATTAATTACATGCAAATAATTAATTACATGTAATATGATCAATTGTTCACTGAGAAGTTGATAAAGATGCCTCAACAGAAAACAACAACTTGAAATACAAGAAACTTGATATTAAGACCTTGATTTAAAGGGAACTTGTCATTAGGATTTTGTATCTCAAACTAAGGATGTGTGTGTAAACGACCTTTAAGGCTTCTTTCACACTGGCGTCGGGCTCGGCCCGTCGCAGTGCGTCGGGCCGAGGTTACCGACGCTAGCGTTGTAAGCGCCGCACAACGGGTGCAGCGGATGCAGATTTTCATCGCATCCGCTGCCCCATTGTGAGGTGCGGGGAGGTGGGGGAGGAGCGCGGTCGGAAAAAGCGGTCCGTCGGCAGCAAAAAACGTTACATGTAGCTCCCGAAGGTCCGCCAAAGCACGACGCATCCGTCGCACGACGGATGCGACGTGTGGCAATCCGTCGCAATGCGTCGTCAATACAAGTCTATGGGGAAAAAACGCATCCTGCAAGCACTTTTGCAGGATGCGTTTTTTCTGCAAAACGACGGATTGCAGTTAACGCTAGTGTGAAAGTAGCCTTATACTGATTAAATCCTTACCCTGTTTATAGCACTCCATTTTTCCAGTTTAGAGAAATCCAGTGTTGAAATTTTATGCTAATGAGTCACAAGTGCAGTGGGTATGCAGTGCACTTACAGTTCTTCCGCCTTTCAATCTATTTCCGCCCTCCAACTGCCTCCTGCCTGAGGGTATGTGCACACGTTGCGGATTTTGCTGCGGATCCGCAGCAGTTTCCCATGAGTTTACAGTACAATGTAAACCTATGGGAAACCAAAAACGCTGTGCCCATGTTGCGGGAAAAAATGCGCGGAAACGCAGATGTAAAACCGCAGCGGAATCCGCAGTAGAAAACGCGATAAATCCTCAGTAAAAACCGCAGTGGTTTTGCACTGCGGATTTATCAAATCCGCTGCGGAAAAATCCGCGGCAGTTGACCCCAAGGGTCAGGACACTAGATACAGACTCTGAGTCCAAGATAATACTGGATACTAGTGGAACGGATAGTAGTGCTAATACAGACAGGACAAGGTAGTAAGCACAGGTACTGCAGGAGAGGTTTCAGGCTCAGGTACCGCAGGTGCGGTTTACAGTTCAAAGTACAGATACAGATTAGACTGGAAAAGGTACTGGAACAGATGCAGGTTTAGGGACCTGAGAAAAAGCTTGCAGCTAGCAGACTGCCAAACCTCAATTGTTGCTCAGGCACCTCCCTACAGGTGGAGGGGCCCTAAGCATTAAGTGCCCCCTGCAATTGGGTGGGGACTCATAGGATTGTGCGCGCTGTCTCTTCAAGACACTGGGAGTGCATGCCATCAGAGAAGCAGTGTGGTGCGCTCTGAGACAGGTACACGGGAGTCAGAGCAGGGGACACGACAGGGCAGCCTGGATGGTGAGTAAGTTGCCATCCCTGTCGGGAGGGAGGAGCAGGGGCATGCAGGATCCCGGCATAACAGGGTCAGGAGGTAGAAAAGTCCTAGAGAGGGCATCTGCCTTGATGCTCCTGTTAGTGGGACAAAAATGTAGGATGAAATCAAAGCGGGTGAAGAACAGTAGACATACTCTCTGAGTCTAAGATGGGACCGGATACTGGTGGAAAGGATAGTAGTGCTATTACAGACAGGACAAGGTAGTAAGCAAAAGTACCTGTTCAAGTACCTCCGGAGCGGTTTCAGGCTCAGCTACTGCAGGTGCAGTTTTAGGTTCACGTACCACCAGAGTGGCTTCGAATTGAGGTATCGACGGAGCGGTTTCAGGCTCAGGTACCACATGTGTGGTTTCTGGTTTAAAGTACAGATACAGATCAGACTGGAACAGGTACTTGAACAGATGCAGGTCCAGGGACCTGACAACAAGCTTGCAGCTAGCAAGCCAAAGCTCAATCGTTGCTTTGGCATCTCCATACAGGTGGAGATGCCTTAAGAACTAAGTGCCTCCCAGGCATTGGCTGGGGATACATAGGATTGTGTGGACTGTCTATTTAAGAAACCAGGAGTGGGCCCACACTCGTCATAAGCGCACCGCCAGGAGAGCAGTGTGGTACGCGCTGCGAGTGGAACGCGGGAGCTGGAACAAGGGACACGACAGGGCGGCCTGGGCAGTGAGTAAGTCGGCGTCCCTGCCAGGAGCGAAGAGCAAAGGCATGCAGAGAGGCCGGCATTACACCTTCACTTACTAAGAACTCTCTCAAGTGCCATCATCACTTGGGGTGGCACATGCACAATTTGGTACGCTAAGGACCTTACAAAGCATGCCCTGTCTAAGGCACAGATGGTGCCTACCAGGTCACTGAAAGAGGAGTGAACTGTTAGTCAGAGACAGACGGCAGGTAGGGGACTGTGAGAGAGGCAGGACAGCTGTAAGTGCAGTGCCTTGCCCACTGCACTTGCAGCTCATTAACATACAATTTCAACATTGGATTTTTCTCAAATAGAAAAACAAATTTCTACATGCAAGGTAATTATTTATTAAGCATTAAAGGTTCTTTAGATGCATGACATTAGTTTGGGGCATAAAATCCTGATGACAGGTTTTCTTTAACTCAATAATACCGTTATGGATGTCATAATACAAACTTATTTATAGGCCCCAAAAACTAACATTAAAACGTGAAAAGGCACAGGACACATATGAGAGCATCCACTCACTTCTATAAAAAAGGCATCCTAACCAAAACTGTTTCAGAATACATCAGTGTTCATATTAACATTATGCCAAGGTCTGATTCAGTTTCACCCCACCATGAACACTAAATAATTGAACTGTACTTACCTATCTGCTGAGTTTCTAAACCGTGTAAAGAATGGAAGATTTATCATCAAGGTGTCAGACTTAAATTGGCTCAAGCCATATCCAGCCACAGCCCTGGAATCAGAATTATTACAATAATAATTAGAAGCGGCTATTGTAAATAGGTGATCGGATTCAACAGCGCAGAAGATGAGGACACAGTGGTAACTTGACCAAAGAATATTTATTATTTTAATGCAACAGTTTAAATTATAAGGATACAGAATTAAGAAGGTTTGACAAATTATTGAAACGCAGTGAAAGATTTTACAATGGAAATGTATATCCATTTTGAGGGTGGAAGTTGCTATACCAATTATAACAATAAACCTTGTCATAGAAAAAGAAATAAACAATAATGATGAGTAATGGCGTCTCTGTCCTAATACCCTGGCATATAGTGCACCACAGTCAGTCTCGTGCTCTTAACCGGCATCACTTAGTCAGTATGTGAGTAGTAACAATCACAGTACAGGCCCTAACAGGTGTCAGCGGTACTACTCCATTAGGCCGCAGGTCTCTTATAGACTAGTCGCTTCAGTGATGCCTTTACTTTGGTCACCTCCGTTTAGTGAAGCGTGGCTCTCCTGGTCATCTTTGTACCATAATTTACAAAATAGTCCCTGAGTTCCTCTGGTTAGCTCTCTCTCAGTCTGGATTTTTCTGGTCGGCTCTTTCTCTTGAATTGTCTCGATTTATCTGGTCTCAAATTCTGTCTATCTCTCTCTCTTAGATTATCTAGATTTCTGTGGTTGTCTCTCTCTCTCAGATCCCTGGTCTTTACTCAAGGCTGAGACTTCGCTTGACTGGTCTGGCTCATGCTGGAAGTTGTGGCTATAAGCTGGCTCAGCTACTTCCATATATCTGTCCTGATACAGGTTCATCGGTTGACTCTTCCCCTTCCGTGCTCAATTAGGCCTTTTATAATTCCAAACTGCAATACAGCTATCACCTCATCCGGTGTGTCCTCCAATCTGACGGGCACAAGGGGGCATTCTTTGCGTCTGGAGGAGAGAAGGTTTTTCCACCAACATAGAAGAGGATTCTTTACTGTTAGGGCAGTGAGAATCTGGAATTGCTCGCCTGAGGAGGTGGTGATGGCGAACTCAGTCGAGGGGTTCAAGAGAGGCCTGGATGTCTTCCTGGAGCAGAACAATATTGTATCATACAATTATTAGGTTCTGTAGAAGGACGTAGATCTGGGGATTTATTATGATGGAATATAGGCTGAACTGGATGGACAAATGTCTTTTTTCGGCCTTACTAACTATGTTACTATGTTACTATGTAATCTCTTCCCCGAGGGGAAGAGTGTTTGTTGCCTGTGACCAGCTGCCTGTGACCAGAACCGCTGCCTGTGATTGCCGGTAACCTTGATGATGTCCCCGTCGGTCACATGCAGCCACAGTCTCAGGTTCAGCTCACTGTATTCTGGCTGGCATGGGGAACGGTCGCATCACTGATGTCACCGCTCACCACACAAACTGGATGTAGCTGAGTTGGGGATTGTCGTGAGACATGAGCATTATTAACGGCGGAAAAGTGAGTATAATTTTGCTCTTTAAAGAACTTAATTCTGTTTGTGACTTCATTCAATTTGATTATTGGGTTAGTACACCTCTCCATTACTAACCCCTGAGCTTGATGTCAGTGAACATAAAACAGCTGACATCAACCCAAAAAACTATTATCCCACTTGCCACTGCAACAGTTCAAGTGGGAAGAGCAGAGGCTAAGTGCCAGAATTGGCGCATCTAATGGATGCGCCATTTCTGGGCCATCTGAGGGATAATGCTCTTAGCCTGGGAGGGGGACAATATCCATGGCAGCTGTCAGTTTAGCCATTCTTGGTTAGTAAATATAAGGGGACCCCATAACATTTATTTTTGGAGTCCCCCTGTAATAATGATTAAAAGCTAAGCAAACATGTGTGCTGTTATTAATACGCTAGGAACCTTTATGGCTAATGGCCCTTTCCCAGAATACTAACGACATCCCCAGCTGTTGGCTTCCCCTCAGCTGGTTAGGAAAATTATGGGGGACCTTAAGCCATTTTTTTAAATTATTTATTAAAGCAATACACAGATGGTGATGCTGACTACAAGTCTCATTAGTGGAGCCTGGTTTCGCTTATTGCACGGAGACCAGGTGACAATGATGAGAGCTGTATTCAGCTAATGGGTAAAAAAGGGTTGGGGAATGTTTATTTCAATTAAAGGACTCTGTGTTTTTAATAAATTTGACTATGGGGCTAGTAATGTGGCTGTCTGATAGACACCTCTCTATTACTAACCCTTGGGCTTGATGTTATCTGACATTGCAAAGCCAACATCAATCCTACAACTACTACCCCACTGACACTACACCAGGGCAAGTGGGAAGAGTGGAGGCTAAGCACCAGAATTGGCATATTTAATGGATGTGCCATTTCTGTTGTGGCTGAGGGCTGATTTTCTTAGTCTTGGAGGGGGCCAATATCCATGGCCCTATCCCAATCTATTAATTTCAGCCCACAGCTGTCTGCTTAGCCTTTGCTGGTTAGTAAATAAAGAGATGACCCCATTATTGGGGGGTTCCCCCTATATTAACCAGTGAAGGCTAAGCAAACAGCTATAAGCTGTTATTAATACGCTGTAAACCTTTATCTGTATTGGCCCCTTACCAGAATATTAACATCAGCCCCCAGCTGTTGGCTTTTCCTCAGCTGGTTAAAAAAATCAAGGGGGACCCCAAACCATTTTTTATTTATTTATTCAATGCACAATATACACACACAGCGGGTGCTGACTCAAACTCCTATCAGCGTTGCCTGGTCGCGCTGATCACAGGGAGACTTGGCGACAAATTGAGAGCTGCATTCAGTGCCTGGGAACAGCGCTAACATTACTGCTTTTCCCAGGCACCTATACGTGTCACACTGATGCAGCACACGGATGAAAAAACAAATTCCACCCATATGTTACACACGGACATGGATAGCACTGGTATTGGTTTTTCCAGTAGAGATAACATCAGGACATGTGAAGGGGGCCTAAGAAAAATGTAAAAAAATGTAAAGGATGGAAGATTGTAGGGTTAGTGAATCAGAGTAAATAGATTCTGAAATCTTCCCTCAGTTTCTCTTAGACTATTTTCACACGTTGCGTTTTTGCTGCATTTTTTTCCTGCAGGCAAAACCTGCAAGAAGCTGCTTACAAAAAGCATGTTTTCTCTGTTTTTTTGCGCTTTTCAGGATCCCAAAGTTCAGCTTTGCTTCCACCACAGAAGCATGAACAATGCAATGTGTTACCAATGCAAGACATATGTGAAACCATAAAACCCTTTTGGAAAATAGGGAAATTTGATCAAATTATTTAGTGTAAAAAGATTTTGTGTCTGAAAAAAATAGTGACTGTTCTGAATAAAAAATTTCACATGTGTTCATGAAAAAATACACAAATCCAAATGTATCATTGGGGGGGGGGGGGGAGTTGAAATGGTAGGGAATAGTTTACCCAAGATATTGGCAGAGCATTACATTTGTAGAACAACTTTGGTTGGCCCTTCAGTTTATCAGGTATTGTTCAATTTCAGCCCATGTTTACATATATCACTAATTTAATAAAACTGGACTAATCCTAACAGCCATTCTCATGTGAAGACGCCAACACATTATGGTTTAACTTGGGAAAATCACAAAAATAAATGGGTTTCACATACTGCTGCACCTGTTTTTTTTCCACTAAAACCACAGCAAAACCTGATACCTGCATTTTTGCTGTTCTTTTGCTGCATTTTTGCACTTACTCACCGCTTTCTACTATGAGTGAAAAAACGCTGCAAAAAAGCTGACAGAAGTGGAATGCTGCAGGTTTAAAGAACGCAGCAGTTTTCCAATTCAGTCAAGAAAAAGAAAAAAACATGGGTACGAGAGGTTACTGAAATCTCATAGCTTTTGTTGTTACTGTAAAATGTAGCTTAAAATTTGCATTAAAAAATGCAGTAAAAACACAACGTGTGAACATAGCCATATTCTATATCACAATCAACGATGACTGCGGCATACATAGGATGAAGTGACAAAGCTCAGAGGATACCGTCAAGCAATGTAGCAGTGCTCTTAGTAGTCCAAAAGGGGATGTTCTCCAGCACCAAAGGAAAGTAGTTAAAACTTAGCTTTTAATCATAAAGGAAAAAAACAATTTGGAGAATGTGCACATACTGTATTAAAAAAGAAAATTCATAATAATTACGGGTTTCTGGTAAACACGTAAGTATTATGGGATTTCTTTTTTAATATGTGCACATTCTCCCATTTTTTTAATCCTGTATGATTAAAGGCTAACTTATAACTATGTTCCTTTGGTGCTGGAGAACATTCCCTTTTGGCCCATTGCGAGCTATGTGACCTGGAAGCCAGACCAGTGCATCCTCCGTGCACCACCCCCAGACCACAGACAGTCCAGCCTTGAAGTCTCTTATCTCTAAGGCCGGCGTCACACTAGCGTGTTTTACGGACGTAAGAGAGGTGCTGAAAATACGGATTGCATACAGTACAATGCTTCTCTATGCCCCAGCTCCTATCAGCCGGTTTTACTGATCCATATTATACGGTCTTCTACGGCCGTAGAAAATCGCAGCATGCTGCATTTGTCACCGTATTGCGCAAAAAATACGCCAATGAAAGTCTATGGGGCGAGAAAAATACGGATTACACACGGACCAGTAGTGTGACTTGCGAGAAATACGCAGCGGTGTTCTATAGAAAAGCCGGCAATTCAGTGCGGTGTACAGTAAAATCACACTGACAGCTTACAGTAGAATAGGTAGAATAAATGTCTACACATAGAATAGGTATATATATATATATATATATATATATATATATGTCATTGAGACACATATATATATATATTAATATTTCATCCAGCGCGAGATAGCTTAAAAGCCGGTAATTCAATTGCCGGCTTTGCTATCTCCTTATATATATAGACAGTACATATGTTTTTATGTTTTTGGGAGCACAAGGATCCATTGTATGTCCGTATGTCGGTTTTGCAAGCCTGCGAGAAAATCTAGCAGTACGGATGACATACGGATTACATACGGAGGATGCCATGCGCAAAATACGCTGACACACCCTGCCTACGGAGGAGATACGGACCACTATTTTGGGGACTTTTCTGCGTATTACGGCCGTAAATTACGGACCGTATTTTTATACGCTGAGTGTGACGCCGGCCTAAAGGTACCGTCACACTAGCCAACTTAACAACGATATCGCTAGCGATCCGTGACGTTGCAGCGTCCTGGCTAGCGATATCATTGTGTTTGACACGTAACAGCGATCTGGATCCTGCTGTGACATCGTTGGTCGGAGCAGAAAGTCCAGAACTTTATTTCGTCGCTGGATCTCCCGCAGACATCGGCCCTGCGCTTAGTAACCCGATGTTTACCCTGGTTACCAGGGGACTTTGCATAGTTGGTCGCTGGAGAGCTGTCTGTGTGACAGCTCTCCAGAGACCACACAGCGACGCTGCAGCAATCGGGATCGTTGTCTAGATCGCTGCAGCGTCGCTAAATGTGATGGTACCTTAACACATGAGTGGTGAGCTGAATGACACTTTCCTTATTTTTCTGTACTGTAGCAGTGTCCATGTTCTCAATATGCCGATAACTCATGACGAGCATACTCATTACATATTGGCAAGCGACCAAGACGGTATTATACATGTGGTGCATTAGTCCATCAACAACAAAATACTGCAATAAATTCCAACTACTGTGCCAATATGCACTTCTATACTGTTGAGACTTGTTATTATGCATTATGTCAGAACTATATCTCTGAATACTCTTACCCTATATGGACCATTGGTCCTTCTGGTCCACAAAAAAGTCCAGATGACACAGCTAAGGCACACGAGAAAAAAGTTCCAAAAAATGTCCTTATGTTAAAGATGTGTCTCATTGCAGAACCATTTAAATAGCCAATGACTTCAGGAAGACCACTTGGTGATCCAGATGGACATAAAAACTGGAAAAAAAAAATAAAGTATGCTCAAAAAACTAAATCTACATTATGTAGACATGCATAAAATACTCAGCATTATTTTTACTTCCACATTTATTTGTTAGCACTCCAAAGACACAGTGATAGGGAAATTAAATTGTGAAACTCAATGGGGCCAGTGCCCATAATATACCGTATGTAAGGTGCTGTGGAATTAATGGCGCTAAATAAGTGAGTAAAATAAATAAATATTCTTCACAGTTCTATGCTTATGTAAGAGTGTGTGTGATTGTTACCACTCTTAATGTGTGTGACACTATTTGCCTTGTGTGTTTCCCATTTTGTTGTGTATGTTCGCCGGTCTGCTTTGAATAGATCGCTGTGAAACATTTGCAGTATTCATGGTTGTCAGAAAATAGTTTCCTGGCTTTTAGTTGGGCAGAGGAGCCTGGCATCAATGTGAGCCCAACAGAGCCTGACGAAGAGGTATTGTTGCAAAGCTCGGTATTTCACCATTGTGCTGTCATAGTGAGAAATTAGGTAAAGGTTACATTAGGCGGTGGTGGCAACTGGTAATACAGGGAATTCAGCTCTGACCATGTGTCCAAAAGAGAGACCTAATATAAGTGTTGGAACAGTCGAAGGCCAAACCAAGCCCCTGTGAGACGGGCTGGAGAACAAGAGAAAAACTCCAGAATTGAGGTCAGCTGATGAATGGGACGTTTGTATGGAAAGTTGAGGAAAGACTCCTGGACTTTGACCATTGGGCAGAGAGATCCTCTGTCACGAGGAATAAGGCTATAACTATAAGGCTATAACTATAAGGCTGAAGTCCTCTGAATTAGAACCAAATTGTGTGAGAGAATTATTGTTTGTCACTGGCAAGAGTTTTGCGCCTACAAATTACTGTTAGGTTGAAATATGATTTTCATGTTCTAAGAAAACTCACTGGAAGAGTTTTAACCCTAACTGTATGGACTGGAATTGTTACTGCCCTGTGGGGCCTAGAAAAATTCTTTGGTTACAACAAAGAAATCATGCAATGTACATGGTTAGGATGAGATAATCCAGTTGTCTGGTTCTCCCAAAAGCAAAAAATTGATTATTCACCGGAGCTGGACAGAACAGGAACAGGACAGACTCAATCAATTTGTTATGCACGCAGGTGGTGTACTGTGCCACAGGACCGGGCTTGCCTACAAGAGGCATAGCTAAGAAGCTACTAGATGTTCACTGGAGCTCCTGATGGTGGAGTCAGACTTGGCTATGGGTAGCTGCCATGTACCACTCCTAGGCAGTCCCCAGTACAGCAGCTGCTTACCCAAGGGGACCCTACTCCTCTCAGACTACTAGGTTCAGGATCCACAGGCAGAACAGCTACTGGCACAGAGGGACAGGACTGATTCAGACACCACTGGAGTGGTTTCAGGGTTCTGGTGCTGTCGATGCGGCTTCAGGTTTTGGAGACTGGTTGTAGCAGTCTGGAGGCATGAAATATATGTTTAGGACAGGTCTCAAAAGGACCAGGGACTTTGAGTTCAGGACTGGCTGCACTTGGACCAGGGACTTCAGGTTCAGGATACTGGCCATACCAGTACCGGGGATTTGAGTACAAGACCCTGGCCACACCGAGGCCAGGGAATCTCCCTGGTAGAACACCACACTACCTAATGACTCAGTGTGTTGCTTGGCACCTCCCTACTGGGAAGGGTGCCTTACAAGATGCCTCCCAGCTATTGGCTGGGAGCCATCTTGTAGGTGAACACTTACATTAAATGTTTCTCAGCAATAAGCTAAGGGTATTTTTTCTATATACGTGCTGCCCCTTTAAGAGCAGGAGAGCGCAACCTAGGTGCTACCGGGACACAGAACAGGAAGGAAGCATAGAACATGCTGGGAGACCATGCCAAATGACCGGGGCGATGAGTAGTATACCGGCGTCCCTGCATTGAGGGGGAAGGGAAACCATACACAAATGATATGACTCACACCTCGATACAAATGATGAAGGCTGGTTACAGCTGAAATACACTGTGTTTTTAATATATTTTTATCACTTCCAGTGAATGATCCATTTTTTGCCTTTGGGAGCGCTAGTCACCTGCATCCTACCCTCCTGATCATGCTCTGCTGGAACTCTCCCTGAAAGAGTTTTCCACAACAACCAGGTCTCGCGCACCTATCTGTAATTGTTTACAAGGTATATGGAGTTGTGCCCTACCTGCACAACCTGAGCGGGTGAGCGGCTTTTCTTTTAATGGTCATACTAATAAACTTACCTACTTTGCTCAGAAAAGCGCTACTCTCTCTCTTTTTTTTCCATATATTATATAGCAATGGACACGTTTCACATTTGTGACTACGAGAGACCCTAATTGATTATAGGTAGTGGTGTAGTGGCCTCGAGGCTCAAAGTGGATCCCTTCAAAGTGACCTGCGCACCTCCACCACTAATGTATAGGATGTGCTAAAGGGAGGCCCTCAGAGCCTCACCGCAACAAACTGCACAGCCTACAGGCCCTTCAGAATAACGTGAATTTCAGTGTCAAACATCAACACGTTTCAGGTGCATACAAGAAAAATTGATGCCACAAAAAGTAATCATGATTCATGAACCAAAAACATAAATGATCAAAATATATTTAAAAAAAACTCAACAAAATTGATCGATCTTTTTCTCATATGCAAATAAAAACAGATGCGAGTAAAAGCTGCCACAATGTTATATATGTAGTTGACAAAAATGCTTCCAGAAAAGACGTAAAAAAAAACATAAGAAAAGACAGTTTAAAGGGAACCTGTCACCTGAATTTGGCGGGACCGGTTTTCGGTCATATAGGCGGAGTTTTCAGGTGTTGAAAAGGTAAGATTGCCTTGCGCAGGCGAGTAATACGGAGGACAGAGAATGAACTTCAATCCAATATTGCAGCCAGCATGCAGCCGCCAGCGGGTAAGGAAAGGGTGAATCAAACACCCGAAAACTCCGCCCATATGACCGAAAACTAGTCCCACCAAATTCAGGTGACAGGTTCCCTTTAAGGAAGACAAAGCCAGCGTTCTCCTGAAGTGTCTTCTGCTTCAAAATTGATGTGGATACAATGCCACCTAAGAAACACCATGGGCGTGAGTGGTGCAGGTGTAAGACAGCAAGAGGTGAATGGCGAACATGACATCATGTCTACTAATACCCGCTGAGACACATGCGGTCCGCAAATGTTGTGTGCCCATCCCATTAATGAGATATCTTTCATTGTTATCTTGCCTTTGAAAAAACTTTGACTGGAATTTAAAAAAAAGATCTTTAACATAAAAACTATTTTTTGACAGAACATATTCTTTAAAAGAAACCTATCACCGGCAGAGCAGGCTGTCAATCAATTTCCATCGCCATGACAACTGGAAGCGAACGGCTGCAGGGAGAATAAAACTTTTATTTTCTCCCTAAAGCTGCAGTTCCAGTAAAACTTCAAGACATGATTAAATGCTATTTAGCTGCGGATTACCACTGTATCTGCAGGTAAACAGAGTTTTTGAAGGTGACAGATCCATTTAATACTCAGTAAATTATGAAATCTGTACTTACCAACACAAGTCCAGATGCGCAAAACACCATACCAAAGCCAATGCCAAGTATAAAAAGCCATGTTGTAAAGAAATCACCATGCTGGAAAAATGATACAAAATCATATAAGGGTCCAGCATTCTTTCTTTCATGTTGTTTATTTTCATATACAGGAAATATTTTATTCTGTACAGAACAGCTGGGCTATATATTGCCTGGTGCCTTTGGGCCATGCATGCAGGCGACACATGTCACTGGACCCCAACCACAAGTATTTTTCTACTTTTAGGCTAGGTGTGCAGATGAGCGTATTTTTTGTCATTTGAGAAAATCGGCTCAATTATGGAAATAATTCTGATCAGTGCTTGATTACAGCGTCAGAATAATACGATACAATTCTCAGGGATGAAGAGAAGATGGAGAAAAAAATGTCTCCATCTTCTCCATTCTGTCAGTGAGCGGATTTTGGACTGCACTCAGACGTCATCTGAGTGCAGTCTAATGTTTTGAACGCACTCAATGACTTGCATGGCCGAGTGCGATCCGAATATCAGATCAAACTCAGGTATGCTGCAACTTATTCCTCACACAAACACTGTCCAAGGAAAAAATTGGACATGTGTTCGGCCCCACAGAGTGTGATCTAATGTTTTGATGGATCACACTCAGACAGCAAACACGCTCTTGTGCACCTAGCCTCAAAGTGAACCTGGCAGCTGAGTAATGCTATCTGAACCACGGGCAACCTGAGTCAGACACTGGCTATTCAACTAGATATGTTTTAGGCTATGTGCACACGTTGCAGATTTTGCTGCGGATCTGCAGCTGTTTTCCATGCCTTGTACAGTACCATGTAAACCTATGGAAAACAAAATCCGCAGTGCACATGCTGCGGAAAAAACGCGCGGAAACATAGCGTTGTTTATTTAGCAGCATGTCAATTCTTTGTGTGGATTCCGCAGCGGTTTACACCTGTTCCTCAATAGGAATCCGCAGTTCTAAAACCACAGGTGGAAGTCGCACAAACACCACGGTAAATCCGCAGTGCGGTTTACCTGCAGATTTTGCAAAAACAGTGCGGAAAAATCTGCACACCAATCCGCAGCGTGTGCACATAGCCTTATTCCGACACATTGTGGAATTTCAGAGAAAACATTTAAAATCTGGCCAGGGACCATGAGATCATCAGTCCAAAAGGTCCGACCCTGGTAGCTCCTTCCCACCCTGCTCCCCTTGAGTGATAAATACCTGTCACTCAATGAGGTGGGGTGGGTGGTGGGTGGGAGGCTGGGTGAGGAGCTGGCCTCTAGGACTGGTCAGCCAAGTGGAATGGTCCTGGATGAATATTGAATGTATGTTTTCGCTGAAATTCCAGGCTGAAATGAGTGAGTCACATTCTGATTGGTGCTGCTGACCATAGTTCGGGCAGAATGAATCAGCTGTCAGGTTCCCTTTAAAGTTTTAGTTCAATTTATGTGTACAATGATTTCATGAATATTCTCCTGGTAGTTAAAGAGTACCTGTTATTCTAAGTTTTATTTCATGAATCAATACTACATGTGAAAACAAGAAACTTGATAATATGTCTTATCGGAGAAGTCCACTTCTTATCCTCTTGAACTGAACTACAAAATTATCTATTCCAAATGTAATATCTGTCGTCAGTGAATACATATTTTTCCATTTCTGAGAGAGATGGTTGTTGGTGCTCATAAAGTTCTATGGAGAGCTGTAACTCTTGTTCCAGGAAAACTTGCACCAGAACGTCTCATCCCTCCCCCTTCCCCTTTCCATAGAATTCTAAAGTTCCAACTCTCATCTTCTATCTCAGAGAGTGAATGATCAATTAAGGAGGAGGAAGAAGTAAATTTCTCTGATAAAATATAGAACCAAATTTCTTCTTTTCATGTGTATTGTTGATTTACGAAATAAAAATGAAAACAACGGTTACATTTTCTAATGCCAAAAGAATCACCTCTGAGCAGCTTAGGATATCTAAATATGGCTGCCCTCCAAGTTATTGCAGAATCCATAAGCTCCAAGCACTTGGAAAGTTCAAAAGGCAAAAATGGTTCCGACCTATCAGGCAGACGTGCATAATGCATATAATATAATGCTCTTTAATATCAATTTATCATCTGATGACAATACAATGAGAAATCACTTACACTGATAAACTTTTCCACAAGCTCCCACTTCATTTCAAAACAGGTATCTATTATCTGGTGCATGAAGAATCCCACTGTGCCCACTACAGTTCCAATAAGTGCCATCATCACCCAACGATCCCAGTCTGACCTACGGACAAAAGCACATGTATTCATTTCACTATGTTTACAAGTAAAAACGTATTCAACCTGTGAGCGGATTCACACTAGGTCCATAGCCCACATTTAGCCTGTATGGTGACCACACGAGAAGATTAGCCTGATGGGGGACAAAAGAGTGCTCCCTCGGCTTCCATCAGTCTGTTATACATTAGTATACCACAAAAAATTAGGTATAAAGTATCAATGTATGTCATACACAGGATCCTGAAAAAACAGATCTGCTAAATAAATACCAAAATAGTCACTGGATGACTTATCCCACTATATGGTAATCGTCAAATTCATTTATTGGACAGGTCATCAACTTTTCAATAGATTTTCATAACTCATCTTTGAACTTAAATAATTGCCATTGTAGCTAATTGGTGACCTAAATGGTAAACTGGTGTCTAGAGGGGCATTTGTCACTCAGGGCTCGCGCGCACACCTGTAAGAATTGGACAAGGGCTATCTGTCGTTTTGATGACTAGGACTCGTCCCCATGTTACTCAATGAGGCCGTGCACATGTCTGATCGTTTTCTGAGCGAGAAAATCTCAGCATGCGCAATTTGCTTCCGATATTCGGATGGCACTTGGCCATTCAAGTTTATGGGTCCGTGGGAAAACATCGGACTGCACTCAAATGACATCTGAGTGGGGTCCACTTTTCATGGACAGACTGAATGAAGATGGAGAAGCTTTTTTTTTGGAAGACAATTCAAGTTATTCAACAGTCCATGTTTATTTAAAAAATAAAAAAACAAAAACCTTTTTTTTTCTCCACCCCTGAGAAAATAGGATCACACTCTGATCACTGTCTGGTCATAATTTGATCAGAGTCTGATCAGAGTGTGATTAGCGTAATGGGACAGATTTTCCCAGTTGTGACCAAAGCCTTAGCCTATGAGAGCATCTTTTTAATGAATACATCATACAAGAGATATATAAATGTCTTCCATCATAGTGCCTAGGTACAGTAGTTGATGCCATTGTTAGACCTTCGTCAGTCTGCTACATAGGGAGCTTTGGAGAGGACATTAATAATGGCTTATTTAGTATGGCCGACCAAGCTACAGTTTAGATTTCAGATGTGATTCATTAACAAATGTGGAAAAGTTCTCCAGAAATATCATATCTCCTGATCATCATAGTGCACAATACACGTAGTTTATCTGCCCTGTCGTCTTCATTCCACGTGTTAACCTCCTTCTGTGTCTTCTATTACTTAAATTCTAGCCAGCACGTCGCTATCGTCTCTTCCACCTGTACATTCTTCTAGCTCTCGGATTATGCTTTCAATTTCCATTCATTTAGCATTATTTTTGCACTAATAGTTTTGTTTTTACTCATAATGTGATTTTTAAGTTATGTTTGCAATTACACTATGCTCAGACGTTTATTCTCTCAGATGAGGATAAGATGGAGAAAAAGATTGCTCCATCTTCTCTAAATTTCTCAGTCCGTGGAAATCAGACTGCACTCAGATGTCACCCGAGTGCAGTCCAATGGTTTGCACTCACTCATTAACTTGCATGGCCTGTGTGATCTAACAATTGGATCAAACTCGTGCATTGCTGTGATTTTTTTTTTCCCAGTCCGGCTTGGTCCAAGGAAATAATCTGACTTGTGCACGGCCCCATAGACTTAAACTGGTGCAGGTGCAATCTGATGTTTACATGGGCAGCACTCGGACCAATAATACGGTAATGTGCACAAGCCCTTACAGACAAACAGCTCTAATTTCAACAAAGTTTTTTTAGTTCAAATTTTAGATAAAAAATAGCTAAAATAGTATTGCCTCTGACCGTAGAAAATACATAATTTGGGGCAACTCACGCATGTTTTGGTTTTTTTTACAGTTTTTCATCAGTATTTCCAAGCCAAAACCTGGCGTAGCTTCAAAACTAAGAACTGGCGTGAATCTCTGAATAATCGTTTCTCTCTATAGGTTCCTCTCCTGATATTGGCTTACAAATACTAATGAAGCACTGATCGAAAACCTGATGTGTGAACAGTCTCCAAAGGAAAAAGGAAACTTACAATTTTACTGAATTCTGTAGTGTTGGTGTTACCTGTGCGGCTTCAGCTTTCGCCATGTTTTGTAGGCGTCACTATGAGAAGGTAAGTAGTCTAGACTTTCATGTGTTTCTGAGATGACCTTCTTCACCTTGGAGGACAGTCTGCGGTTTGTTCCATCTTCCACATCTTCTGTTTTTTCTTTCTGTTTTCTACTGGATTTTAAAGACATAATTTTCTTGATCCCAAAAACTGAACTAGGCTAATAAAAATTCTATAATTTTTCGTAATCCTTTAGACAACAATAAAAAAATCAAAATGATGAGTAAAAAAAATCTACTCTTCCAAGAAAGTCACCGCCAAGGAAAGCGATCGTCTTGTGTCCCATCTGCCGAGATGGACAATCGGGAGAACATCAGTCAGGCTTTAGATCAATCACGGAGTCTTGCCCATCACAGGGCTTGGCTACATTTGTTATCATTACACATTACTAGGACACACCACTCATTTTCTGTTTTATCTTGTTCAGGGGTTTATACTGTTAATATAAAATAATTATTAGTAAGATAATTAGCGACTTCTGTCAGATGTGACCTGATTTGTAACTATAAGCTCACATTGTCCCGAATTCACCTACTCATCAAACTTGTGGATGTTATTTAGTAATGTCACATACAATTTCTACTTAAAAATAGCAACCGTTTTCATATTCTTAGTATAAGTGTATTCACATTTATAAAAATAAAAAAAGCTCCATAGAAGGCAATGAGCATTGATTAGCCACAGGGGCAGGACAAAGAATAGGTGGTTGCCTAGCTAGCCATTGACTAGCATGGGCAGTCTACTGAGTGCTGTGGCTATGGAGTATGGTGATGAAGCTGCAGGGAAATTCAGCACTTACTATCATGTTCCTGATAGCTGTTGCTTAGACGGAATATGTCACTATGTTTTTGCTAACCTATCTGAGCTTTCTGTGTACACTGCGCATAGGCAGTAAACTCTACATCCAAATTAGTGGTGGGGTGGAGCTATACAGAGCTCATAAATATGGAGAACTACATGGAAGCAGGTTTACTAGTCCTCCAACTCTGACATGGCATTTAATGCGCTGTTCCGGCCATCGGACTGGAAATCCACCCATCGGTGACCCACATCACGTGATCGCGGGTCACTGGTGGGTTGGCATGACAACCAGAGGTCTCTTGGAGACTACTGAATAATGCCAAAAGTAAAAAAGAACTTTTTAAGAATATTTAAAAAAAATTTAAAAAATAGAAGTTTAAATCACCCCCTTTCACCCCATTCAAAATAAAACAATAAAAAAATCAAACCTACACATATTTAGTATCACCTCTTTCAGAATTACCCGATCTATCAATTAAAAATAGAGTTAACCTGATCGCTAAACGGCGCAGCGATTAAAAAAAAGTAAAAATGTCAGAATTACTTTTTTTTGTTGCCGCAACATTGCATTAAAATGCAATAAAGGGCAATCAAAAGAACGTATCTGCACCAAAATGGTATCAATAGAAACGTCAGCTCGGCATGCAAAAAATAAGCCCCACCCAACCCGAGATCATGAAAAGTGGAGACGGGTCTCGGAAAATGGAGCAATTTATTTTATTTTTTTTAACAAACTTTGGATTTTTTCTTCATCTCTTACAGAAAAAAAGAACCTAGACATGTTTGGTGTCTATGAACGTGTAACGTCCTGGAGAATCATAATGGCAGGTCAGTTTTGGCATTTGGTGAACATGGTAAAAAAAAATCCCCAAAAAACGTTGTGGAATTGCATTTTTTTGCAATTTCACCGCACTTGGAATTTTTTTCCCATTTTTGAGCATACGATATGGTAAAACCAATGGAGTCGTTCAAAAGTGCAATTATCCTGCAAAAAACAAGCCCTCACATGGCCATATTGAAGGAAAAATAAAAAAGTTATGGCTCTGGGAAAGAGGGGAGCGAAAAACCAGAAATTAAAATTGAAAAAGGGCAGGGTCTCTAAGGAGTTAAAAAAGAATTCAAAACTTTTGGTTGCCACTGTATATATTTGTCATTTTTTCCATTTTAAAAATTACAAAAAGGAAAAAGGGATGATGCAAAAGTTTGGGCACCCTTGGAGATTTATGTTCTCAGATAACTTTGACCAAGGTTTCAGACCTTAATTAGCCTGTTAGGGTTATGGCTTGTTCACTATCATCCTTATGAAAGGCCAGGTGATGCAAATTTCTCAGCTTTATAAATACTCAGTCTCGTCTAACCTTGTGCCAAAAAACAACAGCTATGGGTTCTTCTAAGCAGCTGCCTAGCATTCTGAAAATGAAAATTCTTGATGACCACAAAGCAGGAGAAGGCTATAACAAGGTGCAAAGCATTTTCAAGTTGCCCTTTCCTCAGTTTGAAATGTACCGTATATACTCGAGTATAAGCCGAGATTTTCAGCCCAAATTTTTGGGCTGAAACTGCCCCTCTCGGGTTATACTCGAGTCACAGTCGGCGGCAGGGTCGGCGGGTGAGGGGGAGAGAGTTCTGTCGCATACTTACCTGCTTCTGGCGCTCCTGGCGCTGTCCCTGCCTGTCCCACGGTCTTCGGGTGCCACAGCTCTTCCTCTGTTCAGCGGTCACGTGGGACCGCTCATTAAAGTTATGAATATGGACTCCACTCCCATAGGGGTGGAGCCGCATATTCATTCCTCTAATGAGCAGTAATGGTGACCGCTGACAGAGGAAGAGGCTGCCAGGCCCGGAGACCAGCTGTCCGGGAGAAGGAGCCAGGGACCGCACCAGAGCAGGTGTGTATTTTATATTCACCTGTCCGCGTTCCACCCGCCGGGCGCCGCTCCATCTTCCTGTCCTCTTGCAGTGACTCTTCAGGTCAGAGGGCGCGATGACGTACTAGTGTGCGCGCCGCCCTCTGCCTGAACAGTCAGTGCGGAGAGATGGGACGCTGAGGAGCAGCGGTCAGCAAGAGAGGTGAGTATGAGATTTTTTTTTTTATTAATGCAGCAGCAGCATTATATATGGCACAGCTTTATATGGAGCATCTTATTGGGCAATGATGAACGCTATAGAGCATTATACAATATATGGCACAGCTTGAAATGGAGCATCTTATGGGGCAATGATGAACGCTATAGAGCATCATATATGGCACAGCCTGAAATGGAGCATCTTATGGGGCCATAATGAACTGTATGGAGCATTATATGGGGCTCCTGATTCAATATTCAATATGGATATTCAAAAACACTTAACTTACTGATGTCTCAATTAATTTTACTTTTATTGGTATCTATTTTTACTTTTGACATTTACCGGTAGCTGCTGCATTTCCCACCCTAGGCTTATACTCGAGTCATTAAGTTTTCCCAGTTTTTTGTGGCAAAATTAGGGGGTCGGCTTATACTCGGGTTGGCTTATACTCGAGTATATACGGTAATTAAGAAATGGCAGTTAACAGGAACAGTGGAGGTCAAGATAAGTTCTGGAAGACCAAGCTAATTTCTGTGGCAAGACCTCAAAATAGCAATGCATACAAGACGACCCAGTAATCTCACAGAACTGGAAGAATTTTCCAAGCAAGAATGAATAAAAATCCCTCAAACAACAATTGAAAGACTCTTGTCTGGCTTCAAAAAGCGTTTACAAGCTGTGATACTTTCAAAAGGTGGGCTACTAGGTGCTAACCATGCAGGGAGCACAAACTTTTGCATTGACCCATTTTCTTTTTTGTAAGTTTTAAAATGTAAAAGATGAAAATATATATATCATTTTGTCTAAAATACAAAGAAAATCTCTTTAACTTTTGGCCTCTCATGCTGTAGTTACACTTGTAATTCATGCAAAGTATATCAATTAACAGTTCAACATTAAAGCAAATGGACAACTGATTTCAATTCAACACCTTTTGATATACAATTCATGTGACTATAGAACACATGAAATTGCTTTTTAAGACATCATAATGGATCATTATACTGGTTGGCGACCAAAAAAAAGTGATGCTATATGTAAAAAGTCAGTCTATGACCATAAATAACAAATCATCATCATAACCAGTTATCATAAGTCAATAACTGAATACACAGGATATAATTATTTCTGACATCGCTTTTGCCTTGACTACTAGATACTTGGTTCATGTATTGCTCTCCTGATGACACCGCCTGATTCGATTTCCAGACCTTGCTTTGCTCCAATAATGCCACTGTCGCCTATACATTACCTGTGGACTGCATCCTTTGAGTCCCACCTGTAGTAAAGTTCATACCTCATTACAAGGATTAAATGACAAAACCAGTGGATTCATTAAACTCTGCACCACAGACTCGCCAGCACCGAACAGATTGTGGCTAAAAAAATCAACATTTTGGCATGTGATCTAAATAAACAAGCCATGGATTTCAAAAAGGTTGATGTTCCATCTAACTTTAATTCCAAGATTTAAAGGGGTATTCCCATCTCCAAGATCCCCAATATGTAGTAGGTGTAATAATAATAATATTAGCAAAGAGCTCCAATTAGAAAAGTAGTATAGTTCTTCTGATTCCCTATGTTGCTTTCCCCATGTGCAGGGCATTGCAGTAGCTTAGGTATCCATGGTTACAACCACTGTTATGATGATAGTTAGTTAGTTCTTAGTGGTTGTAAGTGCAGCGCCCCAGAGTCCTGGTCGTTGCAGTAATGTCGTTATTCCACCAGGGGGAGCGATGTTACGTCTGATGGCACCAAAGGAGTTCACCCTGCCAGGTATTACAGCCACACACACACTTCACACGCCGGCCACCAGGGGGAGCAAAAGGCTCCATCTATTAGGCCACTCCTCACACTTGGGTAAAACTGGAGGTTGGTTAGGAAGTTAGAGAGTTGGAGGAGAAGTCGGGGTAGGAGCCAGGAGGAGAGGAGCAGACTGGGCTCGGCCCAGGAAAAGGGAAGAAGGACACGGAGCTGCGCCTGCAACCCATGCGGTAGCCTCCTAAGAAAGGACAAGAGAGGAAGTGTGCCGTAGTGAGTGAGCACAGAAGTCGTAGCAACAGGAGTGAAACACCAGTGGGAGACCAGCTAGGAGCAGGCTGCCTCCCACTGAGCACTAATCCGGTGGCCGGAACACTGAGGGAGTAATAAACTCTACGCTTTACTTCAGAGACCGGCAGGGCAGTCGATTCCAAGTTGGCTGTCCGTCCTAAGAACCTAAGCAGACAAGGTGGCAATGCAGAGGAGGGGCGACGCTAGGGTCCCTATAAAATAGCCTCAGGCCACCACCATCATACGGGTTTGTCCTATCCATCTGGGGGACAGAGAGAGGAGTAACAAGAGTGAGGACCCTATGGTAGCTAATGCAAGTAGGGACCTACTACGTTACTGTGCACAAGGGGTAGGCTACTGATTTCCACCTGGATAAGGGGACTCTGGAATTGCCATCAGACCGGCCGAACTCTGCCTACCCTGTCATCCGGCACCCTGGACTGTGGATGCTGAAGCCTTCAGTAAAGGTAAAGAGACTGCACCCATTGTGTCCTCGTTATTTGCCGCGCCTTGCACCATCCACCATCACCATCTACACTTCTGGGAAGCCCTGGGGATATACTTCACCTGTGGGAAGGTTTACCATCTAGCTGCCATTCCATCCCCCCAGCGGACCCCTAAGCAGCGTCGGTCACCCTGACCGAATACCACAGGTGGTGTCACGAACACTACTGTTATCTACAAACTCTACCCTTTTTATTGGGTGCCCCTCATAGGGCCACGGTACGGGTTGGGCCACCGTGACATCCCAGCTGAGGGAACTGAAGGACCCGGTACCGAGTACCCCATAGCTCTTACGTGGGGGCGATCCATAACCATGTGCCAACCAAAATCAAATCTATTGAGATCCTAGACAAACAATAGAAAACCAAAGGAAAAACAAGGATCCCTAAAAAGTAACGTTTAATGAATGAAGTTTAAAAACATTCCAAAATTGGAGACACAGTACCAAATATTGAACGGATTACCGTAGGAAATATATATATACTGTATATATCTCAGTAGAGTGTCCTACTGTGCCCTGCAGGTCCACTGTACTGACCCCTGCCTGGCAGTGGAGGTTGGAACCCTAAGTTTCAGCGGTAGGCGCCCCCACTCAATGGCGGCTCGCCCTGATGTCCCTACAAATCCCTATAGCTACCAAAATCGTGTCCCAATACACCCATTGCCCATGTGAAAAAAAAACAACAAAATGTAAAAAGCAAAAATAGAAAAAAACTAAAATAATAACAAGTAAGAAGGGATTTTTTTTTCTTTTATATTTCAGGCTATAATGGACAATTAGAAACCATAGATCTAAACAGTATAGATATCCCTTTAAAGAACAATGTCTATATAAGCCAATGTAAAGTGTGGGCAAATAGGATGCAATAGTTGTGCTTTTTAGGGATCCTTGTTTTTCCTTTGGTTTTCCATTGGTTGTAACCATGGACACCTAAGCTACTGCAATGCCTTACATGGTGGAAGCGACACCGTGAGTCAGAAAAACTATACTACACTTCTATTTGGAGGTATTTGGTAATATTATTATTACATATACTACATATTGGGATAGGATCTTGGAGATGGGAATACCTCTTTAAGAGTTTTATGGATTTCAGGGCTCTGGGGAATTAATTGAATACACTAACGCTAAGAAACTTTTGAGTCTTCTGATACAAGAGCCCCTTTGTGTCATCTCTGAAAATGGATCACATATTCCTCAAGGATATACTCGTCAGATAAATATTCCAGTCTGCATCATTCAGAAGAGGCCTGGCTCCTGACCCTCCATCAATCCAGTACTCCTCAGTCCTGACTGCAATGGGTTACTTTGACACAGATAGTAATCTCCTATATGAACTAGACAACTTGTCATTTTGTCTTCTGTGGTCCCTGCTATCTCAGTACTGACTTCTGGATTTGGGAAATTCCTGAAATTTTCACTCATTTTGGTTTTCAAAACATTCCTCCATTATGTCAGAAGTTTGCGTTTTCAAAATAAAGCCTAAAGAGTTTCTTATCACTCACTATGACAGCTGGACTTTGTAGAATGGTGGTTGAAAGTTTGTGAACCCTTAAGAATTTTTCAATTTCTGCATAACTTGATCTAAATTTCTGTGTAAGTTTGGGTCTGCATTTCCGTGAATGGTCTTGGTCTAGATTATCCCCTTCTCCACATCCACCATACAGTTAAGTCCATATATATTTGGACAGAGACAACATTTTTCTAATTTTGGTTATAGACATTACCACAATGAATTTTAACCCCTTAGTGACAGAGTCAATTTGGTACTTAATGACCGAGCCAATTTTTGCAATTCTGACCACTGTCACTTTATGAGGGTATAACTCTGGAACGCTTCAACGGATCCCGCTGATTCTGAGATTGTTTTTTTGTGACATATTGTACTTCATGTTAGTGGTAACATTTCTTCGATATTACTTGCGATTATTTATGAAAAAAAACGGAAATATGGCGAAAATTTGTAAAATTTTGCAATTTTCAAACTTTGTATTTTTATGCCCTTAAATCAGAGAGATATGTCACGAAAAATAGTTAATAAATAACATTTCCCACATGTCTACTTTACATCAGCACAATTTTGGAAACAAAATTTTTTTTTTGTTAGGGAGTTATAAGGGTTAAAATTTGACCAGCAATTTCTCATTTTTACAACACCTATTTTTTTAGGGACCACATCACATTTGAAGTCATTTTGAGGGATCTACATGATAGAAAATAACAAAGTGTGACACCATTCTAAAAACTACACCCCTCAAGGTTCTCAAAACCACATTCAAGAAGTTTATTAACCCTTTACGTGCTTCACAGGAACTGAAACAATGTGGAAGGAAAAAATGAACATTTAACTTTTTTTTGCAAACATTTTAATTCAGAACCATTTTTTTTATTTTCACAAGTGTAAAAACAGAAATGTAACCATAAATTATGTTATGCAATTTCTCCTGAATACGCCAATACCCCATATGTGGGGGTAAACCACTGTTTGGGCGCACCGCAGAACTTGGAAGTGAAGGAGCGCCGTTTTACTTTTTCAATGTAAAATTGGCAGGAATTGAGATTGGACGCCATGTCGCATTTGGAGAGCCCCTGATGTGCCTAAACAGCGGAAACCCCCCACAAGTGACACCATTTTGGAAACTAGACCCCTTAAGGAACTTATCTAGATGTGTGGTGAGCACTTTGAACCCCCAAGTGCTTCACAGAAGTTTATAACGTTGAGCCGTGAAAATAAAAAAATCGCATTTTTTCTACAAAAATGATTTTTTGCCCCCAAATTTTTATTTTCACAAGGGTAACAGGAGAAATTAGACCACAAAAGTTGTAGTGCAATTTCTCCTGAGTACGTTGATACCCAATATGTGGGGGTAAACCACTGTTTGGGCGCACCGCAGAGCTTGGAAGAGAAGGAGTGCCGTTTTACTTTTTCAATGTAGAATTGTCTGGAATTGAGATCGGACGCCATGTCGCGTTTGGAGAGTCCCTGATGTGCCTAAACAGTGGAAACCCCCCACAAGTGACCCCATTTTGGAAACTAGACCCCCCATGGAACTTATCTAGATGTGTGGTGAGAAGTTTGAATGCCCAAGTGCTTCACAGAAGTTTAGAATGCAGAGTCGTGAAAATAAAAAATACAAATTTCCACAAAAAAGATTATTTAGCCCCCAAGTTTTTATTTTCACAAGGGTAAAAAGAGAAATCGGACCCCAAAAGTTGTTGTCCAATTTGTCCTGAGTATGCTGGTACCCCATATGTGGGGGTAAACCACTGTTTGGGTGCACGGCAGAGCTCGGAAGGAAGGAGCGCCGTTTTGGAATGCAGCCTTTGATAGAATGGTCTGCGGGCGTTATGTTGCGTTTGCAGAGCCCCTGATGTACCTAAACAGTAGAAACCCTCCACAAGTGACCCCATTTTGGAAACTAGACCCCCCAAGGAACTTATCCAGATGTGTGGTGAGAACTTTGAATGCCCAAGTGCTTCACAGAAGTTTAGAATGCAGAGTCGTGAAAATAAAAAATATTTTTTTTTCCACAAAAAAGATATTGTAGCCCCCAAGTTTTTATTTTCACAAGGGTAACAGGAGAAATTGGACTGCAAAAGTTGTTGCTCAATTTATCCCGAGTACGCTGATGCCCCATATGTGGGGGTAACCCACTGTTTGGGCACACGGCAGAGCTCAGAAGGGAGGGAGCACCATTTAACTTTTTGAGCGCAAAATTGGCTGTCGTGTTTGGAGACCCCCTGATGTAACTAAACAGTGGAGACCCCCCAATTCTAGCTCCAGCCCTAACCCCAACACACCCCTAACCCTAATCCCAACCCGATTCATAATCCTAATCACTAACCCTAGCGATAATCACGACCCTTACCCCAAAACAACCCTAATGTCAACCCTAACCATAACCCTAATCAAAACCCTAAATCCAACACACCCCTAATCCTAATCTCAACCCTAACCTCAAACCTAACCCTAATCCCAATACACCCCTAATCCCAACCCTAACATTAACCCTAATCCCAAACCTAACCCTAATCCCAAGCGTAACCCTAATGCCAACCCTAACCCTAATACCAACCCTAATCCAAACCCTAACCCTAATCCCAACTCTAACCCTAACTTTAGCCCCAACCCTAGCCCTAACTTTAGCCCCAACCATAACCCTAGCCCTAAGGCTACTTTCACACTTGTGTCATTTGGCATCCGTCGCAATCCGTCGTTTTGGACAAAAAACGGATCCTGCAAATGTGCCCGCAGGATGCGTTTTTTGCCCATAGACTTGTATTGCTGACGGATCGTGACGGATGGCCACACGTCGCGTCCGTCATGCACTGGATCAGTTGTGTTTTGGCGTACCGTCGGCACAAAAAACGTTCAATGTAACGTTTTTTTGTACGTCGCGTCCGCCATTTCTGACCGCGCATGCGTGGCCATAACTCCGCCCCCTCCTCCCCAGGACATAGATTGGGCAGCGGATGCGTTGAAAAACTAAATCCACTGCCCACGTTGTGCACAATTTTCACAACGTGCGTCGGCATGTCGGGCCGACGCATTGCGACGGCCCCGTACCGACGTAAGTGTGAAAGAACCCTATCCCTAAATTTAGCCCCAACCCTAACCCTAAATTTAGCCCCAACCCTAAATTTAGCCCCAACCCTAACCCTGAATTTAGCCCCAACCCTAACCCTAAATTTAGCCCCAACCCTAACCCTAGCCCTAACCCTAGCCCTAGCCCTAACCCTTACCCTAGCCCTAACCCTAACCTTAACCCTAACCCTAACCCTAACCCTAGCCCTAACCCTAACCCTAGCCCTAACCCTAACCCTAATTTTAGCCCCAACTGCTCTTCTCCTGCCGGCCGGCAGATGGCGACAGATGGCGGGCGCACTGCGCATGCGCCCGCCATTTTCTTTTGCCAAGAAGACCAGGAGGAGCAGCAGGAGGACCCAGGGACACTGGTGAGTATAATAGGGTCCCCGAATCCCCCTATTTCTCTGTCCTCTGATGTGCGATCACATCAGAGGACAGAGAATTACACTTTGCTTTTTTTTTTTTTTTTTCCTTTTGCGGTCGCCGGTTAACAGTTAATTACCGGCGATCGCAAAACAGGGGTCGGTAAAACCGACCCCGATCATGTTCTTTGGGGTCTCGGCTACCCCCGGCAGCCGAGACACCAAAGATTCTCCCGGTGCCGGCCAGCGGGCGCACTGCGCATGCGCCCGCCATTTTGAAGATGGCGGCGCCCATCGGGAGCCACGAGGAGCACCGGGGGAGACAGGTAAGTATTGGGGGCTACCTGGGACCCCATTTCTCTGTCCTCTGATGTGCGATCACATCAGAGGACAGAGAAATTAAAAAGAAATCGCGTTTTGTTTTTTTTTGCGATCGCCGGTAAACGGTTAATTACCGGCGATCGCAAATGCGAGGTCGGTAAAAAAAACCCCGAATTATGTTCTCTGGGGTCTCGGCTACCCCCGGCAGCCAAGACCCCGGAGAAAATCCGACTCTGGGGGGCGCTATTTATTTTTTCCACAGCGCCGTTAATTAACGGCGCTGTGGTTTAAGTACCCTTAGCGGCCGCCGTTAAAAGGCATATCGGCGGTAGTTAAGGGGTTAAACAAAACAATTCAGATGCAGTTGAAGTTCAGACTTTCAGCTTTCATTTGAGGGTATCCACATTAAAATTGAATGAAGGGTTTAGGAGTTTCAGCTCCTTAACATGTGCCACCCTGTTTTTAAAGGGATCAAAAGTAATTGGACAATTGACTCCAAGGCTATTTCATGGACAGGTGTGGGCAATCCCTTCGTTATGTCATTCTCAATTAAGCAGATAAAAGGCCTGGAGTTGATTTGAGGTGTGGTGCTTGCATTTGGAAGGTTTTGCTGTGAAGTTAACATGCTGTCAAAGGAGCTCTCCATGCAGGTGAAACAAGCCATCCTTAAGCTGCGAAAACAGAAAAAAAAACATCCGAGAAATTGCTACAATATTAGGAGTGGCAAAATCTACAGTTTGGTACATCCTGAGAAAGAAAGAAAGCACTGGTGAACTCATCAATGCAAAAAGACCTGGGCGCCCACAGAAGACAACAGTGGTGGATGATCGCGGAATAATCTCCATGGTGAAGAGAAACCCCTTCACAACAGCCAACCAAGTGACCAACACTCTCCAGGAGGTCGGCGTATCAATATCCAAATCTACCATAAAGAGAAGACTGCATGAAAGTAAATACAGAGGGTTCACTACACGGTGCAAGCCACTCATAAGCATCAAGAATAAAAAGGCTAGACTGGACTTTGCTAAAAAGCATCTAAAAAAGCCAGCACAGTTCTGGAAGAACATTCTTTGGACAGATGAAACCAAGATCAACCTCTACCAGAATGATGGAAAGAGAAAAGTATGGCGAAGGTGTGGTGCAGCTCATGATCCAAAACATACCACATCATCTGTAAAACATGGCAGAGGCAGTTTAATGGCGTAGGCATGCATGGCTGCCAGTGGCACTGGGTCACTAGTGTTTATTGATGATGTGACACAGGACTGAAGCAGCCGAATGAATTCTGAGGTATTCAGAGCCATACTGTGTGCTCGGATCCAGCCAAATGCAGCAAAACTGATTGGTCGTCGTTTCATACTACAGATGGACAATGACCCAAAACATAAAGCCAAAGTAACCCAGGGGTGTATTAAAGCAAAGAAGTGGAATATTCTTGAATGGCCAAGTCAGTCACCTGATCTCAACCCAATTGAGCATGTATTTCACTTGTTAAAGACTAAACTTCAGACAGAAAGGCCCACAAACAAATAACAACTGAACCCCTCCCCCCCCCCCCCCCCCGCAGTGAAGGCCTGGCAGAGCATCAAAAAGGAGGAAACACGGCATCTGGTGATGTCCATGAGATCAAGACTTCAGGCAGTCATTGCCAACAAAGGGTTTTCAACCAAGTACTAGAAATGAACATTTTATTTAAAATTATTTAATCTGTCCAATTACTTTTGGTCCCTTTAAAACAGGGTGGCACATGTTAAGGAGCTGAAACTCCTAAACCCTTTATCCAATTTTAATGTAGATACACTCAAATGAAAGCTGAAAGTCTGAACTTCAACTGCGTCTGAATTGTTTTGTTTAAAATTCATTGTGGTAATGTCAATAACCAAATTTAGAAAAATGTTGTCTCTGTCCAAATATATATGGACTCAACTGTATATGTACTGCGCAAGTTGAGATCTGGAGTATGGTGCAGGCTAAGCTAAGCTAACATACATGGCAGATAATGACTACATGTCACAGCCACGACCTGCCTTAAACAGCCGTAAGTGGAGCAGAGCTCCGTCACCGACTGTTAACCTGTTAATCTCTGATGGTGGAATTAACATCGTGCCGATATGAGGGTGTGTCATTCTATGAGCTTACCGGCCATCCAGCAGCGTAAGAATGGGCCTCCGATTCGTTGCAATGGCAGCCCGGCCATTGAAAATGTGCAGTGCAGGAGTGAGGTGGCCGGGCAGGGAGCTAGTACGCAGGCTCTAACTATGCACGATCCCGAGAACCCGGCCAGCGATAATAATAAACTTTTTACTAAACGCCATAGTGGTCGTAATCATGGATACCTGAGTGACTGTGATACCCTGCACATGGTATAAGCAATACAACTTAAAAAAACTATAGAAGAAGAGGGGACGGGAAGAAAAACATTAGACTTGAACAAAGAAGATCCAGGAAAACATACTCAGAAGGGAGGCAAGAACATTTCTAAAACAATCCACAGCGAGGAGATTGGAACAAAACAAAATCCTCTAAACTGCATGCTCGCAAACGCCAGAAGCCTGACAAACAAGATGGAAGAACTAGAAGCAGAAATATCTACAGGTAACTTTGACATAGTGGGAATAACCGAGACATGGTTAGATGAAAGCTATGACTGGGCAGTTAACTTACAGGGTTACAGTCTGTTTAGAAAGGATCGTAAAAATCGGAGAGGAGGAGGGGTTTGTCTCTATGTAAAGTCTTGTCTAAAGTCCACTTTAAGGGAGGATATTAGCGAAGGAGATGAGGATGTCGAGTCCATATGGGTCGAAATTCATGGAGGGAAAAATGGTAACAAAATTCTCATTGGGGTCTGTTACAAACCCCCAAATATAACAGAAACCATGGAAAGTCTACTTCTAAAGCAGATAGATGAAGCTGCAACCCATAATGAGGTCCTGGTTATGGGGGACTTTAACTACCCGGATATTAACTGGGAAACAGAAACCTGTGAAACCCATAAAGGCAACAGGTTTCTGCTAATAACCAAGAAAAATTATCTTTCACAATTGGTGCAGAATCCAACCAGAGGAGCAGCACTTTTAGACCTAATACTATCTAATAGACCTGACAGAATAACAAATCTGCAGGTGGTCGGGCATCTAGGAAATAGCGACCACAATATTGTGCAGTTTCACCTGTCTTTCACTAGGGGGACTTGTCAGGGAGTCACAAAAACACTGAACTTTAGGAAGGCAAAGTTTGACCAGCTTAGAGATGCCCTTAATCTGGTAGACTGGGACAATATCCTCAGAAATAAGAATACAGATAATAATTGGGAAATGTTTAAGAACATCCTAAATAGGCAGTGTAAGCGGTTTATACCTTGTGGGAATAAAAGGACTAGAAATAGGAAAAACCCAATGTGGCTAAACAAAGAAGTAAGACCGGCAATTAACAGTAAAAAGAAAGCATTTGCACTACTAAAGCAGGATGGCACCATTGAAACTCTAAAAAACTATAGGGAGAAAAATACTTTATCTAAAAAACTAATTAAAGCTGCCAAAAAGGAAACAGAGAAGCACATTGCTAAGGAGAGTAAAACTAATCCCAAACTATTCTTCAACTATATCAATAGTAAAAGAATAAAAACTGAAAATGTAGGCCCCTTAAAAAATAGTGAGGAAAGAATGGTTGTAGATGACGAGGAAAAAGCTAACATATTAAACACCTTCTTCTCCACGGTATTCACGGTGGAAAATGAAATGCTAGGTGAAATCCCAAGAAACAATGAAATCCCTATATTAAGGGTCACCAATCTAACCCAAGAAGAGGGACTCTATAGCGACAGGGTCTGTTCCGCAGGATTGGCGCATAGCAAATGTGGTGCCAATATTCAAAAAGGGCTCTAAAAGTGAACCTGGAAATTATAGGCCAGTAAGTCTAACCTCTATTGTTGGTAAAATATTTAAAGGGTTTCTGAGGGATGTTATTCTGGATCATCTCAATGAGAATAACTGTTTAACTCCATATCAGCATGGGTTTATGAGAAATCGCTCCTGTCAAACCAATCTAATCAGTTTTTATGAAGAGGTAAGCTATAGGCCGGACCACGGTGAGTCATTGGACGTGGTATATCTAGATTTTTCCAAAGCGTTTGATACCGTGCCGCACAAGAGGTTGGTACACAAAATGAGAATGCTTGGTCTGGGGGAAAATGTGTGTAAATGGGTTAGTAACTGGCTTAGTGATAGAAAGCAGAGGGTGGTTATAAATGGTATAGTCTCTAACTGGGTCGCTGTGACCAGTGGGGTACCGCAGGGGTCAGTATTGGGACCTGTTCTCTTCAACATATTCATTAATGATCTGGTAGAAGGTTTACACAGTAAAATATCGATATTTGCAGATGATACAAAACTATGTAAAGCAGTTAATACAAGAGAAGATAGTATTCTGCTACAGATGGATCTGGATAAGTTGGAAACTTGGGCTGAAAGGTGGCAGATGAGGTTTAACAATGATAAATGTAAGGTTATACACATGGGAAGAAGGAATCAATATCACCATTACACACTGAACGGGAAACCACTGGGTAAATCTGACAGGGAGAAGGACTTGGGGATCCTAGTTAATGATAAACTTACCTGGAGCAGCCAGTGCCAGGCAGCAGCTGCCAAGGCAAACAGGATCATGGGGTGCATTAAAAGAGGTCTGGATACACATGATGAGAGCATTATACTGCCTCTGTACAAATCCCTAGTTAGACCGCACATGGAGTACTGTGTCCAGTTTTGGGCACCGGTGCTCAGGTAGGATATAATGGAACTAGAGAGAGTACAAAGGAGGGCAACAAAATTAATAAAGGGGATGGGAGAACTACAATACCCAGATAGATTAGCGAAATTAGGATTATTTAGTCTAGAAAAAAGACGACTGAGGGGCGATCTAATAACCATGTATAAGTATATAAGGGGACAATACAAATATCTCGCTGAGGATCTGTTTATACCAAGGAAGGTGACGGGCACAAGGGGGCTTTCTTTGCGTCTGGAGGAGAGAAGGTTTTTCCACCAACATAGAAGAGGAATCTTTACTGTTAGGGCAGTGAGAATCTGGAATTGCTTGCCTGAGGAGGTGGTGATGGCGAACTCAGTCGAGGGGTTCAAGAGAGGCCTGGATGTCTTCCTGGAGCAGAACAATATTGTATCATACAATTAGGTTCTGTAGAATGACGTAGATCTGGGGATTTATTATGATGGAATATAGGCTGAACTGGATGGACAAATGTCTTTTTTCGGCCTTACTAACTATGTTACTATGTTACTATGTTACTATGTATAGAGAACATCTAATTGGAGGTAATTACCAATATTATTAACATTACGCCTAGTACATATTTAAATAGGATGTTCGAGATGGGAATACCCCTGTAAGACTATGTATATAATCCTTGTACATAACCCTTATCAAGTTCAGTAAAGTCTCCATGTTTTATTGGAAGTCTCCATTATTAATCTGTGGAATTCTTGGTCTTCGCCAGCCAATACCATCACCTACAGGCGGCCTGCACGGGTGTAAAGTCCACACAACACTAACACCAACACACAGCCAGGACCCACTCTCATGTAGAGCGCTGAGGCGTGACAGGAGAAGACCAGTGCCTCGCAAGTGGCTACCGCCCCACGCAGCGTTACAACAGCACCAGAGATGTTTGAGGTAAACTGAGCACAATATTTGGCAGTTCCCAACAAAATGCTGGTAGTTAAAGAAGTGTGTGGTGCTGCCCCATAGGCTACAGCGGGGGGCAAATTAGCTGGGCTACTGAACAACCCACACACCCATTCAGTCCTGGCCACACCAGTGTATCTGACTGCTCAGTGTCCAGAGGCACATGACATATCCTCCTTCTTCAGTGCCGCCAGCAAAGTGAAAACGCCATTGCCTGGAGAAAGAATCGGACCTCACTGGAGCAGGTTCGGCTGGGGATGTGATAGGAATATTCTGCCATGTTGAATGCAGTTGGGCAAGCAAATCACCAACATCCACTGCAGGCAGCATGACTTTTGGCTTCAGTTATTCCATGAAACCAACTTCTGGCCAGACTTCTCTTTCCAATAGATGAGTTTAACTGGGTCACGATGGTTGCTGACAGTTTTGAGCTGATGGCACTGCTGGACAATTGATTTTAAAACAAAATAAGCATGAGGTGTTTTTCACCTGTTGCACTAAAGTTTGTTTGTGGACCACTGCGTGCACAGCCCCACAGCCCTCAACGTTGTCCATTTACTGGTGTTCTCAATGCAGTAAAATATAGGCAGATACTTATACATCATGCAATGCCATCAGGGAGGCGTCTGATTGGCTCCAAATGTATTCTGCAATAGAATAACAACCTCAAACATACAGCCAATGTCATTAAGAACTATCATCAGCGAAAAGAAGAAGAAAGTCCTGAATTCAATATCATTAAGTTTGTGTGAGATTACTTAAAGAGACATGGATTTGCATAATCCTACATCCACAGAAGATCTGTGGTTAGTTCTCCAAAATGTTTGGAACAGCCTCATTGATGAGTTCCTTCATAAACTGTTTACAAGCGTACCTAGAGGAATTGATATTTTGATGCAGTTTTGAATAGTGATTTTAGATTTCTCTTTTGTTCATCCACTTTGCGTCTGTTAATTGATAAATATAAACTATTAACACTTCTATTTTGGAAAGCATTCTTACTTTGCAGGATTTTATCCACGCTTCCTGAAAGCTTTTATTAAGTACTGTATATATTAAAGAAAATGACACAGCTATAGTCAGAGCAAGGCAGAGATGGAGATAATAAGACTTATCATATATATCATTACTGTTCAGGATATACTCTGCTCATGCTGAGTCTTAGCACCAGTATTTTGTTTCAGGGTCTGATGTTGGAATAATATTCTTTACCTTAAAGCATTTGCTCCCTGTTGTGACGTAAAGCTGCAACCAGACAGACAAATATTTTTTTGCTCACGGGTTTTAACAATCCTGTGACATCAATCACAGTAAGATTTTTTTTCTGAAAATAAGTCGTTTTAAATCCTAAAATAACTTGACATAAGCTACAGGCTTTTCGGAGAATTTCCTGCAACATGGCAGTAAAATGCTACAGGAGAGCTTTATTAGGTGGGGCTCACACAGGGAACTGTGTGTAAATTTTTGTACAGTAATGTTTAACATTAAAAGGGTTGTTGCTCATTTCATTTTTAAAATGTGTTTAGCGCAGGAAATAAAAAAATAAAACTATAACTTACCTATTAATTACACTACCTATTATTGGTGCTGCCATTCTGATGGACCACACCAATTCTACTGCAATGACATCATGACCATCATGCCCATAATGGCTTCAGCCGACCACAGGCCTCAGCAGTCACATCCTATAGAAGCTGCGGGGGTATCATACTGAGTGGTGGATGTGAGGGCATCATACCGAGTGAGGGCCTCCATACTGACAAGCCATCACACTGTGTATGTGGGAACAACAGGGATATCATACTGTGGGTACCTGAAGAAGGGGACAGATCATAGTTTATTAAAGTTCCAAAGTTCACGATGATCTTGTGCCAATACCACAGTTTCTTTCCCTTCTTGGCTTCTATTCTCAGTTTTGCTTTATCAGAGCTGGCGTTGGGTGCAGCAGCCCTTGGTTGTTCTAACTAGAGCTTCTTCCAGGGCTGTGCATCATCACTGCAGGCCAGCATACACACCGGTCTCACGTGGCTTCATATGGACTAAGGTATTTTTGCTCTGGGGACAGACTCTTTTTGATTATTGTTAGTATCTTACTGGACCACTTATTGGTACTACTTTTCTTTTCTCTATAGCAGGTTGACTGATTTCACCAATGCTTTAAACTGTAATATCAGGATCTAGGTATTTTATTGTGGTCCATATCTTAGAATATATTATCACACTTAGTTTCTTTTTTATGAGCAGGGACGTTTAAGGTGGTTCTTTATCTGACCTTTCTTCTCTTTGCTTTTCACTTTGGTTTTTTGAGGCTTCTACTTGGCTCATATGATATATGATACACTTGTTAAATCTATATACTCCTTAGATAATTGTAGATATGTTGGTCCACTTTTTTCGGTGATTTTTTTCTTTTCCAGGATACTTCACTACCATGTGGCATTGCATAATATATAATGTATACAGATTGGACACATTATTTTGTATGTCATACTGTTGATTTGTTTATTGTTTATCTAAGACTTCCTTGAAAAAGGCATGAAATGCCGAAACGTTGGAGATTGTCTGTTATAATATGACCGGTAGTGAATAAATCCATTGATTTGAAACAAAGAAATATTGTGATTTTTGAGTGCCAGAGGTTCTCTATATATATTAGGATTGAAAAGAAGACACCATCAGGACCACAAGGGGACATTCTCAATGCCAGAAAAGCTTCCCCCATTTTCCACAAGACTGTAACAGATCCCCGTTGTGGCTCTTTCCAAGTGGCCCCAGTCAAAGTGAGGGGCACATCTGTGACTGGAGCACAAAGTGATAAATGCAGTTTATCTTTTCTTCCCCCATTGGTGAAAAAACACCCTAGAAGTGTTCTTTGTATTAGGGAAGGACTCTCCCCCTCATTTAAATATCTCCCTGCGAGGAGTATCCTCCTGTGAATGAAACCCTTTGTTAACCCTTGGTCTGCATCTTGTCCATTACTGCAACCCGCTACCTGTTCACACAAGTAAGCAACACTACACGTACAGAGGTCTGCTCACCACTACAGGTTCACTCAGGATGCTCCTTTTTGTTCTTCTCTCTTGTTTATAAAAGTTGGGAGATATGACCTCACCCACTTTGCCGAATATTTTTTGGCAGCAGGGGCCTAATTTGAATTTTACGATGCAGCCCTGTCCTATGATTTCTATGTATACTTCTGGGGTTGTTTTAACTTCCCATGGCTCCGAGTGTGCTCTAAGTGTAATAAAACAAAACACATACTCACCTAGCAATCCCCCACTGCTCCCTATACTGCTGTCAGGGTCTCGTGCTGGTCTCCTATTCTTCTCTTCCATAGGGGTTGGTTTATACAAATTTGCTTCTTTATTGTCAAGAGGCATAGCTTTAGAGCACATAAAAAAGTCTTACAGAATCAGAGAAACACAGGCAATTGGAGGAGCCACTCAAAAAATCCAGAGAATGGTCCTCTATAAAGGTAACCTGACAGTGGATACGTGCTGCCCGATCCATGGGCAGCATATATCAGAAGCTGGCTGCTTGTTTTCTTCCAGACTCTGAAACATTGTGGTGTTTCAGAGAAAAACATACCTTAAAAGTCGCCAGCGACCAAGGATGCCTTCTCCCCACTTGCTGCCAGTGACTGCCTGGGTGCAATTGTAGGGATAGACCCGTCAATCTAGGATAGTGGGCATTGTGAAGTCGCTTCTGTCTGACTAGTCTCCTTTGTGGCTTCGTCCTTTCAAACAGTGTTTGTCTCTGAAATGATGCAAAGTTTCAGAGTAAGATGTGTGGCTGCAATCACACGGCTGGTATCTGATAGATGCTGCCCATGGATTGAGCAGCACGTACCCGCTGTCAGGTTCCCTATAAGTGTAACTCACTGTGTAACTCTGCAGAGAATGACACTGAGTAATGGAATCATACTGCTGCCAACATTAAAAGTATACACAGTGTTTACTGTAAATCAGGAAATGATTGTTTTGCTCTTGCATGTAACAAACCCAAATGCATGTATTTCTCACCTAGATCGGCAGAATACGCTGGGTTTAGTAAAATGCACTGCCTTGACCAGAAATGCAAATTCAAAGCACAAACGAAGAAATGTGAAAATTGTACTTAAAACTCATTCACAGGACATTTCTGGTTTTATGCAAATAAAGCTTAAAGGGTTATTCCCAGAATCAAAAGTTATTGTCGTCCTGCGAGTGTAGACTTTTATACGTTATCATTGTGCCATACATTTACAGCACTGGTCCTTAAAGAGGTGGTCTGAAACTAATGTTGATTTCATACAAAATGTCCGTCTATATAACGTAATAAGCAAATTACTTTTCTAATATACCGCGCTGTAATTAAAAAGCATTTTTAGCATTTTTTTTACCTACTTCCGGTTTGATGACATTTCATTTGAGAATCCCCAGTGCATGCTGGGAGGCGTCATCAGTGACATTCGTTTCAGGGGTTGGACTAGATGGACTGCTCTACTAACCATGCATCAGTTGTCAATTCCAACATATGCTCAGTACGATCTCCCTTGTCACTGTCACTGTGTGATATTCTTTTCAATGCATAGTGACAGTGCACTCCCACAGGCTCTAATGAGAAGTTATGAACCGGAAAGAGCGTGCACTCTCAGTGCGCATTGCAAGGCAAGAAACTGAAGAACATGCAGAACAGAGACCACTCTTCTACTCTAGTTTGTGTTTCAATTTTTTTTCCCCAAAAGTTATTTTTTTGCTGTCAGTGGGTACAAATGGTTGAAAATACAAAAACCTACAAAGAAAGGAAGTATTAAGCCTGTACATAAAATTGAACAGTATGGTTCATAGCTAGTCCAGCTGTAAGTTAAAGAGTGGATACATCGCTATGCAATGTATGCAGTCCTATGAATGAGTTCTAAGAACTAGCTAGACACAACAGATTTGAACTAAACAGCTATTTTAATCCATGCATCCTTTATTTATTGGAATTGTTCTGATGGCTGTTAGCATTGCTGTTTTTTTATAAAGTGGGGCCCTGGGCAAAAGTGAGGCCCTAAGTGCTCACATACTGCACCATCACACACAAACATGTACTGTAAGTTGCATTCACATGGGCTGTGTTCTGGCCGTTAAACGAGTGCATTCGACAATATTGAAGTAGTTTGGCACTTGTATAGCGGCCCCTTTACACCTGCTGAAGAAGAATGATGGGTACAGAACGATCATTAGTAGATCAATCTGTCCCCATGCCATATCATGTTATCAACTGGAAATCCGCAGTTTACACCAGGCAACGTGCGGCTGAAAACAATGATTTCTGTTCCACCATAAACAATCCAATCATCTGATGAATGAACAGTTAGTTGGACAATTGCCAACGTATTTACTCTTGAACTCTTGTCTGTGCAGCCAGGATTTATAAATGGATGCATGTGACCCCCACACTGCATGTATGTCATGGCGGTAACTTGTGTGCCTAAACAGCGTTGCCCTACTCACCATGGTCACCACACGATGTCTCCTTATCATCAGGTCAGTTCATGAGATTTGTTCTTGCTGCGTTCCTTTGCCTAGCTACTAAAGTATAGTGGTTCCATCTGGCATTACGGGGGCGTCAGTCTCTGCAGGAATTTAACCCTGCTGTGTCCTGCAGAGATTTGGCTTCCCGACCTATACCATGTGAGCAGGCTCCATATAAGGTAGCTCCTCCCGGCACCCATTGTATGTGTAACAATAACAAAGGGGTGGCTTCAGAACAACTCATTCTTGACTGGCCCAGCCAGAGCCCTGACCTAAACCCAAATGAGCATCTCTTTAGAGACCTGAAAATCGCTGTCAACCAACGTTCACCATCCAACCTGACGGAACAGGACAGAATCTGCAAGGAAGAATGGCAGAGGATCCCCAAATGGCAGAGGATCCCCAAATGGTAGAGGATCCAAGTGCGAAAAACTTGTTGCATCATTCCCACGAAGACTCATGGCTGTACTAGCTCAAAAGGGTGCTTCTACTCACTACTGAGCGAAGGATCTGAATACTTATGACCATGTGATATTTCAGTTTTTCTTTTTTAATAAATTTGCAAAAATTACTACATTTCTGTTTTTTTCAGTCAAGATAGGGTGCAGAGTGCGATCTCGGCATCAGGAAAATGGCCGCCGCGATCTCCATCTGCGCATGCGCGGCATCCCACGGCCATTTTCCTGAAGCCCCGGGCAGCAGAGGACTCCATATGCGCACGCGCGGCCTCAGGAAGATGGCCGCCCCCACAGATCACCAGGGAACTAGCGCCGATCGCGCGTTTTTTCTTCTCCTGCCCAGTAGATTCAGAAGATGGGCATGCGCAAACCACTACGCCACCAACGGAAATATATGCAAGATCTGGGGGAAGAAACAGCGATGTCGCCACGCCCATATGACCTGACCAGCCTGATTGACAGGCAAAAACGGCGACTTTGGTAAGTTATTTCGGCAGCATAGGTGGGGAATCAGGGTACACAAAATACACTATAGTAACGCACAGCTCAGGCCCTATTTAACAGTATTTTTATCTCATACTGAAAAAACGGGGTGACAGGTTCCCTTTAAAATGTTGCCATCAGATGTTCAGTGGTTTTAAAACTAAAGATCACATTAGTCTCAGTGTCCCCAAGGATAAGTCCTAAAATGAGATGTTGTATACTAGTTTTAATTCCTACTGTCCAGGGAACCATATATAATTTAAATCAAGAGAAAAAGGAACCACCCCACAGGTTTTCTTTCGATAAGCACATGCATATTTCCTTCACGTGATGGCACCAACAGTTTGGGCAGAGTCCTTCATCAGACTGGTGAGAGCCAGCAGTCTCCCTCTATTACATCTCCCCATATTATGTTTTGAAGATCTCCACCCCTTTGTTATTATTCTTGGTGAAGGGGCTGATCTCTATAAAGCGTTCCATTGAGAGGGGTAAATGCCTATAAAAGAGAAATTCTCACTCTGGTGGGCCTGAAATGTAATGAATGGCCACAAGAGAATTTCCAAACCAGCAGCATCTACCAGTGACAACAATTGAACACCAGGGTTTTTCTCATGCCAGGCATCGCAAGATTTAATTAATTTAAAAAAAGTGGAACATGCACCTCAACAGTTTTTGTACCAAATCCACACATGTAGTCAATCATGGGTCATCATACAGTGAAGAGCAAAAGGGTAAGAATGTTTTGAACTTTTGACCTTCAGGCTCCATATCTCACCATCCACTGATGCTTTGATCATGAGACTACCATCATTTTATAGACAATCATCTTGACTATCTCATACATGAATTAGACTTGCAAATATTTCGCGTATGATTAGCTGTGAAGATTCTTGTTATGTCACTGCATTGTTACTGTTTTGCTCCTGATACTGGAATACTACACGTTACCTAATAGTGCAGTGTGATATTAGGTTGATTCCCAAGTGAAAGGTCACTGGTTTGAATCGAGGAGCAGCCATGAAGACGATTTCCCAAAAAAAGAGAAACAGCATCATCCACCTCATCGATAGTCGAATCTTGGCCAAGAAAATTGCCAAACTGCATCATGTGAGTGCCATGACAGTTGGAAGAATATGAACTGAAGTCCGTCCATCCTTTCTGGAGCCAAAAGGTGGACATCCAGACAAAATATCAGAGTCAACAAGTAAGCTCAGTGATTGCATACATTAGTTAGGACTGCTCTGATAAGGGTATACCGTGAAGATTGGTAGAGCAGCTTAGTATACATTTTTTGCAAAAAACGTATCAACCAAATACCCTGTTTTTTACATCTTTTACTAGCACTTGCGGATTACTGCAACATTTTTTCAAACTGAGTGTTTTTGGTTTTACTATTCTCTTTTGTGTCTTCAGGTTTCTTGGTGGTGTGTGAACATGATCATACAGACTTGTTCACTGTGCAAGTAGCCCATGTGTTCCTGTTTCCATAATTGTTCTCTTGTGTCTACAAGACTGGGGAGTTCCACCACTCCTCTTGGGCTATCTGCACAAAAGCTGTTCTACCCTGTATGCACACATGGATTTTTCCTCTCTGAACCCTGTTCACACAGGTTATATACAGATGATCAGGTTTTTAAATACATCAGATAGGGATTGCATACATTAGTTAGGACTGCTCTGATAAGGGTATACCGTGAAGATTGGTAGAGCAGCTTAGTATACATTTTTTGCAAAAAACGTATCAACCAAATACCCTGTTTTTTACATCTTTTACTAGCACTTGCGGATTACTGCAACATTTTTTCAAACTGAGTGTTTTTGGTTTTACTATTCTCTTTTGTGTCTTCAAGTAAGCTCATCCCAAAGTCTATCCGTTCTGGCACGACAAACACTGCAGTGGAGGTGGCTCGCATGCTTCATAATAGTGAGATCACCGACGTCGATGCAAGCACCATGCAACACATTTTACAAAACTCTGAAATGGTGGCCCAAAAAAGGTGAAGAAGCATCAACTTCAATATTGTAAGAAGCATTGGTTCGGGTTTGCAAAGAAGTGCAAACAGTGGACATTGAAAGATTTGAAATTGGTGATTTGGAGAGATGACATGAAAGTCGATAGACTAGGCTCAGATAGGTGCAAATGGGTCTGAAAGAAACAAGGGAAAAAGGAGCTAACGGACTGAGAAATTGAAGAAAATGTTAAGTTCGGTTGAGGAAGCCTTATGATATGTGGTTGTTTCCCAGCTAAAGGTGTTGGATACTTGACCATGATCGATGGTGGTCTCAGTGATGACCTATATGTAAGTATCTTACAAGATGAGTTACTTCATACACTTAAGTACTATGTGTATGAAAGGGATGACATAGTTTTCCAACAGGACAACAACAACACGAAGCATATATCGAGATTGGGAAGAAATGGTTCAATTACAATGAAGTAGATGTGCTGAAATTGCCCCACAGTCCCCAGACCTCAGTCCCATTAAACACTTGTTTAGAATTGAAGAAAAATCTGTATACTTACACAACTGAGTTAACCAGTATGCACCAACTTTGGGAACATGTAGAAGAGACCTGAGCAATTGTATTCATAAAGTTACATAGGTTGAAAAAAGATCAAGGTCCATCAAGTTCAACCTTTCTCCACCAATTATATCCACTTATCTGGATGAAAACAGGACTGATTTTTTATGCTGTCATGTGACCCAAGCCTTTACGCTTACTGACAGGTTCAAAGAACAAGCATAACTTACCGAGTGGATGTGTAGGAGTCCTTTATTCGAGTATATCCAGGCCTGCAGCAAACTGCAAGGAAAAATTATAATATTAGTAGTTCACATTTTGCTACAATTGATTTAGCAATAGAGACATGATAGTTAACTATTAGAACTATTATCTATTTAAATCTACTGTCCAATATCTAAAGAGGTATTCTCACAATGACAATCTCTATCATTATGCTTTATTTAGGCATATGGACTTCATGTAGAGATGTCATGAATAGACATTCAAATGTATGCATAGAACCGATTACAAAAACAGACTATTGTCCATTACAGCAGATGGATTACACTAATAAAATATCCTAGTTTAAGCATTTCTCTTTTCTATATGGACCAAGACAGCCGAAGGGCTGAAAACAGTGGCGCACAGGCTGCACCATACCCTTACTCATCCTCCATCGTCCACTTCCTGATGACATCACTATCTGTATCCTCAGAATGTAGACAGTGGTGAATGTGTTAGTGGAGAACAGAGTCGCCAGTAGAGATGAGTGGTGTTCGATTCGAACTGTTCGCCAATTTCAAATTCGAGCTGTTTTGGGCGGTGTTTGAGTCGTTTGACGAACTCGAACAATTTGCTTAAAATTCGGCTGTTTGAGTATCTGTTCGATAACTGTTCGTTCACCAAAAGCCTAACTTGATTTGCACATTAAAACTGTTTATCATTGTTAATAGACTGTTTCAGTGTATAGTAGGCGGGGGATAGATCTGTGCTGAAATAACGCCGATCTCCATTTTTTTTTTCTTTCCCGCATTTACAGTGGGTCGGTGCAGTCTCTCAGCCTATCAGCAGTGCACACACACACAGCAATGTGCATGTGATGCACACAAGCAAGGGCATGTGTCATTGGCTGTGTATGTCACATGTCCTTGCCCTATAAGAACCAGCCATTTGCCCCGTCGCCACCATTTCCTCACAGTGTCTGTACGTCAGCAGAGTAGCCCAGCTGTGAAACAAACTATACCGCCTGTGTATCTCAATTTTTACAGCATCTAATCCAGTTAATAATTTTGGGCCTAGGAGCAGTGTCTGCACGTCAGCAGAGTAGCCCGCCTGTGAAACTAACTACACTGCCTGTGTATCTCAATTTTTACTACATCTAATCTAGTTAATAGTTTTGGGCCTAGTACCACAGTTCGGCCACTCAGTTCTGCTCGGTTTTCATCCATCGGTTGTTGTGCCAACAACTACAGATACAGAGTTGCCAATTACCGTATATACTCGAGTATAAGCCGACCCGAGTATAAGCCGACCGCCCTTATTTTGCCACAAAAAACTGAAAAAACTTAATGACTCGAGTATAAGCCTAGGGTGGAAAATGCAGCAGCTACCGGTAAATTTCAAAAATAAAAATAGATACCAAAAAAAGTAAAATTAATTGAGACATCAGTAGGTTAAGTGTTTTTGAATATCCATATTGAATCAGGAGCCCCATATAATGCTCCATACAGTTCATGATGGGCCCATAAGATGCTCCATATTAAAATATGCCCCATATAATGCTGCACAAATGTTGATTATGACCCCATAAGATGCTCCATACAGATAACTGCCCCATATAATGCTGCACATGGCCCCATAAGATACTCCATACAGATATTTGTCCCATATAATGCTGCACATGGCCACATAAGATGCTCCATACAGATAACTGCCCCATATAATGCTGCATATGGCCACTTAAGATGCTCCATACAGAAAACTGCACCATATAATGCTGCACATGGCCACATAAGATGCTCCATACAGATATTTGCCCCCATATAATGCTGCACATGGCCAGATAAGATGCCCCATACAGATATTTGCCCCCATATAATGCTGCACATGGCCGGATAAGATGCCCCATACAGACATTTGCCCCCATATAATGCTGCACATGGCCGGGTAAGATGCCCCATACAGACATTTGCCCCCATATAATGCTGCACATGGCCGGATAAGATGCCCCATACAGACATTTGCCCCCATATAATGCTGCACATGGCCGGATAAGATGCCCCATACAGACATTTGCCCCCATATAATGCTGCACATGGCCGGATAAGATGCCCCATACAGACATTTGCCCCCATATAATGCTGCACATGGCCGGATAAGATGCCCCATACAGACATTTGCCCCCATATAATGCTGCACATGGCCGGATAAGATGCCCCATACAGACATTTGCCCCCATATAATGCTGCACATGGCCGGGTAAGATGCCCCATACAGACATTTGCCCCCATATAATGCTGCACATGGCCGGATAAGATGCCCCATACAGACATTTGCCCCCATATAATGCTGCACATGGCCGGATAAGATTTCCCATACAGACATTTGCCCCCATATAATGCTGCACATGGCCCCATTAGATGCCCCATACAGACATTTGCCCCCATATAATGCTGCACATGGCTGGATAAGATGCCCCATACAGACATTTGCCCCCATATAATGCTGCACATGGCCGGATAAGATGCCCCATACAGACATTTGCCCCCATATAATGCTGCACATGGCCAGGTAAGATGTCCCATACAGACATTTGCCCCCATATAATGCTGCACATGGCTGGATAAGTTGCCCCATACAGACATTTGCCCCCATATAATGCTGCACATGGCCGGATAAGATGCCCCATACAGACATTTGCCCCCATATAATGCTGCACATGGCCGGATAAGATGCCCCATACAGACATTTGCCCCCATATAATGCTGCACATGGCCCCATTAGATGCCCCAAGAGACATTTGCCCCCATATAATGCTGCACATGGCCGGATAAGAAGCCCCATACAGACATTTGCCCCCTTATAATGCTGCACATGGCCGGATAAGATGCCCCATACAGACATTTGCCCCCATATAATGCAGCACATGACCGGATAAGATGCCCCATACAGACATTTGCCCCCATAAAATGCTGCACATGGCCGGATAAGATGCCCCATACAGACATTTGCCCCCATATAATGCTGCACATGGCCGGATAGGATGCCCCATACAAACATTTGCCCCAATATAATGCTGCATATGGCCGGATAAGATTCCCCATACAGACATTTGCCCCCATATAATGCTGCACATGGCCGGATAAGATGCCCCATACAGACATTTGCCCCCATATAATGCTGCACATGGCCGGATAAGATTTCCCATACAGACATTTGCCCCCATATAATGCTGCACATGGCCGGATAAGATGCCCCATACAGACATTTGCCCCCATATAATGCTGCACATGGCCGGATAAGATGCCCCATACAGACATTTGCCCCCATATAATGCTGCACATGGCCGGATAAGATGCCTAATACAGACATTTGCCCCCATATAATGCTGCACATGGCCACATAACATGCTCCATACAGATATTTGACCCAAAAGCTGTTGCTGCAATTAAAAAAATAAAAAAAATACATACTCACCTTTCCCGTTCCACCACTGACCGCCGCTGTGTCTTCCCATCTTCTCCACCGACGTTCAGGAAGAGGGCGGCGCGCACTAATTGCATCACCGCGCCCTCTGACCTGAGCGTCACTGCAGAGGATGCGGAAGACGCAGCGGCGCCGCTGATGGCATGAGGAGCAGGTGAGTATCGCGCACTGCCCCCCATCATACTTACCTGCTCCTGGCGCCATCGCTGCAGGTCAGTTCCCCGCTGCCGCATTTACCTCCTGTAGTGAACGGTCACCGTTACCGCTCATTACAGTAATGAATATGCGGCTTCACCTCTATGGGAGGTGGAGCCGCATATTCATTACTGTAATGAGCGATACCATGTGACCGCTCAGTACATGAAGAATCTGATGCTGCCGGCGCCGGGGAAGCCAGGGACCTGCAGGGACCGTGCCAGGAGCAGGTAAGTATAATTACACATCCCCCGCTCTCCCTCCCCTGCCGACCCCTGGGTATGACTCGAGTATAAGCCGAGAGGGGGACTTTCAGCCCAAAAAAGTGGGCTGAAAATCTCGGCTTATACTCGAGTATATACGGCAGTTAAGCACTAAAATGAGTGGCAAAAGGCCTGCTGCTGGTGGAAAGGGGAATAGCGGTGTTGGAAAGGGAAAAAAAGGTTGTGTCCGTGGGGTAGGTGGTAAAGCAACAGTAACATCTGCAGAAGAAAGACCATCTTCCAGCCAAAGTAAGATGTCTACTTCTTTTCGTGGACAATCTGATATGATCCCTTTCTTACGACCATCGCTACAAGCATTGCCAAAAATTCCAGATGAGGCACAAAAACAGCAGGTACTTGAACGGATATCAAGTGCACGTTCAAGTGGGCTCTCCTCCATGTCAACTTCAACATCACAACTACTCCAGTCCTCAGAGTTGTCACCCCAATCGCACTTGCTTCCTCACAGCTCCCAAGTCTCCAGCCGCCCGTCTGAGCATGGGGTAACACACATGGTTGAGTCTGTGGAGCTGCTTACGCATACTATAGCCTGGGAATCAGAGGTCTGCTCCAGAGCTTCTGTGAATACAGATGAGGAAATGATCTGCACTGATGCCCAGAATCTTTGTGAGTCGGATCCAGGCCCAGATAAAGAAGGTTCTGAGCATAATGTAGACCCTCGTTCCCAAACTGTAACTCCTGTTGGTGGAGACAATGAGGAAGATGATGATGAGACTGAGATACCTGATTGGAACGAAAACTTGACTTTTCAGTCAGGGCAGGAAGAGGTTGGCTCTGAGGACGACGGGTGTGAGAACACACAGGATGATGATGACGAGGTTGTAGACCCCACTTACTGTCAACCCCCAGTCCATGAGGTCAGCAGAGGAGGTGGAGGAAGATGCTAGTGACGAGTATGACGACGAGGTTACGTTGCACCTTCCTGGACAGAGATGGAGTACTGGAAGCACGTCAACAACTGCATCCTCAACACCAACTGTGCCTCAGACCAGAAGTCGTGGTGGCTCTTCAGGTCGCACGGACTCTAAGCCTTGCATAGCCTTGGCATTTTTTGACATTGCAAAGGATGACCCAACTCATGTTGTCTGTAAGGTTTGTTAACAAAATCTCAGTAGAGGACAAAAAATGACTAGCTTGAGTACTTCATGCATGAACCGTCACATGGATATGAGGCATAAGTTGCAGTGGGAAGCTCACTGTGCTACAATGCTGCCTAGTGGGTCGGCTCAACCACCGTCTGCCCCATCAAGCACATCCGCATCCTCTTCATCCTCTGTGGCTGTGGGGACAGCAGTCGCACAAGGTTTTGAAATCAGACCTTACACCTTTTTACCCGCAACAGCCAGTGTGATTGGCAGGTCATCAGGACATTTGCACGTGGAAACACCTGCTGTTGCTGAGTGCTCTCCGACATCGACACCACATTTTGATCAAGGCAACATAACATCTTCGCCTGCACCTTCCTCACAGACCAGCAGTTTGCCGGGGACACCCTACTCAACTCCGTCTAAGCACAGCAGCAAGCCCTCAGTCCCTCAGATGTGGAGAAGTAAAAGACCATTTCCTCCTAGCCATGACAAAGCTAAGAGGCTGAATTTCTCCATCTGCAAGCTGTTGGCTACAGAAATGCTGCCTTTCCGCCTGGTGGACACAGAGGATTTTCGAGACCTTATGTCCGTCGCAGTGCCCCAGTACCAGATGCCCAGTCGCCACTACTTCTAAAAGAAAGCTGTGCCTGCGCTACACCAGCATGTCGCACACAACATCACCGCTTCCTTGAGAAACTCTGTGTGTGACAGGGTGCATTTCACCACAAACACTTGGACGAGTAGACATGGACAGGGGCGTTACAAGTCTATGACTGAGCACTGGGTAACTACGGTGACATCAGGAGAAGGGGCTGCTGTCCAAGTCTTGCCATCCCCACGAGTTGCTTGTCGATCCTCTGTATCAAGAAATTCCTCCACTGCTTCTGCCTCCTCAACCTCCTCTCAGTCCTCCACCTGCACCCAAAGCCTGTCTGGTAATGCCACCCGCGTCGTAACTGCGCAGAAGGAATCCTCACTAGGGCTCAAGGGCATCAGGCAGTGTTTACATTGAAATGTCTGGGAAATGTGAGTCACACAGCTGAGGAGTTGTGGTCAGCTCTGGAGACCGAGTTCCATCAATGGTTGTCTCCACTCAACCTGCAGCCAGGGAAGGCTGTGTGCGACAATGCTGCAAACCTGGGTGCTGCCCTTCACCGGGGCAATGTCACACATGTGCCTTGTATGGCTCACGTTTTGAACCTCGTTGTCCATCAATTTTTATCCCACTATACCGGACTAGAGGGCACGGTCGCTGTGTGCTCACTTCTGCCGTTCGCATCCCGCAGCTCATTGACTTACATCTCTACAGAAGTCGTTGGTGTTGATGTGCCCACACGGTGGAATTCAACTCTGCACATGTTGCAGCGACTGTGGCAGCAACGACGAGCCCTGGTGCAATACGTTATGACGTATAGCCTGGGCCAACGAGATCAAGAGGTGGGGCAAATCACGCTGCATGCGTGGTCTCAGATCAGGGACCTATGCACCCTTCTGCACAGTTTTTAAATAGCAATGAAGATGTTTAGTGCTGACGATGCCATTATCAGCATGACCATTCCGGTGATTTACATGCTGGAGCACACCTTAAACAGTGTTTGGAGTCAGGTTGTGGAACAAGAGGAGGAGGAGGAACAGGAGGAGTCATATGCGGAAGGGATATCTCCAAGGTCAAGAAGGTTGGCAGCATCAAGGCGGCTGGCATTGGAGGCTGGGGGAGAGGGATTACCAAGGGCGCATCGTAGCAGCCAAACTGTTGAGGAAGGTGCAGGAGGCGAGCAAGAAGTGGAGGATGAACTGGCGCTGGGCATTGAAGACTCATCAGATGAGGGAGACCTTGATCAAATTTCTGTTGTGCGAGGTTGGGGGGAGAGGTGTTATGACCTGGTGGTTAAGAGGCCACACTGATATGATCTGGTGGCTAAAACGCAACATGGAGCGAGCTCTGAGAAGGTGGTATCTCTACTGACCGCAGTCCCTAATCCTAACAACAACACTAGAAATAGCCGTGGGATGTTCCTGACTCTCCCTAGACACCTCTTCACAGCCTAAGAAATAACTACCCCTAAAGAAGGAAATAGAAAGCTATCTTGCCTCAGAGAAAACCCCCAAAAGGAAAGATAGCCCCCCCACAAATATTGACTGTGAATGGAGAGGGAAATGACGTACACAGAAATGAAATCAGAATTCAGCAAAGGAGGCCAATACTAAACTAGATAGACAGAGAGAAAAGGATACTGTGCGGTCAGTACAAAAAACTACAAAATCCACGCAGAGTTAACAAAAATGAACTCCACACCGACTCACGGTGTGGAGGGGCAAATCTTTCCCAGAGCTTCCAGCTAGCCTGAATAACACATAGTGACAAGCTGGACAAAAAGAGACATATTTGCAAAGCAATAGAGTCCAAACAAATGGACAAACAAAAACTAGCAAAAACTTATCTTTTGCAGACAAGGACTGGCCATATGAGAATTCCAAGGAGAGAACCAAATCCAACCAAGAACATTGACAGCAGGCATGGACTAAAGCCCAGAGCAGGTTTAAATAACAAACCCAGGCAAGGCGATTAGTGAAGGCAGCTGCTACAGCTACCTAAAGGAGCAGCAGTTCCACTCGAAACCACCAGAGGGAGCACAAGGGCAGAACTCACAAAAATACCATTAGCAACCACAGGAGGGAGCTCCAGAACGGAATTCACAACAGAGAGGGCTGACGAAGGAAGCATGATTCTCACCTTGCCACCACCAAGACAACAAGGAATTGGTCCTCCTGGATGCGCAAGACACATGAGTCTATTCTTGCTGCACTACCTGCAACATGACCCTCGGATTGTCAGAATCCGAAGTAATACTGACTACTGGGTTGCCACACTCTTAGATCCCTGATGCAAAAGTAGATTTGGCGAAATAATTCCTGCCATAGAAAGGGATTCACGCATGCAGGAGTATCAGCAGAGACTGTTACAGAATCTAACATCTGCTTTTCCACAAAACACCGGTGGTGCACGTAGTGAATCTCTGAGTTCTAACTTGCCAACCGTGGGACTATCGAGTCATCACTCAAACCGTAACAGTAACATCGTATCTGGTGGTAACAGCAACTTTTTCCAATCGTTTCAAGATTTTTTTAGACCATTCTTTGCAAGGCCACAGGAGAAAAGAAGTCTGACACACAGCCAACACCTAAAGAGGATGGTACAAGAGTATCTCCAAGTTAACATCGATGCCATGACTGTGGAACTGGACCCTTGCTCATTTTGGGCTTCCAATCTTGAAAAATGACCTGAGCTTGCCACTCACGCCTTGGAGATCTTGTCGTGCCCCGCAGCCAGCGTTCTCTCTGAACGTGTGTTCAGCGCTGCTGGTGGTGTGCTGACAGATAAGCGCATGCGGCTGTCCAGTGACCATGTAGACAGACTAACGTTCATCAAGATGAACAAATTCTGGATCCACAAGGACTTTTCTACCCCTGTGTCATCTTGGGGAGAGTAAAAGCTTGATGATTTTTGAAAATCACCTCACCATCCGTTTTAAAAATCTCTGGCGAAATTGATGCCACTTAAGTGGTGTCTGTGGCCGAATTTTTGGAAAAAATGGAGACTATTTAGTCCCCTTGCTGAGTTTTACATGATGTTGTCATCGTCAATTTCAGGTGGGTGGGGTCGTCTGTAGAGTTGTTTACTCATACTATGGCCTGGGATTCAGATGTCTGCTCCAAAGCTTCAGTGTCTGCTAGTCAGCAGAGTAGCCCAGCCACCCACCGCCTGTTTACATAAGTACTATTTTTAACGGCATCTGGCCCAGGAAATCCTTTTGGGCCTAGTAGAATTTAGTGCTACTCAGCAGCGTACCCCACCTATGAAGCAAGCTACACCACCTGTTTACCTGACTACTATTTTGTAACGGCATCTGGCCCAGAAAATCCTTTTGGGCCTAGTAGAATTTGGTGCTACTCAGCAGCGTACTTCACCCATGAAGCAAGCTACACTGCTTGTTTACCTAAATAATATTTTGTAACGGCATCTAGCCCAGAAACTCCTTTTGGGCCTAGTAGAATTTGGTGCTACTCAGCAGCGTACCCCACCCATGAAGCAAGCTACACCACCTGTTCACCTAAGTACTATTTTGTAATGGCATCTATCCCAAGAAATCCTTTTGGGCTTAGTAGAATTTGGTGCTACTCAGCAGCGTACCTCACCCATGAAGCAAGCTACACCGCCTGTTTACCTAACTACTAGTTTGTAACGGCATCTAGCCCAGGAAATCCTTTTGGGCCTAGTAGAATTTAGTGCTACTCAGCAGCGTACCCCTCCCATGAAGAAAGCTACACCGCCTGTTTACCTAAGTACTATTTTTTAACGACATCTAGCCCAGGAAATCCTTTTGGGCCTAGTAGAATTTGGTGCTACTCAGCAGCGTACTTCACCCATGAAGCAAGCTACACCGCCTGTTTACCTAAGTACTATTTTTTAACGGCATCTGGCCCAGGAAATCCTTTTGGGCCTAGTAGCAGTTTCTGCTACTCAGCAAAGTACCCCACCCATGAAGCAAGCTACACCGCCTTCTTCCTTTCTCAATCTAACCCCTCGACTCTGGGGTGTCCACTCTCCCTCCAGCTCTCTCCTTCTCACAGGTGGAGTACCGCGTGTTTTCACACTGTGGCGAATCTTTTGGGCCCAGGCATAAGAAGTCGTCGAAGTAATGGATAGTATGTGCCGCCTTACAAACGTCCATGACGACACATTAGAGGAAGCAACGACATGCCTCAAATAGTGAGCAGGATATGGAGCACCCCATGGGCAGACAGCGATCATTGTAGTATGCTCCTTCACAGAAGCAGCCCAATGGGAGGACACTATTCGGAGGCACAGGTAGTAACCGGAACGCCCCCTCAATGTCTGGTTTGGCCATTAGGGTGCCCCTTACCAACTTCTTGACCCGCCTGATTGCCTCATCAAAGGAGGTACAGTACATAGTACTGTACTTGGTTCCACGTCGATGTTGTCGTTTACTGTTCTGCCACTTGGATATGACAAATGGTGGATTAGTCTGAATGTATTGGGTTCATTTTTTGGCACAACTCCCAACGGGGGTACCACTACGTCTTCTAAGGAAAGTGTTCTGAATGGACCCGCCACCATTCCACCTAAAGATATTTATTTATTTATTTTTTTTGTCAAGACGTCTGGGTGTTGGTAGAGTGATTTTAGATTTTTACTCCAGCCTTTCTTGATTTTAGAAGGGCATGACATGCCTATATCTGTGTCTCCTCCTCCTTTTACTCCTTCACCTCTTTTCTTTTCGCATGACTATATGTAGTTGTGACTTTTCCATGTGTTTGTTGTGTCTTCTGAGCAGTTTGTCAGCTTTTGGACACCTTTTAAGGTGTTTTCTATGTGTTTTCTATGTGTTTGTATGTGTTTGTGTCTGCCTGCCATTGGTTTCAATGGGGTTCGACGGTGTTTGTCGAACGTTCGACGAACACGTCCCTGTTCGACGAACCGAACCGAACCCGAACACTAGGGAGGTGGCTCAACACTAGTCGCCAGCTCCTTCTTCCTCCAATCAGTATGTGCAACTGAGACAGCAGATGCAATGATATCATTACGCGTACATCGCACCTGCTGTGCGGAGACTCAGTGCACTGGAGATCAGAGCAGACCACCTGGGGAACATTAGTGAGGTAAGTATGTGTTGTTGTTTTTTTCCATATGTGTATGCAATGTTTGCAAGTACATAGGAGGCTTTGTGGGAGCTCATACTGCATTAAGGGGGCTATGCAAAAGCTCATATTGTATATAGAGAGGCTATGTGGGTGTTCACACTATAGGGGGCAGTGTCGGGGCTCATACTGTACAGTCCTGCTTACCATTATTGGCACCCCTTCTTTTTTCATAGACTGTACAATATCTTCAGAAATAAATAAGCGGTGACGTCACCGCTCTGCTTTCCGGCCGCTGTGCTTACATAGGGCAGAGAAGCAGAGCGCAGAGGGACAGACAGCGAAAGGTAAGTATGTAGTGTTTTTTTTTTTTTTACTTTTACGCTGGTAACCAGGGTAAACATCGGGTTACTAAGCGCGGCCCTGCGCTTAGTAACCCGATGTTTACCCTGGTTACCAGCGAAGACATCCCTGAATCGGCGTCACACACGCTGATTCAGCAATGTCACAGGAAGTCCAGCGACGAAATAAAGTGCTGGACTTTCTGCAGCGACCAATGACATCACAGCAGGATTCTGATCGCTGCTGCGTGTCAAACTGAACGATATCGCTAGCCAGGACGCTGCAACGTCACGGATCGCTAGCGATATCGTTTAGTGTGACGGTACCTTTAGGCTGCCGTCACACTATCAGTATTTGGTCAGTATTTTAAGCCAAAACCAGGAGGGGAACAATTAGAGGAAAAGTATAATAGAAACATATGCACCACTTCTAATAATAATAATAATAATCTTTATTTTTATATAGCGCTAACAAATTCCGCAGCGCTTTACAGTTTTGCACACATTATCATCACTGTCCCCGATTGGGCTCACAATCTAGAATTCCTATCAGTATGTCTTTGGAATGTGGGAGGAAACCGGAGTGCCCGGAGGAAACCCACGCAAACACGGAGAGAACATACAAACTCTTTGCAGATGTTGTCCTGGGTGGGATTAGAACCCAGGACCCCAGCGCTGCAAGGCTGTAGTGCTAACCACTGCGCCACCGTGCTGCCCTGCACTTCTGCATTTATCACCTACTCCTGGTTTTGGCTTACAAATACTGATGTAAAATACTGACCAAATACTGATAGTATGACGGCAGCCTTACTCTGCAGTTTGGTCAAGCTCTTGAATGTTTGCAGGCTTCTTTTTGCCAATGGAAGATTTCAGCTTAACCCACAGATTTTCAATGGCATAGAGGTGAGGACTCATTGCTGGCCATTTTAAAACAGTCCATTTTTTCTTTTCCAACCATTCCTGTGTACTATTGGATGCGTGCTTTGGATCATTGTCTTGCTAGAGGACCCATGATCTTCGACTCAAACCAAGTTTTCTTACACTGGGTAGGACATTTTGCTCTAAAATCTAGAACAGAACATTTTCCCAGAGAGGTTGTGGTTTGTCAAAGTACTCTTTGGATACGTATTTCCTTTAGCAATGGTTTTTTCCTTGGCCTTCACACATAAAGCTTTGCTTTGTTTAATGTGTGGCATATGGTGCTTGTTGAAACCATGGCCCCAGACTATTCCAGGTTGGCCTTCAGGTCTTTGGATGTTTGATGTGGTGTATTTTCCAAAATTTGCACCAACCTTCAATGACATCTCTTGTCAATTTTCCTCTTTCACCCACGTCCAGGGAGGTTCTTTACTATTTCATGCTTGGCAATCTTCTTATTAGCATTGCGCAGTGTTGATGCTGGAACACAAGGGTCTTTGGAGATGGCCTTATACCCATTGGAAGTCTTGTGCTTGCTAATAATAGACGTTCTGATGTCCTCAGACAGCTCCTTTGTCTTCACCAGGACCTACCATTTTTAACCTCTTTCTGACATTGGATGGAATATTCCGTCCATGTGACCTGGGACTATTTGACCAAAGACAGAATATTACATCATTGCAATCGCCCGCGCACATGAGGGGTGCAAGGGCGATCGCCTGCTGGTGTCACCTGATTCTGATAGCTGACACCCAGCACTAGGTGCCAGAAGCAGTCATTGCGGAAATTCTGTGACACACCCATGGTGTCAATATGATCACTGCACACCTAGATGAATTCATTGAGTTCGTAAAATGAGGTCACTTCTGGGAGGTTTCCCACTGTTTAGGCACATCAGGAGCTCTCCAAACGCAACATGGTGACAGATCTCAATTCCAGTCAATTTTGCATTGAAAAAGTCAAACGGCGCTCCTTCCCTTCCGAGCTTTGCCATGAGCCCAAACAGTGGTTTACCCCCACATATGAAGTATCTGCATTCTCAGGACAAATTGCAAAACAACATTTGGGGTCCAATTTCTCCTATTACCCTTGGTAAAATGAAAAATTGGGGGCGAAAAGATAATTTTTGTGGAAAAAATATGATTTTTTATTTTCACGGCTCTACTTTATAAACTTCTGTGAATCACTTGGGGGTTCAAAGTGCTCACCACACATATAGATAAGTTCTTTAGGGGTTTAGTTTCCAAAATGATGTCACTTGTGGGGGGTTTCCACTGTTTAGGCATATCAGCGGTTCTCCAAACACAACACGGTGTCCAATCTCAATTCCAGACAATTTTGCGTTGAAAAAGTAAAACGGTGCTCCTTCCCTTCCGAGCTCTGCCATGCACCCAAACAGTGGTTTACCCCCACATATGGGGTATCAGCATTCTCAGGACAAATTGCACAACTGTTGGGGTACAATTTCTCCTGTTACCCTTGGTAAAATAAAAAATTAGGGTCAAAAAGATCATTTTTGTGGAAAAAAAATATGATTTTTATATTTTCACGGCTGTACATTATAAACTTGTGTAAAGCATTTGGGGTACAAAGTGCTCACCACTAATCTAGATATGTTCCTTGGGTGGTCTAGTTTCTAAAATGGTGTCACTTATGAGGGGTTTCCACTGTTTAGGCACATCAGGGGCTCTCCAAACGCGACATGGCATCCAATCTCAATTCCAGCCAATTTTGCGTTGAAAATGTCAAACAGCGCTCCGTCCCATCAGAGCTCTGCCATGCGCCCAATCAGTGGTTTACTCCTACATATGGGGTATCAGCATACTCAGGACAAATTGTACAACAACTTTTGGGGCTCAATTTCTCCTGTTACTCTTGGAAAAATTTAAAAATTTGGATCTGAAGTCAAAAGAATTTGTGAAAAATGTTCATATTTTTTTAAACATTCCAAAAATTCCTGTAAAGCACCTGAAGGGTTAATAATCTTCTTGAATGTGGTTTTGAGCACCTTGAGGGGTGCAGTTTTTAGAATGGTGTCACTTTTGGGCATCTTCTATCATATAGACCCATCAAAGTGACTTCAAATTTGATGTGATCCCTAAAAAAAATGGTGTTGTAAAAATGAGATATCACTGGTCAACTGTTAACTCATATAACTTCCTAAAAAAAAAATTGTTTCCAAAATTGTGCTGATGTAAATTAGACATGTGGGAAATGTTACTTATTATGTATTTTGTGTGACATATCTCTATGATTTAAAGGCATGAAAATTCAAATTTGGAAAATTGCGAAATGCAAGTAATATCAAACAGCGTGGGAAAATATTCTGAAAAGTTCTCAGGCTCGAGTTCATGTGAGCACATCCAGCAGAGGGCACATCACCGCAACTCGAGGTAACTACAGGTCATTCACCTACATTCCATTCATTTGCCAGGTTATTACAGGCAGGGGCGGCTGCATTAGCAGGCTTCTGGTTGTAAAATTAGTTAACCCTTTCAGATGGATTTACAGCGTGGGACGAGACTGATCATCGGAAGGTATGGAATATTGTTGTTTGGTTTTTTACATTTGTTCCAGGTGACAAGGGTCTTCAGGTGGATTACCAGTATAATAAAATATTACAATAACCTGTGTATTTATTTCATTAAAATACTTTGTAATAATGTGTTTGTGTTTTATTAACCATTTCATACTATTGGATTAATAATGGATAAGTGTCATAATTGACGCCTCTCCATTATTAATCTGGCTTAATGTCACCTTACAATAGCAAGGTGACATTAACCCTTCATTACCACATATCCCACCGCTACACGGGAAAGGGAAGAGAGTGGCCAGGTGCCAGAATAGGCGCATCTTCCAGATGTGCCTTTTCTGGGGTGGCTGGGGGCAAATGTTTTTAGCCGGGGGGGGGGGGGGGCAATAACCATGGACCCTCTCCAGGCTGTTAATATCTGCCCTCAGTCACTGGCTTTGCCATTCTGGTGGAGAAAATTGCGCGGGAGCCCACGCCAATTTTTTCCGCGATTTAACCCTTTAATTTAATAGCTAGAGCGCCCAAATTTTGCACATACACACTACTAACATTAGTAGTGAGGAATATGCAAAAAAAAAAAGGGATATGAGATGGTTTACTGTATGTAAACCATGTCTCATACCATGTCGGGTTTGTGAAGGAGATAGGAAAAGCCGACAATTGAATTACCGGCTTTTAAGCTATCCAGCGCTGTATGATATATTAATATATATATATGTGTGTGTCTCACTGACATATATATATATATATATATATACTGTATATAGACAGTATATATGTTTTTACGATTATTTGAGCCCATAGATCCATTGTATGTCCGTATGTCGGTTTTGCAAGCATACGGATGCCATACGGATTACATACGGAGGATGCCATGCGCAAAATACGCTGACACACCCTGCCAACGGATGACATACGGATCACTATTTTGGGGACTTTTCTGCGTATTATGGCCGTAAATAATGGACCGTATTTTTATACGCTGAGTGTGAGGCCGGCCTCCAGTATAGTATGTATTCAAGCAAAACAATTTCGCATAATCGATTTCTATGAACTGACACACCTGTGATTACACATGATTACCTATGATTACATACAACACAGCAACTAGTGACCAGTACTCATTGCATCCAACTTTGCATCCACAGTTTACAATGCCTATAAAGTAATGTATTTTTTCTTAAATATCTTGTTCAGGATTAGGATATGTGCACATTCTGCCTTTTTACAGGTGGATCCGCCCGGAACTTGTCTGAAAAAGTGCTAAAAAGTGCTAAAAAGAATTAACATATTCACTGCAACGTAAAAACAACTTGCTCTTTATATGTTTAGTCCTTTGTAACTTCTTTTAAAAGCTTCAGGCTTCCAAGAGGTTGATAAAAGTGAATAGTCCATTTTCAATATTAATATATACAGCTCTTTAAAAAAAATGCCCCTGGCAAATAAGCCACAAATGATGTCAGAAAAAAAATTAAAGCACCACTCCAGCTTTTTTTTTAATTGCAGCGTTGGACTGCACTACTAATCTAAGTACCCTGCCCCTAGTCTTATACCTACCAGTCGCTGTCTTCATCTTTTATCGGTGCCACTACTAACAGCTTGTGACCAGCCGGGTGACTCCAGTGTTTGCTGAGCGATCCGGAAGTCACAACTCAATGTAAGTCTACATTGACAGCTCTGTGACTGCTGTTTTTGACTCCCTAGGCTGTCATAAGTTGTGGTCATAGGGAGTGGGGACAGGGAACTTAGTTTAGTAGCACCACTAATTACAAAAATATATACCCTTAAAAGTTATAACTTTATATAAGCAATTAAAATCTAATTCCCAAGACAAACAAATTGCACACATGAGCACCACGCCAGCGCTGGAATAAAAAAAAACAAGCTGGAGTGGTGTTTTAAAAAAAAAAGTTTAAGTAAAAGCAGCAAAGGACTTTTCTTGAAAAGCCTTTTGTAGGAAAAACTCAGCATATACACTGGCATAAAAAAGATACCGGGTGCACATACCTGTAGAAAGAAAGGCCAGAAACAGCACCAGTCTTGACTATGAGCCGTATGTTTTATTGCAGCCCGGTTCCATTCAAGACCCTTTAACTAACAATGTACCGTATGTGACACGGGATCTGGTTTTCATTAAAGTTCAAGACCCAAGTCGCAACTAGTCTGCTTATAAGTTTAAATAAAAAATAAAGAAAACGTGTATGACTATCTCTCAGAAATTAGAAATCCAAAATGTATTGTACAAGCTACTTATAGGAAAGACACATATACGGATGTAGCCGACTGACTTTGTCATTGACCTCAGCTCTATCACTGTGCATTTAACATGGGACTTCAGGAAAAACTTATCAGAATTCTCAAAAACAGCTAGATTTACATGAATACATTGGTCTCCACCGAAAGGCAACGTTGGGGTTTATGTTTTAATCCCCAAAATGAACTGTATTTGGAAGGGAACCCTGATGCAGCAACTTGGCTTGAAAGAAGCCAAGAGAGTCACGGTGGACACCATCTGGTCTTCATCTTGGCAGTATTCATCGGGCTCTGTCGGGATGCCAGACCGAATACAGCTTTTTGGGGATTCAAACAGAAACCCTGACGTAGTTCTTGGCAAATAGCACAGTATTCATGTGACCCTATGGTAGCCTTACTTCTGTACACTATCATAATTGTAGGATTCCTACATTAAATAATGTAATTCTCTAACCAGAAATAGAGGCTCATATGTGATACATGCACATGTGATAACAGATACTTTACATGAATTGCAAACAAATGCAGACTTAGTGACACATACCAAACCCATTCCCCCATAAGTAGTAATGCAAGGGGCAATACCTCTGAACTGACTGCGGCTGTAGGAAAGGGTGGTAAACCATATATCATAGTAATATATTAGAGTAGATAGATAGTTACCTGAAATCATGGTGCATTGGATAATTTACAATTACCCTTTTTCCTGTTCAATATGTTTTAGAAGTTTCTTGTGAAGGAGGAGAGGCTTGTCCAGTCTGAAAGTAACGTTGTGTAGCCCACTCTGTTATTCCATCAACAGCTTTACTGGGTAAAAAAATCTGTTTCCTTTCGTCTTGTTTATAGTCATAACAGGAGACAGACAGAAGCACGGCACTTGTCTAAAATCCCCCTTCTCCATCACCCTAATGCACACTACAGGGTGCTCCACTTGTCTTATATTAAGATGGCCGTAGGGTACGCATCATTGCTAATTGTTTTTAATGCATCGATGCATCATAAATAATATAACGTTTATATGAGCTCTGTCAGCATAGTTGTGAAGTTGTGGCCCTTGAAATCTGCTGAAAAGTTGACTGTAGAGATTAGGCTGGTTTCACATTGGCGTTTTTTGGGGTGCGTTTTTGCTGTAAAAAACGCAAAAAAACGCATGGTGAAAAAACGCATGTAAACGCGTGTAAACGCTGCGTTTTTTTGACGCATGCGTTTTTGCATGTGGTAAAAAAAAGCGGCGTTTTGACGCGTTTACATGCGTTTTTACATGCGTTTGCGTTTTTTAAATGCATGCTGAGAAATGTGTGACAGCTGCCAATCATCAAAAAAAAGTAAAAAACCCACTATAAACAGAAACAGTTAGGGTTAGGTTAGGGGTAGGGATCCTAACCCTAACCCTAACCCTAAAGGGATCCTACCCCTAACCCTACCCCTAACCCTAAGGGATCCTAACCCTAACCCTACCCCTAACCCTAAGGGATCCTAACCCTAACCCTACCCCTAACCCTAACCCTAAGGGATCCTAACCCTAACCCTAACCCTACCCCTAACCCTACCCCTAACCCTAACCCTAAGGGATCCTAACCCTACCCCTAACCCTAACCCTACCCCTAACCCTAACCCTAAGGGATCCTAACCCTAACCCTACCCCTAACCCTAACCCTACCCCTAACCCTAACCCTAAGGGATCCTAACCCTAACCCTACCCCTAACCCTAACCCTAACCATAAAGGGATTAGGGGTAGGGTTAGGGGTAGGTTTAGGGTTAGGGGTAGGGTTAGGGGTAGGGTTAGGTTCCCTTTATCACCTTTATGTTGGGGGGTGGCATATCAGTGTGTTTTCTGGTTTTTTAATAAAAAAACGCATGCGTTTTTTACCGCAAAAAACGCATGCACCAAAAAACGCATGCGTCCCCATTGACTCGAATGTATTTTTTGACCCCAAAAAAACGCATGAAAACGCATGCGTTTTTTTTTGGTCCAAAAAACGCTTCTAAAAATACTACAAGTAGCATTTCAGAAAATGAACGCATGCAGTAAAAAAACGCATGCGTCAAAAAACGCGACCAAACGCGTACACAAAAAAACGCATGCGTTTTCAATGTTAAAGATAGGAAAAAAAAACGCATGCGTTTTTTTGAAAAAAAACGCTGCAGACAAAAACGCAAGTGTGAAACCACCCTTAGATTTTCAGATTAGATCCCAAATTATTGAACACCCTTGAAATTCCATGTGAAAAACAAGAATAGGTGTAGCCAGGTTTCCCTTCTCCCAGAGCAAGTATCTATTTTCTATCCCAGCTATGCCCCTGTAATGTAAGAGTATGACCTAGGCAGTCATATGCTTCCCCCTTAATGAGAAATTGTTATAACTTGTGCATAGGAAAACGTGTTTTAATATGCATAGAGCCTTATAGGCACCAAGGTGCATGGTTAATGTCTTGTAATGGAATGTTTATAAATATTTGGTGATGTGGATGACTCTAATGTGTTTTGATGAAGATATAATGTCCTATCGTATTAGATATAGGATGAGGATTAAGTATAGGACATAGAATAAGGGACTAGCTTTAGCTATAAGATATTACTGGGGACAATACAGTTTTGAGCACAATAGATTCAGGAATTGATTACTAGAGCTTAGCAACAGTTTGGTGGTTGGGACCAGCTCACCCAATGGGAGGCGCTAGTCTATAAAGAGGGGAACACTTTCAGCTTTAAGTTAGATGAGGGGATTAGATAAAAGTATTGAGAGCAGAAGTTCAAGGCCGGAGGTGTTGTGAATTCTGTGGTCAAGCTCCCTCCTGTGGTCATAAGTGGTACTTCGGCTGGTTCTGTCTATGAGCTTCCTCTGGTGGATGTGAGTGGGGCTGCGGCGTCTGAGTTTCCTTCCTCAGGTGACGAGGTTAAGTCGTTAGGTGCTGCTCTATTTAACTCCACCTAGTTCTTGTTTCCTGGCCTCCAGTCAATGTTCCAGTATTGGTCTTGCTTTCTCCTGGATCGTTCTTGTGGCCTGTCTGCCCTGCATAAGCTAAGTTTTGCTTGTGTTACTTTTGTTTGCTATATTTTCTGTCCAGCTTGCTATATTGGTTTTACTTGCTTGCTGGAAGCTCTGAGACACAGAGGGAGCACCTCCGAACCGTTAGTCGGTGCGGAGGGTCTTTTTGCCCACTCTGCGTGGTTGTTTGTAGGTTTTTGTGCTGACCGCAAAGCTATCTTTCCTATCCTCGGTCTATTCAGTAAGTCGGGCCTCACTTTGCTAAAATCTATTTCATCTCTGTGTTTGTATTTTCATCTTAACTCACAGTCATTATATGTGGGGGGCTGCCTTTTCCTTTGGGGAATTTCTCTGAGGCAAGGTAGGCTTATTTTTCTATCTTCAGGGCTAGCTAGTTTCTCAGGCCGTGCCGAGGCGCCTAGGTCTGGTCAGGAGCGCTCCACGGCTACCTTTAGTGTGGTATGATAGGATTAGGGATTGCGGTCAGCAGAGTTCCCACGTCTCAGAGCTCGTCCTATGTTAGTAACCATCAGGTCACTTGTGTGCTCTTAACCACTAGGTCAATTGTGGTTCTGAATCACCTGTTCATAACAGTACTGGAGGCCAAAAGTACTAATGCTTCTCAATAGAGGAAAAAGAGAAGTTCTGAGACCTTTTTTTTTTTCTCTGTACTGTGTTTTGTCTTTCTTTTCCCCTAGACATTTGGGTGGTTCAGGACACAGGTGTAGTGATGGACATTAAAGATCTGTCTTCTTGTATGGATCATCTCACTGCAAGAGTACAAAATATTCAAGACTTTGTGGTTCAGAATTCTATGTTAGAACCAAGAATTCCTATTCCTGATTTGTTTTCTGGAGATAGAGCTAAGTTTCTGACCTTTAAGAATAATTGTAAACTGTTTCTGGCTTTGAAACCCCGCTCCTCTGGTGACCCAGTTCAACAAGTTAAGATCATTATTTCTTTATTACGTGGTGACCCTCAAGACTGGGCATTTTCCCTTGCGCCAGGAGATCCTGCATTATGTAATATTGATTCGTTTTTTCTGGCGCTCGGATTGCTGTATGATGAACCTAATTCAGTGGATCAGGCAGAGAAAAATTTGCTGGCTCTGTGTCAGGGTCAGGATTATTATTATTATTATTATTTATTGTTATAGCGCCATTTGTTCCATGGCGCTTTACATGTGAGGAGGGGTATACATAATGAAAACAAGTACAATAATCTTAAACAATACAAGTCATAACTGGTACAGGAGGAATGAGGACCCTGCCCGCGAAGGCTCACAATCTACAAGGGATGGGTGAGAATACAGTAGGTTGAGGTAGAGATATATTGTCAGAAGTTTAGGAAGTGGTCTGTGCTCACTCAATGGAATGAATGTGCGCTGGCAGCAATTTTCAGAAAAGGTCTCTCTGAAGCCCTTAAGGATGTCATGGTGGGATTTCCTATGCCTGCTGGTCTGAATGAGTCCATGTCTTTGGCCATTCAGATCGGTCGACGCTTGCGTGAGCGTAAAACTGTGCACCATTTGGCGGTATTATCTGAGCATGGACCTGAGCCTATGCAGTGCGATAGGACTTTGACCAGAGCTGAACGGCAAGAACACAGACGTCAGAATGGGCTGTGTTTTTACTGTGGTGATTCCACTCATGCTATCTCCGATTGTCCTAAGCGCACTAAGAGGTTCGCTAGGTCTGCCACCATTGGTACGGGACAGTCGAAATTTCTTTTGTCCGTTACTTTGATCTGCTCTTTGTCATCCTATTCTGTCATGGCATTTGTGGATTCAGGCGCTGCCCTGAATTTGATGGACTTGGAGTATGCTAGGGGCTGTGGGTTTTTCTTGGAGCCCTTGCAGTATCCTATTCCATTGAGAGGAATTGATGCTACACCTTTGGCCAATAATAAGCCTCAGTACTGGACCCAGCTGACCATGTGCATGGCTCCTGCGCATCAGGAGGATATTCGCTTTTTGGTGTTGCATAATCTGCATGATGTGGTCGTGTTGGGGTTGCCATGGCTACAACTCCATAACCCAGTATTGGATTGGAAATCAATGTCTGTGTCCAGCTGGGGTTGTCAGGGGGTACATGGTGATGTTCCATTTCTGTCTATTTCATCATCCACCCCTTCTGAGGTCCCAGAGTTCTTGTCGGATTACCGGGATGTATTTGATGAGCCCAAGTCCAGTGCCCTACCTCCGCATAGGGATTGTGATTGTGCTATCGATTTGATTCCTGGTAGTAAGTTTCCTAAAGGTCGGCTGTTTAATTTGTCTGTGCCTGAGCACGCAGCTATGCGGAGTTACGTAAAGGAATCCTTGGAGAAGGGTCATATTCGCCCGTCGTCGTCGCCATTGGGAGCAGGGTTCTTTTTTGTGGCCAAGAAGGATGGTTCGTTGAGACCTTGTATTGATTACCGCCTTCTAAATAAAATCACGGTCAAATTTCAGTACCCCTTGCCGCTGCTGTCTAATTTGTTTGCTCGGATTAAGGGGGCTAGTTGGTTCACCCAGATAGATCTTCGTGGTGCGTATAATCTTGTGCGTATTAAACAGGGCGATGAATGGAAAACAGCATTTAATACGCCCGAGGGCCATTTTGAGTACCTGGTTATGCCATTCGGGCTTTCTAATGCTCCATCAGTGTTTCAGTCCTTTATGCATGACATCTTCCGAGAGTACCTGGATAAATTCCTGATTGTATACTTGGATGATATTTTGGTCTTCTCGGATGATTGGGAGTCTCACGTGAGGCAGGTCAGAATGGTGTTCCAGATCCTGCGTGCGAATTCTTTGTTTGTGAAGGGGTCAAAGTGTCTCTTTGGTGTTCAGAAGGTTTCATTTTTGGGTTTCATTTTTTCCCCTTCTACTATCGAGATGGACCCTGTTAAAGTTCAGGCCATTTATGATTGGACTCAGCCGACATCTCTGAAGAGTCTGCAAAAGTTCCTGGGGTTTGCTAATTTTTATCGTCGCTTCATCAATAATTTTTCTAGTATTGCTAAACCGTTGACTGATTTAACCAAGAAGGGTGCTGATGTGGTCAATTGGTCTTCTGCTGCTGTGGAAGCTTTTCAAGAGTTGAAGCGTCGTTTATCTTCTGTCCCTGTGTTGTGCCAACCAGATGTTTCGCTCCCATTCCAGGTCGAGGTTGATGCTTCTGAGATTGGAGCAGGGGCTGTTTTGTTGCAAAGAAGTTCTGATGGCTCGGTGATGAAACCATGCGCCTTCTTTTCCAGGAAGTTTTCACCTGCTGAGCGTAATTATGATGTTGGCAATCGAGAGTTGCTGGCCATGAAGTGGGCATTCGAGGAGTGGCGTCATTGGCTTGAAGGAGCTAAGCATCGCGGGGTGGTCTTGACTGATCACAAGAACTTGACTTATCTCGAGTCTGCCAAACGGTTGAATCCTAGACAGGCTCGTTGGTCGCTGTTTTTCTCCCGTTTTGACTTTGTGGTTTCGTACCTTCCGGGCTCTAAAAATGTGAAGGCGGATGCCCTGTCTAGGAGTTTTGTGCCTGACTCTCCGGGTTTGTCTGAGCCGGCGGGTATTCTCAAAGAGGGGGTAATTTTGTCTGCCATCTCCCCTGATTTGCGGCGGGTGCTGCAAAAATTTCAGGCTAATAGACCTGACCGTTGCCCAGCGGAGAAACTGTTTGTCCCTGATAAATGGACGAGTAGAGTTATCTCTGAGGTTCATTGTTCGGTGTTGGCTGGTCATCCTGGAATCTTTGGTACCAGAGATTTGGTGGCTAGATCCTTTTGGTGGCTGTCTCTGTCACTGGATGTGCGTTCGTTTGTGCAGTCCTGTGGGATTTGTGCTCGGGCTAAGCCCTGCTGTTCTCGTGCCAGTGGATTGCTTTTGCCCTTGCCAGTCCCAAAGAGGCCATGGACACATATCTCTATGGATTTTATTTCAGATCTCCCCGTCTCTCAAAAAATGTCGGTCATTTGGGTTGTTTGTGATCGCTTCTCTAAGATGGTCCATTTGGTACCCTTGTCTAAATTGCCTTCCTCCTCTGATTTGGTGCCATTGTTCTTCCAGCATGTGGTTCGTTTACATGGCATTCCGGAGAACATCGTTTCTGACAGAGGTTCCCAGTTTGTTTCGAGGTTTTGGCGAGCCTTTTGTGCTAGGATGGGCATTGATTTGTCTTTTTCCTCGGCTTTCCATCCTCAGACAAATGGCCAGACTGAACAAACCAATCAGACCTTGGAAACATATCTGAGATGTTTTATTTCTTCCGATCAGGATGATTGGGTGTCCTTTTTGCCTTTGGCTGAGTTCGCCCTTAATAATCGGGCCAGCTCGGCTACTTTGGTTTCGCCGTTTTTCTGCAATTCTGGTTTCCATCCTCGTTTCTCTTCAGGGCAGGTTGAGTCTTCTGACTGTCCTGGTGTGGATACTGTGGTGGATAGGTTGCAGCAGATTTGGACTCATGTGGTGGACAATTTGACATTGTCTCAGGAGAAGGCTCAACGTTTCGCTAACCGCAGGCGCTGTGTGGGTCCCCGACTTCGTGTTGGGGATTTGGTTTGGTTGTCATCTCGTTATATTCCTATGAAAGTTTCCTCTCCTAAGTTTAAGCCTCGTTTCATTGGTCCGTATAGGATTTCTGAGGTTCTTAATCCTGTGTCTTTTCGTTTGACCCCTCCAGCTTAGACTTATCCTTTAAGACTTATCCTAGGAGCAGTGACGAAGATGCGCAGTGCCTAAAAAAACAGGACTAATGACATTCAAGTACCGTAGCACAGAGATTCTCGTATACTGAATTCTCTGAGACACAGAAACACCCTAAGAATGGTGAGAGTCCTAAAATCCAAGGGCTGGTATTGAAGAGACAATGTCCTAATCGTGACTGAAAGAGACAGCACGTAAAGTAGTAGAAAAGTGAGAGTGTGAGATTGTGTGAGGTGACAAAATGGTTGTGTGGTTTCTGCCAAAGTAACAGACTTGTACATGTGGTTTGCTCCTAATCTGTTGTATTTATTAAATTCTGCTTTATTGTTCTTCTGTCACATTAAAAGGAGTTTCCCACTTTCAGAAAACGTTACTTACCCTCCCTAAGTCCAGTGTCGATGTCCCGTTTTTTTGTTGTTGTTGACTTGATGACAGCTTTTCAAAAAGGGCCGGACGATTTCTTTGAAACACATAACATTGTGAGTGATAGTTAAATTAGTGATGAAATGTACAATTGGTGGAGGAATGTTGAACTTGAAGGACCTAGATCTTTTTTCAACCTACGTAAGTTTGTGATGTCAGCACTGCAGCCAATCAGTGAGCTCAATGGCTAGTGCTCGTTGTTTGCTTGCAGCGCTGGCATCACATTGTCACTGCTGCAGCCAATCACTCAGCTCAGGAGCTCTGTCTGGGAAGGCAGCACAAGCCATTCAGCTCATTCATAGACTGCGGTGGTGTTGAAATGATATCAATACGGTATATAAACAATAGAAACAGGGCAGCAGTGGAGACACAGTGCTAGACCTGGAGAGTGCGGGGTATAAATAATTCTCAGCATAATTTTTTTAACAGTTTTTTGAAGGAGGACATATAGTACTGTATAATACACTATTGCAACACAATAATAACCAATAGGCACCTGGTGCCCATAAACTGGCAGCACCATAACACTTTGTATCCTGCTGCACATATAGCTGTGTAAATCAACCCTTTACCTTCCTGTCCACGTTACAATAGGCAAATTTGATAGGTGTATGTATTAGGCAGTAAGGAAAATACTGAGTAGGGATTGGCAGACCCATAGATGTTTTGGCCCATCGAGTTCGGCTGGACTTTAGAAAAAAGTTTGGTTTGGGTACCAAAATAGTAGCCGAACTTGATCCCAAACCCCATTCAAGTTAATTGGGGAGCCCGAACATCTGGAAGTTCCCACACTGTCACACCTTACTGAAGTCACGACCGGTCACAGCTCCTGGGTATTGCAGACCGCTCCGGGTCCCCGCACACTCACACAGAGAACAGCATTTAAGCCAGCGGCTGTGACGGACAGCGGAAAAGTTACCGCTCTTCAGGCATTGGCTGATGACTACTACAGTCATCAGCATCGCATGCTGTCACTGACAGCAGCGAAAGCAGACAACACTGACAAGTGTATTCACCAGCCAACATCTGTACATAGTAAGACATATGTCAGTGAGATATATTAGTACAGTGTGTGTAGCGCACAATACATGCATTTAGCCAATAAGAGAAAAAAATGGTGTATATGGGGTTATTATTCTGGGAAGAGGCCAATATCGATGAAGCTTCCCAGGATATTAATTTCAGCTTACAGCTGTCTGCATAGCCATTACTGGTTATTAACGGGGGAGACCCCCAAAAAATGACATGGGGTCCCTCCCATTTTTAATAATCAGCAAAGGCTAAGCAGAAAGCAGAGGGGTTGATCTTAATACACTGGAAAGGGGCCATGGATATTGGTTCCCTCCCAGACTAACAACACCAACCCTCAGCCCCCCCCAGAATTGATGCATCCATCAGATGCGCCAATTCCGACGCTTAGCCTCAGCTCGTCCCACTTGCCCTGGTGCATTGGCAATCGGGGTAATGGTTTTGGGGTTGATGTTAGCTGTATAATGTCTGTTGACATCAAGCCAAGGAATTAGTAATGGAGAGGCGTCTATAAGACACCCCCCATTACTAACTCTATAGTCAAAAGTAATAAACTTTCCCCAACTCTGCTACATCAGGTTGTACTGTTTACTGTCCATGCTACTGTCTTTGTGTTTTTTTCTGATGTCTCCGTTCATCCTTGCATACGGATGTAGCAGAGTTGGGGATTGTCGTGGGACGTGGGATGGATTTACAGTGGAACCCTTTGGATTATTTTTGTTTTTGTTGCTGTCTGCTGCTTTACCTTGGATGGTTACCAAAAATTGTGGATGATCTACGCTTTTTTAATTATTTAAATAATTTAAACAAAATAACATAGGGATCTCTCTATTTTTGATAACCAGCCAAGATAAAGCAGGCAGCTGAGGGCTGCAACCCAAAGCTGTCTGCTTTACCTGCCCTTGTTATCAAAAATAGAGGGGACCTCACATCATTTTTTTTGTAATTTTTTTTTTTTACATACTGCACCAATCACAGCCATGCCAATACTTGGCATTGCTGTGATGGTGTTGGAAGTGCCCACACTGGAAAAGCTTGCTGATTGGCTGTGCATACGGACTTACGGGAGAAGTCAGTCTTCGGGGTATGTGCACTAGGCCACTAGGTGTGTGGTAAGGACCCCAAAAATTTACAGTTTGGGTTTGCCCATCCCTAGTAGTGAGATTTATTTTGTGTCTTTAGCCAGCTAGAAGGAATTAAAATTAAACCTGCAATTATGGACATTATGGCAAATTATATTCTATGATTTATAAGCTTTGTTTAAAAAATATATTTACATATATATGGAGCGCCCCCAGACACAGGGCCACAGGTTACTCGATACCGGTCCTCTCTGTCTCGGTGCTGGAGTTGTCACGGTGGCTGGACCCGGTCCGTGACCCTGCTAAGGGGCGTCCAATAAAAGGGGTGATGGTAGTTTGTCAAGGGTTCGTGACGCCACCTGTGGTATTCAGTCAGGGTGACCGACGCTGCTTAGGGGTCCGCTGGGGTGATGGAATGGCAGCTAGATGGTATACCTTCCCACAGGTGAAGTGTGTCCCCAGGGCTTCCCAGTAGTGTAGGTGGTGATGATGAAAGGCGCGGTTAATAACGAGGACACAAGGTTGCAGTCTCTTTACCTTTTACTGAAAACTTCGGGATCCTCAATCCAAAGCACTGCTAACTGGGCTGGCTGAGTCCGGCCGGTCCGAAGGCACATCCAGAGTTCCCTTTGCAGGTGGAAATCAGTGCCTACCACTAGCGCCTGTGTGTTGTAGTTCTTCCCTGCTGAGCATTCGGGATAGTCCTCACAACTTCTGTTCTCGTTCTTTCTCTTTCTCTCTCTCTCTTCATCCCCCAAGTTATCTGGATAGGACGTACCCGTTTGACGGGAAGGCTCGGAGCTATTCTGGGACCCTAGAGACGCCCCTCTCCATGCTTGCCCCCTATGTCTGCTTAGGTGATGTATGGTAGACAGCCAACCTATAATTTAACTGTCCTGCGGTATTTGAAGTAAGGCATAGAGTCAGTTACTTCCTCAGTGTTCCGGTCACCGGCTACGCGTCTCAGTAGGATGTTGCCGTTCTCGGGGCACGACTCCTACTGGCTCTCCTTTGTGCTTGATCTCATTTCTCACTTTCCACAATATCCTTCTCTTCTTGTCCTTTCTTAGGATACCGCCGCAAGGTAGTGCAGGCGTGGTTCCGTTGCTTTCTATTCGTTCTGCTAGGCCCCTGTCAGGAACCTACTACTGACAGGTCCTCCCTGGATCTCTCCCAGGCTGCGTTCTGTTCTAACTTCCTATCCGACCCCCAGTTTTACCAGTGTGAGGAGTGGCCTAATACATAGTGCCTTTTGCTCCCCCTGGTGGCCGGAGTGTGAAGTGTAATGTGTGCTTGTGATACCTGGTCAGGTGAACTCCTTTAGGGCAATCAGACATAACATCAGTCCCCTTAGTGGCAGAGCGACATTACTGCAATGACCAGGACTCTGGGGTGCTGCATATACAATCCCTTCCACATCAAAATACTGATAATATTGACTATGAATAAGGACATGTTCACATCATAGTAGGCTTTCCTTTTGAAACACCTATTTTATGCTTTTTTTTTCTCTCTCAATCCAATTTGTTCATATTTTTGTAGGTTTTCATCTTGGTTAAAAAATGTCCATTTCTCTCAGCTTGACTACAGTACTTTCTGTCAGGATGTTTTATTCCTTCGGAAAATTAGACATTGTCTTATTTTTCTGTCCTGACAGGATCCCAGTAATTCTTTGTACAATGCAAATCTATAGAATGTAACAGGATAATGAACGTGTGAGAGCTTTATTTTCTATTTTCACACTTTTATAGTTTTTTTAATCATGTTTCACACATAAAGACACAGCCCATTTACTAAAGCTGAGAGTACACCTAGACTTGTTATTGCTCACTACTAAACATCATTGTAATATTGCTCTCCATGTGAACACATTAAAGGGAATCTGCCACTAGGTTTCTGATACCTCATCTGACAGCAGAATAATGTAGAGGTTAAGACACTGATTCCAGTGACTTATCACTTGGTTTACTGGTTACAGCAGTTTTAATAAAATCATAGTTTTCTATGCTGCAGATCTTTCAGACCTCGGAAAGCTAAGCTTCTGTATAACTCCAGCTACACCACTGATTGGCAACTTTCTGTGTAAACTGTATATTGACAGAAAGTTTCAATGGTAGAGGTGCACAGAGTTGTTGACTAGGAGGCACTAGACACCTAGTCCTGTAGAGATAATATTGTGCTGATAAAAGGCTGATAATATTGAAACACACAGCACACAGCCTAGTAAGTGACACATCACTGGAATCACAGTCTAAGCCCCTACATCATGCTGCTGTCAGATTACATAGCAAAAACCTGCTGTCATAGAGTATTCATTTTAATTACCTTGAAAAAGTTGTTTAAATTGCTCCGGTCTGGCAAGTAGATAATGATTTATTTTAGTTGCTAAATGCTAGGATCTCTGAGTCATTTTTTCCTTCCTTCATAGAGTAATATAAAAAATCATTTGGAAATCTTAGGAAATCACTTGTTAAAGGGTTATTCCTATTTGCTGAAGTAATCTACTATCCATAGGCTAGGTGTTAACTTTCTAATAGGTAGGACCCCCATTGATCCTGAGAATTAAGGCTCCGAAATGCCCAACTGAATGGAACATTGGCATGGAACATGCACCTCTCCCATTCTCTATGGAACTGCTGGAAAAAGCTGAGATCTGCACACAGCTGTCCCACGCAGACCCATGGAGAATAAACAGAGTGATGGTGCACATGTCCGGCAACCACTCCATTCAGATGGAACAGTTTAGAGCCCCATTCACATGATCGATGGGGGGTCCCAGTGGTCGGGCCCCTAGAAATCAGCAACTTATCATCTATCCTACGTGCAAGTATATTCGAGATTATTAGCCGAGAAAAGACGTATTACAGCTGCGCCTTGCATGTGACTGGTGACACAGGATACACACAAGAATTTCACATGACATCATGAGTTCTCAACCAGCACTGACTCAAAGTTCATGTAGCTGGGTATTGTATAGTGAATAACATGCCCCGTTCTTGGAACTATCACATTACCTGGCAGAACAGGAAAATCAATGCGTGTTTACTGTAAATGCCATGTTTCTGACAGTAGGTCCAGGTCCCTCGGTGCCTGATGTTGTCACTACCAATAACTACATAATGCTCAGTGTATCCTACTAAACTGGTCTGTACTGGCCACCTGCACCGTCTCACCTATGTATTCACCTACTGTGGTAAAATCGCAATATTTTAACTGTTACTATCTGTTAATAACTCAGTAAATTGTACATACCCTACTTATTCACTGTCACAGAAAACCTACGTGCATTTTAGGCCCTAAATTTGAGTCTGTCACAAGCTATATAGGGTCGGTATAGGAGAAGTGAAGAGGTGACTAATGAGGACTATTTTAGTAGCAGCCTAAATGTGAAAACGAAGGTTTATTCCTAGCGCCGGCTGCACCCACAAATGCTTGGTGCCTCAGGCTAAAGTTCTCTCGACTTTGTGCATACAGATATTTTCCCATAATTGAAAACCATCCACTAATCAGGGATAGGGGATAACTTTATCGATCATTGAAGATCTACATGCCCCACTCATTGTCTATGGCAGTGTAAAGGAGATGGACATAATGCCCACATTCTCCCTTGAAGAACATGCGTATGGTTCTATTGTATGATATGACCTGTTACACACATTAATAGTGTTGTTATTGTGTTCTGCCCGACAGTAGGGAGAGACAGAGTTATTAATTTGGACTAACCCAAAGTGTGAGGCGTTAAGGTGAAGGGACAGAGAGAGTTTCCAGTCAGGATGTCAGATAGTCCCAGTGTGCGTCTGAAGCAGACCTAAGGTGTGGACAGTAAGCAGTGTCGCATTATGTGGGTGTCTCGAAATGAGGAGAGACTGACATGGTGGTTAGCATGAGTAAAGAAAAAAGTAAAACTGACAGAAAGATTGAGTGGGAAACGGGTCCTGGGACAGGACGCCTAGCTGTTTGGCCCCCGAGTTTATAACTCAAAGAGGTAATGGGCCTATCCGGGCAGAGAACATAAGACAAAAATATTGCCTCAGGCAGGAGTTCCAAGGAGTCAGTAGCAGAGAAGCTAAGGACCGGCCATACTAACAACATAGCTCCCTTGGGGGGAAAGAAGACGAGGAACCATGGGTTGAGAATAGGACTCTTTCTAACTTCACTGTAGTACTGAGCTGGTTTGTGGTGAAGGAAAGTGAAACAATGGAAATAGAGAACAAACGAGTAACAAGACAGGAATCGAGACTGTGTACAAAAACTATGTATTGATAAGGAAACGTTCATAAGGTTGTGTAGCTGCTACTTACTGTACATAATCCCCACAGAGTTATTTTAAGTAAAAAGTTTATTTTCAACTGGTGGTTCCCATCATTGAAATCCTCAGCATCTGGTGTTGGCCAACACAAGTCATCGGTAACATGCAGCCTCGATGGGCCTGGCACCCCCATAGCACAAGTCCACACACCCAGCCAGAACCCCCACCTTCATGTGTAGGGGCGTGAAAGAGGAGTGCCTCGGCCACAGCTACCTCCCCACTCCACATTACAGGTGTGTGGGAAAAAGCCAATTATTTTTGCCATAAACAGTTAATCAAGCAGAGATCAAGCATATTTACCTCTGTTCCATTCTGACAGGGATCAAATATTTTCATGTGTCTACAACAACTTTGAGCAGAATAAAATTGCCTTCTTTATTGTAAAAGTGACAGGTTTTGACACGGATTCTCCAGAGTCACCGGCGGTCATGTGACTGCAGGTAAGCAGTTTGCATACATGCAATCACTGGCCGACTAGACATGTTCGGCTTCATTAATTACAAGTGAACAAGGCCAATTTGAGCAAGGCCAAGCATGTCTAGTCAGAATGTGGTCGGAAGTATGCACATATTTAAAGAATTCATAAGTCTGCAGACACAGTCAGTACTGTATTATGGCAGCATATAGTATAAGGGATCCGATGATCGCAGGTTCAGGTCGTTATATATATATATTTCCACCCCTGGGTGTGGTTCTCTTTGTACAATGAGACCTATTTATCTCTCACATGGCTGTGTGTATGGAGGTGTGAAGATCTCCTGGACTGAGAGTGTTCGCTAAAGAACTAAGGCTTCTTTCACACTTCCGTCGGTACGGGGCCGTCACAAAGCGTCGGCGTGACGTACCGACGGACGTTGTGAAAATTCGGCACAACGTGGGCAGCGGATGCAGTTTTTCAACACATCTGCTGCTCATTCTAAAGTCCCGGGGAGGAGGGGGCGGAGTTCCGGCCGCGCATGTGCAGTAGGAATTGCAGGACCCGACATACGAAAAAACGTTCCTTTGAACATTTTTTCGCTACGACGGTCCGCCAAATACTGAGGCATCCAGTGCACGACGGACGCGACGTATGGCCATACGTCACGATCCGTCGGCAATACAAGTCTATGGGAAAAAAAACGCATCCTGTGGGCACATTTGCAGGATGCGTTTTTTTCCCAAAACGACGCATTGTGATGGCTCTGAAAACACAGAAGTGTGAAAGAAGCCTAAGATGCTGGATTCTAAGCCAAGGGGGCGAACTCACACTATTGTATGGACTGTTATCTTTATGTTTCACTTTTCATACTCAAGGGCTGTATTTAGGTTTTATTGTGATGTAAATTATGAGGATTGAAATAAATCAGCCAGACTTTAAATAGAAATGATTCTAATATCTCATATTGATCCCAAGTGAGTAGCATTGTTACAATATTATACAGCTCTGACAAAAAATAACGACTGGTTGCCATTGAAGGAAACATGAATGTGGCCAAGTACAGAGATATCCTGGATGAAAGCCTCTTTCAGAGTGCTCTGGACCTCAGACTTGGCCAAAGGTTCACCTTCCAACAAGACAATGACCCTAAGCACACAGCTAAAATAAAGCCAGAGCCCAGACCTAAACCCGATTGAGCATCTCTGGAGAGACCTGAAAATGGCTGTCCACCAACGTTCACCATCCAACGGTACTGGAGAGGATCTGCAAGGAAGAATGGCAGAGGATCCCAAAATCCAGGTGTGAAAAACTTGTTGCATCATTCCCAAGAAGACTCATGGCTGTACTAGCTCAAAAGGGTGCTTCTACTCAATACTGAGAAAAGGGTCTGAGTACTTATGACCATGTGATATTTCACTTTTTCTTTTTTAATACATTTGCAAAAATGTCTTCATTCCTGTTTTTTTTCAGTCAAGGTGGGGTGCAGAGTGTACATTAATGAGAAAAAAATGAATGTTTTTGAATTTACCAAATGGCTGCAATGAAACAGAGAGTGAAAAATTTATAGGGGTCTGAATGCTTTCTGCACTAATTATATATATATATATATATATATATATATATATATATATATATATATATATATATATATATATAAGAACAGCAGTACATGTACATGAATCTAGGCCGTGTGAAAACACAGACAAATATTCAATATGAATTATACTTCTCAAAAATATTTTTTCACAAAAATTTAAAAAAAAAATGTTTTCATAAAACTTAGTTATAGATAAAATGAAGATTCTTAGCGCATAAATTGGCCAATTCATGTGTGCCCATCAAGGTGTCACCACGACAAGGTGATCTCCCTCTGATGGGTCCTACTCTACCATACATGCCACTCTTGGGCCACCAGCCTACAACTCTGGACAAAACTTGTCACTCTGGGCTAAACCTACAATTTATGGGCAGGTAGAGTTGATTACCACCACCTGCCAGGTCAATGGGAGGAGTGCAAGATCAGTCTTGCCGTGGTTGATGGGCACACATGAATTGGCCAATTTATGCGCTAAGAATCTTCATTTTATCTATAACTAAGTTTTATGAAAAAAAAAAAAAATTGGAAAAAATATTTTTGAGAAGTATAATTCATATTGAATATTTGTCTGTGTTTTCACATGGCCTAGATTCATGTACATGTGCTGCTGTGTTCTTTTTTATCTATATGATACGGCTTGCAGCTTGCACGTGTTCACATTAGGAGTGCTGGTTGGTTTTTTTTCCTCTCTCTCTCTATATATGCATACACATACACATGGAGTGGGGAAAAAGTATTTAGTCAGCCACCAATTGTGCAAGTTCTCCTATTTAAAAAGCTGAGAGAGGCCTGTAATTTACATCATAGGTAGACCACAACTATGACAGTCAAAATTGAGAAAACAAATCCAGAAAATCACCTTGTCTGATTCGGCAAGATTTATTTAGCAAATTATGGTGGAAAATAAGTATTTGGTCATTAACAAAAGTCAATCTCAATATTTTGTTATATATCCTTTGTTGGCAATGACATAGGTCAAACGTTTTCTGTAAGTCTTCACAAGGTTGGCACACACTGTTGGTGGTATGTTGGCCCATTCCTCAATGCAGATCTCCTCTGGATCAGTGATGTTTTGGGCCTGTCCCTGGGCAACACGGACTTTCAACTCCCTCCTAAGATTTTCCATGAGGTTGAGATCTGGAGACTGGCTAGGCCACTCCAGGACCTTCATGTGCTTCTTACGAAGCCACTCCTTCGTTGTCCTTGTGGTGTTCTTGGGCTCATTATCATGCTGAAAGACTCATCCATGTTTCATCTTCAGTGCTCTTGTTGATGGAAGGAGGTCTGCACTCAAAATCACACGATACATGGCACCATTCATTCTTTCATGTGCAATTATCAGTCGTCCTTGTCCCTTTGCAGAGAAACAGCCCCAAAGCATGATGTTGCTCCCATGCTTCACAGTAGGAATGATGTTCTTTGGATGCAACTCAGCATTCTGTCTCCTCCAAACACAGTTTCTACCAAACAGTTCTACTTTGGTTTCATCAGACCATATGGCATTCTCCCAATACTCTTCTGGATAATCCAAATGCTCTCTAGCAAACTTCAGACGGGCCTGGACATGTACTGGCTTAAGCAGGGGGACACGTCTGGGATTTTTTCTCATCGTTCTTGTGATCATTTTGACCCCACGAGGTGAGATCTTGTGTGGAGCTCCAGATCGAGGGAGATTATCAGTGGTCTTGTATGTCTTCCATTTTCTTATTCATGCTCCCACAGTTGATTTCATCACATTAAGCTGCTTGCCTATTGCAGATTCAGTCTTCCCAGCCTGGTGCAGGGCTACAATTTTGATTCTGGTGTCCTTCAATAGCTCTTTACTAGTCTTCACCATAGTGGAGTTTGGAGTGTGACTGTTTGAGATTGTGGACAGGTGTCTTTTATACTGATAAGTTCAAACAGGTGCTATTACTACAGGTAATGAGAAGAGGACAGAGGAGCCTCTTAAAGAAGAGGTTAAAGGTCTGTGAGAGCAAGAAATCTTGCATGTTTTTAGGTGACCAAATACTAATTTTCCACCATAATTTGAAAAATAAATCTTGCCAAATCAGACAAGGTGATTTTCTGGATTTGTTTTCTCATTTTGACTCTCATAGTTGTGTTCTACCTATGATGTCAATTACAGGCCTCTCTCATGTTTTTAAGTGGGAGAACTTGCACAATTGGTGGCTAATTAAATACTTTTTCCCCCCACTGTATTTGTTCAGCGTAAGGCAACATAAATTTTGTCTACTGTATATTGGAAAAATAGATTGAAAACTCCTTTCCAGACCGGGACTAATGTAAGTGATGATAATCTGTGTACATAACTGTGGAACATATTAGCAATATACTGTATAAGCAATAAAAAAAAATACATTACCCTACATCAAGACTTGGCCTGCCTGAGAAAAATGCAATATTAAATTTGGCCACTGGATGTCCCTATCTACAAGAATTTGTCTCCACTAATCTTTCTGATGCATTGATGGCTGCTATATCCTCATACGATTCATATGATTTCGGATACTTTCAACATGATTTCACACAAAAAAAATTGTTCAGGTTCACCATGCTAAAAGAGAAGCACCAAATTTTCATTATTAAAATTCTTAATGCTCCAATTTTTATATTGCTCCCCAGCACAAACTAGAAGTCAGTAAAACACATTTAAAAGGGTTTTCCAGGACTTTGATATTGTTGGCTATGCTAATTATATGCTTTAACATGAAATCAGTGGGGATTGACTGCCAGCTCTCTCTCTTATCTACTCAGTTGAGTATGACTCTTGGTCATTCTATGGATCATTGCTCGCCAGCCAGTCCGCTTCTCAGGGCCGTAACTTCAACCGGGGCACTGCCCCAGGGCCCCAACCACCCAAGGGGCCCCAAACTGATGGTAAAAATTAATTTTTTTAATTTTCCATACATATTCACTGAATATTTAACTTCTAAAACTTGCATCATAAACAAAATCTATTAAAGGTCTTGCAGAACGTGGTGTGAAGCCTGTGTGTTATATACAACAAAGCGTAGCAGGCTTCACCACGTTCCACACAACCTCTAGTGATTGAAATGTTGAGGGGCCCCACTATGAAGTTTTGCCCCGGGGCCCCGAAGTTTATGGTTACGGCACGGCCGCTTCTTTCCGTTCTCCAATGGTCATTCCCATGTTGCTCTTGATGGAGTAGATCCAGCGGGTTCTTTGCTGTCCTCTTCTTCTGCCACTGATTGTTCCAACTATGACGCCTTTCTCCAATGTCAGAATCCGCATAATGTGGCTTAAATAAGCTAATTTTTGTTTGGTTATCTTAGCTTCCACAGACAGTTTTGGCTTGACTTGGTTCAAGACATCTCCTATGGTGATTATCACTGTCCATGGAATTCATAAAGTCTCCTCCAGAAGAAAAATTCAAATGTGTCAATTTTCTTGCTGTCAGCCACCTTGAGTATCCAGGACTCAAAACTGTTTATTACTATTGGAAAGACAATTGTGTTGTTGACCAGTCAGCATTCTGTAGCGAGGCTGATGTCTCTGCTCTTCCAGACCTTTTTCAGGCTGATCATTGCATCCTGTCCTTATATCATGATTTGTTTTACTTCAGGTGTGCAGTTGCCATCACAGTTGATCTTGGAGCCAAGAAATATGTAATTGTCGACCACTTGGTTCTCCTCATTGTTGACCTTGATGTTGATATTAGCTTTTTGCGCCGTTAGGATGATCGTTGTTTTCTTGACACTCATATACAACCCGAATTTCTCACTCTCTTCCTTAACCTGTAAAATGAGCTTCTCCAAATCCTTCTTGTTCTTAGCCAGCATGATCGTGTTGGTGTTGATGTTTCTACCACCGATCTTCACTCTGATGTTGTTCTCATCCAAGCCTGAATTCCACCTGACCCGAGTGCCTTTGCCAATCTCAAACCAGTCTGTGTCTCCATATGCCCTTCTTACTGTGGCTTCTTGATTTTAGTAGAGTGATCATATAAAACGGACAAAGTACATTGGTGTCTCTATTTCTTCCAGGCATTTCTACAATTTGTCATCTTCAACACTGTCAAAAGCTCTGGAATAGTTCAATGAAACGCATGTAAAAAGAGCATTTTGTGATTACTTGTGTTATATTTGTCTAATATTTAAATTTGTTTGGTGATATGAAACATTTACCGTATTTTTTTTGGACCATAGGACACTTTTTTCCTCCAAATTTGGGAGGAAAGTGTGGGTGAGTCTTATGGTCGGAATGTAGCATGAGGGAGGAGCCAGTGGCAGAGTGGGATCGCAGGAGGCAAGAAAATATCGCCACTGCAGGAATCCGGCGCTGGGGAAACCAAGTGGTCCCGATACTTAAAGTGAAGTGAATATTCATTAGCCGCTTTGCCGCCCACCTGTCAGCACTGAGCAGGGAGCGGGGGAGCAGAAAAAGAATATTCCTTCAGTTAAACAGCAGACCCACATGGTTTCCCCAGGAGCTGAGGAGATATGTCTCCAGTGGAGGAGGGGGCAGGAGCACGGAGCCACAGGAGGGAGGAATGCCGCATACTTGACAGGGCTGATGCGATGCTGAATGCTCTGTGGAGGACCTGTGCTCAGGTCATGAAGAGGGCGAGATGGAGCATTACATGACCGCACAAAGCCCTGCCTCTTCATGATGTCATCACAGGTCCTGCAGACAACTCACTACAAAAAGTCCAGCTTCGTCTTTCATGATCTGTGGTGAGGTCATAAGAGGGCACTGTGCGGTCATGGCTGGCTGCAGGACATGCACTGAGCACAGCCTGTACAAGAAATAATTAAAAGGTTAGTAATGACAGCACATAAAAAAGCACTCTGCCACTTCTGTGGTGAACTATAACTCCCAGTATGCCATAGGATCTGCAGGACATGCTGGGAGTTATAGTTCTCCCATAAGATGTTAAAGCAGCACTCCAGTGTTATTTTTCAGTGCTGGAGTGGTGCTTTAATTATAAGCCCGTACCCCCATTCTTATACTCACCCTCCAGTGTCTTCATATAGTACTTTACAGACACCACACTGGTCTTGCTTCACCATCTGCTTCCAACATAATAACATACTATTATATATAATAACACCATATATAATAGTTTATTTATGTTATTAAATATTTTACAACATTTTTTGCTTCAAATATATTTTTCCCTATTTTCATCTCTGAAAGCTGAGTGCGTCTTATAGTCCGGTGCGTCTTATAGTCAGAAAAATACGGTAAGGCTACGTTCAGACTAGCGTTGCGCGCCGCTGCGTCGGCGACGCAACGCATGACGCACACAAAAACGTGGCAAAACGCACGCAAAAACGCTGCGTTTTGCGACGCGTGCGTCGTTTTTTGCCGAAAATCGGACGCAAGAAAAATGCAACTTGTTGCGTTTTCTTGGTCCGACGCTTGTGGCAAAAAAGACGCAAGTGTTGCAAAACGCAACACACAAAAACGCATGCGTCCCCCATGTTAAACATAGGGGCGCATGACGCGTGCGTCGCCGCTGCGTCGCCCGACACTAAGGCGACGCACACTAGCAGAACGCTAGTGTGAACGTAGCCTTAGTGTGACAATCATGCAAAAGAATAGGAAATCAGGAAGGAGGCAAACACTTTTTTACACAACTGTATGTGGTGGTAATATGTGGTCTGGTCATGGTGTGATGGGATTTCTATCTTGTATGTGGTATTATTGGTCATATCAAAAAATGTATTTGACACATTCTCTTAAAGAAAAATATACCTAAAAAGAGTTGTCTATTTTAAGAAAGTTTTAATAGGTTAGAGTAGAGTAGGACCAGGCCAAAAGAGTCTACGTCGTCGTGAAGGAAGGGCTTAAAAAATCATTCAGCCAAAATAAAAGCTGCTGGCTATGTATGTGATATGGTGTTTGATGGGAATTGTTAATGTGTGATTGGTGAGGACGTGGTGCAGAAGTGGATTTTTTCCAAGAGTGGGTGGTACGACTATGGTAGGTTCGAGGGGTGGAGGCGGAGCTGGGGTGGAACCCTGGGCAGAGTCTAAAGAGGACCCCACCATTTTGCCAGTATGGGGCCCTTAATTTCCTCATGGTAGCCCTGCATGACACAACATGTAAAAAGATGCAAGACATAATACATTATACACATGACACGATTGGTGTCTTCCAAGGTAGAAACATGACAGTCCAATCTACACCCCCTTACATAATGACAGGACATCAATATCAAAATACTAATAAACACTTTAAAATTTGATGAGTATAGTACTTTGCCAACCATGTAAAAACCACCATATATAATTGGTGTTCTAAAATCTTTGCAATAATTTTATTAAGTTTTCCAAAAATAAGATATTATTTGTAAGTTTCCCATGGCGGTGCCAGTGGGCGAACTGCTGCTTCTCTACACACTGGCACTCCGTAAACAAACAGTGTCCCAGTCTATTAGTGTCGTGCTGTGTAAAGTGCATTGTACTCACTCGTAGGCCGGAGGCCTCTGCTACATCCACGTCCTTAGGTCTAGGCTCAGCTGCACACACATGAGAGGACACCAGGTTTGTTAATACAAGTTCAACTTTACTGGACAGCTCAAGAACATTAGTCTTTAACATGCAGCATTGGGTACAGCACCCTCCAGTTCCATCAAAACAGCACATTTCAAGCTCTTGCTTACATTCAGCTTGGACTATCCCTATACTTGATCCTCCTGCCAGCCCCATGGATTTCCCTTCCTTCACCACAGCACCCCCGAAATCTGTTTCCCTCACACTTTTCCCTATCCAGTTTACTCTGAACAGAAGGGATTAAGGCACACTTTCTAGTGCCTAGTTTGGGCCTTAGGCCCCGAACATTACAGGAATGTCTTCAGGAAATCTGGTACAAACGAATGCAGACAGAATATTATGTGCTCCAAGTGCCTCCAGTCCACTGACCTTGACATGAACCTCACACTCTAACTCAGACTGACCACACAAGGAAATGCTTCTCCTTTTTGTTTGAATTGTACCCCCAAGGTCTTAAACATTTAACTATATCCTATCCTGTTCCAATAGTGTACACTAATAAAGCCCGCCATTGCCTAGCTATTCTGTTCCTATTTATCAATAAGCACTAAACTATGCTATATACTTTCGCCACCTCTGAGCCGAATGTACCAGGTTACCTTAACCTCTTCGTGACAGAGACAATTTTTACAATTCTGACCACTGTCACTTTATAAGGATATAGCTCTGGAACGCTTCAACGGATCCCACTGATTGTTTTTTGTGTGACACATTGTACTACATGACAAAAGCACAAGAAACAAGAGCCATCAAAATATCTGCACACCACCAAAGTTATGATAAAAATAATATAAGCTTTATTGGGAACATAATTAAAAACATCTAAAATCACACACAACCTCCGTGCAGATACCCCTGGGAACACTGTATGCCAAGATATACATAGATATATAAACGTATGAAATCTTACAGACGTGTCCCTGCCCTCTGCACTTAATATTATTAATATAACTATATATAGTCAAAATTTGGAATGAACACCCTGTATACAACCATATAACAACAAATATGCACACAGTCAAGTATAATACAATATGCAGCTTCCAGCAAAAAAAACCTATGGACCCAGAGGAGCAGATAAAATAAACTGCCCTTCCGGTCGCATTTGCCCTGTGACTATTCAGCCTCACAGCCTCCTGCAGCAGGATTTATCCTATGGTGCTTTCTCCAGCACTATCTTCACCTTTTGACCACTCCAAGGGTCAGACTATGCAGGGTATTTCAGGGTATATACAGGTCCTTCTCAAAAAATTAGCATATAGTGTTAAATTTCATTATTTACCATAATGTAATGATTACAATTAAACTTTCATATATTATAGATTCATTATCCACCAACTGAAATTTGTCAGGTCTTTTATTGTTTTAATACTGATGATTTTGGCATACAACTCCTGATAACCCAAAAAACCTGTCTCAATAAATTAGCATATTTCACCCATCCAATCAAATAAAAGTGTTTTTTAATAACAAACAAAAAAACCATCAAATAATAATGTTCAGTTATGCACTCAATACTTGGTCGGGAATCCTTTGGCAGAAATGACTGCTTCAATGCGGCGTGGCATGGAGGCAATCAGCCTGTGACACTGCTGAGATGTTATGGAGGCCCAGGATGCTTCAATAGCGGCCTTAAGCTCATCCAGAGTGTTGGGTCTTGCGTCTCTCAACTTTCTCTTCACAATATCCCACAGATTCTCTATGGGGTTCAGGTCAGGAGAGTTGGCAGGCCAATTGAGCACAGTAATACCATGGTCAGTAAACCATTTACCAGTGGTTTTGGCACTGTGAGCAGGTGCCAGGTCGTGCTGAAAAATGAAATCTTCATCTCCATAAAGCATTTCAGCCGATGGAAGCATGAAGTGCTCCAAAATCTCCCGATAGCTAGCTGCATTGACCCTGCCCTTGATGAAACACAGTGGACCAACACCAGCAACTGACATGGCACCCCACACCATCACTGACTGTGGGTACTTGACACTGGACTTCAGGCATTTTGGCATTTCCTTCTCCCCAGTCTTCCTCCAGACTCTGGCACCTTGATTTCCGAATGACATGCAAAATTTGCTTTCATCAGAAAAAAGTACTTGGGACCACTTAGCAACAGTCCAGTGCTGCTTCTCTGTAGCCCAGGTCAGGCGCCTCTGCCGCTGTTTATGGTTCAAAAGTGGCTTTACCTGGGGAATGCGGCACCTGTAGCCCATTTCCTGCACACGCCTGTGCACGGTGGCTCTGGATGTTTCCACTTCTCCACAATCTTCCTCAGGGTCCGGTCTCCTCTTCTCGTTGTACAGCGTTTTCTGCCACATTGTTTCCTTCCAACAGACTTACCATTGAGGTGCCTTGATACAGCACTCTGGGAACAGCCTATTTGTTGAGAAATTTCTTTCTGGGTCTTACCCTCTTGCTTTAGGGTGTCAATGATGGCCTTCTTGACATCTGTCAGGTCGCTAGTCTTACCCATGATGGGGGTTTTGAGTAATGAACCAGGCAGGGAGTTTATAAAAGCCTCAGGTATCTTTTGCATGTGTTTAGAGTTAATTAGTTGATTCAGAAGATTAGGGTAATAGGTCGTTTAGAGAACCTTTTCTTGATATGCTAATTTATTGAGACAGGTTTTTTGGGTTATCAGGAGTTGTATGCCAAAATCATCAGTATTAAAACAATAAAAGACCTGACAAATTTCAGTTGGTGGATAATGAATCTATAATATATGAAAGTTTAATTGTAATCATTACATTATGGTAAATAATGAAATTTAACACTATATGCTAATTTTTTGAGAAGGACCTGTATTTGGACATCTTCCCCTGTCCCTTTCTTTGGATATCTAGGGCAGTTTATTTTATCTGCTCCTCTGGGTCCATAGGTTTTTTTGCTGTAAGCTGCATATTGTGGTGGGGTGTTACATGCTATTTGCATGCTGTGTGGCTTGTATTATACTTGACTGTGTGCATATTTGTTGTTATATGGTTGTATACAGCGTGTTCATTCCAAATTTTGACTATATATAGTTATATTAATAATATTAAGTGCAGAGGGCAGGGACACGTCTGTAAGATTTCATACGTTTATATATCTATGTATATTTTGGCATACAGTGTTCCCAGGGGTATCTGCACGGAGGTTGTGTGTGATTTTAGATGTTTTTAATTATGTTCCCAATAAAGCTTATATTATTTTTATCATAACTTTGGTGGTGTGCAGATATTTTGATGGCTCTTGTTTCTTGTGCTTTTGTCAGTTTGCATTATTAGCCATCAGTCTTGCACCCCCTCTATATATCTGCATATTGTAGTGGTGCGTCAGCTATCCCATATGTTACATTGTACTACATGTTAGTGGTAAATTTTCTTCGATGTGACTACATTTACTTATGGAAAAAAACGGAAATTTGGCAAAAATTTTGAAGATTTTGCAATTTTCAAACTTTTATTTTTGTGCCCTTAAATCAGAGAGTCATATCGCAAAACATAGTTAACCCCTTTCTGACCTCGGACGGTATAGTACGTCCGAGGTCAGAAGCCCCGCTTTGATGCAGGGCTCCGCGGTGAGCCCGCACCAAAGCCGGGACATGTCAGCTGTTTTGAACAGCTGACATGTGCCCATAATAGGCGCCGGCAGAATCGCGATCTGCCCGCACCTATTAACTAGTTAAATGCCGCTGTCAAACGCAGACAGCGGCATTTAACTACCACTTCCGGCCGGGCGGCCGGAGATGACGTCATCGCCGACCCCCGTCACATGATCGGGGGTCGGCGATGCGTCTCCATTATAACCATAGAGGTCCTTGAGACCTATATGGTTACTGATCGCCGGTGGCTGTGAGCGCCACCCTGTGGTCGGCGCTCACAGCACACCTCCATTTCTGCTACATAGCAGCGATCAGCAGATCGCTGCTATGTAGCAGAGGTGATCGAGTTGTGCCTGCTTCTAGCCTCCCATGGAGGCTATTGAAGCATGGCAAAAGTAAAAAAAAAAAGTTGAAAAAAATGTAAAAAAAAAAAATATATATAAAAGTTTAAATCACCCCCCTTTCGCCCCAATCAAAATAAATCAATAAAAAAAATATAAAATCTACGCATATTTGGTATCGCCGCGCTCAGAATCGCCCGATCTATCAACTAAAAAAAAAAGCATTAACCTGATCGCTAAACAACGTAGCGGGGAAAAAAATTCGAAACGCCAGAATTACGTTTTTTTGGTCGCCGCAACATTGTATTTAAATGCAATAACGGGCGAAACGTCATCTCGGCACGCAAAAAATAAGCCCTCAACCGACCCCAGATCATGAAAAATGGAGACGCTACGGTTATCGGAAAATGGCGCAATTTTTTTTTTTTTTTAGCAAAGTTTGGAATTTTTTTTCACCACTTAGGTAAAAAATAACCTAGTCATGTTTGGTGTCTATGAACTCGTACTGACCTGGAGAATCATAATGTCAGGTCATTTTAAGCATTTAGTGAACCTAGCAAAAAAGCCAAAACAAAAAACAAGTGTGGGACTGCACTTTTTTTGCAATTTCGCCGCACTTGGAATTTCTTTCCCGTTTTCTAGTTTACGACATGGTAAAACCAATTATGTCGTTCAAAAGTACAACTCATCCCGCAAAAAATAAGCCCTCACATGGCCAAATTGACGGAAAAATAAAAAAGTTATGGCTCTGGGAAGGAGGGGAGCGAAAAACGAACACGGAAAAACAAAAAATCCCAAGGTCATGAAGGGGTTAATAAATAATATTTCCCAAATGTCTACTTTACATCAGCACAATTTTGGAAACAAATTTTTTTTGTTATCTAATATATAAAGCTGAATGTGTGTGTGTGTATGTGTGTGTGTGTATGTCCGGGATTGGCATCTGAACAGTCGCAGCTACAGCCACAAAATTTTGCACAGTCACACGTCTGGACCCCAAGAGCGTCATAGGCTATGTTGTGAGGTGAAATTTTAACCCCGCGCTTTCCAATTCACCAAACAATTTTGCCCCTATCTACATAATGGGAAAAAAGTGAAAGGAAAAGTGTTGGAGGCAAATTGACAGCTGCCAGATGTGAACAAGGGGAACTTAAAGAATGAGAGCGATGGCGCCAAAGAGTATATACCGTACAGTTGCTAAGGTGGGGCCCCGACATGGGATACTCACCACACGGGGATATGAACATGCACACAAAATGAGCCACACACTACCATGTGCTTGAACACATATTACCCTCAGCACACATTTCACCACACATACACCAACCTCGCCACATAAAAGTCGAAACACAAAAGTCGCCGCTCAAAACTCGCCACGTGTAATACTCGCCACATACAAAACTAGGCTCACGCAAAACTCGCCACATGTGCAAAACTCCCCTCATGGGAAAACTCGCCACACGCAAAACTTGCACCTGTGGAAAAATTGCCACATGCACAAAAGTTGCAACACATGCAAAAGTTGCCTCACACAAAACTTGCACATACTCAAAAGGCACCACACATAAAACTCGCCATGCGCAAAACTCGCCATGCGCAAAACTTGCTGCACACAACTTGCTACACTAACCTGTCACATGCAACTCGACACACAAAAAGTTGCTACACGCATGTCGCCACATAAAACTCATCTCACAAAAGTCGCTACATGCATGTCGCCACACGCAACTCAACACACACAACTTGACACATGAAACTCGCCCTAAAACACACACAAGTCTGGTATTATCCTTCAAAAATAAAAATCTGATTAATAAGCAGACAAACTACAAGAGCAACAAATGTACCATAGAGGAAATACGCCAGCTGTCAGTCACATGACCTGTCTATTATGTGTATGTGTGAGCTAATATATACTGCCAGGGGGAGGGCTTCCTGTTGGCTGGGGATTTATCAGGCTGCCAATTTAGCTTACAAATACTGAGGTAAAAATACTGACCAAATAACGTGTGAACGAGGTCTAATACAGCAGGAGATGACATACAGATATATACTATGTACAGGGGAGATAACACACAGGTATATACTATATACAGGAGAGATGACACACAGGTATATACTATATAGAGGAGGAGATGACATACAGGTACATACTATATACAGGAGGAGATGACATACAGGTATATACTACATACAGGAGGAGATGACACACCGGTATATACTATATACAGGAGCAGATGACCTACAGGTATATACTATATGCAGGAGATGACATACAGGTATATGCTATATATAGGAGATGACATACATGTATATATACTATATACAGGAGGAGATGACACACAGATATATACTATATACATGAGATGACATACAGGTGTATACTATATATAAGGGAGATGACAAACATGTATATACTGAGGTGAAAATGAGAGGTGTGAGGTGAAAATGAAAAGGTGTGAGTGCAAAATGAGAGGAGTGAGGAAAAATAGTGGAGTAATCAGAAAATGACAGATGTGAGGTCAAAATGACAAGTGTTAGGGGGGAATGAGAGGAGTGAGGGGGAAAATAAAAGGAGTGAGGGGAAAATGAGAGGTGTGAGGGAGAAAATGAGAGATGTGAGAGGGAAAATGAAAGATGTGATGGGGAAAATGAGAGGCATGATGGGAAAATAAGAGAAGTGAGGTGCTATAACTAACCACAGATATTTACTATGCCCAGGCAACGCCGGGCTCTTCAGCTAGTGACATTATAAGGGTTAAAAGTTGACCAGCGATTTCTCATTTTTCCAGCAAAATGTACAAAATAAATTTTATTAGGGGCCACCTCACATTTGAAGTGTTTGGGGGGTCAAAATACCCAAAAAACTTATAAAACTGCACCCCTCAAGGTGCACAAAACCACATTCAAGAAGTTTATTAACCCTTCAGGTGCTTCACGAGAACTAAAGCAATGTGGAAGGAAAAAAATTAAAATTATACTCTTTTCACAAAAAATTTACTTTGGAACCAAACTTTATTTTTACAAGGGTATCAGGAGAAAATGGACCACAAAATTTGTTGTGCAATTTCTCCTGAGTACGCCAATACCTTGTATGTGGGGGAAAGCCACTATTTGGGCGCATGGCAGGGCTCAGAAGGGAGGGAGTGCCGTTTAACTTTTTGAACACAAAACAGTCTGAAATCAATGTCAGGCGCCATTTTTTTTATTTTATTATTTTTGCCTAACTAAGGGAGTGATAAAGGGGGGTTTGATTTACAATTTTTTTTTATTTTGATCACTGTGATAGGGTCTATCACAGTGATCAAAATGAACCAATAGGAAAAATCTGCTATTGTTGCCGGGTGTCGGCTGGTAGATCTCAGCAGGCGCACTGCTCATGAGCCCACCATTTTCTTCCAGGAAGAAGCCGAGGGCTAGGGGACAGGTCCGGGGGATGCAGGAGGTGCCGGAGGGGCTCGGGGGACCCCATTTCTCTCTCCTCTGATGTGTTAGATTATATCAGAGGAGAGAGAAATGAATGGGATATAATACTATTATTTTTTTTTGCGGTTGCCGTTAATCAGTGAATAATGGCGATCGCGATCGCAATACTGGGGACAGTGAAAACCAACCCGAATCATGTTTTCCAGGGTAGCGGAGACCCTGGAGATTTTCCAACACTGGGGGTCGCTATACTTTTATTTGTCAGCTCCACTTTTTAATATAATTATCTTTAACTGCTGTCCTCAAAAGGCATATCGGTGGATGTTAAAGGGTTAAGCATTACAAATACAGTACTCGCACAGCATTATCAGTATCTATAACACTCTATACATTTTATATCAAAAACACAACACAACCACACAGTTTTCACACTCAATTGATGTCTTCAGGGTAAGGTATATAACAGTCCCTGACACACCAATAGGCTACGTTCACACTTTTTTTTTTCTTATGCAGGCAAACCCTGCTCTCTTGGCAGTAAAGAAATTGCTTTAAAAAGCTGCGCTTTTGCTGCGTATTTGTGCATTTTTATGGTTTGTTGTGCATGCTGATAAAATTTAGTGCCCTTACAAAAAAGATTATGCAACTTCATTGGGTTTTTGCACTATAAATGCCGCAAAAGCCTGATACCTGCGTTTTTATAATTATTAGTTTCTATGGGTAAAAAAATAATGCAAAAAAGTGTACTTTGTGGCAAACTTACTTTCTTCCTCCTCCTCTAGATCTGACACGAAAGATGAGGAGTCTCTTGATGAATACTCTTCCCTCGGCCTTTTCCTAGATTTTTCTGGAAGTGAGGCCTGAGGAAGTACCAGGCCTGATACAGAAGCCTGAACCTCCTCTCTTATCATGGCTCTCATATTTGTCATAAGAGAAGCCTGCTCCTCTCCTATGATCCTGCAGGTGCATGCTTCACACAGAGGTTTCTGCCAGGTATCCTTCACCTTAGCCGCACAGATGGGACACTTTTTATTCCTGCTGGGCTTCTTTAAGGATTTCTCAGGCAAGGAGGCCGCCTATAAAAAATACATAGCAATCCCTAGTATAGTGCTTTTTTTTTTAGGATCCATATAATACAGGGCTCCTGCCCCACTTACTGGCGCTTTGATCTCCTGCCCCTCTGATCTAGCTGCGTCCTCCATGTTCCTCTGGAGATCGCCTAATGGCCCAGCACATACCTTTTTATTCTGTTCTTCTTGGTGCAGCGCTACTTCTTCCGCACCCTCTGACCGCTCCGAACTTCCTACAGCTGCAGAGATGCCACCTGCCCCCCTCGGCCGCAAACCGGAAGTCACGCGCAGCCGGAAACTGAGCGCGGTGCAGCGTGGTTTGGCTTCCCCGACGACCGCATGGAAACGCCGTTGGGATCGCATGTCGCCGGGATCGCATGCACCAGGGGGCGCGATGGAAGGATCGAGAGCCCCCGGCAGGGAGAAGCGATCCTCATACCAGGAGCAGTGCTACACTGGTAGGCAGAGGGACCCTCGGGCAGGTGTCGGCCAGCGGGTGCCTCATGGTGGGAAGGGTGAGGCAAAGCCCCCGATCCACACCTCCTGCACGGAACATCAGTCCTCTTGTCCGTTCCTATCCATAATGGGACAGGAAAAACACTGAAGGGTGGTAGGGGGAGGTTCCTTTTAACCTCTCGTGTTTCCTGTCCCATGATGAATAAGAAGGATGTCATCCAGTGTGCTGTCAGGTGGTGACCTGAAAAGATAACACATGGGAACAATTTGAAAAAAAATTTCTGTTGAGTTAGGTTTTTGAGCTGATTTATACTAAAATTGGCATGCGGATTCCAAAAATGTAGTCAGTTTTTTTCTAGCACATCAAGTTTTTCCTACACAACTTACCTGCCAGAGAAGCACAATTGCACTGATATCTGTAATAAGACTTGTTATCTGATTACAATTCGACTCATATAGAGCTACGTGGCAACTTGTAAGAGTAGTCACAACTTTGTCATGCCTATTTCTTATATATTTAATTTTTTGTTCATATTTGTACTATTTAAAAAAAACAAAACACTTTTTAGGTACAGTAGTTTACATAGTTTTGAGAAGACAAAAATCCCATAGTTCAAAAACTTGACGTGATAGAGAAAAACTGAGATCATTTCTGGATTCAGCATCCAAAAATGAATTAAGAACAGTTGTCTGACCTAACTCTTAAAAAAATTGTGTTCCCCAGTGTTCAGTTCTTTAAAACAAAAATTGAAACTCTATATAGAGAGTCATTACAAACAGAGTGGTCTATTTAAAGTGTAGTCATTTAACCTTTGAAGTATTTTACTTATAAGGATAAGGTGTTTATTTTGACTATTATGTATTTACTAAATACATTTATACACATCTTTTGTTGTGTTATTTTGATATCTGTGGGGGCCTTTTGTGGAGACCTTTTTAAGCTTATTAATAAAAGTTAACTTTTAAGAATCTGTTTTTTGCCTTGGTTTGACATATAGGAGACCCTGTTTTCTATTCTATAAGGTTTTCTCGTAAAAATGTTTTTCAGTCCCAAATTTATTTTCACAATTGTAGAGGAAAAAATGGACCCCAAAATTTGCTGTGCAATTTCTCCTGAGTACACAGATACCCCACATGTGGGGGGAAACTGCTATTTGAGTGCACAGCAGGGCTCAGAAACGATGGAGTGACGATTTGGAATGTAGATTTTGATGGAATGTTCTGTAGGCCTCATGTCGCGTTTGGAGAGCCCGTGACATTCTTAAACAGCCCCAATTTTTTATTTTCATAAGGTTAAGAGGTGAAAATGGCCCCCAAAATTTGTTGTGGCCAAAAGCTACGTTTGAAACACGGTCCAAAGCTCAGAAGAGAAGAAGTGCCATATTGGAATTCAGATTTTGCTGTACTAGTTTGAGTGGCATGCCACATTGGTAGAGCCCTTGAGGCGCCAGAATAGCAGAACCCCCAAGTGACCCTATTTTACAAACTACTCCTCTCAATTAACTAATCTACAGGTGCAGTGATCATATGGACATCACAGGTGTGTCACATTATTTTATACCATTGAGCAGTGAAGAAAAAATGTAATTTTTACCACAAAAATGTTGTTTTAGCCCCAGATTTTACATTTTCACACAGGGAAATGGGTAAAAATGGCACCAAAATTTCTGCTGAATGTAGAAATACCCCATATGTACAGTACTGCTAAGCCATGCAGTGAGACTCAGGAGGGAGCACAATTTTCCTCATGGAGCGCAGATTTTGCTAGAATAGTTTGCGGACTCCATATACAGAGCCCCTAAATGCTAAAAGAGGAGAATGTCCCCTCAAGTGACCGCATTTTGGAAATTATAACCCTCTGGGAATTTATCTACAGATGTTGTGATGATTGACACCATGGGGAGTTTTCCAGAAAAACAGTAGTGGATGTTTACTTATTAAAAATAAACTGCCATTGTGGTGCCCGTACGTTGTCGTTCCCAGGATGTTGCAGACACCAGTTGGAGGTAGTGCGCAGCTCATGGTTCTGGAGGTATGCAACTGTAAATTAAGGGGGATGGCATCGCTACAGAAATAACAAACCTGCAGATGCTAAATGTCTTTAGACACACTGGGGCTCAGAAGGGAGGGGGCTTTCGATTTGGGAGCGCAGAATTTTCTGAATTTCTTCTGGGCACAAGGAGCCATTTAGTTTTTCCAGAACCCTTTTACTACCTACTGGTACCTATAATATACACTGTTCAAAAAAATAAAAGGAACACTAAAATACCACATCCTATATATCACTGAAAGAAATATTTCAGTTGCAAATTTTTATTCACTACATAGTGGAATGTGTTGAGAACAATACAATATAAAAATGATCAATGTAAATCAAAATGAATATCCCATGGAGGTCTGAATTTGGAATGATCCTCAAAATCAAAGAGGAAAATAAATCAAATTACAGGCTGGTCCAACTTCAGTGGAAATGCCTCAAGACAAGGAAATTATGCTGTGTTGTGTGTGTGTTGCCTCCACGTGCCTGTATGATCTCCCTACAATGCCTGGGCATGCTCCTGACGAGGCGGCGGATGGTCTCCTAAGGGATCTCCTCCCAGACCTGGACTAAGCATCCGCCAACTCCTGGACAGTCTGTGGTGCAATGTGACGTTGGTGGATGGTCTGAGACGATGTCCCAGATGTGTTCAATCAGATTCAGGTCTGGGGAACGGGCGGGCCAGTCCATAGCTTCAATGCCTTCATCTTGCAGGAACTGCTGACACACTCCAGCCATGTGAGGTCTGGCATTGTCCTTCATTAGAAGGAACCCAGGGCCAACTGCACCAGCATATGGTCTCACAAGGGGCCTGAGGATCTCATCTCGGTACCTAATGGCAGTTAGGCTACCTCTATGGAGCACATGGAGGGCTGTGCGGCTCTCCAAAGAAATGCCACCCCTCACCAATACTGACCCACTGCCAAACCGGTCATGCTGAAGGATGTTGCAGGCAGATCACTCTTCACGGCTTCTCCAGACTCTGTCACGTGCTCAATGTGAACCTGCTTTCATCTGTGAAGAGCACAGGGCGCCAGTGGCGAATTTGCCAACCCTGGTGTTCTGTGGTAAATGCCTAGCGTCCTGCATAGTGTTGGGCTGTGAGCACAACCCTCATCTGTGGACGTCGGGCACTCAGACCATCCTCATGGAGTCTGTTTCTAACTGTTTGTGCAGACACATGCACATTTGTGGCCTGCTGGAGGTCATTTTTCAGGGCTCTGGCAGTGCTCCTCCTCTTCATTTTCGCACAAAGGCTGAGGTAGGGGTCCTGCTGCTGGGTTGTTGCCCTCCTACGGCCCCCTCCACATCTCCTGGTGTACTGGCCTGTCTCCAGGTAGCGCCTCCAGCCTCTGGACACTACGCTGACAGACACAGCAAACCTTCTTGCCACAGCTTGCATTGATGTGCCATCTTGGATAAGCTGCACTACCTGAGCCACTTGTGTGGGTTGTAGAGTCCATCTCATGCTACCACGAGTGTGAAAGCACAACCAACATTCAAAAGTGACCAAAACATCAGCCAGAAAGCACTGGTACTGAGATGTGGTCTGTGGTCCCTACCTGCAGAACCACTCCTTTATTGGGTGTGTCTTGATAATTGCCAATAATTTCCATCCGTTGTCTATTCCATTTGCACAACAGCATGTGAAATTGATTGTCAAACAGTGGTGCTTCCTAAGTGGGCAGTTTGATTTCACAGAAGTTTGATTTACTTGGAGTTATATTCTGTTGTTTGTGCCCCTTTATTTTTTGAGCAGTGTATATAGTCCACTATATTTCCATTATCAGATGACAGACCTGAGTGAGGGATTGTTTTTTTGTGGATTGATTTGAAGCATTTGTTAGAAACATTTTAGATAACATTTGGGATCACATTTATCCTCCGTTCTACGCTGACCACTTACATCGGGGTTTACATCAAAATCTCTGAGTGATGTGATTCAGATTAAACCCCCGAAGGGATCCATTCACTATAATGAGAAATAGGCCGGGGTCACACTAGAACGTAATACGGACGAGTGCAATGCGATAAAAAAATCGCATAGCACTCGTCCCAATGTTAATCAATGGGGCAGCTCCCATCATCCGATATTTTCTCGGCCGTATTCAGGATCCGAGTGAAATCGCAGCATGCTGCGATTGTCAGCGTTTCTCAGCCGAGAATCGCCAATGAAAGTCTATGGGGGTGAGAAAAAATAGCACAGCACACGGACCATCAGTGTGACTTGCGAGAAATTCTCAGGCATTGGGCAGGTGACAGGAAAGGCTCAGCCATTATTTGCTCATTTTGCAAGTGTGTGAGAAAATCTCACCATACGGATGCCATACGGATGTCACACGGATCATTTAATGCGAGAAAATCGCATCCTCGCACTGCACACGGATCACTGTTTTGGTAACATTTGTGCGATTCTCGTCCGTCAAAAACGGACCGTTTTTTTATACGTTGTGTGTGTCCCCGGCCATAGAGTTACTCTGGACTCCGTCTGGCCTCTGTTCAGTGAAATTCTCAGAAGTGCACAAAACTGTGGTCGACCATACATTTATGCACGCCGAAAAAGACGAACACCGACGGATCGTAGCCGTAGACGGGGTCCCGTCTGAATCACGTTTTTCCAGATATTTACAAGGCAACCCTGTTGTAAATGCTCAGAGTAGAGCTCAGGATAAAAGTGAGCAGAGCAAATTGGAGAAGCACAAAAAACAAGCCAGAAAAACTGATCCAGACTCCATTTTTGGGGAGAGATCATAGAATGTTAGACTTGGAAGGGACCTCTAGGGTCATCGTGTCCAACCCTCTGCTAAATGCAGGATTCACTAAACCATCTCAGAGGTCTGTCCAGCCTCTGTTTGACGACTTCCGTTGAAGGAATACTCACCACCTCTCGTCGCAGCCTGTTCCACTCATTGATCACCCTCACTGTCAAAAAGTTTTTTCTAACAGCTAATTAATTTACTCAATGTAAATTTAAAAAGTCCCATGCAAGGTCCACTTTAAAATCAGATCATGGTGGTAAGTTTGTTTGATAAAAAAGTTGCCAATGTTTTGATTTTTTTTCCCATTCCTATTTCTGTATTGTGTAAATAAACAATACTAAAATAATCTTGAAATTTTTTTTGTTTTTTTCCCCAAATAATTTTTATTCAAAAATTTCAAATTTTAACTGGGAAGGGTAGACAAGGAGGGGGGGGGGAGGGGGGGGGGGATAAGGTGAAGGATACGAGTGAAGGGAAAGAACCCCTATGAAAATAGGGGAGACAGGCAATTACACAATACCGTAAGAATTTACAAGGTAGATGTGGCATAAAAATAATACTTAAGAAAGTGTTGATTAAGAAATGCAGTGTCATAGATAATGCAATAATATACATATTAGCTCTACAGCTATCCCGTAAAAATGAAACGAAGGCCTGTCGGCTCCATCCATGTCATCACCAGATGACCTTCGGTTTAGTAAGAAATGCAGTGACAAAGAAGATGCAATAATATGTACATTAATATAGGTAAGAGCTGTTCAGTAAAAATGAATAATATGCAAAGGCCTGTCGATGCAGGGTCATCTCCTGATGACCCACGGACTTTGTGGGCGAAAGAGTTCGGTTCATTTACATGCTACAATGTGGAGTATCAGAAGAAGAACATTTTCCTACATGCTCGGAGATTTAGTTCAAGTTGAGGAAGTGGGCCCTGAGGAAGACCTAGTCGGGTTTATAACCGCACGGTTCAGAAAGACCGCTGCCTCTGCTGGGGAAGAAAAGGTATACCATTTGGACGCAAAGTGAAACCTCAGATTAGATGACTGATACCAATTATACTGTATTCCGGCCTGTTGCAGCCTATGGGTAGTGTGCCGAAACAATCTGCGTTTTTGAAGGGTGTCCTTACACAGGTCTCTGTAGAAGGCTAAGTGGCCGTATGGGGAAGAGAGGAACCTTGGTTATCTTGTAATGTCCAACAGTGAGTCTCTTAGCCAGTTGGGATAAAATGAAACAATAACATCAGCCGCTAAGTTCGACGGTAGAGAAGATGGTCTGCGTATCCTGAAAGTTTTTTCAACCAGATTTTTCCCTTGTGTATCTGGGACAGGTGGGAGATCATAGAGGAGACGTAATCTCCCAATTGGGATTTTTTTACCGATTCTGGGATCCCTCGGATTTTCAAGTTATTTTTCCTTTTGAAGTTCTCATAGTTAATTAGACTATTTTTAAATGAGGCTACTTCGTTCTCTAGATTGGCCAGTGGGTCCAAAAGCGCCGAAACGCCCCCTGCATCTTTAAGATACGATTTTTCCTGATGTTTGGTTGTAGGACTCGTTGTCTTTGGAGATTGAGAAGGTTTGTCAGAGGCCATATTGAAATCAGAGAGTGGGGCAGTAGTTATTTGTGAGAAGGTATCCGTAAAAAGCTTTTTAATGAGTTTTTCAGATGCTTTAGCTCCGTTTAAGTCCATAGAAGTTAGGAAAGCTTTGCATATATTGGCCATAAATCTTTCTGAGGGATGGTCGTCAGAGGCTGAGATACTATCTATTAATGAATACTGCCCTTGTAATAATATATTATTTAGTTTGCCAGTGACTTCTTTTCGTTTCAGCAATCGCAGAACCCCCGTGACTTAATGTGTCCTCTAGGGCCGAACCAGAGTATGACATTGCTGCCGACGACGATGATGATGTTTCAATAGGATCAATGTCCTCTGAGGGGGTAGATGTCACTATAACCACAGGAATCCTCATCCCCTGTGAGCCCCTCAGAGTACGAGCTTTTCCATTGGTCCAGAGTTGAGGGACCCACTAAAACCCTTTTTTGTATTGTTTATTAATTTGCATATAGAGTAATTTCCAGGTGCTGAGTTCTCCCCATTCTGTAGTTATATGGTTCCTGGCATGATCTCCCTTGATATGGCCGTGATGTAATGTATTAGACAGGACCTGCTGCAGCGCAGTACTCCTGCCACACTCCACTGCTCTCCCCTGCATTCGTGCCCCCTCTCCCCCACTGCCTCCCGGCACAAACACCGGCGCGTCATACCTCAGGACACCTATGTCCCGGCGTGCCGGGGATATCCCTCCGCGGCTCTGCAGCGCCGCATTCAGTGTGTCCTCTTCGTCTGCCTTTTGCAGCTCTGTGCCGCTCCGGGTGGTCGGTTTCATGCGGCGCTTCTTATCTCCGCAGACTGACACCGAAGTCCCAGCAGGGACCGGGATTCTTGTTGCCGGGGTTGCTGAATCGGTGGGTCTGCTGGAGATATCCCTCCGCTACGTCACAGCTCCACAGTTCATCTCTGTCGCCGGTCTTGTTTCCGGGCTTCTCTTACCCGGCATCTGGGCTGAGGCAGAGGCTGAGGTCCTCCCGGCCGGTGTATGATCGGTCCGCTGTGATCTCTGGGGCTGCCGGTCTTCGGCTATTAGTATTATAGCCCTGAGGCACGGGACTACTTTCCCTCTCATGACAGGGAAGCCGGCTTCCATTAAGTTTTTCCAGGGAGCGTCTGAGCCCTGATTTAAAGGGACACTGTCACCTGAATTTGGAGGGAACAATCTTCAGCCATGGAGGCGGGATTTTGGGGTTTTTGATTGACCCTTTCCTTACCCGCTGGCTGCATGCTGGCTGCAATATTGGATTGAAGTTCATTCTCTGTCCTCCATAGTACACGCCTGCGCAAGACAATCTTGCCTTGCGCAGGCGTGTACTACGGAGGACAGAGAATGAACTTCAATCCAATATTGCAGCCAGCATGTAGCCAGCGGGTAAGGAAAGGGTGAATCAAAAACCCCCAAACCCCGCCTCCATGGCTGAAGATTGTTCCCTCCAAATTCAGGTGAGTGTCCCTTTAAGAGTTCTCTTTGGTGTGCCGGGCTCGTTCCTCCTGAGACCCGTTCCAGGCATGTTGTAGATTGATGTGGAGTCTTATAATCCATGAATAAGTATGCTTAAGTAGCATAAAATAGGGGATTAACAGGAGCCCCGCAGAACACGTCTGCTCCTGTCCCCTGGCAAACCACGCCCCACCAATAATCTTGAAATTTTAACACTCGCCATTAAGGCTTTTTCATAATCATATCCCCTGTCTTTTCAGGAAGAGCTTACAGCCGATTCCTTATAACTCCATTCAGGATTACAATGACTGATAACAGACGATAGGATTACATAAGATAGGATAGGATTACACAGATGATAACACAGGATACACCATGACAACTCATTTTATAGCTCAGCCTCACAGTGACCCTTGCACACACTCATGAGGTGCTTCAATACAAAGGATATGGTCAGTCTATTGCTGTTACTTTATACTTGTATTTCCTGAAAGAACAGGTTTGTGTGAGTGTGGAATGGCCTCCCAACAGGCAAGTGTGAAAGTCGCAAGATTTCTTACATTTTTAATATGGTTCCTGATATGAAAATAAAAAACATATCCTACTATATAATTGTCTAAGGGTCCCTTCCGTCTGTCTTTCTGTCACGGATATTCATTGGTCGCAGCCTCTGTCTGTCATGGAATCCAAGTCGCTGATGGGCGTTTTGCCACGACCAATCAGCGACGGCCACAGTCCGGCGACAATATGGCCGCTCTTTCCTTCCCGCGCCATACTCCCCTCCAGTCATCCCTCACACAGGGTTAATGCCAGCATTACCAGAGCGTAGTGTAACGCACTCCGGTTACGCAGCTATTAACCCTGTGTGACCAATTTTTTACTATTGATGCTGCATATGCATAGATCATTTTCTGTTGACTCATTCCCTTTAAAGAGGCATTCCCAAAATCAAAATGTGGTCTTAAAATGTCCACATGTACTGATTCATTTGTATCAATATAACTCGGCTTTAAATCTGCTGAGAGACCAGTTCTGTGAAACTGGAAATTATGCTGTTGATGCATATCACAGAAGACAATCTTCTGCCATATGCATCAGCAGAGCAACATTTGCAGTGTCACATCAGGGATCTCTCAAGCAGTATACAACAAACATGGCTGTACATTGTCTAGTAACTAAAAGCTCCATTGTGGAGGCGTGTAAGAGAATTGAATTCTGACAGACAATAAGACAATGACATAACAGCTATACAGATTCAAATAGCACAATATAAAATAGGTCAGGTAGGGTACTGTACAAGGGCAGAGTGCACAGAAGCATAAGGTGAATTGTACAGCTAGATTAGCTTGGGCTTATCAGGAGCACACAGGAGTGAGGAGGGCTCCGCTGCACTGAGAAGACAGTCCATTCAGGAATGTGAAGCTGGATGCAGATAGAGATGAAAAAAAGACACAAAAGTGGAAGATAGTCTGTATATTATCAATAAGTATGAATATATTGTGCACTATGAAAAATGTGATTGTAGAGTTCTCCGCTAGAAGCAGTGCTGTACTGGCTCTGTGCTCGTGTGTCTGCGGTGTGCCAAGACCTGTGTCTGCAGACCTTCAGACAACTGTAGAATGTAAGCCCGCAAGGGCAGGGTCCTCACCCCTCTGTATCAGTCTATCATTGTTGGTTTGTTTACTGGATGTGATATCTGTAACTTGTATGTAACCCTTTCTCATCTACAGCACCATGGAATCAATGGTGCTATATAAATAAATAATAATAATAACTGCACTATAATCTACAGGAATCAGAGATCCATTACTTACATTCCCTTTCACAGCGGCTCTGGGGGCTCCACACTCTTTTCACCATCCAGACTAGTGTAAAATTCACTTCTACTCATCTTTCGGCTTTTCCTTTATACAGGCTTTAGCACACAGATATCCTGCTGCACTATTACTGTGTCAGAGTAGTCTGCCTGCAGCGTTCTCCTCTCCCCATTGGAAATGAGCTTTCAACAAGTGCTCACATATATGGAGGCGTCGGGAGGGAAAGCCCGAACATCATGTATATGGCCAGCTTGTCTCTACATCATTTAATCGCGCACATAAACACATACAACCTATTTAAAGGGACAGCCTCATCTTAGACAAGCCTTTGAGCTGTATTCAGTGACCATTATGTAATTCATGCACGGACAGTGTGTGCCGGGGAGAATAATGCTACTTAATTGGCAATGCTTTCCTCTGGCTCATAAAGGGGTGGTCTTGAGTAGGAGTCCCTTCCCCCCCCCTTTTTGATGTCCAAAAGTCCTGATAGAACATATGTTGTGATGAGACAATGCCTTTAATGTTTTGCCCCTTTAAAGAAAAAGAAAAAAGCACAAAAGTCTTTGATCACTTTCAAGATTTTATTTACATTGTAAGACTGGCTGCAGCCTCAGGTCACATTATCCGCCTCCTTTTTCACATATCTGCTGTACAAGAATGCAGTTTATTGGAATAAAGGCTGTAAACAAAATGTTTGCCGTCCGTTCGAGGGAACAAACAGGAGCTGCTTTACCGAGTTACCCATTGGAAACGCCATGATCAAGGTCGGCCGTGAACACCGACACGCCACAGTTTCCTAGTCTGAAAAAGCCAGCGGACGTTACAACAGCGCTCGCCTGGCCGAACACCATGTACATAGCATTGGTCGTCATCTAAGTGCGATATATATTCACCTCCACGTGACTACTCTACCCTCATGCTTTTCTCTTGTGACATACACAGGACAGTTCGAGGCAAGTGGAAGCCAACGTTGCCCTAAGACCCGGGACGTAGACATGTCCAGCTCGGCATCTGCCCTGCATGTGTCCCTTACATATGGAGGTTGAGAATTCATGCCGTGCTCATCTCTAAGCCCCTGTAAATGAATATGACATTACAGGGTTTATTTACTGACAGTGTGCAGAAGTGCAATAGCTAAAAGTGCAATTACCCACAGTATTAACTAGCAAATGCCCCACGTGGGTTCCAATAATTTGCACTTTGTAGCTAATGATCCGGTCCTAATAAACGTCAACCATACCACAGTATAATGCTGCTCAACTCAATAACATTAGAAGGTGCACTCCGGGGGTTCATTCATAGCCCCTGTTACCGGTCAGTAATGCGAGGGAGGTTTGTGCATTAGATTACTTACCAGCCGCCGTCGTCTGCCGTTTTCTGCGCTGTTACAGTGCTCATTCCGCAATTGTGACCAATCCGCTCACACAGATTCTCCATGGAAGTCTGGGAGACTTGGAGCAAGGCGCTCGTAGACTTAGATTAGGAAAGGAATCAACAGTCTGCAGTGTGAGGCCGCGAGAAAGAGCTGTGGCTACATGACGCAGGAGAGGAGCGGAGCAGCGCAGAAAACGGCAGAAGACGGAAGAATGCACTTATCACACACTCATTACCGGGCAATAAAAAAAAAAAAACACAAGAGTGCTCGTTTAAATAATATTCTATACTTGGCCGTATATATAAACACTTATAAGGGAAGAATCAGAATTTAGGAAATAAAAACTTAATTAAAATGTTCCACATCCAGCTCAATAATTACTGATGATTCTTTCTATAAAATGATGAGTTCGCCTGATTGTAAAAGTCGCTACAAGACTAGTCAAAAAACTGCACAATTTATGTGCCCATCCAGTCTCAAACTATTGGTTTCTAATAGGCAGACCCATAGGGAATGCGGAGGGGTCTCCCCTGCCTACAGTTGGCCGTCTAGCTTTCCACAATCACAGCTCTTCATGGCTGAAAGTCTTCGGAGATACAGGACTGAGAGTACAACTAGCTTTGAATGAAACATTCTTCGGACAGGTGGGTGAAGATCTGGCGCTAGCAAGGAGGATTTTATTTCATAAGTACATTCAGATCATAAAGGCATGATTATTACAAGCCTATGTGTACTGCGAGAAAGAGAACTGTCCTTACGTCAACAATTCCTGCATAACATTCAAAAGGGTTGTCTGGTGACAATTTGTTTTTGTTATCTAAATGTATGTATTTGTGGCTAAAAATAATTTTATAATTGAGTTTCATTAAAACTTTAACACCATTTGGTTTTTATTATCCCATTATTCCACGGTCTACTGCTGGCTGCGGAATGGGTTAACTGAAAATCTGTCAGCAAGCTCATTCTGATGGTCTAATGGGAGAGAGTTAAGGGTAGGTTCACACAGGGCGTTTTTTGCTGCATTTTTTTTTTCCCCTGCAGAAAAACCTGAGTGCCTGGCAGGAAAGAAGTTGCGGCAAAAATGCAGGTTTTTGCTGCGTATTTTTTTTCATTCAATTCAATGTGTGAAAAATGCTAAAAGAAGTGACATGCCCTATGTCCAAAAAAACAAGCAAAACACTGGTGGCCAAAAACAAACGTGTGTGCATGAGATTTCTGAAATCTCAGACATGCAGCTGAAAATTAGCATAAAAAAAAAAAACACAAAAAAGGCTCAGTGTGAACATACCCTAACTCTTATCTGTCTTTTTCTGAGCGGTTCTCAGATGATTCACGAACACAGATCACATCAAGTTGAATGTGCACGGAAACAAAGAGCCTATCAAAGCAAAACGGTACATTTTTAATACACACCAAAAAATATTTTTTTTTAGCCAAAAATACAGTAGTTAAAGGAAAAGAAATGTCCCCAGAGATGGACCACCTACTTCACCTGAATCCCACCTCTGAACACCATTTTAAAGGTTACACATAAAAATGATTCTACATCTTGTATTACGAGAGGGCTGCATTCACCATTATCCAGACTTTAGAGCAGAAATCTCCTAACAACCCTTTCAGAATAGGGTCAAAGAAAAAATACACAAGGAAGGTTAGACAAAAAGAACAGAGAATTAATTATATGGCCAAGCAAAAATTACAGTATAAGGCTGCCGTCACACTAGCAGTATTTGGTCAGTATTTTACATCAGTATTTGTAGCCAAAACCAGGAGTGGGTGATAAATGCAGAAGTGGTGCATATGTTTCTATTATACTTTTCCTCTAATTGTTCCACTCCTGGTTTTGGCTTACAAATACTGATGAAAAATACTGACCACATACTGATAGTGTGACGGCAGCCTTAAGAGTAGCATGCACCAAATTTATGCCCTCAATCCGGGGTGGTCAATAGAGGCTCCAGGAGACATATTTAACTTTTGCATCTTTTCGTACTTTAAAAAAAAAAAAAAAAATATTAGACAACATCAGTGAGGAAATAAAGGAACTATATCTGCCTTTCACTTTTATAACCACAAAGGACGACTAAAATATATTTTAAAATTTGTTCTCCTTTTTCTAACAATTGTTTTTATATATCGTCAATGTTTTTTTTTATTGATAGACGCAATGAGAGAAACTGCTTTTTTAATTTTTTTTTAACTGCCGTAGTTTTATTTTTCAATTGTTTCACATATTGTGCCCACCATTAGGTCATAAAAGACCATTGGGGGCATTTCAACATATACTTTTATTTTTATCTGATTTCTTCTGTAACTGGGCTAAGGGTGAGTGTCCACAGGCCGGATTGTCGGCGCTTTGGACGGAGCGGAAAATCCGCTCCGCCCAAAGCGCCATCCCCTTCTGTACGCGCAGTGATTCCGGATGTGTTCATTGCACACATCCGGAATCGCAGCACCCCATACATAGGACTGTGTTATATACGGAGCGTCGCCGCAAGGAAAACAGACATGCTGCGTTCTAAAAAGACGCACCGCATGTCCGTTAACGCAGGGCCGCCGGGTGCGTGTTTGCATGCAGAGTGGAGACGGGATTTCATAAAATCCCCTCCACTATGCGGTAACATCTGGACGCTGCGGGTTGACTGCTGTGGTTGTACGCAGCATCCAATCCGCAGCTAATCCGGATGTAATCTGGCCGGTGGACACGCACCCTAATACACCAGCTCTAGTTACAGGGAACATCAGGACGAGGAAGTGCCATGAGCTCTTATTAGGCTATGTGCACACGTTCAGGATTTGTTGCAGAAATTTCCTGAGAAAATCCTGAAATTTTCTGCAAGAAATCTGCATGCGTTTTTTTGTGCATTTTTGGTGCGCTTTTTTGCGGATTTTTCCAGACATTTCCCAATGCATTATAGAGTGGGAAATCCGCAAAATTAATGAACATGCTGCGTTTTTACCGCGATGCGTTTTTTTCCGTGAAAAAAACGCATCATGTGCACAAAAATTGCAGAATTCATTCAAAATGATGGGATGCATAATGCATGCTGTTTTTTTGGGGGGGTTTTATAGCGTTTTTATCGGGAAAAACGTGAAAAAACGTGAAAAATCAGCAACGTGTGCACACAGCCTTACTATGTACACTGACAGAAAAGGCAGATACGGTAGTAAACAGTCTTTGCCTTGTCTAGCTCCATAGTCAAGCGGCTGCCCGATCGCGGATAACTCTTCTACTATGCAGAGGTGCTTTAAAACATTCTGCAGCCAGAAATAGATGGTTTGACAAAAAGGTTATAAAAGGCAAACAGTGCAAAATATTGAATCAAACCCTATTGCAAAATTGATTTTTCAGCCTTAATGCGTGCATTTAAGTAAAAAAAAAAAAAAAAAATTGTCCCCAAAGGTCAACAACCCCTTTAATAAATCCTGACAAGCACCTGGTCACCCGCTGTCTTTTGGAACCAAGATTAGGCATTGTGAGAAGTCTCCCTGGATTAAGGGGGTGAATTTGGTGCACGCCAGCTCTCGCCTCATACCCTATGTGTACAATGCCTACTTTTTGTCTTGTCCATGTCATTTTTTTTGGCACTTCTTCTGCAAGTCGTCTAGAACCGTAAAGAAAGCTCAAGCCGGAAACGCACAGGGCCGACCTCATCCCAACATTATTTTCGACCGCTTGGTTGAGGTCAGCGAGAAGTACGACTGGAGTTTCCTGGGGTTGTGATTGTTCTTCAGAGCTTCCACCAACTGCCTTCTGGTGTGGACAGACACCCCCCTCCCCCCCCCCCCGGTGGGTTCCCTCCTGAAATGAAGTTCACGTCTAGCCCAATACCAATAGGCTTTCTTGTGCTAATGAAAAAATAAAATAAAATCTTTAAAACATTTTGATTTTGCGTGTTTTTTTTTTTAAATTTTTATTGAGCATCTTTTTCAGGCTTTAGGTCAGAATTTGCCTTGGCGATTTACATTCTGGGAAGTTTTACATTTACACCAGGCAATGCCCATCAGATGCAAGAAACAGAAAATGATTTGCGTCAAAGGAACTCCAAGGCTGGAGTCACATTGCGTTATGGCAGTCCGTTAGACGAACTGCGTTACATGGTGGCATAACGCGGTGTAACGCAGTCTGTTAACGCTGCCAGTAACCCCTATTATCGGGCGCATCGCCAACGCATGCCATAATTGGCATGCGCTAACGATGTGCTGTCATTCTGTGACGGACCCTCGGACGCAGTCTGCATCGTTTCGGGGTCCATCTGCGCTAGCATAACGCGATCTTTTTCGGCACTTGCATTAACGCAGTCCGTTTAACGCATGCGCTGAACGGACTGCTCTAACGCAATGTGAACCTAGCCTTAGCGGTTACAATTTCCGACTGTTTCCGGTAACAGTCAGCAGATTGTAACTCTGGCACAGATAAATGCATTTATCCCTCTACGTAGATTGTATCTATATGTAACCCTGCAAAATGGTGTTCATAGATGGAAATACCATTTGGGCCATGTTCCCACATAGCGTAAACACTGCGTTTTTTTCTGCTGCATTTTTTCTGCAGGTGCCGGCACCAAAATATGCAATCTGCCCTGACAACTGCGCTTCATACATGTCCCCCATTTTTCGTTGCACATTTTTTATGTGCTTTTTTTTTAAATGCACAAACACCGAGATTCTGACATTTATCCATGCATAGAAACTGATGGGGGTAAAAACACCCAAAATCCGCACAGTTCAACAGCATCATTAACACCATATGTGTGTGGTGTAAGGGTGCAGGCAGGCCGCCATATAACTTATGCGAGGATCACATCACAATCCTCGGACTGGCCAGCGGCTCTCCTGACCCGAGCATGACAGCTGCGTAGAAATACATGCGGTCCCGCTCAGGTCAGGAGGGCAGACAGCCAGTCCGAGGATTGTGATGTGATCCTCAGATGAGTTATACGGCCATCTGTCTGCGCCCTAAGGAGCGGACTCAGGAGCCGAGCCTGCCCCTCTCCCGGCAGTCGTGGGTAGAGCTAAGCTCTCACCCGTTGAATGACAGCGGCATTTACAGCAAGTGGCCCATCAACACTAGAAGTGCGTTGTTTTTTTAGGATGCCACAACAACAAAAAAAAAGAAATAATAAATGATCGAAACACTGTATCAATAAAGAAAAAAAAGTCAGGGTGCTGTGCAAAAAAACAAGCCCTCACACTCCTTGGACCGAAAAATTAAAATTGTTACGGGTCTCTGAAAATGGCAACACAAAGTGGTTTTTTTTCATTATGTACATAAAAAATGAAAATATGCGAGTGTGATATCGCAGTAATCGTACTGACCTGGAGAATCGTATTTCCAGGTCACTTTCACGGCACAGTGAGTGCCACAAAAATAAACCCCTTCTGCTCCCCACCAACCTTATAAAACAAAATAAAAAGTCTCATATGGCTGCCGGCAGAAGAATTAAAAATATCCTATGGATCTTGAAAGATGAAAAGGAGAAGATAAAAGCAAAAAAAAAAAAAAAATTGCCCAGTCCTTATGAGGTTAAACATACATTGGGCAGGAGATTTCATGAAATCCCTTCCATTTAGCTTGAGCTGTTAAATGCAGCAAATTTTCTGAAAAAACAAGAAAAAAAAAAAACCAGAAATAAAACCAGTGCTTACGCTATGTAGGAACACGGCCTTAAGATGGTCTATAGCTACTGACGTCACACAGCTTACCAACCAGGTTAATAGTGGCCAGTGTTTGCACTGGCTTTATCTCCGCTGCTCCCCCGAGTATTCCATTTTTATTTCTATTTAAATCCGCCTTACGGTTCCACAGTTATGGGACTTTTTTTTTTATTTAGTCCTGATTTTTATGGTCTCTACAAGAGGGCGTGGCTCACCAGGTAATGATCAACAGCAGCCTAAAGACACACCCCCAAGGATCCCGTGAGCCACGCCCCTTCAAAAAAAGGCTAATAAAATTAGCGCTACATAAAAAGGCGCCTATATCTCTGGAGAAAAAAAAAGTAAAACAAACAAGAACTGATTATTCAGGGGAGTACCGGGAATAAAATAAGATCAGATACTGGTAACTTTTGATCTGGTGACAGGTCCCCTTTAATGACAGTACCTGCGGACACAAAGTCTGTTGCTAAGGAGCATCTGACAGAAATGCAAATTTCACACAGCAAATGTCGGAGAAAGGAATCCTGTAACAAAGGTGTAAAAAAATAATTAATGTTGCTCTTTAAGAAAACAAAAATATCATGAATGTGTCCATCCCAATGATAAAGCAACACAATGTCAGAAAACAATACTTATTTGGAACCCCAACACTCCTGTATATCTTTTCGTTTGTGCAGGTGTATGGGGGTTAAATCATATGTCCATGACCAATGGGAGTCAACACTAGGAGACATCCAAGCCAACAATGAGGAGTCATGTGCAAATTGTGCCCAGTTTATAGTTGGAAGGGCTGAAAAGGGCTTTCCCTCTCTGAGCTGGAGAGGCAGAGGAGGCATGCAACAATACATATTGCAGGCCTTTTTAGAAATTCGTGGCGGGGGCTGGGAGGAAGTATGGAAACATTCCCACATCAATTAATTATTGTAGGTCTGTCCTTCTGGAGGCTGTGGGAGCTTCATATTTTCTTTGGACATCATCATGCGTCTAAGTTCTTGAAGAACAACTTTAATGCTATATGAATTTTGCCATTTAGCTAAAACAGGTATGCTTCGGGAATCCACCTAAAAGGAAAGAAGAAATGGAAACTGTAAACTTGGACTTTGCCTCTTTAGTGTACAGTGGCATGTGAAAGTCTGGGCACCCCTGGCCAAAATTGCCATTATTGTGAACAGTTAAGTAAGTTGAAGATGAAATGATCTCCAAAAGGCCTAAAGTTAAAGATGACACATTATCTTTGTATTTTAGGAAAAAACATTTTTCATCTTTCACATTTAAAAAATTACAAAAAGGGAAATGGGCCGATGCAAAATGTTGGCATCCTCAATGATTAGCACCTAGTAGCACTCCATTTTGAATGTATCACAGCTTGTAAATGCTTTTTGTAGCCAGCCAAGAGTCTTTCTATTCTTGCTTGAGAGATTTTTCATTCTTAGAAAATTCTTCCAGTTCTGGGAGATTCCTGGGTCGTCTTGCATGCACTGTTATTTTGGGTCTAGCCACAGATTTTCAATGATGTTCAGATCAGGGCACTGCGAGGGCCATTGTAAGACCTTCAGCTAGCAGCTTTTGAGATAGTATATTGTGGATTTTGATGTGTTTTTGGGATCATTACCCATTTGTAGAAGACATCCTCTTTTCAACTTCAGTTTTTGTTGTTGTTTTTTTTTACAGATGGTGTTATTCTTTCATCAAGAATTTGTTGAGATTTCACTGAAACCATTCTTCAGCCTCCCCATGAAATGTTCCCCATGCCACATAACCCTAAAGCATGATTTAATCCACCCCCATGCTCAATGGTCGCCGAGATGTTGTTTTCCTGAAATTCTGTGCCCTTTTTTCTGCACACATACCTTTGATCATTGTGGCCAAAGAGTTCTATATTAACCTCATTGGTCCACAGGATGCATCGGTCCAAAATGCATCAGGCTTGTTTAGATATTCTTTTGCATACTTCTTACATGGAATTTTATAATGAGGACGCAGGAGAGGTTTTCTTCTGATGACTCTTCCATGAAGGCCATACTTGTGCAGGTGTCTCTGAACAGTAGAACAACGTACCACAACTCCAGAGTCTGCTAAATCTTTCTGAAGGTGTTTTGCAGTCAAGGGGGGTTCTGACTTGCCTCTTTAGCAACTCAACGAGCAGCTCTCACTGAAAGTTTGCTTGGTCTTCCAAACCTTTCTTAATTGCATTTGGAACTGAGAAAAGGGCAACTTGAAAACACTTTGCTATCTTCTTATAGCCTTTTCCTGCTTTGTAGGCCTCCATTATTTTCATTTTCCGGTTGCTAGGCAGGTGCTTAGAAGAACCCTTGGCTGCTGTTATTTGGCACACGGTTAGAGGAGGCTGGGTTTTTATAAAGCTGGGAAATTTGCATCACCTGCCCTTTCCTACCGGTGATGGTGAACAAGCCATAACCCTAACAAGTTACCATATTTTTCGGACTATAAGATGCACTTTCTTCCCAAAAAAATTTGAGGGAAAATGAGGGTACGTCTTATAGTCGGAATATAATTACAAGTAGTGTGGCGGCAGCAGGAGTTGGGAAATTCTGCAGTGGTCCGACACTACAGGGCGATGATCGCACTCCCTTCCAAGGCTGGTGGGGCAGGTTCGGCGGTGTTCTGTGGTGCGGGGGCTGTGCCGGCATTTTGTGATAGGATGGAGGCACCCCCACATCCAGTGCTGCGGTGGGTGGCCTCAGGGAAAATGGCCGCCAGAGGTGGCGCATGCTTAGATTGAGATCTCGCACCACTGAACACTGCCGAACCAGCCTGGAGTGGGATTTCCCAGAGGCCACTGCCTCACAGCAATGGATGTGCGGGGGCTCCAGGCTTTCAGAAAGTGTCGGCGGAGCAGCCGCACCACTAGCACCACCGAACCTGTCACACCACTCTGGAATGGGAGTCATATCGCCGGACCACCGAACACCCCCGTGACCTCGCTCAACCAGCGCTGCCGATCCCCCCCCCCCCCCGGTAAGCTGAACTCGGACTGTCAAACGGACCCCCATTTGACACAAGTTTCTCCCTATTTTCCTTCTGAAAATTTGGGGTGCGTCCTATAGTCCGAAAAATATGCTAATTAACGTCCGAAACCTTGGTCAAAGTTATCTGAGCACACAAACCTCCAAACCTTTTGCATTGACCCATTTTATTTTTTTTATAATTTTTTAAATGTAAAAGATATATATATATATTTCTATTTTGCCAAAAATACAAAGGAAATGTTTCATCCTTTAACTTTTAGAGATCATTTCATCTTATACTTGCTTAACTGTTCAAAATAACAGCAATTTTGACTAAACTAAACTTTTACATGCCACTGTAGATGGAGCCAGCTTAATGTAATCACACAATCACTGCACAACATGGAGGTAGCAATAAATTATTGGGAGTTTTTTTTCGGTGAGCGTACACTGCAGTGTGGGCTTCTGATCATATTTTTTAATTATATTAGATATATGCCCCAAAAAACGTGCCAAATTTACCCAAAGAGCCTTGTATATACTGTATGCCTTGTATGACAAACCAGTAGTCTTTTAGAATAATCTGGGCTGGTATTTGTTTTTTTTGTTTTTTTATGTTAAACCACAGGCCACGTATAGCGCCACAGTGCAGACATGCCGGCCTTACAGCACAGGTATACATACGGCAAAACCCCAAATGTATACCTATGATAGTAGGGAAAAAAAAAAAACAAGGAGGAAACAGCCTTCGATTCCATATGTTTGGAAGGAATAAGCTGGGCTGATGGTGTTGCAAAGTGAAAAATTAGGCCTTTTTTTGGTTTACGTGAAATGGACATCAGCCAATAGATATCAAAAGGAACCGCTCAGAAACTTCTACACCCCCCAACCATTAATATGACTGTGTAGCCCATTGAAAGATCATCAAGTTGATTTTTTTTATAATGCCAAAGCACTGCTGCAGCAGGGACAAATCAAGTTTTGAAAATCGGTATATCAGTGTCTGGTAGTGCACTGGGGAGTGACGATGCACTTACAGCTCCTCAGCCTCGCGCTGTTGTCACTGCCTAGCACCATTCACCTTTGGCTGCTTGACAGGTCGCCGGCTCTGATACTACAGGAGACGGAAGTGCATCGTTCGGAACCAATGCACTTCCAGACATAGAAAATACAGAACTTAACTCGATTTCTCGCAGCTGAAGCATTGCTTTGGGGTCATAAAAGGATCAACTTGCTTATCTTTTAACCCCTTTTCAACATATGATGAATTACCTTGAGGTAATTGAGGTGTATAGGCTCCCTCCTATATACCTCTACCAGCCACGAGTGGAGTAGAGCTCTGCTAGCTGCTGTTAACCTGTTAAATGCTGCCATCAATCTGTGAAAGTAGCATTTACAGAGCTCAGCCCAAGGGGCGCCAATGGTTTGTGATGTCAGCCGGTGTCTGCTGAAGACCTCCGTGCCGGTCAGTACACCTTGTCCCGCAAAAAAAAAACAAAAAAAAAAACATGCCCTCATAAGGCTATGTCGCCGGAGAAATGATAAAGTTATTGCTCTCAGAAGAGGTGGAAGAAAAAACAAGCGCAAACAGGGAAAATTGCATAGGGGTCAAAGAGCTTCACAGCCATATAAATGGTTTGGAGATGTCAAAGTTTCTGGTAGGTTACTTATAAGTTCTCTGTATATTCTGATTTTAACATTTCTGCAGTTTTCAGGTTAAGTGACTTTGCAAATACTTCAAGGGATTGTACATTATTCAGACAATCCCCTCTTAATCCGTTTGTTCCCCATGTAAAAGAACACCTTTACTCACCTCTGGTGCGGGCCCCGTTCTAGCGGTGTCAGCACTGGTTCTATAGATCGCGTGACATTGTCATGTTACATAATCCCTGCAGCCAATCAGCGCTGGCTTCACTCTCCCTGCTTTAGTAGAAATCAGATACATACAGAGGAAATGAGTGTTGCTGTCATCTTATTTCCTCCAGATGAATGTGATAAGTCCACATCCGGGGAGAGTGCAGCCAACACTGATTGTCTGCCGGGATCGCGTGACAATGTCACACAATCCCTGGGATAGCCAGTACTAACAGCACTGGAACGGTGCCGGTGATGAGTACAGGAGTTATTTTACAAAAGGGAAACAGATTGAGAAGGGAATGTCCGAGTACTGGACAACCTCTTTAATAAAATAAGACTGGGGACTAAAAACTTCAGCTGCAATATATGGCCAAAGTCATCAGTCCCACGATAAACCGCTACCTACCTTCAGAAACGCACTGCATGTGGCCATAGACCAGCACACGTGCCCATAGTTTCAACCACATACGCCAACCAAAAGAGTTACAACAGCTTTGTTCCTCACTGTATTTTGAGTTTTGCCAGGACAAATACAGCTGCTTGCCCTCACAAACTGGACATTTGTACATCCCTCTTTTCAGACAAATGTCGTCCGAGTTCAAACAAGCCTGTCTTTACTGGACAAAAAACCACCAGAGGACTGAAATTAGCTTTAGTGCGCAGACGGCCATGTAACATGGATGACGATCACATCGCAGAGCTCGGACTGGCCGACGGCTCTCCTAACCCGAGTGTGACTGCACGTACTTCTATGTAGCTGTCATGCTCGGGGTCGGGAGAGCTGCCGGCCAGTCTGTGCACTGTGATGCGATCGTCGTCGCCTGTATTATACGGCCATAATCGGTAAAATCTCGAAATTTACTAATATTAATTGTAGATACTAGCTTTAAAACGTAAAGGGGTCTTCCATCTAAATCACTGATGGCGTATGTACAGAACCTACATGTATGACAGGTACGGAGCTCACCTCTAGGGCCTGCACCTTTTTCGAGCACAGAGCCGTCTCATGCCGCTGTGTATGGAGCGGCAGTCGTGCATGCACAGCTCTATGGGAGTCCTCAGAATAGTCACCAAGCAGGCTAGGATATTTATGTCATCCCCATACAAGTGAATGGAGAGAGCGATGTGCTTCCATGTACAGGTGCATGAGGCAGAACCCTATTCTGGAGAAGGAGGCGCTTCCACAGGTGCCACCTGCATATTTCACATATATAGGACATAAGTGTAACAGATCCATCCTCCTCCTAGACTCACAGTGTGAGTACTTACCATACCATTGGAGCTATTTACACCATTCATGTTTATTTTTGTTTCAAATCTAACTGTCGGAGGGGCTTCGGGATATTTGGGTCCACATTCTATTTTCAAGCTGTATATTCTATTTTCATAATTTGTCTAGAAAATAAATAAAATGAATAAACTGATCAACACAGTATGACAATAACATCGGCAAAATAACCTTGGGAAACAGTAACCGGATGTGAATAAGACCCTGCTGGGGATTGGGAGCGAGCAGTCGTCAGATAGAAGCAGCTGCGCTTTTTCTAGCACCCACCCTGGCAGAATGGCGATGGGGGGCGCGCAGGACAGATAGCGGGCTGACCTCTCCTGTGGGCAGTGTGCAGCTGATATAAGACTTATTACGTCTAAGGCCTCTTTCACACTTCCGTCTTTCTTTTTCCATCACAATGCGTCGTTTTGTGAAAAACGGACGCAGCAAATGTTTCTGCTGGATCAGTTTTTTTCTTATAGACTTGTATTAGCGACGGATTGTGACGAGTGGCCTTCTGTTTCATCCGTCCTAAAATCACTGTCCGTTGGGCGGAGACAACGCACATGGAAACGTTTTTTTGTGTACGTCGGAAAAATTGTTCAGCGACGGATCCAGCTCTGTCCGTCGTTGGCTATAATGGAAGCCTATGGACGCAGGAACAGCGCTGACCGTCAAAAGCAGGAATCCAGCGACGGATGCCGTCTTTTGAAACTGAGCATGCGCGGAAGAATTTCCAGTCAGGGAAATTATCACTCACTCTTTTTACTGCATAGGCAGCATCAATAGTAAAACGATATAATGTTAAAAATAATTTAAAAAAAAAAATTGTGATATGCTTACCTTCCGGCGTCCCCCGCAGCATTCCCGATGCTTGCGATGTTGCTGGCAGCTCCCGTTCCCAGTGATGCCTTGCGAAATGACCCGATGACATAGCGGTCTCGCGAGACCCCTACATCATCACAGGTCATTGTCTCGCGAGGCATTACTGAGAATGGGAGCTGCCGCGAGCATCGGGAAGGCTGCGGGGGACGCCGGAAGGTAAGAATATCACAATATTTTATTTTTAACATGCGTTTTATTGTGTATGCGTTTTCACAGCGGAAAAATGTGGCGAAGACGCATACACAACGTATGCACATAGCCAATTCTGGCAACAACTGCCTCGACGGATCCGTAAAAAAAAAACGGACCCAGTGCACCCGTTTTTTACAATCTGCACAGGATCCGTCTTTTCAACATTTTGACGGATTGTGACTGATTGTAAAAAACGGAGCGTGAAAGAGGCCTTAGTTCACACTTTGCTACAGAGGCAAACAGTTCCCCTATTCCAGCTCTACACCAAAGTGCAGATCAATGTAACAGTGCTAATCCTAATACATAACTTTTATTAATAACATTACAGGAGTCTCAGCACAAAATGACTGTTCAAACCAAGCAGAGGCGCGCAGTGCACCCTCGGCATTGGTCAACCAGTACAGAGCGTCTTACCACCTACTTTATTTGCAGATTTTTATCTACCACTGACTTCCTTGATTGACAGCTCTGAAGGAGGTAAGTGGAAAATATGTAGGCAGAAAAGTGCTCTGCACTGTACTTTTTGGCCAGGCCAAGGTTGTACCGAGTTCATGTGCTTGGTTTCGACAGTCCTGACAGAATCTCTTTAAAATAGTTAAAGGGGTTCCACAGTGAAGAGAAGTTATTTCCTATCCACTGAATAGGTTGATAACTTGTTGATTGATGAGGTCCGCCTGCTGGGACCCACACTGATATCGACAGAATGGGGAAATTTCAGCCCTGCTCCATTCATTACCTATGGGCTGCCCTCAGCTTTGTACCCGCAGACCCATAGACAATGGATGGTGCAGAAGTCGGACATGTGCACTGCTACTCCATTCTAATGAGGATAGGAGTTCCCCATTCTGCCAATCAGTCCAGATCCCATTGGTCGGACCCCAGCCAATCAATAAGCTGCCCCCTAAACTGTGCGTCCCAGGAGAACACCTTTAAATACTACACTGTATTCCTGCAGACTCCGTTCCTACAGCCATAAGTATGAGAATTCTCTTAGCAGCTTGTTAGATGGAGTTGATCGCCGGAAGCATCCACATTACCCTTTTCACGACCTATGATGCACTTGTACGTCAAAAGTCGTGTCCTTGGCTAGGATGTAAGCTTGCAAGCCGAACCTGCATTTTTCTCAGCACATGTTGGCTGATTTAATCAGTCATCATGTGCCTTTAACAGCCGTGGGTGGATCGGAGCTCTGCCCGCGGGTTGTTAACACGATATATCCCACTGTCAATCTCATTTAAAATGCATCGGCAGGGGGTGCGTCATTACATGCACCCAACGGCACGCCTGTGACGTTAGTGGGGGGGCGCAATGGGTTGCCATAACAGCTGGGGGTCTACTGATGACCCTCATGCTTGTTATTACAATCCTCCTGTGAAAGCCGGATCTGTGGCGGGCATTCATAGTAGATTGTGATTTTAGCTATAAATAGCAATGTAAATGCACAAGCAATCGGACAATCGCAGCTTCAAGTCCCCCTTCAAGGGGACTATTAAATACATTAAAAAAAAAAAAACTTTTCCCCCCACTTTTTAAACAAAAAAAAACTACAAACGTTCAAATCATCATCTTTTACCCATTAAAAATAAAGTAATTAAAAAAATATGTATTTCATATCACTGTTTGTAAAAGTCCGATCAAAATATAAAATAAATTAATCCGATCGGTAAACGGTGTAATGAGAAAAAAAAAAAATCAAAAAGCCAGAATTATAATTTTATGGCTGCAGCAACATTGCAATAAAATGTAAGAAAAGGCAATAAAAACATTGTATCTAGCTCAAAATGGTATCAGTAAAAGTCTGCCCAGTGCGCAAAAAATAAGCCGTCACACGGCCCCATATCCCGAAAAGTGGAAGTGTTACAGCAGGTCTTGTAAAATGGTGATAAACGTAAATTTCTTTTTCCTTACAAAATTTCTGAATTTTTTTTTCACCACTTAAAATTAAATTTAAAAAAGGCATATTTGTTATCTGCATATTCGTTCCGACCTGAAGAATATTGTCAGGCGAGTTTTACCATATAGGGAACTTAGTAAATAAAAATCCAAAAAAACAATTGTGGAATTCCACTTTTATTTCAACATGTTCGGAATTTTTCCCTGCTTTCTAGTGCACCACATGATAAAATTAATGGCGTCATTCAAAAGTACAACTTGACTCGCAAAAAACAAGTCTAGGAAGAAGGCAGGGAAAATAATAAAACAGAGTCAGTCTGCTGTTTAACAGCGTTCTGAAGCAGTCCGGCCGCCGCGGTGAAAGCCCGGCTACTGGGAAGAAATGTACTTTATTCCTCCCAGCAGCTTCTGGCTTTGAGTCATAGAGGAGCGGCCAGTGTGGCTTCAATTGTCGCTTAGAATACAGGGAGTGGCTGCTGTAACCACAATCCGGCACTGACAGCCGGCTCAGCAGTGCACCAGTGCAGATCCGCCTGTCAAGGAAGCACACATCCGGCTGTCAGTCAGTGCCGCTGCATGGTTACAGCTGCAGCTCACTGTGTACCGAGCAATGACTGAAGCCACACAGGCACAACTTCATGACTAAAAGCAAGAGGATGCTGGGAGGAATAAAGTTCACTTTCTCCCAGTAGCTGGGCTTTCAGTGCAGCAGTCAGGAAGCTTTAGAACTCTATTAACCTGCTGATTAACCCTATATCTCCAAGTTAATAGTATTTTGGGATATGACAGATTCCTTTAAGCTAGTAGGTCATTATGTTTCCAAGACTGATTCTCCTTGACACATTTTGTGGTGTGTGTATACTGCTACAGAAATCTGAAAGCAACTCACCCGCGGAGGCCCGATTATCATTCCAGTCCATCTAGCAAGAGTCATATCATCATCACTTTCAAGGCCCCAACTAACTGTACCATCGCCAACTCCTTTTTGCCCTTCTTCAAGTTCTTCCAGTAGTTGGAAATTACGAGGAACGGTCACTGTCATATAAAAGGAGAGGAGGTCAGACATCAGCATTTTCGATACACAGTGGTTCATTTTGTTGCCAAAATGCCTGAAAAACTCAGGATGTACCTGGATAACTCCCTTTCCCCAGTTGACACACACTGTTCATTGTTCCCCAACAGTGGTCCACAACCGTTCTTATCTAGCGAGCCACATTCAGCTCTCAGAGATTTTGTGATCCATTACCGGAATAATGACAGCCAAAGCTTCCCACTGAAACCACACACAAATTTTGTGCCCCCTTAATCATAGGCAGTACATAGACATCCAGGGCTTATCCGTTTACACCCATCCCATATGCTTATATCAAGCACTCCAGCCACACCCAGCATCAAGCACCCTTCCGACTGGCAGCATCATCCAATCTCCAGATTACCATATTTATCCCCCACCGCCAGTATAAACACATCCAGATCTGCTCTCCTGTGCAGCTACTCACAAGTCATTTTGATAACCAGCCAGCACATCAGCCGCTGCCTGCTCTGTTATTAGCGGCAGCGGGTATACTCTTATGGGAGTAGTAGTCCTATCAGCCTCCGCCTGCTCTCGCAGGCAGAGCCAGGGAGAATGAGGAGAGCCATCTTCAGCTTACTGTACCTCTGCTTCCCAGGCGCCAATACGTGTGGTACTGATGTGGCACATGGTTGCCACATATGTGCCGCAAGTATTACACATCTACTGTACTATATAATTGTCTAAGGGTCACTTCCGTCTGTCACGGATATTCATTGGTCGCGGCCTCTGTCTGTCATGGAATCCAAGTCGCTGATTGGTCTCGCCAGCTACCAGTCATGGCTGCCGCGACCAATCAGCGACGGCCACAGTCCGATTAGTCCCTCCCTACTCCCCTGCAGTCGGCGCCCGCTCCATACTCCCCACAGTCACCGCTCACACAGGGTTAATGCCAGCGGTAACGGACCGTGTTATGCCGCGGGTAACTCACACCGTTACCGCCGCTATTAACCCTGTGTGACTAAGTTTTTACTATTGATGCTGCCTATGCAGCGTCAATAGTAAAAAGATCTAATGTTAAAAATAATCAAAAAAAAACAAAAAAAAAAAACAACAAATCATTATATACTCACCTTCCGCAGCCTTTCCTGCTCCTGGCTACGCTCCTGTGACCGCTCCATGCAAGCGGCAGCTTCCGGTGATATGGGAGAAGGACCTGCCATGACATCACGGTCATGTGACCGCGACGTCATCACAGGCCCTGCACAAGAACGACCTGCCATGACGTCACGGTCATGTGATCGAATTACAACAAGTGGCCCTCGGAAGGCGAGTATATGTTTGTTTTTTTTTCTCAACCTGTGACATATGTGGCTGGGCAATAGACTACGTGGCTGGGCAATACACTACGTGGACATGCATATTCTAGAATACCCGATGCGTTAGAATCGGGCCACCATCTAATACAGATATATCCAGTACAGTTTTTTCCGGTACCAGAAATATCAGGACGTGTGCAACCGGCCAAATAGAAGATTATGGACCCAGTCTATAAAAAGTCTAATAAAATCTGATTCTTTGCCTTCCTGACACAATGTATGTGAACTAGAGATGAGCAAATCCATTCACACAACAGCCAAAAGGAGGATGACAAAGCCTAGTGCTGTCACACAGAGTGGTGTAAAAAAAGTGCTTGTCCCCTACACCTAATAACTGGTTGGGCCACCCTTAGCAGAAACAACTGGCAATTAGTCTTCTACAATGCTCTGCATGAATTTTGACCCACTCATCTTTGCAGATTTGTTGTAATTCAGCCACATTGGAGGGTTTCTGAGTGTGAACCGCCTTTTTAAGGTCATACCACAGCTTCTCAATCGGATTAAGGTCAGGACTTTGACTAGGCTGCTCCAAAGTCTTAATTTTGTGTTTCATAAGCTATTCAGAGGTGGACTTGATCATTGTCCTGCTGCAAAACCCAAGTGCGCTTCAGGTTGAGATCAAACAGATGGCCGAGCATTCTCCTTCAGGATTTTTTAGTAGACAGCAGAATTCATTTTTCCATTTACCACAGCAAGTTATCCAGGTTCAGAAGCAGCAAAAGAGATCCAGGCCATCACACCAACACCACCATAGTTTACTGTTGGTATGATGTTCCTTTTCTGAAATGCTTTGTTACTTCTACGCCAGATGTAATGCGACATACACCTTCCAAAAAGTTCAACTTTTGTCTCGCAAGTCCACAGAGTATTCTCCCAAAAGTCTTAAGGTACCTTCACAGTGAACAATTTAACAACGATATCGCTAGCGATCCGTGACGTTGCAGCGTCCTGGATAGCGATATCGTGTTTGACACGCAGCAGCGATCTAGATCCTGCTGTGACATCGCTGGTCGGAGCAGAAAAGCCAGAACTTTATTTTGTCGCTGGACCTCCCGCAGACATCCCTGAATCGGTGTGTGTGACGCCGATTCAGCGATGTCTTCACTGGTAACCAGGGTAAACATCGGGTTACTAAGCGCAGGGCCGCGCTTGGTAACCCGATGTTTACCCTGGTTACCAGTGTAAATGTAAAAAAAACCAAACACTACATATTTACATTCCGTTGTCTGTCCCCCGGCGCTCTGCTTCCCTGCACTGTCAGCGCCGGCCGGCCGTAAAGCACAGCGGTGACGTCACCGCTCTGCTTTACGGCCGGTCGGCGCTCACAGTCAGTGCAGGAAGCATAGAGCCGGGGGACAGACACCGGAATGTAAGTATGTAGTGTTTTTTTTTTTTTTTTTTTTTTTTACACATTTACACTGGTAACCAGGGTAAACATCGGTTTACTAAGTGCGGCCCTGCGCTTAGTAACCCGATGTTTACCCTGGTTACCAGGGGACTTCGCATAGTTGGTCGCTGGAGAGCTTTCTGTCTGACGCTGCAGCGTCGCTCAATGTGACGGTACCTTTAGGGATAATCAAGATGTTTTCTGGCCTGGTTGTGGCTAGAGAATTTGAACTCATCATCCCAAAGAAATGATAAACCACAGTGAATTTACATTTTAAACATATTTAAAAAAAATGAAGCAAAATGGTACTTGCGCATGCAAGTTTACTGAACAAAATCCTGCTGCCGGGTTCACTTTAAGTGTGGCAAAAATGCAAACAAGTAGGAAATCAGGAAGGGGCAAACACTTTTCACACAGCTGTATCTGCTGCCGTATGGTTGAAATAAAGAGATGGAAAATAGATGTCTATATATAAAGAGACACAGCGAGAGGTATGGGTATATAGATGTATATGACTGACTGTACAAACAGATTGGTATACCAATCTGTTTGTGTAAATAGATGTATATAACTTTGTATACAGATCTGTGTACATCGGTGTATAGTTTGCAGTGTATATAGGTGTATATATAGCGGTGTAGAGATAGATGTCTATGTCTAGACCTTGGAAATCAAGGTCCCAGAGTCTGGAGGAAGAGTGGAGCTGCACACAATCCAAGCTGCTTGAGGTCTAGTGTGAAGTTTCCACAATCAGTGATGGTTTGGGGAGCCATGTCATCTGCTGGTGTAGGTCCACTGTGTTTTTATCAAAACCAAAGTCAGCGCAGCTGTCTACCAGGAAATTTTAGAGCACTTCATGCTTCCCTCTGCCAACAAGCTTTTTGGAGATGGAAATTTCATTCTCCAGCAGGACCTGGCACCTGTCCACACTGCCAAAAGTACCAATACCTGATTTAAAAACAACAGTATCACTGTGCCTGATTGGCCAGCAAACTCGCCTGAGCTTAACCCCATAATCTAGGGGATATTGTCAAGATGAAGATGAGCGACACCAGACGCAACAATGCAGACGAACTGAAGGCTGCTATCAAAGCAATCTGGGCTTCCATAACACCTCAGCAGTGCCACAGACTGATCGCCTCCATGCCACGCCACATTGATGCAGTAATTGATGCCAAAGTATCGAGTGCATTTACTGAACATACATTTCAGTAGGCCAACATTCCGTATTTTAAAATCATTTTTCAAGCTGGTATTATAAAGTATTCTAATTTACTGAAATAATGATTTTTGGGTTTTCATTGGCTGTAAGCCATAATCATCAACATTAACAGAAATAGACACCTGAAATAGATCACTCTGTTGGTAATGACTATGTAATATATGAGTTTCACTTTTTGTATTGAAGAACCGAAATAAATTAACTTTTGGATATTATTCTAATTTTGTGAAAGGCACCTGTATATATTTTTTCCTATCGCCACGACAGCACCCCTACGAGAGAGGGGATCCGCCCACCTTCCGGACAGGAACCTACAGGATTTAAAGGGGCGGTCCCCCTCATCACTCCAGTTTGGGTTCCTGTTCGGACGGCGGGAGCCTGCAGCAGCAGTCTTACCCGGGCCTCCATGCCTCTGCGCGGTATCTTTAAAGAACGGCAGAATCGGGGGCTCGGAAGCAGCGTCGGGGGTGTCCTACGCGCAGACCCCCCCTCGTCTGGCCATGTGGAGCGCGTCCCAGGAGACGGGCAGTGCCGTCCTGGTCCGCAGTTCAGCGCGGTGTGCAGCATCCACACCGGCGCTGGTGAACCCGGAAGTAGTTAATACACTTCCGGGGTAAGCCGGGGGAGGAGCGCTGCAGCGCTGTAAAAGAGCGGCGCCTATGCAATGAGGTGTGCAGCCATGTCCTCAGTAGGGGACGCCGAGCACCCTCATGGAGAGGAGCAGCGCAGTAAGAGCGGTAGCGACCGCTCAAGGAGAAGCAGCAGCAGCGTGGTACGGGGGCAGCAGCGTGCGAGCGCCCCAGCGTCACATTTGGATCCCACTCCTCCAGAACCGGTATTCACAGAGTCAGCCTTAATGGTGAGTGTTAACTAAACACCTGGTGCTGATATGGTCTGTTATTTGTGCTTTGTTTTAGGGGGAAAAAAACAGCTAAATCTAAGCACAAGCAATGTGCTCTATGCATGACTCCAATGCCTGACAGTTATACCAAGAGGCTTTGTCAGGCTTGCATCTGTCAGACCTTAGAAGAGGAAGCTCCCCTTCGGTCATCAGACCTTAGAGCGGTCATCAGGGAGGAAATAAGTTATTCCCTTAGAGACAGCCGCCAGGAAAGGTCGAGCAGGGACTTATCTCCAGGATCTAGTCTGTCCCTGCAAGAAGGGGAATGTTCCCGCTCCTCATCTCCATCCTCCTCAGATGAAGAGGGAAAGCCTTGTTTCTCGGTGGAGAACATGGACATAATGTTTGCGGGCTTGTGCCAGAGGAGTCGTAAGGCATTCCCGGTTGTGGATACAGTTAAGTCCCTTATAAAGCGGGAATGGGATAAGCAGGATAAAGGTTTCCTGCCGTCATCAGCCAAGAGGAGATATCCCTTTGACGACAATGATCTGGCAGAATGGATGAAAGTTCCAAAAGTGGATGCAGTGGTGGCTTCTACGTCTAAAGCCGGTGCTTTGCCGCTGGAGGATGTGGGCCTTCTGAAAGATCCGTCAGATAGGAAGGCGGATATGTATTTGAAAAAAGTATGGGAGTCATCTGCAGGAGCGTTCAAACCTGCCATCTCTAGCACGTGTACGGCTAGATCCGTCATGGTGTGGATATCTCAGCTGGAGGAACAGCTAAAATCCAAGGTGCCCAGAGACAAGATGCTGGACTCCCTTTCGCAAATACGGGAAGGGGTGTCGTATTTAGCGGATGCATCGGTGGATTCTTTAAAATTGGCGGCAAGATCAGCAGGCCTCTCAAACGCTGCTTGCCGAGCCTTAAGGTACCTTCACACATAACGATTTCGTTAACGATATCGTTGCTTTTGGTGACGTAGCAACGATATCGTTAAGGAAATCGCTATGTGTGACAGCGACCAACGATCAGGCCCCTGCTGGGAGATCGTTGGTCGCTGAACAAAGTCCAGAACTTTATTTCGTCGCTGGATCTCCCGTGGACATCGCTGGATCAGCGTGTGCGACACCGATCCAGCGATGTCTTCACTGGTAACCAGGGTAAACATCGGGTAACTAAGCGCAGGGCCGCGCTTAGTAACCCGATGTTTACCCTGGTTACCAGCGTAAAAGTAAAAAAAAACAAACAGTACATACTTACCTACCGCTGTCTGTCCCTGGCGCTGTGCTCTGCACTCCTCCTGTACTGGCTGTGAGCGTCGGTCAGCCGGAAAGAAGAGCGGTGACGTCACTGCTCTGCTTTCCGGCCGCTGCGCTTACAGCCAGTGCAGGAGGAGTGCAGAGCACAGCGCCGGGGACAGACAGCGGTAGGTAAGTATGTACCGTTTGTTTTTTTTACTTTTACGCTGGTAACCAGGGTAAACATCGGGTTACTAAGCGCGGCCCTGCGCTTAGTAACCCGATGTTTACCCTGGTTACCCGGGGACTTCGGGATCGTTGGTCGCTGGAGAGCTGTCTGTGTGACAGCTCTCCAGCGACCAAACAGCGACGCTGCAGCGATCCGGATCGTTGTCGGTATCGCTGCAGCGTCGCTTAATGTGAAGGGGCCTTTATGGCTTAAGAACTGGAAAGGAGATGCCCTGGCGAGAGCTAAGCTGTGTACAAAACCGTGTAGGGGTGAGTACCTGTTTGGCCCAGTATTGGATGATATCCTAGCTAAGGCTGAAGATAGGAAGAAAGGTTTTCCTAAAGCTTTCAATCCTACCTTTAGGAATACCTTCAGGAGACGCTTCCAATACCGAAGACCTAACCACAACCGAGACTGGGAACCAACAGACCCGAAAAAGAAAGGTTCGGACTTTAATGCCTCATCATCTTCCTCAAGAAGAAGAAGAAATTATCGCTAGTAAAGATCTTCCAGTAGGGGGCAGGTTAAAATATTTCTATGCGCAGTGGGCTAAAATAACTGCGAGTAATTGGGTTTTAGGTATAATTGATTCAGCGTTAAAATTAGAGTTTCGGGAAAAACCTTCTGATTTTTATATCTTGACTGCCCGATTCCTTAGACCAACAAAAGGCCCTTGAAAAAGAGGTCCATATGTTAAGACGGAAGGAAGTTATAGTGGAGGTTCCAAAACATCAGCAGGGGAAAGGGTTCTATTCCCCTTTATTTTTAATCTCCAAGCCAAATGGATCCTTTCGAACCATCATAAATTTACGGAGATTGAACAAACATCTAGAGTATCATGCCTTTAAGATGGAATCTATTAAAACGGCGACTAAACTTCTTTTTCCCAGATGTTATATGACAGTCCTGGATTTAAAAGATGCGTATTACCATCTGCCCATTCACCAGGATCATCAACAATTCCTCAGAATGGCGGTGCGTTTAAACGACCAGGTCAGACACTTTCAGTTTACTGCAATGCCATTTGGTCTATCTATGGCACCGAGGGTGTTTACTAAAGTCATGGCGGAAGTAATGGCCCATGTCAGAGAACAGGATACATTAATTGTACCCTACTTGGATGACTTCCTGGTAGTGGGAAATTCGTTTTTTCAGTGTAGTACTCGCCTAAATCATGTATCTTCCTTACAGGACTTGGGGTGGATAGTCAATATGGAAAAATCAAGATTGGAACCGTCAACAACTCAGACCTTCCTGGGTATTCTGCTAGATTCGGAAGAGCAACAATGTTTCCTTCCAGAAGACAAAAAGCAGAGGATTGTGCACAAAGTCAGTACGGTAACAAGGAAGCCAGATCTGACTTTGAGAGACGCTATGTCCCTTCTGGGATCCCTAACGTCTTGCATACCAGCCGTCCAGTGGGCTCAATTCCACACTCGGGTGTTGCAGGCCCAAGTCTTGGATGCAGAGAGGAGTCTTCAAGGGCAATTAGGCGGAAGACTCAGGCTGTGCACCGCCACTCTACACAGTCTGAGATGGTGGTTAAACAGGAGACATTTAGAAAAAGGAGTACGCTGGAGTATAGTACCAGACAACATGGTCACAACCGATGCCAGTCCAATAGGTTGGGGAGCTCATATAGGAGATGTTTGGACTCAAGGGCAATGGTCTCTCTTAGAGGCTCAAGAGTCCTCAAATTGGAAAGAGCTCACGGCAGTAAAGAAGGCCTTACTCAGGTTGCTTCCATCTCTGCAGGATTCACATGTAAGAGTCCAGGCAGACAACACAACAGTAGTGGCGTATCTCAACCATCAAGGGGGTACAAGGTAAAGATCCCTAATGAACACAGCCACAGACATACTCAAAGTAGCCAAAGCCCACTTTCGCTCTCTATCAGCCGTTCACATTCGAGGAGAGCTCAACACAGAGGCAGATTACCTCAGCCGTCATTCTCTACGTCAGGGAGAATGGGTTCTGAATCGACGGGTGTTCAAACAGATAGTAGACCTATGGGGGTTGCCCGTTATCGATCTATTTGCAACGAGAGAGAACAGACAAGACTAGGAAGTTCGCTTCTCTTCAGGTGGCAGACAAGCCCTGTATAATAGACTCCCTTCAAATACACTGGGATTTCCCTCTGGCTTATGCGTTCCCCCCAATGTGTCTGATCCCTATAGTCCTCAGGAAGATCAGGGAGGAGAGAGCGAGAGTGATCCTGATTGCCCCCTTTTGGCCCAGGAGGGCATGGTTCTCGTTACTCAGGGCAATGTCTGTGTCCGACCCCTGGGTACTGCCGACCAGCCCGGAGCTTCTTTCTCAGGGTCCATTCCGTTACCCCAATGTGGAATCCCTGCATCTGACGGCGTGGAATTTGAGAGGGAGTTATTGAGGAGAAGAGGGTTTTCAGAGGCTCTCATATCTACCCTTTTAAATAGCCGGAAAGAAGTTACCACTAAGATCTATGCTAAAACTTGGAAAAAGTTCCTTGCCTTCTACCAAAATCCCTTTTCAGGCAGGGTTCCAATTCCGGCTATTCTGGAGTTTTTACAGAAGGGCCGAGAATTGGGCTTGGCGGTAAATACCCTTAGAGTCCAAGTATCAGCTTTGGGAGCGTTATATAACAGCGATGTGGCGGGAAATAGATGGGTTTCCCGATTTATTAAGGCCTCTGAACGTAGTAACCCAGTGTATATTCCTAGATTACCACCATGGGATTTAAATTTGGTTTTAGACGCCTTAACAGAACCCCCCCTTTGAGCCATTAGATTCTGTCTGCATAAAAAAATTAATTTTAAAAACAGCCTTCCTAGTAGCCCTGACCTCTGCTAGGAGAGTGAGTGATTTACAAGCTTTGTCGATAGATCCTCCTTATTTAATGGTCTTTCAAGATAGGGTAGTATTAAAACCAGACCCAGCATACCTACCAAAAGTAGCTTCCAAATTTCAAAAAAGTCAAGAAATAATTTTACCATCTTTCTGTGACAATCCGAATTCAGCTGACGAGCAGAAATATCACATGTTAGATGTCAGAAGAACTCTATTAGAGTACCTACATAGAACAGAACCATGGAGGCAGAGTAGGGCTCTGTTTGTTTCCTTTCAGAACCCAAGGAAAGGGGCGAGTGTAACTAAAGCGTCTATCGCCAGATGGATAAGAATTGCGATATATTTGGCTTATACTGCTAAAGGCCAGACACCACCAGATGGCATCAGGGCCCACTCTACTCGAGCCATGGCCTCATCCTGGGCGGAAAGAGCGGACGTCTCCATAGACGTAATATGTAAGGCGGCAACGTGGTCATCTCCTTCCACCTTTTATAGACATTATCGTCTTGACTTATCTTCAGAGGCCAATTTAGTTTTTCGCCGTACAGTACTTGGTGCTGTAGTCCCTCCCAGGTGATTGATCTTTGAAAATCTCTCGTAAGGGTGCTGTCGTGGCGATAGGAAAACCGGTTTTTACGTACCGGTAATAGGATTTTACGGAGCCACGACAGCACCCGCACATTCCCCCCCGTAGTTATTCACTGGTTTCTGCACCCTTTGGGGAAAGTGTGCTTGTTAAAAAATCACTCTTTAGAAGGTGATGGTATTTAGTAATGTTTAAGTATATATGTTTATGTACTAACTCAATGGCGGTGTCCCTTATACTCTGAAACACAAACTGGAGTGATGAGGGGGACCGTCCCTCTAAATCCTGTAGGTTCCTGTCCGGAAGGTGGGCGGATCCCCTCTCTTGTAGGGGTGCTGTCGTGGCTCCGTAAAATCCTATTACCGGTACGTAAAAACCGGTATTGTGACAGGGTCACTGACACAGTGTATGAGGGGAGAAATGAGTCACTTTGCATATTGGCATCAGTAGTGTGAAACCAGGATATTTTTCCTCCAGCACACTATATGTTGAGAGGGTTAATTTGAAGTTATATACATGGGCTGGTTTTACATGGGCACCCATAGAGTGGGTGGGAGTGTGCTCACCATATCTTGACATGGGCCTGTGTACTGACAGGACCTGGGATGATGTCACGGTCAGGTGATCATCACATCATCTGGCTTAAAGGGCCACTGTCACCCCCTCCAGCCGTTATAAACTAAAAGAGCCACCTTGTGCAGCAGTAATGCTGCATTCTAACAAGGTGGCTCTTTTAGTTTTTGGTTCATGTATTCCCAAAATAAAGCATTTTGAAACTTATCCAAAATACCTCTCTTTGTCCATGGAGGCGGGTCCTCACTCCCCAGCTTGAACCGCTACTCTGCCGTCACTCAAATCTTCAGGGGCTTTTGGCGCCGCCCCCTCCGCGCTGTTTTAGCTTCAAATTTGGCGCCTGCGCTGTGTACAACTGTGTGGGGTAGGCGCAGTAAGCTCTGGCCGTCTGACATCCCAGCCAGGCTTGCAGACTGCGCCTGTGCGGCCACCCACCTTGCGAATCCCAGCCCCGCACTGGGTTATGCATTATGCACAGTGCGGGGCTGGGATTCCTGGGCATGCGCACAGCGTGTCAGCCTCTCACCCAGATCCCCCGCCTTACAGCGTCTGTTTATTCAGCTGATCGTGCAGGAATTTTGCAAGGTTGGTTCTTTCCCGGCGATTGCTAGGAGGAGGAGGCACGATCAGCTGAATAGACAGACGCTGCAAGGCGGGGGACCTGGGTGACAGGTTGACACACGCAGTGCGCATGCCCAGGAATCCTAGCCCCGCACTGTGCATAATGCATAACACAGTGCGGGGCAGGGATTCCCAAGGTGGGTGGCCGCAATGCCCGCGCAGGCGCAGTCTGCAAGCCTGGCTGGGACGTCAGACGGCCAGAGCTTACTGCGCCTGCACAACGCAGTAGTAGACAGCGCAAGCACCGGATTTGAAGCTAAAACAGCGGAGAGGGGGCGGCGCCAAAAGCCCCTGAAGATTTGAGTGACGGCAGAGTAGCGGTTCAAGCTGGGGAGTGAGGACCCGCCTCCATGGACAAAGACAGGTATTTTGGATAAGTTTCAAAATGCTTTATTTTTGGAATACATGAACCAAAAACTAAAAGAGCCACCTTGTTAGAATGCAGCATTACTGCTGCACAAGGTGGCTCTTTTAGTTTATAACGGCTGGAGGGGGTGACAGTGGCCCTTTAAAAAGCTGGTCTAGAGCGTAGGTGAGTGTTGTGTCTTGGGAAAAGAGGCACTCCCACGTGGCTCCCAGAGGAGTTGAAGAGGTTGTGTGCTATCTGCGGGTGAATCCTGCAGGGAAAGGACTCTTTTGGACTGTATCTTTGTTTTGCTTAACCTTTACGCCAGAGAGGCTCTGTTTATTTTGCTGATCCCTGCTAAGGTTTTATGCTGTCCATGTCCATAATAAAACCAGCAGGTGATCTACTACCAAAACCGTTCCTGTGTCCACCTTATGAAGCAGCTAAGTGTGTCAACACTTACACACAATATATAAAAACACACACACATATACAGTGGGGCAAAAAAGTATTTAGTCAGTCAGCAATAGTGCAAGTTCCACCACTTAAAAAGATGAGAGGCGTCTGTAATTTACATCATAGGTAGACCTCAACTATGGGAGACAAACTGAGAAAAAAAAATCCAGAAAATCAACATTGCCTGTGTGGCCTATTTATAATAAAAAAAAAAAAAAAAAAAAAAAGGTTCCTCGCATCATGTTCTCATACACTTTATGCAGTATTAGCCCTCTGTGTCTGTTCTGCTACATACTTAGGCAGGTAACTGGTTCATGCAGCTTTACATGAACACCTGAGCCTTACACTATAGCTGGTCCGAATAACTAAAGCAATTGTTACCATCCACCTCTCGTGTCTCCCCTTTTCCCCATAGTTTGTAAGCTTGCGAGCAGGGCCCTCACTCCTCCTGGTATCTGTTTTGAACTGTATTTCTGTTATGCTGTAATGTCTATTGTCTGTACAAGTCCCCTCTATAATTTGTAAAGCGCTGCGGAATATGTTGGCGCTATATAAATAAAATTATTATTATTATTATTATTATTATTGTCTGTTTTTTTAACATTTTATTTGCATATTATGGTGGAAAATAAGTATTTGGTCAGAAACAAACAATCAAGATTTCTGGCTCTCACAGACCTGTAACTTCTTCTTTAAGAGTCTCCTCTTTCCTCCACTCATTACCTGTAGTAATGGCACCTGTTTATACTTGTTATCAGTATAACAAGACACCTGTGCACACCCTCAAACAGTCTGACTCCAAACTCCACTATGGTGAAGACCAAAGAGCTGTCAAAGGACACCAGAAACAAAATTGTAGCCCTGCACCAGGCTGGGAAGACTGAATCTGCAATAGCCAACCAGCTTGGAGTGAAGAAATCAACAGTGGGAGCAATAATTAGAAAATGGAAGACATACAAGACCACTGATAATCTCCCTCGATCTGGGGCTCCACGCAAAATCCCACCCCGTGGGGTCAGAATGATCACAAGAACGGTGAGCAAAAATCCCAGAACCACGCGGGGGGACCTAGTGAATGAACTGCAGAGAGCTGGGACCAATGTAACAAGGCCTACCATAAGTAACACACTACGCCACCATGGACTCAGATCCTGCAGTGCCAGACGTGTCCCACTGCTTAAGCCAGTACATGTCCGGGCCCGTCTGAAGTTTGCTAGAGAGCATTTGGATGATCCAGAGGAGTTTTGGGAGAATGTCCTATGGTCTGATGAAACCAAACTGGAACTGTTTGATAGAAACACAACTTGTCGTGTTTGATGGATGCAACTCAGTATTCTTTTTCCTCCAAACACCATACCTACTGTAAAGCATGGTGGTGGAAACATCATGCTTTGGGACTGTTTCTCTGTAAAGGGGCCAGGACGACTGATCCGGGTACATGAAAGAATGAATGGGGTCATGTATCGTGAGATTTTGAGTGCAAACCTCCTTCCATCAGCAAGGGCATTGAAGATGAAATGTGGCTGGGTCTTTCAACATGACAATGATCCAAAGCACACCGCCAGGGCAATGAAGGAGTGGCTTCGTAAGAAGCATTTCAAGGTCCTGGAGTGGCCTAGCCAGTCTCCAGATCTCAACCCTATAGAAAACCTTTGGAGGGAGTTGAAAGTCCGTGTTGCCAAGCGAAAAGCCAAAAACATCACTGCTCTAGAGGAGATCTGCATGGAGGAATGGGCCAACATACCAACAACAGTGTGTGGCAACCTTGTGAAGACTTACAGAAAACGTTTGACCTCTGTCATTGCCAACAAAGGATATATTACAAAGTATTGAGATGAAATTTTGTTTCTGACCAAATACTTATTTTCCACCATAATATGCAAATAAAATGTTAAAAAAACAGACAATGTGATTTTCTGGATTTTTTTTTCTCAGTTTGTCTCCCATAGTTGAGGTCTACCTATGATGTAAATTACAGACGCCTCTCATCTTTTTAAGTGGTGGAACTTGCACTATTGCTGACTGACTAAATACTTTTTTGCCCCACTGTATATTAGTGTATACAAATCTGTGTATACATAGGTGTATATAGATGTGAATACATAGTGCTGTATACAGATTGTGTATATGTAGATGCATATAGCAGTGTATACAGATCTGTGTATATATTGCGATATATAGATATATATATATTTATTAGCTGTATATTTAAGCTATGTGCCCACGTTGCGGATTAGTCTAAGGAATTTTTTGTGCGGATTCTGCATCTCTTGCCAGAAAACGCAGGTGCGGATTTGTCGCAGCTTTTGTGCATATTTCTTGCGTTTTTTACCCCTGCGGATTTCTATAATGGAATGGGTACAAAAACGCTGCAGATCCGCAAAAAAGAAGTGAATTCTCCTTCTTTTAATCCGCAGTGTTTCCACACGGAATTTTCCGCACAGCATTTTTTTTTCTCATTGATTTACATTGTACTGTAAATCACTTGCGGATCTGCAGCGTTTCTGCGAGGAAAAAATGCTGCGGATCCGCAGGAAATCTGCAACGTGTGCACATAGCCTAAGAGTGTATACAGATCAATGTAGATACAGATCTGTGTATATATACTGTTGCATACAGATTAGTGTATATAGAAGATGTGTATATATTGCCCTGTATACGGATCTGTGTATATATTGCCCTGTATACGGATCTATGTATATATTGCCCTGTATACGGATCTGTGTATATATAGAGGTGTATACGGATCTGTGTATATATACAGCGGTGTATATGGATCTGTGTATATATAGATGTATATATTGCCCTGTATACGGATCTGTGTATATATAGAGGTGTATACGGATCTGTGTATATATACAGCGGTGTATATGGATCTGTGTATATATAGATGTATATATTGCCCTGTATACGGATCTGTGTATATATAGATGTATATATTGCCCTGTATACAGATCTGTGTATATATAGATGTATATATTGCCCTGTATACGGATCTGTGTATATATAGATGTATATATTGCCCTGTATACAGATCTGTGTATATATAGATGTATATATTGCCCTGTATACGGATCTGTGTATATATAGATGTATATATTGCCCTGTATACAGATCTGTGTATATAGATGTATATCTTGCCCTGTATACAGATCTGTGTATATATAGATGTATATATTGCCCTGTATACGGATCTGTGTATATATAGATGTATATATTGCCCTGTATACAGATCTGTGTATATATAGATGTTTATATTGCCCTGTATACGGATCTGTGTATATATAGATGTATATATTGCCCTGTATACGGATCTGTGTATATATAGATGTATATATTGCCCTGTATACAGATCTGTGTATATAGATGTATATCTTGCCCTGTATACAGATCTGTGTATATATAGATGTTTATATTGCCCTGTATACGGATCTGTGTATATATAGATGTATATCTTGCCCTGTATACAGATCTGTATATATAGATGTTTATATTGCCCTCTATACGGATCTGTATATATAGATGTATATCTTGCCCTGTATACGGATCTGTATATATAGATGTATATATTGCCCTGTATACGGATCTGTATATATAGATGTATATATTGCCCTGTATACGGATCTGTGTATATATAGATGTATATATTGCCCTGTATACGGATCTGTATATATAGATGTTTATATTGCCCTCTATACGGATCTGTATATATAGATGTATATCTTGCCCTGTATACGGATCTGTATATATAGATGTATATATTGCCCTGTATACGGATCTGTGTATATATAGATGTATATATTGCCCTGTATACGGATCTGTATATATAGATGTTTATATTGCCCTCTATACGGATCTGTATATATAGATGTATATCTTGCCCTGTATACGGATCTGTATATATAGATGTTTATATTGCCCTCTATACGGATCTGTATATATAGATGTATATATTGCCCTGTATACGGATCTGTGTATATATAGATGTTTATATTGCCCTGTATACGGATCTGTGTATATAGATGTATATATTGCCCTGTATACGGATCTGTATATATAGATGTATATCTTGCCCTGTATACGGATCTGTATATATAGATGTTTATATTGCCCTCTATACGGATCTGTATATATAGATGTATATATTGCCCTGTATACGGATCTGTGTATATAGATGTATATATTGCCCTGTATACGGATCTGTATATATAGATGTATATATTGCCCTCTATACGGATCTGTATATATAGATGTATATATTGCCCTGTATACGGATCTGTGTATATAGATGTATATATTGCCCTGTATACGGATCTGTATATATAGATGTATATATTGCCCTGTATACGGATCTGTATATATAGATGTATATATTGCCCTGTATACGGATCTGTATATATAGATGTATATATTGCCCTGTATACGGATCTGTATATATAGATGTATATATTGCCCTGTATACGGATCTGTATATATAGATGTTTATATTGCCCTGTATACGGATCTGTGTATATAGATGTATATATTGCCCTGTATACGGATCTGTATATATAGATGTATATATTGCCCTGTATACGGATCTGTATATATAGATGTATATATTGCCCTGTATACGGATCTGTGTATATAGATGTATATATTGCCCTGTATACGGATCTGTGTATATAGATGTATATATTGCCCTGTATACGGATCTGTATATATAGATGTATATATTGCCCTGTATACGGATCTGTATATATAGATGTTTATATTGCCCTGTATACGGATCTGTATATATAGATGTATATATTGCCCTGTATACGGATCTGTATATATAGATGTTTATATTGCCCTGTATACGGATCTGTGTATATAGATGTATATATTGCCCTGTATACGGATCTGTATATATAGATGTATATATTGCCCTGTATACGGATCTGTATATATAGATGTTTATATTGCCCTGTATACGGATCTGTATATATAGATGTTTATATTGCCCTGTATACGGATCTGTATATATAGATGTATATATTGCCCTGTATACGGATCTGTATATATAGATGTATATATTGCCCTGTATACGGATCTGTATATATAGATGTATATATTGCCCTGTATACGGATCTGTATATATAGATGTATATATTGCCCTGTATACGGATCTGTATATATAGATGTTTATATTGCCCTGTATACGGATCTGTATATATAGATGTTTATATTGCCCTGTATACGGATCTGTATATATAGATGTATATATTGCCCTGTATACGGATCTGTATATATAGATGTTTATATTGCCCTGTATACGGATCTGTGTATATAGATGTATATATTGCCCTGTATACGGATCTGTATATATAGATGTATATATTGCCCTGTATACGGATCTGTATATATAGATGTTTATATTGCCCTGTATACGGATCTGTATATATAGATGTTTATATTGCCCTGTATACGGATCTGTATATATAGATGTATATATTGCCCTGTATACGGATCTGTATATATAGATGTATATATTGCCCTGTATACGGATCTGTATATATAGATGTATATATTGCCCTGTATACGGATCTGTATATATAGATGTATATATTGCCCTGTATACGGATCTGTATATATAGATGTTTATATTGCCCTGTATACGGATCTGTATATATAGATGTTTATATTGCCCTGTATACGGATCTGTATATATAGATGTATATATTGCCCTGTATACGGATCTGTATATATAGATGTTTATATTGCCCTGTATACGGATCTGTGTATATAGATGTATATATTGCCCTGTATACGGATCTGTATATATAGATGTATATATTGCCCTGTATACGGATCTGTATATATAGATGTATATATTGCCCTGTATACGGATCTGTATATATAGATGTATATATTGCCCTCTATACGGATCTGTGTATATAGATGTATATATTGCCCTGTATACGGATCTGTGTATATAGATGTATATATTGCCCTGTATACGGATCTGTATATATAGATGTTTATATTGCCCTGTATACGGATCTGTATATATAGATGTTTATATTGCCCTGTATACGGATCTGTGGACCGCGGGCCGGCACGGGTCTCGGGGAGCGGCGGACATGTCGGAGCTCCGCAATGAATGATGCAGCCCCCGGGAGCAGCAGAGGCGGCTGCGCGGACAGGAGCGGGGAGCGGCGCCGCTACAGCACAAACCACAATGGGACCGACAAGTGCAAAAAGTTGGTCAGCCTGCATCCTTCACCAACCTGCGCACACCGCCATCTTCTCCGCCGCCGAGCACCGGAGCCCACGCTGCTGATGTCAGCACGCTCTACGCCCTCCACCGGGCGGCGTCATTTCCGTCAGCAGGATTCTATGCGGTAGAGGCTAAATCCAAGTCGGCTAAAGGACCTCTGCTGACGTCATGCCCATGTGACCAGAAGGGGTGGCGCTTCTTCCTCCATAGATCAGACATGAGGAAGTTGTGGATGTCATGGCGGGATTTCGTGCAGGATTTGGAGTGTTTGGGGCCATTCTCCATAGTCACAAATCAGGTAAGTGGCAGTCTGCCTGGGGAGAAAGGGGTGATGCTTGCATGGGGCTGCATGTGCATGCTGGACGGGGGTCTGCCTGGGGAGAAGGGGGTGGTGATGCTTGCATGGGGCTGCAAGTGCATGCTGGAAGGGGGGTCTTCCGGGAGAGACGTTGCTTTCATGGGACTGCGCGCTGGTGGTCTGCCTGGGGAAGCTGGTGATGCTTGCATGGGACTGCGTGCTGGTGGTCTGCCTGGGGAAGCTGGTGATGCTTGCATGCCTGCTGGTGGTCTGTCTGGAGAAGGGGGTGATGCTTGTGTGAGACTGCGTGCTGGTGGTCTGTCTGGAGAAGGGGGTGATGCTTGCGTGGGACTGCGTGCTGGAGGGGCCTGCCTGGGGAAGGGTGACTGCATGCTGGGGGTCTCTGTGGGAAGGGGAACCTAGCACTCAACTTGATGCTCAAAGTGAAAGATTTATTGTAGTACCAAATAAACGTTTCGGTCCACCACACGGACCTTCATCAGTAACTACAAGTGAAAATAATAATAATACAAATAATAAAAAAAACCAAAATAAATACATAAATAAAGTATATACATAACATATAGAGATTTAGAACAACGGCATCGGTATCATATGTACAGGTCTATAGATACAGCGACAGAATCGCCAGAGAGAACCATGTAGAATATCGAGGCACAATCATGTTCCATGTATAAGAGTAGGAAGTACAAAGGAAAATTATAGAAAACCGTGTGACACGTACCGTACTGAGCTTGAAATAGGGTCAAAGAGACCTAGGTGTCTAGGCACACGTGTAAAGCAGCGTCTGAAGGGTCACAATAGATGGTATAAAAATAGTGCCCTATAGGTGGAGTGTAAAGGAAATATAACTTGCGTCATACCTAGTGCCAGAGCTCCGTAGGGAAATCTATGTAGGACCAATTACTGGGGGCAGAAAAGAGAGATGGGAAAGGTGAGCCTACTGTAGGACTATGTGAAAGATGTCGTGCTCCGCTGGAAGAAGAAGTTACCTGTTCCGGGTGAAATGAGCTGTGCCATGAGCTAGACGCGGTATCCACCGCTGGTCTAGTCGTAAGAATGAAAGACCGCTGTATAAAGGCAGGAGGAAGGGCTCATAGACCAATAGGAAAGCGTGCGGCGAAACCGGAAGTGCGTCACGCTGCCATGACAACGCGGCAGCGCTGAGAAGCAGCGGCGTGTGTGCACCGCACTACAGGTCCGGCGGAAATGACGATCTAGTGTTACAATCCGGCAAAACAGAGTCAGAGAGGAAGGTTCCGCCTAAAGCAAGAGGATAAACAAGTTCTCACAGACAGGGGGAGGCGGTGCCTAAAAGGAGAACCAGTGATGGGTGGAGGATCTCCTTAAGGTACCGTCACACTTAGCGACGCTGCAGCGATACCGACAACGATCCGGGTCGCTGGAGAGCTGTCACACAGACCGCTCTCCAGCGACCAACGATCCCGAGGTCCCCGGTAACCAGGGTAAACATCGGGTAACTAAGCGCAGGGCCGCGCTTAGTAACCCGCTGTTTACCCTGGTTACCAGCGTAAAAAAACAAACAGTACATACTTACATTCAGCTGTCTGTCCCTTGCCGTCTGGTTCCTGCACTGACTGCTGGCCGTAAAGTGAAAGTGAAAGCACAGCACAGCGGTGAGTCACACAGCGGTGACTCACCGCTGTGGCTGTGCTCTGCTTTCACTTTACGGCCAGCAGTCAGTGCAGGAACCAGACGGCAAGGGACAGACAGCTGAATGTAAGTATGTACTGTTTGTTTTTTTACGCTGGTAACCAGGGTAAACAGCGGGTTACTAAGCGCGGCCCTGCGCTTAGTTACCCGATGTTTACCCTGGTTACCAGTGAAGACATCGCTGAATCGGTGTCACACACGCCGATTCAGCGATGTCTACAGGGAGTCCAGCGACGAAATAAAGTTCTGGACTTTCTTCCCCGACCAGCGATCTCCCAGCAGGGGCCTGATCGCTGCTGCCTCTCACACTGGACGATATCGCTAGCGAGGACGCTGCAACGTCACGGATCGCTAGCGATATCATCTAGTGTGACAGTACCTTTAGTGTCTGCGCTGAGTCGAGCCAAAGATAGAGAAGCAGAGTGAGGAATGTGACCACATTCCAGTGCGCTAGATGAGTGACATGAGCGGACCTCAGTACAGCCGATTCTAACGATAAAGGAAAAAGAGAGATAATTAATACCTGACATATAAATACAAATACATACAGATAAATATGCATATGTCTATTCGCATTATAGCCATGTTTGGTGCGAGTGTAGAACCAGGGAGTAAAACATATTAAGATGGTGGTATGGCATAACATTGTATAAGGGGGAGACCCAAAGTGGTGTCTACCCAGCTGAACATATAGAACCTATAGGTCTACCAAAAGAAAAGGGGAAAACCACATAGTATTACAAAAATGATGCCAGATCATACTCTCTATTAAGACCCAGTGGATGAAGGGTCTCTAATGTATGGATCCAAAAGGCCTCCCTACGTTTTAGACGGGCCACTCGGTCACCACCCCGTCTGTTAGGGGGGATATGCTCAATGACTTGGAACTGTAGTTGTGAAACACTATGGCCTTGATTGCTGAAGTGTGACGGGATGGGTAATAGAAGATTCTTGCACCGGATCGTGGATTTGTGTTTGGAGATGCGATCACGTATGGATTGCGTGGTTTCTCCCACGTAGAGGAGTCCGCAGGGGCATTTGATCAGATATATGACCCATGATGAGGTACACGTGAAATACCCTGGGATACGGAATGTTTTGCCAGAACGAGGATGGTGAAAGGAAGAACCCTTAAGGACATTGTGGCATTGCGCACAGTTGAGGCATGGGAAAGTCCCCGTACAGGGATTTTGTAGAAATTGTTGGCGAGGTGAGGCTTTACACGACCCCACGTCTGCCCTTACGAGAGAATCTTTAAGGTTCAACGGGCGTTTGAAACTAGGGAGAAATGGATTTTGAAATTCGGGTACCTGAGGATAAGCTTTAGATAGTAGATGCCAATTTTGACGGATAGACCTGTGTAAGATATATGCGAATGGATGGTAAGTGTGTATAAATGGAATTCTATTGGTGGCTCTGTTTAGACGTGGAGGAGAAGGTACGACGGCCTGTCGTAGTACTGATGGTGGGTAGCCCCGTTCAGAAAATTTAGTGGACATCTCCTGAAGACGAAGAGGCCTTAGGTCTCCGTCTGATACAATTTTGGACACCCGCTGAAACTGAGACTTGGGTACCGATTTCTTTGTAGCGGGAGGGTGGAAGCTTGTGAAATGTAACAGGCTATTCCGATCGGTGCTTTTAGTATACAAATCGGTGGAGATGGAGCCGTCTGACTGGAGGATAACCATTGTGTCCAGGAAGTTTATCCGTGTAACATCGTGGGACATAGTAAAAGAGATGCCCGGCCAGGCTGTGTTGAGCCAGCCGAAGAAAGAGGCGAGGGCCTCCAACGTACCCCCCCATATGCAGAAAACGTCATCGATATAGCGTTTCCATAAAATCACGTTATTACTGAATAGAGGATGAGAATATATGTGGCTCTCCTCGAAGTCGGCCATATAGCAATTAGCATATGGGGGCGCTACGTTGGAGCCCATCGCGGTCCCACGGATCTGTAAGTAGAAGTCGTCCTGGAACATGAAGAAATTTTTGGTTAGGATAATGGTTAGTAAATCGACGCATAAATTGATTTGATCAGGTAAAAAATTGGACTTAGTGAGAAGCTTATGGACCGAATTGATACCCTCTATGTGAGGAATAGACGTATACAGGTCTTTAACATCCATGGTGACTAAAATTGACCCTGGAGGAATGGGTCCCAGGTCTTTGAGGATTTTAAGGAAAGACCCTGTGTCTAAGATGTAAGATTTAGCTAATCGTGTCAGAGGAGTTAGAATTTTCTCAAGGTATACTGCCAGTGGGGAGAGAATGGAGTCGGTAGAGGCGACTATCGGTCTACCTGGTGGTTTTTCCAGGTTCTTGTGGATTTTAGGAATGGTATAGAATACTGGGGTAATCGGATGTGGATTGGTAAGAAAGTTGCTTGTTTTGGCATCAAGTACCCCTAACTCGGTATATTTGAGGAGGGTGTCTGAGATAAGTTGTCGAGTGACGGGTGTGGGGTCACGTGGCAACTTAGTGTAAATGGTAGGGTTATCCAATTGCCGTCTAATCTCAAGGAGGTAATCCGACTTATTCATGATGACCAGGGCACCTCCTTTATCCGCTGGTTTGATGATCAGGTTTTTGTCGTTTTGTAGGCCATGTAAGGCCTGACGTTCAGTATTACCAGCGGATAAAGGAGGTGCCCTGGTCATCATGAATAAGTCAGATTACCTCCTTGAGATTAGACGGCAATTGGATAACCCTACCATTTACACTAAGTTGCCACGTGACCCCACACCCGTCACTCGACAACTTATCTCAGACACCCTCCTCAAATATACCGAGTTAGGGGTACTTGATGCCAAAACAAGCAACTTTCTTACCAATCCACATCCGATTACCCCAGTATTCTATACCATTCCTAAAATCCACAAGAACCTGGAAAAACCACCGGGTAGACCGATAGTCGCCTCTACCGACTCCATTCTCTCCCCACTGGCAGTATACCTTGAGAAAATTCTAACTCCTCTGACACGATTAGCTAAATCTTACATCTTAAGGTACCTTCACACATAACGATATTGTTAACGATATCGTTGCTTTTTGTGACGTAGCAACGATATCGTTAATTAAATCGTTATGTGTGACAGCGACCAACGATCAGGCCCCTGCTGGGAGATCGTTGGTCGCTGAATAAAGTCCAGAACTTTATTTCGTCGCTGGACTCCCTGGAGACATCGCTGGATCGGCGTGTGTGACACCGATCCAGCGGTGTCTTCACTGGTAACCAGGGTAAACATCGGGTAACTAAGCGCAGGGCCGCGCTTAGTAACCCGATGTTTACCCTGGTTACCATGCTAAAAGTAAAAAAAAACAAACAGTACATACTTACCTACCGCTGTCTGTCCTCCAGCGCTGCGCTCTGCACTCCTCCTGTACTGGCTGTGAGCCGGAAAGCAGAGCGATGACGTCACCGCTCTGCTTTCCGGCTCCCAGACAGTACAGGAGGAGAGCAGAGAAGCAGAGCGCAGCGCTGGAGGACAGACAGCGGTAGGTAAGTATGTAGTGTTTGTTTTTTTTTACTTTTAGCATGGTAACCAGGGTAAACATCGGGTTACTAAGTGCGGCCCTGCGCTTAGTTACCCGATGTTTACCCTGGTTACCGGCATCGTTGGTCGCTGGAGAGCGGTCTGTGTGACAGCTCTCCAGCGACCAAACAGCGACGCTGCAGCGATTCGGATCGTTGTCGGTATCGCTGCAGCGTCGCTAAATGTGAAGGGGCCTTAAGACACAGGGTCTTTCCTTAAAATCCTCAAAGACCTGGGACCCATTCCTCCAGGGTCAATTTTAGTCACCATGGATGTTAAAGACCTGTATACGTCTATTCCTCACATAGAGGGTATCAATTCGGTCCATAAGCTTCTCACTAAGTCCAATTTTTTACCTGATCAAATCAATTTATGCGTCGATTTACTAACCATTATCCTAACCAAAAATTTCTTCATGTTCCAGGACGACTTCTACTTACAGATCCGTGGGACCGCGATGGGCTCCAACGTAGCGCCCCCATATGCTAATTGCTATATGGCCGACTTCGAGGAGAGCCACATATATTCTCATCCTCTATTCAGTAATAACGTGATTTTATGGAAACGCTATATCGATGACGTTTTCTGCATATGGGGGGGTACGTTGGAGGCCCTCGCCTCTTTCTTCGGCTGGCTCAACACAGCCTGGCCGGGCATCTCTTTTACTATGTCCCACGATGTTACACGGATAAACTTCCTGGACACAATGGTTATCCTCCAGTCAGACGGCTCCATCTCCACCGATTTGTATACTAAAAGCACCGATCGGAATAGCCTGTTACATTTCACAAGCTTCCACCCTCCCGCTACAAAGAAATCGGTACCCAAGTCTCAGTTTCAGCGGGTGTCCAAAATTGTATCAGACGGAGACCTAAGGCCTCTTCGTCTTCAGGAGATGTCCACTAAATTTTCTGAACGGGGCTACCCATCATCAGTACTACGACAGGCCGTCGTACCTTCTCCTCCACGTCTAAACAGAGCCACCAATAGAATTCCATTTATACACACTTACCATCCATTCGCATATATCTTACACAGGTCTATCCGTCAAAATTGGCATCTACTATCTAAAGCTTATTCTCAGGTACCCGAATTTCAAAATCCATTTCTCCCTAGTTTCAAACGCCCGTTGAACCTTAAAGATTCTCTCGTAAGGGCAGACGTGGGGTCGTGTAAAGCCTCACCTCGCCAACAATTTCTACAAAATCCCCGTACGGGGACTTTCCCATGCCTCAACTGTGCGCAATGCCACAATGTCCTTAAGGGTTCTTCCTTTCACCATCCTCGTTCTGGCAAAACATTCCGTATCCCAGGGTATTTCACGTGTACCTCATCATGGGTCGTATATCTGATCAAATGCCCCTGCGGACTCCTCTACGTGGGAGAAACCACGCAATCCATACGTGATCGCATCTCCAAACACAAATCCACGATCCGGTGCAAGAATCTTCTATTACCCATCCCGTCACACTTCAGCAATCAAGGCCATAGTGTTTCACAACTACAGTTCCAAGTCATTGAGCATATCCCCCCTAACAGACGGGGTGGTGACAGAGTGGCCCGTCTAAAACATAGGGAGGCCTTTTGGATCCATACATTAGAGACCCTTCATCCACTTTGTCTTAATAGAGAGTATGATCTGGCATCATTTTTGTAATACTATGTGGTTTTCCCCTTTTCTTTTGGTAGACCTATAGGTTCTATATGTTCAGCTGGGTAGACACCACTTTGGGTCTCCCCCTTACACAATGTTATGCCATACCACCATCTTAATATGTTTACTCCCTGGTTCTACACTCGCACCAAACATGGCTATAATGCGAATAGACATATGCATATTTATCTGTATGTATTTGTATTTATATGTCAGGTATTAATTATCTCTCTTTTTCCTTTATCGTTAGAATCGGCTGTACTGAGGTCCGCTCATGTCACTCATCTAGCGCACTGGAATGTGGTCACATTCCTCACTCTGCTTCTCTATCTTTGGCTCGACTCAGCGCAGACACTAAGGAGATCCTCCACCCATCACTGGTTCTCCTTTTAGGCACCGCCTCCCCCTGTCTGTGAGAACTTGTTTATCCTCTTGCTTTAGGCGGAACCTTCCTCTCTGACTCTGTTTTGCCGGATTGTAACACTAGATCGTCATTTCCGCCGGACCTGTAGTGCGGTGCACACACGCCGCTGCTTCTCAGCGCTGCCGCGTTGTCATGGCAGCGTGACGCACTTCCGGTTTCGCCGCACGCTTTCCTATTGGTCTATGAGCCCCTCCTCCTGCCTTTATACAGCGGTCTTTCATTCTTACGACTAGACCAGCGGTGGATACCGCGTCTAGCTCATGGCACAGCTCATTTCACCCGGAACAGGTAACTTCTTCTTCCAGTGGAGCACGACATCTTTCACATAGTCCTACAGTAGGCTCACCTTTCCCATCTCTCTTTTCTGCCCCCAGTAATTGGTCCTACATAGATTTCCCTACGGAGCTCTGGCACTAGGTATGACGCAAGTTATATTTCCTTTACACTCCACCTATAGGGCACTATTTTTATACCATCTATTGTGACCCTTTAGACACTGCTTTACACGTGTGCCTAGACACCTAGGTCTCTTTGACCCTATTTCAAGCTCAGTACGGTACGTGTCACACGGTTTTCTATAATTTTCCTTTGTACTTCCTACTCTTATACATGGAACATGATTGTGCCTCGATATTCTACATGGTTCTCTCTGGCGATTCTGTCGCTGTATCTATAGACCTGTACATATGATACCGATGCCGTTGTTCTAAATCTCTATATGTTATGTATATACTTTATTTATTTATGTATTTATTTTGGTTTTTTTATTTGTATTATTATTTTCACTTGTAGTTACTGATGAAGGTCCGTGTGGTGGACCGAAACATTTATTTGGTACTACAATAAATCTTTCACTTTGAGCATCAAGTTGAGTGCTAGGTTCTTTTTGTATATTACACTAAGGTGTGGGAACCTACCTTAGCACCATCCTCACAGTAGTGCACACGGTTTTTTCTACTCTGTGGGAAGGGGGTCATGTTCCTTGCCAGTGGGGCTGGGTGTCTGTTGGGAAGGGGGGCTGCGTGCTGGGGGTCTCTGGGGAAGAGATGCTGTGTGCTGGAGTCTCTGTTGGGCAGGGGGTCATGTTGTGTGCAGGGGGTCTACCTGCAGAATGGGGCTGATGTTATTCGCATGGGTCTGCATGGTGTGGGGGCTGATGTCACATGCTGTGCATGTCAGTGTGTGATGTCACTTGCGGTGGGGGGTGTGTAGGGAAGTATAGTGCTACGTGTGTCGGCGCAAACAGGGGAGGGGATGAATGATGATGGAGATCTGAGGGATTGATATTACTTACTATGAGAATCTCTGCTTGATGGTGAGGAGTCAGTCCTGTGTGTTTTTTTTTTTTTTTTTTTTTTTTTTTACATAAAACGTTTTCTTATTAATATTATTGGGCACACATGACGTCAGGTTGATGACTGACCTATGACCTCTGGGAGCAAAACTGCGTGATAATAATGTCGAAGACACAAAAGAGCATAGTGAGGTAAAAAATACTCTGTTGTAAAAAAAAATCACAATAATAAGCAAGTGCTAGTCAAAAGATGGAAAAAACAGGGTATTTAGTTAATACGTTTTTTTGCAAAAAAATGTATGCTAAGCTGCTCCACCAATCGTCAAGGTATACCCATATAGAGCAGTCCTACCTAATGTATATAATCCCTATCTGATGTATTTAAAAACCTGATCATCTGTATAGTACCTGTATAAGCAGAGTTCAGAGAGGGAATATCCATGTGGACATGCTGGATGGAACAGCTTACATGCAAATGACCCATAAAGAGTGGTGGACTCCCTAGTCTTGTAGAAACGAGAACAATTACAGAACCAGAAACACATGGGCTACTTGCACAATGAACAAGTCTGTTTCACACACCACCAAGAAACTTGAAGACACAAAAGAGCACAGTGTCTTCAAGTTTCTTGGTGGTGTGTGAACAGGTTCCTACAGACTTGTTCATTGTGCAAGTAGCCCATGTGTTTCTGGTTCTGTGATAATAATGTCTCCAGATCCCAAGCTTTATTCTCCTCGCACGCTGTTCTGTTCAGTATTAGCCTGGTGGCCACTGGTGTCAGCCACTACTTGTATCGAGTTTTCTGCATCATTTTTTCTGTTTTATTCTAGGTATTGTGGCTTTTCCCCATCCTGAGTCCCCCAAGTGACCGCCCTGCAGATGTCATTTCATCACTGGACTTCTCTTCACTAGGTGGAATGCTTGTGCCCCCACAATCCATGCGAGGACCCAAAGTGATGACACTGTGGGCGTCTGATAATCTCAGATAGATGAGTATAATTCCTACAAAAAAAAACCTCCCTTTCTCTCCATTTATATTGTCTTGCTAGGGTCTGTCCCCCTAACCGTCGGTCCCCTGTCTCTCTCTCTTTCTCTCTTTCTCTTTCTCTTTCTCTCTTTCTCTCTTTCTCCCCCCCCCCCCCTCCCCCTATCAGGCTCCTCTTAGTCTGTGGCAGGCACTGACATATTCCGCTGCTATGGCCACTGCACTTTCCTCTTCCCCCAGTATTATCGGCAGTTTCTCTTCCTCCTCCTTGGAGGTGAAGTCTGGGAGGAGATCAGACAGTCTCTTGAAGTGAGTGTCCCTCACTGCGGAGTATTTGGGGCACCTCAGCAGGAAGTGGGCCTCATCCTCCACGGCCTCCTGGGGGCATTGCTGGCAGAGTCTGCTCTCTCGAGGCTTGTAGTTCTGTCGGTGCCGCCCGGATTCGATGAGTAGGCTGTGGGCGCTCAGTCTCTCTCCCTCTCTCCCCGCTGTGGCTCCAGCACAAAGTACTACAGTGCGGGGGCCCAGGCCTCTCTGACCTTTCCCGGCGCCTGCGCACCACAGCGTGAAGACAAGTAGAGGACGTCATCTGAAGAAGATGGGCATTGCGGTCCGGTCCGGCGCCTCCTATCGGACAGGATCGGGACTGTCCCTGGGTGAGTATAATATAACCTCTTTTTCTCATTTGTTTAGGATACATCGGGGGCTTATCTAAAGCATTACAGAATGCTGTAGATAAGCCCCTGATGCTGGTGGGCTTAGCTCGCCCTCGATTTTGGGGATGACGGCTTCCCTGTAAGCACCACAATACAATTTTTGCAGCTAAATACAGGGGACTTTGGTACAAAATGTGTTTTGCTTTTTTGTCAATCTGTCTTTAATGTTTAATTCATTGTTTTGAATCCTAAAACTCTTTATTATTTATTTGTATGTATGTATGTATGTATGCATATATTTATTTCTCTTTTTTATTTCTAACTATTTGACTTGTAATAAAATTGTTTGACAGCTATGAGTTAAATTTTCATTTCTATAATTCTTGAGCGCAGGGTGACATTAGTGGAGAGTAACGCAGTTGGGTCTGTATCAGGCTGAGTTTACACACTGCAGGTTATTGGGGAAACTATCTGTTGGGACGTCCTCACCAGTAGACCGGACCCGCACTTCCATGTAGCCCATACAGCCGGACTAGCTGTAGATGTTGTTTGTGTTTTGTTTTTTTTGTTTTTTTTAATCCATAATTGTTTTTTCTTTATAAGACATAAGCTGGTTTTCGCTGAGGGTTTGAGTGCTGCTGCCACCACTGATGGGACAGGCTATGACATATTTTCCAGAGGAAAAATGTATCTCTGTAATGTTAGGCAATATTCACATTTTTATTTTTTTGTACTAATGGTTTACAAAATTCTGACGACCTGTGACAGAGCTGGAATGAATGTGTTGCATGTATTTGTCTTGCTCCATCAATTAAGGAATGTTCCCCTCAGACTTCCTGGAGACTTCACAACCCTGGATCAGACCTAAATCACAGGACAATAAAACCTCACACTCCTTATCTATGAACTGCTGCAATATTTATGGCCACAACTATTTCCCCCTCCCATATTGATAGTTCTGCATCACTTGTTTTATTTATGGCCAGTTCTGTATAATATGTGACACTTCACATTTTATCTCGACAGAAACTGTACTCATCAAAGTGACCAACGACCTTCTGACAGCAAAATGCAATGGTGACCACTCTCTGCTCATTCTTCTCGATCTTTCGACACTGTTGACCACCCTCTCTTACTCTCTAGGCTCCAGTCACTTGGCATTAAGGACACTGCTCTCTCCTGGTTCTCCTCCTATCTTTCTGACCGCTCCTTCAGTGTTCTGTTCTCTGGCTCCACTTCATCTCCTCTTCCTCTCACTGTCGGGGTACCCCAGTGCTCAGCACTTGGCCCCCTTCTCCCTCTACACGGCCCCAATTGGACAGACCATCAGCAGATTTGGCTTTCAGTACCATCTTTATGTCGACGACACACAACTATATACTGGGCAGCACAGTGGCTCAGTGGTTAGCACTGCAGCCTTGCAGCGCTGGAGTCCTGGGTTGTAATCCCACCTTGGACAACATCTGCAAGGAGTTTGTATGTTCTCCCCGTGTTTGCGTGGGTTTCCTCCGGGCACTCCGGTTTCCTCCCACATTCCAAAGACATACTGATAGGGAATGTAGATTGTGAGCCCCATTGGGGACAGTGATGATAATGTGTGCAAAACTGTAAAGCGCTGCGGAATATGTTAGCGCTATATAAAAATAATTATTATATACGTCATCCCCTGGCCTTGTTCCCGCTGTACTACAGAACACCACTGACTGTCTGTCCGCTCTCTATCTGAAACTCAACCTCTCCAAAACTGAACTTCTGCTCCCACCATCTACTGACCTCCCTAAACCTGACGTTTCCCTCTCCGTGGGTGGCAACATAATAACACCCCGGCAGCAGGCATGCTGTCTGGGTGTTATGTTTGACTCCGATCTCTCCTTTACATCCCATATACAATCTCTTGCCTGCTCTTGCCACTTACACCTAAAGAACATCTCTAGAATCTGCCCTTTAATCACTATAGAAACAACAAAAACCCTCACTGTCACCCTGATCCACTCCCGCCTGGACTACTGCAACGCTCTATTAATTGGCCTACCCCTCACTCGACTTTCCCCTCTCCAGTCCATCCTTAATGCAGCAGCCAGGGTCGTCTATCTGGCTAATCGTTACTCAAACGCATCCGCTCTTCGCCAGTCATTACACTGGCTGCCCATTCATTACAGGATACAATTCAAAGTACTTATTCTCACCCACAAAGCTCTCCACAGTGCAGCACCCACTTACGTCTCCTCCCTCATTTCTGTCTATCGGCCTAACCGACCTCTGCTCTCTGCAAATGACTTTCGACTAACCTCTGCACTAATCCGTACCTCCCACTCCCGACTCCAAGACTTCTCCCATGGTGCACCAATCCTCTGGAATGCTCTACCCCAAGAAATTAGGACCATCCACAATTTGCATAGTTTTAGGCGCTCCCTCAATCAAAACACATTTGTTCAGAGCGGCCGATCATGTTCCCTAATCAGTTATTTTGTTTGTGTGTAGCCCATTCACTACTACCATCTATCCCCCACTCCCTGAAGATGGCTGGACCATCATTGTAAATACATAATTGTAAATACACACCTGTGCTTTGTATCTCCCCACCTCATTATAGATTGTAAGCTCTCACGAGCAGGGTTGTCTTGTGTTGCTTCAATTATTGTATTGTTAACATTTTACATATGACTGTTGTGTTTGAAGTTGTTAAACTGTAAAGCGCTGCGGAATATGTTGGTGCTATATAAATAAAGATTATTATTATTATCTCGCTTTTGTTAGCATAAACATCAGATGAGTGCAATCCTGTAAATGTCGGCCTGCACTCGGAGCAATGTTCTTCTATCAGGCAGGGCAGATCTGTATTCAGCTGCAATTTGACTGAAATCAGATGGGTGTGAGCAGAAAACATTGGATGCCATACGGCCCATCAGTGCGACATTTATAAAGATACAATTCTGTAATATGAAAAGTGAGAACAAATCATCCCATTCTCCTGGATGAGAGTGGGAGCGCTTTCTGTAACCACTGCTGTAAGCATCCTCCTATACTGAGCCTGATAAAGACCGGATGAGACTCCCAAGACGCCGGCTACAATCATTGTTACACTTCTCCTTTAAAAGGGTATCAACCACTGATGATTCTCAAATTTTTATATTTTACTAATTCTTTTTTTTTTTTTAAAGAAAAATGTAGACAATTACCGTTTACTGTTTATTTACCACCCTTGTGCAGCATGCCGTAACAACCTGATGCATGCTGCCAGTAATGAAGCATGGTTCAGTGTGCCCTAATTCAGCCTCTTCTCTACTGGGAATTATTGTTGGGGGAGTGACATGAGGAGAGAATCAAATGAAGGTCGTGGTGGAGGTGTGCCTGCTTCAAGGAGATGACATAGTTGATCTGTGCCCGTTATGTGTTTACATAAAACACATTCCTCTGGTGCATGCAGTCCACGGGATGTTGTGCACCATATCCTAGGCACGAGCACCGCTGGATGGATAGTGAGGCAAGAACATGTGCAGACGGTGTTAGATTGGATGGCTGAGAGCGCCTCCAGTTCCTTCCACTGCTGAAAGCGCAGAGTTTTCACCTGAGGACCATGGGCATCTTTCTACCACCTCACCCCCTTGCAAATCGGCCAAGCAGTATCAGCCCAAAGTCATGAAGCAGTCTCTTCTGATTTTTTTTTTTTAACATTTTCTTAACCTGAGCACCACCGCCATCTGAGTTCTAAGTACGAGCTGCAGTAGATTAGACACCCTAAAAAACATGACAGATGTGAGCTTTCCTCCTGCTCCCTCTTGTGCTGCGGTCTTGACCTCTTCATCCAGCTCATGAACAACAGCCTACCCGCAAAGACAGGATGTGACAGCACCACCACCAGCAGTGTCACCAAGCATCTCCACCCTGTCCCATGGAAGTGTTCATCTCTCCATCACCCAAACCCCATAGAGAAAGAGGAAATACCCCACTACTCGCCCACAGGCCCTGGTCCTGAATAACAGCATTGACTATTTCCTGGCCTTTGAAACGTTGCCATTCCAGCTGATGGAGAAAAAACATTTAAAAAAAAAATGATGGTGGTGGCTGTTGCGAAGTACGTGGTTCCCATCCACCACTAATGTTTCAAGTTGGCCATCCCTGCTCAGCACACATGTTGCAACCAAAATCAGGTGTGCACTGTGCAACGCAATCAGTGGCAAGGTCCAGATAACTACCGATATGTGGACCAGTAAGCATGGGCAGGGATGTTACATCTCCCTATCTGCACACTGGGTAAATGTGGCAGCTGGGACAGAGGAGGAAGGCGTTCTAGCACATGTCCTACATCTATTGTTGGACATTGCTCTGCCCATGTGGCCTTCTACTCCGCTTACTCCATCACCTAGCAGTAAGACTTGCATCAGCAACTTCAACACAGCCAGGGGGAAAAGACAGTAGGCTGTTCTCAAACTCATCATTTTGGGGGACAAGTTCCATAATGTGCAAGAGCTGTGGACGAGGAATAAACGAGACTGATGAGTGGTTGGTGCCGCTGGACCTAAATCCAGACCTGGTGGTATGCGATAACGGGCGAAATCTAGTAGCAGCTCTAGGCCTAGCTGGTTTGACCACATCGCTTGCCTGGCACATGTGTTAAGTTTAGTGGTGCAAATCTTGCTTAAAAATTACCCATATGTGAGAGGTCGTCTGTGCACGATTATGGCGTTCACACCCTGCAGCTGCTCGACGGTCTGTGCTGCAGCGTCACTTCTGCCTTCTCGATCAGCGCCTCATGTGACATATCAACAAGGTGGAACTCAAAAGTTGAATACGCTGTAGAGGCTGTGCGAGCAGAAGCAATACTGGAGTTTCAGCTGCAGCACACACGGGTGAGTAGTTCTGTGGAACAACACTTCACCATGTCATGAACACAACAGGGTGGCACTCAAAGTAGCTCACGGGCATCACTGGAGCATGGCAGGGAGGACATAGACCATACACCTCCCACAGAGGACAGTTTGTCTTTGCCTCTGGGCCGCCTGGCATGAATTATTTATATAGCATCAGAGGCGTAGCTAGGGTTTTGGTTCAGGGGGGGGCAAAGCTTCTGAGTGGGCCCCTAACCAGGTAACTTTGATTATAACTAGGTGACGCACCCTAATAGTGGAGGAGAACCTCAGCAGATGACCGCACTATTACTGAAGATAATCTCTATATAAAGACCAATATGGATATTACCGCCATATGGTCAGTAGTAGATACAAGTCCTACAGAACATGTAAGAGATCACAGCACAGTTACAGATAATGTCTTACCGTTGAAGTCCTTTATGATGGAATCGTTCACTTTTCATGTCTTTTCTATCTGGCCCAGACCAACATGACAACTTCTTCCAGCCAGGACTCAACTGCAGAGAATACAACAAAGACACATTTCACTTCTCATATTCCAGCTCCATCACCATCTATTCCCAACCTGCACAAACCCCTCATCCTGCTGATACCCCAATACTGAGCTCCTGCTGCCGTATGTGTCCCTATTACTACACCTGATACCCCAATACTGAGCCTCTGCTGCCGTATGTGTCCCTATTACTGCACCTGATACCCCAATACTGAGCTGCTGCTGCCGTATGTGTCCCTATTACTGCACCTGATACCCCAATACTGAGCTGCTGCCGTATGTGTCCCTATTACTACCCCTGATACCCCAATACTGAGCCGCTGCTGCTGTATGTGTCCCTATTACTACCCCTGATACCCCAATACTGAGCCGCAGCTGCCGTATGTGTCCCTATTACTGCCCCTGATACCCCAATACTGAGCTGCTGCCGTATGTGTGCTATTACTGCCCCTGATACCCCAATACTGAGCCTCTGCTGCCGTATGTGTCCCTATTACTACACCTGATACTCCAATATTGAGCCACTGCTGCCGTTTGTGTCCCTATTACTGCCCCTGATACCCTAATACTGAGCGTCTGCTGCCGTATGTGTCCCTATTACTGCCCCTGATACCCCAATACTGAGCCTCTGCTGCCGTATGTGTCCCTATTACTACCCCTGATACCCCAATACTGAGCCGCTGCTGCCGTGTGTCCCTATTACTGCCCCTGATACCCCAATACTGAGCTGCTGCCGTATGTGTCCTTATTACTGCCCCTGATACCCCAATACTGAGCCGCTGCTGCCGTATGTGTCCCTATTACTGCACCTGATACCCCAATACTGAGAGGCTGCTGCCGTATGTGTCCCTATTACTGCACCTGATACCCCAATACTGAGCCGCTGCTGCCGTATGTGTCCCTATTACTGCACCTGCTGTGTGGTTCTCTGTACCCTCTAAAGTAATGCCGGGTGCAAGTGCCCTAGAAATTAGTGCCCACATTTTGCCCCCTAGAAAGTAATATTGCCCTGTGTGCCCCTTTGATAGTCACAGTAACCTGTGTTCCCCTATAACAATAAGTGCCCACTTTACATTTAATAATAATGTCCTCAGTCTCCCCCCTGTACAGCTCCCCTATACAAAGTATAATGCCCCCTAACTGTATAGTACCACCTACACAGTATACTGACCCCTTATTAGCCTCCAAACTGTTTGATGGCTCCAACACTATATGATGGCCCCCTCACTGTAATCCCCACACTGTATGATGCCCCTTCACTGTGTGATGGCCCCATAGATAATCTCCATATAGTATAATGTGCCAGATAGTCCTCAATATAGTACAAGGCAGCACCCCATAGGCAGACCCTGTAGTATAAGACAGCACCCCTATCGGCAGACCCTGTAGTATAAGACAGTACCCCATAGGCAGACCCTGTAGTATAAGGCAGCACCCCATAGGCAGCCCTTGTAGTATAAGACAGTACCCCCATAGGCAGACCCTGTAGTATAAGACAGTACCCCCATAGGCAGACCCTGTAGTATTAAGCAGCACCCCCATAGGCAGATCCTGTATATAAGGCAGCACCCTCCCCAATAGGCAGATCATGCATATAAGGCAGCACTCCCCCCATAGCCAGATCCTGTATTTAAGGCAGCACCCCCCCATAGGCAGATCATGTATATAAGGCAGCACCCCCATAGCCAGATCCTGTATTTAAGGCAGCACCCCCCATAGGCAGATCATGTATATAAGGCAGCGCCGCCCCCCCCAATATGCAGATCCTGTAAATAAGGCAGCACTCCCCCCAAATAGGTAGATCCTGTAAATAAGGCAGCACTCCCCCCCCAAATAGGTAGATCATGTATATAAGGCAGCGCCCCCCCAATAGGCAGATCCTGTAAATAAGGCAGCACTCGCCCCCCCAAATAGGTAGATCATGTATATAAGGCAGTGCCCCCCAATAAGCAGATCCTGTAAATAAGGCAGCACTCCCCCCCAAATAGGTAGATCCTGTAAATAAGGCAGCACTCCCCCCCCCCCCCTCCAAATAGGTAGATCATGTATATAAGGCAGCGCCCCCCCAATAGGCAGATCCTGTAAATAAGGCAGCACTCCCCCCCCCCCCCCCCCAAATAGGTAGATCATGTATATAGGGCAGCGCCCCCCAATAGGCATATCCTGTAAATAAGGCAGCACTCCCCCCCCCCCCCCCCCCCCAAATAGGTAGATCATGTATATAAGGCAGCGCCCCCCCAATAGGCAGATCCTGTAAATAAGGCAGCACTCCCCCCCCCCCCAAATAGGTAGATCATGTATATAAGGCAGCGCCCCCCAATAGGCATATCCTGTAAATAAGGCAGCACTCCCCCCCCCCCCCCCCAAATAGGTAGATCATGTATATAAGGCAGCGCCCCCCCAATAGGCAGATCCTGTAAATAAGGCAGCACTCCCCCCCCCAAATAGGTAGATCATGTATATAAGGCAGCGCCCCCCAATAGGCAGATCCTGTAAATAAGGCAGCACTCCCCCCCCCCCCCAAATAGGCAGATCATGTATATAAGGCAGTGCCCCCCCAATAGGCAGATCCTGTAAATAAGGCAGCACTCCCGCCCAAAAAGCAAAAAAAGAATATCCAGCTCAACGAGACAGTGAAAAGTAAAAACTTGGTACTTTATTCACTTCATATAGAAGCAGAGGATAAAAACATCAGCACAATAAGGATAAGAACACTATCTACGCGTTTCAGGTGGCAAAGCACCCTTAATCATGATATCTAGTGTCTGGCCTGTTCCGTGCTTTTTATGTAAGAATCCATTGAACACACCGGTGCAATGATCAGGTGGAAAAGTGATCCACTGAGAATGAAAACACCTGGTGGTAAATGTGAACCAGCAATTGGCCACATGAAACAAAAAGTTCACGGAATAGGCAGAAATAGAAAGAAAAAAAGAAACACATATGTACTTTAACTGAACATAATACAAGAATATATGGAACACAACAAATCTTGTCACTAAATAATGTAACAATAATAATCTTATGCAACGACAAATGTCCAAAATGCATAAATACGCAAACTGCATGATGGTAAATTTTTCTTGAGATGGAAAAAAGTAGAACTTGAGCGGAATCCGAAGAGGAAGACTTCATTGGATGATCAGCATGCATGTCACCTTAATCAGTGTTAGGAGATGCCATCACAAGAGAAAAAAAAAAAAACATTTTTTATTTTTTATTTTTTTTTTAAACAAACAAATTTCTCGAAATAATTAACTAATCCAAAACCTGTAAAAATAATATGCAAACACAAATCTGAGAAGCATATATGCAAACACAAATATGATATGGTTGGTGAACAGAGAAACTAAATGACTATAAAAAGTGTATACCCATAAACATAACGTAAGCATAAAAGTGACATAACGAATAAGACAATGCAATACAATAGGATAGTCTGCTGACTAAAGAGTTCGCAGGCTCCGATGTATACATACAATAACTCAGATACCCTTCAGGAGCAATGGACAAATAGTTACATGAGAAGGGTGAAAAACCTGCAGACTGTAACGCTACTAAATATTTATTTATTGGAGTACATCCCAAGAGCGATAACCTATGAAAAAAAAACTGGGTAGTCGTGTATGCTGGGCAGTGCAACGTCATGCATGATCGGGCCAGCACGAGAACACATGATGTGCCAATAAAGAGAAGACATTCAAGGGGATAAGGTAAATATAAAAAATGATGTAACTAATAAAAAAGCATGATGTCTTTTCTCTTATTGAGACCATTAGGTGTTCTGGTTCCCAATTTGAATATCCACCATGTTTCTCTGTTTCTCAGGGTCACTTCAGTGTCCCCTCCTCTGAAGGGTCTATGTGTTTTTTCGATTGCATAAACTTTGAGGGAATCAAGATTGGATTGATGAAAATTAATAAAATGTTGTGACACCTGGGATATATTTCTGTGAGTATTGGCATTATCTATATCATAAATATGCTCACGTATTCTAGTTTTTAGTGGGCGTATGGTGCTACCAACGTATTTAAGATGACATGTCGTACATTCCATTATATAAACTACATTATTGGTATTACAATTGAGGAATGTTTTTATTTGATATGTGTTTTGATCATTTGCGTCCGTAAAATCGGAACGCTTCTGTGCAAATTTGCAGGTTTTGCATACTGCAGCACCACATTTGTGAAAGCCCTTTACACTGAGCCAATTAGAGGATTGCACATGAGGGATATTGAGGGAACTAGGGGAGAGACTATTACCTAAAGATGGTGCTTTTCTAGATACGATTCTACATCCATGTTTAAGTACAGCAGCGATGTCAGGATCTTCTCTTAAGATAGTTAAATTATTTCTAATTAATTTGCTTATAGAAGCAAATTGATTGCTGTATTGAAAAACCAAAGTAATAGGATTGATGGAAGATGTTGTTTTCGTTTGTAGGGATTTGAACCGAGGTTTTTTGTCAACTATTTTTTCTGCCCTTTGTAGGCACCATTGGCTATAACCTCTCTGTGTGAGTCTATCTTTAATGTCCTCGACTTCTTTAGAATAGTCCTCCTGAATACTGCAATTACGTTTTGCTCTGGTCATTTCACCTACAGGTATACTTTTGTGTGTTTTGGATGATGGCTGTTTGCCCTCAAGATTGTGTTCCCTGCTGTAATTTTTCTGAATGTAGTTGTGACTACAGGAAAATTATTCACACCTTTAAGTTTTAAATCCAAAAACTCTATGCATGTATGTTCTTGACGAGCAGTAAAACTGAGATTAAAGGGATTATTGTTGAAATAATCAATTAGTCTGTGCACGGTAGATACATCGGAATTCCAAATTAATATCATATCATCGATATATCTACCGTACCAAAATATGTGATCCCTAAATGGATTCTCCACATTGTAAATATAAGACTCCTCCCACCAACTCATAACCAAATTGGCGAGAGAAGGTGAGTACTTGGCCCCCATTGAAACACCACTGATTTGCATATAATAGGTTTGATTAAAGCAAAAAAATTAGTAGTGATGAGGAATTGAGTAACTTCTATTACATAGGTTTGGAGATCTGAGGGAAAATCACTGTATTTTTCCATGTGAAATTTCAATGCATAAAGTGCTATTTCAGGAGGTATGGACGTGTATAATGAGACAACATCTGAGGTGATCCATGAGAAGTCAGTCTGCCATATAAGATCTTTCATAACATTAAGTACATCTGTACTATCACTCAGATAGCCAGGTGTTCTCCGGACGAGAGGCTGAAGGAGCTGGTCGAGCCACTCCCCCAGTCTTTCACCCAGGGACCCAATACCTGAAACAATAGGTCTCATAGGTGGAGGATATGCATTTTTTTGCGTTTTGGGCAGAGCGTATAGTACTGGGGTAATGGGGGTCGCAACCTTGAGGTAATCACTCTCTTTTTTGTTGAAAAAGCCAAGACTAAAGCCCTCATCAATAAGTCCAAAGATTTTATCCCTGATAGATGAAGTGGGATTGGCAGATAGACATTTATATACAGCAGAATCTGATAACATTTTGTCAACCCAAGCTATATAGTTATTTTTGTCCATAACTACAACGGAACCGCCTTTATCGGCGTTTTTGATGACAAGATCATCATTGTCACGTAGTTCTCGTAGTGCCCGTTGCAATTTGGGTTTTAGATTGCTGTTATAAAAGCGTGCATCAGAGGTGGTCTCGGAAAGAAGCCTCAGCTGTGTTTCCATGACAGTTTGAAACCTGTCCATCACAGATCTGCGTGCTTGTATAGGATAATAGGTAGATCCTATAAATAGGTAGATCCTATAAATAAGGCAGCCCTCCCCCCCCCAATAGGCAGATCATGTATATAAGGCAGCACTCCCCCCAATAGGCAGATCCTATAAATAAGGCAGCACTCCCCCCAAATAGGCAGATCATGTATATAAGGCAGCACCCCCCAAATAGGCAGATCCTGTAAATAAGGCAGCACTCCCCCCCCCCCCCCAATAGGCAGATCATTTATATAAGGCAGCACTCCCACCCCCAAATAAGCAGATCATTTATATAAGGCAGCACTCCCCCCCCCCCCCCAAATAGGCAGATCATTTATATAAGGCAGCACTCCCCCCCCCCCCAAATAGGCAGATCATTTATATAAGGCAGCACTCCCCCCCCCAAATAGGCAGATCATTTATATAAGGCAGCACTCCCCCCCCCCCCCAAATAGGCAGATCATTTATATAAGGCAGCACTCCCCCCCCCCCAAATAGGCAGATCATTTATATAAGGCAGCACTCCCCCCCCCCCCCCCAAAATAAGCAGATCATTTATATAAGGCAGCAATCCCCCCCCAAATAGGCAGATCATTTATATAAGGCAGCACTCCCCCCCCCCCCAAATAGGCAGATCATTTATATAAGGCAGCACTCCCCCCCAAATAAGCAGATCATTTATATAAGGCAGCACTCCCCCCCCCCCCCAAATAGGCAGATCATTTATATAAGGCAGCACTCACCCCCAAATAGGCAGATCATTTATATAAGGCAGCACTCCCCCCAAATAGGCAGATCATTTATATAATGCAGCACTCCCCCCAAATAGGCAGATCATTTATATAAGGCAGCACTCCCCCCCAAATAGGCAGATCATTTATATAAGGCAGCACTCCCCCCCAAATAGGCAGATCATTTATATAAGGCAGCACTCCCCCCCCCCCCCAAATAGGCAGATCATTTATATAAGGCAGCACTCCCCCCCCCAAATAAGCAGATCATTTATATAAGGCAGCACTCCCCCCCCCCCCCCAAATAGGCAGATCATTTATATAAGGCAGCACTCACCCCCAAATAGGTAGATCATTTATATAAGGCAGCACTCCCCCCAAATAGGCAGATCATTTATATAATGCAGCACTCCCCCCAAATAGGCAGATCATTTATATAAGGCAGCACTCCCCCCCAAATAGGCAGATCATTTATATAAGGCAGCACTCCCCCCCAAATAGGCAGATCATTTATATAAGGCAGCACTCCCCCATAGGCAGATCCTATAAATAAACAAATACTCACCTCTCTTCCTCCTTGTTCCAGCGGCGCTCCCTGCTCCCGCTCATCCACTGACAGCGGGCGCAGGGCGGTGATGTCATCGCGCCCGCTGTCAGTGTGGAGGATGATGGGGGAAGGAGCGCAGCGCTCCTTCCCTCATCAATGCGGTGAGCTGTATTGGCTAGATGCCGATACAGCTCACATTGCGATAACGGGCGGGGGGCCCACTGCTGGCACCGGGCCCCCCCGTCTGCCCAGGGGCCCTATAGCTGCAGAGCAGGGAGATCGATTCTCCCTGCCCTGTTGCAGAATGTAACTGCATCGGCGCATGCAGTTACAGTAGCGTAGCTCCGGGTGGGCCCCCTCAGAGCGCGGGGCCCGGGGCGATGGCCCCCTCTGCCCCCCCGGTAGCTACGCTACTGTATAGCATCATTAATTCCATGGTGCTGTACAAGAGAAAGGGGTTACATGCCAGGTTATAGATATCGTTTACAGTGAACAAATTTACAATGACAGGCCGGTACAGAGGGGAGAGGACCCTGTCCTTGCGTATTTACATTCTATGGGATAATGGGGAAGAGACAGAAGGTCGGGGGTGCAGCAGCTCTGGTGTTGGTGAGGCGGCAGAATGGTTATTGCAGGCTGTAGGCTTTCCTGAAGAGATGGGTTTTCAGGTTCCGTCTGAAGGATCCGAGGGTGGTGGATAATCGGACGTGTTGAGGCGTGGAACCCTCACCAGAGCCCCCAGGCCGATTAGGACGAGCCAAATGAAAGGCACGAACTAGATCGGCAGCATGAGCATCAGAGGCAAAAACCCAGGAATTATCTTCCTGACCATAACCCTTCCACTTGACCAGGTACTGGAGTTTCCGTCTCGAAATACGAGAATCCAAAATCTTCTCCACCACATACTCCAACTCCCCCTCGACCAACACCGGGGCAGGAGGATCAACGGAGGGAACCATAGGCGCCATGTATCTCCGCAATAACGACCTATGGAACACATTATGGATGGCAAAAGAAGCTGGAAGGGCCAAACGAAATGACACAGGATTGAGAACTTCAGAAATCTTATACGGACCAATGAAACGAGGCTTAAACTTAGGAGAGAAAACCTTCATAGGAACATAATGAGACGACAACCAAACCAAATCCCCAACACGAAGTCGGGGACCAACACAGCGCCGGCGGTTAGCGAAACGTTGAGCCTTCTCCTGGGACAATGTCAAATTGTCCACCACATGAGTCCAAATCTGCTGCAACCTGTCCACCACAGTATCCACACCAGGACAGTCCGAAGGCTCAACCTGCCCTGAAGAGAAACGAGGATGAAAACCAGAATTATAGAAAAACGGCGAAACCAAAGTAGCCGAGCTGGCCCGATTATTAAGGGCGAACTCAGCCAAAGGCAAGAAGGACACCCAATCATCCTGATCAGCAGAAACAAAGCATCTCAGATATGTTTCCAAAGTCTGATTAGTTCGTTCGGTTTAGCCATTTGTCTGAGGATGGAAAGCCGAAGAAAAAGACAAATCAATGCCCATCTTAGCACAAAAGGACCGCCAAAACCTTGAAACAAACTGGGAACCTCTGTCCGAGAAGATGTTCTCCGGAATGCCATGCAAACGAACCACATGCTGGAAAAACAATGGCACCAAATCAGAGGAGGAAGGCAATTTAGACAAGGGTACCAAATGGACCATCTTAGAGAAGCGATCACAAACCACCCAAATGACCGACATCCTTTGAGAGACAGGGAGATCTGAAATAAAATCCATGGAAATATGCGTCCAGGGCCTCTTCGGGACCGGCAAGGGCAAAAGCAACCCACTGGCACGAGAACAGCAGGGCTTAGCCCGAGCACAAGTCCCACAGGACTGCACAAAAGAACGCACATCCCGTGACAAAGAAGGCCACCAAAAGGATCTAGCCACCAAATCTCTGGTACCAAAGATTCCAGGATGACCAGCCAACACCGAACAATGAACCTCAGAGATAACTCTACTAGTCCATCTATCAGGGACAAACAGTTTCTCCACTGGACAACGGTCAGGTCTATCAGCCTGAAACTTCTGCAGCACCCGCTGCAAATCAGGGGAGATGGCAGACAAAATTACCCCCTCTTTGAGAATACCCGCCGGCTCAGGAACACCCGGAGAGTCAGGCACAAAACTCCTTGACAGGGCATCAGCCTTCACATTCTTAGAGCCCGGAAGGTACGAAACCACAAAATCAAAACGGGAGAAAAACAGCGACCATCGAGCCTGTCTAGGATTCAACCGTTTGGCAGACTCGAGATAAGTCAAATTCTTGTGATCCGTCAAAACCACCACGTGATGCTTGGCTCCTTCAAGCCAATGTCGCCACTCCTCGAATGCCCACTTCATGGCCAACAACTCTCGATTGCCAACATCATAATTGCGCTCAGCAGGCGAGAACTTTCTAGAAAAGAAGGCACATGGTTTCATCACCGAGCCATCAGAACTTCTTTGCGGCAAAACAGCCCCTGCTCCAATCTCAGAAGCATCAACCTCGACCTGAAACGGGAGCGAAACATCTGGCTGGCACAACACAGGGGCAGAAGAAAAACGACGCTTCAACTCCTGAAAAGCCTCTACAGCCGCAGAGGACCAATTGACCACATCAGCACCTTTCTTGGTCAAATCAGTCAACGGTTTAGCAACACTAGAAAAATTAGCGATGAAGCGACAGTAAAAATTAACAAAGCCCAGGAACTTCTGCAGGCTCTTCACAGATGTCGGCTGAGTCCAATCATAAATGGCCTGAACTTTAACAGGGTCCATCTCGATAGTAGAAGGGGAAAAAATGAAACCCAAAAATGAAACCGTTCTGAACTCCAAAGAGACACTTTGACCCCTTCACAAACAAGGAATTCGCACGAAGGACCTGGAACACCATTCTGACCTGCTTTACATGAGACTCCCAATCATCCGAAAAGACCAAAATATCATCCAAATATACAATCATGAATCTATCCAGGTACTCTCGAAAGAGGTCATGCATAAAGGACTGAAATACAGATGGAGCATTAGAAAGCCCGAATGGCATAACCAGGTACTCAAAATGGCCCTCGGGCGTATTAAATGCTGTTTTCCATTCATCGCCCTGTTTAATACGCACAAGATTATACGCCCCTCGAAGATCTATGTTGGTGAACCAACTAGCCCCCTTAATCCGAGCAAACAAATCAGACAGCAGCGGCAAAGGGTACTGAAATTTGACTATGATCTTATTAAGACGGCGGTAATCAATACAAGGTCTCAGAGAACCATCCTTCTTGGCCACAAAAAAGAACCCTGCTCCCAACGGTGATGACGACGGGCGAATATGACCTTTCTCCAAGGATTCCTTTATATAACTCCGCATAGCGGCATGCTCTGGCACAGATAAATTGAACAGTCGGCCCTTAGGAAACTTACTACCAGGAATCAAATTAATAGCACAATCGCAATCCCTATGAGGAGGTAGGGCACTGGATTTGGGCTCATCAAATACATCCCGGTAATCCGACAAAAATTCAGGGACTTCAGAAGGAGTGGAAGGCGAAATTGACAGCAATGGAACATCACCATGTACCCCTTGACAACCCCAGCTGGACACAGACATAGATTTCCAATCCAATACTGGATTATGGACCTGTAGCCATGGCAACCCCAAAACGACCACATCATGCAGATTATGCAACACCAAAAAGCGAATATCCTCCTGATGTGCAGGAGCCATGCACATGGTCAATTGAGTCCAGTACTGAGGCTTATTCTTGGCCAAAGGCGTAGCATCAATTCCTCTCAATGGAATAGGATACTGCAAGGGCTCCAAGAAAAAACCACAGCGCCTGGCAAACTCCAAGTCCATCAAATTCAGGGCAGCGCCTGAATCCACAAATGCCATAACAGAATAGGACGACAAAGAGCAAATCAGAGTAACGGACAAATGAAATTTAGACTGTACCATACCAATGGTGGCAGACCTAGCGAACCGCTTAGTGCGCTTAGGACAATCGGAGATGGCATGAGTGGAATCACCACAGTAAAAACACAGCCCATTCCGTCGTCTGTGTTCTTGCCGTTCAGCTCTGGTCAAAGTCCTATCACATTGCATAGGCTCAGGCCTATGCTCAAAGAATACCGCCAAATGGTGCACAGCTTTGCGCTCCCACAAGCGCCGATCGATCTGAATGGCCAAGGACATAGACTCATTCAGACCAGCAGGCGTGGGAAATCCCACCATGACATCCTTAAGGGTTTCAGAAAGACCCTTTCTGAAAATTGCCGCCAGGGCACACTCATTCCACTGAGTAAGCACAGACCACTTTCTAAACTTCTGACAATATACCTCCGTTTCATCCTGACCCTGACACAAAGCCAGCAAGATTTTCTCTGCCTGATCCACTGAATTTGGTTCATCATAAAGCAATCCAAGCGCCAGAAAAAACACATCTACATCACGCAATGCAGGATCTCCTGGCGCAAGGGAAAATGCCCAGTCTTGAGGGTCACCACGCAACAAAGAAATAATGATTTTTACTTGTTCAACGGGGTCACTAGAGGAGCGGGGTTTCAAAGCAAGAAACAGTTTACAATTATTTTTGAAATTCAGGAACTTAGATCTATCCCCAGAAAACAAATCAGGAATTGGAATTCTAGGCTCTAACATCGGATTCTGAACCACAAAATCTTGAATGTTTTGTACCCTTGCAGTGAGATGATCCACACAAGAGGACAGACCTTGAATGTCCATATTTACACCTGTGTCCTGAACCAAGAAGGAACAACCACAGCCAACATAGGATAGTCCAAGAAACTACCAAGCAGGGATGAGATATAAAAATGCCTTTATTTATATATAGTTGGCAATATTAAATAAAAAATATATATATCAACAAATGTGCGCACAACAGGACAATAATTGTAATGAATAAAATCAATCTGAACAATGGTACAGGCTGACCCTAAAAATTTTTTTTTTTTTTTTTTTTTATATATATATAGATAACAGGCTATTACACCCCCCAGAAAGAGCATATATAAATAACTAGAATCATATATGGAATATAGCACAAAGATTGCATATGCCCAAAAAAGTACACCCCTTGGTATAATATGTGCAAAAATGTAGCATAAATGATAACCATGTGTGCAAATCTGCAATAAAAAGGTGCAAAAGGAGAAATGCTGTATATAAAAAATGGCTAATATAATCTGCCAAGATTGTGTAAAATCAGAAAAAGGTACAATGTGCAGAAATGTAAAAACCGTGGGAACTATAGAAACCACAATAAGTGCATAAAACACGGGTACAGCTGTTTAAGCTGGACCACAATGTGCAACAAGGTGCCTATAAGAAAACCAATTATAGTTGGGCGGTGTACATGGTACCAAGATTTGTGTAATAATAGACATAAATTGCCACCATATAATGCAGATCCAGATGCAGCCTTGTTGCCACTGTACGGTCCGGATATAGCCTAGACCCACAAGTGGGGACCAGATACTAGTCTAATCACTATGGCACAATGCAGTGGGGATGTAACAAAATTTTAATATACCTGTAGAAGTAGGGTCAGCCAGGTCCCAATAAGGCGCACCTACTGATCCGGACCGTACAGTAGGGTCAGCCAGGTCCCAATAAGGCGCACCTTATTGGGACCTGGCTGACCCTACTTCTACAGGTATATTAAAATATTATTACATCCCCACTGCATTGTGCCATAGTGATTAGACTAGTATCTGGTCCCCACTTGTGGATCTAGGCTATATCCGGACCGTACAGTGGCAACAAGGCTGCATCTGGATCTGCATTATATGGTGGCAATTTATGTCTATTATTACACAAATCTTGGTACCATGTACACCGCCCAACTATAATTGGTTTTCTTATAGGCACCTTGTTGCACATTGTGGTCCAGCTTAAACAGCTGTACCCGTGTTTTATGCACTTATTGTGGTTTCTATAGTTCCCACGGTTTTTACATTTCTGCACATTGCACCTTTTTCTGATTTTACACAATCTTGGCAGATTATATTAGCCATTTTTTATATACAGCATTTCTCCTTTTGCACCTTTTTATTGCAGATTTGCACACATGGTTATCATTTATGCTACATTTTTGCACATATTATACCAAGGGGTGTACTTTTTTGGGCATATGCAATCTTTGTGCTATATTCCATATATGATTCTAGTTATTTATATATGCTCTTTCTGGGGGGTGTAATAGCCTGTTATCTATATTTAAAAAAAAAAAATTTTTTTAGGGTCAGCCTGTACCATTGTTCAGATTGATTTTATTCATTACAATTATTGTCCTGTTGTGCGCACATTTGTTGATATATATATTTTTTATTTAATATTGCCACCTATATATAAATATAGGCATTTTTATATCTCATCCCTGCTTGGTAGTTTCTTGGACTATCCTATGTTGGCTGTGGTTGTTCCTTCTTGGTACGGTGGTGGTTTCCACATTCTTTCTCCACAGGACGCTAGTCACTGGCACTAACATTCAAGTTGTACTTTATATTGATTTTATTATTTGGCATATAGTGATTGGTGGATCTGTGGTTGTTGCTGTGTCCTGAACCACCCAGAGGTTAAGGGGAAAAGAAAGAAAAAACACACTGCAGAGAAAAAAAAATGGTCTCAGAACTTCTCTTATCCCTCTATTGAGATGCATTAATACTTTGGGCCAGCTGTACTGTTATGGACCTGGTGGTTAGGAGCACCCGGAACGACCTGATGGTTAAACTAACACAGAACAAGCTCTGGGAAGTGGGAGCTCTGCTGACCGCAACCCCTAATCCTATCACACACACTAGAAATAGCCGTGGAGCGTACCTAACTATGCCTAGACGCCTCTTCACAGCCTAAGAGCTAACTAGCCCTAGAGATAGAAAATAAAGCCTACCTTGCCTCAGAGAAATTCCCCAAAGGAAAAGGCAGCCCCCACATATATTGACTGTGAGTTAAGATGAAAGTCACAAACACAGAAATGAAAGTTTCAGCAAAGGAGGCCAGACTAACTAAACAGACTGAGGATAGGAAAGGTATCTTTGCGGTCAGCACAAAAAACTACAAAAAGACCACGCAGAGTGTGCAAAAAGACCTCCGCACCGACTCACGGTGCGGAGGTGCCACTCTGCATCCCAGAGCTTCCAGCTAGCAAGGCAAAATCATGATAGCAAGCTGGACAAGAAAACAATGAACAAATAATAAACTAGCAGGGACTTAGCTTCTGCTGGAGTAGACAGGTCACCAGAAAGATCCAAGAGCAAACTGAACCAGTACAAGAACATTGACAGCTGGCATGGAGTAACGATCTGAGTGGAGTTAAATAGAGCAGCCAGCCAAAGAATAAACTAAGTCACCTGTGGAAGGAACCTCAGAAGCAGCAGCTCCTCTCACAGCCACCAGAGGGAGTCCATGGACAGAACTCGCCGAAGTACCATTCATGACCACAGGAGGGAGTTCAATAACAGAATTCACAACAGTGGAATTCCAGAGGATGGGGGATATTGGGGAGAAATCTTGGAGGCGGTTGTGTGAAGAATGAATAAGTGTGGAGGAGAGTAGGAGGTCTTGGGAGGATCGAAGATTACGTGAGGGAAGATATTGGGAGATTAGTTCAGAGATATAGGGAGGGGACAGGTTGTGGATGGCTTTGTAGATCAGTGTTAGTAGTTTGAACTGGATTCGTTGGGGAATTGGGGGCCAGTAGAGGGATTTGCAGAGGGGAGGAGAGAGGTGGAGTAGCCGGGCAGCAGAGTTGAGGACAGACTGGAGTGGTGCAAGAGAGTTAGCGGGGAGGCCACATAGGAGGATGAGGGCATGCACGAGCGTTTTAGTAGATTGAGGGCAGAGGAAGGGATGGATTCTGGCAATATGTTTGAGTTGGAGGCGACAGGAGGTGGCAAGAGTTTGGACGTGCGGTTTGATGGACAGGGCTGAGTGGAGAGTTACCGCGAGGCAGCGGATTTCAGGTGTGGGAAAGAGCGTGATGCCGCTTACCATAATAAATAGATCAGGTAGGGGGATATGCGAGATGGAGGAAAGATGATGAGTTCGGTATTGTCTACATTGAGTTTTAGGAAGCGAGAGGTGAAGAAGGAGGATATGGCTGATAGACACTTCGGGATTCTGGACAGCAGTGCGGTGACATCTGGGCGAGAGAGGTAGATCTGAGTGTCATTAGCATACAGGTGATACTGGAAGCCATGGGACTTTGAGTTGTCCTAGGCCAAGGGTATAGATGGAAAGAAGTAGGGGTCCCAGGACAGTGCCTTGAGGGACTCCAACAGAGAGGGCGGGATGAGCCAATGATCCAATACAGTCTGCTGTGCCGGCGCAACGACCTCAGAGTTGCCCAGATCATACCCCTACTGATTACTGGGTGGCCACCCTGCTGGATCTCTACTGCAAAGACAAAGTACCATTATTACCTCCGTCACTGGAGCTGGGTGGCAAAATGTGTGAATACAAGCACATGCTGGTAGGGGCACTACTGACGGCATTCCCACCTGACAGAAGAAACACAAGGCAGAGGAGGAAGTCGCCAACGCAGCTGGGGCACCACCTTGGAAGGGAGGGTTGCCATGGCTAAAATGTGAAAAAAAATGCCACAGCATCCAGCACCACCATCTGATATGGTCTATACAACCAGGTGCCAGCGTTATAACAACATGGTGGAAGAGTCCATGTCCACACGTCTGCATGTACTAAGTGATGGGTCTGCCCATTTAACTTCTTGGTTTCCAAACTGGACACATGGCCTAGGCTTGTACTTTTTGACTTGGATGTGCTGGCATGCACCGTGGCAAGTGTAATGTTGGAACGTGTGTTTATCACAGTAGGGGATATAATCACACATAGGCGCATCCACCTGTCCAAAGCCAACGTGGGCACTCTCGCATTCATTAAAAGAAACCAGGAGTGGACTCCACAGGACTTGTCTGTACTTTTGGCTGACAAGACAAATGTATCATCTGCAAACAGACATTGTTATATTTTATTTGCCATTTGTTTTATTTTGGGGCCTTACCAAAATCCACAAAAATAATGTTGGATACCATCAGGCCTGCCTCTTCCACCTACTGCTAGTCCACCTACACCACCTCCTCCTCCACTAGGACATCCGACTACTGTATCTACATTGTTCTTTTTTATTTTATACTATGTTTTTTTAAGTGCTGTCCCTAAAAAAAAATTTAATAAGAAACCCCCCCAAAAAACCTGTTGGATACCTCATCCCCTGCCTCTTCCACCTTCATCGCCACATTCGCCTCAAGCTCATCCACCTACTATACCTCCTCCTACAGTTGGACCTATGCCTCTTTTTTCAAAATTATTATTATTACTTTTTATTCTCTGTTATTTTAAGTGATCTTACTATCCACATTTGTTTTCAGGGCTATTGTCCTGCTTACCCCCTTTTTGTTCCATTTTTCACCTTTACCACTTACTACCCAATTTACAGCACAAAAGTTCGAGAACACATTGGCTGTGAGCTGGTCTCATTATGCTGGGAAGGGCCCAATAAACATTTACCTTTTCAGCCTATTGATCAGTGAGCAGCAGTCTGCTTTTTCTTTGCTGGTTTTTTAAAAATGGGTGGACTCACCCAAAAAATTAATTGGGGCCCCCTCCATCTATATATATAATTGTCTAAGGGTTTTTCCGTCTGTCTGTCTGTCTTTCTTTCTGTCTGTCTGTCTGTCCTGAAAATCCCACGGCCTGGCGGCCTCGACCAATCAGCGACGGCACAGCATGGCGACGATGATGTCATAAAGGTTGCCTCGACCAATCAGCGACGGGCACAGTCTGCCGCGAATTCGCCTCGACCAATCAGCATCGACGTAGATGTCATAATGGTTGCCATGGCGACAATGATATCATAACGGTTGCCTCGACTAATCAGCGACGGGCACAGTCTGCCGCGAATTCTGGAATCATCATTGTCCATATACTACGGGGACATGCATATTCTAGAATACCCGATGCGTTAGAATCGGGCCACAATCTAGTTTTTAATAACCAGCTAATGCAAAACAGACAGCTAAGGGCTGATATTAAAAAGCTGTGAAGGTCCATGGATATTGGCCCCTACCAACACTAATAAGACTAGTCCTCAGCGCACGAGAAATGGAGCATCTATTAGAAGCGCTAATTCTTGAGCATTGACTCAGCTCTTCCTGATTGCTTTTGTGCAGTGGCAATTGGGGTAATATATACAGCTCTAGCAAAAATTAAGAAACCACCACATCAAAACCCTGTCATGGGCAGCCCATTCTCCAGACCTGAACCCCATTGGAAACCTCTGGAATGTAATCAAGAGGATGATGGATAGTCACAAGCCATCAAGGAAAGAAGAACTGCTTACATTTTTGCACCAGAAGCAGTGTGAAACACTGCTGGAAAGCATGCCAAGATGCATGAAAGCTGTGATTAAAAATCATGGCTATTCCACAAAATATTAATTTCTGAATAGTGATGGGCGAGCACTAAAATGCTCAGGTGCTCATTGCTCGGGTAAAGCAAATTGAAATACTCGTGTACTCGGCCAGAACAACGAACCCAATGTAAGTCTATGGGAGACCCGAGTATTTTTACCGCGATTCCCCCCGGGGGTCTTTTAAGGTCTAAAAACATCTGAAAATGATGGAAACACTGCTCAAATGACACAGGAACATCATGGGGATCGCTCCTGGAAGCATTCCTGACTCCTAGTTCACAGCTTTAATCATTTTTTCCGAGATTCAAGCCATTTTTCGCGGTGCCACAAAAGACACATTAAAACAAAATCAAAACGGGTTTTGCTGGGAAATATGTCAAGGTACATCCTTTGCAGTTTAATGACTTGCCTGTAAGGCCAAATATTTAACCCCAGACCAAAAATTTCCTCTCCCTCTTAGGCTTAGTTCAGACGCAGCGTTTTTGAAGCTTTTTTCAACTTTAACATTGCTTTCAACCACTACAAATGCATTCACTGGGAAATTTCATTGTAACATTTATCACCCCTAGCTGGCCATGTGGTGTGTGACACATAAGCAGACCCATCTAGTTTCATTTACGAAGGAGGGACTCTTAAAGTCACAGGGCCTATTTTTACTGGTGCATCAGGCGGCATTAATCTTCTTAAAGGGCCAATATGAAACAGTGGGTCTCCTAAGCTGTTGTAGCCTATGCTGTGAGTGGATGGGCTGCCAAGAATTACGACGCACCACAATACCCCTGTCATAAGATGTCCAGGGGGGACTCCTGAAAAAGTGTTGCATTGAATTCAAGGCCTGCCCTGCTACCAATTCATATGCACCCCAATAAGCCTTTGAACCCACATAGTGGATGGGCCCATGAAAATCCACTTCACAATATGCATTTTGTACTCCGTACTCCTTTGTTTTACACATTAGCGGCAAGGCCAGCCCTGCTGCATAGTCATATGCACCCCATTAGGCCTTGGAACCCACATACTGGATGTGCCCATGAAAATCCACTCGTATTTTTTATGGTATGATAGTTCCCTCTTTGCAGAATTATTTACAGGAGAATTTGGCAATTGTCTTTGCCATGTTTTTAACACTAAGGTTCAGATACGGCTTTAACCCCTTCATGACCCAGCGTATTTTGACCTTAAAGACCTTGCCGTTTTTTGCAATTCTGACCAGTGTCCCTTTATGAGGTAATAACTCAGGAACGCTTCAACGGATCCTAGCGGTTCTGAGATTGTTTTTTCGTGACATATTGGGCTTCATGTTAGTGGTAAATTGAGGTCAATAAATTCTGCGTTTATTTGTGATAAAAACGGAAATTTGGCGAAAATTTTGAAAATTTCGCAATTTTCACATTTTTAATTTTTATTCTGTTAAACCAGAGAGTTATGTGACACACAATAGTTAATAAATAACATTTCCCACATGTATACTTTACATCAGCACAATTTTGGAAACAAAATTTTTTTTTGCTAGGAAGTTATAAGGGTTAAAATTTGACCAGCGATTTCTCATTTTTACAACGAAATTTACAAAACCATTTTTTTTAGGGACCACCTCACATTTGAAGTCAGTTTGAGGGGTCTATATGGCTGAAAATACCCAAAAGTGACACCATTCTAAAAACTGCACCCCTCAAGGTGCTCAAAACCACATTCAAGAAGTTTATTAACCCTTCAGGTACTTCACAGCAGCAGAAGCAACATGGAAGGAAAAAATGAACATTTAACTTTTTAGTCACAAAAGTTATCTTTTAGCAACAATTTTTTTATTTTCCCAATGGTAAAAGGAGAAACTGAACCATGAAAGTTGTTGTCCAATTTGTCCTGAGTACACTGATACCTCATATGTGGGGGTAAACCACTGTTTGGGCGCGCGGCAGGGCTTGGAAGGGAAGGAGCACCATTTGACTTTTTGAATGAAAAATTGGCTCCACTCTTTAGCGGACACCATGTCACGTTTGGAGAGCCACCGTGTGCCTAAAAATTGGAGCTCCCCCACAAGTGACCCCATTTTGGAAACTAGACGCCCCAAGGAACTTATCTAGATGCCTAGTGAGCACTTTGAACCCCCAGGTGCTTCACAAATTGATCCGTAAAAATGAAAAAGTACTTTTTTTTCACAAAAAAATTCTTTTAGCCTCAATTTTTTCATTTTCACATGGGCAACAGGATAAAATGGATCCTAAAATTTGTTGGGCAATTTCTCCTGAGTACACTGATACCTCACATGTGGGGGTAAACCACTGTTTGGGCACATGGTAAGGCTCGGAAGGGAAGGAGCGCCATTTGACTTTTTGAATGAAAAATTATCTTCATCGTTAGCGGACACCATGTCGCGTTTGGAGAGCCCCTGTGTGCCTAAACATTGGAGCTCCCCCACAAGTGACCCCATTTTGGAAACTAGACCCCCCCAAGGAACTTATTTAGATGCCTAGTGAGCACTTTAAACCCTCAGGTGCTTCACAAATTGATCTGTAAAAATGAAAAGTACTTTTTTTTCACAAAAAAATTTTTTTTGCCTCAGTTTTTTCATTTTTACATGGGCAATAGGATAAAATGGATCATAAAATTTGTTGGGCAATTTCTCCCGAGTACGCCGATACCTCATATGTGGGGGTAAACCACTGTTTGGGCACACGGCAGGGCTCGGAAGGGAAGGCGCGCCATTTGACTTTTTGAATGAAAAATTAGCTCCAATTGTTAGCGGACACCATGTCGCGTTTGGAGAGCCTCTGTGTGCAGCTCCCCCACAAGTGACCCCACTTTGGAAACTAGACCCCCAAGGAACTTATCTAGATGCATACTGAGCACTTTAAACCCCCAGGTGCTTCACAGAAGTTTATAACGCAGAGCCATGAAAATAAAAAATAATTTTTCTTTCCTCAAAAATGATTTTTTAGCCTGGAATTTCCTATTTTGCCAAGGGTAGTAGGAGCAATTGGACCCCAAATGTTCTTGTCCAGTTTGTCCTGAGTACGCTGATACCCCATATGTGGGGGTAAACCACTGTTTGGGCGCACGGCAGGGCTCGGAAGGGAAGGCACGCTATTTGGCTTTTTAAATGGAAAATTAGCTCCAATCATTAGCGGACACCATGTCACGTTTGGAGAGCCCCTGTATGCCTAAACATTGGAGATCCCCCACAAATGACCCCATTTTGGAAACTAGACCCCCAAAGGAACTAATCTAGATGTGTGGTGAGGACTTTGAACCCCCAAGTGCTTCACAGAAGGTTATAACGCAGAGCCATGAAAATAAAAAAATATATATTTTCTGAAAAATGATCTTTTAGCCTGCAATTTTTTATTTTCCCAAGGGTAACAGGAGAAATTTGACCCCAAAAGTTGTTGTCCAGTTTCTCCTGAGTACGCTGTTACCCCATATGTGGGGGTAAACCACTGTTTGGGCACATGCCGGGGCTCGGAAGTGAAGTAGTGACGTTTTGAAATGCAGACTTTGATGGAATGCTCTGTGGGCGTCACGTTGCGTTTGCAGAGCCCCTGATGTGGCTAAACAGTAGAAACCCCCCACAAGTGACCCCATTTTGGAAACTAGACCCCCCAAGGAACTCATCTAGATGTGTGGTGAGCACTTTGAACCCCCAAGTGCTTCACAGAAGTTTATAATGCAGAGCCGTGAAAATAATAAATACGTTTTCTTTCCTCAAAAATAATTATTTAGCCCAGAATTTTTTATTTTCCCAAGGGTTACAGGAGAAATTTCACCCCAAAAGTTTTTGTCCAGTTTCTCCTGAGTACGCTGATACCCCATATGTGGGGGTAAACCACTGTTTGGGCACACGTCGGGGCTCAGAAGGGAAGTAGTGACTTTTGAAATGCAGACTTTGATGGAATGGTCTGCGGGCGTCACGTTGCGTTTGCAGAGCCCCTGGTGTGCCTAAACAGTAGAAACCCCCCACAAGTGACCCCATTTTAGAAACTAGACCCCCCAAGGAACTCATCTAGATGTGTGGTGAGCACTTTGAACCCCCAAGTGCTTCACAGAAGTTTATAATGCAGAGCCGTGAAAATAATAAATACGTTTTCTTTCCTCAAAAATAATTATTTAGCCCAGAATTTTTTATTTTCCCAAGGGTTACAGGAGAAATTGGACCCCAAAAGTTGTTGTCCCGTTTCTCCTGAGTACGCTGATACCCCATGTGTGGGGGTAAACCACTGTTTGGGCACACGTCGGGGCTCAGAAGGGAAGTAGTGACTTTTGAAATGCAGACTTTGATGGAATGGTCTGCGGGCGTCACGTTGCGTTTGCAGAGCCCCTGGTGTGCCTAAACAGTAGAAACCCCCCACAAGTGACCCCATTTTAGAAACTAGACCCCCCAAGGAACTTATCTAGATATGTGGTGAGCACTTTGAACCCCCAAGTGCTTCACAGACGTTTACAACGCAGAGCCGTGAAAATAAAAAATAATTTTTCTTTCCTCAAAAATGATGTTTTAGCAAGCATTTTTTTATTTTCACAAGGGTAACAGGAGAAATTGGACCCCAGTAATTGTTGCGCAGTTTGTCCTGAGTATGCTGGTACCCCATATGTGGGGGTAAACCACTGTTTGGGCACACGTCGGGGCTCGGAAGTGAGGGAGCACCATTTGACTTTTTGAATACAAGATTGGCTGGAATCAATGGTGGCGCCATGTTGCGTTTGGAGACCCCTGATGTGCCTAAACAGTGGAAACCCCTCAATTCTACCTCCAACACTAACCCCAACACACCCCTAACCCTAATCCCAACTGTAGCCATAACCCTATTCACAACCCTAACCACAACCCTAATTCCAACCCTAACCCTAAGGCTATGTGCCCACGTTGCGTATTCGTGTGAGATTTTTCAGCATCATTTTTGAAAAATCCGTGGGTAAAAGGCACTGCGTTTTACCTGCGGATTTACCATGGATGTCCAGTGTTTTTTGTGCGGATTTCACCTGCGGATTCCTATTGAGGAACAGGTGTAAAACGCTGCGGAATCCGCACAAAGAATTGACATGCTGCGGAAAATACAACGCAGCGTTTCCGCGCGGTATTTTCCGCACCATGGACACAGCGGATTTGGTTTTCCATAGGTTTACATGGTACTGTAAACCTGATGGAACACTGCTGCGAATCCGCAGCGGCCAATCGCTGCGGATCCGCAGCAGTTTCCCATGAGTTTACAGTTCAATCTAAACCTATGGGAAACAAAAATCGCTGTACACATGCTGCAGAAAAACTGCACGGAAACGCAGCGGTTTACATTCCGCAGCATGTCACTTCTTTGTGCGGATTCCGCAGCGGTTTTACAACTGCTCCAATAGAAAATCGCAGTTGTAAAACCGCAGTGAAATGCGCATAAAAAACACGGTAAATCCGCAGAGGACCAGAATACGTGTGCACATACCGAATCCCTAACCCTAGCCCTAACCCTACCCCTAACCCTACCCCTACCCCTAACCCTACCCCTAACCCTACCCCTATTCTAACATTAGTGGAAAAAAAAAATTATTTTTTTATTGTCCCTACCTATGGGGGTGACAAAGGAGGGGGGGGGTCATTTATTATTTTTTTTTATTTTGATCACTGTGATAGATTATATCTCAGTGATCAAAATGCACTTTGAACGAATCTGCCGGCCGGCAGATTCGGCGGGCGCACTGAGCATGCGCCCGCCAATTTGGAAGATGGCGGCGCCCAGGGAGAAGACGGACGGACCCCGGCAGGATCGGTAAGTATGATGGGGTGGGGGGGGAGCACGGGAGGGGGATCGGAGCATGGGGGGGTGGATCGGAACGCGGGAGGGGTGGAACGGAGCACCGGGAGGGGGATCGGAGCATGGGGGGGTGGATCGGAACGCGGGAGGGGTGGAACGGAGCACCGGGGGGGGTGGATCAGAGTGCAGGGGGGGTGATTGGAGCACGGGGGGGTGATTGGAGCACGGGGGTGAGCGGACAAGAGCACGGGGGGAGCGGAGCACAGGACGGAGGGGAGCGGGGCAGTGTACCGGACAGATCGGAGGGCTGGGGGGGCGATCGGTGGGGTGGGGTGGGGGCACATTAGTGTTTCCAGCCATGGCCGATGATATTGCAGCATCGGCCATGGCTGGATTGTAATATTTCACCCGTTATAATAGGTGAAATATTACAAATCGCTCTGATTGGCAGTTTCACTTTCAACAGCCAATCAGAGCGATCGTAGCCACGGGCTGGGCTAAACTACCACTCCCCCTGTCCCTGCAGATCGGGTGAAATGGGAGTTAACCCTTTCACCCGATCTGCAGGGACGCGATCTTTCCATGACGCCACATAGGCGTCATGGGTCGGATTGGCACCGACTTTCATGACGCCTACGTGGCGTCAAAGGTCGGGAAGGGGTTAAAAAAGTCTAATCCTTGCAATACAAAGGTACAGGTACAGGACAGTTTGCAGGAGACCGAGTTAAGAAGTAGGCCCAATGTAATGTCATGCCCAATTCCCCAATGTGTTGTCCTTTTTAAAAAAAAATGAAAGAGTGCCATCACAGCACCCTTGGCCAAAATGCACCGTACAGACCACGTTTCCCCTGGGGATATATAATGGTGCTGGATGAGGAGGATGAAGATAAGGAGGAAGAAAAGAACAAACAGACTAAATCTGGAAGCGTATACCCATGTGGGGTTGTGAAGAGGTGCATGAGAATACGCCTCCCCAAAAAGAGAGAATGTATTTGAGGTTATGTTTAGCTGTTTTCACTTGGTGGTGTTCAGAAGTCTTTTCCAATCCAGGCCTTGTTCATTTTTATAAGAGTCAGCCTGTCAGCATTTTCAGTTGACAGGCGGATGCGCTTATCTGTTATAATTCCACCAGCGGCACTAAAAACCCTCTCTGACAGAACTATAGCAGCAGGGAAGGCCAGGACCTCCAAGGCGTAGAGAGCCAGTTCATGCCACGTGTCCAGCTTGGATACCCAATAATTCAAAGGCACAGAGGAATCTCGGAGGACATTTGTACGATCTGCAAGGTACTCCCTCACCATCTTCCCAAACATTGCACTTGTGACAGCACCCCTTGCCTTTGTGCCGCCACGATGGGAGTGTCTGAGAAAACTGTCCCAGAACTTGGCCATTGTTCCCCTGCCTGAGCTGGATTGTACTTCTGTCTCCCTCTTGCTTGGAGTCCTTGGTTGTGCAACAAACTCTGATGTCTGCTGCCAGCGTTGTCACATGGGAATTTTCTAAGTAATTCCGCTACAAGGGCCCTGTGGTACTGTAAAATTTTAGTACACCTCTCTGCCTCAGGCAGAAGAGATTGAAAGTTCTCCTTGTAGCGTGGGTCTAGAAGTGTCACCAACCAGTAATGAGTATCACCCAAAATTTTGATAGTAAATATAAACCAGGCGCACTACCATAGCATAACAGATAAGAGTATAGGGGTGCAAAAAAGCAGTAAATACTGGATGAATACACAAAAAAAGAGAGAAAAACAGGATTTTTGGTTGCTTACCGTAAAATCTGTTTCTCAGAGCCTTCATTGGGGGACACAGGAACCATGGGTGTATGCTGCTGCCACTAGGAGGCTGACACTATGCAAATAAAAAAGTTAGCTCCTCCTCTGCAGTGTACACCCCACCGACAGGAAGTAGGATATTCAGTTAGTGAGAAAGCAGTAGGAGAAGCAAAGTGTAAAAGAGAAATAATAATATAATAATAATAATAATAAACTTTATTTATATAGCGCCAACAAATTCCACGGCGCTCCACAGATTCACAGTTTCAAACACTCAAAGAGTGTTCAAAGAACCCAAACGTAAACCGTAAACAGAGCTGTTCAACTTGGGAGGGAGCTGTGTCCCCCAATGAAGGCTCTGAGAAACAGATTTTACGGTAAGCAACCAAAAATCCTGTTTTCTCTATCGCCTTTCATTGGGGGACACAGGAACCATGGGACGTCCCAAAGCAGTCCCTGGGGTGGGAAAACAGACTTCCAACAGGTCTCACCACTGCCGCCTGCAGGATCCTTCTGCCCCTGGCTGGCGTCTGCCGAAGCATAGGTATAGACCTTGTAAAGTTCGGCGAAACGTATGGATGGAAGACCAGGTTGCCGCTTTGTAAAGCCGTCGGGCGAAAGCCCAGTGACGTACCGCACAGGAAGTGCCGACTGCCCGGGTAGAGTGAGCTCTTATCTCAGGAGGGGGGCACTCTGTTCTTGACCCGGTAAGCTTCCAAAATTACCGTTCTGATCCAGCGAGCAATAGTCGCCTTGGAAGCCGGCAGGCCTCTACGCGCTCCATCAGGGATGGCGAAAAGAGAATCCATCTTTCAGAAAGCGGCCGTGCTAGCCAGGGAGACCCTCACTGCCCTGACGAGGTCCAGCCTGTTCAACGATCGCTCCAGAGGATGAGTCGAAGATGGACAAAAGGAAGGTAGAACGATGTCCTCGTTGAGGTGGAAAGGAGAAAACCACCTCAGGAAGGAAGGAAGGCGGAGGCCTGGGACCACCTTGTCCTGGTGGAAAAACAAGAAAGGAGGTCGGCAAGAAATGGCCGCAAACTCGGTGGATGATGGACACAAGAAAAGCCACCTTCCGAGATAGAACTGACAGGGAAAACTCCCTGAAAGGCTCAAAAGGGGGGAACCCCTAAGAACATCCAACACAACCTTTAAATCCCATGAATCCACAGAGGCTCTGTACGGGGGGACAGTGAGGGCTAGTCCTTGAAGGAAGGTCTTAACCTGTGGCTAAGAAGATAACGTCTTCTGAAAGAGAAGAAGAGCGCAGAAACCTGGCCCTTTAGGGCACTAGATCGAAGCCCAATCCAGTCCTGCCTGAAGGAAAACCAAATGAAAGGCAGGGAGAAGAACATAGGTGAAAAGCGGTTGGACTCACACCAACGAAAGTAAGCCGTCCAGGTACGATAGTAGATCCTGGAAGACGAAGGCTTCCTAGCCTGGATTATAGCGTGACTCATCCGGGCCGAAAGGCCGGACGCTCTTAGAACTGTGGTGTCCACAGCCGCGCCGTTAAACTGAGCGACAGATAATTCGGGTGGCAGATCGGACCCTGAGACAGCAGATCAGGTCTGTCTGGAAGGCGCCAGAGGGCGTCCGCGAGAAGGTTGTCGATCTCCGCAAACCAAGAACTCCTGGGCCAATCCGGGACGATCAGAATAACCGGCACCCCTTCCGCCTTGATCTTTTTTGACAGCTTGGGAAGCAAAGGAAGGGGTGGGAACCGATAGGGGAGCACGAACTGCGACCAAGGAATGGCCAGAGTGTCAACACCCCTGCGAGAGGAACGCGGGACCTTGGGACGACCCGAGGGACCTTCCTGTTCAATCAGGTCCACCTCCGGAGTCCTTCATCGAAGAGCAATCAGATAGGAGACCTCCTGAAGTAAGGACCATTCCCCTGCCGCGAGACCCTCGCGGCTGAGGAAGTCGGCGGCCTAAATGTCCACGCCGGGGAAAAGCACTGCGGATCTCACCAGGGCCGTGCCTCTGTCCAAAGTAGGATCCTGGAGCCTCGACCAAGGCCAGAGAACTCCGAGTCCACCCCTGGTGGTTGACATATGCCACTGCTGTGGCATTGTCTGTCTGGATTCGAATTGGCAGGCTCCTGAGAATCCTTACCCAGTGAAGGAAAGACAGAAAGATGATCCGGAACTCGAGGACATTGATCGGCAAAGAGGACTCCTGCACCGACCAACAACCCTGAAAAGACAGGTGACAAAGCCCCGCGCCTCAGCCGAGCAGGCTGTCATTACCACCTGCCAGGAAACTGGAAGGAAGGATATGCTGTGAAGGATCTACTCTGGGATAAGAGAAGTTACCTCGGCCACCAGTCGAGGAACCATTTGACCCGGGAGAAAGCCGGATAGGACGATGCAGGGAGAAGACAGGCCTGTCCCCCTGTGATAGAATAGCCTGCTGAAGAAATCTTGAATGAAACAGGCGAAGGGAAAATCGCTTCCGATGTTGAAACCAACCTCCTTAGGACCTTTATGGCCCATCGGAAAGGAGGGGAGCCGAGAACCCTGGAGTAAGCGAACTTCCCGACAAAGGAGGGATATCTTATCTTCAGGAAGGAAGACTCTGGTCCGACAAGTGTCGAAGAACATGCCCAGAAATACGAGGCGCTGAGAAAGAACAAGACGGGACATCTTCCTGTTGACGAGCCACCCGCAACGGCTAGAGTGTCGGGGCAGATGGATAGACTTTCGGGAGCCTGAAACCGAAATTCCTGAGCCTCCATGGAAGCGATTACTGAACGAGGGAATTTCATCCTGAAATGTCTCAGACGAAACTTCCTGTTCAGCAATTTGAGATCCGGACTGGGACGAACCTTGTTGTCCTCTTCCGGTACAAAGCGATTCGAAGAGAAGCCTGTGAACCATTGAACCGTTCTTTTTCTTGGACGGGAACGATTTCCCCGGCTTTGAGGAGAGACGCGATGGCTGCGAAGAAACCCGGAACTAGAGCGGGGTCTCTTGGAGGTCGGGATTCAAAGAAACGATCCCGGGGTCGTGAAACGAACTCTATCTTGTATCCCAAGGATACAACTTCCCTGACCCATGCGTCCTCCACCGAGGAGATGCAGACGTCCCTGAAGAAGTGGAGACGGCCGCCCAGCCTGGGAGGTGGGCTGACTACTAGCCGAGAGTCATGACGAGGTGGTTCTTCCAGTCCTGGACCTGGAGGATCTACCCTGGGAGAAACGAGGACGCCAGGAAAGAGTGGGCCTAAAGGATACCGTCTTCTTCTCTTGACGGGCTTGTGGCCTCTGTTGCTGCTGCGAGAAGTAATTTGATGCCGCGAAGCGCCGAAAGGGCCGAAAAGACCGAAATTGACGTCTAGGAGGAGGGCGTCAAGGCTTGGCCTGGGGAAGAAGGGAACTTGTGCCCCCTGTAGCGTCCTTAATAATTTGGTCTAGCTTAGAACCAAAGGGACGAGACCCCTGAAAAGGCAGGCTGGTAAGGGACTTTTTAGAAGACAAATCCGCCTGCCAGGCCTTAAGCCAAATGGTTCGGCGGATGGCAACCGCGTTGCTGGACGCCTGATGTTATGAAAGGCAATTCAGTATCACAATGGACATGGAGGTCAGAGCACATACAGTGATCTGACAATAACCCAAAATAATAGAACGAGCTCTGAGACGTGGGAACTCTGCAGACCGCAATCCCTGATCCTCTCCAAACACAACTAGAGGCAGCCGTGGATTGCGCCTAACGCTACCTATGCAACTCGGCACAGCCTGAGAAACTAACTAGCCTGAAGATAGAAAAAATAAGCCTACCTTGCCTCAGAGAAATACCCCAAAGGAAAAGGCAGCCCCCCACATATGACTGTGAGTAAGATGAAAAGACAAACGTAGGGATGAAATACTTTACAAAAAAGAAAAAAAAGAGCATGAACCGCACATCCCAAAATCATATGTTGATCTAAAGCCGCTAGGCAAAAATTAATATAACTGAATATGAGGTTTTCAGTTTAACATTCTGATCAGACTGTATGAAGCCCACTGCCCCTTCACGGCAAACCTCGTAGTGGGTCCTATCGCCCTAACGGAGCCGAGCCGTGCGGCGCCCACCGCCACAGCGACCATGCACCAGCAGGGCGGACGGCCTGTTGCCCCACAGCACCCATGCTGCAAGACTGAGTCCCCAAGACTCCAGACCGCGCCGCCCCACCAGCACAAAGCCACAGCAACAATGGCCGCCACACAGCATCAACACCAAAATGAAAGGAGCACTTAAACTCCCCTTCCTCCAGCTCTTCAGTGAGAGCCAAAATGGGCTAGACCCCTTACTTTGCAGTCTCCTGCTAATTAAAATCACCTGAGCCAAATGGGAGGAGTGCTGGTCCAAGAAGAAGACTAGAACATGCTTTACAAAAAAGAAAAAAAAGAGCATGAACCGCACATCCCAAAATCATACGTTGATCTAAAGCCGCTAGGCAAAAATTAATATAACTGAATATGAGGTTTTCAGTTTAACATTCTGATCAGACTGTATGAAGCCCACTGCCCCTTCACGGCAAACCTCGTAGTGGGTCCTATCGCCCTAACGGAGCGGAGCCGTGCGGCGCCCACCGCCACAGCGACCATGCACCAGCAGGGCGGACGGCCTGTTGCCCCACAGCACCCATGCTGCAAGACTGAGTCCCCAAGACTCCAGACCGCGCCGCCCCACCAGCACAAAGCCACAGCAACAATGGCCGCCACACAGCACCAACACCAAAATGAAAGGAGCACTTAAACTCACCTTCCTCCAGCTCTTCAGTGAGAGCCAAAATGGGCTAGACCCCTTACTTTGCAGTCTCCTGCTAATTTTGGGATGTGCGGTTCATGCTCTTTTTTTTTTTTTGTACAAAGCATGTTCTTGTCTTCTTCTTGGACCAGCACTCCTCCCATTTGGCACAGGTGATTTTAATTAGCAGGAGACTGCAAAGTAAGGGGTCTAGCCCATTTTGGCTCTCACTGAAGAGCTGGAGGAAGGTGAGTTTCAATGCTCCTTTCATTTTGGTGCTGGTGCTGTGTGGCGGCCATTGTTGCTGTGGCCTTGTGCTGGTGGGGCGGCGCGGTCTGGAGTCATGGGGGCTCAGTCTCGCAGCATGGGTGCTGTTGGGCAACAGGCCGTCCGCCCTGCTGGTGCATGGCCGCTGTGGCGGTGGTCGCCGCACGGCTCCGCTCCGTTAGGGCGATAGGACCCACTACAAGGTTTGCCGTGAAGTGGCAGTGGGCTTCATACAGTCTGATCAGAATGTTAAACTGAAAACCTCATGTTCAGTATATAAATTTTTGCCTAGCGGCTTTAGATCAACGTATGATTTTGGGATGTGCGGTTCATGCTCCTTTTTTTTTTTTTTTTTGTACAAAGCATGTTCTTGTCTTCTTCTTGGACCAGCACTCCTCCCATTTGGCACAGGTGATTTTAATTAGGAGACTGCAAAGTAAGGGGTCTAGCCCATTTTGGCTCTCACTGAAGAGCTGGAGGAAGGTGAGTTTCAATGCTCCTTTCATTTTGGTGCTGGTGCTGTGTGGCGGCCATTGTTGCTGTGGCCTTGTGCTGGTGGGGCGGCGCGGTCTGGAGTCATGGGGGCTCAGTCTCGCATCATGGGTGCTGTTGGGCAACAGGCCGTCCGCCCTGCTGGTGCATGGCCGCTGTGGCGGTGGTCGCCGCACGGCTCCGCTCCGTTAGGGCGATAGGACCCACTACGAGGTTTGCCGTGAAGTGGCAGTGGGCTTCATACAGTCTGATCAGAATGTTAAACTGAAAACCTCATGTTCAGTATATAAATTTTTGCCTAGCGGCTTTAGATCAACGTATGATTTTGGGATGTGCGGTTCATGCTCTTTTTTTTTTTTTTTTGTAGGGATGAAATAGATTCAGCAAAGTGAGGCCCGATATTCTAGACAGAACGAGGATAGGAAAGATAACTTTGCGGTCTACACAAAACCCTAAAGAAAACCACGCAAAGGGGCAAAAAGACCCTCCGTACCGAACTAACGGCACGGAGGTACACCCTTTGCGTCCCAGAGCTTCCAGCAAAACAAATAGACAAGCTGGACAGAAAAAATAGCAACAAATAGCAAAGAAGCACTTAGCTATGCAGAGCAGCAGGCCACAGGAATGATCCAGAGAAACACAAGTCCAACACTGGAACATTGACAGGAAGCATGAATCAAAGCATTAGGTGGGGTTAAGTAGAGAAGCACCTAACGACCTCACCAGATCACCTGAGGGAGGAAACTCAGAAGCAGCAGTACCAATTTCCTCCACAAACGGAAGCTCCCAGAGAGAATCAGCCGAAGTACCACTTGTGACCACAGGAGGGAGCTCTTCCACAGAATTCACAACAGCCTGAGCCGCACAAGACGCGGCGTCCAGGGAGGCGGAGACCAGATATTCACCTGCGTGAGAAATCTGGTTGGCAAGTTCCGCCAGCTGTCCGGATGGAACCTTGTCCAGAATGCCCTGACGGAGCTGTTTGGCCCATTTGGAAATGGATTTTGAAACCCAAGTGGAAGCAAATGCCGGCAAAGGCTAGCTGAGGCTGCTTCAAAGGCTGATTTCGCGAAAGATTCTATGACTCTATCGTTAGAATCCTTCAGAGATGCTCCGCCGGACAGTGGGAGGACTGTGTTGGTGGACAGTCTAGAAACTGGAGGGTCCACCGAAGGGGAGACAGTCCAATTAGCGGTGAGCTCCGGAGAAGGGATATAGAACGCCAAGTCGCTTTCTTCTCTGAAAGCGTCTGGTCGTGTTCTCTCTTTCTCTGGTCATAATCTCCTCGAATTCCGGGTGAGGAGCGAAAAACTTGGAAGGTGGTTTAGCCCGTCTAAACGAAACCGCCTGATCTGCGGGTTCCGTAGAGGACTCCTTGATGTCACAGATAGATTTATCGCGCCAATGAGATTCTGAACCATATCCCTCATGGTAGCGATTTGGTTCGAATCCAGCTCCGAAACATCCTCCGAAGGTGCATCAGAGAACGCCTCGCCTGACTCAGGGGAGGAGGATCGGGAGGACGCCGACCGCAGAGGAGGACCGAGTGGCGAGATGGAGCGAGAAGAGGACTCAGACCGTCGTTCCTGTCTGGACCTTTTGCGGCTAGCCATGGAGGGTTCGGATGGAGATTCCTGCGACCCGCTGGCTACTGCGGGGTTCTGCAGGGGAAGCCGATCCAGCACGGACACCAAAGTTTGAGACACCCGAGTTAGGTCGGCCACCGATTGTGACAGAGCGGAAGCCCAGTCTGGGATGGGGGTATCACTGTCGGGCGGATTGGCCGGGGGATCCTGGGCGGTGGAAACAATCGGGTTGCTGCAGGCCTGACAGAGCGGTAGAAGAGGAAGAAGTAGGAGGACGAGAGCGGCCCCCTTTAGAGTTAGACATGTTGGAGAGGTCCCTGAAGAAAATGCCAGTGGATTAGGGGACAGTGGGGCAGAGGGGGGTGTCAGTCTGCAGTGCAGAGCTACTCACGGCAGACGAGAAAACGGATAACAGGATACTGCCGGCCTGGATGTCCCGCTTGCGTGGATCTCCGGAGAAAATGAGTGGAGCTCCTGCCCTGCGACCTCTGGTGCTGCAATCCGCGCAGAAGGTGTGCTGTGAAGAAAGCACACTGTGGAGCTCTTTGACAAAAAGTGCGGGTCATGTGTGGAAAAAAACCTCTCCTGTGCGACGTGGAGGAAGAGGCGGAGTCAGTCAGGATGGCGCCAGTGGGCGGAGAGTGCAGGGCACAGTATGTCGGGCGGGAGAAAGCCCGCCCGAAGAAACCGGAAGTGGAGGAGCGCGGTACCGGAAGTAGGCCCCGGCAGAAGCCGGGACCTAAATTAGAGGCCGGCGTGCCGGTAGAAGGGGCCACGGCCGCGGAACAGTGCGCCGTAGAGCAGTGCGGCAGCCTGCCAGGGCCGCCCGAGGGAACGAAGAGTCGGGTCACCGCCGGAGAAGAGAGCCGCGGCGCCGGAGCAGAACGCCGATGGGAAAGAGCAGCGCGGCAGTCTGCCAAGGCCGCCGCGCAGGGACAGAAAAGCAATGTGGCCGCCGAACAGTGCGGCCCAGGGGGAAGCGGTGCGGCAGACTGTCAGAGTGTCGCGCTGATGCAGAGAGCACTGCGGCCGAAGAAGAGACAGAACCAGCGTCCCTAGCCTGCCATCACCGCAGCTCAGAAGGGAGCGCTGCTGCCTGACCCGCGGGATTCCTAACATAAAAGGTAAAAATCGTGCCTCAGGGACCTCTGCTCCCCCACACTGCGAGTGATCTGGGAAAAGGGAGCATGGGAAAATACTCACCTAAACATCCCACGCCGTTACTAACCTGAGGGGAATGAGACGTCCATGGAGCTGGTGATGGACGTCCTCGTCACCTCCAACCGACAGGCTCTGGTGGGCGAGTGGGTGGGGGACGGAGCCAGGACCGGACTTCTAAGCACGCTTGTGTACTAGGATCTTGGTCCTGGAGAGGGATCTATGAGGATACGGGGAGGCAGTACACACCGTACTCATAGTCCGCCTTGTGGGATTACAGGTGTGACTGTTCACCCTGTATCCCTTCCGGAAATCCTGAAAAGAAACGACACACATTGAGGTAGATAAGGGTCTAATGAAAGACCCGTGTCCACCTCCTACTGACACTAAGCTAAACTGAATATCCTACTTCCTGTCGGTGGGGTGTACACTGCAGAGGAGGAGTTAACTTTTTTATTTGCATAGTGTCAGCCTCCTAGTGGCAGCAGCATACACCCATGGTTCCTGTGTCCCCCAATGAAAGGCGATAGAGAAAGCACCACTCCAATGTTGCACACCGCATGACTTTTGGATATGGGATGGACCCCACTCATTAAAACCACCATAAATACTGTAAACCTAGGTACTACAATAAATACACAAAACACATTATTTTGGTTGTCAAAATGGCCACAAAGCCGTGACGGGTTATAAATTCCAAGTCTCATTTGACGCTTTTTTTAAAATAATTAAATCATTTTTGTAAACTTAAAAACTAGGAGTCCCTGCAAAAGCATTAATGGGACTAAACTTGGCAAACCCCCGACTCACAAAGAGTCATCCTACAGCGCTCAGGAGAGGAAAAACCTCCTGTGGAGGAAACCTCCAGGGAACCATGGCTGAAGGATTGCCCTTCCCTTGGGCTTAGAAGGTTACCGCAAATAATAACTCTTTATAGCCAATATACAATTGAACCTGGTACAAGATATACAATGACAAATTCAAAAATACAATAAAGCATTTATCATTATACAAGCAATACTTAAAAAATTTAAGGACAGAGATTATAAACAGGGCGGGAGGGCGGGTAATGTTTCCTCCTGTCCATCCTGTGAGAGAAAGAAGGAGAGCCAGAGTTGCCTCCCCTATAAAAGCCCCACCCTCCTCACAGTAATACACTAGGCGCAAACATCTATACTTCCTCTTAAAGCAACAACTCTCTTGTTTAAAATCTACACCGCAATACAAACAAAAGCTGCAGGAGTTCTCAGTCTACCCATCCCCAAGTCATGTCCACCTCCGTTTAGTCTCCGGTGGTTTCTTGACTTTTGGATATGGGATGGACCCCACTCCTTAAAACCACCATAAATACTGTAAACCTAGGTACTAAAATAAATACACAAAACACATTATTTTGGTTGTCAAAATGGCCACAGCTTTTATTCAAATCACAGGATTAAATAATCACAGTAGGAGTCAGGTGGAGTGCTAGTACATTGGGATTCACAAGTACTGCGATATCCCCAGCTGTCTGACATACAGCACCAGGACAGACAGCCATAAAGGGGCGGCACGCACTGGCTTGCAATTCAAGCAGAGCCAGTAAACTTTCAGGGCACCAATGACCCTATTATCCTCACTCCTGTGCTTAAGCACTGTGCCCGCCCCTGATTGATGTTACCATTACAACGTCCTTGAGGCTGGCCACCAAAGCCGAGCCTGCTCACCACCATGAGGTTTTACATCCTCTATTAGTTAAAATGAGTCCACCTTAACTTGTCTGCAACTTCCACCTGACTCTTAAACCGCCACCAGCGAGGCCATTTGACACCTTGAATGGACTCGACCCCCATCACCCATGCCTAATAATAAAGTCATCAACCAGTTCTACATGCTATGGAAAGACTGTGCATATAAGGAACAAAATTCCAAGACTATAACAGATTAATTTTAACAATGCAACACTACCAAATTATGCTCGATAATATGGTAACTACAGCAAAATACCAGCCGCTAAACATCCTGCAATGTGGATCCTATAATGGGGAATGCAGAAACTAAACCATAACAAAGGGGTAACCACAGTCTGACTACCTGTATAATGACATTTGTGATGCCTCAAAAACTATTATACCGCATGTATTGTAGCCAGCTCTAATAACTCACTAATTCACATATTTCAGTTCAAGAAACCAACATTGCATACAGTAGCTGAGCTGCGCATCAATTATTTTTTTTCGGTGGATCCCATTGTTATGCATATCTTTTTCTGTCTAAATTTATAATTGCGTTCTCTTTATGCATATAGTTGATCCCTAATTGATACTTTCTTTTTGCGGTGCCCGCTAGTTTTTTCTATATACCCTTATCCACATGCATGTCACTTGACATTTTATTTAAAACATGTTAACTTAGTACCATATTTTTTGGATTATAAGACGCACTTTTTTCCCCCCAAATTTGGGAGGAAAATGGGGGTGCATTTTATAATGCGAATGTACCTTACCGGTACCATTGCTGCAGGCCACAGGCTGGGCTCAAGGGGTGTCCGGCGCTCTGAGGGTGTCTTTGGTGCCCAGCAGCGCTGCGGGGTGTCCGGCAGTGATACTGCAGGTCTCCGGAGCTGTGGGAGCACGGTCGGCGCTGCCCGATGCTGCTGCAGCGGTCTCCGATGCTGCCAGGGCTCTGCCGACATTTTGTGAAAGGCCAGAGCCCTGGCAGTCCCATGGTTTCCTGTTAGGTGGACTCCTGGAAAATGGCCGCCGGGCGGGGCGGCGCATGAGCAGATGAAATCTCGGCACCGAGATCTCGGGAGATGAGATTTCAGCTCTGAAATCTCATCTCCCAAGATCTCGGTGCCGAGATCTCCATCTGTGCATGTGCCGCTCCCCCGGCAGCCATTTTGATGGAGTCCACCGCACAGGAAATCATGGGACTGCCGGGGCTCTGGCCTTTCACAAAATGTCGGCAGAGCCCTTGCAGCATCGGAGACCACAGCAGCAGCACCGGGCAGCGCCGTCCGGGCATCCGCAGCACCGGAGACACCAGCAGAGCACAGGACAGCAGCGCCAGACACCAGCAGCACTGCTGGACACCCCTTCATCCCAGCCTGCAGCATCACCCCACTCCTGCCTCCTCCAGCAGCAGCCCTGGGTCCCCGCTTCACCGCAGCCACCACCCCCGGTAAGCAATAAGACACATGGATTATAAGAAGCACCACCATTTTATTAAAAGAAAAAATTTTCATATTTTTCTCCTCAAAATTTGGGGTGCGTCTTATAATGCGAAAATGGGTATTATACCTACCGATGATTCGGTTTCCAGGAGTCCATCCTGACAGCACATTGGAGGACATCCTCCTCCTCCTTGCAGGGACAGGAAAAACAACACGAAAAGTTAAAAGGTCCCACTCCGCCCCCATTCCTTTAGTGTTTTGACAAGTACCACACCATAGATAGATATACTTTGAAAACTTTATTAACCAAACATATTACAGCATATGAAATAGTATTCATAGGGGGGGAAGTAACGGTGCTGTCAGGATGGACTCCTGGAAACCGAATTATCGGTAGGTATAATACCCATTTTCCAGGATGTCTGTTATGGACCTGGTGGTTAGGAGCACCCGGCACGACCTGATAGTTAAACTCACACAGGACAAGCTCTGGGATGTGGGAGCTCTGCTGACCGCAACCCCTAATCCTATCACAACAACTAGAAATAGCCGTGGAGCGTTCCTGACACTCCCTAGACGCCTCTTCACAGCCTAAGAGCTAACTAGCCCTAGAGATAGAAAATAAAGCCTACCTTGCCTCAGAGAAATTCCCCAAAGGAAAAGGCAGCCCCCCACATATATTGACTGTGAGTAAAGATGAAAGTCACAAATGCAGAAATGAAACAGACAGAGGATAGGAAAGGTATCTTTGCGGTCAGCACAAAAAACTACAAAAGACCACGCAGAGTGTGCAAAAAGACCTCCGCACCGACTAACGGTGCGCAGATGCCACTCTGCATCCCAGAGCTTCCAGCTAGCAAGGCTAAATCATGATATCCAGCTGGACAAGGAAACAATGAGCAAATAATAAATAGCAGGAACTTAGCTTCTGCTGGAGTGGACAGGTCACCAGAAAGATCCAAAAGCGAACTGAACCAATGCAGGAACATTGATAGCTGGCATGGAGTAACGATCTGAGTGGAGTTAAATAGAGCAGCCAACCAAAGGATAAACCACGTCACCTGTGTAAGGAACCTCAGAAGCAGCAGCTCCACTCACAGCCACCAGAGGGAGTCCATGGACAGAACTCGCCGAAGTACCATTCACGACCACAGGAGGGAGTTCGACAACAGAATTCACAACAGTACTTCCCCCTTGAAGGGTCACCGAACCCTCACCAGAGCCCCCAGGCCGATCAGGATGAGCCAAATGAAAGGCACGAACTAGATCGGCAGCATGAACATCAGAGGCAAAACCCAGGAATTATCTTCCTGACCATAACCCTTCCACTTGACCAGGTACTGGAGTTTCCGTCTCGAAACACGAGAATCCAAAATCTTCTCCACCACATACTCCAACTCCCCCTCGACCAACACCGGGGCAGGAGGATCAACGGAGCGAACCATAGGCGCCACGTATCTCTGCAACAACGACCTATGGAACACATTATGGATGGCAAAAGAAGCTGGAAGGGCCAAACGAAATGACACAGGATTGAGAACTTCAGAAATCTTATACGGACCAATGAAACGAGGCTTAAACTTAGGAGAGGAAACCTTCCTAGGAACATAACGAGACGAAAACCAAACCAAGTCCCCAACAAGAAGTCGGGGACCAACACAACGCCGGCGGTTAGCGAAACGTTGAGCCCTCTCCTGGGACAATGTCAAATTGTCCACCACATGAGTTCAAATCTGCTGCAACCTGTCCACCACAGTATCCACACCAGGACAGTCCGAAGGCTCAACCTGCCCTGAAGAGAAACGAGGATGGAAACCAGAATTACAGAAAAAAGGGGAAACCAAAGTAGCCGAGCTGGCCCGATTATTAAGGGCGAACTCAGCCAAAGGCAAGAAGGACACCCAATCATCCTGATCAGCAGAAACAAAGCATCTCAGATATGTTTCCAAAGTCTGATTAGTTCGTTCGGTTTGGCCATTTGTCTGAGGATGGAAAGCCGAAGAAAAAGACAAATCAATGCCCATCTTAGCACAGAAGGACCGCCAAAACCTTGAAACAAACTGGGAACCTCTGTCCGAGACGATGTTCTCCGGAATGCCATGCAAACGAACCACATGCTGGAAAAACAATGGCACCAAATCAGAGGAGGAAGGCAATTTAGACAAGGGTACCAAATGGACCATCTTAGAGAAGCGATCACAAACCACCCAAATGACCGACATCCTTTGAGAAACAGGGAGATCAGAAATAAAATCCATGGAAATATGCGTCCAGGGCCTCTTCGGGACCGGCAAGGGCAAAAGCAACCCACTGGCACGAGAACAGCAGGGCTTAGCCCGAGCACAAGTCCCACAGGACTGCACAAAAGAATGCACATCCCGTGACAAAGAAGGCCACCAAAAGGATCTAGCCACCAAATCTCTGGTACCAAAGATTCCAGGATGACCCGCCAACACCGAACAATGAACCTCAGAGATAACTCTACTAGTCCATCTATCAGGGACAAACAGTTTCTCCGCTGGACAACGGTCAGGTCTATCAGCCTGAAACTTCTGCAGCACACGCCGCAAATCAGGGGAGATGGCAGACAAAATTACCCCCTCTTTGAGAATACCCACCGGTTCCGGAACACCCGGAGAGTCAGGCACAAAACTCCTTGACAGGGCATCAGCCTTCACATTCTTAGATCCCGGAAGGTATGAAACCACAAAATCAAAATGGGAGAAAAAGAGCGACCATCGAGCCTGTCTAGGATTCAACCGTTTGGCAGACTCGAGATAAGTCAAATTCTTGTGATCCGTCAAGACCACCACGCGATGTTTAGCTCCTTCAAGCCAATGTCGCCACTCCTCGAATGCCCACTTCATGGCCAACAACTCTCGATTGCCAACATCATAATTGCGCTCAGCAGGTGAGAATTTTCTAGAAAAGAAGGCACATGGTTTCATCACCGAGCCATCAGAACTTCTTTGCGACAAAACAGCCCCTGCTCCAATCTCAGAAGCATCAACCTCGACCTGAAACGGGAGCGAAACATCTGGCTGGCACAACACAGGGGCAGAAGAAAAACGACGCTTCAACTCCTGAAAAGCCTCTACAGCCGCAGAGGACCAATTGACCACATCAGCACCTTTCTTGGTCAAATCAGTCAACGGTTTAGCAATACTAGAAAAATTAGCGATGAAGCGACGGTAAAAATTAGCAAAGCCCAGGAACTTCTGCAGGCTCTTCACAGATGTCGGCTGAGTCCAATCATAAATGGCCTGGACTTTAACAGGGTCCATCTCGATAGTAGAAGGGGAAAAAATGAAACCCAAAAATGAAACCTTCTGAACTCCAAAGAGACACTTTGACCCCTTCACAAACAAGGAATTCGCACGAAGGACCTGGAACACCATTCTGACCTGCTTCACATGAGACTCCCAATCATCCGAAAAGACCAAAATGTCATCCAAATATACAATCATGAATCTATCCAGGTACTCTCGGAAGATGTCATGCATAAAGGACTGAAACACAGATGGAGCATTAGAAAGCCCGAATGGCATAACCAAGTACTCAAAATGGCCCTCGGGCGTATTAAATGCTGTTTTCCATTCATCGCCCTGTTTAATTCGCACAAGATTATACGCCCCTCGAAGATCTATCTTGGTGAACCAACTAGCCCCCTTAATCCGAGCAAACAAATCAGACAGCAGCGGCAAAGGATACTGAAATTTGACTGTGATCTTATTAAGACGGCGGTAATCAATCCAAGGTCTCAAAGAGCCATCCTTCTTGGCCACAAAAAAGAACCCTGCTCCCAATGTTGACGACGACGGGCGGATATGACCCTTCTCCAAGGATCCCTTTATATAACTCCGCATAGCGGCGTGCTCTGGCACAGATAAATTAAACAGACGGCCCTTAGGAAGCTTACTACCAGGAATCAAATTAATAGCACAATCGCAATCCCTATGAGGAGGTAGGGCACTGGATTTGGGCTCTTCAAATACATCCCGGTAATCTGATAAAAACTCAGGGACTTCAGAAGGAGTGGAAGGCGAAATTGACAACAATGGAACATCACCATGTACCCCCTGACAACCCCAGCCGGACACAGACATAGATTTCCAATCCAACACTGGATTATGGACCTGTAGCCATGGCAACCCCAAAACGAACACATCATGCAGATTATGCAACACCAAAAAGCGAATATCCTCCTGATGTGCAGGAGCCATGCACATGGTCAATTGAGTCCAGTACTGAGGCTTATTCTTGGCCAAAGGCGTAGCATCAATTCCTCTCAATGGAATAGGATACTGCAAGGGCTCCAAGAAAAAACCACAGCGCCTGGCAAACTCCAAGTCCATCAAATTCAGGGCAGCGCCTGAATCCACAAAAGCCATAACAGAATCGGACGACAGAGAGCAAATCAGAGTAACGGACAAAAGAAATTTAGACTGTACCGTACCAATGGTGGCAGACCTAGCGAACCGCTTAGGACAATCGGAGATAGCATGAGTGGATTCACCACAGTAAAAACACAGCCCGTTCCGACGTCTGTGTTCTTGCCGTTCAGCTCTGGTCAAAGTCCTATCACATTGCATAGGCTCAGGCCTATGCTCAGAGAATACCGCCAAATGGTGCACAGCTTTGCGCTCACGCAAGCGCCGATCGATCTGAATGGCCAAGGACATAGACTCATTCAGACCAGCAGGCGTGGGAAATCCCATAATGACATCCTTAAGGGCTTCAGAAAGACCCTTTCTGAAAATTGCCGCCAGGGCACACTCATTCCACTGAGTAAGCACAGACCACTTTCTAAACTTCTGACAGTACACCTCCGCTTCATCCTGACCCTGACACAAAGCCAGCAAGTTTTTCTCTGCCTGATCCACTGAATTCGGTTCATCATAAAGCAATCCAAGCGCCAGAAAAAACGCATCAACATCACGCAATGCAGGATCTCCTGGCGCAAGGGAAAATGCCCAGTCTTGAGGGTCACCACGCAACAAAGAAATAATGATTTTCACTTGTTGAACGGGGTCACCAGAGGAGCGGGGTTTCAAAGCTAGAAACAGTTTACAATTATTTTTGAAATTCAGGAACTTAGATCTATCCCCAGAAAATAAATCAGGAATAGGAATTCTAGGCTCTAACATCGGATTCTGAACCACAAAATCCTGAATGTTTTGTACCCTTGCAGTGAGCTGATCCACACATGACAGACCTTGAATGTCCATATCTACACATGTGTCCTGAACCACCCAAAGGTTAAGGGGAAAAGAAAGACAAAACACAGTGCAAAGAAAAAAAAATGGTCTCAGAACTTCTCTTATCCCTCTATTGAGATGCATTAATACTTTGGGCCAGCTGTACTGTTATGGACCTGGTGGTTAGGAGCACCCGGCACGACCTGATAGTTAAACTCACACAGGACAAGCTCTGGGATTTGGGAGCTCTGCTGACCGCAACCCCTAATCCTATCACAACAACTAGAAATAGCAGTGGAGCGTTCCTGACACTCCCTAGACGCCTCTTCACAGCCTAAGAGCTAACTAGCCCTAGAGATAGAAAATAAAGCCTACCTTGCCTCAGAGAAATTCCCCAAAGGAAAAGGCAGCCCCCCACATTTATTGACTGTGAGCAAAGATGAAAGTCACAAACGCAGAAATGAAACAGACAGGGGATAGGAAAGGTATCTTTGCGGTCAGCACAAAAAACTACAAAAGACCACGCAGAGTGTGCAAAAAGACCTCCGCACAAACTAACGGTGCGGAGATGCCACTCTGCATCCCAGAGCTTCCAGCTAGCAAGGCAAAATCATGATATCCAGCTGGACAAGGAAACAATGAGCAAATAATAACTAGCAGGAACTTAGCTTCTGCTGGAGTACACAGGTCACCAGAAAGATCCAAGAGCGAACTGAACCAATGCAGGAACATAGATAGCTGGCATGGAGTAACGATCTGAGTGGAGTTAAATAGAGCAGCCAACCAAAGGATAAACCACGTCACCTGTGTAAGGAACCTCAGAAGCAGCAGCTCCACTCACAGCCACCAGAGGGAGTCCATGGACAGAACTCGCCGAAGTACCATTCACGACCACAGGAGGGAGTTCAACAACAGAATTCACAACAGATGTCCCCCTGACAGCACATTGGAGAATACCAAAGAAAACCTCCTTTAGGGTGGGACAACTGCTTGAACTTTTCTCCCAAATGACATTTGCTGGGCTGCTAATACATCCAGTTTATAATGCTTACAAAATGTGTTTACCCTGGCCCAAGTTGCGGCCTTGCAAATCTGATCTAGGGACGCCCCTGCTCGCTCAGCCCATGATTCTGAAACAGCCCTAGTAGAATGCGCTTTAATTCCTGTTGGGAAATCTATCCCCTCTGATGAGTAGGCTTTTGAAATTATAGCCGTGATCCATCTAGCTATAGAAGCCTTGGAAGCTTTTTTACCTTTATTCTTACCCCCAAACAGAATAAAAATATTAGAATCCTTCCTCCAGGAGCTAGTGGCCTCTAGATAGTTTAATACTGCCCGTCTGACATCAAGGGAGTGTAACGCCTGCTCTTTTTCATTAGAAGGGTTCTCACAAAAGGAAGGTAAAATTATCTCCTAGTTTCGATTTTTAACTGAGGCTATTTTAGGGATAAATGCTAGATCTAATTTTAGTATTATATGGTCCTCTCGGACCTGAAGGAGTGGATCCTTAATTGATAGAGCCTGAATTTCACCTACACGTTTAGCTGTTGTAATCGCTACTAAAAAGGCCGTCTTCCAGGTACGTATTGAAATAGGCATGTCCTCCTCAAGAGTATAAGGATTTTTACATAGAGCCTTGAGGACCAGATTTAAGTCCCATGTAGGAGCTAGCTGTCTTAAGGTAGGCCATAATATCTGCACAGCCTTCACAAATCTAATTATCCAGGGGTGTGAGGCCAATGGATAATCTAAGAAAGTACTGAGGGCCGAGATCTGAACTTTAAGAGTACTCGGCCTAAGCCCCAAGTTAAAGCCAGACTGTAGAAAATTCAAAACTCTAGGAACATCCAAGGCTCCCGGAATCACGGCCGACCTGCCACTTTCCATACAAAATTTCTTCCAGATTTTGTGGTAGATGGCTGCGGTCACAGGCTTCCTACTAGCCTGGATGGTTGTAATTACTTCATCCAAAAGACCTCTGGATTTCAAGATGTCCCTCTCAGGATCCATGCTGATAGATGTAATCTCTCCGGGTCTTGGTGTAATACAGGCCCTTGATGAATGATATCCTTCCATAACGGGAGTTTGATAGGGTTTTCCGTTGTCATGGCTCCCAACAATGGGAACCAGATTCTCTTTGGCCAAAATGGTACAATTGTCAGTACTGTTGCCTGGTCCTCTTGAATTTTCCTGAGCACTACTGGAATAAGTGCTATTGGGGGAAAGGCATAAGACAGAGGTTCGTTCCATGTTTGACTTAAGGCATCGACCGCTTCTGGCATGTCTGAAGGGTTGAGGGAATAAAATCTGGGCACCTTTGAATTTTTTCTTGTGGCGAACAAATCTATCCAGGGAGTTCCCCAACGGTGGCATAGTATTTGAAAAATTTTTTGATTCAATTCCCATTCTGTTGGACAAACCTTTCTTCTGCTTAGGTAGTTGGCTAGAATATTTTGAGATCCTTCTAGATGCACTGCTGTTATTGACAGAACCGTGTTTTCTGACCAAGCAAATATTCTTTGCGCTAGATCTTGAAGTGCCTTGTGTCTGGAACCTCCTTGGAGTCTCAAAAAGGATACTGCTGTCACATTGTCTGATAGGATTTTTACGTGTCTGTTTTTTAGACGGGAATGGTTTCTTCTGAGAGCTTCCCAGACTGCGTAAAGTTCTCTGTAGTTTGATGACATCTGACTGATCTCTTCGGGCCACTTGCCCTGAAAGAATCTTCCTCCCAAGTGTGCTCCCCATCCCCACTGACTTGTGTCCGTGGTGATTACCACACAAGGGGTTGAGATCCAAGGAACACCCATTCTTAAGTTGCAGTCTTGAGTCCACCATCTTAGCGACCTTCTTACATTTGTTGATAGCTGTAGCTTTCTGTCTAGTGATGAACGACAACAATCCCATACTGTGAGGACTTGTTCTTGTAATGGCCTTGAGTGAGCCTGAGTCCATCTGACACAAGGGATGCAAGCTGTCATCTTCCCCCAAATTTTCATGGCTTATCTTACAGTAACTGGACTCTTTAGGAACTCTAAAATCATCTTCTTTATCGAGATCCATTTGTCTTTTGGCAAAAAGGATTGTCTGGTTGTAGAATCCAAGAGTACTCCCAGGAATATTTTTCGGGATTCGGGCCTTAGATGCGACTTTTTTCGGTTTACCACCCATCCTAGATGTTCCAATACTGCTATGACCCGATCTCTGTGTTGCAGCAGAATGTCCTCTGTTTGTGCTACTACGAGAAAATCGTCCAAGTATGGAATTATTGTTATTCCTTGGTTTCTTAGGTAAGCCACCACCTCTGCTACCAATTTCGTGAAAATTCTTGGAGCCGATGCTAGACCAAATGGGAGGCATTGAAATTGGAAGTGGCAGGTTTGGTCCGGGAATCTCACCTAGAACCTCAGCAGCTCCTGAGATGAGGGATGCATTGGAACCTGATAATACGCACTCTTCAGATCGAGAGTGCACATTACCGAGTCCTTGCTTATAAGGTGAATGGTTGACCTTATCGACTCCATTCTGAATCTTTTGTACCTGACGTACACAGAGGTTTTAAATTTATTATTGTACTGGTTTCCCCTGACGATTTTGGGATCGAAAAAAGAGAGGAATAGTGACCTGTGCCTATTTCTGGAGAGGGAACTCGAACTATGACCTGGGAGCTGAACAGTTTTTGCAAGTCTGCGAACATTGGGGAGTTTGTAGCTACCACTGTTGGTGCGATACACCTTTGTGGTACGCAAGATATCAGCTCTATTTTGTAACCCTCTGAAATTATATTGAGGACATAACTGTTGTCTGAGATCTGACTCGTTGTTTAGAAAGAGGCTTAGTCTCCCGCCTATACCTATGGCGTCATTGTCATCTTGGTCTATAGCTTGAACCAAAAAGGGAACTTCTTCACCTTCTGTTTTGAGCATAGGAACCTTTGAAGGTCCCCCTGCTGGATCTCCATTGTTCTGTATACTAAGGTTGTCTGCGGGGGGAAGGGGGAGGAAGTGGTCTTTTCCGAAAGGGCTGGAATTTCCTAGGTTTATCCTCCGGGAACCCTTTTTTACTATCTGATGCAGATTCTAAAATGTCATCTAAAGCCTGACCGAAAATCCTGGAGCCTGTGAATGGAATGGCACACAACTTATTTTTAGATGCGTTATCCCCCTACCAAGATCTAAGCCAAATAGCCCTGCGGGTTGCATTAGACAAGGAGCTATTTCTAGCTGCAAATCTAACGGACTCAGCTGAAGTGTCCGCCATAAACGCCGTGGCTGACTTTATGATAGGCAGGGAAGCAATTATATCTGCCCGCAGGGTTTTATTAATTAAATGTTCTTCCAATTGTCCCATCCACAGGAACATGGACCTCGCTGCCGACATGGCTGCGATGTTAGTCTTTATTAGAGCCGCTGAAGTTTCCCAGGCTCGACATAAAAGGATATCTGCCTTGCGGTCCATTGCATCCTTGAGGCTGGATGAATCCTCAAAAGGAATGGAAGTCTTCTTTGCAACCTTGGCTATGGGAACATCTACTTTAGGAATTTCTTCCCAAGTCTTGATCTCTTCTGGATCAAATGGTAGACAGTTTTTAAATTCTCGGGACATCACCAAACTACGTTCCGCATCTTTCCATTCCTGTGATATCATCCGACGAATGTGTTCGCTCACTGGAAACACTGTCTGTTCCTGATATGTGAGACCTCCAAACATCTGATCTTATCTAGATCTTGGACGTGGTTCTTCCTTTATCTGCATAGTATTTCTTACTGCTTGAACCAGCTCTTCCGTGTCTTCCACTGGAAAGTAATAATTTCTTCCTTGCTCCTGCTCTTCCAGTGGCAACTCTCCTTCTTCCTGGTCTGAACCTCTAAATTCCGATTCTTCTTCCGAGGAACCATCCCGATCCTCTTGGTCTGGATCACTTCTTGGTCTCTTATGAGCCGGAACCGGACTGGACAGATCCCGTTGAGACATTGAGGCCAAAGAATTTTGGACCTCCTCCCGGATTAGACTCATCTCAGATAACATCGCCAGTTGTTCATTTCTGACAATCTTAGTAATACAAGAGCTGCAGAGAGCTTTCTTGTATGCTTCTGGAAGCTTCACATTACATATGGAGCACCTCTTAGACTTCGATGATACCTTGCCAGGCTTTTTTGTCTGAGGGAGGGGTGTCTGAGTGGCCTCCTTATCCTAAACATAAGAATAGGAACTGTTCAGTGTGTGTGCGGGCGTATGTACGTACTCTGCGCACTTACCCCTGTCTCCTCACTTCTGGCCTCCATATCTTCTGTTGAGAGATACACAGGATAAATGTGTGATCTCATTAATCAAATAAAGGATATAGCAGCTTCTGCTGCAATCACCCTGTTTCCGGCATTCGTAACAGCTTGGCTAACAAGGACTGCCACAATCGTACCGTGTCCTGTAGCCGAGATACCTCCAAAATATTCAAATTTGGCGCCTTCACCTTCCCTCACACAGAGGAATGCTTGGCAGAATATTTGCGGCCACTCTGGGTCTGAACCTTTAAAAACGCGCACTTCCGCGTTCCACATGGTGGAACGCACGCCGAGATGCCGCCCCCCCGGATATGATGTTACCTTACCCTGAGACGTCACCGGAAGCGCTTTTAGGTATATGAATCCTTACTTCCGCGTTCCACCTTGTGGAACGCATGCTGAGCTTGCTGCTGCCGCCAGATTCTCCTCCATGTGGCGCCTCTTGCTCCCCTGGCGCCTGAACCGAGAACCCCCCACCGGGAGGAAGCGGCTCTACCCAGGAGCTCGTCCGCTCGACTGGTCTCTGGGCAGAGGGACTCCCCATCGGGAAGTTTCTGCCTCGGGCTATTGTCGCGGGGGAAAGATATTGGCCCAGCCGCACGATCCCCCGAGCCCTCCGGATTGGTAAGCTTCTTCGCTGCGTGCTCTCTTGTGTGTCCCTCCATGCAGGCACAGGAAAAACACTGAAGGAAATGGGGCGGAGGGGGACCTTTTAACCTCTCGTGTTGTTTTTCCTGTCCCTGCAAGGAGGAGGAGAACGTCCTCCAATGTGCTGTCAGGGGGACGTCCTGGAAAAATACGGTATAATTTTCATGCACTAGACTATGCTATTTATTTACTGTAGGGTATTTAATCATTGTTTGTCTTTTTTCTTTTCTGTTCAGTGGCCAGTGTGAATGTGCACTTACACGCTGCATGCACACCAGTTTATATCCCAGGTCATACCTTTGGGTTATTTTCAGTCTATTTGCATCATGTGCATATAAAGGTGTGGCCTGCCTTTCCTTTGAGCCGGACATTATATTGATGTGGTCTCCCATGGCTGTGTATCTACTAGTTGGGCCCAGCCCTTATCCACATGCATGTCACTTGGCAAATGGTAAGGTTTTTAATATTAGTTAGGACCGTCCCAATTACGGTCACTGTGGGGTGGTGGGATGGCTTTTGCAATTTTTTTAATCAAAAAACATGTTAACTAAGTAACATACATTATTTTCATGCACTATGCTGTTTATTTATTTACTGCAGGGTATTCAGTCATTATGTTTCTGTGTTTTTTTTGTTCTCAAATAGATCTGGAAAAGGTTGGATGAGTGTTACGGCTCAGCAAAAGTAATATAAAGAGCCTTGTTCAAAAGAATCGATGACTTTGCTAAAATATCTAACAAAGGTCTCCAGAAACTTAGAGAGCTAAGCGACATGCTGAAGGAAGTCCAAGTTGCCAAATACGAGGACGACCTACAGGGACTTGCATTTCTCGACACAGCCAGAGGTGTTAACCCTATAGTCCAGAAGTTGCCCTACAATCTACAGGAGAGGTGGCTCACACATGGTTCCACGTACAAATACAAACACAGCATTCCATTCCCTCCCTTCTCCGTTTTTGTAGACTTCATACACCAACAAGCGAGAATTAGAAACGATCCCAGCTTTGACTTTGCAATACCATATGCCACACCATCACCACCTGCAAATCCACGCAGAACATCTGTGGCAGTACACAAGACTTATGTTTCTTCTTCAGATTCTAATTACAGGTCTGCTGGCTGCTCACAAACAGAAACAAAGGTGCAGGACCCTGACAAGCAGTGCCCACTTCATCAGAAGCCTCATCCTCTCCTGAAATGCAGAGCCTTCAGAGGAAAATCTATGCCAGATCGCAGAAGCTTCCTGAAAGAAAACGGTATCTGCTACAAGTGTTGCTCGTCCACAGCTCATCTCGCCAAGGATTGCAAGGTCAGTGTAAAATGCACAGAATGTGGCACCACAGATCATAACACCGCTCTACACCCTGGCCCAGCTCCATGGAGTACAGAAAACACGCCAGCTAACAGTGAGCATGGCGGGGAGGAAAGGAGCACTGATACAGCTACGCCAGAGATCACTTCACAATGTACCGAGGTCTGCAAAGGGACAATAGACAGTAGGTCCTGTTCCAAAATATGCCTCGTCAGAGTATACCCGAAGGGCCATAGAGACCAAGCTGTAAGACTGTATGCTATCTTGGATGATCAAAGTAATCGATCCTTGGCTAGATCAACGTTCTTTGACCTATTCAACATCAAAGTGCCAAGCACTCCCTACTCCTTAAAGACGTGTGCAGGTACTGTGACAACAGCAGGCAGGAAAGCTACTGACTACCAGATCGAGTCTTTAGACAGGCAATTCTGCCTACCGCTACCTACGATCATCGAATGTAACCAGATCCCAGACAACCGATCTGTAATCCCTACACCAGATGTAGCAATCCATCACGCTCACTTAAAACGAATAGCACACCTTATACCGGAACTCGACCATCAGGCCTAGATAATTCTGCTGTTGGGGAGAGATATCCTGCAGGTTCATAAAGTGAGATGTCATATCAATGGACTCCACAATGCTCCCTATGCCCAAAGGCTAGACCTAGGATGGGTCATAATTGGCAACGTATGCTTGGGACGCATGCATGCCCCATCTTCTGTGACAAGCATGCTGACAAATACATTGGAGAAAGGACGTCCATCTCTGTTTCAACCTTGTAACAATGAGTTCCATGTCAGGGAACTGCCATACAGCATCCAACTGCCCAACCATCTAATAGACTTTACTCACGACAGCAGTATAGTGTCGGGAAGCTATGAGGATCAGTTAGGGTGCACAGTCTTCCAGAGAACTAAGCAGGACAACCAAGTGGCAATGTCGGTAGAAGACAAGTTGTTCTTAGAGGTAATGGACAAGGGACTCGTTAAAGATGAGACCAACAGCTGGGTCACACCTCTTCCCTTCAAAACCCACAGACCACGTCTACCGAACAACAGAAATCAGGCATTACAACGTTTCTCCTCTCTCAAACGTAATCTGCAAAAGAAACCAGAGATGAAAGATCACTTTTTCTCCTTCATGTCAAAGATTTTTGAAAACTGTCACGCAGAACTAGCTCCCACTCTCAAAGACTCTGAAGAATGCTGGTTCCTACCCATGTTCGGAGTATACCACCCTAAGAAACCAGGCCAGATCAGAGTCGTGTTTGATTCCAGTGCTAAGTTTAATGATGTCTCCCTGAATGACGTTCTACTGACAGGACCAGACCTCAATAACTACTGGGTGTACTTATGCGCTTCCGTAAGGGTTCCATTGCCTTCATCGCTGACATCCAGCAAATGTTCCATTGTTTCCTTGTGAGAGAGACAGGAACTTCCTAAGATTCTTCTGGTACAGAGACAATGATCCTACTAAAGAAGTCACGGAGTATCGCATGAGAGTGCACATCTTTGGCAACAGTCCTTCCCCTGCAGTCGCCATTTACGGACTCAAAAGGTCGGCTCAGGAAGGAGAAGCAGAATACGGAGCAGATGTCAGACAATTCATAGAAAAGGACTTTTATGTCGACGACTGTCTAAAAGCCATGCGTTCAAATGAGACTGCCATCAGTCTTCTCAGGAGAGCTCAGGACATGCTTGCCTGCTCGAACCTTAGGCTTCATAAAATAGCCTCAAACAGCCAAGAACTCATGGAAGCGTTCCCTTCTCAAGACCTATGTAATGGTCTCAGAGACCTGGGGTCAGACCCCGCACCAATGCAACGCAGCCTCGGGCTTCTCTGGAATCTACAGACACTTTCACCTTTCAGGTCAGCCAGGAAGAAAGGCCTTTCACACGTAGAGGCGTCCTGTCTACCATCAACAGTCTGTACGATCCCTTGGGTTTCGCATCTCCTGTTACTATACAAGGCAAGGCCCTACTAAGAGACTTAACTAGGGAAACATCTGACTGGGATGCACCTCTGCCAACTGATAAGAGGATCCAGTGGGAAGAGTGGAAGAACTCGTTAGCAGCACTCTCCAACCTGCATGTGCCGAGACCATACACCCCTGTGCCATCTACTGAGATACAGAGCCAAAGACTGTACGTATTTGCAGATGCTTCTGTCAAAGCAATTGGCGCTGTTGCCTACCTCAAAACTGTAGACTCCAAATGTCAGTGTAGTAACCCAAGAGAAAAATGGACACAATGAGCTAAAATATAACAATTTTATTGAAAGAACCATATATATCAATTTAACAAATGTAGAGAATAAAAACCAAATGACAAGATGCAAAAATGAGATAAAAGAGGCGACACTAGTACCACACACGGCACAAATGATATATAAATAGAGCAAAAAGAATATTATTGCAAACAAATATCTTGATACAAAAACTACCAATACAAAACAGCCCTAAATAAAGACCATATACAATGCAAAATGCAGATAGTGAAGGTCAAGCTGTCAAATTAAGTATGCAAATATATGGCAGGAAAAGTAATCAGTGTATGATATACATGTTCACATAATGAGTACTAATACAGGACGATAAACACTATGAAATGCGGAGAATAAATTAGAATAAAGTGCCTAGTGCAGATATATATATATACTGAGAAGTAACCAATACCATCAGTGGAGAGCTCAGTATATATTGAAAGTGGCAAAGTGTACTATATGGCATAAGTAAGCCAAGACCGAAGGTATGGGTAAAGATAGGTCATCTAGGGAGAATCCCATATAATAGAATAGGACCTAAGGTCTGCCACCAGAATATATAAAAAATGAAAATGCATACATAGAGTACCGACCTGTAGACGTGTGCGGGAGAGGGAGCCCCGACGCGCGTTTCGCATATATTGCTTCCTCGGGGGGCGCTAGTGTAGGAAGAAGTGGAGGTCTCTTTATAGCCCAAGCGGTAATGTCAGCGCGTGTCTCAGCACAGCACTCGCCGGAAGCGGCAGAGTCGGCGTCCAACGTCATGAAACCGCGCCCCGCACTGACGCGTCAGTGGGAGGGGCCGGAGACGTGACGCAAATAGGACGCGTATCCACGGCAACCAGGACAAGCCGGCCGAGACATGCGCACACCGCTGGGGGCAGAGATGAAGGAAGGAGGCGGCCGTACAAAGAGTGCCGGTCTGATGAGAACTGGGGACAACGGATGCACAAGCTGAAACAGTGCAAAAGGAAGGTGAAGAGAAGTATGCGAGATTGCGGTGCATATGTATAATGGGAGGATAAGTCCTACAAGAGGGAAATGCACTGCTGATAAACAAGGGGCGCTGTAATGTGAGAGACATTATTAAATAGGGCTATTAGGAAGGGGACACTGTTGAATAGAAGGGGGAAGCTCCAAGTACCTAGAAACTATGTGATGTGCGTAATAAGGTGCAAATGTATACAGATACATATAAGATATACTACATAATAAAATGCACAGGTAAAACGGATTACCCTGCAATGCAATGTGGATGAACAGTGAAAATGACAGTGAATCATGCCAAAAATATATTGGAAGGTGACAGTATATATACATGTGAATGTAGGAAACATATATATATGCAGTCCTATAAGAACCAAAGGGGAACAGCGACAAATAACCAAATACAATAAGATAATAAAGGACGCAGGAACACGATGAAAGACGGTGAACTTTATCCTCAGCTACATCATAAACAAGAAGAAGTGTCAGTAAACGTCTCCTGAGATCGAAGGGATGAAACAACACATAATGAAGACAATCTGTTAAAATAAGAGAAAAGACAATGAGTATCAAAGAAAAATTTAAAAACCACAAAACACTAGACTAAAAAAGGTTTTATATAGAAAGTACTAAACTAATCATAAACCTATAAAAAAACCTTTTATAAAAATGGGACAAAACTAAGGACCTCATTAAGGCCCTTGGGACGAATGCAATCGATACGAACTATCCACTGTGCCTCTAGCTGGGCAAGACGTTTCTTCATATCTCCGCCGCGGCCATCAGCCAACACCCGATCAATGCCACGTATCATCAGTAACTGGCTGTTGCAGCCATGTTTTTCTTTAAAATGTCTGGGTATTGGCTTCAAGAATTCATCAGCCGATGAGTTCAATGCCGCTTTTATGTCCCGGATGTGTTCCCTGGTTCTAACTCGTAGCTGACGTGATGTAAGGCCCACGTAAATGAGTCCACAGGGACACGTGGCGTAATACACCACATGATCAGTGGAACAAGTGATGTGCTGGGTTATCCGAAATTCCTTGGATCCGAGATCATGCGAGATGTGCATGACTTTAAGACCAACTCAGTGTATAAGTGGCACAAACCTCGATCCTCAATTAGATCTTCATCCATTTCATCTCAGTCCTCGGCCGAGGGTGGTACTGATGTCCTGGATGTACAACGTTTTTCATCTACTGGTAGGAACAAACGTAAGGGCACAAATTACAACCGGAAGTATAACTCCTCTAAACGCCCCCATAATAATGTGGCTGGATCATCCAAAATGCAGGTAGTTAATCTTTCCTCTATCACTCTCACAGATGCACAGTTGGAAGTTTTGAGCCTTGGTTTGTCTTTCTCGCCTACCTCATCCTTTAATTTTTTCACAGCCGTGAAAGATCTTCATTTATTCGCTAGGAAACTTGTACTTCACAAGTTACATCAAAAGAAGAATTCGGATAACATATTATGGACAACTGAGGAGCGGGAAACCATTGCAATCCTTAATGAATTATGTGAGGAATCTCAACCTGTGGCCTCAAGAAGTAAGTTCACACTACCTAAGCCAAAACGCTTTCCCCCTTTGAATCTTTTCCCTGAGATTGAGACATTTGTTAAAGTGGTAACTGAAGATCTCAGGAAAATTCCAGTGGAGTCACAACATGACAACCTGACTCGGGGGCAACGACAGGCACTAACTGAATTACGCTCCTTGAAACAAGTATTAATCAAGCCTGCCGACAAAGGCGGGAATGTTGTTTTGTGGCCCACTGAGATGTATGAAAAAGAGGCATTCCGACAATTACGTGATGAGGATACATACAGAAGATTGAGTTTCAATCCTACCTCTGTCTTTCAGGCCGAATTGTATGATATATTGGATGAAGCATTTACCGATGGCTTAATTACAAAGGATTTGAGGGATGGCTTGATCCCTGATGCACCACGCACACCCTGCCTGTACTTGCTGCCAAAAATCCACAAGAACCCGATGTGCCCAAGTGGTCGACCTATTGTTTCCGGAAATGGGGGACTTACTGAGAATATTGGTAAGATGTTGGATTTTTACCTTAAACCGATTGTTGAGACCCTACCATCCTATCTTAGAGATACAGGAGACATTCTATCAAAGATACTGAATATTAATATGGAACCTGATATGTGGTTAGTCACATTAGACGTGGAGTCTCTTTACACCTCCATTAGGCATGCAGATGGCATGGAGGCAGTAAACTTTTTTCTTAGCAATTCTGACATCGACGACCACCTTAACAGATTTCTGTTATCTCTACTGGATTTTGCGCTGACTCACAATTTTTTTATTTTTAAGGAGGCACTCTACCTACAGCTCCAGGGAACAGCCATGGGGGCGGCCTTTGCGCCGTCCTATGCGTGTCTGTTCCTGGGGCTGTGGGAGAGAAAAGTTTTCATCACGGATGCTACTCCACTATCGTCTAACATACTCATGTGGACAAGATATATAGACGATATCTTTGCAATTTGGCAGGGCACCGAAAGAGATTTGTTAAAGTTTGTTGAAGAATTAAATACCAACGATTCTAATATTAAACTCACCTGCCATTACAGCCGTGACAGCGTTGACTTCCTTGATGTGCGTATCCATAAGGGTGATGATGACCTACTACAGAGTGACCTACATCGGAAGGAGACATCGGTCAACAGTCTGCTACACTCCTCATCTGCCCACCCAAGACATCTTAAGAACAGTATCCCCTATGGACAATTTCTTAGAGCAAAACGTATCTGTTCTCAGGAGACAGCTTACCAAAAACAAGCAGAAGATATCTCTAATCGGTTCCTGGATCGAGGATACTCATCGAGGGTGGTCAGACGATGCAAGAGGAGAGCCTCCCGGATTGATAGGACGAGTCTCTTGCGGCCCAAAAGGGAATCTCAAACATCCAACCAGGTGAGATTTATAGCCACCTATTCAAATAAATCCACAATGGTAAGGGACATCTTGAGCAAATATTGGCCCATCATTAAATATGACACAACACTTACCAATTGTCTCACCAACCAACCCTCCATAACGTATCGCAGGAATAAAAATCTCCGCGATTTGTTAACCCACAGTTACTACAAAGGTCAGGAATCTAAATGTGCCTTTGGCTCTAAGGGTCTCAGATGGGGTTTTTTCCCCTGCCGCGACTGCACTGCATGCAAGAATCTGGAACGTTGTTTCTCCTGCCTCTCTAGCGATGGATCCAAGGAATTTCGGATAACCCAGCACATCACTTGTTCCACTGATCATGTGGTGTATTACGCCACGTGTCCCTGTGGACTCATTTACGTGGGCCTTACATCACGTCAGCTACGAGTTAGAACCAGGGAACACATCCGGGACATAAAAGCGGCATTGAACTCATCGGCTGATGAATTCTTGAAGCCAATACCCAGACATTTTAAAGAAAAACATGGCTGCAACAGCCAGTTACTGATGATACGTGGCATTGATCGGGTGTTGGCTGATGGCCGCGGCGGAGATATGAAGAAACGTCTTGCCCAGCTAGAGGCACAGTGGATAGTTCGTATCGATTGCATTCGTCCCAAGGGCCTTAATGAGGTCCTTAGTTTTGTCCCATTTTTATAAAAGGTTTTTTTATAGGTTTATGATTAGTTTAGTACTTTCTATATAAAACCTTTTTTAGTCTAGTGTTTTGTGGTTTTTAAATTTTTCTTTGATACTCATTGTCTTTTCTCTTATTTTAACAGATTGTCTTCATTATGTGTTGTTTCATCCCTTCGATCTCAGGAGACGTTTACTGACACTTCTTCTTGTTTATGATGTAGCTGAGGATAAAGTTCACCGTCTTTCATCGTGTTCCTGCGTCCTTTATTATCTTATTGTATTTGGTTATTTGTCGCTGTTCCCCTTTGGTTCTTATAGGACTGCATATATATATGTTTCCTACATTCACATGTATATATACTGTCACCTTCCAATATATTTTTGGCATGATTCACTGTCATTTTCACTGTTCATCCACATTGCATTGCAGGGTAATCCGTTTTACCTGTGCATTTTATTATGTAGTATATCTTATATGTATCTGTATACATTTGCACCTTATTACGCACATCACATAGTTTCTAGGTACTTGGAGCTTCCCCCTTCTATTCAACAGTGTCCCCTTCCTAATAGCCCTATTTAATGTCTCTCACATTACAGCGCCCCTTGTTTATCAGCAGTGCATTTCCCTCTTGTAGGACTTATCCTCCCATTATACATATGCACCGCAATCTCGCATACTTCTCTTCACCTTCCTTTTGCACTGTTTCAGCTTGTGCATCCGTTGTCCCCAGTTCTCATCAGACCGGCACTCTTTGTACGGCCGCCTCCTTCCTTCATCTCTGCCCCCAGCGGTGTGCGCATGTCTCGGCCGGCTTGTCCTGGTTGCCGTGGATACGCGTCCTATTTGCGTCACGTCTCCGGCCCCTCCCACTGACGCGTCAGTGCGGGGCGCGGTTTCATGACGTTGGACGCCGACTCTGCCGCTTCCGGCGAGTGCTGTGCTGAGACACGCGCCGACATTACCGCTTGGGCTATAAAGAGACCTCCACTTCTTCCTACACTAGCGCCCCCCGAGGAAGCAATATATGCGAAACGCGCGTCGGGGCTCCCTCTCCCGCACACGTCTACAGGTCGGTACTCTATGTATGCATTTTCATTTTTTATATATTCTGGTGGCAGACCTTAGGTCCTATTCTATTATATGGGATTCTCCCTAGATGACCTATCTTTACCCATACCTTCGGTCTTGGCTTACTTATGCCATATAGTACACTTTGCCACTTTCAATATATACTGAGCTCTCCACTGATGGTATTGGTTACTTCTCAGTATATATATATATCTGCACTAGGCACTTTATTCTAATTTATTCTCCGCATTTCATAGTGTTTATCGTCCTGTATTAGTACTCATTATGTGAACATGTATATCATACACGGATTACTTTTCCTGCCATATATTTGCATACTTAATTTGACAGCTTGACCTTCACTATCTGCATTTTGCATTGTATATGGTCTTTATTTAGGGCTGTTTTGTATTGGTAGTTTTTGTATCAAGATATTTGTTTGCAATAATATTCTTTTTGCTCTATTTATATATCATTTGTGCCGTGTGTGGTACTAGTGTCGCCTCTTTTATCTCATTTTTGCATCTTGTCATTTGGTTTTTATTCTCTACATTTGTTAAATTGATATATATGGTTCTTTCAATAAAATTGTTATATTTTAGCTCATTGTGTCCATTTTTCTCTTGGGTTACTATATTAGTTATTATGGCGGAGCTTTTTACCTCTGGTGCCCTGTTTATAGGTTTACTGATCCAAATGTCAGTGCCACATTGGTTTCGTCATGGGAAAGGCCAAACTCACACCACAACCAGAGCACACTATACCCAGGTTAGAGCTTTGTGCCGCAGTCTTAGCCGTTGAGTTAGCGGAGTTCATCGCATCCGAAATGGATATCGACCTGACACAGGCTAAGTTCTACTCAGACAGCAAAGTAGTCCTGGGATATATCCACAACAAAACCAGGCGATTCTACGTTTATGTCAATAACAGAGTGCTACGAATCAGGAGATCAGTTCATCCAAAGCAGTGGCATTACATACCCACAGACCAGAATCCCGCAGATCATGCAACTAGAGCAGTTGACGCAAGTCGACTAGGAAGCACAACGTGGCTCTCTGGACCAAAACTATTGTACATTGAGGAATGTTTTCCGGACATCTTTGAACTAGTAGGAGAGGACTCAGATGCTGAAATCTGCCCTCAGGTGTCTACACTACATACAATGACCTCTGTTATCCAGCTTGGATCTTGCAGGTTTGACAGATTCTCAAGTTGGAAGTCACTTACTCGAGCCATTACCTGCCTGACTCATATAGCTCGCTCATTCAGGACCACCAGAACTCGTGACATGGAAAAATGTAAAGGAGCAGCGAGGCTTACCCACGAAAGCCTAATCACCTTCATGGCTGAAGCTATAATCAATGCAAGACCCCTGGTTCCAGTTCCTAACGACCCTGAGGAGCCCTTGTTATTGACTCCAGCTACTCTACTTACCCAGAAAACGGGACTGTCCAGTGCCCCTCCAGGAGGATTCGACGCTAAGGACCTCTACAAGCGCCAATGGAGACAGGTACAAAGTCTTGCAAATACTTTCTGGGACAGGTGGCGCAAACAATATTTGTCTACCCTGCAGCCACGTGCGAAGTGGCAATCTACTAAACCTAATCTGAACATAGGTGATCTTGTTCTTGTGAAAGACTGTCAGATTCACCGGAACCAGTGGACACTTGGTCTAGTTACCGCAACGTTCCCGAGCAAGGACGGCAACGTCCGCAAAGTTGAGCTAAGGATGACCAAAGGGAATGAACCTAAGACATTTTCCAGACCGGTATCTGAACTGGTCCTATTGTTGCCTTCGGAATAAGGAGTAGTGACATCCTTTGATGCCAGACGGGGAGTGTTCTGTCTCCGCCATCAAATATTGTTACCCTGATTATTTGTTTGCATAATTGCAGGTTTCTCAGTATGGATATATTTATACCTTTATTTGTTTGTGATGCTTTGGCTCCCTCTAGCGGTCAGAGTTATGTTGGCAGTTCCATTTTTCTGTTTTTGTATTATCCATGACGGCTCGTTTTTTGCGGGACAAGATGACATTTTCAGCGTTATTATGGTTATTTATATCTGTTTTTTTGATTGCGTGTTATTCCACTTTTTGTTCGGCAGTATTATAATAAAGCGTTTTTTGCCTCTTTTTCTTACGGTGTTTACTGAAGGGGTTAACTAGTGGGACAGTTTTATAGGTTGGGTCGTTACGGACGCGGCGATACTAAATATGTGTACTTTTATTGTTTTTTTTAATTTAGATAAAGAAATGTATTTATGGGAATAATATATATATTTTTTTCTTTATTTAGGAATTTTTTTTTTTACACATGTGGAAATTTTTTTTTTTTACTTTGTCCCGGTGGGGACATCACAGATCGCTGATCTGACAGTTTGCACAGCACTGTCAGATCAGCGATCTGACTTAAAGCACTGCAGGCTTACCAAGCGCCTGCTCTAAGCAGGCACTTGGTAAGCCACCTCCCTCCCTGCAGGACCCGGATGCCGCAGCCATCTTGGAGCTGGGCCTGCTGCAGGGAGGAGAGGTAAGAGACCCTCGCAGCAACGCCATCACATCGCATTGCTGCGGGGGTCTCAGGGAAGCCCGCAGGGAGCCCCCTCCCTGCGCGATGCTTCCCTATACCGCCGGCACACTGCGATCATGTTTGATCGCGGTGTGTCGGGGGTTAATGTGCCGGGGGCGGTCCGTGACAGCTTCTGGCACATAGTGCCAGATGTCAGCTGCGATAGGCAGCTGACACCCGGCCGAGATGCCCCCGTGAGTGCGGCCGATCGCGTATGACGTACTATCCCGTCTGTGGTCATACGAGCCCACCCCACGTCGACGGGATAGTACGTCATATATCAGAAAGGGGTTAAATGCACTTTTGCTTCTGATTTAGTTACAGAAGGGTTTTTTGCTCATATTGTTTAATGTAGGTTTTGTATAGTATATTTATGGTATATCCCTGAAATGTAGTAATGAAAACCTTTGGCACTCAACAAGTCCACAATTCTTTGTTCTCAATTTCAAATTTATTTAGGCAGCCAGCAAAAAATGTATAACAGACAAATAATCCAACGTTTCGGCATACATTGCCCTTTTCAAGGTAGTCTGCATATACTGTATAACGGTCCTAATTTATTAGTTGCCAGCATGGCATAGAGTAAGGACGCGAGATCTCGCTCTGGGCCACGCGCCAGCTCTTCAATCTTTGCAGTTATGCGTCCTTCCTCTATGCCATGCTGGCAACTAATAAATTAGGACCGCTATACAGTATATGCAGACTACCTTGAAAAAGGCAATGTATGCCGAAACGTTGGATTATTTGTCTGTTATACATTTTTTGCTGGCTGCCTAAATAAATTTGAAATTGAGAACAAAGAATTGTGGACTTGTTGAGTGCCAAAGGTTTTCATTACTACATTTGGATTTTTTCCTTTGAGCACCACACTATTTGTTGAGTGCACCACTCTTGACCTGACTATATCCCTGAAACACTCCACGAGTCTTAAATGGAGTACAGTATATACTCGAGTATAAGCCGACCCCCCTAATTTTGCCACAAAAAACTGGGAAAACTTAATGTCTCAAGTATAAGCCTAGGGTGGAAAATGCAGCAGCTACTGGTAAATTTCAAAAATAAAAATAGATACCAATAAACGTAAAATTAATTGAGAAATCAGTAGGTTAAGTGTTTTTGAATATCCATATTGAATCAGGAGCCCCATATAATGCTCCATACAGTTTATGATGGGCTCCATAAGATGCTCCATATTAAAATATGCCCCATATAATGCTGCACAAATGTTGATTATGACCCCATAAGATGCTCTATACAGATAATTGGCCCATATAATGCTGCACATGGCCCCATAAGATGCTCCATACAGATATTTGCCCCATAAAATGCTGCACATGGCCCAATAAGGCCTCTTTCACACTTCCGTCAGTACGGGTCGGTCGCAATGCGTCGAGCCGACAGACGTTGTGAAAGTTTTGCACGACGTGGGCAGCGGATGCAGTTTTTCGACGCATCCACTGCCCATTCTGCAGGCCGGGGAGGGGGCTACGTATGCGCGGCCGAAAATGGAGGACGCGACGGACAAAAAAAAAAAAAAAACGTTCACTTGAACGTTTTTTGTGACGACGGTCCGCCAAAACCACCACCTGCTCTGCGTTCCACCGCCGACGTGTCTTCCAGTCCTCTGCACTAATGTTCAGGCAGAGGGCGGCACGCACTAATCTCATCATCGCGCCCTCTGACCTAAGCGTCACTGCAGAGGACTCGGAAGACGCAGCGGCGCCGACGGTGGAGCGGGGAGCAGGTGAATATCACGCCCTGCGTTATACTCACCTGCTCCTGGTAACGTCTCTGCACGTCTGTTCCCCGGCGTCGGCAGCTTTTTCCTGTAGTGAGCGGTCACATGGTACCGCTCATTACAGTAATGAATATGCAGCTCCACCCCTTTGGGAGTGGGGTCCATATTCATTACTGTAATGAGCGGTACCATGTGACCGCTCACTACAGGAAGAAGTTGCCGGCGCCGGGGAAAAGGTGAGTATTATTACACAGCTCCGCTCCCCCTTCCCTGCCAACCCCTGGGTATGAATCGAGAGTAAGCCTAGGGGGTTACTTTCAGCCCAAAAAAGTGGGCTGAAAATCTCGGCTTATACGGTAATTATTTGTGTTAATTTTATGTACACAAAATTTAACATCCTGAAGTCAAACAAATCAGAAGTGAAAAAAAGATAAGACATTCGCAAAAGTTTATTTATTGCAGGTAATATATTCAGGTTTTGTTTATTAGCATCTACAAGAATGTTGCATTCTGAAAGAAAATACAGTTATCCCGTAATACCTCAGGGCTTTCCTAGAAACCTAAAATAGTTACACAATGAACTGGTTCTTGTGCATGGTATGGATCAACTGATCATTAAGAGGCAATATATGTACAAACAGATATAAACACAGTCTACTCGCAAAAATAACGGAGTACATCACAAATGTTCGTGGCTTCTTCAGCAAAAAAAAGTAACAGCAGGAAATACTATTGCTGAAATACTTAATTTACAACAAGCGAACAGTCTTTCCAGTCACTGTTAAATAGTCTTCATCTGCCAGTGCATGCAAAGCTTCATCAAACATGTCCTTTGTAATCGCCTGCACACAAAAAAAGTAAAAGTTTGATAATAGATTCATGAAATGTTTATTATACACAAATTGTAAAAATACATAAAAATATAGTAACATCACACTGACATGAACTGCAGTATACAGATATCAGGAGTACTGTCACTCAGTTTTCAGTAACTTCCAATAGAAATATACTTACTTGCCTTACTAATACTGTGACATCCCTCTTTCAGTGTGGCACAAGAACCTCAGCAGCTCTCTGTGCTTCCTCTTCTGGCTAAGAAGATGACTGCTGCAGAAAATGACTGACCACAACTGATAGGATGCAGCAGTCAAATGTCTGTATAGCTAGAACAGGATGTACGAAGACTGACTGTACATCCTATTCCCAAACAGACCTGTAACCAATGCAACTGAGCATCGTCAGCAGCCAGTTATTCACCTGATGCGTATGTAACCAATACAGTCAAAAACCACAAGAGTAGCATTGGACCTGGACAGTGCTGGAAGAGAAGTGACAGGGGGATCATCCAGTATCAGCAAGAGTATACATAAACTTAACTGATTTTTTTGTAAGATTAATGCTAAAAATGCCCTTTCGAAGTACTGATTAACCCCTTCATGACCAGGGGATTTTTCGTTTTTCCGTGTTCGTTTTTCGCTCCCCTCCTTCCCAGAGCCATAACTTTTTTATTTTTCCGTCAATTTGGCCATGTGAGGGCTTATTTTTTGCGGGACGAGTTGTACTTTTGAACGACATCATTGGTTTTAACATGTCGTGTACTAGAAAACGGGAAAAAAATTCCAAGTGCGGTGAAATTGCAAAAAAAGTGCAATCCCACATTGGTTTTTTGTTTGGCTTTTTTGCTAGGTTCACTAAATGCTAAAAATGACCTGCCATTATGATTCTCCAGGTCATTACGAGTTCATAGACACCAAACATGACTAGGTTATTTTTTATCTAAGTGGTGAAAAAAAATTCCAAACTTTGCTAAAAAAAAAAAAAAAAAAAAAAATTGCGCCATTTTCCGATACTCGTAGCGTCTCCATTTTTCGTGATCTGGGGTCGGTTGAGGGCTTATTTTTTGCGTGCCGAGATGACGTTTTTAATGATAGCATTTCGGTGCAGATACGTTCTTTTGATCGCCCGTTATTGCATTTTAATGCAATGTCGCGGCGACCAAAAAAACGTAATTCTGGCGTTTCGAGTTTTTTTCCCGCTACGCTGTTTAGCGATCAGGTTAATACTTTTTTTTATTTGATAGATCGGGCAATTCTGAGCGCGGCGATACCAAATATGCGTAGATTTGATATTTTTTTTATTGATTTATTTTGATTGGGGCGAAAGGGGGGTGATTTAAACTTTTATGTTTTTTTTATTTTTTTCACATTTTTTTAAACTTTTTTTTTTAACTTTTGCCATGCTTCAATAGCCTCCATGAGAGGCTAGAAGCAGGCACAAGCCGATCGGCTCTGCTACATAGCAGCGATCTGCTGATCGCTGCTATGTAGCAGAATTGCACGTGTGCTGTGAGCGCCGACCACAGGGTGGCGCTCACAGCGACGGGCAATCAGTAACCATAGAGGTCTCAAGGACCTCTATGGCTACAATGGAGACGCATCGCCGACCCCCGGACATGTGACGGGGGTCGGCGATGACGTCATTTCCGGCCGCCCGGCCGGAAGCGGTAGTTAAATGCCGCTGTCTGCGTTTGGCAGCGGCATTTAACTAGTTAATAGGTGCGGGCAGATCGCGATTCTGCCCGCGCCTATTACGGGCACATGTCAGCTGTTCAAAACAGCTGACATGTCCCGGCTTTGGTGCGGGCTCACCGCGGAGCCCTGCATCAAAGCAGGGGAGCCGGCATCGGACGGTATAGTACGTCCGATGCCGGTAAGGGGTTAAGGATATTGTGCAGCTACAGATCTTGTTCTCATGCTAAAATTGATATATTTCCACATTGGACCAGTCCTGATGGTTCTGTGCCTCATACATGACTTATGAGACAAGGCTATAGCAAGTTAATTGTAAAATCTGAGTCATTTGTGGATGTTATGGAAGGACTAACTTTTTTTTTTTTTTTTTTAAACTGAGACCAATGTATCATGACTTGATTTTTTTGTGCTCTTTTTCTTCCCTTCTTGTAAAGGTCACAACTATTTTTCCATTAACAGTCAGGGATTTTTTTTGTAGGAAAAGTTGAAATGTGTTATTTAAAACTACAATATAATGACTGAAAAGCAGTGAGAAAAAAAAAATTAAAGTGGTGTAATATGGTGGGGGGAAAAAAGCATCAGAATATCTTAGTTTTGCCTCACTGGCTTTAATTATGTAGTATTGTAATGAGGGAAAAAATGAAATGGCAGTACAAATCAAGTTTCAACTGGGAAAAGAGGGGGTTATTTCAATTTATATTTAATATTTTGCAAAAACAAAATGTTATAGTCCCTTAGGGTACTTGAACCAGCAATGATTTTAGTATTATATACTCCAGCGCACAAGTTAAAATTGATGTTATCTTGGAAGAGACAAAAAAAGAAAAAATTGGAGAGGGAGAGAGAAAAAAAAAAAAAGGGAGAGAGGGAAGATATGAGCGATTTCAAATATTTGTAATATTTTCTATGACACGGGGGAAGGATGGGTGCGTTATTGACAAAGGAATTTTTAATGGTTAAACAGGAAGAGGCGGGAATGGTAGGGGCCTGTTGCTCATGACAAATTTACATTACATGGTCTGATTTAAAGATAAATCATCAACTTACTGCATCAGACTGCCCCCGAAGATCCTCAAACAACTGCTGGTACTTCAATGCTGGAGTTTTGCCCTTAGACTGGATCAGTTTTTTCAGGGCCTGAGCAAGTTCCTCTTTGCGTTTGCGAGCAGTCGCACTCATTCCTAGAAAATTCAGATTATTAAAGGTGAGAAGAATAGTTGATGTCACAGTTCCCCCTCTTCCATTAAAGAGGTGCTACACAAACAGTTCACATTCATTGGCCGAATGCTAAGGGGACTTTTGGTTGAGATAAATAAAGTGAAGTTACAATGAATTTATATAAACAAGTTGTACACAATTGGCATTAAATAAAAACCGATGGGACAGAAGTGAAGACATTTCCTGTACAATCGTGCAACATGCAGCATCTTTGATACCATCAGACACAAAGCTGTCCCTTTAGGGAACCATGGGATCCATTAATTCAAGTAACAGTGACTATTTTCATATGATGAAGTCAGTCACAGAGTGAGCTATAGTGAAATTACTTTCATGGAGAAAAAAAAAAGAGCAGCTTTGATTAATATGAAACACTGAAGCTTACTATACCTGTAGTAAGAATTGAGATATCTACAATGCCGGTTCTTGGATCTGTTGCAGATTGTTTTAAAGCTTCACGATGAAGACGTTTAGCTTCTTCTACATCAATAGTTTCCACTTTACTAGAAAATCGCACTTTGGCATGAGATTCAGAAAGACGAATAAGAGACTCCAACTGCCTTGGATAAGCGGATACCATCCCACGGCCACTGCCAATTTTTCTCATGTCTACATAAGCCTTTTTTATTTAACAAAGAAGAAAAAAAAAGTATTACACCTAATTTTTGTTACAAGAAAAAGGTGCTGAAGAAACATTTCAAAGTAGAGCATGTACAATTCCATTGTTGATATTAAGTCACCACGTAGTGATATTTTTGAAGTGTACTTAAACTAAGAATAAATAACTATACCTACATTGTTCAATTCTTTTAACAGCACACTTACATGATAATAAAATAGGTGTATTTTATGGCCTTACAGCATCTATTTCCAGTCTGACCGTGGATTTCCAGGCCAGACTCCAGCATAAGAGGCAGCTAGGGTCAGGAGCTTGTGTCAACATGGGAATTATGGCCGTAACAAAATGCTGCAGGGATTTGTTAATGTGCCTTAGCGTATGTTCCCACGGTCATTAAACGCTGCGGGTTGGATACTGCGTACATCCGCAGGGTCCAGATGTTACAGCATACTCGATGGGATTTAAAGAAATCCCATGCCCACTATGTGTGCACCAGTGCACGTTGCTTCCCTGAGACACATCTTTCCAGACCGCAGCATGCCTATTTATCTTGCGGAGACATGAGTAAATATCACTCGCACAATGTATTCGGCGCGGTGATTCCACACGGTTCAATGAACACATGCGGATTCACCTGCATTAAAAAGCCGGCAGCTCTTTGGACGCAGCGGAAATGTGCGGAGTCCAAAGCACTGCCTAATGCTGAACGTGTGGACATACCCTTAATATGTGCATAATGCAGAACAAAAACAAAACTGTTAATAACAGCAAAGAGATGTCTCAATATTTTTATGTCTCCACAGATTTCAATAGGCATGTTCTATTCATATGATTATATTCAAAATAACATACTGAATATACTCAAGTATAAGCGGACCTGAGTATAAGCTGACCACCCCTAATTTTGCAACAAAAAAAAAAACTGCGAAAACGTATTGACTCCAGTATAAGCCTAGGGTGGAAAATGCAGCAGCTACCGGTAAATTTCAAAAATAAAAATACCGTATATACTCGAGTATAAGCCGAGATTTTCAGCCCAAAATTTTGGGCTGAAAGTGCCCCTCTCGGCTTATACTCGAGTCACGGTAGCGTTGGGGTCGGCGGGTGAGGGCGCTGAGGCATACTTACCTAGTCCCAGCGATCCTGGCGCTCCCCCTGCCGTCCCACGGTCTTCTGTGCTGCAGCTTCTTCCCCTCTTCAGCGGTCACGTGGGACCGCTCATTAGAAAAATGAATAGGCGGCTCCACCTCCCATAGGGGTGGAGCCGCGTATTCATTTCTGTAATCAGCGGTGCCGGTGACCGCTGATCGAGAAAGAGGCTGCGGCACCGAAGACAGCTGTGACAGGCAGAGGGAGCGTCAGGATCGCTGGGATTAGGTAAGTATGTAATATTCACCTGTCCGCGTTCCAGCCGCCGGGCGTCGCTCCATCTTCCCGGCGTCGCTCCGCTCTGACTGTTCAGGTGAGAGGGCGCGATGACGCATATAGTGTGCGCGGCGCCCTCTGCCTGATCAGTCAGTGCGCAGAGAAGCCGGGACCGGACGCAGAGGAGCTGCAAGCAAGAAAGGCGAGTATGGCATTTTTTTTTTTTATTGCAGCAGCAGCAATGGCAGAGCTTTCTATGGCACAGCTATGGGGCAGTACTGAACGGCACACAGCAGTATATGGCAGCTATGGGGCAGTACTGAACGGCACACAGCACTATATGGCAGCTATGGGGCAGTACTGAACGGCACACAGCAGTATATGGCAGCTATGGGGCAGTACTGAACGGCACACAGCACTATATGGCAGCTATGGGGCAGTACTGAACGGCACACAGCACTATATGGCAGCTATGGGGCAGTACTGAACGGCACACAGCACTATATGGCAGCTACGGGGCAGTACTGAACAGCACTATATGGCAGCTATGGGGCAGTACTGAACAGCACACAGCACTATATGGCAGCTATGGGGCAGTACTGAACGGCACACGGCACTATATGGCAGCTATGGGGCAATAATGAACGGTGCAGAGCACTATATGGCAGAGCTTTCTATGGAGCATCTATGGGGCAATAATGAACAGTATGGAGCATTATATATGGCACAGCTTTATATGGAGCATCTTATGAGGCAATAATGAACGGTATAGAGCATCTATTTTTATTTTTGAAATTTACCAGTATAGCTGCTGCATTTCCTACCCTAGGCTTATACTCGAGTCAATAAGTTTTCCCAGTTTTTTGTGGCAAAATTAGGGGGGTGGCTTATACTCGGGTTGGCTTATACTCGAGTATATACGGTAGATACCAATAAAAGTAAAATTAATTGAGACATCAGTAGGCTAAGTGTTTTTGAATATCCATATTGAATCAGGAGCCCCATATAATGCTCCATACAGTTCATGATGGGCCCATAAGATGCTCCATACAAAATAAGCCACATATAACGCTCCATACAGTATATGATGGCCCCATAAGATGTTCCATATTAAAATATGCCCCATATAATTCTACACAAATGCTGATTATGGCCCCATAAGATGCTCCATACAGATATTTGGCCCATATAATGCTGCACAAATGCCGATTATGGCCCCATAAGATGCTCCATATAAAAATGTGCCACATATAATGCTCCATACAGTTCTTTATGGCCCCATAGATGCTCCATGTAACATTGTGCCACATATAATTCTCCATGCAGTTCATTATGGCCCCATAGATGCTCCATATAACAATGTGCCACATATAATGCTCCATACAACTCAAAGGCCCCATAAGATGCTCCATGCAGTTCATTATGGCCCCATAACAATAATAATAATTTTTATTTATATAGCGCCAACATATTCCGCAGCACTTTACAATTAAGCAGGGACATGTACAGACAATAAATTCAATACAACTTAAGACAATTTAAACAGTGACATTAGGAGTGAGGTCCCTGCTTGCAAGCTTACAATCTACAAGGAAATGGGGGGACACAATAGGTGAGAAGTGCTTGTTATTTCAGGTCTGGCAATTATAAAAAATAGGGATTTTCATATAAAGCTGCATGATCCGGTCATCAGCCCGTGTGTTTAAGTGCAATAGTCAAGTATCAAGTGCAGTTATGTGCATGGAGGGTGTGGGGACAGATGAATAGTAGGGTGCAGATTCAGAATAATAGTTGGAAGGAGGGAACAGGGCAAAGTTAGTTTACTGAGTAGTTGAGGAGCATAGATGCTCCATATAACATTGTGCCACATGTAATGCTCCATACAGTTCATTATGACCCCATAGATGCTCCATATAACGCTCCATACAGCTCGTAATGGCCCCATAGATGGTCCATATAACAATGTGCCCCATATAATGCTCCATACAGTTCATTATGGCTCCATATAACAATGTACCCCATGTAATGCTCCATGCAGTTTCATTATGGCCCCATATATGCTCCATATAACAATATGCCCCATATAATACTCCATACAGTTCTTTATGGCCCCATAGATGCTCCATGTAACATTGTGCCACACGTACTGCTCCATACAGTTCATTATGGCCCCATAAAATGCTCCATATAACAATGTGCCCCATATAATGCTCCATGCAATTCATTACGGCTCCATATAACAAAGTGCCACATAAAATGCTGCTGCAATTAAAAAAAAAAATAAACATGACACTCACGGTAATTTAAAGTAAATATTCACACTCCATCGAGAAACATGATTAGCATTCGAGCCTCCTGATGAGCCAGAGAGGTGAAACGCGTAGAGGCTAAAGCAGACAACAGACGGGCGGCAGTTCATCTGAACGATGAGTATCTAATATTGAAGGCTTAATGGGCTCTAGCTCCTGCAGTATATCATATACTTAAAACGCATGAATTAGCTCTGAAATGTACTGTCTAGTATGTTATGTATGCACAACTGTTTGAACTGTATAGTCAGTGTCAGGGTGGACAGTTACGCTAGGCAATCTTGCCAAAGAGCTGAGAAACAATTGTTTAACTGTATCTGGAATACATGGTTCACCATCCTATATATATGCAACTCAATTAACTGGGTAAAACAGTGAGCTTTGCACATAGAGCTAGGACCAAATATGTCGCTTGCATCCAAGTTAGATATATTTTGTGCCAAAGTATATCCATAATTAGGGATACGCTAAAAAATTCTGCTACCGAGACGCCAAAGTCACATGTTCTCCTGTTGTTTTTAAACATGCACAGTGTGGGGTTTAGGGCTCCCTAGAGATAGGAATGGTCTATGTATAGGGGTACCTTTAGTACAATATTGTCTGGGTAGCGGGACCCTGTGGGTTTATCAGGGCTTATCTAGGGACCCCAGGGTCAGCCATCGCGGAGCGGGGGCGCCATTACGCTTCCCCTAGGGTGCCTACCCCCGCAGTTAGGCAGCTGTTCAGCATAGACATTTACTAGGGTTGACTTTTTTTTCCCCCCCCACTTTAGTTTGTTCACAGTGTGTTGTTTTTCGTTTTTGGCGAGCCATTGGTAGTTGGCTATTTAGATGTATATTTAATAAAATCTGTTTTTTTAGGGTAACCCATGACTACAAACATGACACTCACCTCTCGTCGCTGCCCCTCAGAGTCCCGTCTCTCCGCAGTGACTGTTCAGGCAGAAGGCGGCGAACACAAATACGTCATTGCGCCCTCTGACCTGAACAGTCACTGCAGAGAATGCGGTGGAACAAGGGAAGGTAAATGTGAAATACTCACCTGCTCCCGGCACGGTCCCTGGCAGCTTCTCCCAGACAGATGGTCTCCGGCGCCCGCAGATTCTTCCTCTGTTCAGCGGTCACTGGTACCGCTCATTACAGGAATGAATATGCGGCTCCACCCCTATGGGAGTGGAGTCCATATTCATTACTTTAATGAGCGGTACCACGTGACCACTGAACAGGGGAAGAAGCTGCTAGAGACCATGGGACATGCATGGACCGAGTCAGGAGCGGGTGAGTATGTGACAGGTGTCGCTCCCCCCTCACCCACCAACCCCCCCCGCTGACCATGTCTTGAGTATAAGCCGAGAGAGGCATTTTCAGCCCATTTTTTTGGGCTGAAAATCTCGGCTTATAGTCGAGTATGTACGGTATTTTAGATATTGATGAACAACAGACCAATCTCAGACTGCGCTTGACTTACCACATGGACTGCAAATCTACTTAAGGTAGAAAGATAAATTGCAGCATGTGCTAGTGTGGTTTATTTTACCTCAATAAGAGCTTGGCTGGCTTCCTCGCTTAGTCGAGGATGGACGTAAGTGCGAGCATATGCAATGTAATCCTTTAAAACAGCCATATCCAGTTGCTCCTCATTTAACTGTTCCTCACTCTGGTAGTACAAAGCCACAAGATGGTGAGCAAGTCGCCGGTCATAGGTCTCATCCTGTGGATCCAACATCAAGAATATAAGGTCAAACCTAAAAAAAAAAATACAAGTTAAAACTTGCCTCTTAGGAACCACACTTATGAAACATCTCAAGCAGTCAATGAATTCTTACCTCGACAAAAGTGTGTGTGGAAGCTGGATGTTTTCTATTGTAGTTTTTTTAGGATTCCACTGAGACTCCACAGGATTTGCAGCAGCTAGAACAGATGTACGTGCATTTAGCTGACAGATAATCCCTGCCTAAAAAGCAGGGAAAAACAGTTCAATACAGCTGCAAATGCAACTCCTAAATATATCAAGCACATTTTAGCTGACCACTACTTTACGGCTAAGCTTAATAAAGTATCCTGTGCACACATACCTTAGCAATTGATAGGGTCTGCTGTTCCATCACTTCATGAAGCACAGATCTAGTGCTTTCATTCATTTTGTCAAACTCATCAATACAACAAATGCCGTTGTCACTTAGCACGAGGGCTCCTGTTTGGAGGACTAGCTGCCTGGTCTCTGGATCCTTCATCACATAGGCTGTTAAACCTACAGCACTTGAACCTTTCCCAGATGTATACTGCCCTCTAGGAACGAGATTGTACACATACTGCAGAAGCTGAGATTTACTTGTGCCGGGATCACCACAAAGAAGAATATTAACTTCAGCTCTGAAATTTCCTCTTCCTGTATGACTGAAATCTTTGCGCGTGCCCCCGAAAAGCTGCAACAAAATGCCCTGCACAGACAGACATGTTTGTGAGAAAAGTTGAACAGTAAATAAAAATTAAAGACTTTAAATATATTAACAGTTTTACTTCTAAAGACCTAGGTAATATTTAATTACCTAAAACACTAGCCACAACCAAAATATTAGGACTACAGCTCAAATATTAGTAGCCGATGTTTGAGAAGCAGAATTGTAACTTTTTTTTTAGGTTCTGTGTGCATTTTAGCGAAGTGTAAGGCCATGTTCACACGTTCCTGATTTCCCTGCTGTTTTTTCTGCACTAAAAACCGCAGCTCTTGGCAGAAAACGCAGGTGCGTTTTTTGGTGCTTTTTGATGCGTTTTTTGATGCGGTTTTTAGTGCAGTTTCTGTGTGTTTTCTAGGAAGTTTTTTTAGGGTTAAAATGGCTGAAAATACCCTAACCCTACCCCTAGTTCTAACTGTAGTGGGGAAAAAATATATATATATATTTTTATTTTATTATTGTTACTACCTATGGGGGTGATAAAGGGGGGGGGGGGGGGCATTTACCTTTTTTTATTTTGATCACTGTGAGGTTATCACAGTGATCAAAATGTGCCAGGAACGAATCTGCCGGCCATTTTGGAAGATGGCGGCGCCCAGGGAGAAGACGGCCGGACGGACACCGGGAGGCCCGGTAAGTATAAGGGGGGGAGATTAGGGCACGGGGGAGGGGGGGGGCGTTGTAGCACGGGGGGTGGCATCGGAGCATGGGGGGGTGGGATTGGAGCACGGGGGGGGGGGGGGGCAGCCACACTGCAGCGGTTCTGCACCACAAACCGCAGAAAACCCGCAGATATTTTTTTCGTCTGCGGGTTTTACCTCACAATGGAGGTCAATGGGTGCAGAACCGCTGCAGTTCCGCAAAAAGAAGTGACATGGTACTTCTTTTTTACCGCAGCTATTCAGCGCGGCTTTTTTTTTGGATTTTCCGCAATGTGGGCACAGCAGTTCCTGTTTTCCATAGGGTACATTGTAATGTACCCTGCATGGAAAACAGCTGCGGACCCGCAGCGGGAAAATCGCGGCGGTTCCGCATTAAAAAAAGGATGGTGTGAACATCGCCTAAGGGTGCTGTCAGATTGCACTTATTTTCACATTCATCAGCCCAGTCGAGGCTTGCATCCGACTCCCCCATCCCTTCAAAACAGGACTGAGATGCGCCAATAAGGCCATAGACTATAATGGTGACAGAACAGCAAACATGAGCTCTGTCGTGTCTCATTTTTGGGCGCATACACCTACTGGAGCCAAGCACCCATCTACTAGGTCCGAGAGTCTGCCTCCAGTAGGCACAACAGAGCACACATTTGTTCTGCTAGCACCATTGTACTCTATGGCCTGTCGGTGACATACGTCCAGATCCAGTTTTGGGGTGGGTGGCAGGGGATGGGGCGCTTTGGACACAAGCCCCAATGGGAACCATGATAAGTGTAATGTGAAACCATCCTTACTGTTAAATCATTTTAGTCTACAAACAGGTGCTTGTGTACAAGTATCACCCCCTTCTCAATCAGTATGCAAAGCCTTTCATTAACAAGTTGGTCCACAGGGATCATGGGTGCAATTTTTAAAATGAAAACCCACAAGATAGAACTAAAGACAATTAATGGCATTTGACAAGTACAGACCATTTAAAAACAGCTGATACTAGACACTACTGTATCTATTAAAGCAAATATGGGTATATAGATTTTCCCTGCTATGGGACTCAAAGCAAAATGGTTTACAATAGACACCTTTTTGATATCTTCATGCTCATATATGCTAGGTGCAAGCGCAGCAGCGAGTCTTTCATAAATATCAGGCTTAGCAGCCAGTTCTTTTAATATCTGCACACGCTCCTCTGTGAACAATTTTTGCTCTGACTCGTCGTCAATTCCATGAAGACGTTTGGAGTCTGTCTTCCGATAATGGATGACATCAATATGAGTTTTATATACAGACTTGACATTGCTGACTTTGGGGTTCACACGAATGGGAACAGCTCTGTAAATACCTGCAATAAAGAAAAGAAAGGTAAAAAAAGTCTAACATTCTACAAAAATAGAAATAAACCCATTTAAGAATGCTTCATTGGTGTGAATAATGCACTTTTGATCGACCGCTGACCGATAAAAGAGCATTTACATAATCAATAGAATACAGACATGAAATGTGCACGTTACACACAATTACATTTTTCTGTACATAACTGCATGGAAATCCTTCTATGTTTCCATGAAATACAAATTATCAATAACACCGACCTACCTGTTATATTAACCCGATCTCCAGGCTGCACCTTATCCACCAAGTCATTGTGTGCATATAAAATTAAAGTGTGAGGAGTCTGTCCGGCTGGCATATCCTCAGGAGACTCTTGTAGCTTTATCTACAAAGTAATCATCCGAATATCAAACATGAGCCAGACTAAAATCAGATACAAATATACAAAGCCCCAACAAATGCTGACTTGGCTGGGCATCCATCCAATGAAAGAGCAATTTAGAAAAGGAGGAGACATTTTGCCTGTAAACAGCTTTCCAATTAAAGGGGTAGTGCGGCACCCAAAGTGTATTTAACCATCTTTAGGCTATGTGCACACGTTCAGTATTTCTTGCAGAAAATTCCTGAGGAAAAACCTGAAATTTTCGGCAAGAAATCTGCATGCGTTTTTTCCACGTTTTTGGTGAGGTTTTTTCCGGACATTTCCCAATGCATTTTATAGTGGGAAATCCGCAAAATTAATGAACATGCTGCGTTTTTTACCGCGATGTGTTTTTTTCGTGGAAAAAAAAGCATCATGTGCACAAAACATGCGGAATTCATTCTAAATGATGGGATGCATATTGTATGCTGTTTTTGCGGTTTTATAGCGTGAATGTGAAAAATCAGCAACGTGTGCACACAGCCTAACACCGTAACTACTTTACTTGCATTATTGCACAATACCCTACACCTCTCATTATCTACCTACCATAATCTCTATATGTTTTTTTTTTTTACTGTACTTTATGATGTTTTGTCACAGCAGTCTGGTGCTGCACTCACTACCCGCAGTGTCCAACAGCCCTCCTGGAACTGGACGTCACGGGGGGGAAAGGGGTGGTGGGGGGGGGTTCAGAACTGCAGTTTCTCAAGTTACTTGCATCGTTGCCCCCTCTGAAGACATCTTGGATCCTGGGTGATTGTTGCTGTGGGAGAGGAGTGCAGCTCTGGTACTCTGCCGCTGCCATAACTTCTGTGGAAAAAGACGTCAGGAGGCGGAGATAGCAGCAGTGTGTGACAACAGTACTGCCAAAAGCTTGTACCACCAACCTCAAACCAGTTGTCAGCAGGGGCGGTGCTAAAAGCAGCACATCACACCAGCGCCGCTCCCTACTGACAATTAGTTTGAGGTCAGTACTAGAAGCTGTGGTGCGGCACTGGCCTCACTCACTGCGTCTATCTCCATCCCTTGACGAAGTCATCTATCACAGAAGCTATGGTGATAGAAGCATAGTGTCAGTACTGAACTCACATCTCCCACAGCTTCCATCACCCAGGATGTCTTCAGAGAGGGCAGCAAAGCAAGAAACTAACGAGTAGCTGCAGCATTGCCCCCTGTGGCGTGCTGATCCAGGAGAGCAATGGAAGCTGCAGGAAGTGAGTGCAGTTCCTGCCTCCTGTGACATAACTTTTGAGACTCCTCTCAGAAAAAAAAAATGTCACAGGAAGTATAGTAAGTAGGTATAAAAAGCAATTTTAGGTGTCAGAGGGACTGGTTTTGAAATAAATGAGGCCCATCAGTAACATCCAACAATTTGTCTACTGCAGTTAAAGAGTTTATCCATGGCATCTGTTAAATGTATTTTCCAATTTTCATCAAAGGGTGCAACTCCTTTTAAAAGGTGCAAGTTTCTAAATGCAGTCTACTTGGTAATTTACCCTGAATTTTTATAAAAATGTGTACAGTCCTGTGTCACAAAGTGAAAATTAGAAAAACATACCATTTGTTTATCTGAAAACATAGAGCGATTGTGAATCAACGCCATGCTGCGTGTGGTGTTACAATGTTTGCAGACAGATGGCTCTGCAATACGACCTCTGTCAATCTCCACCCGGGTAGTAAAGGAGCATACTTGACATTTAAAGAAAGCTTCTTGCATCTCTGGGATAATCTGAGAAGTCCTGATGACCATTCCACCAATTGTGATCAACTGATCAATATCTAGAAACAACGTAGAAAATATTAACATCATCACTCCCATTCAAATTAATTCAATTCACATTTGAAGAGAAAGTTCACAGTCGACTGATATTCTCTAACATTTATAAGACAGAGTGAGAAACTGAATTTTGCATAAAGAGGGTTTTAAATTAAGATGTCATTTGATACAATGGTCATTAATGCTTAGCATAAAAAAAAATCTCTATAGCGCCACCTGTTGGAAGTGAAGTCCTTTTTCTCAGAAGAGGCAATTTGCATATAGCATAAAAACAAACATCAACCTAACAAGAATTCAGCTTCCATCTTGTAACTGCAGTTGTTGAATCAAGAAACACAACCAGTTAAAATAAAAGTAAAAAACAAAATGCACTAGTACGTGTCATTTTGATGGCCTGGTGGCCTCAAAAATTACATGAAATATATTTTATAGTAAAATGCATTTTTTAGGCAAGATAACATATAAAAACTAATAAAAAAGCAAATGTACTGTCAATGGACACCGAACAGCCGATCACATAGATGAGGTAATAAATAAGATCATACAAAAAGTGTTAAGATATACATATATACTATAATGCCCTTTACAAAAGAGTAGTTGTAACTTATGCAATCAATACATATATATTTTTTTATCAATCAGACACAGGATATATATTCTCAATGGGAAATGAGGTGCGGGGTGTAATAAAAGAAACCATACAATGGCCGACCAATAAACTACAATAATGATATATAAGATCTTTAAATAGAGCGGTCCAGGTCCACTGGTCAACAGCATTTTTGGTGCCAAAGATATTTCATCGAATTTAGGGTAACTTTGGGGTGCTGATTCTGAGTATGTCATCAGTTTTGCCAGATTGGCTCAAGTTTTTGAGATTTTTCGGAAAATGTGTAAAAAAAAGACGTAATTTTCTACACGCGCATTAACTTTATTGATATTGTCATGAATACAATAAATTTAACAAAGTAAATGTTGATTTTAGTTTATTTTAACTAGTTTTAGAAAGTAATCTTCAAAAATGAACAAGACATGAAAGATAGGAGACATTTAATCGCTGGAAAAGCGCTTTTTATATGATTTTCTTCTATGTGAGCTATTCGGGCAGTCACGCTGTAGATTCCAGCAGTAATCAGCCATCATATGTCTGTCCCATCTGCCTTGGTACCTTTCCTCCATCACCATAATATCCTGATGAAATCTCTCCCCTTGTTCTTCGCTAAAATCTCCAAGGTTTTCTGGAAATCTGTCCAAGTGACTGTGAAGATAATGCAATTTAATGCTCATGTGTACACCCAGATTTCTAAATCTCAATAGCATGTTTTGTACCAGTTCTTCATAATTGTCTGCCTTTTGATTTCCCAAGAAGTTCTTCACTACCAACACAAAACTACACCATGCAGCAGCTTCAATGTCATTCATTTCCTTAGGAAAATTTGAATCTTTAATGAGTTTCCGAATTTGAGGACCATCAAAGATTCCTGCCTTCAGTTTTTCGCTACTAAGACCAGGGAAAGATCTGCAGATGTACATGAAGCAATTACCATCTTTGTCTAATGCCTTGACGAACTGCTTCATTAATCCTAACTTTATGTGAAGTGGTGGTAGAATGATTTTTTCCCTGTCCACCAAAGGTTCGTTCACTATGTTTGATGCTCCTACTGTCAAGGTGTCCCTTGGAGGCCAATTCAGTTTCTCCCAGTGCTGATGTTTTGCTCTACTATCCCACATGCAGATGAAGCAAGGATACTTTGTGTATCCACTTTGCTGTCCAAGTAAAAAGTTGACCATTTTTAAATCAACACATATCAGCCACGAATGTTCATGGTAGCACAGTTTCTCCAAGACCATTTTGACATTTTTGTATTGTTCTGCAAGTTTAGTTGAGTGAGCTACTGGAAGAGATGCACACTGATTGCCATTGTTCAACAAAACACATTTCAAACTCCTTTTAGAACTATCTATGAAAAGCCTCCAGTCTTCAGGACGATATACTTGTAAACCCATTTGCAGCATCAGGCCAGGAATATCCTTACAATATACAAGTAGGTCATCTTCACAGAAAAATTGAAGAAGTGCTTCTTCTCTGGTCCTGTAAGATGTAATTTTAGTTACAGGCGTCAGACAATTTTTTTCACTTAGCCTTGAAGCTAAAAGTTCGGATGCACTTTTTGAGAGGTTGAGGTCTCTTATTAGATCGTTGAGCTCTCCTTGGGTAAATTGCGTAGGTGTTCTGAAACTTCCTTCATATTCTAGTTCACTTCCAGAACTGATGTTTAGCTCCATACCCTGCATTTCATCATCATCAGGTGGGGGAAGGTCAGGTAACATGGTAAACACAGGTACAGGCACATCTTCACAATGAGGGACAGGCCTTCTTGCAGATTCCATGTTAGGATACTCCCATTTTCGTTTCTTATGCTTATTGAATCCTTGCACTTGCACTGCACAGAAATAACAGTCATCATGATGATTTTTTTGCTCCCTCCACACCATTGGAACACCAAATTTGAAGCTTTTTCTTTGTCCTTTGCTCCATTTTCGTAATAATTCGATACATGCTTTGCACACTATGTGTGGTGCCCAAAACTTGTCTTGGTCCCCAAGCATAACCCCAAAATAGGCAAAATACACTTTTTTTACGAAGTCTGTTATGTTTCTTCTATGTTTTGGCAGTGTGTATTCACCACAAATGTAACAGAATGAGTCTGGATCGTTAAGACAACTTCTTCTTGATGAGTTCATGCTTTTCACTGGAAAACAGACAACAACATAAAGTTAGTGCAAAAATCAAGCTATGAACAAACTTTTAGAACACTAATTAACACAAAACTATATTGAGAACTGCTCAGTTCAAGTACTAATCCAAAGAAATTAATGAGATGATGCGTCGCATTTACCAACAAGTGCTATAAATAAGATACCAAAAATCTCAAAAACTTGAGCCAATCTGGCAAAACTGATAGCATATTCAGAATCAGCACCCCAAAAATACCCCAAATTCATTAAAATATTTTGGACACCAGAAAATTTTTTTTTTTTTGTTGACCTATAATCAATAACACCAATGTTCCAATACACCATCAGCTATTCCCAGTAAAACTACTATAAATATGTATTACGTGACGCCCCCGGAAGAAGCTGGCGGCGAAACTTACAATCGGGGTGAGTGGACGCCGAACGGGTACACGTGTACAGAACCGAGGGAGCACATAGCACTTTCTGGCATAGGTAATCCATATTTATAGTGGTTTTACTGGGAATAGCTGATGGTGTATGGGAACATTGGTGTTATTGATTATACTTTATTAAGACCTGGACCGCTTTATTTAGAGATCTTATATATCATTATTGTAGTATATTGGTCGGTCATTTTATGGTTTCTTTTATTACAACCCACACCTCATTTCCCATTGAGAATAACAGGATTTTTGGTTGCTTACCGTAAAATCTGTTTCTCGGAGCCTTCATTGGGGGACACAGAAACCATGGGTGTATGCTGCTGCCGCCACTAGGAGGCTGACACTATGCATAAAAATTTTTTAGCTGCCTCCCCTGCAGTGTACACCCCACCGACTGGCATTACGAACCTCTGTTAGAGAGAAAGCAGTAGGAGAAGAAAAAACAATAAGGTTGAGATAACATAACCACAAACATGAGAATTGTAAACATGACAACAGTCATAGAACACAGAACAACAGGAACTGAAAAATATGGGAGGGTGCTGTGTCCCCCATTGAAGGCTCCGAGAAACAAATTTTACGGTAAGCAACCAAAAATCCTGTTTTCTCTATCGCCTCTCATTGGGGAACGCAGGAACCATGGGACGTATTAAAGCAGTCCCTGGGGTGGGAAAAACAGACTTCCATCAGTTCAGAGTACTCACCACTGCCGTCTGCAAGATCCTTCTGCCTAGGCTGGCGTCCGCCGAAGCGTAGGTATGGACCTTGTAAAATTTGGCGCACGTGTGGATGGAAGACCAGGTTGCCGCCTTGCAAAGCTGTAGGGCAGAAGCCCTGTGACTCACCGCCCAGGAGGCGCCGACTGCCCGGGTGGAGTGAGCCTTAATCCCAGGAGGGGCACTCTGTTCCTGACCCGGTAAGACTCCAAAATTGCCGTTCTGATCCAGTGAGCAATAGTCGCCTTGGAAGCCGGCAGGCCTCTGCGCGTGCCATCAGGAATGACGAAAAAAAGAGTCCGTCTTCCGGAAATAGGCCGTTCTAGCCAGGTAGATCCTCACTGCCCTGACGAGGTCCAGCTTGTTCAACGATTGCTCCAGAGGTTGAGTCGGAGCTGGACAAAAGGAGGGTAGGACGATGTCCTCATTGAGGTGGAAAGTGGAAACCACCTTAGGAAGGAAAGAAGGCGGAGTCCTCAAGACCACCTTGTCCTGGTGGATAACCAGGAAAGGATGTCGGCAAGAAAGGGCCGCCGTGCCGGATAGAAGTGATGGCCACAGGAAAGGCCAACTTCCAGGATAGAAATGACAGGGAAACCTCCCGGAGAGGCTCAAAGGGGGAACCCTTCAGAACCTCCAGCACAAGATTCAAATCCCATGAATCCACAGGAGCCCTGTACGGAGGGACAGCATGGGCTACTCCCTGAAGGAAGGTCTTGACCTGTGGCCGAGAAGATAGCGTCTTCTGAAAAAGGATCGAGAGCGCAGAAACCTGGCCCTTTAGGGAACTAAGAGCGAGGCCCGAATCCAGTCCTGCCTGAAGGAACGCCAAAAAGGAAGGAAGGGAAAAAAAACATAAGTGAAACATGATTGGACTCGCAGATCCTGGAAGATGAAGGCTTCATAGCCTGGATCATAGTATGAATCACATGATCCGAAAGGTGGGACGCTCTTGAACTGCGGTCTCAACAGCCACGCCGTCAAACTGAGCGACCGAGAATTCGGGTGGCAGATTGGACCCTGGGACAGCAGATCGGGTCCTGTCTGGAAGCCGCCAGGGGACGTCCGAGAGAAGGTTGACTATCTCCGCAAACCAAGATCTCCTGGGCAAATCCGGAGCTATCAGAATGACTGGCACCCCTTCCGCCTCGATCTTTTTCAACAGCTTGGGAAGCAAGGGCAGGGGTGGAAACAGATAGGGGGGCACGAACTGCAATCAAGGAATGGCCAGAGCGTCCACGCCCACTGCGAGTGGATCGCGGGACGTGGAGACGAACTGAGGGACCTTCCTGTTCATTCAAGACGCTGTGAGGTCCACATCCGGAGTCCCCCATTGAAGACAAATCTGATGGAAGACCTCCTGATGCAAGGACCATTCCCCTGCCGTGAGGCCCTCGCGGCTGAGGAAGTCGGCGGCCCAATTGTCCACGCCGGGGATATGCACCGCGGCCATCACCGTAACCTCTTCCCAAAGGAGGATCATGGATACTTCGGCCAAGGCCAGAGTTCTCAGAGTCCCCTCCCTGGTGGTTGACATATGCCACTGCTGTGGCATTGTCTGTCTGGATTCGAATTGGCAGACCCCTGAGAATCCGTTCCCAGTGACGAAGGGACAGAAAGATGGCCCGAATCTCGAGGACATTGATCGGCAGAGTTGACTCCTGCGCCGACCACCGACCCTGAACAGTCAGGTGGTGAAACACATCACCCCAGCCGAGCAGGCTGGCGTCCGTCGTCACCACCTGCCAGTGAACTGGAAGGAAGGACCTGCCCTGGGAGATGAGAGGTGACGTCAGCCACCAGTTGAGGGACCGTTTGACTCTGGGCGGAAGCAGAATCGGGCGGTCCAGAGAAAGGACAGACCTGTCCCACTGTGAGAGAATAGCCTGCTGAAGGGGTCTTGAGTGAAATTAGGTGAAGGGAATCGCTTCCAATGTGGCAACCATCCTTCCCAGAACCTTCATGGCCGATTGGAAGGAGGGAAGTCGAGGGCCCTGGAGCAAGCGAACTTCCCAAAGAAGGATGGATCTCTTGTCTTCGGGAAGGAAGACTCTGGACTGACGAGTGTCGAAGAGCATGCCCAGAAAAATGAGGTGCTGAGAAGGAATAAGGCAGGACTTTTTCCAGTTGACAAGACACCCGAAACGGGCTAGGGTGTAGAGGACGATGGACAGACTTTCGTGAGCCTGAGAAAAGGACGGAGCCTTGATGAGGATGTGGTCGAGGTACGGAAACAGAACCAGGCCTTGGACCCTTAAGATGGCCATCAGCGCTGCCATGATCTTCGTGAAAACCCTGGGGGCGGTTGCGAGACCGAACTGCAGGGTGACAAACTGAAAATGCTCCTGATGTACTGCAAAATGCAGGAATCTGATGTCCCGGGAAAATCGGGACATGGAGGTAGGCGTCCTGGATGTCTATGGAGCACAGAAATTCCTGAGCCTCCATGGAAGCAATTACTGAACGAAGGGATTCCATCCTGAAGTGTCTCAGACTAACCCCTCTTGTTCAGCAATTTGAGATCCAAAATGGGACGAACCTTGCCTTTTTTTCGGTACCACAAAAAGATTCGAATAGAACTCTGTGAACCGCTCTTTTTCTGGAACGGGAACGATTACCCCGATTTGAGGAGGGAAGCGATGGCTGCAAAAAAAACCCCGGAACTAGAGCGGGGTCTCTTGGAGGGCGGGATTCGAAGAAACGATCTCGGGGCCGAGAAATTAACTATTTTGTATCTTGAGGATACCACTTCCCTGACCCATGCGTCCTCCACTGAGTAAATCCAGACGTCCCTGAAGACGGCCGCCCAGCTTGGGAGGTGCGCTGGGGTCTTGCCGTGAGTCATGCCGAGGTGGATCTTCCAGTCCTAGAGGATCTACCTTGGGAGTAGCAGGAACGCCAGGAAGGAGTGGGTCTAAAGGATACAGTCTTCCTCTCTTGACGAGCCTGTGGCCTCTGCTGCAGTTGGGTAAAGGAGTTTGACGCCGCGAAGCGACAAAGGCTGAAAGGGTTGAAATTGCCACCTAGGAGGAGGCCGGCGAGGTTTGGACTGGTGAAGGGAGCTTGTGCCCCCGGTAGTGTCCTTAATAATTTTGTCCAGCTTTGAACCGAACAGACGAGATCCCTGAAAAGGCAGACTGGTAAGGGACTTTTTTTTAATGACAAATCCGCCTGCCAGGCCTTGAGCCAAACGGTACGACGGATGGCAACAACATAACTAGATGCCTGAGCAGCACAAGACGTCCAGGGAAGCAGAGACCAAGTATTTCCCAGCATGAGAAATCTGGGTGGCAAGTTCCGCCAGCTGTTCTGGTGGAGCTCCGGCCAGAATGCCCCGACGGAGTTGTTTGGCCCATTTGGATATAGACTTCGAAACCCAGGTGGAAGCAAAGGCCGGGCATAGAGCAGATGTGCTGCTTTGAAGGTGGAAAGTCTAGAAACTGGCAGATCCACAGAGGGAGAAGAAGTCCAGTTGGCGATGAGATCCGGGAAAAAAGGATACAAGACGCCAAGACGCTTTCCTCTTTGAAAACGTCTGGTCGGATTCTCCCTTTCTCTGGTCAGAAGCTGATTGAACTCAGGATGAGGAGCGAAAACCTTGGAAGGTGTTTTAGACCGTCTAAACGAAACCGCCTGATCTGTGGGTTCCGTAGAGGAATCTTTGATGCCACAGGTCTGGTTGATTGCTCCAATGAGACTCTGAACCATATCCCTCATGCTAGCTGTCACGGATCCCTTCTCTGTGGCGTCACTTATTCGTCACGTGCCTGCTCTCACACGTGACTTGGAGTTGTGCCTGCAAGGGTTAATCTATCTCCCCACTCTCAGTCAAGCATTCAACATCTGTCCTATGCTGTAATGGGAGCATAAATCACACACCGACCCAGGCCACACACCCGCTCATACGCGCTGCCACCACTCATCGAATACACGGGCGACGAGTCCCGGACTAATAATAATACTAATAAAAATATGTCTATCACTCATAAGGCTCACACACCTTTAGGCTATGGATTCTTTTAGAACATTCAAGGTTCAACTTGTTAAAGTTTTATACTTTAATAACAAAAAGTTCAATGCTTACAATAAGAAAAAGGTATAAAAATATGATAATAAAAAGACATAAAACTTATGCAAAACAGTGTCAAAATAAACAGGAGAAAAACTTACAGAAATCATCTAACTGGTAGTTTTCTTTCTGCTCCCTGAGGGGGGGTGAATGGAGTTGGTGGAACACATCAGCTTCTCAGGCTGCCCTCACATGTGAACACCATTCTCTGTCTGCAGCCTAAATTTATAACTTTGGTCTGAGGTCAGGTTTCTAGACCGGCCTCCCCAGGTTAATATCATAATTGCGGTCTGTTTGATTGGGCACGGCCGCTCTACTAATGAATATATTATTTACTCTTGTGAAAAGGTTCTCAGGAATAGATTCCCTAAGGCCGCAATTACCACCTCACCTCCAAGACCTAGTGGGTGCCAAATGTTACCTTCTTCTTGGTCCTAGCTAGACCTCCTGGGGAGATTTGGAGACAATTTCTACTAGTCCCAAGGAAGTACCTATTAACACCTAGGTGTGACTTGCCTTCAGGACAAATGTTACATTATCACTAGTCACACATATAACCCTAGACATATGTCCCTACACACATAGATATAGATTCTCACTCAGGTGAGGAGGATCGGGGAGAAGCCGATCGCAGAGAAGGACCGTGGGGCGAGATGGAACGGGAAGAGGACTCAGGCCGGCGTTCCTGTCTGGATCTTTTGCTGCCTATAATAGGAGGCTCAGACGGAGGTTTCTGCAACCCGCTGGCTACTGCGGGAGTCTGCAGGGGCAACCTATCAAGCACGGACACAAGGGTCTGGGACACCCGTGTTAGATCCGCTACCGAATGTGACAGAGCGGAAGCCCAACCTGGGGTGGAGGTCTCATTCTCAAGCGCAGCAGCAGGGGAATCCTGGGCGGTGGGCATGATAGGATTGCTGCAGGTCTGACAGAGGGGAGAGGACTGACCTGAGGGAAGCTTGCCGTTACAAGACGAACATATAAAGTGTTTGACTAAGGCAGAGGAAGAAGTAGGAGGGCGAGAGCGACTTCCCGTAGAATTAGACATGACGAACGGGCCCCTGAGGAAAATACCAGAAGGTTAGGGGACAGGAGAGCAGAGGAGAGTGTCAGTCTGCAGTGCAGAGCTACTCACGGCAGACGAAGCGGTTCCAGAAGGAAGAAGCTGCCCAGCTTGTAGATGGTCCCCCAGGGAAGATAGTCTTTCAGGGAAGGTAATGCGCAACTCCTGCAGCGGATCCAGTCAAGGGGATCTGGGACACTGTGTCATCCGGAGGTAGATGGGGATGGTGACTGCAGATGAGGACGCCAGACTGTGCGCTGGAAAGGGCGAGGAGAGGCATGCATGGCGCTGAAATAGAACTCTGCAGCGCACAGGGAAAAGGGGGCGGAGCTAGCCGCATGGGTCAGGAGCACCAAGATGGCGCCGGTGGGCAGGGAATGATGGTCGGGCGCGAGAAAAGCCCGCCCGAGGAAAAGGAAGTGGGCGGAGTCACGTTGCAGTATGTAGGCCCTGGGAGAAGCCGGGGCTTAGATTAGAGACGGGCGACCGCTGGAGAGGGCCGCGGTGCCGGAGCACGTACGGCCACCGGAAAGGAACGCGACTGCCGGAAAAGCAGCGCGGCTGCCTGTAAGGCCGCAGTGCCGGGCTGAGAGAAAGGTGCGTCTGCAGGGAAAACAGCGCTGCTGCCTATAGGGCCACCGCGCAGGGAACAATGCAGACCGCCAAGAAGGAGTAGCGCCCTGGGTCCCCCTTGCTGCCTGATGGGCAAGAAATTAGGGGAAACGCCGACCAGGCTATAGGCAGCCTGGAACTCTGCGCACTCCCACGGACAAAAGGGAATCCCAAGGGACCCCCCATGACTACTCCGGATTTGAGGAGGGATTCTTAGGAATACTCACCTAAAACATCAAACCTAATGGGGAAGGTATCAGACGTCCAGGGAGCTGGTGATGAACGTCCTCGTCTCCTCCAACCGACAGGCTCTGGTGGGCGAGTGGGTGGGGGACGGAGCTAGGACCGGACTTCTAAGCACGCTTGTGTGCTAGGATCTTGGTCCTGCTGTCGGATCTATGAGGATACGGGGTGGCAGTACACGCCGTACTCATACTCCGTAATGTGGGACTACAGGTGTTACTGTTCACCCTGTATCCCTCTGGAAAATCTGAAAGAAAACAACGCACATTGAGGTAGATAACGGTCTAATGAAAGACTCGTGTCCACCTCCTACTGACACTAAGCTAAACCGAGGTTCATAATGCAAGTCGGTGGGGTGTACACTGCAGAGGAGGAGCTAACTTTTTTTATGCATAGTGTCAGCTTCCTAATGGCAGCAGCATACACCCATGGTTCCTGTGTCCCCCAATGAGAGGCAATAGAGAAATATACCCTGTATGATTATATATATATATATATATATATATATATATATATATATATATATATATATATATATATATATATATTTATTGATTGCATAAGTTACAACCTAAAAGTGAACCTGGAAATTATAGGCCAGTAAGTCTAACCTCTATTGTTGGTAAAATATTTGAAGGGTTTCTGAGGGATGTTATTCTGGATTATCTCAATGAGAATAACTGTTTAACTCCATATCAGCATGGGTTTATGAGAAATCGCTCCTGTCAAACCAATCTAATCAGTTTTTATGAAGAGGTAAGCTATAGACTGGACCACGGTGAGTCATTGGACGTGGTATATCTCGATATTTCCAAAGCGTTTGATACCGTGACGCACAAGAGGTTGGTACACAAAATGAGAATGCTTGGTCTGGGGGAAAATGTGTGTAAATGGGTTAGTAACTGGCTTAGTGATAGAAAGCAGAGGGTGGTTATAAATGGTATAGTCTCTAACTGGGTCGCTGTGACCAGTGGGGTACCGCAGGGGTCAGTATTGGGACCTGTTCTCTTCAACATATTCATTAATGATCTGGTAGAAGGTTTACACAGTAAAATATCGATATTTGCAGATGATACAAAACTATGTAAAGCAGTTAATACAAGAGAAGATAGTATTCTGCTACAGATGGATCTGGATAAGTTGGAAACTTGGGCTGAAAGGTGGCAGATGAGGTTTAACAATGATAAATGTAAGGTTATACACATGGGAAGAGGGAATCAATATCACCATTACACACTGAACGGGAAACCACTGGGTAAATCTGACAGGGAGAAGGACTTGGGGATCCTAGTTAATGATAAACTTACCTGGAGCAGCCAGTGCCAGGCAGCAGCTGCCAAGGCAAACAGGATCATGGGGTGCATTAAAAGAGGTCTGGATACACATGATGAGAGCATTATACTGCCTCTGTACAAATCCCTAGTTAGACCGCACATGGAGTACTGTGTCCAGTTTTGGGCACCGGTGCTCAGGAAGGATATAATGGAACTAGAGAGAGTACAAAGGAGGGCAACAAAATTAATAAAGGGGATGGGAGAACTACAATACCCAGATAGATTAGCGAAATTAGGATTATTTAGTCTAGAAAAAAGACGACTGAGGGGCGATCTAATAACCATGTATAAGTATATAAGGGGACAATACAAATATCTCGCTGAGGATCTGTTTATACCAAGGAAGGTGACGGGCACAAGGGGGCATTCTTTGCGTCTGGAGGAGAGAAGGTTTTTCCACCAACATAGAAGAGGATTCTTTACTGTTAGGGCAGTGAGAATCTGGAATTGCTTGCCTGAGGAGGTGGTGATGGCGAACTCAGTCGAGGGGTTCAAGAGAGGCCTGGATGTCTTCCTGGAGCAGAACAATATTGTATCATACAATTATTAGGTTCTGTAGAAGGACGTAGATCTGGGTATTTATTATGATGGAATATAGGCTGAACTGGATGGACAAATGTCTTTTTTCGGCCTTACTAACTATGTTACTATGTTACAACTACTCTTTTGTAAAGGGTGTTATAGTATATATTTATATCAACACTTTTTGTATGATCTTTTTTACATTTGAATTATCACCACATGATCTTTTTTACCTCATCTACAGTATGTAATCGGCTGTTCGGTGTCTATTGACAGTACATTTGCTTTTTTATCAGTTTTTATAAATCATTTAATAAAAGTTAATTTTTATTACTTTGAGATCTCTTATTTCCATTTCATATTGAGTAATATAGAAAATTTGGTTATATTGCTAGTTGAAGTGCCCAGTTGTAATAGTGGGACATTTTGTGGTTTATAAGTATTTTTTAGGCAAGGTATTTTTTTTTAACATGTAATCACTTTGCTGGAGGTCATACCGAAATAAAAAAGTAGATTGGAGTCACAAGTCCGCAATTCACAGGCCACACAACCTCAATTATACCTATGAGGCTGTTGAGTATGAGTTTATGTCAAAAGATTTATAGCCAAGTACATACAGGGATCATGAATTGTGGACATGTGAAACCAACTTTAGGCTGCATTCATACAACCGTTCCCGATTTTGACTCACTGAAATACAGATAGCAAAAGAAGAATAGAGAAGTATAATCTGCAAAAACAATTTCTTGGATCAGGTACCCAAGTAAGAAAAATAATAGTGTGTTAGCAGCCGCTGACTCAGTGAGCCATCTGTTTCTAAAATGGACAGCAAAATAATGACAAAAACAGTTGTGAATAATAGCCAAACATGATTTGTCAAGAATCTGAACATTTATTGATGCAAACATTACCTTCAGGATTCAAACTCCGCATATTTCTAGTCTTTAAGGCATTGTAAGGTCTCACTTGGATCTGATGTTCCAAAATAGAATCAGGGAAACGCTCAAAGAAAAGCTGGTTGACAGCCATATCAAATGTCGGAATAACTTCCTAGAAACAGATAAATCGGGATGAAAAATGATCCTGCCATACAAAACATACATAGAAAGGTAGAAATCATATTTAAATACAGTGTGTCCGTAAAGTCATGGTGCACTTTTGACCAGTCACAAGATCTATTTAAACATGCCACCATCACACCCATCCTCAAAAAACTAACCTTGACCCAACTGCTATGCCCAGCTATCGCCCCATATCACTGCTCCAGTTTGCTTCAAAACTCTTTGAGCAGCATTTCCATGCTCAACTTTCCTCCCACCTCTTATCCAACTCTCTCCTTAACAACCTCCAGTCTGGCTTCTGCCCCCACCACTCCACCGAAACTGCCCTGACAAAAATTACTAATGACTTACATCCAAAGATAACAGACAGTTCTCCATCCTCCTCCTTCTCGACCTGTCCTCTGCCTTCGACACAGTCGACCACTGCCTACTGCTACAGATTCTTTCTTCCCTTGGCATTAAAGACCTTGCCCTGTCCTGGATTGCCTCATACCTTACCGACCGCACATTTAGCATTTCCCACTCCCACACTACCTCCTCATCCCGCCCTCCCTCTGTTGGAGTCCCTCAAGGCTCTTTCTCAGGGTCCCTACTTTTTTTTCCATCTATACCCTCGGCCTAGGACAACTCAGTCCCATGGCTTCCAGTACCACCTGTATGAGGACGACACTCAGATCTACCTCTCTGGCCCAGATGTCACCTTTCTGCTGTCCAGAATCCCTGAGTGTCTATCAGCCATATCCTCCACCTCTCGCTTCCAAAAACTCAAATGTAGACAAAACCGAACTAATCATCTTTCCCCCATTTCACGTATCCCCCCTACCTGGTCTATCTATTATGGTAAACGGCATCACACTCTCTCCCGCACCTGAAATCCGCAAGTCCAAACCCTTGCTACCTCCTGTCACCTCAAACTCAAAATATTGCTAGAATCCGTCCCTTCCTCAGCCCACAATCTACTAAAACTCTTGTGCATGCCCTCATCATCTCCCGCCTCGATTACTGCAACACCCTCCTCTGTGGCCTCCTCGCTAACTCTTGCACCGCTCCAGTCTGTCCTCAACTCTGCTGCCTGCCTAATCCAACTCTCTCCTCGCTACTTCCCTGCTTCTCCCTTCTACAAATCCCACCACTGGCTCCCAATTCCCCAACGAATCCAGTTCAAACTACTGACACAGATCTAACAAAGCCATCCACAAGCTGTCCCCTCCCTATATCTTTGAACTAATCTCCCAATATCTTCCCTCACATAATCTTCGATCCTCCCAAGACCTCCTGCTCTCCTCCACACTTATTCGTTCCTCACACAACCGCCTTCAAGATTCCTCCCAAATATCCCCCATCCTCTGGAATTCCACGCCTCAACACGTCCGATTATCCACCACCTTTGGATCCTTCAGACGGAACCTGAAAACGCATCTCTTCAGGAAAGCCTACAATACCCATTCTGCCACCTCACCACCACCAGAGCTGCCGCACCCCCGACCTTCTGTCTCCTCCACATTATCCCGTAGAATGCAAGTCCGCAAGGACAGGGTCCTCTCACCTCTATACCAGTCTGTCATTGTAAATTTGTTTACTGTAAGCGATATCTATAACTCTGCACGTAACCCCTTTCTCATGTACAGCACCATGGAATTAACCCCTTAAGCCCCCAAGGGTGGTTTGCACGTTAATGACCGGGCCAATTTTTACAATTCTGACCACTGTCCCTTTATGAGGTTATAACTCTGGAACGCTTTAACGGATCTTGGCGATTCGGACATTCTTTTCTCATGACATATGGTACTTCACGGTAGTGGTAAATTTTATTCGATATAACTTGCGTTTATTTGTGAAAAAAAACGGAAATTTGGCGAAAATTTCGCAATTTTCCAACTTTAAATTTTTATGCCCTTAAATCACAGAGATATGTCACACAAAATACTTAATAAGTAACATTTCCCACATGTCTACTTTACATCAGCACAATTTTGGAACCAAAATTTTTTTTTGTTAGGTAGTTATAAGGGTTAAAAGTTGACCAGCAATTTCTCATTTTTACAACACCAGTTTTTTTTTTTTAGGGACCACATCTCATTTGAAGTCATTTTGAGGGGTCTATATGGTAGAAAATAACCAAGTGTGACACCATTCTAAAAACTGCACCCCTCAAGGTGCTTAAAACCACATTCAAGAAGTTTATTAACCCTTCAGGGGTTTCACAGGAATTTTTGGAATGTTTAAATAAAAAAGAATATTTAACTTTTTTTCACACAAAGTTTATTTCAGCTTCAATTTGTTATTTTACCAAGGGTAACAGGATAAAATGGATGCCAAAAGTTGTTGTACAATCTGTCCTGAGTACGCTGATACCCCATATGTGGGGGTAAACCATTGTTTGGGCACATGGCAGAGCTCGGAAGGAAAGGAGCGCCATTTGACTTTTCACCGCAAAATTGACAGGAATTGAGATGGGACACCATGTTGCGTTTGGAGAGCCCCTCATGTGAATAAACATTGAAACCCCCGACAAGTGACACCATTTTGGAAAGTAGACACCCTAAGGAACTTATCTAGATGTGTGGTGACCACTTTGACCCACCAAGTGCTTCACAGAAGTTTATAATGCAGAGCCGTAAAAATAAAAAATCATATTTTTTCACAAAAATGATCTTTTCGCCCCCAATTTTTTATTTTCCCAAGAGTAAGAGAAGAAATTGGACCTCAAAAATTGTTGTCCAATTTGTCCTGAGTATGCTGATACCCCATATATGGGTGTAAACCATTGTTTGGGCGTATGGCAGAGCTCGGAAGGGAAGGAGCGCCATTTTACTTTTCAATGCAAAATTGACTGGAATGGAGATGGGACGCCATGTTGCGTTTGGAGAGCCCCTGATGTGCCTAAACATTGGAACCCCTCACAAGTGACACAATTTTGGAAAGTACACCCCTTAAGGAACTTATCTAGATGTGTTTTGAGAGCTTTGAACCCCCAAGTGTTTCACTACAGTTTATAACGCAGAGCCGTGAAAATAATTTTTTTTTTTAGACCCCTTAAGGAACTTATCTAGATGTGTGGTGAGCACTTTGACCCAACAAGTGCTTCACAGAAGTTTATAATGCAGAGACGTAAAAATAAAAAAATCATATTTTTTCACAAAAATGATCTTTTCGCCCCCAGTTTTGTATTTTCACAAGGGTAACAGAATAAATTGGACCCCAAAAGTTGTTGTCCAATTTGTCCTGAGTACGCTGATACCCAATATGTGGGGGGGAACCACTGTTTGGGCGCATGGCAGAGCTCGGAAGGGAAGGAGCGCCATTTGGAATGCAGACTTAGATGGATTGGTCTGCAGGCGTCACGTTGCATTTGCAGAGCCCCTGATGTACCCAAACAGTACAAACCCCCCACAAGTGACCTCATATTGGAAACTAGACCTCCCAAGGAACTTATCTAGATGTGTTGTGAAAACTTTGAACCCCCCAAGTGTTTCACTACAGTTTACAACGCAGAGCCGTGAAAATAAAAAATCCTTTTTTTCCCCCACAAAAATGATTTTTAGTCCCCCAAATTTTTATTTTCCCAAGGATAACAAGAGAACTTGGACCCAAAAAGTTGTTGTCCAATTTGTCTCGAGTACGCCGATACCCCATATGTTGGGGTAAACCCCTGTTTGGGCGCACGGGAGAGCTCGGAAGTGAAGGAGCACTGTTTTACTTTTTCAATGCAGAATTGGCTGGAATTGAGATCGGACGCCATGTCGTGTTTGGAGAGCCCCTGATGTGCCTAAACAGTGGAAACTCCCCAATTCTACCTGAAACCCTATGCTAAACGAACCCCTAATCCCAACGGTAACCCTAACCACACACCTAACCCTGACACACCCCTAATTCTAATCCCAACCGTAAATGTAATCCAAACCCTAGCCCTAACCCTAACGGGAAAATGGAAATAAATACATTTTTTTAAATTTTATTATTTTTCCCTAAGGCTAGGTTCACATTGCGTTAGGGCAATCCGTTTAGCGCTAGCGGATTGCGCTAACGCAATGTCTTTTTAGGTGTCGCATTTAGTGGTCGCGTTAACGTCCCCACTCTGGAAGATCGGGGATCGGACCTCGGGCGCGCCGCGGACGCTGCAAGCAGCGTCCGAGGCGCGCTACAAAAGAACGGCACCTTGCTAGCGCGAGCTGAAAATGGCACGCTCTAGCGATGCGCTACACCCGAAAATCACATTGCTGTCAATGGGTGCGCTAACGGACCCGTTGCACGGCGATAATTGCGACATTTTCGCCGTGCAACGCTGTCCGTTAGCATTAACCCATTAACGCAATGTGAACCTAGCCTAAGGGGGTGATGAAGGGGGGTTTGATTTACTTTTATAGCGTTTTTTATATCGGATTTTTATGATTGGCAGCCGTCACACACTAAAAGACGCTTTTTATAGCAAAAAAGTTTTTGCGTCTCCACATTTTGAGAGCTACAATTTTTCCATATTTTGGTCCACAGAGTCATGTGGGGTCTTGTTTTTTGCGGGACGAGTTGACGTTTTTATTGGTAACATTTTCGGACACGTGACAGTTTTTGATCGCTTTTTATTCCGATTTTTTGTGAGGCAGAATGACCAAAAACCAGCTGTTCATGAATTTCGTTTATACCGTTCTACGTTTGGTAAAATTGATAAAGCAGTTTTATTCTTCGGGTCAGTACGATTACAGCGATATCTCATTTATATCATTTTTTTATGTTTTGGCGCTTTTATACGATAAAAGCTATTTTATAGAAAAAATAATTATTTTGGCATTGCTTTATTCTGAGGACTATAACTTTATTTTTTTGGTTATTATGCTATATGGCGGCTCGTTTTTTGCAGGACAAGATGGCGTTTTCAGCGGTACCATGGTTATTTAGAGTTGTCTTTTTGATCGCGTGTTATTCCACTTTTTGTTCGGCGGTATGATAATAAAGCGTTGTTTTTTGGCTCTTTTTTTTTTTTCTTACGGTGTTCACTGAAGGGGTTAACTAGTGGGACAGTTTTATAGGTTGGGTCGTTACGGACGCGGCGATACTGGTTTTTTTTTTTTTAGATAAAGAAATGTATTTATGGGAATAATATATTTTTTTTTTTTTTACACGTGTGGAAATTTTTTTTTTTTACTCTTTCACTTTGTCCCAGGGGGGGACATCACAGATCGGTGATCTGACAGTGTGCACAGCATTCTGTCAGATCGGTGATCTGACAAACAGCCGGGCAGGATTAGAGCTGCAGCTTGCTCCTGACCCGGAAGTGCTCCCTGCAGGCCCGGATGCAGCCCCGCGGCCATTTTGGATCCGGGGACTGCAGGGAGAAGACACTCGGTACACGGTGAGTACATCACCGTGTACCGATCATCTCAGGGAAGCCCGCAGGGAGCCCCCTCCCTGCGCGATGCTTCCCTGCACTGCCGGCACACCGCGATCATCTTTGATCGCGGTGTGCCGGGGGTTAATGTGCCGGGAGCGGTCCATGACCGCTCCTGGCACATATTGCCGGATGTCAGCTGCGATAGGCAGCTGACACCCGGCCGCGATCGGCAGCGCTCCCCCCCGTGAGCGCGGCCGATCGCTATGACGTACTATCCCGTCGGTGGGAATTAAGGCCCACCCCACCTTGACGGGATAGTACGTCATATGGGATTAAGGGGTTAATGGTGCTATATAAATAATAATAATAGTAATAATAGTTTACATTTTGGCGCCGTTTCTCTAGCCCAATCATATCAGACCTGTTCATGCAGAGACATAACAAGAACCAATCAGACAACACAAACTCTTTTAAGCTGTTGCGGAGCCCACAGACAGATTAACCCCAGATAAACTAAACTCTGATTAATACACTGCCAGGTCTGTGACATCATGCAACCACAAGCTTATGCCAGCTGTGTGGTTTTCCATGCCAGTTGAGATGTGGACGGTACAGAGGAAAGCTCAGTGTGTTCTGTAGCTCACTAAATTTTAATCCATGACCAAAGTGCTAAGTGAATATTGGCGCGTTTATAACAAAGCGCTACCACATAGGAAAAACATTACTCGGTGGGATAAGCAGTTGAAGGAAACCGGCAGTTTGGTGGAGAACCCCCGTTCTGGTACGCCATCAGTCAGTGATGAGTCTGTAGAGGCTACACGGGATAGCTACCTAAGGAGCCCTAAAAAAAAAATCTGTGCGTGTGCTCAACAATTACACCTAAGTAAGACTATAGTTCATAAGGTGTTAAAGAAACGTCTGTTTTACAGGGGTACAAATTGCACGCTATCAAAACAGCGGATAGACCCAAACGATGCGCGTTTGCTAGAGATATGCTTTATGAGATCGACAATGATGCAAGATTTTTGCAGAAGATTGTGTTTAGCAATGAGGCGACCTTCCATATCTGTGGACATGTTCATCGCCATAACGTCTGAATATGGGCTACTGAACATCCTCATGCCTACATTGAGTATGAACGCAACACCCCTAAAGTGAATGTGTGGTGTGGCCTGATGCATGATAAGGTGACAAGCCCATTTTTTTTTCGTGGAGCAGTCTGTGACAGCAAACACGTATCTTGACATGCTGAAATTGTATGCAGTGCCACAATTTCCAGGTGTCAACTTTCAACAGGACAGTGCTCCTCCACACTATGCCATCATTGTTCGTGAGTTTCTGGATAGAACATTCCCGCGGCAGTGGATAGGCAGGGGTTCTGTCAAGCCACGACCATCACTATCCCCAGATCTGACACCCTTAGACTTTTACTTTTGGGGTTATGTGAAGCAACATGTGTACATTAAACGTATCAACGACTTAATGTCTTAAAACAGAGAATCACAGAAGTTATTCACTCTGTTACACTAGACGTCCTTACCCGTGTGTGGCAAGAACTTCACTATCGCTTGGGTGTGTGTAGGGCAACAAATGAAGCCCACATCAAACTGCACTGAATAGGTATGAAACTGGGAGAGTTTTTCTTTTATTTGGAGCAATGTCACATTTCTATTGTTTTTTTGTTGCTTTCTAGTGACTGGTCAAAAGTGCACCATGACTTTACTGACACACACTGATATTTTTTTTTTATATGCTGAAAGAAAGTATTTGATAAATAAGAGGAAAGGAACGGAGTCAATGAAATAATCTGAGTCTTCAGCATGCAGTGCTGTTCTTGCCATGAAAGTGGCAGAGCTCTACAGAACCCATAAACTATTTGATTCCTTTTGGCCAATTTGCAATCAGTTGCATGTCAGAGCCAGCAAAGAAGTGGCTTCTATTATGGACAGGACCCACTTAACACGTTACACTGCCTTAACCACCTACTTGGTTTTGCTAAACAGAAGAGGCATTAAAAGGATCAACATGGATATAGCCAACTTAAAAATGTAATGCCTTGAAGTTAGTAACACTTGTTCATTGCTTGATTACCTGTGGATAGCAAACAAGCTGTCTATACAGATCTTGGTCAAATGTCCTCAGATGCTCACAATCGATATTTAGGAATGGGTCACCAACCACATTGATCTATACACAAAAAAATATTGGGGGTTTAGGTTAAAATATTATCAAACTTTAGAAACGTCACAAAAGTGCACAAGCTGACAAAAAAAAAATAAAATAAAAAAAATATTAAATTTTACCTCTTCAAGACGTTGCATATAAATAGGCTCATTCAAATCCAAGCCAACATTATCCTCCTCTTTGGCAGCTGGATCAATAAAGCGCTGGATAAAACGCTAAGTGAAGAAAAAAAAAAAAAAGAAAAAAAAAAAAGAATTGTTGTTTATTTAAAAATCCGAGTCTGCATCACTAATGTTGAATAGAAATTTGTAAAGTAAACAAAAGATGTCAAACATACTAAAAGCAACACTTGTCATCTGACACATTCATACATTCGCCTACCAGGAAAACCCTGACCAGTGAGTATTGTAATCTACAGATAGAACTGTGCGATGCCACTTCTGCATCAGGAGGTGATTGATGTTGGTAATTTTGCAAAGCCACATATTTGCCAGGAGGTGTACACTAAATGAAGTCATGCACACATCCTGAAAAGCATCTGCGTCGTCAGCGCCCATCACCTCATGGGAGTGAGCAGTAGCGGACAACGGCTTTATACAAGAAGTCTTCCATTATTAGGAATCCCTTTAATTATCCTTTTACAGAAACATTACGGGTATGTGCACACGATGCAGATTTAGTGCAGAACTGCAGCAGATTTTTCTGCAGCAGAAACGCTGCAGAACTGCACTGTGATTTACAGTACAATGTAAATCAATGAGAAAAAAAAAAGCTGTGCACATGGTGCAGAAAAATCTGCGCAGAAACGCTGCAGATTTCAAAGAAGTGCATGTCACTTCTTTTGTGCAGTTCTGCAGCGTTTCTGCACCCTTCCATTATAGAAATCCACAGTGGTAAAATCTGCACAAAAAACGCACCTGCGGATTCTGCCAGGAGATGCAGATTTAGTGCAGAAAATTCTCCACATTTCCTACGTGTGCACATAGCCTACAAGCAGATTCTACCGCACCAACCTAGCAGCTTGATGAACTGCTGTCAGGCTGTGTTCGCAAGTTGCAGAACATAAATAAGTGATCCATTGGCTGTAGTGTGTGGCAACAGCTCTCTTTTAGAAAACATAGGCGTGCTCGGTAAGCAAGTACTCCTGCGTAAGGCTAGGTTCATATTGCGTTAGTGCAACCCGTTTAGCGCTAGCGGGTTGCGCTAACGCAATGTTTTTAATGGGGCCGCGGTAATGTCCCCGCTCTCGCAGATCCCCGATCTGCGAGAGCGGGGAACGGACCGCGGGCGCGCCTCGGACGCTGCAAGCAGCGTCCGCGGCGCGCCAGGAAACACCGGCGCGTCGCTAGCGCGTGCCGAACATGGCACGCGCTAGTGCTGCGCGTTCCCATTGCCGTGAATGGGCGCGCTAACGGACGCGTTGCACGGCGTTAATTTCGCCGTGCAACGCTGTCCGTTAGCGCTTTCCCATTAACGCAATGTGAACCCAGCCTAAGGAGGAATTGATAAGAGAGCTGCTGGATGAATGACTGAGTATATGGGGGCGCTTTACTATATAGATTACATGGTTTCAACATAACTCTGGAAATATTTAATATGATTAAAACTAAGGTAAAGGTCCTCAGTGCTTTCTCACCTGAAATTTTTCTCTGCATGTAATCACATTCACATCAGTTCCCCAAATCACTAGCTTTTGTTCCATGGACTGTTCACTTGTCACAAGCTCTTCCACAGCAGGCTGCCAATAGAGGAGAAGTTACATTAAAAAGAAAAAAAACACAACAAAAAGGCACTATATAGTCAACATTACTACAACATGATGAACCCACCTGGTCGGACTGCAAATCCACCTGCTTGAGTTTGCGAGCTGACCCTAAATCAGGCCGTTGCCTAGCTGGAGTGCCACGGATGCCACTCCTAGGGGTGCCCTCCACTCTAGAGCTTGGTGTTCCATACGTCAGAGGAGAGCTCAAATCAAGTTCGCTCTGAACAACTGCAATGTTACAGATCGTATGGTTTTACTAACATGATTAAATCAAACTCTTCAGAAGCGCATACAGAACTGCACAGCAGCATAAACATACTTGAATGACGTGATGGGGCTGGGCTGGAGAAAAGCAGCTCTTGCCCACTGAGACTTTGGAGATCACCAGATGGTGATGTTGGCATAGGCAGAAGTTCACCAACTGATGTGGAGTCCTCGGTCCTTCGTCTCTGTGATGGAGGAGAGTGAACTTCCTCACTCCGAGCTTATAAGAAAAACAAGCAAATTAGAACAGGATTTTAATTCACAGACAATCTTGTTTCTTGTCCATTATGGCTCAAGCTTCAGACAACACTACAAATAATGAAACAAGACAAAAGTCCCTAGACATTATATAGTAATAGGGATTAGGGAAGGGAAGAGGATAGGGGAAATGGTGACATTACAATAACTATCCAATCACATTCTCTATATGCAAATCTGCAAAGTTATTGTGTTAATTATTAAGAATTTAATGTCAATAAGATGTAATGCTTGACACAATTTGTAAATAAATAAAAATTTATGTTTAAAAAAAAAAAAAAAATAGAGTACTATAGAGAGGTGTTAAAGGGGTTGTTTCCGTTCTGATAATTGTTGGCTCCAGCTGCAAAAAATATAATATATATAATATATATATATATATAAAGCTGAATGTGCGTGTGTGTATGTCCAGGGGTTTGGCATCTGCACCGTCGCAGCTACAGCCACAAAATTTTGCACAGTCACACGTCTGGACCCCGAGAGCGTCATAGGCTATGTTGTGAGGCGAAATTTTAACCCCCCCCCCCCCCCCCGAAAGGAAAAGTGTTGGAGGCAAATTGACAGCTGCCAGATGTGAACAAGGGGAACTTAAAAAGTGAGAGCGATGGCGCCAAAGAGCATATACCGTACAGTTGCTAAGGTGGGGCCCCCGACATGGGATACTCACCACACACGGGGATATGAACACACAAAATGCGCCACACACTACCACTTGCTTGAACACATATCACCCTCAGCATACATTTCACCACACATACACCAACCTCGCCACATAAAAGTCGAAACACAAAAGTCGCAGCTCAAAACTCACCACGCGCAAAACTCGCCATGCATGCAAAACTAGGCTCACGCAAAACTCGCCACACGTGCAAAACTCACCTCATGGAAAACTCGCCACACGCAAAACTTGCACACGCGGAAAAATTGCCACATGCACAAAACTTGCAACACATGCAAAAGTTGCCTCACGCAAAACTTGCACATACTCAAAACGCACCACACATAAAACTCGCCAAGCGCAAAACTTGCTGCACACAACTTGTTACACTAACCTGTCACATGCAACTCGACACACAAAAAGTTGCTACACGCATGTCGCCACACAACTCATCTCACAAAAGTCGCTACATGCATGTAGCCACATGCAACTCAACACACACAACTTGACACATGAAACTCGCCCTAAAACACATACAAGTCTGGTATTATCCTTCAAAAATAAAAATCTGATTAATAAGCAGACAAACTACAAGAGCAACAAAAGTACCATATAGGAAATACGGCAGCTGTCAGTCACATGACCTGTCTATTATGTGTATGTGTGAGCTAATACATACTGCCAGGGGGGGGAAGGCTTCCTGTTGGCTGGGGATTTATCAGGCTGCCAATTTAGCTTACAAATACTAAGATAAAAATACTGACCAAATATCGTGTGAACGCGGTCTAGTACAGGAGATGACATACAGATATATATACTATATACAGGGGAGATGACACAGGTATATACTAAATACAGGAGGAGATGACACACATATCTATAATATAACGCTGGGAGCGTCACTCTGTCCGAAGCCTTAATAGACTGCGCAGGCGCGACGCTCCCAGCGTTACATTATAGATGCCGCCGAGAGCAGGGGGTCGGGAGTACGGGTAGATGCCGCCGAGACCAGGGGGTCGGGAGTACGGGGAGATGCCGCCGAGAGCAGGGGGTCAGGAGCACGGGGGCGCCGTATGTGCGCCCGGCACAGAAAGTTTTTACTTACGCCAGTTCCGGCGCCATTGTCTTTCTCCTCCTGGTGCCGGAATCGGCGCCTGCGCAGTACGCGCTTTCCGGCGCCATTTTATTGAAGACACACTGCAGTGTCTTCAATAAAATGGCGCCGGAAAGCGCGTACTGTGCAGGCGCCGATTCCGGCACCAGGAGAAGCAAGACAATGGTGCCGGAACTGGCGTTAGTAACAAATTGCTGTGCCATGAGGCTGTGGCACTTCATGCCACAGCCATTTGTTACTTACGGCATTTCCGCCGCCATTCTCTTTCTCCTCCTGGTGCCGGAATCGGCGCCTGCGCAGTACGTGCTTTCCGGCAGTGTCTTCAATAAAATGGCGCCGGAAAGCGCGTACTGCGCAGGCGCCGATTCCTGCTGCCGGAATCGGCGCCTACGCAGTCCGCGCTTTCCGGCACCATTTTATTGAAGACACACCTGCAGTGGAGCCGGATGATAGGTGAGTATGGTATTTTTTTTTTTTTTTATATGGCAGCAGCATACGGGGGCATATAATACAATAGTGGCGCAGGATGGCAGCAGCACATGACAGAACGGGCGCAGGATGGCAGCAGCACATGACAGAACGGGCGCAGGATGGCAGCAGCGCATGACTCAACGGGCGCAGGATGGGAGCAGCACATGACAGAACGGGCGCAGGATGGGAGCAGCACATGACAGAACGGGCGCAGGATGGCAGCTGCGCATGACAGAACGGGGGCGCAGGATGGGAGCAGCACATGACAGAACGGGCGCAGGATGGCAGCAGCGCATGACACAACGGGCGCAGGATGGGAGCAGCACATGACAGAACGGGCGCAGGATGGCAGCAGCACATGACAAAACGGGCGCAGGATGGCAGCAGCGCATGACAGAACGGGCGCAGGATGGCAGCAGCACATGACAGAACGGGCGCAGGATGGCAGCAGCACATGACAGAACGGGCGCAGGATGGCAGCAGGATGGGAGCAGCACATGACAGAACGGGCGCAGGATGGCAGCAGCGTGTGACAGAACGGGCGCAGGATGGCAGCAGCACATGACAGAACGGGCGCAGGATGGCAGCAGCGCATGACAGAACGGGCGCAGGATGGCAGCAGCGCATGACAGAACGGGGGCGCAGGATGGGAGCAGCACATGACAGAACGGGCGCAGGATGGGAGCAGCACATGACAGAACGGGCGCAGGACGGCAGCAGCGCATGACAGAACGGGCGCAGGATGGTAGCAGCACATGACAGAACGGGCGCAGGATGGCAGCAGCACATGACAGAACGGGCGCAGGATGGCAGCAGCACATGATGGAGACCATATACCAATATAAATGCTCGCCACCCGGGCGTAGAACGGGTTCAATAGCTAGTATACTATATACAGGGGAGATGACATACAGGTACATACTATATACAGGGGAGATGACATACAGGTACATACTATATACAGGGGAGATGACAGATATATACAGGAGGAGATGACATACAGGTACATACTATATACAGGAGATGACACAGATGTATACTATATACAGGAGGAGATGACGGTATCTATATACATAATTGTCTAAGGGGTACTTCCGTCTGTCCTTCTGTCACGGATATTCATTGGTCGTGGCCTGTGTCTATCATGGAAATCCAAGTCGCTGATTGGTCGTGGCTGTTTTGCGGCGACCAATCAGCGACAGGCACAGTCCGGAAGAAAATGGTCACTCCATACTCCCCGCAGTCAGTGGCCGGCGCCCGCTCCTCGCAGTCAGTATCCCTGGCGCTCCGCTCCCCGCAGTCACTGTCCCCGGCGCTCCACTCCCCGCAGTCACTGTCCCCTGCGCTCCGCTCCATGCCGCAAACACAGGGTTAATGCCGGCGGTAACGGACCGCGTTATGCCGCGGGTAACGCATTCCGTTACCGCCGCTATTAACCCTGTGTGACCAAGTTTTTACTATTGATGCTGCCTATGCAGCGTCAATAGTAAAAAGATCTAATATTTAAAAATAAAAAAAATTAAAAAATCATCATATACTCACCCTCCGGCGCCTTTCCCGCTCCTCGCGACACTCCGGTGACCGCTCCGGTGCTAAGGATGGTATGCGACAAGGACCTGCCATGACGTCACAGTCATGTGACCGCGACGTCATCACAGGTCCTGCGCGCCTACGCGAGAAGGACCTGCCATGATGTCACGGTCATGTGGCCGTGACGTCATCACACCCTGGGACCGGAAGCTGCGTGTGAACTGCGCACAGGCCACAGAACTACAAGGGGCCCTCGGATCGGAAGGTGAGTATATGTTTATTTTTTAACCTGTGACATACGTGGCTGGGCAATATGCTCTGTGCTGTATACCACGTCGCTGGGCAATATACTACAAGGACATGCATATTCTAGAAAACCCGATGCGTTAGAATCGGGCCACCATTTACTGTGTGTGTATAATAAATAAATATATATATATATATATATATATATATATATATATATATATATATATATATATATATATATACACACACAAACATACATACATGGCCAAAAGTATTGACACTCCTGTAATTCTGTCAGATAATACTCAGTTTCTTCCTGAAAATGATTGCAAACACAAATTCTTTGGTATTATTATCTTCATTTAATTTGTCTTAAATGAAAAAAACACAAAAGAGAATGAAGCAAAAAGCAAAACATTGATCATTTCACACAAAACTCCAATAATGGGCCAGACAAAAGTATTGGCACCCACAGCCTAATACTTGGTTGCACAACCTTTAGCCAAAATAACTGTGACCAACCGCTCCCGGTAACCATCAATGAGTTTCTTACAGTGCTCTGCTGGAATTTTAGACCATTCTTCTTTGGCAAACTGCTCCAGGTCCCTGATATTTGAAGGGTGCCTTCTCCAAACTGCGATTTTTAGATCTCTCCACAGGTGTTCTATGGGATTCAGGTCTGGACTCATTGCTGGCCACCTTAGAAGTCTCCCTCCAGTGCTTTCTCTCAAACCATTTTCTAGTGCTTTTTGAAGTGTGTTTTGGGTCATTGTCCTGCTGGAAGACCCATGACCTCTGAGGGAGACCCAGCTTTCTCACACTGGGCCCTACATTATGCTGTAAAATTTGTTGGTAGTCTTCAGACTTTATAATGCCATGCACACGGTCAAGCAGTCCAGTTCCAGAGGCAGCAAAACAACCCTAAAACATCAGGGAACCTCCGCCATGTTTGACTGTAGGGACCGTGTTCTTTTCTTTGAATGCCTCTTTTTTTCTCCTGTAAACTCTATGTTGATGCCTTTGCCCAAAAAGCTCTACTTTTGCCTCATCTGACCAGAGAACATTCTTCCAAAACGTTTTAGGCTTTTTCAGGTAAGTTTTGGCAAACTCCAGCCTGGCTTTTTTATGTCTCGGGGTAAGAAGTGGGGTCTTCCTGGGTTTTCTACCATACAGTCCCTTTTCATTCAGAACACGGGTTGAACACAGTCCCTACAGTCAAACATGGCAGAGGTTCCCTGATGTTTTGGGGTTGCTTTGCTGCCTCTGGTAATGGACTGCTTGACCGTGTGCATGGCATTATAAAGTCTGAAGACTACCAACAAATTTTGCAGCATAATGTAGGGCCCAGTGTGAGAAAGCCGGGTCTCCCTCAGAGGTCAAGGGTCTTCCAGCAGGACAATGACCCAAAACACACTTCAAAAAGCACTAGAAAATGGTTTGAGAGAAAGCATTGGAGACTTCTAAGGTGGCCAGCAATGAGTCCAGACCTGAATCCCATAGAACACCTGTGGAGAGATCTAAAAATGGCAGTTTGGAGAAGGCGCCCTTCAAATATCAGGGACCTGGAGCAGTTTGCCAAAGAAGAATGGTCTAAAATTCCAGCAGAGCATTGTTAGAAACTCATTGATGGTTACCGGAAGCGATTGGTCGCAGTTATTTTGGCTAAAGGTTGTGCAACCAAGTATTAGGCTGAGGGTGCCAATACTTTTGTCTGGCCCATTTTTGGAGTTTTGTGTGAAATGATCAATGTTTTGCTTTTTGCTTCATTCTCTTTTGTATTTTTTCATTTAAGACAAATTAAATGAAGATAATACCAAATAATTTGTGTTTGCAATCATTTTTTTATATGATATATATATATATATATATATATATATATATATATATATATATATATATATATATATATATATATATATATATATATATATATATATATATATATATATATATATATATATATATATATATATACCATATTTTTCAGACTATAAGATGCACCCAGGTTTTAGAGGGGGAAAAAAAAACGATATTTGAAGCAAATAAAAGTGGTAAAATTGAAAATCATACTATTATATGTGGTGTTGTTATATATAATAGTATGTTATGTTGGAAGCTGCGGGTAGAAGATCGTGCTGCGGGACTAGTGTGGTGTCTGTAAAGGACAATATGAAGACGCTGGAAGGCGAATATAAGAATGGGGGCACGGGCTTATATTTAAAGCACCACTCCAGCACTGAAAAATAACACTGGAGTGCTGCTTTAAGATCCCATTGGGAAAACTATAACTCCCAGCATGTCCTGCAGATCCTATGGTATGCTGGGAGTTCTAGTTCAACACAGGAATGCCAGAGTGCTTTATTGTGTGTTGTAAAGACTAAGGCTACTTTCACACTTGCGTCGGTACGGGTCCGTCGCTAAGCGTCGGCGCGACGTACTGACGCACGTTGTGAAAATTTGGCACAATGTGGGCAGCGAATGCAGTTTTTCAACGCATCTGCTGCCCATTGTAAAGTCCCGGGGAGGAGGGGGGCGGAGTTCCGGCTGCGTATGCGCAGTAGGAAATGGCGGATCCGACGTACGACAAAACGTTACAGTGAACGTTTTTTCGTGCCGACGGTCCGCCAAAACACGACACATCCAGTGCACGACGGATGGTCATCCGTCACAATCCGTCGCTAATACAAGTCTATGGGAAAATGCAGGATCCTACAAATTTTTTTGCAGGATCCTGCATTCTCAAAAAATGACAGATTGTGACGGAAGCTGAAAAACGCAAGTGTGCAAGTAGCCTAACCTTTTAATTGTGCCAGCCACACTGTGGTGAGGTAAAAAGCTGGAGCATCCCATGACTGCACACACAGAGCCTTCCCTCTTGTTGCCTTTCCACAGCACAGGTCATAAGAGGAAGCTTGCAGATTGTAGTGCGGTGTCTGAAGGACCTGTGATGACAACAGAAGAGGGAGGGCTCTGTGCTGCCATGTGACACTCCAGCCCGCCCACTTCATGACATCACACAGGTCCTTATGCCACAGCACTCAACATTCAGCCTAGGCAGTTATGCGGCGATCTTGTCTAACCTGGCCCCCTGATGCTGCTGCCCCCTTCTCCTCCGGACACACAGAGCTCCCCAGCTGCTGCAGGAATCCAGCACTGGGGAAACCATGTGTGTCCCGGTTTCAATGAAGTATTCATGTGCTGCTCCCCATTCAGCTGAAAGTTGGGTGGGGATCGGCTAATGAATATTCACTGCACTTTAATCATCGGGACCACATGGTTTCCCCAACCTGGATTCTTGGCAGCTGGGACATTTTTCTGCCTCCTGCAAGTGGGATCACAGTGCGATCCCACTAGCCGCTGCCACCCCTCCTCACATGCTACATTCTGACCATAAGACGCACCCACACTTTCCTCCCAAATTTGGAGGAAATAGTGCATCTTATGGTTGGAAAAATACGGTATATATATATATATATATATATATCACTGTACTTCTTTGGAGTCTGGTGGCAAGTCTCCGCCGCTGCTCAGGATGCCTGGTCCTGGTTGCAGCACTGATAAGACAGCACAGTAGCCATTCACTGTGTTCAGCCACTTTGCCAGTGTTCTCTATGAGCCACTGAGCTAACGTTTGACTGATATCGATGTGACTTCAGCGCCATAGCAAATATCGGAAACAGTGGCAAAAACACCAGTGAACTCAGGGAAGGCAAGCATAGTGTGTATTATTTATTTATTTATTTTAAAGAAATCCATCTTCTGGATCTTCAGTGTCATCAGAGAAGTGTCTTTACAATACAAAAGCCTACTGATAAAGGTGCTCATAGTAAGTTCACACAGGGCGTTTTTGATGCTTTTTTTTCTGCAGCAAAACCTGATCTTCTTGGCAGGAAAGAAGCTGCGTCAAAAAAACAGGTTTAGGTGCGTTTTTTGTTGCGTATTTGGTGTGTTTTTTCCCTCTTTGTCCATGCGAATGTCCTTGGATTTTCAGCAGCAAAAACGCAGCAAATAACGATACCTGCGTTTTTTTCATCACCCATTCAAGTCAATGGGTAAAAAAACGCAGCAAAACCGCTGAAAGTAGTGACACGCTCTATGTTCAAAAAACACAGCAAAGCACAAAATACTGATCAAACAAAAAAAAACAATGTGTGTGCATGAGATTTCTGAAAAAGCAGCTGAAAATTAGCATTAAAAAAAAGCAGCAAACACGCCCTGTGTGAATTTACCCTAAGACTGCCATCACATCATGCTCAAACAGGCATACTGTGACCCAATATTGTATGGAGAACAAATCATGGCCAAAGGTACCAAAACAGGACAAGTCTGGAGTAAAAGTACCTTCACACATAACGATATCGTTAAGGATATCGTTGCAATGTCACGCTTTTTGTGATGTAGCAACGATCCCGCTAACGATATCGTTGTGTGTGACAGCGACCAACGATCAGACCCCTGCTGGGAGATCGTTGGTCGCTGGGGAATGATCAGGACCTTTTTTTGGTCGCTGATCACCCGCTGTCATCGCTGGATCGGCATGTGTGACGCCGATCCAGCGATGTGTTCACTTGTAACCAGGGTAAATATCAGGTTACTAAGCGCAGGGCCGCGCTTAGTAACCCGATATTTACCCTGGTTACCATTGTAAAAGTAAAAAAACAAAAACAGTACATACTCACATTCTGATGTCTGTCACGTCCCCCGGCGTCCACAGGGTTAAAACTGCTTTCGGCAAGAGCGCTGCTAATGCACGCGCTCCGGCCGAGAGCTTCCCTGCACTGACTGTCAGTGCCGGCCGTATAGCAGAGCACAACGGTGACGTCACCGCTGTTACTGTCGGCACTGACACAGTCAGTGCAGGGAAGGTGTCGGCCGGAGCGCTTGCATTAGCAGCGCTCTTGCCGAAAGCAGTTTTAACCCTGTGGACGCCGGGGGACGTGACAGACACCAGAATATGAGTATGTACTGTTTTTTTTTTTTTTTTTTTTACTTTTACAATGGTAACCAGGGTAAATATCGGGTTACTAAGCGCGGCCCTGCACTTAGTAACCCGATGTTTACCCTGGTTACCTGGGTGCTGCAGGGGGACTTCGGCATCGTTGAAGACAGTTTCAACGATGCCGAAGTCGTTCCCCTGATCGTTGGTCGCTGGAGAGAGCTGTCTGTGTGACAGCTCCCCAGCGACCACACAATGACTTACCAACAATCACGGCCAGGTCGTATCGCTGGTCGTGATCGTTGGTAAATCGTTTAGTGTAACGGTACCTTAAGCGACATCATGCTAGACTAATTCGCAAATTACAAGCTGTGGAGTAAAGGTTAATTGCTGAACGACAACAAGATTAATGTTGCTCTAAAAAGACCTTAGTAGAATACAAAAATATTTAGAATTGAGAGTCCTCAGTGGTTGATACCTTTTAATGGCTAACTGAAAAGATGGTAACAAATTGCAAGCTTTAAATTTGCAAGTTAGCCATTAAAAGCTATCAACCACTGAGGACTCTCAATTCTAAATATTTTTCTATCTCCTGGCTAACCCGGTACCAAGATATATATCTTTCCTGTAGTAGAACACAGAAATTGCCATAAATAACTAATGGCGGTATTGCACAATTAGGAGGCCTGGCAGGAAAAATTACTTACGAGTTGAAGGATTGCTGCCTCGTCCCCTCTTGTTCCTTCTACGGCTTGGTGTGGATGTTGGGGAAGACATGGTGCTGGAAAATAGTGAAACAAAAATTCATGTTCACATCAATTAAATTGATTTTTTTTTTTTGCGAGTTTTTAACCCCTTCATGACCCAGCCTATTTTAACCTTAATGACCTGGCAATTTTTTGCAATTCTGACCAGTGTCCCTTTATGAGGTAATAACTCAGGAACGCTTCAATGGATCCTAGCGATTCTGAGACTGTTTTGTCTTGACATATTGGGCTTCATATTAGTGGTAAAATTAGATGAATAATTTTTGTTTTTATTTGTGAAAAAAATTGGATATTTGGTGAAAAATTTGCAATTTTCAAATTTTGAAATTTTTATTCTGTTAAACCAGAGAGTTACGTGACACAAATTAGTTAATAAATAACATTTTCCACATGCCAACTTTACATCAGCACAATTTTGGAAACAAAATTGTTTTTTGTTAGGAAGTTATAAGGGTTACAAGTTGACCAGCGATTTCTCATTTTTACAACAAAATTTACAAAACCATTTTTTTTTAGGGACCAAATCACATTTGAAGTGACTTTGGGGGTCAATGACAGAAAATACCCAAAAGTGACGGCATTCTAAAAACTGCACCCCTCAAGCTGATCAAAACCACATTAAAGACGTCTATTAACCCTTCAGGTGTTTCACAGCAGCAGAAGCAACATGGAAGAAAAAAAATAACATTAGTCACAAAAATGATCTTTTAGCAACAATTATTTTTATTTTCCCAAAGGTAAAAGGAGAAAGTAGACCACAAAAGTTGTTGTCCAATTTGTGCGGAGTACGCTGAAACCCAATATGTGGGGGGTTCCACTGTTTGGGCGCACGGCAGGGCTCGGAAGGGAGGGAGCACCATTTCACTTTTTGAATGGAAAATTGGTTCCAATCGTTAGCGGAACCCATGTCGTGTATGGAGAGCCCGTGTGCCTAAACTTTGGAGCTCCCCACAAGTGACCCCATTTTGGAAAACAGACCCCCCCCATTGAACTTATCTAGATGTGTGGGGAGCACTTTGAACCCCAAAGTGCTTCACAGTTTATAACGCATGAAAAAAATGATTTTTTTTTAGCCCCAATTTTTTATTTTCACAAGGGTAACCGGAGAAATTGGACCCCAAAAGTTGTTGTCCAATTTGTCCCGAGTATGCCGATACCCCATATGTAGGGATAAACCACTGTTTGGGCGCATGGAACAGCTCAGAAGGGAAGAAACGGCAGATTTTACTGTTATGGTTTGAAGGTGCCATGACCCACTGGGAGAGCCCATGAGGTGCCAAAACAGCAGAAGCCCCCATAAGTGACCCCATTTTATGAACTACACCTCTCAATTAATTCATCTACGGGTGCAGTGATCATATTGACACCATGGGTGTGTCACAGAATTTTACACCATTGGGCAGTGAGGACAAAATAACTACATTTTTACCACCAAAATTTTGTTTTAGCCAAAGATTTAACATTTTTACACAAAAAGTGGGTAAAAATGGCAACAAAATTTGTTCCACAATTTCTACTGAACGTGGCAATACCCCATATGTTGGGAAAGACATTGATCAATTACATCAGTTATACAAAAGAGAGCACAGATAGATTATAATGGTGTCAGGAAAAAAAAAAAACCAAAACATAGCCTGTTCTATAATGGGAACTCAAGTTGGACCCCTGTGCAATATTTCTAGTCAGATTTTTGTTAGAAACAATTCACCACACTACAAAGAATATTAGTTATGGTAAATTTGATGGATAATTTTGATGGATAATCTATGAATTGTCTTTGCTTTCCCCTCTTCTCTGTACCAGTATCTTGTTTTACCTTGTGTACTACGCTTTAATTTCACCCAAATCAGATTTACATTTTTTTCATATGCAAAGAAACCTGGGGAGAGGGCCCTTTAAAATAAACAGTGAGGAAATTCAAGTGATACGGCCAGTGTCGGACTGGCCCACCGGGAGATCGGAGAATCCTCCGGTGGGCCCTCCCCCCAGAGGGCCCTCCCCCTCACCAGACTCCTGCTCTGTCCTGTATTATGATTGCATGCACCCAGCAGTGAGTGTTATTCCATAACGTGGTGTCGGCCGCCTGCACCGCTCAGTAACATGTGATGTGAGGTGAGAGCTTTCTCATCACCTGCTGCGGCTTCTATTGATGTCTTGGCGCCGCTCTCTCAGCTGTGCAGTGCTCATGAGATCAATAGAAGCGACAGCCGCAGGTGATAGAAAGCTCTCACCTCACATCACATGTTACTGAGCAGTGCAGGCGGCCGGCACCGGGTATAGAATAACCCGCACAGCGCCACGCACAGCACAGAGCCACAGGCTGTGAGACACTGCACACAGCGTCTAGAACGGAGTTGATTTTTTGAGGGCATGATGTCACTGGAAGGGGCGGGGCCTCCATCAGACCAGTGACCAGATAGCAGGAAGCAGAGCTGTGCCAACTGAGGCTGCTGGAGCCCTGTAAGTAGAGGACCGAGGGGGCTGCACTATGGAACTGTGGGAGGAGAGGAATGAGGGTCTGCACAATGGATCCTTGCACAGACAGGAATGAAGACCCAGGACTCAGTGTGAGTGGTCAGAGGATGAATTTATTTGATGTAACTTGAAAGAGGCTGTGTGGAGAAGGGGGGAGGATGAGGCTGTGTGGAGAAGGAGAGATGATGAGGGGGCTGTGTGGAGGAGGGATGATGAGGAGGCTGTGTGGAGAAGGAGAGATGATGAGGGGGCTGTGTGGAGGAGGGATGATGAGGGGGCTGTGTGGAGGAGGGATGATGAGGGGGCTGTGTGGAGAAGAAGAGTTGATGAGGGGGCTGTGTGGAGAAGGGGGGAGGATGAGGCTGTGTGGAGAAGGAGAGATGATGAGGGGGCTGTGTGGAGGAGAGATGAGGGGGCTGTGTGGAGAAGGAGAGATGATGAGGGGGCTGTGTGGAGGAGGGATGATGAGGGGGCTGTGTGGAGGAGGGATGATGAGGAGGCTGTGTGGAGAAGAAGAGATGATGAGGGGGCTGTGTGGAGAAGGAGAGATGAGGGGGCTGTATGGAGAAGGAGAGATGAGGGGGCTGTGTGGAGAAGGGATGATGAGGGGGCTGTGTGGAGAAGGAGAGATGATGAGGGGGCTGTGTGGAGAAGGAGGGATGATGAGGGGGCTGTGTGGAGGAGGGATGATGAGGGGGCTGTGTGGAGGAGGGATGATGAGGGGGCTGTGTGTAGGAGGAGGGATGGTGAGGGGGTTGTGTGGAGGAGGAGGGATGATGAGGGGGCTGTGTGGAGAAGGAGGGATGATGAGGGGACTGTGTGGAGAAGGAGGGATGATGAGGGGGCTGTGTGGAGAAGGAGGTATGATGAGGGGGCTGTGTGGAGAAGGAGGAATGGTGAGGGGGTTGTGTGGAGGAGGAGGGATGATGAGGGGGCTGTGTGGAGAAGGAGGGATGATGATGGGGCTGTGTGGAGGAGGGATGATGAGGGGCTGTGTGGAAAAGGAGGGATGATGAGGGAGCTGTGTGGAGAAGGAGGGATGATGAGGGGGCTGTGTGGAGAAGAAGGGATGATGAGGGGCTGTGTGGAGAAGGAGGGATGATGAGGGGACTGTGTGGAGAAGGAGGGATGATGAGGGGGCTGTGTGGAGAAGAAGGGATGATGAGGGGGCTGTGTGGAGAAGAAGGGATGATGAGGGGCTGTGTGGAGAAGGAGGGATGATGAGGGGCTGTGTGGAAAAGGAGGGATGATGAGGGGGCTGTGTGGAGAAGGAGGGATGATGAGGGGCTGTGTGGAAAAGGAGGGATGATGAGCTTTGTGGAAAAGGGGGGGGGGTGATGAGGGGGCTGTGTGGAGAAGGGGGGATGATGAGGAGGCTGTGTGGAAAAGGGGGGATGATGAGCTTTGTGGAAAAAGAGGTGATCCAGGGCTGTGTGGAGAAGAGGGGGGGGAGTGAGAAAAAGCCCATTGGTGAGTTCACCGCCTCTGCACTGTGGGACTTTCTCACTGTGCTAGTGGGGATCTCACCAAGGTCACCGCAGTTCAGGGGCCTGGCTGAGAACATAGCCTCAGTGACTTGCCGTAACCTCGATGAGGTTAGCCGACGCCAGTGACGGAGGTAAACTTTATACCTCCGATCACAGCTGTGGGCTCACATCATCTGACAGCGTGTGAACATCAGCTGTCTGACTGGCGGATCAGAAGCAGTGTTTGCTGCTCTGTCTTGCATCTGACAGAGTGGTAAACACTGGATGTATTGGCCCCCCATTCAAATGAATAGGGTCCAGGTACTGTTCTGGTACCCGAACCTGGTCTCATTTTTAACTGTTCGTCCGGACCCAAACATCTAGGGGTCCGCTCATCTCTAATCCTGTGTCTAGTGTGTGACTGGTGTATGTATGGTGCGTGAGTGTGTCATGTGGCTAGCGTATGACTGGTGTGTGTGTCACATGTATGTATCCTGTGTCTAGCGTGTGACTGGTGTGTATGTGTAGTGTCTATTGGGTGTATGTGGCACATGTCTAAATAATAAAATCTTTCTGTGCTTATAGAATATCATTGTTCTAGGTTTTACATAAAATTATCTGCTGCCGGTAAGGGTGCTTAACTAGATGGAAACTAAGGCTACTTTCACACTTCCATCTTCAAAATCTGCACAGGATCCATCAAGACGTTGAAATGACGGATCCTGAGCAGATTGTGGAAAACGTGTGCACTGGGCCCGTCTTTCTGATGGACCCGTCGAAGCTGTGTGCACCTGTTGTGTATGCGTCTTCGCAGCGGTTTTCCGCTGCGAAAACGCATACACAACACAAACTAGGTAAAATAAAAAATAAAAAAATCGCGGTATTCTCACCTACCGGCGTTCCCACGCAGCGATGCTCTTTGTAGCTAGCAAAAAACGTTCCTCTGAACGTTTTCTCTGCCCGACGGACCGTTTTTTTGATGCAGGATCCAGTGAAAAAGGGATGGCTCTGCAGCTAGTACCCCTTAAGCATGGTGGGCCCTTAGAATGATTTTCTCTGGTGGGCCCACACTACTCCAGTCCGACGCTGGATACGGCAGCCGATTGTCACATGAGCCCTGCAGCCAATGTTGTCATATGCACTGTATGAGCCCTAAAGGTTATGATCACTACTGATCACATTATCTGAAGGGTTACAGGATCACATAATGCTGAAGTTGGTTTCCTATTCGGCAATTTTTTCTAGTGATGGCTCACATCAAACACAGGCCACTCCAGCCTGACCCAAACTTGTCCTGGGCATAAGAACTGGCATCAAAGTGGGCAAACAGCCCATTTTCACAGATTTGAATAAGTAACTGATGTTTTTAAGGGGTTAAATGATGTTGGGCCACTGATCTCACACTAACAATACACAGGTAGTGTATTCGCATCAAACCCAGGTCCCTCCAGCCTGGCCCAAATGGGTTCTTGGCATCAAAGCGGGCAAAGAGCCCATTTTCACAGGTGGCGTGAGATCAGTGACTGTCATTTAACCCCTTAAAAACATGAGCTACTTTTTCACATCTGTGAAAACCTGCTGTTTGCCCACTTTGATGCCCAGAACCCATTTGGACCATGCTGGAGGGACCTGTGTTTGGTGTCGTGACTCACTATGTATGTAATAGTGTGGAATCAGTGGCCCAAAGTCATTTTACCCTTTAAAAACATGTTAGGGTGGTTTCACATTTGCGGGTTTTTTTTTGCGGTAAAAAACGCAAAAAAACGCATGCGGTTTTCCCCCCTATACTCAACATTAAAAACGCATGCGTTTTTTGCATGCGTTATGACGCGTTTTTGCAACGCATGTTTTTTCACTGCATGCGTTTTGTTGCAGAAATGCAACATGTAGTAATTTTAGCGGCGTTTTTTTGCCGCGAAAAAAAAACGCATGCGTTTTTTTCGCGGTAAAAAACCCCATTGATGTCTATGTAAACGCATGCGTTTTTATAGAAAAACACAAGAATACACTTATAAGCCATCCCCTAACCCTAAAACACAAACTCTAACCCTAACCCTAAGGATCCTAACCTTAAAACACAAACCCTGTAACACATACTGTAACACAAACTGTAGCCCTAACCCTAGGGATCCTAAGGGTTAGAGTTTGTGTTAGGGTTAGAGTTTGTGTTAGGGTTGGAGTTTGTGTTAGGGTTGGAGTTTGTGTTAGGGTTGGAGTTTGTGTTAGGGTTAGAGTTTGTGTTAGGGTTAGAGTTTGTGTTAGGGTTAGAGTTTGTGTTAGGGTTAGAGTTTGTGTTAGGGTTAGAGTTTGTGTTAGGGTTAGAGTTTGTGTTAGGGTTAGAGTTTGTGTTAGGGTTAGAGTTTGTGTTAGGGTTAGAGTTTGTGTTAGGGTTAGAGTTTGTGTTAGGGTTAGAGTTTGTGTTAGGGTTAGAGTTTGTGTTAGGGTTAGAGTTTGTGTTAGGGTTAGAGTTTGTGTTAGGGTTAGAGTTTGTGTTAGGGTTAGAGTTTGTGTTAGGGTTAGAGTTTGTGTTAGGGTTAGAGTTTGTGTTAGGGTTAGAGTTTGTGTTAGGGTTAGAGTTTGTGTTAGGGTTAGAGTTTGTGTTAGGGTTAGAGTTTGTGTTAGGGTTAGAGTTTGTGTTAGGGTTAGAGTTTGTGTTAGGGTTAGAGTTTGTGTTAGGGTTAGAGTTTGTGTTAGGGTTAGAGTTTGTGTTAGGGTTAGAGTTTGTGTTAGGGTTAGAGTTTGTGTTAGGGTTAGAGTTTGTGTTAGGGTTAGAGTTTGTGTTAGGGTTAGAGTTTGTGTTAGGGTTAGAGTTTGTGTTAGGGTTAGAGTTTGTGTTAGGGTTAGAGTTTGTGTTAGGGTTAGAGTTTGTGTTAGGGTTAGAGTTTGTGTTAGGGTTAGAGTTTGTGTTAGGGTTAGAGTTTGTGTTAGGGTTAGAGTTTGTGTTAGGGTTAGAGTTTGTGTTAGGGTTAGAGTTTGTGTTAGGGTTAGAGTTTGTGTTAGGGTTAGAGTTTGTGTTAGGGTTAGAGTTTGTGTTAGGGTTAGAGTTTGTGTTAGGGTTAGAGTTTGTGTTAGGGTTAGAGTTTGTGTTAGGGTTAGAGTTTGTGTTAGGGTTAGAGTTTGTGTTAGGGTTAGAGTTTGTGTTAGGGTTAGAGTTTGTGTTAGGGTTAGAGTTTGTGTTAGGGTTAGAGTTTGTGTTAGGGTTAGAGTTTGTGTTAGGGTTAGAGTTTGTGTTAGGGTTAGAGTTTGTGTTAGGGTTAGAGTTTGTGTTAGGGTTAGAGTTTGTGTTAGGGTTAGAGTTTGTGTTAGGGTTAGAGTTTGTGTTAGGGTTAGAGTTTGTGTTAGGGTTAGAGTTTGTGTTAGGGTTAGAGTTTGTGTTAGGGTTAGAGTTTGTGTTAGGGTTAGAGTTTGTGTTAGGGTTAGAGTTTGTGTTAGGGTTAGAGTTTGTGTTAGGGTTAGAGTTTGTGTTAGGGTTAGAGTTTGTGTTAGGGTTAGAGTTTGTGTTAGGGTTAGAGTTTGTGTTAGGGTTAGAGTTTGTGTTAGGGTTAGAGTTTGTGTTAGGGTTAGAGTTTGTGTTAGGGTTAGAGTTTGTGTTAGGGTTAGAGTTTGTGTTAGGGTTAGAGTTTGTGTTAGGGTTAGAGTTTGTGTTAGGGTTAGAGTTTGTGTTAGGGTTAGAGTTTGTGTTAGGGTTAGAGTTTGTGTTAGGGTTAGAGTTTGTGTTAGGGTTAGAGTTTGTGTTAGGGTTAGAGTTTGTGTTAGGGTTAGAGTTTGTGTTAGGGTTAGAGTTTGTGTTAGGGTTAGAGTTTGTGTTAGGGTTAGAGTTTGTGTTAGGGTTAGAGTTTGTGTTAGGGTTAGAGTTTGTGTTAGGGTTAGAGTTTGTGTTAGGGTTAGAGTTTGTGTTAGGGTTAGAGTTTGTGTTAGGGTTAGAGTTTGTGTTAGGGTTAGAGTTTGTGTTAGGGTTAGAGTTTGTGTTAGGGTTAGAGTTTGTGTTAGGGTTAGAGTTTGTGTTAGGGTTAGAGTTTGTGTTAGGGTTAGAGTTTGTGTTAGGGTTAGAGTTTGTGTTAGGGTTAGAGTTTGTGTTAGGGTTAGAGTTTGTGTTAGGGTTAGAGTTTGTGTTAGGGTTAGAGTTTGTGTTAGGGTTAGAGTTTGTGTTAGGGTTAGAGTTTGTGTTAGGGTTAGAGTTTGTGTTAGGGTTAGAGTTTGTGTTAGGGTTAGGATCCCTAGGGTTAGGGTTTGTGTTAGGGTTAGGATCAATAGGGTTAGGGTTCGTGTTAGGATCCCTAGGGTTAGTGTTAGGATCCCTAGGGTTAGTGTTTGGATCCCTAGGGTTAGTGTTTGTGTTAGGGTTAGGATCCCTAGGGTTAGGGTTTGTGTTAGGATCTATAGGGTTAGAGTTTGTGTTAGGGTTAGGATCCCTAGGGTTACTAGGGATCCTAACCCTAAGTATTTATGTTTATGGTGGGTTTTCTAGTTGATTTTGATGATTGGCAGCTGTCACACACTTCTCATCATGCGTTTCAAAAACGCAAACGCATGAAAAAACGCATTTAAACGAGTCTAAACGCAAAAAACGCATGCGCTTAAAAAACGCTGCGTTTAAACGCGTTTTTGCACCAAATGCGTTTGCGTTTAAAACGCTGCGTTTTAAAACGCAAGTGTGAAACCAGCCTTATTCAAATCTGTGAAAATGGGCCGTTTGCCCACTTTGATGCCAGTTCTGATGCCCAGAACCCAATTGGGCCAGGCTGTAAGGACCTGGGTTTGACATAGGGGATCAATATGTGTATTTTTAGAGTGAGATCAGTGGCCCGAAGTCATTTAACCCCTTAAAAACATCAGTTATTTAATCAAGACTGTGAAAATTGGTTATTTGCCCACTTTGATGCCCAGAACTCATTTGGGCCAGGCTGGAAGGACCTGGTTTTGATGTGTGGCTCCCTATTCTATGTCTGCAGTGTGATATCCGTGGCCCAAAGTCATTTAACCCCTTCATTAATGCCCTTCGGTGCCCACTTTGATGCCCATTTTTGTGACAGTTTTATAATGTTTGTAGCTGTTTTTAAGTGTATTCAAATCAGGGCACCTCGCTGCATTGTATGTTATTATTGTGCTTATTTTTTGCCGTTAAACCGATTTAAAAAAAAAAAATAATAAAAAAAATTGCGGAATAAGAAACCAACTTCAGCATGGCCAGGATGACAGTAGTTACAGCCCAGGGGCTAGAGGCTTACACCTAGGCTACTTTCACACTAGCATCGGGCCGACGTACCGACGCATCCTGTGTCAACGCAGCACAATGGGGGCAGCGGATGTATTATTACAACGCATCCGCTGCCCCATTGTGAGTTTCGGGGAGGAGGGGGTGGAGTTCCGGCCACGCATGCGCGGTCGGAAATGGCGGACACAACGCACCAAAAAAACGTTACAAGCAACGTTTTTTGGTGCCGACGGTCCGCCACAACACGACGCAACCGTCGCACGACGGTTGCGACACGTGGAAATGCGTCGCTAATACAAGCCTATGGAGAAAAAAACGCATCCTGCAAACAACTTGGCAGGATGCGTTTTTTCTGCAAAACGACACATTGCGACGGAGGCCAAACGACGCTAGTGTGAAAGTAGCTTATCCACCATGGACAGGATCCAGGCAGAGAACAAGTACAGGCTGATACTGCGCTGACAGGACATAGCCAGGGAGAAACCTATAGGTGACAGCAGGCAGCACTCATCTCTGGGCAGAGCGTTCTGACAGGACACAATCCAGACCGAGCAATGCCCGACCCACAGCGCAGTCACCCCACTGCAGCCAGGCCAGAGAGGGGGCCACACCGTACAGGGGCTGGGGGGGGCCACGCCGTACAGGGGCTGGGGGGGGCCACGCCGTACAGGGGCTGGGGGGGGCCACGCCGTACAGGGGCTGGGGGGGGCCACGCCGTACAGGGGCTGGGGGGGGCCACGCCGTACAGGGGCTGGGGGGGGCCACGCCGTACAGGGGCTGGGGGGGGGGCCACGCCGTACAGGGGCTGGGGGGGGCCACGCCGTACAGGGGCTGGGGGGGGCCACGCCGTACAGGGGCTGGGGGGGCCACGCCGTACAGGGGCTGGGGGGGGGGGGCCACGCCGTACAGGGGCTGGGGGGGGGGCCACGCCGTACAGGGGCTGGGGGGGGGCCACGCCGTACAGGGGCTGGGGGGGGGCCACGCCGTACAGGGGCTGGGGGGGGGGGCCACGCCGTACAGGGGCTGGCCACGCCGTACAGGGGCTGGGGGGGGCCACGCCGTACAGGGGCTGGGGGGGGGCCACGCCGTACAGGGGCTGGGGGGGGCCACGCCGTACAGGGGCTGGGGGGGGCCACGCCGTACAGGGGCTGGGGGGGCCACGCCGTACAGGGGCTGGGGGGGGCCACGCCGTACAGGGGCTGGGGGGGGCCACGCCGTACAGGGGCTGGGGGGGGGCCACGCCGTACAGGGGCTGGGGGGGCCACGCCGTACAGGGGCTGGGGGGGGGGGCCACGCCGTACAGGGGCTGGGGGGGGCCACGCCGTACAGGGGCTGGGGGGGGCCACGCCGTACAGGGGCTGGGGGGGGCCACGCCGTACAGGGGCTGGGGGGGGGGGGGCCACGCCGTACAGGGGCTGGGGGGGGGGGGGCCACGCCGTACAGGGGCTGGGGGGGGGGGGCCACGCCGTACAGGGGCTGGGGGGGGCCACGCCGTACAGGGGCTGGGGGGGGGCCACGCCGTACAGGGGCTGGGGGGCCACACCACAACAATTCACTCCAACACTCAGCAGGTTGGGATTCGTCTTCCCTGGAATCCCCATTACTTTATTACAGCTCAGTGTTATCTCCGGCTACGTCACGATACACCCCGTGCTGCCACTGCTGGGGTTTGTAGTGCTCCAGTTCCTGCCACACCCGCCGGTCCCCCCGGCTTCTCACCTGCGCTCCCGGTAGCTGTCGCAATGTCACACTCCGCTCACGTTGTTCTCGGCTGCAGCTCCTTCTCCCGCCAGACGAATTCGCGCCAACAGGGCTGTCACGTGACCAGTTTCGCGGGAATTTCAGCTCCTCACACAGACTAGAAGGAATGTTCCACCACAGCAGAGAGCTCTACAATAAATTATTACCAAATGTGTGTTTTGTTTGTACCCCAAACACTGATAATCGTGTTATAATGTGCAGTCATAAATATGAACAACAGGTATAGCTTCAATAACTTATTTGTGGCAAGATATTCAAATAGCACGACCCCTCTGTTATCTCCATAATGGTACAGTCCCCACGACTTCCGTTTTTTTTCTCTTGGTATCAAATACAGAATGTGGCGCGGAGTGCGGTCCGGGGATGTGAGCGGCGCCCTCTGGTGGGGATGGGTCACTGAGCATGCAGCGATAAAGTTGAAAAAACAATTGAAAAAGTTGGATAAAAACCTACTGCCCGAGATAAAGTCATCGCCCCTTAGCCTTGCTGGAGAGAGATGAGGCTTTCTATAGCTCTGTGCCTCACACAATGCCCCAGCCTGAGCTGTGCTGGAGAGAGATGAGGCTTTCTACAACTCTGCACCGTACACAATGCCTCAGCCTGAGCTGTGCTGGAGAGACATGAGGCTTTCTACAACTCTGCACCGCACACAATGCCTCAGCCTGAGCTGTGCTGGAGAGTCATGAGGCTTTCTACAACTCTGCACCGCACACAATGCCTCAGCCTGAGCTGTGCTGGAGAGACATGAAGCTTTCTACAGCTCTGAGCCACACACAATGCCCGAGCTGTGCTGGAGAGACATGAGGCTTTCTACAGCTCTGCACCGCACACAATGCCTCAGCCCGAGCTGTGCTGGAGAGACATGAAGCTTTCTACAACTCTGCACCGCACACAATGCCTCAGCCCGAGCTGTGCTGGAGAGACATGAGGCTTTCTACAACTCTGCACCGCACACAATGCCTCAGCCTGAGCTGTGCTGGAGAGTCATGAGGCTTTCTACAACTCTGCACCGCACACAATGCCTCAGCCTGAGCTGTGCTGGAGAGTCATGAGGCTTTCTACAACTCTGCACCGCACACAATGCCTCAGCCTGAGCTGTGCTGGAGAGTCATGAGGCTTTCTACAACTCTGCACCGCACACAATGCCTCAGCCTGAGCTGTGCTGGAGAGACATGAAGCTTTTTACAACTCTGCACCGCACACAATGCCTCAGCCTGAGCTGTGCTGGAGAGACATGAAGCTTTCTACAACTCTGCACCGCACACAATGCCTCAGCCTGAGCTGTGCTGGAGAGACATGAAGCTTTCTACAGCTCTGCGCACACAATGCCCCAGCCTGAGCTGTGCTGGACATGAAGCTTTCTACAACTCTGCACCGCACACAATGCCTCAGCCCGAGCTGTGCTGGAGAGTCATGAGGCTTTCTACAACTCTGCACCGCACACAATGCCTCAGCCTGAGCTGTGCTGGAGAGTCATGAGGCTTTCTACAACTCTGCACCGCACACAATGCCTCAGCCTGAGCTGTGCTGGAGAGTCATGAGGCTTTCTACAACTCTGCACCGCACACAATGCCTCAGCCTGAGCTGTGCTGGAGAGACATGAAGCTTTTTACAACTCTGCACCGCACACAATGCCTCAGCCTGAGCTGTGCTGGAGAGACATGAAGCTTTCTACAACTCTGCACCGCACACAATGCCTCAGCCTGAGCTGTGCTGGAGAGACATGAAGCTTTCTACAACTCTGCACCGCACACAATGCCTCAGCCCGAGCTGTGCTGGAGAGACATGAGGCTTTCTACAACTCTGCACCACACACAATGCCTCAGCCCGAGCTGTGCTGGAGAGTCATGAGGCTTTCTACAACTCTGCACCGCACACAATGCCTCAGCCCGAGCTGTGCTGGAGAGACATGAGGCTTTCTACAACTCTGCACCGCACACAATGCCTCAGCCTGAGCTGTGCTGGAGAGACATGAAGCTTTCTACAACTCTGCACCGCACACAATGCCTCAGCCTGAGCTGTGCTGGAGAGTCATGAGGCTTTCTACAACTCTGCACCACACACAATGCCTCAGCCTGAGCTGTGCTGGAGAGTCATGAGGCTTTCTACAACTCTGCACCGCACACAATGCCTCAGCCTGAGCTGTGCTGGAGAGACATGAGGCTTTCTACAACTCTGCACCGCACACAATGCCTCAGCTTGAGCTGTGCTGGAGAGACATGAAGCTTTCTACAACTCTGCACTGCACACAATGCCTCAGCCTGAGCTGTGCTGGAGATACATGAAGCTTTCTACAGCTCTGCACCGCACACAATGCCTCAGCCTGAGCTGTGCTGGAGAGAGATGAGGCTTTCTACAGCTCTGTGCCTCACACAATGCCTCAGCTGTGCTGGAGAGAGATGAGGCTTTCTACAGCTCTGCGCCTCACACAATGCCTCAGCCTGAGCTGTGCTGGAGAGAGATGAGGCTTTCTACAGCTCTGCGCCTCACACAATGCCCCAAGCCTGAGCAGTGCTGGAGAGAGATGAGGCTTTCTACAGCTCTGCCCCAGCCTGAGCTGTGCTGGAGAGACATGAGGCTTTCTACAGCTCTGTGCTTCACACAATGCCCCAGCTGTGCTGGAGAGACATGAGGCTTTCTACAGCTCTGCGCCACACACAATGCCCCAGCCTGAGCTGTCCTGGAGAGATATGAAGCTTGCTACAGCTCTGCACCGTACACAATGCCCCAGCCTGAGCGGTGCTGGAAAGACATGAGGCTTTCTACAGCTTTGCGCCTCACACAATGCCTCAGCCTGAGCTGTTCTGGAGAGACATGAAGCTTTCTACAGCTCTGCCCCAGCCTGAGCTGTGCTGGAGAGACATGAGGCTTTCTACAGCACTGCACCGTACACAATGCCTCAGCCTGAGCTGTGCTGGAGAGAGATGAGGCTTTCTACAGCTCTGTGCCTCACACAATGCCCCAGCTGTGCTGGAGAGACATGAGGCTTTCTACAGCTCTGCGCCACACACAATGCCTCAGCCTGAGCTGTGCTGGAGAGACATGAGGCTTTCTACAGCTCTGCGCCACACACAATGCCCCAGCCTGAGCTGTCCTGGAGAGATATAAAGCTTGCTACAGCTCTGCACCGTACACAATGCCCCAGCCTGAGCTGTGCTGGAGAGACATGAGGCTTTCTACAGCTCTGTGCCTCACATAATGCCTCAGCCTGAACTGTTCTGGAGAGTCATGAGGCTTTCTACAGCTTTGTGCTGCACACAATGCCTCAGCCTGAGCTGTGCTGGAGAGAGATGACGCTTTCTACAGCTCTGTGCCACACACAATGCCCCAGCCTGAGCTGTGCTGGAGAGACATGAGGCTTTCTACAGCTCTGAGCCACACACAATGCCCCAGTCTGTTGTCCTTGTACACTTTCATTAAAGTTTTTGTCCTTGATTCATCCTTTGCAGGTTTTTATAGTCTCTTATTTTTTTTAAACCCCATCATGACTTTGCGATTTTCCAGTTTTGTTCTTTCTTTTTTTTTCTCCCCTTTTTCCAGCAGCCATTACATTTTTATTTTTCCATCCCCATAGCCGAATGATGGCTTGTTTTTTGCAGGACGAGTTGTAGTTTTGAATCACACCCTCCATTTTATCATGTGATGTATTGGAAAGCAGGAAAAAAATCCAAGTGCATTCAAATAGCGAAAAAAGTGCAATTACACAATTGTTTGAGTCTTTAATTTACGATATTCACTATATGGTAAAACTGACCCGGAAATATGATTCCCCAGTTCAGTATGAGTACACAGATACCAAACATGTATAGGTTGTTTTTTTATTTAAGTAATGAAAACATTTCGGAAATTTTAATGAAAAATTACATTTACGTTGCCACTTTCTGAAACCATTCTCTTTACCTCCTGACCCAGTTGCTCCATCCTCTGCCTGTTATTGACTCTTGCAGTGACTGATGACTCATTCAGAGAAAATTTACTCTCCTACTTCTACATAGAGCGAATGATTCAACTAGTCAGTTTTTAATTATGTGATGTCATAGATCTAATGGAAAAGAGAAGAATTAAGGCCGGTTTCACACGTCAGTGGCTCCGGTACATGTAGTGACAGCTTTCTCACGTACTGGAGACACTGGCACACGTAGACCCATTGAAATGAATGGGTCTATGCACATGCCTGCGTGTTTTCACGGACCATGTGTCTGTGTGCAAAACACAGAGACATGTCCGTTTTTCTCTGGCCACACGGTCCGCAAAGCGTCCTGCACACGTGCACATGGAGAACAGTGTGCACTCTCCTCCGTGTGCATGTACCGCCGCAGGAGAAACAGCGCTACAGTTAAGCGCTGTCCCCTGCGTGTGGTGGTGAAGCCGTCATTCATCCCTTCTGTCCTGCTCGGCTGAAAGCAGCGCTTGCAGGAGAGAAGGGATGAAAGATCAAGTTTTCTTTTTGTTTAAAATAAAGTTTGGGGTCATCTCCTGCCTCCCACCCCCCACGCGCCCGCCCGCTAGCAGAGAAATACTCACCCAGCAGTCACATGGTACCGCTCATTACAGTGATGAGTATGCGGCTCCACCTCCCATAGGGGTAGCGGGGGTTGGGGAGGGGTGGGAGGCGGGAGATGACCCCAAACTTTATTTTAAACAAAAAAAAAATACTTGACCTTTCATCCCTTCTCTCCAGCGAGCACTGCAGGGGAAAAGAGATGAATGTCACCTTCGGCACCACATGCAGGGGACAGCGCTGTCTCTCCTGCACGGCCCATGCGGTCACCGGCTGCCGCACGTGTGCCACACTGATGTGCCACGTGAACACACGGACACGGATAACTCAGGTACCGATTTCTCCGGTACCGGAATTATCTGGACGTGTGAGACTGGCCTAACAGGGTAGAAAGGAAAAATGAGCAATTGTAAGAACAGTTCTATATAATGTGATGATTGTATTTAAGAGAACTTGTCAGCAGGATTGTGCTAAGTAAGGTACAGACAGTGTCAGGTTGGCACCATTATACTGATTACAATGGTACCTTGGTTGATGAAATCAGTCTTGCGGTTGTTTAAGCTATATTTTCAGTTTTGAGTTAATGATATGCTTGTGCTCCGATGTGGCCTATGTGGGGGCTTCATGTGGTGCTCTGATTAGGTATTTATGTGTATGGCTTCTGACAGGTCACTCTGATCCCTCACTGAACTGCCCCCTATTTTACATACCGGTAATTAATATTATATGTATTGGGAAAAAAAAAAATCACACTCAGCAGGCTGCGGCAGCATGATCGCATGTATGTGCATTTAATTATATTATTTGCTGCAATAAATGCATTCAGAAAACAAATTCTGTCTCTAACTGGAACCAATCGCGCCTGTGCAGTAGCATCTATCGGCAATCTGATAGATGCTACTGCGCAGGTGCCGCTGGCAACCATCTTGGTGGAGACAATTTTTTTCCTCTAGCAAGATGGCGCTGATAGATGCTATTGCGCAGGCGCTGCCGGCGCCAAATTGAGACAGAATTTTTTTTTTCTGAATAAATTTATAGCCGCAAAAAAATAATTAAATGCACATTATACGTGTGATCATGCTGCAGCGCTGCCGCCTGCCTTCAGAAGGGGATTTTTTTTCTATATATATATATATATATATATATATATAATATTCAGTATGCAAAATAAGGGGCAGCTCAGTGAGGGATCAGTGACCTGTCAGCAGATTGCATTATGATTACCTAATCAGAGCACCACATGAAGACCCCCCCCACAGGCCGCCCCAGGGCACGAGAATCTCATTAACTCAAAACCGAAAATAAAGATTAAACAACCACAAGACGGATTTCATCACCCAAGGTATCACTGTAATCAGTATAACGGCACCGACCTGACACTGTCTGTAGGTTACTGTGCACAATCCTTCTCTTTACATAGAAAAATAATAATCAATACAAATCTGCTGTCGGACTTACAGAAGCCAGCTGTAACATACACGGCGAAAAAACTGTGCGTGTGCATAGAACAAAGGCAAAAGGATGCCGCGGCTGTGCATATGCTGAAAATCAATTGCGCATGAGCACAAAATAGGGATTTTTGTGTACTCACCGTAAAATCCTTTTCTCCGAGCCAATCATTGGGGGACACAGGACCGTGGGTGTATGCTGCTGCCACTAAGTAAATACAAAAAGGGTCCTCCTCTGAAGTATACACCACCCACTGGCTTTGGATAGAACCAGTTCAGTGACCAAGCAGTAGCAGATTAACAAAAATTAATCATAGGAACAACATGTGAAAACTATAACACTCATCAAAGGCAACAGGCCAACAGGGTGGGTGCTGTGCCCCCCAATGAGTGGCTCGGAGAAAAGGATTTTATGGTGAGTACACAAAAATCCCTATTTCTCCTTCGCCATATTGGGGGACACAGGACCGTGGGACGTCTCAAAGCAGTCCCTGGGTGGGAAGTAACAACATAACAGAGTAAACTCATGGCACCTGCTATCTAGAGATGCGCTACTGCTGCCTGCAAAATATGTCTACGCAGGCTCGCGTGTGCAGATGCCCGAGTACGGACATCATAATGCTATGAGAAAGTGTGCAGGCTGGACCAGGTCGCTGCTTTGCAAACCTGCTCTGCAGATTCTTGATGTCGAATGGCCAACGAAGCGCCTACCGACTGAGTGGAGTGTGTCTTGATCCCCGCTGGAATCGGCTTGCCTCTGACGCGGTAAGCTTCTTGAATAGTCGACCGAATCCATCTGGCTATTGTTGACTTAGAAGTGGCCAATCCCTACCGGTGTCCCACCGGGAGCACGAACAGGGCATCCGTCTGGTGAAAAGGTGCCATCCTAGAGAAATAATTTCCTAAGAGCCCTCACAAAATCTAAGGAATGAAGAGCCTTTTCCACTCGGTGAACCAGAGTAGGACAAAATGAGGGAAGCATGATATCCTCATTAAGGTGAAAAGAAGACACCACATTAGGAAGGACGGAGACAGTCTGAGGACCACCTCGTCACGGTGAAAACCCAGAAACAGAGCTCGACAGGAAGGAGCAGCCTACTCCGAGACTCTTCTGAGCGAAGTAATCGCTACAAGGAAGGCAACCTTCCATGAAAGGAAAGATAGGGAGATGTCCTGCAATGGCTCGAAGGGAGACTCTTGCAGGACCAAATTAAGGTCCCAGACCTCTAGAGGTGCTCTATAGGGAGGTACCACATGGGAGACTCTGGGAAAGAATGTTTTCACCTGGGGTTTGGAAGTGATCTTACGCTGGAACAGGACGGACCAGGCCGAGACCTGCCCTTTGAGTGAACTCGGCGCTAGACCCAAGTCCAGACGGGACTGAAGAATTTCCAAAATGGAAGTTCGCATCTCGGCTTCAGGAAAATGGCCGCCGCAATCTCCATCTGCGCACGCGCGGCATCCCGCGGCCATTTTCCTGAAGCCCCGGGAAGCCGAGAAGTACCATCTGCGCACGCGCGGCCTCACAAAGATGGCCGCGCCCACCAATAAACCACGGAATAGCGCAGATCGCGCTCTTTTCCTTTACCTGTGCACTGGATTCGTCTGTTTGGCATGCGCACACAACTACGCCACCAACGGAGATCTGGGGGAGAAACAACGCCGTCACCACACCCATATGACCAGACCAGCGTGAGCGACAGCCCAAAACGGCGACTTTACAAAGGTATTTCGGCAGCATAGGTGGGGAATAAAGGCTCCAAAAATACAATAATTTAAGGCACAGCTCTGCCCCTATTTAGCGCTATTTTTATATCATCTTGAAAAGACGGGGTGACAGGTTCCCTTTAATCTTCCTGATGACCTTCGGAATCAAGGGTAAGGGGGAACAGATATGGAAGATGGAAGAGACTCCAGGGGAGGACCAGAACGTCCACCTCAATGGCTCTCGGGTCCCGGGATCGGGCCACAAACTCGGGTACATCGGCATTGAACCAAGAAGTCATCAGGTCTACGTTCAGAGTCCCCTAGTGAAGGCAGATCTGTTGGAAAATTTCCTGATGGAGAGACTGCTTTCCCGAGGCAAGGCCTTGACGGCTGAGGAAATCTGCAGCCCAATTTTCTACTCCTGGAATGTGAACAGCCTATATGACCAAGTGGTTCCTTTTGGCCCAGTGAAGGATGTGTTCCACCTCGCGCATTGCGGCTTTGCTGCGAGTGCCCCCTTGATGATTGACGTAGGCCACAGCTGTGGCATTGTCCGACTAGATACAGATGGGGCGGTCTGCTAGGAGACGATGGAACCGACGCAGGGACAGCTAAATCGCTCGGATCTCTAGGACATTGATGGGAAGATGAGATTCTTGAGGGGGACCAACTGCCCTGGGCAGTGTGATGACGAAAAACAGCTCTCCAGTCGAGGAGACTGGCGTCGGTCGCGACCACAAGCCAATGGACCAGGAGAAAGGACTTCCCTTGAAGGAGGGAGGACCAGATATTCCACCACTGGAGTGTCTGCTTGACCCGAGGGGGTCAGTCGACATGGTCTATTGAGGGAAAAAGGGCTCTTGTCCCATACATCCAAGAGTGCGTGTTGCAGGTGCTGAATATGTAGTTGGGCGAATGGAATTGCTTCCATTGCCGCTACCATCTTCCCGAGAATCCTCATGCCAAAACGGATGGAACAAGGAGATGAAAGCCAGAGCGCCCGGACTCCTTGTTGAAGAGCTAGGACCTTGTCCCGAGGGAGAAGCACCAACCCTAAGGAAGTGTCCAGGATCATGTCCAGGAAGGAAATCTGCTGAGCCGGAACGGTAGAGGACTTATTTAGGTTGATTAACCAGCCAAGCCGAGAAAGAGTATCCAAAGAAATGCGGACGCACTCCTTGCAGGCTTGGAAAGATGGCCCCTGCTGGGAGATCGTTGGTCGCTGGAGAAAGTCCAGAACTTTATTTTGTCGCTGGATCTCCCGCAGACATCGCTGAATCGGCGTGTGTGACGCCGATTCAGCGATGTCTTCACTGGTAACCAGGGTAAACATCGGGTTACTAAGCGCAGAGCCGCGCTTAGTAACCCGATGTTTACCCTGGTTACCATTGTAAATGTAAAAAAAAACAAACAGTACATACTTACATTCCGGTGTCTGTCCCCCGGCCTCAGCTTCCCGCACTGACTGTGAGCGCCGGCCAGTCGTAAAGCACAGCGGTGACGTCACTGCTCTGCTTTACGGCCGTCCGGCGCTGACACAGTGCAGGGAAGCTGACGGCGCGGGACAGACACCGGAATGTAAATATGTACTGTTTTTTTTTTTTACATTTACAATGGTAACCAGGGTAAACATCGGGTTACTAAGCGCAGCCCTGCGCTTAGTAACCCGATGTTTACCCTGGTTACCAGAGGACTTCAGCATCGTTGGTCACTGGAGAGCTGTCTGTGTGACAGCTCTCCAGCGACCACACAGCGACGAAACAGCGACGCTGCAGCGATCGGCATGGTTGCCTATATCGCTGCAGCGTCGCTTAATGTGACGGTACCCTAAGCCCCGAGAGTGTAGAATGGCCATGGCAGTCGCCATGACCTTTGTGAATACCCTGGGGGCGGTGGCGAGGCCGAAGGGCAAGGCTGTGAATTGAATGTTCTCCGCGAAACACAAAGCAAAGAAATCTTTGGTGAGGAGGAAAAATTGGGATGTGAAGGTACGCATCTCGAATGTCGATGGAGGCTAGAAACTCCCCATGTTCTATCGAGGAAATGACGGAACGGAGGGACTCCAGCCTGAAATGCCGGACTCTGACCAATCTGTTAAGAAGTTTTAAGTCCAGGATGGGTCTGACTAAACCATCCTTCTTTGGTACCATGAACAGGTTTTAATAGAGCCCTTGGAACCTTTCGTTCTCTGGGACCGGGGTAATGACCCCGTCTCGGCAGAGAGACTCAATGGCTTGGAAAAAGGCCCGAGCCCGCGTACCCGATTTGGGTCGACGGGAAGAAAAGAATTGGGTTGGAGGTGGTGAAGAAAATTCTATTTTGTACCCGAAGGACACCAGATCTCTGACCCACTCATCAGACACTGTGAGCCAGACATGGCAAAAGAGGAGTAGGCAGCCACCTAATCTGATGGTGGCAACGTTGTGAGTCATTTAGTCGAGGATCTGAAGGGTCTGGATCCCCCAGATCTGGACTGCTTGGGGTGGCCCTTCCACAAGTGGTTGAGTTTGCTTGAGGACTGAAAACTCTTGTCCTTATGAGCGGGGCGCCCCGAACCGGGGGAACTAGCCATCGAGGACCACCCGTAATTGCTGCGAAAGGACAGAAAATGATTCTGCAGCTAATGGCAGATAGGACGCCTAACTCTCTGCAGGGGGAGGAATTTACTCTTCCCGCCTGTAGTGTCCGAAATGAGTTGGTCCAGCTTTTCTCCGAATAAACGACTGCTTTCCCGATGAGAAAGGGAAGAGATGTTAAGGACTTTTTAGATGCAGAGTCCGCACGCCAGTTCCTCAGGCATAGTGCCCTTCTAATAGCTACTGCGTTTGAAGCTGTAAGCGTAGAGCAATTAGCCGCATCCAGGGAAGCATTTACTAAATAATCACCGGCCAAAGAAATTTGATTGGCCAACTCCGCTACCTCAGAAGGAAGATCACTCTTCTGTATGGCTTTATGCAGGGAATCTGCCCAGTAAGCCAGTGCTTTGGCTACCCAGGTCGCTGCAAAGGAGGGAAAAAGTGCTGAGCCAGACGCTTCAAAAATCGAACGAGCGAGGCCGTCAATCAGACAATCTGTGGGATCTTTAATGGAACATCTATCGGGTAGGGACAGTTTGCGGAGATCAGGGGAGAAAGGCTATCTGGTCTCCAACGATCTCTGACCTGCAAAGCATTTGTCTGGGTGCTCCCTATGTCACTGGACTACGCCCTGAAACTCAGCGTGATTGGCAAACACCCTATGAGGACGTTTAGACCTTTTAAAAGACACTGCAGTATTCGAGTGTGATGAAATAGGCTCTTCGTTGACCTGCAGTGACTTTTTGACAACCTCAATCCGACTATCCACATTAGCCTGATAACCTGGGGACTCTAGGTCAAGGGGCCCATCCGACTCAGATTCAGAATCACGTTCGCTGTCCACTCCTGGAGAGGGAGAGCGAGAAACAGAGCTAATGGACTCCGAAGCTCCAGAGGGCCTGGGGGGCGAGCTATGTACCTGCTTCCTTGATGCCGGTCTGTGCCTTAAGCGAGGACGGCCCCTGCAGGCCGATGGTTACCCTGATGTAGGGAAATTCTGAGAGACAGATGGATTAGCGGTCGCGGTCCTGGAAGGATCCTGGAGGGACTCAATTACCTAAGTCAAAGAGGTCAAAGATTGCGAAAGTGACAAGGCCCACTCAGTCCACTAAATTTATAGTCGCAAAAAAATAATTAAATGCACATTATACATGTGATCATGCTGCAGCGCCGCCACCTGCCTTCAGACGTGCCAGGCAGGTGTGTGGGACCGCTGGAGTGACACGCTTAAGGGGGTGGGATTACCGGCTTGCGGCCTAGCAAGGGCCGAAGCTGGGGACTAATTTAGCGGTGCCCAGACGGAAATGACCGCTTAGCCCGCAACACCCTCAGGAGCCCCCCCAGATTAAAAACTCACCGCCGGATTATCTGTGCAGCGCCGGATCTCCTCCTGGAGGAAGTGATGGGCAGAGCTGGTACTCTGCATGCAGGACAGGGCTGCAATAGGGACGGTGCAGGAACCCTCAATCCACCATCCCTTTGAGAGGGAGGAGAGGGACCATCCAGCTCCCTGCATCACCGCTGTTGTATCAGTGGTGGTGCAGGGGGAGCACGGATGCCATGGGGGGTAAGGGAGCCTTTGTGTATCCTAAGGGTTCGCCCCCCAAAGATTTCACAGGGCAGGTTGTCCGGCTGTGGCCTGGCTCAGAAGGGGGTTCATGGAGGTTACACTCCGTATTCCCGTCTGTTGCTGGGGTGGGGAGATCGGCGTCCTGAAGGGAACCGTCGCACCTAGTATAGCTCAGGCCTGGGATCCCACGTCGCAGGAGAGGGTGCGGGGAGGCAATACTCGCCGTGCTTGCCTGTTGTTGTTTGGGGGAGATCAACCCCTTGAAAGGGTCCGTCGCCTCAGTCTACCTTTTGCGCAAAAAAAGGTTTATAAAAAATATAAAAATAAAAAAGGTATGGTTTGAATAGCAGACCCCAGTGTGCCTCCTACGGAGTCGGACACTAACCATGAACTGGTTCTATCTGGAGCCAGTGGGTGGCGTATACTGCAGAGGAGGAGCTAAGCCTTTTTGGATTTACTTAGTGGCAGCAGCATACACCCACGGTCCTGTGTCTCCCAATGTGGCGAAGAAGAAATGAGCCCAAACGTTGTGACAGTTGGATACAGTGCGTTACCATACAACGGGGAATAAAAACATGGAGTATGCACCTCCGCTTACACACACCATACACGCTGAAAGAAGTCAGATACTGTGCAGGCATATGGCCTGTCCCGACATGTCACACAGTATATAATCTGTACACTGCACAATAGCCGGCCTGTCACGACATGTCACACAGTATATAATCTGTACACTGCACAATAGCCGGCCTGTCACGACATGTCACACAGTATATAATCTGTACACTGCACAATAGCCGGACTGTCCCGACATGTCACACAGTATATAATCTGTACACTGCACAATAGCCGGCCTGTCACGACATGTCACACAGTATATAATCAGTACACTGCACAATAGCCGGCCTGTCACGACATGTCACACAGTATATAATCTGTACACTGCACAATAGTCAGCCTGCCCCGACATGTCACACAGTATATAATCTGTACACTGCACAATAGCCGGCCTGTCCCGACATGTCACACAGTATATAATCTACACTGCACAATAGCCGGCCTGTCCCGTCATGTCACACAGTATATAATCTGTACACTGCACAATAGTCGGCCTGTCACGACATGTCACACAGTATATAATCAGTACACTGCACAATAGCCGGCCTGTCCCGACATGTCACACAGTATATAATCTGTACACTGCACAATAGCCGGCCTGTCCCGACATGTCACACAGTATATAATCTACACTGCACAATAGCCGGCCTGTCCCGACATGTCACACAGTATATAATCTGTACACTGCACAATAGCCGGCCTGTCACGACATGTCACACAGTATATAATCAGTACACTGCACAATAGCCGGCCTGTCACGACATGTCACACAGTATATAATCTGTACACTGCACAATAGTCAGCCTGCCCCGACATGTCACACAGTATATAATCTGTACACTGCACAATAGCCGGCCTGTCCCGACATGTCACACAGTATATAATCTACACTGCACAATAGCCGGCCTGTCCCGACATGTCACACAGTATATAATCTACACTGCACAATAGCCGGCCTGTCCCGACATGTCACACAGTATATAATCTGTACACTGCACAATAGCCGGCCTGTCCCGACATGTCGCACAGTATATAATCTACACTGCACAATAGCCGGCCTGTCCCGACATGTCACACAGTATATAATCTGTACACTGCACAATAGTCGGCCTGTCCCGACATGTCACACAGTATATAATCTGTACACTGCACAATAGCCGGCCTGTCCCGACATGTCGCACAGTATATAATCTGTACACTGCACAATAGCCGGCCTGTCCCGACATGTCGCACAGTATATAATCTACACTGCACAATAGCCGGCCTGTCCCGACATGTCACACAGTATATAATCTGTACACTGCACAATAGTCGGCCTGTCACGACATGTCACACAGTATATAATCAGTACACTGCACAATAGCCGGCCTGTCCCGACATGTCACACAGTATATAATCTGTACACTGCACAATAGCCGGCCTGTCCCGACATGTCACACAGTATATAATCTACACTGCACAATAGCCGGCCTGTCCCGACATGTCACACAGTATATAATCTGTACACTGCACAATAGCCGGCCTGTCACGACATGTCACACAGTATATAATCAGTACACTGCACAATAGCCGGCCTGTCACGACATGTCACACAGTATATAATCTGTACACTGCACAATAGTCAGCCTGCCCCGACATGTCACACAGTATATAATCTGTACACTGCACAATAGCCGGCCTGTCCTGACATGTCACACAGTATATAATCTACACTGCACAATAGCCGGCCTGTCCCGACATGTCACACAGTATATAATCTACACTGCACAATAGCCGGCCTGTCCCGACATGTCACACAGTATATAATCTGTACACTGCACAATAGCCGGCCTGTCCCGACATGTCGCACAGTATATAATCTACACTGCACAATAGCCGGCCTGTCCCGACATGTCACACAGTATATAATCTGTACACTGCACAATAGTCGGCCTGTCCCGACATGTCACACAGTATATAATCTGTACACTGCACAATAGCCGGCCTGTCCCGACATGTCGCACAGTATATAATCTGTACACTGCACAATAGCCGGCCTGTCCCGACATGTCGCACAGTATATAATCTACACTGCACAATAGCCGGCCTGTCCCGACACGTCACACAGTATATTATAATCTGTACACTGCACAATAGTAGGCCTGTCCCAACATGTCACACAGTATATAATCTGTACACTGCACAATAGCCGGCCTGTCCCGACATGTCACACAGTATATAATCTGTACACTGCCAATAGCCGGCCTGTCACGACACGTCACACAGTATATAATCTGTACACTGCACAATAGCCGGCCTGTCCCGACATGTCACACAGTATATAATCTGTACACTGCACAATAGCCGGCCTGTCCTGACACGTCGCACAGTATATAATCTACACTGCACAATAGCCGGCCTGTCCCGACATGTCGCACAGTATATAATCTGTACACTGCACAACAGCCGGCCTGTCCTGACACGTCGCACAGTATATAATCTGTACACTGCACAATAGCCGGCCTGTCCCGACATGTCACACAGTATATAATCTGTACACTGCACAATAGTCGGCCTGTCCCGACATGTCACACAGTATATAATCTGTAAACCGGACAATAGCCGGCCTGTCCCGACATGTCGCACAGTATATAATCTACACTGCACAATAGCCGGCCTGTCCCGACATGTCACACAGTATATAATCTGTACACTGCACAATAGTCGGCCTGTCCCGACATGTCACACAGTATATAATCTGTAAACCGGACAATAGCCGGCCTGTCCCGACATGTCGCACAGTATATAATCTACACTGCACAATAGCCGGCCTGTCCCGACATGTCACACAGTATATAATCTGTACACTGCACAATAGCCGGCCTGTCCCGACATGTCGCACAGTATATAATCTACACTGCACAATAGCCGGCCTGTCCCGACATGTCACACAGTATATAATCTGTACACTGCACAATAGTCGGCCTGTCCCGACATGTCACACAGTATATAATCTGTACACTGCACAATAGCCGGCCTGTCCCGACATGTCGCACAGTATATAATCTGTACACTGCACAATAGCCGGCCTGTCCCGACATGTCGCACAGTATATAATCTACACTGCACAATAGCCGGCCTGTCCCGACATGTCACACAGTATATAATCTGTACACTGCACAATAGCCGGCCTGTCCCGACATGTCACACAGTATATAATCTGTACACTGCACAATAGCCGGCCTGTCCCGACATGTCGCACAGTATATAATCTGTACACTGCACAATAGCCGGCCTGTCCCGACATGTCGCACAGTATATAATCTACACTGCACAATAGCCGGCCTGTCCCGACACGTCACACAGTATATTATAATCTGTACACTGCACAATAGTAGGCCTGTCCCAACATGTCACACAGTATATAATCTGTACACTGCACAATAGCCGGCCTGTCCCGACATGTCACACAGTATATAATCTGTACACTGCCAATAGCCGGCCTGTCACGACACGTCACACAGTATATAATCTGTACACTGCACAATAGCCGGCCTGTCCCGACATGTCACACAATATATAATCTGTACACTGCCAATAGCCGGCCTGTCACGACACGTCACACAGTATATAATCTGTACACTGCACAATAGCCGGCCTGTCCCGACATGTCGCACAGTATATAATCTGTACACTGCACAATAGCCGGCCTGTCCTGACACGTCGCACAGTATATAATCTACACTGCACAATAGCCGGCCTGTCCCGACATGTCGCACAGTATATAATCTGTACACTGCACAACAGCCGGCCTGTCCTGACACGTCGCACAGTATATAATCTGTACACTGCACAATAGCCGGCCTGTCCCGACATGTCACACAGTATATAATCTGTACACTGCACAATAGTCGGCCTGTCCCGACATGTCACACAGTATATAATCTGTAAACCGGACAATAGCCGGCCTGTCCCGACATGTCGCACAGTATATAATCTACACTGCACAATAGCCGGCCTGTCCCGACATGTCACACAGTATATAATCTGTACACTGCACAATAGTCGGCCTGTCCCGACATGTCACACAGTATATAATCTGTAAACCGGACAATAGCCGGCCTGTCCCGACATGTCGCACAGTATATAATCTACACTGCACAATAGCCGGCCTGTCCCGACATGTCACACAGTATATAATCTGTACACTGCACAATAGCCGGCCTGTCCCGACATGTCGCACAGTATATAATCTACACTGCACAATAGCCGGCCTGTCCCGACATGTCACACAGTATATAATCTGTACACTGCACAATAGTCGGCCTGTCCCGACATGTCACACAGTATATAATCTGTACACTGCACAATAGCCGGCCTGTCCCGACATGTCGCACAGTATATAATCTGTACACTGCACAATAGCCGGCCTGTCCCGACATGTCGCACAGTATATAATCTACACTGCACAATAGTCGGCCTGTCCCGACATGTCACACAGTATATAATCTGTACACTGCACAATAGCCGGCCTGTCCCGACATGTCGCACAGTATATAATCTGTACACTGCACAATAGCCGGCCTGTCCCGACATGTCGCACAGTATATAATCTACACTGCACAATAGCCGGCCTGTCCCGACATGTCACACAGTATATAATCTGTACACTGCACAATAGCCGGCCTGTCCCGACATGTCACACAGTATATAATCTGTACACTGCACAATAGCCGGCCTGTCCCGACATGTCGCACAGTATATAATCTGTACACTGCACAATAGCCGGCCTGTCCCGACATGTCGCACAGTATATAATCTACACTGCACAATAGCCGGCCTGTCCCGACACGTCACACAGTATATTATAATCTGTACACTGCACAATAGTAGGCCTGTCCCAACATGTCACACAGTATATAATCTGTACACTGCACAATAGCCGGCCTGTCCCGACATGTCACACAGTATATAATCTGTACACTGCCAATAGCCGGCCTGTCACGACACGTCACACAGTATATAATCTGTACACTGCACAATAGCCGGCCTGTCCCGACATGTCACACAATATATAATCTGTACACTGCCAATAGCCGGCCTGTCACGACACGTCACACAGTATATAATCTGTACACTGCACAATAGCCGGCCTGTCCCGACATGTCGCACAGTATATAATCTGTACACTGCACAATAGCCGGCCTGTCCTGACACGTCGCACAGTATATAATCTACACTGCACAATAGCCGGCCTGTCCCGACATGTCGCACAGTATATAATCTGTACACTGCACAACAGCCGGCCTGTCCTGACACGTCGCACAGTATATAATCTGTACACTGCACAATAGCCGGCCTGTCCCGACATGTCACACAGTATATAATCTGTACACTGCACAACAGCCGGCCTGTCCCGACACGTCACACAGTATATAATCTGTACACTGCACAATAGCCGGCCTGTCCCGACATGTCGCACAATACAGAGGAGGATAGTTTCACTTCCTGATGACAGGGCTGTGTGCAGTACTGGCATTGGCTGGTAGTGCGGACACCGCGCCCCCTGGCGGCCCCGTGTGTGACGGGTGTTTGCTTTTAGCGCTGCTTTCCCGCCTCCCCGGTCAGTAGTCTCCGCCGTGCTGACATGTCGTCGTGCGGTGCCGGTCCTTCTGATGATGGTGGTGGAGGAGATGCCGCCATCCTTGAGTCTGCGAGTGGAATTCATGCCAGTCTTCACGAATTACACCGCCTGCTCGGCTCCGGGGATCCCGGGGGTTGTGCGGCGGCGCTGAGCCTCCTACGGAGCCTGGGAGAGGAGTGTGTGATCTCCGCGCCGGGCAGCAGCGAGCTGGGTGCGTGCAGGACCGGGGGAGGGCGCATCGTCTGTCGTGACACTACAACTCCCACGTGTCCATCCTGAGTGCAGGTCATGATGGGAGTTGTAGTTCCTCAACGGCCTGAGTACTGGTAGAGTTCATATCTTCTAATCACTGAGGTTCTTCTCCCACAAAGTGCAGCTGTAGCTCCATAATGGCCGGTCTCTATAAGGCTGCCGTCACACTATCAGTATTTGGTCAGTATTTTATATCAGTATTTGTAGCCAAAACCAGGAGTGGAACAATTAGAGGAAAAGTATAATAGAAACATATGCACCACTTCTGCATTTATCACCCACTCCTGGTTTTGGCTACAAATACTGATGTAAAATACTGACCAAATACTGATAGTGTGACGGCAGCCTAAGGCTTCTTTCACACTAACGTCGGAATCTCCCCGTCGCAATGCGTCGGGGAGAGATTCCGACGTTAGCGTTTGCTGCATTGCACAATGGGTGCAGCGGATGCATTTTTCCGGCGCATCCGCTGCCCCATTGTAAGGTGCGGGGAGGTGGGGGCGGAGTTCCGGCCGCGCATGTGCGGTCGGTAAAAGCGGTCCGTCAGGAGAAAAAACGTTACATGTAGTGTTTTTTGCTCCCGACGGTCCGCCAAAGCACAACGCATCCATCGCAAGACGGATGCGAAGTGTGGCAATCCGTCGCAAATGCGTCGTCAATACAAGTCTATAGGGAAAAAACGCATCCAGCAAGCACTTTTGCAGAATGCGTTTTTTCTGCAAAACGACGCATTGTGACGGATTAAAAAAAACGCTAGTGTGAAAGTAGCCTAAGGCAGTAATGCAGCCGAACCCACAACTTACTGATCACTGGGACCCCCCAATCCCAAAAAATGTGTCAGAGGTGGCTGTGCTGGTGCCGGGAGCGACCGCATGGCTGTGCTGGGGCCGGGAGCGACCGCATGGCTGTGCTGGGGCCGGGAGCGACCGCATGGCTGTGCTGGTGCCGGGAGCGACCGCATGGCTGTGCTGGGGCCGGGAGCGACCGCATGGCTGTGCTGGTGCCGGGAGCGACCGCATGGCTGTGCTGGGGCCGGGAGCGACCGCATGGCTGTGCTGGTGCCGGGAGCGACCGCATGGCTGTGCTGGTGCCGGGAGCGACCGCATGGCTGTGCTGGTGCCGGGAGCGACCGCATGGCTGTGCTGGGGCCGGGAGCGACCGCATGGCTGTGCTGGGGCCGGGAGCGACCGCATGGCTGTGCTGGTGCCGGGAGCGACCGCATGGCTGTGCTGGGGCCGGGAGCGACCGCATGGCTGTGCTGGGGCCGGGAGCGACCGCATGGCTGTGCTGGGGCCGGGAGCGACCGCATGGCTGTGCTGGTGCCGGGAGCGACCGCATGGCTGTGCTGATGCCGGGAGCGACCGCATGGCTGTGCTGGGGCCGGGAGCGACCGCATGGCTGTGCTGGGGCCGGGAGCGACCGCATGGCTGTGCTGGTGCCGGGAGCGACCGCATTGCTGTGCTGGGGCCGGGAGCGACCGCATGGCTGTGCTGGGGCCGGGAGCGACCGCATGGCTGTGCTGATGCCGGGAGCGACCGCATGGCTGTGCTGGTGCCGGGAGCGACCGCATGGCTGTGCTGGTGCCGGGAGCGACCGCATGGCTGTGCTGGGGCCGGGAGCGACCGCATGGCTGTGCTGGGGCCGGGAGCGACCGCATGGCTGTGCTGGGGCCGGGAGCGACCGCATGGCTGTGCTGGTGCTGGGAGCGACCGCATGGCTGTGCTCGGCTCCCTCCAGTCCCATAGACCATATACTCCGCGTTCTTGGTGCATTATATTTAAAGGGGTTTTACTAGAACCTAAGGTCAAATGTAGGTGTCCTAGGTTGGATTGCGATGCTCAGGCTGCCCGCTGCTGGTCTCCTGGCTGTCAGCCTCAGAGGCTTATGTGATTCTGTCAGGTTTGGGGCAGGAGATCCATGGCCGATCTGTACTCAGACTGTGAATGCAGATGTCTGAATTCGGCCCTAGAAAAGCTTGTCAATACCAGATTGGTGGGGTCCAACAACTGACACCCCCGATCAGTCTACTGTGAGGGGCCCGGAGCAGCTAATCTGCCACAATATGTAATGTCTGGCTGTGGAAGGTGCTGCCGGCTCCCTATGATGTGGTGAAAACCTACCAATGATGTACAGAGCTGTGCCAATAATTGTGCTCCATCAATCAGCGGATTGCTAGCGGCTCTGACCCATAGCTTTGTGATCTCTCCTGAAAACAAGACATCAATACTACAGGGATTTGTCAGTGTGAGCGGTTTGCACACTGTCATTTCCTGACAACCATGAAAAAAAAAACTTAGAAAAAATCCAACTCGCCATAGTAGAATCCAATGGCCGTACACGGAAAAAAGTTTGTGTTAGCAGCAAAGAAGGAAAGGTATCCAGCAACAGATCCATGGTGAATAATTATTTAAAAAACAAAACTCTTTAATGTATAAAATGGTTAATATTATGGTATAAAGCCATTATTTTAGAAAAAAGTTCTCCCTGTGTTTGTGTGGGTTTCCTCCCACATTCCAAACACATACTGATAGGGAATTTAGATTGTGAGCCCAATGGGGACAGCGATGATAATGTGTGCAAACTGTAAAGCGCTGCAGAATGTGTTAGCGCTATATAAAAATAAAGATTATTATTATTAAAAAAGGCAAGTAACCCAGGAAACTCATGGCCTTACGCGTTTCAATCCTACTGGTTCTTAATCTTAGTGCAACACTCTGAACTATGATTATGCACCAGTCAGTTTGAAACGTAAGGCCATGAGTTTCCCGAGTTACTTGCCTTTTTTCTAAACTAATGGTTTTATACCATAATTTTAACCACATTATACATTAAAGATTTTTGTTTTTAAATAATTATTCACCGATGGATCTGTTGCTGGATACCTTTCCTTCTTTGTCAAGATTTCCTGGTATTACTGGTGTGAGAGGTCTGCACACTGTCAGGATTTCCTGGTATTACTGGTGTGAGAGGTCTGCACACTGTCAGGATTTCCTGGTATTATACTGGTGTGAGAGGTCTGCACTGTCAGGATTTCCTGGTATTACTCGTGTGAGAGGGCTGCACACTGTCAGGATTTCCTGGTATTACTGGTGTGAGAGGTCTGCACACTGTCAGGATTTCCTGGTATTACTGGTGTGAGAGGGCTGCACACTGTCAGGATTTCCTGGTATCACTGGTATGAGAGGTCTGCACATTGTCAGGATTTCCTGGTAATACTGGTGTGAGAGGTCTGCACTGTCAGGCTTTCCTGGTAATACTGGTGTGAGAGGTCTGCACTGTCAGGATTTCCTGGTATTACTGGTATGAGAGGTCTGCACATTGTCAGGATTTCCTGGTAATACTGGTGTGAGAGGTCTGCACTGTCAGGATTTCCTGGTATTACTCGTGTGAGAGGTCTGCACTGTCAGGATTTCCTGGTATTACTCATGTGAGAGGGCTGCACACTGTCAGGATTTCCTGGTATTACTGGTGTGAGAGGTCTGCACTGTCAGGATTTCCTGGTATTACTCATGTGAGAGGGCTGCACACTGTCAGGATTTCCTGGTATTACTCGTGTGAGAGGTCTGCACTGTCAGGATTTCCTGGTATTACTGGTGTGAGAGGTCTGCACTGTCAGGATTTCCTGGTATTACTCATGTGAGAGGGCTGCACACTGTCAGGATTTCCTGGTATTACTCGTGTGAGAGGTCTGCACTGTCAGGATTTCCTGGTATTACTCGTGTGAGAGGTCTGCACTGTCAGGATTTCCTGGTATTACTGGTGTGAGAGGTCTGCACACTGTCAGGATTTCCTGGTATTACTGGTGTGAGAGGGCTGCACACTGTCAGGATTTCCTGGTATTACTGGTGTGAGAGGTCTGCACACTGTCAGGATTTCCTGGTATTACTCGTGTGAGAGGTCTGCACTGTCAGGATTTCCTGGTATCACTGGTGGGTGAGAGGGCTGCACACTGTCAGGATTTCCTGGTATTACTGGTGTGAGAGGTCTGCACACTGTCAGGATTTCCTGGTATTACTGGTGTGAGAGGGCTGCACACTGTCAGGATTTCCTGGTATTACTGGTGTGAGAGGTCTGCACACTGTCAGGATTTCCTGGTATTATACTGGTGTGAGAGGTCTGCACTGTCAGGCTTTCCTGGTATTACTGGTATGAGAGGTCTGCACATTGTCAGGATTTCCTGGTAATACTGGTGTGAGAGGTCTGCACTGTCAGGCTTTCCTGGTAATACTGGTGTGAGAGGTCTGCACTGTCAGGCTTTCCTGGTAATACTGGTGTGAGAGGTCTGCACTGTCAGGCTTTCCTGGTATTACTGGTGTGAGAGGTCTGCACTGTCAGGATTTCCTGGTATTACTGGTATGAGATGTCTGCACATTGTCAGGATTTCCTGGTATTACTGGTGTGAGAGGGCTGCACACTGTCAGGATTTCCTGGTATTACTGGTGTGAGAGGGCTGCACACTGTCAGGATTTCCTGGTATTACTGGTGTGAGAGGGCTGCACACTGTCAGGATTTCCTGGTATTACTGGTGTGAGAGGGCTGCACACTGTCAGGATTTCCTGGTATTGCTGGTGTGAGAGGTCTGCACACTGTCAGGATTTCCTGGTATTATACTGGTGTGAGAGGTCTGCACTGTCAGGATTTCCTGGTATTACTGGTATGAGAGGTCTGCACATTGTCAGGGTTTCCTGGTAATACTGGTGTGAGAGGTCTGCACTGTCAGGATTTCCTGGTATTACTCGTGTGAGAGGTCTGCACTGTCAGGATTTCCTGGTATTACTCATGTGAGAGGGCTGCACACTGTCAGGATTTCCTGGTGTTACTCATGTGAGAGGGCTGCACACTGTCAGGATTTCCTGGTATTACTCATGTGAGAGGGCTGCACACTGTCAGGATTTCCTGGTATTACTGGTGTGAGAGGTCTGCACACTGTCAGGATTTCCTGGTATCACTGGTGGGTGAGAGGGCTGCACACTGTCAGGATTTCCTGGTATTACTGGTGTGAGAGGGCTGCACACTGTCAGGATGTCCTGGTATTACTGGTGTGAGAGGGCTGCACACTGTCAGGATTTCCTGGTATTACTGGTGTGAGAGGGCTGCACACTGTCAGGATTTCCTGGTATTACTGGTGTGAGCGGGCTGCACACTGTCAGGATTTCCTGGTATTACTGGTGTGAGCGGTCTGCACGCTGTCAGGATTTCCTGGTATTACTGGTGTGAGCGGTCTGCACACTGTCAGGATTTCCTGGTATTACTTAGATGGCGAACTCAGTCGAGGGGTTCAAGAGAGGCCTGGATGTCTTCCTGGAGCAGAACAATATTGTATCATACAATTAGGTTCTGTAGAAGGACGTAGATCTGGGGATTTATTATGATGGAATATAGGCTGAACTGGATGGACAAATGTCTTTTTTCGGCCTTACTATGTTACTAACTATGTTACTGGTGTGAGAGGGCTGCACACTGTCAGGATTTCCTGGTATTACTGGTGTGAGAGGTCTGCACATTGTCAGGATTTCCTGGTATTACTGGTGTTAGAGGTCTGCACACTGTCAGGATTTCCTGGTATTACTGGTGTGAGAGGTCTGCACACTGTCAGGATTCTGTGGCTGCAAGCTTTGCTCACAAATCGGAACGTGTGAACGTGGCCTTAATCTGATCGGCTCCTCCTGCTCCATAACATAACACATCAGCTTTTGGTCGTTCGTCTGGTGATCAGCCGCCTGTTCGGGCTGTGCGATTGTCGAGCTTTCCCAGGATTACTTGTTCACAATAATCGTGTCCTGTAAATGCATCCTGCCTAATGCTTCGTCCAGTGCTGCAGAAAAGTTGACCTGAAATTGACTGTGAATTTCCGCTGCAGATGTCGGCACATATTTCACCCTTTGTAATGTATAGGGCAATGTGTGCATAAAATCTGCAGCAGTATTTGCCCACAGGGGACACCGCACGAGGGTGGATTTTGTAGAAACCCCAATCGCTGACCTTTTATTGTGCTGTTGGTGAAAGTTCCACAACAAACTGTGATCAATAATTTCTCTTCTAACTACAGGATGGACTATTTTACAGTCTCCTTTAGTTGTAGCCACTTGTAAACACTTTTGTTTCTTTTTTAGCTTTGAACACATCCTTGGTCTTCTCTAAAGAATATGGCCTGCTGGTGTTTATCCACAAGTCCCTTACCATGGAAGAAGTAAGTCGTGTAAAATAAGCCATTGTCACTTTCCACTTAAAGAGAACCATCTTTTTAAGGAGGTGAGGAGTTAAAGCAAAATGTGCCTAAGTTGTACATTAAAGGGATCCTGTTACCAGTTTTGTAGTTAACAACTTCCCAATTCAGTGCCTGTGTTGCATTCCATAAATGCTTATTTAACCCCCTGTATACCCCTCCACAAACCTTTTGAAGTTTTCCCACTCTATAGTAATCGGGTCGGTTCGGTCTGTTGGGAGAGTTTTCAGGCCTCCATCCCTCCTCCCCGGCTGCTGCTCGCCGTCCTCCTACTTTAATTGGCGCTGAAGATCCATTCACATTGCCAGACAAAATCCTGCCCCTGTGCACATAAATCACGTCTCACACCTGTGCACTATGCTTTGCCACATACACACTTATGTTTTGTGCTCTGCCCGCAGTAGGGCAATGCATAGTGCGATTTCTGTGCGCAGGCGCAAAATTTCGTCCAGCAATGTGGATGACACAAGGCATCATCCACATCGGTTAAAGGAGGATGATGAACAGCCGGGGTAGGGATGGAGAGGCCCGAAACCATGCCCATCAGACCCGACTGGATAATCATAGAGCGCGGGAGAACTTTAAAAAAGGTTTTTGGAAGGTATACAGGGGAAGTCGGGAGGTTATATATGCATTTATAGAATGCAGCACAGGCACTGAATAACGTGATCGTTTTAGTTGTTATGACAAAACTGGTGACCGGTTCCCTTTAATAAGCAAAAGTGAAGTCACTGATCTCCATATGAATACTGTCAGGATGTTACATAGACCGTGCTTACAAGAAAGTGAGCAGGGACCATTGGCTGATCGCTGCATAGATCCTGCCTGGGCGTTGCCAGGAGATGCATCATGAACAATACCTATTACCTAGAGCTTGTATTTTTTGGTGGTGGTGGGTGAGAGTTGCCCGATTCAGTGTGATCGACATAGAACTCTGTATTACGCTACATCCGTGTGAAATGGTTTGTGATTCACAGTCTGGCTGCGCAGTGGCGGACACGGACAGAAGGGGCCCCTGTGCATGAACAGAATATGGGCCCTTTGCAGTGCAGGAGCTCATCATAGTGCACAATTTCACCTACTTTGGAGATGGAGGTGGCCCCCTTCTTTTTGGGTCCCTGTGTGGCTGCACCAATGATGTCTGCTCCTGTGGTCCCGGGTCTTCTGACCCTATTGCAGGATTTTACAGCTGAACATGGGCCCTTGTTATCTAATGTAATTTCCTTTCAACTATAGTATCGAGACTGTCGAGAAGAAGCATTAAAGTTCCTGTGCGTCTTCCTCGAGAAGATAGGCCAACAATCACAGCCATATGCTTTAGAAATTAAGGTAAGGTCTTAAGTCTTATAACTTTCTAAGGAACTGTGTTAAATTTCACACTTTATTTTATCACCTCATTAATGTTAGAGTGCTAAGAATAAGGGTACATGGTGGGCGCATAATTTTCTTTATTTAAAGGGAATCTGTCTTCAGCTATGGAATCTCATAGCTGCATAATATAGATTCAGGGACCCTGATTGCAGCGATGTGTCACTTACTGGACTGCTTGTTGCAGTGTTGATAGAATCCTTATTTTGTCTGATGTAGATGTAGCAGAGCTAAAGGTACCTTCACACTGAGCAACTTTCCAATGAGAATGACAACGATCCGTGACGTTGCAGCGTCCTGGATAGCGATCTCGTTGTGTTTGACACGCAGCAGCGATCTGGATCCCGCTGTGACATCGCTGGTCGTAGCTAGAAGTCCAGAACTTTATTTGGTCGTCAGGTCAGCGTGATTCGTCATGTTTGACAGCAAAAGCAATGATGCCAGCAATGTTTCTTCATGGAGCTAACAACCGGCGAGAACGATAAGTACGTCACTGGATCGCTCCTGCATCGTTCAGCTGTTGCCGTGTTTGACGTCTCCTAGCGACCTAAACAGCGACGCTGCAGCGATCGGCTCATTGTCTATATCGCTGCAGCGTCGCTGAGTGTGACGGTACCTTAAGACTTCTGAGTTGTGTATGCCCTCACTCACACCCCTGACTGGCAGCTTCCTGTGTACACTGCATTGTGTGCAAACTGCCAATCAGTGATGGGGGCAGGGTTACACAGATTAGCCTGACTGGCCTGCACGTGAGCCCTAGTCCTCTAGTGATAATCTCCTGCTGATAAAAGCGATTGCATTGAAACTATGGTATACAACTTAGTAAAGGTACCTTCACACTGAACAACATTACAATGATAACGATAGCGATCCGTGACGTTGCAGCGTCCTGGATAGCGATATCGTTGTGTTTGACACGCAGCAGCGATCAGGATCCTGCTGTGACATCGCTGGTCGGAGCTAGAAGGCCAGAACTTTATTTCCTCGCTGGATCACCCGCAGATATCGCTGAATCGGCGTGTGTGACGCCGATCCAGCGATGTGTTCACTGGTAACCAGGGTAAATATCGGGTTACTAAGCGCAGGGCCGCGCTTAGTAACCCGATGTTTACCCCGGCTACCATTGTAAATGTAAAAAAAACAAAACACATACTTACCTTCCGGTGCCTGTCACGTCCCCGGCGTCCGCTTCCCTGCACTCCTCCTGCATCCTGTGTCAGCGCCGGCCGGCTGTAAAGCAGAGCACATCGGTGACGTCACCGCTTTGCTTTACGGCCGGCGCTTACACAGGATGCAGGAGGAGTGCAGGGAAGCGGACGCCGGGGACGTGACAGGCACCGGAAGGTAAGTATGTGTTTTTTTTTTTTACATTTACAAATGTAGCTGGGGTAAACATCGGGTTACTAAGCGCGGCCCTGCACTTAGTAACCCGATGTTTACCCTGGTTACCCGGGGACTTCGGCATCGTTGGTCGCTGGAGAGCTGTCTGTGTGACACCTCTCCAGCGACCACACAAGGATTTTCCAACGATCACGGCCAGGTCGTATCGCTGGTTGTGATTGTTGGAAAGTTGCTGAGTGTGACGGTACCTTAAGTAACACATCACTGTAGGCTCTCGGCTCCTCGATTATGCTACTCTCAGATTAAATTGCAAAAACCTGTTGAGAGATTCCCTTTAATACATCTGAAAATACCCTGCATTTATTTCTGCTTCATATTAGATAGATGATTGAAGTGATAGTCCACACCAATGAGTAATGAGGAGGTGCTAGTAGTGTTATGGTGTACATTGTGACATGCTGGTCTCTTAGGGGACAAAGGAGCTTTCTGGCTGTGTTATGGGAGTTCCATGGTGTGCTGGCCCTTTGACGGGGGATGTGGTTGCATGTTGACCCTGTGACGGGGGATACCGTTGCATTCTGACCCTGTGACGGGGGATGCAGATGCTTTCTGGCCCTGTGACGGGGTGCGCATGCATACTGGCCTTATAACGGGGGATGTGGTTGCCTGCTTGCCCTGTGACGGCGGGAAGGACACCGTTGCATGCTGGCCCTGTGACGGCGGGAGGGACACCGTTGCATGCTGGCCCTGTGACGGCGGGGGACACCGTTGCATGCTGGCCCTGTGATGGTGGGGGACTCCGATGCATGCTGGCCCTGTGACGGCGGGGGATACCGTTGCATGCTGGCCCTGTGACGGCGGGGGATACCGTTGCATGCTGGCCCTGTGAGGCGGGAGGGACACCATTGCATGCTGGCCCTGTGACGGCGGGAGAGACACTATTGCATGCTGGCCCTGTGACTGGGCATGCGGTTGCATGTTGACCCTGTTACGGCGGCGGATACCGTTGCATGCTGGCCCTATGACGTGGGATGCGATTGCAAGCTGGCCCTGTGACGGGGGGATGCAGTTGCATGCTGGCCCTGTGACGGGGGGGGATGCGGTTGCGTGCTGGGCCTGTGATGGGGGATGCAGTTGCATGCTGGCCCTGTGACGTGGGGGACGCTGTTGCATGCTGGCCCTGTGACGCGGTTGCATGCTGGCCCTGTGACGCGGTTGCATGCTGGCCCTGTGACGCGGTTGCATGCTGGCCTTGTGACGCGGTTGCATGCTGGCCCTGTGACGCCGGGGACGCGGTTGCATGCTGGCCCTGTGATGCGGGGGACGCGGTTGCATGCTGGCCCTGTGATGGGGGATGCGTTCATGCTGGCCCTGTGACACGGGGGACGCGGTTGCATGCTGGCCCTGTGACGGGGGATGCGGTTGCATGCTGGCCCTGTGACGGGGGATGCGGTTGCATGCTGGCCCTGTGACGGGGGATGCGGTTGCATGCTGGCCCTGTGACGGGGGATGCGGTTGCATGCTGGCCCTGTGACGGGGGATGCGGTTGCATGCTGGCCCTGTGACGGGGGATGCGGTTGCATGCTGGCCCTGTGACGGGGGATGCGGTTGCATGCTGGCCCTGTGACGGGGGATGCGGTTGCATGCTGGCCCTGTGACGGGGGATGCGGTTGCATGCTGGCCCTGTGACGGGGGATGCGGTTGCATGCTGGCCCTGTGACGGTGGGGGCACCGTTGCATGCTGGCCCTGCTACATACTTTAGAATACTAATCTTGCTAAATCCTTGGTGTATATAACATGTACCTCCACGATCTTTTTCATGATATTCTCTTTAGGAATGAACCATTTTTTACATTACCCAACTCTAAGGTTTCCTTAAAGCCCGGTTTGATATATGTTCAGCTTAATTGCTGTATAAAAGTTATACTTTTTAAACCATGTTTTGTATTGCAATGTCTCTATTTTCACACCTTTTTTTTTTCTCTGCCAGTGAATGTTAATGCTGAATTGGGCTGCAGTTGTAGAACTATATGTCTCCATAAGGTTCAACCTCTTCAGATTCTCAAGAATGCAATCCATCAAAAATACAAACCTTTCATTATGCTGTTATTAGTTATTTTTTTTGCATCTGCACCACAGCCTCTGTTAGCAATTTTTTTTTCTTCATTTATATCTCCTGCTTGGTAATTTTTCCTGTCAAACTGGTGAACACTTCGGCAAAATTTCATGAGCCACATTATAAATCTGATGGGCATTGGTGGAACTTATAAAAGAATTTGATAATGTGTTGCATTTTATTTCATAGATCTATTAAAGGAAACCTGTAACTAACTTAATGTATTTTTTCCCAACAGAAAATATGTGTCATCGTATACACGAAAGAAAAGTATGCCAAGTGCAAAGTGGCCGCGCTAGACCTTCTGATTAAGGTAACGATCAGCGTTGTTACATGGTGGAATAGTCTCTGGCGAAAAGTCACACTGTGCGTACAAACATGGCTCAGTGGAGGATTGGGGAAAACCTTTTTCTCTTTGCTTTTGCTAGTAGATATTCTGCCATCTGGCCTCCTACAGACATCTGTACAGATTGATATAAGGCCATGTTCACACAGTGCGTTTTTTACCGCGGAACCGCGGCGGTTTTGCCGCTGCGGTTCCGCAGCTGTTTTCCATGCAGGGTACAGTACACTGTACCCTATGGAAAACAGGACACACTGTGCACATGGTCCGGAAATTGTAAAAAAAAAGACGCGCTGAATAGCTCCCGGAAAAAAGAAGGAGCATGTCAATTCTTTTTCCGGAGCCGCAGCGGTTCTGCACCCATAGACCTCCATTGTGAGGTCCAAACCGCAGTAAAACCCGCAGATCAAAAATATATCTGCGGGTTTTACTGCGGTTTGATGTGCAGAACCGCTGCAGCAGGAAGTGCGGGGAGCGGGCGGAAGTGCGTGGGCGGAGTGTGGCTGCCCCCCCGTGCTCCGATCCCGCCCCGCCGTGCTCCGATGCCCCCCCCCAGTGCTCCGATGCCCCCCCCCAGTGCTCTGATGCCCCCCCCGTGCCCTAATCTCCCCCCCTTATACTCACCCGGCGTCCCGGTGTCCGTCCGGCCGTCTTCTCCCTGGGCGCCGCCATCTTGCAAAATGGCGGGCGCATGCGCAGTGCGCCCGCCGAATCTGCCGGCCGGCAGATTCGTTCCAAAGTGCATTTTGATCACTGAGATATAACCTATCTCAGTGATCAAAATAAAAAAATAGTAAATGACACCCCCCCCCCCTTTGTCACCCCCATAGGTAGGGACAATAAAAAAAATAAAGAATTTTTTTTTTTTTTTTTTTTCACTAAGGTTAGGGTTAGGGGTAGGGTTAGGGGTAGGGTTAGGGGTAGGGGTAGGGTTAGGGTATTTTCAGCCATTTTAACCCTAAAAAAATTCCTAGAAAACACACAGACTCTGGCTAGAAAACTGCATCAAAAAAACGCATCAAAAAACGCATCAAAAAAGGACCAAAAAAAGGACCTGCGTTTTCTGCCAAGAGCTGCAGTTTTTTAAAAAACAGTCAGGAAAAAAAAAGGATGGAAATCCTGAACGTGTGAACATACCCTAAAGGTTTTGGGAAAAGATTCAGTGACTGACAGCCATCTATGAATGCATACTTATACAGGGAAGGCAGTCAGTCAATGATTAGGACCACCCAATTACATACAGAGACCCTCTGTCACATGTGGATTTTATCCTAGAAAGTTTGCAACCATCCCATTCATATGAAACGACCCCATTCAGATAAATGGGAGTTGTTGTTTTTTCAGCAGCAGAAAATCTGCAACTTGGGGGTATTACCTGCAGCATAACTTATTTTTTTGTGTTGAAATCCCTGCTTATTCTGAAGTGGGCGGTCCTAGTCAGTGATTGACATCCGTGTATATTTATAGAAATTAGCCAAAAAAAAGTTGCACTCTGTAGTGCTAAAGCATGTCAATATGAAATAAGAATAGCAATACTGCTGCTGGATACTAGGAAAAAATTAGACACTTGGCTCATAATTTGGCCCATTCATGCATGCCCAGCAGCCAGCGACAAGGCGGTCTCAAATTTGCTGGGTCCTACGTGTCTAGTGTGGTGTCACCCACATCGCAACTCTCAGGCCCGCAGGCAGGACAATATCCCGTGTCACCTTCAGGGTGCTCCAGGACTGTTTCTGGCCATTTCCCTCCTCACCCCTCTCCTCGGAGAAGGCTGAGAGGAAGACTGTGGTCACCAGCGGTGACCTCCCCCCTTTTCTGAATGGGTTGATGCCATCTACGGTGTGGGAAGAAGGATTTTCGTCTACAGCGACCCTCTCCACAAGGGCCCCTGGACAATCCTCACCTCATGTGCAAGTGGAGCCGGACATCCCTCAGGTACCAGCAGTATGTTGCGCTTATGCGCTCCGTCTCTACACCGGGTCTGCGGCGTCCGCACCTCTTTTGTTTTCACATGGCGCATTCCCTCCGCCAGTTATATCGCTGCCCAGCACTCTCACTTTCTCTGTACCAACGACTGGACGCAGCACTGAATATGGCGCCACTGCACGACAGCGGCCATTTCTCCTTCGCCACATTGGGGGACACAGGACCGTGGGTGTGTGCTGACACTAAGTAAATACAAAAAGGGTTAGCTCCTCCTCTGCAGTATACACCACCCACTGGCTCTGGATAATACCAGTTCTTGCTTAGTGTCCGTAGGGGGCACACTGCGGCCGATCTCCCCCAAAACTTCAACAGGCGAGCATGGCGAGTTTACTACCCGTACCCTCTCCTGCGATGTGGGATGTTCGGCCGTGAACTAGCCTTGTGAAATCCTAGAGGAGCGAACCCTTAGGATACACAGATGCCACCTTCCATGAGCACAGTCCGGCCGCCCTCCCTCTGCACCACCACTGAAGAACAGCAGTGCTGCATGGAGCTCCCCAGTCCCTCTCCACCTCCTCATCAAGAGGGCGGCGGATTGAGGTTGACTGCACCTCCCCTCATACCTCGCCTGAAGAGGACCATAAGCGGTGAGTCTGGCAGGGTTGGGGGGGCTGCTGAGCGCACCGCGCGCCCGGCCGCATCTTGCGGCCGGACACAGCTAATTTAGTCCCCGACTTCGGCTCCAGCTAGGCCGTGTCTACGCCCACAGCGCGCGTCACGCGCGAAGCCCCGCCCACTGGTATAGCTCTTCTCGCACACTGCGAGGAGCGCTCCACATACTCTCTGCGGCCATCTTTGATGCGAGGAAACCTTCTGGACGTCGGCTGCACCTTCGCCCCGTCACAGCACTGCAACAGGACACAGGACCTGGGTAGGTGCGCTGCACACTAACACAGACCCTCCTCCTCCTGCACACAGAGTGCTCTGCTTTTTTAGCTGCACATTAGCCCTGCACGGAGGTTAGCAGTACAACATGTCTCTGCCTAAACCCTCCAAAAAGTCTGCAAAAACACATACGGTGTTCTTCACTTCTTGCACCTCCTGTCAGGCTGCGCTACCAAGCAGGCATGCTGCTCGGCTCTGTAATGCTTGTGACTTTAAATGTGCTCAGGAGCCCCCCGCCGCAAACAAGCCCACGGTGACCAGTCCCCCTGAGGGGGCTTTGTCACTTTCGCAATCTATGGCTTCTTTGACTAAAGCTATCGAGTCCCTCCAGGATCCAACCAGGAGCAGGACCACTAATCCGCCTATTCAGGAAACTTCCCCTATGGCTGCGGAATCTTCAACCTGCAGGGGTCGCTCTCATTCTAAGTACAGGCGGCCATCTAGGAAGCGCGTCCATAGCTCGTCCCCCAGGCTCTCTGGTGCCTCGGTGTCCGTTAGCTCCGCTGCCCGCTCTCGCTCCCCAGGCACCTCTTCCGACCAGGACTCTGAACCTGGAGTCGCCAGGTTTTCAGAGCTGTATAGATAGTCTCATTGAGGCCGCCAACCAGTCCCTTCAGGTTGATGAAGAACCGGTGACCTCCAGTATGGATAATTCGGTGTCCTTCAAAAGGACCAAACATACTCGTAGGGTGTTTGCCAATCACCCGGAGTTCCAGGACATAGTCCAGCGACACAGGGAGCGTCCAGACAAACGCTTTCAAGGCCAGAGATCTCTGGAGTCCAAATATCCTTTTTCTCCTGATCTTCACAAACAATGGACTGAATCCCCTCCTGTGGATCCTCCTGTTTCACGTTTATCCTCTAAAACCCTTCTATCCGTGCCGGACGGGTCTACTATCAAAGATCCCACAGATCGCCTAGTTGACAGTCTCGCCCGTTCAGCTTTTGAGGCTAAAGGCTCGGCACTTATTCCCTCCTTCGCGGCTACCTGGGTAGCCAAAGCCGTGACTTGTTGGGCAGACTCTCTGCATAAGGCCTTACAGAATAGTGATCTTCCTTCTGACATAGCGGAGCTAGAAAATCAAATTTCCTTGGCTGGCGATTACTTAGTAAACGCTTCCCTGGATGCGGCGAACTGCTCTGCACTTACGGCTTCAAACGCTTTGGCGATTAGGAGAGCGCTATGCTTGAGGAACTGGCGAGCGGACTCCGCATCTAAAAAGTCCCTCACATCTCTGCCATATCTCAGTGGCCGTCTATTTGGTGAAAAGCTGGACAAGCTGATTTCAGACGCTACAGGGGGAAAAAGTATTTCCCTCCCCCAGCAGAGATTCAGACAACCGTTCCGACGACAGCCGCAGGCTCGTTTTCGGCTTTTTCGTGGAACTTGCGCATGGCATTCCTCGGCCAGTTCCCCTGGTTCGGGGCGCCGCGCCGGCAGAGACCAAAGCCCTCAGACGTCATACAGGCCCAACCATTCCTGGAGGGGCCGCTCCACACAGCCTAGGTCCAGGGGATCTAGACCCCAACCATCTTCTAAATGACTCGCAACCTTGTCTGGACGACACTAGCAAAGTAGGCGGACACCTTCTTTTGTTTCGTCATGCCTGGCTCGCAGTCGTTCATGACGAGTGGGTCAGGGATCTGGTGTCCTCCGGTTACAAAATCGATTTATTTTTTTTTTCCCTTCCCCCTTCCGACCCGGTTTTTTGCTTCTCGCCCTCCCGAAGCGGGAATGCGCGCTTGGGTTTTTTTTCCCAGGCCATCGTGTCGCTCCACCAAGACGGAGTGATTGTCCCTGTCCCAGAGGATGAAGGGTTCCGCGGTTTTTATTCAAATCTGTTTATGGTCCCCAAAAAGGATGGAACAGTCAGGCCCATCCTGGACCTAAAGCTCTTGAACAGATTTGTAAAAGTCTGTCATTTCAGGATGGAGTTCCTCCGTTCCGTCATTGCCTCGATGGAACAAGGCGAATTCTTACCATCCATCGACATCCGGGATGCGTACCTCCACATCCCAATCTTCCTACCTCACCAAAGGTTTCTTCGCTTCGACGTCGGACAGGAACATTTTCAGTTCACGGCCTTGCCTTTCGGCCTCGCCACCGCTCCCAGAGTTTTCACAAAGGTTATGGCGGAGGTCATGGCCATTCTGCATTCTCCGGGTCTAGTAGTGCTTCCCTACCTAGACGACCTACTGGTCAAAGGTCCGCATCCGCATTTCCTTAGATACTCTTTCTCGGCTGGGCTGGTTGATCAATTTTAAAAAAGTCATCTCCTGTTCCAGCTCAACGGATCTCCTTCCTGGGCATGACCATGGACACCTCCCTAGGGTTGGTGCTTCTTCCTCAGGACAAGCTTCTTCAGCCGTCCCCCTGTTCCATCCGTTTTGGCATGAGGATTTTCGGGAAGATGTTGGCCGCAATGGAGGCGATTCCATTTGCGCAACTACACCTCCATCCCCTCCAGCACGCTCTGCTGGACACATGGGACGGGAGTCCATATTCCCTCGACCGACTGTATCCTCTCTCTCCTCAGGTCAAGCAGACACTCCAATGGTGGATGCTCCAATCCTCTCTTCTCCAAGGGAGGTCCTTCCTCTCAGTCCATTGGCTGGTAGTCACTACCGATGCCAGCCTCCTAGGCTGGGGAGCGGTCTTTCGCCATCACACTGCCCAGGGAACCTGGACTCATCACGAGTTTGGCCTTCCAATCAATATCCTGGAGATAAGTGCGATTCGGCTGTTCCTAAAGCGGCTCCATCATCTCCTAGCAGGCCGCCCCATCCGTATCCAGTTGGACAATGCCACGGTTGTGGCTTATATAAATCATCAGGGGGGCACCCGCAGCAGAGCTGCAATGCGTGAGGTAGAGCACATCCTTCGCTGGGCCAAAAACAACCATTCGGTCATATCAGCTGTTCACATTCCAGGAGTGGAGAATTGGGCCACGGATTTCCTCAGCCGGTAAGGTATTGCCTCAGGAGAGTGGTCTCTCCATCAGGACATATTCCAACAAATCTGCCTTCGTTAGGGTACTCCGGACGTAGACTTTATGGCTTCCTGGTTCATTGCCAAGGTACCTCAGTTTGTGGCCCGTCCCGGGACCCCAGAGCAATCGGGTCGGACGCGCTAGTCCTTCCTTGGAGTCAGTTTCGCCTTCTTTACCTGTTTCCCCCCTGTCCCTGCTTCCCAGAGTTATCAGGAAAATAAGGGCAGAGGGTGTCCCGGTAATTCTCATCGCCCCGGATTGGCCACGCTGGGCGTGGTATGCAGAGCTGGTCCAACTCATCGCAGACGTTCCTTGGCGCCTACCAGATCGTCCAGATCTACTTTCTCACAGCCCGATCTACCACCAGAACTCAAGGGCCCTGTGTTTGACGGCTTGGCCGTTGAATCCTGGGTTCTGACTCAAGCAGGTTTTTCCCGTGAGGTAGTTTCCACCTTGCCCAAAAGCCGGTGTCATCGCGCATCTACCATCGGACCTGAAGGATCTTCTTTGGTGCAGAAGCAGAGGTCGCCCTCTGATGGTTTTCAACATCCCTACCATCCTGGATTTCCTCCAATCCGTTCTGGACTCGGGGCTTTCGCCGAGTTCCCTTAAAGGGCAGGTCTCGGCCTTGTCAGTCCTTCTTCAATGAAAAATTGCTTCCAAACCTCAGGTCAGAACGTTCTTTCAGGGAGTCTCTCACGTGGTGCCTCCCTACAAAGTGCCTCTAGAGGCTTGGAACCTTAATCTGGTCCTAGGTGTCCTGCAGGAATCTCCCTTAGAGCTGTTGCAGGACATCTCTCTACCTCTCCTTTCATGGAAGGTGGCCTTTCTCGTCGCTGTTACCTCAATCAGTCGAGTCTCGGAGTTGGCAGCACTTTCCTGTCGGACGCCGTTCCTTACGTTCCACCGGGACAAGGTGGTCCTCAGACCGTCCCCTACTTTACTCCCAAAGGTGGTGTCTTCCTTCCACCTCAACGAGGATATCGTACTTCCGTCATTTTGTCTTGCTCCAACACACCGCGTGGAGAAGGCTCTTCACTCCCTGGATCTTGTCAGAGCTCTCAGGAAGTACGTGTCTAGAACGGCACCTTTTCGCCAGACGGATGCTCTGTTCGTGCTCCTGGCAGGACACCGGAAGGGACTGGCCGCTTCTAAGTCGACAATCACCAGATGGATTTGGTCGACTATTCAAGAGGCTTACCGCGTCAGAGGCAAGCCTATCCCTGCGGGTCTCAGGGCACACTCCACTCGGTCGGTGGGTGCTTCTTGGGTCATTCGGAATCAATCGTCTGCAGAGCAGGTTTGCAAAGCTGCGACCTGGTCTAGCCTGCACACCTTTTCAAAGCATTACAGTGTCCGTACTCCGGCATCTTCAGATGCAAGCCTGGGTAGGCGTATTCTGCAGGCAGCGATAGCGCACCTGTAGACAGCAGGTGCCATAAGTTTACACTGTTGGGTTGTTATTTCCCGCCCAGGGACTGCTTTTGGACGTCCCACGGTCCTGTGTCCCCCAATGTGGTGATGGAGAAATAGGGATTTTTGTGTACTCACTGTAAAATCCTTTTCTCCGAGCCACTCATTGGGGGACACAGCACCCACCCCTGTTTGGCTTGTTGCCTATGATGAGTGTTTTAGTCTCTGATATGTTGTTCCTACGGTTAAATCTTGTTAATTTCCTACTGCTTTGCTACGAACTGGTATTATCCAGAGCCAGTGGGCGGTGTATACTGCAGAGGAAGAGCTAACCCTTTTTGTATTTACTTAGTGTCAGCCTCCTAGTGGCAGCAGCATGCACCCACGATCCTTTGTCCTCCAATGAGTGGCTTGGAAAAAAGGATTTTACGTTGAGTACACAAAAAAAATCCTATTTTTTTCTTCATCCCCCTTCTTCTGTCTTGACCAGAGCCACGCCCCCTCTTTAAGCGCACATATTTATCGCGTGCTTTCTCCCCTCTCATGGGATCTCCTCTCCCTGCCCTGTGCACTCCTCTGGCGGCATAGCCAATAAAAGGGGCCACTGCTCGCTTATTCTGTCAGACGTGGCCAATTTTCATGCTCGGACTAGGACCTTTGTTATTGCATTTTTTTTTCCGGTCCTGTCATTGCGGGTGCCAAGGCTTCGCATTATGCCCTGTCCTCTATTAATTTAACCCCCGGCTTTGGGCTTTCTCCCGGACTCTTGTGTAGCCACGCCCCCTTACAGGACCCCAGCCAATCAGCGGTCACCTTCCACTTAGCCATGCCCCCTTACCGGACCCTCGACCAATCAGGGCATGCCGCACGCTTAGCCCTGCCCCTTTCGATGAGCGCGTTTTTCTTGGCATAATGAGAGGGTGTGTTTTCTTTACCCCTCTACCCCTCTCTCCCGGTCACCTGAGAGATGCCCCCCTTTTAGTGTGTCTCTGTCTGCAAGACGTGTGAAGACTCGTGCAGTGTCTGTCATTATCGACTTCCAGCTTCAAAGGACACAGCAGGTATCCATCACTAACCTAAACTGGTTCTGGGGGACACTGCAGCCTGACCAGTTTCAGCGCCATCTCTGTTAGCAGGTAGGACCAGCCCAGACTGGTTATTTTCTCTCTTCACAAGGGCTTAGCTATCCCCAGCAGGTGCCCTAGTCCCTCACTCATGACCTATCTCAGGGAGGCCCATTCCTGTCCCTATATTCCACTACGCCTGTTCCATCTGTAAAAGGGAAGTGGCATTCAGGCCAGTTTTTTTGTTTTCTTCTGGCTGTCCTGCAGCCCCTCAACCATGTCTACACAGAAGCCCTCTAACGCCCGGGATGAGAGCCCCCCCCCTCCCTCCGGAGTGGGCTGTTGCCATGTCACAGTCGGTCTCAGACCTGACAAAAGATTCACAGTCCCTGGTCCAGGTCCTGGAGCGACTTCCACATTTGTTTTCTGCCACCAGTGCGACAAACGTCTCTCACGGTGATTCGCACGCACCTAACCGCGACCTTCACCGTGTCAAATCGTCTACAAAGCATAAGTGGCCGCCTTCCCATGCTCCCTCCTCGGTCTTCTGCCACCAGTGCTACGAACGCCTCTCACGGTGATTTGCACGCACTTGACCGCAACCTTCACAGTAACAAATCGGGTCCAAGGCAAAATAAGCGGGCTCCTTCCCATGCCCCCTTCTCGGAGGTGGTTGTTGGATCGGATATGAATTCCCAGTCTGAGTCATATACGGACCAGACCCAAAAGATGCAAGAGATGTTCTATAGCCTCATCTTGGCAATTTGCCCAAAATTCTGTACCTAAGGGAGGACGAGGCACTTGTTCAGGAGCACTCTGTTGTCTGCAAACGGGTAAAATGTCCTTCCCGGCATTTTCCTAATCACAGGGGATTTGTGATGATTATGTCTAAATACTGGGAACACCCTGAAAAGCGCTTCTCAGGAAGGAAGAAGCTATGCATTCTCTATCCCTTTAGCCCAGATCTTGTTGATAAATGGGCAGAATTCCCTCATGTGGATTCGCCGGATTCACGCCTGTCTTCCAAGACAGTCTTATCTCTACTGAATAGTGCATCTCTTACGGATTCTACGGATAGACAGATTGAATCCTTGAAGTCAGTCTTTGAGTCAGCTGGTGCCTCTCTCTGTCCCATATTTGCCTCCACCTGGGTGTCAAAATCAATGTCTGCCTGGGCAAGAATGCTCTGTTAGGGTATTCTAGGCTCCTTCTGATGAGCTGCCAGATCTGGCAGATCAGATTGCCCATGCCGGCAAATATCTTGTGACTGCTTCCTTTTGATGCGGCTAATTCATCCGCCATGGTTTCCAGCAACATCGTTACTATACACCGTATTCTCTGGCCTCACTGGCTTTGCCTGCCAAGGCCCTAGACCTTTTAGATCCAAGCTGGACGGATGTCACCGGCGGGAAAAGCACCTCGCTTCCCCGGTCCAAACCTAAAGTCCTTTTAATAGGAAAAGGTTGCTTCAATCTCAAGAAAAATCGACTTTTCTTCCCCTCCAGAAAGACGTTTCCCTCTGTCTCGCCCGCCAAGACATATTTCGCAGGCCCCAGAGGTTCTTCAGGCTGTCTTTTCCCTACCAACACACAGGAGTGATCGTACCCGTCCCCAGGAATCAACGGTTTTCGGGGTTCAACTCTATTCTTTTCATAGTCCTGAAGAAAGACGGTCCGTTACTTCCGTTTTTAGACCTCAAGTGATTAAAATGTCACGTTCGGATCTGCCTTTCAGAACCGAGTCCCTACTTTTGGTAATCACTTCCATGGAACCGGGAGAATATCTTCTCTCTCTTGTTTGTTCAGCATCAGAGGCTCCTAAGGTTTGCGATCCAGGAGGATCATTATCAGTTCACGCCCCTCCCCTCTTTCGACCTGGCCTTTGCTCCCAGACTATTCACGTCATGACAGCATCATGAACATCCTTCACTCCAAGGGGATTCTCATATTTCCTTACTTGGACGATCTTCTGATTAAGGAACCGTCCCGCTGAGACTGCGACAAGAATCTTCAGTTTTCTCTGGATTCTATGGTCCATCTCGACTGGATTATCAACAGAGAGAGGTTCTCCCTCACCCTTACAGCACGTGGTGTTTCTAGGTTTAAGGTTCGACACGATCCAAGCCCGTGTCTTCCCTCCAAAGGAGAGGTTTTCATCCCTCTACCAGGGGACCTGTACTCTAAAGCGACCAGCTCCTCTCTCCCTACGGTCTTGCAGGAGAGTTTTAGGGAAAAGGATTGCCGCCATGGAAGCCGTTCCTTTTGCCCATTTACATGGCCCTCTGGTCGTCTTCAGACAAGAGGACCGTCTCCTCGGATGGTCCACGTGCTTCTACCTCTCCAGGTGAGGCAGTCCTTCACCTTCATCAGTCCAATGAAGGAAGTCCTTCCTTCTCCGGTGGCAGGTTATCACCACCGACACCAGTCTCCTCAGTTGGGGAGCTGTTTTTTTTTCTTCGTCACACAGCGCAGGGCCGCTGGAACACCCTTGACGCCGCTCTCAATCTACTGGAAATCAGGGCAATTTTCTTTGCTCCTTGCCCTGGCATACTCTTCTTGTCAGCCAGCCGGTCCGCATACAGTCGGACTACGCCACGGCCGTGGCTTACATATATCGTCTAGGCGGAACTCGCAGCAAACTGGTTGTGATAGAGCAGCAATAGCGATTGGATACTAATAAAACTTAACTTTTATTCAATACTAAAATGTACAAAATAGACTATTACAAATAATAAACAAAGGGAACCAGGGACCAGTGATAAATAGTGCCCTTAACCAAAACACAGAATGGGGAGAAAAAAATAGACGTAGACATACACTAAATTAAAAATTGACTGTACTGATAGTCACCATATAGTCAATGGAGACTTAGACAAAGGTAGCTAATGATACACAAAAGACGGGATGCAAATGCTAAGCGTAGCTCTCAGTAATCCTGTGAAAACGTGGTGTCCCATATAGTCATTGGGGACCATGTCCACGTATAAAGATACCACAGGAAAACACCATGGACAGAGAGTCTAGCCTTTATGGACCCCTATTGTTGAGCAAGTATAGCTACAAAGCGCACAAAAACGCCATAACCCGTTACTGAAACCAATGTATACCGGGTACTAGTACAAGTCAATGAACCAGCGGCACGTCACTGATGCCTCAAAAGATGTAAATGCATAGTACACATGACCACATAAAAAACGGAACCATGCAACCTCACAGTATACTCATGAGCGTTCCAAAAATGGCCTGTGTGTTCCTTATGCCTTATTGTGTGAGAGCGGCATCCTCTCTGGGTGTTCCCTTAATTGCAAAATACATGCAAAATGCCCAACCAGGTGCCGCCTACTACTACAGGCAAAGTACACCACACGTATAGCCCACTGTTGTGGGTAGATCTCACCAGAGTCTGCCGGTATGCTCTATCATGGCGAAGACATTCAGTGTGGTGGGGTACCGGTGAGGCCGTGACGTGGTTGTGATAGAGGTAACAAGGATTTTGCATGGGCGGAATCTCACGTTTCTGCCATATCAGCCGTGCACATTCCGGGGGTAGAGAATCAGGCAGCCAATTTTCTGAGCCATCAAGGTCTCACTTCGGGCAAGTGGTCGTTCAGTCCCGCCATCTTCATCCACATATACAGAAATGGGGCTCCCCAGACGTCGTCCTCATGGCGTCTCGATGAACTATGAGGTTCCTTGGTTCGTTACAAGGTCCCGGGATCCACTAGCCATTTGTTGCGATGCTCTAGTAATATCGTGGTCTCAATTCCAACTGCCTTATTTTTTTCTGCCTCTCCCCTTTTTCCCGAGAGTCGTGAAAAGAATTAAGGCAGAAAGGACCCCTGTAATCCTATAGCTCGACGGGCCAAGATGGGCCCGGTGAACATACTCTGGATGCCCCCTGGAAGCTTCCAGGCTGTCCAGATCCTCTCTCTCAAACCCCCTCTTCCACCAGAGTTCACAGTCTGAGTTTATGAGCATGGACGTTGAGGCCGTAGTCCTGAGGGAGGCTGGTTTTTACCATGATTAGGACCAGAAAACCAGCATCCTTGCATATCTCTACAGATACTGAAAGGCTTTCTTCTGGTTGGGGGGTTGGGAAGGACAAGGGATTGGTTCCTATGTCCTTTTCTCCATCGTCTCATTGGGGGACACAGGACTGTGGGTGTATGCTACTGCCGCCAGGAGGCTGACACTAAGTAGGTATAAAAAAAAAAGTTAGCTCCTCCTCCATAGTATACACCTTGCCACTGGCCCTGACAGCTCCAGTTTATGCTTAGTGTCTGTAGGAGGCACATCTCTGGGTTTTCCCAGATGTTTTTTTTTTCTTTTTTTCTCTGAAGATAAGACAGGGGCGACGGACCCTTTTGAAGGGGTCCGATCTCCCCAAACCAACAACGGGCGAGCACGTGGAGTGTCGCCTCCACGTATCCTCTCCCGCGACGTGGGATTTTTTTGCCGGACTAAGAACCTGACCACCCTGAGGTAACGGAACCCTAGGTTGTACAGGCATTCATTCCTTGTCCGTGCAGCCTCCACTTCATCACCAATGCACGACTACGGTGTTTAAAGGAGGCAGACGGTCCCTCTCCTCGCCTTCTGAAGGGTGTAAGGAGTTGGGGTGCCTGCACCGTCTTTTAATATTTATATATGTATATATATATTTATATGTGGATTTTTTTATGTCTAACCTTATGCGCTGTCAGAGGGCTGCACAGGGGGGGCTCCTGCTTCATTGCGCGTTATGCTGGCGACTATATCCGGCGCTGTGCTGGTTTCCAGCATTTTTCCCCACAAGCAAACTTCAGCAGAGGCATGGGCGGAAGTCCCGCCCCTTTTTTAGGCGGTTTCCTGTTCGCCTGAGGCATTATGGATCTTGTAGTCTGAGCATGGGCGGAAGTCCCACCCCTTTTTCGGCGGCTTCCGGTTTTCTCTGTACAGCCTGTGGCATTATGGGTCTTGTAGTCTGGGGGAAGTCCCGCCTCCATGGCGTCGGTTTACTTCCGGTTTCGAGCACCCAGCTTTCCCGGGAGAGCAGGGGAAAGAGTAAAATCTAGATCCCTGCTTCGGCCTAAACCGGGTCCATGTGCGGTAACTCCTCCCACTTTTTCAGGCATCCGCCCTGTGAATTAGTTTATATGTGTGGTTTGCACAGGAGACATGGTTCAGTGTTTGAGAGCATACGGGGACACAGGACTGGGGTAAGTGCTACTTCCCTCAGCCTGACAACAGTTTTTGTTCTAGACCTAGTAGCTCATAAGGAGATACGGAGCATAGCAGCAGCAGCTGCAGCAATAGAGTCATCATGTCTAGAAACCCTAAGACTCACTCAGTTCTGTATTCCTCATGCATTACCTGTCGGTCTGCTTTTCCGCATGCGCAAAGTAACCATCTCTGTGAGGCTTGTGATTCCGAGCGCGTGCAGGAGCCCCCGTCTGCTACCCTGCCTGCTACCCCGCCGGCTATCCTGCCGGGTGTGCCTGTACCTGGGTCGGCAGTGTCTCCCCCTGAGTGGGTTATATCATTAACGCAGTCTATGGCGTCTCTAACAAAGGCGGTTGAGTCCCTTCAAGCCCCTGTCAGGGACATTCATCCGCCTGTTTTGGAAAGATCCTCCGATTTTCAGGATCCTCCGGCCTGCAGGGGCCGTACTCCCTCTAGGCAGACACAGGGGAAACGATCCCACACAGCGTCTCCCGGTCCGTCAGGTGCATCAGCATCTTTGAATCCTGTCTCTCGATCTCCCTCACCTGCGGAATTGAGTGAGCACGGTTCGGACTATGACTCAGAGGGGTCTTTTGATTTAGAAGCTCCTGGTTATCAGGAATCTGTTGACAGTCTCATTGAGGCCGTTAACCAGACTTTGGGAGTAGAGGATGTGGCCACCTTACCTTCTGGTCATAAGGTGTCCTTTAAGAAATTCAAGCAACCTCATAGGGTGTTTTCTACTCATCCTGAGTTTGAGGATTTAGTCCAACGTCACATGGAGCGACCAGATAAACGTTTCTTAGGCCAGAAGGCCCTAGGTGCAAGGTATCCGTTCGCTCCAGAGCTTTGTAAAAAGTGGGCAGAATCCCCTTCAGTGGATCCTCCCGTGTCCCGTTTGGCCTCTAGTACGTTGCTGTCTCTTCCTAATGGCCACCGGGTCGAATACCAAAGTACCCAGGTTCGTTGCACGGTTTCGAGATCCAGGAGCAATTGCCGTAGACGCACTAGTCCTATCTTGGAACCAATTTCGTCTTACATATCTGTTTCCCCCTCTGGCGCTGCTTCCAAAGGTCGTCAGGAAGATCAAGTTAGAGGGAGTTCCGACAATTCTAGTCGCCCCAGATTGGCCTCGGAGGTCATGGTACGCAGACCTAGTTCAGCTGATCATCGGGGTTCCTTGGCAGCTACCAATGCAGCCAGATCTTCTGTCGCAGGGGCCGATATTCCACCAGAACTTAGAGGCCCTGCGTTTGACGGCTTGGCCGTTGAATCTTGGATTCTGACCCAGGCCGGTTTTTCTCAGAAAGTAGCCTCAACTATGGTTAATGCTCGAAAGACAGCTTCAGCACGCATTTACCACCACACCTGGAAAGTCTTTCTCTCATGGTGCAGGAAGAAGGGTCTTCCTCCTCTTCGGTTTTCCATTCCTAATGTCCTAGCTTTTCTCCAATCTGGTCTAGACTCAGGTCTCGCTCCAAGTACCCTTAGGAGGCAAATATCCGCCTTATCGGTTCTTTTCCAGCGCAGGATCGCTACCAATCTCCAAGTAAAAACTTTTTTGCAGGGAGTCTCTCATATAGTCCCTCCTTACAAAGCTCCGATAGAAGCTTGGGACCTTAATTTGGTCTTGAGTGCTCTTCAGGAACCTCCATTTGAGCCCCTCCAAGATATTCCTTTAAGGTACCTTTCTTGGAAGGTTTTGTTTCTGGTAGCTATAACATCCATTAGGCGGGTATCGGAATTAGCGGCCTTGTCCTGTCAGGCGCCGTTTCTACAATTTCATCAGGATAAGGTGGTGCTGAGACCAGCACCTTCCTTTTTGCCAAAAGTAGTCTCCTCATTCCACATTAATGAGGACATTGTCTTGCCTTCTTTTTGTCCTGCGCCTACACACCGGGTGGAAAAAGCTCTCCATACTCTAGATTTGGTGAGAGCTCTGAGAAGATACGTTTCTCGGACCGCTTCCTTTCGAAAGACGGATGTTCTGTTCGTTCTTCCTGCGGGTCATAAAAAGGGACTCGCAGCCTCTAGATCGACCTTAGCCCGATGGATAAGAACCACTATTCAGGAGGCCTACTGTATCAAGGGTGCAGCCATCCCGGCTGGGATCAGGGCACACTCTACTCGGGCGGTAGGGGCTTCCTGGGCGCTTCGGCACCAAGCTTCAGCAGAGCAGGTTTGCAAAGCGGCCACTTGGTCCAGCCTGCACACTTTCTCTAAACATTACAATATCCACACTCAGGCCTCTGCTGATGCAAGTTTGGGAAGGAAAATTCTTCAGGCTGCGGTATCGCACCTATAGGCGGTAAGTGCCTAGGGGTTTTCTTCCAGTGAGTCTTCTTCCCACCCTGGGACTGCTTTGGGACATCCCACAGTCCTGTGTCCCCCAATGAGACGATGGAGAAACAGGGATTTTTGTGTTACTCACCGTAAAATCCTTTTCTCCGAGTCGTTCATTGGGGGACACAGCTCCCTCCCTATTCATTTTATTTGTCTATGGGGTTGTTCAGACAGTAGTATTATTCTAGACATGTTGTCTTTGCTCTAATGCTGTTTTGTTTTCTCTATCTCCTACTGCTTGTGCACCAAACTGGAGCTGTCAGGGCCAGTGGCAAGGTGTATACTATGGAGGAGGAGCTAACTTTTTTTTTTTATACCTACTTAGTGTCAGCCTCCTGGCGGCAGTAGCATACACCCACAGTCCTGTGTCCCCCAATGAACGACTCGGAGAAAAGGATTTTACGGTGCGTAGCACAAAAATCCCTGTTTTCTCTTCCATTTTTGGTTCTCTACAAGCAGGTCTTGACTCGGGTCTATCGTTTGTCAAATCTTTTCCAACGAAATCTGACTTCTCGTTTCCAGGTAAAGACCTTTCTTCAAGAAGTCGCCCACCTGGCACCTCCTTAGGCTATGTGCACACGATGCGGATTTGCTGCGGATCCGCAGCGGATTTTTCCGCGCATAAACGCTGCAGATCCGCACTGTGATGTACAATGTTATTCAATGGGAAAAAAAAGCTGTGCGGAATTGCTGCGGATTTCAAAGAAGTGCATGTCACTACTTTTGTGCGGATCTGCAGCGTTTCTGCACCCCTCCATGTTAAAAATCCGCAGTGGCAAAATCCGCACAAAATCTGCATCAATTCCGCATAAAAAACGCACAAACGCTGCGGATTCTGCCCGGAGATGCGGATTTTGTGCAGAAAATTCTGCACCTCTTTTCCTACATGTGCACATAGCCTTATCGTTTTAACATGGATCCATGGGTTTTTAACCTTGTCTTTAGCGTGCTCCTGCTGAGCCCATTCAAGACATCATGTTTTCTCTCCTGTCGTGGAGATTTGTCTTTTTACTTCCATTACATCCATCAGGAGAGTCTCCGAGTTAGCGGCATTGTCCTGCCGTTCCCCATTCCTGATTCTACGTCAGGGCAAGGTAGTTCTCAGGCCTGTTCCTTTCTGCCTACCTAAGGTGGTCTTTTCATTTCACATTAATGAAGGTATTGTCCTTCCTTCTCTGTGTCTCTCTCTGGTCCATCCCCTGGAGAGGTCCCTCCACAAGCTGGATCACGTCAGACCTATCCGAGTCTACTTTTCAAGGTCTGAACCCTTTTGTCAATCTGATGCCCTGTTCGTCATCTCTGAAGGTTGTTGTAACGGGCTCCCAGCTTCTACGTTCACTATTGCCATTGGGTTCGTTCAGCAATATTGGAGGCATACTGCGTTCAGGACGAACAGCCTCCTCCGGGAATGAAGGCTCACTCCCCTCGGCGGTGGGGCCTCCTGGACTGTTTGTCACCAGGCCTTGGCTTTTCAGATTGTAAGGCTGTGACCTGGTCATTCTTAGAGGGTTCATAGTGATGCCTCGCCTGAGGCAGACCTGGGAAGGAAGGTGCTGCAGGTGGCGGTTATGCAATGGCCGACCCTGAGTCTGTTTTTTTTTTTGTTTTTTTTCTTTGCTTCTTTTCTGTTCCCCACCCTAGGGACTGCTTTGGGACACCCTATGGTTACCTGTGTCCTGCAATGAAGCGATAAAGAGAGAATTTTGGTAGTCACCGTAAAATCTTTCTTGGAGCCTTCATTGGGGACACAGCACCCTCCCTAATTGTTTGTACCATCATTGGGCCTGTGTGACTTCGTTGTTCGGTTGGTACATAAGTTGAGTTTTTGGTTCCTTCTCCTACTGCTTTAACACTAACTGAGGTACTTTGTGCCTGTCGGTGGGTGTATACTGTGGAGTAGGAGCTATTTTTCTTTTTTTGCATAGTGTCAGCCTCCTAGCGACAGCAGCATGCACCCATGGTTACCTGTGTCCCCCTATGAAGGCTCCAAGAAAGAGATTTTACAGTGAGTACCAAAAATCCTTCTTTTCCTAGTATTCAGAAGCTTTCATATTGACATGCTGTAGCACTGCAGAGTGCATTTCTTTTTGTTTATTGTATATGGAGATGGCTGCTCCTAGTATGCACCTGTTCACACTAGTTTGGAAGTGCCAGCCAGTCTTTTGTCATTTACATATATAAATAGGTGCCAATCACTGAAACAGGATCAGAATGAGCAGTGATATTATTGAAATCCAAATTGTATTTTTAGGGTTAAAAGATTCAGTACAATCTGTTCAGCTCCTCCTAATCTCTGTTATGCTAGTAAATCAGACTGCATGGTCAGTTTGTCAGGTCTTTTTAAATAACATTAGTAAGCTAGAAAAAAAAAACTATTTTTTTTCCTTTTTGTCCCTTTTTGGATTTCCATTTCTTTTCCATCACATCTTCATTGTATTATGCTAGAAAGATGCAAAGCAGATTGCAGTGCACATCACGGCCACTAGGTGCACAGATAGGAACATGAGGAGAGTAGCACAAAATCATTGTATTTTCAGAGCTGGTCGTCTTTCATCATTCTTTTTGGGATATGGTGAGAATAAGAGGACATACCAGTATATACATTTTTTCTAATAAATAAAAGACACAGGCCAATTTTGCAAGGACATCAGGTTTTCAGGCATTATTCCTTTAGCTGCCCATACATATTTTACACTTTTGACATAATAAACCCTTGCCTGTGTCCATCACGTCAGTAGGGAGTGTATGAAGGTGAGTCAGGAGCTGAGCCCGCTCTATATGTGGCAGGTATCTGCTGCGTTACACATCTGCGCTATCTCTGATCCTGACCGTTTAACCTCTAGAATGCTGCGGTAAAATGTGACCAATATGACCAATGGGATCAATATAGGACTACTGTCGTGTATTATACCGATAATCAGATGATCATGTCACTGAAACAATGTCAAAAATCAAGTGTACATTGTTTATAAAATTTTTAAAAAGAAAAACAGTTAGGGCTCGCTCGCACTGGCGTATTTCTACTTCGCCTCATTGGGGGAAACAGACCATGGCTTCTCTGAGTAAAGCGATTGCATCCCTCCGTGGATCGGACAGCTCCCATGATGGAGGTAGATGGATCCCCCTCTACAAGGAAGCCATCGGTTACTAGGGGCCTCAAGCATTCTTGAAACGTGCAGGAATGTGGGAAATGGATCCTAGTATGTCTACCGACCAATCATGCACCTTGGCATCCAAGAACTCTCTCCCTCTCGGAGTCTGTAGCGACAGGTCCCTTAAAGGGCACCGATCTCCCCACACCATCAACAGACGAGCACATGGAGTGTGCCTCCATGTATACTCTTCTGCTACGTGGGATGCCATACCTGGGCTGATTTTTAGGGGCGACGGATCCCTTAAAGCCCACCGATCACACCACACCATCAACAGACGAGCACATGGAGTGTAGCCTCCATGTATCCTCTTCTGCAGCCAGATCTAATGCCTCACAAACCAGCCCCGTCCACCCCGGGGCCTGGACTCAGTGGATGTAAAGAGGCACCTCCTTTGGCATCCGTGCAGCCCCCACTGCATCACCATTGTTTAACAGATGATGCAAGGAGGCGGACAGTCCCTCTTCACTTCCCTGTAAAGGGGATGGTGGATCGAGGGTTCATCACTTTAACCTTACACCGTCCAAACACAGCAGTGGCAGCAAGAGATGGTTTATTCTGACCTGCTGGATACAGCTGCGCATCGCTTTGTTCAGAGAAGCCATGGTCTGCGTCCCCCAATGATTGGCTGGGAGAAAAAGATTTTGAATTTTTTAAATCTAACTAAGGGGGTGACAAAGGGGCATTTGATCTACTTTTTTATCACTATAATGGGGCCCATCACAGTGATTAAAAGGAACCAATAGGAAAAATGTCCTATTGTTGCTGGGTACCAGCTGGCAGATCTTGGTGGGCGCACTACGTATGCGCCCGCTATTTTTTTTTTCCAGGAAGATGACAACGGGCCAGGGGACAGATCAGATGGGCTTGGGTATGGCAGGATTACCGGGGGGGGGTGTCTCATGGGGGATAATTTCTGTCTCCTCTGACATGTATATCTTGTCAAAAGAAAGATCAGTCATTGAAGCAGCGGTCAAACATTTATTTTTTGTGATCAGGCATTGGAAAATCTGGCCCTGATCATGTTCTCCGGGGATTTTCCATCTCTGGAGGGCGCTACAGCCTTATTCCCCCGATCACCATTTTAAAACCCTTAGTGGCCGCCGTTTTATCGCGTGTCAGATAGCTATAGACCAGGTATCATTTTTATTATTGTTTCCTTTAATTTAGCCAAATACCCTAGGACATGTGTGTGTATATTTTTGTTCTGTTTCTGTCCATGCTAGGGCAGTCTCACACGTCCAGATAATTCCAGTACCGGAAAAATTGGTACCGGAATTATCCGTGTCCGTGTGCCCGTGCGTTTCTGTGGCACATCAGTGTGGCACACGGGCGGCGCACGTATGCCGCCTGTGTGCCCACTGGGTACCACACGCACCGTGCAGTAGACAGCGCTAAAGTTTAGCGCTGTCCCCTGCATCTGGTGCTGAAGCTGCCATTCATATCTTCCCTGCAGCAGCGTTTGCTGTAGAGAAGATATGAATATTCCTTTTTTTTTTTTTTTTCTCGTGTTTAAAATAAAGATCCATGTGCCCACCCCCCTCCCACCCGCTGTGCGCCTGCCCGCTGTTCTTAAAATACTCACCCGGCTCCCTCGCTGGCTGGCGCTGCTTCCTGTCCTGGCCGCATCTTCTACTGTATGAGTGGTCACGTGGGGCCGCTCATTTACAGTAATGAATATGCGGCTCCACCCCTATGGGAGGTGGAGCCGCATATTCATGACTGTAATCGGCGGCCCCACGTGACCACTCATACAGTAGAAGATGCGGCCAGGACAGGAAGCAGCCACCACCTTGCATCTGCACAGATGCATTGATTTCAATGTGTCTACGTGTGTCAGGCCGGTTTCACATGTCAGTGTGTCAGAGCCACTGACGTGTGAAACCGGCCTTATCTAATGCAAGACCTCCTTTTATTTCATTTCAGTTATTGCAACTCCTGAAGAAGTCCTACAAAATCGAGGAATTTAAAATCTTTGAAATTTTTAACAAATTTTATGGTGAACTTTGTATTAAAAGCAAATTATCAGATACAGGTAAGAAATGTTACAATGTCTAGACTTTCATAAAGCACTTTGGTAAGAACAGCGAAATAAGCAGACAATGATCTATCCATATAAGATAGGTGGTCTGACATCCGGCGCTCCCATCGATCAGATGAAAACTGCTCTGGCAGTTACTGGAACTGAGCAAAGTACATGCATTTCCATGAAAGGGAGATAAAAAAAAAAATTTACAGGCTGCTGGGCTCTATACCATACGCCCCTTACTTCCAGCCGCTGCTGGAGCAGTTTTCAGCTGAGTGCTAGACCACCTCCTGATGATCTCATCTATGAATAGATTATCATTTAAAGGGAATCTGTCACCAGGTTTGTCCCATATGAGATAAGACCACCACCTTTCAGCCCTGATATACAGCATTCTATAATGCTGTATATCAGCCCGAATCCTGCCTGTAAGACAAGCAAAACACCTTTTATTATAGTCTCCTATGGGACGATCGGGTCCGATGGGTGTCCCTGTCTTGGTCCGGTGCCTCTTTTCTTCCTGGACAGTTTATGGTGCAACGTGGTGTTGAAGGATGGAACGAGACATGATGTCCCATATGGGCTTGTTCAGGTCTGGGAAATGGGCTGGCCAGTCCATAGCATCAATGCCTTCATCATGCAGGAATTGTTGACACACTCCATCCACATGAGGCCTAGCATTGTCATGCATCAGAAGGAACCAGGGCCCACTACACCTGCATATGGTCTCACAATGGGTCTGAGAATCTCATCCTGGTACCTCAGATACAACCCTCCAAATAAATGTCTCCCCACACCATTACTGAAACACTGCCAAACCGGTCATGTTGGTGGATATTGTAGGCAGCAGAACGATCTCCACAGTGACTCCAAATTCTGTCACGTCTGTCACATGTGCTAAGTGTGAACCTGCTCGCATCCGTTCAAAGCAAAGGGTGCCAATATCCAATCTGCCAATCTTGGTGTCCTCTTGCAGGTGCTAATCGCCCTGCATGGTGTTGTCTCTACTATATCTGACCCACTGTTTTTTCTATATCATCTGACATTCTGTCTTTTCTATATCTGACACCCTGTCTTAACTATATCCTAATCCCTGTCTTTTCTATATCTGACGCGCTGTATTTTCTATAATATCTGAGACGCTGTCTTTTCTATATCTGACGCGCTGTCTTTTCTATATCTGACGCGCTGTCTTTTCTATATCTGATGCGCTGTCTTTACTATGTCCTAATCCCTGTCTTTTCTATGATATCTGACCCGCTGTCTTTTCTATGATATCTGACCCCGCTGTCTTTTCTATGATATCTGACCCCGCTGTCTTTTCTATGATATCTGACCCCGCTGTCTTTTCTATGATATCTGACCCGCTGTCTTTTCTATGATATCTGACCCGCTGTCTTTTCTATGATATCTGACCCGCTGTCTTTTCTATGATATCTGACCCGCTGTCTTTTCTATGATATCTGACCCGCTGTCTTTTCTATATCTGACCCGCTGTCTTTTCAATGATATCTGACCCGCTGTCTTTTCTATGATATCTGACCCGCTGTCTTTTCTATATCTGACCCGCTGTCTTTTCTATATCTGACCCGCTGTCTTTTCTATGATATCTGACCCGCTGTCTTTTCTATGATATCTGACCCGTTGTCTTTTCTATGATATCTGACCCGCTGTCTTTTCTATGATATCTGACGCGCTTGTCATTTCTATATCTGACACCCTGTCTTTACTATATCCTACTCCCTGTCTTTTCCATGATATCTGACGCGCTGTCTTTACTATATCTGACCCGCTGTCTTTTCTATATCTAACACCCTGTCTTTACTATATCCTAATCCCTGTTTTTTCTATATCTGACCTGCTGTCTTTTCTATGATAGCTGACACTCTGTCTTTTCTATATCTGACCCGCTGTCTTTTCTATATCTGACTCGCTGTCTTTTCTATATCTGACCCGCTGTCTTTTCTATATCCTAATCCCTGTTTTTTCTGATATCTGACCCGCTGTCTTTTCTATATCTGACTCGCTGTCTTTTCTATATCCTAATCCCTGTCTTTTCTATGATATCTGACCCGCTGTCTTTTCTATATCCTAATCCCTGTCTTTTCTATGATATCTGACCCGCTGTCTTTTCTATATCTGACCCGCTGTCTTTTCTATATCCTAATCCCTGTCTTTTCTATATCTGACCCGCTGTCTTTTCTATATCTGACTCGCTGTCTTTTCTATATCTGACCCGCTGTCTTTTCTATATCCTAATCCCTGTCTTTTCTATGATAGCTGACCCGCTGTCTTTTCTATGATGTCTGACCCCCTATCTTTTCTATGATATCTGACTTTTCTATGATAGCTGACGTGCTGTCTTTTCTATATCCTAATCCCTGTCTTTCCTATGATAGCTGACGTGCTGTCTTTTCTATATCTGATGCGCTGTCTTTTCTATATCCTAATCCCTGTCTTTTCTAAGATAGCTGACCTGCTGTCTTTTCTATGATATCTGACCCCCTATCTTTTCTATATCTGACCCCCTATCTTTTCTATGATAGCTGACCCCCTATCTTTTCTATGATGTCTGACCCCCTATCTTTTCTATATCTGACCCGCTGTCTTTTCTATGATGTCTGACCCCCTATCTTTTCTATGATATCTGACTTTTCTATGATAGCTGACGTGCTGTCTTTTCTATATCCTAATCCCTGTCTTTCCTATGATAGCTGACGTGCTGTCTTTTCTATATCTGATGCGCTGTCTTTTCTATATCCTAATCCCTGTCTTTTCTATGATAGCTGACATGCTGTCTTTTCTATGATATCTGACCCGCTGTCTTTTCTATATCTGACCCGCTGTCTTTTCTATATCCTAATCCCTGTTTTTTCTGATATCTGACCCGCTGTCTTTTCTATATCTGACTCGCTGTCTTTTCTATATCCTAATCCCTGTCTTTTCTATGATATCTGACCCGCTGTCTTTTCTATATCCTAATCCCTGTCTTTTCTATATCCTAATCCCTGTCTTTTCTATGATATCTGACCCGCTGTCTTTTCTATATCCTAATCCCTGTCTTTTCTATGATATCTGACCCGCTGTCTTTTCTATATCTGACCCGCTGTCTTTTCTATATCTGACTCGCTGTCTTTTCTATATCTGACCCGCTGTCTTTTCTATATCCTAATCCCTGTCTTTTCTATGATAGCTGACCCGCTGTCTTTTCTATGATGTCTGACCCCCTATCTTTTCTATGATATCTGACTTTTCTATGATAGCTGACGTGCTGTCTTTTCTATATCCTAATCCCTGTCTTTCCTATGATAGCTGACGTGCTGTCTTTTCTATATCTGATGCGCTGTCTTTTCTATATCCTAATCCCTGTCTTTTCTAAGATAGCTGACCTGCTGTCTTTTCTATGATATCTGACCCCCTATCTTTTCTATATCTGACCCCCTATCTTTTCTATGATAGCTGACCCCCTATCTTTTCTATGATGTCTGACCCCCTATCTTTTCTATATCTGACCCGCTGTCTTTTCTATGATATCTGACCCCGCTGTCTTTTCTATATCTGACCCGCTGTCTTTTCTATGATATCTGACAGGCTGTCTTTTCTATGATGTCTGACCCCCTATCTTTTCTATGATATCTGACCCGCTGCCTTTTCTATATCTAACCCGCTGTCTTTTCAATATCTGACCCGCTGTCTTTTCTAAGATAGCTGACCCGCTGTCTTTTCTATATCTGTGTTGGCCCCTTTAAAAATAGTCTGGGTGAAATGGTGGATGAGGAAAAAGCCAATATGCTAAATGACTTTTTTTCATCAGTATTTACAAAAGAAAAAAACAATTAAATGTCACCTGCTTAACCCAGCAGGAAGTGCCGCGGCGTCTAAAAATCACTAAAATTTACAAATCTCCGGGCCTGGATGGGATACACCCTTGAGTACTGCAGGAATTTAAGTACAGTCATAGATGGACCATTATTTTTAATCTTTAAAGACTCCATAATAACAGGGTCTGTACCACAGGACTGGCGTAAAGCAAATGTGGTGCCAATATTCAAAAAGGGACAAAAACTGAACTCGGAAATTATAGGCCAGTAAGCTTAACCTCTACTGTGGGTAAAATCCTGGAGGGCATTCTAAGGGACGCTATACTGGAGTATCTGAAGAGGAATAACCTCATGACCCAGTATCGGCACGGGTTTACTAGACACCGTTCCTGTCAGACTAATCTGATCAGTTTCTATGAAGAGGTAAGTTCCGGACTGGACCAAGGGAACCCAGTAGATGTAGTATATATGGACTTTTCAAAAGCTTTTGATACGGTGCCACAAAAAAGGTTGATACATAAAATGAGAATAATGGGGATAGGGGAAAATATGTGCAAGTGGGTTGAGAGCTGGCTCAGGGATAGGAAACAAAGGGTGGTTATTAATGGAGCACACTCGGACTGGGTAGCGGTTAGTAGTGGGGTACCACAGGGCTCAGTATTGGGCCCTCTTCTTTTTAACATATTTATTAATGACCTTGTAGGGGGAATTCAGAGTAGAATTTCAATATTTGCAGATGACACTAAACTCTGCAAGGTAATCAATACAGAGGAGGACAATTTTATATTACAGGATGATTTATGTAAACTAGAAGCTTGGGCTGATAAATGGCAAATGAGCTTTAATGGGGATAAATGTAAGGTCATGCACTTGGGTAGAAGTAATAAGATGTAGTAATAAGATGTATAATTATGTGCTTAATTCTAAAACTCTGGGCAAAACCGTCAATGAAAAAGACCTTGGGTGGATGACAAACTCATATTCAGTGGCCAGTGTCAGGCAGCTGCTACAAAGGCAAATAAAATAATTTTACCTCTATACAAGTCACTAGTTCGACCACACTTAGAATACTGTGCACAGTTCTGGTCTCCGGTGTATAAGAAAGACATAGCTGAACTAGAGCAGGTGCAGAGAAGAGCGACCAAGGTTATTAGAGGACTGGGGGGTCTGCAATACCAAGATAGGTTATTACACTTGGGGCTATTTAGTTTGGAAAAACGAAGACTAAGGGGTGATCTTATGTTAATGTATAAATATATGAGGGGACAGTACAAAGACCTTTCTGATGATCTTTTTAATCATAGACCTGAAACAGGGACAAGGGGGCATCCTCTACGTCTGGAGGAAAGAAGGTTTAAGCATAATAACAGATGTGGATTCTTTACTGTAAGAGCAGTGAGACTATGGAACTCTCTGCCGTATGATGTTGTAATGAGTGATTCATTACTTAAATTTAAGAGGGGACTGGATACCTTTCTGGAAAAGTATAATGTTACAGGGTATATAAACTAGATTCCTTGATAGGGCATTGATCCAGGGAATTAGTCTGATTGCCGTATGTGGAGTCGGGAAGGAATTTTTTTTCCCCAAGGTGGAGCTTACTCTTTGCCACATGTTTTTTTGCCTTCCTCTGGATCAACATGTTAGGGCATGTAAGGTTAGGCTATGGGTCGAACTAGATGGACTTATAGTCTTCCTTCAACCTTAATAACTATGTAAGATCCTACGTAAGATATCTGACCCCCTATCTTTTCTATGATATCTGACCCGCTGTCTTTTCTATATCTGACCCACTGTCTTTTCTATGATATCTGACCCGCTGTCTTTTCTATATCTGACCCACTGTCTTTTCTATGATATCTGACCCGCTGTCTTTTCTATATCTGACCCGCTGTCTTTTCTATATCTGACCCGCTGTCTTTTATATGATATCTGACCCCCTATCTTTTCTATGATGTCTGACCCCCTATCTTTTCTATATCTGACCCGCTGTCTTTTCTATGATGTCTGATCCCCTATCTTTTCTATGATATCTGACCCCCTATCTTTTCTATGATATCTGACCCGCTGTCTTTTCTATATCTGACCCGCTGTCTTTTCTATATCTGACCCGCTGTCTTTTCTATATCTGACCCGCTGTCTTTTCTATATCTGACCCGCTGTCTTTTATATGATATCTGACCCCCTATCTTTTCTATGATAGCTGACCCCTATCTTTTCTATGATGTCTGACCCCCTATCTTTTCTATATCTGACCCGCTGTCTTTTCTATATCTGACTCCGTCTTTTCTATGATATCTGACCCCCTATCTTTTCTATGATACCTGACACGCTGTCTTTACTAGCAATTCTGACCCTTTCTCTTTTCTGTTAAGTAATCAGCTTGTTTCAGTCATTGTAGCTCTTACATTTGTTGCTGCTTTCATATTTAATCACTGATCTGACTCTGTGCTTTCTTTTGCACTAATGTTCCCAGTTTGCCCCTGTAGCTATGTACATATACCCCCAGCATCATTCACATGCTGTTATAGATGCCTGTGAGAATGCTATGCCTATTTTATCAAAAACAGAAACTGATTTGATTTGAGGAAGACTTACAAGATGTTTGTGGTATACACTATACAACATACAGTTACCACTGACAAGTTACAATGATTAAACTGTTTTCCAAGTTGGACATTTTATTGCTGTAATCTTTAGTCGATGCCATATTTTGTCTTTTAAACTTTTGTGTGTTCTGTAGTTTTAGAAAAAGTTTATGAGCTTCTGGGAATTCTGGGCGAAGTGCAACCTAGTGATATGCTGAACAATTCTGAAAAACTCTATCGAGCCTATCTGGGAGAATTAAAAGGACAGGTACTGGTATAAACACTAAAATATTCTCTTTCAAAAATTCATATTAAAAGAGTTTGTGCACAGTTTAATAAATTTTCCTTTCCCCAAGGGATCTAAAAACATAGTAGGAATCCAATGGGGCGTTTTTCTGCCGTGTGTCCCTGCTGTGCATCCTGCTGTCCTGCATACATACACTTTATATGTAGACTTTATATGTGCACATTTACTTTTTAAGAGGATCTATCACCTATTGAAAAACTTTATAAAATAGCTAGAGACCAAAATCTTGTCCTGGCCCCAGTGTTGTTCAACATTTTTATAAATGATCTAGATAAGGGAACTGAAAGTAAACTAATCAAATTTGCAGACGATTCAAAACTAGGAGGCAGAGCTAACACTAGTAAAGACAGAGAAAGGATTCAGAAGGATCTAGATAAGCTTGGACAATGGGCAGTGACTAATAGAATTATATTTAACTGGGAGAAACGCAATGCTCTACATCTGGGCAAGAAAAATGAAAATTACATCTATAGAATAGGAGGAATAGAGCTAAGCAACAGCATGCGTGAAAAAGACTTGGGTATACTATTAGATTACAGACGGCACATGAGTCAACAATGTGATGCAGCAGCAAAAATGCAAACACAGTTCTATTATGTATTAAGGGAAGTATAGAGTCTAGATCACGTAAAGTTATCCCCCTCTACTCCTCCTTGGTCAGACCTCATCTGGAATTCTGTCTCCCGTTTTGGGCACCACATTTTAAAAAAGACAGTGAAAAACTGGAGCAAGTTCAGATAAAAGCTACCAGAATGGTGAGCGGACGGCAAAGTATGTCTTACGAGGAACGGTTAAAGGATCTTGGAATGTTTAGCTTGCAAAAAAGAAGGCTAAGAAGAGACTTAATGCTGTCTACAAATATCTGAAGGGATGTAAGTGTAGAGGGATCATCCCTATTCGAATTTGCACATGGAAACATGAGAAGCAATGGAATGAAACAACAGAAAGGGAGAAGATACAGGTTAGATATAAGAAAAACGTTTTGACAGTGAGGGTAATCTATGAGTAGAATAGGCTGCCACAAGAGGTAGCGAGTTCTCCTTCAATGAAGTCTTCAGAGGCTGGACAGACATCTGTCTGAGATGATTTAGTGAATCCTGTATTGAGCAGGGGGGTTGGAGACGATGACCCTGGAGGTCTCTTCCAACTCTAACATTCTATGATCTAAAACTTTTCACACATATACTGCACAAAATTAGGAAAACTGAAAAAAAAAAATTTTTTTTGTCATGAAAGCTTTTTTTTTTTAAAGAAAATTAGAACGCTGTTGTCCAGCACTATTTTATTGATTATTTGTAAAAGTAGAAAGATACTAAGTTGACTATTAGGTCAGATTCACACGTGTGTATAAAAATTAGTTCATCCAGAATACTTGGGAAATTTTTTTTCTCATATGTCCTCCATGGTCAGTCTGTATGCAATCTTTTTTTTTTTTTTTTTTTTATAGCAGAAGCTAGTAATAATTTACAACACTATTTACAGATTCTTATGTTGTATTGCAATGTATCCATAAATAATAGTTAATATACGTGAGGTCTCTGTGGTCACGGGCCAACCTTGATATTTATTTAAAAAAATGTCTACAATTGAGGAAGTTTTTCCTTGTCAAATATAACAATGAACTTTTTCATATCGGAGCAAACTTAAAGGGGTTGTCTACCACAGTACCCTACACACGCATGGTACGATGACCCTACTGCCCCCCCCACACACACACACTCCTCAATCCACCCCACAAAGAATGTTGACCCCACTACAGTATGATTCTCCAACTGTGTAATCCCCACGCAATCCCCTATACAGTATAATGGCCACAAAGTGCTCCATACAGTATAATGGGGCCCTGCATTGCCTTCCATACAGTATAATGCTCTGTACAGTATAATAGCCCCACTTTGTGCTCCATACAGTATAATAGCCCCACATAGTGCTACATACAGGATAATGGCCCCACATTGTGCTCCATACAGGATAATAGCCCCACATAGTGCTCCATACAGGATAATGGCCCCACATAGTGCTCCATACAGGATAATGGCCCCACATAGTGCTCCATACAGGATAATGGCCCCACATAGTGCTCCATACAGGATAATAGGCCCCACATAGTTCTCCACACAATATAATAGACCCCAGATAAATTAAATTGAAAAAAAAAAAATTTGTCTGTCCGTTCCCTGCTGCTTCGGTCTCTTCATGGTGTCTTGAGATCCTCTGCACATCTTGATACAGTGGGAGCGTGGTAATGATGTCATCGCATCTGCTTCATTGAGATGTCAGTAGCAGAGGGGGAATGATGGGAGAGGGAGCATCGGCTGACACGCTCTCCTCAATCAATGCTTTCAACTGTATCGGCATCTAGCTCTGGCTTTTATAACAGCTTGCAGTCTCTGAGGCATGGATTTAATGAGTGTCAAACAGGACTCTTCACCAATCTGGCTCCAACTTTCTCTGCTTGCTGTTGCCAGATCAGCTTTGCAGGTTGGAGCCTTGTCATGGACCATTTTCTTCAACTTCCACCAAAGATTTTCAATTGGATTGCGATCCGGACTATTTGCAGGCCATGGCATTGACCTTATGTGTCTTTTTTCAAGGAATGTTTTCAGAGTTTTTGCTCTATGGCAGTATGCATTATCATCTTGAAAAATGATTTCATCATCCCCAAACATCCTTTCAATTGATAGGATAAGAAAAGTGTCCAAAGTATAGCAGACAAATACGACGTGGCCTGTGCTATATACTATGTGGCTGCTATATACAAACATACATACATATTGTAGAATACCTGATGCGTTAATACAGGCCACGCAATGTATAACAGTGGCCATGCACTATATAACACAGCCCACGTACTATATAACACAGCCCACACAGTATATAACACAGGCGACGTAGTACATAACACTGGCCACGTAATATATAACACAGGTGGCCACGTAATATATAGCACAGCACACGCAGTATATAACACTAGCCAGGTAGTATATAGCAGTCACGTGGTATATTACACAGCCCACGCAGTATATAACACTGGCCACGTAATACATAGCACAGCCCATGCAGTATATAACACTGGCCACGTAATATATAGCACAGCCCACGCAGTACATGACACTGGCCACGTAATATATAGCACAGCCCACGCAGTATATGACACTGGCCACGTAGTATATAGCAGCCACGCGGTATATAACACAGCCCACCTAGTATATAGCAGTGTGGGCACCATATCCCTGTTAAAAAAAAAAAATTAAAATAAAAAATAGTCATATACTCACCTGCCGGGATCCAATCCAGCGAACCTCTGGCGCAGGCGATGAGCGCCCGGCTGCCGCCATCTTCAGTTCCCAGGATGCATTGCGAAATTACCCAGATGACTTAGCGGTCTCGCAAGACCTCTAAGTCTTCTGGGTAATTTCGCAATGCATCTCTGGGAACGGTATAAATAGCAGGTGTATAGCAGGTTTTTTTTAGTTTTTTTATTATTATTAACAGATCTTTTTACTATTGATGCTGCATAGGCAGCAGCAATACTAAAAAGTTGGGGACACACAGGGTTAATAGCAGCGGTAACTGAGTGCGTTAGCCGCGGCATAACGCGGTCCGTTACCGCTGGCATTAACCCTGTGTGAGCGGGGACTGGAGGGGAGTATGCGGGCACTGGGCACTGACTGCAGGGGAGTAGGGAGGGACTAATTGGACTGTGCCCATCGCTGATTGGTCGCAGCAGCCATGACAGGCAGCTGGCGAGACCAATCAGCGAAGCTGGATTTCCGGGACAGAAAGACGGAAGTACCCCTTAGACATATATATATATATATATATATATATATATGTGTATATATATATATATATATATATATATATATATATATATATATATATATATATATATATATATATATATATCTATATATATATGGTCCCCATCCTGTCATGTTCTGCTCCCATTCTGCGCCCCCATCCTGTCATGTGCTGCTCCATCCTGCGCCCCCATTCTGTCATGTGCTGTTCCATCCTGCATCCCCATCCTGTCATGTGCTGCTCCCATCCTGCGCCCCTGTTCTGTCATGTGCTGCTCCCATCCTGCGCCCCTGTTCTGTCATGTGCTGCTCCCATCCTGCACCCCCGTTCTGTCATGTGCTTCTCCCATCCTGCGCCTCCATTCTGTCATGTGCTGCTCCCATCCTGTGCCCCCGTTCTGTCATGTGCTGCTCCCATCCTGTGCCCCCTTTCTGTCATGTGCTGCTCCCATCCTGCGCCCGTTCTGTCATGTGCTGCTCCCATCCTGCGCCCGTTCTGTCATGTGCTGCTCCCATCCTGCGCCCGTTCTGTCATGTGCTGCTGCCATCCTGCGCCCGTTCTGTCATGTGCTGCTGCCATCCTGCGCCCGTTCTGTCATGTGCTGCTGCCATCCTGCGCCCGTTCTGTCATGTGCTTCTGCCATCCTGCCCCCGTTCTGTCATGTGCTGCTCCCATAATGCGCCACCATTGTATTATATGCCCCCCATAAGACGCTCCAGTGTGTATGCCCTCGTATGCTGCTGCCATATAAAAAAAAAAAATACCATACTCACCTATCGTCCGGCTCCACTGCAGGTGTGTCTTCAAGAAAATGGCGCCGGAAAGCGCGGACTGCGCAGGCGCAGATTCCGGCAGCAGGAATCGGCGCCTGCGCAGTCCGCGCTTTCCGGTGCCATTTTCTTGAAGACACACCTGCAGTGGAGCCGGAGTGTGTCTTCAAGAAAATGGCGCCGGAAAGCGCGGACTGCGCAGGCGCCGATTCCGGCAGCAGGAATCGGCGCCTGCGCAGTCCGTGCTTTCCGGCGCCATTTTCTTGAAGACACACTCCGGCTCCTCTGCCTGTGACTGGTAAGTCAGAGGGCGGCGCCGGGGCGCATTAAGCTCGTCATCGCGCCCTCTGAACTGTCACAGCAGAGGAGCCGGGAGACGGAGCTGCACGCAGCGCTGGAACGGGGAAAGGTGAATATACTTACCCTCCTGGCGGTCCCTGACTCTCCAGTGGAGATCGCGGTATGCGTTCAGTGTTTACGCATACCGCGATCTCCTGGGAGCGTCACTCTGTGGGGGCCAGCCTGCGCATATATATATATATATATATATATATATATATAGATGTAATGACATAAATCTCATTGGAACATCATCAAACAAAAGTTCCAGCATCATCACCTTGCCCAATGCAGATTCGCGATTCATCACTGAATATGACTTTCATCCAGTCATCCACAGTCCACGATTGCTTTTCCTTAGGCTAGGGTCACATTGCGTTAGTGCAATCCGTTTAGCGCTAGCGGATTGCGCTAACGCAATGTTTTTTATGGGGCCGCGTTCGGGGTCGCGGTAACGTCCCCGCTCTCGCAGATCCCCGATCTGCGAGAGCGGGGAACGGACCGTGGGCGCGCCTCGGACGCTGCAAGCAGCATCCGCGGCGCGCCAGGAATCTCCGGCGCGTCGCTAGCGCGTGCCGAGCATGGCACGCGCTAGTGTAGCGCGTTCCCATTAGCGTGAATGGGCGCGTTAACGGCCGCGTTGCACGGCGTTAATTTCGCCGTGCAACGCTGTCCGTTTAACGCGGTCCCATAACGCAATGGGAACCCAGCCTTAGCTCAAACAAGCTGTAACCTTGTTTTCTCTATCGCCTCATTGGGGGACACAGGAACCAGGGGTGTATGCTGCTGCCACTAGGAGGCTGATACTATGCACAAAAAAAGTTAGCTCCTCCTCTGCAGTGTATACCCCACCAACTGGCATTATGAACTTCAGTTTAGCTTAATGTCAGTAGGAGGTGGACACGGGTCTTTCATTAGACCCTTATCTACCTCAATGTGCGTCGTTCCTTTTCAGATTTTCCAGAGGGATACAGTGTGAACAGTCACAACTGTAATCCCACATTGTGGTTTATGAGTACGGCGTGTACTGCCACCCCGTATCCTCATAGATCCCACAGCAGGACCAAGATCCTAGCACACACGCGTGCTTAGAAGTCCGGTCCTAGCCTAGCCTAGTTTTTCTGTCCCGGCACGGCAGCCTTACAGGCCGCCGCACCGCTTTCTCCTGCGGCCGTACTGTTTTCTGTTCCAGTGCGGCGGCCTTGCAGGCAACCGTGCCGCTTTCTCCTGCGGCCGCACTGTGTTTTTTTGACACGCTTCTACCGGGGCCTAGTTCCAGCGCCACGACTCCACCCACTTCCTTTCCCTTGGGCAGGCTTTTCTCCCGCCCGACTATCATCGGAGAGCTCCACCCACCGGCACCATCTTGGTGCTCCTGGCCAGGCGGTTACCTCCGCCCACCTCTCCCCGTGCTGCTGCAGGTACTCATTTCAGTGCCAGGAACGCTTTTCTTCGCCCATCTCCACCACTGCTGTTCTATCAGGCCTGCAGCAAGTTCCGGACAAGAGGGTGTCCCACATGTGACTGCCTGTTCTCCTAGGGGCTATCATTCCTGAGGAGCATCTTCCAAGCCATGCAGCCTTCCATCTGGAAACCGCAGCGTCTGCCATGAGTAGCTCTGCACTGCAGACTGACACTCTCCCCTGCCCCCCTGTCCCCTAACCTTCTGGCATTTTTCCTCAGGGGCCCGTTCGTCATGTCTAATTCTTAGGGAGGTCACTCCCGGCTTCCTACTTTTCCCCCTACTTCCTGTGCCTTAGTGAAACACTTTGCATGTTTGTCTTGAAACTGCAAGCTTCCCTCAGGTCAGTCTTCTCCCCTCTGTCAGGCCTGCAGCAACCCCATTATGCCCACCGCCCAGGACCCTCCTGCTGTTCCACCTGAGAGCGAAGTCCCCACCCCAGGCTGTGCCTCCTCTCTGTCTCAATCAGTAGCGGATCTCACACAGGTGTCCCAGACCCTTGTGTCCGTGCTCGATCAGTTGCCCCTACAGATTTCCGTAGTAGCCAGCGGGTCGCAGGAAGCTCCGTCCGAGACTTCCAATATAGGCCGCAAAAGATCCAGACAGGAACGCCGGTCTGAGTCCTCTTCTCGCTCCATCTCGCCCCACGGTCCTCCTCTGTGGTCGACTTCCCCCTGGTCCTCCTCCCTGGAGTCAGGTGAGGCTCTGATGCGCCTTCGGAGGATAATTTGGAGCCGGATTCGAACCAAATCGCCAGCACGAGGGATATGGTTCAAAGCCTCATTGGAGCGATCAATCAGACCTGTGGCATCAAAGATTCCTCTATGGAACCCGCAGATCAGGCGGTTTCATTTAGACGGTCTAATCTACCTCCCAAGGTATTCGCTCCTCATCCTGAATTCAATGAGTTTCTGGCCAGAGAAAGAGTTCTGGCAGAGAAAGAGAGCATTCGACCAGACGTTTTCAGAGAGTCAAGCTCCTTAGCGTCTTTTATCCCTTTTCTCCGGATCTCATCGCCAACTGGATGACTTCTCCCTCTGTGGATCCTCCGGTTTCTAGACTTTCCACCTACACAGTCCTCACGCTGTCCGGTGGGGTGTCTCTAAAAGATCCCATCGATAGGATCATTGAATCCTTCGCAAAGTCGGCTTTCGAAGCGGCCGTGTCTTCCCTATGCCCGGTCTTTGCTTTCACCTGGGTTTTGAAGTCTGTATCCGAATGGGCTAAACAACTCCATTGGGGCATTCAAGCCGGAGCTCCACCAGAACGGCTGGTGGAACTTACCACCCAGATTACTCACGCCGGGGAATATTTGGTTTCCGCTTCCCTGGACACCGTGTCTTGTGCCGCTCAGGCGTCCAGTAATGTTGTTGCCAGCTGTCGCACCGTTTGGTTCAAGGCCTGGCAGGTGGATTTGTCTTCAAAGAAGTCCCTTACCAGCCTGCCTTTTCAAGGATCACGTCTTTTCGGTTCCAAGCTGGACCAAATTATTAAGGATGCCACCGGGGGCACCAGTTCCCTTCTCCCCCTGTCCAGACCTCGCTGACTTCCCCTTAGGCGGCATCAGATTCCTTTTCCCAACAGCAGAGGCCACAGGCACATTAAGAAAAGAATCCTTCCTGACGTTCCCGCTACTCCCAAGGTATATCCTCCAGGTCTAGGACTGGAAGATCCACCTCGGCATGACTCACGACTAGACCCCAGCCCATTTCCCAGGCTGGGCAGCCATCTCCTCCTCTTCAGGGACGTCTGGGTCTCCTCAGTAGAGGACGCATGGGTCAGGGAACTTGTATCCTCTGGATACAAAATAGATTCATTTCACGGCCCCGGGATCGTTTCTTCGAATCCCGACCTCCAAGAGACCCCGCTCTAGTCCCGGGTTTCTTTGCAGCCATTGCTTCCCTCCTCAAATCCGGGGTAATCGTTCCCTTCCCAGAAATGGAACGGTTCACAGGCTTCTGTTCCAATCTCTTTGTGGTACCGAAAAAGGACGACAAGGTTCATCCCAGTCTGGATTTCAAATTTGCTGAACTAGACGGTTCGTCTGAGACACTTCAGGATGGAATCCCTTCGTCCAGTAATCGCTTCCATGGAGGCTCAGGAATATCTGTCTCAGGCTTCCGAAAATCTATCCATCGTCCTCGACTCTCTAGCCCGTTTCGGGTGGCTCGTCAACAGGAAGAAGTCCTGTCTTGTTTCTTCTCAGCGCCTCGTATTTCTAGACATGCTCTTCGACACTTGTCGGACCAGAGTCTTCCTTCACGAAGACAAGATATTCGTCCTTCGTCGGGAAGTTCGCTTGCTCCAGGGTTCTCGGCTTCCCTCCTTTCCGATTGGCCATGAAGGTCCTGGGGAGGATGGTTGCAACATTGGAAGCAATTCCCTTTGCCCATTTCTCTCAAGACCTCTTCAGCAGGCTATTCTATCACAGTGGGACAGGTCTGTCTTCTCCCTGGATCGTCCGATCCGGCTTTCTCCCCGGGTCAAACGGTTCCTCAACTGATGACGCACCCGGAAGTGAGCAACGGACAAGGCGACTACGGCGCTTAAAAAGGGCTTCCTCCAGCATAGCGTGCACTTCTCGTCACACCGGAACTGGTGCACAATGTAAATGCCGATTCCCCTACCTACAGGTACAGTGGTTGGTGGTTTTTGTTGGTTTCTATAGTCTTGCGATCTCTAAGATTAGGATTAGGGTTATAGCAGACAAGCAGACAACATGCTCTATCATTACTCTCTGGCACCTGTCTCCGACAAGTGGTGTTTGGTTTCTTCCCTGTCATTTGAAGAGTTAATTTGACATATCTTTCTTTCTTTTTGCCTTTGGGAAATCCTCCATTAATATACTGGCTTTTCAATGAGGGTAAGTTCAGTTTCCTTTGCTTTAGGTGAATGCACAAGCAAGTGTATTATGTTTTTTTTGCTGTACTTATAAGTTATAACATAATGATGTCATATGACTATTTGATGGATTTATATATTCTGTAGATTTATGTTTTCATGTAGAAAAATACCCTTGAAAAGTTTTTTTTCTGTTATTATCCGCTGTGGATTCTAATAATAAAGAATTTCTTCACGGATGAGTACTTGAGGTTACTTTTATGCACGTCACCTCTCCTATCCCAGGGTAGATCCTTCCTTCCAGTTCTCTAGCAGGTGGTGACAGCGGACGCCAGCCTGCTTGACTGGGGTGCGGGGCTTTGTCACCTGTTCAGGGTCGTTGGTCGGCGCAGGAGTCCTCTCTGCTGATCAATGTCCTCGAGTTCCGGGCCATCTTTCCGTCTCTTCTTCACTGGGTAATGATTCACAGGGGTCTGTCAATTCGAATCCAGATGGACAATGCCACAGCAGTGGCATATGTCAACCACTGGGGGGGACTCGGAGTTCTTTGGCCTCGGCCGAGGTATCCAAGATCCTCCTTTGGGCAGAGGCAACGGTCCTGGTGATATCCACGGTGCATATCCCCGGCGTGGACAATTGGGCCGCCGACTTCCTCAGTCGCAAGGGCCTCGCGGCATGGGAATGGTACTTGCTTCAGGAGGTCTTCCATCAGATTTTTCTTCGATGGGGGATTCCGGAAGTGGACCTCACGGCGTCCCGAATGAACAGTAAGGTCCCTCGGGTCGTCCCAAGGTCCCGCTATCCTCTCGCAGTGGCGTCAACGCTCTGGCCATTCCTTGGTCGCAGTTCATGCTCTCCTATCCGTTTCCTCCCCTGCCCTTTCTTCCCAAGCTGTTGAAAAAGATCAAGGCGGAAGAGGTGCTGGTCTTTCTAATCTCCCCGGATTGGCCAAGGAGATCTTGTTTTGCAGAGGTCGTCAATCTTCTCGAGGATGCCCCTGGCGGCTTCCAGACAGACCCGATCTGCTGTCTCAGGGTCCGATCTGCCACCCGAATTCTCGGTCCCTCAGTTTAACGGCGTGGCTGTTGAGACCGCAGTTCTAAGAGCGTCCAGCCTTTCGGATCGGGTGATTCACATTTTGATCCAGACTAAGAAGCCTTCGTCTTCCACGGTCTACTATTGTCCCTGGAAGGCTTACCCCCATTCGTGGGAGTCCAACCGCATTTCACCTATGTCCTTTTCTCTCCCTTCCGTTTTGGCCTTCCTTCAGGCAGGACTGGATGCAGGCCTTGCCCTTAAGGTATCTTCACTTTTAGCGATGCTGCAGCGATCTAGACAACGATCCTGATCGTTGCAGCGTCGCTGTGTGGTCGCTGGAGAGCTGTCACACAGACAGCTCTCCAGCGACCAACTATGCGAAGTCCCCGGGTAACCAGGGTAAACATCGGGTTACTAAGCGCAGGACCGCGCTTAGTAACCCGATGTTTACCCTGGTTACCAGCGTAAGCGTAAAAAAAACAAACACTACATTCCGGTGTCTGTCCCCCGGTGCTGTGCTTCTCTGCACTGACTGAGCACCGGCCGGAAAGCAGAGAACAGCGGTGACGTCACCGCTGTGCTCTTGCTTTACGGCTGGCCGGCGCTGACAGTCAGTGCAGGGAAGCAGAATGCCGAGGGACAGACACCGGAATGTAAGTATGTAGTGTTTGTTTTTTTTACATTTACACTGGTAACCAGGGTAAACATCGGGTTACTAAGCGCGGCCCTGCGCTTAGTAACCCGATGTTTACCCTGGTTACCAGTGAAGACATCACTGAATTGGCGTCACACACGCCGATTCAGCGATGTCTGCGGGAGATCCAGCGACGAAATAAAGTGCTGGCCTTCTAGCTCCGACCAATGATGTCACAGCACGATCCAGATCGCTGCTGCGTGTCAAACTCAACGATATCGCTGTCCAGGACGCTGCAACGTCACGGATCGCTAGCGATATCGTTGTTAAGTTGGTCAGTGTGAAGGTACCCTTAGTTCCCTAAAGGGCCAGGTTTCTGCGCTCTCCATCCTCTTCCAGAAGACATTATCTTCTCGGCCACAGGGCAAGACCTTCCTTCAGGAAGTAGCTCATACCGTTCCTCCGTACAGGGCTCCTGTGGATTCATGGGATCTTAATCTTGTCTGGAGGTTCGGAGGGGTTCCGCCTTTGAGCCTCTCAGGGAGGTCTCCCTGTCAGTTCTATCTTGAAAGTGTCCTTTCTTGTGACCATCACCTCTGTCCGGCGCTTTTTCGAGTTGGCGGCCCTTTCTTGCCGACCTCATTTCCTGGTTATCCACCAGGACAAGGTGATCCAGAGGCCTCCGCCTTCCTAAGGTGGTTTCCACCTTCCACCTCAATAATGACATTGTTCTCCCTTCCTTTTGTCCAGCCCCGACTCATCCTCTGAAGCGATCGTTGAACAAGATGGACCTCGTCAGGGCGGTAAGGCTTTACCTGGCCAGAACGGCCTTTTTCCGGAAGACTGATTCCCTTTTCGTCATTCCCAATGGCACGCGTAGAGGCTTGCCGGCTTCCAAAGCGACTATTGCTCGCTGGATCAGAACGGCGTTTTTGGAAGCTTACTGGGTCAAGAACAGAGTATTCCCTCCTTGAGCTCACACTACCCGGGCAGTCGGTGCCTCCTGGACGGTGCACTACAGGGCTTCCGCCCTACAGCTTTGCAAAGTGGCAACCTGGTCTTCCATCCACACGTTCACCTAATTTTACAAGGTCCATACCTACACTTCGGCGGACGCCAGCCTAGGCAGAAAGATCTTGCAGGCGGCAGTGGTGAGTCCTCTGACCTGATGGAAGTCTGTTTTTCCCACCCCAGGGATTGCTTTGGGACATCCCATGGATCCTGTGTCCCCCAATGAGGCGATAGAGAAAATAGGATTTTTGGTTGCTTACCGTAAAATGTGTTTCTCCGAGCCTTCATTGGGGGACACAGCACCCTCCCATGTTATTCAGTTTCTGTGATTCGGTCACAGACATTGATTCCAGTTTCCACCCATTAGTTCCTCATTTGTTTTGTTGTGCATTTCCTGTTTTGGAGACATATTGCTTTAAGTTTCCGGTCTTGACGCTTTGATGTCTTCCTTGGTCTACCAGTATGTTTTCCTTTAACAACCTTCCCATGTTGTTTGTATTTGGTCCTGATTTTAGACACAGCTGACTGTGAACAACTAACATCTTTTGCAACATTGCGTGATGATTTACCCTCTTTTAAGAGTTTGATAATCCTCTCCTTTGTTTCAATTGACATCTTTCATGCTGGAGTCATGATTCATGTCAGTCCACTTGGTGCAACAGCTCTCCAAGGTGTGATCACTCCTTTTTAGATGCAGATTAACGAGCAGATCTAATTTGATGCAGGTGTTCGTTTTGGTTATGAAAATTTACAGGGTGATTCCATAATTTTTTCCTCAGAATTGAGTGACTCCATAATTTTTCCCCTATGCTTGGTTACAAAAAAGTAACCATTACTGACTACCACATTTTTTGTTCTTGATTTCTTTTAGTGTTTCTTAAATCCAGAAAGTTTTTTTCTACAAAATTAAACAACTAAATGAACATCTTCCAAGGCCGGTGATTACATAATTTTTGCCTGAGGTTGTAGAAATTGGACCTTTTGATGGATCTTCCTGCAATTTGAATATTGACATAATTTAAATATTTTAATTGGTATGCCTTGCGATATTGGTCTGGCCTGAAAAAAGAAAGCAGTCCACTTTCAAAACCTGTTGTGGGTAAAAAAAAAATAAAAGGTGGGGACTTTTACTCTGTCAGATTCACCATTTTACAACTTTGAAGTTTGGGCGCAGCTTGGTCCTCATTCTTATGATTTATACAAAATTCTGCAGTATATTTCAGAAGAAGAATCACTCAGCACTCCAAAGTGCAAAGTTTTTTAATTTTTATGCAATTCAAAATAATGCAAATTTTTTTTCTGGTCCACAAGTCCGGACCCTCATCATATGGATTGCAGATATATAGAAAAGTAGCCGGAAAAGCAACTTCTTAGGAGCTGATGTTGCTATAATGTCTAGGCCAAGAGAATATCTGTGCTATTAGTTATTCTTCTGATGAATACGTGCAAGACCCTCCTCGAGCGCCAGATTAAAAGACCAGACCTACCATATAGTTTCTGTACAGTATATTTGAACAGCTTATCAAATGTTTTCTCGTATTTTGGTTAAATGTTCACCAATACCTTTTGTTATATGGTATATATTTTCTTTAATGAATTATATAATTTTAGCTTTTTTTACTGCTTCTTTCCAGATGACGTCATCTACAAAGCAGCCCAAGTTTTCGGTGGTAGCTGGATGTTTGAGAGGGTTATCGGCACTCTTGATTAACTTTACAAAATCTGTCGAGGAAGGTATGGCACTACTTAGTGATTGGATGGCGTGTTCTTTTTTTTTTTTTTTTTTGAATTTTCAGAAATGAGTTAAGTTTAAGAAAACCACATAGAACTCAAAGTAGTAGCACTCGATGCATATCAAATCAGCATAGAAAACTACCATCAACAATGAATTCACTCAACACCAAGTGGTCCACATCTTCTTCTTATAAGTGAACATAGACAATGACACAGCAAAAAAACATGGGGGGTAATTAGGGAGCAATTCTAATGCAGTATGAGCTTCCTGTACTACTTTTTATAGTGGTGTACATTAACATTCTCTTTGTACCCAATATGTATCCAAAAGAGACCAGAACTCCATCAAAGCGCTAAACTGTAAGATATTCCATGTTTTGTACATCTTGTATCTGCACGTGTAATTCACTATTTGATGAGGGTTGTCCAACCTCCATTTACATGATGTCCGACATCTAGCAGCAGTGCCATGTATAGTAGGAGCTGTTTGGATTTACGACGAATCTGAAATGGTGGATTATTTAGGACATAAAATTTTGGATCTATGGGTATCTGAAGGCCAGTGACCTTAAAGATAAGAGCTTAACTTTCCAAAAACTATGAAGTCCTGCAGACGACCAGAGTAAAGGTACCTTCACACATAACGATATTGTTAACGATATCGTTGCTATTTGTGACGTAGCAACGATATCGTTAATGAAATCGTTATGTGTGACAGCGACCAACGATCAGGCCCCTGCTGGGAGATCGTTGGTCGCTGAATAAAGTCCAGAACTTTATTTCGTCGCTGGACTCCCTGGAGACATCGCTGGATCGGCGTGTGTGACACCGATCCAGCGATGTCTTCACTGGTAACCAGGGTAAACATCGGGTAACTAAGCGCAGGGCCGCACTTAGTAACCCGATGTTTACCCTGGTTACCATGCTAAAAGTGAAAAAAAACAAACAGTACATACTTACCTACAGCTGTCTGTCCTCCAGCGCTGCGCTCTGCACTCCTCCTGTACTGTCTGTGAGCCGGAAAGCAGAGCGGTGACGTCACCGCTCTGCTTTCCGGCTCCCAGACAGTACAGGAGGAGAGCAGAGAAGCAGAGCGCAGCGCTGGAGGACAGACAGCGGTAGGTAAGTATGTACTGTTTGTTTTTTTTTACTTTTAGCATGGTAACCAGGGTAAACATCGGGTTACTAAGCGCGGCCCTGCGCTTAGTTACCCGATGTTTACCCTGGTTACCGGCATCGTTGGTCGCTGGAGAGCGGTCTGTGTGACAGCTCTCCAGCGACCAAACAGCGACGCTGCAGCGATCCGGATCGTTGTCGGTATCGCTGCAGCGTCGCTAAATGTGAAGGGGCCTTAAGTCACCTTCAGTATTACCACACCTCCAACAGCAATTAGTAATGCTAGGGTTAAGTTTATGTAATTGGGAAAGGGTATGGTACCAGAACATAAGTATCTTATGTTGGTTTTCTCTACAAGCAAAGCATGCTGCAAGCTGCATTTCTCCATATCTCTTGCCATGTACAAGGCGAAAGGGTTTCCCCCAGAAAACTTTGGCGTGTTGTTTTAACAAGCAGTGTAGATTTTCTCTATCGCCTCATTGGGGGACACAGGAAACCATGAGTGTATACTGCTGACACTACACACAAAAAATTAGCTCCTCCTCAGCAGTGTACACCCCACGAGCTGGCACCGTTAGTTAATTAGTTAATCAGTTTAGTTTAGCGTCAGTAGGAGGCAGACATGGGTCTTTCAGTAGAGGCATATCTACCTCGGTTTTCTGGAACATTTTCCCCTTTCTTTTTCAGAGAGTCCTCTCCTTTCCCTTGGAGAGAAACAGTGTGCACGGTCACTCTGTTATCCCATGTAGAGACAGAGTGAGCCACTCCTTTTTCTCAATTCATTCAGGATCTAACAAGGTGTCCCAGACCCTGGTATCCATACCTGACAATTTGCCTATTCCCTCTGTTCACCCATGCTGGCGGATTCCATATTCTTTACTTACATCCTTCTACTGATTCCAGCAATGGCCACAAGAAGGCTAGGCAGGAGAGTGGCTTCAGTTCCTCTTCTCGCTCTCCTTCGCCCCCTGGCCCCTCTGGATTTTTAGTAGTCTTCCACAGATGCACCAGCGGTACTGGAGTTGGACTCTAGTTCTGAATGAGTCAGAAGCCTGGTCAGAGTACAGGTTCAAACATGACATGGTGGAGAGTCACACAGACAGCTCTCCAGCGACCAACGATGCCGAGGTCCCCGGGTAACCAGGGTAAACATCGGGTTACTAAGCGCAGGACCGCACTTAGTAACCCGATGTTTACCCTGGTTACCAGCGTAAAAAACAAACAAACAGTACATACTTACATTCCGGTGTCTGTCCCTTGCCGTCTGCTTCCCGCACTCACTGACTGCCGGCCGTAAAGTGAAAGCACAGCACAGCGGTGACGTCACCGCTGTGCTCTGCTTTCACTTTACGGCCGGCAGTCAGTGAGTGCGGGAAGCAGACGGCAAGGGACCTGACGGACACCGGAATGTAAGTATGTACTGTTTTTTTTTGTTTTTTTTTACATTTACGCTGGTAACCAGGGTAAACCTCGGGTTACTAAGCGCGGTCCTGCGCTTAGTAACCCGATGTTTACCCTGGTTACAAGCGAACGCATCACTAGATCGGTGTCACACACACCGATCTAGCGATGACAGCGGGAGATCCAGCGACGAAAGAAAGTTCCAAACGATCTGCTACGACGTACGATTCTCAGCAGGATCCCTGATCGCTGCTGCGTGTCAGACACAGCGATATCGTATAGATATCGCTGGAACGTCACGAATCGTACCGTCGTAGCGACAAAAGTGCCACTGTGTGACGGTACCCTTAGTGTTAAGGATTATGTGTTAAGGATGCTCCTCAGGAGCCCTCCGATCAGGGAGTGTCCTTCAGACGGTCAAGACGAACTCCTAGAGTTTTTCCTCTCCATAAGAAATTGAAAGGGGTCCTTTCAAGGAAAAGGGAAATTCCGACCAGAAGCTTCCAAAAAGGGAAGCGACTTGGTATTTTGTATCCGTTTGCTTCAGAACTTATGGAAAACCGGACCGTCTCTCCGGCTGTAGACTCCCCAGTTTCCATACTATCCACCAACACTGTTCTTCCCCTTATGGACGGGGCATCACCTAAGGACCTCAATGACAGACTCATGGAGTCAGTTGAAAAGTCAACCTTTGAAGCGGAATATTCCTCCTTTTGCCATGCCTTTGCCACCACGTGTGTGTCAAAGTCTACAGTCATGGCCAAAAGTTTTGAGAATGAGACAAATATTAATTTTTCCAAAGTCTACTGCTTCATTTTTTCTAATGGCAATTTGCATATACTCCTGAATGTCAGAGTGATCAGCTTAACAGCAATTACTGTACTTGCAAAGTCAATATTTGCCCAGAAAATGAACTTTAACCCCCAAAACACATTTCAACATCATTGCAGTCCTGCCTTAAAAGGAGCAGGTAACATCGTTTTAGTGATTGATCCATTAACACAGGTGTGGGTGTTGATGAGGACAGGGCTGGCGATCAATCAGTCATGATTAAGTAAGAATGACATCACTGGACACTTTAAAAGGAGGCTGGTGCTTGGTATCATTGTTTCTCTTCATTTAACCATGGTTATCTCTAAAGAAACACATGCAGCCATCATTGCACTGCACAAAAATGGCCTAACAGGGAAGAGTATCGCAGCTACAAAGATTGCACCTCAGTCAACAATCTATCGCATCATCAAGAACTTCAAGGAGAGAGCTTCCATTGCTGTCAAAAAGGCTCCAGGGCGCCCAAGAAAGACCAGCAAGCGCCAGGACCGTATCTTAAAACTGTTTCAGCTGCGGGATCGGACTACCAGCAGTGCCGAGCTTGCTCAGGAATGGCAGCAGGCTGGTGTGAGTGCTTCTGCACGCACTGTGAGGTGGAGACTCTTTGAGCAAGGCCTGGTTTCAAGGAGGGCAGCAAAGAAGCCACTTCTCTCCAGAAAAAACATCAGGGACCGACTGATATTCTGCAAAAGGTACAGGGAGTGGACTGCTGAGGACTGGGGCAAAGTCATTTTCTCTGATGAATCCCCTTTTCGATTGTTTGGGACATCTGGAAAACAGCTTATTCGGAGAAGAAGAGGTGAGCGATACCACCAGTCTTGTCTCATGCCAACTGTAAAGCATCCTGAAACCATTCATATGTGGGGTTGCTTCTCAGCCAAGGGAATCGGCTCACTCACAGTCTTGCCTAAAAACACAGCCATGAATAGAGAATGGTACCAGAATGTCCTCCAAGAGCAACTTCTCCCAACCGTCCAAGAGCAGTTTGGCGCCCAACAATGCCTTTTCCAGCATGATGGAGCACCTTGCCATAAAGCAAAGGTGATAACTAAATGGCTCATGGAACAAAACATAGAGATTTTGGGTCCATGGCCTGGAAACTCCCCAGATCTTAATCCCATTGAGAACTTGTGGTCAATCATCAAGAGACGGGTGGACAAACAAAAACCAACAAATTCTGGCAAAATGCAAGCATTGATTATGCAAGAATGGACTGCTATCAGTCAGGATTTGGTCCAGAAGTTGATTGAGAGCATGCCAGGGAGAATTGCAGAGGTCTTGAAGAAGAAGGGTCAACACTGCAAATATTGACTTGCTGCATTAACTCATTCTAACTGTCAATATAACCTATTGGTACTCATTATATGATTGCAATTATATTTCTGTATGTGATATAAACATCAGACAAACACTAATAAAAACCAGAGGGCAGCAGATCATGTGAAAATATAATTTTGGTGTCATTCTCAAAACTTTTGGCCATGACTGTATATCGCATGGGATAAGCAACTCCATCAAGGGATCCGACGAGTTAGCTGACTTTGCAGACCAAATCTTACAAGCGGGAAAATATGTAATGGCTGGCTTCTTGGATGCCACCTCTTGTGCAGCTCTATGTCCAGTAATATAGTGGCGATTTGCAGAGCCATATAGCTAAAGACATGGTAGAGGTACTGTTTGGAACCAGGTTGGACCAGATCATAATGGATGCCACCAGTGGAAAGAGTACTCTTCTTCCTCAGGCACCGTCCCCATACCCCCCCACCCCCCCCACAGGCTTAAATTTCGGCCCTTTGGACCGTTTCACCGTTTCTCACCTGCGGATGATTACTCCCGTCAAGAACCAGAAAAAGAGAAGGTCATCCTTTAAAGGGAACCTGTCACCAGTTTTGTGACATAGGTGCTAAATATATCGCCTTATTCAGCAACTGCGCTGCATTCCCTAAATTCTTATATATTCCCTGACTCTCCCTGTATACCCCTGAAAACCTTTTTTAATTTCTCCTGCGTTGTGTGGTAATCTTTTCGGTTCGGTCCCAAGGGCGTGGCTTGGGGTCTTTCCATCCCTCCCCCCCCCCCCGGCTGCAGCTCTCCCGTTCCCCTTAATTGACGTTAAAGGTGTCTTCCACATCGATGTTCGACATCTCGTGTCTTCGCAGAAATATCGCTTCTTAAATGTTATGTTATATAGCAGTAGCAGCTACCCCCTATAAATAATATATTTTATACTATGAAGTTAGGGGGTTAGTAAACCCAGGAATTATCTAAATTAACATTCAGGTCCACTGCTACCTAATTCAACAACTACCTAACTAATCATATGCTGTTCATTCTATTAGAGGATCTCACACAACTGTAACTAATCTGAGTCTGACACTGCTGCAGATGGCCACTGACCATATTATATGTTTATTAACAGTAACTATAAAACGTTATGTTTTTAATTTTGGAATCTTCAGTTAGGAATTATTTGCCTTTGTAAATAATAAGCATACTGCGCAGGCCCGAGACACAATATTTCTGTTAAGGTGCAAGATTTTGTCCAGCAATGTGGATAACTATCGGCGTCGTCCATGTCAATTAAAGAAGGAGGATAGCGAGCAGCAGCCAGGGGGGAGGGATATGGAGGCCCAAAGCAACACCCATCGGACTAGACCGAGAAGATTACCATACAGCACTGGAAAAATTAAAAAGGTTTTTCGGTGGTATACAGGGTGAGTCAGGGGCTATATAACGATTTATGGAATGCAATGCAGATGCTGAATAATATGATATTTTTATCTGCTATGTCACAATACTGGTGACAGGTTTGCTTTAAGCCGATTCTATCCTGGCGCCCCCGTAATACGCAAGGCAGATCCTCCAGGAGCAGACTAACCAGATTCACCTCTGCATGACGCTTCTCTTTAGCCCAAAGACTCCCTCAGGGTGGGAAGTCATCTCCTGTTCTTCAGGGTCGCCTGGCTTGCCTCTGTCAAGGACGCATGGGTCAGAGAGGTGCTATCGTCCGGATACAAACTAGAGTTAATTTCAGGGCTACAAGTCTGTTTTTTTTTTTAATCCTGTCCCCAATTGGATCCCTCTCTGGTTCCGGGTTTCTTCAGACATTTCCTCGCTCCTCTGGCGTCATCGTTCCTATCCCACCTCAGAAACATTTTACAGGTTTCAATTCAAACCTCTTTGTAGTTCCAAAAAAGGGACTTGACGGTTTGACCAATCCTAGATCTCAAGTTACTGAACAAAAGAGTCAGCCTTCATAATTTCAGAATGGAATCCCTTCGCTCATTCATAGCTTCCATGGAATTTCAGTAGTTCTTGTGTTCGGTGGACATCCAAGATGTCTTTCTCCATGTCCCGACTTTCCAGAGCCATGTGCTTTGCGCTACAGCAGGACCACTTTCAGTTTGTCACCCTACCATTCGGTCTGGTAACCGCTCCCAGGGTCTTTACAAAGATAATGGCTGCGGTGATGGCCATTCTACGGATCAGTGGTCTAGTGATCCTGCCTTGCCTCGACGATATCCTCGTCAAGGTTCTATCTTTCTCCCTAGCCCAGGAAAGCCTGTCCATCACTGTCGACACCCTGCCTCAACTTGGCTGGATAGTCAATAGGTCACAATCTTGTCTAGTCCCTACCCAGCATCTGATTTTTTGGGGATTGCTGTTCAACATTCTTCAAGCAAGGGTCTTTCTCCCTGAGGAAAATTTAAAGCAGCTCCTCAGTGGGGGTTTCATTCGCTCTTGAGGCCCTTCGGTCCTTTCGGTCTGCTTAGATTGTCCATTGTGGATCTCATCCCTAATCAGGGTGTCCCTAAACTCGTGGCTGTTCTCCCCACTCATTTTTCGGGATCAGTCCTTCTTCACTATCCCTTGCAGGTGATTACAACGGATGCCAGTCTCCTTGGCTGGGGAACGATCTTCCACAATCTCACGGTCCAGGTTTGTTGGTCACTGGAGAATTCTTCACTGCGAATCAACATTTTTTAGATCAGAGCCATTCCTACACTGGCAGGACTTTCTCAGGGGCCTACCAGTTCGAGTCCAGACCGACAGTGCCCCGGTGGTTTCATATGTCAACCTCCAGGGAGGAACTCTGAGTCCTCTGACCATGGCTGAAGTCTTAAAGATTCTTATCTGGACAGAGAACAATGTTCCAGCAATATCGGCAGTGCACATCCCCCGGCGTAGACAATTGGGCCTCAGACTTTCTCAGTCACGAGGGTATCATGGCGGGAGATTGGTCTCTACATCAGGACGTCTTTCATCAGATTTGTCTCCAGTGGGGCAATCCAGACGTGGATCTCTTGGCGCCCCGGATTAACAAAGGTTCCGCAGTTTGTCTCCGGGTCACACAATCCTCTCCTCGCGGCAGCTGGCAAGGCTCTGGCAATACCCATGGTTTGCGTATTCCTTACCTGTTCCCGCCACTTCCCCTTCGTCCCAGTCTTTTGAAGAAAATGAAAGCAGCTGGGGTGCTGGTTATCCTGATAGCACCAGATTGGCCCTGGAGGGCCTGGTATTCAGAGGCCTGAGAGCTAGTACAAAAGGGCATTACCATGAAATATATAACTGGGATCCACAAGTCACATAGTGCAAACAAGATGCATGAAAAGGATGAGAAAAGGCACTACGTATGAGACTGATCACCAGATATAAAGTAAATACATTTTATTAACAACATGCGAAAACAACAAGGTTAAAACAAAAAACAAGTTTATTAACAACTGTGCTATGGTTTTTAAGTGTTTTTACCTTGTTGTTGTGGCTTGTTGTTAATAAAATTATTTTTTATCTGGTGATCGCCGTCTCATACATAGTGCCTTTTGCCACCAGAATTCTTGGTTGCTTGATTTGACTGCATGGCTGTTGAATCCGCGGTTCTAAGAGCGTCTGGGTTTTCGTGATTCAGACAATGATCCAAGCTCGTAAGTCTGCATCGTCTGGATTTAGATGCATGGCTTGCGCTCAGTTCACTGAAAGGCCAAGTCTCAGCGTTGTCTATCCATTTCTAAATGAACATTGCTTCAGGCTCTTTTTTCAGGTACGGGCTCATGCGGCTCCTCCCTATCGACCGCCAGTGGATCCTTGAGACCTCAACCTGCTTCTGGAAAGAAACTCTCAGGAGTTCCCACTTTGAACCACTCAGAGAATCTCCCTGTGTTTTCTGTCTTGGAAAGTGTTTTTTTTTTCTCATGGCCATTGCTTCCATCAGGCAGGTTTCTGAGCTGGTAGTGCTTTCCTGTCACCCCCCCCTTCCATTTTCTGCATCAGGATAAGGTGATTTTGCGGCCTGTTACCACCTTTCTTCCCAAGGTAGTTTCCTCCTTTTATCTCAATGAGGACATCATCCTCCTTCTCTTTCTGCCTTCTTCCAGTTCATCCCCTGGAACGTTCTTTGACAGATTTGACTTGGTCAGGGCAATTTGCGTTTTCCTTTCCAGGACCGCCCCCTTCCGGACGACGGATTCTCTTTGTTGTTCCTGAGGGTTCTCATAGAAGCCTTCCAGCATCAAATGCTACAATTTCTTGCTGAATCCGAGCTGCTATCTTAGAGGCGTACCTGGTTAAGAACAGATCGCCTTTCTCTGGGATTAACATCCACTTTACCCTAGCAGTGGATGCCTCCTGGGCCGTTCGCAATTAGTTATCCGCCTTACAGCTTTGCCAATTTGCGGTCTTCTATTCACACATTCGCCTAGTTCTTCAGGGTTCATACCTACACTTAGGCAGATGCCAGCCTAGGTAGGAGAATCTTGCAAGCGGCAGTGGCTAGTTCTCGGACTTGAATGGAGTTTATGCTGTTTCCCTCCCCAGGGACGGCTTTGGGATGTCCCATGGTTTGCTGTGTCCCCCAATGAAGCGATAGAGAAAACAGGATCTTTGGTTACTCACCTTAAAAAAAAAAACTGTTTCTGGGAAACTTCATTGGGAGACACAGCACCCTACCATGTTTGACAACTGTGATTTTTTTCTGTTTGGTTTTTTGGTTTCTCTTATATTTTTCTTAACATATTGCTTCTCCTACTGCTTTCTCACTAACTGATTAACTTAGTGCCAGTTGGTGGGGTGTACACTGCTGGGGAGAAGCTAATTGTTTTGTGCATAGTGTCAGCCTCCTAGTGGCAGTAGCATGCTCCCATGGTTTCCTGTGTCCCCCAATGAAGGCTCAGAGAAACAGATTTTACGGTGAGTAACCAAAAATCCTGTTATTGCTCAGACATTCCTGGAGCCTACCCAACAGACCAATCTCCATCATTGCATCCATGGCAAAAGCAGGATTCTTCACTGAAGAGGATGGACCATCATTGCTCCATTCCTGCCTCCGGTCTCCATCTGGAGACCAAATGGACAACACCATGAAGAACCCTTTACAAGGGAATGTTACACCGATTTTATACATGGGATTATGGTGTGTGTGAGGGGGGCTGTGGACCCCTCTAGTCTACACTCTGTCAGTCGGGCCGAATGTTGCATGTGCTACTCTGAACAGCCTGCATGGCCTAAAAGTGCTATCATGGCTTGCAGCATCTATAGGCTGGTTTCCCATCAAGCACATCTGGGACGCCATTGGTATTTGTAAAAGGACCTGCCAGCAGCGGATCTTCATGATTTGTTTGCCCTTGTGTGCTTAGCGTGGCAGAAAGTTCTTCAGACAGGCTTTAATAACCTTATTAAGGGTATGTGCACACGTCGTGGATTTGCCTGTGGAATTTTCTGCGCGGATTCTTCCTCTCTTGGCAGAAAACGCAGTTTTAAATCCGCGCTTTGATGCGTGTTTTGAGGCAGATTTGATGTGGATTTTCAGGTGTTTTTTTTCCATGCGGATTTGTATGTTAATAATTGTGATGTAATTTTCTTGTCCAACCTCTTTTTCTATATAGATATGAGATAGCTATGGAGATAGATCTATAGATAGATCTATCTATCGATAGCTTAGATATATCGATAGATAAATAATATATTGTAGATAGATCTGTCGATTGATAGATATCTATAGGAATCCAAAAAACAGGAGCATCACACCGTTTGTGAAAAAAGAGCTATTTTATTTAGCCCATGACAGCAACGTTTCAGTCCAAAGAAGTGAACCTTTTTCATGCTCTACCTTTTTTATATAGATATATCGATAGATAGATAATAATAAACTTTATTTTTATATAGCGCTAACATATTCCGCAGCGCTTTACAGTTTTTTGCACACATTATCATCACTGTCCCCATTGGGGCTCACAATCTAGAATCCCTATCAGTATGTCTTTGGAGTGTGGGAGGAAACCGGAGTACCCGGAGGAAACCCACGCAAACACGGAGAGAACATACAAACTCTTTGCAGATGTGGTCCTGGGTGGGATTAGAACCCAGGACCCCAGCGCTGCAAGGCTGCTGTGCTAACCACTGCGCCACGATCTGTGTATACACTGTGTGCAGAATTAGGCAAGTTGTTTTTTGGATCACATGATACTTTTTATACATGTTGTCCTACTCCAAGCTGTAAAGGCTTGAGAACCAACTACCAATTAAGTAAATCAGGTGATGTGCATCTCTGTAATGAGGAGGGGTGTTGTCTAATGACATGAAAACCCTATATAAGGTGTGCTTAATTATTAGGCAACTTCCTTTCCTTTGGCAAAATGGGTCAGAAGAGAGATTTGACGGGCTCTGAAAAGTCCAAAATTGTGATGTCTTGCAGAGGGGTGCAGCAGTCTTGAACTTGCCAAACTTTTGAAGCGTGATCACTGAACAATCAAGCGTTTCATGGCAAATAGCCAACAGGGTCGCAAGAAGCGTGTTGGGCAAAAAAGGCGCAAAATAACTTCCCATGAATTGAGGAAAATCAAGCATCAAGATGCCATTTGCCACCAGTTTTGCCATATTTCAGAGCTGCAATGTTACTGGAGTAACAAAAAGCACAAGGTGTGCAATACTCAGCGACATGGCCAATGTAAGGAAGGCTGAAAAAGACCACGTTTGCACAAGAAACATAAGATAAAATGCCAAGAAATATCTTAAGACTGACTTTTTAAAGGTTTTATGGACTGATGAAATGAAAGTGACTCTTGATGGGCCAGATGGATGGACCAGAGGCTTGATCAGTAAAGGGCAGAGAGCTCCACACCGACTCAGACGCCAGCAAGGTGGATGTGGAGTACTGGTATGGGCTGGTATCATCAAAGATGAACTTGTGGGACCTTTTCGGGTTGAGGATGGAGTGAAGTTCAACTCCCAGTTTCTGGAAGACTTCTTCAAGCAGTGGTACAGGAAGAAGTTGGTATCGTTCAAGAAAAACATGATTTTCATGCAAGACAATGCTCCATCACATGCCTCCAACTACTCCACAGTGTGGCTGGCCAGTAAAGGTCTCAGAGAAGAAAAAATAATGACATGGCCCCCTTGTTCACCTGATCTGAACCCCATAGAGGACCTCTGGTCCCTCATAAAATGTGAGATCTACAGGGAGGGGAAACAGTCCACCTCTCGGAACAGTGTCTGGGAGGCTGTGGTGGCTGCTGCACGCAATGTTGATCGTAAACAGATCAAGCAACTGACAGAATCTATGGATGGAAGGCTGTTGAGCGTCATCCTAAAGAAAGGTGGCTATAGTGATTACTAATTTTTTGGGGTTTTCTTTTTGCATGTCAGAAATGTTTATTTCTAAATTTTGTGCAGTTATATTGGTTTACCTGGTGAAAATAAACAAGTGAGAAGGGAATATCTTTGGTTTTTATTACGTTGCCCAATAATTCTGCACAGTAATAGTTACCTGCACAAACAGATATCCTCCTAAGATAGCCAAATCTAAAAAAAAAAACCCACTCCAACTTCCAAAAATATTAAGCTTTGATATTTGAGTCTTTTGGGTTGATTGAGAACATAGTTGTTGATCAATAATAAAAATAATCCTCTAAAATACAACGTGCCTAATAATTCTGCACACAGTGTAGATCTATCTATAGATAGATATATGGCTTGAGAAAGGTTCCTGTTGGGACCGAAACATCTCTTTCTGGGCTGATTAAATAGCTCCTTTTCACTACAAATGGTGTGCTGCCTCCAATTTTTCTGGATTTTTATAATTGAGGTTTGGTATTTGCCTGGGGGGGGGGGGGGGGGGGGAGGCTCTGCACCCGGATTCTTTCTTTGTGCTGCTCTAATTTTGTCACTCTTATATTGATAGACAGATGGATAGATAAATATATCTATAGATATAGATCTGTATATAGATTTATATCTATCGATAGATAGATAGTACCAAGCTTGATGTTTAGTAATCTACTATATAGTTGTCTAAGGGTCACTTTCGTCTGTCTGTCTCTGTCTTTCTGTCTGTCTTTCTTTCTGTCACGGATATTCATTGGTCGCGGCCTCTGTCTGTCATGGAAATCCAAGTCGCTGATTGGTCGTGGCAAAACGCCCACGACCATTGCCACGACCAATCAGCGACGGGCACAGTCTGGCGGCAAAATGGCCGCTCTTTCCTCCCTGCAGTCAGTGCCCGCTCCATACTCCCCTCCAGTCAGTTCTCACACAGGGTTAATGGCAGCATTAATGGACCACGTTATGCCGCGGTGTAACGCACTCCATTAACGCAGATATTAACCCTGTGTGACCAACTTTTTACTATTGATGATGCGTATGCAGCATCAATAGTAAAAAGATCTAATGTTACAAATAATAGTAATAAAAAAAAAACCCCGTTATTCTCACCCTCCAACGTGCGCGGTGTCCTCGGCAGTGCAAGCGGCAGGCTCCGGTGCCAAGGATGCTATGCGAGAAGGACCTTCCATGACGTCACGGTCATGTGACCACGACGTCATCACAGGTCCTGCGCTCATACCAACCCTGGGACCGGAAGATGCCGCGTGCACCGCACACAGGCGCCAGGACTACAAGGGGTCCCTCGGAAGGTGAATATATGTTTATTTTTTATTTTAATTCTTTTTTAACCTGTTACATACGTGGCTAGGCAATATACTACGTGACTGGGCAGTATTCTACGTGGCTCTGTGCTGTATACTACGTCGCTGTGCAATATACTACATGGCTGGGCAATATACTACGTGGCTGGGCAATATACTACGTGACTAGCCAATATACTACGTGTCTGTGCTGTATACTACGTGGCTCTGTGCTGTATACTACGTGGCTCTGTGCTGTATACTACGTCACTGTGCAATATACTACGTCGCTGTGCAATATACTGCGTGACTGGGAAATATACTGCGTGGCTGGGCAATATACTACATGGCTTGGCAATATACTACGTGACTGGGCAATATACTACGTGACTGGGCAATATACTACGTGACTGGGCAATATACTACGTGGCTGGGCAATATACTACGTGGCTGGGCAATATACTACATGGCTGGGCAATATACTACGTGGCTGGGCAACATACTACGTGGCTGGGCAATATAGTACGTGGCTGGGCAATATAGTACGTGGCTGGGCAATATACTACGTGGCTGGGAAACATACTACGTGGCTGGGCAATATACAACGTCACTGGGCAATATAGTACGTGGCTGGGCAATATAGTACGTGGCTGGGCAATATAGTACGTGGCTGGGCAATATAGTACGTGGCTGGGCAATATACTACGTCGCTGGGCAATATACTACGTGGCTGGGCAATATACTACGTGGCTGGGCAATATACTACGTGGGCTGTGCAATATACTATGTGGACATGCATGTTCTAGAATACCCGTAATACGTAAGAATCGGGCCACCATCTACTAAACATAATAGTACATAAAGAGTTAAATAAAGACACACACACAATCTGTGTTAGGCCGGGGTCACACTTGCGAAAAACTCACACGAGTCCCGCACCTCCGTACCCGGCACTGCTGCTGGCACAGCGGACTGGAGCGTTCAGCTGTATAGAAATATATACATGCAGCCGCACACTCTGATCCTGAGTGACGGTGGCAGTGCCGGGTATTGAGGTGCTAGACTCGTGCGAGTTTCTCGCAAGTGTGACCCCGGCCTTAAACGTAATATCTGTTGTGAATTCTGCTCTTGGGTTCCCTCCAGTGGTTGTAGGTGGGAATGCAGTTGTCTCTGAGTCGCAGTCTTGGCCAGGTGTATCTATAGATTACAATTCTGACTGGGATATTTAGGTGTGCAGGATCCATTAGCCTTTTCCAGTTGTCAATGTTCCTTGTGAAGTGTTGGTTCACTTTCTGGCTTCTCCTGCTTGCTGCCAAATTCAGCAAAGATAAGTGTTTGGTTTTGCGTCTGTGGCACACTGCTGTGTGCTTGTTTTTTGTTTATATTCCTGCTCTGATTGTAGGATTCGCTGGAGTTGAAGATTTACGCTCCTACATCTTTAGTTAGATGTAGGAAGTTTTTGTATATTCTGCTGTGGATATTTTTGAAGGGTTTTAATACTGACCGCACAGAACTCTGTCCTATCCTGTCCTATCTAGCTAGAGTGGCCTCCTGTGATAAATCCTGTTTTTCTGCCTGTGTATGTTTTTTCCTCTCCGATTCACTGCCAATATTTGTGGGGGGCTGTCTATCCTTTGGGAATCTGCTCTGAGGCAAGATAGTTTTCCTATTTCCATCTTTAGGGGTATTTAGTCCTCCGGCTGTGACGAGGTGTCTAGGTGTGTTAGGTACACTCCACGGCTACCTCTAGTTGCGGTGTTAAGTTCAGGATTGCGGTCAGTATAGTGGCCACCTTCTCCAGTGAAAGTTCTCATGCTGCTCCAAGGTCACCGGATCATAACAAATATCTGTTTAATTTAAAATAAAATGGCTTGGGCTCCCGCGCAATTTTCCAAACCAGAGAGCGAAAGCCAGCGACTGGGGGCCAATGTTTATAGCCTAGGAAGGGGGTAATGCCCATGCAGACAGCTGCGGGCTGATTATTAATAGCCTAGTAAGGGCCATGGATATTCCCCCCCCCCCCCCCCCCCTGGCTGCAAACACCAGCTCTCTGCCGCCCCAGAAATGGTGCATCTCTAAGCTGTGCCTTTTTCCGGCACTTAGCCTCTCGTTTCCCACTTGCCCTGTAGTGGTGGCAAGTGGGGTAATAGTTGTGGGGTTGATGTCACCTTTGTATTGTAAGGTGACATCAAGCCCAAGACTTAGTAACGGAGAAGCGTCAATAACACACCTATCCATTACTAATCATATAGTTGTTACATGTTAAATAAAGACACAGCCAGAATAAAGTATTTTAATGAAGTAAAACACAACACAGTTTCCCATATTTATTGTTACTTGTAATTCCTGCGACGCCCTCATTCTCCTGCAAAAAAAAATAAAATAATAAACCAACACAAATACTCCTTGTTCGGATAAAATCCATTTAATAATGACTGTCCCACGACAATTTCCCGTGTAGAGTTGTCACATCAGGAAATGTAACCGCTCTACAGGGGCCTCCGATGATACAGTAACCGGAGATAATACTCCCGCAGTGTATCATCGGAGTTCGTGCTCTCACTTTACGGCACTAAAGCTGCGTGAGAATTTTCTCATGCAGTGGTGCCGCAAGTGACAGGATGAACTCCAGTGACCTGTAGGCGGCAGTGTGATACAGTGCGGGAGGATACCAACTGTCACTGTATCACCTGAGCACCTGCAGAGCAGTCACATCTCCCGATGTTGGGCACTCGTTATTAAATAGATTATATCGGAACAGGAAGTATACTGTTGGTTTATTGTTTTATTTTTTGTTGCAGGCGATCGAGGGCATCGGGGATTAGCTGTTTGGTGAGTATGTACTGTATGTGTATATGTATGAACTGTATATATATAATTTTTTTTTTTTTTAATATTCAACACAGTAGCCAGATGATGGGACGACTATCCCATCATCGGCTAATGCTGCCTGTCACTGTTCTATGTTACAGCAGACATAGCCAGATGGGACTACACACACACGCAACCGCACACACACGCACATCTTCTCCACACACAGTCTCCGCACACACTCTTCCTCCTCCTGATCTGCAGCGTTTTTCGCACACAACTCCTCAGCAAAGTCGCAAATCTTTTTAAACCTGTGGTTTTGCTGTGTATTTGACTGACTCAATGGAAGTCAATGAGTGCAGAAACACTGCAGATCCGCAAAAAGAATTGACATGCTGAGGAAAATAAAACGCTGCAAATCCGCACTGATTTTTCCGCAGCATGTGCACACCAATTCTAGATTTGATTAACATTGGTTGTGCACTACACTGTGGATTTGATTACCGTATTTTCTGGTGTATAAGACGACTGGGCGTATAAGACGACCCCCAACTGTTCCATATAAAATATGGAATTTGGGATATGCCCGCCGTATAAGACGGGGGTCATCTTATACACCCAGTCATCATGACGTCGCGGTCACATGAGCGGTTAGGTGACCGGTCACCTGACCGCGACATCATCGAAGGTCCTTCACTCACAGCATTCCTTAGGAACGGAGGGATACGCTAGCAGCGCTGTGAGCCAGCGGCCGTCCGAGGGTGAGTATATCCATGGTTTTTATTTTTATTCTTTATTTTTTACATGAATATGGATCCCAGGGCCTGAAGGAGAGTCTCCTCTCCTCCAGACCCTGGGAACCACACGCAGACATGCAGGATCGCTCCCTGCACACACCGAACCCGGCGTATAAGACGACCCCCGACTTTTGGGACAATTTTTAGGGGTCAAAAAGTCATCTTATGCGCCGGAAAATGCGGTAAATTCTGCGCATCCAAAAATGCTGCGGATCCGCATCAAAATCCGCAACGTGTGCACATAGCCTATAATAGCAACCAATGTGTGTAAGTGTGGTTATTTCTGCATATGGCACTCATACTAGATACTGAATAAATAGAAGTGTTTTTGAAAAAATAATTTTATTTATCATTTGCATGTCATTAGCAAATCTTGATCTTCTAATTTCCAGAATTCCATGACTTTTTCTTCTTGGTGTTGCATTTTTTTTTTTATTGTTATACAGTTTGACAAGGTTATAGATTTGTAATGAATTTGTCATAAAACAAAAGAACAATCAGCATTTCTATTTGCTCACTAATACTGTATGGCAAAGTTAACCCTGCCCTTAACATATCGTGGGTCTAATGTCTTAACCAAAACCATTTGACCCCCATGTCGGGCACCAAATATCACACGTTCTATCATGAGAGAATGCTCCTCATCGCCTGGGGACTATTGTGAGTCAAATGGGAATCAAACCAAGGCTTCCATACCTTTCCAAATTTTTCAGGACGTCTATTTTTATATATGACCCTCTTACAAAGCTACAGTATTTTCCACATTGATTCAGTGTGAAATTCGCTTTAGTTTTCTATCCATCCATCTCATGGCCATCACTTTGAGAGCCTAAAACAATGTTTCCATGAGAATAGTGTGAGGGTTGAGGCCAGGTCTCCTCATCAAGGATTCCTAATAACCATGCCTTAGTGCAGACTAGTACAGGGGGTTGTAAGATCACGATGAGGATAGATATGACCTCCTTTCAAAAATCTGCTGTAGGAGTGCAATACCACGTCAGGAGTATAAAATCTGCTGCCCCTTCTCCACACCAATGGCAATCTGCAGCGGTAGATCTACCCGCTTTACATAACTTTCTAGGTGTCAGGTAGCATTGATGGATTATATACATTTGTGCTACAGTAGCTTATTATTAACTGCTGGTGAAACACATTGCGGGGAGTTCAGAGCATCCAAATCCTCTTCTGATAGGGAGGTATTTACTGTCTTCCATTTGTCCTCAACCAACAATGGTGATGAGGAGCATCTCTTGCTTGGTAACAGGGTGTTTAAAAAGGAGAAAAACGTCTTGGGTCCCCTGGTTTCTTAAAATTCCAATTGGCCAATGAGGATATGAGTGAATTTTCAATGTCTGGGAACTGGGTATTTGTGGCATGCCTTAGTTGCAGATACCTAAAGAAAGCATGTCTGCAGACTTGATAGACTCTGAAGACTCAACCATTGTGCAAGGCGGTGTAGAGAATTAGGTAAATTATTATCTGCTAACCAGTGTTGTAGAAAGTGAAGTTGGCCAGCTGAGTAGTATAAGAAGTCCGGGAGTGCCACCCCTGCCTCATCCGTGGGCCTCTGAAGAGTGGTAAGTTTGTTTGTGTTGGTTTTAGCCCCATATGAAGGATGCTAACTAGGAATTAATCATGGCAAAGACCTTGTGTTGGATTATGGAGGCTGACTTTCCCAGAACATAAAGGAATTTATGGAGGACTATCACTCTAATAACATTGATTCTCCCAGCTACTGACAGAGGGAGGGCACCTCATATTCTATTTGTCTCCCGTAGATATGACAAAAGAGATGATATATTTAAATCTTGGATTTATGTGTTATTTCTTGCTATGCTTATAACTAGATATTTAAAGTGGGATACTGTTTGTAACCTTCAGAATTCATCCCCTACTTTACATCTCCTAGTCGTTCGAGGTAACATAATTGATTTCTGCCAGCTAATTTTTAGACCAGAGAACCGGTCAAATTCATCAACCACGGTAACTCTTGGACTGGCCATTTGGAGTTGCAGTTTCAATGCTGAATTGCGTATATTGTCCAACGTGTGAGGGTATGTTTCCACGTTCAGGAAACGCTGCATAGAACCGCAGCGTCAAACACGCAGCATCCAGATGTTACAGCATAGTGGAGGGGATTTAATGAAATCCCGTCTCCACTATGCGTGCTAACACGCATCCGGCGGCCCTGCGATTCCGGACATGCGGCGCGTCTTTTTAGATTGCAGCATGTCCGTTTACCTTGCGGCGACGCTGTGCCGCCGCAAGGTATAACACAGGGCCCTATGTGTAGGGTGCGATGATTCCGGATGTGTGCAATGAACACATTCGGCATCATCGCGTCTCCAGAAGGAGGCGGAGCTTTGGGCGGAGCGAGTTTGGCGCTCTGTCAAAACCGCCGGCCATCCTGAACATGGACCCTAATAAATCCCTGTATTTGGTAAAAACATGTACTCGAAGGTTACTGTCTTGTTTTCAGTAAATATCTAATATATAAAGCTGAATGTGTGTGTATGTATGTGTGTATGTATGTATGTCCGGGATTGGCATCTGCACCGTCGCAGCTACAGCCACAAAATTTTGCACAGTCACACGTCTGGACCCAGAGCGCGTCATAGGCTATGTTGTGAGGCGACATTTTAACCCGATCGTTCCAATTCACCAATTAATTTTGCCCCTATCTACATAATGGGGGAAAAAGTGAAAGGAAAAGTGTTGGAGGCAAATTGACAGCTGCCATATGTGAACAAGGGGGTGTGACAAAACCCTCTGGGATCGCCTTTGCTGGGGTCAAAGGACACGTGGTTTGTGCATTGAATCTGAGGCGTACAGCAGGTTTCTGAGCAGGCTGACCTCAGGTCAGATTTATTAACGTGAAAGCAACACAAAAAACAAAACATAAAAATAAACCCTAGCCTGTCCGGCACTAACTAAACAAATACGTTGCTATCTCAACAACTGGGGGGGCTTCTCCCACCCAGCTAACATCATACAGATCTTGAGCAGAGCTCTTCACTCACGTTTGTCTCACACAGGCAGGCAATCTGTGTGCCCCAGGCAGACACTGGAAACACCCAGCTGGTCATCTTTTATTCCTGCAATCATTAACCCATTAGCACCCTGAAGATACTGAGTGGCCTAATTCACATAGGACAAACATCTGGGCGAGATATACCTGCCTCCATCTACCACACCAGCATGAGTCTTACATATCCCCCCCCCTTGCTCAGACCACTCCGGTCGAGCAAGAACACTTTTGAAACAGTGCACTCGGGATAGGGCATCGGCGTTCCCCATCTGCACCCCAGGTCGGTGCTCCACCGTAAAAGAGTAAGCCTGCAGGGCAAGGAACCACCTGGTTACCCGACTATTACGGTCCTTGTGGAGGTGCATCCACTTGAGAGGGGCATGGTCTGTGACCAGCCTAAACTTCCTACCAGCCAGGTAATACTTGAGGGAGTCGAGAGCCCATTTAATGGCTAGGCACTCTTTTTCAACCACGGCATACCTCTGCTCATGTACATTCAGTTTCCGACTGAGATAGAGGACCGGGTGTTCGACTCCATCCCTCACCTGGGAAAGTACAGCTCCGACACCAGTATCAGAGGCATCAGTTTGTACCACAAACTCGCTGCTGAAATCAGGAGTCACTAGTACGGGCTGAGAGCACAAAGCCCGTTTCAGGCTGTGGAAGGCCTCTTCAGCAGCTGAGGTCCATTTTACCATGACGGAACCCTTCCCCTTGGTAAGATCCGTCAAGGGAGTAGCCATGGCTGCAAAATTGGGTATGAACCGGCGATAATAGCCGGCAATCCCCAGGAAAGCCTGCACTTGTTTCTTGTTCACTGGTTGTGGCCAGCCCTGAATTGCCTGTATTTTGTCGATCTGGGGTTTAACCACTCCTCGGCCAATCACGTAGCCCAAGTATCGGGCTTCTTCAAGCCCGATGTGGCATTTCTTGGGGTTTGCCGTTAAACCTGCATCTCGCAGGTCATCAATCACGGCTTGTACCTTCTGGAGATGAGTTTCCCAGTCCATGCTGTAAATTACGATGTCATCCAGGTAGGCAGAAGCGTACTGTCTGTGAGGCCTCAAGACTCGATCCATCAATCTCTGGAACGTTGCGGGAGCTCCGTGAAGTCCAAACGGCATATAGACATACTGGAACAGACCTTCCGGTGTAGCAAATGCCGTCTTCTCTCTAGCCGCCTTGGCCAGAGGAATCTGCCAGTACCCCTTTGTTAAATCCAGGGTCGTAATGTATCGGGCTTTACCAAGCCGGTCGATCAACTCATCGACCCGGGGCATAGGGTACGCATCAAATTTAGAAACTGCATTCAGTTTCCTAAAGTCATTACAAAACCGGATGGAGCCATCCGGTTTAGGTATCAACACAATTGGACTGGACCAGGCGCTGTGTGACTCCTCAATGACTCCTAAGTCCAACATTGCCATCACTTCCCGGGAGACGGCTTCACGGCGGGCTTCCGGAATCCGGTAGGGCTTCACATGAACAGTGACGCCAGGCTCTGTGACAATCTCATGTTTCACCAACTTCGTCCGGCCAGGTTTTTCGGAGAAAAACTGTCGGTTCTGTAACAAAAATTGCTTAACCTCAGATTTTTGTCGTTCTGAGAGAGTCTCAGCAACCTGCACCTCTGGTACAGTAGGTGAACAAACCGGACGGGGCAGATCCGCCGTTAGGGCAGAGCGGTCTTTCCAGGATTTTATCAGATTCACATGATAAATCTGTTCCGGTTTTCTCTTACCCGGCTGGTACACTTTATAGTTCACGTCACCAACTCTTTCTCGGACCTCAAATGGGCCCTGCCATTTCGCCAGGAATTTACTATCCACCGTAGGGATTAGGACCAACACCCTATCGCCGGGTGCAAATGTACGGACCTTAGCGCCTCTATCATAACTTTGCCTCTGGGCTCCCTGGGCCTGTAACATATGGTCCCTAACAATGGGCATGACAGCGGCAATACGATCCTGCATTTGTGTTACATGGTCGATCACCGTTTTAAAGGGAGTGACTTGACCTTCCCAGGTTTCTTTTGCGACGTCCAGCAGTCCCCGGGGACGACGGGCGTACAACAGTTCGAAAGGTGAAAATCCTGTGGAAGACTGGGGAACTTCCCTAATGGCAAACAGCAAATAGGGTAACAAGTAATCCCAGTTCTTCCCATCTTTGTCTATCGCCTTCCGGAGCATCTGTTTTAAGGTTTTGTTGAAGCGCTCAACCAGGCCATCTGTTTGAGGGTGATAGACAGACGTACGCAACGGGTCTATTTGTAAGAGCCTGCAGAGCTCCTTCATTACCCTCGACATAAAGGGAGTCCCCTGGTCGGTGAGTATCTGTTTTGGAATTCCCACCCGACTAAACACTTGTACCAATTCCTTGGCGATCGTCTTGGTAGCTGTGTTACGCAAAGGGACGGCTTCCGGGTAACGAGTGGCATAGTCCACGATGACGAGGATATGTTGGTGCCCACGTGCGGATCGGGGAAGGGGCCCAACCAAATCCATCCCAATTCTCTCAAAAGGGACCCCGATGATAGGAAGGGGTACCAAAGGGCTACGGAACTGAGATTTAGGGGCCGCGATTTGGCACTCTGGACAGGACTCACAATAGTTACGCACATCACAATGTATTCCAGGCCACACAAAACAATGCAATATCCTTTCTGTGGTTTTCTGTACCCCCAGATGTCCCCCCATTATATGTCCGTGGGCCAAATCCAGTACCTTCCGCCGATAAGGTTTGGGTACCACTAACCGTTGCACTGTGTCTTCCCCTTTTTTTTCTACCTGGTAGAGCAAATCATTTTCAAGAACCATATACGGGTACGCTAGCCTAGTGTCAGGTTCTACGGGTACCCCATCTATCATTTTTACATTTTTCCTAGCCGGAGTCAGGGTAGGATCTTTCATTTGCTCGCTGTGGAAGTCATCCACCTGGACTCCCAAATCTGGCAGGCAGGGTGCCGTATGGCTGTCTGCCTCCGCCTCTCGCTGAGGTTCCTCAGTTTCCTCTGTTTCCCCCGCCATGACGGAGAAGGGGTACTGAAGGTTAGATTCACTAACCTCCCCAGCAACATCTTCCTGTGGGGTCTCCTCTAGGGACTCGGGACCTCCAGATGGCATGGGAGAAGATTCACGGGTACAGCTACCGTGAAGGAGTAACTGATTCTCCCACAACTGCCAGAAATAGGGAAAATCCCTGCCCAGGATTACATCATGTAACAATGCGGGAACGAGTCCCACTTTGTGCTGCACTGACCCATAGGGAGTAGAAATCCATATGACCGCTGTTAAGTACGAGCGGGTGTCACCATGCACACACGTCACAGAAAACTTGTCAGACGGACCAGACGGAAGTGCCACCAGACTAGCTTTCACCAGAGTCACCACACTTCCAGAGTCTAGTAATGCCACAACATTTTTCCCATCAACAGATAATTCACACAGGTGTTTCACTGTATCATTTTGACCCGCATTCACACTCACTAGCTGTGTAACCAAAGACATGCGTTTTCTAGAGTCTATAACGTCGCACTGCATGGGTTCAGCGGTAACAGGACAGTTCGCAGAAACATGACCCTTCTCATGGCAGCGGAAACACCTAACAGGTCCCCTACTGAGACCACCGTCCAATACTCTTGGTCTCGGAGTGCGAGCAGTCCCGGACTCCTCCCCCACAGTTTTAAGCGATTTTCCTTCACCCGTGGTCCCTGGAACAGTCTTACCGGTTCCACGAGGAGGAGGCACAGTCCGGGGTTTGGCGGTGTCGTCGGGAAGTCCTTCTGCCACGGAATAACGCTCGACCAACTCCACAAGTTGATCCGCTGTCGTGGGATTTCCTTGGCTTACCCACCTTTTCAGCGCTGGGGGTAGTACTCTCAGGTACTTGTCCAGGACAACCCGCTGGATTATTTCGGGTATTGTCAGTACCTCGGGTTGCAGCCATTTCTTTGTCAAGTAGATCAGGTCGAACGTCTGAGACCGCGCTGGTTTATCTTGCTGGTATGTCCACTGATGTACCCTCTGTGCACGGACAGCCGTCGTCACACCCAGCCGGGCCAGGATCTCAGCTTTCAGCTTCTCAAAGTCCTGAGCGACCTCCGGGTCCAAATCATGGTAAGCTTTTTGGGCCTCGCCGGAGAGAAACGGGGCAATCAAATCGGCCCATCGTGCCTTCGGCCACTTCTCTCTCAATGCCGTCCGCTCAAAAGTTGTCAGATATGCCTCGACGTCATCTTCTGCAGTCAGCTTTTGCCAGTATCGACTCACATGGATCCTTCTGGACTCTGCTTCCGGGTCAGCGTCAGGCATGCTCACCAGGCGCTGCGCCACCTGTTGGAGAAGTTGGCGGTCTGCAACCGTCATGTCCAGTAACTCCTTCAGCTGTGCGGCCATCAAGCGATTAGCTTCGTGCTGTGCGGCAGTGGCCTGCTGCTGTACGGCAGTGGACTGTACTAAGGCTTTCACCACGTCTTCCATGCTGTCGCCTGTGCCACGGTATGCCCGCATTCTCCACCACAATGTGACAAAACACTCTGGGATCGCCTTTGCTGGGGTCAAAGGACACGTGGTTTGTGCATTGAATCTGAGGCGTACAGCAGGTTTCTGAGCAGGCTGACCTCAGGTCAGATTTATTAACGTGAAAGCAACACAAAAAACAAAACATAAAAATAAACCCTAGCCTGTCCGGCGCTAACTAAACAAATACGTTGCTATCTCAACAACTGGGGGGGCTTCTCCCACCCAGCTAACATCATACAGATCTTGAGCAGAGCTCTTCACTCACGTTTGTCTCACACAGGCAGGCAATCTGTGTGCCCCAGGCAGACACTGGAAACACCCAGCTGGTCATCTTTTATTCCTGCAATCATTAACCCATTAGCACCCTGAAGATACTGAGTGGCCTAATTCACATAGGACAAACACCTGGGCGAGATATACCTGCCTCCATCTACCACACCAGCATGAGTCTTACAGGGGACTTAAAGAGTGAGAGCGATGGCGCCAAAGAGTATATACCGTACAGTTGCTAAGGTGGGGCCCCGACATAGGATATTCACCACACACGGGGATATGAACACACACACAAAATGCGCCACACACTACCACGTGCTTGAACACATATACCACCCTCAGCACACATTTCACCACACATACACCAACCTCGCCACATAAAAGTCGAAACACAAAAGTCGCCACACGTGCAAAGCTCACCTCATGGAAAACTCGCCACAGGTGGAAAAATTGCATACGCGGAAAAATTGCCACATGCACAAAAGTTGCAACACATGCAAAAGTTGCCTCACACAAAACTTGCACATACTCAAAACGCACCACACATAAAACTCGCCACGTGCAAAACTCTCCATGTGCAAATCTTGCTGCACACAACTTGTTACACTAACCTGTCACATGCAACTCGACACACAAAAAGTTGCTACACGCATGTCGCCACACAAAACTCATCTCACAAAAGTCGCTACATGCATGTCGCCACATGCAACTCAACACACACAACTTGACACATGAAACTCGCCCTAAAACACACACAAGTCTGGTATTATCCTTCAAAAATAAAAATCTGATTAATAAGCAGACAAACTACAAGAGCAACAAATGTACCATATAGGAAATACGGCAGCTGTCAGTCACATGACCTGTCTTTTATGTGTATGTGTGAGCTAATATATACTGCCAGGGGGGAGGGCTTCCTGTTGGCTGGGGATTTATCAGGCTGCCAATTTAGCTTACAGATACTGAGGTAAAAATACTGAGCAAATAACGTGTGAACGCGGTCTAATACAGGAGGAGATGACACACAGATATATACTATATACAGGAGGAGATGACACAGGTATATACTATATACAGGAGAGATGACATACAGGTATATACTATATACAGGAGGAGATGACACACAGGTATATACTATATACAGGAGGAGATGACACACAGGTATATACTATATACAGGGGAGATGACATACAGGTACATACTATATACAGGGGCGATGACACACAGGTATATACCATATACAGTGGAGATGACACACAGGTATATACTATATACAGGAGGAGATGACATACAGGTATATACTATATACAGGAGGAGATGACACAGGTATATACTATATACAGGAGCAGATGATACACAGGTATATACTATATACAGGAGGAGATGACATACAAGTATATACTATATAAAAGAGGAGATGACACTTAGGTGTATAGAGGAGGAGATGACATAAAGCAGATATATACTATATACAGGGGAGATGACATACAGGTATATACTATATACAGGAGATGACATACAGGTATATACTATATATAGGAGGAGATGACATACAGGTATATAGTATATACAGGAGGAGATGACACATGGGTATATACAATATACAGGAGGAGATGACATACAGCAGGTATATACTATTTACAGGGGAGATGACATACAGGTATATACTATATACAAGAGAAGACCTACAGGTGTATACTTTATATAAGGGAGATGACAAACATGTATATACTGAGGTGAAAATGAGGGGTGTGAGGTGAAAATGAAAAGGTGTGAGTGCAAAATGAGAGGAGTGAGGGAAAATAGTGGAGTGATCGGAAAATGACAGATGTGAGGTCGAAATGACAAGTGTTAGGGGGGAATGACAGGATTGAGGGGGAAAATAAGAGGAGTGAGGGGGAAAATGAGAGGTATAAGGGAGAAAATGAGAGGCATGATGGGAAAATAAGAGACGTGAGGTGCTATAACTAACCACAGATATTTACTATGCCCAGGCAACGCCGGGCTCTTCAGCTAGTAAATATTTAAAATGCAACAGCTTCTTTGTTTTTGCTTTTTTAAAGGATACTGACGTTTATAAAAGCAATTAGCATGAATCCGTTTAAAGGGAACCTGTCACCCCGAAAATCGCGGGTGAGGTAAGCCCACCGGCATCAGGGGCTTATCTACAGCATTCTGTAATGCTGTAGATAAGCCCCCGATGTTACCTGAAAGAGGAGAAAAAGACGTTATATTATACTCACCCAGGGGCGGTCCCGCTGCTGGTCAGGTCGGATGGGCGCAGGGGCGGACACAGACAGCTTGGGGCCCCTGTGCAGGAAATGTGTCTGGGCCCCCGCTTATTTAAAGGCGACAAGGATATATATATATATATATATATATATATATATATATATATATATATATATATATATATATATATATATATATATATATATATATATATATATATATATATATATATATATCTCTGTAGAATATGCCCATGTATAATAAACACCTATGTCTACTGCATATGTGACATAGTATACATTAATGTATAAGAGTATGGTTCCACGGTCAGGAATCTGCAGCGCTTTGGATGCAGCACATGTCCGCTCGGTCCAAAGCGCTTCCGGCTTTTGTACGAGTGATGCTTCCGCATGTGTTCATTGAACACATGCGGAATCACCGCATCCTATACATTGGACTGTGATATTTATCTTGTGGAGACTGAGCGTCTCTGCAAGATAAATAGACATGCTACGGTCTAGAAAGATGTGCCGCATGTCCGTCTCTGCAGGGAAGCTGCGGGTGCCGCTGCATACATAGTGGACATTGGATTCCTTGAAATCTCATGCACTATGCTGTAACATCAGGAGCTGCGGACTGGATGCTGCGGATGTACACAGCGTCCAATCCGCAGAGTTTACTGACAGTGGAAACATACCCTTATATGTGTCTATGTATTGTACCTGTGTGTTTAATGCAACAGATACAGTATATGTGAAAAAGTCTTCATGGGGGAAGGGCTCAGGGGTCAGTCCCAGCCTGGATCTGATACTGCAGTGATGACTGGAGTCCCGTCAGAGAATAGACCCAGTGATTTAGTGACTGTGTTCCCAAGTTCTGAGCTCTCTGGTCCCTGCTCTGTGTGTGGATGAAAATCCTGCACTGACCAGAGAACACAAAGCTCCGGGGGTCACAGTCAGTAAATCACTGCTTCTAGTCTCTGACTGCAGCACCTGCCTCCTCTCTTAACTCTCTAAACAATCCGTCACATTCAGACCGTTCTTTACCTCCTGTTCAGGGGGTGATTGAGGTCCTGCACACAGCTGCAGCTTCCTTCCAGGCATGAGTGTGCAGACGCCGTTCTGCACAGGCTGGAAGTGTGTGCAGGGAGAAGGTGCCAGACAGGACGAGCCGGGAGGAGGAGCAGCCGTGAAGAAGACCTCTGTGCACGGATACTATCCTGAAGCTGCACGCCGGCAGCTTCCTGTCTCGCACAGCCGCAGCGCGGAATGATGATGTCATTCAGCTGAGCCGCTGCTGTCTGTGTGAGAAAGGAAGCAAGAAGCATCCATTCCCTGCAGATCCGTTGCGATTTTCTCTTGCAGGCAGCGGAGCTGCAGGGATTGCTCCCTGCCTGCCGCACATGAGGGCAATCTGGCCAGGGGGCCCCCGGAGCCTCGGGGCCGGATAGACTGGCCAGATTGCCCTCTATATTAGCCGCCTTGAGGGGTGAACCTAGCCTCTCTGCTGCCTGAGGCGAACGGAAAAATGGCGCCCCCCCCCCACAGTCCCTGCCTCACTGCCTGTGCACACACATCCCTCCACCGGACCCGGTAATCGCCGCTTGCAGTAGCATACCAGCAGAGGTGTATCTAGGGTTTCTGGCACCAGGGACAAGAATTAATTTTGGTGCCCCCCCTCCGCCAAGGACATATGCGATTTGCACACTCAGTCATGTGCCCACGAGCTCCTCTCCCTAATTCTCTCAATGTTCAGTGATAAACTGAGAGACGCAGAAGAGAAGCTCGTTGTCACAGGACCATAAGTATGAAAGTCGCATATGAGTGAAGTGTCCATGTGACGACTACTGGAACCTGCAGAGCTGAATCCTGAGATCGCAGCTTCTGAATTCTCACAACGCATGCACTGCACACTACTAGGATTCTCCCTTGCCGGTGGACGGTCATGTCAGCACAAGCATGTGATTTGTTTACTTCTGACCACATTCCGCCTAGACGTGCCCGGCCTCGCTCAGTTCATTTTCAATGACGGAGGCTACACATGTCTAGTCAGCACATGACCGCATGTATGTAAATCACCAGCACAAGAGAATCCTGACAGCGTGCAGTGCGCACTGTGAGAAGTCAGAAGTCTGCAGTCACAAAGAATGACTGCAGGCTCATTACAAACCTGGACATCCCCTTTAAATCTCCTAACATAAATAAAAACATGAGAATTAGTTAGTATCACAAATAACATTTACATCCAGGTACCTTATAGATGGCGTTGACTCTGGAGCCGTTCTTCTTTTCTTCATCTTGTCCAGACCCCATGATGAGTTTTCTCAGCCACAGGGTCTCTGCAGACTTCCATCTTTTCCGCTCTTTTGCAGAAAGTCTCCACATGACGCCTTTAAAGATACAAGTGTCATTATAATGCTCCGGAATAAAAAATTGCCCCTCTGTCATGATCCCAATGGCAGGGGATCACAAAAGGACAAGCACAAAAACAAAACAAGCTCTAGGGTGATGGAACCTGAGCTGACCGCGATCCTGAACCTAAACACACAACTAGCAGTAGCCGGGGAACGTGCCTACGATGATTCCTAGACGTCTCGCGCCAGCTGAAGGATTAACTTCCCCTATAAGAAGAAACACAGACCTCACTTGCCTCCAGAGAAACACCCCACAGAAATAGCAGCCCCCCACATGTAATAACGGTGAAATGAGAGGAAAGCACATACGTAGTTATGAAAAATAGAATCAGCAAAAATGAGGCCCGCTAAAGCTAGATAGCAGAGGATACAAAAGTGAACTGCGCGGTCAGCGACAAACCCTACAAAAAACCATCCTGAAATTACTTGTACTCATGTGCCAACTCATGGAACATGAGGAGTAATTTCAGCCCACTAGAGCAACCAGCAGCAAGGAATCACATCTCTGCAAGCTGGACTAAGACAAAAATTAAGCAAAACGTGGAACAGGAAAATCAAAACTTAGCTTGTCCTGAAGATAACAGACGCAGGGAGCAGAGGTAAAAAGACACGCTGATTACATTGATAGCCGGCGAGGAAATGACAAAAAAGCCAGGTTAAATAGGAAACTCCTATAACCTGATGGAACAGGTGGACACCAGAGACCGCAGAGAACACAAGTCACCCAGTACCATCAGTAACCACCAGAGGGAGCCCAAAAACAGAACTCCCAACACCCCTCACTATATTGTCTGCACAAAATATGACCCCCCACACTGTCCCTCTTATGGTACATGCTCTTCACACTGACCTCTCCTTTCTATACCGGCCCCCTCTTCACACTGTCCTCTCACTCTGTGTCCCCCCTATAGGGCCTAGTATTTATACTCCATATTTATACTCCATCCTCCCACCCTGTGTGCATGGCTCCCCCATCCTTCTCCCCTGCGTTCACGGCTCCCGTAATTCCTTCTCCCCTGTGTTCACGGCTCCCCCATCCTTCTCCCCTGCGTTCACGGCTCCCCCATCCTTCTCCCCTGCGTGCTGGGCTCCCCCATCCTTCTCCCTTGCGATCACGGCTCCCCCATCCTTCTCCCCTGCGTTCACGGCTCCCCCATCCTTCTCCCCTGCGTTCACGGCTCCCCCATCCTTCTCCCCTGCGTTCACGGCTCCCCCATCCTTCTCCCCTGCGTGCTGGGCTTCCCCATCCTTCTCCCCTGCGTGCTGGGCTCCCCCATCCTTCTCCCCTGCGTTCACGGCTCCCCCATCCTTCTCCCCTGCGTTCACGGCTCCCCCATCCTTCTACCCTGCGTTCACGGCTCCCCCATCCTTCTCCCCTGCGTTCACGGCTCCTCCATCCTCCCCTGCGTTCACGGCTCCCCCATCCTTCTCCCCTGCGTTCACGGCTCCCCCATCCTTCTCCCCTGCGTGCATGCCTCCCCTATCCTCCCACCCTGCGTGCATGGCTCCCCCATCCTTCTTCCCTGCGTTCACGGCTCCCCCATCTTTCTTTCCTGCGTTCACGGCTCCCCATCCTTCTCCCTTGCGTTCACAGCTCCCCCATCCTTCTCCCCTGCGTGCTTGCCTCCCCTATCCTCCCATCCTGCGTGCATGCCTCCCCCATCCTTCTCCCCTGTGTGCATGACTCCCCCATCCTTCTCCCCTATGTGCATGGCTCCCCCATCCTTCTCCCCTGTGTGCATGGCTCCCCCATCCTTCTCCCCTGTGTGCATGGCTCCCCATCCTTTTCCCTGTGTACATGGCTCCCCATCCTTTTTCCCTGTCATACTCACCTCTGACCACGCGGCACAGAACAGAACTTCCTGGCATCTCTTCTGCAGCGTCTTCCTTCCTGTCTTCAGCGGTCACATGATAGCGCTAATTAAGGTCATGAATATGCGCATATTCATGACCTTAAATGAGCGGTACCATGTGACCGCTGAAGACAGGACGCGCTGCCGGCGCTGAGACGCAGTTGCAGCCACCGCTGGAGGAAGGTGAGTATTACGTCTTCAGGGGGGGCGGGCAGGAGGGAGGGAGGGAGGAGGGGGGGCGGGCAGGAGGGGGGGCGGGCACTTGACCCCAGAGTTTTATAAAAAAAAAAAAAACCTAGCAGGGCAAATCCAGTAGTCTGCCGCCCTCTCTCTTCTGCCGCCTGAGCCAAAGGGCTCAAATAGTCAAATCGCCTAATGGTAGCAGCGTCCCTGGCCACCCTGCAGGGGTCCCCCAGAGCCTCCGGGCCCCGGTGCAGCTGCACCGGTTGAACCGGCGGTATGTCCGCCCATGGATGGGCGTCTCTGGTCCGCTGCGGCGCCTCCCATCTTCATTACAAGACGTCCTCTTCTGATCTTCAGCCACGGCTCCGGCGCAGGCGTACTTTGCTCTGCCCTGTTGAGGCAGACAAAGTACTGCAGTGCGCAGGCGCCGGGCCTCTGATCTTTCCGGCGCCTGCGCACTGCAGTACTATCCTCTGCCCTCAAGAGGGCAATGCAAAGTACGCCTGCGCCGGAGCCGTGGCTGAAGATCAGAAGAGGACGTCTTGTAATGAAGATGGGAGGTGCCGCACCGGACCGAAGACGCCCATCCGACCTGACCAGAAGCGGGACCGCCCCTGGGTGAGTATAATATAACGTCTTTTTCTCCTCTTTCAGGTAACATCGGGGGCTTACCTCACCCGCGATTTTCGGGGTGACAGGTTCCCTTTAATTATATGCATCCACAAATTTTTACCAGTCACTCAAAATACAAGATGTTGTAAAGCAACATCAACAGAAAATAAAAAGTTGTCTATTGGAGTGCAGGGAGAAATGATAATAAAAGAACCGTTGTCCTGAAAAACTAAAAAAGGTTTTAATACATTTTTATATAAGCATGCCATTCTTTCTCACACAGTAACATCAGATCACATTTTTTTCCCACCAGATCCCAGCACTTCTAAAGAAATTTTTGAATATACAAAGAAGGCAATAAATCCTCAGGTACAGTAATAGTCATTATTGTAATAATTAAGTAAATAATTTATTTGCATCATTTTGTGTTTTCTTTTCTGTAGATCGACCTAAAGAGATACGCTGTGCCTATAGGTGAGTTTTTCCTTTTCAGTATTTGTTTGATTATAGTGCATACATATTTCTTGCTTTATCTCACAAAAAATAATAATGTATATTTTTTCCTACTTTACTTTTTAACATTAATAATATTTATCACATTATAAATTTTATAAAATATATGGGGATGGAAAAAAAAACCAATTCAGTAATTTTGGTCTTTAATTTAATATTATTTAATTGCTAATATGTTGAAGCTTTGACCGATCTTATCAAAGCAGATTGGTCACCAGATTGCACAACACAAACTGCATATATGATAAATAGATCTTACTGCTGATGAGTCCGGTGTACTTTCATGTCAGAATTGCTGTATAATTCTGTTAGAAAGTGTAAACTTAATGTCCGCTCCTTTAGATTGATTGACAACCCCTCAGTGTCCCTCCTCCCTGCTGCTATGGAGATCTCACACTGCTCAGTACAATCTTCAGCAATCAGCCAGGTTGGGTGCGTGGAGACTAAATATTCCTGGACTCTTGAACTATTTCACTGTATAGCTGGACTTATAAAATACTCATATTAATATCAGGATAATACAGCCATTCTGAGAAGGATTTTTCAAGACAGTACAAAACCTTAAGTCTACGAGATCCAATTAAATGTACGGTATATAATTTGTATTGTCTTGGGTTGGATCTTTTGATTGTTTATTATAGGATTTGAGACTCCTGTTCTTTTTAATTTTTTTTTCTCAAATACTTTGTTGCTTTTTCTTCTTTTGCTCTATTTCGTTTGATTATTTATCGATATGTTGTATTAATCAGCATGTTGACTTTATATAAATTGCAGCTGCATTAAATCTTCTTACTCAACATGCATCCCAGTTTAATAACTACCTCATGGAAGACTATCGGATAATTTTTGAAATTATATCTAAGTGGTGCGGCCACTCAAACCATGAAATGAAGAAAAATGCTTTTGATGCCATGGACTCCTTTCTGAAGCAGGTTTGTGAGTTTTTTTTTACCCTATGGTATTAGCTGAACAGCAATTGTACTTAATGTTTTTTTTTTTTTTTTTTTTTTTTTTATTTTTTATTTAACCCCTTTCTGAAATAGGGTGTAATAGTACGCCGATGTCAGACTCCCCCTGTTTGGTATTTTAAATAGGAGAACAATACGGAGCATTGATGAAAAAATATCACAAATGTTTATTTAATAAATAGTATCCAATACAATGTGAAATTTAACATCATTTATATCATGCAGTAACATACAAAGATGAGATGCCGAGACCCTCCTCCCCAAAATACCCACATATGGTACTCCCACAGTGGAAAATGGCACAGCCTCCCCCCCCTCCTATGTAACAAAGAGAGAAGGGAAGGGTAACATAAGAGCAGGCGCACTGTAATGGACACGCCACAAACGGCGCGGCTCAATAACAATTGCACATATCCCAAAGTCAGTGTCCCATAATGGGACTAAGGGAAAAAGTAACATGAGAGCAGACGCCCTGTAATGAACATGCCACAGTGAGCCAAGCTCAATAACCAATGCCCATAGCCCAGAGGCAGCGTCCCTCAGTAGGGAAAAACGACCGCTGCTAAAATAGAAAATTAATAATAAGGACCGGGCTTACCAGCAGTGGGGGCGAAGTGGGGAGACAGCCGGGCGGTGGACCCCGACGCGCGTTTCGCGGCAACACGCAGCCGCTTCCTCAGGGGGATGTTCTAATGGTGCCTTCCAGGACCTTCTAATAGCCCCTGACCCTGATCACATGACCGCTCACGGCCAATCACGGCGGCACTGCGTCCGACAGGTCCTGGCCGTCGAACACGGCGTCAAGCCAAGTGCTCACGCGTTGGGAGCCCTGTTTGGTGCGGGCTCCAGCGCTGGAGCCCGCAATTTTCTGGGCACATGACAGCTGATCTACACAGCTGACGTTCCCGCTACAGCCATGAATGGAATCTTGATCCACCCGCGGCTGTTAACTAGTTAAATGTCACATGATCACGGGTCACCAATGGGTCGGCATGACAACCAGATATCTCCAGCAGACCTCTATGGTTGTCATTGCCGGATTGCTGTGAGTGCCACCCAGCGGCCGGCGCTCATAGCAAGTGAGCATTTCTGCTACACACAGGCGATCTGACCATCGCCTGTGTGTAGCAGAAGCGATCAAAGTACTGCAGCTTCTAGTCTCCCAAGGAGACTATTAAGGGTATGTGCACATGTTGCGGATTTTGCTGCGCATCCGCAGCGGATTTGACGCTGCGGATTCGCAGCAGTTATGCCTGTGTTTATAGTACCATGTAAACCTATGGAAAACAAAATCCGCAGTGCCCATGCTGCGGAAACGTAGCGTTGTTTATTTCGCAGCATGTCAATTTTTGTGTTAAAATAGGAATCAGCACAAAATCCGCAAAAAAATTGTGGTAATTCCGCAGGAAATTCGCAGTGCGGGTTACCTGCGGATTTATCAAAATCCGTCCGGAAAAATCCGCAGAGTAATCCGCAGCGTGTGCACGTGGCCTGAAGCATGCAAAAAGTTAAAAAAACAAAAGTTTTTAAAAAATAAAAAAAAAGTTCAAATTCATCCCATTTCACCCCATTCAAACTAAAACATTAATAAAAATCAAATATACTCACATAAAAATAGTTAACCCGATTGCTAAATGGCGTAACGAGAAAAACATTAGAAATGTCAGAATTACGTTTTATTGGGCGCCGCAACAATGCATTAAAATGCGGTAACGGAAGATGAAAAGATTGTATCTGCACCAAAATGGTATCCATAAAAATATCAACTCGACACGCAATGGTTTCAGAAAATGGCAGTTTTTTTTTTTTTTTTAAACAAATTTTGGATTTTTTTTTTCACCACTTAAATAAAATAGAACCTAGACATGTTTTGGTGTCTTTGAACTCGTAATGACCCCGAGCATCATAATGGCAGGTCAGTAATAGCATTTAGTGAACATGGTAAAAGAAAAAAATGCCTAAAAACAACTGTGGAATTGCACTTTTTTGCAATGTCACCTTACTTTAAAATTGTTTCCCGTTTTCCTGTACACAATATCTTAAAACCAATGGTGTTGTTTAAAAGTACAACTTGTCCCACAAGCCCTCACATGACCATATTTACATAAAAATAAAAAACCTATGGCTTCTGGGAAGGGGAGCAAAAAACGGAAATACCTCTGGTCGTGAAGGGGTTAAAACGGATCTGTTACCAGTTTTTATGCTACAACCAGTATACATTATTAAATAAATTTCTTGGACCTGATGACACTGATGTACTCACTTTGAGAATCTATGTTAAAACAGCTTATACAATTCTTTGTGAAAGTTTAACTTAATCTCTGCCCACCTAGTCTGCTTGACAGCTCCTCAATGTCCGTCCTCCCTGCTGTTGTTGAGAACATACAGTGTTCGTTACAAGCTGCAGCTTTCATGTTTTGTGGGAGAGACAAAATACACTTCAGCGCTGGCTCTCTATAGCTGGACTCAGAAACTGCACATTTTATCATCTGGATTATACAGCCATTATGACATAAACTAGATGGTAGCCCGATTCTAACGCATCGGGTATTCTAGAATAAGTATGTAGTTTATTTATGAAGATTTTAGAATAATACGTTGAATACACAGGATTTGGCTGGTCTGCGCCTGTCGCTGATTGTTCAAGGCCGGCCACGTAGTATATAACAGCCCACGTAGTAAATAGCACAGCCACGTAGTATATAGCACAGCTCACGGAGTATATATCACAGCCCACAGAGTATATAGCAGAGCCACGTAGTATATAGCACAGCCACGTAGTATAGAGCACAGCCCACGGAGTGTATAACAGCCCACATAGCATATAACACAGGCCACGTAGTGTATAGCACAGCCCACGTAGTGTATTGCACAGCCCACGTAGTGTATTGCACAGCCCACGCAGTATATAGCACAGCCCACTGTTATGACCTGGTGGTTAGGAGCACCCGGAATGACCTGATAGTTAAACCTCATACAGGACGAGCTCTGGGATGTGGGAGCTCTGCTGACCGCAAGCCCTAATCCTATCACACACACTAGAAATAGCCGTGGAGCGCTCCTGACCAGACCTAGGCACCTCGTCACAGCCTAAGAACTATCTAGCCCTAGAGATAGAAAATAAAGCCTACCTTGCCTCAGAGAAATTCCCCAAAGGTAAAGGAAGCCCCCCACATATATTGACTGTGAGTAAAGATGAAAGTCACAAACGCAGAAATGAAACAGGTTTCAGCAAAGGGAGGCCAGACTTACTAAATAGACAGAGGATAGGAAAGGTAACTTTGCGATCAGCACAAAAACCTACAAAAGACCACGCAGAGTGTGCAAAAAAGACCTCCGCACCGACTCACGGTGTGGAGGGGCCACTCTGCATCCCAGAGCTTCCAGCTAGCAAGACAAAATCATGAAAACCAGCTGGACAAGAAAACCGAGAACAAAATAAGACTATAATGAACTTAGCTTCTGCAGGAGAAGGCAGGTCACCAGAGAGATCCAGGAGCGAACTGAACGAATGCAAAAACATTGACAGCTGGCATGGAGTAACGATCTGAGAGGAGTTAAATAGAGCAGCCAACCAAAGGATAAACCACGTCACCTGTGTAAGGAACCTCAGAAGCAGCAGTTTCACTCATAGCCACCAGAGGGAGCCCATAGACAGAACTCGCCGAAGTACCATTCACGACCACAGGAGGGAGTTCGACAACAGAATTCACAACAGCCCACGCAGTATATTGCACAGCCCACATAGTTAATTGCCCAGCGCGCGTAGTATATTGCACAGCCCACGTAGTGTTTAGCAATGTGGGCATCATATCCCTGTTAAAAAAAAGAATTAAAATAAAAAATAGTTATATACTCACCCTCCGTTGGCCCCAGGATCTAGGAAGTGTTTTGCAGACGCTCCTCGCGCGCTCCGCTCTCAAGAGTGCATTGCGGTCTCACGAGGTGATGATGTAGCGGTCTCGCGAGACTGTTACGTCATCATATCGCGAGATCGCAATGTATGAGCGGTCACCGGAGCATCGCGAGGAGCGGAAAAGGCCTGTTGTGGATCCGAGGGGCCGACGTACGGTGAGTATATAACGATTTTTTTTTTTTTATTATTTTTAACATTAGATCTCTTTACTATTGATGCTGCATAGGCAGCATCAATAGTAAAAAGTTGGTCACACAGGGTTAATAGCAGCGTTAATGGAGTGCGTTACACTGTGGCATAGCGCGGTCCATTAGCACTGCCATTAACCCTGTGAGCGCTGACTGGAGGGGAGTATGGAGCGGGCACTGACTGCGGGGAGGAAGGAGCGGCCATGTTGCCGCCCGATTGTGCCCGTCGCTGATTGGTCGTGGCAATGGTCGTGGGCGTTTTGCCACAACCAATCACGAATTGGATTTCCATGACAGACAGAGGCCGCGACCAATGAATATCCGTGACAGACAGACAGATAGACGGAAGTGACCCTTAGACAATTATATAGTAGATTTTCGAAGCAAGTACCACACGGTCATTAGATCTGAGAGATCTATTTACTAATGTATTTATTTTATTCGCTTATGCAGCGCCATTATTTCCACAGCACTTTACAGACATTATCAGCACTGTTCCCATTGGGGCTCATAATCTAGATTCCCTATCCGTATGTCTTTTGGAGTGTGGGAGGAAACCAGAGAACTACAGCTGCTTCTCACAAAATTAGAGCATCATCAAAAAGTTAATTTATTTCACTTCGTCAATACAAAAAGTGAAACTCATATAGAGTCATTACAAACAGAGTTATCTATTTCAAGTGTTTATTTCTGTTAATGTTGATGATTATGCCTTGGGCCTCTTTCACACATCAGTTTTTTTAAAATCAGTCACAATCCATCAAAGTGTTGAAAAGACGGATCCTGTGCAGATTGTAAAATACTGATGCACTGGATCTGTTTTTTTGGCGGATCCGTCGAAGCAGCTGTTGCAGCAATTTAAAGGAACAGAATTCTGGAGAGGGAGAGAGATTCCCTGAATGGAAAAATGGGTTAAATTAAAGGAATAGAAATTCTTCCAGGCATGTTCAGTTTCAAAAAACGGAATCCGTTTTTCCAGCTGACAGACAAAGACTTTACGATGGATGAAACAGAAGGCCATCCGTCACAATCCGTCGCTCATATTTGTCTATGAGAAAAAAACGGATCCAGCAGCAACATTTGCTGGATCCGTTTTTTTCTAAAAAAGACGGATTGTGACTGATGGCAAATAATTGATGTGTGAAAACCCAAAAGTCATTAGACCGAGACTAGAATTACCGTGATGCATTGACTGTTTTATTCATGATGTTTTTTAGAGGTTTTGTCTCTTTCCACCTTCTTGGACTTTTATGCTTGTAGGTAGATACAAGCTTATGATCATGAAGTCTACAGGAGAGGTGACCAGGCTTGCACATTGGGTGGGTCTTCTCCACCATAGTCACTGACAAATTGTGCTACTATGTATGCTTGGCTTTTCAGAATGGAGATGGTTTTCGATAAGGGGGTAAATTGCAAAGTTGCTTGTTTTTACTAGGATATTGCAATTTTACCCAGTTATGAACTTGTTAGACACTGTAGGTTTCTTTAATAAATAGTTTCACGCCTTTTAGCCTGATTTTTGTTTTCTATGTTAATGTTACTTTTCCTTGCTTGTGTCATTGTTACTCCCTAGCCAACAATAGGAGCTGACTTAGGGTACCGTCTCACAGTGGCACTTTGGTCACTACGACGGCACGATCCGTGACGCTCCAGCGTCGCTCCATTATCGCTCCAGCGTCGTAGACTGCGGTCACACTTCGCAATGCACGGCTCTGGAGCGATAATTTCATGACGTATTTGCGATGTAGAATCAGCATAGGAGGTGGAGAATATCGTCCACACCTTTGTTACACGATGCGATCATGCCGCCACAGCGGGACACTTGATAACGAAATAAAGTTTCAAACGATCTGCTACGATGTACGATTCTCAGCGGGGTCCCTGATCGCAGTAGCGTGTCAGACACAGCGAGATCGTAAGTATATCGCTGGAACGTCACGGATCGTGCCGTCGTAGCGACCAAAGTGCCACTGTGTGACGGTACCCTAAGCAAAAAAGGTCTCCTCTTTTGCAGGATGCCCCTTATTACTGAGGCAGACGAAGATCGTAATTATTTTATGTGTAATGTAATGATCTGCAAGTCGGTTGCAGGAGCCTGACTGTGGCACACAGCTGGGCTTCTGCTGTAACTTCTAAGACGAGCATTCTTGCTGATCCTCGCAGGTTAACCCTCTCACATGAGTTAGACATGGGGAAAGCGTTCCCCCTGTCAGCCTATTGGCACCCCACAGTGTGATCACAGGTTCAGATGGGTTGCTATGGCAGCCATGAGTCTGACAAAGGTCCCTGGGTGAGCTATACACCACAGCAAATCAAACCTCGCTTGGGGCATGTCCTGATTGGCTGACAGGGTAGTGTCACTGCTAAGGGAGTGCTGTGTATCACTAAGGCTGTTTCACATTTACGTTTTTTGCCGCTGCGTTTGTACCGCATCTAAACTCATGCGTCGTGTTTTCCTATATTTAACATTAAAAACACATGCGGTTTTTTTTGTTCGCGTTTTGCCGCATTTGACGACGCATGCGTCGTTTCGATGCTTGCGTCTTGGCGCGGAAATGCAACATGTAGTAATTTCTAGAGGCGTCTATTTGCCGCCAGGAAATGCATGCGTTCAATTGTGCAAGGTTTGCGTCAAAAAAAGCATTGCTGTCTATGTAAACGCATGCGTTTTTAAGCACATGCGTTTGGTTGCGTTTTTGAACGTATGCGTTTCAATTGAGAAAGCCATGTCTAGACACGGATAAGCCACCCCCCACCACCAAGGTGATAAAAGGGAGGGTGTGGACAGTTGCAGGTCACTTCTCACCAGACTCTGAAGCAGACGAGACACAGAACGGCTACATCTTGGAGGATAACAAGACCCTGAACAATGTGAGTATATCCTAGCCAATGCCTTTATTTTCTATTTTTTGTCTCTACATGTCCTAATTTCTACCATTTCTTTCTTTCTACATGCATCAGAATGTCTTCTTCGGATTCTTCATCTGGTGAGGAGTTTCGGCCACGACAGTCGGAAGTGGAGCATGTCAGTGAGGTGAGTATTTGCCTCGTCAGATTGGTAAGTATTCACTGTCACATCGACACATGTGACAATTTGATTTTTCCTTTTTTTTTTTTTTTTAGAGCTCTTCTACTGAGGCACAGACAGGGCAGGAGCAGCGGAGTCAAGGTCCGGTGGAAAGACGGCAGCGGGTACGTATACAAGGCTGACTGTCCTCAGTGTAATATTCTTGAATCTTCCTTTCTTTCCACTCGTATTTCTTCTTTTTTCTTCTGGAATCCTTTTGTATGTTGACTTTCCTATTCATGCCATTTCTCAGCATCTTTTTCTTTCTTTTCCTTATGTAATTCAGCAAACTTTAATGACTTTCTTTAATTTTTAGGTTTCACAACGGGACGATGACCTGGTAGACAATGACCTCCTTATCACCCTGGTCCAGGAGCGAGTTCCGTTGTGGGACAGCCGGGATCCACTGCACTCGAACAACACCACGATCTGGCGGTTATGGAATGAGGTGGCCCAAGCGATGTGGGATGGCTTGGACAACGCCCCGACACGGGTCCGAAGTGCATTTGGTAAGTATTGCACTGCAGTGTGAAGCAGCAGAGACCTTGGCCGTGCTCACTCGACTGTGTGATGAAAGAAACTCTCAGGAGTTTCTCTCATCACACACAGTTGCCTGAGCACGGCAAAAAGTCCATTTTCTGACCATAATGTTTTTGTTTTTTTTAACAGTGGGCAAAGTCAAAACACGTTGGCGTTCGATGAAGGACCGCTTCAACAAGGACCTGCGTCAAGAGAGCCGTGTTTCCAGTGGTTCAGGAGCAAGGATCCGAACGTACAAATACCATCGCGTTCTGGCATTTTTAAGACCGGTCCTTGCCCAGAGAACGTAAGTATTTATCACATGCTTTAGGTTGTATTGTATTGCCATAATCTGTATTTTTAAATTCCACAGGATTTTGCGTCTGGTAAATTTTTGATAATAATTTTATTTTTCCTTTTTTCACAGCACATACAGCACGACTGTCGGCCCAGGTTCTGGAGCTGTCCTTCATCCGACGGCCACGGACCCGTCCCAGCCATCCAGCAGCGCAGCAGCAAGTGGGCCTTCCACACTAACTGGAGACCAGGGAGCTGGTCAATCAGGTCTTCCCCTTTCGCAGTCCTCTTCCACTGCCCCCTTTTTTTGGGGCTCATCCCGGCAGAGGCAGAGGGCTTCGGACAGGTCACTCATGCCCGAGTTTTTGCACTTGAGCTCGGTTTTACACGAAGCAATCAAGGCTTTAGGTGACCGAATGGATGTTTCACATAACCTCTTGAATGCACGTATCCAGGAGGTCACCAAAAGCCTTGATCAAGTGAAAGCCGACCTCCAGAGGCCAGCTCATCATTTTTTTAACCAAATTGAGCAGGGCATGTCGGAACACCTTACTCCTGATCTCCAGCTGAGTGTCATGCAGGCCTGCAATGCTGCTTACGTGCAGGCTATGCAGCAGAGTTGGTATTTCCAGCAGACAGTGGGGGCATATCCACCTGTGCCTTCACTGTCACGATTGTCCTCAATGCCGACCTCTGCTGCATCCCACTGCACGGCCACCTCAATTCCTTCCACAGCCGGACACCACTACAGCACCACAATGCCGAGTGCAGTTGGACATCCCACCGCAACCACCATGACATCCGCTGCTCCTGCTTGGACCTCCTCCACTGACACCATGATACAGCAGGACCCTGGCATGGCCTTCCGTACCGCCACCACCACCAAGATGCAGCAGGACCCTGGCATGGCCTTCCGTACCGCCACCTCCACGATGCAGCAGGACCCTCGCATGGCCTTCCTTACCGCCACCACCACGATGCAGCAGGATCCTGGCATGGCCTTCCGCTCTACAAGCGCTATGGACTCTGGCATGGCTGCACGCTCTACGAGCACTATGGACTCTGGCATGGCTGCACGCTCTACGAGCACTATGGACTCTGGCATGGCTGCACGCTCTACGAGCACTATGGACTCTGGCATGGCTGCACGCTGTACGAGCACTATGGACTCTGGCATGGCTGCACGATCTATGAGCACTATGGACTCTGACACAGTGCAGCCGGCGCTGACAGGTCACCCGCCACCACGCCACGGCATATGAGCCCACCAAGACCTCCCCCAACCAGGCAAACCAAAAGAAAAAAACAGAAAAAAAAACAGAGGACTCTTAGCATTCCTCCCCCTTCACCTACCAATGTGTCTGTAATGTCAGGTTTAAATAAATAGGGCAGCACACTGTGTGCTGCCCTATTTATTTAACTATATACGAGTTGGCGACTCTGGGTTCAGCACCTGTTCACACTCAGTCTATGTTTGGATGTGCAGGTCAGGTTTTTGAAATGTATTCTCTAGCCTTCTGATCGTGCACTCCCCGCCTCCTAGCTTCAGGTGTTTTAATTATAGTAGGTCCAATACCCCTCCACATAGAGAGAGAATTTGAGTCCAAGAAGAGGTTTTTACATGTACCCATTCAGATGGAGACGTTTATTCTCAGTGAGGTAGGTCAAACGTAGGACCTCGTATAAGAGAGATGCCTTAACGTGGCTACGAGGTAAACATAAAATTGGCCATTTTTGTGCGCTAAAAGCTCTCATTTTTCATATTTCTAGTGCAGTAATGCAGTTCAAATTTCGTTTTTTCAAGTTTGCATGTTTTGGCGCTAGGCAGTGTGCTGCCCTATTTATTTAACTATATACGAGTTGGCGACTCTGGGTTCAGCACCTGTTCACACTCAGTCTATGTTTGGATGTGCAGGTCAGGTTTTTGAAATGTAATGTCAGGTTTGTCTCACCCTTCCAGTGCGTCTCAAGCCTCTCATGTGTCAAGCCCCATCCCCGAACTTCCAGACCCTTCTAGTTTCATTGCCCCTTCTCCTGCTACCTCTGCGTCATCCACGGTTAGCCAGGCCTCAGTTCTCCACACCCCCCGTTTACATCACTCTACCCCAAGCCGGCGCAGTAAAAAATAATTTTTTCAGTTGTTAACAAAATAAAAAAGTTTGATTTGCCACAATTATGTTTGGTTTATTGTGTCTATTGCCGCCGGCAACACACACCGTGCGCCAAGAAACGTCGCCACACACTTACTTTTTGGGCCACATCATATCTCCAGTAGTTAAAAATAAAAATACTGCAACTTTGTGTGTCTTTAGTATACAGATATGAGGTGGGCCAAAAAATATTACATGTATCTCCATAATCTCTTTTTGTCTATGCCTAGTGTGGCAGTATTAAGAGAAAATGGTGGAAATACAGTGCAGTCCTCTACTGAACAGGTCAGGTGTCAAAAAACACCTGACCTGTTGAGTAGAGAACTGCCTTGTATAACCACCATTTTCTCCTCTTTATACATAATCTATTACACACAAATTGAGGGGAAAATGGTGGTCACACGCTACATATCTATGCTCACCTGCACAGGTGTCAGAAATAGTGAATTCATGAGCCTGTATATGTTTATCATGAATTCATTATTTCTGACACCTGACTTGATGAGTATAGATAGTGTGACAGTGATTGTCTCTTCAGTTTGTGTCCAATGGATACAGGAGAAGACAATCATGACGCAATGACGTCAACAAGCTTACCAATAAAGCAACATGGCTGCCATTACTAGCAGTATGTGGCCAGTGTTTTATATCAGTATTTGTAAACCAAAACAAAGAGTGGAACAATTAGAGGTAAATTATGATATTAACATAATAACTAGCACCTCTGCCTTTATCACCCACTCCTGGTTTTGAATTACAAAAACTGATATTAAATACAGATCAAATACTGCCAGTTTTAGGACAACCTTGGTTTGGAGAGGAAAAAGATAGGAGAGATGGTCAAGACAACCAAAACTAAAGTTTATTAATGAGAAATATTATCATTGTAGAAAATTACTGGTATAGTTACAACAGGACATTTACACAACATTGTCCTGCCATGACACACGTCCAATATCTGAATAAAAAAAGGCAGCAAATTGGTCCCGCATGTGACCAACGGCTGCAGTTGACCGCAGCGGGTGATGCTGGAAATCGGGCAGTGGGTGTGCAACTGGTTCATCCAGTTCAATGTTGGGTTGCTCCTTAACCATTATATAATTGTGCAGAACCACACAGGCTTTGACCACCTCGTCGACTGTTTCCACTTTTAGATTTATGGCTGATGCAAGAATGCACCATTTAGCGACCAGAATGCCAAAGGTACACTCTACTGTTCTTCGGGCCCTGGTCAGTCTGTAGTTAAAGATCCTTCTAGTGTGGTCCAAGTCCCGACTGGAATATGACTTCAGTAGGTTTTCACACATCTGGAAGGCCTCATCCCCAACCATAACAAATGGCATCGGTGGATCTTGAGTGTTGGGGAGAGGTTGTGGCGGTGGAAAATTGAAATTGTTGCCATACACACGACGGCCCATATCCGAGTTCTTGAAAGTCTGGGAATCGTTGCCACGGCCAAAAGCTCCAATGTCCACGGCGATGAAGCGACAGTTCGCATTGGCTATTGCCATGAGCACCACAGAAAAATATTTTTTGTAATTGAAGTACTCCAATCCTGTCCTGGCTGGTTTGATAACGTGAATGTGCTTTCCATCCACCGCTCCTAAACAGTTGTGGAAATCACACACATTCCAGAATTTTTCCGCAATTTCAATGCACATGTCCAAGGTGGGTAGGGGTATAAACTCATCCCGGAGTACATTCCACAAAGCCCGGCAGGTGTCCGCAACTATTCCGGACAGGGTGGATATTCCAAGCCGGTATTGGAAGTGGAGGGATGATGAACTCTCTCCGGTGGCCAGGAATCTGGAAGAAAAACAAACACAAAAAAAAATTACAATCTATTCTTTTTATGGTGTGGTTACGATAAAAAAAGAAAGGAAAATACACAAAAATACATGTCAGAAAACACTAAATTTGGAGTGTCATTGGTTTAGATTTTGAACGTGCCTTAATGTAACCAGAAGACGTTCCTCAGGTGGAATCGCTCTACGGAGCTGGGTGTCCTGTCGCCGTATGGCTCCTTGGACACAAGAAAGCAAATCCCGGAACGAGTCTTGGGACATTCGTGTGTATTCCTGGAATTTCTCCGGGTTGGCATTAAGCTCGGCATAGAGCGTGTGATAGGCTCCACGGCTCTCACGTAGTTCGATAATGGGGTGCCTCCAAAAACGCCTACGTTGTCTCCTTCTCCATCTTTCGCGATTTCTGTCTTGCTCCCAAGCAAAAGCACAGGCAAGAAACAGCTTGAAGCTGAAATCCAGGTTGAAATAAAAGCTCTCCATGCGAAGATCCATCATGACACAGGATACAGTAGCAAACTGTTAAAATTTCAGTAGCCCTAGGGTCTATATATAGAGATCCCATCATACACGCCCTCTGTAGTCCCATTGGCGGTGTCTGGTAATCTTGATTTTTCTCTTGTGAAATTTCTCATCATGCGCATCAAAAACGCAAACGCAGGAAAAAAACGCATGTAAACGCGTACAAACACGGCATTTTTTTAACCGCATGCGACAACGCGTTTATATGCGTTTTTTACACCACTTGCGGATGCGTTTTAAACGCTGCGGATTTAAACGCAAATGTGAAACTAGCCTAACAGTTGCGTGTTAATATCCTTTTGGGGGAAGAATAAATATTGCAGCAAGTTGTCATCTATGGTGTACAGCCGAAAACTACAGGATTGTCACCCGTCAAGGGGTGCTAGTCTTTTATATCTTAGGTCAGTAAAAAGATGTATTGGTGGTCACGAAGGTGTTAAAGCACCACTCCAGCGTTTGTATGTTTTTTTTTTTTTTCACCACTGAAAGTCACTTTTTTTGAGATTCTTAACAGGTTTGCTATTCTTTTCAATAGAGCTTCCACACACTAATCTGAAGTTTGCCAGATCACTGGATCCAGCCAGCTTCAGAGGCAAAGCTGTCTCTACCAGCAGCAGTGCACAGTCCGAACCAGCAACAGTGGACAGTCCGAATCAGCAGCCTGATCTTTAAGCAGCATGCTGATCTCTGACCACCAGAATTCATGGAAGCCGTGCACTCCTGAAGATCGATACTGAGAACACTCCTTTAAATCCTCATATAATGGAAGGCTTCTTGTGCAAGATTATTTTTAGACTTCCAAGCACTAGTTTACAATAATTACATATATAAAACAGAAAACTTAATATATTTTTATCTGCTGCATTTGTAATTTAATTGATGTTTCCTAGATAGCGTTGCTGGTTACTAATGATGCCAAAGCTCACAAGGACAAGTTACAGTTCTTCATGGAACAGTTTTATAAAATCATCAGGAAGATGGAATCTTCCAACAAGGAGCTCTCTATTGCTATCCGAGGATATGGGCTCTTTGCTGCGGTATGATCCCCTCCTAGTAATAAGAAAACACACTGGTTTGTGACTTTTGCAAAATATCATGTCTCACATTTATTCATTTCTGTGCTTTTAAAGCCATGCAAAGCAGTAAATGCCAAGGATGTGGATTTTATGTACATTGAGCTTATTCAGCGTTGCAAGCAAATGTATCTCACAGAGGCAGAGACGGAGGAAGACAACGTGTATCAGCTACCAAACTTCCTGCAGGCAATCGCTAGTGTCATCCTGTACATGGACTCTGTGAGTAGATAACTTCTTTTGACCTGTATATAGTGATCTGTAAAACTCACTGACTTGTCCGACTTTTGATTTGATGGCCAGTGGAACATAACTTGATGAGAAATGACCTATGAATATAATACAAAACCTACGGATATGCTAAATCATGCTGTGCTCTTCCTTCAGATACCTGAAATATATACTCCTGTTCTGGAGCGTCTCCTGGTTGTTCAGATAGAAACATTTCCACAATACAGCTCAAAAATGCAGTCCTCTTGCAGCAGGTCAATCATCAAGGTGTTTCTGTCTTTAGCGGCAAAGGGGCCTGTTCTGTGGAGCCTGATTAGTACTGTAGGTGAGTGTAGAACTAACTCACTATTGCATTTTGTATTTATCATGATTTTGCATGCTAGCACCAGTTTTTTTTCCCCAAAAAATTAAATGCCATGAAGAAACATTTTTCATCATTTTTTTTTTTTTGTGAAGATTCACACAGACATGTTACAGAATGTTTTAGACATTTGGGTCATTGTTTTATTAGTTTTGTTTTTGAGCAATGCTCGTTCAAGTGATGATATCTAATACAGTATAAATGTATGGTGCTGAAAAGTAGCAATTGGGGCCTTATATTTATTTCACTGTGATCCCTGGGGCATAGAAATTGTGCCAGTATAATCACTTGTCTCTGAATGCACAATCGCGAAATACCACCCTGTGGCATTGATTGTAATTGGTGATTACACAAATCCTGATAGATAATTGCTTAATTTTGATAAAAAGCATGGCATCTCTGAACCCCAAGACTTTATCTTGGTGTACCCATTGGTTGAGCAGAGCATGGCCAACAGGTCGGCCATGAATGTGTGACACTGACTTTCTTAAAGTAAGTCAATACAAATCGAGCACAGGGGCGTGATGCTCCCTTGGCTTGGCCAAACAGTTCTGTGAATCTTTCCACTTTTTTTCCCCCTCTATATCTGCCCTTCTCTATCACCTGTAAAGTCATAGCTGTCAGTCAAATAAGAGTGGGGTGGAGATAGATGTAAGTAGATGGTAAGTAGCACTGAACTGCTCAGCCACGCCAAGGGTACACCTAGCCTCTGTACTTGGGTTTAACACTCTTCTGGTGCTAAAAGACTCTTTAATGGCTCTTTCAGACACCAGTGTGTCCGGTACAAGTGTTGACAGTTTTCAAACGTACCGGAGACATTTACACACGTAGACCCATTGAAGTGAATGGGTCTGTGCACATTTCAGTGTATTTCCATAGACCATGTGTTTGTGGGCAAAATACGCTGACATGTTCGCTTTTTAACAGCATCGGCCGCAAGACGTCACACTGATGACACATCGGTGTGTCATCAGTACTACACGTACCGTTGCTAGGGAAGCAGCGGTACAGTTAGCTCTGTTCCCTGGCGCCGGGTGCTGAAGACAGCTCGCATCATTCTCCCCTGCTCTGCTGGCGATCAACGATAGCAGTGGAGAATGTTGAAAGTTATATTCAACTGATAATCGTGAGAGCAGGTGGCAGCTGATGGGTATTCATCGTCCGCCGCCTGTGCTGTAAATAAATAAAAAAAATACGGTATGGGTTCCCCTGTATTTTTGATAACAAGCCAGGTAAAACTGACAGCTGAGGGCTGCAACCCTCAGCTGTCAGCTTCATCAAGGCTGGTTATCAAAAATAGAGGGATCTCCACACCATGTTTTTTAATTATTTAAATAAATATTTAAAACGTGAAGTCCACCCAATTTTTTGACAACCAGTCAAGCTAAAGTAGACAGCGTTGGTATTCTCAGGCTGGTACGGGGCTATGGATATTGACCTCCCTCTCAGCCTAAAAATAGCAGCCCCTAGCCGCCCAGAAAAGGCACATCTATTAGATACACCAATTCTAGTACTTTACCTGTCTATTCCCACTTGCCCTGTAGCGGTGGCAGGTGGGGTAATATTTGTGGGGTTGTCACCTTTGTATTGCCTGGTGTCATTGAGCCCACGGATTACAATTGGAAAACCCCTGTAAGTTCTTTTTAGTTTGTTTTTAGGTTAACATTTTAAATGCCAAGTAGTCCCGTATCGAAATGGCCATACGTGATTCATTTATCAATATAATAGTTTAATATATTTCTTACAGTGCATCAAGGGTTGATCAGAGTCTGTTCTAAGCCACTCAGCTTTGTACAGGTAAATGCTTGCAACATGATTTATTTTAATATGTAGTCACATTTGGCTGGATGTTGGATCCGATGTTACACTACTGTAGTGAACGAGATTTAATGACATATTTATAAAGGCATACTGCAAAACTGTGGCACTTAGCATGTGCCTTATTTTTTCATTTTAGCATGTGTTTGTGGGTGCAGTTTTTGACGTGCAGTACCAAAATGCAGTTATCCAACAATGAAACATATTGAATACTTTTCTGGAGCTTCTTTGCAAAAAAAGTAAAATAATCCAAAACAGTCACCAATAAAATGGCCAAAACCACAGATCTGCATGTAACCAATATGAATCCAATAGGTGGTGTTACTAAAAATCAATATCTAAACCGAAGGATATGCCTATTAATACTAAATGCATTCCTATTGGTCCATCACCATTTAAAGGGAACCTGTCACCCCCAAAATCGAAGATGAGCTAATCCCATCGGCATTAGGGGCTTATCTATACCCTTTGAACATTTGAGAGATGCCCCTTGATGAAGCGACAGAAAAACACACATTTGACTTAAAGGGGTTCTCCGAGCAATGTATCTATATAATTATGTAGCCTTTCCTAGATTTCTGAAGACACTCAGTAGGACGGGCTGCGTGAAGAACGAGACAGATGCACTATTCTTGTCCTGCTTCACTCAGTGAACAGAGGAATGCACTGTCACGGCAGTTACTCGCATACCTCCTCAGCGCTGCTATAGTCACCGTGGCCACCTTTTCCTCTCGTCAGATCGGCTCGCTGAATTTTGCCTCTTGCGGCACTCCTCTGCATTGCTGCAACAGCCTGTGGATAATAATAATAATTTTATTTCTATAGCACCAACATATTCCACAGCACTTGACATTTTACAGGGGACTTGTACAGACAATAAAAGACATTACAGCATAACAATAATCACATAAATCAACAGATACCATGAGGAGTGAGGTCCCTGCTCACAAGTTTACAATCTATGAGGACATAGGGGAGACACGAAAGGTGGATGGTAACAATTGCTTTCATTGTTCGGACCAGCGATAATGTATGAAATCGGGTGTTCATGTAATGGTGCATGAACCGATTACCAACCAGTATATGTAAAAGTACAGACACAGAGGGCTATTAAATGCATAAAGCGTGTGAGAATATTATACGAGGGCCCTGGTTATGAAAATAATTTTGAATTGGCAACACAGGGATAGTTAAATAAATTAGTTGAGATGGTAGGCCAGTCTGAAGAAATGCATTTTTAGGGCACGCTTAAAACTGTGGGTATTGGGAATTAATTGAATTATCATGGGTAGTGCATTTCAAAGAATTGGCGCAGGACGTGAGAAGTCCTGGAGACAGGAGTGGAAGGTTCTGATTATTGATGATGTTAATCTTAGGTCATTATCTGAACAGAGGGCACAAGTATGGTAGTTGACTGAGACGAGTCAGGAGATGTAGGGTGGTGCTGAACCATGGAGCACTTTGTGAGTGAGGGTGATAAGTTTATATTTAACTGGAGTGGATGGGTAACCAGTGCAATGACTGGCACAAGTTAGAGGCATCAGTGTAACGGTTGGTGGGGAATATGATCCTGGCTGCAGCATTCAAGACAGATTGGAGAGGGGAGAGTTTGGGAAGAGAGAGATCGATTTTAGTAGAGAGTTACAATAGTCCAGACGAGAATGAATAAAAGCAACAGTAAGAGTATTTGCAGATTCGAAAGTAAGAAAAGGATGAATTCTAGAAATGTTTTTGAGGTGCAGATAAGAGCGAGCCAGTGATTGGTTGTGGGGGTGAATGAAAGTTCTGAATCAAGTATGACCCCAAGACAGCGGGCATGTTGCTGCGGACATGTCGGGCGTAGGTAGGTTAGTAGAGGGAGTAAACACAAGAGTTCAGTTTTCAACAGGTTCAGTTTCAGATAGAGGGAGGACATGATGTTGGGGACATCGGTAAGACAATTATAGAGGTGTGTAATTGGATGTCATCCGCATAGAGATGGTACTGGAAACCAAATCTGATTGTCCAATAGGGGGAGTATACAAGGAGACGAGGAGGAGGCCTAGGACTGATCCTTGAGGAACCCCAACAGTAAGGGGAAGATGAGAGGAGGAGGAGCCAGCAAAACATACAGTGAAGGAGCAGTCAGAGGAGAACCAGGAGAGAACGGTGTCCTTGAGGTCGATGGATCGGAACATAGTGAGGAGGAGCTGATGATCCAGAGTGTAGAATGCTTCAGAGAGATCCAGGAGAATTAGCATGGAGTGGTGACCATTAGATTTAGCAGTTAGTAGATCATTAGATACTTTAGTGAGGGCAGTTTCAGTAGAGTGTAAAGACCGGAAACTGGATGTTGAATGTTGCTTCCATTTGGCCTTAGGGGGGCTTGGCCAGTCTCTGCAGGAATTAAACCCTGTTTTGTAATGCAGAGATTAGGTTCCCCGGCCTTTTCCGTGCCAGCAGGCTCTATATAAAGCAGCTCCTGCCACCACTCGTTGCCCAAACGTTGATTCCTAGTCAGTTTGTACTGCTAGTGTCCTGTTTGTGTTTTGTTTCTCCTGTTATTGAGTCGGTTCGTAAACCAGTCCCGTCTGGCCTCTACACTCTTGACCTCCTGAGGTTCCCACTGTATATTATGTGCAGTGAAGACCTTTTTACTTGTGTCATGTGCTGCTATCACTGACTTTGCCTTTGCTTTAGGATGGGTATAGGGCAGACCGCTCTGATGAGCCTTCGGTGTCTGGTGAGGTCCGTGCTGGAAAGTGGAAAGTTCCTACTTTCAAAGAATATCTTGATCTCTTCCGTAATCTTTTGAACTGTGATCAGCTAAAGGTATGCCTTGCTGCTTTTATGTATTTAAGCATTTCACTGTTTTAATATTTGATGCCTGATTTATTGTCATGCCATCGGTGTTATCATTTATTAGTTAACAAATTAAATAATGCAATGTTATAGATCTGCAATGACGACATCCTTGACCGTTAAATCCCATTTTTATAACTGTGGCAAAACTATTAAGGGATTTGGCAGATGGACATGTTTCTGTTAATATAGCTTTCCACACTTTTGTTGCGCAGGTTTGCTTTCACTACATATCCTGTACTGCTATGATAGGACATCTATTAAATAGCACTGCTTACTCGTAAAGGCTACACTTGGAGGTACTACTGTACAGATCTGTGAAGCCCTATTTCATGAAACCTCTGTACTGTCTTTACTGTACATTTAGGGCAGTTCTCAGGCCTCGTAGTGTCCAAAACTCATTAAGACTCATCTCTATCAATGTTATAATCCAAACCAATATACTGGCCAACAGACGAAAAGTATATTTCCCTTCTCTTATCTGATATCAGGTGGATTTTGTTCCAAGGAAGAGAGGCCAAATACCTATTGTCTCCCTTGTAAGACCTCCGTTCTCTCTACCATGCCTCTTGGGTTTCTTGAGGCTGCACGGAGAGGGTGCAGGCCTGGGTCATGATATGGTATTTTGCTTAATAGCACTGTAATAGATCATAATTATAGGAGTGCCCCATATATTCTCAATTCATTGTATTGACATTTGTAGAGTATTCAACATTACTAAATAAAACCCTTATAATGCAGGGATGAGACTACGTCCGGAGAGCTGAGTGAAAGCAGGCTTATTGCAATCCAATGCTAGGAAAGACCTGCAGACATGATGGCAGATATCTGCTCCCCCTATGCATTATGAGGCTAAATTAATATGTTCTCACAATGTATCGGAAATTAAGATTTTATTAAATTCCTTCAAACTGGTTGTTCTTCTAGAAATTTGTAGTCTTTGTGCATGCACATGAGCAGCTGCAATGTCACAGAACACTCTCTTTTCGAGACTCATCCCTTGCATAGAATGTCTTTTCTTTTATGCTGTGTCTTCTGAATTTAGTTTATTCTGTCCAAAAGGGATAATCATCATTATGAATATGCAAATTGCCTCTTCAGAGAAAAAGAGGACTTGAACTCTATAGCGCCATCTGCTGGAAACAGTGATAATACTAGTCACAATCAACCCTTTAACGAGTCTTGTGATATGACTTATGATAAAAGCCAAATCAGTTTCTCAGTTTGCAGACATGGTGTTTCGGCTGTTGGCCCTCGTCAGTGCAAAGCATGAGAACTGATTTGGCTAGGTGAAAGGCTATGGACTGAGGTCTAAGGGGTAAGGTTTCTCCTTGTGGAGAGTGACATACCAGCTCTGGTATGTCACTTTCCACAAGGAGAAACCTTACATTATTATGAAAACAGTGTGAGCCAGTTGTTGTCCTCAGCCGTTCAGCAGTACCTGGCAGCGGCCGTTACACATCAGATGGAGCCGTCCTCTGCAGCTCCTTTCCACGTCTTTACATCTGACTTCTGCTGGAGCTGTTTTCAGCTGATTGATAAAGGATGACCGGGTGACAGACCTCCCCAATCTCATAATGATGACCCTATCTTATGGGTCATCAATATGGTGTGAATTGTCAACTCCTTTAAAAGGTTATTACCATCCTCACAGGTATTGTTACTGCTTATTTGTAGCTGCTCATAGGCTATGTGCACACACTGCGGATTACTCTGCAGATTTTTCCGGACTAATTTTGGTAAATCCACAGGTAATCCGCACTGCGGCTTTCCTGCGGAATTACAGCGGATTTACCACAGTTTTTTTTTTTTGTGCGGATTCCTTTAATGGAGCAGTTGTAAACCACTGCGGAATCCGCACAAAGAATTGACATGCTGTGGAATAAACAACCCTACGTTTCCGCACGTTTTTTTCCGCATCTTGTGCACTGCGGATTTTGTTTTGCATAGGTTTACATGGTACTGTAAACGCATGAAAAGCTGCTGTGAATCTGCAGCGGCCTATCCGCAGCAAAATCCGCAACGTGTTCATCTTTCCTTTTGTTTATAGCTCGTTGCCTAGGAGACCGACCACCATTGGTGTCTAACTTTTAGTTATTGCGCTGAAGCTGGCCAAGCTTAGGGTAGGAGGTAACATCACGCTTTTGTGATCTTGGCCAGCATCAAAACAGTGCTTAAAAGCTCAGCAGAAAATAGCTTGTAAGCCCTGTGCATGTTCAGCCTAGCAGCAGTGGTCGGTCTCCAAGATTCTAAGCTGTCAAGAAAGGAAAGGTAATATCTCAAGAACAGCTGAAAATTTTATAATGGCTTACAAAAGGACATAAGTTGGGAAAAAAAAATTACAGAGAAAAACAGCTTTACCACCACCAGGTCATATTACCAATGCATTAGCAGGATGCAACAGACCCCCATAATAAAGGTGGAGGGGGGGTCACCTAGTATTAACAATGCACACATTTTACACTGCTGTATTTTCTTTCCTTATTCTAGGAATCCATATTTTCTGATGAAACCTTACCACATGTAACCTCACCACTTCTGTCTCTCAGTCGACTGCTGTACGACGAACTTATAAAATCCATCCTCAAAATTATTGAGAAATTGGATCTATCGTTGCAAAAGCAAGAACCTGGGCAAGAGGTGAGAATTTCCATTTAGGGGCACTTTAGTCTTTAACCTGTTTTGGTTTTTGGCAGGTTGGAAGTGCGTGTTTAGTACAAAAACTCAGTGACAACTTATTCCATAGCACCGTACACACTTTATCACTCACGTCAGTTCTCAGCAATAGGGTCCTACATTGCATTGAAGAAAGTCGCAACTTGCCCACAGATGTCTCCTGGCAGGAAATGGATCATCTCGTTCTGGTATTCCAGCTTCCCCTGGAAATAAAAAAATAAATAAAAATCAAGTAAGAATAAAATGTAAATATACAACGCTAAATAAAAAAAGAAGAGTGAAATATTATCCAACAGCTTCACCCAATGCACTTGCACCATAACTGCCTTTTCTGTGGCATGGCTGCATGTAATAATGTGTCCATATCACAGAACCCAACTTGGATGAAATCTCCATGAATTGCTCCTCTTCACCACTTTTTGTCTCTAACCCCAGCCCTTTCTGCTCTTACTCCTGGCATTAACGTTTCAGTACATGGATGCTTTTCCCCATTTAAACTCTGTTCTGATCTGCACTGGAGGCAGATCCAGCCAAATGTAGTGGCAATATTTGTCTGGTAGTTGAGCAGACGAAAAAATGACTAACAACATTATGGTTCTCGACGTCCGTCAGGTGTCGCTGGTGTCTGTCATGAGACAGATATGGAATGGGCATAGTTTTTGCTGTTTTGCTACAATGGATGTGTAACATGCAGATGTGAACGGTCTAGGGAGCCGGCTCTCCTTCAGTATAAACTCGTGTTTCACTTAATGAGTATGCCGAGTATATCTAATGCTATGTTCACATTTGCGTTGTTGGGCGCAGCGTCGTCGACGACGGATACCTACGCATGCGTCATGCGCCCCTATCTTTAACATGGGGGGCGCATGGACATTCGCCGGTATGCGTTATAATGCGCTTTACGACGCATGCATCATTTTGACGCACCAGACAGGGCGCGGACGACGCTACTTGTAGCGTTTTCCCTGCGCTAAAATTTCTGAACTTTACTATTTTATGACAACGCATGCGTCATAAAACGCTGCGTTGTGTATATGCGTTGTGGGTTGCGTCGACGACGCTGCGCCCTACAACGCAAATGTGAACGTAGCATTACAAGCACTATCGAGCACTCGGACCTATGGTATTCTGTGGGAATTTGCACATGTTCAACGGTTTCTGCAGACCGGTTATTCTGATTAGACATTGATCAGAATGGCATCAGTTTTTCTTAGACGTGGAGAGCAGAGAAAAAGTTTCTCCACCAATCGGATAACGTTTGAACGTGGTCTGATTTTTTTTCACGGATACATAGACTTGCATTGCCAGTTTTAATCTGACACTTGGATCCAAATCGGTCAGGTCTCTGATTTTTTTTTTTCAGTGGACCACAGGAAAACATGAAAAATAGAAGACTAGAGGTAAAATCTAACTTGCAGGGGGGACCTGTAATGGCTGAGAGTTAAGGTACCGTCACACTGAACAACATGATAACGATAGCGATCCGTGACGTTGCAGCGTCCTGGATAGCGATATCGTTGTGTTTGACACGCAGCAGCGATCTGGATCCTGCTGTGACATCGCTGGTCGGAGCTAGAAGGCCAGAACTTTATTTCGTCGCTGGATCACCCGCTGACATCGCTGAATCGGCGTGTGTGACGCCGATCCAGCGATGTTTTCACTGGTAACCAGGGTAAATATCGGGTTACTAAGCGCAGGGCCGTGCTTAGTAACCCGATGTTTACCCTGGTTACCATTGTAAATGTAAAAAAAAAAAAAAAAAAACCCACATACTTACATTCCGGTGCCTGTCACGTCCCCGGCGTCTTCTTCTCTGCACTCCTCCTGCATCCTGTGTCAGCGCCAGCCGGCCGTAAAGCAGAGCACAGTGGTGACGTCACCGCTCTGCTTTACGGCCGGCGCTTACAAAGGATGCAGGAGGAGTACAGGGAAGCGGACGCGGGGACGTGACAGGCACCGGAATGTAAGTATGTGTTTTTGTTTTTTTTTAGATTTACAATGGTAACCAGGGTAACCATCAGGTTACTAAGCGCGGCCCTGCACTTAGTAACCCGATGTTTACCCTGGTTACCCGGGGACTTCGGCATCGTTGGCCGCTGGAGAGCTGTCTTTGTGACAGCTCTCCAGCCACCACACAACGACTTTCCAACGATCACGGCCAGGTCGTATCGCTGGTCGTGATCGTTGGAAAGTTGCTGAGTGTGACGGTACCTTTAGAGGCATCTGAGCCGCACTATTCCTTGAAGCCCTTGATATGCCACTATAGATTTCAGGTGGCCACAACTACACCAAATCTGTTATATCAGTCAGTTTTAGCTTTACATTGCCAGTGGCGAGGATAGATCTGGGAACAACCTAGACCAGATTGTGGGACTCTGCATGAGATGATCAGTAATTGATTTCCCTGTTTATAACAAAACCAAGTGTGCTAAATGCAATCTTCTAATACATTTCAGGATCTGGAGGATCAGCTAAGCTATTTAGTAATTGCCACATCAGATCCAGTGGCTAACCTTTATCCTACAAAGCCAAAAGATTTTACAGCATTTGTTAACCTGGTCGACTTCTGCAGGTAACTTTTATATAAACTTCAAGTCGAAAGTAATAAAATGACATCACTCTCTAATGCTCTACTTTTCAGCTTCTGGCTTAATGGAGTAATCATTCAGGATGCTAGGCTGCAGTCTCGGCGATTGATTTATATTGCATGATGTTTTATAGCACGGACTTATTTGGTAGCACTATACATGACACAGCGGGGGACATAAGTACTGAACACGTCAGCAATTTTCTAATTAAAGAGAACCTGTCATCAAAAAAATATATATATTATTAAGCTGCAGATATAGGGTTAGTCTGCAGATTACTAGCCTGCCCGGCTCTGGCCGAACTCTGCAGAGAGAAAACTAACCTTATTCTCCCTGACGATTCGGTTTTCAGTCATGGGGGGCAGCGCCGACACAGGATCAATCACCGCCCTGAGTATACAGAGCGGCTGCTGTAACTACTCCCCCACCACTGCCAGCAGAGCCAGTGCAGCCATACATTGCCTCTGCATTAGGGTTGGCTGTCAGTCAGTGCCGGGACGGGGTTACAGCCGCTGCTCTTTGTACTCAGTCGTGACTGAACCCCCACTGACCCCGTGACTAAAACCCGTGGCCAGACGCCACTCTGCACTCCCTAGGTAAGCCTGCACCTGCATGCACCTGTTTCCGTGCCCGCAATAGTTGCATTCTGGGCATTTGTTTACCTGCTATATCCGCACAGGCAACCCCCTGGGGAGGCACCCCATGCATTAGCTAACCATTATTAAGCACCTATGTCTTATCCGTGGGGATTACCTAGTTGTTTGTTACTTGCTATTTTTTAGTTGTAATTTGCCCTTCTTAAACTGTAATCTGTATATTCTGGGCAGCATTTCTATCAGTTTCATCCAATTCCAGAAGCACCGTGGTGGGATCCTATGTGCTAGGCTGTTTGCAGCAATTCTTGACTAAGCCTCATTGGCATTATCCTATATTACTTTTATGTTATAAGTTTTAGTTTAGCATGCACTTTGGACAAAAGTATAATGTTTAATTTGTTTGCAAACTTTTTTTTAACAAACTTAAACGGTTATTCCCATCTCCAATATCCTAATGCCTCAAGATAGAAGTGTAGTATAGTTTTTCTGTTTTGCTTTTCCTTTCATCATTTACAGACATTGCAGTACTTTAGGTATCCATGGTTATGACCACTAGCAACTAGCTAACTGTTACTGTGTCAGTGGTCGTAACCATGGATACCTTAGTTCCTGCAATGCCTCCACATGAGTAAAAACACATAGCGAATGAGAAAAACTATACTACATTTCTAATTTGAGGTATTCACTAATATTATTACGTCTACTACATACTAGGATAGGATCTTGGAGTTGAGAATACCCCTTTAAACAATTTTTGGCTAAAAATTCTCCCACCCTTGACAAAAAAGAAGCTACATAAGTACACGCATTATTTTGTGGCAACGGCGAGCAGTATTTCAGCAGCGCATACGATTGTTAACTGCAACTAGTCAAACAGTTGCAAAACGTATTTTTCATTTTTTAAATAAAAGGTTAATTTATTGAAACCAACAATGCTGGGTTCCAAAGTTGCTACATGTAGATTCTAGAGGAGACAATTAAAACAGGTATTCCAAAAATAAAGTGACCTTTTATAATAAAGTGTAAAGAAAAAAGAACAAGAGCTTTTACAAAATCAGATGGGACCAGAACATGTAGGTGGTCACTTGCCACACGCAAGCACGTGCACCCGACTGCTGTGCTCATATCGCATTTGTACACGTCTTATGTTACACTAATTGGATCCATGAAGAGGGCTCAGCAAATTATTTCTAACAATGCCAAACCCTTCAGTAGATGAACACTTGTGTTTTAAGTTTCAGAACTATGTGCTTTTTTTCCTGTTTAAAATAATTAAAAAAAAGTCGACATGCCTTTACCAAATAGGATGGGATCAGGAAATCTGGTAAGAATCGCGTCCAAATAGCAAGCACGTGTAGCTTGCCGCTGTATTCAAGAGGCTTGTGTATGTGTCTAATATTAAACTATTGGAGCAATGAAGTGGATTTTATAGATCAGACTTTTGAGAATGTAGCAATGTAAAAATTTTTAATTTTTTTTATTTTTTCATTTTTAATGACAAAATGTGTAGTTTAGAGTTAGTATTATTTCTTAATTTTTAATGGCCTGGTATTGGGAATTACATACAGTGCTCACAAGGGGGTCACCATCGCAGTCACAATAACTCCCTTTGCAATGAAAGTGCTTGAAAAATACTGTACCTTACACTTTTTTCATAGGAGGGTAAATAAACTCATATTACAGTTACCAGTGATAATGATTAGACAGATCCCATCGCTTTAATGAAGATGACAGTTAGCTTCCCTGATGGAATACTTACAATCTATGAACTTGTTTGGGAGAATATATAATCAGAGCACTACTACAGCAGACAATTATTGTATTCGCTCTAGCAGTCAATGTGATGTTGTGCCAATGCATTCTGGGATTGATAGCAGTGCATACTGGAATACAATTTAGGAAGACATTTTGAAATCTAGATTTTGAAAAAAAGCAATGAAAAGACTGAACTGCAGGGAGGTATGTACACTATGTATGAAAGAAGTATGGTTTCATTGAAAAACCGGTAGAGCTTGTTTTATGTTAAACTCAGAGTTCTCGTGATATGACAGAAAGTCTTGCTCCTGTGATAAAACAGGCAGTGAAATGTGTGAACGCAGCACATGTGACGCTCTGCTGTTTTGTTTGTATACTCAGTTATAAGTACCTTATGCTTCACCCCCACAATTGTTTAAAATGCACCTTTTTCATGGGACAACCACTTTAAAGCATATTGTTGGAGAAATGTAAAAACATATTGCTCTGGGAAAAAAAGGGCAATACGTTAGATCCAAACCTGGCAGCAGTGGGAACATTAAAGCTGATATATCTATCTAATTGCAGAGTGGTAATATTTATGTTTTTAGTATGAGATACTTATTCTTTGGGGGGGGGGGGTTGGTTTTATTACATTTTTTTAATCAGCAAATTTAGAAATAACACATAATAAAGTGTGAATTCTGTTTTTACTGTAATCCTTTTTTTTATCCTTGAAGTGAAATAATACCAAACAAAAAACTGGAATTTTTTGAGCCTTGGGTTTATGTGTTTGGCTATGAATTGGTTTTAAAGTCTACACGGCTACCCCTGATAAGTGGCTTTTACAGGCTGTTGTCTATCGTAATGAAAAATGCTAAGAAATTGAAATATTTTGAGGTAAGTGTAATTTTAATTCTTTTTTTAATGTTTTTGTTTCATTTCTCCTTTTTTTTGTTTCATTTTATTTTACTGTGAAATTATTTTGTTTGGAAGGTAACAAATACATTTTTACAGGAATTGTAGTTGCCATTGTTTTTGACAAAATAATGCCTTTGATACATGTACACAGGTAAAGCTCATAAATTACTGATGTTGATTTCAAATGACAAAATGTGTAAATCCTGGATGAACTATTAAAGTAGTCTATGTATTTGGGGTAGATATTCAGTTGTGTGAAAGTGTTTGCCTTTTTCTCTAGCAGCCTTCCACGACAGCCACAGGAGGTTGTCTCCATACCCTAATGGGGGACAGGAAGCACAAGAGGTTAAAAACCCCTCCCACCTCCCAGTAACCAGTGTCTTTCCTGTCCCCCATGGGGCATGGAGAGGTTCCTGGTGCGCTGCGCAGCCGGCTCTGCAGTTGTACCTGTGTTTTTATTTTTCTGCCGGGCATTGGTGGTCGGGCCCTCGGGGCTTCCTCCTCCGTTTCTTGCTCCCGTCTCTTCGGATTCGGGACCGCGTTCCCGGTCCTCCTGCGTCCTCTTGGGGGATAAAGCGGACCGGTGAGCCCATCCCGGAGGCCTCCCTGAGCTCTCCGGCGTCTCCCCCTCCTGTGCGCGCTGTTCGGCTACCCGGAAGATGGTGCCTTCTACTTCCGGGTCGGCGCTCCTGCATAGGAGCGATACTGTCCAGCGAAATGGACTACTGAACGGCCTGTGAGGCACGCTGCACCCTCGCACGCCTGCCTAGAACCATGGAGGGGGAGGGGCGGCTAATTGCCACGCGCTGGTGCAGCCTTATTTTCTATATAAGCTGCGAAGACGTCTCAGGTAAGCCTGCTGTAAAGCATGGATTCGTCTTGCCCTGCTGCTGCAGAGCCCAGCGCTCCTCAAGCCCCTGTAAGTGTGGCAGAGATGGGTCCCATTCAAAGGTAGTTTTATGTATACCTTCTTATGCCGCTTCCTCTCTCATTGCAGGGAGTCAAGCCTGGCCCTAGAACTACTACTAAACGCAAATGCGCTACCTGTAGTGTGAAAATGCCCTTAAATTGGGAGAAAAAGCTGTGCCAACCTTGTACGGATAAAATAGTCCTGGCGGAACACCCTTCATTAATTGAAGAAATTCGCTCCCTGGTTAGACAAGAGGTTCAAACTTCTTTGGCCACACTCGTCCCCCCTCCACCACCACCACCATCCTCACCTGGTCCATCACTTCCCAAAAAGAGGAAAATCCAGGAATATTCCGGGTCAGAGTCTGAAGAGTCTTATACATCATCTTCAGTCAAATGGGAAGATGTGTTACCCCATAAATCTGCGGAAGTCAGGAAATATCTGTTTTCCTCTGAATACATTGAGGAATTGGTGTCTGCAATGAGGAACACTATGGGGCTAAAGGAGGAACCAGTTCCTCAGTCTATACAAGACGAGTTATTCGGTATACATTCCGAAAAGCAACCAGGTTTCCCCGTACATAGAAGTATCATAGACATGATTAACAATGAGTGGGAACTACCTGCGAAACGGCTATCCACTCCTTCGGACTTTAAAAAAACGGTTTCCTCTAGATGAAGATTCAATCAAATGGAACATCCCCAAAATAGATGTTCAGGTGGCTAGAGTGGCTAAGAAGACGGCTCTGCCGTTCAAAGATTCTTCCCAATTAAAGGACCCCTTGGATAGGAAGATTGAGAGCCTTCTCAAAAAGTCCTGGGAAACGTCTACCTCGGCCCTTAGATTCAACATTGCATCCACCTGTGTGGCCCGCTCTCTCTTCCGTTGGATAGAAGAGCTAGAAAACCACATCTCTCAGGGTACCCCGAGAAGAAGTGTTGGATTCCTTGCCTATTTTACATAGAGCAACTGGTTTCCTTGCAGACGCCTAACTAGAGTCTATCCGTGTGGCCGCCAGATCTCTAGTCCAAACGAATTCAGCCAGAAGGGCTCTCTGGCTAAAAATGTGGAGTGGAGATGTCACCTCAAAAATAAAACTATGTTCTATCCCCTTTAAGGGTGATTATGTGTTTATGCCCTCACTGGTTGACATCCTAGAGAAAGCCACGGATCGAAAGAAAACTCTTCCTGAACAAAGACCTCCCAGGAAGCGTTTCTTTCGACCCTCCCAGCCCCAGCCCTCCCAGGGGAAAGGGAAAACCGGGAGGTGGAGTTATGCTAAGGGGAAACCCAAGAATATCCTTATTCCCCAACAAACTCAGCAGGAAAAACAATGACTCCGATCCTGTGGGGGGGGGGGGGGGAGGCTTTCGAACTTTGTTCTCAGTTGGCAGAATATTTCCAACAGCCCTTGGGTAGTAAGTGTGATCCAGCAGGGTCTTCTCATAGAGTTCGATGCGCCTCCTCCCAGGATCTTAAGAGTCACCTCCCCGTCATCTCGGGAGACTCAAAAACTGATGATGGCAGGAATACAGGACTTACTAGACTCGAGAGCTATTTCCGTGGTCCCGGTAAACGAGCAGGGGGAAGGTCACTATTCCCGTATCTTCATGGTAAAAAAGCCTTCCGGGCAGGCTCGGATTATAATAAATCTAAAAGCTCTCAACAAATACATAACTTACCACAAATTCAAAATGGAGTCAGTAAAAACAGCAATCCCTCTGATAGCTCCTCATTCCTATATGGCGATAATAGATCTCAAAGATGCCTATTTCCATATTCCAATGCATCCTCGCCACAGGAAATTCCTAAGATTTGCGGTCCAAATCAATCAAAAGGTCCTACACTTCCAATACAATGTTCTTCCCTTCGGGATCTCCTCGGCCCCAAGGGTTTTCTCCAGAGTCATGGCAGAAGCTGTAGCTCACATCAGGAACCAAGACGTCGCTATAGTGCCATACTTGGACGACCTTTTAGTAATTGGTCCTTCAGCCGAAATTTTCAATCAGAGGATCTCCAAAACTTTGGATATCTTACAGCTTTTGGGTTGGATACCCAATCTAAGCAAGTCCCAACTATTACCATCAAAGGTGATAAAATTTCTCGGAGTCCTTTTGGACTCGGAAAATCAAAAATCTTTCCTACCAGAGGAACCTGATATCCAAGGTCTTAAACTTCAAGAAACAACGGTCTCCGACTCTGCGGACTGCAATGTCTCTTCTGGGGTCGATGACGGCCTGTATACAATCAGTCCAGTGGGCTCAAAGCCACTCCAGAGTTCTGCAGACACACATCCTAGGAAATTGGAACGGAAATCCAAATTCCTTGAACAGAAGAGTGTGCACTCCAGGGAAGGTAAAAGCCTCGTTAACCTGGTGGGCGATCCAAAAAAACCTGCTAAGGGGAGTAGACTGGATACAAGATCCACTGGTGACAGTAACAACAGATGCCAGTCAAAGAGGTTGGGGAGCAGTTGTCTAGCAGATCCCGTTCCAGGGTCTCTGGAATCAGAAAGAAAGCTCCAGGTCCTCCAACTTCAGAGAATTTATGGCAGTGGAGAAGGCCCTTCTGGCCTCCAGCAGTCTTATTTTAGGTCAACATGTCAGAGTTTACTCAGACAATATGACTGTGGCACATCTAAAGCACCAGGGGAGCTCGAAGTTCAATCATTTGAAGACAATATCAAACAGAATTTTTTGCTGGGCAGAGAAACATCTCCTCTCTCTATCAGCAATACACCTTAAGGGATCAGTAAATACTCATGCAGATCTCCTGAGTCGTCGCGACTTGCATCCAGGAGAATGGAGCCTGAAGGCGGATGTTTTCAGAATGTTGACGGACAGATGGGGACTTCCCGACATAGATCTCCTAGCATCAGATCAGAATGCACAGGTCGAGAACTACTTCTCTTTAGACCCCAGGGACAGGTCTCAGGGAGCAGACGCCTTTGCTCATTCATGGAGATTCCGTCTAGCGTACGTGTTTCCTCCAATATCGTTGCTTGCAAAGACCCTCCGGAAGATCCGAGACGATCAGGTCCAGACTATTCTAGTAGCTCCGGCATGGCCAAAGAGAAGTTGGTATAACCTCATCAGAGAACTGAAGGTGGATGGTCCGGTCTTTCTCCAAACATCAGAGGATCTACTCTGCCAGGGCCCCTTTTATCATCCGGAGCCGCAAAAGTTCAAGCTTGCAGCCTGGCTATTGAAGCCAAGGTACTAAGAGCTAAAGGTCTTTCGGAGTCAGTAATCTCTACTTTACAGAAATCTAGAAAACCTGTCACCAATGCTATATATAGCAAAATTTGGAAGATATTCTCCTCGTGGTGTCATCCTCATAATCCTGACCCTTTCCATCCTAATATCTCACAAATATTAGACTTTCTACAAAAAGGATTGGAGTTGGGGCTGAAGCCAAGTACCTTAAAGGTCCAAGTGTCAGCTTTGAGTTCTGTCTTCGACCAAGACCTTGCAGGACATCATTGGATAAAAAGGTTCATGGTCGCAGCATCAAGGCATTGTCCAAGAAAACAAATCTTTGTGCCATCATGGGACTTAAACGTAGTTCTAAAGGGCCTTACGGCTCCTCCATTTGAGCCATTATCATCTTGCTCCTCACAGCTTCTGTCCTGCAAGACCGCCTTCTTAGTTGCAATTTCTACTGCAAGACGAGTGGGGGAAATACAAGCCCTCTCAATTAGAGAACCTTATCTTACTATAAGAGACGATTCCATTGTGTTCCGACCAGATCCATGTTTCCTTCCGAAGGTAGTGTCAGAATTTCATCGATCACAGGATATAGTCCTTCCATCGTTCTGTCACAATCCTTCAAACCCGGAGGAACACAGATTTCATACATTGGATGTACGACTTATAGTGTTATACTACCTGGAACAAACCAAATCCTTCAGAATTGACAAAAATCTCTTTGTTCATCTATCTGGCCGAAACAAGGGCAAGAAGGTAGCGAAGAGTACCATTGCCAACTGGATAAAGAAGGCCATTACTGAAGCATACCTAGCTCAGAATATTGCAATTCCTGCGGGCCTAAAGGCTCATTCCACCAGATCTACTTCCGTCTCTTGGGCTGAAAGGGCTGGCGCTTCAACAGAGCAGATTTGCAGAGCTTCAACATGGTCTTCTCTACACACATTTACTAAGCATTATAGATTGGACTTCTGGTCCAATCGGGATCTTGCTTTTGGCCGAAAAGTTCTTCAGGCTGTGGTCCCTCCCTAAATTCAGAATTGGTTGGCATTCCTCCTGTGGCTGTTAGAGAAAATAGAATTATTCTTACCGTTAATTCGGTTTCTAGGAGCCTTCCATGACAGCATTAATTCCCTCCCGATGTTCTTGGATATTTAGTCTAAGAACCTAAAGGTAACTGGTGCTATGGGTTCAGTTGTAAGTCACTGGTTAATGGGAGGTGGGAGGGGTTTTTAACCTCTTGTGCTTCCTGTCCCCATTAGGGTATGGAGACAACCTCCTGTGGCTGTCGTGGAAGGCTCCTAGAAACCGAATTAACGGTAAGAATAATTCTATTTTCTGATTCCTACTCTTTTGCATGTTTGTCACACTTAAATGTTTCAGATCACCAAAAAATGTAAATATTAGATAACACAAGTAAACACAATTTTCTTAATAAGGGAAACAAAATTTCAAACCTACATGGCCATGTGTGAAAAAGTGATTGCCCCTTCCCAATTAAAACATAAATAAGCTGTGGTTTATCACATCTTTGTGAAGCTGAGTTCAAATTCCCTAAGCACACATGGGCCTGATTACTGCCACACCTGTTCTCAATCAAGAAATCACTTACATAGTACCTGCCTGACTCACAAAATGAAGTAGACCAAAACATCCTCAACAGCTAGACATCATGCCGTGATCCAAAAGAATTCTGGAACAAATAAGAAACAACGTAACGTAATTGAGATTTCTTTGGGGAAAATATTATACAGCCATTTTTAAAGCTTTGGGACTCCAGCGAACCACAATGCGAGCCATTGCTCATAAATGGCAAAAACATGAAAGCGTGGTGAACCTTCCCAGGAGTGGCTGGCCGACCAAAATGAGCCCAAGAGCACGGCGACAACAAAAGGCCCCACAATAACATCCACAGGCCTCACTTTCCTCTGTTAAGTTCAGTGTTCATAACTCCTCCATAAGAAAGAGACTGGGCAATAATGGCTCATATCAGAGTTCCAAGACCAAAATCACTGCTGAACAATAAGAACATAAAGGTTCGTCTCAGTTTTGCCAGAAACCATCGTGATGATCCCCAAGACTTTGGGGAGAATACTCTGTGGACTGACTAGACAAAAGGTGAACTTTTTGGAAGCTGTGTGTCCCAATACATCTGGCGTAGAAGTAACACAGCATTTCAGAAAAGTAACATACCAACAGTAAATTGTGGTGGTAGTGTTGTGGCCTGGGGCTATTTTACTGCTTCAGGACCTGGAAGACTTCCTGTAGTAATGAATTCTGCTTTCTTCCAAAATTCCTGAAGGAGAATGCCACTTATTCGTGATCTCAAGCTGAAGCAAACTTGGGTTATACAGCAGGACAATGATCCAAAACACACCAGCAAGTCCATCTCTGAATGGCTTAAGAAAATCAAAATTAAGACTTTGACGTGGCTTAGTCAAAGTCCTGACCTTCATCCGATTCAGAAGCTGTGGTATGACCTTAAAATGTCGGTTCATGCTTGGAAACTCTCCAATGTCACTGAATTACAACATTTCTACAAAGATGAGTGGGCCAAAATTCCTTCAGTGTTGTAAAAGACTCATTGCCAGTTATGACAAATGCTTGATTGCAGTTGTTGCTACTAAGGGTGTCCCAACCAGTTATTAGACTTAAAAGGCAATCACTTTTTCACACAGGACACTGTAGGTTTGGATTTCTTTTTCCCTTAATAATAAAGACCTTCATTTAAAAACTGCATTTTTTGTTTCTGTTATCTTTGTACAATACTTACATTTGTTTTATTAACTGAAACATTTACCGTAAGTGTGACAAATATGCAAAAGAATAGGTAATCGGGAAGGGGAAACAGTTTTTCATACAACTGTATCTTCCGCATCTCTAGTAGAGATGAGCAAATAGGGTCCAGCAGCTACCTTCGTGGTCTGTGGCTGGCACGTGCATAGGAGGCGGTATGCAAGGCTTCCACCCATCTGCCGCATGCTAATGACTCTGCATCTGAGTAGTTCAATTCAATTCACTCATTTCTAAAGGCTAGTCAACTGCTTTTACCCTCACATATTTTGTTTATAGACTATTGCTGCAAGTTTCCTGAACTTCTAGCCACATATGAATCTTAATGTTACATGTTGTTAACACTATATTTTTAAAATTTTAATATTGAAGTAGTATTTTTAAAACTCTTACTTCTTGTTCTTGTAGGGTGTCAATACAAAAAGTTCTGGTAAATGGCCACAAAATTCAGAAAAGCTTTCTTGCTTTGCATTGTTTGTGAAATTTGGTAAAGAGGTAAGGTATTTATGTCTCAAAAACTATTGTGGTTAAGAAGTGTTTCCACTTAAATTTACAATATGTCTCCTGAATATTTTGATACTGAATTTACATTTGAGAAATGCATGTCACTGTATATAAAGATTTTTATTTGTAGGCTGCATTAAGAATTGCCGCACATGTCATCATATTGTATACATTGGACTACAAAGACTGTTTTTATGATATGGAACAACAAGTGCCATAATAAGGAATGTACAAGGCCTTTTAGCGATATTATGCAAATTGTCTTTTGAGAGAGGAAGAGGACTCTAGTGCCACCTATTGGAAGTAGCAAATCTGCAAGTCAATATTGACCCTTTAACAGGCCTTGCAATATGACTTAGGATAATAGCCAAATCAAAATCTCAATTTGCAGACACGGTGTTTCGGGTTATTGCCCTTAGTCAGTGCAAAGATTGCTATTTTCTAATAGGTGGCACTACTGTTAAGGTCCTTTTCCTCCCTGAAGAGACTGCATATTAAATTTCCCAGAGGAGCATGCGAGGCATTTAAGTCTCCTCATAGTGGTGTGCCAGATCTGGCATGTCATTCTGGTCAAGAAGAATCCTTACCCCTTAGATTTTAGAAAAATTGCCATTTTTAAACGTTACCATTTCAGCCTTTGCAAATAACTCCAGCCATTTTGCGTGTGGTTCTTTATTTGGATTTGCAGCAAGTAATGGTTCATCTTGGTTCATCTTTTACACAAAACAAAATTGTTGTCAGTGTTTGTATTTTTTCTAGTTTTTGATTTCCTTGTTTATCACCGTTTTTAAGTTTTGGATGTTCTTTTTCTTGTTTCCCTGATTCTTTTTTACTTTTATAAATCTATATATTTTGTTTTATTAATGTTTTGCAGTTTTAATAACAATGTGATTTTTAAACTAGGTATCCGCCAAGATGAAGCAATTTAAGGATGAACTTTTAGCATCTTGTTTAAAATTAATCCTTTCTCTGCCTCATGATATTATCATGCTTGATATGAAAGCCTACATACCATCTTTACAAGTAAGCCATAACTTTTTCTACCTGACCATATGGTTGTAAAATAATAGATTTTTATTTTGCACAATAATTGTGTATAACTGTAGTCACACTTAATCAATTTTTTTTTTAAATCATTCAAGGGAATAGGAATCTAAACAGTATTGCATGTTGACATCCCCCTTACCCCTCACCTCCCCCATGATTAATTGCACTGGTCACATGACATCTCCTGCCAGAGAAGGATCCAGGGGGGGGGGGGGTCCTGTGAATATATAGATTTATTTTAGACCACCATGGACCCATTTAAAAAAAATAATTGACAACTTCTTTAAACCCCAGTTGAAGATAATAAAGTCGTCTTCTAGTATCTAAACATAAAATACTTGCATGGAAAAGAATAAAAATCCTATAGCATAGCTCAACAATTAGGCCTTAAAGGGAACCAGTCACCTGATTCATGTTGCTATAACTCTGGCTCTTTGAAATGTCCCTGACCTTAACCCCTTTCTGACCTCGGACGGGATAGTACGTCCGAGGTCAGAAGCCACCCTTAGATGCAGGCTCCGGCGGTGAGCCCACATCAAAGCCGGGACATGTCAGCTGTTTTGAACATCTGACATGTGCCCGTAATAAACGCGAGCAGAATCTCGATCTGCCCGCACCTATTAACTAGTTAAATGCCGCTGTCAAACACAGACAGCGGCATTTAACTACCGCATCCGGCCAGGCGGCCGGAAATGACGGCATCGCCGACCCCCGTCACATGATCAGAGGTCGGCGTTGCTTCAGTATTGTAACCATAGAGGTCCTTGAGACCTCTATGGTTACTGATCCCCGGCAGCTGTGAGCGCCACCCTGTGGTCGGCGCTCACAGCACACCTGATTTTCTGCTACATAGCAGCGAACAGCAGATCGCTGCTATGTAGCAGAGCCGATCGTGCTGTGCCTGCTTCTATGCTGAGGCTATTGAAGCATGGCAAAAGTAAAAAAAAAAAAAAAAAAATGTGAAAAAAATAAAAAAAATATAAAAGTTTAAATCGCCCCCTTTCGCCCCAATCGAAATAAATCAATAAAAAAAAAATCAAACCTACACATATTTGGTATCGCCGCGTTCAGAATCGCCCGGTCTATCAATAAAAAAAAGCATTAACCTGATCGCTAAACAGCGTAGCGAGAAAAAAATTCGAAACACCAGAATTAAGTTTTTTTGGTCGCCGCAACATTGCATTAAAATGCAATAACGGGCGATCAAAAGAACGTATCTGCACAAAAATGCTATCTTTAAAAACGCCAGCTCGGCAGGCAAAAAATAAGCCCTCAACCGACCCCAGATCATGAAAAATGGAGGCGCTACGAGTATCGGAAAATGGCGCAATTTTTTTTTTTTTTTTTTTTTTAGCAAAGTTTGGAATTTTTTTTCACCACTTAGGTAAAAAATAACCTAGTCATGTTAGGTGTCTATGAACTCGTAATGACCTGGAGAATCATAATGGCAGGTCAGTTGTAGCATTTAGTGAACCTAGCAAAAAAGCCAAACAAAAAACAAGTGTGGGACTGCACTTTTTTTTTTTTTTTGCAATTTCACTGCACTTGGAATTTTTTTTCCCGTTTTCTAGGACACGACATGCTAAAACCAATGATTTCCTTCAAAAGTACAACTCGTCCCGCAAAAAAGAAGCCCTCACATGGCCAAATTGACGGAAAAATAAAAAAGTTATGGCTCTGGGAAGGAGGGCAGTGAAATACGAACATGGAAAAACGAAAAATCCCAAGGTCATGAAGGGGTTAAAGTCCGGTTGGAGACCAGACTAGTCGAGCGCCATCCTGGCCAGCTTCTCCCAGCGCCTCCCTTGGTGATTGATAGTCCTCTCGTTATGGATCCTTAAAGTATTTTTTCTCTGAAACGCTGGAGCATTTGAGACGTGATTGACCTTGATGCAGTTGTGCAGTCAGGCTTAGACTCATGCTTACTGCGGTTTTGGCAGCATGAATCCAGTGACAAGTTCCCTTTATGTGTTGGAGATACTTGTTTTATATCATTAGATTGCATCTGTTTTGTATACATTGCATAGATATTATTAGAATTGACATAGTACATATGCAAGAATATCACATTTTGTTTCATTATTTACAGACTGCCTTTAAGTTAGGCTTGAGCTCCCCACAGCTTGCAGATGCTGGCCTTGATGCACTTGAAGATTGGTCATCTCGAATTCCTCCAGATACAATGGAGCTGTACTACAAAGATATTCTACCATCTCTAGATGGCTACTTGACAGACACACCATCCTCCGGTATGAACATTATTTGATTGCACGATACATGGGTAATTTATTTTATTCAACTGAGTGCAGATCTCAGTTTGAGCTACTCGTCTGCATCACCTGCTTTGGCGCGTAAGGCTTATTTCTATTTCTGTCTTTTGTGACACCAAACAGAATACCTCACTTGACCCTTTGTCTCCTTTCATATAAAACAAAAATGTGTATTACATGATTGTTGTGATTTTGTGGAAGCTTGATTGATTTTTTTTTATCACTAATTAGTACAACTTTGGACAAAATTAATGAAATGGCATAAAATGTTGTTAATCAATAAAATGATGGATTCAAACACCCACAATTTTACACTGGATGCTGCTATCATTCTCAATTTACTTTGGTGCTTACAAATCTATTTTGCACATTGCAATGACATTAGGTTCATGCCTTACAATATCAGAAAGATCGTCTTTACTTTCTAAATTCCAATAGCAGATGATACTGGACCCAATGTGTCACCTGCCTACAAAATAACATTCAAGGTGCCAGTTCAAAGCTCAGAGTGCCCAGATTAAATTACCTTTAATCCTCGTTGACCTGAGAAGGTAACCTGTTGTAGCGTGTTTTTTTTCCAATCAGAGTTTTTTTTTTTATTGTGAAAGATATCAAAATATATTCACATATTAATTTGTTTTTTAGAAACAATCAAAACTAAATAAAACTAACAAATAAAATATATATATATCATTCTGAACCCAATAAAAACCAGTTCATATTAGTGTTCATTGTAGGGATTATAATTTGCTTACTACCATTTACATACATACTGTATACACGAGTATAAGCCGAGGCACCTAATTTTGCCATGAAAAACTGGTAAAACTTATTGACTCAAGTATAAGCCAGGTATGCATTGTCCCCTCATCACCATGCTGGTATGCACAGCATCCTCTTCCCCATCCTGGTATGCACGGCCTCCTTTTACCCATCCTTGTATGCATGGCTTCTCATCGCTATCCTGGTATGCATGGCCAGCTCATCCGTAGCCTGGTATGCATGAATCCTCATCCCCATCCTTGTATGCATGGCCATCTCATCGCCATCTTTGTATGCATGGCCCCTTCATCCCCATCCTTGTATGCCTGTCTATCTCATCCCTATCATGGTATGCATGGCTCCTCATCCCTTTCCTCATATGTATGGCCCCCATTAGAAAAGCATTAAAAAAATAAACCATCCTACTTACCGTCCCTGAGCTCCCTCACATTACCTTGTTCCAGTGCCAGCAGCTGCAGCATCCAGGCGATCACATGTCCCCGATACTTAAGGTAATGAAAATTCACTGCGCTCCACACCTATTGGAGTGGAGAGAGGTGAATATTCATTTCTCTTAAGTAACGCGCTCCCGTGATTGCCAGGCCACTGCAGGAATCAAGCTGCGACTGGCACGGTGTTCGCTATTACATAGAAATAAATATTCTCTGCCAGCGTAGTGGATATTCATTTCTCTTTAGCAGCGGTCACAGGAGTTAGCCACAGCCCATGGCTTCTGCCTCCTGTGACCTGTTGCTCTGCTGCTCCCACTCCATGTTCTAGGACAATGAGTTGAGTATAAGGCGAGGGGGCGTTTTCAGCACAAACAAATGTGCTGAAAAACTCAGCTTATACTCGAGTATATACGGTAAATATAAATGAATACCATCTGTATTCTTGTGTATTGCAATAAAATACAGAGAATTACAGCATTTAGACATACGGTAATTATCTAGGACCCTTTTGTTTGCCAAAACCAAAATCTAACACTTTGGGAGCGTGATTTAGGGGCTAGATATGAGTTACTAGATTTTACAGGTTTATGACAAGGAGATGTACAAACAGTCCATCATTGTGTTTCTGAGAAGTCTTTACAATCCATTGTTCCCATAGCTTTATAAATGTTCTTCTTTCCATACATAAGAAATTATTTCGTTTTTCTATCCAGTGTAGCCCTAATAGTTTTCTAGCTTGAAATAGTATTCTGGAGATGGCTCTAGGAGAATCTGAATTCAGCTGCTCCTCTAACAGTTCAAGATGTGCAGGTTCCAACTGTAGATGAATTCTGAACACAAATTTTAAGTCAACTACCCCCTTCCAAAAGTTCCCAATATTTACACACTCCCACTTCATGTGCATTAAGTGAATGTCATTTTCCCCCATCTTGGACACATGTTGTCTACTCTTAGGCTGGAGTCACACTCGGCGTAAGACAATACGGTCTGTATATTACGGCCGTAATACGCTGAAAAGTCCCCAAAATAGTGGTCCGTCGCTCCTCCGTAGGCAGGGTGTTTCAGCGTTTTTTGCGCATGGCATCTTCCGTATGTAATCCGTATGGCATCCGTACTGCGTGTTTTTCTCGCAGGCTTGCAAAACCGACATACGGCTATACAAGGGATCCATGTGTAAAAAAACAAAAACAAAAAAAAAAACATATATACTGTAAACCATCTCATATCACCTTTTTTTTTTGCATATTCCACACTACTAATGTTAGTAGTGTGTATATGCAAAATTTGGCCGTTCTAGCTATTAAATTAAAGGGTTAAATGGCGGAAAAAATTGGCGTGGGCTCCCGCACAATTTTCTCTGCCAGAGTAGTAAAGCCAGTGACTGAGGGCAGATATTAATAGCCTGGAGAGGGTCCATGGTTATTGCCCCCCCCCCCCCCCCCCCCCGGCTAAAAACATCTGCCCCCAGCCACCCCAGAAAAGGCACATCTAGAAGATGCGCCTATTCTGGCACTTGGCCACTCTCTTCCCATTCCTGTGTAGCGGTGGTATATGGGGTAATAAAGGGTTAATGCCACCTTGCTAATTAAGCCAAATTAATAATGGAGAGGCGTCAATTATGACACCTATCCATTATTAATCCAATAGTAGTAAAGGGTTAAAAAATACACAAACACATTATTAAAAAGTATTTTAATGAAAAAATCACAAAGGTTGTTGTAATATTTTATTCTATGCTCAATCCACTCACTGAAGACCCTCGATCTGTAACAAAAAAAACAAACAACAATATGCATACCTTCCGAAGATCTGTAACGTCCCACGATGTAAATCCATCTGAAGGGGTTAAAATATTTTGCAGCAAGGAGCTCTGCTAATGCAGCGCTGCTCCTTGCTGCAAAACCCCGGAGAATGAAGGTAAAGTAGGTCAATGACCTATATTTACCTTCATTTGCGGTGAGGCGCCCTCTGCTGGTTGTTCCTAGATCGTGGGAACTTTCCTAGAAAGCTCCCAGGCTCGAGTTCATAAGAGGCGCCCTCTGCTGGTTGTCCTCATATCTCGAGCCTGGGAGCTTTCTAGGAAAGTTCCCACGATCTAGGGACATTCAGCAGAGGGCGCCTCACCGCAAATGAATGTAAATATAGGTCATTGACCTACTTTACCTTCATTCCCCGGGGTTTTGCAGCCAGGAACAACGCTGCATTAGCAGAGTTCGTGGCTGCAAAATATTTTAACCCCTTCAGATGGATTTACATCGTTGGACGTTACAGATCTGCGGAAGGTATGGATATTGTTGGTTTATTTTTTTTTGTTACAGATCGAGGGTCTTCAGTGATTGGATTGAGCGTAGAATAAAATATTACAACAACCTTTTGTTTTTATTTCATTAAAATAATATTTAATAATGTGGTTGTGTTTTTTTTAACCCTTTACTAGTATTGGATTAATAATGGATAGGTGTCATAATTGACGCCTCTCCATTATTAATTTGGCTTAATGTCACCTTACAATAGCAAGGTGGCATAAACCCTTCATTACCCCATATCCCACCGCTACACGGGAATGGGAAGAGAGTGGCCAAGTGCCAGAATAGGCGCATCTTCCAGATGTGCCTTTTCTGGGGTGGCTGGGGGCAGATGTTTTTAGCCAGGGGGGGGGGTGGAGGGGCAATAACCATGGACCCTCTCCAGGCTATTAATATCTGCCCTCAGTCACTGGCTTTACTACTCTGGCGGAGAAAATTGCACGGGAGCCCACGCCAATTTTTTCCGCCTTTAATTTAATAGCTAGAACGGCCAAATTTTGCATATACACACTACTAACATTAGTAGTGTGGAATATGCAAAAAAAAAGGTGATATGACATGGTTTACTGTATGTAAACCAGGTCTCATATCATGTCGGGTTTAGGAAGGAGATAGCAAAAGCCGGTAATTGAATTACCGGCTTTAAAGCTATCTTGCGCTGTATGAAGTAATAACATATATACATATATGTGTCTCACTGATATATACAGTGGGGCAAAAAAGTATTTAGTCAGTCAGCAATAGTGCAAGCTCCACCACTTAAAAAGATGAGAGGCGTCTGTAATTTACATCATAGGTAGACCTCAACTATGGGAGACAAACTGAGAAAAAAAAATCCAGAAAATCACATTGTCTGTTTTTTTATCATTTTTTTTGCATATTATGGTGGAAAATAAGTATTTGGTCAGAAACAAACAATCAAGATTTCTGGCTCTCACAGACCTGTAACTTCTTCTTTAAGAGTCTCCGCTTTCCTCCACTCATTACCTGTAGTAATGGCACCTGTTTAAACTTGTTATCAGTATAAAAAGACACCTGTGCACACCCTCAAACAGTCTGACTCCAAACTCCACTATGGTGAAGACCAAAGAGCTGTCAAAGGACACCAGAAACAAAATTGTAGCCCTGCACCAGGCTGGGAAGACTGAATCTGCAATAGCCAACCAGCTTGGAGTGAAGAAATCAACAGTGGGAGCAATAATTAGAAAATGGAAGACATACAAGACCACTGATAATCTCCCTCGATCTGGGGCTCCACGCAAAATCCCACCCCGTGGGGTCAGAATGATCACAAGAACGGTGAGCAAAAATCCCAGAACCACGCGGGGGGACCTAGTGAATGAACTGCAGAGAGCTGGGACCAATGTAACAAGGCCTACCATAAGTAGCACACTACGCCACCATGGACTCAGATCCTGCAGTGCCAGACGTGTCCCACTGCTTAAGCCAGTACATGTCCGGGCCCGTCTGAAGTTTGCTAGAGAGCATTTGGATGATCCAGAGGAGTTTTGGGAGAATGTCCTATGGTCTGATGAAACCAAACTGGAACTGTTTGGTAGAAACACAACTTGTCGTGTTTGGAGGAAAAAGAATACTGAGTTGCATCCATCAAACACCATACCTCCTGTAAAGCATGGTGGTGGAAACATCATGCTTTGGGGCTGTTTCTCTGCAAAGGGGTCAGGACGACTGATCCGGGTACATGAAAGAATGAATGGGGCCATGTATCGTGAGATTTTGAGTGCAAACCTCCTTCCATCAGCAAGGGCATTGAAGATGAAACGTGGCTGGGTCTTTCAACATGACAATGATCCAAAGCACACCGCCAGGGCAACGAAGGAGTGGCTTCATAAGAAGCATTTCAAGGTCCTGGAGTGGCCTAGCCAGTCTCCAGATCTCAACCCTATAGAAAACCTTTGGAGGGAGTTGAAAGTCCGTGTTGCCAAGCGAAAAGCCAAAAACATCACTGCTCTAGAGGAGATCTGCATGGAGGAATGGGCCAACATACCAACAACAGTGTGTGGCAACCTTGTGAAGACTTACAGAAAACGTTTGACCTCTGTCATTGCCAACAAAGGATATATTACAAAGTATTGAGATGAAATTTTGTTTCTGACCAAATACTTATTTTCCACCATAATATGCAAATAAAATGTTAAAAAAAACAGACAATGTGATTTTCTGGATTTTTTTTTTCTCAGTTTGTCTCCCATAGTTGAGGTCTACCTATGATGTAAATTACAGACGCCTCTCATCTTTTTAAGTGGTGGAACTTGCACTATTGCTGACTGACTAAATACTTTTTTGCCCCACTGTGTGTGTGTGTGTGTGTGTGTATGTATATATATATATATATATATATATATATATATATATATATATATATATATATATATATATATATATATATATATATATATATATATACCTATTCTATGTGTACACATTTATTCTACCTATTCTACTGTAAGCTGTCAGTGTGATTTTACTGTACACCGCACTGAATTGCCGGCTTTTCTCTCTAACACCGCTGCGTATTTCTCGCAAGTCACACTGCTGGTCCGTGTGTAATCCGTATTTTTTTGGCTTCCATAGACTTTCATTGGCGTTTTTTTTGCGCAATACGGTGACAAACGCAGCATGCTGCGATTTTCTACGGCCGTAGAAAGCCGTATAATACTGATCAGTAAAATACGGCAGATAGGAGCAGGGACATAGAGAATAATTGGGACGTTGGTTAAGCGTGTTTTACGGACGTATTTTCTGCACTCATACGTCCGTAAAACTCGCTAGTGTGACTCCAGCCTTATACTGTCACGAGTGTGTCATGTTCCCCTGGAAGACTTGGAGTTAGACGGTAACGTTGGGTAATGAATTGCAGTCCTCTTTAGAGGTGGTGTGATTAATGCCCTAATTTAAATAATTTCCTTTCCTTGCTGAGAGGGTTAAGGACTTTCCATGCTGGCGGAGACCATACTGCCTGGTTGTTGTCAGCTGCAACTGCTTATAATTTACTCCCTCTTTATATATAGGCTCTGGGCATTTAGTGTGATGAAGCTAATTAGTTGAAGTCTGGAGTTGGCGTGTTCTGTAGGTTGCTGTTGTATGTGTGTTGTTCTCTCCTGGTTCCTTTTCCCATTTAGTTTTTTCCTCCCTGTCCCTATCATCCTCCCTATTGTTAGTTAGAGCTTTTTGTATGATAGCAGTTTTCGGTTATCCCTGTCTAGTCTTTGTGTGTGGATTTCCTTTCATTTCTGTCCCATGCCTCATGGGTTGGGGTAGAGGACAGATTAGGGTTTTTACAGGAGCATAGTAAGGTCAGAGACTCGGGCATCTCTAACTTTCAGTACCCCCTGGACAGGGATTGTTAGGGTGACAGCTCCAGGGACAGTTTGAGGCCTCTGTTCCTTACTGAAGACCATCACTGCGTGACATATACCAATGTTATATTGGATTCTTGGAGTCTTATATACTCTATGAATGAGAAAGGTTTGGGACAGTCTTTGTGATTCAGACAAGGATAATTTACGAATTAGATCCAACACCCATTGTTCTTTAGGTAGGGGACCCAAATGTCTTTTCCACTTTTCCTTGGCTGTGATTGTACATTTAGAAAAGCATCCTGCCATAAACTGGATATATATATATATATATATATATATATATATATATATATATATATATATATATATATATATATATGAAACTCTGTCTATTGTAGAAACAATTGTATCAATCTTCGTGTTTATTTTTAATAATGTAATTTGCTCTGAGTTGTGCATTATACTCATGACGTTTTTGCAAAAATTGATAAAACATTTTATGAGTAACATCATATCCTGCTCTTATTTGTTTTAAGTTTTTAAATATTCCTTCATTTCGGAGTTGTGAAGCCAAGAAGTAGATCCAGGCATTCAGGATAGCCAATCCACCATTCTTCTCCTCTCTGTAGGGTCTCTAGTTTAACGCTGGCCTGTTTCTTTTTCCATATTAGTTCTCTGAACCAGCTATGTATTTTAAAAAGGCCGTGGGGATCCATACTGGGGTATTATGTAGGCGATGTAAAAGATGAGGCATGAGAATCATTTTTATTAAATTGCCTCTCCCGATTACTGACATTGGAAGTCACCACCAAGTTTCTATTTTAGTTCTGAATTTTTGCAATGTGGGAGCCAGGTTAAGAGAATAGTATTCATGGGGCCTGGCGGTAACCACTACTCTAAGATATTTAAAGTACTTGCGTATTTGCTACCTATATCTGATTATTCTCCAGGTTTATTTATGTCGGTAGGGTATCTACGGGCATGAGGACTGATTTATCCCATTTAATTGAAAATCCTGAACAAGTTCCAAATATTCTAATAAGATTAATCACTAGAAAAATGGATGAGACCACATTTCCTCAAACTAGAAGCATGTCATCTGCATATAAAGAGTTCCTCATCTCCAGTGAACCACAACAGAAGCCTGTTAGTAGAGGCACGTATTACAGAAGCTAACGACTTTATGGCAACTGCTAAGAGAAGGGGCAACAGGGGGCATGTGTGCCTGGTTCCCTCCCCATTGCAAACGTTCCATTTACCATAAGTTTCGTTTTAGTGGATAAAATTTAACAGCTGGATGTACAAAATAAAGTTATCACAAAATCCCATGCCTCTCAAGACCGTCCACTGGAAATTCCACTCTATGTTGTCAAACGCTTTGGCAGCGTCCATAGAAAAAACTACTCTGGACCCAGTAGACCGAGCTTAGTTGGAAACCCCCCAAAAAAGTCTCAAATTAACTTACCGTATATACTCGAGTATAAGCGGACCCTCTCAACCCCCCCCCCCCCTAATTTTGCCACCAAAAACTGGGAGAACTTAATGACACAAGTATAAGCCTAGGGTGGGAAATGCAGCAGCTACCGGTAAATTTCAAAAATAAAAATAGATACCAATAAAAGTTAAATTGATTGAGACATCAGTAGGTTAAGTGTTTTTGAATATCCATATTGAAGCTGGAGCCCCGTATAATGCTCCATACAGTTCATGATGGGCCGCATAAGATGCTCCATATTAAAATATGCCCTATATAATGCTGCACAAATTTTGATTATGACCCCATAAGATGCTCCATACAGATAATTGCCCCATATAACGCTGCACATGGCCCCATAAGATGCTCCATACAGACATTTGCCCCATATGCTGTTGCTGCGATTAAAAAAATAAAAAGTCACATACTCCCCTCTTGTCGCTCAGGCCCCCGACACTTGCTATATTCACCTGCTCCGCGTTCCACCGCTGACCGCCACTGTGTCTTCCCCGTCCTCTGCATGCACTGACGTTCCGGCAGAAGGCGGCGCACACTAATCGCGTCATCGCGCCCTCTGACCTGAGCGTCACTGCAGAGGACGCGGAAGATGCAGCGGCGCCGACGGTGGAACGTGGGACAGGTGAATATGCCCCCGTTATACTCACCTGCTCCTGGCGCAGTCCCTGCACGTCTGTTTCCTGGCGCCGGCAGCTTCTTCCTGTAGTGAGTGGTCACATGGTACCGCTCATTACAGTAATGAACATGCGGCTCCACCCCTATGGGAGTAGAGTCCATATTCATTACTGTAATGAGCGGTACCATGTGACCGCTCACTACAGGAAGAAGCTGCCGAGGAACAGACGTGCAGGGACCGCGCCAGGAGCAGGTGAGTATTTTTAAACAGCTCCGCTTCCCCTCCCCCGCCGACCCCTGGGTATGAGTTGAGTATGAGCCAAGAGGGTTACTTTAAGCCCAAAAAGTGGGCTGAAAATATCGGCTTATACTCGAGTATATATGATATGTTGGTTTGTTTGGCATATAGCCTGTTTGGTCGTCATTAATCACTTTGGTAATTACTTTTCACAGGCTGTTGGCTAATGCCTTTACCAGTAATTTGATATCAGTTGAGAGAAGTGAGATTGGTCTGTAGGCATCAGACTGACGGGGGTCTTACCCAGGTTTTAACCCCTTTCTGACATCGGACGTACTATCCCGTCGAGGTGCGGTGGGCCCCCATGACCACGGACGGGATAGTACGTCCAGCGCGATCGGCGGCGCTCACGGGGGGAGCGCGGCCGATCACGGCCGGGTGTCAGCTGCCTATCGCAGCTGACATCCGGCACTATGTGCCAGGAGCGGTCACAGACCGCCCCCGGCACATTAACCCCTGGCACACCGCGATCAAAGATGATCGCGATGTGCCGGCGGTGCAGGGAAGCTTCCCGCAGGGAGGGGGCTCCCTGCGGGCTTCCCTGAGCCCCCCGCAGCAACGCGATGTGATCGCGTTGCTGCGAGGGTCTTACCTCCCTCCCTGCCTGCTCCAGACCCGGATCCAAATGTAGGCAGATGTTTATGAATCATGCTATTTTATTCTGCAGCAGGACAACGACTTCAAACATGCAGGCAATGGCAATGAAAACGATCTTCAGTGTAAAGAACAACAGTTAATCCTGGAAGTGATGATATGGCCCACACAGAGCCCTCAGATCAGCATCAAGTGTGTCTGAGATTATTTTAAGAGGTAGAAGGATTTGCACAAGCCTACATCCACAGAATATCAGTGGTTCTCCAAGATGTTTGGAGCAACTATTAACACTTCTGTTTGAAAGCATTCATACTTTGCAGCATTTTTTTCACATCTGCCTAAAACCTTTGCACAGTATTATGTATGTGAGTGTGCATATGTGTATGTATACATATATACAGTATATAATGTATAATTCATTTTTTATCCATATTATATTTTTTTCACTAGCTCTTCTAATTTCAGCACTTAAGATGTTGCATATTATATGCTGTTTTTAGCAATAGGCAAATGTCGGTCGCAAAACTAAAATATGTCGTCATATTATATAATTCTTCACTTTAACTACCCTATTTCAGATAAGTCTCTGAATGTTCTGGATGTAGATCGTCTGTCTCGTGCATCACAAAAAGGTTTCAATAAATATCTTATCAAGCAAATTCAAAGAACAAAAGCACTCACTGTGGTAAGTCATTTCATTTTTAATGGGGCTTTTATGAGGTTTTTTGTTTATTTTTTTAAAGAACGATACAATTATATTGTCATGTACAGTGGGGCAAAAAAGTATTTAGTCAGTCAGCAATAGTGCAAGTTCCACCACTTAAAAAGATGAGAGGCGTCTGTAATTTACATCATAGGTAGACCTTAACTATGGTAGACAAACTGAGAAAAAAAATCCAGAAAATCACATTGTCTGTTTTTTTAACATTTTATTTGCATATTATGGTGGAAAATAAGTATTTGGTCAGAAACAAAATTTCATCTCAATACTTTGTAATATATCCTTTGTTGGCAATGACAGAGGTCAAACGTTTTCTGTAAGTCTTCACAAGGTTGCCACACACTGTTGTTGGTATGTTGGCCCATTCCTCCATGCAGATCTCCTCTAGAGCAGTGATGTTTTTGGCTTTTCGCTTGGCAACATGGACTTTCAACTCCCTCCAAAGGTTTTCTATAGGGTTGAGATCTGGAGACTGGCTAGGCCACTCCAGGACCTTGAAATGCTTCTTACGAAGCCACTCCTTCGTTGCCCTGGCGGTGTGCTTTGGATCATTGTCATGTTGAAAGACCCAGCCACGGTTCATCTTCAATGCCCTTGCTGATGGAAGGAGGTTTGCACTCAAAATCTCACGATACATGGCCCCATTCATTCTTTCATGTACCCAGATCAGTCGTCCTGGCCCCTTTGCAGAGAAACAGCCCCAAAGCATGATGTTTCCACCACCATGCTTTACAGTAGGTATGGTGTTTGATGGATGCAACTCAGTATTCTTTTTCCTCCAAACACGACAAGTTGTGTTTCTACCAAACAGTTCCAGTTTGGTTTCATCAGACCATAGGACATTCTCCCAAAACTCCTCTGGATCATCCAAATGCTCTCTAGCAAAGTTCAGACGGGCCCGGACATGTACTGGCTTAAGCAGTGGGACACGTTTGGCACTGCAGGATCTGAGTCCATGGTGGCGTAGTGTGTTACTTATGGTAGGCCTTGTTACATTGGTCCCAGCTCTCTGCAGTTCATTCACTAGGTCCCCCCGCGTGGTTCTGGGATTTTTGCTCACCGTTCTTGTGATCATTCTGACCCCACGGGGTGGGATTTTGCATGGAACCCCAGATCGAGGGAGATTATCAGTGGTCTTGTATGTCTTCCATTTTCTAATTATTGCTCCCACTGTTGATTTTTTCACTCCAAGCTGGTTGGCTATTGCAGATTCAGTCTTCCCAGCCTGGTGCAGGGCTACAATTTTGTTTCTGGTGTCCTTTGACAGCTCTTTGGTCTTCACCATAGTGGAGTTTGGAGTCAGACTGTTTGAGGGTGTGCACAGGTGTCTTTTTATACTGATAACAAATTTAAACAGGTGCCATTACTACAGGTAATGAGTGGAGGAAAGAGGAGACTCTTAAAGAAGAAGTTACAGGTCTGTGAGAGCCTGAAATCTTGATTGTTTGTTTCTGACCAAATACTTATTTTCCACCATAATATGCAAATAAAATGTTAAAAAAACAGACAATGTGATTTTCTGGATTTTTTTTTCTCAGTTTGTCTCCCATAGCTGAGGTCTACCTATGATGTAAATTACAGACGCCTCTCATCTTTTTAAGTGGTGGAACTTGCACTATTGCTGACTGACTAAATACTTTTTTGCCCCACTGTATATATTTAATGTTTTGCCCTTTTAAAGAGACTGTCAGAAGCATCAACCCTCCTAAGCCAGCAATATGGACATGTAGGTCATAGAAAGTTGAATAGATTGATATATAAGTACTAGATGGTGGCCCGATTCTAACGTATCGTGTATTCTAGAATATGTAGGTAGTAAACAGCACAGGCTACGTATTATATTGCACAGTGACGTAGTATATAACACAACCGACGTAGTATCTAACATAGCTACGTAGTATATAACAGAGCTACGTAGTATGTAACACAGTGTACGTAGTATATAGCAGAGCTACGTAGTATATAACATAGCCACATAGTGTATTGCACAGGTATGTAGTATATTAGTCAGCCACGTAGTATATAGCAGAGCCACGTAGTATATAACATAGCCACGTAGTATATTGCACAGGCACGTAGTATATTGCACAGCCACATAGTATATTGGTCAGTGACGTAGTATATTGCATAGCTACGTTGTATATTGCACAGCCACGTAGTATATAACAGAGCCACGTAGTATATTGCACAGTTGACGTAGTATACAACAGAACAGACACAGCCACGTTGTATATTGCACAGCCACGTTGTACATTGCCCAGCTACATAGTATATAGCAGAGATGTACAGTAGTATATAACAGAGCCCACGCAGTATGTAACACAGCCCACGTAGTATATAGCAATGTGGGCACTATATGCGTGGTTAAAAAAGACTTAAAGGGACACTGTCACCTGAATTTGGAGGGAACAATCTTCAGCCATGGAGGCGGGGTTTTGGGGTTTTTGATCCACCCTTTCCTTACCCGCTGGCTGCATGCTGGCTGCAATATTGGATTGAAGTTCATTCTCTGTCCTCCGTAGTACATGCCTGCACAAGGCAATCTTGCACAGCGCAGGCGTGTACTATGGAGGACAGAGAATGAATTTCAATCCAATATTGCAGCCAGCATGCAGCCAGCGGGTAAGGAAAGGGTGAATCAAAAACCCCAAAACCCCGCCTCCGTGGCTGAAGATTGGTCCCTCCAAATTCAGGTGACAGTGTCCCTTTAAAAAAAATAAAAATAAACATATACTCACCTTCCGAAGGCCCCTTGAAGTCCTGGCACCTGTGTGCGGTGCACGCGGCAGCTTCCAGTCCCAGGGTTGCTATGAGCGCAGGACCTGTGATGACGTCGCGGTCACATGACCGTGACGTCATGGCAGGTCCTTCTGGCATAGCATCCTTGGCACCGGAACCTGCCGCTTGCACTGCCGAGGACAGCACACCACGTCGGAGGGTGAGAATAACCTTTTATTTTTATTATTATTTGTAACATTAGATCTTTTTACTACTGATGCCGCATACGCATTCCTAATATGTAAATGAGGTGTTAAGATGTCTAGGTGGGCCAGAGATCTTTCTGAGAGTCTGCCTTCATAGCTTATTTTAATGCTTGGCAATGCCTGTGTATGTAAATTGAGCCTTTTCACTGCATGTGTGACTTCAGGCTCCGGTGATGAAAGTTCAGGTCTGAGCATGTCGCCACTGAATTCGCTGTCTCGCAGTGTTAAAGGGGTATTCCATCTCCAAGATCCTATGCCAATATGTAATGGGTATAATAATAATTATAACCAATTCCTCCAATTAGAAATGTAGTATAGTTATCCTGATAATCTATGTCACTTACCTCATGTGCAGGACATTGCAGTAGCTGAGGTATCCATGGTTACGACCACTAACTAACTGGCACCATTTGAGTTTCTGTAACCAACCTACTGTAATGGCCTACCCACAATGTAAGCAACTTAAGTTATCAGGTGTACTGCACTAAATTTCTAATTGAAGATATTCGCTATTATTACAGCTACTACATATTGGGATAGGATCTTAGAGATTGGAATACCCCTTTAAACCCTTCTTTGGGCACTGCGTCAAATTCCTCCTGCATGGCTGGACAACATCTGAAAGGAGCAGAGGTGCGCAGTATACAGCGCCTGATTATTTCCCAGAAGTCCCATAGACAATGAATGGAGCAGACACCGATTATTCACATCTCTACTTTTATTCAGGACGGTGCTGCTGACCATGGTCTTCAGTGATCCAGAGCCACAATTTGGAACCCCAGTGATTAGCAAATTATCTCCTATCCTGTAAATGATGGATATTTTGTTTTCTTGGGAATAACCCTTTAATGACTAGTGTTTTTTAGGCATGCATGGCCATTGCAAAATTCCATCTTTTGTAATGCTAAATATATATTTTTTTCACTTTGTAGTCTATCAAGATATTTTTATTTACTTGATTGACAAACTATGTATTAGGTACACAATATATTAGTACACCTAGCCTACATCATAGGCTTTCCTGACGTATACCAGAACGTTGCCATAGCAGACCATTTACCAGACAAAGGCCAAATTTGTTCTTTTGGCCTCAATCTACCTTTTGTTTAAAGGTGTATTCTCAATCTTGAAAATAATCTCTATTATGTGTGAGTATTTACCGTATATTTACATAATCTCTTTTTTTCAATGTTCTTTTTATTGTAAATTATTAAGATTTACAAACATTTGAGAGAGTAGAATAAATGACATAATGATCAAAAACACAATCAAAAGATCAAGTTTTAACAAAAAAAAAACAGCTCTAAAAGATATTGTTATAAATCTCTCAAAGGTGATCAGATCCGTAACATTTGTCAAAATGGCAAACAATTTCCCTCTTGTAAAGAGAAGTAATATTAGTCAGATGTCAATACAAAAAGAAGATAGGGATGAGAAAAGAAAAGAGAAGCTAGTGGTGGGACTAAGAGAAGAGAAAGGGAGTGAGGGAGGGTAGAGAAAGGGGGGGAGGGAAGAGGGGGGACAAATTGGGATGAGTAATCTTATTTAATAGTTATATCTCAGAGTGATATATATTCTGAGTCCTGAATCGGGCCCAAGGGTTCCAGATATTTTGAAATTTTGTGTACGAGTGGTTAGTTTTGGCTGCAAGTTCCTCTATGCGGTACAGTTGGTCTATTTTAAGATAAATTTGCTTAATTGAGGGAGTAATTTTAGTGTTCCAATTTGAAGGAATCAAGGATTTACCCGCAGCCAAGATGAATTGTGCTAATTTAGAAGCTTTCTCGTCTCCTGGCCACAGTGGTAGGTTCAGGAAGACGTTCTCCGGTTTTAAAGGAGTGCTTTTCCCCAATAATTCTTGGATGATTGAGGTTAACGCCTTCCATAGGGGGGAGAGGGATTGGCATGACCACCACATGTGCAAGTAGTTGCCGACATCTGCCCCACATCTCCAATAGTCAGAGTTAGATGAGCGATACCATTTCTTGATTTGACTGGGAGTTAAATACCATCTGGAAATAATTTTAAATGAATTTTCTTGGATGCGCACACAGGCAGAGGGACCATGTGAATTTTTATATATATATTTGATTTGAGGCTCTGAGAAGGAAGTGGCTAGATCTATCTCCCATCTAGCTAAGTATGACCTTTTCATTGAGGTGTCTAATTGAAGTAGGGATTGGTATATTATCGATAGAGACTTAGTGGGTATTTTTGATCTTGCACATAGTGTTTCATAAGGGGTTAGTGATCTACTAAAGTCAGTAGATTGGCGGTGGTGGCGAATGATATTAGAAAGTTTACCATATTGTAGAAAAGTTAGACTCGAGAGTCCTGGGATTTGAAGTAAATCCTGTAGAGGAAGAAGAGTCCCATCCACAATCAATTGTTCAAGTGGAATATGGACTGCACAGTTTGGTAGTGTGTCTACAATGTCGGTGACCATAGTCAGTGGTGAGAGAGGGGGTGCTAGCGTTGGGCCGACTTTCTTCCATATTTTAAAAGTAGCAGAAGTGTAGATATTTTGTAATTTAGGTGGGGTCATATCTTAGCATAACCTAATAACATGGAGTGCAGAGGTATAGGGGACAATGCTTCTTCTATGCTTAACCATTGTTTATCTACTGATTTCCTGATCCAGTGGACCGTTCTTGTAATATGGGCTGCTTGATAGTATTTTGAAATATCTGGAGCTCCAATCCCACCCAAATCTTTTGGAAGGGAAAGTGTTTTGGCATTAATGCGTGATTTATCCTTTTGCCAGATATAGCCAAAAAATAAAGAATGCACTTTAGCCAAATAGGAGCATGGTAGATGTATTGGGAGCATGTTGAGGATATATATAAATTTTGGAAGAATTATGCTTTTTAGAATATTTTTCCTGCCAACCCAAGATAGATAAGTGTCTTTCCAGGAGCGAATGAGTGTGGTAGTGTTTTCCAATAGTCTGGAGTAGTTAAGAATGAAAAGGTCATTATCCGAGGGGCATAACTGTATGCCTAGATATGTTAGACTTTTCGGTCTCCAAGGGAAGGGGAATGACGATTTAAGGCTATTGACTATATTATTAGGTAGTCCAAGGTTTAGAAGCTCAGATTTAGATTCATTTATTTTAAAATTAGATAGTATGCTGTACCTCTCCAAAGTGTTCATAATGGCTGGGATGCTTCTCAATGGTTTTGAGATAATTAATAATAGGTCATCCGCAAACGCCGCCACCTTGAAGTGAATGCCTTGAATGTGAAGTCCTTCAATATCAATGCATTGTTGTATGGCCTGTAGTAGAGGCTCAATTGAAAGTACAAAGAGTAGCGGCGACAGCGGGCAACCCTGTCTTGTGCCATTGAATATCTGAAATGAGTCTGTAAGCGATCCATTGATTCTGATCCTAGCTGTGGGAGCGGAATACATTCCCATGATAGCCGATACCGAGGGCGTGCGAAATCCAAATTTTAGTAATGTTTCCTGTAGGAAAGTCCAGTCAACCCTATCGAAGGCCTTCTCAGCATCCAAGCCCACAAGTGCAATTGGTATTTTCTTAAGTTTTGCATATTGCATAAGGTGCAATACTTTGTACGAATTATCCTTTCCCTCTCTACCTTTCACAAAACCAGATTGATTCAGAGAAATTAGTTGAGGCAGCACGACAGCCACCCCATTTGCCATTAGTCTCGCATATAGTTTTAGATCCGTGTTCAACAATGAGATCGGCCTATAACTGCCACACTGTTCCGGATCTTTCCCTTCCTTGTGTATCAGTGAGATTCTGGCTTCTAGAAACTGGCGTGGGGCTGCCTCCCCTTTCTGAAGAGAATTGCACATATTAAGCAGATGGGGAAGCAAAATTTCGGAATTGGATTTGTAGTAGTGTGCTGTAAATCCGTCCGGTCCCGGGGCTCTCCCTTTGGGACACTTCGACAGGGCTGACCGGAGTTCCACAAGAGAAAATGGTTTGATTAATTGTTCTTGCTGAGATATAGATAGGGCTGGGAGATTTAGGCTATTTAAGAAGGTTTGGATGTCCTGCTTTCTCTGTTTTTTTTCCCTTTCTCCTTCTTCAAGGCGTAGTTGGTATAGGGACTTGTAATAGTTTAGAAATTATTTCTCAATCTGAGAATAGTTTTAGTTTTGATAGAATGAATAAATCTGCGGGCTTGTTTCTTTTTAATAAGTGACATAGTTAGTTTAGAGGCTTTATCCCCATATATAAATATGCGGTTTTTCCAGGAAGCAAAAAATTTCGCTGACTGTTCTCTGAGGATGTCCCTTAGTCTTTGCCTTTTAGTTGAGAGTTCTAGAAGAGTTTGTGATAGCAAAGTCCTCTTATGTTGGGATTCTAGATTTTTTATCTCCTCATACAGAACATTCAGTTCCTTATTTTTGGTTTTCTTCAGGTAGGATGCTATAGATATAAGTTCTCCTCGCAGTACGGATTTGTGTGCCTCCCACAATATTAAGGGTGATATTTCATCACTATTGTTTAGTTCAAAATATGTTTTAATTGCTTTAGCAATGCGTGATTTAGTGGAAGGGTTATCTAGGAGCGAATCATTTAGCTGCCAGGACCTGTTTGGGGAGAATTGTTTAGATAATATTAACTCTACCAATACATACAAGTGATCTGAGAACAAGGAGGGATTTATGTCTGCCTCTTGTATGTTGGGTAGTAAGGATCTAGGTGCAAATATGTAATCTATTCGATGGTAAGAGCCGTGTGGGTGAGAAAAGAAGGTAAAATCCCGCTTGGTCGGATTCATATAACGCCAAACGTCTATTAGGTTTAATGAGTGGAAAGCTTGTTTCAGTCTAACCAAGTCCCTAAGGGAGATTGCACTCTTCTTTTTTGTTGTATCGATGGAGGGCTCAAGGGCCAAGTTATATATTTACATAATCTAATCTGTATATTCAGTGTGTATAATATGTCTGTGAGTGTAAACACTGTACGTGTGTGTATATACACCTAAGATCATCTATTTTTTTATTTTGTTTTCTAGAAAGATGAATCCTCTTTGGCAGCAGTAAGGAGTAGAGTTGTAAGATTACTTGGAAGTCTGGGAGGACATATTAATCGCAGCCTAGTAACAGGTAAGTTGCTTTTGTATATGAAAAACGTTTTGTATTATAATTAGAGAATGCATCCAGGATAGTGTTGAGCCACCTCCCTAGTGTTCGGGTTCGGTTCGGTTCGTCGAACAGGGACGTGTTCGACGAACTGTTCGTCGAACGTTCGACTAAAACCGTCGAACCCCATTGAAACCAATGGCAGGCAAACACAAACACATACAAACATAGAAAATACATAGAAAACACCTTAAAAGGTGTCCAAAAGCTGACAAACTGCTCAGAAGACACAACAAACACATGGAAAAGTCACAACTACATATAGTCATGCGAAAAGAAAAGAGTTGGAGGAGTAAAAGGAGGAGGAGACACAGATATAGGCATGTCATGCCTTTCTAAAATCAAGAAAGGCTGGAGTAAAAATCTAAACTCACTATACCAACACCCAGACGTCTTGACAAAAAAAAGAAAATAAATATCTTTAGGTAGAATGGCGGCGGGTCCATTCAGAACACTTTCCTTAGAAGACGTAGTGGTACCCCCGTTGGGAGTTGTGCCAAAAAATGAACCCAATACATTCAGACTAATCCACCATTTGTCATATCCAAAATGCAAATCAGTAAACGACAACATTGACGCGGAACCAAGTACAGTACTATGTACTGTACCTCCTTTGACGAGGCAATCGGGTGGGTCAAGAAGTTGGTAAGGGGCACCCTAATGGCCAAAACAGACATTGAGGGGGCGTTCCGGTTACTACCTGTGCCTCCGAATAGTGTCCTGCCATTGGGCTGCTTCTGTAAAGGAGCATACTACATAGATCGCTGTTTGCCCATGGGGTGCTCCATATCTTGCTCACTATTTGAAGCGTTTAGTTGCTTCCTCGAATGTGTCGTCATGGACGTTTGTAAGGCGGCACATATTATCCATTACCTCGACGACTTCTTATGCCTGGGCCCAAAAGATTCGTCACAGTGTGAAAACGCGCGATAGTCCACCTGTGAGAAGGAGAGAGCTGGAGGGAGAGTGGACACCCCAGAGCCGAGGGGTTAGATTGAGAAAGAAAGAAGGCGGTGTAGCTTGCTTTATGGGTGGGGTACTCTGAGTAGCAGAAATTGCTACTAGGCCCAAAAGGATTTCCTGGGCCAGATGCCGTTAAAAAATAGTGCTTAGGTAAACAGGCGGTTTAGCTTGCTTCATGGGCGGGGTACGCTGCTGAGTTGCACCAAATTCTACTAGGCCCAAAAGGATTTCCTGGGCTAGATGTCGTTACAAAATAGTAGTTAGGTAAACAGGCGGTGTAGCTTGCTTCATGGGTGGGGTACGCTGCTGAGTAGCATCAAATTCTACAAGGCCCAAAAGGATTTCCTGCGCCAGATACCGTTAAAAAATAGTACTTAGGTAAACAGGCGGTGTAGCTTTCTTCATGGGTGGGGTACGCTGCTGAGTTGCACCAAATTCTACTAGGCCCAAAAGGATTTCCTGTGCTAGATGCCGTTACAAAATAGTAGTTAGGTAAACAGGCGGTGGGTGGCTGGGCTACTCTGCTGAATAGCAGACACTGAAGCTTTGGAGCAGACCTCTGAATCCCAGGCCATAGTATGCGTAAACAACTCTGCAGACGACCCCACCCACCTGGAATTGACGATGGCAACTTCATGTAAAACTCAGCAAGGGGACTAAATAAAGAGTCTCCAATTTTTTCCAAAAAATCGGCCACAGACACCACTTAAGTGGCATCAATTTCGCCAGAGTTTTTTTAAAACAGTTGGTGAGGTGATTTTCAAAAATCATCAAGCTTTTAGTCTCCCCAGGATGACACAGGGGTAGAGAAGTCCTTGTGGATCCAGGATTTGTTCATCTTGATGAATGTTAGTCTGTCTACATTGTCACTTGACAGCCGTGTGCGCTTATCTGTCAGCACACGACCAGCAGCGCTGAACACACATACCATCCTCTCTAGGCGTTGGCTGTGCGTCAGACTTCTTGTCTCCTGTGGCCTCGCAAAGGATGGTCTAAAAAATTCTTGAAACGATTGGAAAAAAATTTATGTTACCACCAGATACGATGTTACTGTTACGGTTTGAGTGATGACTCGATAGTCCCACGGTTGGCAAGTTAGAACTCAGAGATTCACTACGTGCACCACCGGTGTTTTGTGGAAATCAGATGTTAGATTCTGTAACAGTCTCTGCTGATACTCCTGCATGCGTGAATCCCTTTCTATGGCAGGAATTATTTCGCCAAATTTGCTTTTGTACCTGGGATCTAAGAGTGTGGCAACCCAGTAGTCGGCATTAATTCAGATTCTGACAATCCGGTAGGTAGTGCAGCAAGAAGGCACTCGTGTGTCTTCAGCATCCAGGAGGACCGAATCCTTGTTGTCTTGGTGGTTGGGAGGTGAGAATCATGCTTCCTTCGTCTGCCCTCTTCCCCCAACCTCGCACAGCAGAAATTTGATCAAGGTCTCCCTCATCTGACGAGTCTTCCATGCCCAGCGCCAGTTCGTCCTCCACTTCTTCCTCACCTCCTGCACCTTCCTCAACAGTTTGGCTGCTACCATGCGCTCTCGGTAATCCCTCTCCCCCAGCCTCCAATGCCAGCCGCCTTGGTGCTGCCAACCTTCTTGACTTTGGAGATCCCTTCCGCATACGACTCCTCCTGTTCCTCCTCCTCCTCCTCTTGTTCCACCACCTGACTCCAAACACTGTGTAAGGTGTGCTCCAGCATGTAAATCACCGGAATGGTCATGCTGATAATGGCATCGTCAGCACTAGACATCTTCGTTGCTATTTCAAAACTGTGCAGAAGGGTGCATAGGTCCCTGATCTGAGACCACTCCTGCAGCGTGATTTGCCCCACCTCTTGATCTCGTTGGCCCAGGCTATACGTCATAACGTATTGCACCAGGGCTCGTCGGTGCTGCAACATGTGTAGAGTTGAATTCCACCGTGTGGGCACATCGCATTTCAGCCGGTGAACTGGCAGGCCCAATTACTTCTGTAGAGATGCAAGTCGTCGAGCTGCGGGATGCAAACGGCGGAAGTGAGCACACAGCGACCGTGCCCTCTGCAGAAGTCCATCTAGTCCGGGATAGTGGGATAAAAATTACTGGACAACCAGGTTCAAAACATGAGCCATACAAGGCACGTGTGTGACATTGCCCCGGGGTAGGGCCGCACCCAGGTTTGCAGCATTGTCGCACACAGCTTTCCCTGGCTGCAGGTTGAGTGGAGACAACCATTGATGGAACTCGGTCTCCAGAGCTGATCACAACTCTTCAGCTGCGTGACTCACATTTCCCAGACATTTCAATGTAAACACTGCCTGATGCCGTTGAGCCCTGGTGACAGCATAGTGAGGAGGTGTGCAGGATTCCTTCTGCGCAGTTACAACGCGGGTAGCATTACCAGACGGGCTTTGGGTGCAGGTGGAGGACCGAGAGGAGGTTGAGGAGGCAGAAGCAGTGGAGGAACTTCTAGATACAGAGGATCGACGAGCAACTCGTGGGGACGGCAAGACTTGGACAGCAGCCCCTTCTGATATCGCCGTAGTTACCCAGTACTCAATCACCAACATCTAACGCCCCTGTCCATGTCTACTCGCCCAAGTGTCTGTGGTGAAATGCACCCTGTCACACACAGAGTTTCTCAAGGAAGCGGTGATGTTGTGGGCGACATGCTTATGTAGCGCAGGCACAGCTTTCTTGAGAAGTAGTGGCGACTGGGCATCTGGTACTGGGGCACTGCGATGAACATAACGTCTCGAAAATCCTCTGTGTCCACCAGGCAGAAAGGCAGTATTTCTGTAGCCAACAGCTTGCAGATGGAGAGATTCAACCTTTTAGCTTTGTCATGGCTAGGATGAAATGGTCTTTTACTTGTCCACATTTGAGGGACTGAGGGCTGGCAGCCGTGCTTAGACGGAGTTGAGTAGGGTGTTCCCGGAAAACCGCTGGTCTGTGAGGAAGGTGCAGACGGAGATGTTATGTTGCCTTGATCAAAATGTGGTGTTGATGTCGGAGAGCGCTCAACACCAGCAGGTGTTTCCACGTGCAAATGTCCTGACGACCTGCCAATCACACTGGCTGTTGCGGGTGAAGAGGTGGAAGGTCTGCATCCAAAACCATGTGCGACTGCTGTCCCCACAGTCACAGAGGATGAAGAGGACGCACATGCACTTGATGGGGCAGACGGTGGTTGACCCGGCCCACTAGGCCGCATTGTAGCACAGTGAGCTTCCCACTGCAACTTATGCCTCTTATCCATGTGACGGTTCATGCATGAAGTACTCAAGCTAGTGATTTTTTGGCCTCTACTGAGATTTTGTTGACAAATCTTACAGACAACATGAGTTGGGTCATCCTTTGCAATGTCAAAAAATGCCCAGGCTATGCAAGGCTTAGAGCCCATACGACCTGAAGAGCCACCACGACTTCTGGTCTGAGGCACAGTTGGGGTTGAGGATGCAGTTCTTGATGTGCTTCCAGTACTCCGTCTCTGTCCAGGAAGGCGCACCGTTACCTCGTCGTCAGACTCGTCACTAGCATCCTCCTCCACCTCCTCTGCTGTCCTCATGGATTGGCGGACTGGGGGTTGACAGTAAGTGGGGTCTACAAACTTGTCATCATCCTGTGTGTTCTCACGCCCATCGTCCTCAGAGCCAACTACTTCCTGCCCCGACCGAAAAGTCAAGTTTTCGTTCCAGTCAGGTATCTCTGTCTCATCATCATCTTCCTCATTGTCTCCACCAACAGGAGTTACAGTTTGGGAACGAGGGTCTACATTATGCTCAGAATCTTCTTCATCTGGGCCTGGATCCGACTCACAAAGATTCTGGGCATCAGTGCAGATCATTTCCTTGTCTGTATTCACAGAAGCTCTGGAGCAGACCTCTGATTCCCAGGCTATAGTATGCGTAAACAGCTCTACAGGCTCAACCATGTGTGTTACCCCATGCTCAGACGGGCGGCTGGAGACTTGGGAGCTGTGAGGAAGCAAGTGCGATTGGGGTGACCACTCTGAGGACTGGAGTAGTTGTGATGTTGAAGTTGACATGGAGGAGAGCCCACTTGAACGAGCACTTGATATCCGTTCTAGCACCTGCTGTTTTTTTGCCTCATCTGGAATTTTTGGCGATGCTTGTAGCGATGGTCGTAAGAAAGGGATCATATCAGATTTTCCACGAAAAGAAGTAGACATCTTAAGCTGCTTTCACACATCAGGTTTTTTGCCGGATGCGGCGTCGCGCCGCATCGCCGGATCCGTTTTTTTTAAAAGAAACCGGAGGCAACCGGATGAGCCAGATCCGATTTTTTTTTTTTGCCGGATCAGGTGTCCGGATCCGGCGAAATACCGGATCCGGCTCATCCGGTTGCCTCCGGTTCGTCCGGTTTTCTTTCCGGTTTTTTACGGATCCGGCTTTAAAAAAAAACGCCCCCTGAAAGGCTAAAAAGGTGATTGGCCGGCTGAAAACTATATATACAGCGTTCTTAACATCTGTGACGGGTTGGAGAGGAGCAAGATACAGAGCAAGATGGATGGCATTATTGCAAAGATTCTGCAGAACAACGTGGATTTCATCACAGAGGCGAATCGATTAAAGGGAACCTGTCACCCCGAAAATCGCGGGTGAGGTAATCCCACCGGCATCAGGGGCTTATCTGCAGCATTCTGTAATGCTGTAGATAAGCCCCCGATGTTACCTAAAAAAGGAGAAAAAGACGTTAGATTATACTCACCCAGGGGCGGTCCCGCTGCTGGTCAGGTCGGATGGGCGTCTCCGGTCCGCTGCGGCGCCTCCCATCTTCTTTCCATGACGTCCTCTTCTGATCTTCAGCCACGGCTCCGTGGCTCAAGAGGGCAGAGCAAAGTACGCCTGCGCCGGTGCCGTGGCTGAAGATCAGAAGAGGACGTCATGGAAAGAAGATGGGAGGCGCCGCAGCGGACCAGAGACGCCCATCCGACCTGACCAGCAGCGGGACCGCCCCTGGGTGAGTATAATCTAACGTCTTTTTCTCCTTTTTCAGGTAACCTCGGGGGCTTATCTACAGCATTACAGAATGCTGCAGATAAGCCCCTGATGCCGGTGGGATTACCTCACCCGCGATTTTCGGGGTGACAGGTTCCCTTTAAAAGCTATTGTGATTCAGAAAGAGGAAGAGAGACAGCGTGTCATGCGTCTGCGATGCCGCCGTTTGTGGATCCACCCCATCACGGCACAGAGAATGACCCGGGGAGTCTTTTCAACGTTGTATATGGAGCTTCGAGGTGACCCTGGAAAGTTTTTCAGCTATGTTCGGATGAAAGCGGAGAACTTTGATATATTGGTGGAGCGGGTTCAACATCTGATAAGAAGGAGTGATACCTATTGCCGATTCTTTATTACCCCGGCTGAGCGTCTGATGGTCACTCTTCGGTAAGCATTCTTTTGTTGTGGACTCTTTATTTGATATTTTGATTTTGTAGTAATTTCTGCCTTCCTTTTCTTCACAGATTCCTAGCAACCGGTGAATCCCTGTCTTCCCTACATTTTCAATTCAGACTGGGCATTTCCACAATATCCGGAATAGTGAGGCACACTTGCCTTGCACTGTGGGACTATCTGCATGAAGAATACATTCCACATCCCACAATGCAGACATGGTTGGAAGTAGCTGACAGATTCCTGGAAGTGTGCCAGTTTCCCAATTGCTTGGGTGCGGTGGACGGGAAACACATCCGTATCGTGAAACCGGCTGGTTCTGGATCTCAGTATTTCAACTACAAGAAGTACTTTTCCATCGTGCTGATGGCCATCGCCGATGCGGATTACAAATTTGTAGCGGTGGACATTGGGGCGTATGGCCGTTCTAATGATTTGCAAGTTTTCAAACTGTCTTCTATGGGGCGGCATTTATATGGACAAACCTTTCAATTTCCCCCCCCCCCCCAAGACCACTGCCTCAAACCTCTGAGCCACCAATGCCATTTGTATGTGTTGGGGATGAAGCTTTTCAGCTTTCAGAGCATCTTTTGAAACCCTACTCCAGCCGTGGTTTAACCAATACTAAAAGAATTTTCAACTACAGACTCGCACGTGCAAGGAGAATGGTGGAGTGTGCGTTTGGGATCCTAACCGCCAAATGGAGAGTTCTCTTGACATCCATAACCTTAAAGACAGACACTGTGGATGAGGTGGTGAAAGCGTGTGTTGTCCTACACAATTATGTTATATCCAAGGAACAGCTTTCCATTGAGGACCACTCTGCCGAAACCACCTTGATGGATTATAGCAACCAGACATATATAAGTTCTGCCACAGTTTCCAGAATACGGGATCACTTTGCAGAATATTTTATTTCACCCCAAGGAAGAATACACTGGCAGGATGATAGAGTTTAAACACGCTGTATGTACCTAGTAATAACTTTAACCTTTACCCATGTTGTGTACCTGTTTGGTTTTTACCCTCATGTTGCGTACCTGTTTGGGTTTACCTTTTACCCATGTTGCGTACCTGTTGTTTTTACCTTACCCATGTTGTGTACAAGTTTGGTTTTTACCCTCATGTTGCGTACCTGTTTGTGTTTACCTTTTACCCATGTTGGGTACCTGTTTGTTTATTTTTAAACAAAGATGTGCATCTTTTTTGGTTTTACCCAAAGTACTACTGTTACCAATAAACCTTTTTTTAACAAAAGTGTTATTTGTGCCTAATGAATAAATACAAGAGAGTTTTCAACCCAAAAGTTTTATTAACATAATGTAACAACACGCAAAAAAATGGGATACTAAATGTTTTCATACGTCGGGGTGGAGATATTATCGGAGGCACTGTCTGATAGGGACACTTCGACAGTGGGAGTGTGGAGAGAGGAATGTGATGGTGGTAGAGAATGTTCAACGGTTGGGGGTGAAGGAGTGGAGAAAGCTATTGAGTGGGTGGACAAGAAAGTGGGATTGGGGTTAGAAATTTGGTAGGATGGAGGGGTGTAGGAAATGTTTTGTGAGGATTGGGTGGCAGAATGAGTGATGTGTGTAGAAGATGTTTGGGAAGAGGGTGATAGAGTCTGTTGGAAGTGGGCAGGGAGAGGAGGCGAGGATGAAGTAGATGTGAAGTTGTATGGGTCGGGATCATCATATGGGTGGGAAGTGGCACGGGCGGGAGGCTGGTAGTGTGGATGGTGGGAAGGGGCACGGGGCTGGTGGTGTGGCTGGTGGGAAGGGGCACGGGAACGCTGATAGTGTTGTGGCTGTTGGGACGGGGCACGATGTGGATGATGGTGAGTTGGGCGGGATGGGGCAAGGTCAGTTTGGCGATACGGGTCAGGAGGATGGTACTGGCTGTAGTGGTGGACAGTGGAGGAAGGGGGGCCAGTTGGAGGATGGTTGCAAAGACTATCTGCTCTAGAGGCAATTAGCGCTAGAGTAGACTAGCAGGATTCCATTACTTGCATCTGCTGAGAAGTAGATAGCGTCTCCATTTGCTCAAGCACCGACTGAAAAAAAGTGTTGTTCGATGACTGTTTTGCCTCTGAACGCATCGTTACCAGAAGTGTATGCATCTCGAGCATACTTTTATTTATGAAATTGAATCCTGTAGCCATTTGCTCGGACAAAACTTTCAGACAGTTCTGGAACGATGCGTTCAGGTGCAAGAACTCGGGAGCATAACTATGTACCTGACCCCTCTGGCGAAACCGCCCCGATGCTACAGGTGTACTAGAGGTGGCTGCAGCAGAGGGGTGGGGTACAGGAAACGCTATGTTCTCACCAGCAGCTACATGCAATGGAACCGGCCAGGATGCTCCCGCGCTCGTGGATGGGAAAGAGGGATCAGTAGAGTGGGAAGGTTCAGAGTGGGAAGGTTCAGAGTGGGAAGGTTCAGAGTGGGAAGGTGCAGAGGGTTCCTCACTGTCAGTGTCCCTCGGTGGCGGCCTCCTGAGGGATCGCCCCAGAAGTGTTCAATTGTACTGCAGGCTCCCGAGTGCTCCCAACGGTACTGTGGAAAAAGAGAGAAACAAACAATTAATATACTGTCATTGCATGGCCCTGGCTGAAAGAGCAAAAGAGGTTAGACATGTAAAACATTAGTGCATGTGGTGGGTAATATTTACCTTCGGGTGACCATTGTTGACCTGAGGAACGACAGGGCCCTTGCGTATTTGTACGTGCTCCTGCGTCCTCCAGATCCACTCGGGGCCCGCATCTCTTTATTGAACTCCTTCTTAAAGCGATCCCTGATCGACCGCCACCTTTTCACAATCCGCTCACCTGTTAAAATAGGAGAAAGACAACTTGGTTAGAAACAGCATTTTAGAATGCATCACCAAAACTGAACTGAGGATACTTACGTTCTTGAATCTGGGCCTGAACATCTAGGTCCTCCCACCTCGGAATCAGTTCACAGCAGATTTGCTCCCAGAGTCGACGGGTCACTGACTGAGAGATCAGCATGGCGGCGGTCACCCATATTCCACAACGGCTCCCTGTCTCTGACAAGATCGATGAGGAGGTCAATATCAAGGCCGACCTCCTCACCGTCCGAATCTGGAGCACGCTGTGAAACCTGTTTGAAAAGGGGGAAAAAAATTAACAACAAATTTGAAACATTGCTAACCTCCACCCAAAAAATAACAAAAACCTACACGACGACGGCCGCCACGTGAATGTCGCCGACGACCCTGGGAGTCACTGGAAGGACCTATTGCTTGGGCACCAGATTCAGAACTCTAGAAGAGAAAAATAAAAAATTATGTGCTTGTTGGTAGCCATTCTATGTGTTGTGTGCCATGTGATATATATGTTTTGTATGTGTTGTGTGAGGTTTGAAAGTATCAGTTTCTATGTATTTTGATGTAAGAATCTAGTGTTATGTTTTGTGTGTAGTGTAGGGTGTGTTTCCGCAATACATCACAGATACATACCAATTGTGAGCCCTCTCCGTGGGTTTCTCCACCCCTTCCCTCATCTTCGGGGACCACCTCTTCTCCTGGGGACTCAGCCTCATCAGCTTCCTACGGTGAAAGATAAAAAAATACATGATACACACACACCTTAGGTTCATACTAACCTCTGTGCGTTGACGGCGAGGAGGAGGAGGGCTCCCCGAAGACATGGCTGCAGGCTCTCGGCTCTGTGGCTGGCTCTCGGCTCTGTGGCTGGCTCTCGGCTCTGTGGCTGGCTCTCGGCTCTGTGGCAGGCTCTGGGCTCTGTGGCTGGCTCTGGGCTCTGTGGCTGGCTCTGGGCTCTGTGGCTGGCTCTGGGCTCTGTGGCTGGCTCTGGGCTCTGTGGCTGGCTCTGGGCTCTGTGGCTGGCTCTGGGCTCTGTGGCTGGCTCTGGGCTCTGTGGCTGGCTCTGGGCTCTGTGGCTGGCTCTGGGCTCTGTGGCAGGCTCTTGGCTCTGTGGCAGGCTCTCGGGCAGGTTTCTGGCTCCTTCTGTCTTGGCAGGGTGTGGCAGGGTGTTGGCTCTTCTGCTTTTGGGCTGCAAATGGCTGAAGGCCTCATGGCCCTGCTTTATATATAGTCCAGGGGGCTGATCAAAGTTTTTTGAGCATGCTCAGTGTAAAAAGCCAGATACGGCCGCCGGATCCGACTTTTTCCGGATCCGGCGCTTTCCGGCGTCCATAGACATGCATTGTTGTAAAAAGCCGGAAAGGCCGAATCCGGCCTTTCTGGCTTCTTCGCCGGAGACAAAAAACGTTACAGTAGACATTTTTTCCAGACGCCGGAATCGACTTGACGCCGGATCCGACATCAGACCGGAGGGAACGCTGGGCCATCCGGCGCCATCCGGCACCAATAATATTCAATGTGGGAAATGCCGGATCCGGTTTCTCCGGTTTTCTATTCCGTTTTTTATCGGAAGAGCCGGAATTCGCCTGAAACAAAAAACCTGATGTGTGAAAGCAGCCTTACTTTGGCTGGAAGATGGTCTTTCTTCTGCAGATGTTACTGTTGCTTGACCACCTACCCCACGGACACAACCTTTTTTCCCCCTTTCCAACACGCCTATTCCCCTTTCCACCAGCAGCAGGCCTTTTGCCACTCATTTTATTGCTTAATTGGCAACTCTGTATCTGTAGTTGTTGGCACAACAACCGATGGATGAAAACCAAGCAGAACTGAGTGGCCAAACTGTGGTACTAGGCCCAAAACTAATAACTGGATTAGATGCAGTGAAAATTGAGATACACAGGCGGTATAGTTTGTTTCACAGGCAGGCTACTCTGCTGACGTGCAGACACTGCTCCTAGGCCCTAAACTATCGACTGGATTAGATGCAGTGAAAATTGAGATACACAGCCGGTATAGTTTGTTTCACAGGCAGGCTACTCTGTTGACGTGCAGACACTGCTCCTAGGCCCTAAACTATCAACCGGATTAGATGCCGTGAAAATTGAGATACACAGGCGATGTAGCTAGCTTCACAGGCGGGCTACCTAGATGACTATCAGACAATGCTACTATCCCAAAAGGATTGGCTGAGCTAGACAAACACTTGCACAGCACTGGCACAGACCTGCCTGGCAATCAGTGCTATGAACTGCTGTAACCTACCCTGAAAAGGGCTATTACAACTAGTCCCGACTCCTCCCGTCTCCCTAAACCTATCTATCTGACAATTCGCTCCAAAAAAGCACTATTAGTCTGTATAGCGCCCACAGCAGCAGCGGTGCCGTCTAACACTAAGCTCCAGCAGTGAGGAAATGGTGGCGATGGGGTAAATGGCTGGTTCTTATAGTTCAAGGACATGTGACATACACAGCCAATGACACATGCCCTTGCTTGTGTGTGCATCACATGCACATTGCTGTGTGTGTGTGTGTGTGTCCTGCTGATAGGCTGAGAGACTGCACCGCCCCACTGTAAATGCGGGAAAGGAATAAAAAAAATTGAGATCGGCGTTATTTCAGCACAGATCTATCCCCTCCCCGCCCACTATACACTGAAACAGTCTATTAACAATGATAAACAGTTTTAATGTGCAAATCAAGTTAGGCTTTTGGCGAACGAACATTTATCGAACAGAAACTCGAACAGCCGAATTTTAAGCAAATTGTTCGGGTTCGTCAAACGACTCGAACACCGCCCAAAACCGCTCAAATTTGAAATTGGAGAACAGTTCGACTCGAACAACGCTCATCTCTAATTTGTTTTATTCAAAAGGCCATGAATGTTCTAAAACAATACATAACCAATATTGACCCTCTGAAGCTCCCTCTGCTCTAATCCCCAGCACCAAAAGGGAAGTTTTAGCTAATAGGAAATATGTTTCTCCTCATATTTTGATAAGTTGGGTGCATCTTACATTATAGTAAGTCCATGGCCTGAAAAATAGTGGTTACCAAACTTGCACAAGTTCCCACAACCAGACGCCTATTTCTCATAGAATCCCAAGCCGTTTTAAAGTGACCCTGCAGGTTCTCCCATGTGCCTCAGTATATTGTTTCAATTGCTTGATTTTCGGGTTTGGCAGCTTTTTCTTTAGGCTGATTGTTCTGTTTCTAGTCCCAGTTTGGGGCTTTCATGTTTATTTAAGAAAAAAGTTGCAGCCACAAACTAGTGATGTTTCTAAGTAACATTTATTTGCAAAAGAGGTCACAAGTGCTTCTTATGTCTGCCTAAACGACACGACTTTCTAGGAAAAGTTAGTTTCTTTATCGCTTCATTGGGGGACACAGGTAACCATGGGTGTATGCTGCTGTCACTAGGAGGCTGACACTATGCAAAAAAAAGGAAAATAGCTCCTCCGCAGTATACAACCACCGACAAGCACAAAGTACCTCACTAAAGCGACCAGCTTCTCTCCTCCTACCGTCCTGCATGGGAGTTCTAGGGGAAGGGATTGCCACCATGGAAGCCGTTTCTTTTGCCCAGTTCCATGCCCGTCCTCTTCAGCTGGCCCTCTGATCGTCTCCCTGGATGGTCCTGTGCTTCTGCCTCAGGGTGAGGCAGTCTCTCACCTGGTCACGCTGTCGGCATCAGTCCTATGAAGGAAATCCTTCCTTCCTCTCTGGTGGCAGGTCATCACCACCGACGGCAGTCTCCTCGTTTGGGGAGCCGCTTTTTCTTCATCACACAGCGCAGGGCCACTGGAACGCCAAAGAGGCCTCACTCTCCGTCAATCTCCTGGAGATCAGGACAATTTTTTATTTGCTCTTCGCCACTGGCATTCTCTCTTTCCGAGCCAGCCGGTCTTCAAACAATCGGACAATGCCACGGCCAACGCCTATATAAACTGTCAAGGCGGAACTCGCAGCAAACAAGTTGTTGTAGAGGTAACAAGGATTCTGAGATGGGCAGAACGTCTCTTTTCCGCCATATCAGCCGTGCACATTCCGAGGGTAGATAGTCGGGCAGCCAATTTTCTGAGCCATCAGGGTCTCGCTTCGGGCCGGTGGTTGCTCAGCCCCGCCGTCTTCATCCAGATATCCTGAAATTGGGCTCTCCGGATGTCGTCCTCATGGCGTCTCGGATAAACCACAAGGTTCCTTAGTTCATTGCCAGGTCCCGGGATCCGCTAGCCACCTGTTGAGATGCTCTAGTAGTATCGTGGTCACAATTCCAACTGCCTTGTCTTTCTCAGTCTCTCTCCTTGTCCAAGCGTTGTGAAAGGGATAAAGGAAGAAGAGATTCCTATAATCCTGATAGCTCTGGACTGGCCAAGAAGGGCCCGGTGAACATGTTTATGGACGCCCCTTGGAAGCGTCCAGATCCCCTCTTAAAGTTCTCTCTTCCACCGGAGTTTATAGTCTCTGAGGGAGGCTGTTGTTTCCCCATCTGGTCATTCAGACCATGATTAGGGCCAGGAAACCAGCATCCTTGCGTGTCTAATACAAATACTGAAAGGCCTTCTTCCGGTGGAGTGTGGACAAGGGTTTGGTCCCTATGTCCTTTTTTCTCTTCTTTCCGTTCTTGGTTTTTCTACAAGTGAGTCTTAACTTGGCTCTATCATTTCGGTTAATTTTTTTCCAACGAAATCTGGCTTCTCGTTCCCAGGTAAAAGAACTTTCTTCAAGGAGTCGCCCACCTGGTAACTCCTTATCGTCTTCCGATAGATCCATGGGTTTTTAGCCTTGTCTTTGGTGCGCTGCAGCACACTCCTGTTGAGCCCATTCAAGACCTCACGCAGTTTTTCTCCTGTCTTGGAAAGTTGTCTTAGTTAAATTACGTGTATCAGGAGAGTTTCCGAGTTAGCTGCATTGTCCTGCCATTCCCCGCTCCTGATTCTATATCAGGACAAGGTAGTTCTCAGGCCTGTTCCTTCCTTTCTACCCATGGTGGTCTTTTCATTTCTCATTAATGAAGACATTGTTCTTCCTTCTGTGTCTCTCCGGTCCATCTCCTGGAGAAGTCCCTCTACAAGCTGGATCCCTTCACAGCTATCCGAGTCTACATTTCAAGGACTGCTCCCTTTCCTCAATCTGATGCCCTGTTTGTCATCTCTGAGGGTTATCTTAATGGGCTCCTAGCTTCTAAGTTCACTATTGCCGTGGAGGCATTCCGTTTTCAGGACAAACTGCCTCTTCCAGGGTGAAGGTTCACTCCCCTCTGCGGTGGGGGCCTCCTGAGCCTGTTCGTTACCAGGATTTGGCTTTCCAGTTTGTAAGGCCGCAACCTGGTCATCTTTGCACTCCTTTGCTAGTTTTTTACAGGGTTCATACCCATGCCTCATCTGATGCAGGCCTGGGAAGGAAGGTGCTGCAGGCGGCGGTTTTGCACCGGCCGACCTGAGTCCATTTATTCCTTGAATCTTCCTGTTTCCCACCCTAGGGACTGCTTTGGGATGTCCCATGGTTACCTGTGTCCCCCAATGAAGCGATAAAGAAAGGGATTTTTGGTACTCACCGTAAAATCTTTCTTGGTGCCTTCTTTGGAGTCTCTCTAACACTTAGTACCATTATTTGGTCTATGTACCTTCAATGTTGGATTGGTACATATGTTGAGTTTTTTTGGTTGCTTCTCCTACTGCTTTAACACTAACTGAGGTACTTTGTGGCTGTCGGTGGGTGTATACTGCGGAGGAGCTATTTTCGTTTTTTTGCATAGTGTCAGCCTCCTAGCGACAGCAGCATACACTCATGGTTACCTGTGTCCCCCAATGAAAGCTCCAAGAAAGAGATTTTACGGTGAGTACCAAAAATCCCTCTTTTGAACTTCCAGGCTGTGGGATCCCGGCATATAGAACAAGATTACACAACAGTCCTCGACCCTCTTCCCTGTGAAAATGACAGATCTCACAATTTTGCACTAACCCAGTGCTGCTGATTACTTTACTAAGCGGGTCCCAAACAGTAGCATCATTAGAGCTTTTACTGCTTAAAGGGAAATGTCTTCAGGATTGTGCTGAGTAACCTAGTGTCAGGTTGCCGCCGTTATACTGATTAAATTGATACCTGGGTTGATGAAATCGTCTTGTGGTTGTTTAATCTTCATTTTCTGTTTTGAGTTAATAATCTGCCTGTGCTTGGCACGACAACTAGTTTACATACTAAACATTATATGTATTAAAAAAAATCGCCTTCAGCAGGCAAGCGGCTACTCCTGTCCTGCAGCATGTTTGGTTTAGAATTAAAACCAGAATTGAACCAGAAGGGGACTGAAGGTAACTGGCCAGTCACTGTAAACAATGTTTCTGTTTGTTTTCACTTTCACCCCTATAATTCTTCACTTTCTGCAAACTCCCCTAATCCCTACTCTTAGTAAAGCACTGTTCATTTCTTCTTCAATCCTCCCCATCCACCTCACCTCCTCCTCAGAACTGCTCCTTAACATACAATCCTGTGTCTCCAAACACAGACAGCCCTCTCATGCCCTCTCCTGCTCCCACCTGCTAACACTTTCTCTGCTCCTTCTCACTGCTGGTAATATCTCTCCAAATCCTGGTCCTCCTCACCACATTTCCACAGTCATTTCTACCTCCCATTCACGCTCTATCACAACCTTCCGTAACCTCTCTAACCTTATACCCATTCACCCAGCCCCCGCTTCCCCAGTCCAACTAACAGGAGCTCTGTGGAACGCTCGCTCTGTCTGCAACAAGCTTTCCTACATCCATGATCTTTTTGTTACTACCAAACTTTCCTTCCTTGCCATCACCGAAACCTGGCTCACCCCTTCTGACACAGCCTCTCCTGCTGCAGTTTCGTATGGTGGCTTCCACCTTTCTCACACACCCCGCTCCAGCAGCAAACATGGTGGAGGATTTGGTTTTCTCCTGTCAGATACCTGCTCCTTCACCCCAATCCCACTGCCAACCTCTGTTACCCTCCCTTCCTTTGAGGTGCACTCTGGGCGCATCTACTCCCCCTCCAACCTCCAACTGGCTGTCATCTACTGCCCCCCAGGGCCAGCCACCACCTTCTTTGACCACTTCACCACCTGGCTACTTCATTTTTTTTCCACGGACATCCCTACTATCATCATGGGCGACTTCAACATCCCTATTGACACTTCCCTCTCAGCTGCCACTAAACTTCTATCTCTCACTTCCTCCTTCGGCCTCACTCAATGGTCTTCTACAGCCACCCACAAAGATGGCCGCACACTGGACCTCATCTTCACCCGCCTCTGCTCCCTATCTATGCTCTCTAACTCACCTCTTCCTCTCTCTGACCACAACCTTCTCACATTCTCTTCCCTCTCCACTCCATGTCCACAATCCCCACCCCACATACTTTCACACCCTCGCAGAAATCTTAAACATCTTGACCTACATTCATTCTCTGAATCCCTCCTCCCTCTCACAGACATAAGTTCCTTACACAATATGGATGCCGCTGCCGCTCTATATACCACCACAATAGCTGCAGCTTTGGAATCTGCTGCCCCACTTACACATACTAAAGCTCGCAAAATCAACAGACAGCCCTGGCACGCCAGCCTGACCAAAGAACTGAGGCGAGCTTCCAGGGCTGCTGAGCGCAGATGGAAAAGATCCCACTCCAACGAGCACTTCATCGCATTCAAACAGTCCCTCACTACTTTCAAGACCACACTCGCCACAGCTAAACAAACCTACTTCTCATCTCTCATATCCTCCCTGTCTCACAACCCTAAACAGTTATTCAACACCTTCAATTCTCTCCTCCGTCCCCCAGCACTTCCTCCCTCCCCACTCATCTCAGCTGAAAACTTTGCCTCATTTTTCAAGCAGAAGATTGAGAACATCAGAGACAGTTTTGGTCAACAACCCCCAGAGCCCATCCTCCCGACTTCCCAGCCCTCCACCTCCAAAACCAACTTCTCCACCATTACAGAAGATCGACTCTCCACTCTACTCTCAAGATCACATCTCACCACTTGTGCACTTGACCCGATCCCATCCCACTTCATCCCAAACCTCACCACAGTCTTCATCCCAACCCTAACCCATCTCTTCAACCTATCACTAACAACTGGTGTTTTCCCCTCAAGCTTTAAACATGCCTCCATCACACCTATCCTCAAAAAGCCCTCTCTTGACCCATCCTCTGTATCTAGCTATCGCCCTATATCACTTCTCCCCTATGCCTCCAAGCTACTGGAACAACACGTCTAGCTTGAACTGTCCTCCCATCTCTCTTCTTGCTCACTCTTTGACCGCTTACAATCTAGCTTCCGGTCACACCACTCCACTGAAACTGCCCTTACTAAGGTCACCAATGACCTCTTAACCGCCAAGAGCAAGCAACACTACTCTGTCCTCCTCCTCCTGGACCTGTCGGCTGCCTTTGACACAGTGGACCATTCCCTATTATTACAGACCCTCTCATCCCTTGGCATCACAGACTTTGCCCTATCCTGGATCTCATCATACCTAACAGACCGGACATTCAGCATCTCCCACTCACACACCACCTCCTCACCTCGCCCCCTATCTGTCGGAGTCCCGCAAGGTTCAGTCCTAGGGCCCCTGCTCTTCTCCATTTACACCTTTGGCCTGGGACAGCTCATAGAATCTCATGGCTTTTAGTATCTTCTCTATGCTGATGACACACATATCTACATCTCTGGACCAGATATCACCTCCCTACTAACCAGAATCCCTCAATGTCTGTCCACTATTTCATCCTTCTTCGCTAGATTTCTGAAACTTAACATGGACAAAACAGAATTCACCATCTTTCCCCCATCTCACGTGACCCCCCCAATGAACCTATCCATTACAGTAAATGGCTGCCCACTCTCCCCAGTCCCACAAGCTCGCTGCCTCGGGGTAATCCTTGACGCTGATCTCTCCTTCAAACCACATATCCAAGCCCTTTCCACTTCCTGCCGACTTCAACTCAAAAATATTTAACATATCCGTTCATTCCTCAACCAAGAATCTGCAAAAAACCTAGTCCATGCCCTCATCATCTCTCGCCTTGACTACTGCATCCTCCTGCTCTGTGGCCTCCCCTCGAACACTCTCGCACCCATCCAATCTATTCTAAACTCTGCTGCCCGACTTATCCACCTGTCCCCCCGCTATTCCCCAGCTTCTCCCCTCTGTCAATCCCTTCACTGGCTCCCCATTGCCCAGAGACTCCAGTACAAAACCCTAACTATGACATACAAAGCCATCCACAACCTGTCTCCTCCATACATCTGTGACCTAGTCTCCCGGTACTTTCCTGCACGCAACCTCCGATCCTCACAAGATCACCTTCTCTATTCCCCTCTTATCTCCTCTTCCCACAATCGCATACAAGATTTCTCTCGCGCATCCCCCATACTCTGGAACGCTCTACCCCAACATATCAGACTCTCACCTACCATCGAATCCTTCAAAAAGAGCCTGAAGACCCACCTCTTCCGACAAGCCTATAACTTGCAGTAACCACCGATTGACCAAACCGCTGCACGACCAGCTCTACCCTCGCCTACTGTATTCTCACCCATCCCTTGTAGATTGTGAGCCTTCACGGGCAGGGTCCTCTCTCCTCCTGTACCAGTTATGACTTGTATTGTTTAAGATTATTGTACTTGTTTTTATTATGTATACCCCTCCTTACATGTAAATCGCCATGGAATAAATGGCGCTATAACAATAAATAATAATAATGTATAATATGCATTTAATTATATTATTTGCTTCTATAAATTTATTCAGAAAAAAAAAATTACTGTCTCAAAATGACGCCTGTGCAGTAGCATCTATCTGGGGATTCTGCTCTTCTTGCACTTAAGGGCTCTGTATATGGAGTCCGCAAACTATTATAGAAAATTCTTTGCTCCAGGATGCCTCCTGTGTAACTGTACTACTTAGCCATGTGGCCATATAGCTAGACTCTGAAGGGACAGAGCGCTATTTGGTGTAGTTTGTAAAATGGGGTGTCTTATGGGAGGTTCTGCTCTTCTGGCGCCTCAGGGGCATTGCCAATGTGACACGGCATGCTCAAACTAGTCCAGCAAAATGTGAACTCCAATATGGTGCTCCTTCCCTTCTGAGCTTTGCACTGTGCCTCAAAAGTAGTTTTTGACCAAATATGGTGTATTGATGTACTCAGGACAAATTGCAAAACAAATTTTGGGTCCATTTTCTCCTGCTATCATTGTGAAAATAAAGCAAATTTGGGCTGAAATAACATTTTTGTGGGAAAAATGTGATTTGTTTTTTTTCCCCTCTGCTCTACATTATAAACTTTTGTGAAGCAGCTGTAAAAGTTTGGGCACCCCTGGTCAAAATTACTGTTATTGTGAAAAGTTCCGCAAATTGAACATGAAATGATCTATAAAATGCCTAAAGTGAAAGATGACACATTTCATTTGTATTTGAGGCAAAAAAAAAAAAAAAAAATCTATATATATATATATATATATATATATATATATATATATATCTTTTACTTTTACATTTTTAAAATTACAAAAAGTAAAAATGGGCCAATGTAAAAGTTTGGGCACCCTTGGAGATTTGTGTGTTCAGATAACCTTGACCAAGGTTTCAGACCTTAATTAGCCTGATGGGGTTATGGCTAGTGATGAGCGAATATACTCGTTACTCGAGATTTCCCAAGCACGCTCGGGTGTCCTCCGAGTATTTTTTTACTGCTCGGAATTTTAGTTTTTAGCGCCGCAGCTGAATGATTTACATCTGTTAGCCAGCATAAGTACATGTGGGTAATCCCTAGCAAGCAGGCAACCCACACATGTACTTATGCTGGCTAACAATTGTAAGTCATTCAGGTGCGGCGCTAAAAACTAAAACTCCGAGCACTAAAAAATACTCTGAGGACACCCAAGCGTGCTCGGGAAATCTCGAGTAACGAGTATATTCGCTCATCACTAGTTATGGCTTGTTCATGATCATCTTTCGGAAAGGCCAGATGATGCTAATTTCCCAGCTTTATAGAAGCCCAGCCATGGATTCTTCCAAGCAGCTGCCTAGCACTCTGAAAATTTAAAATAGTGAAGGCCCACAAAGAAGAAGAAAGATAGCATAAGGTTTTCAAGTTGCCCTTTCCTCAGTTAGAAATGTAATTAAGAAATGGCAGTTAACACGAACAGTAGAGGTCAAGATTAGGTCTGGAAGACCAAGCAAAATTTCACTGAGAGCTGCCCTTAGGATTGCTAGAGAGGCAAATCAGAACCCCTGCTTGACTGCAAAAGACCTTCAAAAAGATTTAGCAGACTCTGGAGTTGTGGTACATTGCTCTACTGTTCCGAGACACCTGTGCAAATATGGCCTTCATGGAAGAGTCATCAGAAGAAAACTTCTCCTGCGTCCTCATAATAAAACTAAGCTATCCAAGTATCAAAAAGAACATCTAAACAAGCTTGATGCATTTTGAAATCAAGTCCTGTGGGCTGCTGAGGTTCAAGTAGAACTCTTTGAACACAGTGATAATCACGTACAGTGGTGCAAAAAAGTATTTAGTCAGTCAGCAATAGTGCAAGTTCCACCACTTAAAAAGATGAGAGGCGTCTGTAATTTACATCATAGGTAGACCTCAACTATGGGAGACAAACTGAGAAAAAAAAATCCAGAAAATTACATTGTCTGTTTTTTTAACATTTTATTTGCATATTATGGTGGAAAATAAGTATTTGGTCAGAAACAAAATTTCATCTCAATACTTTGTAATATATCCTTTGTTGGCAATGACAGAGGTCAAACGTTTTCTGTAAGCCTTCACAAGGTTGCCACACACTGTTGTTGGTATGTTGGCCCATTCCTCCATGCAGATCTCCTCTAGAGCAGTGATGTTTTTGGCTTTTCGCTTGGCAACACGGACTTTCAACTCCCTCCAAAGGTTTTCTATAGGGTTGAGATCTGGAGACTGGCTAGGCCACTCCAGGACCTTGAAATGCTTCTTACGAAGCCACTCCTTCGTTGCCCTGGCTGTGTGCTTTGGATCATTGTTATGTTGAAAGACCCAGCCACGTTTCATCTTCAATGCCCTTGCTGATGGAAGGAGGTTTGCACTCAAAATCTCACGATACATGGCCCCATTCATTCTTTCATGCACCCGGATCAGTCGTCCTGGCCCCTTTGCAGAGAAACAGCCCCAAAGCATGATGTTTCCACCACCATGCTTTACAGTAGGTATGGTGTTTGATGGATGCAACTCAGTATTCTTTTTCCTCCAAACACGACAAGTTGTGTTTCTACCAAACAGTTCCAGTTTGGTTTCATCAGACCATAGGACATTCTCCCAAAACTCCTCTGGATCATCCAAATGCTCTCTAGCAAACTTCAGATGGGCCCGGACATGTACTGGCTTAAGCAGTGGGACACGTCTGGCACTGCAGGATCTGAGTCCATGGTGGCGTAGTGTGTTACTTATGGTAGGCCTTGTTACATTTGTCCCAGCTCTCTGCAGTTCATTCACTAGGTCCCCCCGCGTGGTTCTGGGATTTTTGCTCACCGTTCTTTTGATCATTCTGACCCCACGGGGTGGGATTTTGCGTGGAGCCCCAGATCGAGGGAGATTATCAGTGGTCTTGTATGTCTTCCATTTTCTAATTATTGCTCCCACTGTTGATTTCTTCACTCCAAGCTGGTTGGCTACTGCAGATTCAGTCTTCCCAGCCTGGTGCAGGGCTACAATTTTGTTTCTGGTGTCCTTTGACAGCTCTTTGGTCTTCACCATAGTGGAGTTTGGAGTCAGACTGTTTGAGGGTGTGCACAGGTGTCTTTTTATACTGATAACAAGTTTAAACAGGTGCCATTACTACAGGTAATGAGTGGAGGAAAGATGAGACTCTTAAAGAAGAAGTTACAGGTCTGTGAGAGCCAGAAATCTTGATTGTTTGTTTCTGACCAAATACTTATTTTCCACCATAATATGCAAAAAAAATGATAAAAAAACAGACAATGTGATTTTCTGGATTTTTTTTTCTCAGTTTGTCTCCCATAGTTGAGGTCTACCTATGATGTAAATTACAGACGCCTCTCATCTTTTTAAGTGGTGGAACTTGCACTATTGCTGACTGACTAAATACTTTTTTGCCCCACTGTATGTGTGGAGAAAAAGGGCACAGAATTTCAGGAAAAGAACATCTCGCCAACCATTAAGCATGGGGGTGGATCAATCATACTTTGGGGTTGTGTTGCAACCAATGGCATGGGGAACATTTTACAGGTAGAGGTAATATTGGACTAATTGAAATTTCAACAAATTCTTGATGCAAATAACACCATCTGTAAAAAAAAAAAAAAAAAAAAAAAAGGCTTCTACAAACAAATGGATAGTGATCCTAAACACACATCAAAATCGACAATAGACTACCTCAAAAGGCACAAGTTGAAGGTCTCACTATGGTCCTCGAAGTGCCATGATCTAGACATCATTGAAAATCTGTGGCTAAACTTCAAAATAGCAGTGCATGCAAGACGACCCAGGAATCTCACAGAACTGGAAGATTTTTTTCCAAGGAAGAATGGATGACAATCCCTTCAAACAAGAACTAAAAGACTTTTGGCTGGCTACAAAAAGCGTTTACAAGCTGTCATACTTTCAAAAGGAAGGGAGCTACTAGGTATTAACCATGCACGGTGCCTAAACTTTTGCATTGGCACATTTTCCTTTTTTAAATACATTTTTAATAAGTAAAAGATGAAGAAAGTATATATATTTTTGCCTAAAGTACAAATGAAATATGTCATCTTTAACTTTAGGCCTTTTAGAGATCATTTAATCTTCAACTTGCTTAACTGTTCACAATAACTAATTTTGACCAGGGGTGTCCAAACTTTTGCATGCCACTGTAAATGGGAAAGTATTTATTTTCTGTCAGATCTGCTACCAAATTACCTATTTGCTGTACTAATTTCTCTATGGTGAAAAACATGATGTGAAGCAGTAGCAAGTTATCAATTGAACAGTTTACATCCAACCAATGTATTATGCATCACTTAGTGTAATTTCCATAACTTTTCTGAATTTACTTAGTTTTTTTCATTATCCTCTGTTTTGCTTCAAAAGCTACGTCCACTGAAGAAATGATAAAGACGCATGTATCATGGGACACAGAGAAAAGGCTGAGTTTTGCTGTACCATTTGCTGATCTGAAACCGGAGATCTACTTAGACACCTTTCTGCCACGTGTCGCAGATCTAGCACTTTCTGCAAGTGACAGACAGACAAAAGTAAAGTGTTGATTGTTGCATTTTATATTTCTAAGAATATGATAAATGTGTTAAATACAAGTTGTTGTTTTTCATTAGTTTTACCTAAATCTTTACTGTACGTGGTCATTTTTTATGGTACAGATGGGTTCTAAAGGTGGCTTCTTTGGGCTTAGCAGGTTTACAAATAGAACTTTTTGTTTTTGCTTAAACTAGTTCAGTTTACAACACAAGAAGAGAAATGTGTACTTTATGGTCAGTGGCAAATATTTATCCAGCTGTATAGGCGTGCAAACAATTTGACATCCCCATTCATTCACTAGTCTATATGTGTCTGTAGAGGCTTTACCTTAATAACAGCAGAGTGTTTTCATTAGGTTGAGTTCCCTCTGTTTATTTACCACCGTATTTTTGTCTCACTGCCTGCTTGAATCAGTTAATTTTGCCCCCCTTTTTTACCTAGACTGATTCTGATTGTAATCAGGGTTATTAAGGGAAAGCTGTCGAGGAGTAGGGGCACCACAGGCGTCATCATATAGGGGGCCAACCTCTGCAGAACAGGCAGGTGGGAGGTTTAGGGAAACAATTAGTGTATTATCTGTCGGTAACTATCAGAGGTCATCTGATTATCAAAATTATTTTTTATTGCTTTGCACAGTCACTTTTCTATCTTGCACATTTGTGAAATAGCAGGTATGGAGGATGCAGTAACGGACTGTACACAGACCAAGGGTGGTAGGGATTTATTAAACAGAAACTCCACGCAGGGAGAAAACAGAGGGATAATATTCCCTAATACAGTAAATGGCTAATGGGGTTAAATTAAAAAAACAAGGACAAATAAAACAGACAATTCAATTAATATTAACTTATCACTCAGACGCCAGTCACGGTCGAACTCCTGTCTGTGACTGGGGCTGCTTAGATTGCGTCGCAATGGGAGTTTGTCACAGTCCTGAGGAAGATGGGGTAATATCTCCTGACGTTGGTGGTGTTCTCTCGTGGTCCTGACAATGGCGGTGGCTCCTCTGTATCGTGAGGCGGGTCTTGGGTCCAGCAGATGAGGCGATGAAGGGGGAAACGTCCTTATCCTCAGCGGGTGGTGTTCCAACACTACGGAGACCTGCAGCTCTGCCCAAACACAGTTTACAGCGGGCAGCCCGGTTCGCTATGTCGTATCGCTGCATTCCTAAGACCCGTTCACAGACCTTGTCCCTCACGGTCAGTGCTGTCAGCTTGGGTGGCTGTGACAGCGATGTCAGTCGGGACAACGGCGTCTGAGCGGTACTCCGTCGGTAGTCTCCTGTCCAATTGCTTTTCGGTCCCAGGCTCTGCTCTACTCTGCCCAGTCGCCTCACAGCTGATTTTTACCTCACAGGTGCCTCGCGCGCTCGACATTCCCACCCAAACTGTTTGAATCCTCGGGCGTGAACGTTCTCTCAGCTTGACCACACCCCCTTTTCTCGAGTACAGGGAGCGGTCCCGCACTTTAAGCTTCCCCCTGTAATTTAGGTGACAGCCCCGACGGTTCCGGATCCGTTACTGTGGAGACATGCCAAAATGTGTGATCTGATACATAACACTACTGAAATTCACTTTACAAACAATAATCTGAAAAAAAAAATCAGTACTAATGAATCGCTCTTCTAGACCTAACTGCAGCACCTACCTAACAGCAGAGGTTGACCACCCTATAATCATGAGAATGGGCCCCCGTTCCTCGGCGGTTTTCCCTCCGTAACATTGATATCCCCAAGATAGCAGTGGGGTGAAAGAGGCAAGAGTCCAGGAACTGTTCTGGCATCCGATAACCAAAACCAGTTTAATGCCAGTATCAGAAACAAAGTGCAATGTGTAAGGGGAAGAAACCAATTCGGTTTGGTTGTTACAGGACTTGTTTAAGGTTTTAATGTATATCTATTAAAAGTTAATTTTTATGTGTCATTTATGTTAGAACCATTGTTCTCACCCTAAGTATATATACATATAGTTATATGATTTGCTCTCTGATGAGGTAGCAAAAACTTGCTGACAGATTCCCTTTAATAATATGTAAGTATTACGTGTTCTCCTGTTGTATTTGTTAGTTCAGCCGTTATCAAAACTGCATTCCTCTCCTGTCCACAACTTATATGGTGATAGCAGTGTATGTGACCAGACCTGTCCCCGTGGCTTCCTCCAGATGAAATCCACTATACATGGGAAAGTGGATCATGACGGGCATCTTTGGTCCTCAGTAATTCTGAGACTTCAGTAGTCAGTAGAAATGGCATTTTGTGATAAATCTGGAAAACCACTTGTTATTCAGTATGGGTTGTGTTTAGCTACCTAGGTTGTTCTTGTTTTGTTGGTTTATTGCAAACAGCAAAACATTTTATTTGAAAAATATGCAAACTAATTTGCAGTGGGGGAGTAGAATATTGATTGCAACTGTAAGGGCCGCAACGTCATGTTCCCAACGCATTTGTATCATTGTTTTGTGTACTATAGCAGTGTTTCTGTCATATAGCGGTAGTTTTCACATGTGTAGTACAGCGGTACTTTGAATCTGGATATTAGAAATAACGATACATTTTGTGGTCAACTTCCCATACAGCTTGTTCTTCTTAACACATTATGTTCTGGTTTCCTTTAGGTTGCCGCATGTGAACTGTTACATAGCATGGTTACGTTTATGTTGGGAAAAGCATCTCTAATGCCCGATGCCCTAGAAGGACCCCCTCCGATGTACAGACTATACAAGCGTACATTTCCTGTGTTGCTTCTGTTGGCCTGTGATGTTGATCAGGTATGCTTTTCTTACTTTCTTTGGCGTTTCATGGCAATTTTTTTTTTTTTTGTGGTAACGTGTGTTTTTAACGGCAAAATTTTGGGGTACAAAAATCTATTGGCAAATATTACATTTTTTATGGAATGCTAAACATGCAGGTTCACTTTTTTGTAGTTTTCATTTTTAGAGATTTCTTTTTACATTTGTTCTCTGTTCACTTTTGATTTGACACTATAACTTTTATTCTGCAGGTTGTTATGAAAAAGTTGATGTGAAATACAATGTGTGTTTTTTTTCTTTACTTTTTCACAGTTAAAGCACTTTATTGAATATAAAATGAAGTTATTTGACTTTTGTGAGCCGTAACTGTTTTTACCTATTGATATAACCTTTTCAAAGCGTCTTTTCTCTGCTATAGCCAGCATTTTGTGAGGAGGGTTTACTGACATAGCAAACTTTGGATTGGAGGTCTTTCATGGCCCTTCATTGCTGCGGAAACTCAACGCACCTCGCCGTTGCACTGCACCCCCTTCTGACAAACCATTTTGATGCTGCAGACATTATTATGTATTCCATTTAAAGGGCATATTCCAGGACAAAAATGATATAATGTTCCAAAATCCCATGACCAACTTTTTTTTAATAAAATGATCTTTTAAGCAGTATGCACATTAGGTGATCTTGGCTCATAGTGGGTGTTCTGTAGCACCATGACTTAAAGAGAATCATTCAGTAGGATCAACCCTCCTAAGCTGTCTGTATGGGCATGTAGATCGAAGGAAGCTTAATAAAATAATTCCTTGTTATCTGTAGTTCAATGTCTTATTCCAGAGAAATCCATGTTTTTGAAAGGGGGAGATACCATTGTAATATATGTATATCCATATAAACTGCTTAGGAGGGTTGATCCATCTAACGGATTCCCTTTAATTATCTTGGATATGGAAACAGGGCCAGCACTCACCTAATGGAGTTGGACGGTGCTATTAAGTGATTGTCCCAATAGTCAATGATTCCGAAAAATACTGCACTCACTTGTTGCAAATAAAATTACACTATTAAGCATAAAACTTCTTTTTGACGAGTGCAGTATTTTTTGGAATTATTCCCTTTAATAATCTGACAGGCCACCTCCTCCCCCTGGTTTATTGACCTCGCTACCTTCATGAAATCATTCACAATTTTTATAACACTGATATACAGTAGGTCAGTGTGGAGATCAGACTTTTACTTGTCTCACACAAGAGAAAGCCTGTTTGAGCTTTTATGGGGACAGGTTCTTTTTTTTTTTTTCTTGCAGTTGCTTTCTACTTCTGATTGGTCAGTGTCATACAGTGGAAGAAGTACACCCGCCCCCCCAGAGAAAAATCACTTATAACTGCCCTCTTGGACTTAACATAAATGTTAACCTAAACTTTCCAATTTAGTATCTTCACAACATTGAGTTGAAATTAAAAAATAAAAACTGTATTCATTATGTTCAGCCCTGCAGCTGCTATTCCATGATGTGGCACGTTAAACATGCTCAAACTAGTGAAAAATATCTGCCCTTTAACTGTTGTTAAATGTCCTTGATTAGAGTTGTTTGATATATTACAGCCCATTTCCCATTGCCATGACTGACCCTTGTACCTTTACCACACGGTCAACGTAGGATGTGCAAACTGTGCCATCAATTTATGGCTAGGTGTGGGAACATGTTAAAAATGAGTGAATGTAAGAACAGCAGTATAAGGGCGGGGTCACACTAGCGTTGAATACGTACGAGTGTTATGCGAGAAAGCATGGCATAGCACTCGGACTGCTGTTAGGCTATGTGCACACGTTGCGGATTTGCCTGTGGAATTTTCTGTGCGGATTCTGCATCTCTTGGCAGAACACACAGGTCAAAATATGCACGTTTTTTTATGCGGATTTTGTGCATTTTTCCTGCAGATTCTGTGCAGATTTCATGCCTTTCCCTGCATTTTCCTGTACTGTAATGGGTGCAGAAACGCACGAAGAATTGACATGGTCCTTTTTTTAATCCTCTGCTGATTCCATGCGGAATTTTCCACACCATTTGCACAGCATTTTTGTTTTCCCATTGAGTTACATTGTACTGCAAATCTCTTGCGGTTCTACAGCGTTTCTGCACGGAAAAAATGCTGCGAATCCGCAGTAAATCCGCACTGTTTTGCCATAGCCTTAATCTATGAGGCAGCTCACATCACTGTTTTTTTTTCTTGGGCGTATTCAGTGTGCGAGTGAAATCACAGCATGCTGCGATTGTACAAGAATATCGCCCAAGTCTCGCCAATGCAAGTCTATGTGGGTGAGAAAAAAATCGGGATACCACACGGACCATCAGTATGACTTGCAAGAAATACACACACATTTTCCTCATTTCAACCCATTGAGCCATTAAAATCGATGGTAAAAAGCAGTGAGAAATGTAAAGCAATACGAATGCCATACAGATGCATAGGTACGAGAAAATCGCATCGTCGCATTGCAAGCCCATCACACAAGGATGACCATACGGAGAACACTTGTGCGACTCTCAGCAGGGAGACTCGGATCGATTTTCAATACGTTAAGTGTGACCCCGGCCTAATACTGAGTCTCAGGAGTCTGATACGAGGAAACATGACATTGTCAGGGCACTCTTTCAACCACCATGTTTTAATAATGCACTGAAGCAGTGTTATGTGCGTTATAGGCACATTCTTCCATTGAAATAAATAGACAGCCTGCTGTAAGAGGATTTGAAGTGTCTTTTGATGTGGATTTTTAGCATGAAATACGTGCCAGAAACTTTGTAAAAATAAAAGAATAATTTGTGGACCCTTGTGAGTTTTTTTTTTTTTTTTTAAATTAATCCTTTTTAATATAAAATGTAAGGGGTAACTCTTTAATCAGCCTTACATGTAATCTAATAACACCACACACCCCTTCTTTAATGTTATTACAATTGCTTAATGAGCTGTACACCATTACTTTAGGATGTCTGGTCTTAAGGTCTGCAATTAGCCATGTATAGTATACTAGACCATTGAATCAAGAAATCTATTCTCCTATCCATCTGTAAAATATTCACAATATCTACCAAAATAGATGTTGATTGTCAATTCCATTGAACACCTTAGTGCTGCACTTCCCCTGTTTCTCTGTATAGTGGTCTAGTATACCACATGGGGCCAGCCTCTGACCCTAAGAATCAAACCGACTTCAAAAATATATACTCTAGTATAAGCCGACCCGAGTATAAGCCTAGGGTGGAAAATGCAGCAGCTACCGGTGAATTTCAAAAATAAAAATAGATGCTCCATACCGTTCATTATGGCCCCATAGATGCTCCATATAAAGCTGTGCCACATATAATGCTCTGCACCATTGATTATGGCCCCATAGATGCTCCACATAAAGCTGTGCCATATATAATGCTCTGCACCGTTCAGTATGGCCCCATAGATGCTCCATAGAAAGCTGTGCCATATATAATGCTCTGCACCGTTCAGTATGGCCCCATAGATGCTCCATAGAAAGCTGTGCCATATATGATGCTCTGCACCGTTGATTATTGCCCCATAGATGCTCCACATAAAGCTGTGCCATATAGAATGCTCTGCACCGTTCAGTATGGCCCCATAGATGCTCCATATAAAGCTGTGCCAAATAGAATGCTCTGCACCATTCATTATGGCCCCATAGATGCTCCATATAAAGCTGTGCCCCACATATAATGCTCTGTACCGTTCATTATGGCCCCATAGATGCTCCATATAAAGCTATGCCATATATAATGCTCTGCACCATTCAGCATGGCCCCATAGATGCTCCACATAAAGCTGTGCCATATAGAATGTTCTGCACAGTTCAGTATGGCCCCAGAGATGCTCCACATAAAGCTGTGCCATATAGAATGCTCTGCACCGTTCAGTATGGCCCCATAGATGCTCCACATAAAGCTGTGCCATATATAATGCTCTGCACCGTTCAGTATGGCCCCATAGATGATCCACATAAAGCTGTGCCATATAGAATGCTGCTGCTGCTGCAATAAAAAAAAATGACATACTCGCCTCTCTTGCTTGCAGCTCCTCAGCTTCCTGTCTCGGCGTCTCTCTGCACTGACTGTTCAGGCAGAGGGCGGCGCACACTAGTACGTCATCGCGCCCTCTGACCTGAACAGTCAGAGCAAGAGGACGCGGAAGACGGAGCGGCGCCCGGCGGGTGGAACGTGGACAGGTAACTATGACATACTTACCTGCTCCGGCGTCCCTGGCTCCTTCTCCCGGACAGATGGTCTCCGGGTGCCGCAGCCTCTTCCTCTGTCAGCGGTCACCGTCACCGCTCATTAGAGGAATGAATATGCGGCTCCACCCCTATGGGAGTGGAGTCCATATTCATAACTAATGAGCGGTCACACGGGACCACTGAATAGGGGAAGAGCTGCGGCACCGAAGACCGTGGGACGGGCAGGGGGAGCGCCGGGACTAGGTGAGTATGCGACAGTCCTCTCTCCCCCTCACCCGCCGACCCCACCGCCGATCATGACTCGAGTATAAGCTGAGAGGGGCACTTTCAGCCCCAAATTTTGGGCTGAAAATCTCGGCTTATACTCGAGTATATACGGTACTTTTTAAGAAATGTCAATAAAAGCCAGATGTAAATATATATTATACACCATGATATATTTCTCCTACACCTCATTGGGGGACACATGACCATGGGTGTCATGCTGCTGCCACTAGGAGAACACTAAGTAATACAGAAAGAAAAGCTCCTCCCCTGCACTATACACCCTTCTGCTGGCTTCAAGTGAACCAGTTCTTGCTTAGTGTCTGTAGGAGGCACTTGAGTCTGTTTTCAGACCCCACCGTTTTTATTTGTATTTTATTTTTCCCTTAACGGAGCGAATGGGGGCGATGGATTCTTTCTAGGTTCCGATCTCCCCCGAACCATCAACAGGCAAGAACGCGGAGTGTTCCTCCCCGTACCCTTTCCTACACCGTTGGATGCCAGCCCTGAGCTCACTTTACGGGCGACGGTTCCTTCGCCTTCCGATCTCCCACCTCCATAGCAGGCGACCACATGGAGTAGCCCTCCATCTACCTCTCCTGGAGCCAGGTGCATAGCCGGACATAATGTTTGTGGCGTCCGTGCAGCCCCCACTGCATCACCACTGTTATAGCAGATGATGGAAGGCGGCAGAAGCTCTCCACCCTCTCCCTGACTATGGCGACGGTAGATTGAGCACCGGCCCACGGCATCTACCGTGAATGCACCTGCGGGGCCAAGGCGCTGGGAGGTCCTGGTCCCTGGGATCAGCGAGGTCTGCATATATCTTAAAGCCCGGGTGCTTGGGTCATGTCGGTCCACAAAAATGGCGTCCGCGGCGCGCCAGGCTGCAACCGCAAGCTTAAAATTTAGCCCCCAGCTTTTCTCTCGTCCAGGCCGGAACGTTGGCTTCGTCCACCAGTGGTTACCGCCGCCCACTCTCTCTGGCGCTGATCTCGGCGGCCATCTTTGGACACCCACAGGGCTGATGCTGCAGCTCTGCTCCAGCGTTCTGAATCACCGCTTCAGGGATAAGTGATTTCGATGGACACATTGCGGACCTCCCCCGGCGACTCAAGACACAGGACCTGGGTAAGCTGCAGAATCATAGCTTAACCCTTCCCCTGCCAGTAAGCGCTCTCCTCAAGGCTACACTATGTCTCAATCAAAGCCTAGCAAAAAGTCTGGGAAAACCCAAACTGTGTTTTTTTTGCTGCTTGTACCTCTTGTAAGGTATCTCTACCCCGGGGTCACAATGCTGCGTTATGCTCTGCTTGTGAACCGGTGACTGCTCAGGGGCCACCTGTTACTGATACCAAACCCAGTGAGCCTAGTCCCCCTGAGTGGGCTACCTCTCTAACCCGGTCTATGGCATCCCTGGCCAAAGCGTTAGACTCGTTCCAAGACCCTTCCTCTAACCAGGGCACTCTTATGGACAACGCTTCCGATGATCAGAACCCCTTGTACGCTAGGGGTCATACCTTACCAAGGAGCTCTCGCTCTTCCAGGAAAAGGACTCCTGCCTTGTCCCCAGACCATCACCGGGAATCGGGTTCTGAGAGTGTTTTTTTTTTCTCGCTCCCCCTCCCTTGGGGCTAGTAGAGAACCTGGCTCAGAGGATGATTCTGACACGTCCCTAGATAAGGAATTTCAACACGATCAGGAGACTCTCTCGACTATCTCATTGAGTCAGTAAACAAGGCCCTGAAGCTAGATGAGGAACCTTTATCTAAAACGGATCATGCTGTGTCCTTGGCCCCCAAGCGGGCTCACAGAGTGTTCGCCAATCATCCCGAATTTAAGGAAATCGTTGAATCTCCTAGGATCCGTCCAGATAAACGCTTCACAGGGCAAAAGCCCATGGAGTCAAAATATCCCTTTGCTCCTGATCTAAGAAAAGTCTCCTCTGGTTGATCCTCCGGTATCGCGCCTAGCTACTAAATCTATTTTATCCTCTTCAGAGGGCGCCTCGATTAAAAACCCCACCGATCGTCAGATCGACAATATGGCTCGTTCAGCTTTTGAAGCCTCAGCAGCCGCACTCTTTCCATCTTTTGCCGCTACATGGGTGGCTATGGCTTTGACCCATTAGGCTGAGGTCTTGTCTTCAGCTGTTCTGGACACCAATCTTCCCCCCCGAGGTAGCAGACCTTGCTACTCAGAAAGCCAGAGCTGGGGATTTTCTAGTGACCGCGTCTCTGGATGCCGCTGACTGCACTTCTCAAGCAGCAGCAAACGCCATCACCATTCAGAGGTCCTTATGGCTCAGGGACTGGGGTGCAGATTCTGCTTCCAAAAAGTCATTGACTTCTTTACCATATCAAAGCGGTCGCCTTTTTGGCGAAAAACTCAATCAATTAATTTTCAACGCCACTGGAGGGAAGAGTAAATTTCTCCCACAACAGAGACCCTTTCGGAACCAGCAACAGCAGGCTCGGCCCCGATTTTTTTTTTTTTTTTTTTTTTTTTTTTTTTATAACCCCCCCCCCGTTCCAACTCAAATTGGTCCTCTACTTCCACATCTTCCCGACCCGACCGGACACAACATAGGGATAGAGGTCCCCAAACCTCTTACAAACCTTCCCCTTCATGGAGAGGCAGGCCTAGGCAGTCAGGTTCCAGGGGGTCCAGACTGGGAATATCTCCCACACAATGACTCCCTGTGGTATCTGGGGGACACACTCAAAGTAGGCGGCCGCTTGCTTTCCTTCAGCGACGCGTGGCTCTCGGTCGTTCACGACGAATGGGTCCGCGACCTAGTGTCCTCCGGATACAACATAGAATTCTCCTCTCTTCCACCAAATCGCTTTTTCCTGTCTTCTCCTCCCAGGGCAAAGGCATCCGAGTTCTTCCAGGCCATAAGCTCTCTAAAAGAAGACGGGGTTATTATCCCGGTCCCTCAAAGCAATAGGTTTCAAGGTTTTTATTCAAACCTGTTCATTGTTCCAAAGAAGGACGGTACAGTACGGCCCATACTGGACCTAAAACTTCTAAACAAGTTAGTCCGGGTACGACGGTTCCGAATGGAATCGCTTCGTTCTGTCTTCGCCTCCATGGAAAAAGGCTAGTTCCTGGCATCTATAGACATCCAGGACGCGTACCTCCACATTCCAATTTTCCCTTCTCACCAGAGGTTTCTTCGATTAGCAGTTCAGGAACACTTCCAATTCGTTGCTTTGCCCTTCGACCTCGCAACCGCTCCCAGGGTATTTACCAAGGTCATGGCGGCCGCCATGGCCATCCTTCACACCCGAGGCATGGTGGTGCTACCGTATCTAGACGATATCCTCATCAAAGGCCCCTCTTTCCGCGCCTGTAAGGAGGCTGTGAACATCACAATAGATTCTCTTTTTCGCCTGGGTTGGAAGATAAACTTCAAAAAATCTTTCCCAGTACCGGCTCAGCGAATTTCCTTTCTAGGAAAGATACTGGATTTGTCCCAGGGGTTGGTGCTTCTTCCCCCGGAAAAAATCTCAGCCTTACAGCGGGAAGCTCAGAAGCTCTCTCAACCTCGCACTCACTCTCTGCGCTTCAGTATGAGAGTCCTCGGCAGGATGGTAGCAGCCTTGGAGGCGGTTCCATTTGCCCAATTAAACCTCCATCCCTTACAGCATGCCCTCCAGGCTGTTTGGGACAGGAACCCGTTCTCCCTCGACCATCGGTTCTTCCTTCCCCAGTGAGTCAGACAGTCTCTCAGGTGGTGGACATTAAAGTCCTCCCTGAATCAGGGGAAGTAGTAGCGATGTTCCTACATCACACTGCTCAGGGCCGCTGGTCACTTCAGGTATCACGCCTTCCGATCAACATCTTAGAAATTCGGCAATCAGGTTAGCTCTTCTCCAATTCCATCCCTTCCTGGCTGGTCGTCCCATCAGGATTCAGTCTGACAATGCCACTGCAGTGGCATACATCAACCGACAAAGGGGAACCCACAGCATGGCAGCCATGAACGAGGTAGGCTACATTCTCCGTTGGGCCGAGGAAAACCGCTCAATGATTTCTGCGGTTCACATCCCGGGAGTGGACAATTGGGAGGCAGATTTCCTCAGTCATCAAGGCCTCGAATCCGGGGAGTGGTCATCCATCCGGAGATCTTCCACCAGATCTGCTGTCGTTGGGGAACCTCCGACGTGGATCTGATGGTCTCACGGCAAAATTCCAAGGTTCCCGACTTCATAGCTCAGTCCCGTGATCCAGCAGCAATCAGGGCAGATGCACTCGTACTACCGTGGCATCATTTTCGGCTTCCGTACAGATTTCCCCCTCCCCCCTTACTGCTGAGAGTCATCAAGAAGATCGGGGCCGAGGGAGTACCGGTAATCCTGATTGCGCCAGATTGGTCGCGCCGGGCGTGGTATGCGGAACTAGTTCAACTAGTCGCCGATGTTCCCTGGCGATTGCTGAATCGTGCAGACCTGCTATCACAGGGCCCCATTTACCACCAGAACTCCGAGGTCCTGTGTTTGACGGCATGGCCTTTGAGTCCTGGGTTCTAACCCAGGGAGGTTTCTCTCCGGAAGTCATCTCTACCATGATCAGCGCTAGAAAGCCTACATCTATGCGCATTTATCATCGCACTTGGAATACCTTCTTTTCCTGGTGCAGCGACCGGGGACGTTCTCCTCTTGATTTTTCTATTCCTTCCATCCTCGAATTTCTACAAACGGGTTTGGACTTAGGTCTCGCCCTTAGTTCTCTCAAGGGGCAGACTTCAGCCCTGTCCGTTCCGTTCCAACGCAGGATTGCCAACAGATTACAAGTGAAGACGTTCATTCAGGGAGTCTCCCATAGGGTGCCGCCCTATAAGATGCCGTTGGAACCATGAGACCTTAATCTGGTCCTCGGAGTCTTGCAAGCAGCTCCTTTCGAACCTCTACAGGAGGTTTCCCTGTCCTTTCTTTCATGGAAGGTTGCCTTCCTGGTTGCGGTCAAGTCCATTAGATGAGTCTCGGAGCTGTCGGCTCTGTCTTGTCAAGTTCTGTTCCTGAATTTTCATCAGGATAAGGTGGTTTTGAGAACATCCCCGTCCTTTTTGCCAAAAGTTGTCTCATCCTTTCATCTCAATCAGGAGATTGTCTTACAGTCTCTCTGTCCGGCTCCAGTACATCGCATCGAGAAGGCCCTCCATACACTGGATTTAGTGAGAGCTCTCAAGAGATTCGTCTTGCGGACAGCGTCCTTCTGCAGGTCGGATGCCCTGTTTGGGCTCCCGAAAGGGCCAATGAAGGGGTTTCCCGCTTCCAAGGCGACAATGGCAAAATAGATTTGTACAGCTATTCAGGAGTCCTACCGAGTCAGAGGTAATTCTGTCCCAGCAGGGATTAAGGCTCATTCCACTCGGTCAGTGAGTGCGTCTTGGGCCATCCGACACCAAGCTTCGGCAGCACAAGTTTGCAGAGCTGCGACCTGGTCCAGTCTGCATACGTTTACGAAACATTACCATATTCATTCTCAGGCCTCGGCAGATGCGACCGTCGGCAGACGAATTTTGCAGGCGGCTGTGCCGCATTTGTAACCTGTGAGTACTAGGAGCAATTACAGTTGATTGTTCCCCACCCATGGACCGCTTTAGGACGTCCCATGGTCCTCTGTCCCCCAATGAGGTGTAGGAGAAACAGGGATTTTTGTGTACTCACCGTAAATTCCTTTTCTCCGAGCCAATCATTTAGGGACACAGCACCCACCCTGGTAGCCTAACGGCTTTGGTTTTCTGTGTTGGCTTGGTTTTGACACAGTTCATCCTGGTTAAATGTTAATCTCCTACTGCTTTGTTACCGAACTGGTTCACTTGGAGCCAGCAGGAGTGTGTATACTGCAGGGGAAGAGCTATTCTTTCTGTATTACTTAGTGTCCTCCTAGTGGCAGCAGCATAACACCCATGGGCCTGTGTCCCCCAATGATTGGCTCGGAGAAAAGAATTTTACGGTGAGTACACAAAAATCCCTGTTTTGTATTCATGGCGTTTACACCAACTGTGTATTAAATCTCATTAGTCTGAATACTGTCGAGATCCACATCAGGAAAGGTTGTCTTGACGGAGAGACCGTGACTTAATGTATTAAGGTCCACATCGGTATTGTTGCGCTTAAGATGCAGGTTATAAGAAGAGGCTTGTCATTTCATGTGTTACATTTCTTTTTCTTTTAAGGTAACAAGACAATTGTATGAACCTCTAGTTATGGGCATCATTCACTGGTTCACCAATAATAAAAAGTTTGAAAGCCGTGACACTGTGGCTCTAATGGATTCTATTTTGGTAAGTTTTTTTAATGGCTCATTTTTCGGGCTATTTTATCAGCTTTGTGCATCTTTTTATCTTTTTTTTAATTCTATACCATCTGAAAGAAAACTGCTGTTAAGTCAGCAATTGAGCTAGGGACTTCTGAATTAAGAACCTTTTATACATATTACGGTAACGTATATATGAAGTTTGTGTTTTTTTTTATCTTATGCCTAATGAATTGATGATATGTTGCTGTTAAAGTTCATCTCTCCCTTTTTAAGGATGGCATTGTGGATCCTGGTAATAGTACATTGCGAGATTTTTCAGGACGATGTGTCCAAGAATTTTTAAAATGGTCAATAAAGCAGACCACACCAAAAGAACAAGAACGGAGCCCTGTAAACACACAGTCGCTATTCAAAAGACTCTACAGCCTCGCCCTACATCCCAACGCATTTAAGAGGATAGGAGCAGCTCTTGCCTTCAACAATATATACAGAGAGTTCAGGTGAGTGCAGTGTGCACTGCCTGATTTTATTTCTGATTTGATAACCATAGACTTATGCTGGTTACATTGATGATGGAGGATGTATTTTCAGCTTATTTGGTTTACGTTCATTCTATTTCTTGTTTAGAGAAGAGGATGCTCTTGTGGAACAATTTGTGTTTGAGATCTTAGTCGTGTACATGCAGAGTCTGGCATTATCTCATGGAGACGAGAAATCCTTAGGTGAGATTTACATTCTAACTTCAGTTATTTACATGACAGCCTTTTTTATTACTACCATTATATTATATGTGACCTTGTGAGAAGCCGGTACCAATAATGTTGATAACTCTTCACTACCTGCTAAATTCTCAGAATTTTTTCCTTCAGTAACATTGGCATAAATTGTTTTCGTCTAGTTACTTGCAAGCCTGGCATCAATGTATTTTATTTTAGTACAGATTTAAAATATTTATAGAGAAAAATAAAGTATTTCCCAAAAGAGTTAATGGCATGGACACTGACCTGTAGGATCATCCATGTTTCTCACAGTATGGTAACTTTCTTTGTATATATTAGTCAGGTCTCAGTGGTGGTGTCTGAACAAGAGAGTTGACTTTTCAGGATCCAGAGTTATGAATGATAACAAAGAGTCTTTTGCTCTGGATGACCTGTTCTGTCCTGCATCACACAGACAACCTATTGATTTGATTCGGCACTATGCCATTACAGGGAGGTTTAGGCATTGCACTGTATCAAAATGTAATCCCTACTACCATATTTACCCACAGTTACCTGCAGCAGTGGAACACTTGCGTTATTGTTAAGAGGCCCTTCTAAACATTAGCCATATTGAAAAGCAGAAAACTGTTTTAAAGGGAACCTTACTGCTGATTCAGGCTGCCCACACCAGAGTTTGGCTCAAACATTTCAATACTCTACTCTGAAACGCTGTAGCATTTAAAAAAACACACATAAACCTAAAGATAAACCCAGTGGCGTAACTACAAAGTTATGGGCCCCGGTGTGAACTTTCAAATGGGGCCCCCCCCGCCAAAATATTTTTCACCCAAATCCACATCCTGCCCATGCTCCTGCCCCATCTGACTCCGCACTCTGCCCCATCTGACTCCGCACTCTGCCCCATCAGACTCCGCACTCTGCCCCATCAGACTCCGCACTCTGCCCCATCAGACTCCGCACTCTGCCCCATCAGACTCCTCATTCTGCCCCATCCGACTCCTCACTCTGCCCCATCCGACTCCTCACTCTGCCCCATCCGACTCCTCACTCTGCCCCATCCGACTCCTCACTCTGCCCCATCCGACTCCTCACTCTGCCCCATCCGACTCCGCACTCTGCCCCATCCGACTCCGCACTCTGCCCCATCCGACTCCTCACTCTGCCCCATCCGACTCCTCACTCTGCCCCATCCGACTCCTCACTCTGCCCCATCCGACTCCTCACTCTGCCCCATCCGACTCCTCACTCTGCCCCATCCGACTCCTCACTCTGCCCCATCCGACTCCTCACTCTGCCCCATCCGACTCCGCACTCTGCCCCATCCGACTCCGCACTCTGCCCCATCCGACTCCCCATTCTGCCCCATCCGTCTCCGCATTCTGCCCCATCCGTCTCCGCATTCTGCCCCATCCGTCTCCACATTCTGCCCCATCCGTCTCCACATTCTGCCCCATCCGTCTCCACATTCTGCCCCTGTCTCCACATCTCACCAGAACAGCAGGAACCGGAAATCTGCTGCTGGTTGATACCAGAGAACACGAGCTGCACACAACCAGGACTGAGCTGCTGAGAGCTGAAGGACCTGTGGTGACGTCATCGTCATGTGATCAGGAGGCGGAGCTGATAAATGGTGAAAGCCCTATGATAGTGATGACGTCACCACAGGATCTTCAGCTCTTCCTTTCAGATCAGGCGTCGGCTGCTGATCTGATGTGTGCGCCCGGCAGGTCAGGTGGAGGGCCGGTCTGTCTGTTGCCGTGCGGGAGGAATCACCTGCACGGCAACAGTTTTTAACTTTTTGCTGGTGTCGGCGTGCATCTGACCTGCCGGGGCCCCTGACTTCCCCCGGGCCCGGTCGCAGTGGCGACTGCTGCGACCGTGGTAGTTACGCCACTGGATAAACCTAAGACAGACGGAGACCCTGCGCTTCGGGTGACGAGATCAATAGGATCGCTGACCGCTACTTCACTCTCCTTAAGTGACAGGTCTTTCAATACATGTGTTTACAGTTGGGTCCATAAATATTTGGACAGTGGCACAACTTTTGGGCATTTTAGCGGTTTACCAAAACATACTGAAGATCCAGTTGCATAATCTATATGAGCTTAAAGTGCAGACTCTCCGCTTTTAATTTGAGTTTATTCACATTTTAATTGGAGTAAAGGCCTAAAAGTAATAGACCATTATTCCAAAAGCTCTTTAATGGGCTGCATGGGCTATTCCCTCATTAATCCATCATGAATTAAGCAGGTAAAGGCTGATTAGGCTGGAAAAAAAGAAATCCAACAGCTAGATAAAAGAGGAGTGGCCAGATCAACAATTTCGTACATTTCTCAAAAAAAAATGCATTGGTGAGCTTGGGAACTCAAGAAGGCCATGACGTCAATAGAAGTCAACTCTGGTGGATGATTGCAGAATCCTTTCAGTGGTGAAGAAAAAGCCCTTCACAACATCCACCTAAGTGTAGAACACTCCCCAGGAAGTAGGGGTTTCAATATCTAAGTCTACCATAAAGAGAAGGTTTCATCAGGGCAAATATAAATGGTTCACCACAAGGCGCAAACCATTAACCAGCCTTAAAAATAGAAAGGCCAGATTAGACTTTCCCCCAAAATAAACATCTAAAGAAGCCAGAACAGTTATGGAAAAATAATTATTTTGACAGATGAAACAAAGATCAACCTGTACCACAATGATGGAAACAAGTACAGAGAAAACTTGGAAAGGATCATGATCCAACGCACATCACATCCTCAGTAAAAATATGGTGGAGGCAGCATGGCTTCCAATGGCATTGGGTCACTAGTGTTTGATGTGACTGAAGACAGAAACAGCTGGATGAGTTCTGAAATATACGGGGCTATACTTGCTTCTCAGATTAAACCAAATGCAGCAAGATTGATTGGACAGCGCCTTACAGTACAATGGAGAATGACGCAAAATGTACTGCAAAAGCAACCCAGGATTTTTTTTTTTAAAGGCAAAGAAGTAAAATATTCTGTAATGGCAGAGTCAATCATCAGATCTCAACCCCATCAAAACTTAAGACAAAGACCCACAAATAAGCAATAACTGAAGTCAGCTGCGGTAAAGTCCTGGCAAGGCATCACAAAGAAGGAAACTCAACATTTGGTGACGTCCATGGCTTCCAGACTTCAAGCCATAATTGCCTTCAAAGGATTCTCTACAAAGTATTAAAAATGAACATTCTATTTCTGGTAAAGTTAATTTGCCCAATCACTTTTGAGCCTCTGAACTGAGCTTTATGGATAAATGGTTTCAATTCCTCATTTTTTTACAGGATATTTTTGTCCAAACCCTTTAATTAAACCTGAAAGTTTACACTTCAATTGCATTTCAGTTGTCATATTTTAAATAAAAAAGTGGCATGCAGAGCCCAGGTCAAGAAAATTTGGTCACTGTCCAAGTATTTCTGGACCTAACTGTAGGGAGAGAATTGTCACGGAAGGGGAGCAGGGTGAGGAGAAGGGACTAACCCCTTGGACTAGTCACCTGAGCCCCGTGGTCCACAGCTGGTCTTTAAAACCTACAGCATTTCAGAGAAACTATACAATTAGAGTAAAACATTCCTGGCTGAAATGGCATAGCTAGTGTGTCAGATGCATGCTGCTTGTGGTTTAGGCAATCAGCTGTCAGGTTCCCTTAAATTAAAGTTGTCAGAAGGATCAATACTCCTAAGTCGTCTATATGGGCATTCAGGAAAATTGAACATGGTACCTTGATATCTGTAATCTTATAAATTATTCCAGAGAAATCTATGTTTTTCTTTATATGTAAATAAACAAAGATCTATGGTCAGGTTAGAGATCTTCCCAAGAGTCTACCTCTGGGGGTGTGTACTTTTTTCCCCCTGTATGATGTTAACCAATCATAAGCAGGCAGCAACCTACAGAGGAAATGTGAACAGGCCCCCACAATAGCTTAGAGCAGGTTTCTCACAAAATCAAGAATTTCTCTGGAATTAGACATCGGATCACCGATATCAAGGTATCATTTTATTCAACTTTTTATGAACCCCATGTCCTTATAAACGGCTTAGGAGGGCTGATCCGTCTGACAGATTCCTGCTAAAGCTTAAAACTAGATCAGGGCTAAACTTGTGCACAGAACAGCAATATTAGCCAGAAACCTCTAAGTCCACGTCCACACTATCAGGATTTCGTAAGTCTTTACATGAGTATTTTTAGGTCAAAACTAGGAGTGGGTGAAAAATACAGAAGTGGTGACATGTTTCTAATATATGTTTCCTCTGATTGTTCCTCTCCTGGTTTTGGCTTGCACATACTGATGTAAAATACTGACCAAATACTGATTGTGTGCATGTGGCCTAAACATGTATATTTACAGGACATTTTTTTTGTGTGTGGGGGGTGTTTTCTAAAACTGATGAATTTTCCAATAATTTGCTTTACTTTACAGGTACCATTCAGCAGTGTAGTGATGCTGTTGATCATTTAAAACGCATTATAATCCAAAAAGCCAGCAGCCTGAATACGTCCTGTAAGAGACGAATACCCAGGTACCTGCACTGACCTTCCATCTCGTGTCTTCTCTAAATACTTGTGAAATGTTATTGGATGCTGATTTTCTCCTCCATGTGACAATAGCAATGATATTCCTGAATGTCCGAGAGTGGATATTTAGTATTGTGATCTGCAGATATGAATATAGGCTATTAAAGGGGTCGTCCACATTCTGTTGTTAGTGCCGCTTTCCTCACACACCGACCAGCACCTCTGCCCATACAATGGCTGCTGGTGGAGGGACATGTGAAAATCCTACGAATCTCTGTAGAGTGATTGATTATAGGGCTTGTCCAGCTCTTGTGAATTTTTTATCAAGCATTACAGCTTGCTCAATCCTAACTGTGGGTAGCACATGTATGGTGAACATTCAGCTCCACTTCCCAGGCTCCAGTGCTTGTTATGTGATTTGTGGATTTGTGGTTGTGACAACTGCTGGATTGTGAAGCGGAGCCAATTCCTGTCCCTTTGAATATTTTACACGGATACGATTTGGCAGGCTGCAATACTTTCCAAAAATTCCACCAGGACTGGACAGCCCTTTAGAGAACAATCTGTAGCTAATGGGAGCTCATTATATAGCAATTTATAAAATTCCCCTTGAATTTAATGTAATCATTTTTCATTGAGCACCACTTAATATTTTTGGTAGCTCAGAAAGGGGTCTTAGGTGCTAGGAAATCTTCGCAGAGTTTGCACAACATACTAGTTTTTTTTCACATAGCATTTGAGCATATAAATTATACTAGCTTGTCATGTGACCTTTCCCAGCTCGAACTGATAATGATGTATTTTTTCCCCTAAACTTAGAGGCTTCCCTCAAAGTCAGACAATCTGTCTGTTGGATATTGTCTTATGGCTTTTACAACAATGTGGCCTCCCTCAGACTGATTGCAGACATAAGGCAATGGAGCTCTTCTTTGAATTTGTTCCTTTGTTGCCTGGTAAGTGTATTGGGGTTTTGTTAAATCCATTTTATTTTTCCATTTTATATTTTCGCAGCTTATCATTTTGTATGTTTCTAAATTATCTAATACTCAACACTTTTTTTATTTTTTTTTTTATGTGCGTTATTTGTTGATTAATTTAATGAGGGAGCAGCTTGGTGTGTATTGTAGAGCATGTGTAGACTGTCTTTAGAATCTGCGTGCTTGAGCTATCAAATTATACAGTATATACAGTGGGTGAAATAAGTACTGAACACGCCACCGATTTTCTAAATAAATATATTTCAAAAGGTGTTATTGGCGCAAAATTCTCACCAGATGTCGGTAACAACACATCCAATCAACACAGGCAAAGAAATTGAACCACACATGTCCATAAAATTATGTGTAATATTAAGAATTCACACAGGAGAAAAGGTATTGAACACATGAAAGAGGTGCAAAAAGCCAGCTGAAATCTATCAGTAATTAGAAAGCAGTCTTGCCACTTAGTTAAAAATAATTTCAGGTGGTTCAACTGTTGGCCTATAAAAAGGTATCAACGAAGGTGCCTCACGAAGAACATCTCATGATGGGTAAAACCAGTGAGCTGTTTCAAAATCTTTTGCACTTAGTGTGGCAAAATATACTGATGGCATTGGTTACAGAAGAATTAATAAACTACTGAAGGTTTCAGTGAGACCTGTTGGGGCTATAATCCGGAATTGGAAAGAACATAATTTTACCATAATCCGTTGACCAGGTGCTACCCACAAAAATTTACACGGAGGAGTGAAACAAATTATCAGGAGAGTTGCCCAAGAAACCAGGACCCCCCACTGGAGAGCTACAGAAAGACCTGGAATCAGCAGCTACAATTGTTTCAAAGAAAACAATAAATAATGCACTCAACCTCCATTGCCTGTATGCACACTCACCACGCAAGACTCCATTGCTGAACAAAAGCATATTAAAGCGTGTTTATAGTTTGCTCAAACATTTAGATAAACCTGCGAAATACTGGGAGAATATAGTCTGGTCAGAGGAGACCAAAATTGACCTCTTTGGATGCCATAATACACACCCTGCTTGGAGGCCAAAAGGCACTGCATATCACCCCAAAAACGCCATACCAACAGTGAAGTTCTGAGTTGAAAACATGATGTGTGGCTGTTTTTCAGCATACGGGACTGGCATACTTCATATAATTGAAGGAAGGATGAATGGACAAATGTACCAAGACTTTCTTAAAAAAAATCTGCTGCCATCCACCAGTATGATGAAGATAAAATGAGGGTGGACATTTCAGCAAGACAATGATCCTAAGCATACAGTCAAGAAAACTCTCAATTGGTTTCAGAGTAAGAAAATAAAGTTGCTATATATAATGTCCCAGCCAATCACTGGACCTGAGTACGATAGAAAATTATGGAAGGAACTAAACCTCAGAGTTCATAGAAAGAACCCACGGAACCTTCAGGAGTTGAAGAGTCTTTGTATGGAAGGATGGGCCAAAATCACACCTGAGCAATGCATGTGACTAGTTTCTCTATACGCCTTGAAGCTGTCATCACCAACAAAGGCGTTTGTGCAAAGAATTAATTACATTTCAGTGTTCAATACTTTTTCCATGTGTTATTTCTCATTATTACACATGATGTAACTTAATTTATGGACATTTATGGTTTGATTTCTTTGCCTGTGTTGATTTAATGGGTTGTTACCAACATCTGGTGAGAATTTCACCTCAATAGCACCTTTAGAAATCTATATAGAAAATTGGTGATATGTTCAATACTTATTTCACCTTCTGCATATGTGTAAGTATATATTATAGTTTATGTAATATCTTAGGTTTTGTTATGTTGGGTTGTGGCAAAAATACTACCATCATGTGGTTGAATGACCACAAATACACACTTTTGATACCTAATGTTTTGTACTGTAGAGGATACTGTGTCTCTCACTCACCAGCCAGAAGGAGTGGGTTAAGGGTGAGCGATGCTGTGCCACCAGCTTGCCAGCGTAGCGGAGAGCAGCTCCTGTTACACTCAGTCAGTGCCCATATTGAAACGCTCTACCTTATAGACGGTACCAAACAGGGAGATGGGGAGAAGGAAGCTGTCACCTCTGAATGCACTCCTTTGTGCCCACATCGAAGTGATGTGCAGTAATATACAGCGTGATGTGGGCAGTACGAAACCGCAGCGAGTGGCTCCTGGTGCAATTACTGTACTGCTATGTGGAGGCTGAGCTGGCAACTTGTTTGCACACAACAGGTCAGCGCTATAATTGTACAGTATAAGAGCTCGAGACTGCTATTGAATGAGTTCAAGTGATACGTGAGTCGCTGAAGAAATTAGGCAGGATACACAAAGAGCCAAAAAGCCTTATGCTAGTTCTTTGATTTCAGGAAGATCCGAGGCACCAGAGAAATCTCATAGGTATAAAACTTAGCTTTTATTCAATTTTAAAAATGATATGGCATAAGTACAAAAATGAGCAAGATGATTCGGCCATGATAGGCCTTTTTCAAGCCTGAAATACAGACAATAAAATATATTTTATTCTCTCATCAACTGAAAAAAAGTTTTTAAGTCCCTGTTTTTAAAGTGTAACCATCAATTTAATTTGTGTTTAATAAATAGTACACAGATTTGTGACCGAAATACTACCATCATGTTGTTGAATGACCACAATACATACTCTCTTACTGTCGCTCTTATTCATTCCCATCTGGACTACTGCAACTCTCTTCTGATCAGTCTCCGTCTTACCAAACTTTCTCCTCTCCAATCCATCTTGAATGCGGCAGCCAGGGTCATATTTCTGTCCAGCCGCTTCACCAATGCCTCCATCTTGTGCCAGTCATTACACTGGCTACCCATTCGCTACAGGGTCCAGTATAAACTCCTCTCTCTCACCCACAAAGCTCTCCACAGTTCTGCACCGCCTTATATCTCCTCTCATCTCTGTCTATCGCCCTACACGTGCCCTCCGTTCTACAAATGACCTAAGACTAACATCCCCCCTAATCTGAACCTCGCACCTCCGTCTCCAAGACTTCTCTCGCGCTGCGCCAGCTCTCTGGAATGCACTTCCCCAGACGATCAGGCTGATACCTAGCCCCGACCTATTCAAGCGCGCTTTAAAAACCCATCTCTTCAAACCAGCCTACCACATCAGCTACTCAGTAAACTAAATTTGCCCTGTTCCCTCCTTCCAAGTATTATTCTGAATCTGCACCCTACTATTCATCTGTCTCCACATCCTCCATGCACATGATAACTGCACTTCATACTTGACTATTACACTTAAACACACGGGCTGATGACCGGATCATGCAGCTTTATATGAAAATCCCTATTGATTATAATTGCCAGACCTGAAATAACAAGCACTTTTCACCTATTGTGTCCCCCCATTTCCTTGTAGATTGTAAGCTTGCGAGCAGGGACCTCACCCCTAATGTCACTGCTTAAATTGTCTTAACTTGTACTGAATTTATTGTCTGTACATGTCCCCGCTTAATTGTAAAGCGCTGCGGAATATGTTGGCACTATATAAATAAAAATTATTATTATTTCATGAAGATAAGCTACTTTGTAGTACATTTTATCAAAAAAGTCGGCTTCACCTGGCTAATGTCTTGAATTTTCACTTCACACGTAAAATCTGTATGCGGTGAAGACAGATTTTCCAATTGCTAAAATAGGCGTAGGCAATAGATTTTTTTGAAAGTCTTTGGAGTGGTGATGAGCTATAGACAGACACAAACATTCTACTGCTGACTCCCCTGAAACCACAGTTAGACCTCCAGCTGCCATCTCTTGTCTCCATAATGGGAAAGCCTGTATTCACTGAAGACACATTTTGCTTTTGAATTGATAATTTTGAGAATCAGTTCAGGAGGAGAAAGAAGCTGATTTCTCTGATAAGATATATCACAAAGTGTCTTACTTTCAAATGTACTATTAATTTATGGAAAAAGATTTAAAATTAGAGTTAAGGTACCTTCACACATAACGATATTGTTAACGATATCGTTGCTATTTGTGACGTAGCAACGATATCGTTAATGAAATCGTTATGTGTGACAGCGACCAACGATCAGGCCCCTGCTGGGAGATCGTTGGTCGCTGAATAAAGTCCAGAACTTTATTTCGTCGCTGGACTCCTGCTGACATCGCTGGATCGGCGTGTGTGACACCGATCCAGCGATGTCTTCACTGGTAACCAGGGTAAACATCGGGTAACTAAGCGCAGGGCCGCGCTTAGTAACCCGATGTTTACCCTGGTTACCATGCTAAAAGTAAAAAAAAACAAACACTAGATACTTACCTACCGCTGTCTGTCCTCCAGCGCTGTGCTCTGCTCTCCTCCTGTACTGTCTGTGAGCCGGAAAGCAGAGCGGTGACGTCACCGCTCTGCTTTCCGGCTCACAGACAGTACAGGAGGAGAGCAGAGAAGCAGAGCGCAGCGCTGGAGGACAGACGGCTGTAGGTAAGTATGTAGTGTTTGTTTTTTTTTACTTTTAGCATGGTAACCAGGGTAAACATCGGGTTACTAAGCGCGGCCCTGCGCTTAGTTACCCGATGTTTACCCTGGTTACCGGCATCGTTGGTCGCTGGGGAGCGGTCTGTGTGACAGCTCTCCAGCGACCAAACAGCGACGCTGCAGCGATCCGGATCGTTGTCGGTATCGCTGCAGCGTCGCTTAATGTGAAGGGGCCTTTACTTTTTAAGTTTTGTAGTCAGCACACGAGTCCTCTCGCTTAATCTCTGAATTTCAACTTCAAATGCTCCTTCTATCTCTCTGTCGCACCATGGAAGGTCACCCTACCACGGGCCAGGCAGATAAGAGCAGTAGGTAGTACCTGCAGCTCTTCGGCCACCTCTGAGGTGGAGAGAACACTTCCCAGCTATAATGGAAGAGAAAGATTAGCCGCTATCAGTTTTTTGTTTTTTTTTTGCTTTGTGTTATACCAGTGTAACTGCTGTACCGTCACTAAATGAGACAAGGATTTTATGCTGAGTAATTAGAATCCAGTTTTGTAGATGCAACAAGGTGCATTATGTGCCCGCTCTATACTTGTATGATGACTATTACATTTTCTGAAAAAAAAATGTAATTGTTTTCTTCTATGGGATTCTTATACATTTTTCCTTACAGAGAAAAAATCTCCTTCTGCCTGGGTAGACGATATTATCAAGAAAGAAGGCATCTCCTTCTTTATCCAAAGATTTGAAAGTGCTGGCAATGTGGATGGCACCCATTGTGGCATATTTTACATCCCCACCCTGCAGGACTTGACTAATACCTCTTTACGAGCTGTGCTTCAGTGGATGGATATGTTGCTTGCTGCTCTGGATTGTTATAATACATTTATGGGTATGCGTGCGGTGAAACCGCAGACTTTGCTTGGTAAGTAAAGTAGCTTCATTTACCTCTTGGAATTTGTACGAGTAACACATTTCCTTGATTTCTATGTAAGCATTATATTTAGTTACAGTCATTCGTTGTGCTGTTTTTTTTTAACATTTGTCTTCCTGAATTAAAACATTTTTAAAAAGTGGTAGATCATTGAGGCTAGACTCTTGGACCCTCTGTGATCAGACGGCAGGGCAGTAGATTGGAGGAGTTTGAATGAAGTAGTGGTCCCACCTCTGCCCCACCACTCTACTCAAACTCTTGGGCAGTTTATCACCCCTGACATATACCCTTCAATACTCTAATTTTTTTCTTAAACTGTACAACCACAACATCGTGAAAATGCCACCAGCACGTTTACACAGTCGTACAATTTTGCTTCTTTGTGTAAATGTCTCAAATGTTCATAAAATTATTCAAAAGAAGAAAAGAAGAGGCCACAATTTCCTCCAGTACAGATTATAGTAAATATCCAAGCCATAAAAACACTTAATATAACACCTTTTAATGGTCGACTAAGTTTTAGGTGTTTTTTTTGCCAATCGCGTGTAAATGAAATTGCTTGATGGTCTGACCACTTTGCTAGATGTTGGTGCCGTGGATCTGCGCCATGTGACTATGATGGCAGTTTAAAAATTATTTTGTAAGTGCTAACTAAGTGTAGTTTATATAAAGGCAAGAAAATGTGCAGGAGCTGATGTGACCGAAGAGCAAAAGTTTAAAAGCATGAAAAGTGCACCTGAGCTATGGGAGCGCTAAGTATAAGGGTGCTTTCACTTTTCATTTTGCAACCTGCTCGTTGGTTCGTCTGTAAAGAAGACCTCTAAATGCAGCGCCCATAGAATGGTGGAAACGGTATGGATTTCCGAGGAAGTGCAGGCGTGGGATTCCGGGGCCATAACTGATGTGCTTGGGGGAGGGGAATAGTATTATAATTAAGAGAGTAGGCAGGGATTTCTTCCAGGCACCGTACGCCCCTGAGCCTGGAAGAAATCATTAACATAAAGACAGAATATAACATGTCTCCACAACAAGGCATACAGGTAGGGCTAGTTTAACATTTCTATTACCTGTATGCCCATATTAATAGGTCATACATTTTCCAGGGGGTGACAGATTTTCTTTAAAAAAAAAAATCAACCGATTCGCAAAAATCCCATGAAAGTATACAATTATTTAACCCCTGAGGTAAATGCCATAAAGCAAAAAAATCGAAAAAGGCCTCACTCTAGCAACAAAAAATGCAATTAAACATTGGATGTAAATTGTACCAATAAAAATTACAATTCGCCATTTCAAAAAACAGACCATTAAACAACTCCCATCAACCAGAACATAATAAAAAATAAAGATCTTAGAACAAATCTGTGAATGTTTGTTCAGCACTCTAAAAGAAAAACTATACAAGTTTGGTATCCTCCTAATTGTCCTGACCTGGAGAATGAGATTGACAGGACGTTTCTAATACACAGTGAACTCCGTAAAATCAGATCCCAATAAACCATCTCGGAATTGTTTTCACCCTTTCACCGCACTTGGAATGTTTTTTTCCTTTTTTTTCCAGTACATTGTATTATAAAATGTATGCTGTAAATCAAAACAAAGTAGTCGTTAAAGAAATAAGCCCTTACTTGTTATCTCAATGGAGAAATAGATTGAAGCTTTCGAAAAATTTAGCGCTTTTTACCCGTGTTACTGTTGCTTGCGTCCTTTTAAATCTGGCATCATTATTAAACCCTATTCTTTTTGTTTGGTAATCTTTGTTTTAGACTCCTCTCAGAAGTCTTCTTTTCTTGGAGCGCTGCATTATTTCATCAGTCATCTTTCCATGCGTGACATCACGGCAGCACAAGCCGGCTACAGCGATGGTTCATTCAGCCCGCAAGAAAAAGAGGAGTACAACTACAGCAAGTGCACAATCACCGTGAGAATCATTGAGTTTGTGACCATGATCCTGGATCACTGCCAGCAGGATCTCTGCAAGGTAAGTGCTGCAGACACTTCATCTTTGTCTACTGATTTTACAATCAATGAGAAGGTTAAGGTACCTTCACACTGAGCAACTTTACAACGAGAACGGCAACGATCCGTGATGTTGCAGCGTCCTGGATAGCGATCTCGTTGTGTTTGACACGCAGCAGCTATCAGGATCCTGCTGTGACATCGCTGGTCGTAGCTGAAAGTCCAGAACTTTATTTGGTCATCAGGTTGGCGTGATTCGTCATGTTTGACAGCAAAAGCAACGATGCCTGCAATGTTTTTTCACAGAGCTAACTACCAGCGAGAACGATAAGTACGTCACTGGATCGCTCCTGCATCGTTCTGGAGTTGCTGTGTTTGACATCTCTACAGCGACCTAACAGCGACGCTGCAGCGATCTAGTTTAGGTCGGATCGTTGTCCAAATCGCTGGAGCGTCGCTAAATGTGACGGTACCTTTAGAGTGTTGGAAAGAAAATGGATAAATCAATCCAGAATAGTCACAACTTGTCGCCCAGATGAATGATATGCACTCAGAGATTACTCAACTGATTAATCTGAACAGTCATGGATTTTCACAGCAGTTACAAACCATGAATTCTTGCACACTGTGACTTTCATCCTCACACACTGTAACCTTAATGCATGTACCTTTTGGTAATTTTATTGATATAAAAGCAAAATAACCATCTGTTCTACTATATAATGTTATGTAATAACTTTTTTTTGCTAACTTTTGTAGGATTTGGAGAATGAACTTCTGAATAATTCATTGTGGGAATTAACAGCAAGTACCATATGTAATCCATCGAGTATAGGATTCAATACGGCAGATGTTCAAGTGATGAAGAACCTCCCAGACGTGTGTGTACAGTTGCTGAAAGTGGTAGCAAAATCGCCCTACATGGGGACCTTGAAAATGTGTTTACAGACGAGAATTACAATGGAACGGTAAACTCTTCTTACAGTATAGAATTCGTATTTTATTACTTTCCAGAGATTATTTGTGTCATTAGAGGGCATTCAGAGACCATTTTGCTGAATTAGCAAAATTTGTATTTCTACATTGATAGTTTTTAACTGCACCCCATTATATTTTCTCTTTACCACGAACAGAATTGAAAATCTATGTGGTGTTAATTTGTATGATCCAGATATGAGGAATGACAGCATTGAGTTGGGTGCCACGCTGTCTGCCTGTAACCAGCTTTACAGGGCGCAGTTGTTGAATTTAACTCTGCAAGCTCAGGTGAGGAACCAAAGAAAAAGTCACAGATGCTATTAAATGTGTCCTTAAAATGTATGTAATCAGAGTTTTCCTGCCTGTAAAATAGGTCCCCAAGTATATGATTTCTTATCCTCCTGCATCCATCTTACTTTATCGTCATAACAAAGCACTTCCAATACTGCAGCTCCAGCAATATAATTGAGCTTAATGTTTTTAACAAAGCACCACTACAGTGTTTTTTTCATTGCAGCGCTTGAGTGGTGCTACTAATTTAAGGCCCTTGCATTTACTTATATAAGGTATATAGTTACAGTGACCTTACGTCAGTAGCACATTTCTAGTGTTGCAATAAAAAAAAAACTGCTGGAGTGGTGCTTTAAGACAAAACTTCATGGCATCAAATGCAGCTTTATCTTTGAAGTTGACACTTTTCTATATACTAACATGTATATTTTATGCTTAGGTCACTGGTCTGGGATTTGCCGTGGGTTCCAGACTTCTTTCAGTGGTTTATAAGGGCATTGCTGCTGGCAGCGATCAGAAGTCTTTACCATCGTTAGACATCAGCAGCAGGCGTCTTGCTGAAGGAATTTTACAGCTCTCTTTCAATTTCGGGGGACAGGTAATTGTCAGCACATTTTCTTTAAATCATTGTTACTGCTGCATCTTTGGTCCGTAATAAAATGTTGAAAAAAAAAATTCTACATAATGCAGTGTCAGAAATTGACCTGTGTGTAAGTGAAGTTGTTGTTTTTTTGTATCTGTTTGTTTTATTCTACTTTATTTTCTGAACAAGGTTCAGCCTGAGCTGCAGCTATTTGTTGTGAACACAAAGGTCAGAGATGCTTTACAGCAACCATGTGGGAAAACAAAGCTGGGTCTACAGATGACTCGATTTTTTTTTTAAATGCAAGTAACTGAGCATATAGAATAAGGTGGTTGAAAGTGGTCTGCTCCTTTAATTTGATTTAAAGGTGAATGCTCTGCCTATAATTTTTTTTTAATCTTTGTTAAAAACTTTTTTAAGGAATATTTTTGTGAAATTTTCAGCATCATCATCAAAGGCACAATTTAAATGCATGGTAAAGCCTATGTACAGATAATGCACATTCATGATTGACGATAGCAGCTGCTTATATCTTTCACCTCCCTGCACATTTCAAAGATCATAATCATTTTAAAATAATTTTTACATCATCAAAGCGAGGATTTCAATGAATGATGTCACCTATTTATAGAACTTATTCCCAGTAGGTGACGGTGACAGCTCACCACCTCCTCCTCCATGCATGCTTACCTTAGTGCATGGACAGAACATTATCCCTTAGACCAAAAGAGTCACGGCTAGGCTCCAGTTTCGTTTGCCCATATGGGAGCTGTAAATCGCATCTCTGACCTGCCGTACACGACTCACAGCTATAGTTCTGGTAAGACGTCTAACCCCAAAGCCTTGTATAGAGAGTGGAATTAAATAAAATATATAGTTATAGAATAAATACTGTAGGTCACTTTCTGATGTTACATTGCCTTTTTTTTTACATTTTATTACGGAACAGAGATACAGCAACAAAAATTAAAATATTAACAAGGTTGTTTTACGGGTATGTTCACGCATTGTGTTTTTTGGCTGCGAAAAATGTAGCATTTTTCTGTCCCAGCAAAGTGAATACGATTTCTGAAAACTCATGCACATGTTGTTTTTTCCTTGCAGATTTGAAGCAGTTAAAAAAAAAAAATAATAATCAAAAACGCACATTTTTATGCAGTATTTTGCCTGCCTAGAAACTCGTTTTTGATGCAGTAATGTCTTTAGCAAATACTTAGAGGATGTCCGATCCAAATCGATAAGTCTACCGTCACTCTGTGTGACTGCAGACTTATGAATCCCCACAGTGCACGCACTATTTCTGAGCCGGGACCGGAGGGTTATGTGTGCATTATGCATACTCCCGGCCAGAGCCCGTCCAGTGGGCACGGCCTCGCTCCATACACTTGTATACATTCCCTCTAGTCCTGGGCTCAGAAACCAACGAATCCCCACAGTGCATACCAGTGCATATTCATAAGTCTGCAGTCACAGATAGTGACTACAGACTTATCGATTTAGACTGAACAACATCTTTAACTTGTTCTTATTCCCTAAGGCTTCATTCAGTCATCAGTTTTTTTCACGTATGAGAGAAAGACTGAGTTTCATCAACGGTTTTCATCAATTTTTTTCACTGAATAGGAAAAATAAAGTATCTCCACCTCCTCTTATCAGTCAGTGAACAACGCGACCACACAAGGATGGTGTCTGAATGCTATCTGTTTTTTTTTTTGTTTGTTCCCCCCCCCCCCCACAGACCCATAGACTTTCATTGGTAAGTTTGATCCTACACGCAGATCAATATCAGATGTGTCTTCACGATTTTGCACAGACCACTCGGTCCGCGAAAAATCACTGACCTGTGCACAGCCACGTAGACTCATAGGTATGTGAAAAACACGGATTTCGCTCCCACATGAAAACAGACATGTGAATGAGGCATATTTCCTTGCTCTACAAAATAGCAGAAAAAATTGTCACATTGCCAGTATGTGATATTTACTGATTTTGCCCATGATCCTCGCAGTAAATCACGTAGTGTCAGGACTCTCCTCTATAAACCGGAGCAGATGATGCTATTAAATGGACATTTTTTTTAAAATATTATATCATTATCAGAATGTTATTAAAAAGTTGAAAGAATCTTCCCTCTGGCAAAATCCACCAACCTGTTGTGTGGGGCCTGGCCTAATGTCTCTAATGTGAAATGGAGTTGTGTTCAGAAGACAGGATTCTCAATCTCTTACACAGAGAATCTAGAGCAGTGAAATGATTCTATTCCATAATTAACGATTCTCCGATTGTTTGTGCTGTATTAAATTGTGCCGTTTCTTTCAGTGCCAAGAACTCGTAAGCCTGCTGCTGAACACGGTGGTGTTAACAGTGCCGTTGTCTGGGACTGCACAAAGGAGCCTCATTAACTTTTCTCATGGAGAGTATTTCTACAATCTATTTTCTGAGACTATTAACAAGGAGCTGTTAAAGAACCTGGACATAGTTGTGCCAACTCTGCTAAAGTCATCAGCCGAAAATCCAAAAATGGTAATTGGTGTTCATAAAATATTCCTAATGTTTATATACAGACTATTAGGCCGGCGTCACACTAGCGCAGAAAATACGAATTGCTTACGGTACAATGATTCTCTATGGCCCAGCTCCTATCTGCCGTATTTTACGGATCCATATTATACGGTTTTGTACGGCCGTAGAAAATCGCAGCATGCTGCATTTGTCAGCGTATTGCTCAAAAAATCCGCCAATGAAAGTCTATGGGGGTGAGAAGATTACACACGGACCATGCGTGAGACTTGTGAGAAATACGCATCGGTGTTATATAGAAAAGCCAGCAATTCAGTGCGGTGTACAGTAAAATCACACTGACAGAATAAAGTAGAATAGGTAGAATAAATGTGTACAGATAGAATGGGTGTATATATATATATATTTATTTTAATTCAGCGCTACATAGCAGAAAAGCCGGTAATTCAATTGCCGGCTTTTCCTATCTCCTTCACAAACCCGACAGGATATGAGACATGGTTTACATGCAGTAAACCATCTCATATCCCTTCTTTTATTACATATTCCGCTTTACTAATGTAAGAAGTGTCTTTGTGTCAAATTTGGTGTCTCTAGCTATTAAATTAAAGGGTTAAATCCCAGAAAAAAATGGGCGTGGGCTCCCGCACAATTTTCTCTGCCAGAGTGGTAAAGCCAGTGACTGAGGGCAGATATTAATAGCCTGGAGAGGGACCATGGTTATTGCCCCCCCCCCCCCCCCCCCCGGCTAAAAACATCTGCCCCCAGCCACCCCAGAAAAGGCACATCTGTAACATGTGCCCGTTCTGGCACTTAGCCTCTCTCTTCCCACTCCCCTGTAGCGGTGGGATATGGGGTAATGAAGGGTTAATGTCACCTTGCTATTGTAAGGTGACATTAAGCCAGGTTAATAATGGAGAGGCGTCAATTATGACACCTATCCATTATTAATCCAATAGTACGAAATGGTTAATAAAACACACACATTATTAACCCCTTCATGACCTTGGGATTTTTCGTTTTTCCGTGTTCGTTTTTCACTCCCCTCCTTCCCAGAGCGATAACTTTTTTATTTTTCCGTCAATTTGGCCATGTGAGGGCTTTATTTTTGCGGGACGAGTTGTACTTTTGAACAACATCATTGGTTTTAGCATGTCGTGTACTAGAAAACGGGAAAAAAATTCCAAGTGCAGTGAAATTGCAAAAAAAGTGCAATCCCACACTTGTTTTTTGTTTGGCTTTTTTGCTAGGTTCACTAAATGCTAAAACTGACCTGCCATTATGATTCTCCAGGTCAGTACGAGTTCATAGACACCTAACATGACTAGGTTATTTTTTATCTAAGTGGTGAAAAAAAATTCCAAACTTTGGTAAAAAAAAAAAAAAATTTGCGCCATTTCCCGATACCCGTAGCGTCTCCATTTTTCGTGATCCGGGGTCGGTTGAGGGCTTATTTTTTGCGTGCCGAGATGACGTTTTTACTGATAGCATTTCGGTGCAGATACATTCTTTTGATCGCCCGTTATTGCATTTTAATGCAATGTCGCGGCGACCAAAAATACGTAATTCTGGCGTTTTGAATTTTTTTCCCGCTACGCTGTTTAGCGATCAGGTTAATGATTTTTTTTAGTTGATAGATCGGGCGATTCTGAGCGCGGCGATACCAAATATGCGTAGATTTTATATTTTTTTTATTGATTTATTTCGATTGGGGCGAAAGGGGGGTGATTTAAACTTTTATATTTTTTTTCTTTTTTTAACATTTTTTTCAACTTTTTTTTTTTACTTTTGCCATGCTTCAATAGCCTCCATGGGAGGCTAGAAGCAGGCACAACGCGATCGGCTCTGCTACATAGCAGCGATCTGCTGATCGCTGCTATGTAGCAGAAATGGAGGTGTGCTGTGAGCGCCGACCACAGGGTGGCGCTCACAGCCACCGGTCATCAGTAACCATAGAGGTCTCAAGGACCTCTATGGTTACAATGGAGACGCATCGCCGACCCCCGATCATGTGACGGGGGTCGGCGATGACGTCATTTCCGGCCGCCCGGCCGGATGCGGTAGTTAAATGCCGCTGTCTGCGTTTGACAGCGGCATTTAACTAGTTAATAGGTGCGGGCAGATCGCGATTCTGCCCGCGCCTATTACGGGCACATGTCAGCTGTTCAAAACAGCTGACATGTCCCGGCTTTGGTGCGGGCTCACCGCCGGAGCCCGCATCAAAGCAGGGGATCTGACCTCGGACGTACTATCCCGTCCGAGGTCAGATAGGGGTTAAAAGTATTTTAATTAAAGACACATGCTGTTTTAATATTTTATTATACTCTTAATCCACCTGAAGACCCTTGTCACCTGAAACAAAGTTAAAAAAAACAAACAACAATATTCCATACCTTCCGTCGTTAGTCTTGTCCCACGCTGTAAATCCATCTGAAGGGGTTAAATCATTTTACACCCAGGAGCTCTGCTAATGCAGCTGTGCTCCTGACTGTAAAACTTGATGAATGAATTGAATGCAGGGGAATGTACTGTAGTTACCTCGCATCGCGGTGATGCGCCCTCTGCTGGATGAACTCATATGAACTCGAGCCTGAGAACTTTTCTGAATATTTTCCCACGCTAGAGACGTTGGATCAATCACCATTCCTTCTAAATTGGAATGTGTTGAGTCAATAGATAACCTTATTCACATGGAAGAGCTCATAGTCTCTGACAGTTGGCTGAACTTGGACTCATACGAATATATTAGATCTTGTTTACCCTGAACATCATTCAGAAATCCATCTGAATTTAGCACTTTGCTAACATCGCCATTCTAGTGATTTTGAGCCATTGATCTCACACTCAAAATATGCAAAATTCATCTCCCTATACCTTCCTCCTGTGTTGGCTTTTGTGTTTCTCCCCCCCCCCCCCCCCCCCCGATTCTTCTCTATCGTGTCTCGTCATATGAATAGAGCAATTTATTCACATAACATGATAAGTTTCAGTACTATTTGTTGCACTATACTCTCCCTTTCCAAATAAGTATATGCTGGTTAATATACTTACATTTTGTTGATTGTCCCTGTTGTGCAACCTGAATTTGATTTTGATATATGTTGAAATAGGGATTTTTTTGTACTCATCGTAAAATCCTTTTCTCTGAGCCATTCATTGGGGGACACAGACCGTGGGTGTATGCTGCTGCCACTAAGTGATACAAAGAAAGTTAGCTCCTCCCCTGCAGTATACACCCTCCTGCTGGCTCTCAGCTAACCATTCGGTGCAAAAGCAGTAGGAGATCAATAACAACATATTAAATTATAGCATGTCTACGGTAATTATATATAACAGTATAGCATGTCAAATTATAAAACAAGCACAAGCTAAAAACAGGGTGGGAGCTGTGTTCCCTAATGAATGGCTCAGAGAAAAGGATTTTACGGTGAGTACACAAAAATCCCTATTTCTCCTTCGCCTCATTGGGGGACACAGACCGTGGGACTTCCCAAAGCAGTCCCTGGGTGGGAACAACATCAAGTCAGGCTCTGTGTAACGCTACTTTCAAGTGCGCCACCGCGGCCTGCAGAGTTCGCCTGCCCAGACTCACGTTAGCGGAAGTCTAGGAAATATAGTGCTTCAAGGGTGCAAGCGGACTGGACGAACCCGCAAAGTTGACAGATGTGCTTTGTTGATGCCTGGTGTCTGGAACCCAAGAAAACCTCGATCGAAAGAGTGGAGTGAAATAGACTGACGTCTAACACGGAAGGACTTCTGGATGGTGTACAGAATCCACCAGGCTAACATGGCTAAAGAAACGGCTAAGCCCTTCCTGTAACCGTCAGGAAGCCCAAATGGAGTGTCCTTTTTCCGGAAGGACGCCGTCCTCGACTCGTACCTACTCAGGGCACTCACATTGTCCAGGGTATGGGGAACCCCTTTCATTTTTTGGACTGGTTCCGACGAGATGAGGGAAGAACAATGCCCTCGTAACCATACAATACCGTCTTGGAAATAAGGGACGAGGACAGCCTCAGGACAACCTTGCCTTGATGGTAATAAGGAAAAAAAGTCTGAAGGAATAGAGCGGCCAGCTCGGAAGACTCTTCTGGATGGCGAGATCGCAGAGACAAGACGGGGGCCCTTGCAGGATAATAAAGTCTATCCAGATCATAAGGAGTCTACTGTAAGGCCCCCCGGACTATTAAAGGCCAAAGTGTAACGATAAGCGATAGAGAGGAACCACATGTGAAAAACTCTCTGCGAGAAAGTCCCTACTTGCAGTTTTGTTGCAATAAGATACCTAAACACCTGACTTGGTCAATGTGGATCTCCCAGGATCATTGGGGCCTTCCTGCTTCCTAAAGACTCTCAGAATTAGCGGAAGAAGCGTGATAGAGCTGGTATGACGGAAGAACCAGAGCATGCCCTGCGATGGATTTTGAATGTCGAGGCCGAAAAATGAACTGGAGTACATTGGCGTTCACTCTGGATGCCATCCGATCTACGTCTGGAGTGCTCCAGTGAAGGCAGATCTGATGGAAGACTTCCGGATGAAGTTTTCACTCACTTGAGGCGAGACCCTGGCGGCTAAGGAAAAAACTGCCGCCCAGAGTTCGATCTCTGGGGTGAGTGCTGCAGAGATCACCATATGGTAGATCTCAGTCCATCAGAGAGCGCGAGGCAAGTAGGTCAAGGTGCCTGACCGCGGGTACCTGTTAGATGATAGACGTATGGCACAGCCGTGACAAAATCTGATTGGATACGGTTGGGGAGACCACCTGCCAATAGGCATTGGACCTGCTGTAGGAGCAGTGATACCGTTGGGATTCCCCGAAAAAACTGATTGGGAGGCTAGATTCCCGAGAACCAGAGGCCTTGAGCAGTGTGGTAATGCTCCAAAGTCACTAGTAACCATTAAACCGGGAGAAAGGATCTCTCCCGGACGAGAAAGACGCTCAGAGACTACTCTCTGGGGACCTGTTTGACCTGCAGAAAACAAGCGGAGCGAAGGGAACTGCCTCCGTTGCCACCATTTATTTATTTATTTTTTTTAATTTAGGACCCTCGTAGAAAATCGGATGGAATGAGGGCAGGTACGGACTGGGGCTAGAATTCAGCCCTGTCTTGAGAACACGAATCTTTTAACGACGTAGCAGACAAGGCAGCCCATGACCAGAAAGGCCCTCTGGCCTTTGCCAGAGTTGCCAAGTGGCCAGTCTTGTCCAGAGTGAGGAAGCTCCCTGTTGAAGTGCCAGAGCCTTGTTTCAAGGGAGGGATAGCAACCCTCTGGAGGTGTCCAGGATCATCCTTAAAAAGGATAAATGCTGGGCTAGAAATGAGGAAGAACTATCGAAGTCTATCCGCCAGCCCAGGTGAGGAAAGCTATTGCAAGGTATATATAGATGGACTCAGCGCAGTCCTGGAAGAAAGGCTTTAAAGTTGACCAGGTAGGGCAGGACGGCCAAGCACCCAGAGTGCAAGAGAGACATGACAGCCGCCATGATAATGGCGAACACTCTGGGAGTGGATGCAAGGCCGAAGGGCAAGGTCATAACTTGAAAATGCTGTTTGCGAATGGAAAAGCAATGGAATTTTTGGAAAGAGGAAATTAGTAATGTGAAGGTGAGCATCCAGAATGTCGATGGATGCAAGAAACTCCACCCTTTTCCCATTGAAGTGATGGCCGAGTGGAGGAACTCCATCTGAAGAAGGAGGACCTTGTGAAGCTTGTTAAAAGTTTGAGGTCCAGGATAGGTCTTACTTTTCGGTCCCCTTTTTTTGGGACCAAGATCCCCCAGATCTAGACTGTCCTTAACAACCCTTCCACTGCCGGTTGGGTCTATAGGATACCTGCGATCCTTTGTTCCTGCTTGGGGAACGCCCCCAGCTTCTCACGGAATAAGTGACCACTCTGTAAGGGAGTGATGTCAGATTTTTTTTTTAAACGCGGAGTATGCTTCCGTTCTCTGAGCCATGAAGCGCTTCTGAATAAAATGGCATTCACTGCAGACAGCGCCACGTACCTAGCCGCATTGAGAGGCGAACCGCAAAGTTTCCCGCCCAAAAGATTTAGTTGGCCAGCTTTACTGTCTCCGGAAAAAAGGTTACTGTTCTGAGTCAAACAAACTTAGACCAACACTGTAAACATCTGTAACAAACGCTACATAGACCAAACACCTTGTGGTAAGGTCTATAGCACATTTACATAGGAGACTCCAATGTGTTGCGGACACTACTCAATTTTTTCTGTTATTGCTCTGAATCAAAGAAGCTAGGGTCTCCGGCCAGGTATTTTTTTTAAAAGGTGATTCATCGGGCAGGGATACTGGCAGGTATACCACAGGAGTTAAGCTGTCAGGTGGCTTAGTGCGCGGCTGCAACCAGCAGGTGAGGAAATAAACATCTCTTGAGTGGCTGCCGTCTTTGAACGGTGCAGAGATAAAAGGATGAACCCTCAATCAACCATCCTCTTAACAGGGAAGTGGAGAGGGATCGTCCGCCTCCTTGCATCGTCCGCTAAATAGTGGGGATGCAGAAGGGGACTGCTCGGACATCAAAAAGGAGGGCATCTGTACATCTACGGAGGTCAAGTCCCCAGAAGGACCAGGTTGGCATTAGGCCCGGCAGTAGAAGAGTATACATGGAGGTGACACTCCATGTGCTCATATGATGGTGGTGTGAGGAGATCGGTGTCCTTTGAAAAATCCGTCGCCTTTAAAAAATAAAAAAAAAAATCAGACAAGACTTCTCATGTCGCAGTGTTTGCATATTGCTGATACCGCGCTTGAAGAGGGTTCTGCTTCTAGAGCAAGCCCATTTGCAAATGCTCATGGTGGGACTGGAACCATGGACTCCCATGCTGCCATAGTGCTCGCCAGTGAATCACTTATCCGGATGCTCGCTGTCCAGGAAAATGGCAAATGCACTACTAAGGGTTTAGCTTCCGTTTTGAGGGACCCTGTGTGATCTAGTGCAGAACCGTAGTCCTTGTCTATCTACAGAGATTGGTTGATGGCCTAAATAGGCGAATTCATCTTGTTTTGAGGCTCTGGCGAGTCCAGATCCAAGGCAACGTCTGATTCATATGCGGAGTCTTGTTCCGTTTCTAGAATACATGAGGCCCCTGCTAACCTAAGGCTCACAAGTAGGGGAGGATCCATGTATATTGGTCTTGCGAGCACTTCAAGCCACAGAGGGGTCAAATAAGCAATGGATTGCGTCAGTGCCAAAGCCCCTTGAGGGGAACTAGGTACTCATGGAAGAGCTGGGATCGGCGGCGGGCTCCTGAGCTCATGTGAACTAGGTACTCTAGGAAAGGTGACCGGCTTCAGGCTGGCATGCCTTTAAAGACCAGTGAATGCTGGTCATGTGCCCTTTTAAACTAGGGAATGCTGGTCATGTGTCTTTAAAAACCAGGGAATGCTGGGTATGTATGTTTAAGTCCAGTGACTACTGGACATGTGCCTTTAAGACCAGGGAATGCTGCACATGTGCATTTTAGACCAGAGATTGCTGGTCGTATGCCTTACAGACAAGGAACGCTGGGAATACTGGTCATAGCCTTTATGCTGCCGGGGTGCATGCGGGGGAGGGATGGAGCGTGTCACCTTACCCAGATCCTGAGTCCCCCGTCAGTGTTGGAATAGAGCTGTCTTCAGCTCTGAATACCGCCGGTGCGATGCAGCAGCTGCTTCCGGATGTTTACAGCTCGTGTCCGGAAACGGCAGGAGGATGAAGATGGCCGCTAAGAATATGCTGCGAGAGTTCTCGTCTTGAATGAGAAGCGCCTGAATAGGGGGCGGAGCCATGAAGCGCGGACTAGCATGGGCGGAGGTTCCGGGGTGCGGCCTACACAAACCCAAAGCTGGAGGCTAAATTTTTGGAGCCAGCCGGCACCAAACGGAAGAAAGGGAAAAACGACCCGCTGCTGCAAAATAAGGGAAAAAAAAACGCCGGTTGCGCAGAGCACTCCAGCCGCTCGAGTCCCAGCACTTACCAAGGAGGCTGCCGAAGGCAATTGTTGCCACAATCTTCAGAGATTCATAGAAAACCACTTTTGTTTCTTTCATCCATAACTGCACCACAGAGAGTGGAGTCGTCCTTCAAGGACAGGAGACCTACAGGATAAAAGGGCAGCACCTCTCCCATGCATCAGTTGGTTTCTTGTCCTTGACAGAATGCATCAGTGATGCCATAAGAAGATAGGAAGTTTTACCAAGGCCTAGCCGGTCTTTTCAGGCAGTTGCTCAGTCCTTTTTGCTGCTGGTACAGCGGACTTGGCTGACTTGCGGACACAAGTTAGCAGTTCCATTTTCTGTGGTTGGCCGGCTACAGCGCTGGACTTTTAGGATGAAAATCAATTTTGAGGGGCCTGAACACATTCGTTCAAGATGGAATCCGTAAGATCATCCATAAACCTGCTTTTTACCAACTATTTTATGGCGGTTCTGGAAGATGCGTATTATCATGTAGAACCACTAGCCAGATCTTTGAAAAATCCTGAAGAGCTTGAGAAGTCCCAGAAGATTGGAAAAGACTAATGTTGTCCCTATCTTTATAAAGTGAAAGAACATGGAGCCAGGAAATTACAGGCCAGTGAGCCTTATTTCTATACTAGTACAGTTCTTTCAACAAGTTATTAAACAGCATGTATGTAAGTACTTGGATAAGAATACATTAACCAGAACCAGCATGGATTTGTAGCAAACCAGTTATGCCAGACTAATCTAACTTCCTTCTATGATTGAATCACTGACTGGGTGTATAAGGGAAATGCAGTAGATATAGTATATCTTGACTTCAGCAAAACATTTGATAAAGTATCTCATACTCTCCATATTGAAAAAATGACCCAAGTATGGAATTGACAAGTCTATGGTTAGGTGGATTCATAACTGGCTCAGTGATCGTACTCAAAGAGCGGCAATAATTGGTTGCACATCCACCTGGAAGAATGTTCAAGAGGAGAATCACAAGGCTCTGTCCTGGCCCCAGTTTTGTTTAACATTTTTATAAATTATCTAGATAAGGGAACTGAAGGTAAATTAATCAAATTTGCAGATGATGCAAAGCTAGGAGGGATAGCTAACGCTAGAGAAGACAGTAAAAGGATTCAGAAGGATCTAGGTAAGCTGAAACAATGGGCAGCGACTAATAGAATGGTGTTTAATAGGGAGAAATGCAAGATTCTTGAACGGGGCAAGAAAAACTAAAATTTCATCTACAGAATGGGAGGAATAGAACGAATTAACAGGATGTGTGAAAAAGACTTGGGTATACTAATTGATCACAGACTGCACATGAGTCAACAGTGTGATGTAGCGGCAAAAGAGGCAAACACAGTTCTAGGATGTATTAAGAGAAGCATAGAGTCTAGATCACGTGAAGTAATTATCCCCCTCTACTCCTCCTTAGGGTCAGGCCTTGTCTTGAATACTGTGTCCAGTTCCGGGAACCACATTTTATAAATTACATTTAAAAACCTACTGCAAGTTCACAGAACAGCTACCAGCATTGTAAGCGGACTGCAAAGTATGTCCTACGAGGACCGGTTAAAGGATCTGGGAATGTTTAGCTTGCAAAAAAGAAAGCGAAGAGGAGACTAAATAGCTGTCTATAAATATCTGAAGGGCTGTCACTGTGTAGAGGGATTATCCCTCTTCCAATTTGCACATGGAAACATGAGAAGCAATGGAATGAAACTGAAAGGGAGAAGATACAGATTAGATATTAGAAAAAAAACTTTTTGACAAGGAGGGTGATCAATGAGTGGAAGAAAATGCCAGGAGAAGTGGTGAGTGCTCCTTCAATGGAAGTCTTGAAACAGAAGCTGGACAGACATCTGTCTGAGATGGTTTAGTGAATCCTGCATTGAGCAAGGGGTTGGACATGATGACATTCTATGATTCTATGTGCCAATACATGTGAAATATCAGAAATTCTTCAGGGTGGCCTTAGCCATCAAAAGAGAAATAAAATGTTTTCTATTTCAAGGCTATTTAGATTTGGACTGTCATTGGTCCCTCATATATTTACAAAAATATCAAAAGTGACTGCTCACCTTTGAGAAAAGGATAAGCTAGTAGTCTCGTATCTGGAGGACTCCTAATTGTAATCAGGTCAGTTCATCACTGCAACGTCCAATTAGAAGCAGTTTACGCTACCTTGATGGACTTAGGGTGGCTCTTCAATCTTAAAAAATCGAGACTAAAAGTCTTTTTAGGTCTTGCGCTGGACTCCCTAAATCAAGAGTGTCGTTTTCCAGATGGCAAGATGGAAAAATTATGCAGCCAGGTATTTGAGGCGGTAAAAGTTCCCATCATGACTCTCAAGAAAGCGATGTCTTTGCTGAGTTCTCGGACCTCTTGTATCCCGGCAGTGTTATGAACCCAGTTTCATACCAGAAAGTTGCAGTGGGTTGTTCTAAAGAACGAATTCGCCTTGAAAGGTTGTCTGGTAGAGAAATTAACATAATCCTCGAATAACGACCCATTCGCTTCTTTGGTGGTTGAACATAAAAAATTTATAAAGGGAAAAGAGAACTGCAAGGTATATAGTACGATTTAAGATGCAGTCGACTAAAGCAAGGGAAATGGGCTCTTAACCAGTTAATTTTCAATCAGATTGCAGACATATGGGACTTGCCGGACTTGGACCTATTCGCAAATGGGCAAAACAGGAAAGTGGAAAAATTCTGTTTTTTGAATCCCAGAGAGAATCCTCACGTAGTAGATGGAGTTGCAATCTAGTGTATGCTTTTCCGCAGTGATACTAAGAACAGCAGTCCTGAGGAAGATAAGGGAAGACAGGGTGAGAGTCATCCTGATATCACCCTTTTGGCCCAAGAGACCGGATTACCTGGTTGAGACTGATGACAGTCACCGAGCCATGGGTGCTACCGGAGGTCCTGAATCTTCTGTCAGAAAAATATGCCTGTACAGGAGCGCGATGCCGTGGATACTATGTGAATTGCGTAGGAGGCGTCATCCACATGAAGCAAGAAGGAGGACAGCAACGCAAGAAGAAGGGAGGCTTTGGAACAAGACCAGCGACACCCCTCGGACCAGACCGTCCCGCAGGTAAGTACAATAAAAGGTCTTTTTCTTGTCTTGCAGGTCGGGCTGGGGGCATATATACAGCATTATAGAATACTGTATAGAATGCTGTATATCCGCTCTGAAAGGTGGTGGTGTTATTTCATATCGGTCAATTCTTAAACCTTAAACGGTCAAGTGTCGGCCCTTGCAGCCCTATATAATTATTACCTGGTAAGGGCTCTGTTGAGGGCAGAGCAAAGTACTGCAGTGCGCAGGCGCCTGTCCTCTCTGACCTGTTATCTACAGAATGCTGTAGATAAGCCCCTGATGCCGGTGGGCTTAGCTCATCTTCCATTTTGGGGGTGACAGATTCCCTTTAACATCAGATCACAAGTTTACCGACATCATGGCCTCGTCAGTAGGTCCTCCCTTTACATAAATCATGGACAATAGGCCGGATTTGGATTTAATATGACACTATCAACAAGCCTACCCCAAATCAACTACTCAGTAAACTAACTTTGTCCTGTTCCCTCCTTTCAAATATTATCTGCATGTGAATCTGCACCCTACTACTCATCTGTCTCCACACCCTCCATGCACATGATAACTGCACTTGATACTTGACTATTGCACTTAAACACACGGGCTGATGACCGGATCATGCAGCTTTATATGAAAATCCCTATTTATTATAATTGCCAGACCTGAAATAACAAGCACTTTTCACCTATTGTGTCCCCCCATTTCCTTTTAGATTGTAAGCTTGCGAGCAGGGACCTCACCCCTAATGTCACTGTTTAAATTGTCTTAACTTGTACTGAATTTATTGTCTGTACGTGTCCCCGCTTATTGTAAAGTGCTGCGGAATTTGTTGGCGCTATATAAATAAAAATTATTATTATTATTATATTATCTCCCTAAAGTACCTTCTAGGCTCAATAGGACTCAAGAAGTGGTTCTTCCATCTCTCTGCGTTAGTTTCAGAAATCACAAAGAGTAGAAACTTCATACGATGTCTGATGAAATACTTATCGGTTATGGAGTCCTGGGAAGGGATTGAGCATTGTTTGTCTGCTTTCAGGGACCTAGGAAAGGGCTTAAAGCATCAAAATGTACAGTAGCTGGATGGATTAGAGGTGCCATTGGATTATCTTATTCCATACATGGTATTGTAAGTCTAAAGGTACCTTCACACTGAACGATATCGCTAGCGATCCGTGACGTTGCAGCGTCCTGGCTAGCGATATCGTTGAGTTTGACAGGCAGCAGCGATCAGGATTCTGCTGTGCCATCGTTGGTCGGAGCAGAAAGTCCAGAACTTTATTTCGTCGCTGGACTCCCGCAGACATCGCTGAATCGGCGTGTGTGACGCCGATTCAGCGATGTCTTCACTGGTAACCAGGGTAAACATCGGGTTACTAAGCGCAGGGCCGCGCTTAGTAACCCGATGTTTACCCTGGTTACCAGCGTAAACGTAAAAAAAAACAAACACTACATACTTACATTCCGGTGTCTGTCCCCCGGTGCTGTGCTTCTCTGCACTGTGTAAGCGCCGGCCGGAAAGCAGAGCATAGCGGTGACGTCACCGCTGTGCTTTCCATTTACACTATCTTGTATTTCACTTTCTAGCGTAAATTTATGATGAGTCTATAAAACCGTACTTGGCCCTGCCGATCTAGCTAAGCCATGCCCATGTCTTAAATACTCCAAAGGTCGCAAATTTTTTGCGCACCTATGCAATTTTAATATGAGATCAGTGTTACAAATCTTTATCATATCTTCGATTTGTAATTTTTTTTTCTTTTTTTTTTTTAATGAAGGTGAGCTCAGTATTGAATGGCATGCTGGACCTAAGCTTCAGACAGCGAACAGTTCATAAGCAGCAAGGCACACAATTGGTTAATGCAGTGCTTAAAAATTGGAAGAAACTGGACAGCTGGTGGGCACCAGAATCTGCTCCGGAGAGTAAAATGGCGGTCCTAACATTACTTGCCAAGGTGCTACAGGTATTGGAGACAAGACATACTCCCTTCTATATTTGTATTAATTCTGGAATTACTGTACACTTTGTTTTGGGCTATACCTGAGTAACACTATTCTTCCATCACTCTTCCTTTGCAGATTGATGCAAAGCTGTACTCCAATGTTTGTACTTTTTTTATTACTTGGTTTGTAATTGATTAGAGGGAAAAAGCCCCAAAAGGAGTCATAAATCTAATAAAAATATGGATCAATTTTATTGTACATGGTTTAAAAAAAATAGATAAAATGTTGACATATAACAAGTTGTCAACACGCCAGATAATAAGGCAAAAAGTAGTATTTGCGCCAGGTTCACATAGGCCTCATAGACTGATGACCAAAGCAATAGGGACGCATTTGGGGTGAGCAGAGGGTGCAGTGCATCACTTTATGGGTAAGATTGGCCAACTTTCTCCTTACGTATTTGACTCTGTCATGTTTGTTTTGGCCATCAGGCTATTGGGCTTAATAGTGATGTCCCATGTGTAACTCTTATCAATACTAATGTCTGCCTTATTATCTGGCATATTGTCACATTTATGTGTCCGCCTTTGGCTATATTTTAAATATGTACAGTAAAATTGATTCATATTTTTAATTCGTATTGTTAGGCGCATGACTTATTTTGGGCCTTTTTTCATTCATATTGTTAGGCGCATTACTTATTTTACACCTTTGTTTTTAATTCATATTGTTCGGCGTATGACTTATTTTGGGCCTTTTTTTTGTGTTTGCAATTTTTGCATGAATTGGTAGTCATTTGCTATAAGCTTTCACATGTCTAGCTCTTTATTGGGTTATGTACCAAGTGGATCAGGTATTTCTAAGTTTGTGTCTGATTAGTAGCCACTGTTCACGTGTTTTTATATTTATTCCATCATTGTCTTACAATGAGCCCGATTCCTCAAATCTTTCACTCCAACATACTGACATAAAGCTTTTAAAAGTTGCAAAATTTAGGCACATCTCTAAGTTGTGTCAAAATTTTGAGATACTTGGTATTTTTATGGCAGTTTCTCCCAGCTCCCATAAAATGGGTGGAGGCAGGGTGGGGTCCGTCAGGGGCTGGACACAGCATCTCATCTTATTCATGATAGGCCATCGTGTTCCCTATACCAGAGATCTCACTCCAGGGGTGAGATTTCACAGACGCTCAGATTCACGAAGCGGTGTGCATCTCTTCATGATTCAGGAGCATCTTATTCCAGCATACCCCATTTTAAAGACGTGTGTGATCAACCCTATGACTACATGCCAAGTTGCTATTAATTTGCATACTTTTTTTATCTAATTTTCGCCTTGTCCTGTACCACATTACATCTAATGTAAATCTTACAATGTCCTGTCGCTACAAACTCATAGACCATCAGTAGAAGAGTACAATTGAGTATTCATGTTATGCTTTTATCTCTTTTATTACTATTTTTTTCAGATTGAGTCTTCTGTGTCTTTTGATACAAACCACCCAGCATTTAATGACGTATTTAAGACCTACTTAAGCATTCTCCTTGATCAGAAGCTTGGACTGAATTTGAAAGTATGTCACTCTAAATGCATAAGCATTGTCACACGTTTTGTTCAGGCTTTGCATTATTTTCCTAAAAGTTTTCTTTGCTTCTTTACAGTAAGAGTAGTATTGTTTCTAGTTTAACAATTTTTTTTATAACTTTTATAACACTGATTTTTATTAAGTTTTATATATTTTTAACAATCAAAACAACCACAAAATATTCAGATTTTAACAAGCAAAATAGACAAAGAAAAGAATCAATGAGGATAGGGTACATAAAAGTTTAACTGATGGAAAACATTTCCCTCTAGTGACATCAAAGCATATTGCAGACTAAAACCATAAGACTCAACTTCCAAATAAAAAACTTAAAGGGAACCTGTCACCCCGAAAATCGCGGGTGAGGTAAGCCCACCGGCATCAGGGGCTTATCTGCAGCATTCTGTAATGCTGTAGATAAGCCCCCGATGTTACCTGAAAAAGGAGAAAAAGACGTTATATTATACTCACCCAGGGGCGGTCCCGCTGCTGGTCAGGTCGGATGGGCGTCTCCGGTCCGCTCCGGCGCCTCCTATCTTCTTTCCATGACGTCCTCTTCTGATCTTCAGCCACGGCTCCGGCGCAGGCGTACTTTGCTCTGCCCTCTTGAGGGCAGAGGATAGTACTGCAGTGCGCAGGCGCCGGAAAGGTCAGAGGCCCGGCGCCTGCGCACTGCAGTACTTTGTCTGCCCTCAACAGGTGCGGGACCGCCCCTGGGTGAGTATAATATAACGTCTTTTTCTCCTTTTTCAGGTAACATCGGGGGCTTATCTACAGCATTACAGAATGCTGCAGATAAGCCCCTGATGCCGGTGGGCTTACCTCACCCGCGATTTTCGGGGTGACAGGTGCCCTTTAATATATTATTTACACCAGATGCCATAATAAACCAAACCCCATCCACTTATTAAATTCAAATTTCTTATTTAGCAATTGACAAACAGAAAACAGGACACACACATTAAAGGGAACCTGTCACCAGGTTTGGCCGATACAACATATGGCCTCCAAGTTTCAGCATTCTATAACGCTGTAGATAAGCCCTCGATCCGACCTGAAAGATAAGAAAAATAAGTTTTATTATACTCACCTGCGGGGCGGTCCGGTCCGATGGGTGTCCTGGTGTGGTGCCTCCCATCTTCTTGCAATGCCGCCCTCCTGCTTGCTTCACAGGCTCCCCGGCTTCTCGCTCCTGTGCAAGCGTACTTATCTTTTCATGTTGAGGGCAGAGCAAAGTACTGCAATGCATAGGCGCTGGGCCTATCTGACCTTTCCCGGTGCCTGTGCATCGCAGTACTTTTGTCTGCCCTCAACAGGGCAGATACGTATGCCTGCGCAGGAGCGCAATTCTGGGGAGCCATGAAGCAAGCAGGAGGGCGGAATTGCAAGAAGATAGGAGGCGCTGGACCTGGACCTGCGACACCCATTGGATCGGACCGCCCCGCAGGTGAGTATAATAAAACTTATTTTTCTTCTCTTACAGGTTGGGTTGGGGGCAGATATACAGCATTCTAGAATACTGTATATCAGCCCTGAAAGGCAGTGGTCGTATCTTATATCGGCCAAATATGGTGACAGGTCCGCTTTAAGGAGTCGGAAAAAAGATTTACTGGAGTCCAAAAAGGTAATGGCTACTGTTTTGAACTCAGAATTAATCCCAGGGAGCCCAAATAGCATCAAATCTGTCCACCTTCGCATTAATTAAAGCTGTCATGTATTCCATTCTACGAATATCAGCCATTCTATCTGTTAAGTTTTGCTAAGAGGGTGGAATGGTCCGTTTCCATTAGAAAGCAATCAAACACTTAGTTGCGGTTAACATATGCAATAATAATTTAGCAAACAGATTGCAGGGTCCATCTCAGCTCCCACAAAAAGTACCCTTTGTATTAAAACTTTAACTAATTCCCAAAATCCGACCACCCCAGGGCAAGACCAGCAAATGTGATTATTAAGAACCAGTTGCTAAGACACATCGCCATCAAATATTCAGATACTTTCGGGTGTGGTACCAAAACCTATAAAATCTTATATTGAATCTCTTTATATAACGTACAAATGAAAGATTTGTCCTCTTTGTCCAAAATACTCTGCCAACATTGTGAGGACAACTCCTTCCCTAGGAGAGACTCCCATTTAATCATATAGGGGTGTTATTTCGGAGGATCCTCCTGAGGAGAGTTTATACTCTCCTAAATATTAGATCTCAACCCCTTAGTTGATGGGCCCCTTTTACATAACTTATCAAACTCCATTTGGGAGACATTCATTGAGCAAAAAATCGAAACTACTAGACGTTTAATCTGCATAAATTGGAAGAATTATCTATTGGTTACAGAGAATTTAGATTTAATAAGGTCGAACCAGAGAATTTCCAATATATCTCTGTCAACCAAGTCCACATATCTGAAAATTCCTGCTGAAATCCTCGGATGGACCACTTTTGGTTCTAAGCTATTTGGGATCAGGGGTTGATAAATGATATTATTGGAGAACTAGGAGAGGTCAGACCATGGCACTTCATACATGAGACAAACTTCTCTTGTAAACTTTCTATACTTTAAGAGATCTTGATGGTGTTACGGTAAGTTCAAAGGACAGTGGGAAACAAGGACACAGTGTGAAACATGGTGACTTTACTGAAACAGCAAAAGGAAACAGTATATTCAAGTGATTTAAAATGTGTGAATCTCTAGATAATACAATACTCTTTGGGCGCAATAAGACGGCTGTATATAGGACTGAGCTCAGACGCACTGAATGGACTGGCCGGTGTCTCTCCAGACTCAAGGGTAACAGCTACATGTATTTCTATGCAGCTGCCACGATTGGGTTGGAAGAGCGGCCATTCAGTCTGTGCACTGTGTTGTGAATTGGGTCCGATTTATACGGCCATGTGTGCCGTATTGGGATGCTCATATTCTGTGTCCCTCAACACCCATGATATTTATGCAATTAATTAATGGTAGCAAGTCCAATAAATGTCAAAGTCAAGTAAGCCTCTTTTGATTACATGCACCAAGCTTTATGCCTTCCCCTGAGGCGTAATAAGACTTAGTGATTTTAGTGATGCACAGTGTTGGCTTTGCTCCAAATATAACTTTTGGAATTAAGGCTGAAAGGTTCAACTTTGTTCTTATTAGACCATGACAAAATTTCCCACATGCTTTCGGCAGACTTGATGTAGGTTTTGTTACTCCACTTGTGTTGAGCGAGGCCTAGCACGTCTAGTTGGAATGTGGCTGGAAGTATGTAAACTGCATACGTGTGGTCACATGACTGCCAGCTCTTACTGCCGTCACCAGAGAATTCTGACAGTGTGCGGTGCTCACACTGTGAGGATTCAGAGGTCTGCAGTCACATAGTGACTGTAGACTTTTTGCAAATGACCGAACAGCCCTTTTAAAGCCACGTTTACACATTCAGTATTTGGTCAGCGTTTTACCTCAGTATTTGTAGGCCAAAACCAGGAGTGGGTGATAAATACAGAAATAATGACGTGTTTCTATTATACTTTTCCTCTGATTGTTCCACTCCAGGTTTTGTTCAAGAAATACTGATGTAAAATACTGACCAAATACAGAGCATGGCCCAACAATGACTGCTAATTATGATCACAACCACATCCCCAATTATAAGGGGGTATTCACACTTAGGGTAAGTTCACACAGGGCGTTTTTGCTGCTTTTTTTTCTCTATCGCCTCATTGGGGGACACAGGAACCATGGGTGTATGCTGCTGCCACTAGGAGGCTGACACTATGCAAATAAAAAAGTTAGCTCCTCCTCTGCAGTGTACACCCCACCGACTGGAAGTAGGATATTCAGTTTAGCTTAGTGTCAGTAGGAGGTGGACACGGGTCTTTCATTAGACCCTTATCTACCTCAATGTGCGTCGTTTCTTTTCAGGTACCACGGAGGGATACAGGGTGGTCAGTCACACCTGTAGTCCCACAAAGAGACTATGAGTACGGCGTGTACTGCCACCCCGTATCCTCATAAGTCTGGTCGGCAGGACCCCAGCCCCTAACACTGAAGCGTGTTGAGGTGATTCAGACCCGGGCCTGCCTCCGTCTCCCACCCACTCGCCCACCAGAGCCTGTCTGTTCGAGGAGACACGGACGTCCCACTATGCTGGATTATCGGACGTCCGATCTTGGATGGGGAGGTACTCTCTCTCTCTCCCCCCAGGTACAGAGATAAGAAGATCACAGAAGAAAGAAGATCGGGAAAGAAGAAAAAAAAAAAAAAGAAATTCCTTTATTTTAATAGTGGGCCCCTTAATTCAGGTTACCTTTGCAGCAGTTTTAGGGCTCTCCTCAACACTTCCCCCGTGCTCCGGTGGTCATGGGATGTAATCTAGGTCCCGGCCTCTTCCAGGCCTAGCTGCAGAGTGGGGCATCGGGGGTCTTTTCCCCTTTAATTTTGCGGGTATTTGGGGCTGCAGGCATTGTTTTGCAGCGTTTTTCAATCCTCTGCGCCGCTCCCCCATCCTCCGGCGGTCACCAGCTCTAATTTAGGTCCCGGCTTCACTCGGGCCTAGCTGCAGGGCTGGCTCCGCCCCTCTTCTTCCTGCTTTTCGGGCAGGCTTTTTTCCCACCTAGCTCTTAGTCAGCTCCTTCCTGCCGGGACTTAGCTCCGCCCCCGACACTTGGCTCCGCCCCCTGGTCCCGCGCTTTAGCTCCGCCCCTTTTTCCTGTCTCAGAGCAGGCTTTTCAGCATGTGTCCCTGCAGTGTGCGCTTTTTCACTCCTGGACCTGGTCACCCTCTTGTGACTGCCATTTTTCCTATTGATCCAGATTGTACTTGTTTCCTGTGGAGCCTTCTCTTCCTGGCACAGCAGCCCTACAGTCTGGAGCTGAATACAGGATGACTGCACCTACTGTGAGTAGCTGCTCTGCAGCCCGACACTCTCCTCGGCTCTCCTATTCCCTAATGTTCTGGCATCAGTTAATGGGTCTGCTCATCATGAACCCACCGGCCAGGAGTTCCTACCCCGGGTGAGACAGAGGCCCCTATCCCTGGGTGGGCTTTCCTTCTGTCTCGGTCTGTGGCGGACCTCACCAGGATGTCACGTCCCTGGTGTCCGTGCTTGACAGATTGTCCCTCCCAGCCCCCCGCAGTTGCCAGTGGGTCACAGGATTCTCCATCCGGCCTTTTCAACACAGGTCACAAGAGATCCAGACAGGAGCGAAATTCTGTCCTTTTCCCGATCCATCTCGCCCTCCGGTCTGGCACGGTGAGATCCCTCTTCCAGATCCTCCTCTCCCGAGTCAGACGGGCGTCCTCGGTCATGTTTTCAGAGGAAGATTCAGACTTTGTTTCACTACAGGCCTCTAGCATGAGTGATAGGGTGCAAAGCCTTATTATTGCAGTCAACGAGACCTTAGGCATCATGGTTACATCTACGGAACCCGCAGAAAAGGCGGTGTCGTTTAGACGGTCAAAACCAACTTCCAAGGTCTTTGCTCTACACACTGAATTTGTTGTGGTACTTGCCAGGGGAAAGGTGAACCATACCAGATGCTTTCAGACAGGGAAGCGTCTCGGCATCCTATATCCCTTCTCCCCTGAGCTCATCGCTAACTGGACTGATTTCTCGGCAGCGGACTCGTCGGTCCCCAGACTGTCCGCCAACATGGTCCTTCGACTTTTCTAATGCAGCATCCCTCATGGATTCCAAGGATACAAGTATAGAATCGCTGGAAAAATCAGCCTTTTGAAGTGGCTGCTTCTGCTTTGTGCCTCGGCCATTGCCTCTACCTGGGTCTCAAGGACCACAGCTAGATGGACCAAACAGCCTTGTAAGGGTACCACGGCTGGACCTCTTCCGGGGGAGCTGGCCGACCTGACGTACCAGATTTCCTATGCAGGGAAATATTTGGTAGCTGTCTCCCTAGATGCGTGTCTTGTGCAGCTCAGGTATCCAGCAATATCGTGACCATCTGGCGGAATATTTGGCTCAAGACATGGCAGGTGGACTTGTTTTCAAAGAAGTCCCTTACCAGCCTCCCTTTCCAGGGGGCCCGTCTTTGACTACATGCTGGAACAAATTATTAAGGACGCAACGGGAGGCACGAGCGTCGCTGGCCTCCCCTGATATGGCAGTTCAGCTCCCTTTTTGTCCTTTCGCTGGTTCGTGGCGTCAGAATATTCCTCTGGCTAGCACAGACCGCGGTCTCGCCTGGCTAGAGAAAAGGCTTCCTTCAAGCCTACCCCTTCCTGGCGTTCCCTCAATTCCCATGGTAGGTCCACCAGGCCCAGACCTGGTAGATCTTCCTTGGCATAACTCATGCTAAGGGCCCAGTGTTCCTCCCAGTTTGGGCGGGCGTCTGTTTTGTTTTTTTTCTTTTTTGCAGGGATGTTTGGCTTGCCTCAGTCGAGGTCAGGGAGGTGGTATCCTCTGGATACAAGATGGGGTTCGCTTCGCGGCCCCGGAATCGCTTCTTCGAATCCCACCCTCTACAAGATCCTAATCTGATCCCAGGTTTCTTTGTGTCCATTGCCTTTCTTCTTTGTTCGGAGGTTATCGTTTCCATCTCAGTAGGAACGCTTCACAGGTTTCTATTCAAACCTGCTTGTAGTGCCGAAGAACAACGGCGCAGTTCGACCCATCTGGTTCCTAAGTTAGTGAACAAAAGGTTCTGCCTGCGGCATTTCAGGATGGAGTCCCTCTGTTCAGTATTGGCTTGCATGGAACCACAGGAATTCCTGTTCTCCATAGATATCCAAGAAGCCTATCTCGATGTTCTGATTTTCCCAGCACACCTGTGTCTCCTGCGTTTCGTGGTGCAGAAGAGTCATTTCCAGTTCATCGCCCTGCCACTCGGTCTTGCGACCGCACCCAGTGTCTTCATAAAGATCATGGCTACATTTATGGCCATTTTGAGGATCACGGGCCTAGTGCTCATTCCGTACCTCGAAGACATCAAGGCTCCGCCCCCTCTCAGGCCCAGGAGAGTGACAATCATCCGACTCCCTGTCCCGTTTCTGGTGGCTGGTCAGCAGAACAAAGTCTTGTCTTGTTCCGAGTCAGTGCCTCGTCTTCTAAGGCATGCTGTTCGACACCTGTCAGTTGAGGGTTTTTTTGTTATTTTTTTCTTCTCAAGGAGAAACGGGCAATTCTCCAGGACGGAGTTTTCTGCAAGGCCCTCGGCTGCCTTCCTTCCGTTCAGCAATGAAGGTCCTGGGACGAATGGTGGCAGCATCGGAAGCGTTCCCTTTTGCGCTGTTCCACTTCAGTAGGCCATCCTTTCTCAGTGGGACAGGTCGGTGCTGTCTCTGGATCGTCCGATTCGGCCTTCCGTCCGATTCTAATGGTCTCTCAGCTGGTGGCTGTCATCCCCTCTCATTCCCCAGGTCCGGTCCTTCCTTCTCGCCCATGGCAGGTGGTGACGACGGTCGCCAGCCTTCCCGGCTGGGGCACGGTTTCCCACAATCCGTCAGTTAAAGGGGCGTTGGTCGGAGCAAGATTCCCCTCTGCCGATCGACATCCTTGAGATAGCGGCCATTCTTCTGTCCCTGAGTCACTGGGAAAAGGTTCTCAGAGGTCTGCCAGTCAGAATCCAGACGTCCAATGCCACGGCTGTGGCATATGTCAAACACCATGGAGGGAATCAGTCTCTTGGAAATGGCGGAGGTATCCAAGATCCTCTTCTGGGCAGAGGCGACGGTTCCGGCACTATCCGCAGTGCATATTCCCGGTGTTGGCAACTAGGCCGCGGTGTTTTTCTCTGCCACGAGGGCCTTTCGGCAGGAGAGTGGTCCCTGCATCGGGAGGTCTTCCTTCAAATTTGCCTTTGATGGGGATCTCCGGACGCGGATCTCTTGGTGTCGCGACTGCTTAGGAAGGTTCCACCGTTTATTTCCAGGTCCGCGACCCTCTTGTAGTGGAGACCGATGCTTTGGCCATTCCTGGGTCGCATTTTGTATTTCCCTATCTGTTTCCTCCCCTTCCCTTCTTCCCAGGCTGTTGAAGATCATTGCGGAGGGGGTGCCGGTCTTTCTGATCGCACCAGATTGGCCCAGAAGGTTCTGGTTCGCTGAGATCGCCAATCTCCTCGCGGACTTCCTCTGGAGGCCCCAGACAGGCCAGATCTTCTGTCCCAAGGACCGATCTGCCACCAGAGTTCTTGGTTGCTCAATTTAACATCTTGGCTGTTGAATCCTTCCATTTGGCCTTTTCTCAAGGCGGTACTTGATGCTGGCCTTGACCTTAGTCCTCTAAACGGTCAGGTAGCAAAGCTTTCCATTCTCTTTCTGAAGTCCCATTTCAGAAGTCCTTGACTTCCTGTTCTCAGGTCAGATATTTAGATCTGAGAGACCTCGGTGGTTGATACCTCTTAATGGCTAACTGAAAAGATGGTAGCAAATTGCAAACCTTCGAGACTTCTCAGGCCTCTTCATCAGGCATAGACTAATTAAATTCCAAATATTTTATCTACTGGCTATCACGGTACAAGGATATATATCCGTCCCGTTCTCAGGTCAGAACTTTTCTTCAAGGAGTGGTGCATGCAGCTCTCTTGTACCGGACTCTCGTGGATCCCAAGGAGCTTAATCTTGTTCTGGAGGCTGTGGGTTCCCCCCTTGAACCTCCCCATGAGGCCTCACTGTCTGTTCTGTCCTGCAAGGTGTCGTTTCTGGTGGCCATCACCTCCATTAGGCGCGTCTCGGAGTTGGTGGCTCTCTCCTGTCGCCCCATTTCTTGGTTCTTCACCAAGATAAGGTAGTTTACGGCCATCGTCGCCTTTTCTTCCCAGGGTGGTGTCCTCCTTGTTACTTCAATAAGATCGTCCTTCCCACCTTTTTGTTCTGCTCCGACCTATTCTCTGGAGCGTTCGCTGAACAGGCCAGACCTGGTCAGGGCGGTGAGGATCTATTTGTCTAGGACCACCTTCTTTAGGAAGACGGACCGTCTATTTGTCATTCCAGACGGTGCGCCAAGAGGCCTGCCAGCCTCCAAGGTTATGATTGTTCTCTGGATCAGACCTGCTATTCTGGAGGCTTACCAGGTCAGGAACAGAGTGACTCCTCCTGGGATTAAGACTCACTCTGCCCCGGGCAGTGGGCGCCTCCTGGGCGGTACACCATGGGGCATCTGCCCTACAACTTTGCAAGGCAACCTGGTGTTCCATTCACTCATTTGCCAAATGTTATAAGCTCCATACCTACGCTTTGGCAGTTGCCAGCCTAGGCGGAAGGATCTTGCAGGCGGCAGTGGTAAGTTCTCCGACCTGAATGGAGTTTTTTTCTGCTGTTCCCACCCCAGGGACTGCTTTGGGACGTCCCATGGTTCCTGTGTCCCCCAATGAGGCGATAGAGAAAACAGGATTTTTGGTTGCTTACCGTAAAATCTGTTTCTCGGAGCCTTCATTGGGGAACACAGCACCCTCCCAAGTTGAACAGCTCTGTTTTATTGTGTCATATTGTCACAGTTTGACTTTCTATCTTTAACATGTTGCTTCTCCTACTGCTTTTTTCACTAACTGAATATCCTACTTCCAGTCGGTGGGGTGTACACTGCACAGGAGGAGCTAACTTTTTTATTTGCATAGTGTCAGCCTCCTAGTGGCAGCAGCATACACCCATGGTTCCTGTGTCCCCCAATGAAGGCTCCGAGAAACAGATTTTACGGTAAGCAACCAAAAATCCTGTTTTTCCTGCAGCAAAACCTGATCTTCTTGGCAGGAAAGAAGGTGTGTCAAAAACGCAGGTGTAGGTGCATTTTTTTGTTGCGTATTTGGTGCGTTTTGTGCTGCGTTTTTTTTCTCTTTGTCCATGCTAATGTCCTTGTATTTTCAGCAGTAAAAACGCAGCAAATAACGATACCTGGGTTTTTGCTGCGTTTTTTCAACACCCATTCAAGTCAATGGGTGAAAAACGCTGAAACAATGCAGCAAAAATGCTGAAAGAAGTGACATGCTTTATGTCCCAAAAAAAAAAACGCGGCAAAGCACAAAATCCTGATCACACGAAAAACCAATGTCTGTGCAAGAGATTTCTGAAATCTCATAGGCTTTGCTGGTACTGTAAAACACAGCTGAAAATTAGCATAAAAAAAACGCAAAAAAAACACTGCAAAAAAGCCCTGTGTGAACTTACCATTATGCAACCAGATTATTAAGTTTTGGTATCAAAATGATTTCAGTTTGTTTCTCAATCAAATTGTACATGTAATGGGCGACATTAAATATGGAAGCAGTTCTGAAATGATTCTTCTTAGTATGATTTTGTTTCAAATGTCAAATACCTGCCAAATTAATAGGGGTGTGTAGAATTTATATACCCACTGCATATCTCCTGTCTTTTCTGTTAATATATTTGAGAGTAATCTGTATTGAATTTTAGGTGGGTGGGAGATCCAGTATTTTCAGCACCTTGTGCATACTCAAGTTTAACTAGGAAAAAAGTTGTAATTGTATAACCCTTGTGTTCTAATTGAATATTATTGTGCTCTTATATTTGTACTTTTGGAGTGTTTATGATGCCAAATTATTTCTTTCTTAGAGTCAAGCTGTTATCATACTTCCCTTCTTTACCAATCTAAAAGAAGAAAGATTGCGCGAGCTGAAGAATGCCCTTGATCAGTTTGTGGCCTTTAACTTTCCAATGAAATCTAATGAATTCCCTAAAGGCACCTTAAAGTTCAATAATTATGTGGACTGTGTGAAGAAGGTGGGTAATGTTAGATCCAGATTTAATGTATACCTACAGTATCATTCATCCTCTAATAATACCCTCCATGTTATTCTAGAATGAAATGTTTGTTCTGAAAAGACAATTAACCTTCTGCATAGACTGCTATAAGAAAGTCAGTATTGCCCGATCCAAATAGTTTTTATCATGTGTCTTTAATTTTCAGAGATGTTTTGTATAATTTAACAATACGCCAAAGACTTATTGTTTATCACAACCCTACCCCTTTCCCAAATCTACACTTTCCAGCAACCAACTGTGGGTGTTTGGGAAGTTGAAGGTGGCCTTTAATTTCACCTACAGCAAAATGTCTCATTAGCAGAATGAAAACCCATTCACCAAATTCACTTTATTTACGTTACAAGAATTAGATGTAACAGAGGGAGAAAGATGGTTCCTGAGCACGGACACTTGCCTATAATTATTTTACTAACAGAGCTGGGATTTTTGTAGCTATTCCCCTCTAAGGAATCTGTTAGCATGTTTTTACATATGAAAGTAGTGATATGGCTGTATATGGCGTTGTCACCCACTAAAAATATTACCTTGTAAAGCTAATACTGGGGCCCCTGCATGGTTCCCCTTCCCCTGGACCATTGCCTGAACCCAAACCCCTGGGGTCCTTGTGCGGCCAGTGCTTGAACTTGCTCCCCTGGTCTGTGTTTAGCCAGTGCTTGAATCTCTTCACAATACCTGTGTATCTGAACATGTACTTCGTGAATCCGGACTGTTATAGCAGTCTCCGAATCAAGCCCTGTCTGAGACTCCGTATCAGTATCTGTACTGCCTGAGGAGTAGTCTGAACGGAGCCAGAGTCCGTGTCTGCGTGCGTGACCCTTGGGGTCAGCAGCCGCAATAGCAGGGACTGCTTAGGAGAGGTACCTGGCGGCTATTTGCAGCTGAAGCCTAAGGCTATGTGCACACGTTCAGATTTTTTTTGCGTTTTTTTTTTCACGCTAAAAAAGCTATAAAAACTCATAAAAAATGCATACATTATGCATTCTATCATTTAGAATGCATTCTGCATGTTTTGTGCACATGGATGCGTTTTTTTCCGCGAAAAAAACGCATCACAGTAAAAAAAAATGAGCATGTTCATTATTTTTGCGGATATTCTGCGTTTTTCCCGCAATTCTATGCATTTGGGAAAAAACTCACAAAAACGCGTCAAAAATGCATGCGGATTTCTGGCAAAAAATTAATAAAGGGGATGGGAGAACTACAATACCCAGATAGATTAGCGAAATTAGGATTATTTAGTCTAGAAAAAAGACGACTGAGGGGCGATCTAATAACCATGTATAAGTATATAAGGGGACAATACAAATATCTCGCTGAGGATCTGTTTATACCAAGGAAGGTGACGGGCACAAGGGGGCTTTCTTTGCGTCTGGAGGAGAGAAGGTTTTTCCACCAACATAGAAGAGGATTCTTTACTGTTAGGGCAGTGAGAATCTGGAATTGCTTGCCTGAGGAGGTGGTGATGGCGAACTCAGTCGAGGGGTTCAAGAGAGGCCTGGATGTCTTCCTGGAGCAGAACAATATTGTATCATACAATTATTAGGTTCTGTAGAAGGACGTAGATCTGGGTATTTATTATGATGGAATATAGGCTGAACTGGATGGACAAATGTCTTTTTTCGGCCTTACTAACTATGTTACTATGTTGCTATGTTTTTGTTAGGAAAATTTCTGCCAGAAATCCTGACTTGTGCACATACCCTAAAAGTCTACCATCAGGAGGCCAACGCCTGCGGCAGAGTGGGTTCACAAACCAAGTGCACCACCTGCTTGCGTGGCATGCCTTTGTGGCGCGTTAATGTTTTTTGTTTTTTTTAAGAGCAATGATTCGGCTACCAATGAACTTCAGCCAGATTTGTCTATAATTTATCATGGCCGGATTATCAGCTCTCTAAAAATGGTGTAATTGTTAGTGTACGTTCACATTAGCGTTTTGCGTGTTTGCGTCGGGCGCCGCAGCGGCGACACATGCGTCATGCGCCCCTATATTTAACATGGGGGGCGCATGGACATGCATTGTGCTGCGTTGTGCGACGCATGCGTTTTTTTTGCTGCAAGCGTCGGGCGCAGAAAACGCAACAAGTTGCATTTTTTTGGCGTCCAAATTTCGGCAAAAAAGGACGCATGCGTCGCAAAACACAGCGTTTTAGCGTGCGTTTTGGTGCATTTTTATTTGCGTTGTGCGTTGCGTCGCCGACGCAGCGGCGCACAACGCAAATGTGAACGTAGCCTTATTGGGGACAGATGCCATACACCACTACTTGTGTAAAATGGTGTTGACAGTTTCTTTGCATGGCTTGCTTAGAACATTATAATAGCAGAGGTTCTGAATCTGATCATTTTTGTGTTCTTAGCCTTTATACCTGGGACAGTCTGGCAAAAAATATATGCAGTTCACTACGAATTGCAGAATTTAGCACTTTTATAATTCAGTTTTTGCCGGTGTGGTTCCCCTGTACTTTTTGAACGATCAAAAGCTGGATTTAAATTGCACATGATCTTAATCAGAGGTGGCCCAGGTAGTCCGTGAACCTGTTAGTTGGTTCATTTTTCAGAATAAAGTTTTATTAATTGACTAGATGGCAGCCCGATTCTAAAGAATCGGGAGTCTAGAATCCATATATACTTTATTTATTCAAATGTAAGAATAATACAATTAATAAATAATAGTAAGAAAGAACAAAAATATTAGGCAGTATATGGAGAAAACACCAAACAAAAGTTCAAAATTGGTGTGAAAATGTCACTGAACCACTTCACAACTAAATATATATAGTTTTGGTAAATGGTATTATCATTTTTTTTACGAAATTCGGCAGGAGCTTGAAGAGCAACGTCACTGGGCCCGCCTCCACGCAGTAGAAACTTGCTGTGAGGTAAAAATTCAAAAATCACACCAAAATGGCGGGCGGAGTGTGTCACAGTACAGCACGTTTCTGATTGGTCGCTCGCAGCAGGCGGCAACCAATCAGACACTGGACACTGTTGACGTCACTTATCTCCGGACATTAGCTCCGGACATTAGCTCCGGACATTAGCTCCGGACAAAGCCACGGAAGTTGGCACAAATTGCAGGAAGTAGTATTCTAGGCAATTATATATTAGATTATTCTAGTAATGTTTTTGAATTTGGAACATGAAGGACATTCAGTGACAATATCTAAATTTTGCATTACAATAGATGAGATCATAGCACAGAAAATCTACTGTTTATTATTAAGATAAATAGTAACAATAATAGACCATTGTACAATTTAACACTATTATGCAGTGTTCGAAATGTATTTGGTTCATTTATGCATCACAATGTGTGAAAAAAACTATGTATGCATTTGTATTAGTTTTTAGATGCCTTGGAACTGTCACAAAGCCCAGTACTGCTGCAGCTCATGGCGGAGATTCTTTGTAGGGATGACAAACATTTTATGGAAGATTTATTTCAGAACACCTTCAAAAAAGTTATAAAAAGGTAAAGAAAATTTTTGTACTTTTATTGTATTCTCTAAAATCTTCCCATGAACTTGGCTATTACATTATTTTTAGGCTATGTGCGCACGTTGTGTATTTGCTTGCATACATTTCTGCAAGATTTCTGCATCTCTTGGCAGCAAAAACGCGCTTTTTGCCTCGATTTTTGGTGCGTTTTTGGCACAGATTTGCATGCTTTTTTGTACAGCAATGAAGGCTTTTTTGAGCTAAATAAAAAAAATAAAAATTTGTGATGTAATTTCTTGGTTCAACACCACCTTTTTCTTTCTGATGCAGTAGCATCAGAGTAATAATATTAGGGCTTGGTGTGAGCAGCTGTCAATGACACCAAAACCTAGGCTTAGTAATGAAAAGGTGTCAGCTCGACACCCTCATTACTAAGTCGGTAAGTAAACACACACACATTGTTACTAGCCTATGTAGGAATGTTAATAGGAGCCTACATAGACTGTAACCAAACAGCAACCCTTAATTTAAAGAAATAAAATGCGTGGAGTCGCACATAATTTTCATAATCAGCAGAGGGAAAGCCAACTTTCTGAGGGCAAGCCAACTTTCTGAGGGCTGATGTTAATATTCTGGGAAAGAACCAATAGCCATAAAGGTTCCCAGTCTATTTGTATCTGCTCACAGCTATTTGCTTAGCCTTTACAGGGGGACCCCAGAAAAATTGACATATGGTCCCCCCTATAAAATCTAGCCAGCAAAGGCTAGGCAGACAGCTACAGGCTGATTTTAATACCCTAGGAAGGGGCCATGGATATTGGGCCCCCTCCCAGACTAAAAACATCAGCTCTCAGCCGCTCCAGAAAAAGCACACCTATAAGATGCGCCAAAATTCTGGCACTTAGCCTCGCTTTTCCTTCTTTTTTAAATTTGTTTATTAAACAAAAAACACCAAATGATAAATAAATTGCAAGTGGGTACATACAAAACAAAAAAACAAAGGTAATAGGATAATGTGTACAATACCAAGTATAAGGTGAAAAACTAGTAAGCTGTGTCCTCTTGCATAGACAAGAAACTATCCTAGATTAATTAGTGAACCACATATGTAAACGCTGTATAAATAAACGGTATAGTTACCACGAGGAGGCACCCGGAGACCCACCACACCAGACGCGCGTTTCGCAAGGAAATGCTTCGTCCAGGGGTGGTTGGGTACTGACCAGAGGGAGATTATAAGGAGGTCATGACCAATAGGAATAAGGAGAGGTTAAAGAAAAGATAGGCGGCACCTGTGTAAGCAGAAACTCCAGATGGAAAAGCGTCCCAGATAGTAGAACAGCGCCGGTGTATGGAAACCGGAAGTGACGATATCGGCCATATGACAGAGAACTGCGCAGCCGTAAACAAAAAGCTACCGTTGCTAGGACAACTAGAAAAAGTGCGGCAAGCAATGGACAGCGGCCATATTGAAACCCTAGCGCAGGCGCATAATAGCAGGGAGATGGTTGTCAAGGACACATACTACCAACAATGTATCTAAACCGCGCGTGCGCATACATAAAAAAAAACACAACATGAGCGCACCAGCGCAGGTGTCGGCATCGGTGGGCAACATAAGTAACAACACACAAATAGCGATAAGAAGTGAAAAAGCGCCAGTGTATGGAAAACGGAAACCGAATATGACAATACCGGCCATATGCAAAGAAACTACGCAGCCATATGAAAAAGGCTACTGTTGCCAAGACAACTAGAGAAAGTGCGGCCAAAAGTGGGCAGCCGCCATATTGAAACCCTAGCGCAGGCGCATAATAGCAAGGAGATAGTTGACAAGGACACATACTACCAACAATGTATCTAAACCGCGCGTGCGCATACATAATAGAACAACATAGACGCACCAACGTAGGTGTCAGTAACGGTAGGTAACATAAATAACAACGCATAAATAACGATCAAACAGAGTGGATACAGCCCTCGATAACTCAATAGACACCGGTATAGCCGTAATCATACCAGATAGAAAAAATGCGGCCGAGCAGAGACACTGGCCATACTATCATCCAAGCGCAGTCACATATTGACAAAGGGATGGTTGCCAGGGACGCATACAACCAGAAAGATGTATAACCGGCGCGTACGCACATAAGATGGACAGATACCAACGCACCAGCGCCAGCACAAAGGACATAACAGAAGACATAAGACAAACAGTAAACATACAAGTGAATGGCACACCAGGGATGCATGTAAGTGTAAGCAAGAAAAAAATCAACGTAACTAGATTACAAAGTGTAACGCGAATCCTAGTAATAAAATATCGACGCGTAAGATGACGTGAGAGTGACAGGCTGATAAATATATAAATGTATAAATAGACTTATATACACCAATAAACATACTCATAAATATACATAAAAATATATACAGACACATAAGCATAATAATAAATAAAAACAAAATAAAGAAAATAAAAATAATAATAAAAACCCTACCAAGACAATACATACTGGTAAATTGGTGAATTAAATATGTGAAACACCGTGTAACGACAAAAAGAAAACAAGACATGACAAAATGTGGAAATCCACACTAATAAACAACAATAAATAAGTACATAAAACAAAGACAATTATGTTGCTAGGTGTCCAGGAATCTTCATATGATTATACCGACAAGTCTATTGTGCATCATGCAACAGGGCCGGGAGCCAAGAAAAGAGATCCATATAGAAAGCAGATAACAGGACATGACCATATACCCTTAATAAAGAATAAAAAATGATAAATAAAACAAGGACATAAAATCAGATATTTATTAAAAAACCATATACAAGAAAGGAAGAAAATAGCCAGTTAAAAACAACTACAGACAGAAAACAGCATACAATAGAAAAATCTACTAATAAGTATATTGTTAGACCGGTAAAAATGGAACAAAACTATTGTGATCATTAAGACCAAATGGTATAATAGTGTTCAATCTATGTATCCACTTAGTCTCTCTCTGGGCTAGAAGTCTTTTCCAGTTTCCACCACGGGGGCCAATAAAGACGCAATCAATGCCCTTCACCATCAATCCGGTGGAGTCACAATTATGTACGGACTTGAAGTGTCGAGGTATAGGTTTGAGTCTGTTTTCTCTCTGTAGTTGTTTTTAACTGGCTATTTTCTTCCTTTCTTGTATATTGTTTTTTAATAAATATCTGATTTTATGTCCTTGTTTTATTTATCATTTTTTATTCTTTATTAAGGGTATATGGTCATGTCCTGTTATCTGCTTTCTATATGGATCTCTTTTCTTGGCTCCCGGCCCTGTTGCATGATGCACAATAGACTTGTCGGTATAATCATATGAAGATTCCTGGACACCTAGCAACATAATTGTCTTTGTTTTATGTACTTATTTATTGTTGTTTATTAGTGTGGATTTCCACATTTTGTCATGTCTTGTTTTCTTTTTGTCGTTACACGGTGTTTCACATACCGGTATTTAATTCACCAATTTACCAGTATGTATTGGCTTGGTAGGGTTTTTATTATTTTTATTTTCTTTATTTTGTTTTTATTTATTATTATGCTTATGTGTCTATATATATTTTTATGTATATTTATGAGTATATTTATTGGTGTATATAAGTCTATTTATACATTTATATATTTATTAGCCTGTCACTCTCACGTCATCTTACGCGTCGATATTTTATTACTAGGATTCGCGTTACACTTTGTCTTTTCCTCCAGTACCCCAAATAAACAAACTAAAGGATTCAAAGGAACGGGAATATGCACAAGGGAAGTCAGTATCGTAGTTATCTCACTCCAAAATGATTGGATAATTGGACATTCCCAAATCATATGAATAAAGTACGCCTCCATTGCGTGGCATCTTAGACATTCTGAGGAGTCAGACCATCCCATTTTAAATAACCATATTGGAGTTAGATATACTTAATGTAAGATATACATTTGGATCATTTTATTATTAGCCGAAGGAGACACTCCCATTGGGGATTCAAGAAACATCTCCCAATCCTCTTCTTGAATATCAGGAATTAGGAATTTCCATTTTTCTTTACCTGCCAATTCAACGGAATCAGCACCTACAGCCAACATATGTGTGTACAGTGTGGAGATAAGACCACGGGGTCTCTGAGATTTAAGGATCCCTATTAATGGGAAAGATGATATTATTTGACTGGACCTGATCCCGCGTATAAGTGATTGTATTGCCGATCTGAGTTGTAAATAGCGAAAAAATTGGGGTCTCGGAATATTGTATTTAGTTTGTAAGTGTTCAAAAGAAATTAAAGTGCCTTGTTCATATAAATCATTAACTGAAACAACACCATGTGAAATCCAAAATTGTGTAGATGGGTGTTTCAATAGCCCTGGAAAGTACATATTATTCCATAATGGCATTTCGGCTACAATACCATCAAAGTGGGTCACCTTCTTTGCCTGTTTCCAAACCAGCCACGCAAACCGGAGTAATGGTAGTAATCTAGGAGTAGTGGGTCTATCTATTTCAAAAAAACCTATCGGACAATCAGATCTTGCAGCCTGGATTAAATGGTTCTCCGAATTTGGTAAAAGGTTTTCTGGCATCCATTTAGGCCGGTTTCACATTTGCATTTGTGTCCGCAGCGTTTCTACCGCATATATCCGCATGCGTTGTGGATTCCTATATTTAACATTAGGTACGCATGCGTTTGTGATTGTTCGCGTTTTGCCGCGTTTGACGACGCATGCGTCGTTTCGTTGTTTGTGGCTTGGCGTGGAAATGTAACATGTAGTAATTTTTAGAGGCGTCAATTTGCTGCCTGGAAACGCATGCGGTCGATTGCGCAAGGTTTGTGCCAAAAAAACGCATTGCTGTCAATATAAACGCATGCGTTCAGAAGCACATGCGTTTGGTTGTGTTCGTTAACGCATGCGTTTCAATTGAAAAAAACATGTCTAGACACTGATAAGCCACGCCCCACATAATAGGTGATAAAGGGAGGTAGTGGACATTTGCAGGTCACTACTCAGCAGACACTGAAGCAGACGAGACACAGGCTACATCTTGGAGGATAACAAGACCCTGAACAATGTGAGTATATCCTGGCCAATGCCTTTATTTTCTATTTTCTGTCTCTACATGTCCTAATTTCTTGCATTTCTTTCTTTCTACATGCATCAGAATGTCGTCGTCTTCTTCTGATGAGAATCAACGCCCTGGCATGGCCTTCCGTACCGCCACCACCACGATGCAGCAGGACCCTGGCATGGCCTTCCTTTCTACGAGCGCTATGGACTCTGGCATGGCTGCCCACTCTACGAACACAACTACGAGCACTATGGACTGTGATATGGCTGCCCGCTCTATGAGCACAATGGACCCTGGCATGGCCTTCCGCTCTACAAGCACTATGGACTCTGGCATGGCTGCACACTCTACAAGCGCTATGGACTCTGGCATGGCTGCACACTCTACGAGCACTATGGACTCTGGCATGGCTGCACGCTCTACAAGCGCTATAGACTCTGGCATGGCTGCACACTCAACGAGCACTATGGACTCTGGCATGGCTGCACGCTCTATGAACACTATGGACTCTGGCAGGGCTGCACACTCTACGAGCACTATGGACTCTGGCATGGCTGCACGCTCTACGAGCACTATGGACTCTGGCATGGCTGCACGCTCTACGAGCACTATGGACTCTGGCATGGCTGCACGCTCTACGAGCACTATGGACTCTGGCATGGCTGCACGCTCTACGAGCACTATGGACTCTGGCATGGCTGCACCCTCTACGAGCACTATGGACTCTGGCATGGCTGCACGCTCTACGAGCACTATGGACTCTGGCATGGCTGCACACTCTACGAGCACTATGGACTCTGGCATGGCTGCACACTCTACGAGCACTATGGACTCTGACATAGTGCAGCCGGACCCTGACAGGTCACCCACCACCCCGCCATATGATCCCACCAATACTTCCCAGAACCCGTCAATCTAAAAAAAAAAAAACAGAGGACTCTTAGCATTCCTCCCCCTTCACCTCCCAATGTGTCTGTAATGTTAGGTTTGTCTCACCCTTCCAGTGCGTCTCAAGCCTCTCATGTGTCAAGCCCCATCCCCGAACTACCAGACCCCACTAGTTTCATTGCCCCTTCTCCTGTCACTTCTGCGTCGTCCATGGTTAGCCAGGCCTCAGTGCTTCACAACCCCCGTTAACATCACTCAACCCCAAGCCGGCGCAGTTAAATACATTTTTTGGGTTGTTAAAAAAATAAATACAATTTGATTTGCCACAATTATGTTAGGTTTATTGTGTCTATCGTCGCCGGCAACACACACCGTGCGCCAAATAAGAAGCTTCGCCACACACTTAAATTTTGGGCCACATCATATCTCCAGTAGTTATAAAAAAAGACTGCAGCTTAGTGTGTCTTTAGTATAAAGATATGAGGTGGGCCAAAAAATAATAGATGTATTATCTCTATAATCTCTTCTTTCTGCTGTGACTAGTGTTGCAGTCTGAAGAGAAAATGGCGGAAATACAGTGCAGAACTCTACTGAACAGGTCAGGTGTCAAAAAAACTCATTAGTTAGGAAACCTGACCTGGTGAGTAGAGAACTGCCTTGTATAACCTCCGTTTTCTCTTCTGTGTACATAATCTATTACACACAAATTGAAGGGACGATGGTGGTCACACACAGCATATCTATGCTCACCTGCACAGGTGACAGAAATAATGAATTCATGAGGCTGTTATATGTGCATCATGAATTCATTATTTCGGACACCTGACTTAATGAGTATAGATCTTTTTAATGCGACAGTCATTGTCTCTTCAGTCTGTGTCCAGTGGATACTGCAGAACAGAATCAGACGCAATGACGTCACCAAGCTTAAAGCAACATGGCTGACATATCACAAGCAGTATGTGGTCAGTGTTTTATATCAGTATTTGTAAGTCAAAACAAGGAGTGGAACAATTAGAGGCAAATTGTTATTAACATAATAACTAGCACCTCTACCTTTATCACCCACTCCTGGTTTTGGATTACAAATACTGATATTAAATACAGACCAAATACTGCTAGTTTTAGGACAGACTTGGCTTGTAGAGTAAAAACATAGGAGACACGGTCAACACAACCAAAACTAAAGTTTATTAATGAGAAATATTATTATCATTTCAGAAAATTACTTGTACAGATCTAATTACAACAGGACATTTACACAACATTGTCCTGCCATGACACACGCCCAATATCTGAATCAAAAAATGCAGCAAGTTGGTCCCGCATGTGACCAACTGCTGCAGTTGACCGCAGCGGGTGATGCTGGCAATCGGGCAGTGGGTGTGCAACTGGTTCATCCAGTTCAATGTTGGGTTGCTCCTTAGCCATTGTATAATTGTGCAGAACCACACAGGCTTTGACCACCTCGTCGACTGTTTCCACTTTTAGATTTATGGCTGATGCAAGAATGCGACATTTAGAGACCAGAATGCCAAAGGAACGCTCGACTGTTCTTCGGGCCCTGGTCAGTCTGTAGTTAAAGATCCTTCTAGTGTGGTTCAAGTCTCGACTGGAGTATGGCTTGAGTAGGTTTTCACACATCTGGAAGGCCTCATCCCCAACCATAACAAACATTTTTATATCTGCATTTTTGCTGCGGATTTGACTCAATTGAAGTCAGTTTGTGAAAAAAATTGACATGCTGCAGAAACTGCAAATACTCTAAGGAAATTTACTGATCATGTGCACAACACTTCAGCATTGTCATTGAATTAGCTTTTATACGTTGTCCATAGCATTTTTGACCCATTTCCGCGCTGCAAAAATGCAGCGAAAATGCATAAAAAACGCATCGTGTGCACTTAGCTTTAGAGTAAGCCGTGGCTTTAGCGGGAGGTCTTACTTTCATTTAGAAGAATATGTTCAAATTCTGGAGAAATTGTGTGTGGAATGCTAATTCTCTAGTCTACAGCATTTGAAATACAAATGGAGTTTCACTCAAAGCTTTGTGGTAAGGAGATAAATTGCCCTGGATACCATGGCACAATCATATATACAATGGCATGTAAAAGTTTGGGCGCCCCTGGTCAAAATTACTGTTAAGCAAATTGAAGATGAAATGATCTCTAAAAGGCCTAAAGTTAAAGATAATACATTTCCTTTTTTTATTTTTTTTTTAGGGGAAATAATAATAATAAATATATATATTTATATTTAATTCTGGTATGATTTCTGGTCTGATTGGCCTCATCCCAGTCCTCGTATGCATGGTCCCATTCTTATTCTGATATGATTGATTGGCCCCATCCTGTTCCTGGTATGATTGATTGGCCCATCCCGTTCCTGGTATAATTAATTGGCCCCATCCCGTTCCTGGTATAATTGATTGCCCCATCCCGTTCCTGGTATAATTGATTGCCCCATCCTGTTCCTGGTATAATTAATTGCCCCATTCCGTTCCTGGTATACATGGCCCCATCCAGTTCCTGGTATGATCTATTGGCCCTATCCAGTTCCTGGTATGATTGATTGGCCCCATCCCCTCTAGCTGTGGTGAGGAGGTGGAGGAGCGGTATCGGTGGAGCAGCGGGTCACAGAGGCAGGAGCCGGCGGGTACGGCTAACTCCTGTGCCCGCTGCTAAAGAGAAATTAATATGCACTGCATTCCACGCCCATTGGCATGGAGGGCAATGAATATTCATTTCTTCCTGGTATGTTTGATTGGCTCCATCTCCTTGCTGGTATGATTTGGCCCCATCCCAGTCCTGGTATCCATGCCCCCATCAGAAAAGATTAAAAAAAAACCTTTTCTCTTACCTTCCTCCTCTCCCTCGCTCTTGCAGCATCCTGCTCCGGTGCCAGCAACTGCTTAATGCTTGTAAGCAGTACATGGCAGGGACGTCATGCGCTGCTGACAAGCAGAATATAGCTGCAAAAATACTCACCGGGTGTTCATCAGAGATCGTGGTGAGTATCCATTCTTCAGTAGCGTGCACTGTCTGCCGACTGCTTTCTGCTGCTGCCGGCGGTTACATGTGCCGATACTATTATGAATATTCATTTCTCTCACCTGTTGAGTATTTTCGGCCGCTGTGCTCTGCTTATGAGCAGCGCATGATGTCCCTGCCATGCGCTTCTTACAAACATTAAGCAGCTGCTGGCATCGGAGCAGGATGCTGCGACTGCGAGGGAGCTGAGGAAGTTAAGAGTAAAGGTTTTTTTTTTTTAATCTTTTCTGATGGGGCCATGGATACCAATGTTGACCTCAGTGTGAATAAGGGCAGACAAAAAGGACTGGGCCCAACTAGTGAAACACCAGACTGGGGAAGCCTTATATATAGTCTTTATAATAATAATAATAATAATAATTTTATTTATATAGCGCCAACATATTCCGCAGCGCTTTACAAATTATAGAGGGGACTTGTACAGACAATAGACATTACAGCATAACAGAAATACAGTTCAAAACCGATACCAGGAGGAGTGAGGGCCCTGCTCGCGAGCTTACAAACTATGGGGAAAAGGGGAGACACGAGAGTTGGATGGTAACAATTGCTTTAGTTATTCGGACCAGCTATAGTGTAAGGCTCAGGTGTTCATGTAAAGCTGCATGAACCAGTTTACTGCCTAAGTTTGTAGCAGTACAGACACAGAGGGCTAATACTGCATAAAGTGTATGAGAACATGATGCGAGGAACCTTTTTTTTTTTTTTTTTTTTTTTTTATTATAAATAGGCCACACAGGGATCGTTAGGTTAATGCATTGAGGCGGTAGGCCAGTCTGAACAAATGAGTTTTTAGGGCACGCTTAAAACTGTGGGGATTGGGGATTAATCGTATTAACCTAGGTAGTGCATTCCAAAGAATCGGCGCAGCACGTGTAAAGTCTTGGAGACGGGAGTGGGAGGTTCTGATTATTGAGGATGCTAACCTGAGGTCATTAGCGGAGCGGAGGGCACGGGTAGGGTGGTAGACTGATACCAGGGAGGAGATGTAGGGTGGTGCTGAGCCATGGAGTGCTTTGTGGATGAGGGTAGTAGTTTTGTACTGGATTCTGGAGTGGATGGGTAGCCAGTGTAATGACTGGCACAGGGTAGAGGCATCGGTGTAACGGTTGGTGAGGAATATGATCCTGGCTGCAGCATTCAGGACAGATTGGAGCGGGGAGAGTTTTGCAAGAGGGAGACCGATTAGTAGAGAGTTACAATAGTCCAGACGAGAATGAATAAGTGAAACAGTCAGAGTTTTTGCAGAGTCGAAATTAAGAAAAGGGCGAATTCTAGAAATGTTTTTGAGATGCAGGTAAGAAGAGCGAGCCAGTGATCGGATGTAGGGGGTGAATGAAAGGTCAGAATCAAGGATGACCCCAAGGCAGCGGGCATGTTGCTTTGGAGTAATGGTGGAACCGCACACGGAGATGGCAATGTCAGGCAAAGCTCTTTAGCTCAGAAACTGTCCCTATCATAGTTACCTTGACGCGGTGGGATGGCTTTTGTGCTATTTTTTGATAACACAGTTTTTAGTAATACTGTTTTTTTATTTAAATGCATGTTTGCTTTTTTACTTAGTTACATCAGGGTTTTTGCTTACTTTTTTCTCTTGTAGGTTTAACCCCTTCCCGACCCATGACGCCACGTAGGCGTCATGAAAGTCGGTGCCAATCTGACCCATGACGCCTATGTGGCGTCATGGAAAGATCGCGTCCCTGCAGATCCGGTGAAAGGGTTAACTCCCATTTCACCCGATCTGCAGGGACAGGGGGAGTGGTAGTTTAGCCCAGGGGGGGTGGCTTAACCCCCCCCCCCCCCCCCGTGGCTACGATCGCTCTGATTGGCTGTTGAAAGTGAAACTGCCAATCAGAGCGATTTGTAATATTTCACCTATTATAACTGGTGAAATATTACAATCCAGCCATGGCCGATGCTGCAGTATCATCGGCCATGGCTGGAAACACTAATGTGCCCCCTCCCCACCCCACCGATCGCCCCCCCAAGCCATCGATCTGTCCGGTACACTGCTCCGGCTCCCCTCCGTCCTGTGCGCCGCTCCCCCCGTGCTCTTGTCCGCTCCCCCCGTGCTCCAATCACCCTCCCCGTGCTCCAATCACCCCCCCTGCACTCCGATCCACCCACCCCCGTGCTCCGTTCCACCCCCCGTGCTTCGTTCACCCCCCCCGTGCTCCGTTCCACCCCCCCGTGCTCCGTTCCACCCCTCCCGCGCTCCGATCCACCCCCCCATGCCCCGATCCCCCCGTACTCCCCCCCCACCTCATCATACTTACCGATCCTGCCGGGGTCCGTCCGTCTTCTCCCTGGGCGCCGCCATGTTCCAAAATGGCGGGCGCATGCGCAGTGCGCCCGCCGAATCTGCCGGCCGGCAGATTCGTTCCAAAGTGCATTTTGATCACTGAGATAGATTATATTTCAGTGATCAAAATAAAAAAAATAATAAATGACCCCCCCCCCCCCCCCCTTTGTCACCCCCATAGGTAGGGACAATAAAAAAATAAAGAATTTTTTTTTTCCACTAATATTAGAATAAGGTTAGGGTTAGGGCTAGGGTTAGGGTTTCGGTATGTGCACACGTATTCTGGTCCTCTGCGGATTTTTCAGCTGCGGATTTGATAAATCCGCAGTGCTAAACCGCTGCGGATTTATGGCGGATTTACCGCGTTTTTTCTGCACATTTCACTGCGGTTTTACAACTGCGATTTTCTATTTGAGCAGTTGTAAAACCGCTGCGGAATCCGCACAAAGAAGTGACATGCTGCGGAATGTAAACCGCTGCGTTTCCGTGCAATTTTTCCGCAGCATGTGTACAGCGATTTTTGTTTCCCATAGGTTTACATTGAACTGTATCTCATGGGAAACTGCTGCGGATCCGCAGCGTTTTCCGCAGCGTGTGCACATGCCTTTAGAATTAGGCTATGTGCACACGGTGCGGATTTGGCTGCAGATCCGCAGCGGATTGGCCGCTGCAGATTCGCAGCAGTATTCCATCAGGTTTACAGTACCATGTAAACCTATGGAAAACCAAATCCGCTGTGCCCATGGTGCGGAAAATACCGCGCGGAAACACTGCGTTGTATTTTCCGCAGCATGTCAATTCTTTGTGCGGATTCCGCAGCGTTTTACACCTGTTCCTCAATAGGAATCCACAGGTGAAATCCGCACAAAAAACGCTGGAAATCCGCGGTAAATCCACAGGTAAAACGCAGTGCCTTTTACCCGCGGATTTTTAAAAAATGATGCTGAAAAATCTCACACGAATCCGCAACGTGGGCACATAGCCTTAGGGTTAGGGTTGGAATTAGGGTTATGGTTAGGGTTGTGATTAGAGTTATGGCTACAGTTGGGATTAGGGTTAGGGGTGTGTTGGGGTTAATGTTGGAGGTAGAATTGAGTGGTTTCCACTGTTTAGGCACATCAGGGGTCTCCAAACGCAACATGGCGCCACCATTGATTCCAGCCAATCTTGTATTCAAAAAGTCAAATGGTGCTCCCTCAATTCCGAGCCCCGACATGTGCCCAAACAGTGGTTTACCCCCACATATGGGGTACCAGCATACTCAGGATAAACTGCGCAACAATTACTGGGGTCCAATTTCTCCTGTTACCCTTGTGAAAATAAAAAAATGCTTGCTAAAACATCATTTTTGAGGAAAGAAAAATGATTTTTTATTTTCACGGCTCTGCGTTGTAAACGTCTGTGAAGCACTTGGGGGTTCAAAGTGCTCACCACATATCTAGATAAGTTCCTTGGGGGGTCTAGTTTCTAAAATGGGGTCACTTGTGGGGGGTTTCTACTGTTTAGGCACATCAGGGGCTCTGCAAACGCAACGTGACGCCCACAGAGCATTCCATCAAAGTCTGCATTTCAAAACGTCACTACTTCAATTCCGAGCCCCGGCATGTGCCCAAACAGTAGTTTACACCCACATATGGGGTATCACCGTACTCATGAGAAACTGGACAACAAATATTTGGGTCAAATTTCTCCTGTTACCCTTGGGAAAATTAAAAAATTCTGGGCTAAATAATTATTTTTGAAGAAAGAAAACGTATCTATTATTTTCACGGCTCTGCATTATAAACTTCTGTGAAGCACTTGGGGGTTCAAAGTGCTCACCACACATCTAGATAAGTTCCTTTCGGGGTCTAGTTTCCAAAATGGGGTCACTTGTGGGGGGTTTCTACTGTGAAGCCACATCAGGGGCTCTGCAAACGCAAAGTGACGCCCACAGAGCATTCCATCAAAGTCTGCATTTCAAAATGTCACTACTTCACTTCCGAGCCCCGGCATGTGCCCAAACAGTGGTTTACCTCCACATATGGGGTATCAGCGTACTCAGGAGAAACTGGACAACAACTTTTGGGGTAAAATTTCTCCTGTTACCCTTGGGAAAATAAAAAATTGCAGGCTAAAAGATCATTTTTGAGAAAATGATTTTTTTTTTTTATTTTCATGGCTCTGCGTTATAAACTTCTGTGAAGCACTTGGGGGTTCAAAGTCCTCACCACACATCTAGATTAGTTCCTTTGGGGGTCTAGTTTCCAAAATGGGGTCATTTCTGGGGGATCTCCAATGTTTAGGCACACAGGGGCTCTCCAAACGTGACATGGTGTCCGCTAATGATTGGAGCTAATTTTCCATTTAAAAAGCCAAATGGCGTGCCTTCCCTTCCGAGCCCTGCCGTGCGCCCAAACAGTGGTTTACCCCCACATATGGGGTATCAGCGTACTCAGGACAAACTGGACAACAACATTTGGGGTCCAATTTCTCCTATTACCCTTGGCAAAATAGGAAATTCCAGGCTAAAAAATCATTTTTGAGGAAAGAAAAATTATTTTTTATTTTCATGGCTCTGCGTTATAAACTTCTGTGAAGCACCTGGGGGTTTAAAGTGCTCAATATGCATCTAGATAAGTTCCTTGGGGGGTCTAGTTTCCAAAATGGGGTCACTTGTGGGGGAGCTCCAATGTTTAGGCACACAGGGGCTCTCCAAACGCGACATGGTGTCCGCTAACAATTGGAGCTAATTTTCCATTCAAAAAGTCAAATGTCGCGCCTTCCCTTCCGAGCCCTGCCGAGTGCCCAAACAGTGGTTTACCCCCACATATGAGGTATCGGCGTACTCGGGAGAAATTGCCCAACAAATTTTAGGATCCATTTTATCCTATTGCCTATGTGAAAATGAAAAAATTGAGGCGAAAATAATTTTTTGGTGAAAAAAAAGTACTTTTTCATTTTTACAGATCAATTTGTGAAGCACCTGAGGGTTTAAAGTGCTCACTAGGCATCTAGATAAGTTCCTTGGGGGGTCTAGTTTCCAAAGTGGGGTCACTTGTGGGGGAGCTCCAATGTTTAGGCACACGGGGGCTCTCCAAACGCGACATGGTGTCCACTAACGATGGAGATAATTTTTCATTCAAAGAGTCAAATGGCGCTCCTTCCCTTCCGAGCCTTAAGGTACCGTCACACTAAGCGATGCTGCAGCGATACCGACAAAGATCCGGATCGCTGCAGCGTCGCTGTTTGGTCGCTGGAGAGCTGTCACACAGACAGCTCTCCAGCGACCAACGATGCCGGTAACCAGGGTAAACATCGGGTTACTAAGCGCAGAGCCGCGCTTAGTAACCCGATGTTTACCCTGGTTACCATCGTTAAAGTAAAAAAACAAACACTACATACTTACCTACCGCTGTCTGTCCTCGGCGCTCTGCTTCTCTGGTCTGGCTGTGAGCACAGCGGCCGGAAAGCAGAGCGGTGACGTCACTGCTCTGCTTTCCGGCTGCCTGGCGCTTCACAGCCAGACCAGAGAAGCAGAGCGCCGAGGACAGACAGCGGTAGGTTAGTATGTAGTGTTTGTTTTTTCACTTTAACGATGGTAACCAGGGTAAACATCAGGTTACTAAGCGCGGCCCTGCGCTTAGTAACCCGATGTTTACCCTGGTTACCAGCGAAGACATCGCTGAATCGGTGTAACACACACCGATTCAGCGATGTCTGCGGGAGAGGATTCTGATCGCTGCTGCGTGTCACACTGGACGATATCGCTAGCCAGGACGCTGCAACGTCACGGATCGCTAGCGATATCGTCTAGTGCAGGGGTCCCCAACTCCAGTCCTCAAGGCCCACCAACATGTCATGTTTTCAGGATTTCCTTAGTCTTGCCCAGGTAATAATTGCATCACCTGTGCAATGCAAAGGAAATCCTGAAAACATGACCTGTTGGTGGGCCTTGAGGACTGGAGTTGGGGACCTCTGGTCTAGTGTGACGGTACCTTTACCATGTGCCCAAACAGTGGTTTACCCCCACATGTGAGGTATTGGTGTACTCAGGAGAAATTGCCCAACAAATTTTAGGATCCATTTTATCCTGTTGTCCATGTGAAAATGAAAAAATTGAGGCTAAAAGAATTTTTTTGTGAAAAAAAAGTACTTTTTCATCTTTACGGATCAATTTGTGAAGTACCTGGGGGTTCAAAGTGCTCACTATGCATCTAGATAAGTTCCTTGGGGTGTCTAGTTTCCAAAATGGGGTCACTTGTGGGGGAGCTCCAATTTTTAGGCACACGGGGGCTCTCCAAACGTGACATGGTGTCCGCTAAAGAGTGGAGCCAATTTTTCATTCAAAAAGTCAAATGGCGCTCCTTCCCTTCCAAGCCCTGCCGTGCGCCCAGACAGTGGTTTACCCCCACATATGAGGTATCAGCGTACTCAGGACAAATTGGACAACAACTTTCGTGGTTCAGTTTCTCCTTTTACCATTGGGAAAATAAAAAAATTGTTGCTAAAAGATAATTTTTGTGACTAAAAAGTTAAATGTTCATTTTTTCCTTCCATGTTGCTTCTGCTGCTGTGAAGCACCTGAAGGGTTAATAAACTTCTTGAATGTGGTTTTGAGTACCTTGAGGGGTGCAGTTTTTAGAATGGTGTCACTTTTGGGTATTTTCAGCCATATAGACCCCTCAAACTGACTTCAAATGTGAGGTGGTCCCTAAAAAAAGTGGTTTTGTAAATTTTGTTGTAAAAATGAGAAATCGCTGGTCAAATTTTAACCCTTATAACTTCCTAGCAAAAAAAAATTTTGTTTCCAAAATTGTGCTGATGTAAAGTATACATGTGGGAAATGTTATTTATTAACTATTTTGTGTCACACAACTCTGGTTTAACCGAATAAAAATTCAAAATGTGAAAATTGCGAAATTTTCAAAATTTTTGGCAAATTTCCGTTTTTATCACAAATAAACGCAGAATTTATTGACCTAAATTTACCACTAACATGAAGCCCAATATGTCGCGAAAAAACAATCTCAGAACCGCTAGGATCCGTTGAAGCGTTCCTGAGTTATTACCTCATATAGGGACACTGGTCAGAATTGCAAAAAACGGCAAGGTCTTTAAGGTCAAAATAGGCTGGGTCATGAAGGGGTTAAATGAAAAAACAAATAGTATAAATAATTTTTATTTAGAATGTACAAACCACACCAAAAATAACACTAGATAAAAACATTTGAGAGCAATGTTTAAAAGAAACACAGATCATGCTCCAAAAGGCCCCATTGACAATAAGGTCTTCATAATATCCTGCCAAACATTGTCAATTTACCTCGAGATATTCATAGATATTGAGTAGAACAATCCAAACCATCCAGAGCTCCTGAACTAATGTCTAAATATATTCTGTTATATAAACTCTAAAATGATGTTATATTCACAGGAGATAGGTAAGCAATGAAAAAAACACTCAATGGTGTGAATGGAGCCCCAACAAAAAATACAAACAGTATGATTAGCTTAATGTTGACTAAATACGAGATGATAAAAAAAGAGGGTAGACGAAAAAATAGAGCCTGTGTATCAGGGCACATGTTAGAATGATAGCCTGCAATAAAGCCACATAACATTGTCATCAAAACCTACCACAATGGAATGCCCATAGTCTAAGACCAGTTCACTATTCTAATTTGTCATAAGGAGCCAAAATGAAACACCCGACGCGTGTCGCCACTGCCGTGGCTTCCTCAGGGATCGGTAGTCAATATCCCTGTATATCGCGAGGTAAATGCGCAATATTTGGCAAGTTATTATGAAAACCTTATTGTCAATGGGGCATGATCTGTGTTTCTTTGAAACATTGTTTTTAAATGTTTTTGTCTAGTGTTATTTTTGGTGTGGTTTGTACATTCTGAAAAAAAAATTATCTTTACTGTTTATTTTTTCATTTGTAGTGACTTGAAGTGTTGATTTTTGGATTGTGGAGATTAGTCTGTATACTCGTTTTACCATGTTATTTCCCCTATTTAATATTAGTGTACAACTATTGCCATATTTATCTTTCCTGTGTCGCTCTTCTCCATCTTTTTGTTTTCTGTTAGGTGATCAGGCCAAAGTGTTGTCTGCTAAGCCAGCCGAAAGTGTAATTTGCAGATGAAAAACTATTTTCTCCCCTTATCAGTTTTTTGTTAAACATTCAAAACTCCCGAAGGCTCCTTGTTTAAGGACAAAGCCTACTAATTGGGTTGAAAGTTTTTCTTTCTTCCTTTAGACATATTTGCACACAGCCACCTGATCATTTCTGGACACAACTTATGCACAAAAAAGTCTGCAAAACAATTTTATTTGAATGAAAACCTTGCTTTACTTTTCTGTCCATTGTTTAGGAGTAGCTGTGAGAAACAAGTGGTCTTGATGGAAACGCTTCACAATTTGTTCAAGAGTGAAGATCTGCTTTCGAATATGACTCGGCTGTCTTTTGTTGATCACTGCCTACTGAATCTTTTGTGGAGCTGCAGTTCGGATGCATTGAAAGATTTTTTCAGCAAAATCATTAATTTTTCCATGGATGTTCTCAAGAGCAGATTCACCAAGGTATCAAGTTACACATGTACCAGTATTTTAAATAGCCTATTACTTATCGTTAACCACTTTTGGATGTTTTCCTCAAGTAAAATCGATACTTGTGTCTAAATTGCCATCATAATTTTTCTTTTGGAAGATGCAGTTACAGACCAAGGTGTTCCTACATCTAATATGTATTGCTAACTTCATGTTTAGTGCCAGAGGTCTTAGATCTCTTCATAGATTTGATGTCATCTACTTTCCATTAAACACTTTTCACACTTTTTGAAGCATTGGATTTTTCTGTTTCATAAATGTAGTCAATGCACAATAGCTATTCCCATAATTAACAATTGTGTGTGCCTTTATTGGACTTTGAAATGGGCTCCTATCAATATATATTTTGTGCATAACACAATCCAGAATACACTGGATAAACTGACATGGTGTCAAGTAATAACATTCTAGACCTGAGTCTTTTAGGGATTAGTCCTATCTCGTAAAGTCATAAAAGCGAATTGTAGCAGGGTCCATTTCCCTGTGCAGGGAAAACTTTAAAGTTTCTGTGTGTAGCTAGAGTGTTGTTGTCTCAGCTTGCTTTATTGTATTTTCACTTCGACTTGTCCTGAAGAAGAAGTTGGAGTGACTTTGACATTAAACCAAGATTTCATATTCCATTGTGGCTTGTCATTAATCCAGCAGCGTGGGATTCTTCCATTGCCCTTGGCAGACTTTAATACTGTTTGTTGAGGACTCCTACTGTCTCTCCTGTACCTTTTGGGTAATGCTGTGTAATTTCCACCACTGGATCAGCACCCTTTGTTAGGGTTCATGCTGTGATGATGGTATAACTACCCTCAGGTATCTGCAGACCATCAATGTCTTCAGTGCTGACCACTAAAGCGATCATCTGAATGTCATCACTGTAAGACAACTAGCAAAGACTAGAGGGAGTTCATGGCTGATTTACCTGCTGAGTATAAGTTTTAAAATATTTTTGGACAATCCTTATAATTTAGTGAACCTTTAATTTTCTAAGTTTTTAGATCTGGCAAATGAAATATTTATCTATGGACAATTACCGTCTGGCAGTAGAAGCTTACAGACACAATTAAAAATTGGAAACCATACTTGGTTTTTAGATTTTTCGGCAATGTTTTTTCAAGTGCTTTGATAGTCTATTTAGTACATACCAAAATTCACAATTTGGTTCCAGTTATTGTATGATCTTTTTGTTTTTTATTGTGGCTTTTTCCTAGAATTCAGAAACCGCTTTTGACACTCAGCTTACAAAGAAAATTGGTTACTACAAGATGCTGGAAGTTCTTTATTTACGGCTTTCTAAGGATGAAATTTATTCCAAAGAATCCAGAATAAATCACGCATTTGAAGGGACAGTGAATGTTGATGAAAAACTGCTTACAAAGACATTATTGAAGTATGTGATGGTTAATAGCTCCAATCGCTGCTGTTAAAGGGAGACTCCAGCTATGTAATTAAGCCGGCATCTTTCCTGTGTGATGTGGGCTTTGCTCCTGATCCTGCTCCAAACACCCTCACATGCTTAATGGCGTAATGGAGGGCTAAGGGAATAACATTACATTCCTTAATTGCTTTTCAGGTTAATATAAACAGTGATTCACAAACCGCTGCTTATATTTGCTTAAAGGGAACATGATGTCTGATACGTGCTGCCTGGTACCGGCAGACACTGGCTGCATGATTTCAGCCTTATTCTGATATAGTTACATAGTTGCATAGGTTGAAGAAAGACCTAGGTCCATGAAGTTCAACCTGCTGCTTTGTTTGAGAAAAACCTACTTTAAAATTAGGCCAATCAGATGGGTATCCGACGGCTTCTCGCTTCCCACTGCCAGTGACTGACAGGTGTCCCCCTCCGTATGTGTGCAGCAAGACTAGTCTCCTGTGCCACTCAGTCCCCAGCCTGCAGTTAAAGGGCATCCTTCTCTGAATCACTACAGCGTTTCAAAGTTATACATACAGTACCGACCAAAAGTTTGGACACACCTTCTCATTTAAAGTTTTTTCTGTATTTTCATGACTATGAAAATTGTACATTCACACTGAAGACATCAAGAGTATGAATTAACACATGTGGAATTATATACTTAAGAAAAAAGTGTGAAACAACTGAAATTATGTCTTATATTCTAGGTTCTTCAAAGTACCGTATATACTCGAGTATAAGCCGAGATTTTCAGCCCATTTTTTTGGGCTGAAAGTCCCCCTCTCGGCTTATACTCGAGTCATACCCAGGGGTCGGCAGGGAAGGGGGAGCGGGGGCTGTCTAATTATACTCACCTGCTCCTGGTGCGGTCCCTGCACGTCTTTTCCGCGGCGCTGATAGCTTCTTCCTGTGCTGAGCGGTAACATGGTACCGCGCGTTACAGTAATGAATATGCGGCTCCACCTCCCATAGAGGTGGAGCCGCATATTCATTACTGTAATGAGCGGTAACGGTGACCGCTCAGTACAGGAAGAAGCTGCCGGCGCCAGGGAACAGACGTGCAGGGACCGCACCAGGAGCAGATGAGTGTAACGGGGAGGGGAGCGCTGCGCTGCACGATATTCACCTGCTCCTCGTTCCGGCGCCGCTCCGACTTCAGCTGTGACGCACAGGTCAGAGGGTGCAGTGACGTGGCTAGTGCGTGCCCTCTGCCTGAACGTCAGTGCAGGAGACGCTGAAGACGGAGTGGTGCCGGAACGAGGAGCAGGTGAATATTGAAAGTGCCGCGGGCCTGAGCGACGGAGGTGTGAGTATGTGACTTTTTTATTTTTTTATCGCAGCAACAGCAAATGGGGCAAGTGTCTGTATGGAGCATCCATGGGGACATAACAATTGTGCAGCACTATATGGGGCCATAAGGTTTGTGCAGCACTGTATGGGGCCATAACGTTTGTGCAGCACTATATAGGGCCATAACGTTTGTGCAGCACTGTATGGGGCCATAACGTTTGTGCAGCACTATTTGGGGCAAGTGTCTGTATGCGGTCATAATGTTTGTGCAGCACTGTATGGGGCCATAATGTTTGAGCAGCACTATATGGGGCAAGTGTCTGTATGGGGCCATGATCAACGTTTGTGCTGCACTATATGGGGCAAATATCTTTATGGGGCATCTAATGGGGCCATAATCAACATTTGTGCAGCATTATATTGAGCAAATGTGTCTATGGAGCATCTTATGGGGCCATTATTAACCTTTATGCGGGATTATATGGGGCATATTTTAATATCGAGCATCTTATGGGCCCATCATTAACTTTATGGGGCTCCTGATTCAATATGGATATTCAAAAACACTTAACCTACTGATGTCTCTATTAATTTTACTTTTATTGGTATATATTTTTACTTTTGATATTTACTGGTAGCTGCTGCATTTCCCACACTAGGCTTATACTCGAGTCATTAAGTTTTCCCAGTTTTTCGTGGCAAAATTTGGGGGGGGGGGGTCGGCTTATACTCGGGTCGGCTTACACTCAAGTATATACAGTAGCCACCTTTTGCTTTGATGACTGCTTTGCACACTCTTGGCATTCTCTTGATGAGCTTCAAGAGGTAGTCACCGGGAATGGTCTTCCAACAATGTTGAAGGAGTTACCAGAGATGCTTAGTACTTGTTGGCCCTTTTGCCTTCACTCTGCGGTCCAGCTCACCTGAAACCATCGCGATTGGGTTCAGGTCTGGTGACTGTGGAGGCCAGGTCATCTGGCGTACCACCCCATCACTCTCCCTCTTGGTCAAATAGCCCTTACACAGCCTGGAGGTGTATTTGGGGTCATTGTCCTGTTGAAAAATAAATGATGGTCCAACTAAACGCAAAATGGATGGAATTGCATGCCGCTGCAAGATGCTGTGGTAGCTGCTGGTTCAGTATGCCTTCAATTTTGAATAAAGCCCCAACAGTGTCACCAGCAAAGCACCCCCACACCATCAAACCACGTCCTCCATGCTTCACGGTGGAAACCAGGCATGTAGAGTCCATCCGTTCACCTTTTCTGCGTTGCACAAAGACACGGTGGTTGGAACCAAAGATTTCAAATTTTGACTCCTCAGACCAAAGCACAGATTTCCACTGGTCTAATGTCCATTCTTTGTGTTTTTTAGCCCAAACAAGTCTCTTCTGCTTGTTGCCTGTCCTTAGCAGTGGTTCCCTAGCAGCTATTTTACCATGAAGGCCTGCTGCACAAAGTCTCCTCTTAACAGTTGTTGTAGAGATGAGTCTGCTGCTAGAACTCTGTGTGGCATTGACCTGGTCTCTAAACTGAGCTGCTGTTAACCTGTTATTTCTGAGGCTGGTGACTCGGACAAACTTATCCTAAGAAGCAGAGGTGACTCTTGGTCTTCCTTTCCTGGGGCGGTCCTCATGTGAGCCAGTTTCTTTGTAGCGCTTGATGTTTTTTTGCCACTGCACTTGGGGACACTTTAAAAGTTTTCCCAATTTTTCGGACTGACTGACCTTCATTTCTTAAAGTAACGATGGCCACTCTGCTTTCTTTATTTAGCTGCTTTTTTCTTGCCATAATACAAATTCTAACTGTCTATTCAGTAGGACTATCAGCTGTGTATCCACCAGACTTCTGCACAACACAACTAATGGCCCCAACCCCATTTATAAGACAAGAAATCCCACTTATTAAACCTGACAGGTCACACCTGTGGAGTGAAAACCATTCCCGGTGACTACCTCTTGAAGCTCAACAAGAGAATGCCAAGAGTGTGCAAAGCAGTCATCAAAGCAAAAGGTGGCTACTTTGAAGAACCTAGAATATAAGACATAATTTCAGTTGTTTCACACTTTTTTGTAAAGTATATAATTCCACATGTGTTAATTCATAGTTGTGTTGCCTTCAGTGTGAATGTACAATTTTCATAGTCATGAAAGTACAGACAAATCTTTAAATGAGAAGGTGTGTCCAAACTTTTGGTCGGTACTGTACATGGCTGAAATCATACAGTCGGTCTCTGATGTCACATTACACAGCGTCTGTGGAGAGGGCAGGACACCAATATGCAGCTTTTTAGTAAGTTTAATAGCTTATGCCAGGGCTGAATTCACAGTTACACCGGTCAGTACGGCTATATAATTTCCCCCGTGCCTCTGCTGTTCTGTCTGTGAGCTACCTAAGGAAAGAAGAGCCGGGATCCATTGTCTGTGAATGTACCCTCTATGTGAAATATAACAACTTGTCTCCAAGCACGATGTCAGAGTCAAGTACAGAGATAGACCCTGAAGAGGATAAAACAGGTGAAAATGCAGAATGCAAGTCACAAATTATCTTATTCCCCTTATACACACATCACACCCTTTTCTCTTACTTTAGGTATAGTTACAATGATAGCTGCTTTACGAAAACCTTTTTTTTGTTTAATATGTTTTTTTTTTGTGTGTACAGATCATGTTACGATGCATATACAGAGAACATGTCTGGGGAAACCCAACTACTGGAGAAGAGGAGACCGTATCATTGTGCTGCGTATAACTGTGCTATAGCAATTGGCTCCTGCACTTTCACCGAGAGTAAATTCTATCATGGATTTCTCTTCACAGAAAAGAAAGAAAAGGTAATTGTCCATAAATGCCTAGAGTTATTAGATTGGGTGCATTAGCGATAATGTAGCACTTGTATGAAATAAAGTGTTTGTTGGAAAGATGTATATCTATTATTTTAAGACCTGCGTAATGGGTCAGAGAGTTCACCCTGTAAAGCATCTATAACATTTTTAACTGCTGTAACTACTAATTTTATCAAAAAACAACTATTAAAACACTGCAGCCATTTTAAAGGGAATCTGTCACCAGAAAAAAAAACGCTGTTAACCTGCAGATATGGGGTTAATCTACAGATGCGTTACTAACCTGCCCGGTGCCTGCACTTAGCCGAACGCTGTGGGGAGAAAATTAACTTTATTCTTCCCTGCAGCGTTCAGGTTTTAGTCACGGGAGCAGCGCTGACAGGGGGTTCAATCACTGTTCTGAGAATACAGGTCAGCGGCTGTAATCCCGCCCTGTCTGACACTCACTCTGCATTGTTGCCGGGGGCGCAATAACAGCGTATACAGCGGTGACTGAATCCGAACGCTGCCGGGGGGAATAAACTTACTAAGTGCAGGCCCTGGGCATGTTAGTAATGCTATTGCCTGCAGATTAACCCCATATCTGCAGATTAATAGTGTTTTTTTCTAATGACAGGTTCCCTTTAAAGAGTAACTAAACTTTCATTGTTTAACCCCTTACCGACATATACTAAACCAACAAGACAAAGCTGCGCTCTGTAGCGCTATAGCATGCAAACATGAAAACTATGAAGCTTGAATTGCATTACTGCTCTAGAAAATAGGAAAAATTGAGACTACCTAGCGCATAAATTGGCCAATTCTTGTGTACCCAACAGCCACGATAATGAGATTCTCGTTAATGGGACCTATCCTATTGGTACACCTCTTATGAGCTGATTTATATATTTATATTGGTAGGCATTTGAGTCATTCCTAGGATGATCAGCTCATCCTATAAAATCTAAGAGATACTACATAAGCTTGATGTTTGTAATATAGTTGTATTAACTTATTGTCTGAAGGAGAGTCAAATAAATGCGATTCTATCAAATCTGAGTTTCTTCTGTTTGATAGGTTTGATTCCAAACCTATCATCTAGTGAGGGAAGGTAACAAGATATTAGTTGTCCACTTGCATGCAATTTTAGCCACAGACTGAAGACAAATCTCCTAATAAAGTGATTTGTAAAGTTTCATAACTTAACATGGAGGACAAGATATATAGGAAAGAAAGTTAGTTACTCTCTAAGGAACCTCTAAGCCCGACATACTTATCTATAGGCTTGGAGGGAACTGCAGTTCTCGGACCGCCACTTGCCCTTTTATTGTGACCGACAATGCGTGCACCACTGAATGCTGCGGTGCGTGGAACAATGACTTGCGTCCTGTGTCAGGATATACTTTCTGAGCAGAGTCAGCATGCTCCAGTTCCACCTACGACAACTGCAGCAGAAGCCCCTGCTGCTCCTGTAATGTATATAGGCCCCCAGCCCTGCTGTAATGTATATAGGGCCCTAGCTCCTCCTGTGATGTATATAGGCCCCAGCTGTAATGTATATAGGCCCCAGCCCCTGCTGTAATGTATATAGGGCCCTAGCCCCTTCTGTGATGTATATACCTCCAGCCCCTCCTATATTGTATATATGTTCCCAGCCCCTCCTGTGATATATATATATATATATATATATATATACATAGGCCCCCAGCCCCTGCTGTAATGTATATAGGGCTCTAGCCCTCCTGTGATGTATATGCCCCAAGCCCTTCCTGTTATGTATATATACCCCCAGCCGCTCCCGTGATGTATACAGGGCCCCAGCACCTCCTGTGATTTTTATAGGCTCCAAGCGCTTCTTGTAATCTATAAGGGCCCCAAGCCCCACCTGTGATGCTTTGATGTATATTTACCTCAAGCCCCTCCTGTGATGTATATATACCTCAAGCCCCTACTTTGACGTTCAGTGGGTACGGAAAGTATTCAAACCCCTTTAAATTTTTCACTCTTTGTTTCATTGCAGTCATTTGGTAAATTCAAAAAAGTTAATTTTTTCTCATTAATATACACTTTGCAAGGGCGTGGCCTAGCATCTGATGTGAGCGGTCGGTCCGCTTCTGGAGCTCCTCCGCTGCGACCCTGCATTTATCCTGAAGATAAGGTCTCTGTGAGAGCTGATAACTGTGTGTCTGAGGGAGGTTACCGGAGGTCAGCCCCGACCTGTGAAGCAGATATGGTCCGGAAAAGGCAGCAGGACGCCAAGGCAGGAGCAGTGACCCTGAACCAAGATGGCGCCGACAGTGTGGAGAGAGCTGAGCGAGCAGACGCTGCAAATGCCTCATATGCAAAGAGGCTAGAAGTGGCTGCTAAGCTCGAAAAGTATGCCTGGGTGGATGGAGCAGGGTAAGAGCTGGCTGAAGAGGAGGAATAGGCTGGAGAGAAAATGAAATTGCAAGGAGAAGGCTCAGAGGATGACACGGTACGGAGGGGGAGGAAGGAAGGCAGGAAAATGATGGTATGGAGCAAGAAGCTGTGGAGGAGCTTATAACAGGGGAACCCACTTTGTGAGACATTTATGATCTGATCAGATCATGCAAAACTGCAATATCAACTCTCACTCGCAGAGTGGATGGGACTATATCAGAAGTAAATACAATAAAGGCAGACGTGACTAAAATGGATGAGAGTGGGTGAGGTGGAGGAGAGAGTAAGTGTGCTGGAGGATCAACTCTCTAAAATGCAGAGGTCCCACACTCCGTGTCTGCAAAAGTGTGCTGCTTTGATTAATAATGTGAGACTAGTGGGTATCCCTGAGAAGACTGAAGGAAATGACACTACAAAATTTATTGAAAAATGGCTCCAGGACAAGATAGGCGCTGACAACCTGTCTAAGTTATTTGCGGTGGAAAGGGCGCACCGCGTTCCTCTGAAACCTCTCCCACCGGGTTCCCCCCCTCGCATTATCCTTGCTAGGATTCTGAACTATAGGGACAGAGATGCCATATTGAGGAGTGCTCGTGTAGCTGAGGACATGTGCATTAATGGCCAGAAGATCTCTATTTACCCAGATTACTCGGCTGAGGTGCAAAAACAGAGGATGAGTTATGGAGCAGTTAAAAGGAGATTGAGAGACTTGAAATTGATTTATTCTACTCTCTACCTGGCGAAATTAAGGGTTGTAGCCCTGAGGGCAGTTCACTTTTTTCCAAAACCAGAAGAAGCCACTAAGTGGCTGGACATAAATAAGCAGAAGCTCACAGCTATCAAAGAAAGAGGGAAGTGAAAGGAAGATTCTGGAGATAAAGATCATGCTGCTTTACTGTTACCTCCGGACTTTGGTTTAATAGTTTATTGCGGTTCTCAGAGGACTTATTGTCATAATGTTGTTTTATATGCGGAGTGATTGGGCAGGTGTTCTAGTTACAGCGTATTACAGGTACTGAGGGAAGGGTAGCTAGATGCTGGACTACCTAGTCTCTGATAAGAGACATGAAAGCAACAGCAGATTAGTTATGGGTTATTGTGTTAATGAATATTGGGGAGGGGCGAGATCTATTGCTGGAAATTTGGACTTATAGTTTGCTGGGAGCAGCATACTATTTCAAGGGGTCAGGAATTTGTATTTGTGCGGTTTCATGGTGGGAGACACAATTAAAGTTGTTAGTTGGAATATAAGAGGACTGTCGGAGGGAACTCTGAGAACGGCAATTATGGAATATGTGAGAAAGCGGGGCCCGGATGCGATCTGTCTCCAGGAGACACATTTACTTGCAGAAAAGGTAGAAGTGTTAAAAAGGAGTTGGATAGGGAGGTCTTACCACTGTACATATTCTTCATATGCTAGGGGGGTCTCGGTACTGATTGGGGCGTCCATGCCTTTTGAAGAAATTGAGAGCCATGTAGATAGAGATGGGCAATATGTTCTGTTACTCTGCAAAATTTATGGGCAATCATTATGTCTAGCGGCTGTTTACTTCCCACCCCCATATTCTGGGAAAAAGGTACCAGAAATATTTGAATTGTATAAACGGGGTATGGGATTACCAATGTTAATTATTGGGGATTTCAATAATGTGATGGATGAAGGGTGGGACAGGTATAAGAAAGGTTTAAGCAAAGGCACTAAAAAACTGTCGACGTTTGGGAATTATATGACAGAATTGGTGATGGTGGACCTCTGGAGAGTGAGGAATGAGAATGTAGTCTGTTACTCCTGTTATTCTGCAACCCACGGTTCCCTTTCCAGGATTGACCTAGCACTGGGAAATGATTTAATGACGCGCATGGTCTGTGGGATAGAATATCTCCAGAGAGTGATTTCGGACCACAAGCCTGTAGAGCTCTTGATTAGACGGACAGGTGGGAGGACAGGTGGGAGGACTGGACGAGGAGGTGGGGAGAAATTTCACCCCCTGCGGCTTGAACATATTAATATGGATAACATTAAGAAGGAGATCAGAGTACTGGCAGTTTAATGAAGATAGCGCTGATGAGCGGGTAGTTTGGGACGCAATGAAAGCTTTTCTGAGGGGCCTTCTTTTTAGGGAGATTTCTAGATGTAAATCCAAGACTAGGATGGAAGGTAAAGAGATCATAGAGAAATTAGAAAGAGCAGAAAGGGATATGGTGTCGGACCCATCAGAGATATCTCAATGTAGACTAAGGGAAGCCCAGGAAGAGGTTAATAAGTTGCATATGAAAAAAATGAAAAAAGCGGAGAGAAGAGCTTTTCAGAAATTACAGTTTTTTGAGGAAGGAGAAAGAGTGGGGCACTTGATCTCGGTGGTAACGGCGGCTCAGAAAGAATTATCGTACGTGTACAAACTAAGGACAGATGAAGGTACTGTGTTGACAGATGTAGTGGATATTTTGGGTGAGTTTAGAAGTTTTAATGAACAGTTGTATTCATCTGGGTTGAGGGCTACATTGGGGGACATTGCAAACTTCCTGGGTGAGGCAAAACTTCCTAGGATTGGGGATTGCGATAGGAGGAGGTTGGATGAAGCTATAACGGAAGAGGAGATTAGACTTGCTATCATGTCAATGACTAACAACAAGGCCCCTGGAGCTGATGGACTCCCGTTTGGGATATATAAGAATTTATTGGATATTTCAGTGGCTAAATTAAAGATAGTTTTTGACTAGGCGCTACGGGAGGGAGAGCTGCCGGCATCCATGAGAGAGGCGACAGTTGTAGTTATTTTAAAGGAAGGTAAGGACCCGGAATTGGCAGAATCCTATAGGCCAATTTCGTTGCTGACGGCGGATGTTAAGATTTTGGCTAAAGTAGTGGCTAACCGTTTGGCAAGTGTGGTCCAGAATCTGGTCCATTCTGATCAATCAGGTTTTATGCAAATAAGTCTACAGCGATAAACTTACTTGAAGACACAAAAGAGCATAGTAGAACCAAAAACACTCAGTTTCAAAAAAATCACAGTAAAGAAGGGTATTTGGTTGATATGTTTTTTACAAAACATGTATACTAAGCTGCTCCACCAAATATCAAGGTATACCCATATGAGAGCAGTCCTAACTGATGTATGCAATCCCTGTCTGATGTATTTAAAAACCTGATCATCTGTATATTACCTGTGTGAACAGGGTTCAGAGAGGAAAAATCCTTGTGGACATGCTGAGGGGAACAGCTTTTGTGCAGATAGCCTAAGAGGAGTGGTGGGTAACTCCCTAGTCTTGTAGACACAAGAGAACAATTATAGAAACAGGAACACATGGGCTACTTGCACAGTGAACAAAGTCTGTAGGAAAATGTTCACACACCACCAAGAAACTTGAAGTTTCAAAAAATCACAGTAATCCGCAAGTGCTAGTAAAAAGATGTAAAAAACAGGGTATTTGGTTGATACGTTTTTTTGCAAAAAATGTATACTAAGCTGCTCCACCAAACGTCAAGGTATACCCATATCAGAGCAGTCCTAACTGATGTATGCATTTCTATAATTGTTCTCTTGTGTCTACAAGACTAGGGAGTTACCTACCACTCCTCTTGGGCTATCTGCACAAAAGCTGTTCCACTCAGCATGTCCACATGGATTTTTCCTCTCTGAACCCTGTTCACACAGGTAAGATGATCAGGTTTTTAAATACATCAGACAGGGATTGCATACATCAGTTAGTACTGCTCTGTTTTTTACATCTTTTTACTAGCACTTGTGGATTACTGTGATTTTTTTAAACTGAGTGTTTTTGGTTCTACTATGCTCTTCTGTGTCTTCAAGTTTCTTGGTGGTGTGTGAACATTTTCCTACAGACTTGTAGTGTGTTCCTGTAGCGATAAACTTACGTAGATTATTCCTGAACTTGCAGCTGCCGTCGGACAATGAGGGTAATAGAGTTGTAGTCTCATTGGATGCACGTAAAGCGTTTGATAGTGTTGAATGGTGCTATCTTTGGGAGGTTTTGAGATCTTTTGGTTTCAGGCCAACTTTTATCTCGTGGGTGAGGTTATTGTATTCTTCTCCGACTGCTAGGGTGAGAGTTAATGGAGAGTTGTCTGGAAGTTTTGATTTATATAGGGGGACTAGGCAGGCGTGTCCGCTGTCTCCGCTGCTATTTGCGTTGGCAGTGGAACCCCTGGCACAGACAATTAGGAGCTTGACTTCGGTTAGGGGGTTCCGGTATGGCATGATAGAGGAGAAAATAGCCCTATATGCAGATGACATGTTACTCATTTTAGAAAATTCTGGAGAGGCCTTGGAGGGTGTCTTAGGACATTTGGTGATATATCGGGTCTTGAAATCAATTGGGCGGAGTCAAATATCTTGATAGTGGATAAAGGGGGCGTTGACATCCCAATATCGGGGGAAGGTAGTAAGCTGACAGTGGTTTCTCAGTTCAAATATTTAGGTGTTCAAGTGTCTTTTCCTCTCTCGAGCTACGTCGATCTGAATCTGTCCCCATTGTTGGACAGGTTTAGGAAGAAAATAGGGGCGTGGTGCAAGTTATATCTCTGTGGTGGGAAGGATAAACTTAATTAAAATGATTCTTATGCCCCAATTATTGGATATATTGCATAATTCCCCCGTTTGGTTGCCCCAAAAGTGGTTTCATACCATTAACTCTATATTTCGAGACCTTGTTTGGGGGAATAAACAGCCAAGAATTAGGCTGGAATTGCTTCAGAGGCCTAAAGATGTGGGAGGGATTGGCCCTTCCGAATCCCTGGATCTACTTTTTGGCAGCACAGGGTCAGCAGATGAGAGGTTGGAGAGAGGTGAATGGACTGAGTTCGGTTCATCAGATTTTGGTTTGGTTGGTGGGAAAGGACCCATTGGTTCAGGGATTGGAGGCAAGGGGATTTGGGAAGTTTGGAACGGCCTATCCTACTTTGATACTGGTTCACAAAGTATCGGATGCAATTAAAAAGACAAGAGAAGTGGGACTATTAACAAATCTGTCCCCAATATGGCATAATGAAATACTACCTGAATTTATTAAAATGGGGGAATTCTAAAATTGGAAAGCATTGGGTATTCAATATATGGCTCAGATTCAGGACGCACGAGGACTGTTATCCTTTGAGGCACTGCAGGAGAGTTACGGGTTGTAGGAGACATGTAGGTTTCAGTATGGACAGTTGAGACATGCCTATCTTGCGCAGAGTAAAACTATGAATATGGGAATTTAGAGACATTCTGGTGGACTATGTCCGTGCGACGAGAGGAACGAAAGAGGTAGTCTCGGATATTTATAGGGATTTGTTATATACCTTTCTTAATAGATTCCCTATTAAGGCAAAAGAGAAATGGGAGGAAGAGTTGGGAAGGATAGAGGAGGATACATGGGAGGATGTCATGGAATATATTCCCCAATTATCATTGTGAGCCGGGTAGAGTATCGCAAATGCATGTGCTTCACAGAGTATATAGAACTCCAGATAGGCTATATAAGGCAGGGCTGAGACAGACCTCTGAGTGTCCTAGGTGCCAGTCCGAGGGGGCAGGGATTCTACACATGTTATGGCAAGGTACGAGATTGAATTCATATTGGTTGGAGGTGGAGAAGCAATTGGGAAATCGTATGGCTGTACAATCGCAAGCGATCCTGTGATATATAATTTGGGATATGTGGAAGAGATCCGAGTTCCAAATCATCATAAAGTGGCCATAGCTAGATTATTGTATGTTGCGCGAAAACTAATTGCCAGGCACTGGTTGAGTGAGGTACCGCCGACTCTGCAGGAATTTTATAGACAGTCTGATATGGTTATTAATATGGAAAAGGGTATTTATGAAAAAAGGAAAAGTATGAAAACTTTTGAAACACTTTGGAAACCTTGGCTGGCGAGGAACTGATTCCAGTGGGATGTTGTTTTATTATGTAAGCAATGTATGCTTTTGTCCTATTCTTGTTTATAAAGGCTTTAAGGGAGGAGGGAGGGTGGGGAACTGGGGGATTGTTTCAAAATATTTGTAAACATGTTTATTCTCCTTTGCTGACACAATTGTGTGTAGTTGTCAATTTGAATATTGTTAATAAAAATTATCTGATTAAAAAAAAAAGTACACTCTGCACCCCATCTTGACTAACAAACACAGAAATGTAGACATTTTTGCAAATTTATTAAAAGAGAAAAATGAAATATCACATGGTCATAAGTATTCAGACCCTTTTCTCAGTATTGAGTAGAAACACCCTTTTGAGCTACAGCAGCTATGAGTCTTTCACACCTGGATTTGGGAATCCTCTGCCATTCTTCCTTGCAGATTATTTCCAGTTCCGTCAGGTTGGATGGTGAACATTGGTGGACAGCCATTTTCAAGTCTCCCCAGAGAAGCTCAATTGGGTTTAGGTCAGGTCTCTGGCTGGGCCAGTCAAGAATGGTCACAGAGTTGTTCCGAAGCCTCTCCTTTGTTATTTTAGCTGTGTACTTAGGGTCATTGTGCTGTTGGAAGGTGAACCTTCGGCCAAGTCTGAGGTCCAGAGCACTCTGGAAGAGGTTTTCATCCAGGATATCTCTGTACTTGGCCGCATTCATGTTTCCTTTAGTGACAACCAGTCATCCTATCCCTGCAGCTGAAAAACACCCCTATAGCATGATGCTGCCACCATGTTTCACTGTTGGGATTGTATTGAGCAGGTGATGAGTAGTGCCTGGTTTTCTCCACATATGCCGCTTAGAATTATCACCAAAAAGGTCTATCTTCGTCTCATCAGACCAGAGAATCTAATTTCTCATAGTCTGGCAGTCCTTCATGTGTTTTTTTTTTTAAGCAAACTCTTTGCGGGCTTTCATATGTCTTGCATTGAGGAGAGGCTTTCGTCGGGCCACTATGCCATAAAGGCCTGCCTGGTGAAGGGCTGCAGTGATTGTTGACTTTGTTGAATTTTCTCCCATCTCCCTTCAGCATCTCTGGAGCTCAGCCACAGTGATCTTGGGGTTCTTCTTTACCTCTCTCACCAAGGCTCTTCTCTCACAATTGCTCAGTTTGGCTGGATCGCCAGGTCTAGGAAGACTTCTGGTGGTTCCAAACTTCTTCCATTTATGTATTATGGAGGCCACTGTGCTTTTAGAAACTTGAGTACTGCAGAAATTCTGTTGTAACCTTTGCCAGACCTGTGCCTTGCCACAATTCTGTCTCTGAGCTCCTTGGCTAGTTCCTTTGACCTCATGATTCTCATTTGGTCTGACATGCACTGTGAACTTGTGAGGTCTTTATATAGACAGGTGTGTGCTTTTCCAAATCAAGTCCTATCAATTTAAAGGGCCACTGTCACCCCCCTCCAGCCGTTATAAACTAAAAGAGCCACCTTGTGCAGCAGTAATGCAAGCCTGGCTGTGATGTCAGACGGCCAGAGCACACTGCGCCTGCCCCACACAATAGTGCACAGCGCAAGCGCCGGATTTCAAGGGAAAACAGCGCGAAGGGGGCAGCACCGAATGCCCCTGAAGATTGGAGTGACGTCAGAGTACCGGTTCAAGCTGGGGGCTGAGGACCCGCCTCCATGGACAAAGATAGGTATTTTTGCTAAGTTTCAAAGCGCTTTATTTTGGGAATACATGAACAAAAAAACTAAAAGAGCCACCTTGTTAGAATGCAGCATTACTGCTGCACAAGGTGGCTTTTTTAGTTTATAATGGCTGGAGGGGGTGACAGTGGCCCTTTAAGAGTTGGAAGGGACCTCCAGAGTCATCTGTTTAAGGCTACGTTCACACTAGCGTTGCGCCGCCCTGCGTCGGCGACGCAACGCGCGACGCACGCAAAAACGCGCGCGTTTTGCAACGCGTGCGTCGTTTTTTGACGAGAATCGGACGCACAGAAAATGCAACTTGTTGCATTTTCTTGCGTCCGACGCTAGCGTCGTAAACGACGCAAGTGTCAAAAAACGCCACCCAAAAAACGCACGCGTCCCCTATGTTAAACATAGGGGCGCGTCGCCGCTGCGTCGCCGGCGCAACAGCGACGCACATTGGCGGAACGCCCTGCTCAATGCATGACTCGCTAAACTCCTGTGGCCGGAGTTCATAGCAGATAATGATTTCTGCTATACATGGTAATATTGCAATCAAATGCAATAACAGGCTATCAAAATGGTTTCAAGATAAATGTCAGCTTAAATCTCAAAGTATTCTGCAGGCCCAGATCACGAAAAATGGAGACACTCCGTGTCTCGGAAAATGGCACTTTTTTTTAATACAAACTTTGGATTTTTTTTTCACCACCTAAAAAAACAACAAATAACCTATGCATGTTTGGTATCTGAGAACACATACTAACCTTTAAAAATCATATTGTCAGGTCCGTTTTAGCATTTACAGAACATATTTTTTTTTAAAAAATAAATAAAAAATTCACTTTTTTTTGCAATTTTACCGCACTTGGATTTTCTTTCCTGTTTACCAGTACACTGTATAGTAAAAGCAATGGTGTCATTCGAAAGTACAACTTGTCCCGCAAGAAACAAACATCTCAAGGTCGTGAAAGAGTTAGCAAGACTACTTTTTCACATATTCAGATTTATTTCCACCAGGGCATATGATGCACTAATGCTCGGAGGCATAACCGGAATTTTAATGTTCACATTTCCTAAGGGAATTTTCAGGTGAAATGATATGACTTGTATTGTTCAAGATTGCTGTACCTGTTTTTATTATGTATACCCCTCCTCACATGTAAAGCGCCATGGAATAAATGGTGCTATAATAATAAAAAATAATAATAATATAGACAAAGTAATTAAAAGCTTGAATGCCGCATTACTCTGGCAGCCACAATGCGCTCGTCTCGTTGGCAGCAGCTTTGCGCCATTATTTGGGATAACCTAGCAAGAAAGGATCTGTTCCTACATCAGCATAAAGGAGCAATATACAGTATGCTCCTGTTCCAGGCTCTGGCGGGATGACTAGATGATCCTGGCATCACCAAAGAGAGATTTTCTCTGTTTTCTGGGCAAGTTGTTATTTTCTTCATGGGACTCACACTGCAGAACGCTGCATATAAGTTCAGACCGCGCACTAAGCAGATTCTGCAAGCAGAGATCCTGAATGTTCAAGGTTTTGATACAAAAGTTGTATTAAAAAATTAAGTAGCGTAATTACGGGATACAAAAACTATTTACTTCTTGTAAGCAAAATAAAATATTGTTGAAAAAATTTCACTTGTAGCAATATTTCTAACCTTTCTCGTTTGTTGTGCTGTGCATCATATATTCTGCTTTTAGCAATGTCATTTATTTGTAGAAATTTTGTAAATCGTGCTTGCGGTTTCCTGTTCATCCAACCACTAATTCTTCTTTTCGTTTTACATTTAGAATGTCTTCATACTTGAAAATATAATAGATCTTAAGCGCCAATATTCGTTTCCCATTGAAGTTGAGGTAAGATGATTTGGTAAAAAATCATTGTAAATGATGAAATCTGGGGTAATTTCCAATCCATCGCGCCAGTCATCTTACTATGCAGATATTCTCTGCAGTGTGTGCATGAGATTTCTTAACAAATTTTTCCCCAAATCACAATGTGGTCTTAGATGATGTTCACAAATATTTGTGTCATCACTCATTTTATATCCGCCACATATCACCCCCACAGGATCACCTTCCAGACTCTATTTACCCTGTGGTTGCCCTTTGATCCGTCCTGTTGTAGTTCCATACGCTGTGCCGTCTCTCTCAGCTGGCTTCCAGCATAGCTCTGCCGAGCCTCCTCCATGGATATAGACTGTATTATACGCTCTACTTCTACCTACATTTTATCAATTACAGTTTAATATTTAATGTAATATGTTCTTTTATATTGATAGTTATTAGGGAAACAAAGCATCAATTTGTACTTAAATTACAAGCAAATAAAACCTATGTTCAGAGACCGTTTTAGACAAATTAAGACCCTGGGCAAAGGTTAAGTGGGGCCCCAAATGCTATCATATTGCACCACCATACAGAAACCTTTAGGTTGAATTTACATGTGCTGAATTCAAGCCGTTAAACGAGTGCGATCAACAACATTAAGTTGTTTGGTGTTTCCCGGCCAGTTTCTACCGGCTGAGGAAGAATGATGGGCACAGAACTATCACAGGTTGATCAATCTGTCCCCATACAGTATCATCATCAGCATATCTGCAGGTTACAGCGGGCGATGTGCTGCTGAGAACTATGATTTTTGTTCCGGCATAAACAATCCAATCACTAGATGAATAGGCAGCATTTTCCTCATTCATTGGGGAACTGCCGACATGTTTACACGTGTGAACTCTCGTCTGCTCTACCAGCATTTATAAATGTGGATGCTACACATAGATTTATCAAAAGTCATAAACTGAACCGTGAAAGAGGCCATCAAAATATTAAAAAGGCAAATTAAAAAATTTGTATGCTCCCTTTACCATTCACCTCTGTGGCCTTACCACTCCTCATCTAACTTATCCAATACTCAACGTATATTCAGCCTGTCACCACTCGCACTGAAACATGCGGAGCTCTCACTCTGGGACCAGACTTCCAGGTTGGAGTAGATTGGCATGGGCCTTGTGTCGGTCTGGTCAAATTGTGATGTCCTGGTGCACTCTCAGCATCGGAAACTACACAGATATTGCAGAACTGCCATTATTCATTCAGTTTCTGCTGTAAACGATGGAAGCCCCAATAGGAGGGGGGCCCTGTGCAATTGCCAAGTTAGAGCCCCACTTCTACCCTAACGCCAGCCCTGACTGATTAATCCATAAATGTTATCCCAGTTTGAATGCAAATAGCTCTCCTTCTGGGAAGAATCTCCTGCTGCTCTGGACATAAAGATTCCTCTGATGGTAAGCAGGGGATCCATTCTGGTGGATATTGCCTCCTGCAATTTGTCATGGTTAATCCCACCTTTACATTACTGCGCTAAAGTTTTAGACAGGTATGGAAAAAATGCTGCACAATGAGAAAGTGTTCAAGAAATACAAATTCTAATAGATTATTTTTATCAAAAAACAAAATGCAAAGTGAATGAACACGAGAAATCTAAATCAATATTTACCTTCAAAGCCTGAATTCCTCTAACATAGTAACATAGTAACATAGTTAGTAAGGCCGAAAAAAGACATTTGTCCATCCAGTTCAGCCTATATTCCATCATAATAAATACCCAGATCTACGTCCTTCTACAGAACCTAATAATTGTATGATACAATATTGTTCTGCTCCAGGAAGACATCCAGGCCTCTCTTGAACCCCTCGACTGAGTTCGCCATCACCACCTCCTCAGGCAAGCAATTCCAGATTCTCACTGCCCTAACAGTAAAGAATCCTCTTCTATGTTGGTGGAAAAACCTTCTCTCCTCCAGACGCAAAGAATGCCCCCTTGTGCCCGTCACCTTCCTTGGTATAAACAGATCCTCAGCGAGATATTTGTATTGTCCCCGTATATACTTATACATGGTTATTAGATCGCCCCTCAGTCGTCTTTTTTCTAGACTAAATAATCCTAATTTCGCTAATCTATCTGGGTATTGTAGTTCTCCCATCCCCTTTATTAATTTTGTTGCCCTCCTTTGTACTCTCTCTAGTTCCATTATATCCTTCCTGAGCACCGGTGCCCAAAACTGGACACAGGTGCACTTCCACACAGTTTTCTAAGGAACACTGCCGAGAAGTTGTTCCAAACATCTTTGAGAGCTAATCTCAGATCTTCTGTGGATGTAGGCTTCCACAAATCCATTTGTGTCTTCACATAATCCCACACATACTTGATATTAGGGATCTGTAAAGCCATATCATTCCTTCCAGGTCTTTGTTCTTCTTTGCACTGAAGATAGCTGTTAATGATATTGGCTGTATGTTTGGTTGGTGTCTTGCTGCAGAATAAGGGTACCGTCACACAGTGGCATTTTGATCGCTACGACGACACGATCCGTGACGCTCCAGCATCGTAACAGTATCGCTCCAGCGTCGTAGACTGCTGTCACACTTTGCAATGTACGACGCTGGAGCGATAATTTCATGACGTATGTGCGATGTAGAAGCCGTTGGTTACTATGCGCACATCGTATACAATATCGTGCACACCTTTGTTACACCATGCGATCATGCCTCCACAGCGGGACACTAAACGACGAAAGAAAGTTTCAAACGATCTGCTACGACGTACGATTCTCAGCGGGGTCCCTGATCGCAGGAGCGTGTCAGACACAGCGAGATCGCTGGAACGTCACGGATATATCGCTGGAACGTCACAAATCGTGCCGTCGTAGCGATCAAAATGCCACTGTGTGACGGTACCCTAAATTTGGAGGCGTTCAGCTGCCTCCCTCCATGGTATTGTCTGAATGATAGGTATCTGCTTGTATTTCTTTGCATTGAGGACTGTAGACACCGTTGTCAGCCTAAGACAAAATAGTGCAGCAGATAAGACACATCAGGCTTACTTCCCTTCGAAGCCAGAACATGTCCACCAGGGCCATCTGCTGACAACTTGCAGTGATCAGTGGAACTCAGGTGCACTCATGTTCTATTCATAGAAGTCCGGCTAGAAGTGGTCTTCATGGGAAAAATTGTTGCCAAAAAGTCATGCTTTCGATATGGAGACATAGTAACTAGTGATGAGCGAATATACTCGTTACTCGAGATTTCTCGAGCATGCTCGGGGGTTCTCAGAGTATTTTTTAGTGCTGAGCATGCTCGCGAAATCTCGAGTAACGAGTATATGCGCTCATCACTAATAGTAACGTGACTCAACTATGCACAAAATCATAGGGACTGAGGGTGCAGAAACATGGCACCAGGTGATCTGGAAATGTGAAAAATTTGGCTGTAACAGAAGGCAGTTTGTTGGCCTATCGGGCTGGAGAGCGTTCCAATAATGCCTGTCTTCAGACAAGAGTGAGTGCTGGACGTTCCTTACATGTTTGTCTCTGCGTTTCAGAAAACTAAGTTGGGGATTTCGTCAGTATTAATGGTGGTCTCAATGCTAAGAAATACAGGCATATACTTACCCATTATCCTTTATCATCAGGGAGGCATCTGATTGGCTCCAAATGTATTCTATAGCAGGACAACAATCCCAATCATGTAGTCAATGTTATTAAGAACTATCTTCAGCATAAAGAAGAACAATGAGTCCTGGGAGTGATGCTATGGCCTCACAGAGACCTGATCTCAGCAACAAGTCTTTCTGGTGATTACATGAAGAGACAAGGGAATTTGCATGGTTTTGTGAGGAAAATGACATTTTCTAAGTATTGCACCAAGGTGGATAAAAAGTTTTAGTTGCTACTTGATAATCTTTTATTTAGCTATACTTACCCTGTTTACACCTACTTTTAACCCCTTCCCGACCTGTGACACAGTGTATGCGTCATGAAAGTCGGTGCATATGCAGCATCACAGAATGATCGCATTCCTGCAGATTGGGTGAAAGGGTTAACTCATATTTCACCCGACCTTCACGGACAGGGGGAGTGGTACTTTAGCCCGGGGAAGGGGGGAGAGGGTGGCTTTGCCCCCACGTGGCTATGATCGCGCAGATTGGCTGTTGAAAGTGAAACAGACAATCAGAGCAATTTGTAATATTTCACCTATGAAATATTACAATCCAGCCATGGCCAATTCTGCAATATCAACGAACACGGCTGGAAACCCCGATCTGACAGCGGCGATCTGCCACCGCTGTCAGTCTTTCCTCCCCTCCGTTCTGTCCTCCGCTGCTCTCCTCTCCCCTCTGCCTGCCCCTGACCTCATCTCCGCCCCCCACTGTCTGATCCCACCCCCCCATACTTACCGAGTCCCGGTGTCCCTCCTTCTCCTATGAGCGCCGCCATCTTACAAAATGGCATGCGCAGTGCGCCCACCGAATCTGCCGGCCGGCAGATTCATTCCAGGTACATTTTGATCACTATGATAGGTTCTATCACACTGATCAAAATAAAAAAAAATAGTAAATAAACCCCCCCATTTATCACCCCCATAGGTAGGGAACATAATAAAATAAAGCAAATATATTTATTTTTCCACTAGGGTTAGGGTTGGAATTAGGTTTAAAATTAGGGTTAGGGTTAAAATTAGGGTTAGGGTTAAAATTAGGGTTAGGGTTGCAATTAGGGTTAGAATTGGGGTTAGAATTAGGGTTAGAGTTAGGGTTAGGGTTAGAATTAAGCTATGTGCACATGGTGCAGATTTGGCTCCAGATCCGCAGCGGATTGGCCGCTGCGGATTCGTAGCAGTTTTCCATCACGTTTACAGTACCATGTAAACCTATGAAAAACCAAATCCGCTGTGCCCATGGTGCGGAAAATACCGATCGGTATTTTCCGCAGCATGTCATTTCTTTGTGTGGATTCCGCAGCGTTTTACACCTGTTCCTGTATAGGAATCCGCTGGTGAAATCCGCACAAAAAACACTGGAAATCTGCAGGTAAAACGCAGTGCGGTTTACCTGCGGATTTTTCAAAAACGGTGCGGAAAAATCCGCACACATATCCGCAACGTGGGCACATAGCTTTAGGGTTAGGGTTGGAATTAGGGTTAAGATTAGGGTTAGGCCTGTGTTTGGGTTGTGGTTAGGGTTGGGATTAGGGTTAGGGGTGTGTTGGGGATAGTGTTGGAGTTAGAATTGAGGGGTTTCCGCTGTTTAGGCACATCAGGGGGTCTCCAAATTCGACATGGCGCCACCATTGATTCCAGCCATTCTTGCATTCAAAAAGTCACATGGTGCTCCCTCTCTTCCGAGCCCCGACGTGTTCCCAAACAGTGGTTTACCCCCACATAAGGGGTACCAGATTTTTTATTTTCACGGCTCTGCATTATAAACTTCTGTGAAGCACTTGGGGGTTCATAGTGCTCACCACACATCTAGATAATTTCCTTGGGGGGTCTAGTTTCCAAAATGGGGTCACTTGTGGGGGATTTCTACTGTTTAGGCACATCAGGGGCTCTGCAAACGCAACGTGACGCCCGCAGACCATTCCATCAAAGTATGCATTTTAAAATGTCACTACTTCCCTTCCAAGCCCCGACGTATGCCTAAACAGTGGTTTACCCCAACATATGGGGTATCAGCGTACTCAGGACAAACTGGACAACAACCTTTTGGGGTCCAATTTCTTCTGTTACTCTTGTGAAAATAAAAAAGTGTGGGCTAAAAAATTATTTTTTATTTTCACGGCTCTGCGTTATATACTTCTGTGAAGCACTTGGGGTTCAAAGTGCTTACCACAGATCTAGATTAGTTCCTTGCGAGGACTAATTTCCAAAATGGGGTCACTTGTGGGGGAGCTCCAATGGCTCTCCAAATGCAACATGGTGTCTGCTAACGATTGAAGCTAATTTTCCATTAAAAAAGTCAAATGGCACTCCTTCCCTTCCGAGCTATGCCGTGCGCCAAAGCAGTGGTTTACCCCCACATATGAGGTATTGGTGTACTCAGGAGAAATTGCCCAACAAGTTTTAGAATCCATTTTATCCTGTTGCCCATGTGAAAATGAAATAATTGAGGCTAAAAGTAAATTTTCGTGAAAAAAGAAATTACTTTTTTTTTACTTTTTCATTTTTACGGATCAATTTGTGAAGCACCAGGGGGTTTAAAGTGCTCACTATGCATCTAGATAAGTTCCTTGGGGGTCTAGTTTCCAAAATGGGGTCACTTGTTGGGGAGCTCCAATCTAAAGGCACACGGGGGCTCTCCAAACGCGACATGGTGTCTGCTAAAGATCGGAGCCAATTTTTCATTGAAAAAGTCAAATGGCGCTCCTTCCCTTCCGAGCCCTGTCGTGCGCCCAAACAGTGTTTACCCCCCCACATATGGGGTATCGGCGTACTCAGGACAAATTGACAACAACTTTCTGGGTCCAGTTTCTCCTTTTACCTTGGGAAAATAAAAAAAGTTGCTAAAAAATCACTTTTGGGACTAAAAAGTTAAATGTTCATTTTTTCCTTCCAAGTTGCTTCTGCTGTTGTGAAACACCTGAAAGGTTAATAAACTTCTTGAATGTGGTTTTGTGCACCTTGAGGGGTGCAGTTTTTAGAATGGTGTCACTTTGTGTTATTTTCAGCCATATAGACCCCTCAAACTGACTTCAAATGTGAGGTGGTCCCAAAAAAAAATGGTTTTGTAAATTTTGTTGTAAAAATTAGAAATTGCTGGTCAAATTTTAACCCTTATAACTTCCTAGCAAAAAAAAAAAATTGTTTCCAAAATTGTGCTGATGTAAAGTAGACACGTGGGAAATGTTATGTATTTACTATTTTGTATCACATGACTCTCTGGTTTAACAGAATAAAAATTCTAAATTTGAAAATTTTTGCCAATTTTCCATTTTTTCACAAATAAGCTAGGATTCGTTGAAGCGTTCCTGAGTTGTTACCTCATAAAAGGGACACCAGTCAGAATTGCAAAAAATGGCCAGGTCATTGAGGTCAAAATAGGCTTGGTCATGAAGGGGTTAAAGTAGACATTATTGAGATATGCAGTCATGATTGAAGCAGCACCGTATAATATTGACTAAGTAAATTAAATGCCAGAAAAACCATTGGGAGTGTCATTCTCATTGCATGTCTGTCATCTTTGGTAAGGTGCCAACAATAATCTGAGAAGGGAGAGAATAGAACAGCCTTGGATACAATAATCCAGGAACATTTTATGTATTTGAATGATGGGTAATTCTCTATGCATTTTAAACTTAATCATGTTCTTAGTAAAAACCTTGAATGGGTTACCTTTATTTTTTCGGTTCTGTTTTATAGGTGCCAATGGAACGAAAGAAAAAGTATCTTTCTATACGCAAGAAAGCAAGAGAGGACACAAACGAGGATTCAGGTGTTTGAATCTTGTCTACATTTTTATTAAACATTTTGTCATTTGTATAAGAAGTGGCATACAAGCAAATCCCAGTGGGACTGTGATATTCCTTGCTGGTTTTTCTTAGGCTTTATCTGTAAGCATTGAGTTTCAAAGAAACAAAAAAAAAAATGTTAATTAAAGGGAACCTGTCACCCCCAAAATCGAGGGAGAGCTAAGCCCACTGGCATCAGGGGCTTATCTACAGCATTGTGTAATGCTGTAGATAAGCCTCCGATGTATCCTAAAAGATGAGAAAAAGAGGTTAGATTATACTCGCCTGGTTGGGCGGTCCAATCCGGTGGGCGTCGCGGTCCGGTTCAGCTCCTCCCATCTTTATCAGATGACGTCCTCTTCTGGTCTTCACGCTGCGGCGCAGGCGCACTTTGTCTGCCCTGTTGAGGGCAGAGGAAAGTACTGCAGTGTGCAGGCGCCGGGAAAGGTCAGAGAGGCCCAGCGCCTGCGCACTGCGGTACTTTGCTCTGCCCTCAACAGGGCAGACAAAGTACTCCTGCGCCGGAGCCGCAGCGTGAAGACCAGAAGAGGACGCCATCTGATGAAGATGGGAGGCACCCGTGCGGACATCGACACCCATTGGACCGAACCGTGACCAGAACCGCCCCTGGGTGAGTATAATCTAACCTCTTTTTCTTATCTTTTAGGATACATCGGGGGCTTATCTACATCACTACAGAATGCTGTAGATAAGCCCCTGATGCTGGTGGCCGCAGCTCACCCTCGGTTTTGGGGGTGACAGGTTCCCTTTAAGGGAAAAGCAGACTTGTGCTATTTCACCACCAACTTTTACCTTGGTGTTCACCATAAATTCATTGTGAGTTTTAATCTAGAACAGTACTGTTGTTTGGTATGCAAGTACATTAGTATCTTTTAGAACTGGGGGCTTTTACGTATACAAAATACCGTGTGACAGAAGAGATCCCATAAATAAGACCTAGATTAGCAAACTGTGTTTAGTAAGACTTACACTCTGTTTGCTTTATGAGTGAAAACTGTGACATGTCGCTGAGCTCTGCTTGTGTTTATGTAGCGGAGTTCTGCTTGCTTATGTTGCTGAGCTCCTCATATATTTATGTAGCTGAGCTCTGCGTGTGCTTATGTAGTTTAGCTCTGCATGTGTTTATGTAGCTGAGCTCTGCTTGTGTTTATGTATCTGAGCTCTGCTTGTGTTTATGTAGCTGAGCTCCTCATATATATATGAAGCTGAACTCTGCGTGTGCTTATGTAGCTGAGCTCTGTGTGTGTACATGTAGCTGAGCTCTGCATGTGTTTATGCAGCTGAGCTCTGCTTGTGTTTATGTAGCTGAGCTCCTCATATATATACGTAGCTGAGCTCTGTGTGTGTATATGTAGCTGAGCTCTGCGTGTGCTTATGTAGCTGAGCTCTGTGTGTGTATATGTAGCTGAGCTCTGCTTGTGTTTATGTATCTGAGCTCTGCTTGTGTTTATGTAGCTGAGCTCCTCATATATATATGTAGCTGGGCTCTGCGTGTGCTTATGTAGGTGAGCTCTGTGTGTGTACATGTAGCTGAGCTCTGCGTGTGTTTATGCAGCTGAGCTCTGCTTGTGTTTATGTATCTGAGCTCTGCTTGTGTTTATGTAGCTGAGCTCCTCATATATTTATGTAGCTGTGCTCTGTGTGTGCTTATGTAGCTGAGCTCTGTGCTTGTATATGTAGCTGAGCTGTGTGTGTATATGTTTCTGAGCTCTGTGTGTGTATATGTAGCTAAGCTCTGTGTGTGTTTATGTAGCTGAGTTGTGGTAGTGTTTATGCAGCTGAGTTGTGGTAGTGTTTATGTAGCTGAGTTTTGTGTGTCTTTGTTGCTGAGCTGTGGTAGTGTTTATGTAGCTGAGCTGTGGTAGTGTTTATGTAGCTAAGCTCTGTGTGTGTGTATGTGTAGCTAAGCTCTGTGTGTGTCTTTGTTGCTGAGCCATGGTAGTGTTTATGTAGCTGAGCTGTGGTAGTGTTTATGTAGCTGAGCCATGGTAGTGTTTATGTAGCTGAGCTTTGTGTGTCTTTGTTGCTGAGCTGTGGTAGTGCTTATGTAGCTCAATTTTGTGTGTGCTTATGCTCCTGAGCTGTGGGTGTTGATTGATGTAGCTGAGCTGTTTGTGTATATAACAAAACTTGCTTGTACTTGCTGTAGAGAATCACTAACAAGTTATCTATTGCCTCCCTATTCTACACTAGTGCATTAAAATTAGTAATATACGTGCCCCCCTCCTCCTCCCCTCACCATGACACGCAGGTGGTTTGAGGTATTCCCATCATTGAAAGCTATACACTACCATAGAATAGTTCTCCTCTATTTTTAGTTTTTTATGTGACTTGTTGGAGAAGGCAGAGTACAGTTCTAGACTATTCCCGAAAGTCCCATAGAAAAAGAATTGAGTATTTGCGAAGTAGGCACACCTTTGCTCCAGCACTGCAAAGCCCATTCTCAGGGTAATTGGGGGGTCCCAATCGTTCCCCCCCCCCCTTCCCCTATTGATTAATTATTCCCTTTTAAATTCTGGGAAGACCAATATATTTGCTCATTATTGACATTTAGGTATGAAGTTACCTTCATCTTGTAATGGTTATCACAGCTTGGAGCTGAAGATGACTTGTCCTCACCGTGCGCCTTTTACTCTCTCTCAGAAGATATATAGATTTTAGTGCACATTGCCTTTGTAAGCGGAGGCTGTGATTGTGCAGTAAAATCAGCCGTAGGTTTATGAACATACTGAGATCCTCAGGAACGCACCCGCAGTGATGTCCAGCATGAGGACATGAAAGAAGCGTCACATTGAAATCTCTCCTGGATGATGCTAACACCGGCCCATGAAGCAAAATGACTTTTTTATGTGGTTTTTGTTGTATTTAGTATCCTGTCAAATGTTTCAAAAATTAAAGAAATCAGAACGTGCAGCTGCTCTTTGAAATGTGAACGGTTCTGTGTGTGTTCATAAAGCATCATGTTTTTATTTTTATTAACTTTATTTTGGATGAAACGTTAAGGCCCTGGGGTGTATGGAATGTAACTTTTTTTTTCTGTATTTTTTTTTTTCCCCATTAAAGATGAGCCCCAGTATTTGTCTTCCCAGTCTTACATGGCAGATAGCAGTCTAAGTGAAGAAATGAGCCAGTTTGACTTCTCAACTGGAGTTCAGAGTTTTTCTTACAGTTCCCAGGCCCCAGTAAAGACTCAGAGAAGCCGAAGAACACAGGTATTGGGTTAAGTCTGTATCCTTATGTGACTTGAGCTGCGCTTCCAGTGGCCAATGACGGCCGTTAAGACATTCATGTTGATACATAGAAGCTGATGGGCAGGCATTTTAATAATATCCTTTATAGACTGGTTTCTCGCACTTCCCATGTTCCCATGACCTGGAATATGTTGGTTCTGTGTGCATAGACTGTCCTTGTTCTCGGCAGCACAGGATGATGAGAGCAATGATTTTTAAAATGAATTTTTTAATTAATAGCATATATTTTTAATGATCGATTTGAGAAAATATGGCAAAAAATGTTGGTTATTCATAGTAAAATTTGGTGCAAGTGAAAAAAGAAATGGAAAAGTTCTAAAACGTTACTAGATACATGTCTTCGGTGGCGTGATCTTCCTTTGCGTGATGTTGATCAGTCATAATCAGGCAGTAACACATGGGGGAAAGAACATGCCCTCCTCCCCTCGCAGATCTATACAGCAGAGCTGAGTTATGTATGAGACACCTCCAGATTTCATCTCATTCCTACATTCATTTTCAGACCCCCTTATATGCAAAATTTACGATCTGGTTCAGGCTTCAGATTTTTCTTTTGTGGTAGTGTCCTACCCAGTGATATAGGCTGGATGTGAGCTCTGTGTGTATCCAGGATGCTGCTGTCTTCACTTTTTTTTTTTCATGTACCGACACAAATATACTGTACATTACTCTACATGTTCTTACCTCCTTGTCTAGATGTTTGTTTTTCTTTATCCTCCAAGATACTTTTTCCCTCCCGCAGCAGATCATTGTCCAACCCCTTCTTTCCTACTATCATTACGGCCAAATTCAGCCTCTTGGCGATGGTTGGAGCCAGCTTGGTGTAAGGCGGTGTTGTCATACGTGCTCCAGGAGCGTAAAGTATTGTTTTATGATGATTCCATGATTTTTCACTTAGCATGTTATCATAAATTCAGTTATTAAACAATGTTTAGTGTCAAATCACTGGTTTCGATATTTTCAATGAGAGTGAACATCATATAAGTGTGGAAATGCCATCACATTTGGCTTCTTGTTTTGTTGCTTTTTAAATCCTATAAGAAAGTGGTTGAATCTGGCAGACAGTGTCTCCCCAGCCTGAACTGATGGCTAACAATCACTAGAGTAGTATTAGGCCAAAGGGTTTATCTGCCCTATAATAAAAAGGTCAAAATTCTGCTTCCACTCATGGCCATAGTTACCTTTCTTGTCTCAATCATACTATCCACCAGTCGACTTATCAAATTACTGCGGCTTTCGGATGAACGCTAACCTAACATTTTGGTTGAAGCCTTAGTAAGTCCGTCATATCAGGCAGGAGTAAATGTGATTCAAGTCTGCCTAGAATATGGAATTTCCACCCTTCCTTGACATAGCTACAGGCACACTTCATCCATAAATGCACATGGTCACATCAAATGCAGAATCTGTGAAAAATTGGCGAGTATAATTGCCTCTCATTGACTCTATTAAAAACAATAATGTTTAAATCGGCCATCATCTTCCGGGAATGATGCCGACTAACACATAAGTAGGGACTGGGTGCATTATGTCCAGTAATAGAAACCCCAGGTCCTACAGGATATAGGGATATGTCCACTTTAGAAAAGCCAGGTAGGCGGTTAAAGGCACATGATGGCTGATTAAATGAGCCCTCATCCGCTGGGAAAGATGCAGGCTCAGTGTGGGAGCACTCCTCTAAGGCAGGGACACGATATATGGCGAAATTGTACATCATATGTCGTGAAGGAGTTAAGAAAATGAATGTATACATTCTTTTGTTCAATATGGAATACATATCCTCTGTGTCATGTCTAAATGGAGTTTAATTTATTTTCATATGAAGAATGTTTTATAACTCCGGAGCTCCTGCAAGCCTCAACCTATTATCTCCTTTCCCACCATCCTGTAGAATGTAAACCTGCAAGGGCAGGGTCCTCGCCCCTCTGTATCAGTCTGTAATTGTTGGTTTGCTTACTGTAAGTGATAAATAAATAAATTAATAATAATAATAATAATAATAATAATAAATCATAATAATTCAGCACTGTTCTGACAGGATCGCAGCTCTGAAGCCCAGACCCCAGAAGATTTTATGGAGTTTGAAATGGATGAATTAAATCAGCATGAATCCATGGCACCTATGACTGGTCTGATTAAACACATGCAAAAAAATGACTTCACACCAAAAGTAGAGGAGGTATGGAAAAATTCATGTTTTGGATGCCTTGAAGGGTTTGTCTCATGAACAAGGTTCATGTTAATTAATAGATCTTGGAATAATAATAAGGTTCACAATTTAATTAGTTAAAAAAATATGTTCCTATGCTAAGATAATTTTAAAAACGTGCCCCTGCTATGTATTGTCTTTTTTGCTGCGTTTGACCATGCAGTTCATGGTCGGCACTCACTGCAGCTCCTGTCCAAGGGAGGAAGCATGAATCCGTTATGATAAGTGAATATACAGATGACACAGCAGGAGACTCGCAGATTCTTCTTTCTGTAAGGTAACACAGCTTCCCACCTGTTTTATCACAGAATCAAGGGTTTCTGACACTTCTAGCAGCCCTCTTAGATAATCATAAATCAAGTAATTTACATACGAGCTCTGTGGCCGCTGGAGCTCAGAGTGTTGGAGACCCATCAGAAACAGTCGCTCCTGTGATAAAACCAGCAGAAAAATCTGATCCCTCGTGTTTCGTTTTTCCAGAGTAGTTAACAAAGTGAAAATGGAACTCTAGATTGCTCAGGCAGAAAATCTACAATTTTTACTATGACAGATTGTAGGTACTACAGTAATGATTTTGTAAGGGGAAGAAATCAATTGGGCGTCTCCTCAGTAACGGGTCCTGAACCGTCAAGGCTGTAACCTAAATTACAGGGGGAAGCTTAATCCCTTCCCGACCTGTGACACAGCGTATGCGTCATGAAAGTCGGTGCCAATCTGACCTGTGACGCATATGCTGTGTCACAGAATGATCGCGTCCCTGCAGATCCGGTGAAAGGGTTAACTCCCATTTCACCTGATCTGCAGGGACAGGGGGAGTGGTAGTTTAGCCCAGGGGGGGTGGCTTCACCCCCCGTGGCTACGATCGCTCTGATTGGCAGTTTCACTTTCAACAGCCAATCAGAGCGAGTTGTAATATTTCACCTATTATAACTGGTGAAATATTACAATCCAGCCATTGCCGATGCTGCAATATCATCGGCCATGGCTGGAAACATTGATATGCCCCCACCCCACCGATCGCCCCCCCCAAGCCACCGATCTGTCCTTTACACTGCTCCGCTCCCCTCCGTCCTCCTGTCCGCTCCCCCCCGTGCTCTTGTCCGCTCACCCCCGTGCTCCAATCACCCCCCGTGCTCCAACCACCCCCCCTGCACTCCGATCCACCCCCCCTGCAGTCCGATCCACCCCCCTGCAGTCCGATCCACCCCCCGATGCTCCAATGCACCCCCCCGTGCTCCAATGCACCCCCCCGTGCTCCGATCCACCCCCCGTGCTCCGATTTACCCCCCATGCTCCGATCCACACACACCCCAAAGCCCCCCCCACCCCCGGGGTCCCCCCCAACCCATCATACTTACCGAGCCTCCCGTGGTCCGTCCGTCTTCTTTCCTGGGCGCCGCCATCTTCCAAAATGGCGGGCGCATGCGCAGTGCGCCCGCCGAATCTGCCGGCAGATTCGTTTCAAGTGCATTTTGATCACTGCGATAAAACCTATCGCAGTGATCAAAATAAAAAAAGTACTGAATGACCCCCCCCCCCCCCCTTTGTCACCCCCATAGGTAGGGACAATAATAAAATAAAGATTTTTTTTTTCTTCCACTAAGGTTGGGGTAAGAACTAGGGTTAGGGGTAGGGTTAGGGTTAGGGTTTCGGTATGTGCACACGTATTCTGGTCCTCTGCAGCATGTGTACAGCGATTTTTGTTTTCCATAGGTTTACATTGAACTGTAAACTCATGGGAAACTGCTGCGGATCCGCAGCGTTTTCCGCAGCGTGTGCACATACCTTTAGAATTAGGCTATGTGCACACGGTGCGGATTTGGCTGCGGATCCGCAGCAGTGTTCCATCAGGTTTACAGTACCAAGTATACCTTTGGAAAACCAAATCCGCTGTGCCCATGGTGCGGAAAATACCACGCGGAAACGCTGCGTTGTATTTTCCGCAGCATGTCAATTCTTTGTGCGGATTCCGCGGATTTTTACACCTGTTCCTCAATAGGAATCCGCAGGTGAAATCCGCACAAAAAACACTGGAAATCCACGGTAAATCCACAGGTAAAACGCAGTGCCTTTTACCCGCGGATTTTTCAAATATGATGCTGAAAAATCTCACACGAATCCTCAACGTGGGCACATAGCCTTAGGGTTAGGGTTGGAATTAGGGTTGTGGTTAGGGTTAGGGGTGTGTTGATGTTAGGGTTGTGGTTAGGGGTGTGTTGCGGTTAGGGTTGGGATTAGGGTTATGGCTACAGTTGGGATTAGGGTTAGGGGTGTGGGGTGGTTAGTGTTGGAGTTAGATTTGAGGGGTTTCCACTGTTTAGGCACATCAGGGGTCTCCAAACGCAACATGGCGCCACCATTGATTCCAGCCAATCTTGTATTCAAAAAGTCAAATGGTGCTCCCTCACTTCCGATCCCTGACATGTGCCCAAACAGTGGTTTACCCCCACATATGGGGTACCAGCATAATCAGGACAAACTGCGCAACAATTATTGGAGTCCAATTTCTCCTGTTACCCTTGTGAAAATAAAAAAAATGCTTGCTAAAACATCATTTTTGAGGAAAGAAAAATGATTTTTTATTTTCACGGCTCTGCGTTGTAAACGTCTGTGAAGCACTTGGGGGTTCAAAGTGCTCACCACATATCTAGATAAGTTCCTTGGGGGGTCTAGTTTCTAAAATGGGGTCACTTGTGGGGGGTTTCTACTGTTTAGGCACATCAGGGGCTCTGCAAACGCAACGTGACGCCCGCAGACCATTCCATTAAAGTCTGCATTTCAAAAGTCACTACTTCACTTCTGAGCCCCGACGTGTGCCCAAACAGTGGTTTACCCCCACACATGGGGTATCAGCGTACTCAGGAGAAACTGGACAACAATGTTTGGGGTCCAATTTCTCCTGTAACCCTTGGGAAAATAAAAAATTCTGGGCTAAATAATTATTTTTGAGGAAAGAAAACATTACTTTACACGTGCTGCGCCGATTCTTTGGAATGCACTACCTAGGTTAATACGATTATTCCCCAATCCCCACAGTTTTAAGCGTACCCTAAAAACTCACTTGTTCAGACTGGCCTACCGCCTCAATGCATTAACCCAACGATCCCTGTGTGGCCTATATATATATATATATATATATATATATATATATATATATATATATAAAAAACAGGTTCCTCGCATCATGTTCTCATACACTTTATGCAGTTAATAGCCCTCTGTGTCTGTACTGCTACATACTTAGGCAGTTAATTGGTTCATGCAGCTTTACATGAACACCCGAGCCTTACATTATGGCTGGTCCGAATAACTAAAGCAATTGTTACCATCCACCTCTCGTGTCTCCCCTTTTCCTCATAGTTTGTAAGCTTGCGAGCAGGGCCCTCATTCCTCCTGGTATCTGTTTTGAACTGTATTTCTGCTATGCTGTAATGTCTATTGTCTGTACAAGTCCCCTCTATAATTTGTAAAGCGCTGCGGAACATGTTGGCGCTATATGAATAAAAATTATTATTATTATTATTTATTATTTTCACGGCTCTGAGTTATAAACTTCTGTGAAGCACTTGGGGGTTCAAAGTGCTCACCACACATCTAGCTAAGTTCCTTTCGGGGTCTAGTTTCCAAAATGGGGTCACTTGTGGGGGGTTTCTACTGTTTAGCCACATCAAGGGCTCTGCAAACGCAACGTGACGCCCGCAGAGCATTCCATCAAAGTCTGCATTTCAAAACGTCACTACTTCACTTCCGAGCCCCGGCATGTGCCCAAACAGTAGTTTACCCCCACATACGGGGTATCACCATACTCAGGAGAAACTGGACAACAACTTTTGGGGTCAAATTTCTCCGGTTACCCTTGGGAAAATAAAAAATTGCAGGCTAAAAGATCATTTTTGAGAAAATAATTTTTTATTTTATTTTCATGGCTCTGCGTTATAAACTTCTGTGAAGCACTTGGGGGTTCAAAGTCCTCACCACACATCTAGATAAGTTCCTTTGGGGGTCTAGTTTCCAAAATGGGGTCATTTGTGGGGGAGCTCCAATGTTTAGGCACACAAGGGCTCTCCAAACGTGACATGGTGTCCGCTAATGATTGGAGCTAATTTTCCATTTAAAAAGCCAAATGGCGTGCCTTCCCTTCCGAGCCCTGCCGTGCGCCCAAACAGTGGTTTACCCCCACATATGGGGTATCCGCGTCCTCAGGACAAACTGGACAATAACATTTGGGGTCCAATTTCTCCTAATACCCTTGGCAAAATAGGAAATTCCAGGCTAAAAAATCATTTTTGAGGAAAGAAAAGTTATTTTTTATTTTCATGGCTCTGCGTTATAAACTTCTGTGAAGCAGCTGGGGGTTTAAAGTGCTCAATATGCATCTAGATAAGTTCCTTGGGGGGTCTAGTTTCCAAAATGGGGTCACTTGTGGGGGAGCTCCAATGTTCAGGCACACAGGGGCTCTCCAAACGCGACATGGTGTCCGCTAACAATTGGAGCTAATTTTCCATTCAAAAAGTCAAATGGCGCGCCTTCCCTTCCGAGCCCTGCCGTGTGCCCAAACAGTGATTTACCCCCACATATGAGGTATCGGCGTACTCGGGAGAAATTGCCCAACAAATTTTAAGATCCATTTTATCATATTGCCCATGTGAAAATGAAAAAATTGAGGCGAAAAGAAATTTTTTGTGAAAAAAGTACTTTTTCATTTTTACAGATCAATTTGTGAAGCACCTGAGGGTTTAAAGTGCTCACTAGGCATCTAGATAAGTTCCTTGGGGTGTCTAGTTTCCAAAATGGGGTCACTTGTGGGGGAGCTCCAATTTTTAGGCACACGGGGGCTCTCCAAACGTGACATGGTGTCCGCTAAAGAGTGGAGCCAATTTTTCATTCAAAAAGTCAAATGGCGCTCCTTCCCTTCCAAGCCCTGCCGTGCGCCCAAACAGTGGTTTACCCCTACATATGAGGTATCAGCGTACTCAGGACAAATTGGACAACAACTTTTGTGGTTCAGTTTCTCCTTTTACCATTGTGAAATCAAAAAAATTGTTGCTAAAAGATAATTTTTGTGACTAAAAAGTTAAATGTTCATTTTTTCCTTCCATGTTGCTTCTGCTGCTGTGAAGCACCTGAAGGGTTAATAAACTTCTTGAATGTGGTTTTGTGCACCTTGAGGGGTGCAGTTTTTAGAATGGTGTCACTTTTGGGTATTTTCAGCCATATAGACCCCTCAAACTGACTTCAAATGTGAGGTGGTCCCTAAAAACAAATGGTTTTGTAAATTTCGTTGTAAAAATGAGAAATCGCTGGTCAAATTTTAACCCTTATAACTTCCTAGCAAAAAAAAAAATTGTTTCCAAAATTGTGCTGATGTAAAGTAGGCATGTGGGAAATGTTATTTATGAACTATTTTGTGTCACATAACTCTCTGGTTTAACAGAATAAAAATTCAAATTGTGAAAATTGGGAAATTTTCAAAATTTTCGCCAAATTTCCGTTTTTATCACAAATAAACGCATAATTTATTGACCTAAATTTACCACTAACATGAAGCCCAATATGTCACGAAAAAACAATCTCAGAACCGCTAGGATCCGTTGAAGCGTTCCTGAGTTATTACCTCATAAAGGGACACTGGTCAGAATTGCAAAAATCGGCCAGGTCATTAAGGTCAAAATAGCCTGGGTCATGAAGGGGTTAAAGTGCGAGACTGCTCGCTGTACTCGAGAAAAGGGGGCGTGGTCAAGCTAAGCGAACATTCGTCCCCGAGGATTCAAACCGTTTGGGCGGGAACATCGAGCGCGCGAGATGCCTGTGAGGTAAAATTAGCTGTGAGGCGACTGGGCAGAGTAGAGCAGAGCCTGGGACGGAAAAGCAATTGGACAGGAGACTACCGACGGAGTACCGCTCAGACGCCGTTGTCCCGACTGACATTGCTGCTCTTGCGGAGACAGCTGCCACAGCCACCCAAGCTGAGAGCACTGACCGTGAGGGACAAGGTCTGTGAACGGGACTTAGGAATGCAGCGATACGACATAGCAAACCGGGCTGCCCGTTGTAAACTGTGTTTGGGCAGAGCTGTAGTGTTGGGACACTACCCGCTGAGGATAAGGACGTGTCCCCCTTCATCACAGCATCTGCTGGACCAAGACCCACCTCACGATCCCAAGGAGCTGCCGCCGACCACGAGAGAACACCACCAACATGAGGAGATATTACCCCATCTTCCTCAGGACTGTGACAAACTCCCACTGCGACGCAATCTAAGCAGCCCCAGTCACAGACAGGAGTTTGACCGTGACTGGCGTCTGAGTGATAAGTTATTATTAATTGAATTGTCTGTTTTATTTGTCCTTGTTCTTTAAGTTATCCCCATTAGCCATTTATGGTATTATGGAATATTGTCTCTCTGTTTTTCTCCCTGTGTGGAGTTTCTGTTGTTTAATATATCCTTACCACCCTTGGTCTGTGTATAGTCCGTTACTGCATCCTCCGTACCTGCAGATTCCTTACAGTTTTGTAAAATCTATCTCCACTCTGTTTGCATTTAGGGTAAAATGCCAGAAGACCTGCCACCATGGATGACCTTTTTACATTCCAAACTAGGAAATCCCTCCACTCCGTTGAACATACGCCTTTTCATTTCCAAGCTTGTTGTTAACACTGAAGAAGTAGGTGATAAAAAAACATTAACTCCGTTTTTTGTACCACATACACCTCTTAAAGGGAACCTGTCACCCCCCCTTCCCAGGCGTTTGAAACTAAAAGAGCCACCTTGTGCAGCGGTAATGCTGCAGTCTGACAAGGTGGCACTTTTAGTTATCGGTGCTGTAAATGCAGCAATAATCCGTTTTGTAATTTGTCCGAAATACCTGTCTTCAGTCCTGGAGGCAGGTCTTTCCCCTCCCTGCTGCAGACGCCTCACAGCCGTCACTCAAGTCTTCTTAGTGCCGGGCGCCGCCTCCTCGGCGCTATTTGTTTTGAAATCTGCCGGCGCCTGCTCTCTTTTGTCATGCCTGGGGCAGAAGCAGCGAGCACTGCCCGTCTGTCCTCATATGCAGTCTCGCTGACTGCGCCTGTGCGGCCGCCCTGCTTGTGAATCCCAGCCCCTCAGTGTCTTATGATTTATTCACACTGCGGGGCTGGGATTCCTGGGCATGCGCACTGCGACCTGGGTGAGTGGCTTAGACACGCAGTGCGCATGCCCAGGAATCTCAGCCCCGCAGTGTGAATAAATGGATATATATATATATATATATATATATATATATATATATATATATATATATATATATCCATGATATGTGAGACTTGTCTAATGCCTAGCTGTGGAAAAGAGAAGTAAAGGATTACCAGAATTCACACCTAAATGAAAATGGATGAAAACCAAAGCAGATGATAAAATATGTGATGTTAATTGGTTAAAGATTTTTCTGTTCATATGTTTGGTTTAGTTGAGTGCGCCAAATTTTTCTTTGCGCCTTTCCTTTTTTCGATATGTGTAGTTAGGCAGCTCTTTTTGTTAGATTGCTTATTGGTCCTTGGCCTCATGCGAAATATGTTTTAATATGTTAATTGTAAAAGTATGTGTATACCTACTTTATCTGAGCATCATAGTACACACTTCATATACCTGCGTGACAGCTTGATCTTGTGTTTTTAGGTTTTCCGTCCCTATGCAAAATTTTGGATTGGGCCAATATTACAGCTGATTGCGTCTGGTAACAATGGTGGAACAGGCATTCACTACATGGTTGTAGAGACTGTTGTGACTCTTCTTTCTTGGTCTGGGGTTGCTACACCTACTGTAAGTAGTAGCTGAGGCTCAGTAAAATTTGAATAAACCCGTTAATAATGACCATGATTTCTAAAGGATTTGCTGCCACATAAATGTTAGTTTAATGTAAAAATATATTTGTTTTTCAGGGGATGACAAAGGAAGAAATCTTGGCTAACAGATTGCTTGAATTTATGATGAAGAATTCATTTCATGAAAAGAGAGCTGTGTATAGACATAACCTAGAGATCATTAAAACTGTGTTGGAGTGCTGGAAGGATTGTCTTTGTATTCCATACAGGTATGTAGAGCGGTTGTAATGGGCGTTTCTTCATATCCATACACACTTAAATGTTTGCAAATCTGCTGAAAATGTGACTTACCGTAGCTCCTAAAATGTTCAGACTTGGGCCGCTTTCACCAAAAAGCTCATGTCACCAGTATCACAGGAGAATGGACCGTGATGTCCTGACTGGCTAGGGTCTCTGGACCCAAACTCAACAGTCTCATGGGGTGTTTACATGCTGAGGAACTCATGAGAAATTACTGTCAGAAACACTTGCTTTCATCCCACAGGCATCAGAAGTGTTTGGCCACTTTGGACCTTAATCAGCATACAGCAAAGCAATTAACAAAGGGAAAAAAATTCAAGTGTTGCAATTCCACCATCTTTTTTTCGGGGGAGGGGGTTGAGAGAGAGAGAGATAATGTTTTGTTTTTTTTTTTTTTTTTAAAGTGTTCATTTTGTGGTTAAGAAAAGATAAGATGTTCCATAGAGACATTTGCCCCGTATAATGCTGCACAAACGTTGATTATGGTCCCATAAGATGCTCCATAATGATATTTGCCCCATACAGTGCTGCCCAAATGCTGATTATGGCCCCATAAGATGCTGCATAGAGATATTTGCCCCATATGCTGTTGCTGCGATTAAAAAAAAAAAATAATAATAAATTACATACTTACCTCTCGTCGCTCAGGCCCCCGGCACTTGCAATATTCACCTGTCTTCGTTCTGGCGCCGCTGTGTATTCTGCGTCCTCTGCACTGACGCTCAGGCAGAGGGCACGGACTAACCACGTCATCGCGCCCTCTGACCTGAGTGTCACTGCAGAGGACCCGGAAGACGGAGCTGCGCCGGAACAAGGACAGGTGAATATTGCGCAATGCTCCCCCTCCCCATTATGCTCACCTGCTCCCGGCGCGGTCCCTTCACATCCCTGGTTCCCCGAGCGCTGACAGCTTCTTCCAGCGTTGAGCGGTCACCGTTACTGCTCATTACAGTAATGAATATGCGGCTCCACCCCTATGGGAGTGGAGTGGGGTCCATATTCATTACTGTAATGAGCGGTACCATGTGACCGCTCAATGCTGGAAGAAGCTGTCGGTGCCCAGGGAACCAGGGACGTGCAGGGACTGCACCAGGAGCAGGTGAGTATGTCACAGCCACCGCTCCCCCACCGACCCCCATGGGATAATGACTTGAGTATAAGCTGAGAGGGGCACTTTCAGCCTTAAAAAATGGGCTGAAAATCTCGGCTTATACTCGAGTATATACGGTAAATGATTTAAAATGTGTAATATTTGTAAAGGGGAGCAGGTTATTTTTTTCAAATATTTTTTATAATAATTTTTGCATGTTTAATAAGTCATCTTGGGGGGTCTTGAACCCGCATTGCAGTAGCTTGAACGCCTGTACAATGTAACAGTGCACATTCTATAGGCCTGGCTTCAAGGGAGATCTCACATGACAGACATGGGGCTCTTTAGAATGGCTGCCGATGGCCGTCAGAAGTGACGGCACCTAGATTGCTACAAGGTATGGAAGGCCTCTCATATAATAAGGCCGAAAATCATTAAGTGTTGGATGTGCAATACCCAGCTGCGGCCACTAGCAGAAGACGGAGCAGCTCCACAATGGAGTATTTCATGCTGGCTGCCGCCGCCACCGTGATCAGCGGGGGTTCCGGACTGATCAGACATTGACCTATCCTAAGGATAAGTCATCAGTGATAAAGTAGTGGACAACCTCTTTAACAGGCGCATGAATGTTAATTGTTATTATAATAATTATTATTCTTTTGTGCTGGGTACATAACAAGGCTGTCACCCTCGCAGCGTCAAAAGCTGCTCTTTATAGTGATGGCACATGGCTGCTATGGAAGGATGGTGGTCATCTCCAGGGGATATTATACAACACATTATTCCATTTTATTGATCCTGGAAAAGATTATTCAAAATTAGATAGACGCAGCAGATCATTCATAGCAGCAGATCATTTATAGCAACTAAAAAAAAGTGATTTCGGGGGCACATATTACAATGTGGCATTTATTGTGACCTCTGAAGAAAAAAAAAATGATTGTATACCTTTTTTAGATGTTCAGTTTTCATTCTGGAGTATCCCTTGTGTTTATAATTGTAATATATACATTTTGCACTGAGCTTTGACAAAAACTGTTTATTTCCATTTAAGGTTGCTATATGACTGTTTTTCTGGAACAGACCCCAATACTAAAGACAACTCTGTGGGAATTCAGTTACTAGGCTTGGTGGTTGCTAATAGCTTTTCTCCATATGACCCGAAATGTGAGATAGACTCTGACCGGTGAGTTGCCCTTGTTTTAAACAGGAGTTCCGTGTGTTTTATTTGGGAGCCAATATGTGGTCTAAATTTGGGGCAATAGATTACTTGGAATATATTTAAGAATTGCAAGTTAAGCTTTTTGTATAATTATTATTCTTATTAAAAAAAAAATCTAATGGCTAGCCTAAATATGAATTCACACACAATAATTTGCTAATACTAAACTTGCTGAATAGTGTGAAATCTTGAAAATAAGTTGGCGAATGTTTTGCTACTTTTTGCTAAATGGGATGGCTGGGATCAACAGTACGGCCTCTTCATTCTTGGGATCAGTGGTGATCCCAGAGGCATGCCAGTACTAACATGAGGGCATATTCTGACAGCATGACGTTTTGTAGGATAGTAGTACCCCTTTTGTATTCCTATTTTTTAAAGAGATTTTTAAATCCATTAATACAGAAACTTTTGCAAAATGTCAGTGTTCTTTTGCCTTTACGAATGTAAATTTTTAATTGACTTTTCAGCAGCTAACAGGAGCGTGAAAAGCTAACCGGAGTACTGCTTTGTATAATCATAAGGTTTCTAACTGCAGGCATCTACAGCAATAAACTTCTTCTTTCTAGTGAAACCCAGCAGCTCATGATAAGTTTCGTTACAGCGGCACTTCATAGGAAACTAAAACTTGCTCCGTTCCAATTTTGATCAAATAGCTAGCCATGTCCATGGATGTGCTGAGTTCTTCACTGGTCCCTAATAGAGTTTACGTTAGGACCCTCCACTGTAGATTTGGTTTAGACTTCGGCTGGTGGTCACCCACTGCAGCACCAACATCTAGATCCAGCTACATTTACATAATGGTGTCTTGAATGATTCAGAGCCCAATCATTGAGCAGCGCACAGGAAAAGTTTATCTCTGGTATATAAAATTATTTTCCTCCTCCTATTTTCTGTCAGAAAGAAGAAAAGGGAAAAGCTGTGACAGAGTAAAGATATAAATTGGCAGAAATGAATTTATTACACCCTTTCTGCCTGTTCTGCATTATAATGGCATAATTCCTACCATTGTACTTGTTCCAGTGCTATTAAGTAACCCAGGCTGACTATTCCTTTACTTTGACAACTAACTGAAATATTGTCTTTAATGATCCTGAACAGACGCTCATCTAAAACTAAAGTAGGATCTTTGTTTTTGGCATGTTAGGGTATGTACACACGCTGCGTCCTGGTGTGCGGATTTTTCCGCACTGATTTTGATAAATCCGCAAGGCAAAATCACTGCGTTTTTCCTGAGGATTTATTGCGGTTTTTCTGCGGATTTTCTGCGGTTTTTGTGCGGATTCTACTGCGGCTTTACACCTGTGGTTTTTTTTAATATGGAGCAGGTGTTAAACCGTTGCGAATTCCGCACAAAGAATTGACATGCTACGGAAAATAAACCGCTGCGTTTCCGCACGTTTTTTTCCGCAGCTGTGCACAGTGGTTTTTGTTTTCCATAGGTTAACATGGTACTGTACACCGCATGGAAACTGAAAAACGCTGCGGATCCGCAGTAAAAACTGCGACATGTGCACATGGCCTTATAGTGGCATCATCTGTTGTACTGGGCACATCTTCTCTGCATTCTTATGCGCATTTAAATGACTTGTCCAATACTTACACAACCCCTTTTCAATCAGTATATTCCCTCATGTAAAATAATAACCTATACTCCCCTCCGATGCTAGCAACGCTTCAGAGAAGATGGCGCTGGCTCTCCCGGGGCCCAGCAGTCAATCAGCGGCTACTTACCTTGGATAAAACTTTAATGTGGAAGATGTGAGGGCTGCTGCTGTTCTGTCATCCTCAGGACTGCAGTTTTCTCCAAAGAAAGTGAGAGTCAAGTGATCGTTAATTGGCTGCAGGGCTCACGTGACATAACTGTCACGCAAGCCCTGGGATAGCCAGTTCCGGCATCATTGAAGCGGTGTTGGCACCAGAGATGAGTATAGGTTGTTAATGTTTTACATGGGGCAATATACTGATTGAGAAGGGGTTATCTGAGCAGTGGATAACCCCTTTAAAGGATTTGATTTTAAGGTGAATATTATTGATTGACCCAAATACCTTAGAACAGTACATTGTGAAAAAAAATTCTTATTTCTCCTTCGCCTCATTGGCGAATAAGTGATACAAAAAAAGTTAGCTCCTCCCCTGCAGAATACACCCCCTGCTGGCTCTCAGCTAACCAGTTCTTGCTTAGTGTCTGTAGGAGGCACATGGGTCTGTTTCAGACCCCAACGTTTTTATTTTATTGTTTACTTTTCTGTAAATTTTTATTTTTTAATTAACGGAGTGAAGGGGGCGACGGTTCCTTTCAAGGTTCCGATCTCCCCCGAACCATCAACAGGTGAGCACGGCGAGTATACCTCCCCGTTCCCTTTCCTGCGACGTGGGAAGCCATGCCTGAGCTCACTTCAGGGGCGACGGTTCCTTTCATGGTCCCGATCTCCCCACACCAGCAGCAGGCGACCACATGGAGTGTCGCCTCCATGTATCCTCTCCTGGAGCCAGGCCTAATGCCGGACAACTGGCCCTGTCCACCCGGACTGAACTCCGTGGCTGTACAGAGGCCCCTCTCTATGGCGTCCGAGCAGCCCCCACTGTCCCACCACTGTGAAGGCGGATGGCACAAGGAGGCGGACGGTTCCTCTCCACCTCCCTAACAAATGGATGATGGATTGAGGCTTATCCCTGCACCGTCCACGCTGCACAGAACAACGCTGAAACCCACATCCGCGGCGGCTCTGTGTTTGGAGTGCTCGCAGGACCAATATACAGGGTCCCTATCCTACATGGGAGCCGTCGGCTAGCAGGGGCCGCAAGTATTCTAGAAACGTGCAGGCATCTAGAAACATACAGGTATCTAGAAACATACAGGTATCTAGAAAACTGAAGTTTTTCGTTTCCTGCTCCCTCACCAATGATTTGATGACAACAAGGCTCTGAATATGGATTGGATATTGCCTGAGCTTGCCAGAGCTTCAGAGACTAAACTCCCTCGAGAGCATTTGCCATTCAATTCGGATAAGCGATTCACTGGACAGAAGCCTCTACGTGGGATGCCATGCCTGGCCTGTTTTTTAAGGGCGACGGGTCCTTTAAAGGGCACCGATCTCCCCACACCATCAACAGACGAGCACACGGAGTGTCGTCTCCATGTTTCCTCTTCTGCATCCAGGCCTAACGCCAGACAACCTGTCCTGTCCACCTGGAGACCTGAACTCTGTGGACATATAGAGGCACCCTTTTTGGCGTACGAGCTCCCCCCTCTGCATCACCACTATTTAGTGGATGATGCAAGAAGGCGGACAATTCCTCTCCACTTCCCTGTTAAGAGCTTGATGGATCGAGGGTTCCTAATTTTTATCTCTGCACCGTGAAAAGAGGAGATGGCAAGAGACTATGACCAGCTGGATGCAGCCGCACATTCTGCCATGGGGCAGATTAACCGGGTAGAATCTCCTGTGGTATACCTACCAGTATCCCTACCTGATGGGTCATCAATTAAAAATACCACGGACTGTCAGATAGCAAATCTGGTTCGTTCCGTCTTGCGGCTTCGGGTCCAGCGCTCTATCCTCCCTAGCGGCCGCATGGATTGCTAGAGCAATGGTCTCCTGGCTGGAGACCTTAACTACCCTGATTCACACCAGCAACAACTGGCCAATCAAATCCTTTGAGCGGGAGACTGACAAAGGATTGTATAAGGATTGTCCAGCACAGTCTAGATCTAAGGGATCTTGGTTCCAAACAGGGGAACGAAAAGTAAGATCAACCCTGGACCTCAATCTTCTAACAACCTTTGACATGGTCCTCCTTCTTTGGATGGAGTTCCTCTGCTCAGCCATTACTTCAACAGAAAAAGGTGCAGTTTCCGGCATCCATCGACATTCGGGTTGCTTGCCCTCTGCAAAAATTCCTTCGCCTTTCCATTCGTCAGCAGCATTTTCAAGTCACAACCTTGTCCTTCGGCCTTGCTTCCGCACCCAGAGTGTTTGCACGGGTCATGGTTGATGTCATGTTTCTCTTGCACTCTAGAGGCGTGCTCGTCCTGCCGTTTGGTCTGTCTAGCCGCCCTTCCAGGACTACGCTGAGTCGTCTATATCTCTTGCGATACCTTCTCTCCTGGGCTGGCAGCTGCACTTAGACAAGTTCTCCTCATTTCCAGCCCAGCAGATATCCTTTTTGAGGATTATCCTGCACACTTCTAGAAGGATGGTAATTCGTCCTCGAGACAAGGTCATGGCCCTTCAACAGGGAGCTCGCGCAAGGAGAGTTCTGAGGACTTGATTACTCACCCCCTCATTTCATTCGATTTGCTAAGAGAGTTCTGACGAAGAATGGTGACAACAATGGAAGCGGTTTCCTTCGCTCCGCTCGTTTTCAGCAAGTCAAACAGACTTTCAGACAATAGTCTCTGAGCTCCTTCTTCATCCAGGGCCTTTCTCCCGGTTCAATGGTTATTAGTAACCACCAATGCCAGTCTTCTTCTCCCCATCATTGTTCTGGAGATCCGAACGGTAGTTTTACAGCAGGTCCACTGCCTTCTAGCGGGTCACCCTATCCGAATTCAATTGGATAATGCCACGGCGGTGCCTTACGTCAGTCATCTAGCAGGTACCCACGGTCAGGCGCCATAACCGAGGTACCTCACTTTCTCTGAAGGGCCGAAGTCTATTATTCAGTGATCTTGGCAGTATATATCCCAGAAGTAGAACTCTGAACGGCAAACAAATTCAGCCGTCAGGGTTCCGCCTCAAGTCAGTGGGAACTTCACCCCGAAGTCTTCCATCAGATCTGTCCTTACTGGAGCTCTCCAGTTGTAGGTGGGATGACATCCAGACTGAAGGCCAATGTACTCAAGTTCGTGGTTCGGCCTCGAGATCCAAGAGCCATCGCTCTCCATGCTCTGGTTCTGCCGTGGTACCAGTTTCCATAACTCCCCTTCCACTGCTTCCGAAAGCCTTTCAGAAGCAGAAAGGGGCCCCAGTGATCCTCAGAGATCCGCACTGACCACGTCCGTTTTTTGTTTGCGGAGCTAGTATCTTCTCGCCTTATCGCAGCACATCTGCAAGTAGGGACTTTCTCACAGGGAGTTTTCACAGGTAGTTCTTCCCTATCGCATACCGTTAGATCATTGGGACCTTATTATTCCTAGGAGCCTTACAGTAGGCTCCTTTTTCATCCGGGCAGACTTTACTATCAGGGAAAGTCGTCCCGTTCTCCTCTGCGATATTCTCACTCTGACGAGTCTTCGGAGCTAGCTTCTCTGCTCTTTCAGACTTTTTTCCCTTATTACCTTCGAGGCAAGGTTGTCCTCAGGCCATCTCCATCCCTTGTTACCAAGGTGGTACTGTATTACCACTGTTATGAGGGCTTAGTTCTTCCCTCATCTCTTTTGGCTCCAGTCCACAAAATGGAATAAGATCCCCCATATTCTGGACGAAGTGAGTGCTCTGAGTAGGTACGTCTTGACAACGGCGTCCTTCTGAAGGTTGGACGTTTTATTTGGGCTTCCTGACGGTAGAGGAAGGCTTCCTGACATTTTCAGGAAGGGTTTAGCCGTTTCATCTACCATGATAACATGGTGAATTCTTTTCACCATCCAGGAGTCCTTCCGTGCTAGATGTCAGCGTATCTCCCTGTCTATCAAGTGTCCTAGGCACCAGGCGTCTGCAAGGCACGCCTGCAAGCTTGCGGATTCGTCCAGTCCGCATGCATTCTTGAAGCACTATAATTCCCACACTTCCACAGATGTGAGTCTGGGCAGGCGGACTCTGCAGGCCGCGGTGGCGCACTTGTAAGTAGCGGTTACACAGGGCCTGATTTATTGTTGTCCCCACCCAGGGACTGCTTTGGGACGTCCCACGGTCTGTGTCCCCCAATGAGGCGAAGGAGAAATAGGGATTTTTGTGTACTCACCGTAAAATCCTTTTCTCCGAGCCATTCATTGGGGGACACAGCTCCCACCCTGTTATTAGCTTATGCTTGTTTTTTTAGAATATGACATGATATACGCTCATATATTGTTATTGATCTCCTACTGCTTTTGCACCGAACTGGTTAGCTGAGAGCCAGCAGGGGGGTGTATACTGCAGGGGAGGAGCTAACTTTTTTTGTATCACTTAGTGTCAGCCTCCTATTGGCAGCAGCATACACCCACGGTCTGTGTCCCCCAATGAATGGCTCGGAGAAAAGGATTTTACGGTGAGTACACAAAAATCCCTATTTTTGTATGTTTTCAATAGTTATTAAATCATTGATGGCATACACAGTAAAAATATTAATTTCCATTTGAAACAGTAGGACAGAGCTATGTACCTTGAAAAAAAACTTAAAAACATTTAAGTAAAAGTTTGCACTCTACATGTCCCAAAATTTGCTGAGCCATGAATGGCAAAAAATTGTTTTTTTCTAAAACCAGATAACCCCCAATTCGTCATTGCAGTTTTCAATTTTTCTGGAGAAATTTGCTCTTTTTAGGGAGTTTATTATGAGTGCCTTCTTTTTGATACGTTTTGAGCCATTTCTTAAGTAATTTTTTTTTTACAGCTTTGCTTTTTCAGATTACCACCCCCTTAACCAAGGGTAGATGGGTATTTTCAATTTTTAGTCTTACTGAAGACCTGGCACAGCATTAAGGCTTTGGCTAGAGCCAGTTGTCTCTTGTCAGATACAGCAGAGATAGTTTAGGGGGAATATGACTGAGCTTTGAGACATACATACATAAATGTTATTGGTAATATAATCTGACCTCAATGATTATCTCTTATTTAGTTATTTTCAGGCTCTTGCCAATAATGTTACCTTCACAAGGTTTAAAGAAGTTTATGCTGCAGCCTCAGAAGTTCTGGGACTCGTTCTTCGACATTTTGCTGAAAAAGAAAAAGTAGGTGAAGCTTGTGTTTCTTGCGATTTATTAGCGTTTATGCACATGGTCATGTTGTGTATATAGTTATAGTTTTTTACAGCGGCTGCAGTCATTTCATTTCTCCAATCCTTCATATCAATACAATGTATGTACAATTTTAAAGACTGACTTAATGGTGTTTTATTATTATAATACCTTGTATTTTTTTCTAGTACATTTTGTACCTTTCTGGTATACTGTGCAGAAATCAGAAAAAGCTTCTGTTCTGATCTTCGTGGCTCATCATACAAGCCACTTTGTAATGTACTACATATTTTGGCCGAATCATTAAGACTGGCATTTCGTACCCCAGTCTGTGAGTGGCATTCAGGAATAAAATGCGCCAAATTCATTAAAAGGCACATGCCACTTAAAGAGAACCTGTCACCATGCAGGCATCATGTTATAGAACTGGGGGAGCGGAGTAGATTTATATAAGTTTGTGACAAAAGATTCAGTTTAATCTGTGTTTAGACTATTTCATGACTCGACCATTTACTCCCCTGGCTAGGTTCACTTTAGAGTTTTGCATGCGCAAATCACTCTATAATTGTTTCTCATTTGGATATTGAAATAATGTTTGCCTCTTTTCTTCACAACCCTTAATTTGTCATTTTTGTATTCCTTTTTTCCTGATATCAGAAAAATTAGGAAATATGTGACATTTTTTATATTTTATTTTTTTATTTTTTTTTTACCGACCGCTAAAAAGATTTTAAATTATGTTCCCTTTTCCTTTGAAATTATTTCTATATATTGCATATATGTTTGGAGGCAAGCTTAGAAACTACTATTTATCTGGCAGTGTATATATATATTTTTTCATTCATTTTATACACTTTGGCCCCTCCTTAGATTTTAAGAAACCTTTGTTGGGGTCATTTTAACATATATTTATACTTTTTTTTTTTGCTGATTTGCCCCCTGTAGTTGGGGCTGGTAAAGTATACTGGCTGCACAAAAGATCTGTATTTGATTCCTAGGACCCAGCAGCACCTGTTCCCTCTCTTCACCTAGTGGTTACATGGTCACTGGGTGCAGGGAGGAAGCAGGGTAAGTGCTTCCTAAACTATATACATAGTGCTGGTTCGGAGGTATAGAGAAGGTAAACATGGTGATGAACAATGCTATTTTCTCTTTGGGAAGTCTGGCTGAGTGTGACAGCAACTTCCTTCACCTCCGTTTCACAATCTAGTGAAAGCTACCGTATATACTCGAGTATAAGCCGACCCGAGTATAAGCCGACCCCCCTAATTTTGCCACAAAAAACTGGGAAAACTTATTGACTCGAGTATAAGCCTAGGGTGGAAATGCAGCATTTACCGGTGAATTTCAAAAATAAAAATAGATCATTATTTCCCCATAGCTGTGCCATATAGTGCTCTGCACCGTTCATATTTCCCCATAGCTGTGCCCCATACAGTGCTCTGCACCGTTCATTATTGTCCCATAGCTGTGCCCCATACAGTGCTCTGCACCGTTCATTTTGTCCCATATCTGTGCCCCATATACAATGCTCTACACCGTTCATTTTGTCCCATATCTGTGCCCCATATACAGTGCTCTGCACCGTTCATTTTGTCCCATAACTCTGCCCCATACAGTGCTCTGCACCGTTCATTATTGTCCCATATCTGTGCCCCATATATGCTCTGCACCGTTCATTATTGTCCCATATCTGTGCCCCATATATGCTCTGCACCGTTCATTATTGTCCCATAGCTCTGCCCCATATATGCTCTGCACCGTTCATTATTGTCCCATAGCTCTGCCCCATACAATGCTCTGCACTGTTCATTATTGTCCCATATCTGTGCCCCATATATGCTCTGCACCGTTCATTATTGCCCCATATCTGTGCCCCATATATGCTCTGCACCGTTCATTATTGTCCCATATCTGTGCCCCATATAGTGCTCTGCACCGTTCATTTTGTCCCATAGATGCTCCACATAAATCTGTGCCATGGCCGCTGCTGCTGCAATAAAAAAAAAAAAAACACATACTCACCTTTCTTGCTTGCAGCTCCCGGCGTCTGGTCCCGGCGCCTCCATCTTCCCGGCGTCTCTCTCCGCTCTGACTGATCAGGCAGAGGGCGCCGCGCACACTATATGCGTCATCGCGCCCTCTGACCTGAACAGTCAGAGCGCAGACGCCGGGAAGATGGAGGCGCCGGGAAGATCGAGCGACGCCCGGCGGCTGGAACGCGGACAGGTGAATATAAAATACTTACCTAGTCCCAGCGATCCTGACGCTCCCTCTGCCTGTCACAGCTGGTCTTCGGTGCCGCAGCCTCTTTCTCTATCAGCGGTCACCGGCACCGCTGATTAGAGAAATTAATAGGCGGCTCCACCCCTATGGGAGGTGGAGCCGCCTATTCATTTTTCTAATGAGCGGTCCCACGTGACCGCTGAAGAGGGGAAGAACTGCAGCACCGAAGACTGTGGGACGGCAGGGACAGTGCCAGGATCGCTGGGACTAGGTAAGTATACCTCAGCGCCCTCTCCCCCTCACCCGCCGACCCTGCCGCCCACCTTGACTCGAGTATAAGCCGAGAGGGGCACTTTCAGCCCAAAAATTTGGGCTGAAAATCTCGGCTTATACTCGAGTATCTACGGTACTTAGACTGCACTGACGTTTAAAACTTTTCAGTACTGACCGGTCATTCATTTCTGTAGTGACTTTGATTCCACAGAGCTTTAAATACTGTACATCCTCCTCACTGTCCCCATTTGCGCTCACAATCTGCATTCATTACTATCAGTATATCTTTGGCGTGTGGGAGGGATTCGGAGAGCCTGACTGAACTGCACGCAAAACACTGGGAGAATATACAAACTCCTTGCAGATATTGTTCTTGATGGCATTTGAACTCAGGATTCCACTGTTGACCTGGAACCACCATGCTGCCCTGTTGGGAATCTGCACTTTCTGGGATTTTCGATCCACTGGACAGTCCTATCAGTAAGTGACAGCTTTCTTGGTAACAGTGTGCATAGAGAGATTGCTGTCGGTCACTGATAAGACCGCCCACTGGACCGAAAATCCCATAAAGAGCAGAGGATTAAATACTTAGAACACATGTTTTACTGAATCTTTTCTTACAAAGTTACTTACTAGGACTGCCTTTTCATGGTGATGGGTTCCCTTTAACGCATCTGGCACATCTTATCAGTCGTGTGCACCTTGCCTGAAATATTACTCCAGTCACACTTAGAGTAACATTTCTGCCGTGTAATGTAGGCTGTCAGTTTTGATGAACTTTGTCATGTGGGCATTGCCATGCTCCAGCTCCTTCCCTGCTCTGCTCACTTTGTTGAGTTGGTCGACAGTGACATGGAAACGCCAAAAGTCGCAATATTTTTTTAGGAAATTGCACAAAATGTTGAGACTTTTCAACGTGTTTTACAAATGTAAACACTTTGATGGAGACATACCTATCCTATCTTATGATATCTACCGCTCTTATAAGCCTTTGTGTTGTTGTTTTCTTCATTAAAGGACATTAAGGGACCTGTGTTTGGTTATGTAGAGAAAAACTTGAAATCTCTTCAAACCAGTAATAGAGAAGACAAATTCATCATGTGCTTGAATAAAATAGTGAAAAATTTTCCATTATTTGCTGACAGGTAAGACCAACTAAAACTAGTTGTTTAATAGTTACTTTATTGCATACATATATTTGTTCTAGATTTCTTTTTCATTTTTTTGCAGATTTATAAACATTGTTCTCTACCAGCTACCAAAGCTTCATGGAGTTCTCAAAACCCAGTGTCTTGAAATAATAATGTCCAGGGCTGCCGAAATACCAGATCTCTTTCTCGAGCTAAAAAATAGGGATTTCAAGCAAATTATGAGCAACCGGTAATACCAGATCTATTCTTTCTTTTTCCTTTATTATTTAAAGCTCATAATGGGCAATCAAATACTCAGTGGCAAGAGTCCAATTCTTGGGAACCCCACAGATGAGTAGAACTTTTGTTGTTTACTAGTACAATATCTTACAAGACTTTTTACAGTTTAATAGCCGGATATCAGGGCCGGACTGGCCATAGGGCAGTTCTGGCATTTGCCAGAGGGGCCGCTCCCTGCCGTGGTCCGCTCCCTCTGTAGGAGCACCATTAATGTGACAGGACGGAGCAGCTCAGAAGAAGGACCCATGGCCTCAACTGCTCTTTTCATATGAACAGCAGCAGTGGGACATGATTCGGCAGTCAGGAGGAAGAGTGGAGGCATTTATTCCCGGATCATCTCCCAGCTCCTGCTCATGGCCGGCGGGGGTAATTTACATACCTCTAGGGAGCCGCACCAGATCCACATCTCCAGCAGAGCCGGTCTTCTGTAGCACCCAACCAATGAAATCAAGCAGGGGAGCTACAGAAACCAATGGGAGGAGGTGGGCGGGGCAAGTGCTGTGAGGAGAACAAGACTGCTGGAAGATTCCAGCACTGAGCTCCTCCAAATAGCAGCTGCAGCGGTCCCTCCTCTGCTGTATCAGTGCTGGAGGATGCAGGGCTGAGGGGATCAGTGCTGGAGGATGCAGGGCTGACAGTGAGAGGATCAGTGCTGGAGGATGCAGTGCTGGAGGATGCAGGGCTGAGGGGATCAGTGCTGGAGGATGCAGGGCTGACGGTGAGAGGATCAGTGCTGGAGGATGCAGGGCAGAAGGTGAGAGGATCAGTGCTGGAGGATGCAGGGCAGAAGGTGAGAGGATCAGTGCTGGAGGATACAGTGCTGAGGGTGAGAGGATCAATGCTGGAGAGTGCAGGGCTGATGTTGAGAGGATCAGTGCTGGAGGATGCAGGGCTGACGGTGAGAGGATCAGTGCTGGAGGATGCAGGGCAGAGGGTGATAGGATCAGTGCTGGAGGATGCAGGGCTGAGGGTGAGAGGATTTTTTACTGATACCATTTTGGTGCAGATACGTTCTTTTGATCCCCCGTTATTGCATTTAATTGCAATGTCGCGGCGACCAAAAAAAAACGTAATTCTGGCGTTTCAAATTTTTTTCTCGCTACGACGTCCTTTTTTTATTGATAGATCAGGCGATTCTGAACGCGGCGATACCAAATATGTGTAGGTTTGTTGTTGTTTTTTTTATTGATTTATTTTGAATGGGGCGAAGGGGGCTGATTTAACCCCTTCACCCCAAAGCCTGTTTTCACCTAAGTGACAGGGCCAATTTTTACAATTCTGACCACTGTCACTTTATGAGGTCATAACTCTGAAACGCTTCAACGGATCCTGGTGATTCTGACACTGTTTTCTCGTGACATATTGTACTTCATGATAGTGGTAAAACTTCTTCGATATGACTTGCATTTATTTGTGAAAAAAACAAAAATTTGTCGGAAATTATGAAAATGTAGCAATTTTCAAACTCTTAGTTTTTATGCCCTTAAATTAGAGAGTTATATCACATAATATAGTTAATAAACAACATTTCCCACATGTCTGCTTTACATCAGCACAATTTTGGAAACATAATTTTTTTTGTTAGGACGTTATAAGGGTTAAAAGTTGACCAGCGATTTCTCATTTTTGCAACAAAATTTGCAAAACCATTTTTTTACGGACCACCTCACACTTGAAGTGACTTTGAGGGGTCTATATGACAGAAAATGCCCAAAAGTGACACCATTCTAAAAACTGCATCCCTCAAGGTACTCAAAACCACATTCAAAAAGTTTATTAACCCTTCAGGTGCTTCACAGGAATTTTTTGAATGTTTAAAAAAATTGAACATTTAACTTTTTTTTCACAAAATTTTTACTTCAGGTCCAATTTGTTTCATTTTACCAAGGATAACAGGAGAAATTGGACCACAAAAGTTGTTGTACAATTTGTCCTGAGTACGCCGATACCCCATATGTGGGGGTAAACCACGGTTTGGGCACATGGCAGAGCTCAGAGGGGAAGGAGCGCCATTTGACTTTTCAATGCAAGATTTGCTGGAATTGAGATCGGAGCCCATGTCACGATTGGAGAGCCCCTGATGTGCCTAAACAGTGGAAACCCCCACAAGTGACACCATTTTAGAAAGTAGACCCCCTAAGGAACTAATCTAGATGTGTGGTGAGCACTTTGAACCTCCAAGTGCTTCACAGAAGTTTATAATGTAGAGCCGTAAAAAAAAATTTATATTAATTTTCACAAAAAATGATCTTTTTGCCCCAAATTTTTTATTTTCCCAAGGGTAACAGGATAAATTGGACCCCAAAAGTTGTTGTGCAATTTGTCCTGAGTACGCCGATACTTCATATATGGGGATAAACCACTGTTTGAGCGCATGGCAGAGCTCGGAAGGGAAGGAGTGCCATTTGACTTTTCAATGCAAAATTGGCTGGAATTGAGATCGGACGCCATGTCGCATTTGGAGAGCCCCTGACGTGCCTTAACAGTGGAAACCCCCCACAAATGACCCCATTTTGGAAAGAAGACCCCCTAAGGAACTTATCTAGATGTGTGGTGAGCACTTTTAACCCCCAATTGTTTCACTAAAGTTTAAAATGTAGCATTGTGAAAATTAAAAAATCATTTTTTCTTTCCACAAAATGATGTTTTATCCCGCAATTTTTTTTTCCCAAGGGTAACAGGAGAAATTGGACCACAAATGTTATTGTCCAATTTGTCCTGAGTACGCTGATACCCCACATGTGGGGGGGAACCACCGTTTGAGTGCATGGCAGAGCTCGGAAGGGAAGGAGCACCGTTTGAAATGCAGACTTAGATGGAATGGACTGCAGGTGTCAAGTTGCATTTGCAGAGCCCCTGATGTACCTAAACAGTAGAAACCCACCACAAGTGACCCCATATTGGAAACTAGACCCCCCAAGGAACTTATCTAGATGTGTTGTGAGAGCTTTGAACCAACAAGTGTTTCACTACAGTTTATAACGCAGAGCCGTGAAAATAAAAAAATATTTTTTTTCCACGAAAATGATATTTTAGCCCCCACGTTTTTATTTTCCCAAGGGTAACAGGACAAACTAGACCCCAAAAGTTGTTGTCCAACTTGTCCTGAGAACGCTGATACCCCATATGTTGGGGGGAACCACTGTTTGGGTGCACGGCAGAGCTCGGAAGGGAAGGAGCGCCATTTGAAATGCAGACTTAGATGGATTGGTCTGCAGGCGTCATGTTGCATTTGCAGAGCCCCTGATGTACCTAAACAGTAGAAACCCCCCACAAGTGACCCCATATTGGAAACTAGACCCCCCAAGGAACTATCTAGATGTGTTGTGAGAACTTTGAACCAACAAGTGTTTCACTACAGTTTATAACGCAGAGCCGTGAAAATAAAAAATATTTTTTTTTCCACGAAAATGATATTTTATCCTCTATGTTTTGATTTTCCCAAGGGTAACAGGACAAATTGGACCCCAAAAGTTGTTGTCCAACTTGTCCTGAGAACGCTGATACCCGATATGTTGGGGGGAACCACTGTTTGGGCACACAGGAGAACTCGGAAGGGAAGTAGCACTGTTTTACTTTTTCAAAGCAGAATTGGCTGGAATTGAGATCGGACGCCATGTCGCGTTTGGAGAGCCCCTGATGTGCCTAAACAGTGGAAACCCCCAATTATAACTGAAACCCTAACCCTAGCCCTAACCCTAGCCCTAATGGGAAAATGGAAATAAATACATTTTTTTACATTTTATTCTTTTTCCCTAACTAAGGGGGTGATGAAGGGGGGTTTGATTTACTTTTATAGCGTTTTTTTGGCGGATTTTTAGGGTTGGTAGCTGTCACACACTAAAAGATGCTTTTTATTGCAAAAAATAGTTTTTGCATCACCACATTTTGAGAGCTATAATTTATCCATATTTTGGCCCACAGAGTCATGTGAGATCTTGTTTTTTGCGGGACGAGTTGACGTTTTTATTGGTAACATTTTCGGGCAGATGACATTTTTTGATCGCTTTTTATTCCGATTTTTGGGAGGCGGAATGAACAAAAACCAGCAATTCCTGAATTTCTTTTTTTCATATTTTTTTAAAACTTTTTTTTGTTACTTTTGCCATGCTTCAATAGCCTCCATGGGAGGCTAGAAGCTGGCACAACTCGATCGGCTCTGCTACATAGCAGCGATCATCAGATTGCTGCTATGTAGCTTAATAACAGGCGTACTATGAGCGCCGACGACAGGGTGGCGCTCAAAGCTAGCCGGGATCAGTAACCATAGAGGTCTCAAGGACCTCTATGGTTACCATTCTGATGCATCACTGACCCCCGATCATGTCAGCGATGCGCTCATTTTCGGCCGGATGGCCCGAAGTGCCGGTTAAATGCCGCTATGAGCGTTTGACAGCGGCATTTAACTAGTTAATAGCGGCGGGTAAATCGCGATTTCACCCGCCGCTATTGCGGGCACATGTCAGCTGTTCAAAACAGCTAACATGTCCCGGCTTTGATGCGGGCTCACCGCCGGAGCCCTGCATTACAGCGGGGAATCTGACCTCGGACGTACTATCCCGTTCGAGGTCAGGAAGGGGTTAAGCTATGTTTCCCTGTTGCGTTTTTGCAGCGTTTTTTTAATGCAAATTTACAGCTGCTTTTCACAGTACATCAAAATCTATGAGATTTCAGAAATCTCTTGCACACACACCGTTTTTTTTTTCCTGACCATTTTGTAAAATAGCTTGGTTTTTGCAAAATGCAGCGGTCACTTCATTCGGTGTTTTTGCAGCATTTTTCGCCCACTGAAAGCAATGGGTAGTGCAATAACGCTGCAAAAAACGCAAGTATCAGGTTTTGGTGCGAAAAACAGATGAAGTTGATTCAGATTTTTTTATGCACTAAACTTTATCTACCTGCACAAGAGACAAATGTACCCTGACAAAAATGTAGCAAAACCTAATAAAAAAAAAAACTAAGCAAATCTGCTTTTTGTAGACGGCTTAAACAGTATAGAAAAAGCTGCAAAAACGTAGCATGTGAATATAACCTTAATGTAGATAAATTTAGAGTAATGCACCTGGGACTGAGTAATCCTATTGCTGCATATACATTAAATGGGACCATACTTGGGACGACAGAACAGGAGAAGGACTTGGGTATTCTGGTTACAAGTAAGCTGAGCAGCAGTACTCAATGTCAAGCAGCAGCTGCAAAAGCAAACAAGATTTAAGATGTATAAAAGGAGAGGTAAAATCCAGCTATCCCAATATATTGTTACCTCTATAAATCGCTTGTGAGACCACATGTATAATGTTGGATCCAATTTTGGGCCCAACATTTTAAAAAAGGACATTCAGAAATTGCAGTCAAGTCAAAGGCGGGCAACTATATTATTACAAGGGATGGTAGGCCTCTCATATGATGAGAGGTTGGAAAAGTTGGGCTTAGTAAAAATACGCCCCAGATGAGATCTCATTGACACGTATAACTATATGTGTGGTCAGAACAGAGGACTGGCACACGACTTATTGCTTCCAAAGACCATAATGAGGACTAGTGGGGGCACTCATTGCAGGCGGAAGAAAGGTGATTCCAGCAGCTAAATAGGAAAAGGTTCTTTACAGTTAGAGCAGTCAGACTGTGGAATGCCAACCACAAGAGGTAGTAATGGCAGGCACTAGAACAGCATTTAAAAAAGGGCTGGATGATTTTCTCAATACACATAACATCGCGGGTTATAGTTAAATTTGTGACAAAATGTACAATTGGTGGAGAAATGTTGTGGTTACAGCCTTTCTTGGGTTGGATTTGCATCCAGTGCTGTTCTTTACGAGATTCTGATTGCTAACTTTCTCATCCCTCGTTCTGTTTCAGAGACGATGAAAGACAGAGAGTGTGCTTAGACATGGTGTACAAGTTGTTGGCCAAGCTGAAGCCATGTGAGCTGCGGGAGATTCTGCCATCTATAACTGCATTTAGTTCTCACAATTTTCCTGTCTGCCGGAAACGTATGTACGATATTCTTATGTGGATCTATGACAATTACAGGTAATAAATCCATAGTTTCATATCTGGAAGCTGCTGTACATTGATATATCTGCATATTATTTTACTGTTGTTATTTAATACCTCTTTTTACCCAGGTTTTCACCTGTTGAAGTGTTATAGTATTCTATAATATTCAAATGTTAAAAAGGACCTTATGGTTCTGAGAAAAATTCTAATCTCATGCTAATCTAAAGTAGAAGACCTGTTTTAATATATTTTTTGCAAACTATAGGATTTCTTTTATTACTTAGCTTTTTTGTTTTGAGAGATTTTGACTACTCTGAGAGATTTCCTCCCACTATCGAGGAGCCAGCTGTGAGGAGGAGAAGCGGTTTCTGTACCTCTAAATCTGGCCGCATGCTAGAAGAGGGGGCGAGTCCTCGAAATGTTGCTAGTATGTGCGTCTGTGCTGTGTGAGCGGCATCTCGTATGGCCATGGTCTTGCAGTATATCTATTTTGGTTCCTATGGATGGTCTGAAGCATTGCTGATAAATACCAGTATCTACTCACATAGTATGGTTTGGCTGTGAGTGGATATAAATGATACATTTTGCAGACAGGAGTATCGGATCTTGAGCTGTTTGTTGACTACAGCACATGGAGGAGAAATACCGTGAATATGCTTTTTGGAGAGAGTGGAGTTGGGCTATAACAAGGTTGCCCTTCCTTAGATCTTTTACCTTAATGTCCGTGGAAGAATCACCTTATGATAATCATGAAATAAAATCAAAATAACAGCTGTGATTTTCCTTTTTACATTGCTATTCCACCTACCAAAGCTGAAATCTCGTAGAAGTCAAAGTTTGGTAGGATTTTGTCTTTTCTCTGCTTTATGTGGAGCCGAGATCTGCTCAGGTCATCTCCACTTTTAAAGACCAGAGCTTTTACCACCGAATTTAAGATGCATTTTATGACTTTTCCAATGATATATTGGGTATTTTATAGAGATTGTTTACATTTTAGTAAACTCTATGAGCTTACATTAGGCCCTCTGTCAACAACTGTGTGCTTCTTTAAATGAACAATCAGGGCAAAGAGGTCCCGAGGTGCTGGTGATACCCAAAAAAAAACCCACCAGATCCTTGGACTATGCTTGTTCTGTCTTCATACACGTTGATACGGTGTGTGATCGAACATACAGCATAAACCACTTCTGTCTTCCAAATAAGCAGACTGTTCTCTGTAGTCTAACTTGTTTATTTGTAACAGGTATTGAAAATGTGGTAAAACTATAAGAATACAAATGAAATGGATAAGTATTGAGCCAAATAACAGCACAGCTGATACTTTACAACTAGCATTAAAAATATACAGGATGATGCAACTTCTACATATAACTACATACAGCAAGTGACTGATAATAGATTTCCCAAGTACTAGTTGCTATATAATAAATCACATTCAGTAGAACACTATATTGCAAGAACAGAGGTAACAATCTTACCGGATAAACTTAACCAGGATGGCAAGCAAGTGAGATAATTCAGCACAGCACATGGACACGTGTGTCCCAGGAAGTACACAGGAAAGTAATGGAGTCTCTCTCCCAGCATACCTTGGTACAATCCCACAATGCAACACTCTAATTATTACTAAAACACAGGTTATAAATTTAACCACCACTGGGTGGTGCTATAACACAGCAAACCAACACTATAGTACCAAAACTTTAATGCATGAAACAAGCTACACTGTCCTTATTAAAATGGACAGAACAATGCTCGACACCTCGCTAAGAAAACACAGCATTCATACTTCCAGTATCTAAGTATCATTAGGGGCAATACGGTATTTTCTAAGTTTAGCAATACAGTTTATACAATTTGTATATTGAATATGTTTCAGGGATCTGGAGAGCCAGTCTGATAGTGATTCACAGGATATTTTTAATATGGCTAAAGAGGTATTGCTTGAAGGTCTCGTGGATGAAAATGCAGAGCTACAGTAAGTGTTAATTTTATTTTTTACCCTTTTTCTAAAACCCCTTTTCACATCTGGACATTTTATGTACCGTATATACTCAAGTATAAGCCGACCCCCCTAATTTTGCCACAAAAAATGGGAAAACTTAATGACTCGAGTATAAGCCTAGGGTGGAAAATGCACCAGCTACTGGTAAATTTCAAAAATAAAAATAGATTCCAATAAAAATAAAATTAATTGAGACATTAGTAGTTTAAGTGTTTTTGAATATCCATATTGAATCAGGAGCCCCATATAATGCTGCACATGGCCCCATACAGATATTTGCCCCATATAATGCTGCACATGGCCCCATACATATATTTGCCCCATATAATGCTGCACATGGCCCCATAAGATGCTCCATAGAGGTATTTGCCCCATATCATGCACATGGCCCCCGTACTCACCTCTCAGGCCCCCGGCACTTGCTATATTCACCTGTTCCACGTTCTACCGTCGGCGCTGCTGTGTCTTCCCCGTCCTCTGCACTGACTGTTCAGGCAGATGGCGGTGCGCACTAATCGCGTCATCGAGCCCCCTGACCTGAGCCTCACTGCAGAAGACGTGGAAGACTCAGCGGTACCGATGGTGGAACGGTGAATATCGCGCACTGGCCCCGCCATACTCACCTGCTCCTGGCGCGGTCCCTGCACGTCTGTTCCCCGGCAGCTTCTTCCTGTAGTGAGCGATGACATGGTTCCGCTCATTACAGTAATGAATATACGGCTCCACCCCTACGGGAGTGGAGTCAGGTCCATATTCATTGGCCGCTCACTACAGGAAGAAGCTGCCGGCACCCGGAGAACCAGGGACGTGCAGGGACCGCACCAGGAGCAGGTGAGTATTATTACACAGTTGCCGACCCCTGGGTATGACTCGAGTATAAGCCGAGAGGGGCAATTTCAGCCTAAAAAATGGGCTGAAATTCTCTGGTTATACTCGAGTATATAATTTAATTCAATGTGTTAACTGTCAAAATAAGACAAAGGGTTGAGCCATTTATGGCATACCTATAAACCTGAAAAAAAGGGCCATGGGTATCGTTAGTGGTGAAGTGGATGAGTGCAGTTGCAAGTAAAAGCTGCAGCTTTTTTTTCCGCACAAAATCGCTGCAGTTCCGCAAGTGATTTACAGTACAATGTAAATCAATGGCAAAAAAAAAAATGCTCTGCTAATGGTGCGGAAAAATCTGCACAGAAAACGCAGCAGATTCAAAAAAGGACCATGTGAATTATTTTTGCAGATCTGCGTTTCTGCACCTATTCCATAATAGAAATCTGCTGGGGGGAAAAAAAGGATGAAATCCGCACAAAAATCTGCAACGTGTGCACATGCCAAAAAAACACGCAGATTCTTAGCTGCATTTTCTGCCAAGAAATTCAGAATCTGCACAGAAATTTCCAGTCAAATCTGCAACGTGTGCACATAGCCTAAAGCTGCAGAGTGCAGCTTTAATTTGTTAGCTAAATATAGTGTCTCTCTTAGCTTACACCTGTTCACATTTGAACTGACGGTCCGTATTTTGATATTTCTAATACATGCCTTCTGACTGAGCATTCCATCCATCAACCCGTTGTGGTTTTAAATAGAGCTTAATCCTATCTGCCCATATGATTGTAGGCTTTTAGCCTGTGAGAGGTATTATGTTAGGTCAGAGTCAATATTAGAGGATAAGACCCAACAAAGGCTGTGAATTGGCCAATTTATGTGCTAAGTACCTTCATTTTTAACTTATTTCCTACAGCAGTAATGCAATTCCAATTTCATGTATTCAGTGTTTTCATAGTGCAGCTGTAATTTATTAGTTGAATATAGAGTGGCTCTCTTAGCTTGCACCTGTTCACATTTGTCATTCTGTTTGGAAGTGATGGGCAGTTTTTTTGATATTTATACAAATAAATGGACAGAGCGGCACATGCCACCTACTCCATTCCAGACAGGGCATAACAGGGCCCTTTCTTGATTTTTGACCTGCACCTAACCAACTTTTATTGCTATTTCTTGTGTATAGACCCTAAATATCCAAGATGAGAACGTCCCTTTATGTTACTTTGCAAATACAGTTGTGTGAAAGTGTTTGTTCCCTCTGGATTTTCTACTTTTTTGCATGTTTGTCACACTTAATTGTTTCAGATTACCAAACAAATTTAAATATTAGACAAAGATAACACAATAATACAGAAAATACAGTTTTTAAATCAAGTTCTTTATTATTAAGGGAAAAAGAAATCCAAATCACTACAGAGCCCTGTGTGAAAAAGTGATTGCCCCTCCTTAACACATAATTTAAGTCTGGTTTATCACATCTTTGGAAAGCAGAGTTCAAATTCACTAGCCACACAAAGGCCTGATTTCTGTCACACCTGTTCTCAATCAAGAAATCACTTAAAATTCTAGAGCTTTATGACTCCAGCGAACCACAGTGAGAGCCATTGTCCACAAATGGCGAAAGCATTGAACAGTGATGAACCTTCACAGGAGTGGCCGCCCGCCCATAATTACCCCAAGAGAACAGCTATGACTCATCTAAGCGGCCACAAAAGACAGCACAAAAACATCGAAAGAACTGCAGGTCTCACTTGCATCAGTTAAGGTCAGTGTTCATGACTGCACCATAAGAAAGAGACTGGGCAAAAATGGCCTGCATGGCAGAGTTCCAAGAAGAAAACCACTGCTGAGCAATAAGAACATAAAGGCTCTTCTCAGTATTGAAAGAAAACATCTTGATGATCCCCAATACTTTTGGGATTTTACTTTGTGGACTGATGAGACAAAAGTTAAACTTTTTGGAAGGTGTCCCATTACATCTGGCGTTGAAGTGACACAGCATTTCAGAAAAGAAACATCATACCAGCCGTAAAAAATGGTGGTGGTAGTGTGATGGTCTGGGGTTGTTTTGCTGCTTCAGAACCTGGAAGACTTGATGTGGTAAATGAAACCATGAATTCTGCTGTCTACCCAAAAATCCTGAAGGAGAATGTCTGGCCATCTGTTCATGAACTCAAGCGCACTTGAGTTATGCAGCAATGATCCAAAGCACACCAGCAAGTCCACCTCTGAATGGCTTAAGAAAAACAAAATTAGGATTTTTGAGTGGCCTAGTCAAATTCCTGACCTTCATCCGATTGACAAGCTGTGGTATGATCTTTAACCCCTTTCTGCCATTGGACGGAATAGTACTTCCGATGGCAGAACCCCACATTTTTGATGCGGGCTCCGGCGGTGAGCCCGCATCAAAGCCGGAACAGGTCAGCTGTTTTGAGGGGATCCTTGAACATTATGAGCTGTGTCTATGTTTAATGATGTTCTCAGAAATAAAAATGTTGAAACTAAAATACAATAATGGGTGATCAAAAGAACGTATCTGCACCAAAATGGTATCATTAAACACGTCAGCTCGGCACGCAAAAATAAGCCCTCACGCAACCAGAGATCACGAAAAATGGAGACGCTATGGGTATTGGAAAATTGCACACTTTTTTTTTTTTTTTAGCAAAGTTTGGAATTTTTTTTCACCACTTACTCTACGTTCACATTAGCGTCGCGTCGCCGTTGCGTCGGCGACGCAGCGGCGACGCACGGAAAAACGCGCGCAAAAACGCGCACGTTTTGCGACGCGTGCGTCGTTTTTGACGAAAATCGGACGCACAGAAAATGCTACATGTAACGTTTTCTTGCGTCCGACGCTAGCGTCGTTTCCGACGCACGTGGCGAAAAACGCCACCAAAACAACGCACGCGTCCCCTATGTTAAACATAGGGGCGCGTCGCCGCTGCGTCGCCGACGCAACAGCGACGCACATTAGCGTAACGCTAATGTGAACGTAGCCTTAGATAAAAAAAAGAACCTAGACATGTTTGATGTCTATGAATTCATAATGACCTGGAGAATCATAATGGTAGGCCAGCTTTAGCATTCAGTGAACCTAGCAAAAAAGCCAAACAAAAAACTAGTGTGGGATTGCACTTTTTTTTGCAATTTCACCGCACTTGGAATATTTTTCCCGTTTTCTAGTACACGACATGGTAAAACCAATGGTGTCGTTCAAAAGTACAACTCATCCCGCAAAAAATAAATCCTCACATGGCCATATTGATGGAAAAATATAAAAGTTATGGCTCTGGGAAGGAGGGGAGCGAAAAACGAAAATGCAAAACCGAAAAAAGCTCTGATCATATAAGGGGTTAAAACGCGGTTCATGTTCGGAAACCCTCCAATGAAGGTGAATTACAACAATTCTGCAAAGATGAGTGGGCCAAAATTCCTGAAGAGCGTTGTAGAAGACTCATTGCCAGTTATCACAAAGGCTTGATTGCAGTTATTGCTGCTAAGGCTATGTGCACACGTTGCGGATTAGGCTTAGGAATTTCTGGTGCGGATTCTGCCTCTCCTGCTTTCCGGCCGCTGTGCTCACAGCCAGTACAGAGAAGCAGAGCGCCGAGGACAGACAGCGGAAGGTAAGTATGAAGCGTTTGTTTTTTTTACTTTTAGGATGGTAACCAGGGTAAACATCGGGTTACTAAGCGCGGCCCTGCGCTTAGTAACCCGATGTTTACCCTGGTTACCGGCATCGTTGGTTGCTGGAGAGCTGTCTGTGTGACAGCTCTCCAGCGACCAAACAGCGACGCTGCAGCGATCCGGATCGTTGTCTGGATCGCTGCAGCGTCGTTTAGTGTGAATGTACCTTTAGTTTGCAGAGAAGTGCATTTTTTGCTTTGCCGCAGGATTATAATCTGGTTTCTGATGCAATATATTTATACCTTTCATTGTAGACTTATTGTCAGGAATTTCTGGGGTGATGAAACACGGTTGCCAACTGGCACAATAAATCGAATGGTGGCTGTGCTGTCTTCCTTATACTCCACCAAAATTGAAAAGGACTTTCTAAGCCTGGCCACAAATCTGCTTTTAGAAATGACAAGTAAAAGCCCAGATTACGTCAGACAAATGTTTGAGCATCCACTTTCTGAGTGCATGTTTCAGGTAAAATATTAAATTGTACCATTAGGTTTATAAATTTCATCCATCCCATGTCTACATGTGTTACTAAAGATTTATCAATGCACTTCTCTCCTTTAGGACTATACTGTTGATTCCAACTGGCGCTACCGTAGTACTATCCTCACCCCTATGTTTGTGGAGACTCAAGCTTCTCAAGGATCTTACAGGTCAAGGACACAAAGTTTTCCAGAAGGGCGGGAACCCGAGGGAGGCCAACTAAGAGCAACACAGCAGCACTATCAGTTCACGCCTACACAGAACATGGGTATGCTGGGGCCTTATTCTCAGTCTTTTATTATATAACAAATATTTTATGTAATGACACTTTTCCCTAAGTGTTACTTGATTAACTACTCTTTCTTTCTTTTCTGTGGCCTCCAGGTGGCAGAAGTTCATTTAATTGGCTAACTGGAAATACCATGGACACCATGGGCAGTTACTCTGCTGACTCTTCAGAGTCCCTCTCTTCAGCATTACTCTTTACAAGTAAAAGGAATGGAAAAAGTCAGAGAGGACCATTTAAACCTTTAGGACCTAATTTTGGAAAACGGCGTCTAGGACTTCCAGGTGATGAAACAGACAGCAAAGCCAAAGGTGAGATATTTAAAGCATCAATTTATATACATATTCCAATGTTCTAGATTCATATTTTATTACCTGGTATTTAATATACTACATTACTTCAGGGACGTGCAGGGTCTTCTAGAGCAGAAGTTGTTCTGCATACTGGCTATAGGTAAACCATATAGCAAAATAGGTCTTTTTGAAGAGGACCTTTCACCACTTTTTGTTGCATGTTAAATTGGCTACATCATAATAATGTGGCTGCAGAGCTGAATAAAATATGTTCCTTTTTATTTCTCCTTTCCATTGCATTGAGATTGTGGCTCCTAAAGTTTAGGGCACCTAATGCACTAATTTGCCTTTTGAAACAACGGAGCGTTAATAGACTATTTTTCCTTTGTATGTATGACATTGCCCAATCATAAGAAGGCAGCATTTTTTTATGTGATCCGGTAAGACCAACGTGTCTAATTTTACCAAACAGAAATCCTCACTTACTCAGAACTCCTCACTCAGGGAATACTTTTCCAATACTTGGGATAGATCTAGAGTGTTAGGCCCCTTTCACACATCAGGTTTCTGCCGTCAGGCACAATCCGGCGAACTTTAAAATTGCCGCCGGATCCGTTTTTTTGTCATAGACTTGTATTAGCGGCGGATTGCGCCTGATGGCCTCATGTTTCATCAGTTTTTTGCCAGATCCGTCCAAAATTAGTTTTCCAGCGGCCGGAGAGAACATACAGAGGAACGTTTTTTCTGTCCGGCGGAAAACCACACAGTGACTGATCCGGTGGAAAACACATGAAACATGAGGTGAAATGACCGAATCCGGCGACCGTATCCGTTTTTTACACAATTCATGCATTTTCCATTCTGGAATCTCTCTCTACCCTCCCCTCTCCTCTCTCTCCCCTCTCTCCTCTTTCTCTCCTATCTGTCTCCCTTCTCTCGCTCTCCTCTCTCTCTCCTGGAAAAGGAAGTCCAAACTCTATTCCCGGGTTATAAAAATAATAAATGGATCCAGCAAAAAAACGAATCTGTCGTATCAGTTTTTCACAATTTGCAACCGATCAGTTTTGTCCAAAATTAGCCTGATTGTACCTGACTGCTAAAAACTGATGTGTGAAACAGGCCTTATATGTGACAAACGCTGCTTGCATGCTGCAGCTCTCCTCTCCCAGTTATGACAACATCGGGAGTGGAGAGCTGCACCATGCAAGCAGCAATTGTCATACAATTCTATGGATCTTATGCCATGTATCGTGATCGGAATAGACATTACAATGCAGCTCTCCTCTTCTGGCGTGGTAATATCAGTAAGCATAAGGAGATCTTACTGTGATAAGTTTAGGCTCAGCAGTCTTACCAGACCACAATGAAAAAGCCGGTTCTAAACTTCTCGGTGAGCATGTTGTATTTCATTACTTCTTCGGACCTTGATTTCTTACAATTGAGCAACATCATACAGGGGAAGAAATAAATGTCCCAGAAAGAAATCTTTATTAACACCCGCCCCCTTGGTTGAAGGTGAAATTGGCATATTAGGCGCACTAAAATTGAGAAACCAATCTCTCCTCAATAAAGAGGAGAAATTTAAAAGGAAAATTGTTTTCATCACCTTTTCAGTCACTTTCTCTTGATAGCCAGTTGAACATGAAATAATTGTCTTCTTCTCAACATTTTTTTTTAAACATTTATCTATTCTGTTCTGAATTTCTGCATGGATTTCTTTTTGACTGTTGGGTCCACGTAATAGTGATGATCTTAATGCAAGTTACTAGTCCAAGTTAACTAGTCCATTGTGTTTATGATCTAATGTTGTTTGTTACATTAGACCTATCTGATAAATATTAAACTTGCATTTGCTATTAAACAACACTCGAGCTTTTTTCTTAGAATTCCTTTTTACTTATTGTGGAATGCAAGTATTTAGGAAATCAGACACTTGAAGTGCATTGAAAAGTCCTCTGTGAATGCATTTGATATTTCCCAAATCTGGACCTTATTGTCCATACTTAGGCTATGTGCACACGTTGCAGATTTCCTGCAGATCTGCAGTTTTTGGTTCCGTGCAGAAACGCTGCAGATCTGCAAGTGATTTACAGTACAATGTAAATCAATAGCAACAAAAAAAATGCTGTGCTAATGGTGTGGAAAAATCTGCACAGAAAATGCAGCAGATTCAAAAAAGGACCATGTCAATTCTTTTTGTAGATCTGCTGCGTTTCTGCACCCACTCCATAATAGAAATCTGAAGGGGTAAAAAAAGGAAGAAATCCACACAAAAATCTGCAACATGTGCACATACCAAACAAAGGTGCAGCTGCTCACCTGCATTTTCTGCCAAGAAATGCAGAATCTGCATAGAAAATTCCACAGTCAAATCTGCAACGTGTGCACATAGCCTTATACCCATGATGAGATGTGATTAGCATCTCCCTTGTTTTTTTTAGCATGTTTGGTTTTAAATCATGATGATTCTTTAGTATTTTTTTTTCCTGAACCCTATTGATGTACTGTTAATATAATTGTATATACTATGATCAAGGCATTGAAGAAAGGTCAGATATTTTGAGATTGCGGAGACGTTTCTTAAAAGATCAAGAGAAGCTCAGTATTATCTATGCCAGAAAAGGAGTAGCTGAACAGAAACGAGAAAAGGTTTGATGACTTATTTTTTAATGTGTTAAATCTAGTGATCTGTAAACTATACTTTTGTATGATTTTTTTTTCTCGTTTTATTTATCATATACATAGAAATTTCTTATCCACGCCATTGAGAGACATGGGACAAAGGTTTACAGCTGAGGACACTAAGTAGTTAAGTGTTTGCTCCTTTCACCAGCTATAATCCTCCTGCAGTCACTGAGCTAATCCATTTTAGTTTCAAATGCTGGTCTGTGGATGAGGCTTCAAATGATGCTCTTGTGGCTTTCCCCAGTACGGGCTCTTACTTTTTTGGTGAGCAACTGGATGGAAACCTCTCTGAAGCAACATATGGGAAGAGTACCCACCTTCCTCAAAGCTAGCCCTTAGAGGAGGCCCAGAACACATTTATGCTCCTTGTACCATTTCTCCAGCTCACATTGCATTTACAAGACACAAGAAGCTCAGGAACGGAATAAGAGACCCAATGCCATTTTCGCTCTCCTGGTTACTTTTATTTCTTCAGGATAGATTGGATCCAATCATGAGTTTAAGCTCTCTTAAGTTACAGATCTTGGCACTCTGTTTTTTTTCCAGCACTTGCTGGACTCCAAGTCTCCCATTCATACTTTCTTGCAGGCACTTCACCTGAGGACCTCAATCTTTTGTCTTGAGCCTCTCCGCAGCATCTCCTTACACCTACTCTGTTGGAAGGTTGCGTTTTTAGTTGCTTTCACCCCCATCAGACATATTTTGGAACTTTAAGTCTTGTCTTCTAATTCCGACCGATTTTCACAGGGTTCTGTTAGGACAGAGTAGTCCTTAGGCCAGTCCTTTAATTCTTGCCAAAAGTGTTTTTTTACATTCCATCTAAATAATGCCATTATGATGCATTTATTTTGAACCCTTTCATCTCACCCAAGGTCGAAAGCCCTCCATACTTTAGATGTGATCTGCATGTTTTTCTTTCTTTCCAGTGTGCAGATTCCCTTACTTCCATAGGTTCCCAAGCGTAGCCTGGCAGGATCCAAGGCCACCATGGTCAATTGGACTCAATTGACAATTAACCCCTTCATGACCCAGCCTATTTTGACCTTAATGACCTGGCCATTTTTTGCAATTCTGACCAGTGTCCATTTATGAGGTAATAACTCAGGAACGCTTCAACGGATCTTAGCGGTTCTGAGATTGTTTTTTTTTTCGTGACATATTGGGCTTCATGTTAGTGGTAAATTTAGGTCGATAATTTTTGCGTTTATTTGTGAAAAAAATGGAAATTTGGCTAAAATTTGGAAAATGTAGCAATTTTCAAATTTTGAATTTTTATTCTGTTTAACCAGAGAGTTATGTGACACAAACTAGTTAATAAATAACATTACCCACATGTCTACTTTACACCAGCACAATTTTGGAAGCAAAATTTTTTTTTTGCTAGGAAGTTATAAAGGTTAAAATTTGACCAGCGATTTCTCATTTTTACAACAAAATTTACAAAACCATTTTTTTTAGGGACCACCTCACATTTGAAGTCAGTTTGAGGAGCCTATATGGCTGAAAATACCCAAAAGTGACACCATTCTAAAAACTGCACCCCTCAAGGTGCTCAAAACCACATTCAAGAAGTTTATTAACCCTTCAGGTGCTTCACAGCAGCAGAAGCAACATGGAAGGAAAAAATGAACATTTAACTTTTTAGTCACAAAAATGATCTTTTAGCAACAATTTTTTTATTTTCCCAAGGGTAAAAGGAGAAACTGGACCCCAAAAGTTATTGTCCAATTTGTCCTCAGTACGCCGATACCCCATATGTGGGAGGGGGGGACACTGTTTGGGAGCTGTTAAATATGCTTATTTAGCACATTTATTTAATCAGGACTATTCACGAGGTGCTTACTCTTAAAGAAAAATGTCATAAAAAGTATAGTGGTTTATTGAATTGTCCACAGAAAAACCACATTGCAGCAAAACATAAAAGTAGATGAAATAGTTACGATCAGATTGTCCATGTGTAAATATCAGCACTTGTTACTCATCTTTCCAAGAGTTCTGAATGGTAAGAGCCGTCTGTTAGTGTGAAGTCTGAAATCATCATGGCTATCAGCTGTTGCTTCCTTGTCCGATGTCCATGGAGAATGATGGTGAAGGCAGGAGGTGGCAGCTCCCACGTGACAAAAGCTCCCACACCCTCCTAAGAGACGTTTTTTATATGTCCCACAGACCACGTGTCCTCTGTATATGGCATTAACTTATACTCTGAGCTACATACACAGAAATAGCTGTTTGTAATGTCAGCAAGAAGCAATGTGCTTAGTACAGAATAAGAATAATTCAATTAATTAATATTTAACAGGCGCACGACAGGGCTCGGAAGGGAAGGAGCGCCATTTGACTTTTCCAATGAAAAATTGGCTCCAATCTTTGGTAAACATCATGTCGCGTTTGGAGAGCCCCTGTGTACCTAAAGATTGGAGTTCCCCCACAAGTGACCCCATTTTGGAAACTAGTCCCCCCGAAGGAGCTTATGTAGATGCATAGTGAGCACTGTGAACTCCCAGGTGCTTCACAAATTGATCCGCAAAAATGAAAAAGTACTTTTGTTTCCACAAAAAAATTCTTTTAGCCTCATTTTTTTCATTTTAACATGGGCAACAGGATAAAATGGATCCTAAAATGTGTTGGGCAATTTCTCCTGAGTACACAGATACCTCACATGTGGGGATAAACCACTGTTTGTGCACACAGCAAGGCTCGGAAGGGAAGGAGCACCATTTGACTTTAGAATGAAAAATTATCTCCAATCGTTAGCGGACACCATGTTGCGTTTGGAGAGCCTTTGTGTGCCTAAACATTGGAGCTCCCCCACAAGTGAAACCATTTTGGTAACTAGACCCCCCAAGGAACTTATCTAGATGCATAGTGAGCACTTTGAACCCCCAGGTGCTTCACAAATTGATCCGTAAAAATGAAAAAGTACTTTTGTTTTTCACAAATTTCTTTTAGCCTCAATTTTTTCATTTCCACATGGGCAACTGGATAAAGTGGATACTAAAATTTATTGGACAATTTCTCCTGAGTACACTGGTACCTCACATGTGGGGGTAAACCACTGTTTGGGCACACGGCAGGGCTCGGAAGGGAAGGAGCGCCATTTGACTTTTTGAATGAAAAATTAGCTCCGATCGTTAGCGGACACCATGTCGCGTTTGAAGAGGCCCTGATGTGCCTAAACAGTAGAAACCCCCCCACAAGTGACCCCATTTTGGAAACTAGACCCACCAAGGAACTTATCTAGAGGGGTGGCGAGCACTTTGAACCCCCAAGTGCTTCACAGGAGTTTATAACGCAGAGCTGTGAAAATAAAAAAAATCATTTTTCTTTCCTCAAAAATTATTTTTTAGCAAGCAATTTTTAATTTTCACAAGGGTGACAGGAGAAAATGGACCCCCAAAAATGTGGTCCAGTTTGTCCAGAGTACGCTGATACCCCATATGTGGGGGTAAACCACTGTTTGGGCACACGTCGGGGCTCGGAAGGGAAGTAGTGACATTTTGGAATACAGACTTTGATAGAATGGTCTGCGGGCGTCATGTTACGTTTGTAGAGCCCCTTATGTGCCTAAACAGTAGAAACCCCTACCACCAAGTGACCCCATTTTGGAAACTAGAACCCCCCAATTCATTAATTAAATGTATATTTACCATATTATCAACTTTTCGTATTGTTTGCAGTGGAGTGATTAGCCGTCTTTGTTCTCATGTATTTAAATACTGGCACTTTTAGACCTTTAAGTAGTGATGAGCTGGGATAAGGTGTTATCCGAGCATGCTTGGGTGCTAACGTTTCTTCGGCGTGCTCGAAAAATATGTTTGAGACCCCAAAGCTGCATGTCTCACTGCTGTTAGACAGCCACAGCACATGGAGGGATTGTCTAGCAAATAGGCAATGCGGACATGCAGCCATGGGGTCTCGAACATGTTTATGTATGCTGATGACACTCGGTTCTCACCCGAGCACACTCAGATAAGACCTTTTCCGAGCTTGTTCGCTAATCGCTACTCTTCAGTAAATAATCTTTCTATTTTTAAGGAAATTAAAGTTGAACAAAAGATGAAGCAAGATGCTCAAGTCGTTCTTTATAGAAGTTATCGGCACGGAGATTTGCCTGATATTCAGATTGCCTACAGCTCACTTATTGCACCATTGCAAGCACTGGCTCAGGTCTGTTATGTCTTATGCATATTAAACACCCTGCTCTATAGTGTTGTTCCCTCCAAACTAAATTTTATACAGATGTCAGTATTGGATGTCAAAGGCAGGATTCACATTACTGTTATATGTGCATATTTTTTTAGCATTCATATAGTGAAATGAACTTTTTCCATAAGTTTCTCTAGTATTCTTCGTTTTTAGGATTTTACTGTGTGTACATAGCAATCCAAAAAAGCAGCTTTCTACTCTCTTTGAGATTGTATGTCAGGGCCTGAGTTCATTGGCTACATACCGTAGCTTGTAATGGCTGGTGGATATGGGGGTGCTGTATGGTGAGTTATGGGATAAAAGCTAAAAAGAGGCAGATGACGGACCACACAGCCAAAAGGCACCCACTGCTCTTGTAGAATGTGCTGTGACTGAACGTGGGGCATCTTTGCCCTTCACATGGTACATTTTCTAAATAGCCAACAGTATTCATTGAGCAATTGTAGCACTGCTTGTTGCAAGCTTTTTCTGGAATGACAATCGGGGAAATAGAATGATGAAAGGATGTGGTATGGGAAAAGTAAATCAAGGTACTGGCCTGAGAACCAGCTTATTTTGGAGGAGGACCAGGATGGGTATGTGATTGGGGTAGAGATAACAGTTCAGAAACCGATCTTATGGAGGTGACTGCCAAAAAAACTATCTTCCAGGGAAGAATGTAAAGAGGACTATCACAGGAAGATTCTACTGGGTTACCGTGCAGACCATTAACCGGTTTCAAAGGGCATAATTTTGAGATACGAGAGAAATATCAGTCTTGATGCAGGGTGTGCTGGAGTAAGGAGTGCCAACTTCATTAACAGATGTGCGTCTCTCAAAGGGATCCTGACAGCTATCACAGGCAGCATGTATCAGGCCGTACTGTATGATTTCAGCCATATATGTTTACCTCTGAAACACTGAAGTGTGGGAACAAAGCCATATGGGAGACTAGTCAGAAAGTCTGGTCCCTGGTTGCTTTTCCCTGCCAGTTGCCATTGACTGACACGTCTCTTCCTATACACGCACACAAGGAGAGACCTGTCCCTCCAGAGCAGCTGGCGGGGGGGGAAACTTCCTGTGATCATCCGACTAGTCTCCTGTTCATCTCGGTGCCGCAGCTAATAAACTATGTTGTTCACTGAAACCCCGAATCATTTCAAAGTTAAACTTCTAAGACTGAAATAATGTAGCCACAGTCTGATACCTGCAGCCCAATCAATATATCAGCTGTTAGGTTGCCATTAATTAATTTGTTGCATCTTTGAGCTGTGGCGTGCTCCAGTCAGGGACTAGACTACATTTCTTCTGTATCTTACTCCACTTTTGTTGAGTAAATGGTGATGAATTTATTGGGCTTACTGAAACACACACCTTGTATCGAAGCTACGCCATTTGTCAAAATGTTGTTGGTTGTGGCTAGGAACCACGTAAAAATGGCAAAAATTCGCAAAACCTCTGTATAACCAGGAATTTGGGGGAAATGTCAAGCAGTTTTACTCCAGAAAACTGATGAATCGGGTCTTGGATCAATATCCTTTTTTTTTTTAATTATTCCTTGCTTTAAAAAAACAACAACAAATGTTCCTGTTGTACAATGAATATCTATAGTACTTGGAATGTTTTAATGTTTTATGGTTTACAAATGTTTCAAAATACTCTCCTCGACATTGAAATTGCAACACCAAGAGGGAAAAATCATGAATTCTTTAAATCACAGGATTGATAGACATGTTAATGATTGACGAAAGATGAAAAAAATGGAAATAATATTTTCACATATGTCCACCAACTGCAGAAGTATTCTCCCTTGTACGCCGTGGCTGCTATCAATGAGTATATTAATAGTTGTCTGAGAAATGTTCTGCCACGCTTAGTGCACTTGGGCAAACAAGTTCTAAAGAGCTACTTCCTTCGGGCAGCTGCCATTGCAATTACAATCCAACGATGTCCCTATGTGCTTGATAGGAGATTAAAAAAAAAAAAATATATCATGAAAAGCACCTGAATGGTTAATATACTAACAGCAGTTTTGAATATGTTAAGGGATTCTGGTTTTAAAATGGTATCACTTTTGGGGGTTTTCCAATATAAGTCCACCAAAAATTTGCCTAAATCACTAAGGAGTTAAAGAAAAACTAACTCTCTTTTTCTTTTGGTTCTTCAGAAAGATCCAACTCTGGCAAAACAGCTATTCAGTGCATTATTTTCTGGTATTCTGGAAACAGTCAGCTCTATGGAAAAAAACAGCATTGCTGCTGAACTGGTTAATAAATTCAATCATTATTTGAACAGTACAATGTACTATTTCCCACCATTCATTGGTTGCATACAGGTATGTGTAGAAATATATTAACATTGTTGTGATTAACATATATAGATAATTTTAATCTTTCTCATAACTCCTGCCTTTTTAACCATTTTGCTGCTGCTACATACACACCCATTCCCATATATTTTCTGAAAATGGACTTTATACACATTAGTGAACTACCACCCATTGTGTTATACTCATAGAAGCCTTCATAATTTTTTTTTTTATCAAGATGTAACGTTTAGCTACTAATAAATCAATATACCTAATTTGGACGTGTCTGTGCACAATGAGTCATCCACAGCTGAACAGTAACTTAGGTATCCATAGTTATTACCACTAGCAGCTAACTGCATGGGCGTAACCATGGATACCTAAGGAGAGGAGCTCTACCTGGTGGTGAGTTAAGGTATAAGCCTTTTTTGAACACGCTCAGGCAACACTGAGGCAACAATGTGAGGCAACATTGCAAAGATGGATCAAATTGAGTGCGCTGCTGCACGTAGAGAAGCGAATCGCGTACGGATGCATAACCTGCGTCTTAATGAAACTGAAGACGAACAAAATTGTCGAAGAACTGCTGATGCAGCCCGACAGAGGGCGGCCAGAGCAAGAGAATTTAATGAAGTAACTGAATCACGTAGAGCATCTAATGCTGCACGACAACGAGCAACACGCAATACACAAAGTGATACACATATTTGACAAAAAAGAGAACAAGATAGCATACGTGTCCGAAATGCAAGAGGCACTGGATGACGGCAAGTTACATTTGCCGCTAGAGGACTTCTCAATCAAATTGATGAGACACTATGCTGGCGAACTGACATTTCGATGTTCGTTCTTCCAATCCAAAAATTTCAAAGACAAAATGGCGCAGGACAAAACATTCCCTTCCTGCTGCAAGAGAGGGCGCATCCAATTACATCCCATTCGTATGGATGATCAATTAGTCAAGTTGATGAAAGGAGACCATCAGCACTCCAATAACTTTATGGCTAATATAAGGCAATACAATAGCTAGCTTGCTTTGGCATCAATGGGAGCACAAGTAGCGCCACCTCCTGGGCATGGTCCATACGGTTTTAAAATTCATGGACGAATTTACCACAGAACTGCCCCATTGCATGCCACTGTAGGTAGTACTCCCAAGTTTGCCCAGATTTATACCTTGGACAGTGAAGAAGCATTAAGTACAAGAAGTCAAGCAAATAAAATAGAATTAAGCTTACCGGTAATTCGGTTTCTAGGAACCTTCCACGACAGCCACTTCGGAGACTGTCTTCCCCGCCCTAATAGGGGACAGGAACACAAAGAGGTTAAATACCCCCCCTTCCTGCAACCACCAGTGTTTTCCTGGACACACTAGCATGTATAGTTACCACAAAAGTGCAGCAATCATCAAAATTAGTGCTGTCGTGGAAGGTTCCTAGAAACCGAATTACCGGTAAGCCTAATTCTATTTTCTCTAGTCACCTTCCACGACAGCCACTTCGGGGTAGTACCAACAGCTAATTTCTCTAGGGAGGGATATATTGGGATTGAAGGAGTCTGGAGTTTCTGGGGAGCACCAGGACGTAAACTTTTTCCAGACCTTAGCATAGATGGCATTGGTTACCGGCTTCCTGCTTTTTTGGAGGGTCTGGATCACTTTATCTGAGAGTCCTTTGGCTCTTAAAATTCTGGCTTCTGTAGCCATGCCGCCAGGTTCAATCTGCGACAGTCCGGATACAGTAGGGGACCTTGTTGAAGGAGATCGACTTTTTGAGGTAGAGGGTACGGACCTTTCTGAGCCATGTCTATCAGGGCACTGTACCAGCTCCTCCCGGGCCACAGTGGGGCGTGTGACGGGGTGTACGGCAGAGCAAGAAGGGACAACAGGCCAAGGGATGATTCCACAGATTTATTATCAAGAACGCTGGAACAACACATGCAAGTAGATCTACAGAGTCCACAATTAGTCCAATGGAACAGGTTCGGGGCCACCTCCCGATAATCCTTGTGCCAGGTAACAAAGCAATAGTCCACACGAGTCCAAGGGATCCCAAAACAATCCCACGAACGACGAGATATATCCTCAGCTCAAGTCTCGCCCCGTTCGCTTCCGCAGTCCCAGATGGACATGGGGTCTTGCCTCAGCTAAGAATCCCCACTCCTTCTCCTTCAAGGATCAACTCACATCTGATCTCAAAATAAGAATGGATTGTCTGAGTTCCTGGGATCCGCCCATGAAGGGGGTCACACCTTCTATTCAATGGTTGGGTCCACCAGAAGATTCTAGACTGCTGGGCTCCACGTAGTCTATGTAGTATGTACATTTGACTAGCCACCTGCTGTGAGGAAGAATGGCTATTCCTCCACTAGTGATGTTGACAAAGCTTAATTACATTATAGCTTAGGGCTGCAAGTATTGGGGGAAGGAGACATATTGTTACAGGTGAACTCCCAGCACAATAAAATACATAAATTACAGCTAATAGAAACCAGAGAACAGTTACATACATCAAATGGCATATTATTCAAATACAGGACAGAGTACATATCATGACAATCCCTTCCCCTCCCAATTTGTGTACGTACCAGGGACCTCTACAGGTCACTGGTTAAGTACACACAGGCAGAGCGTAACTTACATGTGGCTTCATGCAGCCACGAATTGGCATCGTAGCTGTCCCACATCATTGCCCAGGAGAACATCTGCAGGCAGACCACCCATCACCCCAACCACACATCGCCTGACCCCAAAACCAAAGTTCAGATCCACAGTGGCTGTGGGAATAGTCCTCCATCGTCCACCAGCCAGTTCAATGACAATCCCAGGTCCTCTATGGATTGCCTCAGGCCGAACCACTCGGGGATCAGCCAGTGTGAGGAAAGCCCCTGAGTCACAAAATCCAATAAGTCTCTGTCCATCCAGCACGACCTCCTGCAAGTGCTTACCTCGATGAGCAGAAGTCGTCATAGCTGCAGGTCGCACACCATAAACTCCTAGTGGTGCAACATGGGTGGGTGAGGCACAAGGCCAGTCCTCACGTGGTGGTGACACGTCGTCCTCCATGGCACTTGGCTGTACATAATTAATAATACGACTGGGTACAGGATCAATCCTCATTTGAACAGCTGGGCAGGAGGCTTGCAGATGCCCCGGCTGTCCACATCGATAGCATCGGTGCTGGGTCTCACTCCATCCAAGGCGTCCTCTTGGGCGAGGGGTAAGGGAACCTGGAGGCCGGCCCCCCCCCTGAAGGTGCTGTAGGGTTTTGAGGACGACTCCTCCATGGGCTGGCTGGGCATGAGGCCTGCAGATGCCCCGGATGCCCACAACCATAACACCTGCGCTCTGCTACTTCCTCTCCCCGTCGTATTCCAGAAAACGCAGTAGAAGCAACTGGAGGCACATTTACACGGGTATCAGCATGAGGTGGTGGCTTAGAGGAACGGGGAACAATGGGGACAGAAGAACAGGGGGCCACCGGGGTTGTGGAGCTGGTAGGCCTCTCTCCATCCTCCAACAGAACCCTCCACTGAGGCTTGCTGTGAGGAAGAATGGCTATTCCTCCACTAGTGATGTTGACAAAGCTTAATTACATTATAGCTTAGGGCTGCAAGTATTGGGGGAAGGAGACATATTGTTACAGGTGAACTCCCAGCACAAGAAAATACATAAATTACAGCTAATAGAAACCAGAGAACAGTTACATACATCAAATGGCATATTATTCAAATACAGGACAAAGCAAAAGTACATATCATGACAGGGCGATTAAGATTGTGGTAACTCGGTCTGTCCTGATCTTTTGTAGTGTCTTTGCCAGCATGGGAATGGGTGGAATTGCATATGCGAGGTTGAACCTCCATGTTTGTGAGAAAGCATCTATTCCCTGCGCCCCATCCGTGTGATAAAGGAAGAAGAATGTTTCCACCTTCGCATTTTGCCTGTTGGCAAACAGATCCACCTCTGGGGTTCCCCATCTTGAGGTTAGGGACCGGAATACTGTTTGGTCCAGACACCACTCTCCTGGATGTATATCTCTCCTGCTGAGGAAATCTGCCTGAGTATTGTCTAACCCTCTTAGATGTACTGCTGTGACTGACAGAAGGTTTTTATCTGCCCAGAAGAAAATCCTTGCTACTATTTCCTTCAGATTGGCATACTTCGCTCCCCCCTGGTGTCATAGGTAGGCTACTGTGGTCATGTTGTCAGAGTAGATACGAACATGGTGTTTTTTGATTAGCGCAGATGACGCTTTCAGGGCTTCTTCCACAGCCTTTAGTTCTCTAATATTCGAGGAACTGTTGCTGATGTTTGAGGTCCATCGTCCCTGAAAAAAGTGTTTTTTAGGAATTTTTTGTTCAGGGAGAGATTTATTTTTATCTGCTGCCTTATCCAAGATATTATCCAGAATGGGCCCAAATACCTGGAAGGGGATGCTACACAACTTGGACTTGGATTTTATCCAAAGTGCTCTCCTGGATGAGTTGGAGAGGATGGCAGCTTTTGCGGGTACTCGGACAGACTCAGCCGAGGCGTCAGCTAGGAACCCAGCTACTTTCTGTAGCAGGGGTAGGGAGTCTAAAATCTTGTCTCTTGGGGTGCCCTGTGTTAAATGATCTTCCAGCTTACGTAACCAGACGAATAGGGATCTGGCCACGCAAGTGGAGGCTATGTTAGATTTTAGTAAATTTGTGGAGGTATCCCAAGACTTTTTTAATAGGCTCTCTGTCTTTCTATCCATCGGATCCTTGAGTTGGGAAGAGTCCTCAAAGGGAAGGGCTGTTTTCTTAGTTACTCTGGACACCTGCACATCCACTTTTGGGGTCTCCCATAAGGAGTTATCTCTGTCTAAGGGAAATTGGTTCTTTAGCTCTGAGGGAATAGTAAGACCCTTTTCAGGGAGGCCCCATTCATGTAGAATTAGATTCTGGATATTCTTATGCACAGGAAAGACTTTTTGATCTTTGGGCTTTAGACCCTCAAACATTTCGTCCTGTACCGTGAGTTTAATTTCCTCCTCCTCCACCCCCATGCTTTTTACTATACTGATTAGGTCACTCATATCCTCAGAATTAAAATAATATTTTTTGTTATCTGATTTAAGGGTGAGGGTGGAAGTGGAGCCCTCATTTTCCCAAGCATCCTCCGAACCCGAGTATTGAATCTCTCCTGAGTCTGAATCGGATTCTACTGGGGCCTTTTTCCTCTTTTTAGAAGGAGGAGGTTGATGCACCGGGACCATGGAAGAGTGGACCTCCTCTTTAATGAAGGATCTGATGCCATCCAGAAGAGAGGGCTGCTCAGCGCGTAGGACCTCATCTGTACAGGATTGGCAGAGTTTTTTCCCATATGTAGATGGGAGTCTGACTGCGCACACTTTACATTTGCGGCTTGTGCTTCTAGGGTCAGAGACTTTTTCTCCCTATAAGAGATAAAAAGGGTGTGCTAAGCCACTTGTAGGAATGTATATAGGATAGCTTGGCCCAACACCTGCTACTTATGGTAGGAGGGGGTACGCTGGGTTCTGCAGATGCAGAGCAAGGGAGTTTGTCACTGTTCATATCCGTCACCGAAGTGGCTGTCAGACAGACTTATGTTGTGAATTCTGTGGCAGAGCTCCCTCTTGTGGTCACAAGTGGTACTTCGGCTGATTCTCTCTGTGATCTTCCGTTGGTGGAGAAAAGTGGTACTGCTGCTTCTGAGTTTCCTTCCTCAGGTGATATGGTGAAGTCGTTAGGTGCTACCCTATTTAACTCCACCTGGTGCTTGGATCCTTGCTTCCAGTCAATGTTCTAGTGTTGGACCTGTTTCCTCCTGGAGTGTTCCTGTGGCCTGCTGATCTGCATAGCTAAGTTCCTCTTTGCTATTTGTTTGCTGTTTTTTCTATTCCAGCTTGTCAATTAGTTTTTTCTGCTAGCTGGAAGCTCTGGGACGCAGAGGGTGTACCTTCGTGCCGTTAGTTCGGTACGGAGGGTCTTTTTGCCCCCTTTGCGTGGATTTTGTAGGGTTTTGTGTTGACCGCAAAGTTGCCTTTTCTATCCTCACTCTGTTCAGTAAGTTGGGCCTCACTTTGCTAAATCTATTTCATCTCTACGTTTGTCTTTTCATCTTAACTCCCAGTCATTATATGTGGGGGCTGCCTTTTCCTTTGGGGTATTTCTCTGAGGCAAGGTAGGCTTATTTTCCATCTTCAGGCTAGCTAGTTTCTCAGGCTGTGCCGAGTTGCATAGGTAGCGTTAGGCGCAATCCACGGCTGCCTCTAGTTGTGTTGGAGAGGATTAGGGATTGCGGTCAACAGAGTTCCCACGTCTCAGAGCTCGTTCTTATTTTTTGGGTTATTGCCAGGTCACTGTATATGCACTGACCTCTATATCCATTGTGGTACTGAACTACCAGCCATAACAGACTTACCTTGCCACCCGGATCTTTTAAATGGGATCGTGGGCCAGCGTCATTGTGCTCCTCCTCCTTCTTGGCCGATTGGGGGGATCCTCCCGGATCGCCCCAGTATTGCTGCCTTGGCGGGCCATCCGACGAGCCACGAGAAATCGCCGGCCGGCGTGCGCCCATAGGACGACCCAGAAGTGATGCACGTTCACCCGGAAATGAAGCAGCAAACGCTACAGCATCCGAGATGCGCCGCCTCCGACGTGCAGCAGTGGAGGAGGAAACCGGGGGGGGCTACAGTAGGCCCCCGGTATGCACATCAGTGCACCGCATTACCCCCAGAGGAGGCGCAGGAGGGGCGGGAAGGTCCTGAGTCCCACCGAAGTGAGGAGAGGGGAGCAGCAACAGAGGAGGGGGAGACCGACCTCAGCTGCCCGGCTTGTTCAGGTATATGTGGAGCTCCGATCGCCGGCCTCGGCAGCTCCTTCAGATCTTCTTCATGCCCCATAGGGGACAGGAAAACACTGGTGGTTGCAGGAAGGGGAGGGGCATATAACCTCTTTGTGTTCCTGTCCCCTATTAGGGAGGGAAAGACAACCTCCGAAGTGGCTGTTGTGGAAGGTGATTAGAGAAAAAGTGCCTCCCAGCACTGCTTTCATCTCTTGGAAAGGAAATGAAAGCAATTAACCCACTTGCGAGAGCCTTCACAATGATGAAGGAATTTGAAATAGAGGAAGAGAGGATTACTGAATTAGAAAATCGCGATCCACTCCAAATAACAATGTCAATTATAAATGAATACAATGATGACCAGAGGCACTACAATGCACCAAGGTGCAATGAAGTGGCTATAATTTATCAAAATGCAATGGGTTAACCCCAATTTTAATAGGGATATCAGCGTTCACCTCCAAAAGTGAAAACCAAGCTGTTCAAATCTGCTTTCTTCACAAAAAGTGTGATGCAATGACATATCCACTTCTATTCCCATATGGGGACAGTGGATGGACAATTGCCCTAAGTGTGCAACATCAAAGAATTGGTGACATTCATCTACCATCCATACCAGTGGATCAAGATCGACAAGAAAAAAATCACTCTGTTGCAGTACTATGCATACAGGCTTGCCATTCGTGACAAGTTCATTCGCCTTTTAAATGCTGGGAAGTTGATGCAACAATTTATCGTTGACCGTTACGTCAAAATTGAATCCGATAGGATCGAATATATAAAACAAAATCAAAAGGCATTACGCGTCGACAGTTATGCCCGCGTTATGGATCACATCCATAATGCTGCGCTATACCAAGGGATAAAAGCTGGGACAACAGTAATTTTACTGTCCACTTTCATTGGAGCTATGCAGCAAAATTTTCAAGACGCCATGACAATTGTCCAAAAATTCAGAAAGCGAGATCTTTTTGTTACGATGACCTGTAACCCAAAGTGGAAAGAAATTACTGAAAACTTAGAACCATGGAAAAGGCCAGAGTTCAGACCAGATTTGGTTGCACGTGTATTTAAAATCAAACTCCAAGCCATGCTTAACGATATTTTGAAAAAACACATTTTTGGCCGTGTAGTTGCCCATGTGCATGTAATAGAATTTCAAAAGCGTGGACTACCACACGCTCACATGCTCTTAATCCTCGGAGAGGAAGATAAACCGAGGGACAAAGAAATAATTGATGAATTGGTCTCTGCTGAAATCCCAAATGAGACAGCAAATCCAAAACTGCATGATACAGTGATGAAGCACATGATTCATGGCCCATGTGGCGAAGATCAACCTGGTGCTATATGCATGACAGATGGTTAATGCGCAAAAAAATTCCCAAAGGAATTTAATACAGAGACCAGCCCCAATGTTGATGGTTACCCACAATACCGTCGACGCAATACTGGGAAAACCAGAGGAGGAACGCGAGAAATCGACAATAGATGGGTAGTTCCATACAACCCCTATTTATTACTCAAGTACAATTGTCATATCAATGTTGAGATACATGCTTCATTAAAAAGTGTTAAATATCTTTTCAAATATGTATACTAAGGACATGAATGTGCCAATATCAAGTTTGATACATTAAACTGGAATGAACCAGCCATGTACCTAGATTCTCGGTATATAAGCACTCCTGAGATCATGTGGAGAATCAGAAAAAATAAAATGCATGATGCTTCACATACCATTTAAAGGCTTGCTGTTCACCTTGAAAACATGCAGCAAGTGTTTATTCGGATGACCGCACCACGAGAGAGGGAATCCGCCCCTTAGGAACAGGAAGCCCACATATACAAAAGGGCGGCACCTCTCCCACGTATCAGTTGGTTTCCTGTTCCTAAAGGGACAGGATCCTACAGAATTTGCAAAAGGATCCCAGGCCGGCCGGCTGACTCAGGTAGCGGGGGGGGGGGGGGAGGGGGGTGTCTCTTCTACCTTGGCTGGTGCGGAGATCCTGGAGATGTCACGGTGGTCCTCGCAGGGCTGCACGGCGGTGACATTTCGGCAGGGAGCCGTCGCCGGTGGTGTCCTGTCTCCAAGACCAGCGCTAGGCGAGTATGTCCCCTGGGTCTCCTCCTCCCGATAGGATGGTGTGGCTGGGGGCTCTGTCTGCAGCGGCAGATACATTTGCTAGCACCACCCGTGTGCTGTGGGTTAGCCCGGGGTCCCACGCTGCTCTAAGCGCCGGCAGGAAGAGCTGGGGTGATGTCGGGGGCGGAGCCAGCAGTCACTTCCGTGCTTTCGGGCTCCCGCGCATGCGCGGTGCATCCAAGATGGCGGCGCCCACTGGTAATTGCACGCCGCTTGCAATCAGACCCCGGAGACGACCTCCTGTACCTGGGGAGAGGCAGGCAGCAAATCAGGGGAGCGCTTGGCATATCTGCTGACCGGAGGAGGGGTTATATGAAGAACTCCGGATCATGGTTCCTTGCTTCTGGCCTTATATTGTGAGCATGGAGGACGAGCATGAACAGCAGCCTCAGCTGCTGGAAGAGGTGTCTCAGAAGCCCAAAGGAAAGGAACACAACAGAAGGAGTAGTGAATCTGGCTGCAAAAGCTCCTCCAGACAGGGGTCTGGAGAATCAGCCAGGAAGAATCCCCCTCCTATTCCGGTATCTTTCTTTGTGCAGCCGCTGGTAAGTGATCTTCGTGAAAGTTCACCCAGTGACGTGATTCCCCCTCATATGTTTTATTATAGGGGAAGAAATGCATCAGTAAGGCGAAACACAGAGAATGCGCCATCTGCGGGGTTCCCTTACCTGATTCTTGCCCTAAAAAACTATGTGCCCCCTGTATCCAGCAGACGGTGAGGTCTCAGGAAGGGGGAGGGGGTGAGAGCATTATATCTACATAGATTAGATTGCCTTACTTGCCCCCTCAGGTAGTGGAAGAATCCCTTACTATGGCCGCAAGCCTGAAAGAGATGGTCAGGATGGAAGTAAAACAATCCATAAAGTGCCTATCTCAAGCGGGAAGTTCTAAATATAAAGCTCCATTGTTCTCCGATTCTTCAGCGGATGAGGATAAGTATGAAGTTTTCTCCGGTTCAGCTGCATCGTCCTCGGACGAAGACACCGCTCGCTTCTGTCTACCCCTTGAGAGGATAGATAAGTTAGTTAAAGCGGTCAGAGGAACAATGGGCATATCAGAACCCAAACCCCAACTTTCCAAGGAGGAAATTATGTTTAGTGGATTGGAGCAAAAGAAACGTAGAGTTTTTCCGCTCAATGAAAAAATTCAAGAACTTATTAATAAGGAGTGGAAGAAGCCTGAGAAAAAAGGTTCCTTACCACCAGCACAGAAACGCAGGTATCCCTTTGATGACCCGGCAGTCATCAATTGGGAAAAAGCCCCTAAGTTGGATGCGGCAATAGCCAAAGTGGCAAAATGGGCCTCTCTCCCCTTTGAGGATATGGGAACCCTTAAGGAACCCCTTGACAGGAAGGTGGACACTTTTCTAAGGGGTACCTGGGAAATGGCGGCAGGTTCCTTAAGACCTGCCGTGGCTTCAACCTGTACAGCCAGATCAATGATGGTTTGGCTGGATCAGTTAGAAACCCAGTTGAAAGAGGGAGCTTATAGGGACTCTATTCTTACTGCTTTACCGGTGATTCAGGAGGCGGCTGCCTTTTTGTCAGACGCTTCCATTGACTCTGTTAAAATGGCTGCTACAGCAGCAGGACTCTCGAATGTGGCTAGGAGAGCCCTGTGGTTAAAATGCTGGCCAGGTGATATACAAACGAGATCAAAGCTTTGTGCCATTCCATGCAAAAGAGAATATTTATTTGGTCTCACCTTGGATGAACTCCTAGAGAAAGCAGGAGACGACAAAAAGAAGTTCCCTAATCTATTTGGGTCCTATCGTCGTCCCTTTAGCAAGAAGAGATTTGGTCGGGGAAGAAAGCCTGCCTTTTCATCTGTAAGAGATCGGTCTAGATGGGATGATAGACTTAGAAGAGGTACAAGATATATGTTCTGTCGTTCTTCAAAGGAGAGAAAGAAGGAGGACAAATGACTAGGAATCCCGGTGGGGGGTAGACTATTACATTTCTATTCAGAATGGTCAGAGATCACAAATAGTGTTTGGGTACGAAACACTATTTCTCGGGGTCTCACGCTTGAGTTTGTCCGTACCCCACGGGATAATTTTAAATTAACTCCTTTACGTTCTTCTCCCCTGGGGCAATCTGCTTTAGAAGAAGAGGTGTGGTCTCTTTGTTCTAAAAATGTCCTTGTAGAGGTTCCAAAGTCTGTTAGAGGAAAGGGATTTTATTCTCCCCTGTTTTTATTCAGAAGCCTGATAAGACTTATAGGACCATTATAAATCTCAGACATCTTAATAGTTACCTGGTTAAACATACTTTTAAGATGGAGTCCATCAACTCAACAATAAAGATGCTGTTCAAAAATTGTTTTATAGTAGTAGTCGATTTAAAAGATGCCTATTATCATGTGCCCATTCATGAAGATTTTCAACAATTCCTGAGAGTAGCAGTATTAATGGGGGGAGTAGTTCACCATTTTCAGTAGAGAGCACTTCCTTTCGGTATAACCTCTGCCCCTAGGGTATTTACAAAAATAATTGCGGAGGTTATGGCACATTTGCAGGAATCTAATATTCTTATTGTTCCCTACCTTGATGATTTCCTCATAGCAGGGAACTCAGTGGAACACTGTCTCAATAAGAGGTAACTGGAGTTAAATTTGAACACCTGGGCTGGATAATTAATTCTGAAAAATCCCGGTTGCGGCCCCTAAAAATTCAAAAGTTTTTAGGGTTGTTATTAGATTCAACTACACAACAGTGTCTCCTTCCAGAAAATAAATTAAATCAGATTCAGCATCAGGTATTAAAGGCGATTAATACACCCTCTATGACCCTTTGACAAGCTATGTCCATGCTGGGGTACCTCACATCATGCATCTCAGCGGTAAAATCGGCACAATTTCATTCTAGACCCCTTCAGAAAGATGTTTTGATTAATTACAAAATCTTGAGGGGGTGTATTAGGGGAAAAGATAACCTTGAAACCGACAACTCTTGAATCCTTAAAGTGGTGGCTGGATAGGGATAATTTGTCGGCAGGAGTTCCCTTGATAATAGATATACCCCGGGTGATAACTACGGATGCTACCTCCTCAGGGTGGGGGGCTTACATGAATGATATTGTGGTTCAGGGACAATGGGAACCATACACAACGTCTTCATCCAATCAGAGGGAATTATTGGCAGTTGAGTTGGCAGTTAAAAAACTCCTCAAGTATCTGCAGGGCCACCACATCAGGATCCTCTCGGACAACCAGGTGGCAGTCGCCTATATAAATCATCAAGGTGGAACGCGTTCCGAGACTCTGATGCAGGTCACAGATCGCGTGTTCCAGATGGCAGAAACGAATTTTCAATCTTTGACTGCTCTCCACATCAGAGGAAAGGAAAATATAAAAGCGACCTTTCTCAGCTGCAATATACTAAGACAAGGGGAATGGTCTCTAAATGGAGACATCTTCAATCAGATTGTCAGCCAGTGGGGTGGGCCAGTGGTGGACCTATTTGCTTCAAGAGACAACAAGAAAGTAAAAAACGTTTGTTCTCTGAATCCCAGGGAAAATCCGCTGGCAGTGGATGCATTCCTTATAAAATGGGATTTTACTCTGGCTTACGCCTTCCCACCTTTGAACCTGTTTCCTCTAGTGGTGAGGAAAATCAGAAAAGATCGTGCGAAGGTCATTCTGATTGCTCCTTTCTGGCCCAAGAGAACTTGGTTCGCATGGCTCAGAACAATGTCGTTAGGCGATCCCTGGGTGCTGCCAGACATTCCAAATTTACTTTTCCTGGGGCCGGTATTCCTTCCAAAATTGAAGGGACTCCATTTAACGGCTTGGAGTTTGAGCGGTCATTATTAAAAAACAAAGGCTTCTCCTCTAATTTGGTAGATACTCTTTTAAAAAGTAGGAAGCAGATGGCAACAAGAATCTACTCTAGAACCTGGAGAAAGTTCCTGACTTCCTCAAATTTTAACATCAATGAAGGAGTACCGATACGCCAAATATTAGAATTTCTGCAGAGGGGGTTAGAGTTAAATCTCTCTACAAGCACACTGAGTACAGGTGTCAGCTCTTGGTGCCCTGTTCTCGTGTAATATTGCCAATAATTGGCTGTCGAGATTCATTAAGGCAGTCGGTAGAGCTAGACCATTGCATAAAAATAAAATGGTACCATGGGACTTAAAGGGAACCTGTCACCTGAATTTGGCGGGACCGGTTTTGGGTCATATGGGTGGAGTTTTCGGGTGTTTGATTCACCTTGCACAGGCATGTACTACGGAGGACAGAGAATGAACTTCAATCCAATATTGCGGCCAGCATGCAGCCAGCAGGTAAGGAAAGGGTGAATCAAACACCCGAAAACTCCGCCCATATGACCCAAAACCGGTCCCGCCAAATTCAGGTGACAGGTTCCCTTTAAATCTAGTCCTTTCTTCTCTAACAAAAGACCCCTTTGAGCCCTTAAATGAAGCCTCAATCAAAATGTTATCACTCAAAACAGCTTTTCTGATGGCTATAACATTGGCCTCCAGAATAGGAGACATCCAGGCGCTATCTAGACTTCCCCCATATATGGAATTTTTACAGGATAGAGTTATCCTCAGGCCAGACCCAGTCTTACCAAAGGTAGCATTGCAGTTTCTCAGATCGCAGGAGATAGTTTTACCTTCATTTATCCCTAATCCTTCTAACCCTAAAGAAAATGAACTCCATACATCATTAATGTCCATTAATGTCCATTAATGTCAGGAGGTGCCTTTTACAATATATATCAGTTACTAATAACTGGAAGAAAGATAATGCACTATTCCTACCCTTTCAAGGTCCTAGGAAGGGGGTTAGAGCATCAAAATATACACTAGCTAAATGGATTAGGGAGGCTATTTCTCTGGCTTACATGGCAGGTGAGGGTCCGGCTCCGCAGAATCTGAGGGCGCATTTCACCCGAGCCATGGCATCATCCTGGGCGGAAAGGTCTGGAGTGTCAATCGACCAGATATGTAAGGCGGCCACATGGTCATCCCCTCCCACCTTTTTTAAACACTATCGGTTGGACTTGGGGTTCTCCTCAGATCTCACCTTCGGGTTAAGGGTGCTGCAGGCTGTGGTCCCTCCCTAAAATGGATTACATCTCTGTAAATCTCTCGTAGTGCTGTCATGGTAGTCCGAATAAAGCATTAAGCTACTTACTGGTAGCGGCATTTTTCGGAGGCCCAAGACAGCACCCTTAGTTCCCTCCCTTTTTTCACGTGGGGGGTTGCACTTCCTTAGAATGTTAAAAAAAAAAAAAATGAGTGTCTCACGTGTGATATCTGGATTGTTACTTTATTAAAGATATTGTATTTAACTGTATATAATGTTGTGTTTGCTTGTCATTAACTGCGGTAGTCCTCTCAGACTCTGTAATACAACTGATACGTGGGAGAGGTGCCGCCCCCTTTTGTATCTGTGGGTTTCCTGTTCCTAAGGGGCGGCTTCCCTCTCTCGTGGTGCTGTCATGGGCCTCCGAAAAATGCCGCTACCGGTAAGTAGCTTAATGCTTTTTCGAATATGGTAATGTGGATATGGTTATTTTGGACTCAAAAGCCTCTACTCTGCAGGCTTATTTTGAGCTAAACAGAGTTGACGCTTCCGCCCGTCAGTATTTGTACAGTGAAATCCCTGAACACTATGTCAGGGATAGAAAAGTTGTACCAGAAGGATGGAAAAAACGATGGGCACAATTTGGGAAAACAATTGCCCGAATGTATACAGTCTCTTTAACAGATGGTGAGCTGTATTACTGAAAACTCATTTTACTTCACGTAAGAGGAGCAAAGTCTTATGCTGACTTAAGGACTGTCAATAGTGTTGTACATGACACGTATAAAAATGCGTGCATTGATATTCATCTTTTGGAAGACTGTTCCCAATGGGAAGACGGTATAATGGATGCAATCGCTTTCCAAATGCCCTACTAACTTCGCAAATTATTTGCTATAATTTGTGTATATGGGGAACCAGCTAAACCATTGGCATTATGGCAAAAATATAAAACCAAATTTATGGAGGATTACACCAGGCGGTAGACTCCAGAAATTGCTGAGCAATTGGCTCTTCGTGATATTAATGAAGTGCTCTTAAGCAATAAAAAGTCCTGTGCTGACTACGGATTGCCAACTCCAGTAAATGTTCCAGATGAAATACTGGACCAACTGAATTATGCTGTAATAAAGCAGGAGGCTGAGCAATTGAAAGCTATGCTTAATGAAGCTCAGAATTCAGCTTTCAATGCAATTATGCAAGCAGTCAATGCTGCATCACAGCCAGATGATACTAGCTCACACTGTTTTGTTTTTTTCTGGATGGCCCAGGGGGCAGTGGGAAGACATTTTTGGACAACTGCTTGCACAAGGCACTACAAGCAGAACGGAAGTCTGTTTGCTCAGTAGCCTCCACTGGATTGGTGGCTACATTACTACGAAACGGTAGCACCTACCATTCCAAGTTTGGCCTTGGAATTACAACAAATGAGACCACAGTGTTAAAAATTAAGCCAACCTCACTTCAAGCAAAGGAGCTTAGGGAGTCATCTGTCGTTATTTGGGACAAAGTAACAATGACTCCCTGTTTTAATATGCACTCTATGGATAATTGTTCCAAGATATATGTGGAAAAAAAAGACCATTTGGTGGAAAAGTTTTCATAAACTGTGTTAACTTTCGTCAGACCCTACCAACAGTGGAAGGTGGAAAAAGAGCCCAAATTGTACAGCCCACCATTAAATACTCAAAATCCTGGAATCAGTTTCCACGGTTCCAGTTACAACAGAATATGAGAACGTCTCGGGACTAAGTTGAGTGCAACTCATGGTTACTGAAACTTGGCAATGGCGAGTTGTCAAATGTATATGGTCTACCAGAAGACACAATTGAAATGCCAAATTATTTTATTGAAGAAGGGTGATTTAATTGCAGCTATTTTTGGTGACTCAATTGAGATTACCGATGCAACGGTAGAAGCAATTGCCAATAAAGCAATTCTTAAGCCATTGAATGATGTTCACGCCTTGATCGACAAAATTCTTAGTCAAGTTCAAGGTGAACACTCAACATATCCCTCCGTAGACACAATTGTGGTAGAGGAGGGTGTGATTCTCACAGATTACCCTGTTGAGTTTCTTAACTCTTTGAATCTCACTGGGATGTGTCCTCATGAACTAAAGCTGAAACTTGGAGCTGTAATTATGCTCCTGTGTAATCTTCACAAAAAAGGTGGTCTTTCTAATGGCACAAAGCTTTATGTGAAAAGCTTAAAAGCAAACGTTATTCATGCCATTGCTTTAAGTGGAAAAGCAAAGGGTCAGACAGTTCTTATTCCAAGAGTTGACCTGATTTCCAAAGATAAAAACTTGCCAGTGCAGATGCGATGGCGCCAGTTTCCTGTCATGTTTTTTGCAATAACCATCAATAATTCTCAGGGACAGTCCTTGGATATTGTAGGAATTTATTTGCCTCTCCCAGTGTTTTCCAGGGGAAGGAAAAGCCAGCAATTAAGGGTCAAAATATTTGAGGCACAGAAGCCTGGTAAACTTATTCCTAACTTTGACAAATGATTTACTGTCAACTGTGTGTACAAAAAAGTATTTTATTAAGCTTTTTAACAATTGTAAAAAACAAAAGATTTTGTACACAAAAGCGGGACTAACTGCTAGCTGAGGTCTACGGACCAAACATTGGGCATGGCCTTGGGGGCAGATTCTAAGTGCGCTCAACCATGTGAAATAGCTTACGCTCAGGAACATTGAGGAATAGCGCTATCGGATAGTTCTGCCCGTTCATTTCCTTTAGGAATAGGGCTATGGAATAGCTCTACCCGTTCACTTTCTTCATGGATAGCGCTATCTGATAGCTCTACCCCAACAGTATTAACTAGAGAGTTTTTTCATACACAAGGTAGGAGTGGCAGGAGAGGTACACCGAGTATTTGTTTGCTATTAGTCTGCACATACGTCCGTCTGGTGCATGGGTACACCCCATTGCGAGGTCAGTTTGCTGTGTGGTTACACCCCATTGCGTGGTTTGTAATCACAGCGCGCGCCCTAAGGGCGCGCAAACACTCATTTTTATTATTTTCTTACAAATAGTTTAACCAAACTAGATGCACAACACCTCTTAAAAATAAAAGTTCACATGTGTGCTTATGGCTGCATGCAGATAGTTACACATTTTCACCTGCATTGAGTACATAAAAAAAAACCGTGATCAAGATGACAATGAAAATCCAAGCAATTGGGCTGCTGGTTATTGGTGACTGCTCATCTTCAGCTAACATAGAAAAAACTAAAAAAAAAAATACATACCATGAGATACAGCCTTCTCAAAACCCTGTCTGATGACAAATGCACACTTCGCAGGATGCAGCAGGCCTCCACTGATAAAGGCAAGGGGCGGCACAGGTGCAAACTACTTGGTAAAAACAGCCACCCCCACACCAACCAAACATTGCAGGTGTTGGCTGCCTAGTAGAAACAATGCACATTGATATAACTCACATATGATGCCAGTCACTGTTCATTTTTTCTACTAGGCAGCCAACCCCTGCAATGTTTGGTTGGTGTGGGGGTGGCTGTTTTTATCAAGTCACAGGGTAAAAGAAAGTTCTACTTCCGCACTGCCCCGATAATCTGACCCCAATGTGCACAACAGCAAAAACCACATGCAAAGGGCGTATATGGCTGATAATTTCCTTTTCATTACCAACGGGGTGCTGCATCCAACAAAAGCATACAGAGTTCATAAAGGAAAAACGAGGAAAAAGATTGGAGCGCACTTACCAGGTAAAATAGTCACCACTTTATTAGGACTTTGTACAAACAGCAGGGAAGGGAGTGGATAAAGATCGGACGACGGCCGTTTCGTGCAGAGTGGCACTTCAACGGTTAGCACCTGTGCCGCCCCTTCCCTTTATCAGTGAAGGCCTGCTGCATCCTGCTAAGTGTGCTTTTGTCATCAGACAGGGTTTTGGGAAGGCTATATCTCATGGTATGTATTTTTGACTGCTCATCTTCCAACTCCTTTATTAGAGGAAAGAAGGTCTTGTATATGTAACAGAGCACATATCCTCTGAATAGTAAGAGGGGAGCTAGGTCACTGTGAGAGCAAGTTCTCATGAGCGTATTTTCAGTTTAAGTGCTGTCCATATAAAACGCAGAGCACACGGCGAGACCAATGTCATTCAAAAGGGCAGAGCGGATGAGCTTTTTTTTTTTTTCAAATCAAAACTGCGTGTGAAAAAATCCCAGTATGCAGTAGTTATCTTCTGTGTGTCGGATGTGACTCGCCTGTTAATGGGTGCGCAAAAAAAAAAAAAAAACAAGTTTCAAATTTAGCTACCATGCAGCATCCAATTTTTACAGACACATTTCAATTCTTCTGCATAAGAAAGTATTAATTATGAGCGAGCATGTTCACATAAGGTGTTACAGATTTTATTTTCTGAGCATAGCTATTACAGTTAAGACGTACCGTATATACTTGAGTATAAGCCGACCCCCCTAATTTTGCCACAAAAAACTGGGAAAACTTAATGACTCGAGTATAATTATTAGACGGGTCATGCAACGCAGAGTTACACCGTGGCCAAGGGTAAACAAATATCACCCTTCCATCAAAGCCGTCACAAAAATAATTTTTTTGTGTGAGAGTACTCCCAGATACATCAGAACCAAAAAAATGGAGTAGACACAAGATCTCACAAATCATTATAAAAACACACAGTTTATTAGATAGGTATAAAAGAACAATAATATCAACAATAATACTTAGTACACAGGAACTATCTGAGGAACAGACTAGTGAAAACAAATACCAATTTAGACAAACAATACACAGGGTGGACCAAATTTCACCCTATGCCCGTCCGGGGATATATGCCATATCGGCCCCGCACAATACAAATACAAATGACCTACAAAAAACTTGCACCTCTGGTCTGGGGTGTTTTTATGTAGTACCATTTTCCATCACAACTGTGTTTTAACATTTTTTTGTTATGTTGTTGAATAAAATATACTAGTTTTTTGTACGATGAGGTCTCTGTGCAAGTTTTTTGTAGGTCATTTGGAACAGACTAGTGGTATAGCAGAGAGTTCATGGGAACACAAAAAGTATATTGTACCATGGTAGAAGCCCAGTCCATATACCGATGTACACACTACAAGGGGCACAGCTTGTCATCAAATCCATAACCACATCATATAGGTCAGAATATAGCCAGCCACGAGGTGCACCGGAGTAATTATAAATGCTTACCCATGTTATAAAGTAAGTCCCACGGACTCCCTGACGCCCCTGACGCGCGTTTCGCGGTCCAGCTTTCTCAAAGGGGAGATGCACATAAATTAGTCTCTCAGGTTTACATAAGGGGAAACCGGAAGTGTCTGATGGAAGCGGCGCACGCGTCACGGACTACATTACCCATCATCCAAGTGGCCGTCAAGGAGGAAGTGCACATGTGGGCGGAACTCCAGCCTCTGATGTCACTGAAACATGCGCACTCCACCAGGATAGATAGCCACCGAGACAAGGGGAATACAGCAGTCAGGGTACGTGTGCGCACCAACAGCCACCATCTTGTTGAAGACCAGGTCAAGCGGCCATGATCTTAAGGATAAAAGGGAAAGATTAACCCCGTAGCGCTCAAAAATGGTAAGTGAAATTAAAATTAAAAATAGTGACACATATTTATAAAAAGAATTTTGTGTCACAGGCATAAGATTAATGTTGTGTCAACGTGGTCTTCAAAATAGAAGAAATATAAAGTGCATCTTAGTGCCATTAATCATAATGGATAAATAAAGTGCACATGTGCAAACAGTATATCATAGGGCCCACTTCAGATCCATTATGACATATTCTGCGCTGATAAATATAAGTGCTATGCCCCCCAAGGCTGAATCATATAGAACAGAAACAAAAACAAAAAAATGAACGTACCAAATAATAATGAGTAACAAATAGCCAAAAGGCAGAAATAAATAAGATGAAATAAAATAAATAAAATAAAAAGACAATAAATGAATAATGAAAACAACAATAGAGAGAGCGACGGAGAATTTCCTTTTTCTAAGTCCATCTTCACAAGAGGCCGGAACTGTCCCAAATACCATAGATTGTATGGAAGAGAATCCTAAGAGAGATCCGGTTTCCCCACTACACATATGCATAACTAAAAGAGACAAAGACACAAATTAAAAAACAAAATAAAAACAAATGGTAAGAGAAACTCCCAGGGATAAGCGGAGAGAACATAGTTAAACCAATTACCAACGCATGAAGGGTTGAGAATAGGAGTGGTAGAACAGGGATGTCAGAATACCACAATACACGAGAAAAGAGAGATCATAAAAATGGGATAAAACTCATATTTTCGTTCAATCCCTTAGGAGTCAAGGGTGACAATCCACCTACACTCCCGCTGTGCCAGAAGCTGATTCAGATTGCCACCCCTGACACCCCCATGAATTTTTTCGATCCCCCTCACCATCAAACCGCCTGGGTCGGATCCATGGTATTCACGAAAATGTCTAGGCAGTGTCTTCAACATGGATGCATCTGTTACATCTTTCGCGGCCTTGATGTCCCTCATGTGTTCGCGTGTCCTAACTTTAAGCTCCCTAGATGTAAGTCCAATATATATGCGGGAGCAAGGACAGGACACGTGGCATAATAAACCACGTGTGTGGTATTGCAAGAGATAAAATCTTGTATTTTATACTCCCGCTTACCGTCCGAAGATGAGAATATTTTACATCTGAGAATGTTAGGACATGCGACACATGAGCCGCATGGGAAGCATCCATGGTTAGGACTGCCGACACTGAAAAAAGTTTTTTGCTTTGCCACATAGTGGCTCCTGACTAGGTTGTCCCTAAGATTCTTGCTTCTACGTTGTGTCATCATAGGTGACGCAGGTAGTATCGCTGCCAGCATGGGATCCGTACGTAGCACGGACCAATGCTTTGATAAAATACCATGGATCAGATCCCATTGGCAATTCGACGTCGAGATGAACCGAACCATGGGTTCATCCGTCTGTCTACTTTTTTTGGGTTGAACGAGTAGATCCTCTCTCCTCGTGTTCCTTGCCCTTCTATACCCAGTCTTAATGCACCGGTGGCTGTAGCCCCTGGCCCGAAAACAATCGGTCAAGGCAACGGACTGCTTCTCAAAACGCTCTTCAGTGGAACAGACCCGCCTACTCCTAAGAAACTGTCCAACTGGGATGGCCTTAATTGTGGAATAGTTGTGTGCTGAGGAGGCGTGCAGCAATGAATTCACTGATGTTTCTTTACGGTAAAGGTCCGTTTCAATAGCCCTGTCCTCCCCAACACACAAACTAATATCCAAAAAATCAATTTTGTTGGGATGCCAATTATATGTAAATTTCAAATTAAACGGATTAATATTAAGTTGCTGCATGAATTTGGATAGGCTGGTGTCATCTCCGTTCCAAATTAACAGAACATCATCGATGTACCTGAACCAGCGTACCACTGGGTCAGTGACCTGTGCCCCGTCACCATGGAAAAGCCACCTATCCCAGGAAGAGGTTGGCATATGACGGGGCACAGGCCGCCCCCATGGCCGTCCCCTGTGTCTGTAAATAAAATCTGTCCTTGAAAACAAAATAATTGTGAGTCAACACAAATTCAAGTAAATCCAAAATTAAATCAATCAGGTGGCCATCCCAGTTGGTTGTCTCCAGGAAAAAGCGGGCCGCCCTGAGGCCGTCTGCATGCTTAATAGATGTATATAAAGATTTGATGTCAATTGTTGCTAACAGCATGCCATCCTCCAGAGACAGTCCGTTGACCTTGGTTAGTACATCCGTAGTGTCTCTGGCATAGGAGGGGAGTGTTTCAACTAATGGCTTCAGATAATAATCAATGAATTTGCATACATTATCGCTCAACCCTCCTATGCCAGAGACAATCGGTCGGCCAGGGGGACTAACAATATCCTTGTGCACTTTCGGCAAAAGGTAAAAAGTGGCCACTTTTGGACATAAAGGTAATAATCCGTCCAAAATCTTCCCTGGGACAATACCCGACTCCCTGGCACAGAACAAAATGTGTTCCAATTTATTGGAAAAAAGGGGGGTAGGGTTCTGATGTAACATTTGGTACGTTTCCTTATTCCTCAACTGACGAAAAGCCTCCTTTTCGTATTTGTCAGTGGGTCAGATCACCACATTTCCCCCCTTGTCCGCTGGTTTAATCACCACTGAATACAGTGATTGTAGCTCTTTCAATGCATTCCTTTGTGCACATGTAAGATTGTCTTTGTGCATCCTATTAGGTATCTTTTTAAAATCTTCAGACACCAATCTACAGAATATTTCAACCTGTGGACATAAGGACAAGGGGGGAAATGTGCGTGATCTGGGAGTAAGAGACCGGGGGAAATTACGGTACATAAAAAATCAGGTTGCTCTTCCCTTAGCAAATCCTCCAGGGTAGTCAGCGCCTCAAGTTCCATATCATTAGATGTGCCAAGCTGAGTGCTTCCATGGCCATGTAGCTTTTTGAGAACAAGTTTACAACAAAATAAGTGCGTGTCTTTAAGAGCTGTGAAAAAATCAAAATTATTACTCGGCACAAAATTTAAACCTAATTTCAACAGCTTTAAATGGGTTTCAGAAAGGATATGTGAGGACAGATTAATTACCTCTAGATTTGAGCTCTTGGCCTTACGGTCATAGGCTGGAGGTGATGTACGTTTTCTTTTATTAAACTGTCCTTTTGTTTTCCTCATTGGTAAAATCCGTTTAGTCCTCTCCCCCCCTGTGGTTCTAGACTGATCTGAAGCTACGCTTGAATCCTCTAAGGAAGTGAGTGAAGAGATGGAACCAGATCTCAATTGAGAAGAGGGACGTGTTCTAGATTTCTTATTTCTCCATCGATACACCTTATTTTCTTTGTAATCAGTATTGTCCCTCTGCAATTTCTTAGTTTTTAGAGCACCAATCTCCTGCTCCCATTTTGAAAAATCCTTTTCCAGATCCCCATTTAATTTATCCAGGGCATCAGGGGTTAATACTTCCTTAACAAGTGTCTGAATGGTGTCAATTTCTTTTTCAATATCGTTTAACTTGCTCTCATCAAGCTTAATCAGAAGCTCCATGAAGCCACGGGAGCATCCAGCAGCAACACCCTCCCAGTCCTTTTTAAATCCTTCATCTTCCACCGGAAACTATGGAAAGATCTGAACTCTTAACCCTCTAGGTATCAAACCACGGGCCAGGTATTGTCCCAGGGAAGCCCTGTTCTACCACAATTTAGTACGCTTGTACAATAAATGTTTTTAATCTCATAATCCGCTCCCTGGAGTCACCATCCGTTTAATTTGAAATTTACTTATAATTGGCATCCCAACAAAATTGATTTTTTGGATATTAGTTTGTGTGTTGGGGAGGACGGGGCTATTGAAACGGACCTTTACCGTAAAGAAACATCAGTGAATTCATTGTTGCACGCCTCCTCAGCACACAACTATTCCACAATTAAGGCCATCCCAGTTGGACAGTTTCTTAGGAGTAGGCGGGTCTGTTCGACTGAAGAGCGTTTTGAGAAGCAGTCCGTTGCCTTGACCGATTGTTTTCGGGCCAGGGGCTACAGCCACCGGTGCATTAAGACTGGGTATAGAAGGGCAAGGAACACGAGGAGAGAGGATCTACTCGTTCAACCCAAAAAAAGTAGACAGACGGATGAACCCATGGTTCGGTTCATCTCGACGTCGAATTGCCAATGCGATCGGATCCATGGTATTTTATCAAAGCATTGGTCCGTGCTACGTACGGATCCCATGCTGGCAGCGATACTACCTGCGTCACCTATGATGACACAACGTAGAAGCAAGAATCTTAGGGACAACCTAGTCAGGAGCCACTATGTGGCAAAGCAAAAAACTTTTTTCAGTGTCGGCAGTCCTAAAAATGGATGCTTCCCATGCGGCTCATGTGTCGCGCGTCCTAACATTCTCAGATGTAAAATATTCTCATCTTCGGACGGTAAGCTGGAGTATAAAATACGAGATTTTATCTCTTGCAATACCACACACGTGGTTTATTATGCCACGTGTCCTTGCTCCCGCATATATATTGGACTACATCTAGGGAGCTTAAAGTTAGGACACGCGAACACGTGAGGGACATCAAGGCCGCGAAAGATGTAACAGATGCATCCATGTTGAAGACACTGCCTAGACATTTTCGTGAATACCATGGATCCGACCCAGGCGATTTGATGGTGAGGGGGATCGAAAAAATTCATGGGGGTGTCAGGGGTGGCAATCTGAATCAGCTTCTGGCACAGCGGGAGTGTAGGTGGATTGTCACCCTTGACACCTTGACTCCTAAGGGATTGAACGAAAATATGAGTTTTATCCCATTTTTATGATCTCTCTTTTCTCGTGTATTGTGGTATTCTGACATCCCTGTTCTACCACTCCTATTCTCAACCCTTCATGCGTTGGTAATTGGTTTAACTATGTTCTCTCCGCTTATCCCTGGGAGTTTCTCTTACCATTTGTTTTTATTTTGTTTTTTAATTTGTGTCTTTGTCTCTTTTAGTTATGTATATGTGTAGTGGGGAAACCGGATCTCTCTTAGGATTCTCTTCCATACAATCTATATGGGACAGTTCCGGCCGCTTATGAAGATGGACTTAGAAAAAGGAAATTCTCCGTCGCTCTCTCTATTGTTGTTTTCATTATTCATTTATTGTCTTTTTATTTTATTTATTTTATTTCATCTTATTTATTTCTGCCTTTTGGCTATTTATTACTCATTATTATTTGGTACGTTCACTTTTTTTGTTTTTGTTTCCGTTCTATATGATTCAGCCTTGGGGGGGCATAGCACTTATATTTATCAGCGCAGAATATGTCATAATGGATCTGAAGTGGGCCCTATGATATACTGTTTGCACATGTGCACTTTATTTATCCATTATGATTAATGGCACTAAGATGCACTTTATATTTCTTCTATTTTGAAGACCACGTTGACACAACATTAATCTTATGCCTGTGACACAAAATTCTTTTTATAAATATGTGTCACTATTTTTAATTTTAACTTACCATTTTTGAGCGCTACGGGGTTAATCTTTCCCTTTTATCCTTAAGATCATGGCCGCTTGACCTGGTCTTCAACAAGATGGTGGCTGTTGGTGCGCACACGTACCCTGACTGCTGTATTCCCCTTGTCTCGGTGGCTATCTATCCTGGTGGAGTGTGCATGTTTCAGTGACATCAGAGGCTGGAGTTCCGCCCACATGTGCACTTCCTCCTTGACGGCCACTTGGATGATGGGTAATGTAGTCCGGGACGCGTGCGCCGCTTCCCTCAGACACTTCCGGTTTCCCCTTATATAAACCTGAGAGACTAGTTTATGTGCGTCTTCCCTTTGAGAAAGCTGGACCGCGAAACACGCGTCAGGGGCGTCAGGGAGTCCGTGGGACTTACTTTATACCATGGGTAAGCATTTATAATTACTCCGGTGCACCTCGTGGCTGGCTATATTCTGACCTATATGATGTGGTTATGGATTTGATGACAAGCTGTGCCCCTTGTAGTGTGTACATCGGTATATGGACTGGGCTTCTACCATGGTACAATATACTTTTTGTGTTCCCATGAACTCTCTGCTATACCACTAGTCTGTTCCTCAGATAGTTCCTGTGTACTATGTATTATTGTTGATATTATTGTTCTTTTATACCTATCTAATAAACTGTGTGTTTTTATAATGATTTGTGAGATCTTGTGTCTACTCCATTTTTTTGGTTCTGATGTCTCGATTATAAGCCTAGGGTGAAAAATGCAGCAGCTACTGGTAAATTTCAAAAATAAAAATAGATACCAATAAAAGTAAAATTAATTGAGACATCAGTAAGCTAAGTGTTTTTGAATATCCATATTGAATCAGGAGCCCCATATAATGCTCCATTCAGTTCATGATGGGCCCCATAAGATGCTCCATAATAAAATATGCCCCATATAATGCTCCAAAAAGTTTATTATGGGCCCCATAAGATGCTTCATACAAAAATATGCCCCATACAGTGCTGCATAAAGTTTGATTATGGCCCCATAAGATGCTCCATAGAATATTATGCCCCATATATTGCTGCACAAAGGTTGATGGCCGCATAAGATGCTCCATAGAAAATGTACCCCATTTAATGCTGCATTAAAGTTGATTATATCCCCATAAGATGCTCCATATAAACATTTGCCCCATATGCTGCTGCGATTAAAAAAAAAATGACATACTCACCTCTTGTCCTGAGCAGGCGGGGACACCAGCACTTGCGATATTCACCTGTCCCCGTTCCACCACTGCGCGTCACACCTTGACGTCACAGGCAGAGGACATGGAAGACGGAGCGGCGCACAGCGGTGGAACAGGGACTGGTGAATATCGCATGGCTCACCTCCCCCGTTATACTCACCCTCCCGGTGCGGTCCCTGCTTCTCTGATGCTATGGCGCCGGCAGCTTGTTCCGGTGTTCAGCAGTCAGTGGTACCGCTCATTAAAGTAATGATTATGCGGCTCCACCCCTATGGGAGTGGAGTCGCATCCATATTCATTACGTTAATAAGCGGTACCACGTGACCGCTGAACACTGGAAGAGCTGCGGGCGCCGGAGAAGCAGGGACATGCAGAGATGTGTTGGGAGCAGGTGACTATGATGGACAGCTGCCGACCCCTCTCCCCTGCCCGACCCGCTGTGACAATGACTCGAGTATAAGCTGAGAGGGGCACTTTCAGCCTAAAAAAATGGATACTCAACTATATACGGTATTTGACTTGCAAAATGTGTATATATATTTAAAAAAAATTGATTTTTATTTAGGATATGTGTTACCAACATAATGAGCTGCTTCTTCTAAACCCAGCAAGTGTCAGCACAAGTAGCATAGAAAGTTTGCAGCAGTCAATCGGCATACTGCTGCTCGAGAAAGCATTACAGTTCATATCACCACCAGAGGAACCTCCATCGAAGAAGAAGCGTGGAAGGACCAACATTCCTCCAGATGTTCAGAGATGGATACAGCTTGCTCGGTGAGTCCTATGGATGTAGAAGGTTTCTTATATAGTCATAGACATGTGACCGCTCAGTTTGTGATGTGTTTTATTCTCTGAGTTTAACAACAGATCTTTGTTCTTTAAGGTTGTATCGCTCTATTGGTGACTATGATGTTCTTCGAGGCATTTTCAGTAATAAGATTGGAACAAAAAGTATTACTCAGTGTGCGTTGGATGCAGAAGCAAGATCTGACTATGGAGAAGCTGCTAAGCTTTATGATAAGGTATGTGCGTAGGTTATGAATTAGCAGGAGGTCAATAATGTACAGTATTAGAGATAGCATGAGATCATTGTTCATTGACATCTAATTTTATTAAACAGACCAGTATTTTCTTTTCTAAACAATCAATATACCTTTTTTTTCTATTAATATTGTTAATAATAATAATAATCTTTATTTTTATATAGCGCTAACATATTCCGCAGCGCTTTACACACATTATCATTGCTGTCCCCATTGGGGCTCACAATCTAAATTCCCTGTCAGTATGTCTTTGGAATGTGGGAGGAAACCGGAGTACCCGGAGGAAACCCACGCAAATACGGAGAGAACATACAAACTCTTTGCAGATGTTGTCCTTAGTGGGGCTTGAACCCAGGACTCCAGCGCTGCAAGGCTGCTGTGCTATCCACTGCGCCACAGTTAATTTGTATGCAGAATTAACATTCACTATTTGGTAGTGAAAACAGGAACGGCAAGTGTCATAAGGGAGATAAGCCACCAGAAGGGCCTAACAGTGCCCTCTTCTCCCTCTACCATTAAGACCACATGTACACAAGACCATGACATGCATCTTGGGGTTTGGATAAATGGCTTTTGTCTAAATGACTGTTGGCCAACTTCTATTAAAGCCTCTGGCATGGCTAAGCAGCTTGAGTGCACTACTCTGCCCCTGAAATTGGGTATTCTGCCTCCTTCTCTGGCGATTCTCAGTGCTGGCTTACCAAGAGCGAACAGCTGGCGTCTGCGCTCACTCACTGCTGGAGTTCCTATATAAGGGTATGTTCACACGTTGCGTTTTTGATACATTTTTTTATTTCAGCTTATTTTTTTTTGCAAATGTTCATCTGCATGTCACAGTACTCACAAAGTCAATGAGATTTCAGAAATCTCATGCGCACACCTACGTTTTTTTTTTCTTGACTGTTTTGTCATAAGAGCTTGGTGTTTGCAAACTGCATCCTGTTACTTGTTTTAGCGTTTTTTTCTGCGTTTTTCATTGAAAGCAATGAGTAGTGCAAAAAACGTAGGTATCGGGTTTCTGATGCCAGAAACTGATGAAGTTGAATCTGATTTTTTTTTTATGCACTGGACTTTATCAGCATGCACAAGAGACAAATGTACCTGATTTAAACTGCAGTAAAAAAAATGCAGCAAAACCTTCTTTTTGTAACCAGCCTAGACTTGACACATAAAACTCAGCAAAAATGTTCTGCGCTACAGTACTGAAGCAGGTTGTCAAAATTCAGGGGTTGGAACAGTGCATTGCAGCTGCTCAGCCCCACCAAGGGTGCACTGAGCACCCTAATTGGCAAATGGTAATAAGGAGTGTTTTTTAAAGGCAATTGTGGGTGAGATAAATACATTCTCCCTTTTATCCCTTCCAGGCATTGGTCGTACTGGTACATCCCCATCTTCGATGCAGGCTCTGAAACTGAGCTTGCATCATACAGGCATTCACTGCCTTTTTTACCCAGACAGCATCTGCCCGTTAACAGCCCCAGCTGCTGCTTTTAACCTCTTAAATGCAGCTGTCAAGCATTGACATAGGCATTTCAAGATTTAAAACGCTTTGTCCGGGGGGGACCATGTGCCCATCAGACCGTTACAGTACCACAGGCTGCTGAATGCCTGCCTTGGCAGTCGAGGGCCTGCTGGTGCCTGCCATGACAATGCTCCTGTAAAGACCAGCCTGTTGTTGGGCTTCATAGGGTTGGTGATTTTTACTATATACTGCAGTACTTTTGTATTTCAGTATGTAATATAAGACATCGGACAGTCACGGGTTCAATTCCTTTATGCAGACTGAAAAATAAAGTAATTAAAAATTGTTTTTTTAAACTATGAAAAAAATTCCCCATCCCAACTTGAGTTTTCTGGGAGTTTTTGCACTTTAATTTTCCTCCCCTTCTTCCAAGAGACAAAAAAATAAAAAAAAATGTGCCCTATTTTTGGCCAGTGGAACTGTGTGAGGGCTTTTTTTCTTGGTGAGCCGACAATTTTATTACTACATATTGGAGTTTTCATCACTTCTTATTCTTATCTCTCTGCAGCATTTATCAATGAGGTTAACGTTATAGCTTGATAGACCGGACATTCACAGACACCATTATACCACACATTTATTTTTGAAAAAAAAAATAATGTTTTGTTTTCAATGGGGAAAAAGGGTGGGCAACTAGAATTTTTTTTTTTTTCTAATGTGCAAAGTTACTTTTCCTTTCAAATGGGCCTGATTTTTAAAGGTGGTACTAGCGATGAAAGTGATCACCTTACAGTATGTGGTCTCATGTGACAATATTTGGGTAAGCATTTTTTTGTGACTTGAGATTGCCAGTGTACAGTTTACCGATGCCATGTGAAAAGTGGATTAAATCTGGATGTCTTTCTGGTACTAGGCTCTGCAGGAGACATTTGATGATGGAGAACCTTCTGATGCGGAGAAGGATTTTTGGGAGATCGCATCCATGGACTGTTACAATCATCTCACCGAGTGGGAACCACTGCAGTATTGCTCGACCGTAAACATTGACAGTCAAAAGCAGCCAGACCTCAACAAGATGTGGAGCGACCCTTTCTACGAGGTGATTTCTGCATTTATTTTTACTTATATTATAACCTACATGTGAAGGAAATAACACACTATAATCAACCGAAAACTGTTTTTTGCTTACAATGTGACGTTATAGTTGAATACAGGAACTTAAGTCAACAAAATACCTGTAAATCCATGTTCAAATGAATAGGCCACATGATGGGATAAAAAAAAGAAGTTTATTCGTAAATACTCAGATTACAACACTCACGTTTTTAAAGGAAAAGTACATAAATACAGAAAATGCATAAAAAATACACAAAAAGATGAAGGTGGAGAAACAGGAATAATGAGTATGTAATGATTGCATAAATATTACTGATGTCTGCAGGGGCGAATTACATGTAACTATGCCCCCCATTTCAGTTTAAAGTGCTTGGACCTCCTCTCCAGCACTTGATGTTTCACATGTCAAATAATATTTTTGGGAGGTCATGTGATGAACACAAAAGTGCATTGCTGCACATCAGTCAAAGTTCTCAATCTGCAAATATAGAGCGAAATAGCGGTATGCCAAATGTTTCTTTGTCGGTTCCATACATAACAATAGAGGATACTATTTAATAAGGTGCAGTGCTATACATAACAAGAGGGAATGCTATGTAATGAGGGACAACACTATACTAAACAAGAGAAGATGTTAAATAATAAGGGAATGCACTATGGATAACGAGCAAAATGCTCGTTCGTTGAGTGAAATGATCTTTTGCACAGCACAAAAGATCATCATTCTTGCAGTGCATGGTCCTGTGTAAAATCCCCCACCCTACACCACGGAATATATTATGTACCACACCATTGGTATATAATTAGTTATTTTGAAGCCCACTATTCAAAATATACATTTTTAAACCAGCACTTTAACCCCATTAAGATATTTGCTATATAATCTGAGAGCACCATGATGTAGGAGCAGAGACTCTGATTCCAGTGACGTGTCACTTAGTGGGCTGTGTTTTGTTGTTTCAATATGATCAGCATTAGCTGATTATCACTAGAGGACAACAGGCCTCGTGCATCCTAGTCCAACCACACCCCAGCACTGATTAGCAGCTCTCTGTCACTATACAATGTACATAGAAAGCTGTGGTGTGGGAAAAGTTACACTAACTGCTGTACCCAGTAAACTAAGTGATACTTCACTGGAATTGGGGTCTTTCCCCCTACCTCACGCTGCTGTCAGATTACATATCAAAAACATGTGACAAATTTTCTTTAATTGCACATTGTTCAGCTGCCTAACAAAAATATCAATTAATTAGTTGCTGTACTCTTTACACAAATCCATCACCAGTCACGCCCACCCCCCACTACTGTGTTTATTCGCTCCCCCAATTCATCATAATAACATGTCCCCCCCCAGTCATTAAAATTGCACTCTCCCAATTCATAATGTCTTATTCCCTCTCCCACCCCTCACCCTCAATTCATGATAAAGTAATGAGTTACAGGAACACTCCCTGACCAGTGATAAGTGCCACAAAAATATTATAAGTTCATAGCCCAGATTGCCTTCATTCTAATAAATGTGAAGGTAGACATTCCAATTAGTAAAATGTCTTTATACAGGGTGGAGCGCGGTAATTTGCTTTTTTGCACTGCATGCTGTGGCGGCACTGTCGGTCGAAGAGAGGGGAGAGTGGGTGTGGCTTACAGTGGCTGATGGGAGATTTGTATTCCTCTGCCTTTCAGTTGCCATCATGCAGTGGACACGTGAGGAGAGGTCATTTTGTGTTGAAGCGTATTTTTCAAATGCCCACTCGATCATTGCAGTGCAGCGTGCTTTTCGTTTACAATTCGCTGTTCCTCCACGCGGACGTGTTCCTGGACGGCAATCAATTGTAAATTGGGTGAATGCATTCAGAACAGCAGGGAATGTGTCATGTGTACGAAGGGGACCTGAGAGAAGGATTACAACACCACAAAACATCGAGAGAGTTAGAGCAGCAGTACTGCAATCTCCGAAACGCTCTGCTCGGAAGCAATCATTTGCTCTTGGCATTTCAAGACGTTATCTCCACCGGATTCTTCATGATGAACTGAATTTTCACCCGTATAAAATGTGCGTGGTCCAACATTTGTCAGCATGGGACTATTTGACACGGCGGACCTCTTGTGAAGACATGTTAGCAACGATACCCCGTGACGCAATTGTGTTTTTTTCTGATGAGGCACATTTTCACCTCATTTTCACTGTATGGTGCGCCATATCACGAGTAGGCATCATTGGTCCTTACTTTTTTCAGGATAATGGTCGTGCCATAACTGTGAACTCCGAACGGTACTTGTCTATGATACAGGATTATTTTCAGCCGGCTCTTGAGGCAATGGAACTAGAGGATACATGGTTCCAACAGGATGGTGTCACTGCACACACAGCGAGGGTTACCATGAATTGTTTGAGGCAAATGTTTCCTGGACGGCTTATCTCTTTGAGGGGAGATGTGAACTGGCCAGCACGCTCACCAGATTTAGCCCCATGCGATTTTTTCCTTTGGGGTTACCTGAAGTCTAAGGTGTATATCAACCGTCCCAACACCTTGGAAAACCTAAGGAACAATATTGAAGCTGAAATTGGCAGAATACCAGTGGACATGCTTGTTAGAGTTCATGAAAACTTCAGAAAACGTATGCAGCAGTGTGTGGATAGCGAAGGTCGACATTTGCCAGATACACTATTTAAAACCATGTAATTTAAAAATTCCATTACTGTTCAGTATAATTAAAATATAAAATAAATTTTTCTAATGATCATAATTTTTTTATTTCATTCCCAAATCAGCAAATTACCGCGCTCCACCCTGTACTTGAAAGAAAACAGCATTTTTGTTTGACCACATTTTTTTCTCAAAACAGGAAACGTATCTTCCTTACATGATTCGCAGTAAAGTAAAACTTCTCCTGAATGGAAAACATGACCAGTCCTTATTAACATTTATTGATGATGCCATGAAGATTCAGCACAGAAAAGTGTTAATTGAAACCTTCTACAGTCAGGAAATGAGTCTTCTGTACATTTTACAAGATGATTTTGACAGAGCGAGATATTACATTACAAATGGGATCGAAATGTTCATCCAGGTAATCATGGCTGCCTATGCGTATGTAAGGATGTATGTAGATATCAATCTGTGCTTGTTAAGACGTTTTCTAAATTCATTTACATTGTTTATTTTCACTTTTTAAATAAAATAATGTCCAGAGCTGGATGACCAAATGACATTTTTAATCGATAAAGTAAAATAACTGTTTTTATTCAGTTGATGCCACGAAGCGCTGATATTGGAGGGCAACACTAAATTTATCTACTACAACTCGGGTATACTACATACACTGTGGCCTCAATACAACAGAGTTTTGCTTCAAATTTATGGCACATGCTTTGAAAAGTTTCACATTTCCCCACAATGCAGACATGGGCAAACAAAATGGCATCTTTTGGTGTTTACATGCCAATTCCCCTAAAATGGGCTGAGCTTAAATGGGGTGTGGTGATTCCCTATCATCATCTTCATGATGTTCCTAGCATGCCGTTGCTTAATTCATATGATGACATATTTATGATGCTTAGCAGAAAAGCTCCTTGGTATACTATGCTTTACTGAGAAAGCAACAAGGTGTTCACTATTTTTCCAGCATGTTAGGTCAAATTACTGGTCGCTGAGATATATTACTCTGTCAGTCTATTACATATGTGGATGTGAAGTACAGGGAGTATATTAACGCTGTTTGTCTGCATGCATATTATGTTACAGTCAACAGGTACTATCAAACTATAGAATACCCTGTATTATCACCCTTTTTTGAGCATAGATATATGCAGGTATGGTCCAAACTGGTTGACACATTGTTAAAAATGTTAAAAATTAACTAGAGCCGCATTTGATTGGCAAACCTTCTTGTTGGCTCACTGTCTAGGCAAAACAAATTTCTGTAAGGTTAAGGTTACTCAGTTAGAGCTGGTCTTTTTGTGTGTATGGTGTGGAGGGATTTGGGTTTGGGTAGTGGCTAGGGCGGTGTAGGGACATAAGGGCAGCCGACGCGGAGTGGGGGCGCCACATCGAATTTTAGGGTGCCAACCTCCACTGTTAAGTAGGGCACAGGTCATTTAGGATCTTATTAGGGTCTGATGAGGAATTTGTCATCCTCTTTCCTTTCTCCCCCTTGGTCTTTTTTGTCCACTGCATCGGCCCACCCAGCTCTTTGTTGGTGTTAGTTTATACATTTGATTTTTTTATTGATGTAATTTTAAGAGTATAAATAAAGGTATCTTTTTAGGGTTTTTTTCTTTTTTGCATGTGCAGCAGAACAGACAGATGGACCCTAGTACGTCATGCACACATGATGCTGGCTCTCTTCTGAAGAAAAATGCTGATGTAAATAGGTTTTCAGATAGATACAGACTTTCAAATTTGTCAGCATCTATCTAAAATAGACACACGACAATAAATACATTAGTTAATTATTATTAGAGTGTAACATTTTATGTGTTCTGTTTAATTATGGACAGGTTTGGGGAACTGATAAAGACACTGGTTCATATTGTGATGATCCGCTGTTCTGTCTCGCACTTGGTGTGTTTCGCAATGTGCTTATTCAGGGAGTAAAAAAACAATTCCTCCTGAAAAGTTCCCATAGGACTTTCAATTCCACATCTAACCCATTTATTAAAAGTTTTGTGCTTTTACTTATATTATCTTTACGGTCCTCTCCGTTACAAGAATCAATGAGCCTCATAACTCACAAAAATAAATATATCCTTTTATTTTCCGTTCCCCATACCAGCATATGTTATATTCATTAATATTAGGACTTTGTGTGTAAAATGAGAGATCTTATGTCTGGTTTTTTTTTTTCTTAGAACTATTCAAGTATTGACTCACTGCTATATCACAGCAGATTAACAGAATTGCAGACAGTTCAAGCTCTGACAGAGACTCAGGATTTTATCAACTTTATCAGCGTTCCTGGTATTTTATTTTGATACTTCATCAACAATTCTGCATTTGAAATGCTTTATACTGTATTATGTCTGTGAACATCTTAAATGTCCCTTTTTTTCCAAATTTGAAAATTGACATGTTTCTATCAAATGTGATAAAAGGGGTTGTCTCAATACAAAAGAACCCTTTTTGCATCACCTATTATGTTATATGTAGATCATACCGGGGTTCGTTCACTCAGGACCTTCCACGGTTTGCCATTTTTCCTTTTTTCCTTCCATCAGAGGTATATATTGGTAATATTCCCCAATCTCTGATACAAGAACATGATATAAACTGCATTATAGCCGTACAGTGGCTTTCCTCATCCTTTGACTATAACTACTAAAAAAGGTTTATTACACACAATTATTTTTACAGAATTTTTGTATTTAGGAACCAAGAAGTATTGTTTCTCCTTGCGGAGAGGAGAGTGACATGTTAAGCATGTCAAGGTGAGGAGACTTAAAGCCGCAATGCTCCTCTGGGAAATATGCAAATTGTCTCTTCAGAGAGGAAGAGGACTAGAGCTCTAGTGTCACTTATTGGAAGTAGCAATCCTAACTGTCAATGTCGACCCTTTAACGAGCCTTGTCACATCATTTCTCCTTGCGGAGAGTGGCATGGCTCTTATCCCAAGTCATGTGACAAGGCTCGTTAAAGGGTCGACATTGACTGTTAGGATTGCTACTTCCAATAGGTGGCACTAGAGTTCTAGTCCTCTTCCTCTCTGAAGAGACAATTTGTGTTTAGGAAGAAGTGCAGCATGATTAACCTTTCTTACAGCAGAAACTACAAAGTTTTAATTTTCTATTTATTGCTTTTAGGTAATTTGTCATCCCTGCCCTCTCTGAGAAGGCTGATCTGTCTGTGGATGAGTCGGTATCCAGACGAGAAAATGGATCCCATGCACATCTGGGACGATGTGATTACTAACAGGTATTACAGGCATATTATTTGCTAAGTGATTGTTCCCATTTTACATTGACATCAACTTTGTATTGTTCATCACTCATTCTCATTGTTTTCAGGTGCTTCTTCCTGGATAAAATCAAAGATAAACTATCAGGTCAGCAGCTGGAGGAAAGTATGGAGATAGACAGTGTGAGTGAGGATAGTGAAGTCGTGGAAGCAGACAAGCAAGAAGATGTGCACTTTCTCATCAGAAAATGCAAATTTGTCATGAAAATGAAGATGATTGACAGTGCCCGGAAACAGGTAGAGAATTCTGAAAAGTACTGTACGGTGTGGCATTTATATGCACGGACGCTGGGTGCAGTGGGAGAGCTCTACTGGTAATCCAGTATTGTGAGCCTGCCTTATGTCTGCTCTGTTACTTCACATCACGTTGCCTTGTTTCTGAACACAAACTAACTACTTTTCACTTCTGTAGAGCAACTTCTCAGTTGCCATGAAACTTTTGAAAGATCTTCATCAAGAGTCGAAAAGCACCAAAGACTGGTCTATAAATTGGGTCCACAGTTATTGTCGTTACAGTCACAGCCGGAGTCAAAGCCAGAGAAGTCCTGAGAAATTACTGACTGTACTGAAAACAGTCTCTTTACTCGGTAAGAATTAGACAATAGTCATTGCCTAAAGTAGATATTGTCTGCATGTTTCTACCTTATACATGATGTACAAAACCCAAGACAAAAACAAAATGAACATAAACTATGTAGTAAGTAAATAGTCAATAACTTAGGGTTCTTGGTTAACTATATTTTGATTAAAAAGCATAAAAGCCTTCCCACCGCGACAAGGTGTACCCAGTCTGGACAGTCCTATCCTGTCTCGATTATTAAATCCTTACCTTGTGTCAGCCGACCTCCATGTGAGTAAGGGCAGAGCAGGACAGGAGCCCGAGCGTTCATACACCTGGCCATGGCCTCCTGCTCGGGGAGACCTGCTCTGCCCTTGTTATATATAATTGGTGGAGAAAGTTAGTAGACCTGAGTCTTTTTTCAACTTATGTAACTTTGAGGTCGGATGACACAAGGTGAGGTTCTAATACTGGAGACAGGATAGGACTGTCCCAATTGGGAACACCTTGTTGCCGTGGAATGTCTTTAACATCGTTGTTTTTTAAAAAAAATCAAAATAGGATTAACGAAGTCCCCTTGTTTACATGTGTTATTACTATTTACTTACTACACTGTATATGCTCGTTTTTGTTTTGTTCTTGGGTTTTGTCAGTGAAATTTCTAGTGTGAAATCACTCACACACATTGCACGTATACCAGTTTATGCTGTGGCTTATTTTTTGGTTTCACATTCATGATATGTTTAATCCCTGACCTCCTTATGTAAATAGACACAAAATCAAAGGGACAATTGTATTGTAGAATTATTGACATGTAATTCTTAATTCCCTTTGGCTTAGTAAGTTAATCGGGCAGTTTCGTAAGAATTCATGGTCTTCTCTGTGTGATCATGTATACAGACGTAGCTGCCATTCTATGTACAGTGGCTGTAAAAAAAAAAATGTTTACACATCCCTTTAAAATGCCAGGTTATTGTCATCTAAAAAAAAATATGATGAGTCATTTAAGACATTTTTCCACCTTTTTGTCACCCATTAGCTGTACAATTCAATTGGAAAATAGACTGAATTATTTTCAGGTGGAAAAAGGAAAACTAAAGATGAACTAAAATAATGTGGTTGCGTAAATATCCACACTTTTAGGCCACGTACACACGTTCAGTATTTGGTCAGTATTTTACATCAGTATTTGTAAGCCAAAACCAGAAGTGGGTGAAAAATAGAGAAGTGGTGACGTGTTTCTATTATACTTTTCCGCTGATTGTTCCACTCCTGATTTTGATTTACACATACCGATGTAAAATACTGACGAAATACTGAACGTGTGAACGTTAACATTGCAAAAGTACTCTTTAAAGCGAACCTGTCAGCAGAATTTTGCTAATTAACCTACAGGCATTGTTAGGTTGGCACTTTTAAACTAATTAAAATGATACCCGGGGTGAGGAAATTCGTCTTGTGGTACTTGTGTAATCAGTGACCAGGGCAGGACTGTAGGCAGAGTCTTATCTTCCTGCTCTAAGCCAGAGAAACCAAGGATAGACCTGCCCACAGGCTGCCCCAAAGCACAAACAGCCTGTCTCTATGATGAGGAACATGTTTGTGCTTTGTGGCTGTCTGCGGGCAGGTCTTTCCTTGGTTTCTCTGGCTTAGAGGACTCTGCCTATAGTCCCGCCTCAGGGCACAGGCATATCATTAGCTGCAAACTTCTAACACTGATTACACAAGATCCACAAGACAGATTTCTTCACCTCAGGTATCCTTTTAATCAGTTTAACACTGTCAACCTGACAATGCATGTAGGTTACCTTGCAAAATCCTGCTGACAGGTTCACTTTAAATTTATGACTGCATTCAGTGTTTTTGGGTAGTCTTTGCCCACTCCTCCTTGCAGTAATGCTTCAAATTAGGAGGGTATCTCCTGTGCACAGTGCCCTCTCCGGGTCAACTTTTAGATTTTCAATTGGATTCAGATCAGGTCCCTGACTGGGAAATTCCGAAACTTTGATATTCTTCTGGCAAAGTAATTATTTTGTTGATTTGGAGGGTTGTTGCAACGGTGAAAAGTGCATTCATCTTCAGCTTTTTATCAGAGACTTGAAGGATTTATTGCAAAATTGACTGTTATTTGTAACTTGATAATTTCCTTCATATTTGGCTAAAGCCCTGGTCTCATCAAACCATAAGACATTCTCCCACATGCATTTCACACTATTGATGATGTAGGTTTTTTTAAGAAAAGGCATCTTACCACTACAGTACACAACCAGTACCTGCCAGAAATTCCTGCAGCTCCTTTAATGTTGCAGTAGACCTCTTGGCTGCCTCCCAGACCAATTTTCTTTTTCTCTTTTCAGCAATTTTGTAGGGACCTCCAGGTCTATTGTATATGTTATGCCTTGCAAATGTTTTGTACCTTTCTCTTGACTGATAACTTAGCACAATGCTTTGCTGTGTTGTAAGCGGTTTGCGGACCTTGGCTTTTGCTGTAAAATGCAACTAAGAAAATATCAGGAAAATCCTACTAGAACAGCTAAACTTTATATGAGGTTAATCAGAATCACTGTAAATGGTGAAGCGGTGTATGGATTACTATTAAACATCAGGTTAAATTGGCTAATTCTGAAATCCTCCACATCCCCAATAATAAAAGGGTGTTCACGCTTATGCAACCACATTATTTTGGTTTTGTTTTTCCCCATCATAGTCTGAGGGGCCCCCTTTTCTTATGTTTTGCATCAGTTATACAACTAATTCATTGTAGCCATGAATTTTATTTGCCTGTAGAACAGACAAACTGAACTCTCAAATGCAGATGGGTAATTTTGACATTTAAGGAGTCATTCCCAACAAATCAAGGTATTCGCCAGTACTCTTCAGATCGGGTCTTTGATAGCCTGAAAATGGGGCTGTGTAGCTGTGCTCTGAGTGAAGCAGAGGCCGTGTATGAGCCTTCAGGAAATAGTAACGGGTCATGTTCAGAAACCCCAAAGAAAGAGAATGGAGCAGGAGCCGTGCAAGCACACCCCGCTCCGCTCTGGACAGGGCTGCAAAGTTCCGTTCTTGGTCAGAGGGACCACTAGCAATCGGCAAGTTATCAGCTATATCAAGTGGATACGGGGAACTTGATTGGTGGTAATAACCCTTTAGTGCATTTTTCTTAACCCACATACTTTTGTGAATGTAATGGTGGTTGCTATGGTTTTGCAGAGACTTGGCGGTCATTATTATTATGGAAATTGAAGTGTTGGAATTTTTGGCCGTTTCACAGTTGTTTTGTGGGACATTAAAATGCTTAAATGAAAGCAATGTAGTTGACAGGCAAATTGCCTCTTCAGAGAAAAAGAGGACTTGAACTTTATAGCGCCACCTGTCGGAAGTAGCGATCCTACAATTCACAATCAACCCTTTAAAGAGTCTTGTAATATGACTTGGGATAAAAGCCAAATCAGTATCTGATTGACGAACATTCTATTAGCATTCGTTCTGTGTTCAGCAGTCAATAATAGGAGACCCCAGTCTGCTTACCTAAAGGTACCTTCACACATAACGATATTGTTAACGATATCGTTGCTATTTGTGACGTAGCAACGATATTGTTAATGAAATCGTTATGTGTGACAGCGACCAACGATCAGGCCCCTGCTGGGAGATCGTTGGTCGCTGAATAAAGTCCAGAACTTTATTTCGTCGCTGGACTCCCTGGAGACATCGCTGGATCGGCGTGTGTGACACCGATCCAGCGATGTCTTCACTGGTAACCAGGGTAAACATCGGGTAACTAAGCGCAGGGCCGCGCTTAGTAACCCGATGTTTACCCTGGTTACCATGCTAAAAGTAAAAAAAACAAACACTACATACTTACCTACAGCCGTCTGTCCTCCAGCGCTGTGCTCTGCACTCCTCCTGTACTGGCTGTGAGCCGGAAAGCAGAGCGGTGACGTCACCGCTCTGCTTTCCGGCTCACAGACAGTACAGGAGGAGTGCAGAGAAGCAGAGCGCAGCGCTGGAGGACAGACAGCGGTAGGTAAGTATCTAGTGTTTGTTTTTTTTTACTTTTAGCATGGTAACCAGGGTAAACATCGGGTTACTAAGCGCGGCCCTGCGCTTAGTTACCCGATGTTTACCCTGGTTACCGGCATCGTTGGTCGCTGGAGAGCGGTCTGTGTGACAGCTCTCCAGCGACCAAACAGCGACGCTGCAGCGATCCGGATCGTTGTCGGTATCGCTGCAGCGTCGCTTAATGTGAAGGGGCCTTAAGGCTTTTCTTTGTGTATAGCCACATAAATCTTTTAAATATCATTGGAGCCAAAAATGGCTTTTGACCCTTACTGACTGAATATAGTTTGTGTTCTTACAGAGGACAGCAGCCTTGTAGATCTAAACAGATTTCCTCAGTCATTCCGGTATCACAGTATGTTACTGGGCGGCACTTATAAAATCATGGGTGATGCTGTCAGCAAAGAACCAGGCTGTCTCGGTGAAATTGATGAATCAAAGGCTAGAAAAGTAACAGAGCTTGCAGGATCAGCAAGTGAGGTAAGCGCCATATGTCTCACCGCTATGTATTAGTAATGTTCCACAATTATTGCCATGTTCATTTTACATAAAAAATAATAAAGCCTGCTAATTATTTATACAGGCTTGTGATTAAACAGGGGCTCTATGTTTCTAAAATCTTTTTATTGAGCAGCTCAATAACTGTGCAGAGCATTTGATAATTATTATTTATATAGCACCATTAATTCCATGGTGCTGTACATGAGAGGGGTTACATACAAAGTTATAGATATAATTTGCAGTAAATGAATTTACAGTGACAGACTGATACAGAGGGGAGAGGATAATGCATAAGAACAGCAATATTGGCCTAACAAGTACATGACCACTAATTGTCATTCTATAATTCCTAAAACAAGCAGATCACAATTTCCCCTCAAACCTATTATTAAAAAAGTAAAACCTAACAAGACCCTTAACAAGGCCTCAGACTTTGACCCCACATTTTTTCCTTTGTATACAGATAAAATAGTAGCATATACCGGTAATAGAAAAGTTCCATTTTAAAATGGTTCCATCTTCTGTGTGCAAACACATTGGCAGATCCTTATCCCATTACCAGACTTTGTTGGAAAAAAAAAGCAGTCAATCAAACCATTTCCTCTACATTACTTTTCACCTTCTTTTTTATTTTCTATGTCAATAATTTGTTCACATGACATACAGAGCTTATGCTGTGATTATATCCCAGCGTATCCCTCTCGTAGTCTGACACGTATACCACTGTATAGGTGTGCAAGAGGATAATTCATTACTCCTGTTGTTAAAAAACATCTGCACGATATACTTTTTTTTCTATAGTATAACTATACAATATTTATATGGATATATTCGGCTATAAACATGTATGCTTGGTAGAGCTTGCATATTTGTAATTTTTTTCTATTCATTTCTTGATGCTCTAAACATTACAAAGGTTTATTACGGGGTATTTAACAGGTCACATAGTTGTTCAAAGCTGCTGCTATACCTGAATGTGGGCTAAAATCTGCATTATAGTGTGTCTGTAAAGTCATGGTGCACTTTTGACCAGTCACTGGAAAGCAACAAAAGACGATAGAAATGTGAAATCTGCTCCAAATAAAATAAAAACTCTCCCAGTTTAATACATATTCAGCGCAGTTCGATGTGGGCTCCATTTGTTGCCCTACACACATCCAAACGATAGTGAATATCTTGCCACACACGGGTAAGGACGTCTGGTGTAACAAAGTGAATAACATCTGTGGTTCTCTGTCTTAAGTGATTAATGTCGTTGATGCATTCATCGTACACATGTTGCTTCACATAACCCCAAAAGTAAAAGACTAAGGATCGTGGTGGCCATGGCTTGACAGAACCCCTGCCTATCCACCACCGGAGGAATGTTCTATTTGTTTTTAGTTTGGTTGTTTTTTGTTCTTTTTTTCTTTATTTTTTTTATGCATTTCCTGCTGTAAGTAGTTTTACTTTTAAAAGATAGACAAGTGCTATGACTCGGTATAGAATAATTTTTGTGCTGTTGATTTTATATTACCCAATTATTCCAACTTTATCATAGATTGCTGCTGGACTTTATAGGAAGTGTCTTGGTTTCTTGAATTCTGCTGTGAGAAAAGCTGAAGAAGAAACACAGTCTCATTCAGAAGACTGGACTGGTAACAAAGGAGTCGTCAAAGCTTATATGACTTTGGTGGATTTTTGTGACATCCATCTTAGGAAACTAGAGGAAGGCTCAGCAGGTACTGGTGTTCTTCGGGATGTAATTGATTTTTGTGATAGGTACATCCAGCTCTAAAGATGTTGCTTCATTTCCTCCTCAAATTGCTCTTATTAGATGAATGTTAACTGAACCCAGAGATTTCGATGATACAGGCATTTATTGTGTATGGCATCTACCTAAGTGACAAATGTCCGTTGATGATGCTCACCAGTTTTGTTTTTTCAGTCGGTTCTGGTAGCTGCTTATTGTAATCTTCCTGTGAGATCACATATATGCTTGAGCAAACCAAACATTTGCATTGTTGATGAACATTTCGGAGGAATAATGGTCACCAAATAAGCATTTAGCTAGGTGTACTGTCATTTTTAGTTTCTCGCTGGAATATGCAGTGCAATCAAGCAAAGGTAGATTGTGGTCATTGTCATGTGTTGAATTTGAGACAGAGAGATTTACTAACAAAAAATGTGCCTAAATTATAGTGCAGATTGCTTGCTCTAAAGTGAAATACATGTCTAATGACCTGAGATCAGAGCTGAATTCTTACGTCTCACACACTGAGAAACCTAAACTACTGTGGGGTGTTTTTTTTCTGTTGTGTGTTTGCATGCTTGTGATTGGTCAGTTCATACTGGGAAAAGAAGTACATGCCCCCAGTAAAAACTATCGGGAAACACCCATCTGGACTTTAAAGTTAACTCATTAGGTGTTAAAGGGAAACTGTCAGCAGGTTTTTGCTATGTAATCTGAAAACCCCAGGAGATCGGTGCTGTAACACAGAATTCAGGGATGTGTCACTTGTCACAAATGCATTCTGTTGTTTACCAATGGTGAAGGATTTATCACTAAGAGATTAACATTGCTGGACTACATGCGTTTGGCAACGTCACTTCCCCCTATTATAAGCAGCTCACTGTCTATGGACTTTGTATATGGAGAGCCTTGCGAGGGCCGGGATAGCTTCCTCAGCTCTGCTTCTTTCTAAATCTAAAAGCTCTGTTTGTATCAGAATTGCTGTACCCATTAATCTAAGTGATACATCATTGGATTCAGCATCTCTTTGCCTACATTATGTTGCTCTCAGATAAGGTAGCAAACATCTGCTGACAGATTCCCTTTAAATACTTAGATGGCTAATATCTCCACAAAGGAGAGGTGAAATTAAAAAGAAAAACAAAAAATGTTTTACTCCACTCTACAGCCACTATTACATTGCTTGAACATGAAAAGCAGGGAGCACTCTGTGCCAGGCACACTGTCCTTTAATCTGAAGACACAAAAGAGAATAGTAAAACCAAAAACACTCAGTTTGAAAAAATGTTGCAGTAATCAGCAAGTGCTAGTAAAAGATGTAAAAAACAGGGTATTTGGTTGATACGTTTTTTGCAAAAAATGTATACTAAGCTGCTCTACCAATCTTCACGGTATACCCTTATCAGAGCAGTCCTAACTAATGTATGCAATCCCTATCTGATGTATTTAAAAACCTGATCATCTGTATATAACCTGTGTGAACAGGGTTCAGAGAGGAAAAATCCATGTGTGCATACAGGGTAGAACAGCTTTTGTGCAGATAGCCCAAGAGGAGTGGTGGAACTCCCCAGTCTTGTAGACACAAGAGAACAATTATGGAAACGGGAAAACATAGGCTACTTGCACAGTGAACAAGTCTGTATGATCATGTTCACACACCACCAAGAAACCTGAAGACACAAAAGAGAATAGTAAAACCAAAAACACTCAGTTTGAAAAAATGTTGCAGTAATCCGCAAGTGCTAGTAAAAGATGTAAAAAACAGGGTATTTGGTTGATACGTTTTTTGCAAAAACTGTATACTAAGCTGCTCTACCAATCTTCACGGTATACCCTTATCAGAGCAGTCCTAACTAATGTATGCAATCCCTATCTGATGTATTTAAAAACCTGATCATCTGTATATAACCTGTGTGAACAGGGTTCAGAGAGGAAAAATCCATGTGTGCATACAGGGTAGAACAGCTTTTGTGCAGATAGCCCAAGAGGAGTGGTGGAACTCCCCAGTCTTGAAGACAAAAGAGAACAATTATGGAAACAGGAACACATGGGCTACTTGCACAGTGAACAAGTCTGTATGATCATGTTCACACACCACCAAGAAACCTGAAGACACAAAAGAGAATAGTAAAACCAAAAACACTCAGTTTGAAAAAATGTTGCAGTAATCCGCAAGTGCTAGTAAAAGATGTAAAAAACAGGGTATTTGGTTGATACGTTTTTTGCAAAAAATGTATACTAAGCTGCTCTACCAATCTTCACGGTATACCCTTATCAGAGCAGTCCTAACTAATGTATGCAATCCCTATCTGATGTATTTAAAAACCTGATCATCTGTATATAACCTGTGTGAACAGGGTTCAGAGAGGAAAAATCCATGTGTGCATACAGGGTAGAACAGCTTTTGTGCAGATAGCCCAAGAGGAGTGGTGGAACTCCCCAGTCTTGTAGACACAAGAGAACAATTATGGAAACAGGAACACATGGGCTACTTGCACAGTGAACAAGTCTGTATGATCATGTTCACACACCACCAAGAAACCTGAAGACACAAAAGAGAATAGTAAAACCAAAAACACTCAGTTTGAAAAAATGTTGCAGTAATCCGCAAGTGCTAGTAAAAGATGTAAAAAACAGGGTATTTGGTTGATACGTTTTTTGCAAAAAATGTATACTAAGCTGCTCTACCAATCTTCACGGTATACCCTTATCAGAGCAGTCCTAACTAATGTATGCAATCCCTATCTGATGTATTTAAAAACCTGATCATCTGTATATAACCTGTGTGAACAGGGTTCAGAGAGGAAAAATCCATGTGTGCATACAGGGTAGAACAGCTTTTGTGCAGATAGCCCAAGAGGAGTGGTGGAACTCCCCAGTCTTGTAGACACAAGAGAACAATTATGGAAACAGGAACACATGGGCTACTTGCACAGTGAACAAGTCTGTATGATCATGTTCACACACCACCAAGAAACCTGAAGACACAAAAGAGAATAGTAAAACCAAAAACACTCAGTTTGAAAAAATGTTGCAGTAATCCGCAAGTGCTAGTAAAAGATGTAAAAAACAGGGTATTTGGTTGATACGTTTTTTGCAAAAAATGTATACTAAGCTGCTCTACCAATCTTCACGGTATACCCTTATCAGAGCAGTCCTAACTAATGTATGCAATCCCTATCTGATGTATTTAAAAACCTGATCATCTGTATATAACCTGTGTGAACAGGGTTCAGAGAGGAAAAATCCATGTGTGCATACAGGGTAGAACAGCTTTTGTGCAGATAGCCCAAGAGGAGTGGTGGAACTCCCCAGTCCTTTAATGTATGGGTTCTGCACGTTTTACCAGTGCAGCTTTAACCACATATGCTCAATATATACTTTTGGCATTTGCCTATTGAACATATTTGGACATTATTATCTACTGATGAAGGTTCCAATCTTAGTACATAATCAGTTGCTGCAAGAAACGTCAAATGCTGTGGGTTGAACCCTCAAAATTATTCAGCCATTAGGCACGGGTAGGGGTGATTTGGCCACATTGATATCTAGACTGTGTAGTTTTTAAAACCAGCAAAGTCCAGCTGTCACTGCTGAGGCAAAATCTGCCACTTGTAGCTGAGCCAATGGCCACATATGTGCTTGGAATCCAGTGTACCAGGCAAGCATGACGCACGTTCTCACTGAGGCCAAAGGTTGCTGATCCCTGGCTGACTGGGAGAAAGAATAAAACGAATGCTGTACCCTATGCAATTTTCTTTATCAGTTGTTTCTGTCTTAAATTGCGACTTTACTAGTGTAATAACTACTGCGCACTTTTAGGTAGTTTTCATATGAGCCAGGAACTGTCCTACACTTTTCAAGCAGAAATGTTCAGTCATAGCACTCATAGACGTAGACAGCAAGGTATATTCTGCCAACATATAAACATGCTACAAATTCATTTTCTACATTATTTTCTCTAATAGTGTTAAATGCCCAAGACTGGAAACCATTCCCTGAAATCATAGTGGATAAAATGATTAAGGCATTAAAACTGGAGTGTAAAGAAGCTCAATTAAGGTTTCCAAGGCTTCTTCAGATTATTGAATTGTATCCCGATGAAACCTTGGACTTGATGACCAGAGAGGTGAGCAAAAAACCACCAACAGCTGAACTGACATGAAATGCAAAGTAGTTTGTAGATATATAGTTGAATATCTAGTGTGAAGAATATTGGGGATATAATTGCATGCCAATCGTTTGTATCCTTTGTGACATGGGATTATAAGACCCACTTCAGTGTGCCACTAGCTCAGCAGGGGGTGAAACCTCTAAAGGTACCTTCACACATAACGATATTGTTAACGATATCGTTGCTTTTTGTGACGTAGCAACGATATCGTTAAGGAAATCGTTATGTGTGACAGCGACCAACGATCAGGCCCCTGCTGGGAGATCGTTGGTCGCTGAAGAAAGTCCAGAACTTTATTTCGTCGCTGGATCTCCCGCGGACATCGCTGGATCGGCGTGTGTGACACCGATCCAGCGATGTCTTCACTGGTAACCAGGGTAAACATCGGGTAACTAAGCGCAGGGCCGCGCTTAGTAACCCGATGTTTACCCTGGTTACCGGCATCGTTGGTCGCTGGAGAGCTGTCTGTGTGACAGCTCTCCAGCGACCAAACAGCGACGCTGCAGCGATCCGGATCGTTGTCGGTATCGCTGCAGCGTCGCTTAATGTGAAGGGGCCTTTAGACTATAAGTGACCACTCTCACACCTTGAGTCAGCTAAGAGCAGAACAAAAAGCTTGCTGTGATGTGGATACTATGTGGTCTAAAATGCTTTGTTGAGTCAGCTATGATTCCATAAGGAGTTATGGAGATACTATACATCTTAGCCGTACATCGTGTATATTTCAGGGATCCCCAGAACATGGTGAATGTCCAGCTGGGTCTCAAACCATTCTAGCACCCAGGGGTATCAAGATAAATAGAACAGCCAGTAGAACTCAGATAGCAAAGCTGTGTTTGGTCTTCATGCGTAGCAAGGGCCCAGCTGGATCCGTTGGCATCAAAACTGCCTCCCTATGACGTCTATTAAAGAATTATGGCTCATCTACGATTTTAGATGCCAGAGGCAAGGGAACAGAATCTAGGTTGAGCCCCGAGGGCAGTAGGGGGAGTAACATGAAGGGGTTAAAGGCTAGTGTAAGGCCATGTGGTCGCTCTCTCTGTTATTCATTCGATCCACTTCGACAGTGGGGGCTGCATCGAGTAGTGTTCTGTGAAGGACCTAGGAGCCTGCCGGCAGCCGTTGCCCACTTACAGCCGAGCACACTATGATCTAACATAACCCGGTAATTGACATATATTCTGCTTATATCTTTTGTCCTAACACTATCTGTATTTGCAAATCTGCACATTGTATATGTGTAGCCATCATGTATATAGTGAACTGTCTAGTATGCCCTTAAGGCGATTAAATATATAATTTAACCTTGGGCTGCTCTTTTATCTCAATCCTCGAAACTACACTTCCGTTTCTCGGTTTAACTTCCCATGCTAGCGGGGGTTAGTTTCTGACCCGATAAAATCCCGTTAACTGACCGGGCTTTTATCTAATGAGGAACTAGTCCTACCGGGGCCTCTCAGCCTGTCAGAGTTGTGAGCGAGTGTGGTGCTTTGTTAGTGACCGTGGACCACATCCTCACTAACCGTTCCTCCCTGCGCCCGTGTGGTCAGGGGTTGTGTGTGTGTAAGATTGCACCAAGCTGACCTTGCGTGTCCCCAATGGGTGCAAGCGAGGAGACCACATACCACGTGATCTCGCTGATGTAACAGTGACATCAGGCGGTGTGGCGAGGTGCAGTTTCATCATAAATGGTGGCAGCAAAGGGATTCTGCTTGATCTCTCTGGTGTTATTCTTCATGTCTAGTACAAAAACAATCTTGTTATTTAGAAAAGTCTAACATGGTATTGTGACCCATATGTTCACCATGATTGCATTGCGAGGAGCTGATGCACACAAGCACCAGCAATGACGTCACTTAAATGCCCCTCTCAGTGATTGATAGCAACATCTAAATGGTTGAAGCTCAGCTCTGACCTGTGAAGTTAGACACAGATGCCAGCTATATAAAATAGCCTGCCCCACACACGGTCACGAAATAACATACATGCCTAGGAGTGGATTGCAACTGAAGATTCTACTTTTCCTTTTTTGTCTTGATTGGAGCACCACTCCTTTCATGTACTTACTATGTTTGTTATGAATAAAGGCTAACAAAGAGGCGGCTAACAAAGAAGAGGCTAACAAAAAAGATTGCTGAGTACTGCTGTTTTATTGCTTTTGGAGATGATAGCGGGGCTATTATGTTACAGTGGTCTTTATAAAGAAGAATTTTTTTGTAATGCATGGCCCAACTTAAAATTGAAACAAACTCTGGCATACCAAGCTTGATGCATGCCGGGGAATCCAGCATAGTCCGATTCAGAGTTCTGTGCCTGATTTGGAAGTGTTGACTGTTCTGTTCAGAAGTCAGAGGTCCGCTGCATGCTGCTATGGTCAGGTGACTACAAGAACATGTCATGAAAACACAGAATAGAAGGAGAATGCGTTATTTCTGCTCAAATTATTTTCTTTATCTACATCAAGGATATCAAACTCAAATACACAGAGGGAAAAAAATAAAAGCTTGGACAAAGTTGCGATCCAACCTTGATATTTATTTAAAAAAAAGTTTAGAATTGAGGAAATTTACTTTATCAAGTATAAAGATGAACTTTTTCATAATGGAAACATACTTAAAGGAGTTGTCCATTCAACAAAGTACATTAATAGATCTTATAATAAAATATGTGTATAATATAATGTTTCGTAAGCTGTAAAAATCATGTGGCCCAATGGCCTAATTTAAAAATGTAACAACACAAGGTAAAAAAAAACAATTAATACAGATAGTAAAGTATGATGCAAACAAAAGTGCCCCCACAAACCGTATGATACCCCCACAGTGAATTCCTACTCAGTACCCTCCATATGCATGGTATGATGACTATACTGTACTCCTCCCCCCAACAAAAAATGGTAACCCCATCACAGTATTATTTTTCAACTGTAATCCCCACACAGCCCTCCATACAGTATATTGGCCACAAAGTGGTCCATACAGTATAATAGCCCACATAGTGCGCCATACAGTATAATTGGCTCCACATAGTGCTCCATACAGTATAATTTGCCCCACATATTCTTCGATACAGTATAACAGGGCCCTACATTGCCTTACATAAGGTATAATGGTCCCACTTAGTCCCCCCCACAGTATAAAGGCCCCACATAGTGCAACATACAGAATAATGGCCTCACATAGTACACCATATAATATACGGTAATGGGCCCCAGATACTGCTCCATACAGTATAATGGCCCCACATAGTAATCCATATTGAATAATGGCCCCACATAGTGCTCCATATAGCATAATGGCACCCCATAGTAGTCAATATAGTTTAATGGCCTCACTTAGTGGTCCATAAAGTATAAAGGGTCCCACTTAGGGCTCCATACTGTTGATGGCCCCCACATGGTGCTCCATCCAGTTTAGTGGGCCCAATATAGCAGTTCTCTATACAGTATAATGGCCTCACACAGTTCTCTATACAGTATAAAGGGTCTCACATAGTGCTCCATACAGTGTAATGGCCTCACATAGTGCTCACATCTGCCCGTTCCCTTGCTGCTTCGGTCTCTAAATTGTGTGTTAAATTCCTCTGCAAATCTCGGCACAGTGGGCGCGTTGTAATAATGTCATAGCACCCGCTGTGTTGACACAGAAAGGAATGATGGGAGAGGGAGCATCTGCTGGCACTCCCTCCTTCTTCTTTGCTTTCAACTCTATCAGCTTCTAGGATGGCGATATACTGTAGGTCAAAGTGCAATACTGGGCAGGGAACCCAAGCGGTCTTGCAGGCCAAATATACTTTCCTTGCCTGCCACAAAGTTTAACTTATGTGATCTATATCCAGCACCTAAAAACCAGTTCCCATCCAACGTTTCTACCTTTGCAAAGGTCCTTTTAAAGGACATCTGTATGTATAATCGCTAGGCTGGCGGTGATAGTACACTAGCTCTTAATGGGGCAGTGCCAGTGAATAAATGTGTATATGTTACTCTGTGATCAATGATTTATAAACGTAGTGTATATGATGAAGCATGATATGCGCTTCCTGCATTGGTAACAACTAATGATATGACCTTGTGTGTCTCGCTGCATTTAAAATGCTTAGTTTTATTTCACCCAAACCAGCAGCGAATGTGTCAAGTGTTAGGCACCAAATCAATCAATAGCCCTAGCCGTGTCCCAAACACATTAATCAGCTTAATATTTTTTCACTTGCAGACATTTAGGCTGAAATTATATACAGATTACTATAATTTTTATTAATATTATTACATTAAAAACGATGTGGTCACTAAAGTAAACTATTGAAACGTCACCATACAATGCATTTTGATTTTTTTTTCTTCTCTTTTGAAAGCTCTGCATGTCTCAGTTATGCCCATTTTTAAAAAAATCTTTTTATTCTTACAGGCGTCTCTTTAGGATAAGGAAAAATTAAAGGGATGGTACCGCATTTGTAGGTCATTAATATATCACTGTAATGTAGCATAACATGCTGCTATAAGCAAGTTTGAAATGCATGTGAAACAGATTTCATGTGTTATATGAGTTTAAAGAATGAACTGGGGGCTGACATCTTGGTTTTGCAGCAGTGTCAGATTACGGCACCCCATGGACATAGGGTCAGCGCCGATCTATTATCTCCTATCTGTAACATTGCACCAGCATTAGCAGTGAGCTGGGCACGCCTCTGTGGGCTGCACAATTCACTGCTGTAGGTGTGACTGGCCGCCATTTTATTATAGCCCTGTGTTATCTGCCAAGCTCCACTTACACTCTATCGCAGGACAGAAGAAGCCCTCACTGCTCCTCTGTACTCCAGGCAGGCACATCCTCTGCTCCTCAGACGCTGCCCTGTGTGCTTCTCCTGCTGTGTCTCTGCCTCCCCCTCACACACAGTCCCTGTGACCTCCAGTAAGCTGCACTCACAGCCTGCAGAGAGGGAGGTGACACCTGGAGAGAGGGAGCAGGGCAGCTGACAGGACAGGGATTAAGGTGGGGGAAGGGGGATGGCAAGAATGTTATTCACAAAAAATGCTGCTGAGCCCACTGTGTTCTGCTCCTCTGTATACGAGCTGTGCCTCTGATGCAGTAACTGCTGGTGATAGCAGATCACAAGGCAGTCACACACAAAATGGCGCTGCCCTGTGACGCTGCTCTTCATTCTGCCCCAGGGATATTAGACCACCCAAAAGGGGAGGGAAATGGTGATGTCCGCAGTTACTGCCCCAATTTTGCTGCTGGTAAATCTTACTATAGCTGCTTGAAGTCTAAAACGGAAAATACTCCCCCTAGTGGTAAATATGTATATTTGTAGAAAAATCTATAATATTTTTCATATAGAAATGTTTGCAAACAGTGCAAACATTGCATTAATACATTTTAATTACTATTTTAAGCTTAATTTCACAAAAAAACAAAATACAAGAAAACTGGTGGCACCTTCCCTTTAATGTCCCAATTTAAAATGTTTTTTAAATAAAATAAAGTCTTTAAATGACACATAATTTCTGGGGAAAAAATAACGTGCACATGCCATTTTGAAACAGTTTTAGGGCTGTTTTAAAAGTGAATGCCAGGAGTGAATTGAGAATTGTGTAAGGAAAGATTTAACTTTTTCTATTACCGTATTTGACTTTTTTTTTTTTTTTTAAATCCATTTTATGATTGTCTTCAGAAGCTGCATCAAATGTGAAAAGCACTGATTAATCTACAGCTTGTGTTCGCAACAATTATGTCAGTGTGCCCTGATTATCCTAGACATTCTAGTTTTTCTGTGATAGTATAGTGAGGAGACCTCTTTCTTTACACAAGTGTGTATGCAAATGTTATATGGCTCCGCAAATTTCCAATAATGGCAGTTCTTCATGTTGAAATTGATGATGTCTGTATTGATTTTGTAGATCAGTTTTATATGGGATGTTTTAATAGAAATATTATAATGATCATTTTTTTCTAGTGAAAAATATCACTGATCTGTCTAAATACTGAAATGATTTTTGGGGTACAGTAGAAATTTGAGCAGTTTTTACAAACTCACCTTGTATTGATTTTCAGATCCGTGCTGTTCCATGCTGGCTGTTCATCGGATGGATAAGTCAAATGATGGCAATGCTCGATAAAAAAGAATCTCTGGCTGTACAGTTTATCATAGAGGAAATCGCTAACTACTACCCTCAATCTCTTGTGTATCCCTTCATTATAAGTGGACAAAACTATAACTTTGAAAACACAGTAGACGGACACAAGAATAAATTATTTGTGGAAAAGTAAGCAAATGGACAAACTGAGATTGAAATTTGATAATTTTGCATTCTTCATTTTCTGACCATGGGTTGTGCCTAGGCCCATACACTTCAATTTTTTGGAGTTTTGTTTGTTTTTTGGTGGATTATCATTGTAAAAAACATTATATCATTTTTTATATGATTATGGCATTACCAAATTTATATAGTTTTTTTTATGATAATTAAGTAGTATTCGTTATTATTAATTTGTAGTTTCAAAATCACACTAAAATGCAAAATGCCCCTGAAGAATTACAGAATTATGCCATTCAGTTGATGATCTATAGCAAGGGTGGGCAGTTAATTTTCCTGAGGGGAAGGGCTCAACCTACCAGCTGAAATTAGTTCTGATTATTATTATTTTAATTATTATTTTATATTCTATCATTTAAAGGGAATCTGTCAGCAAGTTTTTGCTATTTAATCTGAAGACCCCATGCTGTAGGAGTTAAAGTCAGATTTCAGCAATACCTCTCTTATCCAGCATCACTTCTGTTCACTTGCAATGATTGTTTTAGCACCAGGAGTTTATCATTGCTTGGACACAGCAGCACACGCCTCCTGGTCAAGCAACGCCCCTATCCTGTGATAAGCAGCTCACTGTCTATAGACTGTGCACACTTAGAGCATGGTGTTGGGCAGGGTTAGCTTTCTCAGCTCTGATTCATGCTAAATCTTAAAGCTCTGTGAGAGAACTGCTGCACCCAGTAATCTAAGAGATACATTGTTGGATTCAAGGTCTCTTTGGCTAAATCAGGCTGCTCTCAGATGAGGTAGCAAAATCATCCTGCTGACAGATTCCCTTATTGGTAATACATGTTACTATAGTGCTTATTGTCAGATTAATTCTTAAGTGTAACAGTTAATCAAAAACATATAATTTACTGCAGTTTGTAAAGTTTATAAAAAGCAGGATATCATACTGCTACAGTTATTCAACCTTACAGGGGTATTTACACGTTGTGTCTTGGGCAACCAAGCAGTGGTGTTTCTTTACTTCTCGTTTCCAGCAGGGCAGGCTCTAATCCTTCAGTGACAGATTTGGTGAAGAGCAAAGGCCCCAATATATATTAGACTTAAGTCATCTAGACTCATCCATATCGATGGGTCCGGCCAAAAGTCTAAATGTGTATGGGGCACCAGTCGACTGATAGTCAGGAGAGATGTCGGTCGCGCATGTCCGATTTCGGACTTCTGATCCCACTGTTCTCCCTGAGACAAGTCGCCGGCTGACATGTCAGTTGACGGCTTTCTCCTAGAGCACACAAGCGTTTGGACGAATGAGCACTTCTGGATATGGGAGTGTCGGCTGAGGTGAATATTGTCTGAATGATCGGCCGAAAAATTGTTCAGCCAACAGCCTTCCAGTGTGTGTGCTTAAATTACAGCATTAGTATAGCTATAAACTTCTGCTGTTACACACTCTGGTACCAATGGTTTGTTCTAGGTCTACATTGCTATAACTATGTTTACACGTTGAGATAACAATTTATTTGAACAAGCAAAAAGCTCCAGAGAGCAAAATCAGAGAGCCATTATTAGATCTGCTCTCATAGCTGCTGGCATGGTGATGTTACAAGACAGGGAGGGGAGCAGAAAATGTTTTATAGAAATCAGGCGGCTGGAGAGAGGTGGCTCGTATGTTAAGTGTTAACCTCTATCCATATGCAAATGACCTCTTCTGAGAAAAAGAGGACTTAAACTCTATAGCGCCACCTGTTGGAAGTAGCGATCCTACAAGTCACAATCAACCCTTTAACGAGTCATGCAATATGACTTAGGATAAAAGCCAAATCAGTATCTCAATTCGCAGACACGGTGTTTCGGGCTGTTGGCCCTCGTCACTGTGAAGCATGAGAACCGATTTGGCTAGGTGAGAGGCTCTGGACTGAGGACTAAGGGGCAACGTTTCTCCTTATGGAGAGTGACATACCAGCTCTGGCTTGTCAAGGTAAGAAGGCTTATTCGCCGTTCAATGCTCCACTGGGAAATTAAATATGCAAATTGCCTCTTCTGAGAAAAAGAGGACTTAAGCTGTATAGCGCCACCAGCAGGAATGAAGCTGCTGTGCACATAGCCAGGGTCTGGAGGCCAAATTACGGTACTTGGAAATGAGTTCTGCACCATAAGAGATAAAATCTCTCTTTGCAGGAGAATAACAGCTGGGAGAAAGACCAAGTCAAATGAAAACTTGGTCATTTTCATGCTGTCTAAATAATTAAAAGAAATTTTAAGAACTTGAACACCCTTTAAGTATATTTAATAAGTCTAAATGTACCTTGATCGACAGCTTCCTCCACACAGTATGATGTGCCTCTGCCCCTCACACAGCATTATGCCCTCACAGCCTCCCACACACAGTATGAGACCCCCAGAATCCCTCACACAGTGTGGTAGCTTCCCCCCCACAAGTATGGTGTCCCTACAGCTGCACACATAGCATAAGGGCCTTGCACACAAGTATGAGGTCGCCACAGACCCTCACATGGTTTTATGGCCCCCACATTCCACCACACAACTACTCACCTAACCATTTTCCCTCCAATACTCTGCTCCACTCTGTACGGTGTGTACTGAATTGGTGACTTCATTGCACCCACTGAACAGACTCCGTTGCACAGGCTGAACGATGGAACAGACAGCCTGAAGCTTCCTGTTCCATCACTGTATTCACTGGTATTTGTGTCCTGAAGATCCAGATACTGGTGAAAGTGAGATGCCAGATGGGGTGACCATGTGGTGTGGGACACCACTGTATCCAGCCATTTTGCTATCCCTGTCCATGGGCTGCACCAGAACAACCAAAAGACCTTGTGGCACACAGATCACATTTTGCCCAGATCTGAATTAGTCATATTTTTTTTTTTTTAGAAATGCAGATTTGAAGAAACAATGGAACTTGGCCTACAGCTTTTTTGCGTGTATCTCTGATTCATTAAGCTCTAAGCGTTGTTTCTAATCCTGCACCTTTATACAAAATAGGAACAGATCATACAAATTATCATGGAAGTGAAATCGTTCAGAGTAATCTACCCTACCCAGTTCTATGAAAAGTTCATAAAGTGCTTAGCCCTTCCTATTAGCTATAAGTGCAAATCGATATTCAGAAGAATCTCTCTTTCTCTGCAAACTCTAATTGTACCTATTTGTTTAATACCAAAGCCAAGATCCCTTAGTCTGTCAATTATTGGCCTATTTTATTAATATTGATATATTATATTGCAAAATAATATCTAACCGACTCAGAACATTTATCCTTTCCAGCTTCTCAATATTGACGATAAATGTTGGCAACTCTATATGCACGTTTGCGATTTAGGCGGAGTCACACAAGCGTATGCTAATGACACTCGGTTCCAGCTCTGCTGCGACCGCAGGTGGCAAATCTGTTTAACCCCTTAGATTCTGCTGTAAAAAGAGACTACATCATATAAACGTTTAACAGAGTGTGGGGGCTTCCTCTTTATTCCAATTGGTTCCCTCAGATCATGATTGTGTGGTCCTGATGTTTGCCATGGCAATTCATGACCAAATAGCGGCCTCAGATTCTGACGGCTGCCGTAACCTGTTCAGAAGTTAGTGGCGTTTAGGTGGTAAAAATACACATTTTCATTTCTGCTGTGCCACTTTGCAATTATTCCTGAAAATCACCTGAAAGGTTAATAAACTACCTGACTGCAGTTTTCAATATGTCAGGGGGTGCTGTATTTAAAATGGTATAATTTTGGGAGGGTTCCCAATATATGGGACCCCTAAAGGCACTTCAAACCTGGATAGGTCCCTAAAAAAATAAATTTTGTCAATTTCCTTTAAAAAAAATGAAAAATTTCTGCTACGTTTTTAATCCTCCTAAAATACTAACACAATAAAAGAACATTTTAAAATGGTGCTGATGCAGACATGTGAGAAATGTTATGTATTAATGTTTTTCTGTGGTATGACTATCTGGATTAAAGGGATAATCATTCAAAGTTTAAAAATTGCTAATTTTGTAAAAAAAAATTCTCAAATTTTTGATATTTTTTGATAAATAAGCACAAACCTATTGACCTAAAATTATCATCATCATAAAGTATAATGTGTCACGAAAAAAAGTCTGAAAATCACTGGGATTTATTGAAACGTTCCAGCGTTATTACCACACAAAGTGACACTGGTCAGATTTAAAAAATTTGGCTCTGTCACTAAGAGGTTAAGTGTTCTCCTTCCTTAGGCATTAGAAATTAACAAATGGATTCACAGGACCCTTGTACAGCAGCCACCTCATTAGTTTGTGGCCGCTGGACTGGAGCATTGAGAGCAGTGTACTGATCAGTAGGCCATGTGCTACATCCAGTGTGTGTCACTCAATAATGATGACGTCTCCCTGGGGATTCTGCATGTAGGACGCTACTTGCGGGATTCTGATTTGGCGGCTAGACACTACTGATGTATCTGCAGGACCAAAGTCCTGCATATCAATCTGCTCATATCTAATGCCTAATGAAGTAGCCAATATAGAAGGGAGCAAACTTCAATAAAAAAAATAATATAGTTTGGCATTGTGCTTCCTTTCTGGTGATGGCTACATTAGTACTGTGGATTCATATAGAATAGACTTGTAGTTGCTTAGAGCACAAAAGATCTGGAAATGTTAGGAAAATAAGGAGGTGAAGATAAAACTAATCATCTATGTAAATTGCCAACTTGTAGCATTGACAACATTCTCCCTCTATACAGTCATGGCCAAAAGTATTGACACCCCTGCAATTCTGTCAGATAATATTCATTTTCTTCCTGAAAATGATTGCAAACACAAATTATTTGGTATTATTATCTTCATTTCATTTGTCTTAAATGAAAAAACACAAAAAGAATTGTCTTAAAACCAAACTGGATATAATTCCACACCAAACATAAAAAAGGGGGTGGACAAAAGTATTGGCACTGTTCGAAAAATCATGTGATGCTTCTCTAATTTGTGTAATTAACAGCACCTGTAACTTACCTGTGGCACCTAACGGGTGTTGGCAATAACTAAATCACACTTGCAGCCAGTTGACATGGATTAAAGTTGACCCAACCTCTGTCCTGTGTCCTTGTGTGTACCACATTGAGCATGGAGAAAAGAAAGAAGACCAAATAACTGTCTGAGGACTTGAGAAACCAAATTGTGAGAAAGGATGAGCAATCTCAAGGCTACAAGTCCATCTCCAAAGACCTGAATATTCCTGTGTCTACCGTGCGCAGTGTCATCAAGAAGTTTAAAGCCCATGGCACTTTGGCTAACCTCCCTAGATGTGGACGGAAAAGAAAAATTGACAAGAGATTTCAACGCAAGATTGTGCGGATGTGGGATAAAGAACCTCGACTAACATCAAAACAAGCTCAAGCTGCCCTGCAGTCCGAGGGTACAACAGTGTCAACCCGTACCTTCCGTCGGTGTCTGAATGAAAAGGGACTGTATGGTAGGAGACCTAGGAAGACCCTACTTCTTACCCCGAGACATAAAAAAGCCAGGCTGGAGTTTGCCAAAACTTACCTAAAAATGTTCTCTGGTCAGATGAGACAAAAGTAGAGCTTTTAGGGCAAAGGCATCAACATAGAGTTTACAGGAGAAAAAAAGAGGCATTCAAAGAAAAGAACACTGTCCCTACAGTCAAACATAGTGGAGGTTCCCTGATGTTTTGGGGTTGCTTTGCTGCCTCTGGCACTGGACTGCTTGACCGTGTGCATGGCATTATGAAGTCTGAAGACTATCAACAAATTTTGCAGCATAATGTAGGGCCCAGTGTGAGAAAGCTGGGTCTCCCTCAGAGGTCATGGGTCTTCAAGCAGGACAATGACCCAAAACACACTTCAAAAAGCACTAGAAAATGGTTTGAGAGAAAGCACTGGAGACTTCTAAGGTGGCCAGCAATGAGTCCAGACCTGAATCCCATAGAACACCTGTGGAGAGATCTAAAAATGGCAGTTTGGAGAAGGCACCCTTCAAATATCAGGGACCTGGAGCAGTTTGCCAAAGAAGAATGGTCTAAAATTCCAGCAGAGCATTGTAAGAAACTCATTGATGGTTACCGGAAGCGGTTGGTCGCAGTTATTTTGGCTAAAGGTTGTGCAATCAAGTATTAGGCTGAGGGTGCCAATCCTTTTGTCTGGCCCATTTTTGGAGTTTTGTGTGAAATGATCAATGTTTTGCTTTTTGCTTCATTCTCTTTTGTGTTTTTTCATTTAAGACAAATTAAATGAAGATAATAATACCAAAGAATTTGTGTTTGCAATCATTTTCAGGAAGAAACTGAGTATTATCTGACAGAACTGCAGGGGTGTCAATACTTTAGACCATGACTGTATATGGCTCTTAGAGGCCAACCTAAACACTTAACTACCTGGATGTAAATTAAAGAAAATAATGGACACCCCTGCCTTGGGCATGTCTGGATCAGTTTGACTGACCAGTCTCTCCCTATGATGAAACATAAGAGGAGACTTGTTAGTCCACTGGGGCGGGGAGAAGTCTGATGAATCTTTTTTTCTCTCGTAATATTTGTTGACATTTTTTGTGGCAAATTCTTTAATATGGTGCACAAGGTTCATAAATTTTGTCTAAAATCAAACATGCCCTGTACTTTTTTCTTTAACCTTTTTTCAGCTTTTAGCTCAAAAAGTCACATGTTCTGCTAAAATATTGCAATATTAAGTCAGAAATTTCATGCCTTCATAAATTTACTCCACATAAAAATGTTTTTTTGTTTTTTTTTAAATTAAGTCGTGATTGATGAATCAGCTGAAAGAAACCGGAAACCACAACCCCCGCCCACAATGACAAAAAAAAGGTGAACAAAACAAAAAGTAGACTTTAACCCCTTCCCAGCATCAGCTGTACATGTGGGTGACCCTGCCCCATACCTGGCAGTTAATGTCTATAGCACACCAAGATCTGGCCCGCAAAAAAAGCTGAAGAAGTGATCAAACTGTCATATCGGATTTTTTTTTACGTTTTCCAGTACATTTTGTGGTAATGAGCACTGTCATTCAAAAGCACAGCACCTCTCACAAAAAAACAAGCCCTCATACTGTGTGGACAGGAAAAAAAGTTACAGCTTTTGGAAGAAGGGGAGTAAAACATGAAAACACAAAAATGGGAAGTGGTTGAAAAAGGTGCACATTAGGAATAATGTAAATGTAAAACTGGTTAAAAACACCAAAACTAGACAAGAGGCACAAACGTATTAATGAATGAATGAAAGCCAAAGGGAAGGGAAGCTGTGTTTCTGAGCCACCCAATATGATATGGCAGCTTGCCTCTCCATTGTGGAGTGTTGTACCTTTTTACCTTTTTCCCCATGGCTTTCCTTAGACGCTTCAGTTTTTTTTTCCATTGGAAAGACCATATAATGCCTGAACAATGTATTTGTAGAATTGAATCATTACAATGAAAGGGATTTGTTATTTTATTATCTTTACAATGGAACTCGTATGTATCAATTTCAGAATTCAGACAAAGCTGGATAAAAATGGATTGATTAAAGATTTTATTGAAGCCTTGGAGCTCCTGTCGAGTCCCGGACTGGTTTTACAGGTGAGAAGAATGGACTTCAAGGACATTGTAGTTATTGTTGTTTTAATGCAGTATTAACCCTTTCCCTTCAAAGTCACCTTTAGATTTTAAGCTATTTTTTTTTCTTTTTATTGTTCTGCTCCAAGTTTTTTTTATTTAGTTTTAAAGTGAGTCTGTAGCCCAAACAGACAGTATAAGCTAAACAGGTAGCCTTGTAGGGGATTTCGCCCCTAGACAAATCACACTCTGTTGTCTATCGCTGCCTCCATTCTTCAGAAACTGAAGATTAATCAAACTTGCTAATTAGGCTGCTGTGTGCGTGCACCTGTGCTGTGGGACAGAGGCTCTGCGGAGCCACACAACACGATTAATGCAACCTGTACAGTTGCACTGGGGCCCAAGAGGTGAGGGCACCCACTACCACCTCCAAAGCAGGTGCAATTGTGTATTATGATGAGCTATTGGAGTGCAAAGGGCCATGTATTGTTCTTGCACAGGGGCCTTCTTCTGTTTGTGGCTGCATGTGAGGCCAGATAGGTTTTTACTCTGAAATGCAATATAGTTTGAAAACCTGGCCGGGGACCATAGATAAAGACTGGACTAGTCAAGTGCGGCCTCCAACCGGCTTCTTTCACCTCACTACAGTTGACTGACAGGTCACTCCCTACTTATGCACATGAGACAGACCTATCAATCAACTACAGCGGTGTGGGGAGAAGCATTAGGCTATGTGCACACGTTGCGGATTCTCTGCGGATCCGCAGCGTTTTTTGTGGTGCAGAAACGCTGCAGATCCGCAATTGATTTACAGTACAATGTAAATCAATGAGAAAAAAAAATGTTGTGCACACTTTGCAGAAAATCCGGTGCGGAAACGCTGCGGTTTAAAAGAAGTAGCATGTCACTTCTTTTTTTGCGAATCTGCAGCGTTTTTGTACCCATTCCATTATAGAAAACCGAATTAAACAGTGTGGACCCTTATTATATCCAAAAATTCTATACCTCTGAAATATACAGGTCCTTCTCAAAAAATTTGCATATAGTGTTAAATTTCAATATTTACCATAATGTAATGATTACAATTAAACTTTCATATATTATAGATTCATTATCCACCAACTGAAATTTGTCAGGTCTTTTATTGTTTTAATACTGATGATTTTGGCATACAACTCCTGATAACCCAAAAAACCTGTCTCAATAAATTAGCATATCAAGAAAAGGTTCTCTAAACGACCTATTACCCTAATCTTCTGAATCAACTAATTAACTCTAAACACATGCAAAAGATACCTGAGGCTTTTATAAACTCCCTGCCTGGTTCATTACTCAAAACCCCCATCATGGGTAAGACTAGCGACCTGACAGATGTCAAGAAGGCCATCATTGACACCCTCAAGCAAGAGGGTAAGACCCAGAAAGAAATTTCTCAACAAATAGGCTGTTCCCAGAGTGCTGTATCAAGGCACCTCAATGGTAAGTCTGTTGGAAGGAAACAATGTGGCAGAAAACGCTGTACAACAAGAAGAGGAGACCGGATCCTGAGGAAGATTGTGGAGAAGGACCGATTCCAGACCTTGGGGAACCTGAGGAAGCAGTGGACTGAGTCTGGTGTGGAAACATCCAGAGCCACCGTGCACAGGCGTGTGCAGGAAATGGGCTACAGGTGCCGCATTCCCCAGGTAAAGCCACTTTTGAGCTACAGAGAAGCAGCACTGGACTGTTGCTAAGTGGTCCCAAGTACTTTTTTCTGATGAAAGCAAATTTTGCATGTCATTCGGAAATCAAGGTGCCAGAGTCTGGAGGAAGACTGGGGAGAAGGAAATGCCAAAATGCCTGAAGTCCAGTGTCAAGTACCCACAGTCAGTGATGGTGTGGGGTGCCATGTCAGCTGCTGGTGTTGGTCCACTGTGTTTCATCAAGGGCAGGGTCAATGCAGCTAGCTATCAGGAGATTTTGGAGCACTTCATGCTTCCATCGGCTGAAATGCTTTATGGAGATGAAGATTTCATTTTTCAGCACGTCCTGGCACCTGCTCACAGTGCCAAAACCACTGGTAAATGGTTTACTGACCATGGTATTACTGTGCTCAATTGGCCTGCCAACTCTCCTGACCTGAACCCCATAGAGAATCTGTGGGATATTGTGAAGAGAAAGTTGAGAGACGCAAGACCCAACACTCTGGATGAGCTTAAGGCCGCTATTGAAGCATCCTGGGCCTCCATAACATCTCAGCAGTGTCACAGGCTGATTGCCTCCATGCCACGCCGCATTGAAGCAGTCATTTCTGCCAAAGGATTCCCGACCAAGTATTGAGTGCATAACTGAACATTATTATTTGTTGGTTTTTTTGTTTGTGATTAAAAAACACTTTTATTTGATTGGATGGGTGAAATATGCTAATTTATTGAGACAGGTTTTTTGGGTTATCAGGAGTTGTATGCCAAAATCATCAGTATTAAAACAATAAAAGACCTGACAAATTTCAGTTGGTGGATAATGAATCTATAATATATGAAAGTTTAATTGTAATCATTACATTATGGTAAATAATTAAATTTAACACTATATGCTAATTTTTTGAGAAGGACCTGTATACTATTAGAAACAGAATAAACCGGTAATTAGGGTGCACTGTGAGAGCACCAGTGGAGACCACTGTGATGAAGAGACCAAACACCCAACCACCACGGAGTAAGAAATCACCAGAAAGTCTTGAAGCTCAGGAATCTAAAATATGCCTTTATTTAATGAAGTGGCAATAATATATATATAAAAAAAAAATTCTAAAAAAAATTATATATTGTATCTATAAAACAATCGCAGGGACAGGATTACATGGTACCCATACTCAACAGAGCAACCCCCAATACAGAAAAAAAACCTTATATTCGCTTTGTCGCTGTGCAAACCAAAAGATGCAAATAAACTAACAGTGTAATAGATATATACAGGTCCTTCTCAAAAAATTAGCATATAGTGTTAAATTTCATTATTTACCATAATGTAATGATTACAATTAAACTTTCATATATTATAGATTCATTATCCACCAACTGAAATTTGTCAGGTCTTTTATTGTTTTAATACTGATGATTTTGGCATACAACTCCTGATAACCCAAAAAACCTGTCTCAATAAATTAGCATATTTCACCCATCCAATCAAATAAAAGTGTTTTTTAATAACAAACAAAAAAACCATCAAATAATAATGTTCAGTTATGCACTCAATACTTGGTCGGGAATCCTTTTGCAGAAATGACTGCTTCAATGCGGCGTGGCATGGAGGCAATCAGCCTGTGACACTGCTGAGATGTTATGGAGGCCCAGGATGCTTCAATAGCGGCCTTAAGCTCATCCAGAGTGTTGGGTCTTGCGTCTCTCAACTTTCTCTTCACAATATCCCACAGATTCTCTATGGGGTTCAGGTCAGGAGAGTTGGGAGGCCAATTGAGCACAGTAATACCATGGTCAGTAAACCATTTACCAGTGGTTTTGGCACTGTGAGCAGGTGCCAGGTCGTGCTGAAAAATGAAATCTTCATCTCCATAAAGCATTTCAGCCGATGGAAGCATGAAGTGCTCCAAAATCTCCTGATAGCTAGCTGCATTGACCCTGCCCTTGATGAAACACAGTGGACCAACACCAGCAGCTGACATGGCACCCCACACCATCACTGACTGTGGGTACTTGACACTGGACTTCAGGCATTTTGGCATTTCCTTCTCCCCAGTCTTCCTCCAGACTCTGGCACCTTGATTTCCGAATGACATGCAAAATTTGCTTTCATCAGAAAAAAGTACTTGGGACCACTTAGCAACAGTGCAGTGCTGCTTCTCTGTAGCTCAAAAGTGGCTTTACCTGGGGAATGCGGCACCTGTAGCCCATTTCCTGCACACGCCTGTGCACGGTGGCTCTGGATGTTTCCACAACAGACTCAGTCCACTGCTTCCTCAGGTTCCCCAAGGTCTGGAATCGGTCCTTCTCCACAATCTTCCTCAGGGTCCGGTCTCCTCTTCTCGTTGTACAGCGTTTTCTGCCACATTGTTTCCTTCCAACAGACTTACCATTGAGGTGCCTTGATACAGCACTCTGGGAACAGCCTATTTGTTGAGAAATTTCTTTCTGGGTCTTACCCTCTTGCTTGAGGGTGTCAATGATGGCCTTCTTGACATCTGTCAGGTCGCTAGTCTTACCCATGATGGGGGTTTTGAGTAATGAACCAGGCAGGGAGTTTATAAAAGCCTCAGGTATCTTTTGCATGTGTTTAGAGTTAATTAGTTGATTCAGAAGATTAGGGTAATAGGTCGTTTAGAGAACCTTTTCTTGATATGCTAATTTATTGAGACAGGTTTTTTGGGTTTTCAGGAGTTGTATGCCAAAATCATCAGTATTAAAACAATAAAAGACCTGACAAATTTCAGTTGGTGGATAATGAATCTATAATATATGAAAGTTTAATTGTAATCATTACATTATGGTAAATAATGAAATTTAACACTATATGCTAATTTTTTGAGAAGGACCTGTAAACGGTGTATAGGAAAAATATTAAAACACTGTATATGTGAACATTACACAAAAAATCTCAATAGCATTGTGAAAAAAAGTTGCCAAAAAGGTGTGCACAACACAAAATAAATAATAATATAAAAGACAACAACTCACTTTTTAAAGTGCCCAAAGTGCATAGCCCTGTATAGGGTCTATAACCATGTGACCATACACACAAGTGTGATAGCACAGCGAAATCGCTTTTATAAATATGTGGGGGTAAAAATGACAGCTCACTAGTTTAAAGTGCCCAGGTGCATAGATCTATATAATGTCTATAGACAAATAAACCATACACAAAAAGTGTGATAGCACAGCGATATCGCTATTATATCTACCTGGGGGGGAGGCTGGGTCCTGAATCTGCAAGCGCCCGACGCGCGTTTCGGATATATTTCCCTGACTAAGGTTTATGGTTTATTTGTCTATAGACCTTATATAGATCTAACCCTCCTAAGAAACATTATTTATATGTCCCACAGACCACGTGTTCCCTCTATATGGTGTTGACTTATACTTTGAGCTACATATACAGAAATAGCCTTTGTAATGTCAGTGAGAGACAATGTGCTCAGTACAGAATTAAGAATATGAATAATTCAATGAATAATTAATATTTAACAAATGCATTTAACTCTTTATGCTGTTATAACTTTTTGGGATCTTCTGTTTTAATTTAGTAGGTTACGTACAAATAATATTGTATGTTAAAGATGTTGTGGCCCACATTTATTGTGTAACATGCACCAAAATTTTAGTGTACTTCAATTCCGTCACTCCATAGTAATTAAACTTAGCATTGTAATTATAAATTTGCCAACATAACTTTTTATGCATGGTAAGTATGTTGGGTATGAGCAGGAATCTAGTGTGTCAAATGTCACACTGTAAGGTAGAGTTTTGTTCAACTTGAGACTTTTTATGCACCAAAAATGGTTGAAACATAAATGTATTTTTTACACTCATTTTTTTTTTTTAAAGACCACTATGATCCTTTTAGAATATACTTTTGTGTTTGTAACGCGCTCATAACTATGTCATACTTAATGCCAAAAGACTAATGATGCCCTGATTTCTCGTTATTTTTAAATTTTGGTGCAGGTAATAAAAAGCAGTGTATTAGTGGAACCAAACATTAATAAGTTTCACTTCGGTATTTGTGACAATAAAATGTCACACTTTATGACAAAAAATCGGCACTGAAAAAATTATAACGGTCCTCCACTGTGTCCAGTTTACAATAATAATAATAATAATAACAATAATGTTGCAAGATCCTAATAGAAGCACAAAACGAGAGTTTGTTGCATTTCAGCTTATGGCAATTTTTGAGTTATTTTTTCCAAGGCAAATTCAGTCCACTCATATATAGGTTTTTGTTTTGTTTTTAGAACAATCACATTTTTACCTCACTTTCACAATTTAATTGTATGCTCTGTGCCAATTAGGACTGGAGAGAAGAAGTCAATAAAGAATTGGATAGACCAAAACCCGATAGAAACAAAATTAAGAATATGTACAAGGAGATGCATGAAAATCTTGTGAATGCAAAAAATCCTAAATTTGGGACATTCAGAAGAAAACTTGCAGAGGTATGTATGTACTGTTTGAGTAAAGCCTGATTTTCTGTTTGTGTTGGTGCCATTACACACAGAGTTCCAATTTATTATAACCGTAAATAAATTATAGATATCACACGCTAAATATATACAGGGTGGTCCAAAAGTAGGTGGACAGAAATAATAACATTTATTTTGATTTATATATAAATTATATTTACTTACACAAGCATAACATTGACAATTACATTTTATTCTGAACAATAATACAAAAGCCCTTGAATTTTATCATCGCCGGTGCTCAAACTGTTTTCCATCACAATTTGCACAGCTTTGAAGTCTGCCTCTTACGCTTCGACAAACATTTTTGCACAAGTCTCTTTGGGTAGTAATTTCTTGAAATGCATCTCTTATGTAATTTTTCAAATCACTGACACTTTTTGGTTCTCGACTATAAACTTTGTCCTTGAGTACTCCCCAAAAGAAAAAATCCATTGGGTTAACGAGCCTGTCTGGATCATTTTCCTATAAACCATGAATTAGACGTGGACGATAAGCTTTCCACCCAATAGATTTCAGGATTTGCATGATGGAAGCTCGTGAAATTCCCAATTCTATAGATACTCTTCTGGTGGACTTTTTTGGACTCTGAGCAAATGTTTCAGCAACAAGTTGTTTATTATTTGCTGTACAGGCTGTTTTGGGTCGACCAGTTTTTGGAGCATTAAGGATTGAGCCAGTGGCGTCGAATTGTTCATGAATGCGGTAAATGGTTTGTCTCTTTGGGGCTTGAGTACCAAATGTTTCAACCCAATTTGCTCTAACTGTTTCAGCATTTTGAGATTTCCAATACTCTTTTAAAATCCATTTTCTTTGATCTGTATTTAAATTATTTGCCATTATGGGTTATCTGAATTATCTGAAATGAAAACAGATTTGGGGGAGATTTATCTGTGAAAATTGGATCTGTGAAACTGACTCAGTTGCCCTTAGCAACCAATCAGATTCCACCTTTCATTTTCCAAAGAGTCAGTGAAGAATGAAAAGTGGAATCTGATTGGTTGCTAAGGGCAACTGAGTCAGTTTCACAGTTTCACCATGTTTGATAAATCTCCCCAATCATAACCCTATTACACATACTGTCCACCTACTTTTGGTCCACCCTGTATTTTAAGCAATAAGCAGTCATTTAGAACTGCGGCATAGTAATGTATATGTTGTACATGTATGGGGGGCTTTGCATGGTTATTTATATAATTCACTATATTGGTGACCAAAAGTGAATAATGATCCCCAAAAACTTTTTTGGTACTAAAATAGATAAATAGCGCACAGCGAAAGGCGCGTCGGGGCATGTGACGCCAGGGGATTACATACGGCCTTACAGGTAATATACTTTATTAGAAAATCTAGTGTCATCTAGTTATCTATAAATATAGATACTAAGATATACCATATTATCACAGGCTCAACACATAGGGAGACATTCTATGCTGCATTAAGGATGGGATATTTCCCTTCAGTATAGGCACACATGTTTCTGTAGCCTTTTGATTGAAAATCCTTGGGCATTTAATGGATCATGCTATTGTGTTTTAAAACTTTTTGTTGTTTAGCTGTTATGTATAACTAGATTTCCCTATGGCATTATGATCCCTGTTTTGTAATTGAATCCAGCACCCTTTTCCCTACTGCTGTTACGTTAAAAAAATTTTGAATACTTAATTTTACTGTTGTAATTATAAAATATCTATTTTAGTACCAAAAAAGTTTTTTGGGATCATTATTCACTTTTGGTCACCAATATAGTGAATTATTGTTTATCTTATGGTACTTTCACCCTATGATATATATGGGTTTAATATATAGGGCATCCTATATGTGATTAATGGTTATTTATATGTCTACTATCTTGTAATTGTTTTTAAGTTTTGTATCGTATTCCACTACAATTATTAGTCCCATTTTGTAATGGTTGAACATAAAATGTTACCCTAATAGTATAACTCCCATTTCGAGTTTCCTCTTTACTTAAGTTTTAGGACCACATCCTTTATTAGCATGGGCCCTTACAGAAAGATCACCTTGGTCGATCACTCAGAGTGTAAACACTCTTTCAAGTTTGGGCTGCACAGACTTGTCACTTTCACCATGTTGTTTGGGGCCCCATTATCTTCAAGTCCCACAAGCTCTGGTACATGACTGGAAACTGTCTGGGATATGCAATTATTATCCCATTTTGCTCCTTTTTGGGTTTCCGGTCTCATCCTATAAACCTCACTGACCTTGACTCGTTTTATGGGCTAGTTTCAGAGAAAATTATTCTTGGGGCCCACTATGTAGCTACATAGAAGTAAACACAAGACTACCAATTGTTTGATAAAACACTCTAATATCAGGGTATAATACAAGGTAGTACATGTCTTGTAACAGGGGTTGTGGTGTCCCCCTCACAGAATATAATGTAGCCCCCTCATAGAATATAATGTAGCCCCCTCATAGAATATAAAGTAGCCCCTCTCATAGAATATAATGTAGCCTCCCTCATGGAATATAATGCAGCCCCCCTCCCCTCATAGGGTATAATGCAGCCCTCCACGAAATATAATGCAACCCCCTCATAAGGTATAATGCAGCCCCCCTCATATAGTATAATGCAACCCCTCCACAGAATATAATGAAGTCCCTAAGAGTATAATGCAGCCCCCCATAGAATATACTGTAGTCCCCTCACAGGGCATAATGCAGCCCCCATATAGTATAATGTAGCCCCCTCATATAGTATAATGCTGCCCCCCCTCATATAGTATAATGCTGCCCCCCATGGGGTATAATGCAGCCCCCACCCCCATCATTGTCCTCATCGCCACCTCCATCATTGCCTTCTCTCCCACCACCCCTATCTTTGCCCTTTCCACCACCTCCATCATTGCTTTCTCCAGCACCACCCCCATGATTGCCCAGTTCCACCACCATCATTGTCCTTTCCACAACCATCATTGCCTTCTCCCCCACCACCCCATCATTGCTTTCTCCCCCACCACTCCCATCATTGCCTTCTCCCCCACCACCCCATCATTGCCCATTCCACTACCTCCATTATTGCCTCTCCCCAACACCCCCATTTTTCTTTCTACCACCACCAACATTGCGTTCTTCCCCACCACCCCCTCACTCCTTTCTCCATCACCCACATCATTACTCTCTCCAATACACACACAGACACAGCACCGCACCACTCTCTCACACACTCTCGCACGCAAGCACACACATACAGACAGACACACAGCACCACTCACCTCTCTGTACATTCCATGCAGCCCCAGCACATCCCGGCAGCATCTTTGTCGCCGGCAGCTTTCTCTCTGAATCAGCTGCGCGCTGAATGATGTCATCCAGCTGCGCTGCTGTGTCAGACAGGAAGAGCCAGACAGTACTCATTGGCAGGCATCGCTCCCTCACCGGCGATTGCCCTTAGTGTTAGCCGCCCTGCAGGGGCCCACCTCCAGGGCCCCGATGCAGTGGCTTTAAATGCAGATGCGGTATATCCGCTGCTGCGGGCATTGTTAGCCTCAGCCTGGGGCTAACACCGCCCACTATTAAAGTGAAATGAATATTCACTCCTCTCCATGCCCTTGGGGGCATGGGGAAGCGTGAATATTCATTTCTCTTTAGCAGCAGGGACAGGCTCCTGTCTCCAGCTCCTCCTCCGCTGGCGTGAGTCCCAATATCAGGTGTGTGTCGCTATTTGTGACACGCCACTGGCTTGGGGGCCCCTGGAGCATCAGGGGCTCTAGGCAGCTGCCGGCCTTGTGTGCCAGCAGATGAAAGTGCCTGGTCCCACCAGAGAAGCCTCCGATTTCCTGGTGGGCCAGAGTGACCCTGGCTAGTTTTATTTTAGACTAACCTTGGATATCCTCCCTTTATGGATCGCTGGGTAGCTAACATTGATGTACTACTGAATCATGAGGCTAAAGAAAAAAAAATACTTTTGTTTTGATAATAACCAGACAATTTCAGGAATGAACCTGCTAACTATTTTTCCAGTAGTTTCTGTGCTGATTTTATTTACCATCTTATGACCCTCTGTGCTAACTTCTGCTGTTGCTGCATCGCTGTCTCCACAGTATATTAGACAAATGTACAACTTTTCATTAATGAGGTGGTCCACTTCAATGTATATTGTACACATTGATTTAAACCTTTCAAATCAATCTTTTTGCAAATACCTTATGTTCACATATTTGCCTCTGAGGGGCACTATCACTGCTTGCTCAGTCCCAATCATGTGACTCCCGGCTGCAGCCATCTGACATCCGGTGATGTCACATCAACTTCCGGATTCTGAGTTGACTTTGCATCATCGAGGCGTAACCGAGTCTCACGCACTCCCCTGATTGGCTGGTCTGTGTGCGATGTTTCACCGCACGTCACAGCCCAGTATCCCAGTAGATGCTTTCCCTCTCTCCTCTGCTTTCACTGGCAGAGCCCCTCTGTGACATGCTGTGAAACACCGCCCACAGCCCAGTAAGTCAGGGGAATGCGTGAGACTAAGTCACGCCTCGGTGATGCAAGGTCAACTTCCAGACTTCGGATGTTGACATGACATCACCGTATATTGGCTGCGGATGCTGGCGGGGACATGTGATCAGGATTGAGTGAGCAACAATGGCAAATATGTGAACATAAGGTATTTACAAAAATACTTCTTTTACAGGTTTAAATAAATGTGCACAATATACATTGTAGTGGACCATCTCTTTAAGCAGTACTTTTGGTTTATTAACATAATACTGGATCCCATGGCAGCGTTTTAACAAACATCAAAGTCTTTATTTTTGGGCTACCTGTTGTTCTTCATTATTTTTTATTATTATTATATTTGAGGTATTAAACTAAAATGGATTCCAATGCTACTTCAAAAAATCAGATTAAGGTGCAGTGCCGCATTGTGGGGCTACACAATGACTACGGCTGACCCAGAGACACAGTCCTTCACACTTGCCCTTAAATGCAGATATGTACCACTTCATTAATATACAATTAGCCACTATGCAACTCTCTATTTAAAAATATAAATTGCTAAACAAGCAATGTGACCCTGATTAACTATAATTATCTACTTTTCACCACAAAAATATAAATTATCCACTGTGCCCCCCCCCCAATTCATTACAAGTCCCTGTCCTATTTTTTATCCCACAATTCCTTACAATTACATGTGTTCTCTCGCCTCACCTGACAAATTCATTACAAATCCATGCCCTTTCCCTCCCACCTCTTCCCCGACCCATTACAATTAATGCCTTTTCTCTTACCCCATTTCATTACAATTAAATGTCCTCTCCCCCACCCTTCCCCCAATTCATTACATTAAGATGTCCTTTCTCCCACTTCCCATTCATCTTTTTCCCACTGTGTTTTAGGAAAAAGAAATGTAAGGGCTATGCACTGGTACTGAGCAAACCTGTGTGAAGAGCTCCAAGTATTCTGCTATAAAATCCTGACAGCTGTGAGGAGGGGGACAAGCTGTGGAGAATACGAGGCCTGGAAGCAGTCCTCAGTGTGTAGTGTGCTGAGAACAGGCCGTATTTTGCACTAGGTACCGGAAGTCTAGTGCCTAGGGCGGCAGGTTGCAGGAGGCGGCTCCAGGGTCAAAATAAAAATAAACAAAAGTTGAAATCACACACCCCTGCTACCTCTTTCCAAAATGTACTAAATAGAATGGCTGATGTTCATATAATAGAATATATGGCAACTTTAATGAATGTGAATGTGGACAGATTTGATGCTATCTGGGCTCCCTGGAATAACTTCTGTGCTTATAGCAATAGCTGTGACCTTTTTTGGTCCAACAAAAGAGAAATAACGAGGGCACTCACCAGTCTTCTTATAGTGCAAAAATCGCTTACTTTATTGACGTGACATCTAAAAATCCAAGGTCGGGTTACCGATGGAGCCGAAGCTCAGGTGAGCAGGAGGGAGTGGAGACGACGGCCGTTTCACGCTGTGCTTGCGCTTCTACGGGTCAGTGCAGGTGAGAGCAAGACAGCGGAAATATAGCACCGGCCAAGGTACCACCCCCCTCCGCTACCTCCCTCCCACAACACATAAAAACACTCTATAAAAAGCACAACTTAAAATAATACAGACATATCGAATATATCTTAACTCGGAACATATTAAATGACGAAACATGCAGTTTTGTGCACAAATACAAACATGTTAAATAACCCTCTTAACGTATTAATCATATAAAAGAAACAGTGTGACTGCTCAAAGCTTTTACTGAACCTAATCTCATGGTTCTAATATCTCACAGAAATATGGATAAATCTACCCTATCGTTGAATCCCAGGGGGCCCATTGCCTCACAACGCATAATCCACCTAGCCTCAACTCTAAGGAGTAAGTTATTCAAATCGCCCCCTCCAGCTGGTAAAGACACCCTTTCCAGTCCTGCAAAAGTGAGGCAATCTACTTTACTCTCATGTTTTTCCCTTACATGCGAGATCAGGCGCGGTACTCCTTTGCCTGTAGCAATCGATCTGCAATGTTCCCTGAACCGCATGAATAGAGGTCGAACAGTTTTCCCAATGTAGTAATACCTGCAAGGACAAAAAATCACGTAAACTACGTGATCTGTCCTGCATGTAATAAAATTTTTTACTACATGTGTGATGCCCCCCATTCTAATGACCCGGTCTGTTACGCGTTGATTGCAGAATGAACAATGACCACACTTAAAGTTACCATGCGGTGCGGTTTTGGCTAGCCAATTTTGGTTTGGTTTAAACAACCGATTTCTCACTAATTTGTCCCTTAGTCTTACACTTCTCCTGTTTGCTATAAGGGGACCTCTGGCTGCTACAGCTGCCAACTCTTTATCTTGACTTAAAATGTGCCAGTTCCGTTTTATGGCTAGCCTAATCTGGCGGTCCATATTGTTATACGCAAAACAAAAAGTAAACCTCTTTTCTTTTTTACATATTCGTGCCGATGGAACAACCTTATTCTCCATATTTCTTTCCCTCATGATTTCCTCCTGTGCTGAACATAATAGATTTTCTGGGTATCCTCTTTCCCTAAATCTTTGCGCCATTTCTTCTGTTTGTCGCATAAACCCTTTGTCTGTGTTATTAACCCGGCTAACTCGTAAAAATTGGCTGCGCGGCAATGCTAATTTTGTATGAAAAGGATGGAAACTATCAAATCGCATCATGGTATTACCTGCCACTGGTTTGCGGTATAAGGACGTGCAGATTTTACCTCCCTCTATTTCTAACAAAACATCCAGAAATTCTAAACGGTTTCCTCCATAATTTGATGTAAATGACATGTTCATATTATTACTTTCATTTAGAAAAGACACAAAATTTCTGAACATATCCTCTGTACCATCCCAGATCAATATCACATCGTCGATATATCTCTGATAAAACTTAATGTACTGCAAAAAATTGTTCTTATTAGTATATACATATTTTTCTTCGAAGAGCCCTAAGAATAAATTTGCAAAAGTACAAGCCACCGGAGTCCCCATCGCAGTCCCCACTTCCTGTACATACCACTCATCTAAAAACATAAACGCATTGTGGGTCAAGATGAAATCTAACGCCTCACAAACGAAATTAACAAAATTCCGACTCCTATTCAAGGTGCACAAAAGCTTTGAGCAGTCACACTGTTTCTTTTATATGATTAATACGTTAAGAGGGTTATTTAACATGTTTGTATTTGTGCACAAAACTGCATGTTTCGTCATTTAATATGTTCCGAGTTAAGATATATTCGATATGTCTGTATTATTTTAAGTTGTGCTTTTTATAGAGTGTTTTTATGTGTTGTGGGAGGGAGGTAGCGGAGGGGGGTGGTACCTTGGCCGGTGCTATATTTCCGCTGTCTTGCTCTCACCTGCACTGACCCGTAGAAGCGCAAGCACAGCGCGAAACGGCCGTCGTCTCCACTCCCTCCTGCTCACCTGAGCTTCGGCTCCATCGGTAACCCGACCTTGGATTTTTAGATGTCACGTCAATAAAGTAAGCGATTTTTGCACTATAAGAAGACTGGTGAGTGCCCTCGTTATTTCTCTTTTGTTGGACTGTATAGTTGGACTTGTTTCATATACGAGGAGCACCCGAGGTGTGCAATGTGGCAGCAAAGGTTAACCCATTTAAGCACTGAAGTGTGAATTTACCACTTGGCTTGTGACCGTTCTTTTTGAAGGCAGTGCCGCCCCATTTACCCTTCTTATAGAGGCTGTGACCTTTTTTGACTACTGTACTTTACCCCTTAATTTGTGGATGTCCTGTCTTCTGTTTGTCGATTTGTTCAATAAGATATTTTAATTTAATAAGTGGACGGAGTTTGGTTTAAAATGACAGATGTAACTAATATATCAAGTTTTTTATTTGAAACTTTTATGGTTTTAGTCTGCAGTATGTTTTGATGTCACTAGAAGGGAATGTTTTCCGTCTGTTAAACTTTTATGTACCCTATCCTCATTGATTCTTTTCTTTGTCTATTTTGCTTGCTAAAATGCTGATTTTTTTTTTTTTATTGTAAAACACGTATACTGCTTAATAAAAATTATAGTTATAAAAAAAGTCACCCTACCTCCTCCAGACTTGGAGCCGAAGATGCAGCGGGTAGGGGACTTGCGCTGTATGGAGGAGATGAGAAGGGGAGACTGTGCTGTATGGAGAACATGGTGGGGGAGTCATGGGAGGACTCCATATTGAGAATGTGGGGAGAAGATTGGGGGGATTGCGCTGTATGAAGAACATGGGGAGTCAAGGCAGGACTCCTTATTGAGAACTTGGGGGGGATGAGAGGGACATTGTGCTGTTTGGAGAACATGGGGTGGTCAAGGATGTACTCCATATTGAGAACATAGAGGGTGGGATTGTGCTGCATAGAGAACAAGGGGAGGGTCAGGTGAGGACTCCATATTGAGGGGCTCGAGAGGGCGGATTGTGCTGTATGGAGAACATGGGATGGTCAGGGGAGGATACCATATTGACAACATGGGGGGTTGAGAGGTACAGATATCCCACCAACATCGCCAATCCGTGACGGAGCTTACACAATCACAGCTCTTGGTACCCGCATTATCCTCAGGTCAGACAGGGAGTTGCACCTAGGATAAGTAGGCTCCGGAGACTCTGCCCTGTTACGTACTGGTTATCGGAGCTGCAGTGAGGGCGGTATATCACCAATCCCAGGTCGGGACTATATAATATATGTATATATATATATGTGTGTGTGTATATATATATATATATATATATATATATATATATATATATATATATATATATATATATATATATATATATATATATATATATATATATATATATATTATAAAGAAAAGATGGAGATGGATCTGGATAGGTTGGAAACTTGGGCTGAAAGGTGGCAGATGAGGTTTAACAATGATAAATGTAAGGTTATACACATGGGAAGAAGGAATCAATATCACCATTACACACTGAACGGGAAACCACTGGGTAAATCTGACAGGGAGAAGGACTTGGGGATCCTAGTTAATGATAAACTTACCTGGAGCAGCCAGTGCCAGGCAGCAGCTGCCAAGGCAAACAGGATCATGGGGTGCATTAAAAGAGGTCTGGATACACATGATGAGAGCATTATACTGCCTCTGTACAAATCCCTAGTTAGACCGCACATGGAGTACTGTGTCCAGTTTTGGGCACCGGTGCTCAGGAAGGATATAATGGAACTAGAGAGAGTACAAAGGAGGGCAACAAAATTAATAAAGGGGATGGGAGAACTACAATACCTAGATAGATTAGCGAAATTAGGATTATTTAGTCTAGAAAAAAGACGACTGAGGGGTGATCTAATAACCATGTATAAGTATATAAGGGGACAATACAAATATCTCGCTGAGGATTTGTTTATACCAAGGAAGGTGACGGGCACAAGGGGGCATTCTTTGCGTCTGGAGGAGAGAAGGTTTTTCCACCAACATAGAAGAGGATTCTTTACTGTTAGGGCAGTGAGAATCTGGAATTGCTTGCCTGAGGAGGTGGTGATGGCGAACTCAGTCGAGGGGTTCAAGAGAGGCCTGGATGTCTTCCTGGAGCAGAACAATATTGTATCATACAATTATTAGGTTCTGTAAAAGGACGTAAATCTGGGGATTTATTATCATGGAATATAGGCTGAACTGGATGGACAAATGTCTTTTTTCGGCCTTACTAACTATGTTACTATGTTACTATGGAGGCAGCACACCATTTGTAGTGGAAAAGAGCTTATTTAATCAGCCCAAAAAGCGACGTTTCGGTCCCAACAGAAACCTTTCTCGGGTTTGGTGTATATATATATATATATATATATATATATATATATATATATATATACTAGATTGTGGCCCGATTCTAATGCATCGGGTATTCTAGAATATGCATGTCCCCGTAGTATATGGACAATGATGATTCCAGAATTCGCTACAGACTGTGCCCGTCGCTGATTGGTCGAGGCAACCTTTATGACATCATCGTCACCATGGCAACCATTATGGCATCTACGTCGATACTGTGCCCGTCGCTGAATCAGAAACGTGGGATTTCTATGTCCTTTATGACATCATCGTCGCTGTGCCCGTTGCTGATTGGTCGAGGCCTGGCGGCCTCGACCAATCAGAGTCGCGGGATGTCTACGTCCTTTATGACATCATGGTCGCTGTGCCGGTCACTGATTGATCGAGGCCAATTGGTGTAACGCACTGATTGGTCTAACGCATCGGGTATTCTAGAATATGTGACTGTGCCCGTCGCTGATTGGTCGAGGCAACCTTCATGACATCATCGTTGCCATGGCAACCATTATGACATCATCGTCGCTGTGCCCATTGCTGATTGGTCGAGGCAACCTTTATGACATCTTCGTCGCCATGGCAACCATTATGACATCATCGTCGCTGTGCCCGTCGCTGATTGGTCGAGGCAACCTTTATGACATCATTGTCGCCATGGCAACCATTATGACATCATCGTCGCTGTGCCCGTTGCTGATTGGTCGAGGCAACCTTTATGACATCTTCGTCGCCATGGCAACCATTATGACATCATCGTCGCTGTGCCCGTCGCTGATTGGTCGAGGCAACCTTTATGACATCATTGTCGCCATGGCAACCATTATGACATCATCGTCGCTGTGCCCGTTGCTGATTGGTCGAGGCCTGGCGGCCTCGACCAATCAGACGCGGGATGTCTACGTCCTTTATGACATCATCGTCGCTGTGCCCGTTGCTGATTGGCTGGCGGCCTCGACCAATCAGAGACGCGGTATTTCTACGTCGATACTGTGCCCGTCGACGTGGCCTCGACTAATCAGAGACGTGGGATTTCCAGGGCAGACAGACAGACGGAAAAACCCTTAGGCAATTATATATATAGACTAGATTGTGGCCCGATTCTAACGCATCGGGTATTCTAGAATATGCATGTCCCCGTAGTATATGGACAATGATGATTCCAGAATTCGCGGCACACTGTGCCCGTCGCTGATTGGTCGAGGCAACCTTTATGACATTATCGTCGCCATGGCAACCATTATGACATCTATGGCGATACTGTGCCCGTCGCTGAATCAGAAACGTGAGATGTCTACGTCCTTTATGACATCATCGTCGCTGTGCCGGTTGCTGATTGGTCGAGGCCTGGCGGCCTCGACCAATCAGACGCGGGATTTCTACGTCCTTTATGACATCATCGTCGCTGTGCCCGTTGCTGATTGGTCGAGGCCGCCAGAGAGCCGGGATTTCCAGGACAGACAGACAGACAGACGGAAAAACCCTTAGACAATTATATATATAGACTAGACTGTGGCCCGATTCTAACGCATCGGGTATTCTAGAATATGCATGTCCCCGTAGTATATGGACAATGATGATTCCAGAATTCGCGGCAGACTGTGCCCGTCGCTGATTGGTCGAGGCAACCTTTAGGACATTATCGTCGCCATGGCAACCATTATGACATCTACGTCGATACTGTGCCCGTTGCTGATTGGTCGAGGCCTGGCGGCCTCGACCAATCAGACGCGGGATATCTACGTCCTTTATGACATCATCGTCGCTGTGCCCGTCTCTGATTGGTCAAGGCCGCCAGGCCTCGACCAATCAGAGAGGTGGGATTTCCAGGACAGACAGACAGACGGAAAAACCCTTAGACAATTATATATATATATATATATATATATATATATATATATATATATATATATATATATATATATATATATATATATATATATATATATAAACACACACACCCCTCCGGTCCATCACTGCCAGGATCCTCCAGTAACAGCAGAACGATGCGCTGCCATCAGTTCCTCGCTTATATCGGGTCAGAAACCAATCCCAGGTAGCGTATAAGTACTAGCCAGACTCACGGACGTGGGAAATCTGAATTTGAGGTAAAAGAGCAGGCCAAAATGTATTGATATTTTGATTGCCGAAAGGCGCACTAGATAATACAAATATATACAGAGTAATATACAGATATTACAGCCAGAAGTACATATGAAGGTATGGTACAGGTATGGAATTAATTACGCATGGTAACTTGTACATATGAAGGTATGGTACAGGTATTTCAAGTTAACCGTAGCATGTGGATCCAGGGAAGCACTTGAATCCACAGGTACTTTATTAGTTTCTGGTCCATCTCCACGCGTGACGTGACACGGCTTCCGTGGCAGAACAATAACCCTGCATAAATGTGTGTATCTAGTTTTTAACCCTCAGCTCGACTGCTCCCAAATTTGCCACCTTCCCTCTGGACTGAACTGTAAATCTCCTCCTCTGACCTTCTAGCTGAAATAATTCTCATTATCTAGGATGGGTCATAAGTTTCTATTGGTAGGTCCCAAAGGGATGACTGACAGCTTAATGGGTTTGTTTGGGTTTGACCGATATGGCGAATCCAAACTTGGGTCGGCTAAGTTGTTCTGGAGAGCCAGTCTTGATAGCTCAGTATATGGGACAGGTAGAGAACGATGAGACACAGGTGTGTGGTGGGCTCCCAGGATTCTGGTGGTATATTGGACTTAACCCTGAGGTACACCGCACGGTACTCTCATAATTCATCTCTGTGTCAGGCAGGCTGTAGATAAGCCCCCGATGTATCCTTAAAGATGAGAAAAAGAGGTTAGATTATACTCACCCAGGGGCGGTCACGGTCCGGTTCTGGTCCGATGGGCGTCGCAGTCCAGGGCCTCCCATCTTCTTACGATTACGTCCTCTTCTTATATTCACGCTGCGGCTCCGGTGCAGGCGTACTTTGTCTGCCCTGTTGAGGGGAGCAAAGTACTGCAGTGCGCAGGCGCCAGGCCTCTCTGACTTTTCCCAGTGCCAACCGGCGCCTCAACAGGGCAGACAAAGTACGCCTGCGCCGGAGCCGCAGCGTGAATACAAGAGGAGGACGTCATCGTAAGAAGATGGGAGGCCCCGGACCGGACTGCGACGCCCATCGGACCAGAACCGGACCGGGACCACCCCTGTGTGATTATAATCTAATTTCTTTTTCTCATCTTTCAGGACACATTGGGGGTTTATCTACAGCATTACAGAATGCTGTAGATAAGCCCCTGATGCTGGTGGGCTTAGCTCACCTTCGATTTTGGGGGTGACAGGTTCCCTTTAACGCGTGGCTTCTAATTCTCTTGCCATATGGCACGTTCCTGTTCTTTTGAGAATTTTTGTATTTATCTCATAGGAGCAGACCACAGTTCTGTGAGAAGCGGGAGAATTTTGGATAATATGTTGGGCCTGAAATTAATAAATCAAAATGGTGTTTCCCTTGTCCCTCAACTACATATTGAGAACAGGGGAGGATTGTGCTGTATGGAGAACATGGGGGGGTGGGTGAAGTTAGGGAAGACTCCATATTGTCAACATGGGCTGGAGAGGGGGGTTGCACTGTACAGAGAACATGGGGGGGGCGGGCAGAGAAGACCTCCATATTGAGAATATGGAAGGTGGGAGAGGGGCGATTGTGCTGTATGGAGAACATGGGGGGTCAGGGGAGGACTTTATATTGAGAGCATTGGGAGAGAATCTCTGTATGGAGAACATGGGTGGGGACTCTGTATGGAAAACAAGAGGGGGGCTCAATATGGAAAGGACAGTGTGGTGGGAATATTGTATAGGAGATAATAGTGTGGAGACCATACACAGTACAGACCAAAAGTTTGGACACACATCATTTAAAGATTTTTCTGTATTTTCAGGACTATGAAAATTGTACATTCACACTGAAGGCATCAAAACTATAAATTAGCACTAGAACTACCGGAGGGGTCATTTTGACCCTTTTGCTATTTCTTTTTCCTATAATTTCTAAAATTTTAACAAATGCGTTCTGAGTTTTTGTGACTTTTATTTATTCATGGTAGTGTATATTTTAGGACACAAAAATGAATTGAAACTTTTTCAGGGGCCCGGATTTTACAATTCATACCTATAAGTACTGAAGGGGTCAATTTGACCCCATACATAAAAGTAGTAGTAGGCAAGTCTCCTAATAACAAACACATATGAGACTACTCTGATGAAGAATGGTGACATCACTCTTACAGTTTACCAAGGTAAGCCAAATAAGAATGTCATTTTTCTCAGTAGTCTTCACCCAGATGTAGCAGTTGGAAACGACAAGAAAAAAAAAAACGGAAACTGTACAATTTTACAATAAAACAAAGGTTGGAGTGAACACAGTAGACCAGATGGCTCGAAAGTACACCACAAAATCTGGAAGCCGCCGATGGCCTGTTCAGGTGTTTTGTAATGTACTTGATTTAACAGCTATAAACGCAACTATCTACTATATAGTTGTCTAAGGGTCACTTCCGTCTGTCTGTCTGTCTTTCTGTCTGTCTGTCACAGATACTCATTGGTCGCGGCCTCTGTCTGTCATGGAAATCCAAGACGCTGATTGGTCTCGCCAGCTGCCTGTCATGGCTGCCGCAACCAATCCGCGACGGCCACAGTACGATTAGTCCCTCCCTACTCCCCTGCAGTCGGCGCCCGCTCCATACTCCCCTCCAGTCACCACTCACACAGGGTTAATGCCAGCGGTAATGGACCGCGTTATGCCGCGGGTAACTCACTCCGTTACCGCCGCTATTAACCCTGTGTGACCAAGTTTTTACTATTGATGCTGCCTATGCAGCATCAATAGTAAAAAGATCTAATGTTAAAAATAATTACAAAAAACCTGCTATTCTCACCTTCCGTAGTCCTCACCTCGCGCCTGCCGCCAGCTTCCGTTCCCAGAGATACATTGCGAAATTACCCAGAAGACTTAGCGGTCTCGCTAAGGGCCGCGCTTAACAACCACTACATACTTACCTACCGCTGTCTGTCCCCGGCGCTGTGCTTCTCTGCTCTGGCTGTGAGCGCCGGGCAGCCGGAAAGCAGAGCGGTGACGTCACCGCTCTGCTTTCCGGCCACTGTGCTCACAGCCAGAGCAGAGAAGCAGAGCGCCGGGGACAGACAGCGGTAGGTAAGTATGTAGTGGTTGTTAAGCGCGACCCTTAGCGAGACCGTTAAGTCTTCTGGGTAATTTCGCAATTTTTTTTTTTACTTTACTTTTTTTTTTTTACTTTAACGATGGTAACCAGGGTAAACATCGGATTACTAAGCGCGGCCCTGCGCTTAGTTACCTGATGTTTACCCTGGTTACCGGGGACCTCGGGATCGTTGGTCGCTGGAGAGCTGTCTGTGTGACAGCTCTCCAGCGACCAAACAGCGACGCTGCAGTGATCCGGATCGTTGTCGGTATCGCTGCAGCGTCGCTTAGTGTGACGGTACCTTTACATTTCTAATAAACCACAGGAGCTTATGCCATTAAATCTAGTCCACTAGTTATTAAAATGAGGAACAAAGTGTGGTATGGGAAAAACTACCTCTGTCAGCCTTGGGTAGTAAACTCATTAAGATATGTCTAATGCCATGTATTCCGTACATTGTGCATAACTCACATATCTGGATTCCTAAATACTGGTTTGGGAAAATTTTCAACACCTTTCGAGATTTGGTGTGTAAAAGAGGGACTCCCAGAATAAAACTGGAAAAACTGCAATTACCAAAAAATTCAGAGGTAGTTCGATTTGCCTCAAATATGGGGGTACTACTTAGCTTCCCAGTTTTAGCACTTCCGAGGCTGGGCATTAGAGGAGGCCCAGGAAGCAGGATCATTAGCATTAAAATACTTGGGAAGGGGGGAGAATTTGCTGGAGATACTGGCATTGGGATTGGTAGATTAATAGTAGAAGCGTTTAATATTCAAATCACGCTTAGTACGAAATCCTGTGTGTTAGAATTAATTGGGAAAGTGGGAGGATCTCCCCAGGTACGGTTAACTATTGCCAAAATACTCTATCAGGCTATAAAATCTATAGCCACACACTGGCTGGCAACCAGACCTTTCCGGTGTAGAAGTGGTCCAGGCTCTCAACTCTACTACCTTAATGGTAAAAAGGATTTCTACCAAGAGGGGGGTCGTTGTTAAAGTGTAGGGAGACTGGATTAGGTGCGCAGCTGTGGTTTCGGAGGAGTTGAGTAAAGATGTCTTTTATTTACTGATCCTGTAAATTATGATTACCTCCAGTCTGGGTAGTAGGATAATGTGTTTGACTAGTTGTCTAAGGGTATCGTCACACAGTGCAATTTTGATCGCTACGACGGCACGATTCGTGACGCTCCAGCATCGTAACAATATCGCTCCAGCGTCGTAGACTGCTGTCACACTTTGCAATGTACGACGCTAGAGCGATAATTTCATGACGTATGTGCGATGTAGAAGCCGTTGGTTACTATGCGCACATCGTATACGATATATGTTACACCATGCGATCATGCCGCCACAGCGGGACACTAGACGACGAAAGAAAGTTTCAAACGATCTGCTACGACGTACGATTCTCAGCGGGGTCCCTGATCGCAGGAGCGTGTCAGACACTGCGATATCGTAAATATATCGCTCGAACGTCACGAATCGTGCCGTCGTAGCGATCAAAATTGCACTGTGTGACGGTACCCTAAGCGTAATTCCTGTGTCAGTATGGGTTTGGTTTTATTGTAATGCACACTGTGGGGAGGGGAACACAGTATGGTGGTTATTTGAATGTCATTGAATGAATAATTGGATTATATAGGCACTATTCCTGTATATATACTGTATGACGACATGTAAACTAATTATTCTACTGATTTAAAAAAAAATCCCCACAGCAGTGCTTCATTTCATAACATTGGTCTCTTCTTGTACAGTATCTGCTGAATGATGTAACCGGCACAAAGACGTCATTGCACTGACTAAATTATAAAGGAAGCACTGGCAGGAAGCTGAGAATGGCTTCCTGCAGCCACTTAGTGCCTGGCTACTGCTGACAGCGGAGCTGCAGGAATTCTTCCTGCTCAATGATGTGTTCAGCCAATGGTGGTTGAAAAATACCGTAATAAGGTCAATATGGCCGTGGGCCTCCCTGGAGTTCCCGGGCGCTAGTGCAGACTGCCCTCATTATAATCCGTCCCTGGCTGCGATAAGAAGCTGCCTTGTGGGCCATGTGTGTTTACCCGATTTATGTGTTCTCTATACAATAATTACATACCGGTAATCCACCAAACATTTCTTATTAAATTGCTAGCACCCCTGTTGCCATGTTTCTTTGGTTTTTGAGGTGGTCATTATGACATGGTAATTGTTATACACTGTATTTCAGAAATATTCAAAGGAGTTTGACAGAATTTGTGGAAAAGATGGCTCACCCCTTAGTGAGATGAAAGCTAATGCATTCACTAAAAGCTTAGCACCACTATTGGATAAAATAAAAGCAGAGAAGGAGCCAGGAAATTTAAAGGAATATTCCCCATGGATGAGTGCTTTCAAGCCAGAGTTTTCTAGAGATGATCTTGAAATTCCTGGTCAGTATTTGAGATCTATAAACAATATATCTTTTAGATATAAATTTTTTTTTTTTTTTTAGGAATTGTAATTACCGTAATATTTACAGAAAATATCACTATATCCAAATTTTGTTCCAGGTCAGTATGACGGTAAAAGCAAGCCATTGCCAGAGTATCACATAAAGATCTGTGGATTTGATGAGCGGGTATGTAGTCACCACATGGAGTAGAAATTAATTATTTTGAACTATTTTCTCATTTTGCTTTAGACTAAACATAGATAAAACACTTTTTTGTGCACAAATGTAGCAGAATTGAAGTTATCATTTAGTCTACCGATTCTCTGTAATTTGTGAATTGGGATAAATATTGGGTTTTCTTGCAGTCCCACTCGTGATCTATCGATGTGTCGATTGGTGCGTTGTGCAGTATTGTGGTTTTTTTTTTCGTAATTGTGCTTATATTATTTATCAAAGGTAAAAGTTATGTCATCCATAAGAAAACCCAGGAAGATTATTATGCGTGGAAATGACGAGAGAGATTACCCATTTCTTGTCAAAGGTGGTGAAGATTTACGCCAGGACCAGCGGATTGAGCAACTGTTTGACATCATGAATATTATCCTTTCCCAGGATGCTGCTTGCAAGCAGAGATATATGCAATTGAAGACTTATCAAGTTATTCCTATGACCACACGGTATGAACTTCTCTACGTTGTTACCTGGTACATAAAGATCTCCTGGCTTTTATGTGAAAACACTGCAACTATACTGTTAATATTATCATGTCTCTCTTCTTTTACAGAATAGGCATAATTGAATGGCTGGAGAACACAAACACATTAAAAGACTTTATTTTAAGCACTCTGACGAAAGAAGAGAGAGCAGACTTCCACGGGTATTACAGATAATAATGAATGGCGCACTATACTAACAATCTATTGTATACATTTCATGCATTCACTTCATGACCCCAAATTACTGTGTAATGAAAAGTTTAATATTTTTACTATCATTTCTAATCCCGTCAGAATTTTTAATCTAACCCTATAATGCTTATATCAGAGGATAGCAACACAGAACATGTAACATTGTCCCAATCTCAGTGAGGCAGTGCTAGCAGCAGATGTCTGAATAGAAGGGACATAAGACTGTAGAATATCCTGGACCTATACCACTGAGTTAGCAGTTTGCAGTTCCTTTCCTGAATATGACTGGTTAATGTCAAGGCAGGGGATTATTTTCCTTGTTGAGCTTTATCATTGAGTGGCTAACCCTAGATTAATCACAAATAAAAATAGCTCATATAATTAAAGTTTGAAGATCAGTTGGGTATAAAATAAAAAAAAAATCACTGATCTCAACATTATAAATGGATAAGTAGATGTAAAACCATATTCCAAAATCTAGAGTTCATTATAGGAGTAAATAGAAAACCGAATCTGTATAAATCCCTTTACCGCCCAATGCTGTTGTCACCTTCATGATCAAGCCAAAGTTTACAATTCTGACCACTGTCACTTTAAGGTAAAAACTCTGGAATGCTTCAACGAATCCTGCTGATTCTGAGATTGTTTTTACCGTGACATATGTAACTTCATGTTAGTGGTAACATTTCTTCGATATGACTGCATTTATTTGTGTAAAAAATGGAAATTTGGCGAAAACTTTGAATTCTTATGCCCTTAAATCAGAGAGTGGTGTCACACAAAATAGGTAATAAATAACATTTCCCACATGTCTGCTTGACATCAGCACAACTATTAAAACATTTTTTTTGTTAGGAAGTTAGACCCGGTTAAATGTTGACCAGCGATTTCTCATTTTTCCAACAAAATTTACCAAACCACTTTTTTTAGGTACCACATCACATTTGAAGTGACTTTGAAGGGCCTATATGATAGAAAATACCCAGAAGTGACTCCATTCTAAAACTGCACCCCTCCAGGTGCTCAAAACTACATTCAAGACGTTTATTAACCATTTAGGTGCTTCACAGGAATTAATGGAATGTGAAAGGGAAAAAATGAACATTTAACCTTTTGTCTCTAAAATTTTTTATTTTCACAAGGGTAAAAAGAAAAATGGACCCCAAAATTTGTACTGCAAATTCTCCTGAATATGCTGATACTCCATATGTAGGGAAAACCACTGTTTGGTCGAATGGCAGGGTTCGGAAGAGAAGGAGCCCCATTTGTATAATTTGAATGGAACAATTAGTTGCTGCCATGTCACGTTTGGAGAGCCCCTGATGTGCCTAAACATTGTAAATACCCTACAAATTACCCAATTTGGGATACAAGACCCTCTCAGGAACTCTAGATACCCCAAAGTGATTAACAGAAGTATATAACTTAGAGCCATGGGAAATAAAAAAAAAAAATCTCATATTTTTAGTCAAAAATTATCTTTTAGCCCCAAATTTTTTCAACAAGGGAAACAGGAAAAATTGGACCCCAAAAGTTGTTGTGCCATTTCTCCTGAGTACGCCAATATCCCATATGTAGGAGAAAACTACTGTTTGAGGGCTTGGAAGTGCGAGATTGACATTTTGGAATGCAGACTTTGATGGAATGGTCTGCGGGCGTCCTATCACGTTTGCAGAGCCCCTGATGTGCCTAAACAGTGAAAATCCCCAAAATATTTCCCCATTTTCCCCTCCCAAGGAATTTATCTAGATGTGCGATGAGCACCTTGAACCCTCAGATGCTTCACAGAAAATTATAACGTTGAGTTGTGAAAAGAAAAAAAAAAAAAAAAAAAATCATTGCCACAAAAATGCTCCACAAGTGACCCTGATCTACTTTTTCCTGATATGTGAATTTTATAATGTTTTGGCATATGCAAGTTGTGTAGAGCGTATCAGGTTGATTCACGTATGTTGTGTAGTGTTCATCAGGTTGGCATTTGTGGGTTGTGTAGTGTTTGTCACGTTGACATACATTAATTGTGTACAGTGGGTTCTGAAAGTATTCAGACCTCTTTAAATTTTTCACTCTTTGATTCATTGCAGCCATTTGGTAAATTCAAAAAAGTTCATTTTTTTCACATTAATGTACACTCTACACCCCATGTTGACTGAAATAAAAACAAATGTACTTTTTTTGCAAATTTAATAAAAAAGAAAAGCTGAAATATCGCATGGTTATAACTAGGGTTGAGCGACTTTTACTTTTTTAGGGTCGACTCGGGTTTCGCGAAACCCGACTATCTCAAAAGTTGAGTCGAGTGAAATCAGCCGATTATGGCGAAAAGTCCGGGATCGACCGAAACCCAATGCAAAGTCAATGGAAATTTTTTTTTTCTCTCTCCCTCTCTCTCTCTCTCTCCAGAAAAAGCTGGTGTTACACATTCCAAATCGCTACAGTGCACAAGCGATGGCGATAGGCGTCCACGCCCCTAAGACCTATGTCATCATTCTGCCCACACTCCTTCATTGGCTGAAAAAATGGCGCCAAGCACGTCATACGAAACGCGACTTTGGCGTGAAAGTCACGTACCGCATGGCCGACCCCACACAGGGATCGGGTCGGGTTTCATGAAACCCGACTTTGCCAAAAGTCGGCGACTTTTGAAAATGAACGATCTGTTTCGCTCTACCCTAGTTATAACTATTCAGACCCTTTGCTCAGACACTTAAATTTACGTCACATGCTGTCCATTTCCTTGTGATCCTCCTTGAAATGGTTCTACTCCTTCATTAGAGTCCAGCTGTGTTTAATTAAACTGATAGGACTTGATTTGGAAAGGTACACACCTGTCTATATAAGACCTCACAGTTCACAGTGCATGTCAGACCAATTGAGAATCATGAGGTCAAAGGAACTAGCCGAGGAGCTCAGAGACTGAATTGTGGCAAGGCACAGATCTGGCCAAGGTTACAAAAGAATTTCTGCAGCACTCAAAGTTCCTAATAGCACAGTGGCCTCCAAAATCCTTAAATGGAAGAAGTTTGGGACCACCAGAAGTCTTCCTAGAGCTGGCCATCCAGCCAAACTGAGCAATCGTGGGAGAAGAGCCTTGCTGAGAGAGTTAAAGAAGAACCCCAAGATCACTGTGATTGAGCTCCAGAGACGCAGTAGGGAGATGGGAGAAAGTTGACTTTGTGGAACTATCACTGCAGCCCTCCACCAGTCGGGCCTTTATGGCAGAGTGGCCCGACGGAAGCCTCTCCTACCGCCACCTGATGAAGACAGAGCTGTTCCGTTGAAACGCGTTGTGGATTTCAATAAACAAAGGAACTTTTAATCTCTTCAACTGTGTCCTGTGCGTTCCCATGTGACCGGAGTATCTTGCTATTCTCAGTGCAAGACATATGAAACCCCACATAGTTTGCTAAAAAAAACAAAACATGGAGGACTCCCAGACTATGAGAAATAAGATTCTCTGGTCTGATGAGATGAAGATAGACCTTTTTGGTGATGATTCTAAGCGGTATGTGTGGAGAAAACCAGGCACTGCTCATCACCTGCCTAATACAATCCCAAAAGTGAAACAGAATCTTGCTATGGGGGTGTTTTTCAGCTGCAGGGACAGGACGGCTGGTTGTCATTGAAGAAAACATGAATACGGCCAAGTGCAGCGATATCCTGGATGAAAACCTCTTCCAGAGTGCTCTGGACCTCAGACTTGGCCAAAGGTTCACCTTCCAACAAGACAATGACGCTAAGCACACAGCTAAAATAACAAAGGAGTGGCTTCAGAACAACTCTGTGACCATTCTTGACTGGCCCAGCCAGAGACCTGACCTCAACCCAATTGAGCATCTCTGTAGAGACCTGAAAATGGCTGTTCACCTATGTTCACCATCCAACCTGATGGAACTGGAGATGATCCAAATCCATGCAACTTGCTGCATCATTCCCAAGAAGACTTATGGCTGTACTAGCTCAAAAGCGTGCTTCTACTCAATACTGAGCAAAGGGTCTGAATACTTATTACCATGTGATATTTCAGTTTTTCTTTTTTAATAAATTTGCAATAATTACTACATTTCTGTTTTTTTCAGTTAAGATGGGATGCAGAGTGTACAGTAGTTAGAAAAAAAATAACTTTTTTTTAAATTTACCAAACGGTTGCAATGAAACAAAGAGTGAAAAATTTAAAATGAGATGAATACTTTCCGTACTTACTGTAAGTCGAAATGAATTGAATAGTCCATTGGTGTGTGGTACAGTCTGAAGCATTCTTTTATACAAAGGCCAGGTGTGTCAGGGCGGGTGTCACATTGATAATTGGTGTCCTGGCATATCCCCCTTCTGTAACACACTCTGCACCTCTTTTGCAACCTTCCTTTTGTTGCAGTTTGGAGGACCTCCCCGAGGAAATTTTGGCCTTGTACGATATGAGCACCTTTAGTTCCAGAAGTACTGGGGCCTGCTCCTTTCTGACCTCCAAAGATTAGGGCCTACCTCCTGGAACTGAAGTTACGATGTACCAGTTTGTCATGCACACCTTGATAGCACAAAAGTCTTATGCATTGCCATCTGTATGATGTGCATGGCCTGCTTCTTGTACCACACCTTGGCTTTTCTCATGGCACTGTAAGGCTGGAGGACTTGATCAGCGAGATCATCTTACCCCATGTTCTTATTGTATCCCAGTACACCATGCACAATAGCTCGCGCAGAGAGGAATTTGAACAGTGGGACACTGGTATACATGTTATCTAAAAAAAAGAAAGAAATGTCCAGCTAATCATGATCAAGGGAGCCTAGTCTCCAGAAACACGTTGAGATTCTTATCCATATGGTTGTGCTGAAGTCTGTATCCTCTATGTTTAAAGTTTGTTAATAAAGAAATCGCTTTTTTACGGACTCGGTGAAGCTGGACATTTCTTTCTTTTTTTTTGGATCTTGCACGTCTGGACACAGCGGGTCCGTGCTCCCGAGGTTTGGTTGCTGAATCACGGGTGAGCTGGTTTATGTTCCTTCTTACTATAAATGTTATCTACATAGAGGTTATAACCTTGATCCAGCAGTGGGTGCACCAAATCCCACACAATTTTCCCACTCACTCCCAGGACAGGTGGCCTTCATGGTGTTCAATCCAGAATCGTTGATTTCATAAACCCTAAACTTGTGGGTGTACTCTGAGGTACTCTCACACAGTTTGTACAGCTTACTTCTGTGCCTGGTCCTCTTACTGGCAGGTATTGCCAGAATTTGAGCCTCCCCTTGAAATGTATTAGGGACTCATGCACGCAGATGTCCTTTTAGCAAACTTGTCTCTGAAGTGCTCAATGACCGACCGAACTTTGAAAAGATGGTCAAAGTTGGGGGTTACCTCTGGGAGGACACCGTACATTATCTTTATAATGCAAGAATGTTTGGATGGTCCAAAACGTTTACGGGTCATGGCCATTCAGAACACTGGAGTGTTATATGAAACGTCAACACACCAATATTGCCGAAGTTCTGGCTCTCCGTATCCCCATGTGAAGGACAAGGCCCCAAAACATCATCATTTCTATTGCATCTTCAGGAGTCTAGTTAGAAAATGATGATGGGCTGTTTTGTGACAAAAATTGCGAGTAAAAAGAAAAATTTTTTTTTAAAAATATTAATAAAAAATATAAAAGTTCAAATCACCCTCCATTTTCTCCATTCAAAATAAAACAAAAAAAATACACATATTTGGTATCTCCCCTTTTAGAATTGCCCAGTCTATCACTATATGAAAGAATTAGTCCGATTCGTAAACGGCATAGTGAGAAAAAAAAAATCCAAATGCCAAAATTATTTTTTTTTCGGTCATTGTAACATTGCATTAATATGCAATGACTGACGTTCAAAAGATCGTATCTACACCATAATGATATCAATAAAAACGTCTGCTCGGCACCCAAAAAATAAGCCCTGATCTAGCACGAGATCATGAAAAATGGAGACACTATGGGTCTCGGAAAATGGCGATTTTTTTTTTTTTCCCCTCATCACTTAAATAAAAATGAACCTATACATGTTTGGTATCTACGAACTCGTATTGACCTGGAGAATCATGATGGCAGGTCAGTTATAGCATTTAGTGAACATGGTAAAAAAGCAAAACAAAAAACAATTGTGGAATTGCACTTTTATTTGCAATTTCACCGTACTTTTAATCTTTTCCCATTTTCCAAAACCAATGGTGCCGTTCAAAAGTACAGCTCATCCCACAAACAAAAACCCTCACGTGGCCATATTGACTGGAAAATAAAGTTGTCAGCAAAGACTGACACTTTACTCTCAATCCCATCCACACGGTCATTAATAAAAATGTTAAAAAGAATCGGTCCTAGCACAGATCCCCACGGTCCTCACTGCTGACTATATTTTATTTAGAGAACGTACCATTTATGACAACTCTTTGTTTCCTGTCATTTATCCAATTCCTTACCCTTCTGCATATAGCTTCCTTTCGTCCCTGCTTCTGTAGCTTCAGTATACAGGTCCTTCTCAAAAAATTAGCATATAGTGTTAAATTTCATTATTTACCATAATGTAATGATTACAATTAAACTTTCATATATTATAGATTCATTATCCACCAACTGAAATTTGTCAGGTCTTTTATTGTTTTAATACTGATGATTTTGGCATACAACTCCTGATAACCCAAAAAACCTGTCTCAATAAATTAGCATATCAAGAAAAGGTTCTCTAAACGACCTATTACCCTAATCTTCTGAATCAACTAATTAACTCTAAACACATGCAAAAGATACCTGAGGCTTTTATAAACTCCTGCCTGGTTCATTACTCAAAACCCCCATCATGGGTAAGACTAGCGACCTGACAGATGTCAAGAAGGCCATCATTGACACCCTCAAGCAAGAGGGTAAGACCCAGAAAGAAATTTCTCAACAAATAGGCTGTTCCCAGAGTGCTGTATCAAGGCACCTCAATGGTAAGTCTGTTGGAAGGAAACAATGTGGCAGAAAACGCTGTACAACGAGAAGAGGAGACCGGACCCTGAGGAAGATTGTGGAGAAGGACCGATTCCAGACCTTGGGGAACCTGAGGAAGCAGTGGACTGAGTCTGGTGTGGAAACATCCAGAGCTACCGTGCACAGGCGTGTGCAGGAAATGGGCTACAGGTGCCGCATTCCACAGGTAAAGCCACTTTTGAGCTACAGAGAAGCAGCACTGGACTGTTGCTAAGTGGTCCCAAGTACTTTTTTCTGATGAAAGCAAATTTTGCATGTCATTCGGAAATCAAGGTGCCAGAGTCTGGAGGAAGACTGGGGAGAAGGAAATGCCAAAATGCCTGAAGTCCAGTGTCAAGTACCCACAGTCAGTGATGGTGTGGGGTGCCATGTCAGCTGCTGGTGTTGGTCCACTGTGTTTCATCAAGGGCAGGGTCAATGCAGCTAGCTATCAGGAGATTTTGGAGCACTTCATGCTTCCATCGGCTGAAATGCTTTATGGAGATGAAGATTTCATTTTTCAGCACGACCTGGCACCTGCTCACAGTGCCAAAACCACTGGTAAATGGTTTACTGACCATGGTATTACTGTGCTCAATTGGCCTGCCAACTCTCCTGACCTGAACCCCATAGAGAATCTGTGGGATATTGTGAAGAGAAAGTTGAGAGACGCAAGACCCAACACTCTGGATGAGCTTAAGGCCGCTATTGAAGCATCCTGGGCCTCCATAACATCTCAGCAGTGTCACAGGCTGATTGCCTCCATGCCACGCCGCATTGAAGCAGTCATTTCTGCCAAAGGATTCCCGACCAAGTATTGAGTGCATAACTGAACATTATTATTTGATGGTTTTTTTGTTTGTTATTAAAAAACACTTTTATTTGATTGGATGGGTGAAATATGCTAATTTATTGAGACAGGTTTTTTGGGTTATCAGGAGTTGTATGCCAAAATCATCAGTATTAAAACAATAAAAGACCTGACAAATTTCAGTTGGTGGATAATGAATCTATAATATATGAAAGTTTAATTGTAATCATTACATTATGGTAAATAATGAAATTTAACACTATATGCTAATTTTTTGAGAAGGACCTGTATGGCTGTTATGTGGAAAGTATCAAATGCCTTTGCAAAGTCCAAATAAATCACATCAGCCTCATTACCAACATCCTCATTGAAACTCTACATGTTGGTTAGGCACGACTTATCCTTCATGAATTCGTGCTGGTTGTCAGTTATTATATTATTCTCTTCAATATATTTCTGCAGATCATCTCTTATGATGCCCTCAAAAACTTAGCACACTACTGATGTGTGACTTACCAGATAGTAGTTACCTGGATCCACCCTCTTACCTTTCTTAAATATCGTTACCACATGAGCCATCCTCGAATGCTGTGGTACCACCCCTGTTAGAAGTCTAAGAATATGAGATACAGCGGTCCGTTAATTCCCTCAATATCTGTGGATGAATGCTAGCTGGGCTGGGGGAGTTGTCAATGTTTAATTTGCTCAGAAGTACTTCTTGTATTATATTAGTTATATCAGGTGGTGAACTTTGATTTTTACCTTGTTGAATGATCCCTGGAATAGTCAGTTCATTGATGAACATGGATGAAAAGTGCCAGTTTAATATCTCAGATTTATTTGTCCTCTAATTATCTTATTATTTTTTAAGGGGCCGATACAATCATTTTTTTTCTCTTTTTCGTATGTATATTTTTTTTAGAGATTTCTTTTTTGTCGCTGACTTGTGTTTCAGTAGCTAACTTTGTTAGCTTGGGTTTTTCTTTACATTTTTTTTTAGATCTTTATACTCAAGAAATGCACTTTCTGTATTCTCAGCCTTCAAGATTTTGAATGCCCTTTGTTTTTTGTCTTGTTAAACTTTGTATTGTCTTATTTATCCATAATGTTTTCTTTTCATTCCTGGACATTTTATTACCACAGGGTATAAGTTTTCTACAGGATTCTAGTATTTCCGTAAACATGCCCCATTTTTGGTCAGTATCCCCAGTTACTATGACATGGTCCCAGCCTTCACGATTAATCTCTTCCCTTAATTTGTTGAAATTAGCTTTCCTAAAGTTCCAGGTTTTTACATTTACCCTTTTAAATGTTTTATTAAATATTACATTAAAACTTGCCTTATTATGGTCACTGCATCCCAAATGCTCCCTGATCTGCAGATCTGAAATTGTATCTGGTCTATTTGACAGGACCAGATCCAGCAGATTAAATCCCCTGGTTGGTTCATCTATCAGATGAGAGCGGTAATTGTCCTGAATTGTGGATAAAAACTTACAGCTTCTAGCAAAACCAAAACATTCTGTGTCCCATTTTAATGTCTGGATAGTTAAAACTCCCAATGATAAAGACCCTATCATTATTTGCTGCCTTTTTCATTTGTTGCAGCATTTCATCCTCTGCCATCATGTTCTCATACACTTCATACAGTTAATAGTCCTCTGTGTCTGTACTGTTACATAGTTAGGCTGTTAACTGGTTCATGCAGCTTTACATGAATACCCGAGCCTTACACTATGGCTGGTCCGAACAACGAAAGCAATTGTTACCATCCACCTCTCGTGTCTCCCCTTTTTCCTCATAGCTTGTATCAAACTACGATTAACAGCTTTCCATTATTGCCATCTCCATTTTCATGCACTCGGGAAACTAGTAAATATTACTAGAAATTTTTGTGATGAACAGACTGCTATTTTTGATGTAGAAACAAAAAAACTCTTGTGTATTACTATAGATCTAAAAACACATGCTGGTCAGTAAAAAACAATAGTTATCTTTATATTTGATTTTGCAGAAAGTATAGTCCCGAAAAGCATTACAATGCCTGGCTGGACAAGAAAAGCATGATTGGAAGTCCACAACAACACATTGACTCCTATGTGTAAGTTGCTTTATCTTATATTTTGTTATTTTTAATTTTTACACTTTTACAAAGCTGTTGATGAAACACATGCCAGATGTGTTTGGCAGGTGAGCAGGTTATTGTATGACTGTTTTCTCAATCATTACTTATTTTATAAGTTTTTTGGCCCATTGGGGTTCTTTTCATATACTATTTCCTCTCTTTCACCTTTTTTTTTTCTTGTTCACTTGACACCTATGCTTTTCTCTGACCACTTCGTCTTTAACCCCTTACTGACATCAGACATATTAGTACGCTGATGTACGTATCCCCCGCTTTGATGGGGACTCCGGCAGTGAGCCCACATCAAAGCTGGGACATGTCAGCTGTTTTGAACAGCTGACGTGCCTGCAATAGGTGCGGGTGGAATCGCGATCCTCTCGCGCCTATTAACTAGTTAAATGCCACTGTCAAACTTTGACAGCAACATTTAAGGCTACGTTCAGATTAGCGTTGCGCGCCGCTGCGTCGGCGACGCGACGCACGCAAAAACGCTGCGTTTTGCAACGCGTGCGTCGTTTTTTTGACGAAATCGGACGCAAGAAAAATGCAACTTGTTGCGTTTTCTTGCGTCCGACGCTAGCGTCAAAAACGACGCACGTGTCGGAAAACGCAACAAGAAAAACGCATGCGTCCCCCATGTAAAACATAGGGGCGCATGACGCGTGCGTCGCCGCTGCGTTTCCCGATGCAGCGTCGGGAAACGCTAATCTGAACGTAGCCTAACAAGCACTTCCGAACGGAAATGCGCACACCGGTGACCCCCCTTGCCCCCCCCCCCCCCCCCCAGTCACATGATCAGGGGTCATCTGTGTGTCGGCATTACAACCAGAGGTCTCCTTGATACCTCTATGGTTGTGTGTGCCGGATTGCTATGAGCGCGCCACCCAGTGGTCGGCGCTCATAGCAATTCAGCTACATAGAGGCGATCTGAACATCGCCTCTGTAGCTGAGCCGATCGAGTTGTGCCAGCTTCTAGTCTCCTATGAAGACTATTGAAGCACGGCAAAAGTTAAAAAAAAAAAAAATGTTTTTAAAAATATAAAAAAACTAATCAAAATATAAAAGTTTACATCACTACCCTTTTTCCCCATTCAAAATTCAACAATAAAAAAAAATAACTAACATACACATATTTGGTATTGCAGTGTTCAGAATCGCCCAATCTATCAATAAAAAAAAATAATTAACCTGATCGCTAAACGGCGTAGCGATTAAAAAAAAAAAATGCCAGAATTACGCTTTTTTGGTCGCCGAGACATTGCATTAAAATGCAATAACAGGTGATCAAAAAAACATATCTGCACCAAAATGGTATCATTAACAACGTCAGCTCGGCACGCAAAAAAATAAGCCATCACCCAACCCGAGATCACGAAAAATGGAGACACTACGGGTATCGTAAAATTGCGCAATTTTTTTTCTTTTTTTTTTTAATCAAAGTTTGAAATTTCTTTTCATCAACTTAGATAAAAAATAATCTAGACATGGTTGGTGTCTATGAACTCATAATGACCTGGAGAATCATAATGGCAGGTCAGTTTTAGCATTTAGTGAACCTAGCAATAAAGCCAAACAAAAAACAAGTGTGGGATTGCATTTTTTTTTGCAATTACACTGCACTTGGAATATGTTTCCCATTTTATAGTACACAACATGGTAAAACCAATGGTGTCGTTCAAAAGTTTAACTCGTCCCGCAAAAAATAAGCCCTCACATGGCCATGTTGCTGGAAAAATAAAAGTTATGGCTCTGGGAAGGAGGGGCGTGAAAAACAAAAACGCAAAACCGAAACATGCTCCGGTGATGAAGGGGTTAATATTATGAATACTGATGGGCTTTTATTTTACTGCACAACTTTGCTTTTAGATAATGAACTTAGATAATGTTCATTGAGAATTAACGTGAATGATTTTTTTTTACAATTTGACCATCTCATGTTCTTTGCACTGTTTCTCTGTCTCTGTGTTTTTCCTGGATGTCATTTCAATTGAATATTAATAAAGGGTATATTTTCCTTATTCTTGTATTCAGCACAAACACTGTTTTTGTAGATGTATTAATAGTAGGTGCATATGGCCAGTATTAGAGATGGTTATATTTCAAAGGGTTCTTTTGATAGCTGTTCTACTTTTTAGTTACACGGTTTTTCTCGTTGCCTTATTCATTCTAAAACAGCTTTATTAGTAAAGAGGTTGTCCACTACTTTTACATGATGACTTTTTTTATGACAGTCACCCCTCTGCAATTTGGCCATGTTTTTACAGCAAAATCACAACTGTGCAACTTGTCTGAGACATGCTGTTATGCGTCTGATCTTTTTAATCTCTGTGACTGCTCTGATGACTGCTGTCACGCGACACATATTGCGGTTTAGCTCCAACCTAAATTATTCTGTGTATATTTTTAATGCACCATCATAAAGGTTATATACTCACACCATCATCCTTTTCCATCTTTACCATGTCCCTTTTTTGCCTATACATATACAATTTACTGTCAGTGATGCACACTTAAGGTACCGTCACACTCAGCGACGCTGCAGCGATATAGACAACGAGCCGATCGCTGCAGCGTCGCTGTTTAGGTCGCTAGGAGACGTCAAACACAGCAACTCCAGAACGATGCAGGAGCGATCCAGTGACGTAACGGCGACTCGCTTATCGTTCTCGCTGGTTGTTAGCTCCATGTAAAACATTGCAGGCATCGTTGCTTTTGCTGTCAAACATGACGAATCACGCCGACCTGACGACCAAATAAAGCTCAGGACTTCTAGCTCCGACCAGCGATGGCACAGCGGGATCCAGATCGCTGCTGCGTGTCAAACACAACGAGATCGCTATCCAGGACGATGCAACGTCACGGATCGTTGTCGTTCTCGTTGCAAAGTTGCTGAGTGTGACGGTACCTTTAGTGTGAGGATTTGTATTATTCTGTTTTAATTTCCAGAACAGCTTCAATTTCTTTCATTTAAACAGTAGCGGGTACAGGGCAGCAAAGTGTCCATTTTAGTCATACAGACATATCTACATGTCATATACTAGGAGGATGTGCTTGTAGTCAGGTCTACCATTCAAAAAAATAATAGTAAATTGTGACCAATATTTCTGCTACAGTTCCGCAAACCGTGATTCGGCTGTCAGCTCATTCAAGGAAAGAGAAGCTCTTATTCCTGGAGATCTGTTGAGGTGAGCAAAGAAAGCCATTTCTCTTGCCTTTGAGGCCACTCTTTTTTGGGATGGTCACTTTATGTAAGAATTGTGGACAGTATAATAAATTTTATAATTGAAATATAATTTACACTTCATGACTCCTTGAATTGCAATTGTAGGCTGCCAGATCCTTCTCTGTCTTTAAGGGTATGTGCACACCTGACATGTGCAAAAAAAAATGTTTCAGGAGGAAGATTCTTCAGGGTGCATCGGTGTCTTTTGTATTAGTGTTTTTTTTAGTAGTTCTTTGCTATACCAGCTTTTTTTAAACTTATATTGGATAAACTAGTGAGTGATTTACAAGCAGAAAAAACCTGAGGAACGGGCAGGTCCCTTCTATTCACCAGTTTGCGTCTTTGGAAACCTGAAGTGATTTAAAAGGAGCACAGTGTTTAGCGCCTTTTCAGGTGGTTTTGTCATGTAGACCCGAACAGGATAGAATAAATGGGGTCAGATCACTTTTATCCATGTGTATATATTGGTCTATATGCATTTGCCTTAGGCTGCCGTCACACTATCAGTATTTGGTCAGTATTTTACATCAGTATTTGTAGCCAAAACCAGGAGTGGGTGATAAATGCAGAAGTGGTGCATATGTTTCTATTATACTTTTCCTCTAATTGTTCCACTCCTGGTTTTGGCTACAAATACTGATGTAAAATACTGACCAAATACTGCTAGTGTGACGGCAGCCTTATAATGGAAGCAAGGAGAGTTCCCGTACTTATGTTACTGTGAGAGAGTGCTTTTCATTATTTTTTTTTTTTTTTACTTTTTCACGTATGCTATTAGTGGTGCTGTGTGGTTGCTCTTCGCACCTTCATAACCTAGCAGTTTTCCGTTCTTGTGCTTTTTTATTTTACTGTTCTTCTTCTATCACAAGCCATTTTAATTCCTCCATCAACATAACCTTACAAGGGCTTGTTGTTTGTGAGATGAGCTTGATTTATTTCCTGCTTTTATAGTAAAAGCTTAAAGTGGGGTGAAATGGTGGAAAATTCTTTCATTGCTTTTTGGGGGTTAATTTTACAGCATTCATTATGCAGTAAAAATCATCTGGCAATGTGATTCTCGAGGTAGTTTTGATTACGGTAATACTTATAAGGTTATTTTTACATGATAGTCGCAAAAATGTAACCACTATAATATGGAATTAAAATACACCAAGATGATGCCATTTTGAGGTTCATACAACATTTTGAACTCTTTACTCCCCAGAATTGTATTTTTGACAGAAACTGCAATGATTGAAAAACTGCAATTCTTGCTTTTCAATAATTTTATTTTCTGTTATTTTTAGATTGTCTAATTTAACCCCTTAGTGACAGAGCCAATTTGGTACTTAATGACCGAGCCAATTTTTGCAATTCTGACCAGTGTCACTTTATGAGGTTATAACTCTGGAACGCTTCAACGGATCCCGCTGATTCTGAGACTGTTTTTTTGTGACATATTGTACTTCATGTTAGTGGTAACATTTCTTCGATATTACTTGCGATTATTTATGAAAAAAACGGAAATATGGCGAAAATTTTTAAAATTTTGCAATTTTCAAACTTTGTATTTTTATGCCCTTAAATCAAAGAGATATGTCACGAAAAATAGTTAATAAATAACATTTCCCACATGTCTACTTTACATCAGCACAATTTTGGAAACAAAATTTTTTTTTGTTAGGGAGTTATAAGGGTTAAAAGTTGACCAGCAATTTCTCACTTTTACAACACCTTTTTTTTTTAGGGACCACATCACATTTGAAGTCATTTTGAGGGGTCTATATGATAGAAAATAACCAAGTGTGACACCATTCTAAAAACTACACCCCTCAAGGTTCTCAAAACAACATTCAAGAAGTTTATTAACCCTTTACGTGCTTCACAGGAACTGAAACAATGTGGAAGGAAAAAATGAACATTTAACTTTTTTTTGCAAACATTTTAATTCAGAACCATTTTTTTTATTTTCACAAGTGTAAAAACAGAAATGTAACCATAAATTTTGTTATGCAATTTCTCCTGAATACGCCAATACCCCATATGTGGGGGTAAACCACTGTTTGGGCGCACGGCAGAACTTGGAAGTGAAGGAGCGCCGTTTGACTTTTTCAATGCAGAATTGGCTGGAATTGAGATCGGACGCCATGTCACGTTTAGAGAGCCCCTGATGTGCCTTAACAGTGGAAACCCCCCACAAGTGACCCCATTTTGGAAACTAGACCCCCCATGGAACTTATCTAGATGTGTGGTGAGAACTTTGAATGCCCAAGTGCTTCACAAAAGTTTAAAATGCAGAGTCGTGAAAATAAAAAATATCTTTTTTTCCACAAAAAATATTTTTAAGCCCCCAAGTTTTTATTTTCGCAAGGGTAACAAGAGAAATCGGACCCCAAAAGTTGTCCAATTTGTCCTGAGTAGGCTGGTACCCCATATATGGGGGTAAACCACTGTTTGGGCGCACGGCAGAGCTCGGAAGGAAGGAGCGCCGTTTTGGAATGCAGACTTTGATGGAATGGTCTGCGGGCGTTATGTTGCGTTTGCACAAGTGACCCAATTTTAGAAACTAGAACCCCCATGGAACTTATCTAGATGTGTGGTGAGAACTTTGAATGCCCAAGTGCTTCACAGAAGTTTAGAATGCAGAGTCGTGAAAATAAAAAAATATTTTTTTTCCACAAAAAAGATTTTGTAGCCCCCAAGTTTTTATTTTCACAAGGGTAACAGGAGAAATTGGACCCCAAAAGTTGTTGTCCAATTTAGCCCGAGTATGCTGATGCCCCATATGTGGGGGTAACTCACTGTTTGGGTGCATGGCAGAGCTCGGAAGGGAAGGAGCGTCGTTTTGGAATGCAGACATAGATAGAATGGTCTGTGGGCGTTATGTTGCGTTTGCAGAGCCCCTGATGTACCTAAACAGTAGTAACCCCCCACAAGTGACCCCATTTTGGAAACTAGACCCCCCAAGGAACTTATCTAGATGTGTGGTGAGAACTTTGAATGCCCAAGTGCTTCACAGAAGTTTAGAATGCAGAGTCGTGAAAATAAAAAAAATATTTTTTTTTCCACAAAAAAGATTTTTTAGCCCCCAAGTTTTTATTTTCACAAGGGTAACAGGAGAAATTGGACCTCAAAAGTTGTTGTCCAATTTATCCCGAGTACGCTGATGCCCCATATGTGGGGGTAACCCACTGTTTGGGCGCACGGCAGAGCTCAGAAGGGAGGGAGCACCATTTGACTTTTTGAGCGCAAAATTGGCTGTCGTGTTTGGAGACCCCCTGATGTAACTAAACAGTGGAAACCCCCTAATTCTAGCTCCAACCCTAACCCCAACACACCCCTAACCCTAATCCCAACCCAATCCATAATCCTAATCACTAACCCTAACGATAATCACAACCCTTACCCCAAAACAACCCTAATGTCAACCCTAACCATAACCCTAATCAAAACCCTAAATCCAACACAACACTAATCCTAATCTCAACCCCAACCTCAAACCTAACCCTAATCCCAATACACCCCTAATCACAACCCTTACCTTAACCCTAATCCCAAACCTAACCCTAATCCCAAGCGTAACCCTAATGCCAACCCTAACCCTAATACCAACTCTAATCCAAACCCTAACCCTAATCCCAAATCTAACCCTAACTTTAGCCCCAACCCTAGCCCTAACTTTAGCCCCAACCCTAACCCTAAAGCTACTTTCACACTTGCGTCGTTTGGCATCCATCGCAATCCGTCGTTTTGGACAAGAAACGGATCCTCCAAATGTGCCGCAGGATGCGTTTTTTGCCCATAGACTTGTATTGCCGACGGATCGTGACGGATGGCCACACGTCGCGTCCGTCGTGCACTGGATCAGTTGTGTTTTGTCGGACCGTCGGCACAAAAAACGTTCAATGTAACGTTTTTTTTATGTCGCGTCCGCCATTTCTGACCGCACATGCGTGGCCGTAACTCCGCCCCCTCCTCCCCAGGACATAGATTGGGCAGCGGATGCGTTGAAAAACTACATCCGCTGCCCACGTTGTGCACAATTTTCACAACGTGCGTTGGTATGTCGGGCCGACGCATTGCGACGGCCCCGTACCGACGTAAGTGTGAAAGAACCCTAACCCTGAATTTAGCCCCAACCCTAGCCCTAACCCTAGCCCTAACCCTAATTTTAGCCCCAACTGCTGTTCTCCTGCCGGCCGGCAGATGGAGACAGATGGTGGGCGCACTGCGCATGCGCCCGCCATTTTCTTTTTCCGGTGGCCAGGAGGAGCAGCAGGAGGACCCAGGGACACAGGTGAGTAAGGTAGAGTCCCCGAATCCCCCTATTTCTCTGTCCTCTGATGTGCGATCACATCAGAGGACAGAGAATTACACTTTGACTTTTTTTTTTTTTTTTTGCGGTTGCCAGTAAACAGTTAATTACCGGCAATCGCAAAACAGGGGTCGGTAAAACCGGCAGCCGAGACCCCAAAGATTCTCCCGGGGGCGGGCGCACTGCGCATGCGCCCGCCATTTTGAAGATGGCGGCGCCCACCGGGAGCCACGAGGAGCACCGGGGGAGATAGGTGAGTATCGGGGGGCTATCTGGGACCCCCTTTCTCTGTCCTCTGATGTGCGATCACATCGGAGGACAGAGAAATTAAAAAGAGATCGCGTTTTTTTTTTTTTTTTCGATCGTTGGTAAACGGTTAATTACCGGCGATCGCAAATGCGGGGTCGGTAAAAAAAACCCGAATCATGTTCTCTGGGGTCTCGGCTACACCCGGCAGCCGAGACCCCGGAGAAAATTCGACTCTGGGGGGCGCTATTCACTTTTTCCCCAGCGCCGTTAATTAACGGCGCTGTGGTTTAAGTACCCTTAGCGGCCGCCGTTAAAAGGCGTATCGGCGGTCGCTAAGGGGTTAATAAATTGTCATCAACTGTTTGTTTTTTTAACTAGGGGAAGGGGGTGGTTTAGACTTTGATTTCGATGTGTGTGTGTGTGTATGTATATATATATATATATATAAGTCCCCCTCTCGGCTTATACTCGAGTCATACCAAGGGTCGGCAGGGGAGGGGGAGCGTGGCTGTCTAATTATACTCACCTGCTCCTGGCGCGGTCCCTGCAGGTCCCTGGCTCCCCGGCGCTCCAGCTTCTTCCTGTACTGAGCGTTCACATTGTACCGCTCATTGCAGTAATGAATATGCGGTCCACCTCCCATAGAGGTGGAGCCACATATTCATTACTGTAATGAGCAGTAACGGTGACCGCTCAGTACAGGAAGAAGCTGCGGTGCCGGGGAAGCAGGGACTGCACCACGCCAGGAGCAGGTGAGTATAACGGAGGGGAGCGCTGCGCTGCGCGATATTCACCTCCCCGTTCCGGGCGCCGCTCCATCTTCAGCGTCTTCTGCAGTGACGCTCAGGTCAGAGGGCACGATGACGTGGTTAGTGCGCGCCCTCTGCCTGAACGTCAGTGCAGAAGACGCTAAAGATGGAGCGGCGCCGGAACGAAGACAGGAGAATATTGAAAGTGCCGGGGCCTGAGCGATGGAGAGGTGAGTATGTGATTTTTTTTTTTTTTTTTTTATCGCAGCAACAGCAAATGGGGCAAGTGTCTGTATGGAGCATCTTATAGCGCCATAACGTTTGTGCAGCACTGTATGGGGCAAGTGTCTGTATGGGGCAATAATCAACGTTTGTGCAGCTCTATATGGGGCAAGTGTCTGTATGGGTCCATAATCAACATTTGTGCAGCACTATATGGGGCAAGTGTCTGCATGGGGCCATAATCAACATTTGTGCAGCACTATATGGGGCAAGTGCCTGTATGGAGCATCTTATGGGGCCATACTCAACGTTTGTGCAGCACTATATGGGGCAAATATCTTTATGGAGCATCTTATGGGGCCATAATTAACGTTTGTGCAGCATTGTATGGGGCAAGTGTCTGTATGGAGCATCTTATGGGGCCAAAATCAAGGTTTGTGCAGCACTATATGGGGCAAATATCTTTATGGAGCATCTTATGGGGCCATAATCAACATTTGTGCACCATTATATTGGGCAAATGTGTCTATGGAGCATCTTATGGGGCCATTATTAACCTTTATGCAGGATTATATGGGGCATATTTTAATATGGAGCATCTTATGGGGCCATCATAAACTTTATGGAGCATTATATGGGGCTCCTGATTCAATATGGATATTCAAAAACACTTAACCTACTGATGTCTCAATTAAATTTACTTTTATTGGTATCTATTTTTACTGGTGACATTTACTACACACAGGTACATACTAAATACATTTAAATACTATGTCATTGTCTTTAGTGATAGAACTTATTATTTGATGATATCTTCATGGTCATTTGTCCATTAGAACCATCTATTAAACTGCTATTAATCCAACTCCTCTAAAGATACAATTCGGCCAAGTTTTGTGACAGCTGTGTTGAAGTGACTAATATGCATAATACACAGTAACAAGTTGGATAAAGATTTTGAAAATCGTCATTTCAATTCTTTCTTTTTTTTTTGAAATTCTTTATTTAAGTTTTCAATTAACAGTAATAAAACAGTTAACATTTGCTCTCATGTCAAGAAATACGGGTATTTGTCATATTATAATATGTCTAAGGATATTCATGGCAGATGGATTAAACGTATACATTCCCTAGAAAGTGAAGACAGTTGAGCTTACAGAACTTAGAACAAAATTTCAGGACTGCAAAGAACTAGCCCTAGAAACAGTACGAGTTATGATAAAAAATTTGTAAGGCTAGAGGGTGAGACGGAAGGACTAATTTACCGTGGATATAATTGAATTCAGATGAGGTGAAGGAGGAGTGGACGGCAAAGAAAATGGCTGGAACATGCAAAAAATAGAGTCAGGACGGTCATCGCGTCTTGCTAAAGAAAAGATAAGTAGGAAGGGCTAAACAGAACTCTTGGTAGGGGACTAGTAGATGAATTCCTCAAGGGGGATCCTCCGCCCCAAGTCCAAGAGTAGGGGACAAAAACACCTCCCACGGAAGCCAAGAATCCTTGAATTTCTCGTGAGAGCGTGCCTCCCAGCTAGATAATTCCTCCAAACGATATAAGTCTTGGACTTTGAGGATCCATTCTTCCAGCGTTGGGGGAGATGTTTTTCTCCAGTGTATTGAGATTAAGTGTTTTGCGGCCGCTAATAAAATGGGTAGTAAGTCGTGTTTCTTTGGGTTAAAAGAGGAAGAAGGAAGAGAGAGCAACACCTCCTGGGGAGTTAGATCCCGATCCATCAGGCCCATATCTTGTAAAGATATATTTACATCTGCCCAAAATTGTTTCAATTCCGGACAGAGCCAGAAAATATGCGCTAAGGACCCCACACATCGAGAACATCTCCAACACTGCGGGGAATCCACCAATCCCAAATGAAACAGTCTTTCTGGGGTATGATACCACCTGGAAAGGATCTTAAATGCGTTTTCCTGCAATAGGATGCATCTGGAGAACCCATGGGAATTGGCTAGTACCCGCTGAGTTTCATGAGGGGAAAGCGTCAGACCCAACTCCATCTCCCAGGAAGAAAGATATAAGGGTTTAAATTGAGTTGAACTTTTAAGGAGGTTCACGTATAGTTTAGAAACCAGTTTAGTGATTGGAGTTTTCAACCTCACTAGCAAGTCAAGCCAGAGCCAATCCGTAGATTGGTTTATCTTAGTTCTAAACGCGGTCATTATACGGTGTATATGATATTTCTGGAGAAAATTAGTAGGTTGTTTTATGGCACTGATCGGCCAATTATCAATGCAAGGTATTCGGTTTGAAAGGAACTGAGAAATTGGGGCGTCTGGTAGGGATGTCCAGAGTCCATAAATGTCTTGATAGGTAGGGTCCACCAACCATGGGATGATCTTAATTGGAATATTGTCTAGAAAATGGCAATACGGAAGCTGGTTTGGTATAAGGGAACGTTTTATGGATAGGGTGTTAGATAGGATCTCATTAGATTTTATGCGTGTGCAATTAAAAGACGACCAAAGATAGAGATCAGCTTCATCCCCTAGTATAGCAAGTTCTAGATATGTATTGAGATTTTCTGGATTGGGTTTTACCAGGTTAAACCATCTAGCAATATGTATGGCTTTGTAATATGTTTTGATATCTGGAAGGCCAAGACCGCCGCTACCTCTAGGAAGAGAAAGAATTTTAAAAGGGAGTCTGGCTCTTTTGTATTTCCATATAAACTGGGAGAACAGTTGGTTGGCTGAATGGAAGAATGAGTTGGGAAGGGATATGGGAACCATGTTCATGGTATAAAATATTTTAGGGAAAATATAAGATTTAATGACATTTATTCTGCCCATCCAAGATAAATAAGGTATGTTGTAGTTTTTTAAATCCGTTTGAAGCCTTGTCAGGAGGGGAGTATAATTACATCTATATAGGGAGGAAGGATCAGCCGTTAGATAAACTCCAAGATATTTTAGTTTCTCTGATGGCCAGTTAAAGGGGGTGTTTTCTTTTAAATCCAGTATATCTGAGTTTTTTGCTGAGATATTTAATGCTTCAGATTTATTTGCATTTATTTTAAAGTTAGATATCTCACCAAAATCGGCAAACAGGGACATTAACTTCGGGAAAGATGTTTTGGGATTGGAGGTTAAGATTAAGAGGTCGTCGGCAAAAGCAGCTACTTTGACCTCAAGTTTACCCATCTTAAGGCCTATGATCTCACTATCCTGTCTAATCTTTTCCATCAGGGTTTCCATGACCATGATAAAGAGGGAGGGAGAGAGAGGACAGCCCTGTCTGGTACCGTTAGTTATATTAAATGGTTCGGAAAAAATACCGTTCACACCGACCCTAGCAGACGGATCTACGTAGAGGGACATTACAGCATCTATAAAGGCTTGTGGGAAGGCAAACTTTTGAAGCGTACAGACCATGTATCTCCAGCTAATTCTGTCAAATGCTTTTTCAGCATCAGTTGACAGAATAGTCAATGGAGTCTTAGTCTTCTTTGCATATGAAATAGCGTGGAGGATTTTAGTAGAATTATGTTTGCCTTCGCGACCCTTCACGAAACCCACCTGGTCAGGCCGAATAATTCTGCACAAGACACCATTCAACCTCGAAGCCAACACCTTAGCCCACAGTTTCAGGTCAGTGTTGAGCAATGAGATAGGGCGGTAATTGCTACACAGGCTGTCGTCTTTCCCCTCCTTAGGTATAATAGCAATGTAGGCCTCAAGTGCCTGGCGAGGTGGGAGCTTCCCTTCTAGAAAGGAATTAAACAGATCAACTAGGTGGGGAAGAAGAATATCAGAGAACTTTTTGTAATAGCCCACCGGGAAACCGTCGGGGCCAGGTGCCTTCCCATTCGGGATGGTTTTTAGGATGTCTTCTAATTCTTTAAGTGTAATTTTGGCCGTGAGTGCGTTACTTTCTTCAGGGGAGATTTTTGGAAGGGGGAGAGAGGCCAAAAAAGTTTGGATTTTAGTCATGGCTGTCGGACAATTTTTCATATCATCAGAAAGGGGCAGATTATAGAGGGACTCATAGTACTGCCGGAAGGTCTCAGCAATCTCTTTTGAGTCCACCACTCTCCTGCCCGTCGACGCAACAATTTTTTTAATGAATTTTTTCTCTTTTTGCTTCTTTAGCAATTGTGTGGTGAGTTTCCCACTTTTATTGCCATGCAAATAAAAGCGGTGTCTGCAATGCATAAACAATTTTGCTGACTTTACATTTAATAAGTCTTTGAGCTTGTTACGAAGAAAAACAAGATCCTGGTGAGACTCAGGTGATTTAGTACTTTTATGTGTACGCTCTGCAGTGGTTATTTGGTGGAGGAGAGATTGGATTTCTTTTTCTCTTTGTTTTTTAATGTACGAGCTAAGTGAGATGAGTTCACCCCTGAGAACGGCTTTATGTGTTTCCCATATAATGGGAGTGAGATGACCCGTATTTATGTTTTCACTGAAGAAATGAGAGATGATGGCTCTAAGTTTGTCTGTATGTCTCGGGCTATCAATCAACGATTCATTAAGTCTCCAGGTCATAGCGGGCCTAGGTAACGTGGTGATGAGAATCTCAATGAAGACAGGGGCGTGATCTGATAAAGTGATTGTGCCAATTTTAGAAGATTTTACTAGATGTAAGGCTCGAGATTGTACTAGAAAGTAATCAATGCGATGATAAGAGTTGTGTGGTGACGAGAAAAATGTGTAATCTTTCGATGTGGGGTAGAAGCTTCGCCAGGGGTCTATTAGTTGTAGAGAGTTTAGCTTATTTAGGAGTTTTTGTCTCGATTTTTGAGGAATGGAAGAGGAACCACTAGAGGTGTCTAGGTTAGGTTGTAGAGTCAGGTTTAGGTCCCCTCCCACAATTAATAAACCTTCCTTAAAAAGCTGTAGAGTGTCCAATGTTTTGAGAATCCATTGTGTCTGGTTTATATTTGGGGCGTATAAATTTGCTAAGGTTATTTTTGTGTTTGCTAATAGCCCTTTTATAAAAACAAATCTGCCTTCCGAATCAGTCAGACTATCCTCTAGTGTGAATGGGAGACCTTTTTTAAGCGCTATACTTACTCCCCTAGAGGCGGAGGAGGAACAGCTGTTGTACCAAGTTGGGAAAGGGGAGAAAGACATATTAGGGGTTCTTCCCATTTTAAAGTGAGTTTCTTGCAAGAAGGCTATTTGTGTAGATTGTTTTTTTAACAGTGTTAGTATCTGACTGCGTTTTGCAGGGGAATTTAAACCTTTCACATTAAAGGACGCTACCGTGACCGTACCCGCGTCAGTTCGATTAGTTGCCATCCACTCCTTCCCCAGAATCCCCCGTCACACCATAGAGCCTGAGAAAAAAATAAAACATGGTAGTTAACAAACTATATACAAAATACAGCTCGCTTATCGCAGGGGGGGGGGGGTACAAGAACCCAGACATAAGCGAGAGAAGGTCCAAGTGGCGACCTCTACAACTTGTCTTAAAAGGCAAGAGAAAAGAGAAAAAATATTTGAACATAGCAGTGTAGCTATTATCAAAGTACCGAACAAACAATAGTATTAAGGGACAGAAACATAATACAATTAACAATATGGAGTTTTTCTCCAAGTCCAGAGAAATTACAAAAATTCTATCGACTCCAGACAATGTGAACAGATGAGAAAAAACATTGGCAACAGGAGAAAAAGAATCATAAGGAGAACTTGGTTTGATGAAAGATAAGAAAAAAGACTCAGGAGTCAGGTCATAAATTTCGCCCCTTTCAAGGAGAAGAGAAAATCAAACCAGCATAACCGGTCTGCTTCATGTTGGGAGAACTTTAGGGGCAGTTTTCTTCGGTTTAGGAGAAACGTGTTTCTTTTTAACTGACCATTCTTGTAGTTTTGTCAGTTTAGGGAAATTCCATCCTGTGTCAACTGGCATCCAGGAGGGGATGTCTATCGGCGAAATGTCAAGAGTCGACCAGGCTTCATCAAGGTCTGACGGGGATCGTATTGTGATCTGGCGGTTGCCCACCGTGATGGCCAGACCGAAGGGGTAGAGCCACCTATACATCAGGCCGCGTGACCTCAGTTCGGATAGGAGTGGTTTGAGAATTCTCCGTTTAGCCAGAGTGGATGGGGCGAGATCCTGAAAGAGTTGTAAATGAGCACCCTCATATAAGAGATTGTCTTTTTCCCTAGCGCCAGTTAGGACCGCTGTGGTATCCACAAAGCTCAGTAGGCCGCAGATGATGTCTCTTGGCGGTTCTCCCTGTTTAGGCCTGGGTTTGAGGGCGCGATGAACTCTCTCAATGACAATGGATTCCGCTCTTTCTTTCCCTAGGAGGTCAGAGAAAATTTCCCTGGTGACCTTATCCAGTGATTCCCGAGCAAAGGATTCAGGAACGCCTCTCAGCCTGATGTTTTTTCTTCTGCTGCGGTTTTCCTGGTCCTCCGCAGCTAGGAGGGCAGTGTTAAGTTGGTGCTGTTGTTGTAGGAGTTGGTCACGTAGGGACAAGATGGCATCAGTCGCTTCCATGTTGGCGGATTCTAGGGTTTCCACTCTCTGGCCCATATGCTGTAGATCTGCACGCAACCCAGAAATTTCTTCCAAAAGTGGCTGCATGGTTTGTGCAAGTAGTTTTTTCATGAAGGCTCTAGAGATTGGGGCTGAGTCCTCCAAAGTGGATTCGCAGTCAGAGCCCTCCCCACTGGAATCTGAGTCTTCCAAGACATCTGAAGAGATAGCTCTCTTATATGATTTTTTTGAGGGAGTCTGCGGCATCATTTCAATTCTTTCTACAGTATTTCCATCCCTACTAGAATCAGTCTAGTATACTTTGTGGGTTTTTTCCTTTGGCTGGAGATTGGTTGGTGTTTGGATCCTGAGTCCCTACTGATCAATTAACAGAACTCCAAACAGTACAAAGCTTAGGAGCGTGGAGCACACAACTCCTGTCTGAGGCCAGCAGGAGGGCAAAGCAGGATACAGGCCCAAATCTTCAGACACCTGCCCTTGGCAAACTATATAGATGAAATGGCTATCTCAAAAAAGGGGAGCCACACCCATTTGTACAAAGTACAAGAAACTACAGCCAAACCAAGAAATGAGCCAGAGCATAAGTTAGTATATATGAAATGTGTAGTCAGTTCACAGATAAAACTCAATAAAAAACAAAACAAAATGAGCATATACCCTGTAGTAAGGAAATAGTAATGTACATGGAAATAACACAATATACTTAGTTAATTTTTTATTAAAATAAGTGTAAAATCCATCCCACCACGACAAGGTGTGCCCAACTGGGCGGCCCTATCCTGTCTCTAGTATATAAAAAAATCACCTTGTCTCACAGTGTGATACTATTTTGTTAAGTTTTGTGACAGCTGTGTTGAAATAACAAACATGCGTAATACACATTGACAAATGGAATAAAGCTTATGAAGCATTGTCATTTCAGTCCTTTCTACAGTATTTCTGTCCCAATGAGAATCTGTCTGAAAATGTAAACTTTCAGTGTTTTTTCATCTTTGGCTGGCATTTTAAATCTATGTTCCCACTACGAGCAATTGGTGTGTATTTTTGCTGTGTAAAAAATGTGTTGTCTTACAGTTCTAGCAAAGTGGATGGGATTTATAGAAATCTCATGCTCAATGTGCAACTGACCTGTGGTGCATATTTCAAAATTCGCAGCATATCAATTTCCTCTTGCGGGTACGCTGAGTTTCCTGTGCTGATTTTCCTCATAGACATGCATTAGATGAGAAAAATCCGCAGGTAAATAAAACAGACTTTCATTTTAGTGCTTTTCCGCTTTGGAAACGAGAAAAACACTTGTAATCCGCATCTAAGTATATCAAAGCCAAACAACAGGAAGTATCAGAAATAAAGCCGCTTTATTTAAAACATGACACACCAAAAGAGACAAAAAATGCAGCAATAAAAACGCATGTTAAGAAAATGCACATATCCCAATTTAAAGAGTAGGTGCAGAAATTCTGCAAAAAAAAAAAAAATCACCAAAAGCGCATTGGGTTAACGTAGCCTAATTGTCTGCAGATTGGTGGGGGTTTGGGTCATATGCACTATTCATGGGTCCATTTAGCGATTGTTGGGGGTCTCGAGACTTCACTGATCTGCAGGCAATTAAAATGCTTGCCAAAGAAGAAACAATATAGTGAAAGTTTAGTGACTCCTCAGGAAAAATATAAAGCAGTGAATGTAATAAAATAAAATCATACCTTCTTACTAGAGATAAGCGAATTTGCTTTGGTCCCTGCTTATTCGGCAAGCTATAGCGTTCCCTGCAGAGGGAACCCGGATACCTGGAGCACTCCGACGTCACCGCTGTTCGGCTCCACAGCCGCATGTGTTTTGGCTGGGCGATAGTCACGGCACTTGCATGGAGAGCCCAACACACAGGCTCTCCATGCATGTGATCCAACAGCGAAACAGCCGAGAGACATGCAGCTACGGAGCCGTACAGCTGTGATGCCGGAGCGCTCCATGTATCCGGGTTCCCACTGCAGCTTATTCGGTAAGCGCTATATCTTGCCGAATAAGCAGGGACCCGATCTAGTTAGCTTATCTCTACTTCTTACATCCTGCATCACTTTATCACTGTTGTTTCGGTGGTCCCACTTTCTCTCAAAAATATCCTAAAGAACACTTTCTTTAGTATTATCTATACAATATAAAAAAGCTATTTAATGAAGTATCACTGAGCTGTACTGCTCTTGATTCGGTCAGATTGGTCAAGGTAGTTGAGGTGCACACAAGTTTTGGTGGGAAAAGATCCTAGTTTTGTTGGATGTTCAGATCCCTGACACATATTGCTGTATTCTCTGTATTACTCTGGAACATTCTACATAGTTCAATAGTTTAAGTTGGCAGGGCGACCGAGAACTCTTGAGTATCCTAGTGGAGGAGGTAACCAAGTGTTTGGGATTGCATGGTGTCTTTTGACATGGGGTCTTCTGTCTCATTACTGACTGTAATGTGTAAATAATAAATCTCTCTTACATTGCAGGAGGGCCTTTATTAAGATGAGTGCTACACCTGAAGCATTTTTGGCTCTGCGCTCTCATTTTGTCCGGTCTCACGCTTTGCTGTGTATAAGCCATTGGATCCTTGGCATTGGAGATCGCCACCTGAGCAATTTCATGGTCAATATGGAGACTGGAGGAATGATTGGCATTGATTTTGGTCACGCCTTTGGCACAGCAACTCAGGTAACTCCAGTACAGTGATTACAGACTTTTATTGAGGGGTATTTCATGTGAATTTGAGCCAAATCCAACTAGGGGGGAATTGTCCTGAAGGTAAATGCAGATGTGTTAGAGCAGTTTATAATTTCAGTGCAAAGTTTTGTGATAACACAGGATCCCCACGCTCTCCTCACATCTTTTATCAATGTTCCCCATAAAACAACAGTTCTATATAACATTTTCAATTATATTTTTGTGCTCTTCCTCTTATACGTCCTCATCATCTCTGAATACTTTAGTGTTATCATTCCTGTTATAAAGTGTTCCTACATCTCCTAAGGGGTATAATACCTAGTTTATTTATTTTAAAAAAGATTATTTTGAGTACCTGACAAATAGCACGAAGCAGATATCTAAGGAAAGATGCTCCAGAAAGATTGTTTATTCCAGAATACAAACAGTAACTAAGCGTAGAAAGCTGACATGTTTCTTTAAAAGGCAAAATCCACTCTGCTGTGTGTTTAGAAATATTATGAGTGCTTTAAAAGTCAATATCTAGTTACAAACCCTTGATTTGTGTACTTATTTTTTGGAAGTGCACTGCCATCTTGTGGATGGCATGGCTTCTCATTGATCCGTCTGCACCACGCATGCCTCTAATTCGCATACACAGGGAGACTGGAAGCGTTCTGGTCCTGGGGACATACTGTTACTTAATCAGAATATTTTTTTTCCTGCAGATCCTCACCTTCACTATCTATTTTATATTAAAGAAAAACATCCAAGCCTGCCTATGTTTTGCCAAAACCTATATCAAATCTGCTAAAAACATATGGGAAAGGTTGAACTTTTTGTCCATATTTCCAAAAAGTATGTTTGGTGTAAATTCCAAACCAGAACAACACCACACCCACAGAGAAGTATGGTGACGCAACATTGTGCTTTGGGACTATTTTTCAGTAGCTGAAACTGGGGAGTTATGAACATTTCAAAATATAAATCAATTTTGCAAGAAAACCTTCAGGCCCCAGCTGAAAAGAAGTTCCAACTTTCAGCATGACAAGGACCCAAAGCATACCTCTAAATCAGGGGTCCCCAACCTGTAGCTCAGGAGCCACATGTGGCTCATGGTCCCATGAATTGTGGCTCGCGGCTGTCTGCCAGCTTGGTGCATTAGCTCCAGATTTAGTAAACTGGTATGAAAAGCACATCTCAAAATGGTGAACTTTGTGAGTAGCCCTGCAGAGAAGTGCAGACCTGGGTGCACATCTACTGGTCTTGGGGGTTTAGAGATAATATAAGTATGCTACGCTGGAGACAGGATGATACTACCTGTTAGAGGAGCTGGTTGAAGCTGGATGTGACTGTGTTGGGAGTGTGTGATGGGAGAATACTGAATGGGGGTGTGGTGGGAACCCCTGGATCTTGGTATACTGCTTCGGGGTGTAGAAAAGCTTTGGTTATCATTATACCTGTAATGGGGGCTTTGGTTGGCACTACTGTGAGGTGGGACAGGAGCTGGACGTGGCTCTTGACCCTCTTGCAGAGCTGAATGTGGCTCTTGAGGTCAGAAAGGTTGGTGACCACTGCTCTAAATCATAGGTGGGGATCCTCAGGCCGCAAATGATTGCTTTTTCTGCAGCCCCCAAGGGTAGATTCTCAGGGACTGTAGTGTTCAGGCAGGCAGCTGCGTTTTGACGGCCTTCAGCCTTATAATTTCTTCCTGCTCTGCGAACATGTGCACTCAGCGTTCACTACTGAACATTGCGGCAAGAGCAATGGATGATTACGTCCTCTTGATGGCCTCCCAGGACATACTTTATGGGCAGTTTCCGTACTCCCATCCCACAGAAGAAGAAAGCGGTGGCAGCCTCATGTCTCCTGTGATGCATATAGGGCAGCCCTGGCATCTCCTGTGATGTATATTCCGCAGCCATTGTCTTCTGTGATGTATATACCGCAGCCCTGTGTCTCCTGGGATGTATATACCGCAGCCCTGTGTCTCCTGGGATGTATATACCGCAGCCCCGTATCTCCTGTGAGGTATACACCACAGCCCAATGTTTTGTTTCCTGTGATGTATATACTGCAGCCCTACGTCCCCTGTGTCTCCCATGATGTGGTTATACTGCAGCCCCGTATCTCAGGTGATAAATATACCGCACCCTTCGCATCTCCTGTCATATACCACAGCCGCATGTCTCTTGTGATTTATATACCACAGCCCCATGTCTCACGTGATGTGTATATACCGCAGCTTTTTGTCTCCCGTGATGTATGTACAGCAGCCCCATGTCTCCTTTCTTGTATATATTTCAGCACCTATGTGATGTGTATACAACAGTCTCAGTGACTACTGTGATATTTATATTCCAGCCCCATTTTTTTATGTGATGTGAATAGATAGCAGTCTTGCTGTGTCTTATGTGATGTATATACAGCAGTCTTGGTGTATCTTATGTAATGTATACTGCAGATCTCACACTGCTTAAGTTCAATAAATGTATCGTGAGCTGTGATAAATTTCCCCCTGCGAGGAGACCTGCATTGTAATATACATCTGTGTTCGGTACAACTTTATTGTGAGTTCTTTACAAAACTTATCACAAAGAGTCACCTGCGCTATAGATAGACACAAATCTGGAAAAGCAGTTACGAGTAACAACATTACCATCACCACCTAACATAACAGCCACACCAAAGAGAAGCAGCTCCAGGCATCACATTAGGGATGAGTTCATTCAATGTTTGGCCAAATATAGCAGGGTAATTTTCAAGTTGATAATTTTGATCGGCCCCCAAAGGATGTTCTAAATATCCAAATGGCCCTTGGCAGAAAAAAAGGTTCCCAACCCCTGATCCAAGTCAACAAAATAATTGCTTCACCAGAAAATCAAAGTTTTGGAATGGCCCAGCCAGAGCCGAGACCTGCATCCAATTGAAAATATGTAAGTTGTCCTAAAGATGACATTAATGAGGACAAAAGTTCTGAAATGATTCTTCATGATGTGATGGTTTTTTTACATGAAATATTCTGGCATTTTAATAAGGATGTGTAGACTTTTATATATGTTCTTATTTTTGTTCTTTATATTCACAAATTGTCAATGGGAAAAAAGATCCCCTATTAAAGACCTCACATTAAACATAGCTTTTAATTCTTATACCTAAATAACATGGTGATCAAATGTATTAAAAAACGCATAGTACTGGACAAGAAAAATATTCAGTAGACATATCTTATTATTGGCTTTAAAGTGCTTGTGCTTGCATTTAAAAACCGGTTATTCAGTTTTTAACCATATTCTAAGTACTATGAATAATGTACAGATCTTTTTTTACCCTAATATTAATTGTAACTGGTACTCTATTAGTTCCAAGTTATTAAATCTATTATTAAACATGTCTTAGTCGTATAATTACTAAAGCTAGTTTGTTATTTGTCTTGTTACTCAGATCTTTCTGCAGTTCCCCCCATGAGTTGGAATTTGTTGGTTGTGAAATATTAATGTTTTCTAATTCTTTCGCCTTTCCTTAAGTTTTTACCTGTGCCTGAACTGATGCCTTTCCGTCTGACGCGTCAGATAATAAACCTGATGCTGCCTCTGAAAGAAACTGGCTTATTTGACTCTGTGATGGTACATGCTTTGCGGGCCTATCGAGCAAACCCTGACCTGCTCATTAGTACAATGGATGTGTTTGTAAAGGAGCCGTCACTGGACTGGAAGGTAATGCTAGATGTCCATTTTATTGCTACCAGTGTGACTTTTATTAAAATAAAATTTAACCCCTTCAAGTTGCAGCCCTTTTTAGTTTTTTGTGTTTGTTTTTCTCTACCCTTTTCTCCAGAGCCATAACTTTTTGTTTTTTTCCATCAATATGGCCATGTGATGGCTTCTCGTTTGCGGGAAAAGTTTTACTTTTGAACGACCCCATTGGTTTTACCATAAAAAAATCCAAGTGCTGTGAAATTGCAAAAAAAAAAGTGCAATTCCACAACTGTTGAATTTTTTTTTTTTTTACCATGTTCATCAAATGCTAAAACTGACCTGCCATTCTGATTCTCCAGGTCATTATGAGTTCATAGACACAAAACATGTATACATTGTTTTTTATTTAAATGGTGAAAAAAAATCCAAAGTTTGTTAAAAAAAAAATGCGTAATTTTCCAAGACCCGTAGCATCTTCCATTTTTTTATGATCTGGGGCTGGGTGAGGACTTCTTTTTTGCATGCCGAGCTGACGTTTTCATTGATACCATTTTGGTGTGTATACGATCTTTTGATCGCCCATTATTGCATTTGAATGCAATGTTGCGGTGACCAAAAACGTAATTCTGGCGTTTTGACTTTTTTTTTTCGCTACGCCGATTACCGATCTGATTAATACTTTTTATATCTTGATAGATCGGGCGATTCTGAACGCGGCAAGACCAAATATGTTTATTTTTTATTTTATTTTGAATGGGGCGAATGGGGGGGTGTGATTTGAAGTTTTATACATATATTCTTATATATTTTTGAAAGCTTTTTTTTTTTTTTTTTTACTTTTTGCATGCTTCAATAGTCTCCATGGCAGAATAGAAGCTGCAGTTGTCTGGAACAGCTGACATGTGCCGGGAAAGATGTGGGCAAAGGGAGAGACACGACATGCGCACTACATGTGTGGCGCATGTTGTGAATGGGGTTAATCTCTCACCTAGAAGTAATTATTTGAGAGAAATTTAATTTTATTTCCTCAGCAAAATATCACATTTCTTGTATGGATGCCCACATAGTGATGCATTTAGGAAAAACGTTTTGACAATATTAAATGTACAATGTGAGCATATGTAAAAGATATTTCTAAAGCCTCATACAACCATTCTTGTCTGTGATCCTAGAGGCAACTAGGTTTCATTTTGTGTGTAAACTTCATGCTATGTTCACACGTTGCGTTTGTTTGGTAAGGTTTTTTTATGCAAATTAAAAGCTGCTTTTTATAGTGTCAGCAAAAACTGAGATTTCAGACATCGCTGGCTTTTTCTGCCTGGCTGATATGGAAAACTGGTGCATTTTTGTTCAGCATGTCCATTCTTTCAGCATATTTGCATACATATTTCACCATCGAGAGCAATGAGGAAGTGCAAAATGCTGCAATAAAAACAACCATGTGTCCTCGGTGAAAGAAACTAAAATATTAAACATGTGCTGTAGACAAATGACACATAATCCACAGCAAAACCTGGTTTGTGAGCAGCCTCTTTATTGCCAAGAGAGCAGATTTTGCCTGCAGAAAAAAACGCTGCATGTGAACATAGCCAACGTGTTTTCACTTCAAACAAATGTCAGCCAACCTGTGCATTCATCTGATATTTCGTGATTGCCACTTTGGTCTGTTCCCGAACATAAATAAATAATATAGCGGTCATGTAGTATTGGTTCTTCTATGCTAAGCTTTACTAACAGCACAATGTCTTTGAAGTCAAGTGGAAAACTGCAATTCTGAGGATGTAAAAGTTATACAAACTGCAGCAAGCCATAAATAAATCATGGGTATTACATATTTCAATATTGAAAAAAGAAAACCACCAGCATAAATATATAAAGTTCCACTTGCATAATGTATGGGTCTGATCGCCACACTAAAAGGATCTCGGGTGCTCTCCAAGTGACCAAAACATCAGCCAGAAAGCATTGATACTGAGATGTGGTCTGTGGTCCCCAACTGCAGAACCACTCCTTTATTGAGTGTCTTGATAATTGCCAATAATTTCCATCTGTTGTCTATTCCATTTGCACAAAAGCATGTGAAATTGATTGTCAAACAGTGTTGCTTCCTAAGTGGACAGTTTGATTTCACAGAAATTTGATTTACTTGGAGTTACCGTATATACTTGAGTATAAGCCGACCCCCCCAATTTTGACACAAAAAACTGGGAAAACTTAATGACTCGAATATAAGCCTAGGGTGGGAAATGCAGCAGCTACCAGTAAATGTCAAAAGTAAAAATAGATACCAATAAAAGTAAAATTAATTGAGACATCAGTAGGTTAAGTGTTATTGAATATCCATATTGAATCAGGAGCCCCATATAATGCTCCATAAAGTTCATTATGGCCCCATAAGATGCTCCATAGACATATTTGCCCAATATAATGCTGCACAAATGCTGATTATGGCCCCATAAGATGCTCCATAAAGATATTTGCCCCATATAGTGCTGCACAAACATTATGGCCCCATATAGTGCTGCACAAACGTTATCGCCCCTTATAGTGCTGCACAAACGTTATGGCCCCTTATAGTGCTGCACAAACGTTATGGCCCCTTATAGTGCTGCACAAACGTTATGGCCCCTTATAGTGCTGCACAAACGTTATGGCCCCTTATAGTGCTGCACAAACATTATGGCCCCTTATAGTGCTGCACAAACGTTATGGCCCCTTATAGTGCTGCACAAACGTTATGGCCCCATATAGTGCTGCACAAACGTTATGGCCCCATATAGTGCTGCACAAACGTTATGGCCACATACAGTGCTGCACAAACGTTATGGCCCCATATAGTGCTGCACAAACGTTATGGCCCCATACAGTGCTGCACAAACGTTATGGCCCCTTATAGTGCTGCACAAACGTTATGGCCCCATAGATGCTCCATACAGACGCTTGCTCCATTTGCTGTGAATAAAAAAAAAACACATACTCACCTCTCCGTCGCTCAGGCCCCGGCGCTTTCAATATTCACATGCTGATCGTTCCGGCGCCGCTCCATCTTCAGCATTGGTGTTCAGGCTGAGGGCACGCACTAACCACGTCACCACACCCTCTGACCTGAGCGCCACTGCTGAAGACGGAGTGGCGCCAAAATGAGAAGCAGGTGACTATCGTGCAGCACTCCCCTCCCCGTAATACTTACCTGCTCCTGGCGCTGTGCAGTCCCTGCTTCCCCGGTGCTGCAGCTTCTTTCTGTAGTGAGCGGTCACCGTTACTGCTCATTACAGTAATGAATATGCGGCTCCACCTCTATGGGAGGTGGTGCCGCATATTCATTACTGTAATGAGCGGTACCATGTGACAGCTCAGTACAGGAGGAAGCTGCCGGCGCCGGGAAGCCAGGGACCGCGCCAGGAGTAGGTGAGTATAATTAGACAGCCCCCGCTCCCCCTCCCCTGCCGACCCCTGGGTATGACTCGAGTATAAGCCGAGAGGGGGACTTTCAGCCCAAAAAAGTGGGGTGAAAATCTCGGCTTATACTCGAGTATATAAGGTATATTCTGTTGTTTAAGTGTTCCCTTTATTTTTTTGAGCAGTGTATATTATCAGGGAAATCTGCTTCCTTTTCCTTCTGGATGGATCTTTCAGGCTATGTGCACACGTTCAGGTTTTTTCGTGGTAAAAACACTATAAAAACTCATTAAAATGCATACATTATGCATCCTATCATTCAGAATGCATTCTGCATGTTTTGTGCACATGATGCGTTTTTTTTCCGCGAAAAAAATGTATCGCGGTAAAAAAAGCAGCATGTTCATTAATTTTGCGGATTTTCTGCGTTTTTCCCGCTGATCTATGCATTTGGGAAAAAATGCACAAAAAACGTATGAAAAAACGCAAAAAAAGCATGTGGATTTCTGGCAGAAATGTCCGGTTTTTGTCAGGGAAATTTCTGCAAGAAATCCTGACGTGTGCACATACGCTCACTCTCCATTCGTGGGTAAAGTTTGTGTTCAGTAAAGACAGATTATCCCATTACTGAGATAGGCGATGACAGCGGGTGCTTTTCAAATTCTTTGGCACAGAGAGTGAGATGAGGAAAGGAAGAACTAGAGGCAGAAAATGACAGTCTGCTGCAAGTTTTGAAATTGCAGTTACAGTTCTCCATTGAACTTTATGAGCACCAGCTATCATCTATCTCCGTAATAGAAAAATAGAGGCTGATGGACACCCAGATATGTGGCATGTTTTGAAGATTTAGATAAAGAAGAGATTTCCCGATCTCAAACAAGGCAATCTCCCCTAGCACTAATGGAGGATTACTATGAGGGGATGAAATCCTTTTAATTGAGAATTTTAATAATGAATGACCAGTGGTGGAGGAGAAAATGGATTTCTCTAGTAAGATTCAATACTGTGCAAAGGTTTGAGGCCGGTGTGGAAAAAAATGCTGAATTCTTCCAAAAACTGTGTTAAAGTGGGGGGTGTAGTTTGACTGAAGACCTTGGCAGATGTGCTGCAGAGGAGCTCTGTCTCCCTTAAAAAAAAAAAAAAAAAAAAAGCAATTTTTAAGCAACTACAAATGGATTATCTGGGCACAAATTGTGCTGAAGACCATCAAGAACATATCAGGATCATATTAAAGAGGAGAACATTCCAAACCAGAAAAAAAAAACCACGCTTTTGTGTACTTACAAAACAAGCAGCGAGGGCTGCAGGCGCAGCCACCGCAACTGTGACAGCAACCGTATCGGATGAACAGTGGAACCTAGCTGCTCCATTTAAAAATAACTTCTTATCCGAGATTTCTGAAATTGAGAGTGATGGGGACCAAGGGAGGAAGGAAGTCGAGCTCTTCTGGTTCAAAAATTCAAGAATTCACAGACAGAGATTGGGTGATTTGGCTCCTGCCCAGCTTGAACGGGCTCCATTCACTCATAATTGCAACAGCAGATCGCACATCCCACATTGAATACCCAGCAAGACCCGGGGGAGCAGCATGAATCTGACACCAGAAAATGGTGAGTTTATAAAGGGGATACATAGCACAGACTAACTGACTTGCCAATCCCAGGAAATTGTAGCAGCAGACTGTCTTGATCCAGACAGAATGGAGGAGCGGAAGGTCTGCTGTGGCTCCTGTGGTTTATATGTTAATTAGGTCGAATTCAGCATGGAGCAGGACAGAATCCCTCTTAATTACGAGAAGGAACAGAAATATAATGGAGATTTAACCATCAGGAAGGACGAGTTTTACACAGGATCACTTGGAAAAAGGGACTGACTCACTGTCAATCACAGGAGTTTGCGATGGGATCTGGTCATAAGTCAGATTTTGCAGGGAAGTGTGTGGTCAGATGTGGCTCCCGATACAACAATGACAGCTGCAGCATAGAGGAACAGGAGTGATAAACCATTTACTTATTACCTACAAAGAAGTTTTATGTCTGCGAAGGAAGTAAATTATTATTAACATATACATGAGTCTGCTAATTCAGAAGAATCTATCCCTCCCCTGACAATAGTCTATTTCTTTTAATGGCTTTGAGTCAGTTGATGAAGAGGTACAGGAGGCTGATGGACACCCAGATATGGCATGTATTGAAGATATAGCTAATGAAAGAAGAGATTTCCCGATCTCAAGGGAATCCCCCTAGCGCTAATGGAGGATTGCTATGAGGAGATGAAATCGGGTGATTTTGTAAAAAATTAGATTGCACAGGAAGGAGATTGTGGTCCTTCGGATTTATCACTGTACTCTAGTGACCCTATTGACATTTATAATCATAACAATAGCATCAGGGGATCTAATGTTTGAGTCGCGCAACATGAAGATCAGCACTATAAGAATAACTATCTAAGTGATGTTTCACATCTTTCCCAAATTATTATAAACATTTACATCACATACTGCATTGAACTACTGTACCCAATTTATTATTCCCATAGTCCTATATTTAACAATGGCTAGAGTCACTCCGACATAGAGTATAAACACATTTCCAAATGGTAGGTACCAAGAGAAAAAAATGAAGTGAAGGAGAAAGTACGAATTAAAACAATTTATTCAGAACTTCCGGATTATTTGCTGTACCGCAGGACTGTGATGTGCCTTCCCTGGTATTTGGAGGTTTCCGTCCCCCCTGTGTTTTGTCTAATTTTATACTATGTGTAATACACTTTTTTAGAACAAGTTCTGAATAAATTTATTGTTTTAATTCGTCCTTTCTCCTTCACTTCATTTTTTTCTCTTGGTACCTACCATTTGGAAGTGTGTTTACACCCAATTTATTATGTATTGCTGGACACTGACTCCACGACTCCTACTCCACAGCCCTGGTTTTTAGGCTGACTTGTTATTTATGCTCTAGTCTATGTAGCTTTTTCCCCTTCCTCCCATCTACCTATGATTCTCTATTTCTACCCTATTAAAGTTCAATTTTCCTGTTCTTCCCCTTTAATTTTCCCCAACTTTCCTTATGTGTGACATAAAACCCTTTTGTGTGTACTATTACCCTTTTCCTAAAAAGCGAAGACAAATAATTTGTTGAAAAATTGTGTGCAAGTGTACCTATAAGAATTAAAAAATAATTAGAATTGAGAGTCCTCAGTGGTTGATACTACAGGGTGGGCCATTTATATGGATACACCTAAATAAAATGGGAATGGTTGGTAATGTCAACTTCCTGTTTGTGGCACATTAGTATATGGGAGAGGAAAAACTTTTCAAGATGGGTAGTGACCATGGCGGCTATTTTGAAGTCGACCATTTTGGATTCAACTTTATTTTTTTTTCAATGGCAAGAGGGTCATGTGACGCATCAAACTTATTGAGAATTTCACAAGAAAAACAATGGGGTGCTTGATTTTAACGTAACTTTATTTCTATGAGTTATTTACAAGTTTAAGACCACTTATAAAATGTGTTCAAAGTGCTGCCCATTATTTTGGATTGTCAATGCAACCCTCTTCTCCCACTCTTGACACACTGATAGCAACACTGCAGAAGAAAGCTAGCACAAGCTTTCAGTAACCGTTGTTTCAGATGCTACACATCTCGTATCTTCGCAGCATAGACAATTGCCTTACCTAGAGGAGTTAGAGAGAAACTGTCAGTAGCCCTTATTGTAAGGGTACGAAATGTCAGCCTAGTGAAAATTGGGGCGACTCATGGAAAGCAATTCCAAGAAGATCACTGGGCTACCCAAACTGGCTGATTCGTAAGCGACCATATCTTCTGTTCTGTAAATTTGCTTAATCTCCTTCACCCAGAACAGTCAGCAAGAGGTAATGTCATATTTCTCTAGGTATAGTCATTCTAGGAGTAAGAAGTAAATGGAGACTACCGCACCAAGTCATGTTAATGGACCCGTAGGCATAACAAACAGATCCCCTAAGCCATCTAGGACAAAGGCGCATAGTTTTAGAAATACTCTCTGCTGCCATTTTTATGTCTGGTATGAATTACTTTGCATTACAGAATTTCTAAAAATATTTGTTGAAAATATAAACCTGCCTATTATATGCTCACTAATATTAAATTGGTCTGTAGATTTTTGAGGCAAAACAACTGAAGAAGGGAGGAGACTGGGTAAAAGGCATAAATACTTCTTCTGAGGACTGGTACCCTGCACAGAAGGTCAATTGTGCCAAACGAAAGTTAGCTGGTGCAAATCCTGCAGCAATCATGTGGTAAGTATTAATAAGATGCATCATCTATAATTTTTGTAGCTCAAAACACATGAACGTGAACAAAACTAAACCATCTTCTGTTTCACTACAGTTTGTGATACAATTTCTGAGCCAAATCCAGGAGTAGATTCTAAGGGAATGGGAATTAGAAGGGGAGAACCTAAAGTAAATCCAATGTTACTGCTCAGACAGTCTTCAGTGCTAAATGGAGGTTATATATACAATTAGTTTATTTTGCTCACAAACTTCATATGTAGAAAAGGCATACAAACAGAAAAAGACACTTATTGCGCCAATCTTGCCAACCCTGAGTTTTGGCATGGTCTCCTCTGGGGCAAACTGGTCATGCCTAATCTCAGTTACCAAAAATAAGATTTATCCCTCACCTGCCAATATAACATGAACTACACAACATTGTTATTCACAAATCACTATAACATCATTACTAGCATTTAACAAAAGACGGTCACCTCTGTTAAGTATGTATATAGGGGAGCAGCAAGGATGAAAGAAAACATAAAATGTTTTATATGAAGGTAATATACTACAAATAGCACATACCACTAAAATTTTAGACCACCACCAAAAAAATATGATCTGTGTACTACAAATTGCTAAGTGCTCAGGAGAAAAATAGTAGAATCAATAGAAAAAAACTCTGGCACACAATGGAAGTCAATGCAATTTTCTTGTGAATTTATTAGGAAATAACAGCGTTCCAAATCATGTTAAATCCGTTTAGAAGAGAAATATGTAACACCGCATACGGAGGAAAAAAATATTCTATGCATCAATTCACAGGTAACATTTCATTTCAACGTCCGCATCACGGACCTCGCACGGTTGGACTTTTACTACGGATTCATGTACAGGTTTTCTTGAGAAAGGCTCATAGGCCGAAACGTTGAAATGAAATGTTACCTGTGAATTGATGCATAGAATATTTTTTTCCTCCGTATGCGGTGTTACATATTTCTTTTCTAAACGGATTTAACATGATTTGGAACGCTGTTATTTCCTAATAAATTCACAAGAAAATTGCATTGACTTCCATTGTACTACAAATTGCTCTCATAGAGCTCATTAAATGACCCAGATCCCCTGATAAATATTATGATTTTATCACCAAGGATTATAAAATATGACCATATGTACACAATGCAATAAATGTACAGGATATAGTTCAATGTTTCAAAATCTATTTCAATTGAAAAAAGAAAAAAATCCTAACTAGAGAGAAATATAAAATATTTATAAAGATCAAAAGTATTAAAAATGATTAAATATGTGAGAGGAAAAACGTAAGGCAACAAATTAGAAAAGAGCAGATCTATTCATGAGAAGCGATCCAGCATCCAGGTCAGTGGTTCTCGGCAGCCAGATGGGGAGGCTCACAAAAGTCCACGTGTCCACGTTCAGGATTGCATCAGGATTTGGTCAGGATTTTTCATCAGTATTTGGAAGCCAAAACCAGGAGTGGAACAATTAGAGGAAAAGTATAATAGAAACATATGCTCCACTTTTGCATTTATCACCCACTCCTGGTTTTGGCTTACAAATACTGATGAAAAATCCTGACCAAATCCTGATGCAATCCTGAACGTGGACACATACCCTTACATTCCGGCATCTGCGGCACAGCTTTTGATTAGCCCGGGCTTGTGTGACTTAATTTGTGCATCCTGTCGCACATATGATGTTGCGCCAGCCCTGACAGATCAAATGCCATGCCAGAAAGTAAAAGATATGCAGGCCTCCTATCTGGCACCACTAAATAATACATATATTTGGTATCGCCGCATTCAGAATCGCCCGATCTATCAATCAAAACGCCAGAATTACGTTTCTATGGTCACCATAACATTGCAATAAAATGTAGCAGCAGGCGATCAAAATATTTTTGGGCTTTTGTGTGAAATTATGTCCTATTTGCCTTTTTTCCGTTGAACGTGTAAATGCAATAATTTTCTGGGAGACATACTGTATATACTCGAGTGTAAGTCTAGCCGAGTATAAGCCAAGGCACCTCATTTTGCCACAAAAAACTGGGTAAACTTATTGACTTGAGTATAAGCCAGATATGCATTGTCCCCTGTCCTGCTATGCATGGCTCTCTATCCCGTCCTTGTATGCATGGCTCCCCGTCCGTGTCCTTGTATGCATGGCTCCTTATTCTCTATCCTTGTATACATGGCTCAACCGCCCCTGTCCTTGTATGCATGTCTGCTTATTCCCTATCCTTGCATGGTTTCTATTACAAAAAAAAGCACATCCTACTTACCACCCTGCACGCCCTCGCTGCATCTCGTTCCGTCGCCAGCAGCTCTTCCTGTCGAGCGATCACGTGGCTCCGCTCATTAAGGTGATGAATATTCACTCTATGCCTATGGGAGTGAAGAGGCATGAATATTCATTACCTTAATGAGCCGTACCACGTGATCGCTGGGCTGGAAGAGCTGTTGGCGTCGGAACGAACGTGATGCAGGGAATGGAAGTAGGATGTGTGCTGGAAAGCCTGCAGCTGTAACTGTGTGTGCCATACGGCTATGTGCACACGATGCGGATTTAGTGCGGATCCGCAGACTATTTTTCTGCGCAGAAACGCTGCAGATCCGCACTGTGATTTACAGTTCAATGTAAATCAATGTGAAAAAAAAAAAGCTGTGCAGATGGTGCGGAAAAATATACGCGGAAACGCTGCGGATTTAAAAGAAGTGCATGTCACTTCTTTTGTGCGGATCTGCATCGTTTCTGAACCCTTCCATTACAGAAATTCGCAGGGGTAAAAACCGCAGAAAATCTGCACAAAATCCGCATCAGTTCCGCATAAAAACCACACAAAATCCGCGGCAAATCTGCACCTGTGGTTTCTGCCAGGAGATGCGGATTTTGTGCAGAAAATTCTGCACCCCATTCCACATCATGTGCACATAGCCTAAGATAAATTAATCTTCATTGCCAGAACAGTGAATATTCATTTCTCTTCAGCAGCAGGCAAAGGCTTTAGCCGCAGCCGCTGGCTCCGGCCTCTGTGATCCGCTGCTCCCCCTCCCCCACCGTCTTTCTGGGACAATGACTTCTGTATAAGCTGAGAGGGGGCATTTTCAGCACAAAAATAAATGTGCTGAAAAACTCGGCTTCTACACAAGAATATACGGTACTTCATTTTCTGGAAGAATTTCAAGGGTGTCAACACTTTTTGACAATGACTATGTTAAGGCAAAATATCTGTACAAAATTATGTGCATAAAAAATCTAATTCCAATTTATTCATTCATCATTAATATTACGACTCATTTGTTTATATTTATTTCTTGTATAGTAACTTAATATACTAAGAACTGGATCTTTTATATATAATTTTATACATACTTTTTTTCTGTATGATGCAGCATCATGTAATTTTAATTGTTTTTATTAATTTATACTTAATGTATTTTTATGAGAAATTAGGCATGATAGTAATAATGTTAGAGATAACTCAAATTTGTAGAATTGCCATTGGAGGAAATAAATATTTAAATTATTTATTTCAGTGAAGAACTGGGTCTTGGACACGCCAAGTGTAATGCGTATAAAAAATTCTGTGACGTTGCTAAAGGAGATAAGACGAATAATGTACGGGCTAGAGAACCTGATGATGGACTTTCTGAGGAGAAGCAAGTAAAATGTCTTATTGATCAGGCTACTGATCCGAATATCCTTGGCAGGGTCTGGAGAGGTTGGGAACCTTGGATATGAAGATGCAGCTTCAGAAAACCAAATCTGCTCTAGATTCAGCAATTTGTTATTGCAGTTTCCTCTACGCTAATTGCCCCATCTTTCCTGGATAAGAGTGTAGTGTAAACATCTTAGGAAACCAATGAAAATAATCATTTCCCAAACTCATCTTTTACAAGCTGTAGGCATGTCTAATTTTAAAGGTGTGTTCACACTGCATCTTTTTCCGCCACTTAAAACAAAGACTATTTTTCAAACAGTGCTTTTTGGTATGTTTTTTTACAATATTATTTGCATGTTGTTGGGACTTTTTTGATGTATACTAATAAATTGAAGAAAACAATTGTGTTTTTTTTGTTTGTTTGTTTTTTTTTTTTTTTTTAGACAAACACTGAAAAGCGCTTGGGCATCTTCTGGGAATTTTTTTTTTCTTTTGACATTCCATTGACTCGCATTGTAATTTATACAGTGTCTCACAAGCAGAAAACACCAGAATAAAAAATCATTTGGTGTCTTTGAAAGACTGAAGTGTTGAAAAGAAGCTCAAAAGTCTGTACATGTAATATGAGCCTCAATTGGTTTTACATGGAAATGGTGGTTTTCACTGTGTTTTCTGTGCGCAAAAAGACGCAGTGTGAATGCACCTTAAGTAATTAACTACAGTTAGGGCCAGAAATATTTGGACAGTGACACAATTTTCGCGAGTTGGGCTCTGCATGCCACCACATTGGATTTGAAATGAAACCTCTACAACAGAATTCAAGTGCAGATTGTAACGTTTAATTTGAAGGGTTGAACAAAAATATCTGATAGAAATTGTAGGAATTGTACACATTTCTTTACAAACACTCCACATTTTAGGAGGTCAAAAGTAATTGGACAAATAAACATAACCCAAACAAAATATTTTTATTTTCAATATTTTGTTGCAAATCCTTTGGAGGCAATCACTGCCTTAAGTCTGGAACCCATGGACATCACCAAACGCTGGGTTTCCTCCTTCTTAATGCTTTGCCAGACCTTTACAGCCGCAGCCTTCAGGTCTTGCTTGTTTGTGGGTCTTTCCGTCTTAAGTCTGGATTTGAGCAAGTGAAATGCATGCTCAATTGGGTTTAGATCTGGAGATTGACTTGGCCATTGCAGAATGTTCCACTTTTTGGCACTCATGAACTCCTGGGTAGCTTTGGCTGTATGCTTGGGGTCATTGTCCATCTGTACTATGAAGCGCCGTCCAATCAACTTTGCAGCATTTGGCTGAATCTGGGCTGAAAGTATATCCCGGTACACTTCAGAATTCATCCGGCTACTCTTGTCTGCTCTTATGTCATCAATAAACACAAGTGACCCAGTGCCATTGAAAGCCATGCATGCCCATGCCATCACGTTGCCTCCACCATGTTTTACAGAGGATGTGGTGTGCCTTGGATCATGTGCCGTTCCCTTTCTTCTCCAAACTTTTTTCTTCCCATCATTCTGGTACAGGTTGATCTTTGTCTCATCTGTCCATAGAATACTTTTCCAGAACTGAGCTGGCTTCTTGAGGTGTTTTTCTGCAAATTTAACTCTGGCCTGTCTATTTTTGGTATTGATGAATGGTTTGCATCTAGATGTGAACCCTTTGTATTTACTGTCATGGAGTCTTCTCTTTACTGTTGACTTAGAGACAGATACACCTACTTCACTGAGAGTGTTCTGGACTTCAGTTGATGTTGTGAACGGGTTCTTCTTCACCAAATTAAGTATGCGGCGATCATCCACCACTGTTGTCATCCGTGGACGCCCAGGCCTTTTTGAGTTCCCAAGCTCACCAGTCAATTCCTTTTTTTCTCAGAATGTACCCAACTGTTGATTTTGCTACTCCAAGCATGTCTGCTATCTCTCTGATGGATTTTTTCTTTTTTTTCAGCCTCAGGATGTTCTGCTTCACCTCAATTGAGAGTTCCTTTGACCGCATGTTGTCTGCTCACAGCAACAGCTTCCAAATGCAAAACCACACACCTGGAATCCACCCCTGACCTTTTAACTACTTCATTGATTACAGGTTAACGAGGGAGACGCCTTCAGAGTTAATTGCAGCCCTTAGAGTCCATTGTCCAATTACTTTTGGTCCCTTGAAAAAGAGGACGCTATGCATTACAGAGCTATTATTCCTAAACCCTTTCTCCGATTTGGATGCGGAAACTATCATATTGCAGCTGGGAGTGTGCACTTTCAGCCCATATTATATATATAATTGTATTTCTGAACATGTTTTTGTAAACAGCTAAAATAACAAAACTTGTGTCACTGTCCAAATATTTCTGGCCCTAACTGTATATTGTTTCCACTTCATACGGTACTCCACAGCATATGCTTCATATTCAATTATTCTCTAATAGTATACCAGTTAAAACTAAGATGAAATAAGTTGATTTTTTGATTAAATAAAATAAAAATTAAAGAAGTTTTTGATACTCCGTTTCTGTTGTATTATTGTAGTGTAAAAAAGCTAATAATTCAAATCAGGCATTGTTGGTATCTGCTGTGTTGTCTACATTTGTACTTACATTTAAAGACTGAGGTAGAATTATGCTTTACAAAACTGCTAAAGTGACCCTCCAGCCAACCACCCTCCTTCCCCTCTGTATATTTCGATCTAATGAAACATTGAAACCCCCTGCTTAATATTGAGTAGCCCCCTCTTGTAGCCAAACAGCTCTGAACCATCGAGGATGAATTCCACGAGGTGACCGATGGTATACAGCATTAAAATCTTTTAAATGGAACGTGTCAGTAAATCATTCTGTGCAGAGCCCAGGCTGTATGAATTGCAGCCTGCAGCCTGGTTGCACGACTGCAACCTAGTGTATTATTCTATGAAACGCATCGGTGTTTTGGGGATGGTATACTTTGAAGATGCAGCTGGCGATTAGAGTAGTCCGGCTCTGCCTCCAGCCAACTTTTCCAAGTGCCACAGCTGTTGATTGACCAGTGTCTCCCTAAATACACGTGAGGGAGAGACCTGTGAATCAGCTGTGGCAGAGCTGGCCTAGTTTATCTCTCGCTAGATCTTCAAAGTATACCATCTCTGAGACGCCTGAGCATTTCAGAGAATAATGTACCAAATTATGTATTGCTAAGTTTTTAACACTACGGCCGGGATCACACATGCAAGAAACATGGCCGAGTCTTGCATGTTAATACCTGGCACTGTCTCTGGCTCTCAGGAGCGGAGCGTGTGGCCGCATAGCAATACATGGAGCCGCACGCTCTGCTCCCGAGTGCTGGGTATTAACATGCGAGACTCGCCCGTGTTTCTCACATGTGTGATCCAGCTTACGGTTCAGATACGGCTTTAAAGTAGGCTAATTTCAAATTACAAAATTAAAGGAACAGTATGTCTACACTTTTGTATATTTTTACATACAAAGGTTAAGTACATATAAAGATTAACTACATTTACTCACATCATCGCCAAGGAGCTTTTTAAACATCATCTGTCTGGAATATCAGAGAAGCAAGCATCAAGAAAAATTCACTACACTGCATGGGCGTCCTCACTTATGCAGGTATCACAACACTGTGCACGTATAAGTACAGGTACCAAACTTTCTGCTTCTGTCTTAAGGTACCGTCACACATAAAGATTTCGTTAACGATATCGTTGCTTTTTGTGACGTAGCAATGATATCGTTAACGAAATCGTTATGCGTGACAGCGACCAACGATCAGGCCCCTGCTGGGTGATCGTTGGTCGCTGTGAATGATCAGGACCTTTATTTGGTCGCTGATCACCCGCTGTCATCACTGGATCGGCGTGTGTGACGCTGATCCAGCGATGTGTTCACTGGTAACCAGGGTAAATATCGGGTTACTAAGCGCAGGGCCGCGCTTAGTAACCCGATGTTTACCCTGGTTACCATTGTAAATGTAAAAAGAAAAAAAACACATACTCACATTCCGGTGTCTGTCACGTCTCCCGGCGTCAGCTTCCCTGCACTCCTGCATCCTGTGTCAGCGCCGGCCGTAAAGCAGAGCACAGCGGTGACGTCACCGCTTTGCTGTACGGCCGACGCTTACACAGGATGCAGAAGGCGTGCAGGGAAGCTGACGCCGGGGGACGTGACAGACACCGGAATGTATGTTTTGTTTTTTTTTTTACATTTACAATGGTAACCAGGGTAAACATCGGGTTACTAAGTGCGGCCCTGCGCTTAGTAACCCGATGTTTACCCTGGTTACCCAGGGACGTCGGCATCGTTGGTCGCTGGAGAGCTGTCCGTGTGACAGCTCTCCAGCGACCACACAACGACTTACCAACGATCACGGCCAGGTCGTATCGCTGGTCATGATCGTTGGTAAATCGCTTAGTGTAACGGTACCTTTAGTCATCTTTCTCTGCCCTTATATAGTGATTTACACTATGTGTAACTCTGGTTCACTCTTGCCTTCTAGTGGCCAGCCTTTTGGATAAGATGAATCAGATACCAGGCAAACATCAGACAATGGGGCAATAAACCCACAGAATATAAAAGCTCCCAAGGATTATATAAGTCCACAGCAGAGGTTAAATAAATCTCCATGTTTTACAATAGCAAACAGAACTATTTGAGGTAAAAGCTTTCAGACAATAAGTAAACAGTTCTCAAGATTGTGTCACTATGAACATTGTCTGTCTGAAAATGTATGGCAGGTAGTGATGAGCGAGTATAATCGTTGCTCGGGTTTTCCCGAGCACACTCGGGTGACCTCCGAGTATTTGTTAGTGTTCGGAGATTTCGTTTTCATCACGGCGGTTGAATGATTTACAGCTATTAGTCAGGCTGAGTACATGTGGGGTTTGCCTGATTGCTAAGTAATCCCCACATGTAATCAAGCTGGCTAATAGGTGTAAATCATGCTGCTAAGGCGATGAAAACTTAATCTCCGAGCAGTCATAAATACTCGGAGACCACCCGACAGGGTGGATTTGATTTAAATCAGTGATTTAAATCAAAGTTTCTACTTAAACTAGTTCTTGCTACTTTAACATGCAAGTAGATGAAGATTTTTAGAATCACTTTTTATATTACTTTTTTCTCCCCAGTTTAATGGGTTAATCATTCATATTTGGACACCACTGTTCTGTTGTACTTAGGAAGGAGAAAAATAATCCTGACCTTAATAACAATTTAAATAGATTTATTCAACTGAAACAATAACAACATTACAGCATAAGTTATTTGCTTAAACAAAGATCCATGTTTGTTAACTAATTTGGCTAAACAAAATATATATATATTATAAGAAACTTAGACTGTCAGCCCAGCCGACACATGAAAAACTTAAATACTACTGTCCCTGCTGTCCTCTGTAGCTCACTTGTCGTCATCTTCATCATCATCTTCTTTGTTCCTATTCATAATCTGGAAAAGAAAAACAAGCTTTCCTGCTTTATTGGGTCCCAACCGATTTCTCAATTTAGAATGAATGAGTCCAAAGGAAGAGAATATTCTTTCAACGCCTGCAGAAGAAGCTACTGCTGTTAAAAGTGAAATCATTACTTGAACAGTCTCTAAATCCAAGCGCTTAAGTGACTTCCACCAGTTTACTGGTGTGACCTTCCTTAAAATGTCTTCAGCAAACATATTTCTTGAATGGTTCCCCCTTAGCTCTGAAGTTTATTATAGTTGGCATTAAAGATGGATGATTGCTGGATACCCATGTCATAGCTAACTCCTCTTCCTCAGCACTTAGGTTTTGACCCTGATATTGGATATTGACAATATTTGCCAAAAAATGAGCTGGAGTCAGTGCTTGTCCCATTCGTTTGTTTACTGCTTGTAATTTAATTCTGTCCATGTGTAGTTCTGTTTTTAAGTGTTCACTCAGTTCCTTCCAAATTTCAACAGCATCCGCAATAAAACAGCTATTTTTCTGTATTTTGTTTAAAGCTTGAGAGATGGGTTTCAGGAAGCTCAGCATATGTTCAACATTTCTTTTAAGCCCAATGTTGAGGATTTTGGCCGTGACAGTGCCATCTATTTTATCTCGATTTTCTTCACAAAGTGTCATCAAAATAGGCCAGTTTTTGATATACTGCTCAAAACAGTCCACCACAGAGTTCCATCTAACATCTTGTGGGAGCGTTAGCTTGGTTCCACCCATCCTTTTCAGAGCTGCTGCAGAAAAATGATTATTACGGAAGTATTTAGCAATTTCAACAACATTAGCCTTTACTTCTGGAACACTGAAGTCTTTGGCTAAGAGGTGCAGCAAATGAGCACTGCAACCATATGTTATTAGCAGCTTTGTATTCCCTCCCTGCTCTTCTAAATCTCTTCTCATCTTGGATACGTTTGCAGCATTGTCAGTGACCAAACTGCGTACTAGACATTTGAATTTTTGTTCACATGTCGTTATAGCTTTTACTGCCACTTCTTGTAAGTATTCTGCTGTGTGTGCATTTCCTGACGTATCAGTTGTTTGTGCAAGGAAGACTTTACCTTCTTCTGTTGTTATACAAGCACATACAATAGGATCATTGTGGACATTACTCCACCCATCAATACTTAGGTTAACAATTTTACCCTCCAGAGCTGTTGCACATTGCTCCATTTCTCTGTCATACACTTGATCCAGCAGTTTCCCTGCAACATCAGCTCTGCTGGGTGGACTGTATCCTGGTCTCAGTGACTGAACCATATTAATGAAATGTGGGTTATCAGTCAGACAGAAAGAAGAGTTCGTTGCATAAATACACTGGGCAATTTTTTCATCAATCAACTCTTTTTCTAATCTGCTAGTTCTTATCACAAACCTATCTATGGTGGTTCCAGGAGGTAAAGGTTTTTACTTCCTTTTGGGTGATGGTGATATGTGGCTGTGGGTGTCTGATGATGATGCTGCTGCTAATGAAGCATTATCCTGGATGGATAACTCTGAAACTGTAGAACAGGATGATGGTGATCTTGGAGGTGGATAGTTTCCAGAATCCATGAATTCCCCTAAACAAAAAAAGTCAATGCTGTTATTTTATTGTTTATACAATTTCTGCTTATTGTACACAACACATCACTGCCCCAAAATGAATATTTGTTTTTCTTCATAACTGTACCAAATGACAGTAACATGCAGTAATAATAAGAAATATAATTTTTCTCACACATGACAGTTCAATCTTTAGAAATAGGATTCAATAAAAATGTTTACCAACCTGAAGATCCTGCCTGTTCAGAAGTGTTTCTTTGGTCATCTTCATCACCGCACTTCTCATGATGTTGCCTCATTCGCGCCACCAGGCCTTGCATCTCTTTGTTGCATCGTTTGCATTTTGCACGCATGCCTGCCTTACCGATAGGCGAAGGAGCTTCATTAAAATATTCCCAAACTGGTTCTCTTTTACGGCCTGCTGCCATTATAAGGAAAGAATGTAATAAACCTCAGATCATACACACAAACAGATCCAGACTTGTCTGTGGCTATGCTGCAGTATTGTGCTCAAAGTTTCACTTTCATTTTCTTGTCTGCTTGCCCTTCCTCCTCCTCACACTTAGATTCACATTCTTCTCGTGTTGTGCAGATCTATTCCACTCCAAACAATCAGAAACATATTGTCTAACTTCTTGGACTTGGCACAGAAGGGGTTGATTCTGTATTCATAGGTTTGTAGAACAATAGGATTAAGGTCTTTTTCTCAACTCTGTTCATGTTGTAACATTTTTGCCGTGAAGAAGAGGCTGGGACCTCTGCGGAGTCAAATTCAGTTTTGAGAACTGCGTCAGTAGAGCGAGCATCTGTGATAATATAGGAGAGAAACTGCCCACTAATCCTACAGAAACCTCTGGAAGAGCATGGCATTGTGAATGTTACACATATACAGCCTTTATTCTACTGAGTTAAACAACTCAGCTTTATCTCATGATGGAAGAACCTTTGGATGGTAAAATATTTTCCTCAAAAAGCAGTTTATTGAAAAAAATCCGATTTAAATAAAAAAAAATCCGATTTAAATAAAAAAATCCGAAAAAAATCCCATTTTTTTGATTTAAAAAAAAAAAAAAACAAACATTGATTTTTATCCACCCTGCCACCCGAGCAGCGAGTACACTCGCTCATCACTAATGGCCAGCAATGCTGCTCTGTCCTGGTTAGAATGCAAACTGCTGCACGACCAGCTCTACCCTCACCTACTGTATCCTCACCCATCCCTTGTAGAATGTGAGCCCTCGCGGGCAGGGTCCTTTCTCCTCCTGTACCAGTCGGTGACTTGTATTGTTTAAGATTATTGTACTTGTTTTTATTATGTATACCCCTCCTTACATGTAAAGTGCCATGGAATAAATGGTGCTATAATAATAATACTGTATATTTCAATATGGACTCAAAATATTCCTTTTATGTTCACATTACACACCGCAGTGCAGACTAGCTCAGATTCATGCTGCCTGCGGATTGGTCAGATTGAATTGCTTGATAAGTTCTCTTTAAGTCCTGCAAATTGCAAGATGGGGTCGTATTGGTTCGAACACATCTATTTCATGACATGTTTTATCAAATTTGATGTATAGAGAATATGAAGTTACTTGGGACTCTTTGTAAGAATGGAATAGTTTAAGAAACATGACAGTGTCGCAGAAGACATTGTACTTCTGAAGGATGCCACCAAGAGTGCTTATCACCGGTCTGTGGCTGCCCTTTTTTTATTAAAGAGTGGGAAGCTAGAAACTGTTGATTTTACTAAGCATTAATTAAATTTTTTTTTTAAAGTGCTCATAAGAAACCCTAGGCTGTGTGCACACGTTGCTGATTTTTCGCTATAAAAATGCTATACAACTGCAAAAAAACAGCATACATTATGCATCCCATCATTTAGAATGAATTCCGCAATTTTTGTGCACATGATGCGGTTTTCCGCAAAAAAAACCCATCGCAGTAAAAAAACGCAGCATGTTCATTAATTTTGCGTTTTTTTGGCGGATTTCCTACTATATAATGCATTGGGAAATTTCCCGGAAAAAAAAAAAACCGCGCAAAAAACGCATTCAGATTTATTGCAGAAAATTTCAGGTTTTCCTCAGGAAATTTCTGCAAGAAATCCTGAACGTGTGCACATAGCCTTAGGGCTCGCTCACACTAGCGAAGAAAAAATTGGATTGAATTTGCAATAATGTTAGTTAATGATTCAGTGATCATCTACAATTTTTTTTAATCAGCTACAAACAAATTGTGATTGGACTGATAATAAATTGCAGCATGCTGTGAGTGGATGCGATTTTCGCATCGCAATCGTTAATACAAGTCAATGGGTGCGAGAAAAAAAGATCGCACAGCACATGGGCAATGTGTGTGCAGTTTAATTTTTAAGCACCAATTTCCTTAAAAACCCAACATTTCATAAGCCACGTACAGTAAAATTACAGCATGACGCATCAGGATAGAATATATATATACATATATTGTGTATATATATATATATATATATATATTGTGTGTGTATATATATATATATATATATATATATATATATATATATATATATATATATAGTAGAATAGATATAAAGATGCCAGTGACATAATTAATACAGTCCTTGTTTAGCTTGCTGTACATGTATTTAATATCTGAAAAAAATTTGGATTCCACTGAAATTTTATTAGCCATCAGAGGGAAAGCAGACAGCTCGGGGTTTATGTGTATTACCCCCTTCACAGTCTGTTAACCATGGAGTTTCCCAGGCTACTAATATCAGCTAACAGTTGTTTACCTCAATAAAATTACGGTATGTAGGGTCCCCGTATAATTAACCAGCCAAGGCTAGGCAGACAGCTGCAGGCTGATATTAATAGTCTAGGAAGGGTCCATGGATATTGGCCCCCTCCAAGACTAAAAATATCAGCTCGCAGCCACCCGAGAAAGGGCACATCTATAAGATGTGCCAATACTGGTGCTTACCCTTCACCCTTCCCACTTGCCCTTTTGTGTTGGTAAGTGGGATAATAGTATTGGGGTTGATGACAGCTTTGTATTGGCAGCTGACATCAAGCCCAGGGATTAGTTATGGGGAGGTGTCTATAAGCTACCCCCATTACTAACCCCATAGTCATATTGTAAATAAAAAACACCCAGAATAAAGTTCTTTAATTGAAATAAAGACACTGACACCTTTATTGAAAACATATACTCACCTTGACACCTAATCCACTGAAGCTTATGTCCCCTGTAAACTATTAAAATTAATAACCATAATTCTCACCTGTCCAACATGAAGATTATCCATTTGACCCTTGATGAGTTTAGCGCTGCTACATCTAGTTGGCATCCTGAACGCTGGCATGATGCAAGCGTTCAGCCAGCAGAAACATTGAGCTTTGTGTGCTAGCGCAGCTCAGTGCCTTGCGGTGACTTGAGAAAGTTGAGCAGTGTTTATAACCAATGAGCTAAGTTTTTAAAAAAAGGAAAGGGTTGTATCCTATGGTACACCACTTGTAAATAAATTATAATTTCTTACAGAATTATGCACACATGGCAGCGTTCTTCCGACGCGTTTCGACTAACGTCTTAATCACTCACCATGATCAAGATGTTAGTCGAAACGCGTCGGAAGACTGCTGCCATGTGTGCATAATGCTGTAAGAAATTATAATTTATTTACAAGTGGTGTACCATAGGATACAACCCTTCCTTTTTTAAAAAATGAAGAAATAAATTTACTGATTTTACTACATTCCTGCTGGATTCATCGATTTTTCTGTGGAATGAGTGCTCAACTTTTCCATGCAGGAACAGGTGTGGAATAGCCAATATTCAGGTGAGCTGACTATCTTTTGTTTTTTTTGTGGATATAAGTGAGCTAAGTTCACTTCACTGATGTCAGCGTGAGTGCCGTGGGAAAGTTCCCATGCTCGGGTTGAGGTTGGTAAAGTGAACGGAGTTAATTGGCTATGAACTCAGCTCAACTTTCTCACGTCATCACAAGTTGCTGACCTGCGCTAGCTCCTGCAGTTCAGTGTCTAGGCTGGCTGGCACGCTGAATGTGCTTGCATAATGCCAGCATTCAGCTTGCCAACTAAATGTAGCATTTTTCTATTTCGTTTACAGCGGACATGTGCTTCAGCAGATTAGGCATTAAGGTGAGTATAACTTTACTTTTTTTATTTAAAAAAAAGAGTCAATGTCTTTATTTCAATTAAAGGACTTTACAGGGTGTTTTTTATTTACAATATACATATGGGGATAGTAATAGGGGTGTCTTTTAGACGTCATGTGGATTACCCCCTTCCCAGGCTATAAACATCAGCCTCAGCTGTCCGCTCTCCTTCTGCTGGTTAATAAAATTTTAGTGGATCCCACAACATTGTTTATCTTTGATTTATTGCTAAAAGATATGTACATGTGCATTTACTGTACATACATTTCAGTAGGCCAACATTTCGGATTTTAAGCTGGAGCTATCAAGTATTCTAATTTACTGAAATAATGACTTTTGGGTTTTCATTGGCTCAAAGCCATAACCATCATTAACCCCTTAACGACCGCCAATACAACTTTTAACTGCGGCAGTCAAGTGGACTTATTCCTCAGTGCCGCTTTTTAACGGCGCTGAGAAATAAGGGTATAGCACCCACCAGTCAGAATTTCTCTGGGGTCTCAGCTACTGGGGGTAGCTGAGACCTTAAAGAACATGATTGGGGTCGGTTTTTACTGACTGCTGTTACAAAAATTTTAAATAAAACCCCCCATTATCACCACCTTAGGAAGGTAAAAATAATAAAATAAAAGTATTTATTTCAATTTTTCCATTATGATTAGAATTGGGGTTAGGGGTGTGTTAGGGTTAGGTTTTTGGTTAGGATTGGGATTTAGGTTAGGGGTGTGTTGGGGTTAGGCTGGAGTCAGAATTGGGGGCTTCCACTGTTTAGGTACATCAGGGGTCTCCAAATGTGACATAGCGCTACCATTGATTCAAGCCAATTTTGTGTTCAAAATGTCAAACAGTGCTCCCTCCCTTCTGAACCCTGCCATGCACCCAAACAGTGGCTTTGCACCACATATGGGGTATCTGCATACTCAGTAGAAATAGCACAACAAATTTTGTGGTCAATTTTCTCCTGATACCTTTGTGAAAATAAACGAAAATTGGTTCTAAAGTAAATTTTTTGTTAAAAAATAAAATGTTATTTTTTTTCTCTTCCACATTGCTTTAGTTCTCATGAAGCACCTGAAAGGTTAACTAATTTTGAAATGTGGTTTTGTGCACTTTGAGGGGTGCAGTTTTTAGAATGGTGTCACTTTTGTGTATTTTCTGTTATATTGAACCCCCCAGACTCACATCAAATGTGAGGTGGTCACTAAAAAAAAAAATGGTCTTGTAAATTTTGTTGGAAAAATTAGAAATCGCTGGTCAACTTTTAATCCTTGTGGTAGAGCAGCTCACTTGGCTAGACAGAGGTAAAACTGGAACACCGTCTCTTTACTAAAGTGCTTGGTTTATTGTTACAGCATAAACTAAGCTTAAAAGTAAAGATAGCCCTCTGGGCAAAAACAGTGAAACAAAGAAACAATAAGAAAAACAGTCCTTTCCTAGCGGGATCAGCCCGCTCAGATGACAGAAATGTCCACAGTTCAGATTAGCACACCCTTTCCTGGAGTCTTAAGCCAGGTTCACATTGCGTTAACAGCAGCCCGTTCAACATATGCGTTAACGGGCTGCTGTTAATGCAAGTGCCGATGTGTCATCGCGCTAGCAAAAGATAGAGCTAGCAGATGCTCTATTTGCACTAGCAGTGACGGACCCGGAAACGCTGCAGCCCGCGTCCCAGGGTCCGTCACTCAATGATGGCACATCGCTAGCGCACGCTCACGTGACTTCCCCAATCCGGGCTGCAAATCACAATGTCATCCAAATAAGCAGTGGCTTACTTCTTATGAGGGACTAGTATCTCGTCCATAGCCCTCTGGAAGGTGGCTGAGGCTCCATGTAGTCCAAACGGCATATGGGTATATTGAGAGCACCCGTCAGGTGTAGAAAAGGCTGTCTTCGCCTTTGCACTTGGAGACAGGAGAACTTTCCAGTAGCCCTTCATTACATCCAGGGTGGTGATGTACCTGGTTGATCCTAGGCTCTCAATAAACTTATTGACTCGGGGCAGTGGATACGCGTCGAACTTGGACACCTTAATTAGCTTTCTGTAATCGTTACAGAAGCGCCACTCTCCATTTGCCTTCGGCACCAAGACAATAGGGCTGGACCAGCCGCTCTTTTACTCCTCGATGATAACCAGGCTCAACATTCTTTTCACCTCCTTGGTTAGTTACCTGCGTAGATTTTTGTAACTCTGTAAACAGGTCTCGGTTCCACTGAAGCAGCTCACAGCACAGTTTCGGGGGTTGGCAACAGTGTCTGCCACTCTGATGTCATGGACTTTAGCTTCAGGACGGGCTCCTAGGCACAGTGCTTTTACCAGATCCCTGTCTTGCCATGGATTCAACAGGATAATGTGGTACACTTGGTACTACTTCATTCTTACTGGTTTGTGGACCTTATGGTTGACATCACTCACCTTCTTGACCACCTTGTATGGCCCTTGCCACTTGGCCAGGAATTTGCTTTCCACAGTGAGGATCAACACGAGCAACCGGTCATCAGGGCTAAACTGTCTCAGCCTTGCAGCCCGGTTGTAAATCCTCACCTGGGCTGGGCTTCTTGTGCTTGAAGGAGGCTCTCCTTCACAATAGGCATCAACCTTGCGATTAGATCCTGCATTTGGGCCACATGCTCGATGACGCTTCGGTGGGGTGTAACTTCTGCTTCCCAAGTCTTCTTCACAACATCTAGATGTCCCCGGGGTGCCGTCCATATAACAGCTTGAATGGTGAGAGCCCCATAGAGGCCTGTGGGACTTCCCTGATGGAGAACAGTAGGTATGGTAGTAGGGAATCCCAATCTCGACCATCTTTCTCTACGACCTTCAGCATGGACTTCAAGGTCTTACTGAACCTCTCCACCAGGCCGCTTGCGGCTGGTACACCGACGTCCAAGCTTGGACTGCCACACAGAATCCTCCGGGGGGGCCACCTGTACAAGAGTGGGCCACCAATTCTTGTGAGCAGCACTTGGAGCAATATACTTGAATCACTACATAGACAATGGCAGCATCGTATTCATTTAACAATCTACTCAGTTCATTGTTATATAGATTTGTGATTGAGGATAATGTCACAATTGCATATAGTTGAAAAGTGAGGCCCTGGAGTTGGTTACTGGTGGGCTCTTGGCACCACAGTCCCTTGGTCCATGAGGATCTCCTTCGGCAGGCCCGTCCGGGAGAAAATGTGATCTAGCTCTCGTGCTGTAGTTCAGGTACCATGTAGTGTAGTCCATTACCACGAGGATGTATTAATGACCCCTGTCGGACTTAACTAAAGGCCTAACTAGGTCCATGGCAATTTGGTTGAACAGGACTTCGATTATGGGTAACGGAACTATTGGACTACGAAAGTGGGATACCGGGGCAATTAGCGTACAGGTAGGGCAGGAGCAGCAAAAATTAACAATGTCCCTGTGACACCCAGGCCAGTAAAATCTCTGAAGGATTCGTTCTTGGGTCTTATCTACACCTTGATGCCCCCCAAGACATGAGCAAGGGCCAGATCTAGTACCCTACATCTATAGCGTCCTGGAACTAACAGCTGCTCTGATACTTCCCCTCTCTGTTTAGTGACCCAATACAGCAACTCCCCATTGACCGTAAAGTACAGGAACCTGCTGTCGGCCCCCGGCTCTTGGGCAACCCCATTTATCACAGTCACATTTTTCAAAGACAAGTCATACATTTGTGCAGTCCCAAAATTTCCACCAGAAATTCCCAGTTTAGAAATTTCAGTCTCATTGGTCACCATCTTGTTCTTGTCACCAGCCAGGACACATAAGGGAAAAACTCATCCATCTCCGACTGATTGGGGTTTCGACAGGGTTGGACTGGCTCCTGTCTGTGTCCTTTGATACCTCCGCCTTTCCCCACAAGTCCCCGAAAAGGCTGAAATCCCTCCTGATTATCACGGGGTGCAGCAAACATTCAACCACTCTGACCTCATGGGACTCCGTACCCGGTACTGGTGACAGGATTGTCCTTGGCATCCCCGTGGATACAGCATACCCCCATGTGTTTCCCGGGATCAACTGATGCAGAAGTGTGGCCCTTACCAGGGTCACCAGATTCCCTAAGTCTGAGTCCTGTCACCAGCACCCCATTTATTGACATAGGACATGCTTGCGACCCCTCACCAGGCTGATAGTCCACCCTGCAGATGGGGTAGGCAGAGTAGGAGCAGCACCTTTCTAGGCTACAGTCCATCTCTTCAGAGGACAAGGGACAACGGAAGGCGATTTGTCCAGGACCGCGACATCTCCAGCAAAGCAAGTCTTTACCTGTGGCTTTTGACAACCCCTCAGTGACCGCTTGGGATCTGGGCCTCCCCCCAGTGGTGGCTTTACTACCCCTCTTTTGGAGCTGAGGTTCACACTGGATACCTCAGTATGAGAATGCACCACCCCCTGGCTTTCTTAGGGAACACTCAACCACCTGGAACAGTTCCACTAGACCCACCAGTTTGTCTGCATTGCATGGATCTCCCTGGGCAACCCAGGTCTGCACCGGCCTAGCAAGGGAATGTGCAAACTTGTCCATGACAACGCGCTCAACCATCTGGGCTGGAGTGGAGGATTCCGGCTGCAGCCATTTTTGCACCAGATGTAGCAGGTCAAATATTTGGTATCGAGGTGGTTTATTCTCACAATATGTCTAGTGGTGAACCCTTTGTGCTCCTACGGGTGCCAAAATTTCAGTTTTTAGTTTGGCATACTCCTCCACATCCTGCAGTGTCAAATCATAATAGGCCTTCTGGGGCTCACCAGTCAAATGGGGGGCCAGCACCTCCGCCCACTGCTCTGGTGGTAGCTTCTCACGCTCCGCCATGCGCTCAAACACCATCAAAAAGGCCTCCACATCATCACCCGGGGTCATTTTTTGCATTGCTCATCTTACTCTCTTCCGGACGTATGTGTTGTCACCTGGACTTGGGGGAGGGGTTGCCATCCTTCCACGAACAGCTTCTGCCAGTAAGTCAATCTGCTGCTGGTGTTGCTGCTGCTGAATTTGTTGTATGAGCAACTTACTGGTCTCTTGTTGAGCCATCTGTTGTTGCTGTAATTGCTGCTGATGTTGTAGGCGTTGTTGCTGCTGGGCTTGTAACAGATGTTTACATCTATGCTGGCTTGTGGCCGCCTCACGTGTTTGCTAGGAAACTGCAGACATTCTCCACCACCTGTGGTAGAGCGGCTCACTCAGCTGGACACAGGTAAAACTGGAACACTGTCTCTTTAAGAAAGTGCTTGGTTTATTGTAGCAGCATAAACCAAGCTTAAAAGTAAAGACAGCCCTCCGGGCAAAAACAGCAAAACAAGAAGAAAAAACAGTCCTTTTCTTAGCTGGATCAGCCAGCTCACAGACAGCAATATCCACGGTTCAGATAAGCACACTTTTTCCTGGAATCCTCTCTCTCCAGGAACCACTGAAGGCTTTGGCGGTCAGTTATTTAAGCCCAGACCTTGTGATCCCTCCATCATGTGACTGATCACATGATCCTGACATCACACAGGTCCCGTAAGGACAGCAGGGGAGATACGTGGACCTCCTCCCACCCGCTCTATGGAGGTCCACTAAATCCAGCCCATCATATAACTTTATATAAACCATCCCAACACGCTGTGTGCTGGAGGAAACTATTCTGGTTTCACATCACTGACGCCATCACGAGCAGTGACACATATCTCCCCTCTATCACTTCACCAGTAACTCTGTCACACTTTATAACATCCTAACAAAAAAAAAAAATTGTTTCCAAAATTGTGCTGATGTAAAGCAGACATGTGGGAAATATTATTTATTAACTACTAGATGGTGGCCCGATTCTAACGCATTGGGTATTCTAGAATATGTATGTAGTTTATTTATGAGGATTTCAGAATAATGCAATGAATACACAGGATTCGGCCGGCCGGGCGCAACCAATTAGCGAAGCGTGGTTCAAATCCAGCGCCAATTCGCGGCCGGACTGCATCTGTCGCTGATTGGTCGCGGCTGGCGAACAATCAATGAAACCAGGGCCAGCTTCTGGCTTTTGAGGGCCCCGGGCGAAAGAGTCACAGCCCACGTAGCATATAACACAGGCCACGAAGTATATAGCACAGCCATGTAGTATATAGCACAGCCACATAGTATATAACACAGCTTATGTAGTATATAGCACATCCCACGCAGTATATAACAGCCCACGCAGTATATAACACAGCCCATGCAGTATATAACAGCCACATAGTATATAGTACAGCCACATAGTATACAGCAGCCATGTAGTATATAGCAGCCACATAGTACAAAGCACAGCTAAGTAATATATAGCACAGGCACGTAGTATATAGCACAGCCCACAAAGTATATAACACAACTATGTAGTATATAACACAGCCCACGTAGTATATAGCACAGCCCATGTAGTATATAGCACAGCGAGGCAGTATAACACAGCCCACGCAGTATATGACACAGGCCACGCAGTATATAGCAATGTGGGCACTATATCCCTGTGAAAAAAAGAATTCAAATTTGTTATATACTCACGGCGGCCCCCGGATCCAGCGCAGGCCTTTAGTGATGGTCCTTGCGATGCTCCTTTCCCAGTAATGCCTTGCGGCAATAACCCGTGATGATGTAACGATCTCGCGAGACCGCTACGTCATCTGAGGTTATTGCTGCAATGCATTCTTGGGAGCAGAGCGTCGCGAGGCGCAGGAAAGGCTGGTGCGGACGCCAGAAGGTGAGACCATTCAGCGACCAATCAGTGAAGCGTGGTTCAAATCGCTGATTGGTCGCGCCCAGCCGGCCGAGACCAATCAGCGATGCGGGAGACGCTCTGTTTCCAGTAATGCCTTGCGGCAATAACGTGATGATGTAGCGGTCTCGCGAGACCGCTACGTGATCTGGGGTTATTGCCGCAATACATTCTTGGGACCAGAGCATCGCAAGAAACGGGAAAGACTGGTGCAGATGCCGGAAGGTGAGAATATGTTTTTTTGGTTTTTTTTATTATTTTTAACATTATATCCTTGTGAAGCGATGATTAAATCCAGCCCCAATATCGCTGATTGGTCGCGGTCGGCCAGGCGCAACCAATCAGCGACACAGGATTTCCGTGACAGACAGACGGAAGTGGACCTTAGACAATTATATATATATATATAGAGAGAGAGAGAGAGAGAGAGATTTTGTGTGACACCACTCTCTGATTTAAAGGGAACCTGTCACCCCCAAAATCCAAGATGAGCTAAGCCCACCGGCATCAGGGGCTTATCTACAGCATTCTGTAATGCTGTAGATAAGCCCCCGATGTAACCTGAAAGATGAGAAAAAGAGGTTAGATTATACTCACCCAGGGGCGGTCCCGCTGCGGGGCGGTCCCGCTGCGGTCCGGTCCGATGGGCGTCGCAATCCGGTCCGGGACCTCCCATCTTCTTTCGATGACGTCCTCTTGTCTTCACGCTGTGGCTCCGGCGCAGGCGTACTTTGTCAGGCCTGTTGAGGGCAGAGCAAAGTACTGCAGTGCGCAGGCGCCGGGAAAGGTCAGAGAGGCCCGACGCCTGCACACTGCAGTACTGTGCTCTGCCCTCAACAGGGCAGACAAAGTGCGCCGGAGCCGCAGCTTGAAGACAAGAAGAGGACATCATCCTTTGAAGATGGGAGGCCCCGGACTGGACCGTGAGGCCCATTGGATCGGACTGCCCACCCAGGTGAGTATAATCTAACCTCTTTTTCTCATCTTTCAGAATACATCGGGGGCTTATCTACAGCATTACAGAATGCTGTAGATAAGCTCCTGATGCTGGTGGGCTTAGCTCATCTTGGATTTTGGGGGTGACAGGTTCCCTTTAAGGGTACAAAAATTAAGTTTGAAAATTGCAAAATTTTTAAATTTTTGCCAAATTTCAGTTTTTTTCATAAATAAATGCAAGTGATATCAAAGAAATTTTACCATTAACATGAAGTACAATATGTCACGAAAAAAAATCTCAGAATCAGTGGGATACGTTGAAGCGTTCTAGAGCTATAATTTCATAAAGTGACAGTGGTCAGAATTGTAAAAATTGGCTTGGTCCTTAAGTACCAAACTGGCTCTGTCACTAAGGGGTTAACAGAAATAAACACTTGAAATAGATCACTCTGTTGGTAATGACTCTATATGAGTTTCACTTTTTGTATTGAAGAACTGAAGTAAATTAACTTTTTGATGATATTCTAATTTAGTGAGAAGCACTTGTATATAGATGTGTGGTGAGTCCCTTGAACTCCCAGGGGCTTTACAAAAGCTTATAAAGGTAGAGCTGTGAAAATAAAAGAATCACATTTTTTCCACGAAAATTATCTTTTAGTACAATTTTTTTTTTTATTTTCACAAAGGTAACAGGAGGAAATGGACAACAACATTTGATGTGCAATTTCTCCTGAGTGTGCTAATACCCCATGTGTGGGTAAAAACTACTTTTGAGGCACAGTGCAAAGCTCAGAAAGGAACAAGCGCGATATTTGAGTTCAGATTTTGCTGGAATGGTTTGAGGGTGCCATGTCTCATTGACAGAGCCCCTGAGGTGCCAGAACAGCAGAAACCCCCCATAAGTGATGTCATTTCACAAACTATACCTCTCAATTAATTAATCTAAAGGTCCAGTGATCATAATGACATTACAGGTGTGTCACAGAAATTTATACTATTGGGTGGTGAAGAAAGAATAATTCGATTTCTTCCACTAAAATGTTAGTTTAGCCCCAAAGGGCTAATAGGAATAAATGAACATCTCAGTTTGTTGTGCAATTTCTCCTGAGTGTGCCAATCCCCTACATGTAATTGGGGACTACTTTTGAGGCACAGTGCAAAGCTCAAAAAGGAAGAAGTGCCATATTATTGTGCTGATTTTACTATTATGGTTTGAGGGTTCCATGACCCAATGAGAGAGTCCCTGAGGTGCCAGAACAGCAGAACTCCTCATAAATGACCCCACTGTACAAAATGCACCTCTTCATGAATAATCTAAGGGGGCAGTGATCATATTCACACCATGGGTGTGTCACAGAATTTTATACCATTGGGCAGTTAAGAAAAAATACCGTATATACTCGAGTATAAGCCGAGATTTTCAGCCCATATTTTTGGGCTGAAAGTCCCCCTCTCGGCTTATACTCAAGTCATATACCGGGAGGTCGGCAGGTGAGGGGGAGCGGGGGCTGTGTAGTTATACTTACCTGCTGCGGCGCGGTCCCTGCAGTCCCTGGCTTCCCCGGCGCTGCAGATTCTTCCTGTACTGAGTGGTCACATGGCACCGCTCATTACAGCAATGAATAGGCGGCTCCACCTCCCATAGGGGAGGAGCCGCATATTCATTGCTGTAAATGATCGGTAACTGTGACCGCTCAATTACAGGAAGAAGCTGCAGCGCCGGGGAAGCCAGGGACTGCAGGGACCGCGCCAGGAGCAGGTAAGGGGAGTGCAGCGCTGCGCGATATTTACCTGCTCCTCGCTCCGGTGCGGCTCCGTCTGCAGCGTCCTCTAGCAGTGACGCTCAGGTTAGAGGGTGCGGTGACGTAGTCAGTGTGCGCCCTCTGCTGAGCATCAGTGCTGTAGACAGAGCCGCACGAGGAGCAGGTAAATATTGAAAGTGCTGGCGTCTTGAGCAAGAGAGGTGAGTGTGTGATTTTTTTTTTTTTATGGCAGCACCAGCAGCATTCTATATGGCACAGCATTATATGGAGCAACTATGGGGCAATAATCAACGGTGCAGAGCAATATATATGGGGCACAGCATTATATATGGAGCATCTATGGGGTCATAATCAACGGTGCAGAACATTCTATATGGCACAGCTTTATGTGGAGCATCTATGGGGCCATAATCAACGGTGCAGAGCATTCTATATGGGGCACAGCATTATATATGGAGCACCTATGGGGCCATACTCAACGGTGCAGAGCAATATTCCGTATATGGGGCACAGCATTATATATGGAGCACCTATGGGGCCATAATCAATGGTGCAGAACATTCTATATGGCACAGCTTTATGTGGAGCATCTATGGGGCCATAATGAACGGTGCAGAACATTCTATATGGCACAGCTTTATATGGAGCATCTATGGGGCCATAATCAATGGTGCAGAGCAATATACCGTATATGGGGCACAGCTTTATAAGGAGCATCTATGGGGCCATAATCAACGGTGCAGAGCAATATATATATGGCACAGCTTTCTATGGAGCATCTATGGGGCCATAATGAACGGTATAGAGCATTCTATATAGCACAGTTGTATATGGAGCATCTATGGGGCAATAATGAACGGTATGGAGCATCTATTTTTATTTTTGAAATTTACCAGTAGCTGCTGCATTTTCCACCCTAGGCTTATACTCGAGTCAATAAGTTTTCCCAGTTTTTTGTGGCAAAATTAGGGGGGTCGGCTTATACTCGGGTCGGCTTATACTCGAGAATATACGGTAATTACATTTTTACCACAAAAATTTTGTTTTAGCCCCAGATTTTATATTTTTACATAGGAAAATAGGTAAAAATTGCATCAGAATGTGTCCCACAATTTCTGCTGAATGTAGAAATACCCCATATGTGGCTGTACATTACTGCTTAGTCACACAGATCGACTCGGAAGGGACAGACGCTATTTGCCTCCTGGAGCGCAGATTTTCCTAGAATAGTTTGCGGGCTCCATACACACAGCCTCTAAGTGCTAGAGAGCAGAATCCCCCCTGAAGTGACCCCATTTTGGAAATTATACCCCTGCCAAACATGTGGACCCAAAAGGTGGTTTTGCACACTGGGGCTCAGAATGGATTTGTGAGCACAGAATTTAGAGTTTTTGTGCTACTAATAACGCGGAAGCCCCTATATTTCCGTTAACAGATGATGGACGAACCTGAGTAGGGACTTGCTTTTTTTTGTGAATTGAGTTGGATCTTTTATTGGGAACATTTTACATAATGTTTGGGATTGCATTTATCCAGCTCTCTACGCTGAGCACTTACTCCGAGTGACGTGACAGATGAAACCCCAGAAGGGTCCAATCACTATAATGAGGCAGCAGATTTACTCTCGACTCCATCTGGCCTCTGTTCAGCGGAGTCCTTCTTTTCAAAAGTACTCAAAAATATGGTGGACTGCATTTTTATGGATGCCTAAAAACATGGATACCACTGGATCATAGGCAAGATAGCATTCACAGTGCCTCCATCTGCCCCATTATAGGGAATGTTCCGCTGGGGGTTCGTCTGAATTACTTATTTCAGAGATTTACAGAAACACCGGTATAAGCACAGAGCGCAGGATAAATGTGAGCAGTGCCTCACTGCGATTTTTGGGAGGCAGAATGAACAAATCAACAGCAGATGAAGAATTGGTTTTATTTATTTTTTATGCCTTTCCTCGTGCGGTATAAGCGATTAAATGACTTTATTCTTCTGGTTGGTACGATTACAGCGATACCAGATTTGAACTGTTTTTTATGTTTGGCACCTGTCACACCTGCGTGAGGTAAAATTGATAAGGAAGCTTTATTCTTCGGGTCAGTATGATTACAGCTATACCACATTTATATTTTTTTTTATATTTTGGCGCTTTTACACAATAAATACTTTTAAAGAAAAAAGTTATTTTTGCATCTCTTCATTCTGAGAGCTATAACTTTTTAATTTTTCCACTGATGGAGCTGTATTGTGGCTTGCTTTTTGCGGAACAAGATGACGTTTTCACCGATACCATTTTTATTTACATTTGTCTTTTCATCTCGTTTTATTCCACTTTTTGCAAGCAGCAGGATGATAAAGCACAGCTTGCTCCTTTTTTTTTTTTCTTTTACATAGAAATGTGTACTAGATGGTGGCCCGATACTAACGCATCGGGTATTTTAGAATATGCATGTCCACGTAGTATATTGCCCAGCCACGTAGTATATTGCCCAACCACGTAGTATATTGCCCAGCCACGTAGTATATTGCCCAGCGACGTAGTATATTGCCTAGCGACGTAGTATATTGCCCAGTGACGTAGTATATTGCCCAGCCACGTAGTATATTGCCCAGCCACGTAGTATATTGCCCAGCCACGTAGTATATTGCCCAGTGATGTAGTATATTGTCCAGCCACGTAGTATATTGCCCAGTCACGTAGCATATTGCCCAGTCACGTAGTATATTGCACAGCCATGTACTATATTGCCCAGTGATGTAGTATATTGTCCAGCCACGTAGTATATTGGCCAGCCACGTAGTATATTGGCCAGTTACATAGTATATTGCCTAGTCACGTAGTATATTGCCCAGTTACGTAGTATGTTGCCCAGTGACGTAGTATATCACACGGCGTAGTATACAGCACAGAGCCACGTAGTATATTGGCCAGTAACGTAGTATATTGCCCAGTGACGTAGTATATTGCCGAGTGACGTAGTATATAGCACAGAGCCACGTAGTATATTGCACAGCGAAGTAGTATACAGCACAGAGCCACGTAGTATATTGGCCAGTCACGTAGTATATTGCACAGCTACGTAGTATAGTGCCCAGCCAGGTTTTTCACAGGTTAAAAAATAAACACATACTCACCTTTCCGAAGGTCCCTTGTAGTCCACGGCAGCTTCCGGTCCCAGCATTGGTATGGGCGCAGGACCTGTGATGACGTCTCGGTCACATAACTGTGACGTCATGGCAGGTCTTTCTAGTGCAGGCGCGCAGGGCCTGTGATGACGTCGCGGTCACATAAACGTGACATCATGGCAGGTCCTTGTCGCGCAGGGCCTGTGATGACGTTGCGGTCACATGACTGACGTCATGGCAGGTCCTTCTGCCATACCATCTTTCCACCGGAAACTGCAGCGGAAGATGGCGGGAGCGGCTCAGCGGACTACAGAGGGTGAGTATAGCAGGTTTATTTTTTTTTAAATTATTTTTAACATTACATTTTTTACTATTGATGCCGCATAGGCAGCGTCAATAGTAAAAAGTTGGGGACACACAGGGTTAATAGCGGCGGTAACGGAGTGTGTTACCCGTGGCATAATGCGGTCCGTTACAGCCGGCATTAACCCTGTGTTAGCGGTGACCGGAGGGGAGTATGCAGGCGACAGGCACTGACTGCGGGGAGTAGGGGGCTGCCTTGCGCAGGCGTGTACTACGGAGGACATAGAATGAACTTCAATCCAATATTGCGGCGAGCATGCAGCCAGCGGGTAAGGAAAGTGTGAATCAAACACCCGAAAACTCCACCCATATGACCAAAAACCGGTCCCGCCAAATTCAGGTGACAGGTTCCCTTTAATAGCGGCGGCAACGGAGTGCGTTACCCGTGGCATAAAGTTGTCCGTTACCGCTGGCATTAACCCTTTGTGAGGGGTGACTGCGGGGAGTATGGAGCAGGCATCGGGCACTGACTGCAGGGGAGTAGGGAGGGACTAATCGGACTGTGGCCGTCACTGATTGGTCGCGGCAGCCATGACAGGCAGCTGGCGAGACCAATCAGTGACTTGGATTCCATGACAGACAGAGGCCGCGACCAATGAATATCCATGACAGAAAGGACAGACAGAAGGACAGACAGAAAGACGGAAGTGACCCTTAGACAATTATATAGTGGAGATATATACAGTGGGGCAAAAAAGTATTTAGTCAGTCAGCAATAGTGCAAGTTCCACCACTTAAAAAGATGAGAGGCGTCTGTAATTTACATCATAGGTAGACCTCAACTATGGGAGACAAACTGAGAAAAAAAAATCCTGAAAATCACATTGTCTGTTTTTTTAACATTTTATTTGCATATTATGGTGGAAAATAAGTATTTGGTCAGAAACAAAATTTCATCTCAATACTTTGTAATATATCCTTTGTTGGCAATGACAGAGGTCAAACGTTTTCTGTAAGTCTTCACAAGGTTGCCACACACTGTTGTTGGTATGTTGGCCCATTCCTCCATGCAGATCTCCTCTAGAGCAGTGATGTTTTTGGCTTCTCGCTTGGCAACACGGACTTTCAACTTCCTCCAAAGGTTTTCTATAGGGTTGAGATCTGGAGACTGGCTAGGCCACTCCAGGACCTTGAAATGCTTCTTACGAAGCCACTCCTTCATTGCCCTGGCGGTGTGCTTTGGATCATTGTCATGTTGAAAGACCCAGCCACGTTTCATCTTCAATGCCCTTGCTGATGGAAGGAGGTTTGCACTCAAAATCTCACGATACATGGCCCCATTCATTCTTTCATGTACCCGGATCAGTCGTCCTGGCCCCTTTGCAGAGAAACAGCCCCAAAGCATGATGTTTCCACCACCATGCTTTACAGTAGGTATGGTGTTTGATGGATGCAACTCAGTATTCTTTTTCCTCCAAACACGACAAGTTGTGTTTCTACCAAACAGTTCCAGTTTGATTTCATCAGACCATAGGACATTCTCCCAAAACTCCTCTGGATCATCCAAATGCTCTCTAGCAAACTTCAGATGGGCCCGGACATGTACTGGCTTAAGCAGTGGGACACGTCTGGCACTGCAGGATCTGAGTCCATGGTGGCGTAGTGTGTTACTTATGGTAGGCCTTGTTACATTGGTCCCAGCTCTCTGCAGTTCATTCACTAGGTCCCCCCGCGTGGTTCTGGGATTTTTGCTCACCGTTCTTGTGATCATTCTGACCCCACGGGGTGGGATTTTGCGTGGAGCCCCAGATCGAGGGAGATTATCAGTGGTCTTGTATGTCTTCCATTTTCTAATTATTGCTCCCACTGTTGATTTCTTCACTCCAAGCTGGTTGGCTGTTGCAGATTCAGTCTTCCCAGCCTGGTGCAGGGCTACAATTTTGTTTCTGGTGTCCTTTGACAGCTCTTTGGTCTTCACCATAGTGGAGTTTGGAGTCAGACTGTTTGAGGGTGTGCACAGGTGTCTTTTTATACTGATAACAAGTTTAAACAGGTGCCATTACTACAGGTAATGAGTGGAGGAAAGAGGAGACTCTTAAGGAAGAAGTTACAGGTCTGTGAGAGCCAGAAATCTTGATTGTTTGTTTCTGACCAAATACTTATTTTCCACCATAATATGCAAAAAAAATGATAAAAAAACAGACAATGTGATTTTCTGGATTTTTTTTTCTCAGTTTGTCTCCCATAGTTGAGGTCTACCTATGATGTAAATTACAGACGCCTCTCATCTTTTTAAGTGGTGGAACTTGCACTATTGCTGACTGACTAAATACTTTTTTGCCCCACTGTATGTGTATATATATATATATACATATATATATATATATATATATATATATATATATATATATATATATATATACATACATATATTTACTTTTTTCACTTTTTTTTTACTTAGTTCCTATATGGGACTTTCAATTTGTTTTCTACTGAGATTCCGGGTGTAAGACATTACAATACAGCAGCATTGCAATGCATTATACCTATGCTGAAAACCTTTGACACCATGGTGTGAGCATTGTCGTAGAAGCTTTCCATAGCTTGGTGACCCTGGGGTCATCAATACAACCACGAGTCCCATGGTAACGACCAAGCCCCAGCAATGACATCGCTGGGGCGCAAAGCTGAAGGCGGATGGAGCTCCCGTCCCCCTGCCTCCTTCCTGAATGTTGTGATCACTCTCGATCGCAGCCTTTAGGGTGCTAACAGCCAGGGGAGGAGCTGACACCACTCCTGGCTGTTAGTGCAGATGCTCAGCCACTGGCAGAGCTAAGCTAATGCACTGAGCTGATATTTCATCATTCCTGTGCAATCTTGCTGTGATCGGTCAGTCAGATTGACTGACCAATCACAGCTAAGTGTGAGGTCCGACAGCATGGGTCCCTGCACGTCTTGCCGAGTGTCTCAGCTGCCGGCACTGAGCTGCCCCTGCGCGTGTTTACACGCAGTGACATTTTAAATTCATGAAGGACATAGTCTGTGCTGGTGCGGGAACTGACACCCGTCCATGACGGGCTGTGTCCATCAATGCATGATGTTAAGGGGTTAATAGCGATCAATAATTAAAAAAATAATGTATTGTTATTCTTTCTATTACGTCTGAAAAGGAGAGGAATATTAACTTGTTTCCAGTTGGTGGTTATTAGAAGCTTAGTGACTGTACAGGTATGTATAACTATGGATCTTGAGTTAAGAGGTAGATAATCTGCTTCCAAAGATAAGAGCGCTAAGTGGGGTGCAAGGGGAATATCGTGATTGTATACCTTTCTAGAGGAATGTAATAAATAGACATCCCCATAGAATATGATAAATACTTCCTGTTAACCCACAGTTCCTCCAGCACAGATCGGTGATTTATTTCGGGAAAGCTTTGTGTAGGATTGCTGAAGTAAAGTGCCAACTGGTTAGTATTTTTGTAATAGGCTTCATGTAGGTTTGCGTTAGCACAAGATTGAATAGCTTTTTTCCATCTATCTGGGAAATAGCGAGTACTGAGATCTTTCTCTCAGCCAAGCATATCATTTTGTTTAGATAATGTTATTTATGTGTTAAAAGAGCATATGTATATTTAGTATTCCAGATGGCATAGTTGAAAGGGGTATTAATCAATAAGGATATGTCGTTAGATAGTGTTAAAGGAAGATTGGCTTTTTTCCCCAATATATTTTCTTATCTCAAGAAAATTATACAGTTCCTCTTCCGGCAGACTATACTTTGTTTTAAGATATTAAAATTTGATGAAATAATATTTGATACAAAAAATTTTAATTCCTTTCTGTTTCCACAATTTATGTGCAAAATTAGGAATACCTGATTTAAGCATTGAAATAGGTATAGCATTGTTTGGATGGTATGATTAGTTCTTTTGAGTAGACATTTCCATGTATAAACTGTGGATTTAGTGATGGGATCATTAGGTAGTTCCAAGGAATGGGGTCTATTAGGTGCGACAGAATCATATTGTCGAAAGGTAAATCTTTATTTAAGGATTTTTCTAATTCCATCCAGTCTAGATTATTTGAAAATTTAAGGAACTAGTTTCTACTTTGTAGGAGTACCGTAAGTTACTAGGCTTCAAGGTTAGGAATGCTCATTCCTCCTCCTAATTTGTGCTTAAATAAGATTTGCCTGGAAATTCTAGGTGATTTCTGACTCCAAATGAGATTTATAAGTTGTTTTTGGAATTTATCTATCCAGTGATCTGGCATATAGATGGGATTGAATAAAATATATATTTGTTTTTGCGAGTAGAGACATTTTGTAAAGAACTAGTTTTCCCAGCCAGGAGGTTTCTGATTTTACTATTTTGACATGTTATCTTGTAGTTTATTATACATATGGGATAAATTTATATTAAGGATTTTAAGGCCAAGTTTGGTTATTTTTATACCTAAATAGGATATGTTGGCTTTCTTCTATGACTAGGAAAATATTTAGAATTGAGAGTCCTCAATGGTTGATACCTTTTAATGGCTAACTGAAAAGATGGTAACAAATTGCAAGCTTTCGAAACTACACTACTTCTATGACTAGGGAAATTCTGGTTTGATTATTTCTTTAAGTTCTTTATCTAAGAAAAAACTTAAGATTTTTTATTAACGGGGATTCATTTTATAAAATGATATATAGGAAAATGTGTGATTCATTTAGTTAATTGGATAGAATTGAGTGTATCGGTTAACGTTAGGATTATGTTGAATTAAAGAATTTAAAATACAGGTAAGAGGCTGAAAGGTCAGTGATTGTGAGCTATGGTTTGCAGAAACACATTTTCTTACCCCTGCTGTGCCCTCATTGTACAGCAGAGGGAGCCTTTTACTTAACCTTTCATATGGGAAACCCTTGAGTCTTTCAGGAATCCGCACACTATCACGTTACTGGCTGACAATTATCATGTCAATCAAAAATTGTTTATTTGCATCCGAAGAGAGGGACCTTGTATTATGAAAGCGTAAATCTGCAATCTCACTGTAGTCAGTTCTGCCAGTAATTGAATGATCATACAGTAGTGCCCTATTGGGATAAAAAAATGTAAAATACATTTGGAGGGGTTTTTATCAAATGTTGTTTTATTTTTTACAAAACATCAGTTATAACATGTAACCAATTTTGGTATCTCATATCTGTAACTCATATCTGTAACTATTTGAACTGGTAAAATCTCACTGTTGTCATTTATCCCACACCTTTCATCACTTAATCTCTCTGAAGATAAGGAATAAAAAGTTATTAAAAAGTCATATCGACCTTAAAATAGTAAAAAGAATAGCTACAACTTGCCCATCATCAACAAAACTTTATATCGTTCCATTTTCAGAAAAATTAAAGCAGGGTGGCTCAGTGGTTAGCACTATAACCTGCACCTCTGGGATCTCGGTTTTAAATCCTGATAAGGACATCATCTGTTTGGAAAAGTTTGTATATCTCTCCCTGGGTTTCCTCCAGGTTCTCCAGTTTATTCCCACTCCAAAGACATACTCATAGGGAACGTAGATTGTGAGCCCCATTGTGGACAGTGATGATAATGTCTGTAAAGCGCTGTGGAAATGAATGTCGTTATATACATGAGTAAAATAGTAATACAATTAAAGCTATGGGTCTCTGAATATGGCAACAATTTTTTAAAGGAGTGCTGGGAGATGGGCTTATACTGTGGCACGTAGGCCTCATCCAGATGTCCGTGTTGCACGTACATGTTCTATCCATGTTTTCATGGACAGAAAACTTACCGATTATAGTCTAAGTCTCACGGATGATTGGTACTAATGCTAGATTAGCTTACTAATACTTCGGGTCCGTGAAAAATACGTACGACACAGAGATGGCATCCGTGTGCTGTCCATGATTAACACTGTAAAGATTATGAAAAACTTTGTAATTATTTATATATTCATACATGAAACATTATGACACATGGATCCAAAACATTGATGTCACAGGTACCAATTTTTGCGAACATGAAAAGCATGGATGTCTAAATAAGGCCTTAAATTATGTGCACACTCGTTTCCTGTGAAAACTCTGCATTTTACTGGCCCAGCAAAGTGAATGAGATTCCTGAAGTCTACATGTTGCTTGTTTTTTTTTTCCTTCCAGAATTGAATCATTTTTAAATCTGCAGTATATCAAATCTTTTAGCAGTGTTTTTCACCCTGTAGGCAAGTCAGGTAAGACTGGGTTAAATCCTAGCACTCGAGATCTTTATTAGATGCACCTGGCTAGCTTTTACTTAGCTCCCAGGTGAAAACAGGCTCTGGTTCTCTCAGTCTGCAAGGGATGTTGAGCAGAGTGGAGTGTGTTGAAGCTGGTGAGTGACCAACAAAAAATGTGAGCTTTACCTGGGAGAAAGTCTCTCTTTGAATGTAAACTGCAAGGGTCAGCTAGGAAAGCTAAGTAGCCAGTGTGTTGGAGCTGCAGAGTTACGTGTGGAAGCTGCTGCCTGTATAGTGTGAACTGTGCATGGAGGTGAACACTTTTTGGTGCTGGAAACTGCTGGAGTTCAGGCTGAAGGTGATAATTGGGACTGGTAGGTTAGTACTAGTGATGAGCGAGTATACTCGTTGCTCGACCATGCTCGAGTGGTCTCAGAGTATTTTGTAGTGCGCGGAGATTTAGTTTTTGTCACCGCAGCTGCATGATTTGCAGCTGATAGACAGGCTGAATACATGAGGGGATTCCCTAACAAACAGGCAACCCCCACATGTATTCAGGCTGTCCACCAGCCGCAAATCATGCGGCTGAGGCGACGAAAACTAAATCTCCGAGCACGACAAAATACTCAGAGACCACCGGAGCTTGCTCGGGAAACCTGAGCAACAAGTATACTCGCTCATCACTAGATGGTACCTCTTCTTTGTGTAAAGTATGCTCTAGGAGAACAGACTGTATAAATCACCTTATTGTGTCTCAGAAAAAGAAAAGACCTCTGATGTTGGCAGTCTGAGACAGAATCTGAAGGGGAGATGGCTGTATTCTGTTTGGGTGAGCATGCACTGACATATGTGCCTGCTGAATGACCTGTTTATTGGCTGTTACACCTTTGTACCCAGAAGAGGCTGTATTGGTTATGAAATATAAAATTGCTTATGAACACAGACAATGCAGTTTGGTCCAAACGTGCAGTTTTATTGTGTGAATGCCACCTAATGTCTACCTGAGTGTGAGAATCCCTTCAACCCATTCTGACTGGGGGAAAAACGCAGCAACATATCTTAACACAGTAATTTTGGTCCTACAGAAGACCCTAATGTTGTCACCCATTATGCTATCCCTTTCATAGCCCACAAATAGAACGATGCCAACACAAATGTCGCCTGTACACAGTATAATACCCCCACAGTGAATTTCCCCAAAAATAGCCCCCGCATGCACAGGATAATGATAGCACAGTGGTCCCACAAAGCATCATGTCCAAACACAATATCATGACCACTCCTGTATGCTTTCCCTACAGCTACTGAGACATTTCAATGACCCATATACAATATCACGCCCCCATACAAACCACCTCCCCATTCTGTTGGCCCCCACAAACTCCACACACAATATAATGGCCTCCACAGTTCCCTACACATAGTATGATGGCCCTTGCAATCCCATATACACAAGATGATGCACCCCCAGCCCACTACAAACAGTATGATGGCCCTCACACACAGAATGATGGCCCCTCAAATACTGATACAAAAAAAAACAACCTGCACCAGCTGCATGGTCTTACACGGTTATCGGCAGGCCACAGTTCATTGTAAATAAGCCCACGTACACTAAAATAAAACACATACAGTAAAAAATGTACATTTTTCTAATCCCATTGTTAGTCACCAGATCATGAATAACTAACAACACGCCAGCAATGTTCCTGAATAAAATATTCAATACCATTATAATACTACAGTACGTCAACCTGCAGTGGAGCCCAGATTAGAGCGGAGTAGATGAAAGCCGCACTATTATTTCATAAAAAGAAACACTCATTGTAAATGTAACTAAAGGCAAGATGGATCATTGTGTCCTACACTCTGGAGATAAGCATGGGTCCTTGCATTTAGCAGACTGGGTCCTTGCATTTAGCAGACTGGGTCCTTGCATTTAGCAGACTGGGTCCTTGCATTTAGCAGACTGGGTCCTTGCATTTAGCAGACTGGGTCCTTGCATTTAGCAGACTGGGTCCTTGCATTTAGCAGACTGGGTCCTTGCATTTAGCAGACTGGGTCCTTGCATTTAGCAGACTGGGTCCTTGCATTTAGCAGACTGGGTCCTTGCATTTAGCAGACTGGGTCCTTGCATGTAGCAGACTGGGTCCTTGCATTTAGCAGACAATGTCCTGCACAGCAACTACAACTGTCTCCATTGACACAAATTCCTATGCATTCACCATCGGCTACCTCACTGTAACCACAAGAGGGCGCTGACAGCACTGCTTTCATTAGTAGGAATGAGCCAATACAACCATGAAATGGTCCGAGGAGCTGGACATTACCACTACGGGAATTTCCCTAGTAAGGGCGTCAGAAGTAATGGAGTTTAAAAAAAATCATTCTGGGAAGTTACAGAATTGAACACTTGTTATTTCATTAACCCATGAATTGTATGTATAACTGATAGCCACTTGTTTCTGGTGAAGAAAACTACAAAATAATCAGCAACAGCTCGTTTACTGTAAAACATTATCTAGTCCAGTAGTGAAAGTTAATGCTCTAGGGAATAAATGTCTCTTCGTTTTCCCTTTTTTGCCTCCTGAACCTAATATAGTCTTATCTATAAAATTAGGGGCTCCATCTGGATCTCCCAAAAGAAGGATTCAAGCAGAACCAGTGATGGAGCCATAGACTAAAGTGATGAAAATAAAGAGTTGACACGGACTCCGATTCTGCTTTTTAGTGTTGCGTAACCTCTCAGACGGACCCACAAATGTGGCATACAGTAGACAGCAGTGTCACCATATCACAAGCACTTTATCTCACATCAGGTCTACTCACATGAACAGATCTCACAATAGTGCTCACAATTATGTAACTACCGGACTTGTTTAACATAGTTGTACATTTACCATTGGATTAGCCATCCACCATGTGACACACAAAGAACTGGGCCCAGTAGAGCCGAACATGGCATGTGCTTCTGCTGATGGCGGGAGCCTAATATCGCACACAGCGCAAGTTCAGGAAAGATTATGCCCCTTGTACTGACAGGACTGCTGAAGTAGGAGTCATCAGCTATGGAGGTCGATCACAATGTAATATGCAAATTGCCTCTTCTGAGAAAAAGAGGACTTAAACTCTATAGCGCCACCTGTTGGAAGTAGCGATCCTACAAGTCACAATCAACCCTTTAATGAGTCGTGCAATATGACTTAGGATAAAAGCCAAATCAATATCTCAATTCGCAGACACGGTGTTTCGGGCTGTTGGCCCTCGTCATAAACTGCTGTAGGATGTATTCAATATTAAGCATTGTCTTGTTCATTCATCAGATGAAAGTCAATTGTGGTATTTCTCAATAATTATTCACTAATTTGTTTACTTTAGGAAAATATAAAAGCTTCTTACTAAAGCAGTGGTAATCTACATAAACCACATCTGTACACTGGATAATGGCATTAACAGTATATGCCCACAGTGATTTACACTAGAAGGCATTAACTCCCAAATTATAAAGTTCTGGATTAATGAGAGAATGATAGGTACTTTAAACCAGACTTGTTCATAAACACCAACAACAAGATGCCAACCTGATAAAGATGAGGGCAGACATCCCTGGAGAGAGACACTCTTCCTGGCTCTTAGCAGGGATTAGGGGTCAGCAGGGGGGAGCTGTCTGCCATATAAACTAGAGGTCCTGGGGAGAAACAGTCTGTCTTCATTGCAAGAAAAACAAAAAGATGCCACGCTAATTAAAGGCGTCACTATACTGGAAAAAAATATCAATAATATACACTTACATGTATATTAAGACCCAGGAGGATAGGACATAGACAATCTATAGGCCTTGGGTTCTCATCCCCATTAGGCCAGAGATTATAGAGATTTTTGTGGTATGTAACAAGTAGTGATGACCAAACATAAGGTTTACCTGAACATGCCCGGTTGCCAATCGAGTGTGTCGGACATGCTCGAGTAATATGTTCGCGTTCCCACGTTCGCTCATCACTAGTAACTAGCATTCTTGAGCAGAATGTGAATGTACAATATCACAGGTATAACATGTGTCATGGTGCTTCATTTACTTGGTCAGAAGGTAACGCTGGATAGTCATGATATGTGTATTTTGCGGTGATTATTGGCATCGCTTCCACAATAATGACAATGATTGGTGCCTAAGAAAGTAGAGGAAAAAGTAATAGCGTCAACATTTAGATTCCAACTTCAAAAGCATTATGGAGTCCGCCTTAGCGTTTATGTAGTACTTAGTGTCTCAGAACAGAAATATTTTACTTTGAACTGAGGAACAAGATAGTTAACAAAAGCGGCTATAAACATGAAGCCTGAAAAATGGGCTATTCTGCTGGCACCAACAAACCTGGAAGCAGTTTGCTCCCTGCAAAGCGTACATGGGAAGAGAGGCCTCTGCACTGAATTACCAAGGAGAGGTTTATGGGATCAGTGCCCATTAACAGCTTCCTTGCTTTACCGCTCACTCAGGAAGTCTCATCTCCAGCACATTATATCTCCAGTTATACCGAGCTGATTACAGGTGGATTACACTCCATCTCAGCTGCCTATGGCTTCACAATATCAAAATCCATGGAAATCTCCAACTTTAATTATTAAAGAGGCCTTACCCCCTAGAAACATTGCTACTAAAAGATCATACATTAAGTCCAGTGCCTACAGCTCCAAAGAGGCGAATTCACAGGTTGCAGATGAGAAGCAGAAATTTCTCAGAGAACTTCTTTAATCTAAAAACATTGTTTCTGGAAACCTCACTCAGTCACAGACATTTCTGCCTGGAATCGGTCAGGGTTCGTTTTCCCCCATACATTGTCTGATTATTAAAAACACACTATGTACTATATTTGTTATGTGATTTCACTGGTACATGTTTTCTTTTGATTTTTATTTTACCCTTTGTGATAAATATGTTCATCTTACAATAAATATTGAATTTGAAAAAAACAGGCAGCAAGACCCACTTAAGATTAATGGATGGTCCTTGCAGATGACTTTTCACCAGACCGGCTTCTTTTAGATTCTTTTACTGCAGTCAAGCTAAAGAAGCTAAAGTGACAGGAGCTATGTGTTTCCTAAATATGAATACCGTAATTGTTATTTGAACTATTTTGTGAACATAACTTTTTTGAAAGTTGGCTGAACCTAACAGTTTGTATTCAGGCCTCCTGACCGATGATGTCACCAAGAGATGCACAGAACTGTTGGAATTCCAAGGAGCGATTCTTTTGTTTTCAGATATAAGATAAGCCGCTGCCAGGAGTCTCACTCCTCTCTCCCCAGTGAAACACACGCACTCTCAGCAGGGCTGAGCGTTCATATGTACAGAGGAGTCATAGTTCAGCTGACAGTTATCTCATGTGTATGGCCAGTTGAAAGGGGCTGTCCGCTACTTGAACAACCTGCAGCCAATCAGCGGCCGCTTCACTCTGTCTTCCTTCCGCTGTAACTGACATTCGGGGGAAGAGAGAAATCAGCCGCTCTCACTTCTATTGGATCTCAGGGTGAAGTGGCCGCTGATTGGCTGCAGGACTCGCGTGACATAAGGTTCCGCAAGACGCGGAATCGACACAGGAGGTGAGTAAAGTTTGTCTTTATTATACGCGGGGAAGACAGCGATTGAGAAGGTATCTTCCGAGTAGTGGACAACCCCTTTAAGTTGAAAGGGTTAACTATTGCTATATGTTTTCTGAGCCTCCTCTTCTTTAGGGAAGAACATGATGTACTTTAGATAATATACACAGACACACACCCCTTCAGGTACAATAAAGGTCACAATATCGTACAGTAATGATTCATATAGAATTTCACTGTACATACAGTACATGTCTATAACAGGACTGGGAGGAATGACAGGTGAATGTCCACCACTGATAACATTTTGCCTTCTTTCTACTATCACCTATGGAAGTTAGATATGTCACATTCTCAACATTTATCAATAATGCAAATATAATGTAATCTGCTTTATCCGTAAATCAGACTGTAGGGGCCATTTACATGTGCAGATTTCTGGGTTCTGATGAATGGGACAGTCACAGTAATGTCTGCAGCAAATCTTTCCATGCCAGTCTCCAGTATTCCCATGATTGTAGCATCTGAAAGCCCCATGATCTATAGGGAATGGTAGACTCCTATTCTGCAGTATGTGGACATACTCCTAAAATAAGTAACTGATAGCTAAATGCTTTATTGGCTAATGCCTATCTTCCCTGACAACCCCAGAAGTATGGTGACACGTGGGTTGGCTGAGCATGCGTATTCACTGGATCAGAAATAAGTAGACGGCTGTTTAATGCTGGGCAGAAAATATGTTAAAATCTGACATCAGTGATTTTGAAGTATGAAAAAAAATAAATGACGGATCTTCTCCTATATATTGCAATATTCATCACGGGCAGCACAGATTGTGCACTGAGGCCATCCATGTGCCATTTGTGATTTTTCACGGCCCAATAGATCTCTATCAGTTATTTTGATCCGTGGCTCTTATAAAAAATGGATGTCTCCATTTTATTTTTATTTTTTTGTAGACACATGGTCGATAAAACCGGTGTGAACAGCCCCAGAAACTATCATCGGTACGTCTTCTATTCACGAAAACCACAGACGTCTGAATGAGGCCTAATCTGTACAGTGGATCCCAGTATACAGGACGTATGCCCTGACTGCTACTGAATTTTCTGGACTCGCATAAATCTTTTAAGTAAAATGACCTCAAGGGCCATAGACTGTAAGCTTGCCAGTAGGGCCATAGGCTGGGAGCATGGTTATAGATTATAAGCTTGCGAGCGGGGCATAGACTGCGAGCTTCCGAGTTGGGCCATAGGCTGTGTACTTGTCAGTAGCGCCATAGATTGGAAGCTTGCGAGCGGGGCCATAGACTGCAAGCTTCTGAGTGGGGCCATAGGCTGTGTACTTGTGAGTAGCGCCATAGATTGGAAGCTCGCGAGCGGGGCCATAGACCGCAAGCTTCCGAGTTGGGCCATAGGCTGTTTACTTGTGAGTAGCGCCATAGACTGCAAGCTTCCAAGTGGGGCCATAGACTGCAAGCTTCCGAGTGGGGCCATAGGCTGTGTACTTGTGAGTAGCGCCATAGATTGGAAGCTTGCGAGCGGGGCCATAGACTGCGAGCTTCCGAGTTGGGCCATAGGCTGTGTACTTGTGAGTAGCGCTATAGATTGGAAGCTTGCGAGCGGGGCCATAGACTGCGAGCTTCCGAGTTGGGCCATAGGCTATGTACTTGTGAGTAGCGCTATAGATTGGAAGCTTGCGAGTGGGGCAATAGACTGCGAGCTTCCGAGCGGGGCCCTCATGCCTCTTGGCATCTGGTGACTTATCTGTTATGTCTTTATTATTTGTACAAGTCCCCTCAGTAATATTAAGTGCTACAGAATATGTTGGCGCTATAGAAATTATTACTATAGGCAGGGGCGTAATTACCGCGGTCGCAGCGGTCGCCATTGCGAACGGGCCTGTCTGGTCAGGGGCCCGGGAGGTCCAAGGCACCCGACCCGGGCGGCACAATGAGATGGGCGGCACAATGAGACGCGGGCCCTTTAAATCTTCGGACGGCGCCGATCGGGGGGCCCTGGTCGTGGCGCCGATTGCCGCCACGACCAGGGCCCCCCTCCCCCCCCCGGTGCCAGCGCTGGCATTGGGCCCCCCTTCTTCTAATACCCACCTCTCCTGGTTCCTGCGGCTGCGCGGTAGCTGCAGCGTCTTCAGCGCTCTCTGACTCTGCGACGTCTCAGGGCAGAGGGTGCGATGACGTCATCACTGCGCGCTCAGCTTCTCTGTCCTGAGCGTTGCAGAGCCGGAGAGACACTGAGTGCACCGGACCTGCGCTGGGAACGGGAGAGGTGAAGATTTTACTTTTTTTTTTTTTTCTTTATGTCTGACTCTGTCTGGGGGCAATGCTGGACACTGGGGCAGATTTCTGGACACACTGGGGCAGATTTCTGGACACACTGGGGCAATGCTGGAGACCCTGGGGCAGATTTCTGGACACACTGGGGCAGATTTCTGGACACAGTGGGGCAATGCTGGGGATGCTGGGGCAGATTTCTGGACACACTGGGACAGATTTCTGGACATACTGGGGCAATGCTGGAGACCCTGGGGCAGATTTCTGGACACACTGGGGCAATGCTGGACACTGGGGCAGATTGCTGGACACACTGGGGCAATGCTGGACACTAGGGCAGATTGCTGGACACTGGGGCAGATTGCTGGACACACTGGGGCAATGCTGGAGACCCTGGGGCAGATTGCTGGGCACACTGGGGCAGATTTCTGGAGACTGGGGCAGATTGCTGGACACACTGGGGCAATGCTGGAGACCCTGGGGCAGATTTCTGGACACACTGGGGCAGATTTCTGGACATACTGGGGCAATGCTGGAGACCCTGGGGCAGATTTCTGGACACTGGGGCAGATTGCTGGACACGCTGGGGCAATGCTGGACACTGGAGCAGATTGCTGGACACTGGGGCACTTTCTAGTTACGCCACTGACTATAGGCATAAAGGTGATAGAGACATGATGTGCCCGGTGTTGGGCACCGTTATTACGTGGGCATATTCCTGAGGGGTATGTGTTGTGGCCACGGCTGACCTGTTGTGTCTTTTTCGACGGCCACCATGTATTGTCGTCCGATGATGGTGGATGTGGCGTCCTTGTCTTTGCACCTTGTTTTTCCACTACATATCATTCAGATAAATATTCCCTAGTTTGCCCGTAATGCACCACACATATATCATGGCAGCTTTCCTATGAGGCATTGCTTACACATGGCAGAAGACAGACCCCAATAATGAGGTAAAGTCTCACAAGCTCCAGGTCTGTCAGGTTGAGCCTCGCACGGGTTAATGTGTGTAGGTGCAGGAGCCCTGGAGCTGCTCCATCCCCGCACACGGAGTCCTGGCCGCCGCCTCCTCCCTCCCAGGGCTGGCGCGGGCGGGGAGGGCGCCGGGACTTATATATCCCGCTGTAGCGCGCTCTGCTCTCACTGACAGCAGCTGTAACAGCGAGCGCCCGTATCAGCAGCGACACCCAGCGGCCAGCCGGCGCACTGCACAGTGACAGCTGATCCCGAGAGCCGCAGAGCGGTGCCATCTCCCGTGCCTCCTCTTCACCAGCCTCCACATGAGCGCCCTGTCCATGAGCCTGGAGCCGCGCTGTGTGTCTCCCTATGCCGCCTGGTGCATGGAGCCCACCAACTTCTACGAGCAGAGGGTGAGCAGCTCCCCCGCCCTCTGTAAGCCGCGGGCCATGTGCGAGGACTCGGAGCCCCCGGTGGGCAGCGGCGGCGGCAGCCTGGCAGAGCTGAGCGCAGCCCCGGCCATCTACGATGATGAGAGCGCCATAGACTTCAGCTCGTACATTGACTCCATGGCCTCGGTGCCCAACCTGGAGCTGTGCAACGACGAGCTGTTCGCGGACTTGTTCAACAGCAACCACAAGGGCGGCGGGGAGCGGGCGGAGTGCGGCGGCGGGGCGGACTACCTGAGCGGCCTCCTGGCCCCGCAGCCCCCGGGCAGGCTGAAGAGGGAGCCGGAGTGGAGTGACGGCGAGCTGTCGTCCTCCCTGCCCCGCCAGATCGCCGCCTGTGCCCAGACCAGCATGAGCCTGCAGCCCACGCCGCCCACCTCCCCGGAGCCCTGCAGCGCCGCCAGCTCCGCCTGCCCCTCTCCTGCCTCCTCCACCAAGGAGCGAGCCGGCAAGAAGAGCGTGGACCGCGGCAGCCCCGAGTACCGGCAGCGCCGGGAGCGGAACAACATCGCGGTGAGGAAGAGCCGGGACAAGGCGAAGAAGCGCAACATGGACATGCAGCAGAAGCTGCTGGAGCTCTCCTCCGAGAACGACAAGCTGCACAAGAGGATCGAGCTGCTCACACGGGACTTAACCAACATGCGGCACTTCTTCAAGCAGCTGCCGCCCACCGCCACCAGCGGCTCCTTCCTGGCCGGCCTGGGGGCCATAGACTGCCGGTAACTGCTGCCAGGCGCCAGGACTGTGATCATACCCAACTGTGATACCTCAGCCCAGCCAGCAGAGGGCGCCAGGGAGCAGGGGGCTCCAGAGAGGCTGCGCGCCGCCCACTGCTGGGACTCAGACTGAGCCAACACCAGACTGTTTCTATTATTCTAGTGCAATAATGCTGTGTTGCCAATATCTCGCAGAAGAGACTGGGAGTGCGGGCTCTGATGCCCCTTGTGTGCCAGGCAGATTGCCTCTCTGGCATCCGAGCTATCAATCAAGTGCCAAATAGCTGCCTCCCAGTATTGCATGGTGGCAGCACCTTTCTCTATTACCTGATGGATGTGATGCAGGCTGATCCAGGCTTCAGCCTGGCACAAATGCTGGGAGGTACGAACTGTAGCCTGGGCATGGACTGTGTGCTGTGGTGCCCGCTCATCTGTGCCCGCCTCGTCTATAGTGCCTTGTTCTTTGTCCTGCTAGAACCCGTGTGGAGCCATCCCAGCAGCAGAAGCATTTGACATGTTCTGTTAGTGCCTTACTTTGGCTGACGCCGCCGTAGCTGGAAGTACTGTATGGGGAAGGCACATTTTGGGCAGTGCCAAACAGAAATTGTGCTGGTCTTCAGTTTCTCTATTGAATGTGTAGCCTCTAATCGTGCTACCCCCCTTTTGGAAATATAGAACTATAGATATATTATATATGTATTTTCCTCTCTCTAAAAACAAAGCTAAAACATTTCCCTTCCTTAAATTATTTTTGTAATTTCAGTTTTCTATATCCTGTATTGATGCAGCTATGGTACATTTATTTGTAAAGTGATTTCTGAGACGAGACTTTGTATTGTAGATATTAGGGACAGAACGAGCATGCTCAACTTTTTATATGATAATTTTTACAGCATTTGTAAGAATAAAACTGTAAAATGCACCAATACTTGTGTCTCTGGTTATTCCTAATGCATGTGGGATCGGATCTGGAGGGATCAGGGATCTGGAGGGATCACTACCGATGGAGCAGGACTGCCATTGGTGTGTTCTCCATGTAACTCCACGAGTCACCATCTGCACGGAGAACATGGCAAATGGCAACTTCACATCTGTATGTGACACATTTCCAGCACTACTCTGGTTAATGACATAAAAGCCTGGGTCAGGCCATGTCGCCCTACCAGGAGGTGATCTACCTGGTGACAGCAATGCTTAGGTCCTACACTGATCGTATCTGACACGCATGTACAGTAAGCAGCGGGGGACAAAGCTGCACAAATCCACTGAAAGATGAGCACACAGTTGGGGTTTTTTTTAGAAAGTTTTTAGATCAGAAACTCCATTTTCCACTTCAAAAACTCAAAAATCTGGAGATTCTGCTCTGAAAACTTTGCAAAAAGGCTCCGTGTGCACATATCCACAGGGTACAGTGTAAAATAAAAGATGACTGTCACAAGTGGTCATTGACCATCACACTGTTAGCGAATGTGTGACACATTAGGGGTTAACAAATCCTAAAAATGTTAAATCCTTGTAAAAATATGGTGTTGTGGTATCAGCCATGTTATCTAAACAGATTGATGGCAGTGGTAAATGTGAACCGAAGCGCATCCCCTACACACAAACCTATGAGCGGTCTCCACCTTGTATTGCAGGAGTCTCCTTTCATAGCTCAGGAGTAATCCCCGTGTTAGGCCATGGTCACACACTGAGTATTTGAGTCTTTTTGTAAGCCAAAATCAGGAGTGGAACAGGAAAAGTATAACGGAAACATGTCACCACTTCTGCCTTTATCACCCACTCCTGGTTTGATTACAAATACTGATCTCAAATACTGAATGTGTGAGCGTGGCCTAATAGTGAGCGCTGCTCTGAATGCACACACTTCTGGACCTGGACATCATCAGTGGTGCACGGCGTATTTACTCACTGTACCAGACTCCACTGTCATTAGTGTAGTTATTCCATATGTAGTACATTTTGGGAAAGCTGGGTGACAACAATCATGGTCGCCGACACCACACTTTTCATCAGGGTTGGTGTTATCAATATGGCAGGGGGAGAAGCTTTATAATACAACAAGCAGGGCAAGAAAACAAACACAAATGGTTAACATAGCAAATGGCTTTAATTTACATATTTCTATAAGCAAAAATATGAGGCGCTGCCAGTCCGAGTACAGGCAAGGGCCGCTAGTCACTGATCTCCAGCGGATCCGGCTTGTAGAAGACTGATCTCCTCCAGGATCACCATGCTGGCCGCACACTGGACGTAGCAGTGGACTGGGCCCAGTTCCTTCCCCAGTACAGCAGTCACCTCGTAGCGCTGCAGATAAAAGGCAAAGTGTACTCAGCAAACAGCACTGTACATTCTGTCCAAAGCAGCACATAACTAAGATAAAATCAGGCAGCACCTACCTCTCCCAGTTTATGAGGCTTTTACAGCTCAGACAGTTGAGCACAGGTGAGCCAGGAACCTGCTGGATTACTATACAATGTATGCTGCTGATCAGTCAGGGAGAGTTCTCTCCACATTGCTAGCAAAGGTTACTGCGCTCGATTATTCTCTTTTTCCATGTACTCAGCTCAATAGAACGACTAACACACTTGTATCACACCCCTCACTATATGGTGCTGAGCACCGATGTGACCTCACAGTCTGGCAGCATGGTGACGACCGTTACATCATTACAGGATCACGCTGCAAATATACCAGAATATTCTATTTATACAGATAATATTGCACCATCTGGCTGATATAGAGGTTGGTCAGCACTTTTGTTACTGTCCACGTGAAGATCTTGGAATGACAGAAATCAGTGACCCAACATCCCCTTCCCTGCCCTGATAGGGCTATATAGAATCCCAATGGGAGCTGCTGACACTCATGTCTGGAATTCTATTGCTTTTTCTATATTAAATTCTAGCACAAAGTAGGGAAGATGACTTATTAATAGTGATGAGCGAACGTGCTGGTATAAGGTGATATCCGAGCATTTTCAGGTGCTAATATTGTTTTCCGTGTGCTTGACTACTACGTACAAGTCACGGCGGCTGCATGTCTCGTGGCTGTTCGACAGTCGCAATACATACAGAGATTACGTGTTTATTAGGCAATCCCTGCATGTGTTCCAGCTGTGAAACATGCAGCTTCGGCAACTCGTACATAGTACCTGACACTTTGCATTGATAAATCTACTGTAATGTGCGCATAATCATATCAGTGTAACTTTGGCATAACATCCCCCCTCCCCCCCAAAAAAAAAAAACATTCGCGTGGTAACATACACATACATACTGATTTTCACCAACTAAAGAATTCTGAAGTTAAAGAGGTTGTCCACTACTTTATCATTGACAACCTATCCTTAGGATAGGTCATCAATGTCTGATAGGCCCGGCACCCCCGCCAATCAGGTGTTTTCGGTGTCAGCCGGCAATGCCCAATAGTGGAGTTGCTCTGTCATCTGATAGTGGCTGCAGCAGGGAACTGCACATTCCCCCCTATTGATTTGAATAGGAAGTGAATGTTCAGTACCCGGCCATGGCGACTATCAGATGACAGAGCAGCTTCGCAAATGATAATTTCAGCTGGTGGCCACCACCACCAATACCGAGAAGAGTTGATCGGCGGGCATGCCGGGTGTCAGACCCTGACCAATCAGACTGACCACCGATCTTAAGGATAGGTCACCAATGATAAAGTAGTGGACAACCACTTAACATGACTTACCCCATCTTCACTTGAGCAAGAACCCAAAATCGAAGAAATGGTCTCTTCACATAACTGTTGGAAAAGTTAAACAGGTTAATTATTGGCCAGTGGGCGGCACGCTCATCAGACAGCTGACAGTTCTTTTTTTCAATCAGATTTTTTTATTAATACTTTTTATTACACAATTGTGACATAAAGCTGCCAGTTCTAACTGTCCCCCTCCCACTTCAGGCTTACACTTGCACTATAATCTTGTCGACAAGGGAATAGCACTTTCAGAAACCTCTATCAGTGGCCACTCTCCCTTGGGAACAAAAAAAAAATCAGGTGTCCTTATTCAACACCCGATCCTTCTCCTTGGAAAAGCAAGAAGAGCTGGGTGGCACCAAACACATTAGATGGTCAACTAGTCCTACCCACCAAAATTAGCCGCTTGGGCCAATTCATTTGAATTGTATACCAGTAGCCATATTAAGGTTTCATGATATACAGGGCAGAATTCTAACCCGAAATCATCAGTTTTCACAAGAATTCTGATGTAGAACTGTTTGACATGTCACAGAATTTTTGCCCACCTTATAGTTAAGCAAAAATGTTTGTGATATTTCCTGTTTTTTTCTGTTTTTTTTCGCGAGTCCCAACCAACTAGGACCACTTTTTGAAAAGTGGGCAGATCTTTTCTGGAAGGGACGCAGCCAAAAAGTTATCATGATTTAAGCCACAAAGAGGTGTAAATTACTAAAGAAATGATACTCAAGAAATTATATTACAATGTAGACATTGGTATTAATCTTAGTTTTTAATCTTATTTTTTTGCTTGGCTAAGGTCACATAGTTAGTTTACATATATAACAAAACTGTAGTTTTACTTATAGCAGGTAGAGATGTGTCAGTTATTTGCTGTAGGGTAATTGGCGGCTGTATGCCATACCACTATGGGCCTTCCAATGACACCAGTTTACAGGAGCTATGGATGTATAGTAAGGACCAAAAGTTGCCATTGGTGCTGTATTACATATGACTTTACACAAAGTGGAGGTTGCAGATGCAATGTGTCTGTTTATTCTTATATTATACTTGCTTAAATAGCGTCATTAATTTCACAGCGCTTTACAGACATCATAATCAGTGTCACTGTTCCCAGTGGGGCTCACAATCTAAATCCTCTATCAGTATGTCTTTGTAAAGTGGGAGGAAACCCACACATACATGGGAAGCACATACAAACTCCTTGCAAATGTTGTCTTTGGTGGGATATGGACCCAGAACCCCAGTGCTGCAAGGCTACAGTGCTAACCACTGAGCCACATGCTGCCCTTACATAGGGCCTTAAGGTACCGTCACACTGAACGATATCGCTAGCGATCCGTGATGTTGCAGCGTCCTGGCTAGCGATATCGTTGAGTTTGACAGGCAGCAGCGATCAGGATCCTGCTGTGCCATCGTTGGTCGGAGCAGAAAGTCCAGAACTTTATTTCGTCGCTGGACTCCCGCAGACATCGCTGAATCGGCGTGTGTGACGCCGATTCAGCGATTTCTTCACTGGTAACCAGGGTAAACATCGGGTTACTAAGCGCAGGGCTGCGCTTTGTAACCCGATGTTTACCCTGGTTACCAGCGTAAACGTAAAAAAACCCACAAACACTACATACTTACATTCCGGTGTCTGTCCCCCGGCGCTGTGCTTCTCTGCACTGTGAGCGCCGGCCGGAAAGCAGAGCACAGCGGTGACGTCACCGCTGTGCTTTCCGGCTGGCGCTCACAGTCAGTGCAGAGAAGCACAGCGCCGGGGGACAGACACCGGAATGTAAGTATGTAGTGTTTTTTTTTTTTTTTTTACGTTTATGCTGGTAACCAGGAAAAACATCGGGTTACTAAGCGCGGCCCTGCGCTTAGTAACCCGATGTTTACCCTGGTTACCAGGGGACTTTGCATAGTTGGTCGCTGGAGAGCTGTCTGTGTGACAGCTCTCCAGCGACCACACAGCGACGCTGCAGCGATCGGGATTGTTGTCTAGATCGCTGCAGCGTCGCTAAATGTGACAGTACCTTTAGGCTGTTTATAACCCACATGCCTGCCAGTGTCCAGAGGCTACCTCTGTATGTGCAAAGGATATCCAAGGCTTACCTTTAATCTCACTTTACATTGTGGCCTTCCTTGACATTGTAGAAATACTTCCAGTTGCATCCTGATAACCGGAGAGCTCACATCCGAACTGCACTGACAACAGTAGAATTGGCATCTGGAAAAAACAACGTAAAATAATTACTGAGACATGAAGGAACATTATAGGGATACAATAGGATGTAAATCTTCATCTAAACATTGGCGACACGGTCATCATCACTATATTTGAAACCTGGATAGCAAAACATATCCTTACAGAATTTTTTTGAATTATTAGTTTTATTTGCTTATCTTACAAATAGGAGTAAATTCTATTAGACGTATCAGCTAAAACATTTCCAAAAACTACATTTGAATGTTACAGGTCCCCAATTATGTTCTCTCTACACTGCAAACAAATAAGGTTGCACTCTGTAGTGCTAAAGCATGTAAATATGAAGTATATGAAATATGAATAACTGTACTGCTCTAGATAGTAAGAAAAAAAATGGAGATACTGAGCACATAATTTAGCCAATTCATGCATGCCCAGCAGCCAACGACAAGGCGATCTCGGGTTTGCTGGGAACCTATCTAGTGTGAACACTTCTCTAAAGGTAAAGCCTAAATTTATGTAGATGATGTTCACAGGTGATCGCGATTTTCTCTTTAGGTAGTAGTGCTGATGTCGTGCTATATATAGCACAAGTGACCAAATGACCAAAGCTTTCAAGTCCCCTTAACCCCTTTCTGACATTAGACGTACTATCCCGTCGAGGTGGGGTGGGCCCCTATGACCACCGACGGGATAGTATGTCATACGCGATCGGCCGCGCTCACGGGGGGAGTGCGGCCGATCGCGTCCGGGTGTCAACTGTCGATCGCAGCTGAAATCCGGCACAATGTGCCAGGAGCGGTCACAGACCGCTCCCGGCACACCGCGATCAAACACGATCGCGATGTGCCGGCGGTACAGGGAAGCATCGCGCAGGGAGGGGGCTCCCTGCGGGCTTCCATGAGCCCCCCGCAGCAACGCGATGTGATCGTGTTGCTGCGAGGGTCTCCCTACCTACCTCCCTGTAGCAGGCCCGGATCCAAGATGGCCACGGCCTCCGGGTCCTGCAGGGAGGGAGGTGGCTTCACAGAGCCTGCTCTGAGACAGATCGGTGATCTGACAGAGTGCTGTGCAAACTGTCATATCACCGATCTGTGATGTCTTCCCCCCCGGGACAAAGTAAAAAAAAATATTTCCAAATGTGTAAAAAAAATAAAAAAAAAATATTACTAAATAATGAAAAAAAAATATTATTCCCATAAATACATTTCTTTATCTAAATAAAAAAAACAAACAATAAAAGTACACATATTTAGTATTGCCGCGTCCGTAACGACCCCACCTATAAAACTGGCCCACTAGTTAACCCCTTCAGTAAACACCGTAAGAAAAAAAAAAAACGAGGCAAAAAACAACGCTTTATTATCATACGGCCGAACAAAAAGTGGAATAACACGCGATCAAAAAGGCAGATATAAATAACCATAGTACTGCTGAAAACGTCATCTTGTCCCGCAAAAAACGAGCCGCCATACAGCATCATCAGCAAAAAAATAAAAAAGTTATAGTCCTGAGAATAAAGCGATGCAAAAATAATTATTTTTTCTATAAAATAGTTTTTATCGTATAAAAGCGCCAAAACGTAAAAAAATGATATAAATGAGGCATCGCTGTAATCGTACTGACCCGAAGAATAAAACTGCTTTATCAATTTTACCAAACGTGGAACAGTATAAACGCCTACCCCAAAAGAAATTCATGAATAGCTGGTTTTTGGTCATTTTGCCTCACAAAAATCGGAATAAAAAGCGATCAAAAAATGTTACGTGCCCGAAAATGTTACCAATAAAAACGTCAACTCGTCCCGCAAAAAACAAGACCTCACATGACTCTGTGGACCAAAATATGGAAAAATTATAGCTCTCAAAATGTGGTAACGCAAAAAATATTTTTTGCAATAAAAAGCGTCTTTCAGTGTGACGGCTGCCAATCATAAAAATCCGCTAAAAAACCCGCTATAAAAGTAAATCAAACCCCCCTTCATCACCCCCTTAGTTAGGGAAAAATAAAAAAAATGTATTTATTTCTATTTTCCTATTAGGGCTAGGGTTAGGGCTGGGGTTAGGGCTAGGGTTAGGGTTGGGGCTAAAGTTAGGGTTAGGGTTTAGATTACATTTACAGTTGGGAATAGGGTTGGGATTAGGGTTAGGGATGTGTCAGGGTTAGAGGTGTGGTTAGGGTTACTGTTGGGATTAGGGTTAGGGGTGTGTTTGGATTAGGGTTTCAGTTATAATTGGGGGATTTCCACTGTTTAGGCACATCAGGGGCTCTCCAAACGCGACATGGCGTCCGATCTCAATTCCAGCCAATTCTGCGTTGAAAAAGTAAAACAGTGCTCCTTCCCTTCCGAGCTCTCCCGTGTGCCCAAACAGGGGTTTACCCCAACATATGGGGTATCAGCGTACTCAGGACAAATAGGACAACAACTTTTGGGGTCCAATTTCTCCTGTTACCCTTGGGAAAATACAAAACTGGGGGCTAAAAAATAATTTTTGGAGGAAAAAAAAAGATTTTTATTTTCACGGCTCTGCGTTATACACTGTAGTGAAACACTTGGGGGTTCAAAGTTCTCACAACACACCTAGATGAGTTCCCTGGGGGGTCTAGTTTCCAATATGGGGTCACTTGTGGGGGGTTTCTACTGTTTATGTACATTAGGGGCTCTGCAAACGCAATGTGACGCCTGCAGACCATTCCATCTAAGTCTGCATTCCAAATGGCACTCCTTCCCTTCCGAGCCCTCCCATGCGCCCAAACGGTGGTTCCCCCCCACATATGGGGTATCAGCGTACTTAGAACAAATTGGACAACAACTTTTGGGGTCGAATTTCTCCTCTTACCCTCGGGAAAATACAAAACTGGGGGCTAAAAAATAATTTTTGTGGGAAAAAAATTTTGTTTTATTTTTACGGCTCTGCATTATAAACTTCTGTGAAGCCCTTGGTGGGTCAAAGCGCTCACCACACATCTAGATAAGTTCCTTAGGGGGTCTACTTTCCAAAATGGTGTCACTTGTGGGGGATTTCAATGTTTAGGCACATCAGTGGCTCTCCAAACGCAACATGGCGTCCCATCTCAATTCCTGTCAATTTTGCATTGAAAAGTCAAACGGCGCTCCTTCTCTTCCGAGCTCTCCCATGCGCCCAAACAGTGGTTTACCCCCACATATGGGGTATCAGCGTACTCAGGACAAATTGTACAACAACTTTTGCGGTCCAATTTCTTCTCTTACCCTTGGGAAAATAAAAAATTGGGGGCAAAAAGATCATTTTTGTGGAAAAATATGATTTTTTATTTTTACGGTTCTGCATTATAAATTTCTGTGAAGCACTTGGTGGGTCAAAGTGCTCACCACACCTCTAGATAAGTTCCTTAGGGGGTCTACTTTCCAAAATGGTGTCACTTGTGGGGGGTTTCCATGTTTACGCACATCAGGGGCTCTACAAACGCAACATGGCGTCCCATCTCGATTCCAGTCAATTTTGCATTGAAAAATCAAATGGCGCTACTTCGCTTCCGAGCTCTGTCATGCGCCCAAACAGTGGTTTACCCCCACATATGGGGTATCAGTGTACTCAGGACAAATTGTACAACAACCGTTGGGGTCCATTTTCTCCTGTTACCCTTGGTAAAATAAAACAAATTGGAGCTGAAGTAAATTTTTTGTGAAAAAAAGTTAAATGTTCATTTTTATTTAAACATTCCAAAAATTCCTGTGAAACACCAGAAGGGTTAATAAACTTCTTAAATATGGTTTTGAGCACCTTGAGGGGTGCAGTTTTTAGAATGGTGTCACACTTGGGTATTTTCTATCATATAGACCCCTCAAAATGACTTCAAATGAGATGTGGTCCCTAAAAGAAAATGGTGTTGTAAAAATGAGAAATTGCTTGTTAACTTTTAACCCTTATAACTCCCTAACAAAAAAAACAACAAAATTGTGCTGATGTAAAGTAGACATGTGAGAAATGTTACTTATTAAGTATTTTGTGTGACATATCTCTGTGATTTAATTGCATAAAAATTCAAATTTGGAAAATTGCGAAATTTTTATAATTTTCGCCAAATTTCTGTTTTTTTCACAAATAAACGCAGGTACTATCAAAGAATTTTTACCACTATCATGAAGTACAATATGTCCCGAGAAAACAATGTCAGAATCACTGGGATCTGTTGAAGCGTTCCAGAGTTATAACCTCATAAAGGGACAGTGGTCAGAATTGTAAAAATTGGCCCGGTCATTAACGTGCAAAACCACCCTTGGGGGTGAAGGGGTTAAATACAGAAAAAAGTAAAAAAAAAAAGTTTTAAAAATATGAAAAAAAAATATACATTAAAAATCAAACAATTAAAAAAAAACATATTTGGTATCGCTGAGTTCCTAAAAGTCTGATCTAGCAAAATATAACTTAAATGAATCTGGTCCGTAAATGTCGTAACAAGAAATAAAATAGAAACAACAAAATTACGTTTTTTTTGGTGCCACAACATTGTAATAAGAGGAGATAAAAACACTGTATCTACCCCAAAATGGTATCAGTAAAAATGTCAGCTCATGGCGCAAAAACTAAGCCCTCACCCAGCCCAATATCCTGAAAACTGTAAACATTACGTCCTGGAACATGGTGACACAAGCAAAACTTTTTTTCTACAAGTGTCCAAAATTTTTTTCACCACTTAAATAATAAAAATCCTACTTACCTGGAGAATTATATTGCCAGGTCAGTTTTATCTTATAATGAACATGGTAAATAAAAAACAATTGTGTAATTGCACTTTTTTTGCAATTTCAACGCACTTGGATTTTTTTCCTGCTTTCCAGTGCATCACATGATAAAATGGAGGGTGTGATTCAAAACTACAACTCTTCTCGCAAAATACAAGACCTCATATGGCGCTTGGAAGTAGGACAGGAAAAAACTAAAAAAAAAAAAGTAAAATCGTCCACTCCTGAAGGAAAAGGGTCTATATTGACTTTTAGGATTGCTATCTTTAATAGGTGACAGAGTTCTTATCCTCTTCCTCTCTACAAAAATGACACCTCTTTAGATAATGGGTTGCAGCAAGGAAAAGGTAGATACACCAAGGGTGATCTCCTGCTGTGAACAGTCTGTAAATGTACAGTAAATTCAGACATTTCCCACGACTTTACTATATACAGGAATCTTTGCAGTTCTTTTGCCACTTGACTGACAATTTAGGCCAACATCATCCCCATGTCTTCCTCTACAAGGTATACAGCAAGTCACCAACTTTGATTATATACAAGAGACAGTCCTGTAGTGCAACTGGCACCAGATGTATTGAGTTATAGCCCCAGTTTTTCTTGGAAAAGCATTAAAGAAGGCTCAAATTCCACTGTTAGGTGATAAACTTGTGCTGCGCACTCTCTGAACACACAAGTAAGTATTGATTGCTGACTAGATGTTGAACCTGAGTATCCTGCCACAAATAATTTACGAACTCCCAGAACAACAATTGATTATGAGATGGAACAAATACAGTTGTGCTCAAAAGTTTACATACGCCGCCACAGGTAAAACGCATGCAGAATTCGCATGCGTTTTCCCGCAAAACACAAGCGTTTTGCAAGCATTTTTAGCTTGCAGAATGCTTGCGTTTTCCAAGCGATTTGAAGCATCGCTTGGAAAAGTGATTGACAGGTTGGTCGCACTTGTCAAGCATAGTGCTTGACAAGTGAGAGCAACTTTTTACTATTGATGCTGCCTAAGCAGCATCAATAGTAAAAGATAGAAAGTTAAAAATAATTAAAAAAAATAAAAATATGGTTATTCTCACCTTTCGACGGCCCCTGATCTCCTCAGCAGCGCTCCCGGTACGTTCCGTTCCCAGGGATGCTTTGCGCGAAGGACCTTTGTGACGTCACAGTCACGTGACCGCGACGTCATCTCAGGTGATTCGCACAATGCATCCCTGGGAACGGAAGCCGCCGCGTGCACCGCTGAGAGGCGGGAGGACTCCGGGGGCCATCAGAAGGTAAGTCTATCCCTATTTTGTATTTTAATTCTTTTTTTTTTACATGAATATGGATCCCAGGGCATGAAGGAGAGTCTCCTCTCCTCCAGATCCTGGGTACCATACGCACATGAAGCGCTTATTGTACGCATGGTGGGCATAGCCACATGCGTAAAGTGAGCGTTTCAATGCAATCCTATGGCTGTGGAATCGACGCCATTCTGCAGAAATAATGAACATGCTGCGGATTTTACCACTATTCGATTCCGCAGCGGGAAAATCGGCAGCATGGGCACAGCAACTGCGCAATCCCATAGGATTGCATGGGAATGCGTTTTTTAAGCGTTTTTAAGTGTTTCCGCTGCGGCAAAAAAAGCGGCAGAAACGCATAAAAAAACGCAACGTGGGCACACAGCCTAACACCAAAACTTTTTCTCCACTCATGTAGTGGTTAGGTGAAGCAATTTATTGTCAAACTACTGTGTTTCTCTTTTTAACTCATAATGACAAACCAAAACATTCAAATGACCCTGATCAAAAGTTTACATACCCCATTTCTTAATACCGTGTACTGCCCCCTCTAAGATCAATGACAGCTTGAAGTCGTTTGTGGTAGTTGTGGATGAGGTTCTTTATTTTCTCAGATTGGCAAAAATCCTACAGTTCCTGTAAATTCCTGGCCTGTCTAGCATGAACTGTGCGCTTGAGATCTCCCCAGAGTGGTTCAATGATACTGAGGTCAGGTGACTGAGATAGCCACTCCAGAACATTCACTTTGTTCTGCTGTGGCCAATGACAGGTCGACCTAGCCTTGTGTTTTGGATAATTGTCATGTTGGAACGTCCAAGTACGTCCCATGTACAGCTTCCGGGCTGATGATCGCAAATTTGCCTCCAGTATTTGCTGATAACGTGCTGCATTCATCTTTCCTTCAACTTTGAAAACAATAAAAAAATAAAAAAGCTATGACCACCAATCCAATAGATAGTATGAAAATCAGGGTGAGACTGATAAGTTTAACTTATCAGTCTCACCCTGATTTTCATACTTCATTCAACTTTGACAATATCACCGATCCACTTCTGTGCTGTACAGTAGGAATGGTGTTCCTTTCATCATAGGCCTTGTTGACCTCTCTCCAAATGTAACGTTTATGGTTGTGGCCAAAAGTTAAATTTTGGTCTTATCACTCCAAATTACCTTGTTTCAGAAGTTTTGAGGCTTGTCTCTGTGCTGTTCTGCGTATTGTAGGCGAGATACTTTGAGGCATTTGTGCAGTAATGGCTTTCTTCTGGCAACTCGACCATGTAGTCCATTTTTCTTCAAGTGCCTCCTTATTGTGCATCTTGAAACAGCCACACTGCTAGTTTTCAGAGAGTCCTGTATTTCAGCTGATGTTATTTGTGGGTTTTTCTTTGCATCCTGAACAATTTTCCTGGCAGTTGTGGATGATATTTTTGTTGGTCAACCTGGTTTTGATTTTACAGAGCCCCTGATTTTCCATTTGTTAATCAGTTTGAATGCTGCTGATTGGGATTATCAATTCCTTGGATATCTTTTATTTATCCCTTTCCGGTTTTATACAGTTCAACTACCTTTTCCCGTAGATCTGTTGACAATTCTTTTGCTTTTCCAATTGCTTACAATCCAGAAACATCAGAGGCTGGATGAAAGATGCAAGAGTCTGTCTGGATCCCAGAATCTCACTCAGCTTTTATGCACACACACTGATTACAAGCAAACAAGTCACAGGTGAGGATGTTACCTTTAGTAGCCATTCAAACCCATTTGTGTCAACGTCTGTGCATGTTATAAGGCCAAAATCACCAGGGAATGTGAACTTTTGATCAGGGTCATTTGGATGTTTTGGGTTGTCATTATGATTTTAAAAGAAAAAAACACAGTAGTTTGACAATAAATGGCTTCACCCGACCACTAACCATGAGTGGAGAAAAGGTTTTGGTGTTATCATTCATTTTCTCTGAAAAAAGGCCAAGAAAACAAAAATTCTGCTGGGGTATGTAACATTTTTAGCGCAACGGTAAGTGAAGACGACCAGAAATCAGGCCCACCAGTCTATATAAAGATGCTGCTTTGGTCATTATCAAAAGATACATTATTATTATTATACATGTAGATACATATAGTGTATTTCTATAGAGAATGTGGTTCCTAATTAATTTTTGCAAAATGATTGAAATATTAAATCGGTTAATGACACAAAAACCTTAAAAAGAACCTGTCAGCAGGATTGAGACATATAAACTAAAGACATGGCTATAATGGCGCTGTCATGCAGATTGATAAGATACCTGATGTGAAGGGATCTGCTCAGTGGTTGTTTAATACTCAACTTATGAAGTTTTCAGAAAATGACATCTTGTGTGCTTCCGGGCGGGACAAGAGAGCAGGGTCTTCTTCTCGTTCTCCGCCCTCCACCAGCCTTTCTTGTGCAAATCACTGATTATTCAGTGACCTGCCTCCTTTTTAAAATTATGCGACGCTGCTTGTGTGCAGAGAGTGGGCAGTGGGAGCCTGCGTCCTGTGTCTGGGACTTCGGCTTAATTTATAGCCGAAATCTCAATCTCCACATGCGCCACCTCTGGCACCATTTTATTGACGCCCTGTTAACAGCCGAAGGTTTTACAATGGCCCTCACAGTCCCCTGATCTGAACATCATGGAAAATATTTGGCTCGACCTTAAAATAGCAGTGCATGCAAGATGACCCAGGAATCTCACAGTGCTGGAAGAATTTTCCAAGGAAGAATGGATGAAAATCCCTCAAACAAGAATTTAAAGACTCTTGGCTTACTACAAAAAGTGTTTACAAGCTGTGACACTTGCAAAAGGGGGTACTGCTAGGTACTAACCATGCAGGGTGCCCAAACTTTTGCATTTGCCCATTTTCTGTATTATAATGTTTTCAATGTAAAAGATGAAAATATATTTTTTGCCTAAAATACAAAAGAAATGTGTCATCTTTAACTTAAGGTCTTTTAGAGAACATTCCATCTTCATCTTGCTTAACTGTTCACAATAACAGTAATTTTGACCAGGGGTGACCAAACTTTTACATGCCACTGTATATATCCCACCTCTATGCACTGAAGCCAGCACCGAGAGGTGGAAGGGACTGGGTGTGGGGAGCAGTAACTATTCATCTTCTTTAATAGTGGGTGTAGTGTTAGCTGGTTGATCATATGTGCCCGCTATTAAAGAGAATGAATATTCACTACTCTCCACTCCCATGGGCATAGAGAGCAGTGAATATTTATTGTTTTAGCCGCAACCACTGGGCGATCACGTATGCCCGCTATTAAAGAAAATGAATATTCACTGTTCTCCACTCCCGTAATCCTGGGTGTGGAGAGCAGTGACTATTCCGGCAGCTGACCTAAAGGTACCGTCACACTTAGCGACGCTGCAGCGATACCGACAACGATCCGGATCGCTGCAGCGTCGCTGTTTGGTCGCTGGAGAGCTGTCACACAGACCGCTCTCCAGCGACCAACGATCCGAGGTCCCCGGTAACCAGGGTAAACATCGGGTAACTAAGCGCAGGGCCGCGCTTAGTAACCCGATGTTTACCCTGGTTACCAGCGTAAAAAAACAAACAGTACATACTTACATTCAGCTGTCTGTCCCTTGCCGTCTGGTCCCTGCACTGACTGCTGGCCGTAAAGTGAAAGTGAAAGCACAGCACAGCGGTGAGTCACACAGCGGTGACTCACTGCTGTGGCTGTGCTCTGCTTTCACTACGACCAGCAGTCAAGGCAGGAACCAGACGGCAAGGGACAGACAGCTGAATGTAAGTATGTACTGTTTGTTTTTTTACGCTGGTAACCAGGGTAAACAGCGGGTTACTAAGCGCGGCCCTGCGCTTAGTTACCCGATGTTTACCCTGGTTACCAGTGAAGACATCGCTGAATCGGTGTCACACACGCCGATTCAGCGATGTCTGCAGGGAGTCCAGCGACGAAATAAAGTTCTGGACTTTCTTCCCCGACCAGCGATCTCCCAGCAGGGGCCTGATCGCTGCTGCCTGTCACACTGGACGATATCGCTAGCGAGGACACTGCAACGTCACGGATCGCTAGCGATATCGTCTAGTGTGACAGTACCTTTAGCGTGCGAGAGTGTATGGCAGTGACACCACTCGCTACTTACACACTGCAGACAGCTGCTTGTATCAGAACAGGAAGGTAAGTAGAATTGTTTTTATGTGTAGAGCATGATGGTTGCCATGTGTATCAGTATGGAAGGGCCACGTATACCAGGATGGTGATGTTGGCCATGTATACCAGGATGGGGATGGTGGTCATGTATACCAGGTGGGGGAAGCTCAGAAGCAAATGTGAACTTAGCTTTATATGTAATGGTAATACGCAGCAAATTAAATGATATGTTACTGCAGCCAAATAAGTGTTACCTTTTGGGGGTCAAAGGTCGCAGTTCATTGCTTCCACAAAGATTGCACACTGGCCAAGAATACGATTCTCTGTCATTTACTCCATTAACTATCCCTGTAGAAAAAAAATTAATAGATAATTGTTAAGTACTTAGATGAAGTCTGATTGGATATATGTTTATATCATGTACAAAAGTAGATTTATAAAAATGTGTACATAACAGAAAAAATAAGTCTCTTAAAGACAAACCCTCCGGTAATTGAAGGGGGTTCATCTAAGCAGTTATGAGATTGTCCATAGTCACCAGCTCTCAACAGCAAATAAGAATTCTGAATAGTGTACATCTGTAGTGCAAGCTGCAACATAGGCAGACCAATGTATTTAAAGGGATTGTCCAGCCGTAGGCTACAAGTCAGGAGTCACTATGTGACTGCAGATTTGTGAATCCTCACATCCCAAGCTTTGAAGATTCTCTGACGGCCGCCACTTGAACACAAGCATGTGATTTGCATACATACGGTCACATGCTGACTAGATGGGCACGTCCTTTCTCAATGCAAGTGTATGGAGTTAGGCCAGACACAGGCTAGTCAGAATGTGGCCGGAAGTATGCAAATCACGTACCTGAGTAACATGAGCGTCCGCTCCTGGCGCTGGCACCATTCTTTTAAAGAGCTGAACTGCAGTACTTTGTAGTGGCCACTAGACATTATATGGAGATGAGCTGTTACACTTCATGCCCCGTTTACACCCGCCCACTACCAGAGGAAATAACAGCTGATCAATAGAAGTGTTGGATGTTAGACCTGCATCAATAACAGCTCTGACCCATTAATGCTAGTCCTCTACAAAATCTAGGAAGGTGTCTTGTGGTATCTAGCATGAAAATTTTAGATCCTTTTCAAAGTTGCAAAGCAAGACCTCCAGGATTTCACTTATTCTTTATTATTTTATTATTATGCTTGTTTATATAGTGTCATCATCTCCGCAGCCCTTTACAGACATTAGGATAGCCAAATTCCCTACCAGTATGTCTTTGGCGTGTAGGGGTAAAACTAGAGTACCAGGAAGAAACCCATACAAACTCCTTGTAGATGTTGCTTTTTGCGAGATTTGAACCCAAGAAACAGTGCTAACCACTGAATCACCACGAAGCACATTCCAGGGGGGCTCAGAAAGGAGTGATATCTGACTAATTTACAAACCAAGTTAACAATTTGAACTTTTTATCATGTTCCTTGAACCATCTTGATCATTTTTTATGCACATTATCCTGCTTAGGAGACAACATGAAGAGTTGTACCTGGCCTGCAACAACGTTTGGGTAGATGGTATGTACATACATGTCAGGATTGATGGTCTCCCACACATATATGACTGACTACATCTTTTTTGCTCTTTGGGCCAGTTCTAATATGGACAAGACATAGCAAGCACTTTCCGTGGCGAACAGTGCTGGTGGGCAGTCTAACCATACTCCGTATGTTATACAAAAAAACCCTGTTTGGGAGAGAAGAACAGACAAATCGCGGCGCCCTAAGTGCGTAAACACAATATTATAGTCTTTAAAGGGTGCACAATTTTATGCACTCACCTGATAAAAGACTAAAATGGCTTTAGATCGTGTATCCTCCAAATTCCCTCTGAGATAATTTTCAATATACAGGGCTTGCAGCTTGCCTCGGGTGGATCCAAGTGAGAGAGCCAGAGTAAGGCTCACACAGGATGAGTAGTTCAAGAAAAGCACATCCAGCCCATGAATGGCAGCGCTTCCCAGGACTCACATTCAAAGATGATATTTCATATTTTTTTATTTCATAACTTAAAATAGAAGAGATACAACGCGTTTCGGATACAGTATATATCCTTCTTCAGGTATCATAAAAACACAGTACAAATCCTAGGATTTGTACTGTGTTTTTATGATACCTGAAGAAGGATATATACTGTATCCGAAACGCGTTGTATCTCTTCTATTTTAAGTTATGAAATAAAAAAATATGAAATATCATCTTTGAATGTGAGTCCTGGGAAGCGCTGCCATTCATGGGCTGGATGTGCTTTTCTTGAAATACTCCGTATGTTGTGATTCACTTTATGTTCCGACATCCCTCTGTCATAGGAATATTTTAAGCCGTTTGTGTTACAGTAGCACTTTTATGGCCTCAGAACAGCAGGCAAGCCTTAGCTCCGTACCAGCTTCACCAAACTCTGCTCCTCTTGACCCTGGTTCCTGTTCACTAGTTGTCCTTGCTAGGACCAATTATGGTAGCTATTAACCACTGCAAACTGGGAACAAAAACACACAAGATGTGTTGTGTTGGAGATGCTGTGAGCCAATGGTGTTCTCTTCATTTGTCAGTGGTTTAAAATGGTTTTGGCTGATTCACGTAGAACCTTTGATCTTTTAATAAGTGACCATAAGCTGTCCCAGCATATACTTTAAAGACAACCAGAAACACACAGACACATCAATGATTTTGTGACAAGCTACAGTATAAGAGATAAAATTAGTCTCCATTTAAACTGTATACGTGACATGAGAAAGAAAACAAATGACTGAAAGAAGCAAAATGGAAAAGAACTTGCCGTAAACAACGGTAAAGATGTGTAATCTAAGTGTGGTAATTAGCCCAACAAATTGGCACCAAACTGGAAGCCCTGCCCTAACACCATTTATCTAACCAGATGTAATTGCAGGTCTGAAACAACATTAAACACAGACGCCAACAAGTAAGGAAAATTATTCTGCCTCAGTCATCTTCCCATCAAGTGTCTAGGAAATTGAGCAGGTTGATGAACCTCAACATGTCTGCTATATTTCTTACACAATGATGCTGTTTTTAAAGGAAAACTTCCACTCTCACATATGTGACGTAAACATATAGGCATAAACATAGATGCACCAGAACCCCAAATAATATCTGGTTGAGAGATGAGTCGTTGTTTGGCCTGGTTGCTATAGGTAATAGACAACCTTGGGAAAGCCGGACCACCTTAAACTTGATCCTGTGCTACTTACTCTAAGCACTTGATGATGTTAGGATCTACAATGGTTTAAAGTGGAGAGACAGGTAATATCGAGCAATGAATCTGGATGTATATGTAATGGAACATCAAATGATGTGATGTCTCTGCATGCTGTTCTCCTCACTACTGCTAGCACAAACAGTACAATTTCCACATTTTTATTTACAAGTTAAATTATTCTAGTCATATGTAGACAGTTTCCCGCAGCCGTAATTCGGCCACATTTAAACTTCTCTTTTACAGACACAAACCCTAGGTTTCTATTTAACCAAATTTAAATTGCCCTATCACTCAATGACAGACATGGGCATATTACGGCCCACAGGCCACATCCGGCCTTTGGCTGTCCTACTCTGCAGGATGGACAGGAACAAAGGGCTGGAAATAGAGGTGTACCACACCACGTAGTTCTGTTGTGGAACTAGCCCAAATCGACGTCTTAGATTCACCGGTAAGGATGCAGGAACCGTTTAATACAATGGAGGAACAGGAATTCCTTGTCTCTCTCTTCCACCATTCAACCTGTGCTCCTGTGTCTCAGCATTGCAGGCACGATGCTATCACTGTGGTCGCGCCTGTTCTTCTCCCTGCAAGTGTCATCAAAAAGAAGGAGACAGGAAGAGAATGCGCGCGCAGTGCATGTGAATGCGGCCGCACACAAACGGGCAATATTAAGACAGTTCATGCTATGAAAAGTGAGAAATGTCTATAAGTAGAGATGGGCGAACCCGAACACTAAAGATCGGTATCTGTACACCTACTGTTCAGGCACGGACACCAAACACGGATTCACCAGGAAGTTACTGTTGCACTTTTTTGCAATTTCAGCGCACTTGGAATTTTTTTCTCGCTTTCTAGTACTTTACATAATAAAATGAATGATGTAAAAAAAAGTACAACTCATCCCGCAAAAAAACAAAGTGTCATATGCCCATGTGCACGGAAAAATAAAAAAGTTATGAGTCTTGGAAGAAGGGGAGGAAAATATGAAAAAAAAATGGAAAATCATCAACACTATATATCACATTTAAAATGCATTTTGCAGTCGTCTGGACTATTGTAACTCTCTACTAATCGGCCTCCCTCTTACCAAACTCTCCCCGCTCCAATCTGTCCTGAATGCTGCTGCCAGGATTATATTCCTCACCAACCGCTACACCGATGCCTCTACCTTGTGCCAGTCATTACACTGGTTACCCATCCACTCCAGAATCCAGTACAAAACTATTACCCTCATCCACAAAGCGCTCTATGGCTCAGCACCACCCTACATCTCCTCTCTGGTCTCAGTCTACCACCCTACCCGTGCCCTCCGCTCCGCTAATGACCTCAGGTTAGTATCCTCAATAATCAGAACCTCCCACTCCCGTCTCCAAGATTTTACACGTGCTGCGCCGACTCTTTGGAATCCACTACCCAGGTTAATACGATTAATCCCCAATCCACACAGTTTTAAGCGCGCCCTAAAAACTCATTTGTTCAGATTGGCCTATCGCCTTAATGCATTAACCTAACTATCCCTGTGTGGCCCATTCAAAAAAAAAAAAAAAAAAAACATAATCAGGTTCCTTGGATCATGTCCTCATACACTTCATGCAGTTAATAGCCTCTGTGTCTGTACTGCTACATACTTAGGCAGTGAACTGGTTCATGCAGCTTTACATGAACACCCGAGCCTTACACTATGGCTGGTCCGACTAACTAAAGCAATTGTTACCATCCACCTCTCGTGTCTCTCCTTTTCCTCATTGTTTGTAAGCTTGCGAGCAGGGACCTCATTCCTCTTGGTATCTATTTTGAATTGTGATTTCTGTTATGCTGTAATGTCTATTGTCTGTTCAAGTCCCCTCTATAAATTGTAAAGCGCTGCGGAATGTGTTGGCGCTATATAAATAAAATTATTATTATTTATTATTTTGGGGGTGCCAGGCTCCCTTTAACCCCTTTCTGACATATGTTGTAATAACATGTCCCTGTGCCCTGGACCTATTTGACCAGGGACGGATTATTACGTCATCGTGATCGCCCGCACACATGAGCTTTGCGCGAGTGATCGCCGCCAGGTATCAGCTGATTCTGACAGATTACACCCGACACTAAATGTCAGGAACGGTCACACACCGCTCCCGGCACTTTAACACCCTAAATACTGCCATCGCAGCATTCCGGGAGCCGGCAGAGTGATGATGACATCCGGCTCACCAGAGCTAGGAAAGTTGCCTGATCATGTGCAGTGAATGATCAGCAACTTTCTCAGTCAGTGCAGAGCTGACAGTTTGTACAGCACAGGGATGCTCTTGAATCCCCATGCTATACAAGCAATCAGCCTGCAAAAAATGATAGTCCCATAGTGGGACAAAGTAAAAAAAAAAGTATTAAAAAAAAGTTCCAAAAAAAAACAAACAAATAAATTAAAATAATTGTAAAAATATTTTTTTTAAAAATAATAATACTAAAATAATAAAAATATATTGTATCTACAAATAAATATTTGTATGGAAAAAAAAATTATTTGGTAGCGCCGTGTCCCGACCTATAAAACTGTTCCCTTTAGTGAACGCCATAAAAAAATAAATAAATACAAAAACCAATGATTTATCAAACTGCCAAACAAAAAGTGGAATAAAACACAACTAAAAAGACAGATATAAATAAGCATGGTACATCTGAAAACGGCATCTTGTCCCGCAAAAAACAACCCACCACACAGCTCCATCAGCGGAAAAATAAAAAAGTTATAGCTCTCAGAATAAAAAGATGTAAAAATAATAATTTTATCTATAAAATAATATTGCGTAAACGCGCCAAAACATAAAAAAAACTATATAAATGAGGTATCACTGTAATCGTACTGACCCGAAGAATAAAACTGCCTTATCAATTTTACCACACACGGAACGGTATAACCCCCCCCCCCCAAAAAAAAAATAAAAAAAATAAATAAATAAATTCTGAATTGCTATTTTTGGTTCATTCTGCCTCCCAAAAATGGGAATAGAAAGTGATAAAAAAGGCATGTGTCCAAAAATGGTACCAATAAAATTGTCAACTCGTCCCGCAAAAAAATATGACCTCACAGGACAAAATATGGATAAATTATAGCTCTCAAAATGTGGTGATGCAAAAACTATCTTTTGCAATAAAAAGCATCTTTTAGTGTGTGACAGCTGCCAAACATAAAAACTTTATCTAAATCTGGTACCGCTGTAATCGCACCGACCCGAAGAATATAGTCGCCTAACCACTTTAACCGCACAAGGAACAGTGTAGAAAATAAATAAAACCAATTCTTCACATGCTGTAGATTTTTTCATTCTGCTTCCCAAAGATCGCAGTAAGGCTTGGCGCACATTTATCCTGCTCTCTGCGCTGAGTGCTTACACCGGGGTTTCCATGTAAATCTATGAAATACGTGACTCAGATGGAACCTCCAGCGGAAGACTCACTATAATGAAGCAGATGGAATTTTGTGCACTTCTGAAAAGAAGGACACCGCTAAACAGAGGCCAGACGGAGTCCAGAATATCTGTGCTGCCGCATTATAGTGAATGGATCCCTCGGGAGTTTCATCTGAATCACGTCACTCAGAGATTTAGATGGAAACCCCCAAAAGTAAGTAGTCAGTGTAGAGCGCCGGAGAAATGTGATCCCAAATGTTATATAAAATGTTCCCAATAAAAGCTTCAACTCAATCCACAAAAAAAAACAAGCCCTAACTCAGGTCTGTCATCTGTTAACAGAAATATAGGGGGCTTTCAAGTTACTGGTAGCACAAAGGCTCTAGAAAAGCAAAATGGCTCCTCACCTTTCCAAAAGAAATTCAGCAAATTCTCTGCTCCCAAATCCAAATACGCCCTCCCTTCTGAGCCCTGCAGTGTACCTAAACCACATATCGCATCAACATTTGGCATTTCTGAAGCAATGAGAGCCCTCCTAACTAACAGGTGCATGTTTTCAGAAACACAGGCTGGACATAACGTATTGGTGACTGAAATGTACTGGTCACTACAGCGTACTGGTCACTACAACTGCAGATTGCAATTTTCACTCAGCAACATTCATTGTTGCTTGTTTCCGGAAACTACCCATAGAGTCAAAATCATCACTACTCCTGGACATAAATTCCACAAGGGATATAGTTTTCAAAATGGGGTAACTTGAGGGGGGATTCTGCTCTTCTTGCAATTCGAGGTTCTGTATATGGACTCTGCAAACTATTCTAGGAAAATCTGCACACCAGAAGGCAAAGAGCGCTCCGTTCCTCCAGAGTCTCTCCGTATGGCTAGGGTCACATTGCGTTAGTGCAATCCGTTTAGCGCTAGCAGGTTGCGCTAACGCAATGTTTTTAATGGCGCCGCGTCCCGGGGTCGCGGTAACGTCCCCGCTCTCGCAGATCCCCGATCTGCGAGAGCGGGGAACGGACCGCGGGCACGCCTCGGACGCTGCAAGCAGCGTCCGCGGCGCGCCAGGAAACACCGGCGCGTCGCTAGCGCGTGGCGAACATGGCACGCACTAGTGCTGCGCGTTCCCATTGCCGTGAATGGGCGCACTAACGGACGCGTTGCACGGCGTTAATTTCGCCGTGCAACGCTGTCCATTAGCGCGTTCCCATTAACGCAATGGGAACCAAGCCTATGGCTCAGTAGAACTGTACAGCCACATATGGGGTATTGCCACGTTCAGTAGAAATTGTGGGACAAATTTTAGTGCCATTTTTACCCATTAAAGGTGTGAAATTGTAAAATCTGAGCCTAAAACTAAATTTTGGGGTTAAAAATGTAGTTATTTTTCCTTCACTGCCCAGTGGGTCATGGCACCTGCAAACAATAACAGTAAAATCTGGCACTCCTTGCCTTCTGAGCTTTGCACCGTGCCTGAAAAATACTTCCCGATTACATGTAGGATATTGGCGCACTCAGGACAATGGACATCAGTTTGTTGTGAAAAAATTTCCTATTAGCCCTTAGAAAAATTAAAAACTTGGGTTAAAACAACATTTTAGTTGTAAAAATGTAATTTATTCTTTCTTCACCGTTCAATGGTATAAAATTCTGTATGTGGTGTCAATGTGATCACTGCACCGCTAGATGAATTAATTAGGGAGTGTAGTTTGTAAAATGAGTTCACATATAGGGGGGTTTCTGTTGTTCTGGCACCTCAGGGGCTCTGCCAAAGTGACATGGCACCCTCAAACCATTCCAGCAAAATCTGACCTCCAATATGGAGCCTCTTCCCTTCTGAGCTTTGCAATGTGCCTCAAAAGTAGTATTCCCCCACATATGGGGTATCGGCGTACTCAGGAGAAATTGCACAACAAATTGTATGGTGCAATTTCTCCTGCTACTCAAAATACAAAATTGGGGGTCAAAATAACATTTTAGTGGGGAAAATTTGATTTTTTGATTTTTACGGTGCAACTTTCTAAACTTCTGTGAAGCACCTGGGGGTTGAAGATGCTCACCACACATCTAAATACATTCCTTGAGGAGTCTAGTTTCCAAATTGGGGTCTCTTGTGGGGGGTTGCCACTGTTTAGGCACATCAGGGGTTCTCCAATTGGGACATGACATCCGCTAATGATTTTAGGAAATTTTACATTCAAAAAGCCAAATAAAATTCCCTATCAGTATGTTTTTGGAATGTGGGAGGAAACCCACGCAAACATGGAGAGAACATACAAACTCTTTGCAGGTGTTGTCCTTGGTGGGGTTTGAACCCAGGACTGCAGCGCTGCAAGGCTGCTGTGCTAACCACTGTGCCACCGTGCTGCCCCGTGCTGCAAATGATGCTCCTTCACTTCCGAGCCATGCCGTGCGCCCAAACAGTAGTTTTCTCCCTCATATGGGGTATCGACATACTCAGGATAAATTGCTCTACAAATTTTATGGTGCAATTTCTCCTGTTACCCATATGAAAATGCAATATTTTGGGCTAAAAACATATTTGATGGAAAATTTGATTTTTAATATTTTTACGGCTCAATGTTATAAACTTCTGTGAAACATCTGAAGGTTAAATGTGCTCACCACACATCTACATCAGTTCCCTGAGAGGTCTAGTTTCCAAAATGGTGTCACTTGTGATTGATTTTCACTGTTTAGGCACATCAGAGGCTCTCCAAACGTGACATGACACCCTCCAATTGTTTCAGCAAATTTTGTATTCAAAAAGTCAAATAGCGCTCCTTCCTTTCGGAGCTCTGCCGTGCGCCCAAACAGTAGTTTTCTCCCTCATATAGAGTATCGGCGTACTCAGGAGAAATTACACAACTAATTTTCTAGTCCATTTTTTCCTGTTACTCTTCCCAAAATAAAAAAAAAAATTGGATCTGAAGTAAATTTTCCTGTGAAGCACCTCAAGGGTTCATAAACTTCTTGAATGTGGTTTTGAGCACCCTAAGGGGTTAAATTTTTAGAATAATATTATTTTGGGGTGTTTTCTGCTATATAAACCGCTCAAGGTGACTTAAAATGTGACGTGGTCCCTAAAAGAAATGGTTTTTGTAAATTTTGTGGGAAAAATGAAAAATCTGTCACCCTTATAACGTCCTAACAAATAGAAATTTTGGTTCGAAAATTGTGCTGATGTAAAGTTCACGTGTGAAATGTTACATATTAACTATTTTGTGTGACATTTCTCTGTGATTTAAAGGCATGAAAAGTTTTCACCAATTTTCCGTTTTTTTTTTTCCACAAATAAATGCAAGTCATATCAAAGGAATTTTACCACTATCATGAAGTACAATATGTCATAAAATGACAGTGGTCAGAATTGTAAAAATTGGCCTGGTCATTAACGTGCAAACCACATTTGGGATTAATGGCAAGAGGAGTTCCCCAGCAGACAGTGACTGCTGGAAAATTTGATGGGCCCTATTATGACATCTGTAGACTGGCATTGCAGCATGCACTTTTAATAAGAAGAATAAGTATGATTAGTTGTATAGTTTTTGTGTTGTTGATTTTTCAGATGCAAAGATTAATCAAGCTGTTGTAGACAGTGTATACAATATTGTTACTGTGTCTAACTATAGAACACGTAATCTGATATTTTGAAAGTGAAAAGGGCCAACATGTTCCTGTTGTTATTCTTATGTACCAACCTTTTACGGTGCACAATGTATTTGCCTCTGTTGAAGAATCCAGATCATCTAGTCTGACAGGGCCAGTTAGGTCGCTAATGCCAGAGGTGCAGGATAAAGGGGGCTTTTGTAATGAGAGAACTGTGCGTTCAACACAAATGATCCCGCCTGCCAATAAAAACATTTCAATTGGTGTTGTGTACATTACAATCATCCAAAAGACAGCAAGATAACTCTTAACCTAAGGGTACCGTCACACTATAACATTTCGATCGCTACGACGGTACGATTCGTGACGTTCCAGCGATATCGTTACGATATCGCTGTGTCTGACACGCAGCAGCGATCAGGGATCCTGCTGAGAATCGTACGTCGTAGCAGATCGTATGGAACTTTCTTTCATCGCTGGATCTCCCGCTGTCATCGCTAGATCGGTGTGTGTGACACCGATCTAGCGATCTAGCGATGCGATCCAGCGATGCGTTCGCTTGTAACCAGGGTAAACATCGGGTAACTAAGCGCAGGACCGCGCTTAGTTACCCGATGTTTACCCTGGTTACAAGCGTTAAACTAAAAAAAAACAAACAGCACATACTTACATTCTGGTGTCCGTCAGGTCCCTTGCCGTCTCTGCTTCCCGCACTGTGACTGTCGGCCGTAAAGTGAAAGCAGAGCACAGCGGCTGTGCTTTCACTTTCACTTTACGGCCGGCAGTCACTGAGTGCGGGAAGCAGACTGCAAGGGACCTGACGGACACCAGAATGTAAGTATGTGCTGTTTGGTTTTTTTTAGTTTAACGCTTGTAACCAGGGTAAACATCGGGTAACTAAGCGCGGTCCTGCGCTTAGTTACCCGATGTTTACCCTGGTTACCCAGGGACCTCGGCATAGTTGGTCGCTGGAGAGCTGTCTGTGTGACAGCTCCCCAGCGACCACACTACGATTTACCTACGATCACGGCCAGGTCATATCGCTGGTCGTGATTGTAGGTAAATCGTATAGTGTGACGGTACCCTAAAGAACTAGATACAACGACACTGGAATAGATTTACTATAATTCGCTTACCAAACTTTACACATATATGCCATGTACTCATTCTGAGATCCATTTTTATAAAAGATAACCTGCACTGTGTAAAACATTACTTTTCATGTTATCCATAAAACAGAGCAAGTGATTGCAGATTTTTTTTTCTTTTATAAAAAAAAATTGACAAAATGGCATGTCTCAATATCGGCATGATTAATTTGATGATATTCTCTTACAGCTTTATTTAAAGGGAACCTGTCACCTAATTTTTCGCATATAAGCTGCAGCAACCGCCATTAGGGGCTTATCTACAGCATTCTGTAATGATGTAGATAAGCCCCCGATGTAACCTGAAAGATAAGAAAAACAAGTTATATTATACTCACTCGGGGGAGCGGTCTGGTCCGATGGGATTCGCAGGTCCGGGTCCGACACCTCCCATCTTCATAAGATGATGAGAGGCCCGGCGCCTGCGCACTGTAGTACTTTATGCTGCCCTCAACAGGGCAAATCAGTACGCCTGCGCAGGAGCCACATCACAAAGCAAGGAGAATGATGACATCGTACGAAGATGGGAGGCGTCGGACCCAGACCCGCGATGCCCATTGGACCTGGACCGCAGCAGACCGCCCCTGGGGTGAGTATAATCTAACTTGTTTTTCGTATCTTTCAGGTTACAACGGGGGCTTTTCTACAGCATTACATAATGCTGTAGATAAGCCCCTAATGGTAGTGGCCGCAGCTTATATGCGAAAAATGAGGTGACAGATTCCCTTTAATACATTTTTATATCAACAATTCATGCTCACTGAAAAAAAATATCCACAAACTTCCTACCATTTTCTTTGACTGCGTCCTTGAAAAATATACTGCAAAGTGACTTTCCAGAAAATATTTCTTGTAGTGTCTTGTCGAATACACAAGATGGCAAAATGCAAACTTTGAGACTTCTAGGATTGCTAAGGGTCTCAGATGCCACCTGGAGAGTAGTGTCAGTAACATACAACCATAATTCTTTCTGTCCTGGAAGGTTACTTTGTATCTAGAATTTCAAGTAGAACAATTACAGCATTGTTAATGTGCATAGGATGTAAAAATATTATCACAATACAAGACCTGGACATACTGTCCTCGGATAATAAGTAAAAGGCATTTAACCTAAACAAATAGGTGTAAATCTCATAAACAATGCATTTGCGTAATTAAGAACAATTTATATTTGTATTTAGAAAACAATGTAATATGCCGACTAATAAAACTAGCTCACAAAAATCTATACATTGATCTGAACTTATTAAAAGTTGTCATCTCTGAAGACATCCCTTCTTATAAAACTCTGATCAGCTGGCAAATGCCTGTGTGGTCAGCGGGTATTGCCAAGGTGCAGCTGACCACAGAAGCCACGTAATGCACAAATATGCCGCATTGGCAGGAGTCTTCAAAAGGATCCCCTCTGTGATGTCCTTACAAGGCATATGGAAAGGGATTATCCTTCTGAGGACTGTCCTCGTAGGAAAATATTACAGTATAGAGCTATATCTTTAAAGTGGATGTATTATACGAAAATTACGTATTTAAATCTGCTCGTTTATGTTATATGTATTAAAAATGTTGTTTTTTTACTTTTCAATATCACTATCTATAAAGAAAATCAGGAATCTTGCAATCTAGACTAATATTTCCCATTGTACACTAGACTTTTCAGCAGTCTCAGTATCATCACATACAGGATTAAAATGAAAGGTTTACATTTAAAGGGAACCTGTCACCAGAAAAAAATGCTGTTAATCTTCAGGTTAAGTGTGTTATCAACCTGCCCTATGCCTGCTCTTAGCCAAACGCTGCAAGGAGAAAATTAACCTTATTTCCCCGCCGGCGCAGGGTCAGTCACCACTCTGAGTATAGAAATCAACAACTGGTTAGCGTGCCCCCGGCATTGACTTACAGCTGACCCCAATACAGAGCCAGTGTCAGTCAGAGCCGGGGGCGCAGTTACAGCCGCTGCTCTTTAAACTCAAAACGCTAACTGAACCAGCCACGGACTGTTGAAGGGGGAATAAAGTTCATTTTCAGAGCGAAGTGCAAGCACCAGGCAGGTTAATAATGCTATTAACCTGCAGATTAACCACATATCTGCAGGCTGATAGTTTTTTTTCCTGGTGATAGGCTCCCATTAATATAAAAAAAAAAATAAAAAAAATAAAAACCCTTTGGTTGCATTTAAAACACTATATTAACAATTATGGCCGTTTTGCCCTTTTTCTGATGCATTACAGGTTCCCTTTCAGTAAAGAAATATATGGAACCACACAGAGCAATAAGTCAACAGATTTGTACATATAACAAAATCTTAGTATTAGGCCGGCTTCACACTTGCAAGTTTTACGGACGTAAGAGCGCAGAAACTACGTCCGTAAAACTCGCAAAACATACGGCACAATTATTCTCTATGCCCCTGCTCCTATCTGCCGTATTAAACTGATCAGTATTATACGGCTTTCTACGGCCGTAGAAAATCGCAGCATGCTGCGTTTGTCACTGTATTGCGCAAATAAAACGTCAATGAAAGTCTATGGAAGCCCCAAAAATACGGATTACACACGGACCAGCAGTGTGACTTGCGAGAAATACGCAGCGGCGTTAGCGAGAAAAGCTTGGATTGGGCGTTCAATAAAATATTAAAACCTTTGTTTTTATTTCATTAAAATAATTTTTAATAGTGTGTTTGTGTATTTTTTAACCCTTTACTAGTATTGGATTAATAATGGATAGGTGTCATAATTGACGCCTCTCCATTATTAATCTAGCTTAATGTCACCTTAGAATAGCAAGGTGGCATTAACCCTTCATTACCCCATATCCCACCGCTACACGGGAATGGGAAGAGAGTGGCCAAGTGCCAGAATAGGCACATCTTCCAGATGTGCCTTTTCTGGGGTGGCTGGGGGCAGGTGTTTTTAGCCAGGGGGGGGCAATAACCATGGACCCTCTCCAGGCTATTAATATCTGCCCTCAGTCACTGGCTTTACTACTCTGGTGGAGAAAATTGTGCGGGAGCCCACGCCAATTTTTTCCGCCATTTAACCCCTTAATTTACTAGCTAGAACGGCCAAATTTTGCATAGACACACTGCTAACATTAGTAGTGTGGAATATGCAAAAAAAATCGTGATATGAGATGGTTTACTGTATGTAAACCAGGTCTCATATCATGTCGGGTTTTAGGAAGGAGAAAGCAAAAGCCGGTAATTGAATTACCGGCTTTCTGCTATATCGCGCTGGATGAAATATTAATACATATACATATATGTGTCTACTGACATATATATATATATATATATATATATATATATATATATATATATATATATATATATATATATATACAGGGGCGTAACAACTGCGGTCGCAGGGGTCGCGACTGCGACGGGGCCCGCAGTGCTTTCAGGGCCCGCGCAGTCCAGCAAACAAGTAGCAGGGGAAACAAAGAACTAGGAGACAAGTCATGCACGCATCCTGCTGGCCACGCCCACAGCTTCCCCAGACTTTCAGCAGTGTGCGGCGAGTGGGCGTGTCCGTGAAGGACATGTGACCTAGCAGAACGGCTGGGCTCACTGACTGAAGCTGGAGAGATGGAAGAAGGCAGCAGCTGGTGAGTGATGTGCTGCTTACACCTGACACACACACACACACACCTACCTGTTCTATGTGCACAGGACCTGTGATGAGGTCACAGGAGGGGAGGAGTCAGGGGTCACATGATCATTGGCCTCAGTGCAGGGCCGGCTCCAGGTTTTCGAGGGCCCCGGGCGAAAGAGTCTCAGTGGGCCCCCCCTTTAACACATACCCCGATTTATGATGCACAGATACGGCAGAGAAATGTATAGTACAATGCCAGATTTCACTTCTTACATGAGTGACAGCTATTGTAGATTCTGCAGTGTATATATACAGGAGGAAAGGTGCTGTGCAGTGTATATATACAGGAGAGGTGCTGTGCAGTGTATATATACAGGAGGAAAGGTGCTGTGCAGTGTATATATACAGTAGAGGTGCTTTTCTGTTTTGAGTTTTTCTATGAAACAAAGACTTTTCTACATAAACAACGTTGTTTGGTTTTGCGGCCCCAACAGATCTGTGCTACAAAGTAACAGGTGGCTCGGGCATTAATGAGGGACCTGATGCTGAATCCTTTCCACAAACCCTAATGGCCCAATTAATGCCCCGTCATTAGAAGCTCATTAAACGCCTCCCTGTCCCGAGCAGTCATGTACAGTATGGGGGGATCCTGCAGCCCACCCCCTGACTGCTCCATACCATACACTGCCCTCTGTCGCTCTCACTATTATCCTGTGCATTTCTCTGTCATCGTTACCCCATGTTACACTTGTCACCCCCCACTACAGAGTAGCAGGGCAGCCAATGTCACCCCCTCCTGGACCCTAATGGCAGCAGGAAATGTCTGCTCCTCTATTGGGTTGGAACCTGATTTAATCAAGGAATAATGTGGATTTGTTGCCGGTGGCTGCAGGGGAAGGGTTAAGTGATGCCATGTCCTTGGTGGGAGCAGTGACATCTGCTGGGACCTGGACAGACACAACCAATGTTGCTGTGACTGCACAGTGTGATGTGGAGGAGAGAAGCTGAGACTCCGGAGCAGAAATCACCCACATGCCAGCACTGGGCAGAGTCCCTCCAGTCACCAGCCTGGGGCCATGGGGCCCCAATGTACAGCCCACAGCTCAGTTTTATCCATGGCAGCAGCTCCCCTTCCTCCTGGCATCTGGTTAACCCCATTTATGCGGGTCGGATTGTTATCTTTAAGGTTCAGCAATAACCTTCATACAGATGGGAAGGGGTTAAGCTTCTTCCTACCCCACTGGTGCAGGTTTGGTGCAGCATGCATGTATTCTGGGTGAGCTGGGCGGCTACAGGCTGCACCCCACCAGCTGCTCCTCCAGACATCACCCACATTTTTAGGCAGCGGAGAAAGACAGCAGCAGACTGAGCCACAAGTCCAACTGCAATCACTGCTGGATACCTTTGCACTCACTCAGGCACTAGTAGGACGGAGCTCCTTGGAATCTGCCTGATAAACTTCAGCACTGTCTGCAGCCACCCAGGGGGGAGAGCAGAGAATGTGCTCTCTCCGCCCACAATGTCACACTGGCTGCCTTCTGTTAACCCCTATGTGTGCCCAGGGCTGCCACTAGAAATTTCGGGGCCCCATACTGGCAAAATTTTCGGGGCCCCCTTGAGACTCCGCCCAGGCTTCACCCCAGCCCCGCATCCAGGCTCCACCCCTCGAACTGTCCACAGTCCCACCGCTCTCTCTTGGAAAAACTCCACTTCTCACCAATCACACATTAACAGTTCCCATCACCAGATCACACATATAGCAGGCAGCTTTTGTTTTGGCCAAAAGATTTTTTAAGCCGCCACCATAACACGGTAGACACTTTTGGCCGGGCCCTACTCTGCTGTAACCTATTAAATATTTGTTAAAATATGCAATACAATTTAGGTATATTTTTATTTATTTTTCAAATTTTAAAATGCCCAATAATATCACATAGAAGGAACAAATACCACAACACCATGACCAGATGACATATTACCACCACAGTGATCGAATAATATCACATACAAGGAACAAATACCACAACACCATGACCAGACCACATATTACCACCACAGTGATCAAATAATATCACATACAAGGAACAAATACCACAACACCATGTCCAGACCACATATTACCACCACATAGTGACTGAATACTACAATTCTGATCAGTAATTTTTAAGAAAGCACCATACTATCACCATAAGTGCCATTATACACAGGAGATCTGTAATTAGTATGCAGTGTCTGTGTACAGATAATATAGTGAGCACTAGTGAAATTATACACAGGAGCTCTGTATACAGTGTATAGTGTCAGTGTATAGGTAACACACTGACTCACCAGTGACGTCTCTAGGTGAAGTCCTTCATCTTTCATCCAGCACAGACCGCCATCATTTCATCCAGCCAGGACTTCTCTCTGCAGGAAATAACACAGTTATCTCGAGCTCCGCTTGCAGAACACATTACTTAATTTTTCACAACTTCTACATTACACCACATGAAGAAGGCGACATAGTATCACTCTATACAGTAACAGGACCGCCCCCCATTTAAAACAGTATACTCAAAAAATAAAATAAATACATCACTGCAGTAATAATATCCCTAAATTAGCCCCTATGGTATTAATAATATCACCCAGCCTGGCCCCGTGTGTCTCATTCCTGGCGTCAGCCAGATATTCTCCCATCCTGCCCTCATGAGTATCCATTCTGCCCCATATGATCTCCTTATCCTGCCCCATATGATCGCCCCATCCTGCCCCATCTGTCTCCATCATATCCATCCTGCCCCATGATCCTGCACGATCTGTCTCCAATTCTGCCCCCAGTGTCTCCAATCATGCCCCATGTCTCCATTCTGCCCCCTATGTCTCCAACCATGCCCCCATGTCTGCAATCCTGACACTTGTCTCCAATCATGCCCCCTGTGTCTCCATTCTGCCCCATCTGTCTCCAATCCTGCCCCATCTGTCTCCAGTCATGCCCCCATGTCTTTCATCCTGCCCCGTGTCTCCAATCATGCCCCGTGTCTCCAATCATGCCCCGTATCTCCATTCTGCCCCGTGTCTCACAGTCTGCCCCTGTGTCCAGCATTCTGCACCTGTCACTGTGTCCAGCATTCTGCCCCTGTCACTGTGTCCAGCATTCTGCCCCTGTCACTGTGTCCAGCATTCTGCCCCACTGTGTCCAGCATTCTGCCCCACTGTGTGTCCAGCATTCTGCCCCACTGTGTGTCCAGCATTCTGCCCCACTGTGTGTCCAGCATTCTGCCCCACTGTGTGTCCAGCATTCTGCCCCACTGTGTGTCCAGCATTCTGCCCCACTGTGTGTCCAGCATTCTGCCCCACTGTGTGTCCAGCATTCTGCCCCACTGTGTGTCCAGCATTCTGCCCCACTGTGTGTCCAGCATTCTGCCCCACTGTGTGTCCAGCATTCTGCCCCACTGTGTGTCCAGCATTCTGCCCCACTGTGTGTCCAGCATTCTGCCCCACTGTGTGTCCAGCATTCTGCCCCACTGTGTGTCCAGCATTCTGCCCCACTGTGTGTCCAGCATTCTGCCCCACTGTGTGTCCAGCATTCTGCCCCACTGTGTGTCCAGCATTCTGCCCCACTGTGTGTCCAGCATTCTGCCCCACTGTGTGTCCAGCATTCTGCCCCACTGTGTGTCCAGCATTCTGCCCCACTGTGTGTCCAGCATTCTGCCCCACTGTGTGTCCAGCATTCTGCCCCACTGTGTGTCCAGCATTCTGCCCCACTGTGTGTCCAGCATTCTGCCCCTGTGTGTCCACCATTCTGCCCCTGTGTGTCCACCATTCTGTCCCACTGTGTCCAGCATTTCTGCCCCTGTGTGTCCAGCATTCTGCCCCACTGTGTCCAGCATTTCTGCCCCTGTGTGTGTCCACCATTCTGTCCCACTGTGTCCAGCATTTCTGCCCCTGTGTGTCCAGCATTCTGTCCCACTGTGTCCACCATTCTGCCCCTGTGTGTCCACCATTCTGCCCCACTGTGTCCAGCATTTCTGCCCCACTGTGTCCAGCATTTCTGCCCCTGTGTGTCCACCATTCTGCCCCACTGTGTCCACCATTCTGCCCCACTGTGTCCAGCATTTCTGCCCCACTGTGTCCGGCATTTCTGCCCCTGTGTGTCCAGCATTTCTGCCCCACTGTGTCCGGCATTTCTGCCCCTGTGTGTCCACCATTCTGCCCCACTGTGTCCACCATTCTGCCCCTGTGTGTCCACCATTCTGCCCCACTGTGTCCAGCATTTCTGCCCCACTGTGTCCAGCATTTCTGCCCCTGTGTGTCCAGCATTTCTGCCCCTGTGTGTCCACCATTCTGCCCCTGTGTGTCCACCATTCTGCCCCTGTGTGTCCACCATTCTGCCCCTGTGTGTCCACCATTCTGCCCCACTGTGTCCAGCATTTCTGCCCCACTGTGTCCAGCATTTCTGCCCCTGTGTGTCCACCATTCTGCCCCACTGTGTCCACCATTCTGCCCCACTGTGTCCAGCATTTCTGCCCCACTGTGTCCGGCATTTCTGCCCCTGTGTGTCCAGCATTCTGCCCCACTGTGTCCACCATTCTGCCCCTGTGTGTCCACCATTCTGCCCCACTGTGTCCAGCATTTCTGCCCCACTGTGTCCAGCATTTCTGCCCCACTGTGTCCAGCATTTCTGCCCCACTGTGTCCAGCATTTCTGCCCCACTGTGTCCAGCATTTCTGCCCCTGTGTGTCCACCATTCTGCCCCACTGTGTCCACCATTCTGCCCCACTGTGTCCAGCATTTCTGCCCCACTGTGTCCGGCATTTCTGCCCCTGTGTGTCCAGCATTCTGCCCCACTGTGTCCACCATTCTGCCACTGTGTGTCCAGCATTTCTGCCCCTGTGTGTCCATCATCCTGCCCCCCGGGCCCCCCTGGATCGCAGCAGCTCTCAAAGAAAAAAAAAAAACACAACTTCTTACCTGGCCAAGCTCCAGCGCCGGGTGAAGCTCCCTCTCCAGGCTCCACACAGACGCACTCGCCGCCGGGCCCGGCGGCTGACAATGACGTCAGACGCCGGCGAGTGCGCACTGCGGCCCTATTCAGCCGCCAGCCTCAGACTGGCTGGCGGCTGTTAACTATTGACGTGCGGGCTCAGGCCCGCACGTCAATAGTGTGCCGCTGCCGCAGCACCTGCAGGGGGGGCCCGGTGACCAGATGAGACGGGGCCCGATGCGGGCCCCCTCTGCTCACCGGGCCCCATATGACAGTCACGGCTGTCATGCCCTGATGGAGGCCCTGTGTGTGCCTGCCTGGCTGCACTGACTGAGTGAGAAGATGCTTGTGTCAGAGCTGGCACATAGGGGTTAAGAGAACGCAGCCAGCATGACTTTGTGGGGGGAGAGAGCATGTTATCTCCTGCTCTGCTCTCCCAGCTGTATCTATGACACCATGAGTAGGCCCCCCCCTCTCCCCAGGGCCCCGGCATTTGCCCGCTGTGCCGGGTGCTGACGCCGGCCCTGCCTCAGTGTATGCACTATGCAGGACTCTGCTGTGCTTGATTGTCATGGTGCTGAATGAGGGGATGTTTATGTAACAGAGCCGTGTGTGTGTGTACAAGGTGTACAGAGCGGAGCCGTGTATGTGCATAGTGGAGCAATGTGTACGAGGTGTACGGAGCGGAGTCAGGTGTGTACGAGGTCTACAAAGCTGAGCCGAGGGTGAAAGAGGTGAGCGGATTCGTGTATGTATGGGGTGTATGGAGTGGTGCTGCGTGTTTAAGAGGTGTATAGAGCGGAGCCGCGTGTGGACGGGGTGGACGGAGCGGAGAAGCGTGTGTGTGAGGTGAATAGGGCAGAGCTGCGTGTGTACAAGGTGTAAGGAGCGGAGCTGCGTGTGTACAAGGTGTAAGGAGTGGAGCCACGTGTGTACGAGGTGTACGGAGCAGAGCCACGTGTGTACAAGGTGTACGGAGCAGAGCCGTGTGTGTACAAGGTGTACGGAGCAGAGCCGCGTGTGTACAAGGTGTATGGAGCAGAGCCACGTGTGTACAAGGTGTACGGAGCAGAGCCACGTGTGTACAAGGTGTACGGAGCAGAGCCACGTGTGTACAAGGTGTACGGAGCAGAGCCGTGTGTGTACAAGGTGTACGGAGCAGAGCCGCGTGTGTACAAGGTGTACGGAGCAGAGCCACGTGTGTACAAGGTGTACGGAGCAGAGCCGCGTGTGTACAAGGTGTAAGGAGCAGAGCCGCGTGTGTACAAGGTGTACGGAGCAGAGCCGCGTGTGTACAAGGTGTACGGAGCAGAGCCACGTGTGTACAAGGTGTACGGAGCAGAGCCGTGTGTGTACGGGTTCTCGGAGCGAAGCCGTGTGTGTACGGGCTGAACACGGCTGTGGGCAGAGCCCAGCATGTGCACTGTGAGGAAGTATTGCGTGTACTCGCCAGCATCAGAATGTGCAGTGCGCATGCTCCGGAGCCGACCAGTACACCGAATACACCCCCACACTGCACAGGTCCGGAAATGACGCACTGCAGCGTCATACCAGGAAGAAACAGCACACAAATTTCAAACGCCGGGAGTGCGCTTGGAATTAGTGCGAGGGAGGACATATTACTATAGGGACATGTTAGTTATAAAATCATTTTTCTCAGCGAGTACAGGGCAGTATTAGGTCAGACTATACAACATTGCAATACAACTATAGTGTGCGAAATGAATAGGGAAAATGTGAATTTCGGTGGGAAATATTTTGGCGCAGGGGGGGGGGGGGCCATTTGAAAGTTCGCATCGGGGCCCCTCACTTTGTAGTTACGCCACTGTATATGTATGTATATATATATATATATATATATATATATATATATATATATATACAGTATATATGTTTTTAGTTTTTTTTTACACATGGATCCCTTGTATAGCCGTATGTCGGTTTTGCAAGCCTGCGATAAAAACACGCAGTACGGATGACATACGGATTACATACGGAGGATGCCATGCGCAAAAAACGCTGAAACACCCTGCCTACGGAGGAGCTACGGACCACTATTTTCGGGACTTTTCAGCGTATTACGGCCGTAATATACGGACCGTATTTTCATACGCTGAGTGTGAAGCCGGCCTTAGTCAAAAGTCGTAACCCTGTCTTTGATGCGGGCCCCCGCGACGAGCTTGCATCTTTCTCAGCAGATGATGGCTTGTTTAATCAGCTATCATGTGCCTTTAAGAAACACGGGTGGAGTGGAGTCCGATCTATCAAAATATAAAGTAAACTAATCCAATCGGTAAACAGCGTAAGGAAAAAAAAAATCAAAGTGACAGAATTACCTTTTTTTTGGGTCGCCGCAATGTTGAAATCAGAGGCAATCAAAACATCTTATCTACCCCAAAATAGTATCCCTAAAACCGTCAGCTGTGGAAGCGAAAAAAGATCCCTCACACAGCACCACATCCCAAAAAACATTACGGGTCTTGGAAAATGGGGTCGCAAGAATTTTTTTTTTCTTTTTACAAATTTTCACATTTTTTTTCCCGACCACTTAAATAAAAAAAAACTACACATGTTTGGTATGCCAAAAACTATTGTGAAACTGCACTTTTTTTTTACAATTTCGACGCACTTGGAATTTTTTCCTGCTTTCTAGTACATTACTTGATAAAATGAATGATGTAATTCAAATGTACAACCGATCCAGCAAAAAAATAAGGCCTCATATGTCTATGGACACGGAAAAATTAAAAAGTTATGAATCTTGGAAGAAGGGGAGGAAAAGATTAAAAAAAAAATGAAAATTGCCCACAGATTAAGGGGTTAAAGTACCGTAGGTATTGTTGATGCAGAAAGCAAGAAATAACACATTACCTGTCCTTCAAAGTATACCACACAGGGAACTCATACATTTCTGGAGTTTATAGCCTATAGATAAGAGTAATTTTGTCCCACATCACCTTTCATGCACAAATAACTTATAAAAATGTAATTTTTTTTTTTTTTTTACTGGAAACCGGCAGGTTAACAAAATAATGGAAACAATTCCACAACTCTAGAGTAAGGTGAACCATAGTCTCTGACACGATGAATGTGGATAATCTGTGAACCACAGCCTCTCCCACTTACATTCCTTCCTGCCTGTTTACCAGGGAACTCGCCCACTCACTGAGATCAGACTGTCAAGGTGAGTTTCATCACCTGCCTCCACACTACATACTACTCTGCTTTTTATGACATTGGACCGGAAACATTGTCCATCATTTTCTTTGTTTATCTACTAGAATGTGAACAGTCATGCAAAAATTCTGGGGGTGGTTAGATAAAGAAAGACTTTCAGACAGGAAACAGATGGAAATCAGTAGATGAAAACTAAGGTAATGTATACGGTATATACATACACTATCAGGGGTCTCAAACTCGGCTGGGTATATGGGCCGCATATAGAAAAATTTTGAATTTGTGGGGCCGCATTCTTTGAAAGACAAAGTGACATTTTTAGTGATAACATTTTTTTTTTCTGTACACCTTTTTAACTTTTCTCCGTGTTTATTTTATTTTTTTTAGAGCGTGGGTCATTATGGATGTGGTGAGAACAAATGTGCATTCATTTTGTAGTTATGTTCCCATATTGTAGTTATGTCGCCATATTATAGTTACCATATATCCCCATCCAGGTTCTCATATAGTACTCATGTCCCCACATCCAGGTCCTCATATTGTAGTTATGTACCCATCCAGGTCCCAATATTGTAGTTATGCCCCCATCCAGGTTCTCATATTTCAGTCATGCCCCCATATCCAGGTCCCCATATTGTAGTTATGTCCCCATATCCAGGTCCCAATATTGTAGTTATGACCCCATCCAGGTCCTCCTATTGTAGATATATCCCCATATTGTATTGATGTCCCCATCCAGGTCTTCATCTTGTAGTTATATCCCAATCCAGGTCCTCATATTGTAGTTATGTCTGCATATTGTAGATATGTCCCCATATTGTAATTATATCACCATCCAGGTTCTCATATTGTAGTTATGTCCCCATATTGTAGTAATATCCTCATCCAGGTCTCCATATTGTAGTTATGTCACCATCCATGGTCTCATATTGTAGTCATGTCCCATATCCAGGGCCCCATATTGTAGTTATGTCCCCATCCAGGCCCTCATATTGTAGTTGTGTCTCCCCATATCCATGTCCGCATATCCAGGTCCCCATATTGTAGTTGTGTCTCCCCATATCCATGTCCGCATATCCAGGCCCTCATATTGTAGTTGTGTCTCCCCATATCCATGTCCGCATATCCAGGTCCCCATATTGTAGTTGTGTCTCCCCATATCCATGTCCGCATATCCAGGTCCCCATATTGTAGTTGTGTCTCCCCATATCCATGTCCGCATATCCAGGTCCCCATATTGAAGATATGTCCACTATTGTGCCACACAGTACATGCGGCCGCAGGCACTGCAGACCCCTTGACGATCACAGCCCAATACAGGAGCCGCCGGCAGCACTTTGTTTCAGTCGAATGTGTGTCCTTGAACTGTATTGCTGCGCAAAGACTCTCAGCATAGCAATATCGATGAAAGCCACTGGACAATCAGAGGCCAGCTGCTGACATCTGCATGCTGGCGCATGACAATGATATCATAACCTGCCGCATCGGCACACCTATGTCAGCTGCTGGTCTCTGGCCGACGGCTGGTATGGGTATTGCTGTGCAGAGAGTCTCTGCGAGGCAATACTTTTCAATTGAATGTGCGTCTAAAGACACACATTCAGCTGAAATAAACCGCTGCTGTCGGCGGCCCCCTGGACCGGAAAGGGATCGCTAAGGGTCTACAGTACTTGTGGACTGCATGAATCAGCCTCAGGCCGCATGTTTGAGGCCCCTGCACTATATGGACAAAAGTGCTGGAAAATATATGTCAATCATTGAATTCAGGTAACTGTCTGTACCATTGGCACAAGTGAAAAAAAAAAAAAAATCAGGCATCTTGCCATGCAGTCTGCCGTCACAGAATTGGAGTGTGGTACTGTAAAACGATGCCACTTATGTAACTAGTCAGTTCGTGAAGTTTCTTTTCTCCTAAATATTTCTCAATCACATGTTAGTGGTGTTATTGAAAAGAGGAGGCGTATGGGGGCCACACCAACTCAACACATGAAGTAGCAGATCATGTAAAGTTACAGAACCGTGCCGCCGAGTGTTGAGGTGTGTACTCCTAGTCACCAACGCTCTGCTGACTCAATGACTGCAGTGCTCCAAACCTCCTCTGGTGTTACCATCAGCACAAAAACTGTGATTAAGGATCTTCATGACAGGTGCACACAAACCTGACATCGACAATCACAATGGGATGTGTCACATGGAGAGATGTAAATGGGCTATGCAGTGATGAATACCACTTCATCTGACGATCTGAGTGTGTCAGGGTTTTTCTTTCCTGATTGCCATGAGAACGCTGCCTACCTGACTGCATTATGCCAACTAGTCTGGTAGTGGGGGGACATTCTATGGGGTTCAATTATTTAAAACCCAGAAGTTTTCCTTCAGCACATTAAAGGGACCTGTCAGCAGGATTGTGCAAAGTAACCTACAGACAGTGTCAGGTCGGTCGACCCCCCCGCAGGCCGCCCTGTGGCACGAGCATATCATTAACTCAAAACTGAAAATATAGATTAGACAACAACCACAAGACAGATTTCATCAACCAAGGTATCATTTTAATCAGTATAATGGTGCCAACCTGATACTGTCTGTAGGTTATTGTGCACAATCCTGCTGCCAGGTTCCCTTTAAGTGGTTAGAGAGGTTAATTAGCCATTTTGTTGATGGGCTGGTCTTTTCTCTACAACCATAGAGCAAGTGGGAAATTGTCCACCTTATCTTCACCCCGTGATGTGGTCTGGGTCTTAATTAGTTGGTCTCCAGAGGCAGTCATGGTTCAGTAGGGCTGGAGACAGGAACTCCAGAGTTTTGTGTCCTGAGGAGGAAAAACTGAACCAGTGTGTAGTTATCATCTGAAGAGGGCGGATCCCCACAGATGTAGAGACTGTATACCATTTTGTTTGTTTTCCTGTTTTGTCCAAAGGGCTGTGTTTACTTTCACTTCACATTGGTTTATGCTGCATATATAATAAACCAACGGAAGATTTAAAGAGACAGTGTACATGTGTCTACCTCCGTATGCAGCCGAAATGGGATAGTCCTAATCATCCTAAGGGGTATCCCCACTCTCCTCCAATAGCTGACGTTAAGCTGAGAAGAATTGAGTATTTTTTAAATTTAACATGCTGATTCTTTGTTATCACAGAAGACATGGTGTCATTCAGTGGCTTGTTCCATATTCCCCATTTGAAGACACAAAATATTGGAGGGGTGAGGATGGAGTGGTAAAAAAGAGCAGTAGGCAGAAGAAGCTGATAAAGGTATATTGACACCTTTAACCTTGGGAAAATCTATCTCCCTCATTTTCAGCAAAGATTTTAGTTTTTTGGAATCTTCTAAATCTATTTACAGCCAGAGCAAACAACACTAATTGATACAACAAAAGCTGACATTAGGTGACATGATCTGAGCCACCACGGTCAATAAACTCATTAAACAGTTGTCAGTATCAGGGCCATCAAACTATGCCTGAGCCCAACATCCCCCTCCGGCAGGTCAATGTTTTTCTCCACTACTGCCGACAGAATGACCATGGTGTGCTGTTAGATTTCTCTTTTGAAATCACGACATGTTCTTATACATCTTGGCTGCCTTTTGTTTTTTTTAATGTATAAATAATAATTATTTTGGCACGTTTGTGTGACCATTCGAGCACACACAAATATACTTTATTGCTCCTAGAGGTTTAATGATGAGGTGGCATGATGTTACAATGACCCTAGTGCACTATTAGTCCACTGTGATACATTTTTGGAGTCCTAAGGTGCTTTTACTGTTTTCCATATCCTTTTCTGCTTTTTCGCTATGACATACAGGTCCTTCTCAAAAAATTAGCATATAGTGTTAAATTTCATTATTTACCATAATGTAATGATTACAATTAAACTTTCATATATTATAGATTCATTATCCACCAACTGAAATTTGTCAGGTCTTTTATTGTTTTAATACTGATGATTTTGGCATACAACTCCTGATAACCCAAAAAACCTGTCTCAATAAATTAGCATATCAAGAAAAGGTTCTCTAAACGACCTATTACCCTAATCTTCTGAATCAACTAATTAACTCTAAACACATGCAAAAGATACCTGAGGCTTTTATAAACTCCCTGCCTGGTTCATTACTCAAAACCCCCATCATGGGTAAGACTAGCGACCTGACAGATGTCAAGAAGGCCATCATTGACACCCTCAAGCAAGAGGGTAAGACCCAGAAAGAAATTTCTCAACAAATAGGCTGTTCCCAGAGTGCTGTATCAAGGCACCTCAATGGTAAGTCTGTTGGAAGGAAACAATGTGGCAGAAAACGCTGTACAACGAGAAGAGGAGACCGGACCCTGAGGAAGATTGTGGAGAAGGACCGATTCCAGACCTTGGGGAACCTGAGGAAGCAGTGGACTGAGTCTGGTGTGGAAACATCCAGAGCCACCGTGCACAGGCGTGTGCAGGAAATGGGCTACAGGTGCCGCATTCCCCAGGTAAAGCCACTTTTGAACCATAAACAGCGGCAGAGGCGCCTGACCTGGGCTACAGAGAAGCAGCACTGGACTGTTGCTAAGTGGTCCCAAGTACTTTTTTCTGATGAAAGCAAATTTTGCATGTCATTCGGAAATCAAGGTGCCAGAGTCTGGAGGAAGACTGGGGAGAAGGAAATGCCAAAATGCCTGAAGTCCAGTGTCAAGTACCCACAGTCAGTGATGGTGTGGGGTGCCATGTCAGCTGCTGGTGTTGGTCCACTGTGTTTCATCAAGGGCAGGGTCAATGCAGCTAGCTATCAGGAGATTTTGGAGCACTTCATGCTTCCATCGGCTGAAATGCTTTATGGAGATGAAGATTTCATTTTTCAGCACGACCTGGCACCTGCTCACAGTGCCAAAACCACTGGTAAATGGTTTACTGACCATGGTATTACTGTGCTCAATTGGCCTGCCAACTCTCCTGACCTGAACCCCATAGAGAATCTGTGGGATATTGTGAAGAGAAAGTTGAGAGACGCAAGACCCAACACTCTGGATGAGCTTAAGGCCGCTATTGAAGCATCCTGGGCCTCCATAACATCTCAGCAGTGTCACAGGCTGATTGCCTCCATGCCACGCCGCATTGAAGCAGTCATTTCTGCCAAAGGATTCCCGACCAAGTATTGAGTGCATAACTGAACATTATTATTTGTTGTTTTTTTTTGTTTGTTATTAAAAAACACTTTTATTTGATTGGATGGGTGAAATATGCTAATTTATTGAGACAGGTTTTTTGGGTTATCAGGAGTTGTATGCCAAAATCATCAGTATTAAAACAATAAAAGACCTGACAAATTTCAGTTGGTGGATAATGAATCTATAATATATGAAAGTTTAATTGTAATCATTACATTATGGTAAATAATGAAATTTAACACTATATGCTAATTTTTTGAGAAGGACCTGTATATGATTGAGGTTCCTTTGGTATGTGTCCTAAGGAGAAGGTAACTGTTCCTCAGATTTTGCAGGATCATTAAGTTTCAGCCTAATAAATAAAACAAGCCTGGTCAACACTCAAATAAATTAGGTATCTGAATACAAAAAGTGTTAACAAGAGAAAATGACACTGTGTGTCCTATTTTCCTGTTTGGCCCTAAAATGTAAAAGTATGACTATGCAGGGAAACAATATGACCATCAAATGAAACAACCATCTGTATATAATGAGGGATATGTGAGTATACTGCTGTTATTCCTGTCAAGTTATGGAGCACATCACTGCCTCCATGAGTTGAAATAGAGAAGACATTTTATTACTGGAGTAGCTGATATAACCACATGTGTCCCTTACATTAAAAGAACAAGACGATGAAAGGACACCAACAAGGCTAGATAGACAGACGGCTCTGCACAGACAGGAGAAACAGTGGTGTATGTCATTACTGTAACTGGATCCCCAAGAGATGAGACATTGGGAAACTTTCAACTACAATTAACACATGAACAGAAGTGAGAGTATCTCACAGTTTCCTGCTGGACATAAAGAATCCAAATAACAGTTTTCTGTACCATGCTATTCTTACCTGCTGCAGCATGTGTTTGGTAAAATAATACTGGACACTAAACACTAACATGCGGGTTATCTTAGGCAGGCGCTCTCAAGCTGTGATCCCACAAGACTTTAGTGGAGGCCAAAATGCAGTTCAAGCATCTCCCCCTGCAATGCTTAGCTGTCTAGTTTGTTCCTGAGCATTTCTGACAGCAGATCGAACTGATTAATATGTGTGTACTGTAATGACATGTGGGTATATATACACAATTACATATCTGCAATAGATGCATTAGTAACATAAAGTAACTGCTAAGGTGATCTGTAGGTTTTCCTCTGTACTGGAGGGGACGTTAAGGCCTGTTTCGCACGTCAGTTTTTCGCTGTCAGGCAGAATCCGGCGAATTTGTAATCCTTTGCTAATTGTGAAAAACTGATGCAAAGGATCTGTTTTTTTAAACGCGGGATATAGTTTGGATTTCCTGTTCCGGGGAAAAGAGAGAGAAAGACGATGGATCCGGCAAAAACTGAAGAAATGTGAGGCAATCCAGTGCTAATACAAGTCTATGAGAATAAACGGATCCGGCGGCAATTTTTGCCGGATCTGTTTTTTTCAAAATGCACCAGATTGTGCCTGACGGCAAAAACCTGATGTGTGAAAGGAGCCTAACACTTTCTGATGTACAAATTGAATGACTGCAGTGAGAGCATGCTAGGGCTCATAGTCCTGCAGGAATGTTCAGAATGTCTATGAAAAACCCTGTTAGTTGGCACATGGCTGTATTACAAAGTGGAACAAATCCCTAAAACAGCGCCCTCAGAAGTGAATAGGTCCTTACTATACTTTCCTTTGCCTCTTATTTTATACAATTTTATTTCTACAAATCCAACAATAAAAAAACTGAATCTACCAATGGTTGGAGTATTGTGGATCGATACTTCCCTAGAAAAATAATCTTACACTGAGGCACACATCCCACCAAGAACATCATCTGCAAGGAGATTGTATGTTCTCCCCGTGTTTGCTTGAGTTTTATCTGTTTTCCTACCACAATACAAAGACATAGTGATAGGGAATCTAGATTGTGAGCCCCAATGGGGACAATGCTGAGGAATATGATGGTGCTATATAATGGAGTAAAATAAACATACAGCACCATACCAAAATCCATGGAGTAACTACTGCCTCTTCTTATTAACAGTCTTGCATTAGCCAAGCAAATATGCTTATTAGGGAGTCAAGAGAAATCTATAGCTGACAGTGAGCTCATGTACTGTATGTGAAAGGTTTTTTAATGCTAGCTGAAGCTTCAAAAAATGACATCACTGACCCAATATGGCATAGGATGAGCAAAGTACAATGTCATTGTGCTTATTTTTCTATAAAGCCCATGCTGTACCCATGACAATTTTATGGCACGGTCCCCTGGCTTTAATAAGGAAAACCACACATAAAGTGTTCCTTATAAAGTGTTCTAGAAACATTTCCAAGAACTAATCTCACACTAACATTTATTAAGACCTATTGGTATATGATTCTCAGTCGTTAAGTATCCCCAAAATTGCTACACAAAAACTTCTATAGTATGCTGGGACTTGTGTTTCCCCAGCATCCAGAGTGCCAGTACAGCCTTCCAATTTGTGGCAATGTATAGTGATGTTGGCATCCGGCACCTCAGGACAGCTGAAGGAGCGGTTACCTTTCTCTGTTGTAGGAAATCATAGCTGTCAGCGTGTGAGGTCAGCTTGCTGTAACACAATTAATTACCGTATGCATTTTAATGTCTTTTTAATGCAGTGAGAAATGGTTACTGGAGGGCAGCACACACTTAGTGCTGGAGGAGAAATATGTGAGCCATGTGTTGTATTACGCAGTGGGAGAGAAAGCTGAAATCAGTTCAGTCTGTGAGTGCAGCTTTTTAACATTTACATCTTGTTCTCTTACAGTCCCAGGAATGATCAAACATTGCCATGCTTCTGACTTGACAGTACGGACAAGAAACAAATGCCACTTAGTGCAGGAGGATCTATAATCCAATGAATTAATTCTATATGTCATCACAATTTATACAAATATTTAGAATTGAGAGTCCTCAGTGGTTGATACCTTTTAATGGCTAACAGAAAAGGTATCAACCACTGAGGACTCTCAATTCTAAACATTTTCCTATCCACGGTACCAAGATATATATCTTTCCTGTACCACAATTTATAGTGTCAATCATAATGCAAGAAGCGCAGTACATAATATGCACAATACGCACGGCTCCCGGCTCTTCTCTATCAGATGTCAGAAATAAGCTGTAATAGTCTTTCATCAGTAGCACACTTGGTTCCACATGCCAGGATGAGCTAGACTAGGACTAATCAGTAGGATTCATCCTTCTCACTCAAGGGCTCCAGCTCCACAGACAGGAAGGCTGATGTGAGTGCAGACGGCCACAAGGACAGATAAGGAATGGACACACTTACATCAGAACATCAAATGTCAGCGTCTTCCTTTGTGTCTTAAGAACAGTAGCAGTACAGTGTTGTATGTGTCAGCAGCTGATAAGACAAAGAAAAAAACTGCATCTACTGAGTAGAGTAGATCTAAGGGGGCGACTGAGGGGCGATCTAATAACCATGTATAAGTATATAAGGGGACAATACAAATATCTCGCTGAGGATCTGTTTATACCAAGGAAGGTGACGGGCACAAGGGGGCATTCTTTGCGTCTGGAGGAGAGAAGGTTTTTCCACCAACATAGAAGAGGATTCTTTACTGTTAGGGCAGTGAGAATCTGGAATTGCTTGCCTGAGGAGGTGGTGATGGCGAACTCAGTCGAGGGGTTCAAGAGAGGCCTGGATGTCTTCCTGGAGCAGAACAATATTGTATCATACAATTAGGTTCTGTAGAAGGACGTAGATCTGGGGATTTATTATGATGGAATATAGGCTGAACTGGATGGACAAATGTCTTTTTTCGGCCTTACTAACTATGTTACTATGTTACTATATTCTGAAGGCCCCGTCACACATAGCGACGCTTAAGCGATCCCGACAACGATACGACCTGTCCGGGATCGTTGCTGCGTCGCTATTAGATCGCTGGAGAGATGTCAAACAGAGCGATCTTCCCAACGACGCAGCAGCGATGCGGCGACCTGTACAACGATGTCGTTGTGACCCTGTCACATGGCTGCTATGATAACGATTCAGACCTCGATGAGGGACGTCTTGTGTGACGTTGTAGTCACACAGGCATGCCTTTGTGTTGCCTTTTCCGCCCCCATTCAGTTAATTGGTGGTCGCTACTGCGTCGGCGGCCTAGCCATATGAGGCGACACAATAGCTCTTCCGTCCTTTGTTCCTGAGCGCGTGGTGGTGGATTGCAGATCGTTGTAGAGTTCTCCGGCCTGCGACTTCTATTCGTTTCTATTCTTCAACGGTTCTTCGGATATCTATACTTTGTGCACGGTAGGTATCATTTGGGGTCTCAAATGCGTTTCCATTCCCTTTCCATTCCCTTGGCACCTATTAATCTGCTATCTTTGCTCTGGAAGGAGGGAGGGAGTGCTTTGTTGGTATCTGTGTATATATACTTTAGCACATGGAGCCATTTTAGGTAGTCTCGTGGGCACAGAGTGACCGCAGACAGGGTTACAAGGCCTTATTTTTTAAATAATAAATTTGGCTCTATGCCGGTTCCATTTGCATGGCAGGGGTACACAGGCAGCATTGGTGTGGTCAGTGGAGGACTATTGGAAGGAGGGACTGCAGACTGGCAGAGATTATTAGCAGTCCAGGCGCATTGTTCTCTATTTTACATTCACAGTAGTGTGGCTCATACATAACTCTTTTCAAAATGTTATTTAAAATTTTCCATATATGCTCACTGTATGCTATTCTTTCTTTCAGATGTCTTTCAATACCGAGGAATTTGTACGGGAATTGATTGAGATGTATCGATCCCTGCCCTACCTTTGGCAGATTAAATCCGCTGACTACAGCAACAGAAACAAGAAGAGGGAAGCTTTTGCCAAACTTGTTGCTCTGTTTCAGCAGCATAACCCCAGCGAGAAGGTGGATGAGAGTGTAGTCCGGAAAAAGATCCATTTTTTTATCATCTAACAAAAATCTGATAATATAGGTGCAAACATAAGGACTCCTATATCACTTTAAAAAAAAGACAACAACCCATGACTGATATAATTGATCAATTTCCAAAGATTCCCAACAAATCCTAGTCATCCTAGTGACAAAAAAAAATCCCTGACAAATCGGATTTTAAGTTTCGATGGAAAAAATAAAGGTCCTCATACACTTGAGACTAAAGTCGGATGAACCAGCAAAAAATAGTGTGATCGGCCGACATTCCATTGAGTATGTGGGTCTTCCTACCGTCACTCAACAGATCATATTAATGAAGGAGAATTATCAGGACTATTGGATTTCAGTGGCGTATCATTTTGTTCTCTCTGCAAATACGGTAAATGTTCCTGCTTATAGAGTAGGGAGAGGATGCTGCCGACACCTACCATATTTTTCAAACTATAAGACGCACTTTTCTCCTCCAAAGATGTGGAGGACAATGAGGGGCGGGGGGGGGGGGGGGTGCGTCTTATAGTTTGGATGTACCTGCGCTGGCTGTGGTGGGGAGGTGGGGGAGCGCCATCGGCGGAACAGTGGGTTACAGAAGGCAGGAGCCAGCTGCTGTGGCTAACTCCTGTGCCCGCTGCTAAAGAGAAATTAATATTCACTAAACTCCACGCCCATGGGAGTAGAAAGCAGTGCATATTAATATTAAATATCAGCGGACACGCTGATAGACACAGCAGACGGCGTCCCCTCGTGCCCGCTACTTAAGGAAATGAATATTCAGTGCTCTCCACTCCTATAGGCGTGGGGAGAAGTGAATATTCATTGATTGTTAATAGCCCTGCAGCTGCAGGAAGCCGGTGGCTGCGGATAACACTGTGATCGCTATTAAAGATAAGTGAATATTCACTGCTCCACATGCCTATGAGAAGTATGTGTTCTGTCAGCTATCCTCTGCTTGTAAGCAGCACATGATGTCACTGCCATGCACTGCTTACAAGCATAAATCACCTGCTGGTATCGTAACAGGAAGCTGCAAGGGAGCGCAGGAAGGTTTGTTTTTTAACATTTTTCTGATGGGGGCCATGCATACCAGGATAGAGATGAGGGCGCCATGCGTACCAGGATGGGGATGAGGGGGCCATGCACACCAGGATAGGGATGAGGGGGCCATGCATACAAGGATGGGGATGCCATGCATACCAGGATGGGGATGAGGGGTCCATGCATACAAGGATGGGGATGAGGATGCCATGCATACCAGGATGGAGATGAGGGGGCCATGCATACAAGGATGGGTATGATGTGCCTATACATACCAGGATGGGGATGAGGGGTCATGATTACAAGGATAGGAATGAGGGGGCCATGCATGCCAGGATAGGGATGAGGAAGCTATGCGTAAAAGGGTAGGGATGAGAGGGCCATGCTTGCCAAGATAGAGATGAGGAGGACATGTATACCAGGATGGGGATGAGGGGGACATGCATACCAGGATGGGGATGAGGGGACCATGTTTACCTGGATTTGGGAGATATATACCAGCTTAGGGGATATTAGTAAAGAATTAACCACATTTTTTGCTTCAATTTTTTTTTACTAACTTCCTGCTCTAGAACCTAGGTGAGTCTTATGGTTCAAAAAATATAGTATCTAATATGCATAAAGGGACTTAACTCTGCAAACTGCAAAACTCTATAACAGATCACGTCAACAGGGCTTACAGCAGCCTAAAACAGTAACATGATGGTATGTGCATCCATTTCTCCATTTAATGGTAACACAAAATTGCAATATACATTATGTATACACTGCTAAAAAAAAGGGAACACAAACAACAAAATATAACTCCAAGTAAATCAAACTTCTGTGAAATCAAACTGTCCACTTAGGAAGCAACACTGTTTGACAATCAATTTCACATATTGTTGTGCAAATGGAATAGACAACAGATGGAAATTATTAGCAATTATCAAGACACACTCAATAAAGGAGTGGTTCTGCAGGTGGGGACCACAGACCACATCTCAGTACCAATGCTTTCTGGCTGATGATTTGGTCACTTTGGAATGTTGGTTGTGCTTTCACACTCATGGTAGCATGAGATGAACTCTACAATCCACACCAGTGGCTCAGGTAGTGCAGCTCATCAAGGATGGCACATCAATGCGAGCTGTGGCAAGAGGGTTTGCTGTGTCTGTCAGCGTAGTGTCCAGAGGCTGGAGGCGCTAACAGGAGATAGGCCAGTACACCAGGAGACGTGGCGGGGCCGTAGGAGGGCAACAACCCAGCAGCAGGACTGCTACCTCAACCTTTGTGCAAGGAGGAACAGGAGGACCACTGCCAGAGCCCTGCAAAATGACCTCCAGCAGGCCACAAATTTGCATGTGTCTGCACAAACCGTTAGACACCGACTCCATGAGGTTGGTCTGAGTGCCCGACGTCCACAGATAAGGGTTGTGCTCACAGCCCAACACCGTGCAGGATGCTTGGCATTTGCCATAGAACACCAGTATTGGCAAATTAGTCACTGGCGCCCTGTGCTCTTCACAGATGAAAGTAGGTTCACAATGAGAACATGTGACAGACGTGACAGAGTCTGGAGACACCGTGAATAGCGATTTGCTGCCTGCAACATCCTTCAGCATGACCGGTTTGGCAGTGGGTCAGTAATGGTGTGGGGTGGCATTTCTTTGGAGCCCTCCATGTGCTCGTCAGAGGTAGGCTGAGCACTATTAGGTACCGAGATGAGATCCTCAGACCCTTTGTGAGATCATATGCTGGTGCGGTTGGCCCTGGGTTCCTCCTAATGCAGGACAATGCCAGACCTCATGTAGCTGGAGTGTGTCAGCAGTTCCTGCAAGATGAAGGCATTGAAGCTATGGACTGGGCCGCCCGTTCCCCAGACCTGAATACCATTGAACACATCTGGGACATCATGTCTCGCACCATCCACCAATGTCACGTTTCACCACAGACTGTCCAGGAGTTGGCGGATGCTTTAGTCCAGGTCTGGGAGGAGATCCCTCAGGAGACCTTCTGCCGCCTCATCAGGAGCATGTCCAGGCGTTGTAGGGAGGTCATACAGGCACGTGGAGGCCACACACTGCTGAGCATCATTTCCTGGTCTTGAGGCATTTCCACTGAAGTTGGATCAGCCTGTAACTTAATTTTCCACTTTGATTTTGAGCATCATTCCAACTCCAGACCTCTGTGGTATATTAGTTGTGATTTACGTTGATCATTTTTAGGTTGTATTGTTCTCAACACATTCCACTATGTAATGAATAAAGGTTTACAGCTTTAATATTTCATTCAATGATATCTAGGATGTGGCATTTTAGTGTTCCCCTTGATTTTTTTGAGCAACATATATCTATATATATGGGGGAGCGGCAGGTCACAGGAGGCAGGAGCTGGTGGCCTTTGCCTGCTGCTAAAGAGAAATGAATATTCACTGCACTGGCAATGTATATTCATTTCTCTTATAGAGCACCCAGTTACAGCTGCAGCCTTCCAGCAGCTGCCGGGCGATCACGGGTGCCTGCTCATTAGGGTAATGAATATTCACCTCTCTCCACTCCCATAGGCGTGGAGAGAGTTGAATATTCATTCCCTTAATAAGTGGGTACACGTGATCGCTCTGCAGGAAGAGCTGCTGGCACCGGAACAAGATGCAGCGAGGGCACGCAGGGAAGGTAAGTAGGATGTTTTTTGTTTTAATGCTTTTCTCATGGGGGCCACACATGCAAGGATAGGGATGAGGAACCATGCATACAAGGATGGAGGTAAAGAGGCATGCATGCAAGGATAGGGAGAAGGAGCCATGAATATAAGGATGGGAATAAGGAGCCATGCATACAAGGATGGAAATAAGGAGCCATGCAGACAATGATGGGAATAAGGAGCCATGCAGACAATGATGGGAATAAGGAGTCATGGAGATAAGGATGGGAATAAGAAGCCATGCAGATAAGGATGGGAATAAGGTGCCATGCAGACATGGATGGGAACATAGAGCCATGCAGACAAGGATGGGAACAAGGAGCCATGAAGACAAGGATGCGGATAAGGAGCCATGCAGACAAGGATGGGGATGAGGGGACAATGCATACCTGGCTTATACTCAAGTCAAAAAGTTTTCCAATTTTTTTGTGGCAAAATTAGGTGCCTCGGCTTACACACGAGTATATACGGTATATATGTGTATGTAGCTAGATAGCTAGATAGATATACACACACATCTAGAATATCAATATCAACATACAAAACATAGATAAGAAATTGTTCTTATATGTACAGTGGATATAAAACATCTCATCATATACACCCCTGTTAAAATATCAAGTTTTTTGTAAAAAAAAACAAAAAAAAACAAACAAACCAAGAAGAATTACTTCAAAACTGTTGCCACCTTTAGGCTTTGCTCACATGTTGTATTTTTGCTGAGTTTTTATGCAGTTTTTCTATGCACATTTTCAGCTGCTTTTCCCAGTACCAGCATGATATTTTAGAAATCTCATGCACAAACTTTTTTTCTTGACTGTTTTGTCAAAGAGATTGGTTTTTGTAAAATGCAACCTGTCACTTCTTTCAGCATTTTTCACCCATTGAAAGCAATCGTTAGTGGAAAAACACTGCAAAAACACAGGTATCAGGTTTTGCTGCGCATTTGGTGCCAACACCAAATGAAATTGAATAAGATTGTTTTTAACCCTTTCAAGACCTCCACCGTACTATTACTGCGGAAGTTGTATTTGATGTGGGCTCCGGCGCTCGCTGAGCCCACCTCAAAGCCAGGACAGGTCAGCTGTTTTGAACAGCTGACATGTGCCTGCAATAGCTGCTATTAACTAGTTAAATGTTGCTGTCAAATACGGACAGCGGTTTTTTTCCGGCGCTTCCGGCCATCGGGCCGGAAATGAGCGCATCGCCGACCCCGTCACATGATCGGAGGTCAGCGATGCATCAGGATAGTAACCATAGAGGTCCTTGAGACCTCTATGGTTACTGATCCCGGCTAGCTGTCACCGCCACCCTGTGGTCGGCGCTCATAGCAAGCCTGTAATTCAGCTACATAGGAGCGATCTGATGATTGCTAATATGTAGCAGAGCCAATCAGGCTATACCAGCTTCTAGCCTCCCATGGAGGCTATTGAAGCATGGCAAAAGGAAAAAAATATATGAAAAAAATACATGCTAAAACCAAAATACATACAAAAATATAAAAGTTTAAATCACCCCCCTTTTGCCCCATTCAAAATACAACAATGAAAAAAAATCAAACCTACACATATTTGGTATCGCCACGTTCAGAATCGCCCGATGTATCAATAAAAATAGGATTAACCTGATCGCTAAACAGCGTAGTGAGAAAAAAATTAGAAACGCTAGAATTACGTTTTTCTTGGTCGCCGCGACATTGCATTAAAATGCAATAACGGGTGATCAAAAGAACGTATGTGCATAAAAGTGGTATCATTATAAACGTCAGCTCGGCACGCAAAAAATAAGCCCTCACCTGACCTCAGATCTTGAAAAATGGAGACGCTACGGGTATTGGAAAATTGCACAATTTTTTTTTTTTTTTTTTAGCAAAGTTTGGAATTTTTTTTTTACCACTTAGACATGTTTGGTGTCTATGAACTCATAATGACCTGGAGAATCATAATGGCAGGTCAATTTTAGCATTTAGTGAACCTAGCAAAAAAGCCAAACAAAAAACAAGTGTGGGATTGCACTTTTTTTGCAATTTCACCGCACTTGGAATTTTTTCCCCGTTTTCTAGTACAAAACATGCTAAAACCAATGATGTTTTTCAAAAGTGCAACTTGTCTTGCAAAAAAAAAGCCCTCACATGGCCAAATTGAAGGAAAGATTAAAAAAAGATATGGCTCTGGGAAGGAGGGGAGGGAAAAGCAAAAACGCAAAAACAGAAAAGGGCAAGGTCGTGAAGGGGTTAAGCACTAAACTTTAATAGCATGAACAACAGATAATCGCACCCTGATAAAAAAGCAGCAAAACCTAAACCAAAAAAAATGCATCAAAAACTAAGCAAAATCTGCTTTTTGTGAGCAGCTTAAATGCAGTTTACACTTGACATAAAAAAATGCAGCAAAACACAAACTTTGAACATAACCTAATGTCATCCTTAATTTGTACAAATCCATTGAGAAACAAACTGAATTCTTTTAGCTGGAAAAAGAAAAATGAAGAACTAAAATAATGTGGTTGCATAAATATGTACCCTCAAACTTTTTGTTAAATTACTCTTTGAATTCATGACAGTATTCAGTCTTTTGGGGTAGGAATTTTTCAGCATGGTACGTCTAGAATTAGCAATCATTGCCCACTCTAACGTAAAGTAGAGCTCAAAATCTGTCAGATTGCAATGGTATCTGCTGTACACAGCTCTCTTCAGGTTTCCTCGAATTTTTCAAATGGAATCTGGGTGGTGGCGGGATCATTCCTATACTGTGAACGTCTTCTGGCTAAGCCAATATTTTCTTGATTTGGAGGAATGGTTAGGGTCTTTTCTATGCTGAAATGTGAAATGTGAAATTATTCTTCATTTTCAGCTATTTGCATAGACTGATATTCGGAACAGTTCATAATTCCCTCCACCTTGGCTAAATCCCAAATTTGATAAAAAAAGACAGCCCCAAAGCATAATGCTGCCTCCATCATGCTTCACTGTGGGTATGATGTTGTTTTGGTGATGTGCAGTGTTGGCTTTGCAACAATCATACCTTTTGAAATATTTACCAACATTTTCAATCTTGGTCTCATCATGCCATAAGCTTTCTCCAAATGCTTTCAGCAGATTATATAACATTTGGCAAAATATTGCCAGGGTTGGATGTTTATCTTTGCAAGAAAATGCTTCCTGTCTTGAACAGATCAGACATACAAAAAATAAGGGAAATTATTATCACATGCAGTACACAACCAACATTTGCTAGAAATTCCTGAAGTTCCTTTAAGCCTCCCGGACCAATTTTCTTCTGGTCTTTTCATCAATTTTTGAGGGACGTTCAAGTTCTAGGTAATGTCACTGTTGTGCCAAATTTAAGTCACTTCTGGATGACTGTTTTCACAGTGTTTCATGGTACATCTAATGCTTTTAAAGCTTTTTTTGTACCCTTCTCCTAAGTGATAACGTCCGACAATGAGATCCTTTTGCTGTGTTGTAAGCTGTTAACAGACCACAGCAATTGCTGTATAATCTATCTAAAAATAAAAAGGAAAATCCAACTAAAACAGCTAATCTTTATATGGAGTTAACCAGAACCACTTTACATGATAGCAGCTGTGTACTGACTACTATTTAACATGGGTTTAAATTTGATTGGCTAATCCAGAACACAACCACATCATGAATTATAATAGTGTGTACACACTTATGCAACTACTCTATTTCAGTTGGTTTGTCAATGGAATTGTACAGATTATAGATGACAAAACCCAAGACAGAAATAAAATGACCATATAACCTGTTCTAAGTAAAACAGCAGGGTATATGTTCATTTAATTTCTGTCTTGGGTTGTGTCTGTTTAATGGCCAGTGTGAACATGCTGCTAATTTGCAAGCATTCCAATTTATACTCCAGTTCATTAGTCATGGATGATATAAAAGGTGGGAAAAGTTTTGAAATGATTATTCTTTGTATGATTTATTTTACATGACATACACCTGGCATTTTATTGGAGTGTGTAGAATTTTTATATCCACTGTATAGCCATACAGTAATACTTCACAATAATAAAATTTGCAATAGCTTTACAATCCGTTTAACTTAAATGCCCTGAAAACAATACATTTACGGCAATCATTTTAATAAAAGTTTATGTGAAAAAATGCACTTACCTCAAATAATCTCCAACTAAATTAACTTTAGTGTGTGCATAAGATAGGCAAATCAGACTGTAAGCTCCTCTAGGGAGAATTATTGAGTGATAAGTACAGGTTAGACCCCATCTTGTGACAATGTGTATGGGACTATCCCTTCTGAAATAGGTAGAGATGGTGTGATCCCCCCTGCTGACATTTAACTACAGCAGATTTGCACATTCTACCTCTCCCTATGAGACTAAGTGAACCATATCTGTACATACTGTATCTATTGGTGTTAATTATGGCAGGTCCACAATCCCCTGATGAACTACTGTAGTTTCCTTCATTATTCACATGCAGAAGCATTAGTCACATTCTTCTAAACAACCACTCTCTTGAGCAAAAACATAAACCTTTTACCTCGGGCTGAATATATATCACTGTTGCCCAAAAGCTGCATCGCTGGCTCAAAACCGCCATCTAGAAAGAAAGGTGGAGAGAAAGAATAATAAACAATGGTGAGGAAATAAAATGGAAACACTGATGGATATAGATTAAGCGTTGTATTAAGTATCAATGCCATGGCTACAATTAGGGCCGGACTGGCCATTTGGCAATTCTGGCAAATGCCAGAAGGGCCTGTCTGGTCATGCGCCGCCTTGTCTGCTACGTTGTTAACAGAATCAGTGTTCTCAAGATACCCATACTGTCAAGAGTTGCGACGAAGCACAAAGTTGCTGACTCCGTCACTCACCCCTGCAGGCCATGCGTATCATTAGATATATTGGTCTTGTAGTAAATCTTGCTTTCCTCCATCCAGGGTAACGTTAGTAATATATCCCATCTGGTGCTCGTGGATGGGGATAGCATAGGCCTGTGCAATTTCAAATGCCAGGGCTGAATTTCAGCCCCAGTCCGTACCTGGCTACAATTAAACGGTGCAGCAACACAGCCGGGCATGACACGACAGGATGTCTGTGTAAATAGGTCAGTGGCACAAATATGATGTCATTACTAAGCTAATAAAACATTACAGTCCTTTCTTCATTTTCTTTCCCAAATGTTCTTGAAGTTTTTGAAATCCACCATTCAGCCGTTACTCTATTTTGGCATTTCATAGTGCATTAGGGAGAATTTACCCACAAATATTTATGTTCTTTTACTGTTAGATGCAGTAATTTACCCACAATTATTTATGTTCTTTTACTGCTAGATGCCATCTCATGTTTAGAGAATTACCTGCAGGATTTCTTCAAGGCTTCGGATTACAGGTGGCAGGTACCGATCGGTTAGAGAATCTTCTTGCTTTATATTGTCGCTGCCCTTTTCATGACGCATAGCAAGAACATAACAGAAGCTGGGAGCAGGAAGGTTGTCTGGTGCCTGGCGAAAACAAATGTAGAGATCTTGTGTACTTATTAGATAATTTGTTGAATTTCAGAATCTCCAGTCTTGCCAGAAATGTTGGCCAATAGTTTATTATTTTCTAGCTAGCTTACAAACATGCATGCATAAAGGGAATCTGTCAGCAGGATCAACCAACCTAAACAGTCTAGCTAGACATGCAGATCATAGAAAGTTGAATAAAATTATACCTTAAGATCTACAATGTCTTATTCTAGTCTACAGTAATCCACATTTGTCTTAATATGTAAATGAGCTGTTAAGGTCTATGGGCCGGACATTGATCTACCTCCAGAGATTATTTTGAAAGAAGCGTTACCAGTGTGAGACATGTAGATCAAGGGAGCAGACTGTCAGTCATTACATGTCTCACACTGGTAACAACCTCTTTCATTTAAAAAAGCTCTAAAGGCAAATTCTCAGGAGATGTATATCTGGCCAATAGATCTTAACAGCTCATGCACATTAAGATAAATGTGGAATACACTGAAACAAAACATCAAATCACAGATATAAAGGTATCATATATAATCAAGTTTTCATTTTTATATAATCAAGGTATAAAAATTCAGCTTCTTATGACTTACATGCCCACATAGATGGATTAGATGGTTGATCCTACTAGCAGATTCCTTTTAACTATTCATAGTGTGCATATTTATGTCGAGTTCATAGGTCAAATGTATACAATGGCATGCTATGCTTGAAGTTCTTTTGCATGGGTAGTTAAACAATTAGTCGTATGATTAAAATCCAAAATGCCTGCCTTTTTTGGAATGATGATGACCATTTGTCCTTTTTAGCGAAACGGATGGTGATCATTCGTTATGGTCAAAATTAGACATTTCATTTGAGTTTTATTCAATGTGTACAGGCTCCCTAAGCAAGACCAAGGGCTACAAATATGAGAAAAGAGAGAGTCATGTGCAGCTTTTATTTACCAATTAAGATTGTAGGAAGGGAAAATCCCACAATCAAATATGAGGATCCACTTAACTGATCTAAAGATAGGCGGAAAGGTAACTGAATGCACCCTGCAGGTATAGATTAGGAGAACATTAAGAAAGATTAGGTTCATTAAGAAAAATAATACATAGTATTATTAGGGAAGATTTGTAATAATTGACTAGCAATATCACCAGATTTTACACTCTGCAGTGCTAAAAGAAAGGGAATGTTACTAAACCTTCCCATTTTGAACTAGTAAACTCTGTTCTAGATGTCTGGGCCATTGATAAGCCCTCAGTTCTTAGGTATGTGTACTTTGCATTTACATAGATGATAATCACCTCAATGAGTTTACACTGTGTTATCACAGGATTAGTGAGGCTCAAAAGTACAAGGTTTCCAACAATTAAACATTGATCAGTGCATTTTTCAAGATCCAAGCAAGGAAGATGCTGAGAAACTGGCAAGTCATGACATTTTCACCTTATATTTTGGGGGTTTAATCACTAACACACTGGATTTCGGGATATCCTAGGAATTGCATCAATCTTCACATGAACCCCTACACTTTGTACAAACAACTGGGAGTTAATTAAAGTCTGGTACATTCAATTACGCTGGATTAATGGAAACAGCTGCTTGGCCAATAATATTTTCTTCTTTGCATGAGAAATTCTTTAAGCACAAAAATATGTGCGTCCTTAAAATATTTGAGTGTTTTTACAAGATGTAGAGTGAAATAACTAGTAACTAGAGCAGTGTTCCCCATGTTTGGCCCTCAAGAACCACCAACGGGTCATGTTTTCAGGATTTCCTTAGTATTGCCCAGGTGAGAATGTCATCATCTAGACAGGCAACAATTCCATCACCTGGGCCATACTGAGGAAATCCTGAAAACATGACCTGTTGGTGGCTCTTGAGGACTGGAGTTGGGGAACACCGAACTAGAGAATACTGCTTTATGCAGTCATAATTTAATTCAACAGGTTGCAAAACATGAAACTGTTGCCAAGATGAAAACATACCATGGGACATCTTCAAATTTTACTTCACGTGAAGAATATGCCAAGTATGTTTCAGAGAATGATCTGCATTTCCCTTATCATTAAAATGAAATTTTCTAAACCGGTATGGTACAAAAAAAAATCAGTTCTATAAATATGGTTTACATATGCAACTTGTCAAAAGTATGCACAATCAGATGAATATGATCATATCTACAGAAAGGATGTCCATACTTCTAGTACAGAGAAAATTGATTAAAATGCAACTGCATACATGCTGTCATATGTCAATATAAAAAAATATTACACAGGATTCTAAATATTCAGTCTCCAGCCAGAAACAAAAAAACACATTTTTGGCTGGAGATATAATAAAGTAATCATGCTTATTAAAGGGAACCTGTCAGCAGGATTGTGCACAGTAACCTACAGGCAGTGTCAGGTTGGCGCCGTTATACTGATTACAATGATATCTTGGTTGATAAAATTAGTCTTGTGGTTGTTGATTAATCTTTATTTTCAGTTTTGAGTTAAAGGGAACCTGTCAGCAGGATTGTGCACAGTAGCCTACATACAGTGTCAGGTCGGCGCCATTATACTGAATAAAATCATACTTTGGTTGATGAAATCTGCGGGTGGTGCCATCTTGGTGGAGGATATTATTTTTCTTCTCCAGCAAGATGGCGCCGCCGGCGCCTGCGCCACAGCAGCTATCGGATCTCTATACAAACCGATAGGGATCAGTGACCTGTCAGCAGTCGGCATGATGAATATATAATCAGAGCACCACATACATGAACCCCGCCTTAGGACATGAGCATATCATTAACACAAAACTAAAAATAAGGATTAAGAAACAGCCTCAAGACGAATTTCATCAACCAAAGTATCATTTTATTCAGTATAACGGCGCCAACCAGATACTGTCTATAGGTTACTGTGCACAATCCAGCTGACAGGTTCCCTTTAATGATATGCTCGTACTTCAGGGTGGCCTGTGTGGGGGTCTTTATGTGGTGCTCTGATTAGGGATTCATCAGTATGGCTTCTGACAGGTCACAAGTATCATTGTAATCAGTATAACGGCTCCAACTTGACACTGTCTACAGTTACTGTGAACAATCCTGCTGACATGTTCCCTTTAAGTATTTCAGACAATTTCTTCACCTTGTTTGGCAAGAGGACATGGCTTTGTATAAAAGGGGCATGGTTTACTGTTAAAAAGGACTAGCCTATAGTGCAACAATATATCACAGGAATTCCGCGACAGAGAAGGGCCAGAAGGGTGCAGTGTCTGGTTTCACAAACTGCTTCACTTGTTAAAAGTACTTCACTATCGTATTAAACAGTCCAGGTTTTTTCCTTGCTAGATGTGCAAGGGCTAACCTGTACAGTTGAAGCTCCTGGAGCTTTCCTACTTGGTTTTCTCAGCTGTTCAGTGTTGGCCACTTTCCTCTACCATATATGCTCACTTCTGGCATTTAGGGATTGCCAGTGTTGGAGGTGGTGTTTGTTCAGGAGACTGTTGCTTGGATGTTTGTCTGTGTGCACATCCTCATCCTCTCCTATTTGGTTTCTCCTTCCTTTAACTCCCATGTGTCCCTCTCTGTTGTTGGGTGACAGTATTTTGTAGGCTTGATATTTTCATTTATCCCTGTCTATCTTCCCTTGTTTGTCTGGTCAGTGTAGTCATATGCACTTCAGCTTCCCACCTTCCTGGTTGGTAGAGTGGACAGATCAGGGTTGATATAGGAACATAGGAAAGCACGAGAACCCGGCATCTCCACCTTCAGAAGTAATCTGGGGGACAGGGATAGACCAGGGCGTCCCTAGTTCTTGGGACCTGATTAAAGTTGTGACTAAGTCACTGGCAAGGTGCTGAAGGGGAGATATGTTTCACTGCGCTTAATGGCGTAAGTGATAAAAAAAAACAGAGATTTTCGTCCGTGATGGTGTCTCCGCAGCTCCTCTACATGCATTTGCATATTTGGGGGCAGTGTTCTGGATCACTGCATTGAGAAACACGTGATGGTGTCTCCGCAGTGTTGGATGTTTTGGTCTCCACGAGGTCAATCATCCGTGCCTTTATAGACTTTATACTAGGCACTGCTCCTGATAGCCAGATTCCTACTCCACACTGATGAGGGGCAAAAACCCCGAAACAGCTGTCTGTGGATGGATACCATGCTTGGCATAGGTGGTTTTCCTTTATTGGATGTTTTCCTTTATTGGATGCTGCCCTTCCCTTGGTTGTTCCTTCCCGGGGAAAGGCCTGGCTATTCACTGCCTGCGTTGAGAAACACGTGATGGTGTCTCCGCAGCTCCTCTACATGCTACAACCAGAACAACCTAAATTACATTATTTATTCCATAAGGCATACACTATAACAGAACAGAAACACATAAAAAATGAAGCTTTTCATCATACTGTCACACAGAAAAATTGGAATATACGACAATCAAAAAAAAAGAAAAAAAGCTATATGTAAAAAGAAAAAATACGGTTTTAATAAAAAAAAGTCAACTGGACCCACAGAAAACAAGCCCTCATACAGCTCTCTTGGTGAAAACTCTCAGAATATGAAAATACAAATGCATAACAGTAAAATGTTGTCTTTAGTGTGCAAACGTAGCAAATCCTTAAAAATATATATATAAATTTGGTATTGCTGTAATTGTACTGACCTGAAGAATCAGTTTTATCACTTTTACTGCGTTGTGAACAGCATAAAAATAAAACAATAACTGAATTGCTATCTTTTGTTGATTCTGCGTCTGAAAATTCTGAATAAAAAGCGATCAAGAATATATAGCTCTCAGAATATAGCGCTAAAAAAAAAAAGTTCATTTTTAGTGTGTAAAAGTAGCAAAACATTAAAAAAAATATAAAACTTGTATTGATGTAATTGTACTGACCCCCAAAAAGGTGATTTTTCACTTATACCACATGGTGAATGGTGTAAAAATGTTTTAACTAATTCTTGGATTGCTGTTTATTTGTTAATTTTCCTGTTTACCACTTAAAAGTTTATTGTTTCTTGGATGCAATATAGTATATAGTTAGAAGCTGCTGGCTGAGTTTCAGGGGAATCTGTCAGCAGGTTATTGCTATGTAATCTGAGGACAGCAGAAGGTAGGGGTTAAAACACATATTTCAAAGACGTGTCATTTATCAAGCTGCGTGCTCTTGTTTACTTACAATAAAGGTTTTATCACCTAGTCATTATCATTGCCTGGAATACAGCCATTGAGACCTAGTCCGACCTCCTCTGATAAGCAGCTCACTGCCAATAGACCATGCACATTGAGAGCTGTGGTGAGGGCGGGTTAGCTTTCTCACCTATTCTATATGTTGCATCTAAGAACTCTGATTGTGTCAGAACTGCTGCACCCGGTAAACTAAGTAACCCATCATTTAAATCAGAGTCTCTTTTCTAGAGATGAGGGAATTTGATCAGGTCAGGGCCTATTCGGCAAGCTATATAATAAGCCGCAGAGGGAACCCGGCTTTCTGGATCGCTCCGGTCGATTAGCTGTTCAGCTCCGCAGCTGCATGCATTGTGGTTATTCGATAGTCAGGACACATGCCTGGAGAGCCAAACACACACGCTTATCCCATGCATGTGTCCTGACTGTCACACAGCCGCAACACATGCAGCTGCGGAGCTGAACAGCTGATCGTCCGGAGCGATCCAGGAAGACGGGTTCCCTCTGCAGCTTATTCATCAGGCACTATAGCTTGCTGAATAAGCCCAGACCCAATCAAATTTGCTCAACTCTACTCTTTTCCTATATTATGAAGTTCTCAGATGAGGTAGTAAAAACCTCTCACGTAATGAGCCCTTATTATTCACCTCAGCTTCAAATTTTGCTATGGGCCCAATAAAGAACATTTTCAATGATGACTAAATTTATTACATTTTTTTTTCTTAAATCAGTGTCAGCTTTTTCGTGCGTCACAAAACATGGGTGCATTAGGGTTAACAGGATTTACTATTCACTTGAAATAGGCCAAGATTACCTTTGTATATAATATTAATAGATTGCTTTTGCTCTGCTAATGATTACCATTTTAGGAAACTATGAGACATTAATCTGTAATTCTGTACCAGTTACCGAACATTTATGTTCTCACAAAACAATCACGGCTCTTTAATAGTTGAAATATGATGATTCCAGAACTCCGCAATGAATATTCCCTGCAGGGTTTTATGTGGGGGTCTTTCAATTATACAAAAAAATGTGATGGCAGTCCGCTACTTAAAGAGAACCAGTCACCAGGTCGGAAATTGCCAGTTTTTGTTATTTTATTCCCGCTGCTATTGAGAATTCAGTTGTTTTTATTTAAATCTGACATATTATCCTAGAGATATGGGCCTCTTAATTTAGTGCTAATTTTTATGGTCTTTACTCGCAGGATAGTAACTCGCAACAGCCTAAAGAAATCTTGGAAAATACTGTGAGCAATGCCCTGTTGGCAAAGATGATAAAAATCAGTAAACTGAAAAAAAATAAAAATTAATATCTCTGGAATTGTATCTTGGATTTAAAAAAGAACAAAAAAAAAAAAAAAGAGGACAATACTCAGGGGAGCAGAGGGAACACAATAACAGCACAAACTGGTCACTCTTGACTTGGTGACAGGTCCTCCCTTTTCACCCATTAAAATTGGAAAAAAATGAAAAGATAATAAAACCAAAGATATGGTTCCTCCTCATTAAGAAAAGCCTATCTATCAAAATATAATATATTAAAAAAACAGATAGGTAAATGTCGTAATGAGAAAAAAAAAATCAAAATTACAGGATTTTTCGGTCACTACTCCTCCCTAAAACAATGCAATAACAAATCAAAACATTATATCAATACCAAACTATTACCAGTAGAACTGTCAGCTCGTCATGCAAAAAGCATGCCTCAGTTTTTTGCCGTCAGTCACAATCCGTTGGCTCGACGGATCGACAGATCTGTCGCAGATTGTGAAAAACTGATCCGACGGATCCGACTAACAGATCCGGCTAATTTGATCGGAGCATGCCCAGTTAAAGAAACGGATTCAGTCGCCGGTTTTCATGATTTGACGGATCAGGCGCCAATAGGCTTCCATTCTAGCAAACAACGGATCTGTTGCTGTCCGTTTTTTCGATGGACACAAAAAACGTTACTTTGTCCATTGCCTCCGGCCGATGGACAAACAATTTTCGACGGATCCGGCAAATGACGGATGAAACGTGAGGCCATCCATCGCTAAAACAAGTCTATGAGAAAAAAACGGATCCGGCGGCATCAGTTGCCGATTGCAACTGATAGCAAAAAACTGATGTGTGAAATGGGCCTTACTCGACTAAAAAATAAAAATGTTATGCATCTCAGAAAATGGTTAACACAAAGTAAATATTTTTTTTTAATACGCATTCCTGAATCCATACAAGTTTGGTAACGTGTAATCACACTGAACTGGAATATTATGATTCAGAGTGATGTAAGCTGTAAAAACAAAATCCAAAATAAACATGGCATTAATTGTATTTTAATTTCAAAATTTCACCAAGCTTAAACATTTTTTCCCCATTTTCCAGTACATGGAGTAAAATAAACGGTGTCATTGAAAACTACACCTCATCTGCATAAACAAGCCCTCATAAGGCTGTCAATAGAAAAATAAAGAGGGTATGGCTGCGGAGGGGAGGGGTTAGATAGAGTAGTGGTAACTAGAGATGAGTGAATTTACACAAATGGAATTGAATTTTCTGCTAATTTTACAAAAAAATTAGTATTTTCCAGAATATGGATTTTTTTGCAAATTGCTCCATGTGAATTCAGAGAAATGGCTGTTAGCTACAACTGCAATTTTGCTGAACCATAGCGGACTGGGCAAATGGTTAAAAAAATATTCTACTACCCATCTCCACACGACTGTTTTTTTCCTCTTCTCCTGTCATACATATTCTGACAAGGCACCAGACGTCACTGCACGGTGTGTCATTGCGGTGCATTTCCTGCCATTACGACATGCATTGCCTGAACGACAGCACGGTGCACAGTAACGTCGGAGGTCGAATCAGCCGGAAGCCGCCGGCTGGAGTGAAAATGCCGAAGAGGGTGTGTGCAACTGGGAAAATAAGGGCCCGAAAAAGGGAGGTGATGTTTGGTTTTCTTTTTTTATGCTATGATTTCTGAGAGACCCCAGAGCATAATAAGAAACATTGGTGCAAATTGGTAACTGCCAATTTTGGCAGATTGGATCTGCTCTAGTGGTAGCACATGCGTACTACCATTTCACTCAATGTAGATAGTAAAGTGGTGCATCCACACTGTTTAGCACATAGACATTTATAGATGACTAAAATATTTAAAAAAGTTAGAATATCCTCTTCAGTTTTGTTTTTTTCAACCATTACTTGTAGGAGACTAATAATGCACGGTAATTAGATCAGAGTGTTAGATTTGCACATTATTTTCTTACCTGTACTTGTTCTTGACTATGGCCATGAATTTTTATGGGTATCAAAGGGGGCCACAAACTATCAATAAGACTGAAGAGCCCAGGAGCCCTGCAAATAATGACCCACATTATTATCATTATTAGAAATGTAAAACCTATAAATATGACACACAGCACATTATATATGGCTCACATATAGTATATACTGTATATATATATATATATATATATATATATATATATATATATATATATATATATATACAGTTAGGGCCAGAAATATTTGGACAGTGACACAATTTTCGCGAGTTGGGCTCCGCATGCCACCACATTGGATTTGAAATGAAACCTCTACAACAGAATTCAAGTGCAGATTGTAACGTTTAATTTGAAGGGTTGAACAAAAATATCTGATAGAAAATGTAGGAATTGTACACATTTCTTTACAAACACTCCACATTTTAGGAGGTCAAAAGTAATTGGACAAATAAACATAACCCAAACAAAATATTTTTATTTTCCATATTTTGTTGCAAATCCTTTGGAGGCAATCACTGCCTTAAGTCTGGAACCCATGGACATCACCAAACGCTGGGTTTCCTCCTTCTTAATGCTTTGCCAGGCCTTTACAGCCGCAGCCTTCAGGCTTGCTTGTTTGTGGGTCTTTCCGTCTTAAGTCTGGATTTGAGCAAGTGAAATGCATGCTCAATTGGGTTTAGATCTGGAGATTGACTTGGCCATTGCAGAATGTTCCACTTTTTGGCACCCATGAACTCCTGGGTAGCTTTGGCTGTATGCTTGGGGTCGTTGTCCATCTGTACTATGAAGCGCCGTCCAATCAACTTTGCAGCATTTGGCTGAATCTGGGCTGAAAGTATATCCCGGTACACTTCAGAATTCATCCGGCTACTCTTGTCTGCTCTTATGTCATCAATAAACACAAGTGACCCAGTGCCATTGAAAGCCATGCATGCCCATGCCATCACGTTGCCTCCACCATGTTTTACAGAGGATGTGGTGTGCCTTGGATCATGTGCCGTTCCCTTTCTTCTCCAAACTTTTTTCTTCCCATCATTCTGGTACAGGTTGATCTTTGTCTCATCTGTCCATAGAATACTTTTCCAGAACTGAGCTGGCTTCTTGAGGTGCTTTTCTGCAAATTTAACTCTGGCCTGTCTATTTTTGGTATTGATGAATGGTTTGCATCTAGATGTGAACCCGTTGTATTTACTGTCATGGAGTCTTCTCTTTACTGTTGACTTACAGATACACCTACTTCACTGAGAGTGTTCTGGACTTCAGTTGATGTTGTGAACAGGTTCTTTTTCACCAAATTAAGTATGCGGCGATCATCCACCACTGTTGTCATCCGTGGACGCCCAGGCCTTTTTGAGTTCCCAAGCTCACCAGTCAATTCCTTTTTTCTCAGAATGTACCCAACTGTTGATTTTGCTACTCCAAGCATGTCTGCTATCTCTCTGATGGATTTTTTTCTTTTTTTTCAGCCTCAGGATGTTCTGCTTCACCTCAATTGAGAGTTCCTTTTTCTGCATGTTGTCTGCTCACAGCAACAGCTTCCAAATGCAAAACCACACACCTGGAATCCACCCCTGACCTTTTAACTACTTCATTGATTACAGGTTAACGAGGGAGACGCCTTCAGAGTTAATTGCAGCCCTTAGAGTCCATTGTCCAATTACTTTTGGTCCCTTGAAAAAGAGGACGCTATGCATTACAGAGCTATGATTCCTAAACCCTTTCTCCGATTTGGATGTGGAAACTATCATATTGCAGCTGGGAGTGTGCACTTTCAGCCCATATTATATATATAATTGTATTTCTGAACATGTTTTTGTAAACAGCTAAAATAACAAAACTTGTGTCACTGTCCAAATATTTCTGGCCCTAACTGTATATATATATATATATATATATATATATATATATATATATATATATATATGTGTGTATATATATATATATATATATATATATATATATATATATATATATATATATATAAAAAACATATCTCAGGAAACACATTTTGGATTTATATACCGTATATGGTGTGTATATATACATATATATATATATATATATATATATATATATATATATATATATATATATATATATACACACTATTATATATAATATTAATTCAATCAAGTCATTAAAATGATGAGGGGGAAGGGATTGTATAAAGGATTAAAATGCATGATGTAGGGGTTACCAGAAATATGCTAAATCAAATAGTATTCCAAAAATTCATGAAAATAATCATGAAATACGAACATACGGTAATTATATATTGCCAATTACCTAGAATATCCCAACGTGTAAGCATGTTAATGAAGTGACTAGTGCTGAACAAAATTTATACTGATAAAATATGACTCAATAAAGAAACAAAAATAAAGTAGCTATGGTACTCAAAATAAAACCCAGTAGTTACAAAGTCAAGGTTCATGTGCTACAGAGCAATGAATGTAATGAAAAACACAAAAGTCGGGAAAATATGTATTTGATACACTGGCGATTTTGCAAGCTTTCCCTCCTACAAAGAAAAGAAAGCTCTGTAATTTTTATCGTAGGTACACTTCAACTATGAGCGATAGAATCTAAAAATAAAAAAACTAATATATAATTGTATAATTTTTAAATAATTAAATACATTTTATTGCATGAAATAAGTATTTGATCACCTACCAACCAGGAAGAGTTCTGACTCTCACAGACCTGTTAGTTTTTCTTTAAGAAGCCCTACTACTCTGCACTCATTACCTGTATTAACTGCACCTGAACTGTTTGAACTGATCGAGGTGACCTGGGCCTGTCTGGCAATCGACAGGATAGTACGTCAAACGCGATCAGCCGCACTCATGGGAGGATCGCGGACTGGTGTCAGCTGATTATCACAGCTGACACCTGGCCCTATGTGCCAGGAGCAGTCATGGACCGCTCCCGGGACTGTAACCCCGGGAACACTGCGATCACAGCATTCCGGTGGCTTAGGGAAACATCGCGCAGGGAGGGGGCTCCCTGCGTGCTTCCCCGAGACCCTCAGAACAACGTGATGTCCTGCAAAAAAACAAGACCTCACATGACTCTGTGGGCCAACATATGGAAAAATTATAGCTCTCAAAATTTGGTGATGCAAAAACTATTTCATGCAATAAAAAGTGTCTTTTACTGTGTGGCAGCTGTCAAACAAAAACCCGCTATAAAGGCCTGCTATAAATAGTAAATCAATATCCCCTTTATCACCCCCTGAAATAGGGAAAATAATAAAATAAAAAAAGTATTTCCATTTTCCCATTAGAGTTAGGGTTAGGGCTCAAGTTAGGGTTAGAGTTGGGGCTAAAGTTAGGGTTAGAGTTGGGGCTAGATATGGGGTTAGGGTTTGGATTAAATTTACAGTTGGGATTAGGGTTAGGGGTGTGTAAGGGTTAAAATTGTGTTTAGGGTTATGGTTAGGGTTGGAATTAGGGTTAGGGGTGTGTTTGGGTTAGGGTTGGAGTTAGAATTGGGGGTTTTCCACTGTGTAGGCACACCAGGGTCTCTCCAAATGTGACACGGCGTCCAATCTCAATTCCAGCTAGCTCTGCATTGAAAAAGTAAAACGGTGCTCCTTCTCTTCCGAAGTCTGCCGTGAGCCCAAACAGTGGTTTACCCCCACATATGGGGTATCAGCATACTCAGGACAAATTGGACAATAACTTTTGTCGTCCGATTTCTAATATTACCCTTGGGAAAATAAAAATTTAGGGGCTAAAAAAATAATTTTTGTGGGGAAAAAATGTTTTTTTTTTTATTTTCAAGGCTCTGCGTTAAAAATTTTAGTTAAACACTTGGGGGTTCAAAGTTAATACAACACATGTAGATAAGTTCCTTGGGGGTCTAGTTTCCAATATGGGGTCACTTTGTGGGGGGATTCTACTGTTTAGGCACACTAGGGGCTCTACAAACGCATGGTGAAAACCGCAGACCATTCCATCTAAGTCTACATTCCAAAACAGCGCTCAATCCCTTCCGAGCTCTGCCATGTGCCCACATATGGGGTATTAACGTACTCAGGACAAATTGCACAACAACTTTCGGGGTCCAATTTCTCCTGTTACCCTTAAGAAAATAAAAATTTGGGTGCAAAAAATCATTGTGAAAAAAATGTGATTTATTATTTTACAGCTCTACATTATAAACGTCTGTGAAGCACTTGAGGTTCAAAGTGCTCACCACACATCTTAAGTTCCATAAGGGGTCTACTTTCCAAAATGGTGTCACTTGTGGGGAGTTTCCACTGTTTAGGCACATCAGGGGCTCTCCAAACACGTAATGGCGTCCGATCTCAATTCCAGCCAATTTTGCTTTGAAAAATTCAAACATTGCTCCTTGCCTTCTAAGCTCTGCCATGCACCCAAACAGTGGTTTACCCCCACATATGGGGTATCAGCGTACTCAGGACAAATTGCACAACAACTTTAGAGGTCCAATTTCTCCTGTTAACTTTGAAAAAAAAAAAATTGGGGGCGAAAAAATCAATTTTGTGAAAAAATATAATTCTTTATTTTATGGCTCTACATTATAAACTTCTGTGAAGCACTTTGGGGTTCAAAGTGCTAACCACACATCTAGATAAGTTCCTTAGGGGGTCTACTTTCTAAAATGGTGTCACTTGTGGGGGGTTTCCACTGTTTAGAAACATCAGGGAATCTCCAAACGCGACATGGCGTACTATGTAAATTCCAGCCTGCATTGAAAAGTCAAGCGGCGCTCCTTCCCTTCCGGGCTCTGCCATGCGCCCAAACAATGGTTTACCCCAACATATGGGGTATCGGCACACTCAGGACATCAGGACAAATTGTACAACAACTTTTGGGGTCCAATTTCTCCTGTTACCCTTGGTAAAATTAAACAAATAGGATCTGAAATAAATGTTTTGTGAAAAAAAGTTACATGTTCATTTTTTTTAAACATTCCAAAAATTCCTGGGAAGCACCTGAAGGGTTAATAAACTTCTTGAATGTGGTTTTGAGCACCTTGAGGGGTGCAGTTTTTATAATCGTGTCTCTTTTGGGTATTTTCTATCATATAGACCCTTCAAAGTGACTTCAAATGTGATGTGGTCCCTAAAAAAATGGTGTAAAAATGATAAATCGCTGGTCAACTTTTAACCCTTATAACTTCCTAACAAAACAAAAAAAATTGATTCCAAAATTATGCTGATGTAAAGTAGACATGTGGGAAATGATACTTATTAAGTATTTTGTGTGACATATCTGTGATTTAAGGGCATGAAAATTCAAAGTTGGAAAATTAAGAAATTTTCTAAATTTTCACCAAATTTCAGTTATTTTTCACAAATAAACGCAAGTCCTATCAATGAAATTTTACCACTATCATGAAGTACAGTGTGTCACAAGAAAACATTGTCAGAATCATCGGGATCCATGCAAGCGTTCCAGAGTTATTACCTCATAAAGGGACAGTGGTCAGAATTGTAAAAATTGGCCCGGTCATTAACATGCAAATCACCCTTGGGGGTTAAGGGGTTAAACAACAACCACAAGATGGATTTCATCAACTCAGGTATAATTTTAATCAGTATGACGGCGCCGACCTGACACTGTCTGTAGGTTACTAACCACAATCCTGCTTACAGGTTCTCTTTTGAGTTCTGTTTTTCTCATGTATAAAATACTTATTTCATGCAATAAAATGCAAACTAATTATGAAAAAATAAACAATGTGATTTTTCTGTTTTTTATATTTAGATTGTGTCTCTCACAGTTAAAGTATACAGTCATGGCCAAAAGTATTGACACCCCTGCAATTCTGTCAAATAATACTCATTTTCTTCCTGAAAATGATTGCAAACACAAATTATTTGGTATTATTATCTTCATTTAATTTGTCTTAAATGAAAAAAAAAACACAAAAATTTTTTCCTAAAGCCAAATTGGATATAATTCCACAACAAACATAAAAAGGGGGTGGACAAAAGTATTGGCACTGTTCGAAAAATCATGTGATGCTTCTCCAATTTGTGTAATTAACAGCACCTGTAACAACGAACAGGTGTTGGCAATAACTAAATCACACTTGCAGCCAGTTGACATGGATTAAAGTTGACTCAACCTCTGTCCTGTGTCCTTGTGTGTACCACATTGAGCATGGAGAAAAGAAAGAAGACCAAAGAACTGTCTGAGGACTTGAGAAACCAAATTGTGAGGAAGCATGAGCAATCTCAAGGCTACAAGTCCATTTCCAAAGACCTGAATGTTCCTCTGTCTACCGTGCGCAGTGTCATCAAGAAGTTTAAAGCCCATGGCACTGTGGCTAACCTCCCTAGATGTGGACGGAAAAGAAAAATTGACAAGAGATTTCAACGCAAGATTGAGCGGGTGTTGGATAAAGAACCTCGATTAACATCCAAACAAGTTCAAGCTGCCCTGCAGTCCGAGGGTACAACAGTGTCAACCCGTACTATCCGTCGGCGTCTGAATGAAAAGGGACTGTATGGTAGGAGACCCAGGAAGACCCCACTTCTTACCCCGAGACATAAAAAAGCCAGGCTGGAGTTTGCCAAAACTTACCTGAAAAAGCCTAAAACGTTTTGGAAGAATGTTCTCTGGTCAGATGAGACAAAAATAGAGCTTTTTGGGCAAAGGCATCAACATAGAGTTTACAGGAGAAAAAAAAGAGGCATTCGAAGAAAAGAACACGGTCCCTACAGTCAAACATGGCGCAGGTTCCCTGATGTTTTGGGGTTGCTTTGCTGCTCTGGCACTGGACTGCTTGACCGTGTGCATGGCTTTACGAAGTCTGAAGACTACCAACAAATTTTGCAGCATAATGTAGGGCCCAGTGTGAGAAAGCTGGGTCTCCCTCAGAGGTCATGGGTCTTCCAGCAGGACAATGACCCAAAACACACTTCAAAAAGCACTAGAAAATGGTTTGAGAGAAAGCACTGGAGACTTCTAAGGTGGCCAGCAATGAGTCCAGACCTGAATCCCATAGAACACCTGTGGAGAGATCTAAAAATGGCAGTTTGGAGAAAGCACCCTTCAAATATCAGGGACCTGGAGCAGTTTGCCAAAGAAGAATGGTCTAAAATTCCAGCAGAGCATTGTAAGAAACTCATTGATGGTTACCGGAAGCGGTTGGTCGCAGTAATTTTGGCTAAAAGTTGTGCAACCAAGTATTAGGCTGAGGGTGCCAATACTTTTGTCTGGCCCATTTTTGCAGTTTTGTGTGAAATGATCAATGTTTTGCTTTTTGCTTCATTCTCTTTTGTGTTTTTTCATTTAAGACAAATTAAATGAAGATAACAATACCAAAGAATTTGTGTTTGCAATCATTTTCAGGAAGAAACTGAGTATTATCTGACAGAATTGCAGGGGTGTCAATACTTTTGGCCATGACTGTAACTATGGTAAAAATTATAGACCTCTCCATTCTTTGTAGGTGGGAAAATTTGCAAAATCAGCAGGGTATCAAATCCCTATTTTCCCCACTGTACATTGCATAAATAGGCATTTATTAAATCAGTGCATCAAGACATGTACAATCCCTACACCAGGAGTGTGCCCAACTTGCATTTCGCCTGTTGCTTTAACAAAGGTTCTATATAGCTACAATCTATGGCCCCCTAGTTAAAGCAACAGGCGAAGCAAGAGTTGGCCATGCTCCTGGTGGGGGGCTTGTACTTGTCTTAATGCACTGACTTAGGCTACGGTCACATTATCAGTATTTGTCTAGTATTTCACATCAGTATTTGTAAGCCAAAACCAGGAGTGGGCCAAAAATGAAGACGTGTTGCACGTGTTTCTATTATACTTTTTCTCTGACTGTTCCTCGCCTGGTTTTAGCTCAAATACTGATGTAAAATACTGACCAAATACTGATAATGTGACCATTACTTTACCTTATGCTATGCATGTCCCTCCTTGATTTATGGGTTTACCATGTGTACTTTTGTGGTTTTCATTACATTCATTACTCTTTAGGACATGTCACTTTTAGAGATGGGCAAACCCGAACAGTAAAGTTTGGAGTTTGTACCGAACATCTACTGTTAGGGCAGGTACACCGAACACGGGCTTCATTAGGAGGTTCATGTTACTGTTCGGGTTTGGCCCCCCCGAACGCCGGGTATTTCTCACGCTGTCATATGCATTACAGCAACACAGCTTCTGATCGGCGGTAAAATTATTACCGCAGGTCAGACATCCGCAGTTCCCACGCTGTCAAATGACAGCATGAGCCCGCAGCTGTGATTGGAGGTAAAAAAATGTAACCCTCAGCTGTCAGCTTTAGAAAGGTTGGTACGGTAATTGAGAACTTTAAAAAAAACAGCGTTGTGTCCCCCCCCCCCCCCATTTTGGACAACCAGCCATGCTGAAGCAGACAACTGGGGGCTGGGCTCATATTCTCAGGCTGGTAGGGGCCATGGACATTGGCCCCCTCAGCCTAAAAATAGCAGCCCGCAGCCACCCAGAAAAGGCTCATCTATTAGATGTGCCAATTCTGGCGCTTAGCCCGGCTCTTCCCATTTGCCCTGTAGTGGTGGAAAACGGGGTTATTTGTGGGGTTGATGTCACCTTTGTATTGTCTGGTGACAACAAGCCCTATAAGAAACCTATCCATTACTAACACACTTTTCCATTTTTATTTAAAAATAACAAACAGTTATACTCATCTAATGCCTTATACTCCTTACACACTGGGACATTCTAGGTAATTAAGTGGCCATATATAATTATGCCAGTACTCCATGATTATTTTTATAAATTTTGAAAACTAATTTATTTTGCATATTTATGGTAAGCCCTGCATCATGCATTTTAATCCTTTGCACAATCCCTTCTCCCAAATCATTTTAATTATTTGTTTGAATTAATATAACTAATAAATATATATTTATTATATGTGTTGTATGTTAGAGTATAGGTTTTATATTACGTCTGGATATACAACCATTACGTGATTTACTTTAATATCTAAGTGCATTATTATATACAGCTGAGGCAAAAATTAAGAGACCACCACATCAAAACCCTGTCATGGGCAGCCCAATCTCCAGATCTCAACCCCATTGAAAACCTCTGGAATGTAATCAAGAGGATGAAGGATAGTCACAAGCCATGAATCAAAGAAGAACTGCTTACATTTTTGCGCCAAAAGCAGTGTGAAAACTGGTGGAAAGCATGCCAAGACGCATGAAAGCTGTGATTAAAAATCATGGTTATTCCACAAAATATTGATTTCTGAACTCTTCCTGAGTTAAAACATTAGTATTGTTGTTTCTAAATGATTATGAACTTGTTTTCTTTGCATTATTTGAGGTCTAAGAGCACAGTTTAGTTTTTTCTTTAATTTTGACCAATTCTCCTTTTCAGGAAAAAAAAATACAAAATGTAGTCTGGAAATTAGGAGACATGTCAGAAGTTTATAGACTAAAAGAACAATTTACATTTTACTCAAAAATATACCTATAAAGAGAAAAATCAGACAAACTGAACATTTTGCAGTGGTCTCTTAATTTTTGCCTAAGATGTATGTGTTATCCAATAAGTCATTAAAAATGTTCAAGACTTATTACACTTTTTACAGACATAAAAACATTTCCTATGTATAATTCTTTCAGCATCGTACTAATAAAGTGAAATGGTAGCATGTGTCCACGTGCACAGGAAACGTTATGAGCTTTTCAAATTTTGCAAAGAATTAAAGGAACACTAGTGTGTAAGCACATGTTTAATAGAAGGGTGGGTGTTAAAAAAAAAAAAAAAATCAAATGGCCAGACAATATATACTATTGCAAACATTCTACAAGTGAATAACTTATTTTCTGCATTGAAACATTTTTTGTAGCATTGATCCACACTAAAAATAACCCCAGTGCAATTTAGTCTCTCGAGAAGGTGAGCATTTTTTCTCTGACTGGAGAGAAAAGTGTTAAGCAGTCCTGCCACCATTATGTCTGTCATAATGCTGTGTTATCATTCCAGCATGTGTTGAGGTTTCCTCCTGTTTGCAGTGACACAATATGTAAATTAGCCATGTGCAAAGTGCTCCAGCTTCTGCAGCATCCAACATTTACATCCTCTCATTGTGGAGAGAGAAGCTCCGATCTCTTATTACAAGACAGAATAGGGGTCAATAAGAAAAATATAAACCCAATCCTCTTTGTATCTATGTATTTCAATATACAGTTGTGGCCAAATTGACACCCCTGCAATTCTGTCAGATAATACTCTGATTCTTCCTGAAAATGATTGCAATCACAAATTCTTTGGTATTATTATCTTCATTTAATTTGTCTTAAATGAAAAAACACAAAAGAGAATGAAACAAAAAGCAAAACATTGATCATTTCACACAAAACTCCAAAAATGGGCCAGACAAAAGTATTGGCACCCTCAGCCTAATACTTGGTTGCACAACCTTTAGCCAAAATTATTATTATTTATATAGCACCATTGATTCCATGGTGCTGTACATGAGAAGGGGTTACATACAAGTTACAGATATCATGTACAGTAAACAAACTAACAATGACAGACTGATACAGAGGGGCGAGGACCCTGCCCTTGCGGGCTTACATTCTACAGGATTATGGGGAAGGAACACAGTAGGTTGAGGGTTCCAGGAGCTCCAGTGTTGGTGAGGCGGTAGCTTCGGTAGTGATGAGGAGGCACCGGGGTCAGTGCAGGCTGTAGGCTTCCCCAAAGAGATGGGTTTTCAGGTTCCGTCTGAAGGATCCGAATGTGGTTGATAGTCGGATGTGTTGGGGCAAAGAATTCCAGAGGATGCGGGATATTCGGGAGATGTCTTGGAGGCGATTGGATGAGGAGTGAATAAGTGTGGAGGAGAGATGGAGGTCTTGGGAGGACCGGAGATTACGTGAGGGAAGATATCGGGAGATTAGTTCAGAGATATATGGAGGAGACAGGTTATGGATGGCTTTGTAGGTTAGTATTAGTAATTTGAACTGGATACGCTGAGGGAATTGGAGCCAGTTAAGAGATTCGCAGAGGGGGAAGCAAAGGAGTAGCGAGGAGAGAGATGAATTAGTCGGGCAGCAGAGTTAATGATGGACTGGATAGGTGCAAGGGTGTTAGCAGGGAGGCCACAGAAAAGCATGTTGCAGTAGTCAAGGAGGGAGGTGATGAGGGCATGCAAAAGCATTTTAGTAGATTGAGGGTTGAGGAAAGGACATATTCTGGAGATATTTTTGAGCTGGAGGCGACAGGAGGTGGAGAGAGCTTGGATGTGCGGTTTGAAGGACAGGGCAGAGTCGAAGGTTACTCCGAAGCAGCGGATTTCCGGTACGGGGGAAAGCATGATATCATTGATTGCGACAGATAGGTCAGGTAAAGAAGACCTATGGGATGGAGGAAAGATGATGAGTTCAGATTTGTCCACTTGAGTTTGAGGAAGCGAGAGGAGAAGAAGGAGGATATGGCTGATAGGCACTCTGGGATTCTGGACAGCAGAGCAGTGATGTCTGGGCCAGAGAGGTAGATCTGAGTGTTATCAGCATAGAGGTGGTACTGGAATCCATGGGACTTTATGAGTTGTCCCAAGCCAAGTGTATAGACTGAGAAGAGTAGGGGTCCTAGAACAGAACCTTGGGGGACTCCAACAGAGAGAGGGTGGGATGAGGAGGTAGTGTGGAAGACGCTGAATGTGTGGCTGGAAAGTTATGAGGAGATCCAGGATAGGGCGAGGTCTTTGATGCCAAAGGAGGAGAGGATCTGTAGTAGGAATAACAGCGACCAACCGCTTCCGATAACCATCAATGAGTTTTTTACAATGCTCTGCTGGAATTTTAGACCATTTTTCTTTGGCAAACTGCTCCAGGTCTCTGATATTTGAAGGGTGCCTTCTCCAAACTGCCATTTTTAGATCTCTCCACAGGTGTTCTATGGGATTCAGGTCTGGACTCATTGCTGGCCACCTTAGAAGTCTCCAATGCTTTCTCTCAAACCATTTTCTAGTGCTTTTTGAAGTGTGTTTTGGGTCATTGTCCTGCTGGAAGACACATGACCTCTGAAGGAGACCCAGCTTTCTCACACTGGGCCCTACATTATGCTGCAAAATTTGTTGGTAGTCTTCAGACTTCATAATGCCATGCACATGGTCAAACAGTCCAGTGCCAGAGGCAGCAAAGCAACCCCAAAACATCAGGGAACCTGCGCCATGTTTAACTGTAGGGACCATGTTCTTTTCTTTGAATGCCTCTTTTTTCACCTGTAAACTCCATGTTGATGCCTTTGCCCAAAAAGCTCTACCTTTGTCTCATCTGACCAGAGAACATTCTTCCAAAACGTTTTAGGCTTTTTCAGTAAGTTTTGGCAAACTCCAGCCTGGCTTTTTTATGCCTCTGGGTAAGAAGTGGGGTCTTCCTGGGTCTCCTACCATACAGTCCCTTTTCATTCAGATGCCGACGGATAGTACGGGTTGTCACTGTTGTACCCTCGGACTGCAGGGCAGCTTGAACTTGTTTGGATGTTAGTCGAGGTTCTTTATCCAACATCCGCACAATCTTGCGTTGAAATCTCTTGTCAATTTTTCTTTTCTGTCCACATCTAGGGAGGTTAGCCACAGTGCCATGGGCTTTAAACTTCTTGATGACACTGCGCACGGTAGACACAGGAACATTCAGGTCTTTGGAGATGGCCTTGTAGCCTTGAGATTGCTCATGCTTCCTCACAATTTGGTTTCTAAGTCCTCAGACAGTTCTTTGGTCTTCTTTCTTTTCTCCATGCTCAATGTGGTACACACAAGGACACAGGACAGAGGTTGAGTCAACTTTAATCCATGTCAACTGGCTGCAAGTGTGATTTAGTTAATGCCAACGCCTGTTAGGTGTGGTATTTCCTGATGAAGGGGGTATGAGACCCCTGAAACGCGTTGAATAAAACCACTGTGAATCAACTATACTCTCCTGAAATTCATCTTAGCGGCAGCGTAGAATTTTAACTACAAATCTCCCAGGTAAGTTACATGTGCTGTTAATAACACAAATTAGAGAAGCATCACATGATTTTTTGAACAGTGCCAATACTTTTGTCCACCCCCTTTTTTAGGCTTCGTGTGGAATTATATCCAATTTGGTTTTAGGACAATTCCTTTTGTGTTTTTTCATTTAAGACAAATTAAATGAAGATAATAACAATAAATTTGTGTTTGCAATCATTTTCAGGAAGAAACTGAGTATTATCTGACAGAATTGCAGGGGTGTCAATACTTTTGGCCAAAACTGTATTTATGTTTTGCATCAATTTTGCTGCTAAAAAAAAAAAGATGAAAGACCATATTAGAACTATAATTTGGCGCAATGTTTAGGAAACTGAAACAAGTTTTTTTCCTAAGCCATTAAACTATCAGGAGAAGACTTGTTTTCTTACTTCTAGAATGCAGACTGTCAAGAAATTTTTCATGTTAAATTGGACACAGTATGCAACAGTGGCTGCTGAAGAGAATTAAGCATTTTGCCTCTCTATTGCAGTGATATAAGCAATCAAAGTACAGGGTGGGCCATTTATATGGATACACCTATATAAAATGGGAATGGTTGGTGATATCAACTTTCTATGTGTAGCACATTAGTATATGGGAGGGGGAAAGCTTTTGAAGATTCGTGGTGACCATGGCGGCCATTTTGAAATCGGCCATTTTAGACCCAACTTTATTTTTTCCAATGGGAAGAGGGTCATGTGACACATCAAACTTATTGAGAATTTCACAATAAAACAATGGTGTGCTTGGTTTTAATGTATGTTTATGCTTTCATGAGTTATTTACAAGTTTATGACCACTTATAAAATGTGTTCAAAGTGCTGCCCATTTTGTTGGATTGTCAATGCAACCCTCTTCTCCCACTCTTGACACACTGATAGCAACACCGCAGAAAAAAATGCTTTTATTGCGTCCAAATTTTGGCAAATCCAACACTGAACCTGCTTCAAGAAATTTGGCAAGCAGTTTGCTAACTGTAGCATGGGAGATGGGTGGTCTTGTAGGGTGTCTTGCATTGAAATCTGCTGCAATGACCCGGGTACTGCGTTCACCAGACATCAACACAATTTCTATCCGCTCCTCACGTGTTAACCTCTGTGACATGTCAATGGTTGTAAACAAAGAAACTTGTAAATAACTAATTAAAGAACAAAGTTACGTTAAAACCAAGCACACCAATGTTTTTCTTGTGAAATTCTCAATAAGTTTGATTTGTCACATGACCCTCTTCCCATTGAAAAAAATAAAGTTGGATCCAAAATGGCTACCTTCAAAATGGCCGCCATGGTCACCACCCATCTTGAAAAGTTTTTTTTCCTCCCATATACTAATGTGCTACAAACAGGAAGTTTTGACAAGCAGTGGACTCCGCGTCTGCAGCACCACAGCAGGGCTGCGTCCATACCTAAGTATTCTAACCAGTGCCGTCCCTTAAAGGGCAATTGGCACTATAGTCTGTTAAACAGAGCTAACACTTACTTCACCAGCAATCAATTTACGTAACTGATGAAGGTCATGTGTTTATGACCGAAACGTTTGCTGTTACTGCACCTCTGCTTGGAATAATAAAATATCACCTATATAAAGTTGAGTGCGAGGTTTTTCTTATGTACAAACCTGGTTGCTGGCCTATTATAAGCAGACATCAATTCCCAAAGGAAAGAAGAAAACGCTCCACAATATCTTAGAGAAGATTTCGTAGTGTGTGAGACAGAGCTGAAGTACGGGTGACTGCGCTGACATTTTGTGAAAGCCCAGGGTCCGCCGCAGCCTCGCACCGCTGAACACCCCCTCCTCCCAGCCCGGGGCCCACAGCATCGCTCCACCACTGCTGCCACCGCCAGCTTCCTGCAGCAGCGACAATGCCTCCTGTGACTGCTCCACCACAGCCACCCTCTCCCTGGTAAGCTTCATTTGAACTATAAGACCCACCTTAATGTTCCTCCCAAATTTGGGGAAAAACTGTGTCTTTTAATCTGAAAAATATGGTACTTTAAAGATCCAATAGCCGTGACTAGACCACGGTTTCTCAACTCCAGTCCTCAAGACCCACCAACAGGTCATGTTTTCTGGATTTCCTTAGTATTGCATAGGTGATGGAATTATTGTTTTAGCAGGTGATGAAATTAACACCTGTGCAATACTAAGGAAATTCTGAACATTTAAACCCGTTGGTGGGTATTGAGGACTAGAGTTGAGAAATACTGGACTTGACTAGTTTGGTACCACGCCCCGCCATCTTCTCCTATTGTTTCTGGACGCATCTTCAAGCTATATCAGACTGCACACTATTGTTGTTTTCTTTAGAAAAAAATCCCAAAATAAAGTAAAAATAAATAATTAAGAAATGCAGTCATTTAGCATTTTAGAGACAGAAATGTAGTGTGAGAACTTTCTCTTACGATATGACAACTTGAATAGTAAGCCTGCGGGGGCTTCAAAGCCCCATTCTCAGGATCGATAGGGGTCACATTGATCAGTAAGATATTTCCTAGCCTATGGATAAGGGATAACTTTCATAATTGACACAAATCCTTTAAACCAGACCTGTTACTAGTTTTCACAATACAAACTGTATACAATAATAAATAGATCTCTTAGTCCTAAGTCTGGTGTCCTTGATTAATTATTGACATTAAAATTAGCATTTAATCAGTCCAACAAGATCTAATTTTAATAAAATCCCATTTAAAATAATTATATAGACATTCTGACATGGAGTTTCAAAGTAAGTACATCAGCTTCAGCAGATATAAGATATTTATTTGTGAAATCTGGTGATAAACAGATAAATGGAAATTGCTTGTATAGTAAGACAGTATTTAGTTCCAATTTACCGTACTGCAAAAGAATAAATCTAAAATTATATTAAAACGCTTTAGAGGGCGAGGTTGTGCTGCTAGCTCCTAAGGTGCATAAGGGCATAAAAGTGGGTGTTGCTAAAGCCACTAAAGTTTGTAAACTTGTGCACATTTCCAATTATAAGACTTTCAAAACTATAGAATCAGCAGAGACAAAACAAGAGAAGCAAAAGAGAGGAAAGGGGCATTGAGATGACAAAATCGTTTCTGTCTATATATGCAGGTGTGCAACATATTGACCAGATTATTATTTTTTATTTATATAGCAGCATTAATTCCATGGTGCTGTACATGAGAAAGGGGTTACATACAGAGTTATAGATATCATTTACAGTAAACAAATTTACAATGACAGACTGGTACAGAGGGGAGAGGACCCTTTCCCTGCGGACAAAGGGTACCGTCTCACAGTGGCACTTTTGTCGCTACGATGGTACGATCCATGACGTTCCAGCGATATCCATACGATATCGTTGTGTCTGACACGCAGCAGCGATCAGGGATCCTGCTGAGAATCGTACATCGTAGCAGATCGTTTGGAACTTTCTTTCGTCGCTGGATCTCCCGCTGTCATTGCTGGATCGGTGTGTGTGACACCGATCCAGCGATGCGTTCGCTTGTATCCAGTGTAAACATCGGGTTACTAAGCGCAGGGCCTCGCTTAGTAACCCGATGTTTATCCTGGTTACCATCGTAAATGTAAAAAAAAAAAAACAGTACATACTCACATTCCGGTGTCCGTCAGGTCCCTTGCCATCTGCTTCCTGCACTGACTGACTGCTGGCTGTAAAGTGAAAGCAGAGCACAGCGCGCTGTGCTGTGCTTTCACTTTACGGCCGGCAGTCAGTCAGTCAGTGCGGGAAGCAGACGGCAAGGGACAGACACCAGAATGTTAGTATGTAATGTTTGTTTTTTTTTACGCTGGTAACCAGGGTAAACATCGGGTTACTAAGCGCGGCCCTGCGCTTAGTAACCCGATGTTTACCCTGGTTACCCGGGGACCTCGGCATCGTTGGTCGCTGGAGAGCTGTCTGTGTGACAGCTCTTCAGCGACCACACAACGACTTACCAACGATCACGGCCAGGTCGTATCGCTGGTCGTGATCGTTGGTAAATCGCATAGTGTAACGGTTACTTTACATTCTATGGGATGCGCAATATCGCCAAGACCGTCAATCATGGTTGTAACTTTCTATCTTCTATTGAAGTAGGAAGAGCATCTCTAGAGCACTATCATACTTTAAAGGGATTGTCCAGTGTAAAGCTACAAGTCTGCAGTTAATGTATGAGACGGCAAACTTGTGAATCCTCACATCGCCTGCACTGAAACAAAAAATTCTTACTGGTACTTATTTTCATGTTGAGCATTCAAACCACTACTCATCTGTCTTCCTCTCACTAAGCTCTCTTCTCTCCAATCTATGCTTAATGCAGCAGCCAGGCTCATCATTCTGTCCAGCCGTTACACTGACAACTCCATTCTGTGCCAGTCATTGCACTGCTTGCCCATCTGCTTCATAATTCAATATAAACGTATCCATCTCAACCACAAAGCTCTCCACAATGTTGAACCAACAATATATTTCCTTTCTCATTTCTGTTTAACACCTAAGGCCAGCGTCACACTAGAGAGTTTTACTGACGTATGAGAGGAGCAAAAACTACGCATTGCACACGGACCAATGATTCTCTGTGGGGCAGCTCCTATCCGCCGTATATCTCTCAGCTGTATTTTACGGGCATAAAAAATCGCAGCATGCTGCGCTTGTCAGCGTATTGCGCAAAAAATCTGCCAATGAAAGTCTATGGGGGCGAGAAAAATACGCACTACACACGGACCATCAATGTGACTTGCGAGAAATACGCAGCGGTGATCTATAGAAAAGCCGGTAATTCAGTGCGGTGTACAGTAAAATCACACTGACAGGTTAGAATAGAATAGGTAAAATAAATATCTACACATAGAATAGGGATATAAATATATACAGTGGGGCAAAAAAGTATTTAGTCAGTCAGCAATAGTGCAAGTTCCACCAATTAAAAAGATGAGAGGCGTCTGTAATTTACATCATAGGTAGACCTCAACTATGGGAGACAAACTGAGAAAAAAAAATCCAGAAAATCACATTGTCTGTTTTTTTTTAACAATTTATTTGCATATTATGGTGGAAAATAAGTATTTGGTCAGAAACAAACAATCAAGATTTCTGGCTCTCACAGACCTGTAACTTCTTCTTTAAGAGTCTCCTCTTTCCTCCACTCATTACCTGTAGTAATGGCACCTGTTTAAACTTGTTATCAGTATAAAAAGACACCTGTGCACACCCTCAAACAGTCTGACTCCAAACTCCACTATGGTGAAGACCAAAGAACTGTCAAAGGACACCAGAAACAAAATTGTAGCCCTGCACCAGGCTGGGAAGACTGAATCTGCAATAGCCAACCAGCTTGGAGTGAAGAAATCAACAGTGGGAGCAATAATTAGAAAATGGAAGACATACAAGACCACTGATAATCTCCCTCGATCTGGGGCTCCACGCAAAATCCCACCCCGTGGGGTCAGAATGATCACAAGAACGGTGAGCAAAAATACCAGAACCACGCGCGGGGACCTAGTGAATGAACTGCAGAGAGCTGGGACCAATGTAACAAGGCCTACCATAAGTAACACACTACGCCACCATGGACTCAGATCCTGCAGTGCCAGACGTGTCCCACTGCTTAAGCCAGTACATGTCCAGGCCCGTCTGAAGTTTGCTAGAGAGCATTTGGATGATCCAGAGGAGTTTTGGGAGAATGTCCTATGGTCTGATGAAACCAAACTGGAACTGTTTGGTAGAAACACAACTTGTCGTGTATGGAGGAAAAAGAATACTGAGTTGCATCCATCAAACACCATACCTACTGTAAAGCATGGTGGTAGAAACATCATGCTTTGGGGCTGTTTCTCTGCAAAGGGGCCAGGACGACTGATCCGGATGCATGAAAGAATGAATGGGGCCATGTATCGTGAGATTTTGAGTGCAAACCTCCTTCCATCAGCAAGGGCATTGAAGATGAAACGTGGCTGGGTCTTTCAACATGACAATGATCCAAAGCACACCGCCAGGGCAACGAAGGAGTGGCTTCGTAAGAAGCAATTCAAGGTCCTGGAGTGGCCTAGCCAGTCTCCAGATCTCAACCCTATAGAAAACCTTTGGAGGGAGTTGAAAGTCCGTGTTGCCAAGCGAAAAGCCAAAAACATCACTGCTCTAGAGGAGATCTGCATGGAGGAATGGGCCAACATACCAACAACAGTGTGTGGCAACCTTGTGAAGACTTACAGAAAACGTTTGACCTCTGTCATTGCCAACAAAGGATATATTACAAAGTTTTGAGATGAAATTTTGTTTCTGACCAAATACTTATTTTCCACCATAATATGCAAATAAATTGTTAAAAAAACAGAAAATGTGATTTTCTGGATTTTTTTTTCTCAGTTTGTCTCCGATAGTTGAGGTCTACCTATTATGTAAATTACAGATGCCTCTCATCTTTTTAAGTGGTGGAACTTGCACTATTGCTGACTGACTAAATACTTTTTTGCCCCACTGTATATACATATATATACATATATATATATATATATATATATATATATATATATATATAAAATTATATTTCATATAGCGTTAGATAGCAGAAAAGGCGGTAATTCAGTTGCCGGCTTTTGCTATCTCCTTCCCAAACCCGACATAATATGAGACATGGTTTACATACAATAAACCATTTCATATCCCTTCTTTATTGCATATTCCTCACTACTAATGCTAGTAGAGTGTGTGTGCAAAATTTGGGGGCTCTGTTAAAATAAAGGGTTAAATCGCAGAAAAAACTGGCGTGGGCTACCGCGCAATTTTCTCTGCCAGAGTGGGAAAGCCACTGATGTATATAGATAGATAGATAGATAGATAGATAGATAGATAGATAGATAGATAGATAGATAGACTGTATATATGTTTTCACGAATATTTGGATCCATTCTATGTCCATTTAGCAAGCCGGCGAGAGAATCTCGCCGTACGGATGCCATACGCATACGAAGGTTTACATGCGCAAATTACGCAGCCACACCCTGCCTACGGATGACATACGGATCACTGTTTTGGGATCATTTCTGCTTATTACTCCTGTAAAATACGGACCACATTTCCCTACGCTGAGTGTGACGCCGGCCTAACAAGTGCTCTTTATTCTGTTATTGATTAAAAACTAACATTGTCCATGATCCAAACTTCTAACTCCAAGGATTTACTCATGCTGCACGAGTCCTCTGGAATGTACTACTCCAGTTAACATAGTTAATGTTCACTGTCCAAAGTTTTATGCGTGCATCTTTTTAGATCACACTTAATCAAGCCACTTCACTGATCTAACGTCTTTCAGTTTATCCCTTTCTACACTTCTCCTCATATCCTGATCCCTTATTGCATCAGTTTCCTACACACTGCATGATCTCATTAGCACTTTGTATCTCTACATACAAACACAAACCAGTTCATGCACCTTTACTTATGAAAGATAACTTGCCAACACAATAGAAACACGTTTCAGCTTTCGTGTTAACCCTATTTTATCATAGACGATTGTAAGCTTATGAGAAGGGTACTCAATCCTGCTTTTGACATTTTGTAATTATTAAAGGCTAAAATGTTCTATAGTTCATATAGCCCCTGAATCCATGAGGCCAGCTGTACATTGCATTGCACTATGGAAACAGTTACCATTTGAGTTCTAAATTTCCCCTTCTTTAGCTAGCCCCATTATACGTATAAATGATTGTTTGGTTTTCAGGATAGCGTGTATCAGGATAATCTAACGTTAATTAAGAAGCTGCATTGTGGAATGAAGCCAGAAAATATTTTAGATGTTCTGCCTGTGCTGAAAAGAATGTTAAACTGTCAAGAAAACACAGTCTTGAATACCAGCCAGTATATGATATACTGAAAAAAAGCATTTGTTTCTTGTTTAGGTAATATGTCTCAGTGTCACGAACGTGTTAATATTATTAAAAATAAAACAATAATTTTCCCTCTCTGAGACCGAAAACTTCACATAACTACATGCGACACTTTTCAGTACCAGACTGCATACAAAGTGCTACTTTGGATATTAGGCATATTTGTGAGGCAACCTCCAACCTAAATTCCTTTCAAAGTCTTAGACACAACTAGGATCCACCTCGCATCACTTCTGGACATGATCTTAGATGGAATCATGTTATTGCAACTGATTATTATATGTACACGCAGTTTACATTGTTTGTTGAAAGCAAGCACTTTAATCAGATTTAGGTACAATTATAGGTATTCTTAATCATATATACATTGGTAGCACATATCATGAAGATGTTTATGAGCCACACTACAAAATTCAGCATGAAAAGAGGTTTTGGAGGGATGCATAAACTATTAACCAATTGGGGAGAACACCAAATAAACCCTCATTATCAAGCCTTGAAATTGAAGCCAGTGTCCCATCTCCTGATGACACCACAAATGTGGTGAAACATGTTGGGGGGACTAATACGATAAACGTATACAGTATGTCCTATTCTGCCAGACAAGTGTTAGCACCAGGGGTGTTACCCATTAAGTATAAGAAATCGAGCATTGAGCACTTTACTGATAACAAATTTAGACAGATTATGGACATAATTTTTCATACCCTAAAGTGTGTTATATATGAATCTAATAATAAAAGATACATTTCACATGCGGAGCGGTCCGGTCCGAGGGGTGTCGCTGCTCTTGTTCTGGCGCCATCCATCTTCTTACGATTTATGTCCTCCTTGCTTCGTGTGGATGAGGCGTCCCTGCATCATCCACACAGTCTCCTCGGCAAAGGAGACTGCGCAGGTGCCAAAAAAGGTCAAAGAGCCCCGGCACCTTTGCACTGCAGTACTTTGCTCTGCCCTCAACAGAGCAGAGAAGTACGCCTGTGCAGGAGCGCGATGCTGAGGAGACTGTGTGGATGATGCAGGGACGCATCTTCCACACGAAGCAAGCAGGAGGGCGGAATTGCAAGAAGATGGGAGGTGCCAGACCAAATACAGCAACACCTCGCGGACCGGACCGCCCGCTGGTGAGTATAATAATAGTTATTTTTCTGCTCTTGCAGGTCAGGTTGGGGGATTATATACTGCATTATTGAATGCTGTATATCAGTCATGAGAGGTTATGGCCATATCTTATATAATTGTCTAAGGGTTTTTCTGTCTGTCTGTCTGTCTGTCTGTCCTGGAAATCCCGGCTCTCTGATTGGTCGAGGCCGCCAGGCCTCGACCAATCAGAGACCGGCACAGCATCGACGTAGAAATCCTGCGTCTCTGATTGGTCGAGGCCGCCAGGCCTCGACCAATCAGCAACGGGCACAGCGACGATGATGTCATAAAGGATGTAGACATCCTGCGTCCCTGATTGGTCGAGGCCGCCAGGCCTCGACCAATCAGCAACGGGCACAGCAACGATGATGTAATAATGGTTGCCATGGCGACGATGATGTCATAAAGGTTGCCTCGACCAATCAGCGACGGGCACAGTGTGCCGCGAATTCTGGAATCATCATTGTCCATATACTACGGGGACATGCATATTCTAGAATACCCGATGCGTTAGAATCGGGCCACAATCTAGTATCTTATATCGGCCAAAACTGCTGACAGGTTCCCTTTAAGGCATTATTTGGGGTTCTCCCCAATATGTTTATGGGATGGAACAAAATGGCCACAAAGTGCACATGCATGGTGCTTTCCCCGACCATCATCATCAGGTTTCTTAAAGGGAACCTGTCACCCCCAAAATCGCGGGTGAGGTAAGCCCACTGGCATCAGGGGCTTATCTACAGCATTCTGGAAAGCTGTGGATAAGCCCCCGATGTATCCTAAAAGATGAGAAAAAGATGTTAGATTATACTCACCCAGGGGCGGTCCCGCTGTTGGTCCGGGTCCAGCGTCTCCCATCTTCATCAGATGACGTCCTCTTCTGGTCTTTACGCTGCGGCTCCAGCGCAGGCGTACTTTGTGTCTGCCCTGTTGAGGGCAGAGCAAAGTACTGCAGTGCGCAGGCGCCGGGCCTCTCTGACCTTTCCCAGTGCCTGTGCACTGCAGTACTTTGCTCTGCCCTCAACAGGGCAGAAAAAGTACACCTGTGCTGGAGCTGCAGCGTGAAGACCAGAAGAGGACATCATCTGATGATCCGGACCAACAGCGGGACCGCCCCTGGGTGAGTATAGTCTAACGTCTTTTTCTCATCTACAGCATTCCAGAATGCTGAAGATAAGCCCCTGATGTCGGTGGGCTTACCTCACCCGCGATTTTGGGGGTGACAGGTTCCCTTTAAGTTGGGATGCGCATGTCTGTGATGTCATTAGGAGACTTCAACTGCAGGACATGTGCAACTTGGTGTGAAAGTCTGAAACTGGCCACAGTTGTGGAGCGTGTTTCACCGCACATGGCCATACCAACCAGCAGTGACACTGTCATTCAGAGCAGGTTTTTAACCCCTTCATGACCCAGCCTATTTTGACCTTAATGACCTGGCCATTTTTTGCAATTCTGACCAGTGTCCCTTTATGAGGTAATAACTCAGGAACGCTTCAACGGATCCTAGCGGTTCTGAGAATGTTTTTTCGAGACATATTGGGCTTCATGGTAGTGGTAAATTTAGGTCGATAATTTTTGCGTTTATTTGTGAAAAAAATGGAAATTTGGCGAAAATGTTGAAAATTTTGAAGTTTTCAAATTTTGAATTTTTATTCTGTTAAATGAGAGAGTTATGTGACACAAAATAGTTAATAAATAACATTACCCACATGTCGAACTTTACATCAGCACAATTTTGGAAACAATTTTTTTTTCCTAGTAAGTTATAAGGGTTAAAATTTGACGATTTCTCATTTTTACACCGAAATTTACAAAACCATTTTCTTTAGGCACCACCTCACATTTGAAGTCAGTCTGAGGGGTCTATATGGCTGAAAATACCCAAAAGTTACACCATTCTAAAAACTGCACCCCTGAAGGTGCTCAAAACCACATTCAAAAAGTTTATTAACCCTTCAAGTGCTTCACAGCAGCAGAAGCAACAAGGAAGGAAAAAATGAACATTTAACTTTTTAGCCACAAAAATTATCTTTTAGCAACAATTTTTTCATTTTCCCAAGGGTAAAAACAGAAACTGGATGCCAAAAGTTATTGTACAATTTGTCCTGAGTACGCCGATACTCAATATGTGGGGGGGAACCACTGTTTGAGCGCACGACAGGGCTTGGAAGGGAAGGCACGCTATTTGACTTTTTCAATGAAAAATTGGCTGCAATCTTTAGTGGACACCATGTCGCGTTTGGAGAGCCCCTGTGTGCCTAAACATTGGAGCTCACCCACAAGTGACCCCGTTTTGGAAACTAGACCCCCCAAGGAGCTTATCTAGATGCATAGTGAGCACTTTGAACTCCCAGGTGCTTCACAAATTGATCCGTAAAAATGGAAATGTACTTTTTTTTCACCAAAAATTTCTCTTAGCCTCAATTTTTCATTTTCACATGGGCAACAGGATAAAATGGATCCTAAAATGTGTTGGGCAATTTCTCCTGAGAACACCGATACCTCATATATGGCCACAAACCACTGTTTGTGCACACGGCAAGGCTCTGAAGGGCAGGAGCGCCATTTGACTTTTGAATGAAAAATTAGCTCCAATCGTTAGGGAAACCATGTCGCGTTTGGAGAGCCCATGTGTACCTAAAGATTGGAGCTCCCCCACAAGTGATCCCATTTTAGAAACTAGACCCCCCAAGGAACTTATCTAGATGCATAGTGAGCACTTTGAACCCCAGGGTGCTCCACAAATTGATCTGTAAAAATGAAAAAGTACTTTTGTTTCACAAAAAAATTATTTTAGCCACAATTTGTTCATTTCCACATGGGCAGCAGGATAAAATAGATCCTAAAATTTATTGGGCAATTTCTCCTGAGTACACTGATACCTCACATGTGGGGGTAAACCACTGTTTGGGTACGGCAGGGCTCGGAAGGGAAGGAGCGCCATTTGACTTTTTGAATGAAAAATTAGCTCCAATCGTTAGCGGACACCATGTCGCGTTTGGAGAGCCCCTGTGTGTCTAAACATTGGAGCTCCCCCACATGTGACCCCATTTTGGAAACTAGACCTCCCATGGAACTAATCTAGATGTGCGGTGACCACTTTAAACCCCCAAGTGCTTCACAGAAGTTTATAACGCAGAGCCGGGAAAATAAAAAATCATTTTGCTTTCCTCAAAAATTATTTTTTAGCCTGCAATTTTTTTATTTTCACAAGGGTAACAGGAGAAATTGGACCCCAATAGTTGCTGCCCAGTTTGTCCGGAGTATGCTCGTACCCCATATGTGAGGGTAAACCACTATTTGGGCACACGCCAGGTTTCAGAAGGGAAGTAGTGATGTTTTGAAATGCAGACTTTGATGGAATGGTCTGCGGGCGCCACGTTGCATTTGCAGAGCCCCTGATGTGCCTAAACAGTAGAAACCCCCCACAAGTGACCCCATTTTGGAAACTAGACCCCCCAAGGAACTTATCTAGGTGTGTGGTGAGCACTTTGAACCCCCAAGTGCTTAACAGAAGTTTATAACGCAGAGCCGTGAAAATAAAAAATCATTTTTCTTCCTCAAAAATTATGTTTTAGCAAGCAATTTTTTATTTTCGCAAGGGTAACAGGAGAAATTGGACCCCAATAGTTGTTGCCCAGTTTGTGCTCGGAAGGGAGGGAGCACCATTTGACTTTTTGAACGCAAGATTGGCTGGAATCAATGGTGGCGCCATGTTGAGTTTGGAGACCCCTGATGTGCCTAAACAGTGGAAAACCCTCAATTCTAACTCCAACACTAACCCCAACACACCCCTAACCCTAATCCCAACTGTAGCCATAACCCTAATCACAACCCTAACCCCAACACACCCGTAACCCAAATCCCAACCCTAACCACAACTTTAACCCCAACACACCCCTAACCCTAACAATAACCCTAACCACAAGCCTAATCTTAACCCTATTTCCAACCCTAACCCTAAGGCTATGTGCCCACGTTGCGGATTCGTGTGAGATTTTTCCACACCATTTTTGAAAAATCCGCAGGCAAAAGGCACTGCCTTTTACCTGCGGATTTACCGCGGATTTCCAGAGTTTTTTGTGCGGATTTCACCTGCGGATTCCTATTGAGGAACAGGTGTAAAACGCTGCGGAATCCGCAAAAAGAATTGACATGCTGCGGAAAATACAACACAGCGTTTCCGCGCGGTATTTTCCGTACCATGGGCACAGCAGATTTGGTTTTCCATAGGTTTACATGGTACTGTAAACCTGATGGAAAACTGCTACGAATTCGCAGCGGCCAAACCGCTGCGGATCCGCAGCCAAATCAGCACCGTGTGCACATAGCCTAATTCTAACCCTAACCCTAGTTCTAACCCTAACCCTAGTGGGAAAAAAAATATTTTCTTTATTTTATTATTGTCCCTACCTATGGGGGTGATAAAGGGGGGGGGTTCATTTACTATTTTTTATCTTGATCATTGTGATAGGTTTTATCACAGTGATCAAAATGTACCTGGAACGAATCTGCCGCACTGCACATGCGCCCACCATTTTGCAAGATGGCGGCGCCCATGGAGAAGACAGATGGACACCAGGAGGCTCGGTAAGTATGAGGGGGAGAGATCGGAGCACGGGGGATCGGAGCATGGGGGGTGGGATCGGAGCACGGGGGGAGCGGACAGGAGGACGGGGGAGCAGACAGGACGACGGAGGGGAGCGGAGCACAGGACAGAGGACTGGGGAGGAGATCGGTGGTGGTGGGGGGGGCAGATCAGGGTTTCCAGCCATGGCCGATGATATTGCAGCATCGGCCATGGTTGGATTGTAATATTTCACCAGTTTTCATAGGTGAAATATTACAAATCGCTCTGATTGGCTGTTTCACTTTCAACAGCCAATCAGAGCGATCGTAGCCACGGGGGGGGAGAGGGGGGGTGAAGCAACCCCCCTGGGCTGAAGTACCTCTTCCCCTGTCCCTGCAGATAGAGTGAAATTGGAGTTATCCCTTTCACCCGATCTGAAGGGACGTGATCCGTCCATGACGCCACATAGGCGTCACAGGTCGGATTGGCACCGACTTTCATGACGCCTATGTGGCGTCACAGGTTCGGGAAGGGGTTAAAAGGACAGCAGGACATTACATTAGTGACCACCTAAAGAAGCGCAATTTGAAACGTGTGCACCTGAAGAAGCGCAATGTGAAACGTGTGTAGCGCCAGAAAAGGCACAGCACTGGAATAGACCATGACATGAGTAAGCAATCTATTTACCGTAATCTCTTACTATTGTTCAATTGACTGGTATCTTATATACACCATGTTCCAAATTATGCAGAATGAATTTAAGTGTCATAAAAATGTAAGTTTTTGTTTTTCAAATAAACTCATGGATGGTTTGAGTCTCAGGGCTCTTTGGACCACTGAAATCAATCTCAAAGACCTGTGATTATTAGCTTTCCTGGTAAGTCCAATTAACGTTTTCGCCCCAGAGCCAGTTTTCACCTTCATGACCAGGTAAAATTTTACAATTGTGATCAGCATCACTTTATGAGGTAATAACTCTGGAATACTTCCACAGATCCCAGTGACTCAGATTTTTTTTAATGGCACATTGTACTTTTTGTTATTGGTAAATTTAGGTGAATATTTTTTGCATTTAATTGTAAAAATATTGGAATTTTGGGAAAAACATCACAATTTCAAGCTTTTAATTTTTATGCCCTTAAACTAGATTGTTATATCGCACAAAATAGTTAATATATCACATTTTCCACATGTCTACTTTACATCAGCATCATTTTTTAAACATCATTTTTTGTTTGTAGGAAAGGGTTAAAGATTTCTAAGCAATTTCTTAATTTTTCCAAGAAAATTTTCAAAATAATTTTTTTTTACAGACTGCATCACATTTGAAGTGACCTTGAAGAGCCTATAACACAGAAAATCCACAAAAAGACAATTTTTAAAACTGCTCCAAAGTACTCAAAACCACATTCAAGAAGTCTTTAACCTTTCAGATGTTTAAAAGGAATGAAAGCATTGTGGAAGAATACAAATATAAGTATTTTTCCCCAACAAAATGTTGCTTTAGCCCCAAATTTTGCAGCTTCACAAGAGTAACAGGACAAAATGGATTGTACAATTTGTTGGAAGATTTCTCCTGAGTACGCAGATATCCCATATGTGGAGGAAAACTACTGTTTGGGTGCAGAGCAGGGCTTGGACTGCAAAATGGTCTGGAATAGATAACAGATGCCATCTGGCGTTTGGAGAGCAACTGATGTGTCTAAATAGTGGAAACTCCCAACAAGTGACCCCAATTTGGAAACTATACCCTTCAAAGAACTAATATAGAGGTGTGGTGAGCATCTTGAACCCGCAGGTGCTTTGCAGAATTTTGTAACATTAAGCCGTGAAAATGAGAAACATATTTTGTGCAAATTATACATTTTCACAAGGGTAACAGGAGAAATAGATCTTATATCTTGTTGTGCAATTTTTCCTGAGTACACCGATGTCAAATATGTGGTGGAAAACTACTGCTTGGGAACACGGCAAGGATGGAGTGCAAATTGAATTCTGCAGCACAATTTTGGCTGGAATAGATTGCGGATGCCATGTTACATTTGAAAAGCCCCTGAAATGCCAAAACAGCAGAAATCCCCATTTTGGAAACAACACTTCTCAAGAAATTCATCTAGGAGTGTGTAATGAGCATTTTTAACCTTCAGGCAATTCATAGAATTGTAGAACATTGGAAAATTACCATTTTTACACTAAAATGTTGCTTTTGCAGGCCCCAATATTTTAATTTTAAAAAAGAATAAAAGGACAAAATGAACTATACAAAGTGTTACACCGTTTCTCCCAAGTACGCCAATAATTGGAATGTGGTCGAAAAGTATTTGTCAGGCACAATGCAAAGCTCAGATGGGATTAAGTGCCATAATGGTTTTCAGATTTTGTTGGAAAGGTTTGAGGGTGCCATATCACATTGGCAGAGCCCCTGAGGTGCCAGAACAGCGAAACCTTGATAAGTGACCCCATTTTAGAAAATACATTCACCAATAAATTCATTCATCTAGGGGTGCAGTGAGCATGTTGACAGTACATGTGCCTCACATAATTTTAAACCATTGGCAGGTGAATAAAGAATTATTACATTTTTTACGCTAAAATGTTGTTTTAGCCCCACATTTTTTATTTTTATGAGAGCTAATAGAAGAAATTGCACAACAAATTGTGAGGTCCATTTTTTCCTGAGTGCAACAATACACTACATGTAATCGGCAAATACTTCTCAGGCACAGTGGAAAGCTCAAAAGGGAAGGAGCACCATATGGTACAAATTTTGCTGTTTTGGTTTGCGGGTGACAAAATTCACAAGAAGAATCCTTGAGGTGCCAGAAAAGCAGAACCCCCTATAAATGACCCCATTTTACAAACTACACTTCTCAGTGAATTCATCCAGGTGGGCAATGAACATGTTAATGTAACGGTGGTGGAAGCTTATGGACTGCTTCCAGACCCCTAAGGGTTAAATGTGTTTTATTGTACTTGTACTGTATGTGATACAGCTAGAATACCCCATGGGGCTGCAGTTAGCTGGGACAGCCCAGATAAGAGGGGGAATTGAGTGTTAGAGACAGAGGCAGGAAGTGACAGTTCAGTTAACGCGAGGGCAGGAGTGCATATGCGGCAGGAATAGTGGGCTGTTAGGGATGACGTGAGCTCAAAATTCAGGACAACAGATTGCCATAATTACCTTCCGTGTGATGCCGTCTAATGGCCAAGGGCAACCTCTAGATGGACCGGGGGTGGGGGGATTTGAGCAGGGGCATACTCGGCTTGCAAAACTAGATGAAAGGATGGACTCAGACCTCATGGGGCGGAAGGTTTCGCAATCCTGAAATACTGCTAGCTGTGAGGAAGATCCCCAAGAGCAAAGAAAGCCAGAAAGGGGGATATGCCACCTATCCCATGAACTAGGGCCAAACTTGTATCCAGTACCTGTGGGAAAGATGGCAACCCTGGGGTCTTATCCGTTAAACCTTCTTGAAAATACTGTTCAGATTTCCATTCTCTAAGTAAAAGTTTGTTTTTTATAAACCACGTGTCTCCTGGATTGTTTGCTGCTCTGGTTACAAAAGAGGGATTCCTGGACCCAAAAGAGGCCTGCCAACCAGAAGTAAGTGGAAAGCACAACAGGACTGAGACACCCCTTTACTGTAGGATGCCAAAGCGAGTGGGGACCTAAGCTCGCCCATGGCTACCTCGCTTGGGCATCTTACATTGACATTTGCCTCACTGAAATTTATACCATTGGCAGGTAAAGAAAGAATAATAACATTTTTAGCACAACAAAAATTGTTTTAGACAAAGATTTTATATTTTCATGAGGGGAAATGGGTAAAAATTACACCAAAATGTGTGACACAATTTCAGCTGAATGTGGCAATACCCCACATGTGTCTGTAGAGTACTTCTTAGCCACACAGCAAAACTCGGGAACGAAGGAGCGTTATTAGACTCTCAGAGAGCAAATTATCATAGAATACCATATTTTTCGGACCATAAGACGCACTTTTTTTCCTCCAAAATGTGTAGGAAAATGGGGGGGTGCATCTTATAGTACAAATGTACCTTCTGTGCCCGCTATTAAAGAGCAATGAATATTCACTGCTCTCCACGCACATAGTCCCAGCTATGTGGATGAGTGTGTCATGCACACCAGGCTAGGGATGAGGGGGCCATGCATACCAGGATAGTGATGAGGGGGCCATGCATACCAGGATAGTGATGAGGGCGGCATGCATACCAGGATAGGGATGAGGGGCCATGCATACCAGGATAGGGATGAGGAGGCTATTCATACCAGGATGGAGATGGAGGCCATGCATACCAGGAAAGGGATGAAAAGACAATGCATACCAGGATAGGGATGAGGAGGCTATGCATATCAGGATAGGAATGATGAGGCCATGTATACCAGGATAGGGATGAGGAGGCTATGTATACCAGGATAGTGATGAGGGGGCAATGCATACCAGGGTAGGGACAAGGGAGGCATGCATACCAGGATAGGGATGAGGGGGCCATGCATACCAGGGTAGTTTGCGTACAATGCTGCTATGGCTTGGACAAGATATGAAAACATTAGATATTTCTCAAAAATTTAAGCATGATCATCGTACTGTGAAGAGATTTGTGGCTGATACAGAGAACAGACAGGATGGTGCAGATACAGGCATAATGAGGAAGGTTTCTGCCAAACAAATTCTTCGGGTTCAGACAACAGCTGCTAAAATTCCATTACAAAGCAGCAATCGTATATTTCAAGTGGCTGGTGCCTCTGGGGTCCCGTGCATCTCAAAGAGTAGATTTCCTCCAGACACTTCTTGTTGTGCATAAACCTACTATTCGGCCATCCATAGACAGTGCTAACAAGGAGAAACAGTTCAGTGAGCCCAGACATACATGAAGACTAAACTAATTTTTTAAACAGTTTTGTTTACTAATGAGTGCTGTGCACCACTGGATGGGCCAGATGAATGGAGTAGAGGATGGTTGGTGTTGTGAATTCCGCTCTTGGGCTCCCTCCGGTGGTTGTAAGTGGCACTTTTGTGAGTTCTGCTCTTGGGCTCCCTCTTGTGGTTTCTAGTGGTATGGCTGCTCCTTGGAGTTAGCTGTCTTCAGCTGCCTCCACTTATCGTCTCTTCTGCTCGGCTATTTAAGACTGGCTCTATCTTCAGCCAGGGCCACTTGTAAATGGTTCCTGGTTGGATTCACATCTCTTTGGAGTTCCCTGTTATCCTGACCAGTTCAGCTAAGCTAAGTTTTTGCTTGCCCTTTTCTATCCATAGATTGTGGACTTATCCATTCTGTGCTTTCTATGTTTGTCCAGCTTATCAGTGTGAATTAATTCTGTCTTGCTGGAAGCTCTGGGAGGCAGATTTGCCCTCCACACCTTTAGTCAGGTGTGGAGATTTTTTGTAAACTCTGCGTGGATTTTTGTAGTGTTTTATACTGACCGCACAGTATTCCATCCTGTCCTATCTATTTAGCTAGACTGGCCTCCTGTGCTCATCCTGGTTTCATTCTGTGTATGTCTTTTCCCTCTCCACTCACAGTGATTATTTGTGGGGGGCTAATCTATCCTTTGGGGATTTTCTCTGAGGCAAGATAGCTTTCCTGCTTCTATCTTTAGGGGTAGTTAGCTCTTAGGCTGTGACGAGATGCCTAGGGAGAGTTAGGAGCATTCCATGGCTACTTCTAGTGTTGTGTTGAGCTTAGGGACTGCGGTCAGTACAGTTACCACTTCCTTCAGAGCTCATTCCATGTTGCTCCTAGACCACCGTATCATAACAGTACAAGTGGCCAAAAATGAATTAAATGCATCTCAAAAGAAGGAAAAGAAAGTTCTGAACCATTTTTTTTTCTGTGCTCTAGTTTGTCTTTTTTTTTTCTTTTCCTCTTGATATCTGGGTGGTTCAGGATATATGCTTTGGCATGGATGTTCAGGGTTTGGTTTCTCATGTGGATCAACTTGCTGCAAGAGTACAGAGTATCCAGGACTATGTTGTCCACACTCCGGCTTTAGAGCCCAGAATTCCTACTCCTGATTTGTTTTTTGGGGACAGATCCAAGTTTTTGAACTTTAAAAATAACTGCAAATTGTTTTTTGCTTTGAAACCCCGTTCTTCTGGTGATCCCATTCAGCAAGTAAAAATCATCATATCCTTGCTGCGTGGTGACCCTCAAGACTGGGCTTTTTCTCTTGAAACAGGGGATCCGGCATTATTGAATGTAGATGCATTTTTTCAAGCGCTCGGATTATTGTATGACGAACCTAATTCTGTGGATCATGCGGAAAAAACCCTGTTGGCCTTGTGTCAAGGTCAGGAAGCAGCAGAGTTATACTGCCAGAAATTTAGAAAATGGTCTGTGCTCACTAAATGGAATGAAGAGGCTCTGGCTGCTATTTTCAGAAAAGGTCTTTCTGAAACCCTTAAAGATGTTATGGTGGGCTTTCCTACGCCTGCCGGTTTGAGCGAATCTATGTCTCTAGCCATTCAGATTGATCGGCGTCTGCGCGAGCGCAAAGCTGTGCACCATATGGCAGTATCCTGAGCAAAGTCCTGAACCTATGCAATGTGATAGGATTTTGACTAGAATAGAACGGCAGGAATTCAGACGTCAGAATAGGCTGTGTTTTTACTGTGGTGATTCGGCTCATGTTATCTCTGATTGCCCTAAGCATACTAAGAGAGTCGCCAGGTCTGTTACCATTAGTACTATACAGCCTAAATTTCTCTTATCTGTGACCCTGATTTGCTCATTGTCATCCTTTTCTGTCATGGCATTTGTGGATTCAGGCGCTGCCCTGAACTTAATGGACTTAGAATTCTCCAGGCGCTGTGGTTTTTCCTTGCAGCCTTTGCAGAGCCCTATTCCTTTGAGGGGCATTGATGCTACACCCTTGGCCAAGGATAAACCTCAGTACTGGACACAGATGACTATGTACATGACTCCTGCACATCAGGAAGATTGCCGTTTTCTGATGTTGCATAACCTGCATGATGTTGTTGTACTGGGATTTCCATGGTTACAGGAACATAATCAGGTGCTGGATTGGAAAACTAAGTCGGTGACTAGTTGGGGTTGTCGAGGAGTACATAGTGACGTTCCTTTGATGTCAATTTCCTCTTCCCCCTATTCTGAGGTTCCTGAGTTTTTGCCGGATTTCCAGGATGTATTTGATGAGCCCAAGTCCAGTTCCCTTCCTCCGCACAGGGACTGTGATTGTGCTATTAACTTGATTCCTGGTTGTAAGTTCCCTAAGGGCCGACTTTTCAATCTGTCTGTGCCAGAGCATGCCGCCATGCGGAGCTATGTTAAGGAATCTTTGGAGAAAGGGCATATTCGGGCCTCTTCGTCACCATTGGGAGCGGGTTTCTTTTTTTGTTGCTAAGAAGGATGGCTCCTTGAGACCCTGTATTGATTATCGTCTTCTTAATAAGATCACGGTCAAATTCCAATACCCCTTGCCTTTGCTTACTGATTTGTTTGCTCAGATTAAGGGGGCTAGTTGGTTTACTAAGATTGACCTCCGAGGGGCATATAATCTTGTTCGTATTAAACAGGGTGACGAATGGAAAACTGCATTTAATACGCCCGAAGGCCATTTTGAATACCTTGTGATGCCATTTGGGCTCTCTAATGCTCCATCTGTGTTCCAGTCTTTCATGCATGATATTTTCCGCAATTATCTTGATAAATTCATGGTCGTATATTTGGATGATATTTTGATTTTTTCCGATGATTGGGAGTCTCATGTGAAGCAGGTCAGGATGGTGTTCCAGATTTTTCGTGATAATGCTTTATTTGTGAAGGGGTCTAAGTGCCTATTCGGAGTTCAGAAGGTCTCTTTTTTGGGTTTTATTTTTTCTCCCTCGTCTATAGAAATGGATCCTGTTAAGGTCCAAGCTATTCATGACTGGATCCAACCCACATCTGTGAAGGGTCTTCAAAAATTTTTGGGTTTTGCTAATATCTATCGCCGTTTCATTGCCAACTTTTCCAGTGTGGTTAAGCCCCTTACTGATTTGACGAAGAAAGGCGATGATGTGACGAATTGGTCCTCTGAGGCTGTTGAGGCCTTTCAGGAGCTTAAACGCCGATTTACTTCTGCCCCTGTGTTGCGTCAACCGGATGTTTCTCTTCCTTTTCAGGTTGAGGTCGACGCTTCTGAGATTGGGGCAGGGGCCGTTTTGTCTCAGAGGGAGTCTGATGGTTCTTTGATGAAACCGTGTGCTTTTTTTTTCCAGAAAGTTTTCGCCTGCGGAACGCAATTATGATGTCGGCAATCGGGAGTTGTTGGCTATGAAGTGGGCGTTTGAGGAGTGGCGACATTGGCTTGAGGGAGCTAAACACCGTGTTGTGGTCCTGACCGATCATAAGAATCTGATTTACCTCGAGTCGGCCAAGCGGCTGAATCCTAGACAGGCTCGATGGTCCCTGTTTTTCTCCCATTTTGATTTTGTGGTCTTGTATCTTCCGGGATCTAAGAATGATAAGGCTGATGCCCTCTCTAGGAGTTTTTCGCCTGATTCTCCTGGAGTCCTTGAGCCGGTTGGCATTCTTAAGGAGGGGGTGATTCTTTCTGCTATCTCCCCTGATTTGCGGCGGGTGCTTCAGGAATTTCAGGCTCATAGGCCTGACCGTTGTCCAGTGGGTAAGCTGTTTGTTCCTGATAGATGGACAAGAAAGGAAATTTCTGAGGTTCATTGTTCAGTGTTGGCTGGGCATCCTGGGATTTTTGTTACCAGAGATTTGGTTGCTAGGTCCTTTTGGTGGCCTTCCTTGTCGTGCGATGTGCGTGCTTTTGTGCAGTCCTGTGGGACTTGCGCCCGGGCCAAGCCTTGCTGTTCCCGCGCTAGCGGGTTGCTTTTGCCTTTGCCGGTCCCTGAGAGGCCCTGGACGCATATTTCCATGGATTTTATTTTGGATCTTCCTGTTTCCCAGAAGATGTCTGTTATCTGGGTTGTTTGTGACCGGTTCTCTAAAATGGTCCATCTGGTACCTTTGCCTAAGTTGCCTTCCTCCTCAGATCTGGTTCCATTATTTTTTCAGCATGTGGTTCGTTTGCATGGCATTCCGGAGAATATTGTGTCTGACAGAGGTTCTCAGTTTGTCTCTAGATTTTGGCGGGCCTTCTGTGCTAGGATGGGCATTGATTTGTCTTTTTCTTCGGCGTTTCATCCTCAGACTAATGGCCAAGCTGAGCGAACTAATTAGACCTTGGAGACCTATTTGAGATAATTGTGTCTGCTGATCAGGATGATTGGGTGTCTTTCTTGCCGTTGGTCGAGTTTGCCCTTAATAATCGGGCTAGTTCGGCTACCTTGGTTTCACCTTTCTTTTGTAATTTTGGTTTTAATCCTCGTTTTTCTTCTGGGCAGGTTGAGACTTTTGATTGCCCTGGTGTTGATTCTGTGGTGGACAGGCTGCAACAGATTTGGACTCATGTGGTGGACAATTTGACGTTGTCTCAGGAAAGGGCTCAACGTTTTGCCAAACGCCGTCGGTGTGTTGGTCCCCGGCTTCGTGTGGGGGATTTGGTTTGGTTGGGCACCAAGGAAGGTGACGGGCTACCAAGGAAGGTGGCGGGCACAAGGGGGCATTCTTTGCGTCTGGAGGAGAGAAGGTTTTTCCACCAACATAGAAGAGGATTCTTTACTGATAGGGCGGTGAGAATCTGGAATTGCTTGCCTGAGGAGGTGGTGATGGCGAACTCAGTCGAGGGGTTCAAGAGAGGCCTGGATGTCTTCCTGGAGCAGAACAATATTGTATCATACAATTATTAGGTTCTGTAGAAGGACGTAGATCTGGGGATTTATTATGATGGAATATAGGCTGAACTGGATGGACAAATGTCTTTTTTCGGCCTTACTAACTATGTTGCTATGTTACTATGTCTTCTCGTCATGTTCCTATGAAGGTTTCTTCTCCTAAGTTTAAGCCTCGGTTTATTGGTCCTTATAAAATTTCTGAAATTATTAATCCGGTGTCTTTACGTTTGGCTCTTCCTGCTTCTTTTGCCATTCATAATGTTTTCCATAGATCTTTGCTGCGGAGATATGTGGTGCCCGTTGTTCCCTCGGTTGACCCTCCTGCCCCGGTGTTGGTTGAGGGAGAGTTGGAATATGAGGTTCAGAAGATTTTGGATTCTCGTTTTTCGAGGCGGAGGCTTCAGTATCTTGTCAAGTAGAAGGGTTATGGCCAGGAGGATAATTCTTGGGTTGTTGCCTCCGATGTCCATGCCACCAATTTGGTTCGTGCTTTTCACTTGGCTCGTCCTGATCGGCCTGGGGGCTCTGGTGAGGGTTCGGTGACCCCTCCTCAAGGAAAGGGGTACTGTTGTGAATTCCGCTCTTGGGCTCCCTCCGGTGGTTGTAAGTGGCACTTTTGTGAGATCTGCTGTTGGGCTCCCTCTTGTGGTTTCTAGTGGTATGGCTGCTCCTTGGAGTTAGCGGTCTTCAGCTGCCTCCACTTATCATCTCTTCTGCTCGGCTATTTAAGTCTGGCTCTATCTTCAGCCAGGTTCACTTGTAAATGGTTCCTGGTTGGATTCACATCTCTTTGGAGTTCCCGGTTATCCTGACCAGTTCAGCTAAGCTAAGTTTTTACTTGCCCTTTTCTATCCATAGATTGTGGACTTATCCATTCTGTGCTTTCTATGTTTGTCCAGCTTATCAGTGTGAATTAATTCTGTCTTGCTGGAAGCTCTGGGAGGCAGATTTGCCCACCACACCTTTAGTCAGGTGTGGAGATTTTTTGTAAACTCTGCGTGGATTTTTGCAGTGTTTTATACTGACCGCACAGTATTCCATCCTGTCCTATCTAACAAGCTAGACTGGCCTCCTGTGCTCATCCTGGTTTCATTCTGTGTATGTCTTTTCCCTCTCCACTCACAGTGATTATTTGTGGGCGGCTAATCTATCCTTTGGGGATTTTCTCTGAGGCAAGATAGCTTTCCTGCTTCTATCTTTAGGGGTAGTTAGCTCTTAGGCTGTGACGAGATGCCTAGGGAGAGTTAGGAGCATTCCATGGCTACTTCTAGTGTTGTGTTGAGCTTAGGGACTGCGGTCAGTACAGTTACCACTTCCTTCAGAGCTCATTCCATGTTGCTCCTAGACCACCGTATCATAACAGGTTGGTGGATTTCCACCTTGTCCTAACAAAACTGTAACATCAGGGAGGAGGTGCGGGAGTCACGTTTAGGACTGGAAATATAGAGAGCTGGTAGGCCACTTTAGGGTCCCTGAAAGTGTGAAAATGACCACAACAAAGTATATAGAGTTTCTGACCTACCACTTTCTTCCATGGTGCAAAAAGAATAGTGCCAGCAGTAGCAAAATAATCTTCATGCACGACAATGGGTCATCTCAGGCAGTAAAAAATTCCTCTGAGTCATTGGCCGCTATGGGCATAAATTAAATAGAGAAACTCATCCTCCCCTGACATCAACCCTATTGAGAACCTTGGGAGTATCCTCAAGCAAAAGATCTATGAGGGTGGGAGGCATTTCACATCAAAACAGCAGCTCTGGGAGGATATTCTGACATACAAAGAAATTCAAGCAGTTTCTATCCAAAAACTCTCAAATTCAATGGAAGCAAGAATTATGAAGGTGATATACAAAAGGGTCCTATGTTAACATGTAACTTTCCCAGTTAAAATGTTTTTCATTTCAAAAGCTTTTGATTCCAGTAAATGTGACCTCTTAATGCTGCAAATTCAACAAATGACAAAAACCGCTGTGACTCAGGATACAACATGATTAAAGCAAAGCATTTCAAATAAATCTGACAAAAAAAATCATCTATGTTTTTTTATGTTGTTAGAAAGACATTCAGACCTTCCACGTGTGATTCTCTGCAAGACCTTTATTCCTAAGAGACGGCATGCTTTGCCTTCCAATGTTTGGCAGTATTGCCTCATGTCTTCAATAGAAGTGTTCACAAATTGAACTTGGAGCTCGCTGAACAGCCCATATGCATCTTGGATGAGAAAACCCATTCTGCAAAACAAGGAAACTTTGAAAGTTGGCTGCATAATAAAGAATTTAAAAATTAAACGATTAGTTAACACATGACATGTAAAAGACAACCTTACAGGGGTTGTCCGCTCTCAACTGAGAAGTCTGCAGTCACTTTGTGTGACTGCAGACTTTTCAATACACTCAGTGCAGGTATTGTGTGCTGCATGGATTCACTGGTTTCGGAGTCGGGAATGGTGGTGATGTATGCGATATGCCTGCTCCCTGGCAGAAGCCGTCTAGTGGGTGTGACCGTCCAGTGAGCGCAGCCTAGTTCAATATTGACACCTGTATGGTGTGAGGCCACACCCGCTGGTCTGCTTCTACCTGGGTGCATGCATATTACATACATCACTGCCCTTCCAGGCTAAGAAACCGGCATTAGGGGGATCCAAAAGTCTTGCTCTACTGATCATCATGAACTAGCCTCTAAATACAGCTGCAGGTACGCCCAATAAGAAAGACTAGGTATGTGGATGTTGATAGTTAATGTTTAGTGGAAAAATTGATAACTTGCAACTTGGGTAGTCTAACCTCTTAAGGACCATGAGTATTTCCATTTTTACATTTCCGTTTTTTGTTCTACTTCTTTCCAGAGCCATAACTGTTATTTTTCAGTCAATATGGCCTTAGGAAGGCTTGTTATTTTGTGGGACGAGATGTTCTTTTGAATGGCACCATTGATTTTCCCATATCGTGTACTTGAAAATGGCAAAAAAATCTAAGTGAGTGCAGTGATATTGCAAAAAAAGAAGTGCAATTCCACAATTGTTTTTTGTTTTCAACATGCTCACTAAATTCTCAAAGTGGCCTGCTATTACGATTCTCCAGATCCTTACTAGTTCGTAGTTACCAAACATGTCTAGGTTCTTTTTTAATTTAAGTGGTAAAAAAAAAATCCTAGGTTTGTAAAAATAAATACGGTAAATAAATGTCGCCATTTTCCAAGACCCGTAGTGTATCCATTTTTCGGAATCTTGGACTGGGTGAGAGCTTATTTTTTGTTCACCGTGCTGACGTTTTTATTGATACAATTTTGGGGTACATACAATTTTTTTTATCGCTTGTTATTGAATTTCATTGCAATTTTGCAGCAATAAAAAACCCACATAATTCTAGCGGTTTGATTTCTTTCTCGTTATGCCATTTACCTATCAGATTAATTTATTTATATTTTTATAGATTGGGCGTTTCTGAACACGGCGGTACCAAATATGTGTATTTTTTATATTTGTATTTGTTTGTTTTTTTTGTAAGGGGGGTCATTTGAACTTTTATACAGCTCTGGTAAAAATTAAGAGACCACTGCAAAATGTTCAGTTTCTCTTTATATGTATATTTTTGCGTAAAATGTAAATTTTATAAACTTCTGATAACATGTCTCCAAATTTCCAGATAATAAATTTTTTATTTTTTTTCTGACAAAGAAGAATGGTCAAAATTAAAAACCCCCAGTGCTTTCAGACCTCAAATAATGCAAAGAAAACAAGTTCATAATCATTTAGAAACAACAATACTAATGTTTTAACTCAGGAAGAGTTCAGAAATCAATATTTTGTGGAATACTCTTGATTTTTAATCATAGCTTTCATGGGTCTTGGCATGCTTTCCACCAGTTTTCACACTGCTTCTGGCGCAGAAATGTAAGCATTCCTTCTTTGTTTGATGGCTTGTGACTATCCATCTTCCTCTTAATTACATTACAGAGGTTTTCAATGGGGTTCAGGTCTGGAGATTGGGCTGGCCATGACAGGGTTTTCATGTGGTGGTCTCTTAATTTTTGTCAGAGCTGTATATTTTTAATTTTTGTAATATTCTTAAAAACTTTTTCCCCCTACTTTTTACTTGCTTAACCCCTATCTGACCTCGGACGAAATAGTACGTTCGAGGTCAGATCCCCTGCTTTGATGCAGGGCTCCGCGGTGAGCCCGCACCAAAGCCGGGACATGTCAGCTGTTTTGAACAGCCGACATGTGCCCGTAATAGGCGCGGGCAGAATCGCGATCTGCCCGCACCTATTAACTAGTTAAATGCCGCTGTCAAACGCAGACAGCGGCATTTAACTACCGCATCCGGCCGGGCGGCCGGAAATGACGTCATCGCCGACCCCTGTCACATGATCGGGGTCGGCGATGTGTCTCCATTGTAACCATAGAGGTCCTTGAGACCTCTATGGTTACTGATCGCCGGTGGCTGTGAGCGCCACCCTGTGGTCGGCGCTCACAGCACACCTGCATTTCTGCTACATAGCAGCGATCAGCAGATCAATAAAAAAAAATATAAAATCTACGCATATTTGGTATCGCCGCGCTCAGAATCGCCCGATCTATCAACTAAAAAAAAGCATTCACCTGATCGCTAAACGGCGTAGCGGGAAAAAAATTCAAAACGCCAGAATTACGTTTTTTTGGTCGCCGCGACACTGCATTGAAATGCAATAACGGGCGATCAAAAGAAAGTATTTGCACCGAAATGCTATCATTAAAAACGTCATCTCGGCACGCAAAAAAAAGCCCTCAACCGACCCCAGATCACAAAAAATGGAGACACTACGGGTATCGGAAAATGGCGCAATTTTTTTTTGTTTTAGCAAAGTTTGGGAATTCACCACTTAGATAAAAAATAACCTAGACATGTTAGGTGTCTATGAACTCGTACTGACCTGGAGAATCATAATGGCAGGTCAGTTTTAGCATTTAGTGAACCTAGCAAAAAAGCCAAACAAAAAAACAAGTGTGGGATTGCACTTTTTTTGCAATTTCACCGCACTTGGAATTTTTTTCCCGTTTTCTAGTACACGACATGCTAAAACCAACGATGTCGTTCAAAAGTACAACTCGTCCTGCAAAAAATAAGCCCTCACATGGCCAAATTGACGGAAAAATAAAAAAGTTATCGCTCTGGGAAGGAGGGGAGTGAAAAACCAACACGGAAAAACGAAAAATCCCAAGGTCATGAAGGGGTTAAATAGTCTCATTAGGAGACTATAAGCTGCTATCATCTAATCTCTTGTGATACACATAGCATGGCTATAAGAAAAACGCTCACAGCGATCCGGCAATGACAACAACTGGGGTCTCATGCAGACCCCAAGTTGTCATGCCAACCCATCGGCGACCTGCGGTAGTGTGAGGGGCGGAGCTAAGACATGCTTCCTGCGTGGCCATGATAAATGCCACCATCGGAGTTTAACAGCGGCATTTAACAGGTTAATAGCCATGGGTGGATTGCGATTCCACCTGCGGCTGTTATGTGGCAGAAAAGCTGATTAGATCAGCTGTCATGCGCCAGAAAAGATGTGGGCTAAGTCCCGGAGCCTGCATCCAAGAGGGGGAGGCATACTATGATGGATATATTAGTCATTGGGCATTAAGGGGTTAAAGGAGTTGTGACTGCAGACTTTTCATTTTAGACCGGACAACCCCTTCACGCTGCCCAAGTTTCCAGTTATCAATGTTTCCACTTGTCACCTTTTCTTCAAAAATATTTTTATTAGGGGATTTTTACAGTATAGGGGATAATGGGTCATGAAAGTAATGAAGCACTTGTCACCTTTTCTAATTATTCACTGTCAACATCCACATATCTAGTCTTTCCTATTGGGCATGCCTTAATCTTTGTTTAGAGACTAGTTCATCATGATCAGTAGGATATTCAGAAATAGGTTCCCACAAATAAATACTATGAATAAAAGATAACTGGGACATTTAAGATAGTGTAAATAAAAGCATTCAACCACTACCCTAGTTCTACTACAATATATAACTAGCAAATACAGTAATATTACACACTACTATTGTGGGTAAGAAGAGCACAGGAAGGATTGCAAGAAAAAAAAAATCACACTTGTGACTTTCTTACCATATGATTTTGTGGTCCATATACAAAAAAAAAGGCAGAGAACAGTCACAGGCTTAGCAATATGCTTACAACAATGTTTGGAAGATCACAAAACTCTGTAAGGCAGTGTTCCCCAACAGGTCATGTTTTCAGGAGTTCCTTAGTATTGCACAGGTGATAAGTGCATCACCTGGACAGGCAAGCATTCAATCACCTGTGCAATGCTAAGGAAATCCTGAAAACATGACCTGTTGGTGGCTCTTGAGGACTGGAGTTGGGGAACACTGCTGTAAGGGTATGTTTCCACGGTCATAAATGGCTCAGTATTTGTTCAGGATTTGACGCAGGTAAGACTAGCTTCACGCTAGCGTTTGGCAGAGCTGCGGATGGCTGCCTTCTTCCTCCGCTAAGCCCCGCCCACTGCCACACCTCTTCCTTCAGCTCTGCCATGCGGATGCCTCCGCATGCGACGTTTTGACACTGCGCTGAACTGCGTTGAACGCAACATGTTGCATTTTGTAGCAGTCAACGCGGCAACGACGCATGTGGAGGCATCCGCATACATCCGCGTGGCCTGCATACCTAATGGTAAAGATAGGGTATGCAGGACGCATGCCGACGTAGGTGGAGCTGGAGGTGCAGCAGTGGGAGGGGATTAACGGAGGAAGAAGGCTGCCATCCACAGCTCTGCTGAACAATAGTGTAAAACTAGCCTAAAATCTGCACTAACTCTGCATCTGAAGTCACCTGCGTTTTTTATGCGTTTTTTCTGCATGCATTTTTTATGTGTTTTTTTCACTGTATGCATTTTTTGTCACTTTAAATAAAGCTAAATTAAAGTTGGCTTCTGGGAAGGAAAAAAATAAGCGATTTCCTGTTTGCAGATATATTCGGATATGATCCCATGGTCAGTAAACACTGCGGGTTGGACACTGCGTACATTCGCATTTCTCATGCCAATTTGTGTGTGTTTTTGTAAGGTAAATAAAGATATACAAAAAAAAAAAAGAATTGTGATGTAATTTCCTTGTCCAACCTCTTCTTTTACATACTCCATTGATGAATAATGTTTACACACACCGATAGATGATAGATTATAGATCTATAGATACATCTATAGATAGATAATAGATAGATAATAGATAAATGATAGATATAGCTATAGATAGATCTATCTATAGCTATATCTATCGCTATATCTACCGTATCTATTACCTATTTATCACCTATCTATAGCTATATCTATCATATCTATCGTAGCTATCTATCTATTTGTCTATCTATCCCAAATTTAACCATCTCCTATGTATCGTATCTATTGTATCTATCTATTATCTATCTATCAAGCTATCTATCAATCTACCGTATCTATTGATATATCTATCTACTATCCATCTATCGACATATCTATCGATAGATACATCTATCGATAGAGAATAGATAGATATATCGATTGATAACAGATTTATCGAGATGAAATTAGATAGATAGATAGATAGATAGATAGATAGATAGATAGATATATAGATAATACCAAGCCCGATGTTTAGTAATAAACATAATAAAATGGTACATAAAGAGATAGGCTGGAATCACACATGCGAGAAACTCGGACGAGTCTCTGATATTAATGTCTACGCAGCCGCACGCTCCGCTCCGGAGTGACTGCGACAGGGCCGGGTATTAAGATGCGAGGCTCGTCTGAGTTTCTCGCATATGTAATCCCAACCTTAAATAAAGACACACACACAAAATCTGCTTTAGGCCAGGGTCACACTTGCAAGAAACTCGCATGTGACTCGCTCCTCAATACCCGCAGTGCCACCGGCACTCGGGACCGGAGTGTGCGGCTGCATGTATTTCAATTTTCTGCGCCAGAGGGGGAAAGCCAGCTACTGGGGGACCGTTATTTGTAGCCTAGGAAGGGGGTCAATACCCATGGAGCTTCCCAGGTTACGAATATCAGCCCGCAGCTGTACATTTAGCCTTTACTGTCTATTAACCCCTTTCTGACATTGGACGTACTATCCCGTCGAGGTGGTATGGGCCCTTATCACCACCGACGGGATAGTACATCTAACGCAATCAGCCGCACTCACAGGGGGAGCGCGGCCTATCACGGCCGGGTGTCAGCTGACTATCACAGCTGGCATCCAGTACTATGGACCGCTCCTGGCACATTAACCCCCGGAACACTGCGAACATGATCGCAGCGTTCCGGCGGCATAGGGAAGCATCGCGCAGGGAGGGGGCTCCCTGCGTGCTTCCCTGAGACCCTTGGAGCAACGCAATGCGATCGCGTCGCTCCGAGTGTCTCCTCTGTCCTCCTCCCTGCAGGCACTGGATCCAAAATGGCCTCGGGGCTCCTTCCGGGTCCAGCAGGGAGGTGGATTGCAAGCGCGTGCTCAGAGCAGGCGCCGGCAAGCCTCCTGCAGTGCCTGTCAGATAGCATTGCATTTACCATGATGTCCCACACTGGGACAAAGTAAAAAAAAAACATGGGTGTAAAAAAAAACCAACCTAAATATATAAATAAATAAAAAATAAAAATATTGTTCCAATAAATACATTTCTTTATGTAAATAAAAAAACAAAAACAATAAAAATACACATACCGTATATACTCGAGTATAAGCCGAGAGGGGCACTTTCAGCCCAAAAATTTGGGCTGAAAGTGCCCCTCTCGGCTTATACTCGAGTCACGGTCTGTGGCAAGGTCGGCGGGTGAGGGGGAGAGAGGATTGTCGCATACTCACCTAGTCCCGGCGGTCCTGACGCTCTCCCTGCCTGTCACACTGTCTTTGGGTGCCGCAGCTCTTCCCCTGTACAGCGGTCACGTGGGACCGCTCATTAAACTTATGAATATAGACTCCACTCCCATAGGGGTGGAGCCGCATATTCATTCCTCTAAAGAGCGGTGCCAGTGGCCGCTGACAGAGGAAGAGCTGCGGCAACCGAAGACAGTGTGACAGGCAGGGGGAGCGTCAGGAGCGCCGGGACTAGGTGAGTATTTTATATTTACCTGTCTACATTACACATGCCGGGCGCCGCTCCGTCTTCCCGTCCACTTGCACTGACTGTTCAGGCCAGAGGGCGCGATGACGTACTAGTGTGCGTGCCGCCCTCTGCGTGAACAGTCAGTGCGGAGAGACACCGGGACGGGACGCTGAGGAGCTGCAAGCAAGAGAGGTGAGTATGTGTGTTTTTTTTTTTTTTTATTATTGCAGCAGCAGCGTTATATATGGCAAATTTATGTGCAGCATCTATGGGGCCAAACTGAACGGTGCAGAGCATATATGGCACAGCTTTATAAGGAGCATCTATGGGGCCATAATGAACTGTGCAGAGCATATATGGCACAGCTTTATAAGGAGCATCTATGGGGCCATAATGAACGGTGCAGAGCATATATGGCACAGCTTTATATGGAGCATCTATGGGGCCATAATGAACGATGCAGAGCATTATATGTGGGGCACAGCTTTATAAGGAGCATCTATGGGGCCATAATGAACGGTGCAGAGCATATATGGCACAGCTGTATAAGGAGCATCTATGGGGCCATAATGAACGGTGCAGAGCATATATGGCACAGCTTTATAAGGAGCATCTATGGGGCCATAATGAACGGTGCAGAGCATATATGGCACAGCTTTATAAAGGAGCATCTATGGGGCCATAATGAACGGTGCAGAGCATTGTATATGGAGCACAGCTTTATATGGAGCATCTATGGGGCCATAATTAACGGTGCAGAGCATTCTATATGGCACAGCTTTATATGGAGCATCTATGGGGCCATAATGAACGGTGCAGAGCATTCTATATGGCACAGCTATATATGGATCATCTATGGGGCAATAATCAATGGTATGGAGCATTATATATGGCACAGCTTTATATGGAACCTCCTTTGGGGCAATAATGAACGGTATGGAGCATCTATTTTTATTTTTGAAATTCACCGGTAGCTGCTGCATTTTCCACCCTAGGCTTATACTCGAGTCAATAAGTTTTCCCAGTTTTTTGTGGCACAATTAGGGTGGTCGGCTTATACTCGGGTCGGCTGATACTCGAGTATATACTGTATTTAGTATCATCACATCCGTAACGACCCGATCTATAAAACTGTCCCACTAGTTAACCCCTTCAGTGAACACCGTAAAAATAAACAAATAAATAAAACTCGGCAAAAAACAATGCTTTATCATCATCAAGACGGATATAAATAAACATTGTACCGCCGAAAACGTCATCTTGTCCCGCAAAAAAGGGGACGCCATACAGCGTCATCAGCGGAAAAATAAAGGTTACAGCCCTCAGAATAAAGCAATGCAAAAATAATATTTTTTTCTATAAAAAAGTTGTTATTGTATAACAGCACCAAAACATAAAAAAATGATATAAATGAGGTATTGCTGCAATAGTACTGACCCAAAGAATAAAACTGCCTTATCAATTTTACCAAACGCGGAACGGTATCAACGCCCCCCCCAAAGGAAATTCACAAATTGCTGTTTTTTGTTCATTCTGCCTCACAAAAATTGGAATAAAAAGCGATCAAAAAATGTCATATGCCTGAAAATTATACCAATAAAAATGTCAACTCGTTCAGCAAAAACAAGACCTCACATGACTCTGTGGACCAAAATATGGAAAAATTATAGCTCTCAGAATGTGGTAAAGCAAAAAATATTTTTTGTAATAAAAATCGTCTTTTAGTGTGTGACAGCTGCCAAATATAAAAACCTGCTATAAAAACCCACTATAAATAGTAAATTAATCCCCCCATTATCACCGCCTTAGTTAGGGAAAAATAATAAAATAAAAAAGCATGTATTTCCATTTTCCCATTAGGGTTAGGGTTGGGGGCTAAAGATAGGGTTAGGGTTGGGGCTAAAGTTAAGGTTAGGGTTGGAGCTAAAGTTAGGGTTGGGGCTAGAGTTGGGCGTTAAGGTTTGGATTACGTTTACGGTTGGGTTAGGGGCGTGTCAGGGTTAGGGGTATGGTTAGGGTTGGGATTAGGGTTTGTTAGGGTTAGGGGTGTGTTGGGAATGGCAATAGGGGTGTTCGGGTTAGGGGTGCGGTTAGGGTTGGGATTTGGGTTGGAGGTGTGTTGGGGATAGGGGTGTGGTTAGGGTTGGGATTAGGTTTAGGGGTGTGTTGGGGTTAAGGTTGGAGTTAGAATTGGGAAGTTTCCACTGTTTAGGCACAATAGGGGCTCAGCATACGCAGCATGATGTCTGATCTCAATCCATACAATTCTGCGTTGAAAAAGTAAAACGGTGCTCCTTCCCTTTCGAGCTCTGCTGTGCGCCCAAACAGTGGTTCACCCCCACATATGGGGTATCAGCGTACTCAGGACAAATTGGACAATAACATTCGGGGTCCAACAATTTCTCCTGTTACCCATGAGAAAATACCAAACTGGGGGCTAAAAAATCATTTTTGTGAAAAAAATTTTTTGTTATTTTCACGGCTCTGCGTTACAAACTTTAGTGAAACACGTGGGTGTTCAAAGTGATCACCACAATCTAGAACAGTTCTTTTGGGGGTCTAGTTTCCAATATTGGGTCACTTGTGGGGGTTTCTACTGTACATCAGGGGCTCTGCAAACGCAACGTGATGCCCACAGACCATTCCATCAAAGTCTGTGTTCCAAAACACCACTTCTTCCCTTTCAAGCTCTGCCATGTGCCCAAACAGTAGTTTTCTCCCACATACAGTCATGGCCAAAAGTATTCACACCCCTGCAATTCTGTCAGATAATACTCATTTTCTTCCTGAAAATGATTGCAAACACAAATTATTTGGTATTATTATCTTCATTTAATTTGTCTTAAATGAAAAAAAACACAAAAAGAATTTTCCTAAAGCCAAATTGGATATAAATCCACACCAAACATAAAAAAAGGGGGTGGACAAAAGTATTGGCACTGTTCGAAAAATCATGTGATGCTTCTCTAATTTGTGTATATAACAGCACCTGTAACTTACCTGTGGCACCTAACAGGTATTGGCAATAACTAAATCACACTTGCAGCCAGTTGACATGGATTAAAGTTGACTCAACCTCTGTCCTGTGTGCTTGTGTGTACCACATTGAGCATGGAGAAAAGAAAGAAGACCAAAAAAACTGTCTGAGGACTTGAGAAACCAAATTGTGAGGAAGCATGAGCAATCTCAAGGCTACAAGTCCATCTCCAAAGACCTGAATGTTCCTGTGTCTACCGTGCGCAGTGTCATCAAGAAGTTTAAAGCCCATGGCACTGTGGCTAACCTCCCTAGATGTGTACGGAAAAGAAAAATTGACAAGAGATTTTAACGCAAGATTGTGCGGATGTTGGATAAAGAACCTTGATTAACATCCAAACAAGTTCAAGCTGCCCTGCAGTCCGAGGGTACAACAGTGTCAACCTGTACTATCCGTCGGCGTCTGAATGAAAAGGGACTGTATGGTAGGAGACCCAGGAAGACCCCACTTCTTACCCCGAGACATAAAAAAGCCAGGCTGGAGTTTGCCAAAACTTACCTGAAAAAGCCTAAAACGTTTTGGAAGAATGTTCTCTGGTCAGATGAGACAAAAGTAGAGCTTTTTGGGCAAAGGCATCAACATAGAGTTTACAGGAGAAAAAAAAGAGGCATTCAAAGAAAAGAACACAGTCCCTACAGTCAAACATGGCAGAGGTTCCCTGATGTTTTGGGGTTGCTTTGCTGCCTCTGGCACGGGACTGCTTGACCGTGTGCATGGCATTATGAAGTCTGAAGACTACCAACAAATTTTGCAGCATAATGTAGGGCCCAGTGTGAGAAAGCTGGGCCTCCTTCAGAGGTCATGGGTCTTCCAGCAGGACAATGACCCAAAACACACTTCAAAAAGCACTAGAAAATGGTTTGGGAGAAAGCACTGGAAACTTCTCAGGTGGCCAGCAATGAGTCCAGACCTGAATCCCATAGAACACCTGTGGAGAGATCTAAAAATGGCAGTTTGGAGAAGGCACCCTTCAAATATCAGGAACCTGGAGCAGTTTGCCAAAGAAGAATGGTCTAAAATTCCAGCAGAGCATTGTAAGAAACTCATTGATGGTTACCGGAAGCGGTTGGTCGCAGTTATTTTGGCTAAAGGTTGTGCAACCAATTATTAGGCTGAGGGTGCCAATACTTTTGTCTGGCCCATTTTTGGAGTTTTGTGTGAAATGATCATTGTTTTGCTTTTTGCTTAATTCTCTTTTGTGTTTTGTCATTTAAGACAAATTAAATGAGGATAATACCAAATAATTTGTATTTGCAATCATTTTCAGGAAGAAAATTAGTATTATCTGACAGAATTGCAGGGGTGTCAATACTTTTGGCCATGACTCTATGGAGTATCAGCGTACTCAGGACAAATTGCACAACAACTTTCGGGGTCCAATTTCTCCAGATACCCTTGGGAAAATACAAAATTGGGGGCTAAAAGATCATTTCTGTGGAAAAAAAAAGATTTTTTTAATTTGAACGGCTCTACTTAATAAACTTCTGTGAAGCACTTGGGGATTCAAAGTGCTCACCACACATCTAGCTAAGTTCCCTAGGGGGCCTACTTTCCAAAATGGTGTCATGTTTGTGGGGTTTCCACTGTTTAGGCACATCAGAGGCTCTCCAAACGAGACATGGCGTCCTATCAATTCCAGCCAATTTTGCATTGAAAAGTCAAATGGCGCTTCTTCCATTCTGAGCTCTGCCATGCGCCCGAACAATGGTTTACCCCCACATATGGGGTATCAGCGTATACATGACAAATTGCACAATGACGTTTGGGGTCTAATTTCTCCTGTTACCCTTAGAAAAGTAAAAAATTGGGGGGCAAAAATTCATTTTTGTGAAAAAAATAAGATTTTTTATTTTTACGGCTCTACATTATAAACTTCTGTGAAGCACTTGGGGGTTCAAAGTGCTCACCACACAACTAGATAAGTTCCTTAGGGGGTCTACTTTCCAAAATGGTGTCACTTTTGGGGGGTTTCCATTGTTTAGGCACATCAGGGTCTCTCCAAACGTGAAATGGCGTCTTATCTCAATTCCAGCTAATTTTGCATTGAAAAGTCAAATGGCGCTCCTTCCCTTCCGAGCTCTACCATGCACCCAAACAGTGGTTTACCCCCACATATGAGGTATCGGCGTACTCAGGACAAATTGTACAACAACTTTTGGGGTCCAATTTCTCCTGTTACCTTTGGTAAAAAAAAAAATGGGGGCGACATCATCTTTGTGAAAAAATATGATTTTTAATTTTTACGGCTCTGCATTATAAACTTCTGTGAAGCACTCGGTGGGTCAAAGTGCTCACCACACATCTAGATAAGTTCCTTAGGGGGTCTACCTTCCAATATGGTGTCACTTGTGGGAGGTTTCAATGTTTAGGCACATCAGGGGCTCTCCAAACGGGACATGGTGTCCTATCTCAATTCCAGTCAATTTTGCATTGAAAAGTCAAACGGTGCTCTTTCCCTTCCGAGCTCTGCCATGCACCCAAACAGTGGTTTACCCCAACATATGGGGTATCAGCGTACTCAGGATAACTTTTACAACAACTTTTGTGGTCCAATTTCTCCTGTTACCTTTGGTAAAATAAAACAAATTGGAGCTGAATTAAATTTTGTGAAAAAAAAGTTAAATGTTCATTTTTTTTAAACATTTCAAAAATTCCTGTGAAACACCTGAAGGGTTAATAAACTTCTTGTATGTGGTTTTGAACACCTTGAGGGGTGCAGTTTTTAGAATGGTGTCACTTTTGGGTATTTTCTATCATATAGACCCCTCAAAGTGACTTCAAATGTGATGTGGTCTCTAAAAGAATGGTGTTGTAAAAAGGAGAAATTGTTGGTCAACTTTTAACCCTTGGTTCCAAAATTGTGCTGATGTAAAGTAGACATGTGGGAAATATTACTTATTAAGTATTTTTTGTGACAAATCTCTGTGATTTAAGGGCATGAAAGTTGGAAAATTGCGAAATGTTCAAAATTTTCGCCAAATTTCTGTTTTTTTTCACAAATAAACTCAAGTAATGTCAAGGAAATTTTACCACTAGCATGAAGTACAATATGTCATGAGAAAAAAATTTCAGAATCACCGGGATCCGTTGAAGTGTTCCAGAGTTATAACCTCATAAACGGACAGTGGTCAGAATTGCAAAAATTGGCCCGGTCATTAACATGCAAACTACTCTTGAGGTAAAAGGGTTAAAATAGGGGACCCCCCCCCAAAAAAAATAAATGCTGTAGGGTCCCCCTATAATTCATAGCCAGAAAGGCTACGCAGACTGGTAATCCAAGCGAAGCCATCGATCTTCTGAAAAAAAAAATAAAATAAACCAACAGTATACTCCCTGGTCCGGAGTTTAGGAAATCCTCTCCACTATGCTGTAACATCTGGACACTGTGTGTTAGATGCTGCGGCTGTATGCAGCGTCAAACACGCATCGTTTCCTGACCGTGGAAACATACCCTAATAATTACACCATTGAACCTCTGCTAAATTGCTACAAATGTTTGTAACTGTTACTCCCGAGACTAAAGGTACTGTCACATTTAGAGACGCTGCAGCGATCTAGACAACGATCCCTATCGCTGCAGCGTCGCTGTGTGGTCGATGGAGAGCTGTCACACAGACAGCTCTCCAGTGACCAACTATGCGAAGTCCCCTGGTAACCAGGGTAAACATCGGGTTACTAAGCGCAGGGCCGCGCTTAGTAACCCGATGTTTACCCTGGTTACCAGTGCTAATGTAAAAAAAAAAAAACACTACATACTTACATTCCGGTGTCTGTCCCCCGGCGCTGTGCTTTCCTGCACTGACTGTGAGCGCCGGCTGGCCGTAAAGCACAGCGGTGACGTCACCGCTGTAATCTGCTTTACGGCTGGCCAGCGCTGACAATGCAGGGAAGGAGAACGCCAAGGGACGCGACAGACACCGGAATGTAAGTATGTAGTGTTTTTTTTTTTTTTTTACATTTACACTGGTAACCAGGGTAAACATCGGGTTACTAAGTGCGGCCCTGCGCTTAAGTAACCCGAAAGTTTAAAAGTTTAAAATGTGAGCTATGAGCTTTAAATACATTTAGTTAGAATCTTTCCAACTTCTCTCTACTATTTGCCATACAATGTGCTATTATTAGTAAATGTCCTTGTCTGTGCTGGTAAATGGCTTTTAGATGCTAGAAGGTGGATAGAATTGTAGAGGCAAACTGATAATAACCCCTCACCCTACAAGTGAATATGCATATAAACATCCAGTTGCCCTCATACACAATAGACAGCTGTTAGCCAAGCGATGGTTTGGTTGGAAGCTATCTTGCCCGACCACCCACGCCCCCAACAGGAGCGTTTGTTCTGCCAAGTGCGTCTATGTCTTCTATGAAAGCCGCTGACAGAAATTTAAGACAGTAATTTATTTCTTAGAGAACAAGTGAATCAGAAGACCAAATTTGTACATGCCTGATCCTTATCTCCACCGGCATCATCTACTGGGGAGTCAGAAGCTACCATATACATTAAGGTACCGTCACACATAACGATATCGTTAACGATATCGTTGCTTTTTGTGACGTAGCAACGATATCGTTAACAAAATCGTTATGTGTGACAGTGACCAACGATCAGGCCCCTGCTGGGAGATCGTTGGTCGCTGGGGAAAGTCCAGGACTTTATTTTGTCACTGGATCACCTGCTGACATCGCTGAATCGGCGTGTGTGATGCCGATTCAGCGATGTCTTCACTGGTAACCAGGGTAAACATCGGGTTACTAAGCGCAGGGCCGCTGTGAGCGCTCCGTCAGTGCGGGAAGCTGAAGGCGAGGGACGTGACCAGAGACCGGAATGTAAGTATGTAGTGTTTGTTTTTTTTACATTTACAATGGTAACCAGGGTAAACATTGGGTTACTAAGCGCGGCCCTGCGCTTAGTAACCCGATGTTTACCCTGGTTACCCGGGGACTTCGGCATCTTTGGTCGCTGGAGAGCTGTCTGTGTGACAGCTCTCCAGCGACCAAACAGCAACGCTGCAGCGATCGACATCGTTGTCTATATCGCTGCAGCGTCGCTAAATGTGACGGTACCTTTAGACTGTCGGCCAAACCCGTTAAGATCACAGGAGGCTCATGTGTATGGGGCCTTTAGGCCTCATTACACATTTGTAAAAATAAGATCTAGCAGAAGATCATAAGCAGGATAATTTAGTAGTTTGGGATTCTGTGCAGTTGAAGTCTACCTTCATTTTCAATGCATTGCAAAAGGATGGAGATAACATCCATTGGGTAAAAGACTTGTTCAGATGCCCTCGGTCATAGAAGCAGAGGTACTGACCTCCTGCATGCATGCTCACACAAATCGGTGTACAAGCCCATAGACTTTCTATTGAGCCCATATACCACTGCATAAAATGTAAGCTTCACTCAGCAGAAGAATGTTATAAAAAATAAGCAGATGTTTCTGGTAAGTCTTATTCTCTAGACTGTAATGTCATGCTTCTGCTAAGATACACATTCACAATGTTGCTTAATTTCTATCATATGTGACAATATGCTTTACTTGTATGTGTATGTTTAAACAGGTAAATGAAAAAAATGAATAACATATCATTATGTTTAAATGCCTGTACCCCTGTGATTTTAGTAGCCAAGTTTCATATATGAAATTTATTTTTTTATCCATATGCCATTGTTTAGAGTGTTTGTTAAGTTTTACTCCCCAAAGATGCACTCCAATTAAGCTTTTTATTCATTAAATGTGTGTGCACGTGCCTGTAATGCATAGTGAATGTGTTAATATACTCACCTACTAACACGCTCTCCGATATCCAGCGCCATTTTGCAACTTTTCTCAGCAATGTCACCGCAACCATTCATCTCACTCTATGCCCTACTCGTGAGCTGAAAGTCTCTTTTATAATTCTGATGCTCCATAGCCCTTGCTACACCGTAGTGGGCTGGGGGGGTTCAACACATCCGCTGCCCCATTCTGAGCTGCGGGGAGGAGGGGGCGGAGATCTGGCCGCGCATGCGCGGTCGGAAATGGCGGACACGACGCACCCAAAAATGTTACAAGCAACGGTTTTCGGGTGCCGACGGTCCGACGCAACCGTCGCACGACGGTTGCGACGTGTGGCAATGCGTCGCTAATACAAGCCTATGGAGAAAAAAATGCATCCTGCAGACAACTTTGCAGGATGAGTTTTTATGCAAAACGATGCATTGCGACGGAGGCCAAACGACGCTAGTGTGAAAGTAGCCTAATGGTGTCATATTTCTTATGATTTTACCATTACATAGAAACAAAGAATGGCCTGATTCGCATCATTTATCAGACCGTTATTAAGCTGGAGGGGTTCTGGCCCCATGGTGATGTGAGTGAATGTGTTGTTTGTCCCTTAGCTACGATGTTGAAAATCTATATCCCATAAATTGTGGATTGATACCAAACTGCAATATTCATATCTGGAAAATGGAGAGACAAAGTCTAGAACACTCTCAGATAAATCCTTTGAACCCAGGATGCATTTTTTGGGGGAACAAAGGAAGTCACTGCAATTCTCCTCTTCTGTGTAAACAGATCTCAAAGCTTAAGGTACCGTCACACTCAGCGACGCTGCAGCGATATAGACAACGAGCCGATCGCTGGAGCGTCGCTGTTTAGGTCGCTGTAGAGACGTCAAACACAGTAACTCCAGAACGATGCAGGAGCGATCCAGTGACGTAACGGCGATTCACTTATCATTCTCGCCGGTTGTTAGCTCCATGTAAAACATTGCTGGCATCGTTGCTTTTGATGTCAAACACGACGATACACGCCGACCTGACGACGAAATAAAGTTCTGGACTTCTAGCTCCGACCAGCGATGGCACAGCGGGATCCAGATCGCTGCTGCGTGTCAAACACAACGAGATCGCTATCCAGGACGCTGCAACGTCACGGATCGTTGTCGTTCTCGTTGCAAAGTCGCTGAGTGTGACGGTACCTTTACTGTCCTTTCTCCAGCAGATATCCTATTTTAATTACATGAACACTGCAGGGACTCTCTGCTTTAAAGGAGCGAGAGGTGTCACCTCTCTTTCTTTAACTTCACCTGTTATAATTACTCCCAGATGTTCAATGTGTGTGTGGGGGCTGGGGTAAATGTCCCCTCTCTGGAGATGTATTTGTATTTTTAATTTTTCTCTATGACAGACTTACATTGTAAAAGACACTTCTGGGTCCCACAGAGTGATACGTGACCCAGAGAGTTTGCATAGCAGTTATCTAATTAAAAAGCGGAGTAGAGAGGCGCAACACAATAGAAATAGAAGTGATAGGTAAGTACAGGTGTTTCTCACAAAGTTAGAATATCAAAGTTAAGTTATTTCAGTTGTTCAATACAAAACGTAAAACTCATATATTATATAGAGTCATTACCAACAGAGTGATCTATTTTAGGTATCTATTTCTGTTAATGTTGATGATTATGGCTTACAGCCAATGAAAACCCAAAAGTCATTATCTCAGTAAATTAGAATACTTTATAACACCAGCTTGAAAAATGATTTTAAAATACGGAATGTTGGCCTACTGAAATGTATGCTCAGTAAATGCACTCAATACTTGATCAGGGCTCCTTTTGCATCAATTACTGAATCAATGCGGCGTGGCATGAAGGCGATCAGAACTGCTGAGGTGTTATGGAAGCCCAGATTGCTTTGATAGCAGCGTTTAGCTCATCTGCATTGTTGGGTCTGGTGTCTCTCATCTTCCTCTTCACAAAACCCTATAGATTCTCTATGGGGTTAAGGTCAGGTGAGTTTGCTGGCCAGTCAAGCACAGTTATACTGTTGTTTTTACACCATGTATTACTACTTTTGGCAGTGTGGACAATGACATTTCCATCTCCAAAAAGCTTATTGGCAGAGGGGAGCATGAAGGCTCTAAAATTTCCTGCTAGACGGCTGCGGTGACATTGGTCTTGATAAAACACAGTGGAGCTACACCAGGTTCACCTTCCAACAAGACAATGACCCTAAGCACACAGCTAAAATAACAAAGGGTCTGAATACTTATGACGCTGTGATATTTCAGTTTTTATTTTTTTTATAAATTTGCAAAAATGTCTACATTTCTGCTTTTTTTCAGTCAAGATGTGGTGCACAGTGTACATTAACCCCTTCACGACATGTCCCGTACTAGTACGGCACATGTCAGGTCTCCCCCGTTAATGTGGGTTCCGGCGTCCACATCAAACTCGCGACATGTCAGCTGTTTCGCACAGCTGACATGTGTGCGCAATAGCGGCAGGTGGAATCGCGATTCACCTGCCGCTATTAACTAGTTAAATGATGCTGTCAAATGCTGACAGCAGCATTTAACTTCTGCTTCCGGCCGTGCAGCCGGAAATGAACGCATCGCCGACCCCGTCACATGATCGGGGGTCAGCGATGCATCAGCATAGGTCTCCTTGAGACCTCTTTGGTTACTGAAGCTGGCTTGCTGTGAGCGCCACCCTGTGGTCGGCGCTCATAGCAAGCCTGCAATTCAGCTACATAGGAGCGATCTGATGATCGGTGCTATGTAGCAGAGCCGATCAGGCTATGCCAGCTTCTAGCCTCCCATGGTGGCTATTGAAGCATGGCAAAAGTAAAAAAAATGTTTAAAAAAAATATGAAAAAAATAAAAAAAAATATAAGTTTAAATCACCCCCCTTTCGCCTCATCCAAAATAAAACAATAAAAAAAAAAATCAAACATACACATATTTGGTATTGCCACGTTCAGAATCGTTCGATCTATCAAATAAAAAAAAAACATAAACCTGATCGCTAAACAGCGTAGCGAGAAAAAAATTTGAAACGCCAGAATTACGTTTTTTTGGTCGCCGCAACACTGCATTAAAATGCAATAACGGGTGATCAAAAGAACATATCTGCACAAAAATGGTATCATTACAAACGTCAGCTTGTCACGCAAAAAATAAGCCCTGACCCAAGATCCCGAAAAATAGAGACGCTACGTGTATCGGAAAATGGCACAATTTTTTTTTTTTTAGCAAAGTTTTGAATTTTTTTCACCACTTAGATAAAAAATAACCTAGACATGTTTGGTGTCTATGAACGTGTAATGACCTGTAGAATCACAATGGCAGGTCAGTTTTAGCATTTAGTGAACCTAGCAAAAAAGCCGAACAAAAAACAAGTGTGGGATTGCACTTTTTTGTAATTTCACCACACTTGGAATTTTTTCCCCGTTTTCTAGTACAAGACATAGTAAAACCAATGGTGTCATTCAAAAGTACAACTAGTCCCACAAAAAATAAGCCCTCACATGGCCAAATTGATGGAAAAATAAAAAAGTTATGGCTCTGGGAAGGAGGGGAGTGAAAAACGAAAACGCAAAAACAAAAAAGGGCTGCGTCTTGAAGGGGTTAATGAGAAAAAAAATTAACTTTTATGAATTTAACAAATGGCTGCGATGAAACCAAGAGTGAAAAATATAAAGGGGTTTAAATACTTTCCGTACCCACTATATATCTTCCTTAGTATAAGTAGCAAGAAGTTTATTTAAAAAGGGATTGACAGGAGGCATTAAAGGGGTGGTCCACTACTTGTGTAGCCCTTTATTAACCCCTTCCCGACCTGTGACACAGCGTATGCGTCATGAAAGTCGGTGCCAATCCGACCTGTGACGCATATGCTGTGTCACAGAAAGATCGCGTCCCTGCAGATCGGGTGAAAGGGTTAACTCCCATTTCACCCGATCTGCAGGGACAGGGGGAGTGGTAGTTTAGCCCAGGGGGGGTGGCTTCACCCCCTCGTGGCTACGATCGCTCTGATTGGCTGTTGAAAGTGAAACTGCCAATCAGAGCGATTTGTAATATTTCACCTAAAAAAATGGTGAAATATTACAATCCAGCCATGGCCGATGCTGCAATATCATCGGCCATGGCTGGAAATACTAATGTGCCCCCACCCCACCCCACCGATCGCCCCCCCAGCCCCCCGATCTGTGGCCCGCTCCCCTCCGTCCTGTGCTCCGCTCCCCCGTCCTCCTGTCCGCTCCCCCCGTGCTCCAATCACACCCCCCCGTGCTCCAATCAAACCCCCCCGCACTCCGATCCCCCCCGTGCTCCGATCCACCCCCCCTGCACACCGATCCACCCCCCCTGCACACCGATCCACCCGCCCGCACACCGATCACTCTCCCCCATGCTCCGATCCCTCCCCCCCCGTGCTCCGACGCCCCCCCGTGCCCTGATCTCCCCCCCCTGTGCCCTGATCTCCCCCCCCTTATACTTACCGATCCTGGCGGGGTCCGTCCGTCTTCTTCCCCGAGCGCCGCCATGTTCCAAAATGGCGGGCGCATGCGCAGTGCGCCCGCCGAATCTGCCGGCTGGCAGATTCGTTCCAATGTGAATTTTGATCACTGTGATATAATCTATCACAGTGGTCAAAATAAAAAAACAGTAAATGACCCCCCCCCCATTTGTCCCCCATAGATAGGGACAATAATAAAATAAAGAATTTTTTTTTTTCCACTAAGGTTGGAGTTAGAACTAGGGTTAGGGTTAGGGTTAGGGGTAGGGGTAGGGTTAGGGGTAGGGTTAGGGGTAGGGGTAGGGGTAGGGTTAGGGGTAGGGTTAGGGGTAGGGTTAGGGTTAGGGTTTCGGTATGTGCACACGTATTCTGGTCCTCTGCGGATTTTTCCGCAGCGGATTTGATAAATCCGCAGTGCTAAACCGCTGCGGATTTATGGCAGATTTACCGCGGTTTTTCTGCGCATTTCACTGTGGTTTTACAACTGCGATTTTCTATTGGAGCAGTTGTAAAACCGCTGTGGAATCCGCAGAAAGAAGTGACATGCTGCGGAATGTAAACCGCTGCGTTTCCGTGCAGTTTTTCCGCAGCATGTGTACAGCGATTTTTGTTTCCCATAGGTTTACATTGAAATGTAAACTCATGGGAAACTGCTGCGGATCCGCAGCGTTTTCCGAAGCGTGTGCACATACCTTTAGAATTAGGCTATGTGCACACGGTGTGGATTTGGCTGCGGATCCGCAGCGGATTGGCCGCTGCGGATCCGCAGCAGTGTTCCATCAGGTTTACAGTACCATGTAAACCTATGGAAAACCAAATCCGCTGTGCCCATGGTGCGGAAAATACCGCACGGAAACGCTGCGTTGTATTTTCCGCAGCATGTCAATTCTTTGTGCGGATTCCGCAGCGTTTTACACCTATTCCTCAATAGGAATCCGCAGGTGAAATCCGCAGTAAATCCGCAGGTAAAACGCAGTGCCTTTTACCCGCGGATTTTTCAAAAATGGTGCGGAAAAATCTCACACGAATCCGCAACGTGGGTACATAGCCTTAGGGTTAGGGTTGGGTTGGAATTAGGGTTGTGGTTAGGGTTAGGGGTGTGTTGGGGTTAGGGTTGTGGTTAGGGGTGTGTTGCGGTTAGGGTTGTGGTTAGGGTTACGGCTACAGTTGGGATAAGGGTTAGGGGTGTGTTGGCGTTAGAATTGAGGGGTTTCCACTGTTTAGGCACATCAGGGGGTCTCCAAACGCAACATGGCGCCACCATTGATTCCAGCCAATCTTTTATTCAAAAAGTCAAATGGTGCTCCTTCCCTTCCGAGCCCCGACGTGTGCCCAAACAGTGGTTTACCCCCACATATGGGGTATCAGTGTACTCAGGACAAACTGGGCAACAATTACTGGGGTCCAATTTCTCCTGTTACCCTTGAGAAAATAAAAAATTGCTTGCTAAAACATCATTTTTGAGGAAAGAAAAATGATTTTTTATTTTCACGGCTCTGCGTTGTAAACGTCTGTGAAGCACTTGGGGGTTCAAAGTGCTCACCACATATCTAGATAAGTTCCTTGGGGGGTCTAGTTTCCAAAATGGGGTCACTTGTGGGGGGTTTCTACTGTTTAGGCACACCAGGGGCTCTGCAAACGCAACGTGACGCCCGCAGACCATTCCATCAAAGTCTGCATTTCAAAACGTCACTACTTGACTTTCGAGCCCCGACATGTGCCCAAACAGTGGTTTACCCCCACATATGGGGTATCAGCGTACTCAGGACAAACTGGGCAACAATTACGGGGGTCCAATTTCTCCTGTTACCCTTGAGAAAATAAAAAATTGCTTGCTAAAACATCATTTTTGAGGAAAGAAAAATGATTTTTTATTTTCACGGCTCTGCGTTGTAAACGTCTGTGAAGCACTTGGGGGTTCAAAGTGCTCACCACATATCTAGATAAGTTCCTTGGGGGGTCTAGTTTCCAAAATGGGGTCACTTGTGGGGGGTTTCTACTGTTTAGGCACACCAGGGGCTCTGCAAACGCAACGTGACGCCCGCAGACCATTCCATCAAAGTCTGCATTTCAAAAGTCACTACTTCCCTTCTGAGCCCCGACGTGTGCCCAAACAGTGGTTTACCCCCACATATGGAGTATCAGCGTACTCAGGAGAAACTGGACAACAACTTTTGGGGTCCAATTTCTCCTGTAACCCTTGGGAAAATAAAAAATTCTGGGCTAAAAATTATTTTTGAGGAAAGAAAACGTATTTATTATTTTCACTGCTCTGTGTTATAAACTTCTGTGAAGCACTTGGGGATTCAAAGTGCTCACCTCACATCTAGATAAGTTCCTTTCGGGGTCTAGTTTCTAAAATGGGGTCACTTGTGGGGGGTTTCTACTGTTTAGCCACATCAGGGGCTCTGCAAACGCAACGTAACGCCCGCAGAGCATTCCATCAAAGTCTGCATTTCAAAATGTCACTACTTGACTTCCGAGCCCCGACATGTGCCCAAACTGTGGTTTACCCCCACATATGGGGTATCAGCTTACTCAGGAGAAACTGTACAACAACTTTTGGGGTCAAATTTCTCCTGTTACCCTTGGGAAAATAATAAATTGCAGGCTAAAAAATCATTTTAGAGAAAATAAAATGTTTATTTTATTTTCATGGCTCTGCGTTATAAACTTCTGTGAAGCACTTGGAAGTTCAAAGTCCTCACCACACATCTAGATTAGTTCCTTTGGGGGTCTAGTTTCCAACATGGGGTCATATGTGGGGGATCTCCAATGTTTAGGCACACAGGGGCTCTCCAAACGTGACATGGTGTCCGCTAATGATTGGAGCTAATTTTCCATTTAAAAAGCCAATTGGCGTGCCTTCCCTTCCGAGCCCTGCCGTGCGCCCAAACAGTGGTTTACCCCCACATATGGGGTATCAGCGTACTCAGGACAAACTGGACAACAACATTTGCGGTCCAATTTCTCCTATTACCCTTGGCAAAATAGGAAATTCCAGGCTAAAAATCATTTTTGAGGAAAGAAAAATTATTTTTTATTTTCATGGCTCTGCATTATAAACTTCTGTGAAGCACCTGGGGGTTTAAAGTGCTCAATATGCATCTAGATAAGTTCCTTGGGGGGTCTAGTTTCCAAAATGGGGTCACTTGTGGGGGAGCTCCAATGCATAGGCACACAGGGGCTCTCCAAACGCGACATGGTGTCCGCTAACAATTGGAGCTAATTTTCCATTCAAAAAGTCAAATGGCGCGCCTTCCCTTCCGAGCCCTGCCGTGTGCCCAAACAGTGGTTTACCCCCACATATGAGGTATCGGCGTACTCGGGAGAAATTGCCCAACAAATTTTAGGATTCATTTTATCCTATTGCCCATGTGAAAATGAAAAACTGAGGCGAAAAGAATTTTTTTGTGAAAAAAAAAGTACTTTTTCATTTTTACAGATCAATTTGTGAAGCACCTGAGGGTTTAAAGTGCTCAATATGCATCTAGATAAGTTCCTTGGGGGGTCTAGTTTCCAAAATGGGGTCATTTGTGGGGGAGCTCCAATGTTTAGGCACACGGGGGCTCTCCAAACACGACATGGTGTCCGCTAACGATGGAGATAATTTTTCATTCAAAAAGTCAAATGGCGCTCCTTCCCTTCCGAACCTTACCATGTGCCCAAACAGTGGTTTACCCCCACATGTGAGGTATCGGTGTACTCATGAGAAATTGCCCAACAAATTTTAGGATCCATTTTATCCTGTTGCCCATGTGAAAATGAAAAAAATTGAGGCTAAAAGAATTTTTTTGTGAAAAAAAAGTACTTTTTCATTTTTACGGATCAATTTGTGAAGCCCCCGGGGGTTCAAAGTTCTCACTATGCATCTAGATAAGTTCCTTGGGGCGTCTAGTTTCCAAAATGGGGTCACGTGTGGGGGAGCTCCAATTTTTAGGCACACGGGGGCTCTCCAAACGTGACATGGTGTCCGCTAAAGAGTGGAGCCAATTTTTCATTCAAAAAGTCAAATGGCGCTCCTTCCCTTCCAAGCCCTGCCGTGCGCCCAAACAGTGGTTTACCCCCACATATGAGGTATCAGCGTACTCAGGACAAATTGGACAACAACTTTCGTGGTTCAGTTTCTCCTTGTACCATTGGGAAAATAAAAAAAATGTTGCTAAAAGATAATTTTTGTGACTAAAAAGTTAAATGTTCATTTTTTCCTTCCATGTTGCTTCTGCTGCTGTGAAGCACCTGAAGGGTTAAAAAACTTCTTGAATGTGGTTTTGAGCACCTTGAGGGGTGCATTTTTTAGAATGGTGTCACTTTTGGGTATTTTCAGCCATATAGACCCCTCAAACTGACTTCAAATGTGAGATGGTCCCTAAAAAAAATGGTTTTGTAAATTTCGTTGTAAAAATGAGAAATCGCTGGTCAAATTTTAACTCTTATAACTTCCTAGCAAAAAAAAAATTTTGTTTCCAAAATTGTGCTGGTGTAAAGTAGACATGTGGGAAATGTTATTTATTAACTATTTTGTGTCACATAACTCTCTGGTTTAACAGAATAAAAATTCAAAATGTGAAAATTGCGAAATTTTCAAAATTTTCGCCAAATTTCCGTTTTTATCACAAATAAACGCAGAATTTATTGACCTAAATTTACCACTAACATGAAGCCCAATATGTCACGAAAAAACAATCTCAGAACCGCTAGGATCCGTTGAAGCGTTCCTGAGTTATTACCTCATAAAGGGACACTGGTCAGAATTGCAAAAAACGGCCAGGTCATTAAGGTCAAAATAGGCTGGGTCATGAAGGGGTTAAGTAAAACAGTGCCCCTTGTAAAAAAAAAAGATCAGCATGGAGCCACCTACCGAACCAGCATCATTCCAATAATGTCGGCACTGTGTGTGTGGGCGCTCATTGCACATTTTTATGACACACAAACGCTGCAGTCTATCAGCCGCTGCTGGCTGGCTCCAGCGCTAATGCAACACGTCACACGCACATATGCAGGTACACCGCCAAGATCGCTGGAGCTGCACTTGTCCGAGAGGTTAGTATATGGAGTTTTTATTTTCCAAGAGGCAGTGTTTCATGATGCAAAAAATAATAAATTTACAATATCTTTCAGAATCAGTTATTACAATATAAATGACAGGAAATAAGTTAATTATAAGCTACACTTCGAGGTCATGTAAAAGTTGGACATTAACCTGTGGCAAATTGGATTGAGAGGCTGTTAATTTTGGGAAAGGTCGGCTGGATAGTGGATACTACTACTACTACTGGATAGTGGAAACAGTAGTTCTTCTGGAAAGTTACTGAGATAACTAAATTGTAGAACGTCTACTACAAATTTCAAACATTTACAGCAGTCACTTGTCAGTAGAACTGTGGTATTAAGTGCATTTTAAGAAGACAACCAACTTGTTTAATTGCAAGTATTTTCTTTACTGGAATGGAAAGAAAGACCATAATTATGCAATAAAGTCATCAAACTAGGGAAAGTAATAAATCATACCCCCCAAAAAATAGTAATGTGAACGGATAGTAATATATTCACTGGTAAAGAGGATTGTAAAGACATAGAAAGTCTTATTGACAACTTCACATAAAGTTTCTATCACGATATATGCAGCAAGCAACAAACAACATAATTCAGAAAGAACAAGGGAAAATTAACCTTTCACTTTGCCTGCATTGAACATTTTCAACCATAAGTCCTTTACTTAGCTGAGTGCTAATCTGTTCTGATACCTCAATCACTTTCTCTTTCAAATAATAGATAGCAGCAGCTAGGTGGGTTCCACACATATCCCCAGAGTGTGGAGAGGAGAGAAAACATATACAATTTCAGGAAGGAGAGAGACAACAGGAAGGGGCACAATAACAATTAAAGGGAATCTGTCAGCAGGTTTTTGTTTGTTTATCTGAGAGCAGAATAAAATAGGCAAAGAGAAGCTGAATCCAGTGATGTATACCTTAGTTTACTGGGTGCAGTGGTTCTCACACAATCAGAGCTTTTAGATTTAGAATAAAGCAGAGCTGAGGAAGCTAACTCCACCCACACCAGGCTCTCCATGTACAACGTCCATAGGCAGTGAGCTGGTTAGTTGCCGACTAGTCTGGCAATGTTAATCTCTTAGTGATAAATCCTTCACAGTTAGTAAACAACAGCACACTTTGACAAGTGACACATCCCTAAATTCTGTGTTTCAGCCCCTATCTCATGATGTCTTCAGATTACAAAGCAAAAATCTGCTGACAGATTCACTTTAAGTGTAGGCTAGAAGCTGAGCTGATATATGAGCAGTACCCTGGATACACACACAGCTCACTCCAACACTATATTAGCTGGTGAAACATTTCCTTGAGGCTGCCGTCACACTAGCAGTGTTTGGTCAGTATTTTACATCAGTATTTGTAAGCCAAAACCAGGAGTGGGTGATAAATGCAGAAGTGGTGCATATGTTTCTATTATACTTTTCCTTTAATTTCCTCCTGGTTTTGGCTTACAAATACTGATGTAAAATACTGACCAAATACTGCTAGTGTGACGGCAGCCTAAGAGGAAATCTAATAAGCGAGAAAACAGCCGCACTCTCTCGGGTTATAGCTTGCAAAGTGGTGTATTTATTCACATGTGTTTGACATTCAAATATATGTACACATACAGCAGGATAAGAAAAAAAAAGTGACGTTTCGACCCAATTCCGGGTCTTTCTCAAACTGAGTAGCTGATACTGTTTGAAAATTTGAAGTTAGGTCCCAAAAAGGGCTCCTCTTGGTGTGGCGCTGGGGTATCCTGCTTCCTGGAAGACACACTTCAAATATATGTACACATACAGCAGGATAAGAAAAAAAAGTGACGTTTCGACCCAATTCCGGGTCTTTCTCAAACTGAGTAGCTGATACTGTTTGAAAATTTGAAGTTAGGTCCCAAAAAGGGTTCCTCTTGGTGTGGCGCTGGGGTATCCTGCTTCCTGGAAGTGTGTCTTCCAGGAAGCAGGATACCCCAGCGCCACACCAAGAGGAGCCCTTTTTGGGACCTAATTTCAAATTTTCAAACAGTATCAGCTACTCAGTTTGAGAAAGACCCGGAATTGGGTCGAAACGTCACTTTTTTTTTCTTATCCTGCTGTATGTGTACATATATTTGAATGTCAAACACATGTGAATAAATACACCACTTTGCAAGCTATAACCCGAGAGAGTGCGGCTGTTTTCTCGCTTATTTGACTGGTATTGGGTTCTTCCCAAGTACAGCCTGCACCACCTGATATGCTGAGTGTGCTCCATATTCCCTTGAATTTAAGAGGAAATCTAAAACAGAGCAGGCTGCATAATGCATAGCAAGGGCTTTGAAAATCAATGAAGGAATGATGATAGCAGACAAACTTTGATAAAATTAAAACAATTGCACAAAGTGTTAGATATCATATGTAAAAATCATTTTCAATGTCAAAAGTGTCTACAACTTTTAAATGTGATTGTCATGCAGTGCTAACAAAACATGGCTTGAAATTCTGGTTTTGCAAACTAACAAAATACATATAGACTTTTTTTTTTTTTTTTTTACTAGAGGCATACTGAAATTTTGACATTTTTCTGTGCAAATCAGCTATAAATTCAAGTACCGCGGAGCTGTAGGCACTGGTAATCATACTAAACTGTTTTTAATTAAAACAGTGTTCTGTTTTTAGGCTAAAATTCATTCTACTATGAAACAAAGTTATCAATCTACAGGGTAGGTGATAAATGTATGATCATAGCAAGTTCCTCCAATGGGACTTCCATTGCGGCTTGATGGTCCAAATAGTTATAAAGATAAGGTCTCCAGATGGTGAAGTTTGTGAGTAGCTCCCTACAAAAGAGCATGTACCCGCAAGAATGCAAATCGCGTACATGTGGTCACATGACCTCCCACTCACTTGAGACATAAAGGGGAATCTTAACAGTGTGTGCATCACAGACTGTCACAGAGAGTGCCTGTAAGCTTTGCTTCTTCGACCGAATCTCTTTAAGGGGTGGTCCGCTACCTAAAATGTACTTTGTAAATATCTATCTGTGCACACTAACCACTTTTATAATTAGCTTCATTATAAAATATTGTAAACGTAAACTTCTCCCTATCTAGCTAATCCCTAAATGTGTTTTTTCTTTGTTTATCTCTCTGTAATGTTTTGTTTAAGTGGAGTCTCAAACAGGACGTCACCGGAGGCTGGGGCTGCACTCACTTCCCTGCAGCATCCATTGTATTTCAGAAGTAGTAGCTATCAACATGATTTTAATGTTCTCGATAAATCAATTTAACAACACACCTGAGTCTTTTTCTCTGCGTTCTAAAATGTCCAACACATATTCTGCACACTTTATGTGGTGCCTATGATGCACAGTATAATGTGTCCTTCCTTAACACAATCAACATACCGTAAGCTGAATTGAGCAGTTACTGAAAATAAGACCAGCATTTTTTTTTTTTTTGTGAAAACAGGATCTTACTGGAATAAACAGATGTGATATTTGAATTCAGTACACTAAGGCTAAGTGCACACGTTGCAGAATTGCAGCGGAAATTTCCGCGGCAATTCCGCATCTCCTGCCGCGGGTATATCACATGCGGAATTGGCATGCGTATTCCCGCAAAACACTAGCGTTTTGCAGGCATAATTAGCTTGCAGAATGCTAGCGTTTTCTAAGCGATCTGTAGCATCGCTTGGAAAACTGACAGGTTGTTACACTTGTCAAACAGTGTTTGATAAGTGTGACCAACTTTTTACTATTGATGCTATCTATGCAGCCTCAATAGTAAAACGATACAATGTTAAAAATAATTTAAAAAATAATAATTCATGATATTCTCACCTTCCGGCGTCCCCGACAGCGTTTCCCACTCCTCACGATGCTCCGGTCCCAGTAATACTTTGCAGCATGACCCCAGATGGCGTAGCATCACGCAAGACCGCACGTTATCACAGGTCATTTTCGCAAAGCATTACTGGGAACGGGGGCATCACGAGGAGCGGGAAAGCTGCTCGGGTCGCCGGAAGGTGAGAATATCACTATTTTTCTTTTCTTTCTTTCTTTTTTTTTAACATTAACAATTATATGGTACCCAGGGCCTGGAGGAGAGACTCCTCTCCTCCAACCTGGGTACCAAGCGCACATGATCCGCTTACTTCCCGTATGGTGGGCATAGCCCCATGCGGGAAGTAAGAGGATCAATGCATTTCTAGGTCTGTGGAATCGCCGCGATTCTGCACAAAGAATGAACATACTGCATTTTTTTCCAGAATGCGATTCCGCCGGGGAAAAAAACGCAGCAAATGCACAAAAAATGCGGAAGGCTTTTTTTTTTTCGCGGATTTATCGCGTTTTTATAGCGAAAAAATGCGGAAAAAAATGCGAAAATTCCAAAACGTGTGCACATAGCATAAAATGTAAAAATATCAGGTGTTAATAAGATTGTTCGGTCTCTGTACAGTTTACATGTTGTCAGCAGCACATCCTGAGTTTACACAAGATTGTGTATATGACAATGTGAACATTGTTGGCCAGGGGCTAGAGGTGTCTGCAAATAGTTTACAACCTTCTTGCTGTTGCAGGAACAAATTCAAAGAATTTAGCCTCCCGAGCATGGCTATAACTATAGCATGGCAGCTGACACAGGGATAAAATGGCCCACCTGAATGCAGGAGTGTTCTTCCTTTTCTTTCACAAAGCAAAACAGTGGACATCAGCTATTATATGGATTCTACTATATATTATGCGGATTGTCCTTTGCTCTGACATGTGCTATTATCCATCTCTCGATGTAAAATTATATCTCGATTATAAGAATTACAGAGAACGCAAATTCTAGACCATATCAGAACATACCTTTACAATAGTACAGGTACTATAATAATAATAATTTTTATTTATATAGCACCAACATATTCCGCAGCACTTTACAATTAAGCGGGGACATGTACAAACAATAAATTTTGTACGAGTTAAGACAATTTAAACAGTGACATTAGGAGTGAGGTCCCTGCTCGCAAGCTTACAATCTACAAGGAAATGGGGGGACACCATAGGTGAAAAGTGCTTGTTATTTCAGGTCTGGCAGTTATAATAAATAGGGATTTTCATATAAAGCTGCATGATCCGGTCACCAGCCCGTGTGTTTAAGTGTAATAGTCAAGTATCAAGTGCAGTTATGTGCATGGAGGGTGTGGAGACAGATGAATAGTAGGGTGCAGATTCAGAATAATATTTGGAAGGAGGGAACAGTGCAAAGTTAGTTTACTGAGTAGTTGATGTGATAGGTTTGTTTGAAGAGATGGGTTTTCAAAGCGCGCTTGAATAGGTCGGGGCTAGGTATCAGCCTGATCGTCTGGGGAAGTGCATTCCAGAGAGCTGGCGCAGCACGAGAGAAGTCTTGGAGACGAAGGTGTGAGGTTCGGATTACGGGGGATGTTAGTCTTAGGTCATTTGTAGAACGGAGGGCTCGTGTAGGGCAATAGACAGAGATGAGAGAGGAAATATAAGGTGGTGCAGAACTGTGGAGAGCTTTGTGGGTGAGAGAGATGAGTTTATACTGGACCCTGTATCGAATGGGTAGCCAGTGTAAAGACTGGCACAAGATGGAGGCATCGGTGAAGCAGCTGGACATAAATATGACTCTGGCTGCAGCATTCAAGATGGATTGGAGAGGAGAAAGTTTGGTAAGAGGGAGACCGATCAGAAGAGAGTTGCAGCAGTCCAGACGGGAAAGAATGAGAGCGACAGTAAGAGTCTTAGCAGTTTCAACGGTGAGAAAAGGTCGGATTCTGGAGATGTTTTTAAGATGCAGGTGACAAGAGCGAGTGAGTGATCGGATATAGGGAGTAAAGGAAAGTTTGGTGTCGAATATGACCCCAAGACAGCGGGCATGCTGCTTGGGAGTTATGGTTGATCCCTCCAGGGTAATTTCGATGTTGGATAGAGTGAGGTTAGTAGAAGGGAGAAACACAAGAAGTTCCGTTTTGGAGAGATTTAGTTTCAGGTAGAGGGAGGAAATGATGTTAGAGACAGCAGACAGACAATCCTTGGTATTTTGAATTAGGGTAGGCGTGATGTCGGGGGAAGAAGTGTATAATCGGGTGTCATCAGCATAGAGATGATACTGGTACCCAAATCTGCTGATTGTTTGTCCAATAGGGGCCGTGTAAAGAGAGAAGAGGAGGGGGCCTAGGACCAAGCCTTGCGGAACCCCGATAGTAAAGGGACGAGGAGAGGAAGAGTAGCCGGCAAAAGATACAGTGAATGAGCGGTCAGAGAGGTAGGAGGAGAACCAGGAGAGGGCTGTGTCCTTCAGGCCTATAGAGCGGAGCATAGTGAGGAGGAGCTGGTGATCCACAGTGGTCAAATGCGGCAGAGAGATCCAGGATAATCAGCAGAGAGCAATGACCTTTGGATTTAGCTGTTATTAGATCACTAGATGGTGGCCCGATTCTAATGCATCGGGTATTCTAGAATATGCATGTCCACGTAGTATATTGCCCAGCCACGTAGTATATTGCCCAGTCACGTAGTATATTGCCCAGCCACGTAGTATATTGTCCAGTCACGTAGTATATTGCCCAGCCACGCAATATATTGCCTAGCCACATAGTATATTGCCCAGCCACATAGTATATTGCCCAGCCACGTAGTATATTGCCCAGCCATGTAGTATATTGCCCAGCCCACGTAGTACGGTATATTGGCCAGCCACATAGTATATAGCAGAGCTACGTAGTATATTGCCCAGTCACGTAGTATTTTGCCCAGCACAGAGCCAAGTATCATTAGAGACTTTAGAGAGGGCAGTTTCCGTGGAGTGTAAAGAGCGGAAACCAGATTGTAAGGGGTCAAGAAGAGAGTTATCCGAGAGATAGCGGATTAGACGGGAGTGGACCAAGCGTTCCAGGAGTTTAGAGATGAAGGAAAGGTTAGAGACAGGTCTGTAGTTAGCAGTGCAGTTCTGGTCCAGGGATGGCTTTTTAAGTAATGGGGTTATGATGACATGTTTAAATGAGGAGGGAAAGATACCTGAAGAAAGAGAGAGGTTAAATATTTTAGTCGGGTGAGTGGTGACCACTGGTGAGAGAGACTGCAGGATATGTGAAGGAATGGGGTCACCACTGTACTATAAGCTTTTGCTATAATTTAACTATATACTATACTTTGATCTTTTACATGTTGTCTGTTCGATAAATGTTTAGAATATTTGGAAAACATTAGCTAATGTTTAGTAAGAAAACAGAAATAAAAAAAAAAAAATTGAATCATTGTGGATTTCCAATAAAACATCAAGCACACATATTTGTATTTATATGTTGCAGCTGTAAGCTTTTGGAAAATAAAGCTCATCCCCATGCTATATACACATATGGTGGATTTGTAACACACAGGCGTAACCAATGGGAAGCTGTAACACTACTACATGAAATAGAAAAAAGAAATGTATAGAGACATTAAGTTATTTGTGATCATGAGCTCCTGTGCGTGTAAGAAGTTTGAGGCTTCTGGTTTACACATGCTGCTAAGCTGAACTGGGCCCACATGTCCCCACAGTGCTGGTTTAAGCTTTTATCAGAGCCCAGCAAGGTTCACTAGGGTTGTACTGATACTCTCTGACCCTCAGGGGGTTTCTCTTATCTTGTTCTAAGGTGTACTCCTACAGAGCACCCAGGGCACACAGATACACGCACAGCGGACACTCCCGTCTCAGTCAGCATACACACCAGTTCAACATGTTGGGTCAAGTTTTAAGGTGCAGCTTTAACCCATCATCATCACTATAGCACCAGCAGGACTGGAAGAGATGAACTTCAAGGGGAAAGCATTCATGCTTACAGCCAATCCTGTCTTCCAAGTAAATTGCTTACTATTAACATCCTTATCCTGATTTAAGAAAAGACTGCCACACAAATAGCAAAATGTAGAAAATTGCAAACCATAAAAAAACCTTAAAAAGTAACCCGTGCTGCCAGTGACATATGCTTCAGGAAGGATCAACAGGATATGTTTTCGTCTCAGGTCTTTAATCCAGCCTGTCTTGTGTTAGCGTTAATTGATAAATATTTACATCTTAGTTAAGATTTTGAAAGCAGGGATATTGCATAATCTACTTTACTGTCACTGTAGTGGGAGTGAGGAGGATGCAGGGATAGTGCAGGAATTAGAATGACAAAAGAGAAACAACACAATGTCATGTACACACACAGCATATGTGATATATTCTACAATAGGACAAACATTAAAAATGAAAGTGCAAGAAGACATATGCAACCAATAAATACATGCCAGATGACAATAATGTATATAGAGAACATAGTCTACAATGAACTATCTGTAGTATTCATTTAGCAAGTTCAACAAATAGGGTTGGCAAGTATCCCTGAAGATGACCTCTTTAGCCAGTTTGTCCAATATATACAGTCAGTCGTACATGGCGAAAAACTTTACTATTCCTTATAAATCACCAACATATTCTGCATGCAAATTGCCTCTTCAGAGAGGAAGAGGACTTGAACTCTATAGCGCCACCTATTGGAAGTAGCAATCCTAACAGTCACAATCAACCCTTTAATGGATCGTGCAATATGACTTAGGATAAAAGCCAAATCAGAATCTCAATTTGCAGACACGGTGTTTGACTAGGTGAGAGGGGGCCAATTGTATAGGAGGACAAATAACCCATCATTTGTATTTTGGTGTATGGGCAGAAACCCCCCAAAATCACAGGGAAAACATATAAACTCTGGGCTAATGTTTTCATTTGAACAAAGTATCCTATTGCTGCAAGATAACAGTGTTAACCACTGAGCCACCATTTTTTTCTCAACTGATCCACAACTTAGGTACAATGCTCATACTGAATCTGGCTATGAATGAGAGCGCTGTCACATTAGACCGATAGCTTCCTCTCCCAACTGCTCTGTACACGTGAACGCTTACAGCCTCTCCACACAAACCTGCTGTGCTTACAACTCAATGCTTCTTAGATTGCATTCCCCTTTATATATGGTGGTGGCTAAAATTGTGGACTAATTCACCAAAAACAATTCACAATGAGACGTACGCCTGTTCATGACTCAGAGGCCGCCTGAAGAGTGACGCTCACCTCTGTGTGCACCTCGACACAAGTCCTACTCTAAAGGTACTGTCACACTAGACGATATCGCTAGCGATCCGTGACGTTGCAGAGTCCTCGCTAGCGATATCGTCCAGTGTGACAGGCAGCAGCGATCAGGCCCCTGCTGGGAGATCGCTGGTCGGGGAAGAAAGTCCAGAACTTTATTTCGTCGCTGGACTCCCCGTAGACATCGCTGAATCGGCGTGTGTGACACCGATTCAGCGATGTCTTCACTGGTAACCAGGGTAAACATCGGGTAACTAAGCGCAGGGCCGCGCTTAGTAACCCGCTGTTTACCCTGGTTACCAGCGTAAAAAAACAAACAGTACATACTTACATTCAGCTGTCTGTCCCTTGCCGTCTGGTTCCTGCACTGACTGCTGGCCGTAAAGTGAAAGCAGAGCACAGCCACAGCGGTGAGTCACCGCTGTGTGACTCACCGCTGTGCTGTGCTTTCACTTTCACTTTACGGCCAGCAGTCAGTGCAGGAACCAGACGGCAAGGGACAGACAGCTGAATGTAAGTATGTACTGTTTGTTTTTTTACGCTGGTAACCAGGGTAAACATCGGGTTACTAAGCGCGGCCCTGCGCTTAGTTACCCGATGTTTACCCTGGTTACCGGGGACCTCGGGATCGTTGGTCGCTGGAGAGCTGTCTGTGTGACAGCTCTCCAGCGACCAAACAGCGACGCTGCAGCGATCCAGATCGTTGTCGGTATCGCTGCAGCGTCGCTAAGTGTGACGGTACCTTAACCCCTACTGAAAAAGGACTTAAGGCGTAGAGAACGCTGGCGCTCAGCATGACATAATTAGCAGCATTTGCCATGTCCCCATCCTGCTTTTGTCCATCCCACTTTATCGAAGCTCGGTGAAAATGGTGCAAGAAAGGCAAAAATCACATCATTTTAGCACAGTCATTAGTTGTACCAAATTATGCAATTTTCAAAAGTTTTTTACACCGAAATACTAGCATAAAAGATTGGACGTTTCAGACCTATAATGCTTTATTATTGTTCTAAACTGATACATTTTTCAAAAGAGCAGAAATATGAATTCTGTCATTTGCATTGAGTTCAGCATTACATTCCCATATATTCTGGTAAGACAAAGGGAACCTGTCAGCAGCATTGTGCACAGTAACCTACAGAGTGTCAGGCCGGCGCCATACTGATTACAATGATTCCTGACACTGTAAGTTACTGTGCACAATCCTGCTGACAGGTTCCCTTTAAAGGGGATGTCCGATCTTCTAAAAAAAGTCTGTATCTGCAGTTACTATATGCGCCTGCAGACTTCTGAATCCTAACAGAGGTGCCCACCGCATGCTATCTGGATTCTCTGGTCTTGCTGGTGAAATCATTCAATTTGCAAACACGTGGTCATGTGCCAAGTAGATGTGCTTGGCATAGCTTACTACAAATGAACTGAATGATTCCAAGCACATCTAGTCGCAAGCATGCAAATTGTACACGTGACCGCCTGCTCTCACCAGCAATACTGGAGAACCCTGACAGCTTGGAGGTGTGCAGAGTGACTGCAGACTATTATTAGCCGACCGAATATCCCTTTAAACATAAATAATCTATAAAAAAAAAAAAAAAACCTAGGTCAGACTTGGCATATAAAGTACCAAAGTCTAAAAATTCAGGGTAGCCTTCGTATGCACATAAGTTGGTGCTTCCTAGTCACAGGGAAGTATATTTATTTTTCAAATATCCTATCCTGTGGTTTGGACAATGCTGTCAATAGTAACAGAATACACGTATTTACAAAGATTATATGTATGTAAATAAAAAAGTAAAATTGCAACACCAATTTCATTCAAATGAACACTGCGCTCTCGTGCATTGCAAGAAATCATGCCGTGTGGTCCCGGTATCTGTCAATAACACTTCCAGAATACAAGAAAAACACTGCTGTAGTAAGGATCACGTGACAGCAGAAACCGGAAAAGCAACCAAACAAACAGTATAAACAAACATATAAACATAGTAGAAAATCTCGTAATATGTGTAGAGCAGTGTGACTGGGAATAGCTGGTGCTGAGACCAGGCAGGTTCTCATTCCTATCTCCGCCCTCTTGTTTATGTGCTACTCTCCCATTCATTGGTTGGGCAGAGCCAGAACTGATGACACAGAGTCACAGCGAGCACATGGCAGTGTTTACAAGCAGTGTGGTCAAAGTTCTAGCACAATTCCAGGAATCAAAATCACTTTTCCTCTATTCCGCCCACTCTATCTCTCCCTTTTTTTTTCTCTCTATGGGTCAATATGTCAGCAATACAGGCAATAAAAGATCACAGAGGGCAGATCTCTGTCTCCCACTACCTCAGTGTCATAGTGAAGGGAGGCCTCTGTGGGAGAGCTGACAAGACTGAGGGTGGGTGGGGGCTGCAGCCTACCAACCACAGCACAAGCTCCATGATAAACAGCATGCTCTGAAACCAGATACAACAGTACATTTTGTTCTTCTTTGACTCAAAAACAACCAGACTTCTCCCAGCTCTTAGTAAACAGTTAATCCTGTTTATCTTTCTCTTCTGCTGCTGTTGATAGGGAACTTTTCCATATCAGTCCTGTAGCAATTTGTCTTTTCTGTTAAGGAGACAGAATTAACCCTTCTAGTACACAAAAAATACACGTTTCAAATTTGTAGTGTCCAAACTATAGCAATGGCCTGTAAATGAGACCCACAATACTGTATTTATGTATGTATTATATTTATTTTTTGATAATTATACCATTTTGCAATGATTTTGTTCAGTTGCTTCAGGAAATGTAACTGATGACAGAGACCTGAGTTCTGGTTTACTATATAATTGTCTAAGGGTCACTTCCGTCTTTCTGTTCTTCTGTCTGTCTGTCACGGATATTCATTGGTCGCGGCCTCTGTCTGTCAAGGAAATCCAAGTCGTTGATTGGTCGCGGGAAAAAAGCCACGACCAATCAGCGACGGGCACAGTTCAGAAGAAAATGGCCGCTCCTTACTCCCTGCAGTCAGTGCCTGTCGCCCGCATACTCCCCTCCAGCCACCGCTAACACAGGGTTAATGCCGGCGGTAACAGACCGTGTTATGCCATGGGTAACGCACTCCATTACCGCCGCTATTAACCCTGTGTGTCCTCAACTTTTTACTATTGATGCTACCTATGCGGCATCAATAGTAAAAAATCTAATGTTAAAAATTATAAAAAAAAACAAAAAACCTGCTATTCTCACCCTCCGTTGTCCGCAGAGCCGGCCGCCATCTTCCGTTCCCGGCGATGCATTGCAAAATTACCCAGAAGACTTAGCGGTCTCACGAGAGTCTCACGCTAAGTCATCTGGGTAATTTCGCAATGCATCCTGGGAAAGGAAGATGGCGGCAGCCGCGCGCTCATCGCCTGCGCCAGATCCGAAGGTGAGTATGTTACAACTACAATGGGCCCTCGGATCCGAAGGTGAGTATGTTTATTATTTTTATTTTTTAACCTGTGACATACGTGGCTAGGCAATATACTATTTGACTGGGCAATATACTACGTGGCTGGGCAATATACTATGTGGCTCTGTGCTGTATACTACGTCGCTGTGCAATATACTACGTCAGTGAGACACATATATATATATATATTTATATTTCATACAGCGCTAGATAGCAGAAAAGCCGGTAATTCAATTGCCGGCTATTCCTATTTCCTTCACAAACCCGACAGGATATGAGAAATGGTTTTTATACAGTAAACCATCTCATATCCCTTCTTTTATTACATATTCCTCTTTAGTAATGTAAGAAGTATCTGTGTCAAAATTTGGGTCTCTAGCTAATAAATCAAAGGGTTAAATCCCGAAAAAAAATTGGTGTGGGCTCCCGCGCAATTTTCTCCAGCAGAGTGGTAAATCCAGTGACTGAAGGCAGATTTTAATAGCCTAGAGAGGGACCATGGTTATTGCCCCCCTCCCCGGCTAAAAACATCTGCCCCCAGCCACCCCAGAAAAGGCACATCTGTAAGATGCGCCTATTCTGGCACTTGGCCACTCTCTTCCCACTCCCCTGTAGAGGTGGGATATGGGGTAATGAAGGGTTAATGTCAACTTGCTATTGTAAGGTGACATTAAGCCAGGTTAATAATGGAGAGGCATCAATTATGACACCTATCCATTATTAATCAAATAGTACGAAATGGTTAATAAAACACACACACATTATTACAAAGTATTTTAATGAAATAAAGACACATGGTGTTTTAATATTTTATTTTACTCTTAATCCACCTGAAGACCCTTGTCACCTGAAACAAAGTAAAAAAAAACCAAACAACAATATTCCATACCTTCCATTGTTACAATCTTGTCCCACGCTGTAAATCCATCTGAAGGGATTAAATCATTTTACACCCAGGAGCTCTGCTAATGCAGCTGTGCTCCTGACTGTAAAACTTGGTGAATGAATGGAATGCAGGGGAATGTACTGTAGTTACCTTGAGTCGTGGTGATGCGCCCTCTGCTGGATGAACTCATATGAACTCGAGCGTGGGAAAATATTCTGAAAAGTTCCCAGGTTCCAGATGTGCCTTTTCTGAGGTGGCTGGGGGCAGATGTTTTTAGACAGGGGGGTCCTATAACCATGGTCCCTCTCTAGGCTATTAACCCCTTTCTGCCATTAGACGTACTATTGCGTCCATGTGGGGTGGGCTTTACTTCCCAAGGACGCAATAGTACGTCATATGCGATCGGCAGCGCTCACGGGGGGAGCGCCGCCGATCGCGGCCGGGTGTCAGCTGTTTATCGCAGCTGACATCCGGCACTATGTGCCAGGAGCGGTCACGGACCGCCCCCGGCACATTAACCCCCGGCACACCGCGATCAAAGATGATCGCGATGTGCCGGCGGTACAGGGAAGCACCGCGCAGGGAGGGGGCTCCCTGCGGGCTTCCCTGAGCCCCCCGCAGCAACGCGATGTGATCGCGTTGCTGCGAGGGTCTCACCTCCCTCCCTGCTCCCTCCAGCCCCGGATCCAAGATGGCCGCGGATCCGGGTCCTGCAGGGAGGGAGGTGGCTTCACAGAGCCTGCTAAGAGCAGGCACTGTGAAGGCTGCAGCGCTGCATGTCAGATCAGTGATCTGACAGAGTGCTGTGCAAACTGTCAGATCACTGATCTATGATGATGTCCCCCCCCTGGGACAAAGTAAAAAAGTAAAAAAAATAAATTTCAAATGTGTAAAAAAAAATAAAAAAAAATATTCCAAAATAATGAAAAAAAAAATAAAAATATTATTCCCATAAATACATTTCTTTATCTAAATAATAAAAAAAAAACAATAAAAGTACACATATTTAGTATCGCCGCGTCCGTAACGGCCCGACCTATAAAACTGGCCCACTAGTTAACCCCTTCAGTAAACACCGTAAGAAAAAAAAAAAAAAAAAAAACGAGGCAAAAAAAACAACGCTTTATTATCATACCGCCGAACAAAAAGTGGAATAACACGCGATCAAAAAGACAGATATAACTAACCATGGTACCGCTGAAAACGTCATCTTGTCCCGCAAAAAACGAGCCGCCATACAGCATCATCAGCAAAAAAATAAAAAAGTTATAGTCCTGAGAATAAAGCGATGCAAAAATAATTATTTTTTCTATAAAATAGTTTTTATCGTATAAAAGCGCCAAAACATAAAAAAATGATATAAATGAGGTGTCGCTGTAATCGTACTGACCCGAAGAATAAAACGGCTTCATCAATTTTACCAAACGCGGAACGGTATAAACGCCTCCCCCAAAAGAAATTCATGAATAGCTGGTTTTTGGTCATTCTGCCTCACAAAAATCGGAATAAAAAGCGATCAAAAAATGTCACGTGCCCGAAAATGTTACCAATAAAAACATCAACTTGTCCCGCAAAAAACAAGACCTCACATGACTCTGTGGACCAGAATATAGAAAAATTATAGCTCTCAAAATGTGGTAACGCAAAAAATATTTTTTGCAATAAAAAGCGTCTTTCAGTGTGTGACGGCTGCCAATCATAAAAATCCACTAAAAAACCCGCTATAAAAGTAAATCAAACCCCCCTTCATCACCCCCTTAGTTAGGGAAAAATTAAAAAAATGTATTTATTTCCATTTTCCCATTAGGGCTAGGGTTAGAGTTAGGGCTAGGGTTAGGGCTAGGGTTAGGGCTAGGGTTAGGTCTAGGGCTAGGGTTAGGGCTAGGGTTAGGGCTAGGGTTAGGGCTAGGGTTAGGGCTAGGGTTAGGGCTAGTGTTAGGGCTAGGGTTAGGGTTAGGGCTAGGGTTAGGGCTAGGGTTAGGGCTAGGGTTAGGATTAGGGTTAGGATTAGGGTTAGGGCTAGGGCTACAGTTTGGGTTGGGGCTAAAGTTACAGTTAGGGTTTAGATTACATTTACGGTTGGGAATAGGGTTGGGATTAGGGTTAGGGGTGTGTCAGGGTTAGAGGTGTGGTTAGGGTTACTGTTGGGATTAAGGTTAGAGATGTGTTTGGATTAGGGTTTCAGTTATAATTGGGGGGTTTCCACTGTTTAGGCACATCAGGGGCTCTCCAAACGCGACATGGCGTCCGATCTCAATTCCAGCCAATTCTGCGTTGAAAAAGTAAAACAGTGCTTCTTCCCTTCCGAGCTCTCCCGTGTGCCCAAACAGGGGTTTACCCCAACATATGGGGTATCAGCGTACTCAGGACAAATAGGACAACAACTTTTGGGGTCCAATTTCTCCTGCTACCCTTGGGAAAATACAAAACTCGGGGCTAAAACATATTTTTTGTGGGGAAAAAAAAAAGATTTTTTATTTTCACGGCTCTGCGTTATAAACTGTAGTGAAACACTTGGGGGTTCAAAGTTCTCACAACACATCTAGATTAGTTCCCTGGGGGGTCTAGTTTCCAATATGGGGTCACTTGTGGGGGGTTTCTACTGTTTAGGTACATTAGGGGTTCTGCAAACGCAATGTGACGTCTGCAGACCATTCCATCTAAGTCTGCATTCCAAATGGCGCTCCTTCCCTTCCGAGCTCTGCCATGCGCTCAAACGTTGGTTTCCCCCAACATACGGGGTATCAGCGTACTCAGGACAAATTGGACAACAACTTTTGGGGTCGAATTTCTCCTCTTACCCTCGGGAAAATACAAAACTGGGGGCTAAAAAATAATTTTGGGGGCAAAGATTTTTTTTTTAATTTTCACGGCTCTGCGTTACAAACTGTAGTGAAACACTTGGGGGTTCAAAGCTATCACAACACATCTAGATGAGTTCCTTAGGGGGTCCAGTTTCCAAAATGGTGTCACTTGTGGGAGGTTTCTACTGTTTAGGTACATTAGGGGCTCTGCAAATGCAATGTGACACCTGCAGACCATTCCATCTAAGTCCTCATTCCAAATGGAGCTCCTTCCCTTCCGAGCCCTCCCATGCGCCCAAACAGTGGTTCCCCCCCACATATGGGGTATCAGCGCACTCAGGACAAATTGGACAACAAATTGTGGGGTCGAATTTCTCCTTTTACCCTCGGGAAAATACAAAACTGGGGGCTAAAAAATAATTTTTGTGGGAAAAAATTTTTGTTTTATTTTTACGGCTCTCCATTATAAACTTCTGTGAAGCCCTTGGTGGGTCAAAGCGCTCAGCACACATCTAGATAAGTTCCTAAGTGGGTCTACTTTCCAAAATGGTGTCACTTGTTGGGGGTTTCTACTGTTTAGGTACATTAGGGGCTCTGCAAACGCAATGTGACACCTGCAGACCATTCCATCTAAGTCTGCATTCAAATGGCACTCCTTCCCTTCTGAGCCCTCCCATGTGCCCAAACAGTGGTTCCCCCCACATATGGTGTATCATCGCACTCAGGACAAATTGGGCAACAAATTTTGGGGTCCAATTTCTCCTGTTACCCTCAGGAAAATACAAAACTGAGGGCTAAAAAAATAATTTTTGTGGGAAAAAAATTTTGTTTTATTTTTACGGCTCTGCATTATAAACTTCTGTGAAGCACTTGGTGGGTCAAAGTGCTCACCACACCTCTAGATAAGTTCCTTAGGGGGTCTACTTTCCAAAATGGTGTCATTTGTGGGGGGTTTCAATGTTTAGGCACATCAGTGGGTCTTCAAACGCAACATGGCGTCCCATCTCAATTCCTGTCAATTTTGCTTTGAAAAGTCAAACGGCGCTCCTTCCCTTCCGAGCTCTCCCATCCACCCAAACAGTGGTTTACCCCCACATATGGGGTATCCGCGTACTCAGGACAAATTGTACAACAACTTTTGGGGTCCAATTTCTTCTCTTACCCTTGGGAAAATAAAAAATTGGGGGCAAAAAGATAATTTTTGTGAAAAAATATGATTTTTTATTTTTACGGTTCTACATTATAAACTTCTGTGAAGCACTTGGTGGGTCAAAGTGCTCACCACACCTCTAGATAAGTTCCTTAGGGGGTCTACTTTCCAAAATGGTGTCACTTGTGGGGGGTTTCAATGTTTAGGCACATCAGTGGCTCTTCAAACGCAACATGACGTCCCATCTCAATTCCTGTCAATTTTGCATTGAAAAGTCAAACGGCGCTCCTTCCCTTCCGAGCTCTCCCATCCGCCCAAACAGTGGTTTACCCCCACATATGGGCTATCAGCGTACTCAGGACAAATTGTACAACAACTTTTGGGGTCCAATTTCTTCTCTTACCCTTGGGAAAATAAAAAATTGGGGGCGAAAAGATAATTTTTGTGAAAAAATATGATTTTTTATTTTTACGGTTCTACATTATAAACTTCTGTGAAGCACTTGTTGGGTCAAAGTGCTCACCACACCTCTAGATAAGTTCCTTAGGGGGTCTACTTTCCAAAATGGTGTCACTTGTGGGGGGTTTCAATGTTTAGCCACATCAGGGGCTCTCCAAACGAAACATGGCGTCCCATCTCAATTCCAGTCAATTTTGCATTGAAAAGTCAAATGGCACTCCTTCGCTTCCGAGCTCTGCCATGCGCCCAAACAGTGGTTTACCCCCACATGTGGGGTATTGGCATACTCAGGACAAATTGTACAACAATGTTTGGGGTCCATTTTCTCCTGTTACCCTTGGTAAAATAAAACAAATTGGAGCTGAATTAAATTTTTTGTGAAAAAAAGTTAAATGTTCATTTTTATTTAAACATTCAAAAAATTCCTGTGAAGCACCAGAAGGGTTAATAAACTTCTTGAATATGGTTTTGAGCACCTTGAGGGGTGTAGTTTTTAGAATGGTGTCACACTTGGGTATTTTCTATCATATAGACCCCTCAAAATGACTTCAAATGAGATGTGGTCCCTAAAATAAAATGGTGTTGTAGAAATGAGAAATTGCTGGTCAACTTTTAACCCTTATAACTCCCTAACAAAAAAAAATTTTGGTTCCAAAATTGTGCTGATGTAAAGTAGACATGTGGGAAATGTTACTTATTAAGTATTTTGTGTGACATATCTCTGTGATTTAATTGCATAAAAATTCAAAGTTGGAAAATTGCGAAATTTTCATAATTTTCGCCAAATTTCCGTTTTTTTCACAAATAAACGCAGGTACTATCAAATAATTTTTACCATTGTCATGAAGTACAATATGTCACGAGAAAACAATGTCAGAATCACCAGGATCCATTGAAGCGTTCCAGAGTTATAACCTCATAAAGGGACAGTGGTCAGAATTGTAAAAATTGGCCCGGTCATTAACGTGCAAACTACCCTTGGGGGTAAAGGGGTTAATATCTGCCCTCAGTCACTGGCTTTACCACTCTGGCGGAGAAAATTGCGCGGGAGCCCACGCCAGTTTTTTTCCAGGAGTTAACCCTTTAATTTAATAGCTAGAGACCCCATATTTGACACAAAGACACTTCTTACATTACTAAAGAGGTATATGTAATAAAAGAAGGGATATGAGATGGTTTACTGTATGTAAACCATGTCTCATATCCTGTCGGGTTTGTGAAGGAAATAGGAAAAGCCAGCAATTAATTGAATCACCGGCTTTTCTGCTATCTAGCGCTGAATTAAATATATATATATATATATATATATATATATATATATATATATATATATACCTATACTATGTGTACACATTTATTCTACCTATTCTATTCTGCCAGTGTGATTTTACAGTACACTGCACTGAATTGCCGGCTTTTCTATAGAACACCGCTGTGTATTTCTCGCAAGTCACATGCATGGTCCGTGTGTAATCCGTAATTTTCTCGCCACCATAGACTTTCATTGGCGTATTTTTTGCACAATACGCTGACAAACGCAGCATGCTGCGATTTTCTATGCCCGTAGCATACCGTATATTACGGATGCGTAATATAAGGCAGATAGGAGCTGCCCCAGAGAGAATCATTGGGCCGTGTGCAATGCGTATTTTCTGGACGTAATTTCTGCGCTCATACGTCTGTAAAACTCGCTAGTGTGACGCCGGCCTAAGTGATAAGGTAGATTTATTCTTCGGGTAGGTGCAATTACAGCTACATCAGATTTATATGGGATATTTCATGTTTTACTGCTATAACACCGTAAAAATGCTTTCATACAAAGTACCGTAGTTTTCTTCATCGTCATACTCTGAGAGGCTCTAACTTTTTTAGTTTTTGTCCAACAGAACTGTATGAGGGCTCATTTTTGCAGGAAGAGTTGCAGATTCTTTTGGTACGATTTTGAGGCACATAATATTTTCTGATCGCTTTTTAATCATATTTTTCAAACACAGAATGAACAAAAAACAGGAATTCAGGTATTGTTTATTTTTTATATTTTGTGCTGTTCACCGTGCAGTAAAATTAATAAGACCCATTTGTTGGTCGGGTTGGTACAATTACAGTGATACAAGATTTATATAATTTTTTTAAAGCTACGCTAATTTTACAGTCTAAAACCAATATTTTACAAAAATGAATTTGTTTTTGCATAGTCATATTTTGAGAACTGTAACGGCTTTATTTTCTTGCCGAATGAGCAATATTCAGGCTTCCTTTTTGCAGGACTCTTTGGCCTTTTAATTTATACCGTTTTTTATGTACATTTTTTATCGCTTTTCAATCACTTTTTTGTCACACTATGGTGTGTTTTTTCATTTAATTTTATTTACGGCGTTTGCCACTTGGAATAAATAATGTAACGGTTTTATAGAGCAGGTCGTTTTGGAGGCGACAATAGCAATTATGTGTGCTTTTTTTATTTTCGTTTTATTACAAACACTGTGTTTTGAGTGACGAAACGGCGTTTCGTGATTTGTGTGCACTTTTTTTTTTTTTTACATATTTTATTTTACTTCTTCACTTAGTCCCACTGTAGAACATGTGTAATTTTTATTTTGATTGCTGGTCTCATATACTCAGCAGTGGACTGTCAGTGTCTCATTGACACAGCCTGCGATACCCATCTCATAGCTGCATCTAACAGGCCACCGTACCCTGGGGTCATCACGTGACCTCAGGGTACCATGGTAACCATCAGGACCCGTGATTATAATCGCGGCAGTCCGATTGTTACTAAGAGGGGCTTGTGGCCAAGTACCAAAAGTGTAATCGGGCACCATCAACACAAATAAGCACACTGGGATCAGCTATTGCATGTCAAGAAAGGCATCGGAGGAAAAAAAGCAAAAGTACATGCAAAGGAAACAGGGATCACCAAAAATTGTTGGATAATAAAATGCAAAGTTTTTATTTGAAAACTAGAAAACACACAATAAAAACAATTAAAAATCCACTTGGGATAATTTACACAGAAAAAGATTAAAAAAAAATTAGAAGTATAATAATCAACAAATACCCACAGGCCGTAATGAATAAATGAGAGTCTGCTAGATAATAACAATCCAGCAATCTATAGACTGTTCAATGAACTTATGCTGCTACCACTCCATAAGATAATACTTAAATAGCTAATCCATACACAGACCGCACGTGGACATGCATATGTATGCAGTAGTATAGTGTTTTAATGTTATGGGGGTAATGACTAATTAGAGCAAAGCAATACTGTCCAAAAATCCTGGATCAGTATATATAGAGCTGCAAACAATGTACCGTAAAAGGTCTGAGACCAAGAAAATATGCAAAATGATATGAAAAGGCAAATACCAAGCCCTACAGCAATCAAATAGTCACCCGTTTGAAGAAAGCAGTCCGGCCTAGTGGGTACATGGACCCACACAGTATCTTTCTCAAGGTAAGTGTACACCAGTCTAGTGATCAAACTTTAAGCAAGGAAAAAAATCAATCTAAACTAGGTTACTTTTTTTTTTATTTCATTTTTTTAAGCTGTAGATTTTGTATCTTGATGGTGTGTCATGCAGTGGGGAAAATACGGTAGGTCTTGAGACACCAAAAGGTTTTTGAGGTGTATAAAGGGGGATTCAGGACATAATACACAACTTTGTGGAATGCAATACAGGTGCTAATGAAGGTGGTGATAGGTGTTTATACACTAAAACACTGGTGAAATTCCCTTTAACCATTTCACGACATGTGCGGTATATGTAAGGCGCAAGTCCTAAGCGGGTGTAGGGAGCGGTCTATACAGTGAACCTGCCCCATACCCAGCATGTGATGGTTGCGCATTACAGCCAGAAACTGTCTCTAACAATAGCGGGTGGAGCTGAGCTCCGCCTGCAATTGTTAACCTGTTAAAAGTCATTTAACTTGTGCCTACGAGCACTAGTGTCCTTACTTCCACCCATCGGCGCACCCATGACATGATGGCTGCAGATTATTTATTTTGAAAATCCGCAAGTCGTGGATAGGTGCATTTGTTTATGGATAGGTGTTGTTATTATGAGTGTGTATTTATTTTTAACTATTTTTTTGTATGACATAATGATTTTTACATACGCACTGTTCGATAGTGTTTCATATAGATCTTCCACCATATTTTTTTAGTCACATAAATGATTTATAATATCACTAGATGGTGGCACGATTCTAACGCATCGGGTATTCTAGAATATGCAGGTATGTACGTCGCGCTGTGAATGGGGGTTAAATTCCGTGCCAATAGCGTGGTTCAAATCTGGTGCCAATTCGCGGCCGAACTGCACCTGTCGCTGATTAGTCGCGGCCAGCCAGGCAAGACCAATGACTCAAGCGGTGTTTTAATACCGCGCCAATATCGCTGATTGGTAGCTCACGGCCGGCCGTGACCAATCACTGAAGCGGTGAGTAAATCCCGCGCCAATATAGCTGATTGGTCGCGGACGCCGGGCACGACCAATTACCGAAGCGGTGTTTAAATACAGCACCAATAGTGCTGATTGGTCGCGGCCGGCCATGCGCGACCAATCACTGAAGCGGTGTTTAAATCCCGTGCCAATAACGCTGATTGATTGTGGCCGGCGGGTTCGACCAATCAGCGAAGCGTGGTTTAAATCCCGCGTCAATTCGCGGCTGAACTGCGTCTGTCGCTGATTGGTCGCAGGATATAGTACAGCCACGTAGTATATAACACAGCCACGTAGTATATAGCACAGCCACGTAGTATGTAGTATATAGCACAGCCACGTAGTATGTAGCACAGCTACGTAGTATATAGCAGCCAAGTAGTATATAGCACAGCCACATAGTATATAGCAGCCACGTAGAATATAGCACAGCCACGAAGTATATAGCAGCCAAGTAGTATATAGCACAGCCACATAGTATATAGCAGCCACGTAGAATATAGCACAGCCACGAAGTATATAGCACAGCCACGTAGTATATAACACAGCCTACGTACTATATAACACAGCCCACGTACTATATAACAGCCACGTAGTATATAGCACAGCCACGTAGTATATAGCACAGCCACGTAGTATATAGCAGCCACATAGTATGTAGCAGCCACATAGTATATAGCAGCCACATAGTATGTAGCAGCCACATAGTATATAGCACAGCCATGTGGTATATAGCACAGCCACGTGGTATATAGCAGCCACGTAGTATATAGCAGCCACGTAGTATATAACAGAGCCCACGCAGTTAATAACACATCCCACGTAGTATACAGCAGTGTGGGCACCATATTTCTGTTAAAAAAATAATTAAAATAAAAAATAGTTACTCACCCTCCGGCGTCCACCGAAGTTGTCCCGATGCGTGCGAGGCTGCCGCCAGCTTCCGTTCCCAGTGATGCATTTCGAAATTACCGAGAGGACCGCTAAGTCCTCTGGGTAATTTTGCAATGCATCTCTGGGAACGGAAGCAGACGGCAGCGCACATCGGTGGACGGCGGAAGGTGAGAATAGCATGATTTTTTATTATTTTTAACATTATATCTTTTTACTATTGAAGATGCACAGGCAGCATCAATAGTAAAAAGTTTGTCACACAGTGTTAATAGCAGCGTTAACGGACTGCGTTACACCGCGTTACACCGCGTTATGCCGTAGTCAGTTTAACGGACTGCTAAAACGCTATGTGGGCGGCGGGCGAAGACTGGGGGTGTGCAACGGGCACTGACTGCAGGGGAGTAGGGAGCGGCCATTTCGCGGCCGGACTGTGCCCGTCGCGCTGGCCGCGAACAATCAGCGACTTGGGATTTCCATCACAGACAGACAAACAAACAGACGGAATTGCCCCTTAGACGATTATATATATATAGATTTTGGCTTATTTTTTAATTTACTATTGTTTATTGAATTCACTAGTTCCGGCAGGTCCGTGTGCTTGATACATTTGCAAGTTACTGCAGATGGATGGATTGTGAGTACAGATCTTTGCTGGTCTGTTTCGCTGTAGTATATTAACTCTTATTGTTGCTAGTTAATGTTTTCTGAGATTTTATTATTGTTGTTGTTCTTTATTTATATAGCGCTATTTTATTCCGCAACCCTGATTTTACCCCATGAAAGTCCCTTAATTAGAAAGTTGAATAAAAATGTGGCGAAGACGTCTATGAAGTGAAGCTGAATTGTAAAAGCTTGGCAATGCTTCAGACTGTGGAGAAGATATCTAACTGGAGAAAGTATCCAAAGATGAGAACTGCATAAGTGGCCGGGAAAGTAATTATGAGAATTCCGATTCTCATGTGGAATCTGATGAGGCACGATAACCTGACAATTGGTCCAATGCAAGCAATTGAGTCTAAAAACAAGCCCAGGCAGGAAAATGGTCCTCTGATAACATCATTTAATGCTCTAAAAACTAGCCACTATTAGGCTGGAGTCACACTAAACGTATGAAAAAATTGATCCGAGTCTCCCTGCCGAAAGTCGCACGAGTGTTCTGCGAGTACAATCCGATTTTTCACGCCTGGCATCCGATTTACATCCAAATGCAGTGTGATTGCTACCTGATTGTAATGTGATTTTAACATGAGCTTTTACATACAGCAATTCTCTGTCATTTACACATCGTTTTCAAAGGAAATGTTCTTCAAAAAACACACACATACATTTATATATATAGATATATATATACACAGTATATATACATATATATATATATATTAGAAGAAAAGCAGCCAATTCATGTGCCTGGTACAGTAAAATCCCACAGTGACACTTTAGAATAGAATAGATATATACACAAAGGATAGGTAGACTTATAGATGTCAGTGACACACACTCATATAGCTCTGGCAAAAATTAAGAGACCACCACATCAAAAACCCTGTCATGGGCAGCCCAATCTCCAGACCTGAACCTCATTGAAAACCTCTGGAATGTAATCAAGAGGATGATGGATAGTCACAAGCCATCAAACAAAGAACTGTTTAAATTTTTGCGCCAGAAGCAGTGTGAAAGACTGGTGGAAAGCATGCCAAGACGCATGAAAGCTGTGATGAAAAATCATGGATATTCCACAAAATATTGATTTCTGAACTCTTCCAGAGTTAAAACATTAGTATTGTTCTTTATAAATGATTATGAACTTGTATTCTTTGCATTACTTGACGTCTGAAAGCACTGTTTTTTTTTTAAATTTGGACCATTTCTCCTTTTCAGGAAAAAAAAAATGTATTGCTTGGAAATTTGGAGACATGTTGTCAGAATAAGAGAACAATTTACATTTTACTCAAAAATATAACTATAAAAAGAAAAATCAGACAAACTGAACATTTTGCAGTAGTCTCTTAATTTTTGCCAGAGCTGTACTATATATATAGATAGATAGATAGATAGATAGATAGATAGATATATATATATATCTCTATCTATCTATCTATCTATCTATCTATCTATCTATCTATCTATCTATCTATCTATATATATATATTATATCTACTATATAACTGTCTAAGGGTCACTTCCGTCTGTCTGTCTGTCACGGATATTCATTGGTCGCGACCTCTGTCTGTCATGGAAATCCAAGTCGCTGATTGGTGGCGGCAAAACAGCCATGACCAATCAGCGACGGGCACAGTCCGGCGGCAAAATGGCCGCTCCTTACTCCCCGCAGTCAGTGCCCGGCGCCCGCTCCATACTTCCCTCCAGTCAGCGCTCACACAGGGTTAATGACAGCGTTAACAGACCGCGTTATGCCGCGGTGTAACGCAGTCCATTAACGCTCCTATTAACCCTGTGTGTCCCCAACGTTTTACTATTGATGCTGTCTATGCAGCATCAATAGCAAAAAGTTCTGTTAAAAATAATTAAAAAAATAAAAAAATCATTATATACTCACCTTCTGGCGCCCCGGATCCAGCCCAGGCCTTTCCCGCTCCTCGCGACGCTCGGGTCCATGCATTGCGATCTCGCGAGAATACGTCATCATCTCGCGAGACCGCAATGCACTGTGCGACCAATCAGCGACATTGGTGCGGGATTTAAATCCCGCTTCGCTGATTAATCGCGCCCAGCCGGCGCGCCCAAGCAGAGACATTGGCAGCAGCGACAGGGAAAAATAGCGTTATTCTCACAGTAGCCACTCTCTTCCCTTTATTGGTGCAGTACAGGGAGGGATTAAGGTCACTGCTATCTATTCAGTGAGTGCAGTTGTAATCACTCGACACTTTGGCAGCCAGCTCTAAACACACTACACACACTCTGTAGAGCAGTCTGTCAGTCAGTGTGATTCCAACACGCTGATGAAATAGTGACTGCCACCGCCCCTGATGACTGCCAGGAGAGTAAAGTATAATTTACCGCTGCTCCAGTAACCCAGCTGCGACATTGGCGCAGGATTTCGCTAATTGGTCGCGCCCAGCCGGCGTGACCAATCAGCCACATTGGCGCAGGATTTAAATCCTGCTTCGCTGATTGGTAGCGCCCAGCTGGCGTACCCAAGCAGCAACATTGGCGCAGGATTTAAATCCCGCTTCGCTAATTGGTCGCGCCCCGCCGGATTTAAATGCCGCGCGGATGTTGCTGATTGGTCGTGCTGGCTGGGCACGACCAATCAGCGAAATCCCGCGCCAATGTCGCTGCAGCTGGGTTACTGGAGCAGCAGTAAATCATACTTTACTCTCCTGGCAGTCATTAGGGGCGGTGGCAGTCACTATTTCATGAGCGTGTTGGAAGCACACTGACTGACAGCCTGCTCTACAGAGTGTGTGTAGCGTGTTTAGAGCTGGCTGCCAAAGTGTCGGGAAGCGATTACAACTGCACTCACTGAATAGAGAGCAGTGACCTTAATCCCTCCCTGTACTGCACCAATGAAGGGAAGAGAGTGGCTACTGTGAGAGTAACGCAATTTTTCCCTGTAGCTGCTGCCAATGTCGCTGCTTGGGCGCGCCGGCTGGGCGCGACCAATCAGTGAAGCGGGATTTAAATCTTGGATTTGAACCATGCATCAGGCGAGACTGCGCCTGAATCTGATTGGTCACGGCACGCCGGCGGCGACCAATCAGAAAAGCGTGATTTAAATCACGCGCCAATTTGCTGCCAGGGGTGGGACAGGCCCAGTCCGGCCGCAAATTGGCACAGGATTTGAACAAAGCTTTTCTGAATGGTCGCGCCCGCTGGCCGCGACCAATCAGCGATATTGGGGCGCAATTTAACCACCACTCACAGTGAGACGTAGTTCACTCAAGTTTACTGAATAAGTTTTGTCAGGTCAGTCACGGTGCCACGTAGTTCAGTCAAATTTAATGAACACTTTCTGTCAGTCACATCTACTATATAATTGTCTAAGGGTCACTTCAGCCTGTCTGTCTGTCACGGATATTCATTGGTCGCGGCCTCTGTCTGTCATGGAAATCCAAGTCGCTGATTGGTCGTGGCAAAAACGCCCGCGACCATTGCCACGACCAATCAGCGACGTCCATAGTCTGGCAGCGAAATGGCCGCTGCTTTACTGCCCTGCAGTCAGCGCTGACACAGGGTTAATGCTAGAGTTAACGGACCGCGTTGTAATGCACTCCGTTAACGCAGCTATTAACCCTGTGTGACCAACTTTTTACTATTGATGCTGCCTATGCAGCATCAAAAGTAAAACGATCTAATGTTATAAATAATAATAATAATAAAAAGGTTATTCTCACCCTCCGACTTCGCCTGCTGTTCTCGGCTGTGCAAGGATGGTATGCGAGAAGGACCTGCCATGACGTCACGGTCATGTGACCGCGACGTCATCAAAGGTCCGGCGCTCATACCAACCCTGGGACCGGAAGCTGCTGTGTGCACCGCACATAGGCGCCAGGACTTCAAGGGGACTGTGGAAGGTGAGTATATGTTTATTTTTTATTTTAAGTCTTTTTTAACCATGCATATAGTGCCCACATTGCTATATACTACGAGGGCTGTGTTACATACTGTGTGGGCTCTGTTATATACTACATATCTGCGCTATATACGATGTAGCTGGGCAACATACGTGACTGTGCAATATACAACGTGACTGTCCAATATACTACATGGGTGTGCAATATACTACGTAGCTATGCAATATACTATGTTGCTGTGTCGGTTCTGTTATGTACTACGTCGACTGTGCAATATACTACGTGGCAGTGCAATATACTACGATTTACGACGTGGCTATGTTATATACTATGTGGCTCTGCTATATACTATGTGGCTGACCAATATACTAGGTGCCTGTGCAATACACTACGTAGCTGTGCTATGTTATATACTATGTGGCTGTGTTATATACTACGTACGCTGTGTTAAATACTACATAGCTCTCTTATATACTATGTCGGTTGTGTTATATACTACGTCACTGTGCAATATAGTACGTAGCCTGTGCTATATACTACCTACATATTCTAGAATACCCGATACGTTAGAATCGGGCCACCATCTAGTAGATAGATGAATAGAAGAAAAGCAGGCAATTCAGTAGCCCTGTAGTGCAAAAGCACAGCAGGATCCGTCAGCATAGAATAGATGGATTACATGCAGTAAATACAAATAGAACAGGTAGATAAATAGATGTCAGTGACAAATACAATTAGTGCAGTGTGTGCAGCTTACTGTACATGTATTTATTTAATAAAAGATTATTTTTCTGAAAAAACTTCCATGGGCTCCCGTGTAATTTTCTTAACCAGCAAAGGGAAAGCCAATGGCTGACATTTTTTTGGGTCCTCTATTTTAACCCCTTTACCCCCAAGGGTGGTTTGCACGTTATGGACCGGGCCAATTTTTACAATTCTGACCACTGTCCCTTTATGAGGTTATAACTCTGGAACGCTTCAACGGATCCCAGTGATTCTGACTCTGTTTTCTCGTCACATATTGTACTTCATGATAGTGGTAAAATTTCTTTGATATTACCTGCGTTTATTTGTGAAAAAAACGGAAATATGGCGAAAATTTTGAAATTTTCCAACTTTGAATTTTTATGCAATTAGATCGCAGAGAAATGTCACACAAAATACTTAATACCGTATATACTCGAGTATAAGCCGACCCGAGTATAAGCCGACCCCCCTAATTTTGCCACAAAAAACTGGGAAAACTTATTGACTCGAGTATAAGCCTAGGGTGGAAATGCAGCATTTACCGGTGAATTTCAAAAATAAAAATAGATCATTATTTCCCCATAGCTGTGCCATATAGTGCTCTACACCATTCATATTTCCCCATAGCTGTGCCCCATATAGTGCTCTGCACCGTTCACTGTGCCCCCTAGCTGTGCCATATACAGTGCTCTGCACCGTTCACTGTGCCCCATAGCTGTGCCATATACGGTGCTCTGCACCGTTCACTGTGCCCCCTAGCTGTGCCTTATACGGTGCTCTGCACCGTTCATTGTGCCCCCTAGCTGTGCCTTATACGGTGCTCTGCACCGTTCATTGTGCCCCCTAGCTGTGCCTTATACGGTGCTCTGCACCGTTCATTGTGCCCCCTAGCTGTGCCTTATACGGTGCTCTGAACCGTTCATTGTGCCCCCTAGCTGTGCCTTATACGGTGCTCTGCACCGTTCACTGTGCCCCATAGATGCTCCACATTAATCTGTGCTGCCGCTGCTGCTGCTGCAATAAAAAAAAAAAAAACACATACTCACCTCCCTTGATTGCAGCTCCCAGCGTCTCGTTCCGGCGCCTCCATCTTCCCGGCGTCTCTGCTCTGACTGATCAGGCAGAGGGCGCCGCGCACACTATATGCGTCATCGCGCCCTCTGCCTGATCAGTCAGAGAGCGCAGACGCCGGGAAGATGGAGGCGCCGGCCGGGAAGATGGAGCGGCGCCCGGCGGCTGGAACGAGGACAGGTGAATATGCTATACTTACCTAGTCCTGGCGATCCTCGCGCTGTCCCTCTGCCTGGTCTTCGGTGCCGCAGCTCTTCCTGTCAGCGGTCACCGGCACCGCTGATTAGAGAAATGAATAAGCGGCTCCGCCCCTATGGGAGGTGGAGCCGCTTATTCATTTCTGTAATGAGCGGTCCCACGTGACCGCTGAAGAGAGGAAGAAGCTGCAGCGCCGAAGCCCGTGGGATGGCAGGGACAGCGCGAGGATCGCTGGGACTAGGTAAGTATACCTCAGCGCCCTCACCCCCTCACCTGCCGACCCCACCGCTACCGTGACTCGAGTATAAGCCGAGGGGGGCACTTTCAGCCCTAAAATTTGGGCTGAAAATCTCGGCTTATACTCGAGTATATACGGTAAGTAACATTTCCCACATGTCTACTTTACATCAGCACAATTTTGGAACCAAAATTTTTTTTTGTTAGGGAGTTATAAGGGTTAAAAGTTGACCAGCAATTTCTCATTTTTACAACACCATTTTATTTTAGGGACCACATCTCATTTGAAGTCATTTTGAGGGGTCTATATGATAGAAAATACCCAAGTGTAACACCATTCTAAAAACTGCACCCCTCAAGGTTCTCAAAACCACATTCAAGAAGTTTATTAACCCTTCAGGTGTTTCACAGGAATTTTTGGAATGTTTAAATAAAAATTAACATTTAACTTTTTTTCACAAAAAATTTACTTCAGCTCCAATTTGTTTTATTTTACCAAGGGTTACAGGAGAAAATGGACCCCAAACCTTGTTGTACAATTTGTCCAGAGTACGCCGATACCCCATAAGTGGAGGTAAACCACTGTTTGGGCACATGACAGAGCTTGGAAGCGAAGGAGCGCCATTTGACTTTTTAATGCAAAATTGACTGGAATTGAGATGGGACGCCATGTTGCGTTTGGAGAGACACTGATGTGCCTAAACATTGAAACCCCCCACAAGTGACACCATTTTGGAAAGTAGACCCCCTAAGGAACTTATCTAGAGGTGTGGTGAGCACTTTGACCCACCAAGTGCTTCACAGAAGTTTATAATGCAGAACCGTAAAAATAAAAAATCATTTTTTTTCACAAAAATTATCTTTTCGCCCCAAATTTTTTATTTTCCCAAAGGTAAGAGAAGAAATTGGAACCAAAAAGTTATTGCACAATTTGTCCTGAGTACGCTGATACCCCATATGTTGGGGTAAACCACTGTTTGGGCGCATGGGAGAGCTCGGAAGGGAAGTAGCACCGTTTGACTTTTCAATGCAAAATTCACAGGAATTGAGATGAGACGCCATATTGCGTTTGGAGAGCCACTGATGTGCCTAAACATTGAAACCCCCCACAAGTGACACCATTTTTGAAAGTAGACCCCCTAAGGAACTTATCTAGATGTGTGGTGAGCACTTTGACCCAATAAGAGCTTCACAGAAGTTTATAATGCAGAACCGTAAAAATAAAACAAAAAATTTTTCCCACAAAAATAATTTTTTAGCCCCCAGTTTTGTATTTTCTCGAGGGTAAAAGGAGAAATTGGACCCCAAAAGTTGTTGTCCAATTTGTCCTGAGTGCGTTGATACCCCATATGTGGGGGGGAACCAGCGTTTGGGCGCATGGGAGGGCTCGGAAGGGAAGGAGCGCCATTTGGAATGCAGACTTGGATGGAATGGTCTGCAGGCGTCACATTGCGTTTGCAGAGCCCCTAATATACCTAAACAGTAGAAACCCCCACAAGTGACCCCATATTGGAAACTATACCCCCCCACGAACTTATCTAGATGTGTTGTGAGAACTTTGAGCTCCCAAGTGTTTCACTACAGTTTATAACGCAGAGCCGTGAAAATAAAAAATCTCTTTTTTTCCCACAAAAATTATTTTTTAGCCCCCAGTTTTGTATTTTCCCGAGGGTAACAGGAGAAATTGGACCCCAAAAGTTGATGTCTAATTTGTCCTGAGTACGCTGATACCCCATATGTTTTTGGTAAACTCCTGTTTGGACACACGGGAGAGCTCGGAAGGGAAGGAGCACTGTTTTACTTTTTCAACGCAGAATTGGCTGGAATTGAGATTGGACGCCATGTCGCGTTTGGAGAGCCCCTGATGTGTCTAAACAGTGGAAACCCCCCAATTATAACTGAAACCCTAATCCAAACACACCCCTAACCCTAATTCCAACGGTAACCCTAACCACACCTCTAACCCAGACACACCCCTAACCCTAATCCCAACCGCAAATGTAATCCAAACCCTAACCCTAACTTTAGCCACAACCCTAACTGTAGCCTTAACCCTAACTGTAGCCTTAACCCTAACTCTAGCCCTAACCCTAGCCCTAACCCTAACCCTAGCCCTAACCCTAGCCCTAACCCTAGCCCTATCCCTAATGGGAAAAAGGAAATAAATACATTTTTTTAATTTTTTTTATTTTTCCCGAACTAAGGGGGTGATGAAGGGGGGGTTTGATTTACTTTTATAGCGGGTTTTTAGCGGATTTTTATGATTGGCAGCCGTCACACACTGAAAGACGCTTTTTATTGCAAAAAGATATTTTTTGCGTTACCACATTTTGAGAGCTATAATTTTTCCATATTTGAGTCCACAGAGTCATGTGAGGTCTTGTTTTTTGCGGGACGAGATGACGTTTTTATTGGTAACATTTTCGGGCACGTGACATTTTTTGATCGCTTTTTATTCCGATTTTTGTGAGGCAGAATTACCAAAAACCAGCTATTCATGAATTTCTTTTGGGGGAGGCATTTATACCGTTCCGCGTTTGGTAAAATTGATAAAGCAGTTTTATTCTTCGGGTCAGTACGATTACAGCAACACCTCATTTATATTTTTTTTATGTTTTGGCGCTTTTATACGATAAAAACTATTTTAGAGAAAAAATAATTATTTTTGCATCGCTTTATTCTGAGGACTATAACTTTTTTATTTTTTTGCTGATGTTGCTGTATGGCGGCTCGTTTTTTGCGGGACAAGATGACGCTTTCAGCGGTACCATGGTTATTTATATCCGTCTTTTTGATCGCGTGTTATTCCACTTTTTGTTCGGCGGTATGATAAAAAAGCGTTATCTTTTGTCTTTTTTTTTTCTTACGGTGTTTACTGAAGGGGTTAACTAGTGGGACAGTTTTATAGGTCGGGTCGTTACGGGTGCGGCGATACTAAATATGTGTAATTTTATTTTTTGTTTTTTTATTTAGATAAAGAAATGTATTTATGGGAATAATATATATACCGTATATACTCGAGTATAAGCCGACCCGAGTATAAGCCGACCCCCCTAATTTTGCCACAAAAAACTGGGAAAACTTATTGACTCGAGTATAAGCCTAGGGTAGAAAATGCAGCATTTACCGGTGAATTTCAAAAATAAAAATAGATGCTCCATACCGTTCATTATTGCCCCATAGATGCTCCATATACAACTGTGCTATATAGAATGCTCTGCACCTTTGATTATGGCCTCATAGATGCTCCTTATAATGCTGTGCCATATATGCTCTGCACCTTTGATTATGGCCCCATAGGTGCTCCTTATAATGCTGTGCCCCATATATGCTCTGCACCTTTATGGCCCCATAGGTGCTCCTTATAATGCTGTGCCCCATATATGCTCTGCACCTTTATGGCCCCATAGGTGCTCCTTATAATGCTGTGCCCCATATATGCTCTGCACCTTTATGGCCCCATAGGTGCTCCTTATAATGCTGTGCCCCATATATGCTCTGCACCTTTATGGCCCCATAGGTGCTCCTTATAATGCTGTGCCCCTTATATGCTCTGCACCTTTATGGCCCCATAGATGCTCCTTATAATGCTGTGCCCCTTATATGCTCTGCACCTTTATGGCCCCATAGGTGCTCCTTATAATGCTGTGCCCCATATATGCTCTGCACCTTTATGGCCCCATAGGTGCTCCTTATAATGCTGTGCCCCTTATATGCTCTGCACCTTTATGGCCCAATAGGTGCTCCTTAGAATGCTGCTGGTGCTGCCATAAAAAAAAAAAAAAAATCACATACTCACCTCTCTTCTCAGGACGCCGGCGCTTTCAATAATTACCTGCTCCTCTGCGGCTCCGTCTCCAGCACTGACGCTCAGCAGAGGGCGCGCACTGACTACGTCACAGCGCCCTCTAACCTGAGCGTCATTGCTAGAGGACGCTGCAGACGGAGCCGGAGCGAGGAGCAGGTAATTATAGCGCTGCGCTCCCCTTACCTGCTGCGGCGCGGTCCCTGCAGTCCCTGGCTTCTCCGGCGCTGCAGCTTCTTCCTGTAATTGAGCGGTCACATGGCACCGATCATTTACAGCAATGAATATGCGGCTCCTCCCCTATGGGGGTGGAGCTGCCTATTCATTTCTGTAATGAGCGGTGCCATGTGACCGCTCAGTGCAGGAAGAATCTGCAGCGCCGGAGAAGCCAGGGACTGCAGGGACCGCGCTGGGAGCAGGTAAGTATAACTACACAGCCCCCGCTCCCCCTCCCCTGCTGACACCCGGGTATATGACTCGAGTATAAGCCGAGAGGGGGACTTTCAGCCCAAAAAAATGGGCTGAAAATCTCGGCTTATACTCGAGTATATACGGTATATATATTTTTTTTCATTATTTAGGTTTTTTTTTTTTTTACACACTTGTGAAAAATTTTTTTTTTACTTTTTTACTTTGTCCCAGGGGGGGACAATACAGATCGGTGATGTGCCAGTTTGCACAGCACTCTGACAGATCACCGATCTGTCTCAGAGTGCTGCAGCGTTACCAAGTGCCTGCTCTGAGCAAGCACTTGGTAAGGCACCTCCCTCCCTGCAGGACACGGATCCCCGGCCATCTTAGATCCGGGACTTGCTGCAGGGAGGAAGGTAGGAGACCCCCGGAGCAACGCGATCACATCGCGTTCCTGCGGGGGTCTCAGGGAAGCCCGCAGGGAGCCCCCTCCCTGCGCGATGCTTCCCTGCACTGCCGGCACATCACAATCATGTTTGATCGCGGTGTGCCGGGGGTTAATGTGCCGGGGGCGGTCTGTGACCGCTCCTGGCACATAGTGCCGGATGTCAGCTGTGATAAGCAGCTGACACCCGGCCGCGATCGTCCGCGCTCCCCCCGTGAGCGCGGCCAATCGCCTATGACGTACTATTCCGTTCTTGGGAAGTAGGGCCCACCCCACATGGACGGAATAGTACGTCTAATGGCAGAAAGGGGTTAATAGCCAGTAAAGGCTAAGCATACAGTTGTGAGTGGATAGTAATAGCCTGGAAAGCTCCATGGGTATTACCCCCTTCTCAGGCTAAAAACTGGCATGGGCTCCCATGTAATTATCTTAACCAGCAGAGGGAAAGCCAACGGCTGACGTTTATAGCCTGGTAAGGGGGTAATACCCATGGAGCTTTCCAGGCTATTAATATCAGCTCACAACTGTATACTTAGCCTTTACTGGCTATTAAAATGGAGGACCCTAAAAAAAATGAAGTAGGGCCCCCCTATAATTAATAACCATCAAATGCTATGCAGACAGCTGCGGGCTGATATTAATAATCTAGGAAGGGGCCATGAATACTGGCATCCCCAGGCTAAAAACATCAGCTCTTAACCACCTCAGAAAATGCGCATCTCTAAGATGTGCCAATTCTGGCACTTAGCCTCACTCTTCCCTCTTGCCCTGTAGCAGTGGCAAGTGGGGTGATGGCTGGGGGGGTTTGATGTTACCTTTGTATTGTCAGGTGACATCAACCGCCGAGGTTAGTAGTAGAGTGGTGTTAATAAGACGCCCCCATTACTAACCCCATAGTCATATCGCATAAACACAGACACCCAGAATAAAGTCCTTTATTTAAAAGAATGACACAGACTACTTTAATACATTTTAATTAAACCATACTTACGACCTCGCCCATTCCACTGATGCCATTGTCATCTGCAAAAGAGTTAAAAAAACAAACAAACAACAGTATTCCTCACCTTTCCGCAGAGATGATGATAATCCATTTGTCCCACAACGGGTCTAACTCTGCTACATCTAGATGGCAGTCTGCATGATGCGACCATACAGCCTATCATTCAGCACACAGTGTGTGCTCAGTGTCTCCCTGTGAACTCCAAGTTACTATCTGATGGCACCGCGAGCATGAGAAAGTTCCCCTGCTCGCGGTGCCATCAGAAAGGTTCTGGGTGTTCACAGCCAACGAACTCACTTCATCATTCTGACATCAGCGCGAGCGTGAGAAAATGGACACATCCAATATTTATTTGTTTTAATCTGGTTGCTGTCAAAATAGGCAATGGAAATTGAGTTGTCATCACATATTTGTACAGTATTTAAATGTATACAAGACATTAGATTTGAAGTAGGAAAAAAAAACAGATAAATATATTTATGAGTTAATTAAAGCATACAAATCATAGTAACCCACTCTTTCCATGTATAGACAAATATGTTACAAAAAACAATGTCAAAATTACGTAAATACATAAAACTTTTATAGCGCTATTATTAAATATAGCCACACATATAAGATTTTCAAATTCTGACTCTGTCATTAAGTAACAAACGGGCTCGGTCCTAAAGAGCATAAAGATCATAATATATTGTCCCAATAGATAATAAAGCGTGATCAAAAATAACTGTCAAAATTGATTTTTTGTAAAGAGAAAGCTTAGGTACAGCTTATCCATTATTTTACCTGCACGGGCTAGAAAGAATATTTACAGCTAAGAAATTATGCATTTTACCAGCTGTGATAAATAAAAATAATTTGAAACATTTACAATGAATTGCATCAGTACTCAGGCACCGGAATCTACAATTCTCAATTACAGAACAAAAATTATCTTATACAGTGATGTCATTTCCAAGGGATCATCATGTTGTCCCTGGGGTGTATAACAAAAAACATGGTACTAATTACTAGTCTATGATATAGGAAATAAACTTAACGCCATGTCATAATGAAGCTCGCTGCCAGGAAAAGAAGTATGCACTTTGCCATTTCTGAATTAAAGGTATTTCTGAACTAAAACTAACGGTGTGATCTCAGTATTATACTTAAGTACATGAATAGAATGATAAGATGACAGTAAGCCTCATTTACATTCAACATGACTATTTTGTATTTAATATGGTTAAAAAACAGCTAAACTTCCTGACTGTTCTGCCCTGCAATGATTTCTTGCGGTTCAGAGCAGTCACTGACTAATGTTTCTGCCTTATGTGACATCACATTGACAGAGCAATTCTTTCTCTTCAACTCTGTGAGGTTGACGGTGAGTCACTGCTGATGTCATGCTGATTAACATCTGGCTCCCTGCAGATAGGCAGCAGGGAGCCGGCTGTCAATGATTGTCCAAGTCTAAAACATTATTCCAGGTTCCTAACTTGGCAAAACAAGCAGTTTTTAAAAATAGCATATAATAAAACTTACACGTCCTCTGAAAATAGCACAGTCACATGACTTTGCAATCTTAGACTCCAGTCACTTCACATTACGTGTTCTCCCAATCCCTCATCATGTCTTGCGAAGGCTCAACTGGAACGTAATCACTGATGTCATGTTTAGATGTTCCCTATTTTGACACATGTACCATCCTCCTCACCTCCCCTTCTAATATCCATTCCTCATCCCTCACTCTTGACCTGCGCCTGCACCATAAGCTCCCTTTACTCCTCACTGGTAATTTACACTGAACATTTCCTAATGGCCACACATACACAGTACAGCTGTTCCACTGAACGTGTGTTGAAACTTAGTGATGGAGAGGAAGTATCAAATGTAAATAAAGGAGACTGCTGCAAAGTGCAGGATTGGGACAGAATATATGCATAAATATAGGTTTAAGTACTTAGGCATGTAAAGAAAAGGTAGTAAATATGTAAAAACTCAATAAGATTATTTTGTTTTCGCAATGGAAAACTTGTTTAACCCATAAGTGACAGAGCCAATTTTTACAATTCTGACCACTGTCACTTTATGAGGTTATAGCTCTGTAACGCTTCAACGAATCCCACTGATTCTGAGAATGTTTTTTCATGACATGTTGTACTTCATGTTAGTGGTAAAATTTCTTCTATATGACTTGTGCTTATTTATGAAAAAAACAGAAATTTGGCAAAAATTTTGCAATTTTCAAACTTTCAATTTTTGAGCCCAGAGTGTCACATCGCACAAAATAGTTAGTAAACAATATTTCCCACATGTCTACTTCACATCAACACAATTTTGGAAACATATTTTTTTTTGTTAAGACGTTATAAGGGTTAAAAGTTGACTAGCGATTTCTCATTTTTCCCACAAAATTTACAAAACCATTTTTTTAGGGACCATCGCACATTTCAAGTGAGATTGGGAGGTCACTATAAGAGAAAATACCCAAAAGTGACACCATTCTAAAGACTGCACCCCTCAAGGTGTGCAAAACCCTTCAGGTGCTTCACGAGAACTAAAGCAATGTGGAAGGAAAAAAATGAACATTTTACTTTTAAAAAAAATATATATATATTTTGGAACCAAACTTTTTTATTTTCACAAAGGTATCATGACTCATGAGAAAATAGACCACAACTATTTGTGTGCAATTTCTCCTGAGTACGCCGATACCCCGTTTGTGGGGGAAAGTCACTGTTTTGGCACATGGCAGGGCTCAGAAGGGAGCACTGTTTGACCTTTTGAACGCAAAATTGGCTGGAATCAATGGCGGGCGCCATGTCGCATTTGGAAACCCCCTGATGTACCTAAACAGTGAAAAAAAACAATAATAACTCCAACCCTAACACAGCCCTAATCCCAACACATCTTGAACCCTAATCCCAACCCTAACCCTTACCCCAACACAACTCTAACCCCAACACTAACCTTAGCCCCAACCCTAAATCTAACCCCAACCCTAACCCGAGCTCTAACACCATCCCTAAAGGAAAAATGGAAAAGACATTTTTTTATTTTAATTTTACTTAACTAAGGGAGTGATAAACGGGGTGTTGATTTACTATTTCTTTTATTTTGATCACAGTGAAAGGTCTATCACAGTGATCAAAATTAAACAATAGGGAAAATCTCCTATTGTTGCCGGGTGCTGGCCAGCAGATTTCACAGATGCACTGCGCATGCGCCCACCATTTTCTTCCCGGAAAAAGACGCCAAAGGCAGGGGAACAGGACCGAGGAATGCAGGAGGTGCCGAGGTGGCTCAGGGGACCATATTTCTCTCTCCTCTGATGTGCTAGATCATATCAGAGGAAAGAGAAATCGGACTTTTTTTGTGGTCGATGTTATTTGGTGAACAATGGCGATCGCAACACTGTGGATGATAAAAATCAACCCAAATCATGTTCTCCGGGATCTCGACTACCACGACGCTGGGGGGCGCTATAACCTTATTTCTCAGCGCCGTTAAAAAGGAGCACTGATGAATAAGTACCCTTAACTTCCGCCATTAAAAGGCATATCGGCAGTCGTTAAAGGAATAAAGGTACCGTCACACTAGACGATATCGCTAGCGATCCGTGACGTTGCAGCGTCCTCGCTAGCGATATCGTCCAGTGTGACAGGCAGCAGCGATCAGGCCCCTGCTGTGCTGTCGCTGGTCGGGGAAGAAAGTCCAGAACTTTATTTGGTCGCTGGACTCCCCGCAGACATCGCTGAATCGGCGTGTGTGACACCGATTCAGCGATGTCTTCACTGGTAACCAGGGTAAACATCGGGTTACTAAGCGCAGGGCCGCGCTTAGTAACCCGATGTTTACCCTGGTTACCATCCTAAAAGTTAAAAAAAACAAACAGTACATACTTACCTACAGCCGTCTGTCCTCCAGCGCTGTGCTCTGCACTCCTCCTGTACTGGCTGTGAGCGTCGGTCAGCCGGAAAGCAGAGCGGTGACGTCACCGCTCTGCTTTCCGGCCGCTGTGCTCACAGCCAGTACAGGAGTGCAGAGCACAGCGCTGGAGGACAGACGGCTGTAGGTAAGTATGTACTCTGTTTTTTTTTACTTTTAGGATGGTAACCAGGGTAAACATCGGGTTACTAAGCGCGGCCCTGTGCTTAGTTACCCGATGTTTACCCTGGTTACCGGCATAGTTGGTCGCTGGAGAGCTGTCTGTGTGACAGCTGTCCAGCGACCAAACAGCGACGCTGCAGCGATCCGGATCGTTGTCGGTATCGCTGCAGCGTCGCTAAGTGTGACGGTACCTTAAGTCACCTACACCAACCTTTGGATCCAACCTGTTTACAGCTATACTTTGTGCAGTAGTACAGTGACACCTCTCATTTTGAAAATGTTGCTGCAGCCAAAAAATGTATTCCAGCATTGATAAATATTTTGCCATGGGGACTGAGTTCTTAGCTCCAATGGGGATTTCTTCTGTGGTGCTCCCGCACACTGGTTCTCTGAAGAGAGTGGGCGGTGCATGCACAAATTGACTGAATCGATTGCTGATGATGCTAATGCGCATGCGCCGCCTCCGACGCCATTTTGTTGCAGTGTAAATTTTTTTGGCTACAGCAACAAGGATCTGTCAGAGGCGCTTGCGCAGTAGCATTTATTGGAACGCTAAAGATGCTAATGCGCACAGATGGTGAATTTTTTTTCTTTTCAACACAGCAATACAATAGGCACTAACTGATAAGCGATAGTGCGCAGGCGCTGAAGTGACATATTTTTTTAAAATGCACACAAATACGCTGCTCAAAAAATAAAGGGAACACTAAAATACCACATGCTAGATATCACTGAATGAAATATCCCAGTTGTAAATCTTTATTCATTACATAGTGGAATGTGTTGAGAACAATAAAACCTAAAATTATCAACGTAAATCACAAGTAATATCTCACGGAGGTCTGGAGTTGGAATGATGCTCAAAATCAAAGTGGAAAATGAAGTGTGAGGCTGATCAAACTTCAGAGGAACTGCCTCAAGACAAGGAAATGATGCTCAGAAGTGTGTGTGACCTCCACGTGCCTGTATGATCTCTCCCTACAATGCCTGGGCATGCTCATGATGAGGCGACAGATGGTCTCCTGAGGGACCTCCTCCCAGACCTGGACTAAAGCATCTGCCAACTCCTGGACAGTCTGTGGTGCAACGTGACGTTGGTGGATGGTGCGAGACATGATGTCCCAGATGTGTTCAATCGGATTCAGGTCTGGACAATGGGTGGGCCAGTCCATACCTTCAATGCCTTCATCTTGCAGGAACGGCTGACACACTCCAGCCATGAGGTTTGGCATTGTCCTGCATTAGGAGGAACCCAGGGCCAACCGCACCAGTATATGGTTTCACAAGGGGTCTGAGGATCTCATCTCAGTACCCAAAAGCACTCAGGCTACCTCTGGCGAGCACATGGAGGGCTGTGTGGCCCTCCAAAGAAATACCACCCCACACCATTACTGACCCACTGCCAAACGGGTCATGCTAAATTAAGTTTCAGGCAGCAGATCGCTCTCCACGGCGTCTCCAGACTCTGTCATGTCTGTCACATGTGCTCAGTGTGAACCTGCTTTCATCTGTGAAGAGCACAGGGCGCCAGTGGCAAATTTGCCAATCCTGGTGTCCTGTGGCAAATGCTAACCATCCTGCATGGTATAAACCTATAAATTCCAAAGAGCATAATGCCCCATACCAATAATACATAACATGATCAGTTAAATATAAAACCAATAAATTTTATTCACAAAAATACAAACACATAAAACAATGAGTATTGAGGATAAGGTGCATGACTACAAAGGACACCAACAAGGGTATGCACACATTAAACAATGTACAGGTGCAAAGGCAACACCGTATAAGGCATATAGTAAATAACATGAAGCTGGCAAAGGTGCACACATTCTATGCACACATTTTATGTGGAGGAGGGGGACAGTGGTTTAAATAAAGCTAGTAACCCTATCTTAGGAATATAACCTGTCCACACTAACACCCACCCATATTGCAACCTGCCCAAGAGAGATATATCAGTAAAACTAAGCCACGGACCATGCGTAATGATTACCCATGTGTGCAGTCTCCTAAGTAAGGTGTCCTAATGGTAGCCCCGACGCGCCTTTCGCGTTTTAGAGCTTCCTCGGGGGGCTGTGTGGATCCTGGTATATGCACGGTTTATATATCATTGGTGCAACTGTTACTCATTAGCAGCATGAGAGTTGCAGCGCATGTGGGCGGATCAGACAGCCGGCACAGCGCTAATTCCGGCTATCCCAGCGGTTTTATATTTAACTGATCATGTTATGTATTATTGGTATGGGGCATTATGCTCTTTGGAATTTATAGGTTTATATTTATAGGGAAGTTTTGCCCCCTTCTTTTCCTTGTTGGAGTGCAATGGGCACGTCCTGTAGAAGGGATTTCTTTACCCACAATTACGTCCTCAGTGTCGTTTTTTGTTATAAAGCATCCTGCATGGTGTTGGGCTGTGAGCACAACCCCCATCTGTGAAAGTCGGGCACTCAGACCATCCTCATGGAGTCAGTTTCTAACCGTTTGTGCAGACATGCACATTTGTGGCCTGCTGGAGGTCATTTTGCAGGGCTCTGGCAGTGCTCCTCCTTGCATAAAGGCTGAGGTAGCGCTCCTGCTGATGGGTTGTTGCCCTCCTATGGCCCCCTCCACGTGTCTTGGCCTGTCTCCTGGTAGCATCTCCAGCCCCTGGACACTACGCTGACAGACACAGCAAACCTTCTTGCCACAGCTCGCATTGATGTGCCATCCTGGATGAGCTGCACTACCTGAGCAACTTGTGTGGGTTGTAGAGTCCGTCTCCTGCTACCACGAGTGTGAAAGCACAACCAACATTCAAAAGTGACCAAAACATCAGCCAGTAGGAATTGGTACTGAGATGTGGTCCCCACCTGCAGAACCACTCCTTTATTGAGTGTGTCTTGATAATTGCCAATAATTTCCATCTGATGTCTATTCCATTTGCACAACAGCACGTGAAATTGATTGTCAAACAGTGTTGCTTCCTAAGTGGACAGTTTGATTTCATAGAAGTTTGATTTACTTGGAGTTATATTCTGTTGTTTAAGTGATCCCTTTATTTTTTTGAGCAGTATATATTCATTATGTAAACTAGGGGGCAGGTCAGTATGCATTATGAATAGGGTTGAGCGAAACGGATTGGTCAATTTCATACGTCACCGACTTTCGGCAAAGTCGGGTTTCATGAAACCTGACCCGATCCCAGTGTGGGATCGGCCATGCGGTCGGCGATCTTCGCGCCAAAGTCGCATTTCATATGATGCGTTCAGCGCCATTTCTCAGCCAATGAAGGTGGACACAGAGTGTGGGCAGCGTGATGACATAGGTCTCAGTCCCCACCATCTTAGAGAAGGGAATTACAGTGATTGGCTTGCTTTCTGCGGCGTCACAGGGGCTATAAAGGGGCGTACACGCTGACCGCCATCTTACTTCTGCCGATCTGAGCATAGGCAGAGGTTGCTGTAGCTTCGTCTGAAGCAGGGATATTGTTAGGAAGGGAATATTAACCCCCAAACCGCTTGTGCTGTAGCGATTTCCACTGTCCAACACCACCTTTTCCTTGCAGTGACAGTGGAGGCTAGATTTCTGTGCATCAGCTCTGTAGCTTATAAGGCTGCCTTATAAGGCTCCCTGATAGCTGCATTGCTGTTTGTACGCCACTGTGCAAACCAACTGCTTTTTTCAAAGCAAAAATCCTGTTGCTCCTTCTTTTCTGCACAGTTCTCTTGTTTCTTTGTCCACACTCTTGTGTGCAGCAGTCCTTTTTATTGCTGGCATACTTGTCCTTTGATCATTGTAGGGAGATTGAAATTCTGTATTTTTTTTATATATTTGTCATCCACTTTCTGCCACTCAAACTGTAGTGTAATACAGTGGGCCTGATTTTTTCCTGCTGTCTCCCACACATAAAAAAGGGAGATTTGTATTGCCACTGAGTGCATCTGCGTCAGTCCTGTTGTGGCATTTGTCATCCACTTTCTGCCACTCAAACTGTAGTGTAATACAGTGGGCCTGATTTTTTCCTGCTGTCTCCCACACATAAAAAGGGAGATTTGTATTGCCACTGTGTGCATCTGCGTCAGTCCTGTTTGTGGCATCTGTCATCCACTTTCTGCCACTCAAACTGTAGTGTAATACAGTGGGCCTGATTTTCCCAGCATTCTCACACACCTATAAAGGGAGAATTAAACGCACAAGTTTACGTACACCTTATAACTGGTTTTACAGTACTATATAACGTTTGTTAGTTTGGTTACATTTTTCCAAGAATGAGGAAGTCTGGTGGAAGAGGTCGTGGCCGTGGGCGGTCATTGCCAGCTGGTAATGATGGTAGTGGTGGTGGAGCATCAGGTGGTCGTGGGAAAAGCAATATAGCACCTAAGTCTCGAGTTGTTGAGCCAGGTTCATCGTCTACACAAGGCCTCGAACGCTCCCTTTTCTGGGAGTAGGAAAACTGCTTTTAAAGCCGGAGCAGCAGGAACAAGTTTTGGCTTTCCTTGCTGACTCTACTTCTAGCTCTTTCGCCTCCTCATCGGAAAGTGCAAAATTTAAAAGCAGTGCGTCAGTGGATGCTCCTGGTCAGGAACAAGTCACTTCCTTGTGTCCTTCACCCAGAACAACAGAGAAGGATGCGTCAGGTGACACAACAGGTTACTCCATGGAGCTCTTTACACATACCGTGCCTGGGTTAGAAAGGGAAATTGTTAACAGGCCACGCCCATTACAAGATGAATCGGACATGGAGTGCACAGATGCACAGCCACAGCCAGATTATTATTCTGTTCCATTGACTCAGATCACAACATTGCCCTCGCAGTGTACTGAGCCAGAATCTGACCCTGATGAGAATATTGGGCCCCGTTCCGAACGCTCTAGCACCGGCTTACACGGTGCCACACAGGAAGGTGCACAGGACATAGAAAAGGAGGTGATAGATGACCTAGTTGTTGACCCCGATTGGCAGCCATTGGGGGAACAGGGTGCCGCCGGCAGTAGCTCTGAAACGGAGGAGGAGCTGCAGCAGGCATAAACATCGCTACAGCTTTCATCAGGCAGGCCCGTATCTGGCCAAAAACGTGTGCCAAAACCAAAAACAGTTGTAGGACAGCGTGACCATCCGGTTAAAGTAGCTCAATGTGCAATGCCTGAAAAGGTATCCGATAGTAGGAAGAGTGCAGTCTGGCAATTTTTTAACCAAGATCCAAATGATCAGTGCAAAGTCATCTGTAAGAAATGCTCAAGGACCTTCAGCTGAGGTTAGAATGTGAAAAATCTTAATAGAAGTTGCATGCGTAGACATTTAACCACCATGCACTTGCAAGCTTGGACTAACTACCAAACGTCCCGTAACGTTGTTGCACCCTCTCAGAATGAAGCTAGTCAGCAACGCTACATTCCTTCCCTCACTGTAAGCCCACCGTTTACGACACCACCTGCAGCAAATGTGGAGGCTTCGTCGCAAGGCCAAAGCAGTTAGGGAATCACCAGGTTTGTGGTAGGAAACACTGTATGTAGGCCACCTGCAAGAATACCATCACCAACCCTCTCTCAGTCTGCCATGTCCACCATCACCCCCGCTAGTTCCACCATATGCAGCTCTCCAGTCCAGCTCACCCAACAAGAGACTCTCGTTAGGAAAAGGAAGTACTCATCCTTTCATCCGCGTACACAGGGTTTGAACGCCCATTGCTAGACTAATCTCGTTAGAGATTATGCCCCACCGGATAGTTGAAAGTGAAGCTTTCAAAGCCCTGATGGACTACGCATTACCACGCTACGACCTACCCAGTCGATACTTCTTTGCGAGAAAAGCCATCCCAGCCCTCCACCAGCATGTAAAAGACCGCATTGTCCATGCAATCAGGCAATCTGTCAGTAGAAAGGTGCACCTCACAACAGATGTGTTGTGAATTCTGTGGCAGAGCTCCCTCCTGTGGTCACAAGTGGTACTTCGGCTGATTCTCTCTGTGAGCTTCCGTTGGTGGAGGAGAGTGGTACTGCGGCTTCTGAGTTTCCTTCCTCAGGTGATGTGGTGAAGTCGTTGGGTGCTGCTCTATTTAACTCCACCCAGTGCTTTGATCCTGGCCTCCAGTCAATGTTCTAGTATTGGACCTGTTTCCTCCTGGATCGTTCCTGTGGCCTGCTGCTCTGCATAGCTAAGTTTCGCTTTGCTATTTTGTTTGCTGTTTTATTCTGTCCAGCTAGTCTATTTGTTTTTTCCTGCTTGCTGGAAGCTCTGGGACGCAGAGGGTGTACCTCCGTGCCGTTAGTTCGGTACGGAGGGTCTTTTTGCCCCCTTTGCGTGGTTTTTGTAGGGTTTTGTGTTGACCGCAAAGTTACCTTTCCTATCCTCGCTCTGTTCAGAAAGTCGGGCCTCACTTTGCTAAATCTATTTCATCTCTACGTTTGTCTTTTCATCTTAACTCACAGTCATTATATGTGGGGGCTGCCTTTTCCTTTGGGGTATTTCTCTGAGGCAAGGTAGGCTTATTTTCTATCTTCAGGCTAGCTAGTTTCTCAGGCTGTGTCGAGTTGCATAGGGAGTGTTAGGCGCAATCCACGGCTGCCTCTAGTGTGGTTGGAGAGGATTAGGGATTGCGGTCAGCAGAGTTTCCACGTCTCAGAGCTCGTTCTTTGTTTTTGGGTTATTGTCAGGTCACTGTATGTGCTCTGACCTCTATGTCCATTGTGGTACTGAATTACCTTATCATAACACAGATGCATGGACCAGTAGGCCAGGGACGTTACGTGTCCATCACGGCACACTGGGTTAATGTGGTGGATGCAGTGTGCACAGAGGACAGCCATATTGGGACAGTTCTGCCTAGCCCACGGTCTAGGAAACAGTTGGCTGTAGGCGTTGGCCCCCCTCTTCCTCCTCCAGCAGAAACTCGTCCATAGACCGCAGTCGCACGACCACTCCATCCACAGCTGCCACTGTTGCACACGAGGTGTCCCATTATGGAACAGCTAGTGGCAAGCGTCAGCAGGCTGTGTTGGAAATTAAGTGTTTGGGCGACAACAGACACACCGCGGAAGTTCTGTCCGAGTTCTTGCAGCAAGAAACTCAGTCATGGCTGGGCAGTGTACATCTTGAGGCAGGCAAGTTAGTCAGTGATAACGGAAGGAATTTTATGGCTGCGATAGCCCTTTCACAACTGAAACACATTCCTTGCCTGGCTCACTCCTTGAACCTGGTGGTGCAGTGCTTCCTGAAAAGTTATCCGGGGTTACCCGACCTGCTCCTAAAGGTGCGCAGACTTTGTTCGCACATCCGCCGTTCGCCTGTACACTCCAGCCGTATGCAGAACCATCAGCGATCTTTGAAGCTTCCCAAGGACCGCCTAATAATTGACGTTCCAACAAGGTGAAACTCCACACTGCACATGCTTCAGAGGCTGTGCGAACAGAGGTGTGCTGTCATTTATTTGTGGGAGGATACACATACACGGGCAGGCAGTTGGATGGCAGACATGGAGTTGTCAGGTGTGCAGTGGTCGAAGCTACAAGATCTGTGTCAAGTCCTTCAGTGTTTTGAGGAATGCACACGCCTGGTTAGTGCAGACGACACCATCATAAGCATGAGCATCCCCATAATGCATCTGCTGATGCAAAGTTTGACGCACATAAAGGAGCAGGCGTCTGCAGCCGAGGACAAGGGAAGCCTTGATGACAGTCAGCCATTGTCTGGTCAGGGAAGTCAACTGGACGAGATGGCAGGCGAAGAGGAGGAGGACGAGGTGGATGATGGGGATGAATATTTTTTGGTGAGGAAGCTTTTCAGGGAGCAATAGAAACTGGTGGCGTTGCAAGGTCAGGTTCAGGGTTTTTGAGGGAGACAAGTGACTTTGATTTGCCAGAAAGTGCTCCTCAACCCAGCACAAGCAGTGAATTGACACCTGGAACATTGGCCCACATGGCGGATTATGCCTTGCGTATCATAAAAAGGGACCCCCGCATTGTAAAAATGATGACCGATGACGATTACTGGTTGGCCTGCCTCCTGGATCCACGCTATAAAGGAAAATTGCAAAATATCATGCCACATGAGAACCTTGAGCAAATATTGGCAACCAAACAAGCAACTCTTGTAGACCGTTTGATTCAGGCATTCCCAGCACACAGCGGTGGTGATGGTTCTCACACGAGCTGCAGGGGGCAACATGGCAGAGGTGTTAGAGGTGCACAAATAAGAAGTGGCGTTGGACAGAGGGGTTTTCTGACCAGGTTGTGGAGTGATTTTGCAATGACCGCAGACAGGACAAGTACTGCAGCATCAATTCAAACTGACAGGAGACAACATTTGTCCAGTATGGTTACTATTTTTCCTCCCTTATCGATGTTCTCCCACACCCGTCATTCCCATTTGATGACTGGGCATCCAAAATAGACACCTGGCCTGAATTGGCAGAATATGCATTGCAGGGGCTTGCTTGCCCAGCAGCTAGTGTGCTATCAGAAAGAGTCTTCAGTGCTGCTGGTTCAATACTGACCGAAAAAAAGGAGTCGTCTGGCTACCCAAAATGTTGATGATCTAACCTTCATTAAAATGAACCAATCATGGATTTCTAATTATTTTGCCCCACCTTTCCCGGTTGACACCTAGCTTTCCTGTAAAAAGGTCTTGCTTTTGGACTGGTCTTACTGACTGTTCCAATTTCTCCATTTGCAGCTGCTGTATGTCGAGCATACGAAATTTTTATACTCGTTGGCGACGTCACTGGCACAGGGCCCCTTATAGTATGCAAAAGTGTCGCTGCCAGTGGGAGGTGCCCCCGCCGTGCAAACACACCGCCGTACTTTGAGGGGCCCTGTGCCAGTGCCAATGCGAACGAGTGGGCACCCCCCCTGCTTGCTCAGGATCACAGCACTTGCAAAGTTGAAATACTTACCTCTCCCTGCTCCACTGCCGTGACGTGGTCCACGTTTCCTGAGCCCACTAAATACTTGAACCAGCCATACCCCCCACAACTTTAGCCAAATGACCCCCAATTTCCAATGCCTATTATTATAAGGTAAATTAAGATTGACAAGCTTCAGTAACAAGAATGGATGTTTTTGCCATTAAAATGGGCACTGTAGGTATTTTCCTGGCCTCCACTCACTGCCGACTATGCTTCCCTATTGACTTGCATTGGGTTTCGTGTTTCGGTCGATCCCCGACTTTTCGCGATAATCGGCCGATTTCACTCGACTCGACTTTTGAGATAGTCGGGTTTCGCGAAACCAAACTCGATCCTAAAAAAAGTAAAAGTCGCTCAACCCTAATTATGAATACTTATTGCTGGATACTTTTTTTCTTTTTTTGAAAGGAGACATGTAGCATTTTGTGAGCCGTTGTGCTACCAGTAACTTGGAAAACCCTTTATTTTTGTTGACAGAAGACAGACTTATTTTGGTGGGTTGTGTTGAAGTTGTTATTAGTACCATTTTGAGGAATAAAATTTTATTCTTTTCATTTACATGGGAACTATGATGCGGGCTTGTTTTTTTGAGGAATGCATTAGACCAGAGGTCCCCAACCTGTAGTTCGGGAGCCACATGTGGCTCGCGGTCCCAGGAATTGTGGCTCGCGACTGTCTGCCAGCTTGGTGCATTAGCTCCAGGTCTAGCAAACAGGTATGAAGAGTACATCTCAAAATTGTGAATTTTTGAGCACAGAAGATCAGATCTGGATGAACATATACTGGTCTTAGGGGTTTAGAGAAGTTTTAGGTATGGTATGCTGGAGGATGATTCTACCTATTAGAGGAGGTTCTTGAAGCTGGATGCAACAGTGTGTTGGGAGTCCTTGATGGGATAATACTGAATTGGGGCATTGTGGGAACCTCTGGATCTTAGTGTACTGCTTTGGAGTGATTTCTGTGGAAAAGCTTCGGTTATCATTATACCCGTAATGGTGGCTTTGGTTGACACAACTTTGAGGGGGACAGAAGCAGAATGTAGCTCGTGACACCTCTCAGGAGCTCAATGTGGCTCGCGACCCTCTCTCAGTGCTAAATGTGGCTCTCAAGGTCAAAAAGGTTGGGGACCGCTGCATTAGACTCTATTTTACCATTTTGTAGCACACTTTTTTTTTATTTTGATCACTTTCTACACAGATTTTTGGGAGGCAGAAAGAACAAAACAATTTATTTTTATTTTTTTTTTACACCATTTTTCTATGCAGTGATAAGACTCTTATTATTCAGATTCACAATATTTTTAACCCGTGGGTGCCATAACAACTATCAGCTTCCCACAATAATGTGGCGGGGGGGGAGGGAGGGGCTGATGGGGTGAAAGCCCCATCCAGCTTACAACCTTCTAAATGCTATGATGGGTATTGAACGTGGTATCTAGAGGGGTTAACCAGCCAGGGATGGTGCTGACACTGATCCTGACTGTTCATTCAGGAGCTTGCATATCCATTAGGGCTTGCTCACACAAGTGTATATCTCGGACGAGCACTATGAAATGTCTATTTCTGTGTGAAAGCCTCATTTTCCTTACCATGGAAAAGGAAAATCTTATGATGCTGAGTCATTAGAAAATTATTAGCATTTCCTACCTTTGAATTAATTTTGTTTTAATTTTTAAAGTTGACAAATTGCAAACTCTACTCATTGGAGCCCATTGTGGCTATTCAGTCTGCCTATCCCTTGTTTCAGCCAATGCTACTATATTGAAAGATTAAAGTGTGCTGTTTTTCTAAATATTACAATCTGGGAGACAGATTGATCTAACTAAGAAAGGCAGAAGAATACATTCTGCTCATTTGAACCTTTAAATATAATTGGTTAAATTGTAAATGGTCTTAGAATCAAAGCTGTCACTTTAGCTGCATTTTCCTCAGTATCCTCCACTCACCATTAGTCAATGGAAAGGTGGTAATAATTGGGGTTTTGATCTCAAAGAAAATAATGTTAGTGTTTACACCCTGACAAAGGAGAAACAGGTAAATTCAAAGAAACTGAGTCTGTGACTGTTAGGGGTCGAGTTCCTGCCTCTGCACAGGGGGAATCTCGGGCCATCTCCGCTGCGGTCTCCCATTCTTCTCCTGCCGCAGTGGAGCCTGCTCAGCGGAGACGTCGATCCCAGCATCTCGCTCAGTCTGACTCTGTGCTGAGAGTTACTGCTGCATTTCCTGCTTCTGCCATTGAAGTCAGTGCTGGGCAGCGGAGAGCAGACGCTTTTGGGACTAAGTCCTGCTTTTCACGTTCTGAGCATGCCCAGAGTAAGATCTCTCAGTGGAGATCGAGGGTCACATGATCAGATACTGCAGCTAAGGTCCTTGTAGGTGCTAGGACTAAATCCTGCTTTGCACTCTGAGCATGCCCAGGGCAAGATCTCTCAGTGGAGATCTAGGGTCACATGCTCAGGTACTGCAGCACTCCATTGGTCCCTCTTTGAAAGGTCCTAAACGTGCTGCAACTATTTAAGGCTCGCATGGCCGCACGGCCATGCGCTAGTATCAACTCTAATATGTGCTTTGGGTCAGTGTGGTTATGCATGTATGTGTTCAGGGACCCGGCTGAAATAAGCCCCTAGAATGCTGGCACCTCCGGCGAGGAGATTGTGTGAACGTGATTCAGGGACCCGGCTGAAATAAGCCCCTAGAATACCGGCACCTCCGGTGAGGAGATTGCGTGTGTGCATAACCACTGACTGCTATCAGTTCGGCAGTAAGCTTGTGCTCCTGTGAGGCTAACAGGGCGCAGTGCTTTCCTCTCGCGGCTGCTCTGTGAGGTAACAGAGCTAGTCTATACCGCCAAACAGTGCCACCATTCACTAGCAGCAGGTTCCTCCTGCACGGTGGACCCCGGGCTGCGAACGCACCATTTATAATAAACATCTATTTTTACTCGGTGCATTCTGCTAGCCCTAACAGGTGACAAAGTGATAAAAGCATATTAAAGAAAGGAAATATTTGACAAGAAGTACTCTTTGAAGTGTCCCTCCCATTACAATCAGATTGGGAACAGCTAATGTTCACTGGGAGGTCCAGTTGGCAAGGCAATCATTCAGCACCCAGTGCCTTGTATATGGATCCTATGCTAATTAATATGGCCTATGTACATATGAACTTAAGAACCATATGACAACCCATGAACGGGTCCTAATCTAATCAATAGGTACCAAGCTTTATTTTCCCTTAGCAACGACACCAACCAGAAAACAGTAATGACTCTCCAAGAGCAGGAGATCATAATTGGGATAACATTTAGGACTGACAGAGGTATTCCCATCTCTAAGATCCTATCCCAATATATAATAGGTCTAATGATAATATTAGCAACTACCTCCAATTTAAAATGCAGTATAGTTCTCCTGATTCGCTATGTTGCTTACCCCATGTGCAGAGCATTGCAGTAGCTTAGGTGTCCATGGTTATGACCACTCATATAGCGACAGTTAGTTGCTAGTGGTTGTAACCATGGATACCTAAGCTACTGCAATGTCGTGCACATGGCATAAGAAACACAGCAAATCAGAAGAACTATACTACATTTCTAATTGGAGCCTAATATTATTATTTACACCTCTTACATATTGCGATAAGATCTTGGAGATTGGCATACCCCTTTAAGTACAAATCTAGCATACAGATTGAATAATACAGCCATGGTCAAGCAAAAATGTTGTGCTAAAGTGAAAGGATGGTTGGGTATTGGGACTAATGATATTATGTAAAAAAAAAAAGTGCAAGTCTAGGGAATAAAAGCAGGAAAATATTCCATTTTCAACTTGCAAAAGGATGAAACGAAAACATCTGGTAAGTTTTACTTTATATTGAAATATAACCACTAAACAGTGATTATATAAAAAATAACATCTTCTGCTTTACAGTTAATGTTGATTTCTAGGCAAACAACGGGTATATGTCAAGGCTATATTTCACTGTGATTTCAGCCTAAAAACATGTGCTGTACAATGAACGTTACTGTATCTCATATATATACATACATCAGTCCTATCTTGTGACTGGCTGGTAATTACAGTTCACACAGGGCTAAGCCAGTCAGCACAAACATAAAGGACAGGAAACTCTGGCAATCAAGCAAATAAACGCTCTGAGACATCAGTTTAGGACAGTACATGAGGCTATTTGAGGAGAAGTGAAAGTCAGCATGCAAGCGTCTGCACGCACATACATTACTGACACATACTGTAATAGAAGCTGTAAAACCAAGAATGTATGCAGCACAGAGAACTACTTTTCCAAGCTTACCCTTTGGGATCAACAATGTTATTTTAATTGAAATGTCATCATACCAAAAACTCTTTCCATCAACAGAAACTCTGGGGCTCTGAGGACACGACCATCTTCCTTCCATCCATACATCTCCTGTATACATTCCAGTGGACATAAGCTTGCGAAATACTGCTTTATAGTGTTTATCCAGAACAGTACATGTCTGTACACTGGAGGAAGATCTATATAAAGCCCCAGCACATCACAACAACATGTTCATCTAATCTAGCTGCCATAAAGCACTTACAGTAAGTGTTTCTATACAGTAAAAGTAAACATGGCTGAAAAATAAAAGCGCATCTAACGGCCTTTATTTATACTAAAACCATTGGAAGCCACACATTTCGCAGGACCGGACGATAATCTTATGTGATTGGGAGCTTTTGACACAAATACAATCATAAAATTTCTGTATCAGTTTGGAGAACGTTAAAAAAGCATTGCACCGAGATTTTGACATGGTTTGCCTAAGATAAGTACACCAGCCTTATCAGGTCTATTCAGAAGTGTATACAATTAGTATTGAGAAATCTAATGACATGCCCACTTTAATCATCGAGTTGTAAATTTTGGTGCATGTCATAATTTGTCACTTTAGCATACTTTACACCAGAAATTGAGTAAAATTATACAGAGAAAATCTAATCCGGGATACCACCACGGTTTGATAATGTGATAATTTTTGCTTTAAAAACAAAAAAACAAAACAGAAGTGGTTCTAGGAAATATTCCTTAACCGGATTTTATGGGAAACCACAGCTACATTTTTATGTCATTTACTCACCTTATTCCTTCTGTCCAGTCAATGGAGAATAACACCACACAGTCTCTAGGGATAGAGGTTTTGTTGCTCTGGGCTGAAGTGAATGAAATTGTTAAATCTCCCATTCATCAACATATAGAGGCCAGTGTTGCACAATGATCAAAAGGGGGAAGAACCATCAGTTTTGGGCTCCACATTTTAAAAAAGGATATTGGGAAGTTAGAGTTAATTCAGAGGTGGGCAACTAGATTAATTCAAGGGATGGAAGGCCTCTCCTATTAGTGAGGTGTTACAAAAGTAGGGCTTGTTTAACAGAAAATTAAGATCCCATTTATATGTATAAATACATGTGTGGTCAAAACAAAGTACTGACACAATATATTTCTTGCAGGGATCTAATAAAGGATTAGGAAACATTTATTATGTGTGGAAATGCGATTCCGTCAGCTAAATATGAAAGAGTTCATTAGAGTTAGATTTTTCAGATTGTGAAAATACCCGACTGCAAGAAATAGTCATGGCCAGGGCTGCGGAGTCGGTAAGCCAAACCTCCGACTCCCCACTAACTCCACAGCACTGATCACTACTGAGCATGTGTATAAAGTGCAGCACAGATTCATCTCAACTAAACACCAAGATCTTCAGATCAGGAACAGAGCAGTCATTGATAGGACATTTCATAACTTATCCACATTCTTAAGAAAACATTTACAGCACATCCTGCACTGAACTACTGTACCCAATGCAAAATATATATTTTAGTAGTCAGGCGGACCATTTTATAACCACTCCGCCTCCACCAAAGTGGACACAGAGCCCTGGTCATAGCAGACACAATATCTGCAATTAAAAAAGAGCAAAATGCTTTTCTCACAAAAAAATGGCATTGTGAGTTAATCTACAGATGGAGAATGTGTAAGTGGTAGAGCTATCACATATTTATGAGCTTGAAAAAATAAAAGCTTCAAGGCAAACAAATGAAATAAATTAAACAGATATAAAACCTATTTGAGACAACCACCCAATCTTACAGTGAATAATGTTTTTTTTTCAAAGAACAAAGTACGGTACACAGGATTCTAAGTGAAGTGCAATCATAGAAATTATTTATTCAATGAAGGTTGGTTATAGTATATTTATTTCACTATACTATAGGGCGGCATTTCCTATGGCTTTCAAGAGACTTTTAAGCTACAACAGCAGAAATCATCAGCCAGAGACTTAGATAATGTTCTCAGTTGTAGTTTAACATCTGTAGTTCCCTGTTGCACACAGTTTATATGTCTGAGACATCGCCAGAACCCCCATCAGTATAGCACCAAAACCACCATCAGTACAAGAGTACATCACTAGATCCACCATCAGTACCACACCAAAACCACCAATAGTACATGAATATATCACCAGAACCACCGCTAGTACATTAAGACATCACCAGAACTACCATCATTAAACTTAGTACAGCGATCAATTCATTTGTATAGCATGAACCTACAACTCAATTCTGTCCTTGACAATGGTAACTGGGAGTTGTTAAAAGCTATCAAAACATGCACCATACAGGAACCAAAGTTCTGATAAAACACAGTGTCACAAAAACATTTACACCTCGGAACTTTATAGGCGACACACTCTGCTTACTGCACAAAATATGTCCTCCACACTGAGGCTATGTGCAAATGTTCAGGTTTTTTCGCGTTTTTTCATGCTAAAAACGCTTTAAAAAATCATTAAAACGCATACATTATGCATTCTATCATTTAGTATGCATTCTGCATGTTTTGTGCACATGGATGCGTTTTTTTCCGTGAAAAAACGCATCGCGGTAAAAAAAATGAGCATGTTCATTATTTTTGCGGATTTTCTGTGTTTTTCCCGCAATTCTATGCATTTTGGAAAAAACGCACCAAAATCGCGGTAAAATCGCAGTGAAAACGCATGCGGATTTCTGGCAGAAATGTCCGGTTTTTGTCAGGAAAATCCTGACGTGTGCACATACCCTTACAGTACACAGCCTTCAAATTGTCCTCTCATATGACATATTGCCTCTACACCAACCCGATTATGAACTAACAGCTGCAATTGTTAGCTATAATCACACTACTTCCCATAGCTCTAACTGCCACACTAATTTATAACTGCAACACTGTTTGCCCTTATTATCTATAACCACAACTCTGCCTGCCCGATCTCTATACTATATCACCTCCTCACACATTTCCTTTCTACATACTATTCCCACATACAGTACATTGACAGAGTGTTTCCATGCTGCCAGGGTCTATACTGTGCCCCCTTCTGACATATTTTCACCCTCTGTATACTGTCCTACTGTTCCCTTCACACTGCTCCCATTATTCTGCCCTCACACTGTGTTCCTCACCAAATTGCCCATTTTCTATATTTTGCCCCCTCCTCACACTTTAAATCCCCATGATAACTGCCCAGGGCAAATCAACTGCCCGCTTCTCTACCCCACCCAATTACACCCAAAAATTCCTTCCAATCTTTAGAGTTTTCCCATTATTCTAGTAAAACTATCTTTGCCGTATTGTCCATGAGATTTTGATCTACAACTATAGAGGATTTTTTTTTAAACCTCTATAGTGGTCTTCCTGTTTTTTTAGGCTTAGCAGCAGTTTATATCTTGTGGTAAACCATCTGTATTTACTGAGGTAAATCTTTCTCATTTTTGCAGACTTTGACACTTGTGCCTTGGGGTAGTCTTAATCAGCCAGCATTATGAAGTTTTTATCATGTTACGGAAATTGCATTTGTTTTCTTATTCCATTGCATTCTTTCTTTTTAAGATAACACCAAATAATTGATTTGACCTACTTTCATTGACATAATATTAAGAGTCTAAAGGATTTTTCAGAAACAAAAAATAAACTTATGAAAGATCAAACAAAATAATAGTTTTCTCAAATTGCTTACTTTCAGCATCTTTCACCATTTACCTACCCCAACTATTTAGGCTGCTCATCTATCTGGACTTACTACTGTAAGCTATGAATATCTGTCTCACACATGCAATATGCCAACACTTTGGAAGATCATTAGAAACACCAAAGTGTAAAAAGAGTGTGGAAGACAGAGGCAATTGTTATTTGTAAACATATGTATTGTTTAGTATATTATGAGTTTTATATTTTTCATCTATCATTTTTATTTGTTCCCCAAAAAGACTAACTCAAAACCCTAGGGAAAAGTTATCCAAACATAGAATAAATGCGGAACATTTGTTTATCTGTGAAACAGTGGAATCGACAATTCTTATTTTTTTAAGTGGGTCATTTATAAAGGTAGTTTTACATTTTAGATGCAAAGACCATAATATCTATTTTAAGCCCAATATCTTGTGTAGATGTAGTGAAAATTTAGTCTGAAAAAAATAGATGGTGGACAAAAGTGGAAATTTGAAGTAAGGATCTGAAACATTGAAGGAGTTATCCACTAATTGGACACCCCCTTTTCATTCCCCATGTTTGTACCGGATAAATATAAAAACACTCATACTCACCTCCCTTGCCGGCGCTGTTCCAGCGGTGTCGGCATTCACGGTCCAGGGCTCACATGTGGTTGTTATGAAACATGAGCCTGGTGCCCAATCAGTGAAGGTGTCACCCTCTCCGCCAACAGACGAACATGTAATCAAGAGGCAGTGAGCGGCCAGCCGCAGCTCCCACTCCATCCTAATTATGTATATGTCCGAAGGAGACAGTGACGCCAGCAGTGATTGGGCACAGGGTTCAAGTGTCATAACAACCACGCATAAGCCCTTGGACCACAAATGTAGACACTGCCGGAATGGTTACGTCATAAGAGGTCAGCATAGGTGTTTTTATTTTATCGGGGTCAAACATAGGGAATGATAAGTGGTTGTCCGAATAGTGGACAGCTTTTGTGTCATTCACGATAAGAAAAATAACAGAACCTTGCCAAATAACTCTTCAAAATTCAGCTGCCTTGACTGTCCAAAAGCCATACTAGAATAATGTAAGAAAAATGTGCGGATTCTAAAAAGACAGGCTGACCAAATGGGTCTCCCATCTAAAGGCAGGAGTGAGATGGAGTGTCATGGCAGCAGCTTAATCTATTCAAAACACATGCATGTTCAATCAAACTAAGAGTGTATGTACTGAATATTAGTGGGGTCAAGGAGGACAGCTGTCAGCAGATATTTAAGAATTAAAAAGTAAATGCAGTTATTTTTTTGTATTATTTGGCTGGTTATACACATTAGAATTTTACGAACATAATTTGTCAGCATTGGTTGATATTCTTATGTGTATGTAGTTAGACCTTCTAGCTAACCTCCGAATATACAGAACGTCACCAAGAAGTAGAGAAGAGAAAAAAAAGGGAATACAACAGGCTTACAATGAGATTTTTATAGAATTTGAACAAAAAAAAAACATTTAGTACGTACACTAAGTTGCGACCTTACTGATGCCTCCACAAAGGGGCAATTCTTTATTTATGGGTCTCCATTTTTTCCTCTACTTATTCTAGAAGTCAGGACCTGTTTATTTTTCTGCCATTATAGCCATATGAGGGCTTACCTCTTGTGTGACGAGATGTAGCTTTAAATTACACTTTACAATTTACTATACAGTTAGTGATGAGCGAGTATCCTCGTTGCTCGTTGGTTTTCCTGAGCACACTCGAGTGATCTCCAAGTATAATTGTAACTGCTTGGAGATTTCGTTTTCATTGCCTCAGCTGCATGATTTACATCTGACAGACAGCTTGATTACATGTGGGGATTCCGTAGCAACCAGGCAACCCCCACATGTACTCAGCCTGGCTAGTAGCTGTAAATCATGCAGCTGTGTCAACAAAAACTAAATCTCCGAGCAGTTACAAATACTCGGAGATCACCCAAGCGTGCTCAGGAAAATCCGAGCAATGAGTACAAGTCGCTCATCACTGTATACAGTATACTTTAAAACAGGAAAAAAGTAATCCCGCTACTTTTTTATAGTGTTCTTTGCGCAGTAAAAATGACCAAGCTCTATGAGTTCCCATGTGAGTATGATTAGCAAATATGTATACATATTGTTTTTGAGATTCATTACTCTTTTCCTATTTTGTTGGTGGACCCCTGCTAGGGCTTTTTTTTGCATAACAAGCTGATGTATTTATTGATGACATTTTAAGGAACATATATCTTTATTGACTTTTATTGCATTTGTAAGGGTGGTGTGATAACAGAAAAAAAACTATTCTTCTAGTGCTTTAATTTTTTTCACTTTATGGTGTTTATTGTTTGTGTTTTATATTCTGATATACCGTATTTAAGTTTTACAAATAGTGGTTCTAAATATGCAAAAAAGTCATTTCTGAGTAAGACAGGAGAAAAGTGTGCAATTCAAATTTTAATGTTTTTTTTTTCTATATTATTTTAAACCATTTTAACTTTTTTTTACCTTATTATTTATTCCTTTTAGGAGACTTAAACCTGGGATGATTTCTGGTCAGTGTTGTTACAGAAAGATGCTGGTTGTGCATCACAGCTGGCATCTCCTGGGTATAGTGCTGGCCCAGGTACTGAGCCCACTCTATGTTATGGATCTCAACATACGATTTACTATTACGTCACACATTGGAGAGAAGTTAAAGACACTCACTTTTTCAAGACTGGAGTTTTCCTATTAGGAAAATAGACTCTGCAGTGCAGTGGAAAAAAAACAGTAAATAAATGCTAAATAAATTAGTTTCACACAATTGAATGGGAAAATTGAGCAATTATCGTGATTTTTTTTTTCAAAAACTGCAAACCTTGTGGGAGTATAAAGGGGCATACTGAGAATGGTGAAGAGTTGAGATAAGGGAAAAATAATTGTTTACGTAAGGGAATCCTTCGCAAGGAAACTACAATTTGGTATAATTTAATTTAAAGTACACAACATCTATAATAAAGGAAAAAATATACCGCAGTTAACGAAAAAACAAAACAAAAACATATCCATGACTAGAAAATGTGTCAGCGAGCTGCCTTTACCTCTACACGTCTACTGGAACGCAGCCATTGTTACTACATCCTGTATGGTGATGTGAAGAATCGCACATTATATTTTTCCACCGATCTTTATATTTCTCATCAGCAATAATTAGACTGAGTCTTCCTCAACACATTTAAGGGAGAGGTTTACTGCGGTCGAAAACAAAATGTAATTGTAATTTGTGGGGACATTGACCCAGTTTTTATTTTTGCACTTTTGTTCCAATGATCTGGTATAATGCATTACATTGTTATTTTCCTTCTAAATGTGAGTTTATGTCGTTTGTAAACTTGAATAAAAATTAAACTATAAATCTAAATACTTTTACATTTCTCACTTTAAGCTTTGAGTCAGTACATACAAGCTTCTGAAAACACAAAACCCTGAGTCTTTAAAATAAAATATCTCCCTCTCTAATATATATTAATGCAAGGTCTTTCTACTATGGATTGACATTTCTGCTATTTTTACATCTGGAAGTGGATATCTATTTTCTTCAAATTCCAAAGAAAAATATTGCTGATAGGACTTCGTTCATACGACCACATTTTCGGTCTGAGTGCTATCTGTTAAAAAAAAAAAAAAAATAGCACACGGACCAATGTTATTCAATGGGGCACTGCAAATAAACAATTTTTTTTGACTGACAAAATGTGTGTTAAAAAAAAAAATCACTGCAAGCATGATTTTCCTCCGTAAATTACATGGGACTCACCCATTCAAGTGTACGTGTACTAAAAAAAAATCGGATACCACTGAAAATCATTCAATTTTTATGGATACAATGCAACTCTGTAACATAGGAAACTGTAAATAGTCCTGAAAATGATTAATATCTGCAGCTGTAAAAATCGGAATTCATATGTATTGCACACGGATGACAAATGAGAAAAAAACTTTGTCCCACTTTTCTGGATGAAACTCTGAATGACTTTTTATACCGTGTGTGAACCAAACCTTAAATAGAGTCATCACTATTCAGAATAAGAACAAGGTCCTACGCAATATACGCTCACACTTAGGTGGCATAAAACAAATATGCATATGTCTTTGATTAAAAAAAAAAAAACAATTTGGTTGTTTTATGGGGGTGGGTGGGTTAAATTAAAACCAATTACTTTCGAGCAGCAACCAGTCATTCTACCGTATATACTCGAGTATAAGCCGACCCGAGTATAAGCCGACCCCCCTAATTTTGCCACAAAAAACTGGGAAAACTTATTGACTCGAGTATAAGCCTAGGGTGGAAATGCAGCAGCTACCGGTGAATTTCAATAATAAAAATAGATCATTATTTCCCCATAGCTGTGCCATATAGTGCTCTGCGCCGTTCATTATTGCCCTATAGCTGTGCCCCATATAGTGCTCTGCGCCGTTCATTATTGCCCTATAGCTGTGCCCCATATAGTGCTCTGCGCCGTTCATTATTGCCCTATAGCTGTGCCCCATATAGTGTTCTGCACCGTTCATTATTGCCCTATAGCTCTGCCCCATATAGTGCTCTTGCACCGTTCATATTGCCCCATAGAAAGCTCTGCCCCATATAGTACTCTGCACCATTCATATTGCCCCATAGAAAGCTCTGCCCCATATAGTGCTCTTGCACCGTTCATATTGCCCCATAGAAAGCTCTGCCCCATATAGTGCTCTGCACCGTTCATATTGCCCCATAGAAAGCTCTGCCCCATATAGTGCTCTGCACCGTTCATATTGCCCCATAGAAAGCTCTGCCCCATATAGTGCTCTGCACCGTTCATATTGCCCCATAGAAAGCTCTGCCCCATATAGTGCTCTGCACCGTTCATATTGCCCCATAGAAAGCTCTGCCCCATATAGTGCTCTTGCACTGTTCATATTGCCCCATAGAAAGCTCTGCCATTGTCGCTGCTTCTGCTGCTGCAGTAAAAAAAAAATAACACATACTCACCTCTCTTGCTTGCAGCTCCCGGCGTCTCGTTCCGGCATCCGGTCTCAGCGTCTCTGCGCACTGACTGATCAGGCAGAGGGCGCCGCGCACACTATATGCGTCATTGCGCCCTCTGACCTGAACAGTCAGAGCGCAGAGATGGCGGGAAGATGGAGCGACGCCGGGAAGATGGAGCGGCGCCCGGCGGCTGGAACGCGGACAGGTGAATATGACATACTTACCTGGTCCTGGCGTCCAGCTCCTTCTCCCGGACAGCTGTCTTCGGTGCCGCAGCTTCTTCCTCTATCAGCGGTCACCGTTACCGCTGATTAGAGAAATGAATAGGCGGCTCCACCCCTATGGGAGGTGGAGCCGCCTATTCATTTCTCTAATGAGCGGTCCTACGTGACCGCTGATAGAGGAAGAACTGCAGCACCGAAGACCGTGGGACAGCAGGGGGAGCGCCAGGATCGCTGGGACTAGGTAAGTATGCCTCAGCGCCCTCACCCGCCGACCCCACCGCCGACCGTGACTCGAGTATAAGCCGAGAGGGGCACTTTTAGCCCAAAAATTTGGGCTGAAAATCTCGGCTTATACTCGAGTATATACGGTACATTAAAGATTTAACTAGTTTGTTCAGGAAACCTTAAAAAAGGTAAAAATTTAAAATATTTAGACTGAATTTTATTTACAGTATGTTAAGCTGGTAAAGTTTGATAATTAACAAAACATAAGTCTATTTAAGTATTTACTAGCAAAGAGAAAGGCAAGCTTAAAGGGATTGCTCATCAGGATGGTGGTGGCACAGGTTTACCGCGACAGAACGGAGCCAGAAGATCACAGCATCTGATTTTTCCTACTCCTGCACTGTTTAGAAACACTCCACCTTCATATTAAACAGTGCAGGTTTCTTTTAGCAGTGCAAGGGTTAATCTGCTCAGTTGAGAGCTCTTGAAAGCTTTCCTGCATTAAGTCTCTCAGCTGTTCACTGTTAGCCACTCCTATACAATCTGGGACCTGGATAACACTCATTACCAGAGCTAGCTTATGCTGCATTGTTAGGAGATGGTGGGTTTGTGGTTGTTGTTTGAAAAGGTGTCTGTGGATTTATTCTGAGACTGTTGCTAGGCTTTGGGTGTGTGCTAATTCCCCTCCTTTGGTTTTACCTCATCCTCCACTACCCGGTGCTTACTTCTGTTGTTTGGCTGAGTATAGTTGTATGACTGGTATTTTTCTTTATCCCTGTTTGTATTATTGTCTTGTAGGTGTATTACAGTAGACTACTACTCCCCTCTTCCCTGGGTGGGAGGGGAAGGGTACATACTGAGGACGGATTCAGGAGCTAAGGCATCAACATTACAGACAAATGTCAGTGTATGAAATAACCTAAAACTGCATTTGTTTGTAAATCAGCCATTTATCAGTAATGACACATCAATGTGCAACAAAAAACATGACAGATTAATATTTTACTTAATATTTTCACTCCTGCAAAAAATATACTCACTTAATGGGAGATTATTGGCTAAAACAAGAGAAATTGGTTGACCTTTTTTCCCAACTTGTTTTTTTTATTTACTCCTTTCCGCAAAAAAATTGATTACTAATCAATTTATCTAAGCACTTAAAAAATCCACCAAAAATGTCCTTTATTCTGTAATTCATGGTTGAATAAAATAATTTACCTGTCAACTGCTTTTGATTTTGCATCAGCAGATTTACTGGACTGGAGAATGAATCACAGGTCAGGTATACAGGTCCTTCTCAAAAAATTAGCATATAGTGTTAAATTTCATTATTTACCATAATGTAATGATTACAATTAAACTTTCATATATTATAGATTCATTATCCACCAACTGAAATTTGTCAGGTCTTTTATTGTTTTAATACTGATGATTTTGGCATACAACTCCTGATAACCCAAAAAACCTGTCTCAATAAATTAGCATATCAAGAAAAGGTTCTCTAAACGACCTATTACCCTAATCTTCTGAATCAACTAATTAACTCTAAACACATGCAAAAGATACCTGAGGCTTTTATAAACTCCCTGCCTGGTTCATTACTCAAAACCCCCATAATGGGTAAGACTAGCGACCTGACAGATGTCAAGAAGGCCATCATTGACACCCTCAAGCAAGAGGGTAAGACCCAGAAAGAAATTTCTCAACAAATAGGCTGTTCCCAGAGTGCTGTATCAAGGCACCTCAATGGTAAGTCTGTTGGAAGGAAACAATGTGGCAGAAAACGCTGTACAACGAGAAGAGGAGACCGGACCCTGAGGAAGATTGTGGAGAAGGACCGATTCCAGACCTTGGGGAACCTGAGGAAGCAGTGGACTGAGTCTGGTGTGGAAACATCCAGAGCCACCGTGCACAGGCGTGTGCAGGAAATGGGCTACAGGTGCCGCATTCCCCAGGTAAAGCCACTTTTGAACCATAAACAGCGGCAGAGGCGCCTGACCTGGGCTACAGAGAAGCAGCACTGGACTGTTGCTAAGTGGTCCCAAGTACTTTTTTCTGATGAAAGCAAATTTTGCATGTCATTCGGAAATCAAGGTGCCAGAGTCTGGAGGAAGACTGGGAAGAAGGAAATGCCAAAATGCCTGAAGTCCAGTGTCAAGTACCCACAGTCAGTGATGGTATGGGGTGCCATGTCAGCTGCTGGTGTTGGTCCACTGTGTTTCATCAAGGGCAGGGTCAATGCAGCTAGCTATCAGGAGATTTTGGAGCACTTCATGCTTCCATCGGCTGAAATGCTTTATGGAGATGAAGATTTCATTTTTCAGCACGACCTGGCACCTGCTCACAGTGCCAAAACCACTGGTAAATGGTTTACTGACCATGGTATTACTGTGCTCAATTGGCCTGCCAACTCTCCTGACCTGAACCCCATAGAGAATCTGTGGGATATTGTGAAGAGAAAGTTGAGAGACGCAAGACCCAACACTCTGGATGAGCTTAAGGCCGCTATTGAATCATCCTGGGCCTCCATAACATCTCAGCAGTGTCACAGGCTGATTGCCTCCATGCCACGCCGCATTGAAGCAGTCATTTCTGCCAAAGGATTCCCGACCAAGTATTGAGTGCATAACTGAACATTATTATTTGTTGTTTTTTTTGTTTGTTATTAAAAAACACTTTTATTTGATTGGATGGGTGAAATATGCTAATTTATTGAGACAGTTTTTTTGGGTTATCAGGAGTTGTATGCCAAAATCATCAGTATTAAAACAATAAAAGACCTGACAAATTTCAGTTGGTGGATAATGAATCTATAATATATGAAAGTTTAATTGTAATCATTACATTATGGTAAATAATGAAATTTAACACTATATGCTAATTTTTTTAAGAAGGACCTGTATATACGGTAAATCTGATATAAAACCATCACGTCTGAAGAAAGAGTAGAGCCACTGATTCATCAGTATGAAATTTCTCTTGAACTCATGTACTAAATGCCACTGTGCGATATAAGAATGCATGGAAACTACAACTAAAATAGAACACCTTTATGAAAAATAAATATTGCATCATTCACACAATACCTAACAGTTTCCACAGCTCTAAGGGACACCTTTCTGACAACACTATCAATATTGATATTATTGTCTATGCCTACAAACATGTTCAGAGGGTAAAGACAGCTGTGGAATGGCAGTCTGCTTTTGTAAAACAGGTACTTGTGTAAATTAGAAATGGAGTCAAAATGATCCACCATTTTACTATTTTAGGCAAGACGATCACATCAGTGTTATGATCTGTGTTCTATCATCAATAAAATAGGACTAAAAACTGATTTCCAAGTTACTGCATTCTTATTTTCTTTACATTTTACACAGCATCCCAAATTTTGGGGAATTTAACTTATATAACAAAACTGGGTATCTGAAGAGAAGTTGAAGTTCAAAAGCCAAGGTGATCAAAGATTTGTAAGACTCACTGTGTCTATGAATGAAAGACAAATAAGCTAGAAAAACTTCTACAAGTTTCATGACGAACTCACTGCTGACTTAGGCTCAAATATTAGAGATCGATCATTAGGTACAGATTACTTGACAGTGAATGATCGCACTGCGTACTTTTGCTCTGACCCTGTGAATTTTATAATATGAGATACGCTACCATTGTGACACCTGATTGAACCAGGTGTAAAGTGGATCAGTTAGCAAATGTCTCAAAAGACATTCTCGTCACATGCCCAAATCGTGGACGTGACTGGCTCAATATATAGCTGCGTGTGCTGGTTGTTCATATTGAATTAACTATTCTGGTTTGCAAAACAGACCAGACTATTGCAGGCCGCTATCTTTTTTTACACAAACCATTGGTCTGGGTTGAAAATTTCTTGTGCACACTGGCCTATAGGCTCTCATGGTGTTAGTGTGCTGTCTGTTGTGCACAAGTACAACATACCGACCCAAAATACAGCTGTTATAGTGGTGTGAGGAGCTATAACATTGATTGGATCACATATCATCTCAATATGTTGTAATAAATAAAAGCCTGCCCAAACACAATGTACACTCCCAATTCCTATAGAAGCACAGAAATGACGAAAAGTCACCATTAGAAAAATAATAATGTCCACAATATAAGATGATGGATAAAACGTCTCATGTTAATCCTAAGGCTATGTGCACACGTCAGGATTTCTTGCAGAAATTTCCTGAAGAAAACCAGACAGTTTCTGCAAGAAATCTGCATGTGTTTTTTTCGAATTTTTACTGTATTTTTTTTCCAGAGCTTTCCCAATGCATTATATAGTAGTACAAACGCGAAAAAAACGCAAAATTAATGAACATGCTACTTTTTTACCGCGATGCGTTTTTTTTTTTGCGGGAAAAAATGCAGCACATGCACAAAAAGTGCTGAATGCATTATAAATAATGGGATGCATATGTATGCTTTTTTGCGCGTTTTTATCGCGAAAAAAAAAAAAAAAACGCAAAAAATCCTGAACGTGTGCACACAGCCTAAATCTGAAGGTAAGAGGCGAGTTTTGGGGAGACAACATTTTGTCTTCTATCCTGTGCTAAATTAACCTATTTAAAATACAGGCTTCCTCTTCAAGCGACATGGTAGATGCAGAGGCTAGTCGGATGAAAAATGGACACTTATAAATATACAAAGTTCTCATGATTAGTGTTGAGCATTCCGATACCGCAAGTATCGGGTATCGGCCGATACTTGCGGTATCGGAATTCCGATACCGAGATCCGATACTTTTGTGGTATCGGGTATCGGTATCGGATCAATAGGGATGTGTAAAATAAAGAATTAAAATAAAAAATATTGATATGCTCACCTCTCCGGCGGCCCCTGGACATCACGCTGGTAACCGGCCGGCTTCTTTGTTTAAAATGAGCGCCTTCAGGACCTGAGAATGACGTCGCGGCTTCTGATTGGTCACGTGCCGCCCATGTGACCGGCACGCGACCAATCAGAAGCCGCGACGTCATTCTCATTCACAAAACTCCTAATTCTCGGAATTAAGGACCTGCGAATGACGTCGCGGCTTCTGATTGGTCGCGTGCCGGTCACATGGGCGGCACACGACCAATCAGAACCGGCGACGTCATTCGCAGGTCCTGGAGGCGCTCATTTTAAACAAAGAAGCCGGCCGGTTACCAGCGTGATGTCCAGGGGCCGCCGGAGAGGTGAGCATATCAATATTTTTTATTTTAATTCTTTATTTTACACATCCCTATGGATCCCAGGGCCTGAAGGAGAGTTTCCTCTCCTTCAGACCCTGGGAACCATGAGAATACCTTCCGATACTTGATGTCCCATTGACTTGTATTGGTATCGGATATCGGTATCGGCGATATCCGATATTTTTCGGGTATCGGCCGATACTATCCGATACCGATCCTTTCAAGTATCGGACGGTATCGCTCAACACTACTCATGATATAAAGCAGATTACCTAAATCATATTAGCAGTTTTGTAAAAACAGAGCTGGAATCAGAAATAACCCATGTAGACACCAATATGAAAATTGAGCTGGACATGTGCTAATGTGACTTGGCGCCAACATTAAAGACAGCAAGAAGCTCCAGGTGACTGTTCCACTACTTAGGTATTTATACGTCTGTGATCACAGCTGTGCTCTCTTCCAGGCTCCTTACATGTGTCAGTCGAGTTCAAGCAGGGAAAGCAGCAACAGTGTGTACTTAAACTTTCTCTACTCAATTATGCCAGCCAGCTCAAGCAGCAAATCTGGCATAAAGACATCACAGCTGTTAGTTTTGGATCTTGAACTATAGAAACTTTTCTTATTTACCCATACAAGAGGAAGTGTAACAAGTTATTCATGATAAAGTGCCAACATATATATATACAAGTGATTCTCACAAAATTAGAATATCATCAAAAAGTTAATTTATTTCAATTCTTCAATACAAAAAGTGAAACTTATATAGAGTCATTAAAAACAGAGTGATCTATTTCACGTGTTTATTTCTGTTAATGTTGATGATTATGGCTTACAGCCAATGAAAACCGAAAAGTCATTATCTCAGTACATTAGAATACTTTATAACACCAACTTGAAAAATTATTTTATAATCTGAAATGTTGGCCTACTGACAGGTATGTGCAGTAAATGCACTCAATACCGGGTCGGGGCTCCTTTTGCATCAATTACTGCATCAATGCGGCGTGGCATGGAGGCGATCAGCCTGTGGCACTGCTGAGGTCTTATGGAAGCCCAGGTTGCTTTGATAACAGCCTTCAGCTCGTCTGCATTGTTGGGTCTGGTGTCTCTCATCATCCTATTGACAATACTCCATAGATTCTCTATGAGGTTAAGGTCAGGCGAGTTTGCTGGCCAATCAAGCACAGTGATACTGTTGTTTTTAAACCAGGTACTGGTACTTTTGGCAGTGTGGACAGGTGCCAAGTACTGCTGGAGAATGAAATTTACATCTCCAAAAAGCTTGTGAACAGAGGGAAGCATGAAGTGCTCTAAAATTTCCTGGTAGACAGCTGTGATGACTTTGGTCTTGATAAAACACAGTGGCCCTACACCAGCAGATGACATGGCTCCCCAAACCATCACTGATTGTGGAAACTTCACACTAGACCTCAAGCAGCTTGGATTATGTGCCTCTCCACTCTTCCTCCAGACTCTGGGACCTTGATTTCCAAATGAATGTCGAAATTTACTTTCATCTGAAAACAACACCTTGGACCACTGAGCAACAGTCCAGTTCTTTTTCTCCTTGGCCCAGGTAAGACGCGTCTTGCATTGTCTACTGGTCATGAGTGGCTTGACACAAGGAATACGACACTTGTATCCCATGTCCTGGATACGTCTGTGAGATGTGGCTCTTGAAGCAATAACTCCAGCAGCAGTCCACTCTCTGTGAATCTCCCCAAAATATTTGAATGGCCTTCTCTTAACAATTCTTTCAAGGCTGCGGTTATCACGGTAGCTTGTGCACCTTTTTTTTAACCACACTTTTTCCTTACACTCAACTCTCCATTAATATGCTTGGATACAGCACTCTGTGAACAGCCAGCTTCTCTAGCAATGACCTTTTGTGGCTTACCCTGCTTGTGGAGTGTGTCAATGACTGCTTTTTGGACATCTGGCATGTCTGTAGTCATCCCCATGATTATGGGATTGTGTAGCCTACTGAAACAGACTAAGGAACCTTTTTTAAAGCTTAAGAAGCCTTTGCAAGTGTTTTTTGTTAATTATGCTAATTTACTGAGATAATTACTTTTGGGTTTTCACTTGAAATATATCACTGTTTGTAATGACTAATTAATTTATGAGTTTAAATAAGAAGAACTGAAATAAATTAACTTTTTGACAATGTTCTAATTTTGTGAGAAGCATTTGTAGTAGTGTTAAGGTACCGTCACACTAGACGATATCGCTAGCGATCTGTGACGTTGCAGCGTCCTCGCTAGCGATATCGTCCAGTATGACAGGCAGCAGCGATCAGGCCCCTGCTGTGCTGTCGCTGGTCGGGGAAGAAAGTCCAGAACTTTCTTTCGTCGCTGGACTCCCCGCAGACATCGCTGAATCGGCGTGTGTGACACCGATTCAGCGATGTCTTCGCTGGTAACCAGGGTAAACATCGGGTTACTAAGCGCAGGGCCGCGCTTAGAAACCCGATGTTTACCCTGGTTACCAGCGTTAAAGTAAAAAAAACAACCGCTACATACTTACCTACCGCTGTCTGTCCTCGGCGCTCTGCTTCTCTGGTCTGGCTGTGAGCACAGCGGCCGGAAAGCAGAGCGGTGACGTCACCGCTCTGCTTTCCGGCTGCCCGGCGCTCACAGCCAGACCAGAGAAGCAGAGCGCCGAGGACAGACAGCGGTAGGTAAGTATGTAACGGTTGTTTTTTTTACTTTAACGCTGGTAACCAGGGTAAACATCGGGTTACTAAGCGCGGCCCTGCGCTTAGTAACCCGATGTTTACCCTGGTTACCGGGGACCTCGGGATCGTTGGTCGCTGGAGAGCTGTCTGTGTGACAGCTCTCCAGTGACCAAACAGCGACGCTGCAGCGATCCGGATCGTTGTCGGTATCGCTGCAGCGTCGCTTAGTGTGACGGTACCTTTATAGTAAGTTGGTGCATGATGTCATCATCAGAAATGTAATATGCCGCAAGGTTTTAAAGTCTGTTGTTGGGGATGAGTAAATAGAATTAAACACTCCAAGCATTCACATACACTCTTCAAATATCATTTGAGTAATACAAATGGAACATGCAAAGAGAAAATCTCCCAGGATATGATGCGAACCAGCTCTGATGTATGCAACTTTATGCCATACAATGGTACAATAATAATAATAGTAATAATCTTTATTTATATAGTGCCAACATATTCCGCAGCGCTTTACAGTTTAACAGCTTCAAACATAACAGTCATAAGTAACAATGTTATCAATACAATATACTTTACCTTAGGATCCCATGCAATAAGAACAACATAGTGTGCAAAATACATTTCTCGGCATAATGCCTTTGAAAAGCATACTTACCGTATATACCCGAGTATAAGCCGACCCCCCTAATTTTGCCATAAAAAACTGGGAAAACTTATTGACTTGAGTATAAGCCTAGGGTGGAAATGCAGCATTTACCGGTGAATTTCAATAATAAAAATAGATCATTATTTCCCCATAGCTGTGCCATATAGTGCTCTGCACCGTTCATTATTTCCCCATAGCTGTGCCATGTAGTGCTCTGCACTGTTCATTATTGCCCCATATAGTGCTCTGCACCGTTCATTATTTCCCCATAGCTGTGCCATATAGTGCCCTGCGCCGTTCATTATTGCCCTATAGCTCTGCCCCATATAGTGCTCTGCGCCGTTCATTATTTCCCTATAGCTGTGCCCCATATAGTGCTCTGCGCCGTTCATTATTGCCCTATAGCTCTGCCCCATATAGTGCTCTGCACCGTTCATTATTGCCCCATAGCTGTGCCCCATATAGTGCTCTGCACAGTTCATTATTGCCTTATAGCTGTGCCCCATATAGTGCTCTGCACCGTTCATTATTGCCCTTTAGCTATGCCCCATATAGTGCTCTGCACCGTTCATTATTGCCCTATAGCTGTGCCCCATATAGTGCTCTGCACCATTCATATTTCCCCATAGAAAGCTGTGCCATTGTCGCTGCTGCTGCAGTAAAAAACAAAACAAAAAACACATACTCACCTCGCTGCTTGCAGCTCCCAGCGTCTCGTCCCGGCGTCTCTCCGCACTGACTGATCAGGCAGAGGGCGCCGCGCACACTATATACGTCATCGCGCCCTCTGACCTGAACAGTCAGAGCGCAGAGACGCCGGGAAGATGGAGCGGCGCCCGGCGACTGGAACGCGGACAGGTGACTATGCGATACTTACCTGGTCCTGGCGTCCGGCTCCTTCTCCCGGACAGCTGTCTTCGGTGCCGCAGCTTCTTCCTCTATCAGCGGTCACCGTTACCGCTGATTTGAGAAATGAATAGGCGGCTCCACCCCTATGGGAGGTGGAGCCGCCTATTCATTTCTCTAATGAGCGGTCACACGTGACCGCTGATAGAAGAAGAACTGCAGCACCGAAGACCGTGGGACTGCAGGAGGAGCGCCAGGATCGCTGGAAGCAGGTAAGTATGCCTCAGCGCCCTCACCCCCTGACCCTGCCACCCACCTTGACTCGAGTATAAGCCGAGAGGGGCACTTTCAGCCCAAAAATTTGGGCTGAAAATCTCGGCTTATACTCGAGTATATAAGGTACATTCTGTGCAATTAAAATTAATCAAAAGGTACAGTAATCTCACACAAAACTACTAGATGCATGCATAAATTAGGTAAAAATGTACCGTAGTTACATTTACTCACTGAACATACACAGAATGCGTACTACAAGTAATGAACATAGACAAACAGATTAAATAGTTAAAGGGAACCTGTCACCCCGTTTTTTCAAGTTGAGATAAAAATAGCGCTAAATAGGGGCAGATCTGTGCTTTAAATTAGTGTATTTTTGGAGCCTTTATTCACCACCTATGCTGCCGAAATACCTTTGTAAAATCGCCGTTTTGGGCTGTCACTCACGCTGGTCTGGTCATGTGGGCGTGGTGACAGCGCTGTTTTTCCCCCAGATCTCCATTGGTGGCGTTGGAGATGCGAACTCGGCTTCAGGAAAATGGCCACCGCGATCTCCATCTGCGCACGCGCGGCATCCCGCAGCCATTTTCCTGAAGCCCCGGGAAGCCGAGAAGTACCATCTGCGCACGCGCGGCCTCACAAAGATGGCCGCGCCCACCGATAAACCGCTGAATAGTGCAGATCGCGCTCTTTTCCTTCACCTGCGCACTGGATTCGCCTGTTGGGCATGCGCACACCACTACGCCATCGATCCGCTCCAATAAGGAGCGCTAGTCCACGCTTATATGAAGTGGTCATAAACCATACAGGCTACCACAGGAGAACTTTTGCACAGATGGCGCTAATGATGGTAAAATGGATTGATAATTATCTCCCTAGGTATTGTAACAATTTTAGTCAATCATAGCGTGTTAGATTTGTATCCGGATCCTACTAATCTCTTAGGGAATAAAAAATCATTAATAAAACCATAATTGGTACTTGATATAATATCAAGATTTCAGAATGGGTTCCAACCCTCAGTCCCACATCAAAACATTAGGGCAAAGAAAGCGGCCATAGACCAACCAACAAGATCTAAAGATGGGACATATAAGAACAGTTGTTTCATATAAAGCACGCATATGTAAGAGATTCATTTAACCCCCGTGGTGACACCGATTGCATTCTAAAAATCCATTTTGCCTTACGCTTTAGAATGGCCTTGTCAAAATCTCCACCCCTTGGGTTAGGCCTGACCAGTTAAATCATACAGAAGGAGATCTCCTCCAAATGTCCGCCATGTTTTTCATTAACATGACGGGCAATGGGAGTATCCCTCTTTTTTCTGATATCTCCCAAATGCTCGCCAACCCCAATTCTCAATTCCCTGCTAGTTTTTCCAATGTAATCAAGGGGGCAGGTGCAGGTAGCTAGCTTTGTAGACCACCCCTCTTGTTATGGATCATCCAAAATATCTTGAAATGTGTGGTCTACTCCTTAATGATAAGGAAACATATGAAATACTACCTGGAGACCCCACAAAAAGTTTTGGTTATACACCACATAATGCTGCACAAAGGTTGATGGCCCCCATAAGATGCTCCATAGATTATGCCCCATATGATGCTGCTGCTGCTGCGATAAAAAAAAAAAGAAAAATTACATACTCACCTCTCATTGCTCAGGCCCCCGGCACTTGCAATATTTACCTGTCCCCGTTCCGCCGCCGTGCGCCGCTGTGTCTTCTGGCTCTGATTGTTCAGGCAGAGGGCACGCACTAACCACGTCATCGCGTCCTCTGACCTGAACGTCACAGTCAGAGGACGTGGAAGACGGAGCCTGGCAGTGCAACGGCGACAGGTGAATATCGCAATACTCACCCTCCCCCATTATACTCACTCTCCCAGCGCGGTCCCTGCTTCTCCATCGTCCCGGGCCGGCAGCTTATTCCTGTGTTCAGCGTCACTGGTACCACTCATTAAAGTAATGAATATGCGCTCCATCCCTATGGGAGTGGAGTCGCGTCCATATTCATTACTTTAATGAGCGGTACCACGTGACCACTGAACACAGGAAGAGCTGCGGGCGCCCAGAATCGCCACGGAGAAGCAGGGACTGCGCCGGGAGCAGGTAAGTATGATGTGACAGCCGTCTCTCTCCCTCCCCCACCGACCCCCTGGGAATGAATTGAGTATAAGCCGAGTGGGGCACTTTCAGACAAAAAAAAAAAATCGGCTGAAAATCTCAGCTTATACTCGAGTATATACGGTATATACAGTTACATCCAGAAATATTTGGGCAGTGATCAAATCTTCATGATTCGAGGTTAGTTAACCCCTTTACCCCCAAGGGTGGTTTGCACGTTAATGACCAGGCCACTTTTTACAATTCTGACCACTGTCCCTTTATGAGGTTATAACTCTGGAACTCTTCAACGGATCCCAGTGATTCTGACATTGTTTTTTCATGACATATTGTACTTCATGACAGTGGTAAAATTTCTTTGATATTACCTGCGTTTATTTGTGAAATAAACGGAAATTTGGCAAAAATTTTGAAAATTTCGCAATTTTCCAACTTTGAATTTTTATGCAATTAAATCACAGAGATATGTCACACAAAATACTTAATAAGTAACATTTCCCACATGTCTACTTTACATCAGCAGAGTTATAAGGGTTAAAAGTTGACCAGCAGTTTCTCATTTTTACAACACCATAATTTTTTTTAGGGACCACATCTCATTTGAAGTCATTTTGAGGGGTCTATATGATAGAAAATACCCAAGTGTGACACCATTCTAAAAACTGCACCCCTCAAGGTGCTCAAAACCACATTCAAGAAGTTTATTAACCCTTCAGGTGTTTCACAGGAATTGTTGGAAAGTTAAATAAAAATGAACATTTAACTTTTTTTTCACAAAAAATTTACTTCAGCTAAAATTTGTTTTATTTTACCAAGGGTAACAGGAGAAAATGGACCCCAAAAGTTGTTGTACAGTTTGTCCTGAGTACGCCGATACCCCATATGTGGGGGTAAACCACTGTTTGGGCGAATGGGAGAGCTTGGAAGGGAAGGAGCGCCGTTTGCCTTTTCAATGCAAAATTGACAGGAATTGAGATGGGACGCCATGTTGCGTTTGGAGAGCCACTGATGTGCCTAAACACTGAAATCCCCAACAGGTGACACCATTTTGGAAAGTAGACCCCCTAAGGAACTTATCTAGAGGTGTGGTGAGCACTTTAACCCACCAAGTGCTTCACAGACGTTTATAATTCAGAACCGTAAAAATAAAAAAAAATCATATTTTTTCACAAAAATTATCTTTTCGCCCCAATTTTTAATTTTCTCAAGGGTAAGAGAAGAAATTGGACCCCAAAGGTTGTTGTACAATTTGTCCTGAGTACGCTGATACCCCATATGTGGGGGTAAACCACTGTTTGGGCGCATGGGAGAGCTCGGAAGGGAAGGAGCGCCGTTTGACTTTTCAATGCAAAATTTACAGGAATTGAGATGGGACGCCATGGTGCATTTGGAGAGCCACTGATGTGTCTAAACATTGAAACCCCCCAAAAGTTACACCATTTTGGAAAGTAGACCCCTTAAGGAATTTATCTAGATGTGTAGTGAGCACTTTGACCCACCAAAGGCTTCACAGAAGTTTATAATGCAGAGCCGTAAAAATAAAACAAAATTTTTTCCCACAAAAATTATTTTTTAGCCCCCAGTTTTGGTATTTTCCCGAGGGTAACAGAAGAAATTGGACCCCAAAAGTTGTTGTCCAATTTGTCCTGAGTATGGTGATACCCCGTATGTGGGGGGACCACCGTTTGGGCGCATGGGAGGGCTCGAAAGGGAAGGAGCGCCATTTGGAATGTAGACTTAGATGGAATGGTCTGCAGGCGTCACATTGCGTTTGCAGAGCCCCTAATGTACCTAAACAGTAGAAAACCTCCACAAGTGACCCCATATTGGAAACTAGACCCCCCAAGGAACTTATCTAGATGGGGGTTCAAAGTTCTCACAACACAAGTGTTTCACTACAATTTATAACGCAGAGCCGTGAAAATAAAAAATCTTTTTTTCCCACAAAAATTATTTTTTAGCCCCCAGTTTTGTATTTTCCCAAGAGTAACAGGAGAAATTGGACACCAGGAGTTGTTGTCCAATTTTGTCCTGAGTACGCTGATACCCCATATGTTGGGGTAAACCCCTGTTTGGGCACACGGGAGAGCTCGGAAGGGAAGGAGCGCTGTTTTACTTTTTCAACGCAGAATTGGCTGGAAATGAGATCGGACGCCATGTCGCGTTTGGAGAGCCCCTGATGTGCATAAACAGTGGAAACCCCCCAATTATAACTGAAACCCTAATCCAAATACACCCCTAACCCTAATCCCAAAGGGAACCCTAACCACACCTTTAACCCAGACACACCCCCAACCCTAATCCCAATCCTATTCCCAACCGTAAATGTAATCCAAACCCTAACCCTAACTTTAGCCCAACCCTAACTGTAGCCTTAACCCTAGCCCCAGCCCTAACTCTAACCCTAGCCCTAATGGGAAAATGTAAATACACTTTTTTATTTTTTTATTTTTCCCTAACTAAGGGGGTGATGAAGAGGGGTTTGATTTACTTTTATAGTGGGTTATTTGGCGGATTTTTATGACTGGTAGCCGTCACACACTGAAAGACGCTTTTTATTGCAAAAAATATTTTTTGCGTTACCACATTTTGAGAGCTATATTTTTTTTCATATTTAATTCCACAGAGTCATGTGAGGTCTTGTTTTTAGCGGGACGAGTTGACGTTTGGTAACATTTTCGGGCACGTGACATTTTTTGATCGCTTTTTATTCCGATTTTTGTGAGGCAGAATGATCAAAAAACAGCTATTCATGAATTTCTTTTGGGGGAGGCGTTTATACCGTTCCACGTCTGGTAAATTTGATAAAGCAGTTTTATTCTTCAGGTCAGTACGATTACAGCGATATCTCATTTATATCATTTTTTTATGTTTTGGCGCTTTTATACGATAAAAACTATTTTATAGAAAAAATAAATATTTTGGCATCGCTTTATTCTCAGGACTATAACTTTTTTATTTTTTTGCTGATGATGCTGTATGGCGGCTCGTTTTTTGCAGGTCAAGATGACGTTTTCAGCGGTACCATGGTTATTTAGATCTGTCTTTTTGATCGCGTGTTATTCCACTTTTTGTTTGGCAGTATGATAATAAAGTGTTGTTTTTGACTCTTTTCTTATGGTGTTTACTGAAGGGGCTAACTAGTGGGACAGTTTTATAGGTTGGGTCGTTACGGACGCGGCGATACTAAATATGTGTACTTTTATTGTTTGTTTTTTTTATTTAGATAAAGAAATGTATTTATGGGAATCATTTTTTTCTTTATTTAGGAATTTATTTCTTTTTCACACATGTGGAAATATTTTTTTTTTACTTTATTTAGGAATTTTTTTTTTTCACACATGTGGAAATTTTTTTTTTTAAACTTTTTTTAAAACTTTTTTTTACATCACAGATCGCTGATCTGACAGCTTGCACAGCGATCTGACTTACAGCACTGCAGGCTTACCAAGCACCTGCGCTGAGCAGGCACTTAGTAAGCCACCTCCCTCCCTGCAGGACCCGGATGCCGAGGCTATCTTGGATCCGGGCCTGCTGCAGGGAGGAGAGATAAGAGACCCTCGCAGCAACGCAATCACATCGCGATGCTTCGCTATACCGCCGGCACACCGCGATCATGTTTGATCGCGGTGCCGGCGGTTAATGTGCCGGGGGCGGTCCGTGACCGCTCCTGGCACATAGTGCCTGATGTCAGCTGCGATAGGCTATCCCATCGGTGGTCATACGGGCCCACCCCACCTCGACGGGATAGTACGTCATATGTCAGAAAGGGGTTAAAGGAGTTGGACAAATCTATCCTGTGAAATGTTTAGGTATTACAACCATTTCTCTACAGAGACTTTTCATTTCAGGGGCTCACAAATGGACAAATTAACTTTACCATAAATAAAACATTATTTTGTAATATTTTGTAGAGAATCCTTTGCAGGCAATGACTGACTGAAGTCTGGAAGCCATAGACATCACCAAAGACTGGGTTTCCTCCTTTGTGATGCTTTGCTTTCGCTGTAGCTGACTTCAGTTCAGAATATTCCACTTCTGTGTCTTAAAAAGCTCCCAGGTTACTTTTTCAGTATGTTTTGGGTCATTGTCCATCTGTACTATGAAGAGATGTCCAAACAACCTCAAATAATAGGAGTGGTAGTCTGCACTGCCAATGTAGGACTGAAGAAACCAAGGACGATAGTGAAATTTGACCAACAGTTTATTCTCAACACATTTTAAAGTTGGACCAACATCTTCATCAGGAGAATCACCAAATATACTATTGTGCCTTAAAGAACTATTCGGTTGCAATTGCAGCATGTTTTGGGTCATTCTTCATTGTACTGTAAGGCATCAACAAATGAACCTTTCTGTATTTTGTTGAATCTGAGCAGAAAGTATCGCCCTGTAGAATTCATCTGGCTGTTTCTGTCTTCAGTCACATCACCAATAAACACTAGTGACCCAACTCCATTGGAAGCCATGCATGCCCATGTCATCACACTGACTCAACCATGTTTTACAAAGGATGTGGTATGCTTTGGATCATAAGCCGTTTCAAACCTTCTCCATACTATCTTCTTTCCATCATTCTGGTGCAGGTTGATCATAGTTTCATCTTTCGACAGAATGCTTTTTCAGAACTGGGCTGGCTTCTTTTTCTTGTTGACAAAGTCTAATCTGGCCTATTTTTAAGACTGAGAAAAAGTTTGCATCTTGTGGTGAACTCTCTGTATTTTCAATCATAAAATTTTCTCTTTATGGTAGAGTTAGAAACTAAAACATCTACTTCATGGAGAGTGTTCTTGACGTGGGTGGATGCTTTGAAAGGGTTTAACTTCACGATGCAAAGTACTCTGCGATCGTTCACCACTGTTGTCTTCTGTAGACATCCAAGTCCAACAGTGCACTCTTTTTTTCTGCAGAATTTACAAAACGATAATGGCCACTCTTAAAATTTCTGCTCCCTCTCTGATGGTATTCTTCTTTTTTTCAGTCTAGAGTTACTTTCACATGTTCAGTGTTTGGTCAGTATATAACTATGTTGACAAATATATAACTATGGACAAAATATGTATCACTGTCCAAATATTTCTGGACCTAATTGTATTGATAGGGATTAGCATTACAATTGATCAAATGGCAATCTACAATCTGAGGCCACATTCAAAATAGCTATTATACCTTAACAGGAGTCCATAATCCATAGGTAGATTTGGTAGACCTGAAAAATTCTATCTTACATCAACTGTCCTTAAATAGTGGTTTGGGAGCCACAAGTGGCTCACAATTCCCCATCATATGACTTATAGCAGCGCTGACATGACCATAGACAATTGCTGCAATATGCCAGTCAATAACTAAATTATAGGCGTACCCCTTGTCCAGAACAGCTCCAAAGATTTTGTGCTTCTCTGTGTAAAACATAGGTTACTTAAATGTGGCTCCAGAACATTGCTCAAAATTATCTGAAGCTCAGAAGATACAAAAGATTTGAGATCTTAGTGTTAAGTTGCTCATACAGACTAGAACAAACTTTGCCACACTGATTTTGGTTGGTGCCTCTGAATGTCTTACAAGAAGGGTTTCCCGAGTTTTTCCTGACAAATAATTAGGCAAATGTTACATAACAAAAAAGTTGATAATGGTTTTACAAAAGTGTCCCAATGACCAGCATGGGAATACCCACAAATGCATATCATATAAGCTTGAAATCCAATTGGAACATCCATGGGTTGGCCCTGAATAACATTTTTATATGTTATTAACTAACACCCCATGGATAATTTTTCTGTTTCAGTTCTATAACATCATAGACAGAACAAACGTGTATGTCTGTCTCAGGAACCAAATGTGAATTGGTCAAACTTTTAATAGGCATGAACCGCAGTGCCCTGGCTGGCAGCACAAACTGTTCTGCATCAACATGCCACAGAAGCTGTGAATATTAATGTCATTAGAAGCAATTGATTGTCAACAACAAGTAAAGAAGATTTATTACTTGATAGCAAAATAATCAATTATTGCGTCTTCTCAAGAACTGCCTGTATATATTGTGGTTAACTTTAGTAATGTAATGTCTTACATTCTTTATCCTTGTGTAAAATTGTGATTTAGAATGGTAGTTACACAGCACTGCTTTATTAAGAAAAAAATCTATTTGTATACAGTCATGGCCAAAAGTATTGACACCCATGCAATTCTGTCAGATCATACTCAGTTTCTTCCTGAAAATGATTGCCAACACAAATTATTTGGTATTATTATCTTCATGTAATTTGTCTTAAATGAAAAAACACAAAAGAGAATGAAGCAAAAAGCAAAACATTGATCATTTCACACAAAACTCCAAAAATGGGCCAGACAAAAGTATTGGCACCCTCAGCCTAATACTTGGTTGCACAACCTTTAGCCAAAATAATTGTGACCAACCGCTTCCGGTAACCATCAATGAGTTTCTTACAATGTTCTGCTGGAATTTTAGACCATTCTTCTTTGGCAAACTGCTCCAGGTCCCTGATATTTGAAGGGTGCCTTCTCCAAACTGCCATTTTTAGATCTCTCCACAGGTGTTCTATGGGATTCAGGTCTGGACTCATTGCTGGCCACCTTAGAAGTCTCCAGTGCTTTCTCTCAAACCATTTTCTACTGCTTTTTGAAGTGTGTTTTGGGTCATTGTCCTGCTGGAAGACCCATGACCTCTGAGGGAGACCCAGCTTTCTCACACTGGGCCCTACATTATGCTGCAAAATTTGTTGGTAGTCTTCAGACTTCATAATGCCATGCACACGGTCAAGCAGTCCAGTGCCAGAGGCAGAAAAGCAACCCCAAAACATCAGGGAACCTCCACTATGTTTGACTGTAGGGACCATGTTCTTTTCTTTGAATGCCTCTTTTTTTTTGTCCTGTAAACTCTATGTTGATGCCTTTGCCCAAAAAGCTCTACTTTTGTCTCATCTGACCAGAGAACATTCTTCCAAAACGTTTTAGGCTTTTCAGGTAAGTTTTGGCAAACTCCAGCCTGGCTTATTTATGTCTCGGGGTAAGAAGTGGGGTCTTCCTGGGTCTCCTACCATACAGTCCCTTTTCATTCAGACGCTGATGGATAGTACGGGTTGACACTGTTGTACCCTCGGACTGCAGGGCAGCTTGAACTTGTTTGGATGTTAGTCGAGGTTCTTTATCCAACATCTGCACAATCTTGCGTTGAAATCTCTTGTAATTTTTTCTTTTCTGTCCACATCTAAGGTGGTTAGCCACAGTGCCATGGGCTTTAAACTTCTTGATGACACTGTGCACTGTAGACACAGGAACATTCAGGTCTTTAGAGATGGACTTGTAGCCTTGAAATTGCTCATGCTTCCTCACAATTTGGTTTCTCAAGTCCTCAGACAGTTCTGTGGTCTTCTTTCTTTTCTCCATGCTCAATGTGGTACACACAAGGACACATGCCAGAGTTTGAGTCAACTTTAATCCATGTCAACTGGTTGCAAGTGTGATTTAGTTATTGCCAACACCTGTTAGGTGCCACAGGTAAGTTACAGGTGCTGTTAATTACACAAATTAAAGAAGCATCACATGATTTTTCGAACAGTGCCAATACTTTTGTCCACCCCCTTTTTATGTTTGGTGTGGAATTATATCCAATTTGGCTTTAGGACAATTCTTTTTGTGTTTTTTTTCATTTAAGACAAATTAATGAAGATAATAATACCAAATAAATTGTGTTTGCAATCATTTTCAGGAAAAAAAATGAGTATTATCTGACAGAATTGCAGGGGTGTCAATACTTTTGGCTATGACTGTAATTACCTTAAATTGTCTGTCATCCACTTCCGTCTGGACGTCCTCGAATCCCACAATCCACCGTGCTGCCCCGGAATTACGCCGACTGCCATATTGAAATATTGATGGGTATTCCAATATTGCACCCGCTGGTGGTACCAGTCTGTCCGTCGCTCCCCGTCTCCCCTCGCTCCTCTCCGTCACTCCCCATCTCCCCTCGCTCCTCTCCATCGCTCCACGTATCCCCTCTCTTCTGTCCCTCGCTCCCCGTCTCCCCTCACTCCTCTTCGTTGCTCCCCGTCTCACCTCGCTCCTCCAGCTCCTCTCCACAGCCCCCCGTCTCCTCGCACTCCTCCGGCCAACAATCCTAGCGGCGGCGACCATGTTGGCAGGAGAGAGTGCTGATCGCCGCTCACATGGATGAGAGCAGTCGCGGCAGATGGATCCTGCAGTGTGGAGGTGCAAGGAGGGGAGAGCAGCGGACACGGTGAGAGGCGGGGCTCCAGCAGAATACCATATACTATGATGGAGGCCCGATGCTATCGCAACGGGAGGGTGGTGACCTGCCGATGGGGGCAGGCTTTGCAGCTTGCCCCCATCAGCACGTCACCACCCTCCCAATGCGACAGCATTGGGCCTCCATCTAGTCTGTAAAGAAAAGGTGAAAATTTGATATTTAGTAGTTTTTTTTTTACTCCATTCAGGAAAAGGGTTTCACTGAACTGAAAATTTCTTTTTCACCATAAGCTCTTCATTAAAGGGCATTTCTTTTTTTATAAAGATCGACAGATATAAAGCAAATATTAGCATGCCAGAGGCAAGAAACCTGGGCATTCTTGTGATTTTGATAACTGATTATTCAAGAATTCTGATAATGCAACATACTGTAGAAACAAATCGGTTCCAATGTTGAATATTAACAGATATATAACTCCATCATGCTTTGATAAGTTTCATTATTTTCTGCAGAATTTCACACATGCACTTTAGAAAGCGTCTTAGTTTGCCAGCTTAGAGTCTCCTAACTGAAAACGTCGAAAGAAGAGATATTGTACTGCAGTAAATACTACATGGATGAAGGATAGGAAAAAAAAAGCAAGTGGTGTGGCCTGATGATTTAAATGGCTGAAATAAAAGATATGGCTGAAAAAGTGGCAGAGAGGGAAGAGCAAGAAGCACAAGAGATCTGCATTATAAACTTTTCTGTTAGACACAAATAATGATCATTTTGGAAGAAAAAAAAAAACTACGAGGACTGGGCAATCAGGAGATGATTTAATCAAGACTAAAGTTTATGCCCATGGGAGCATACGAGAAACTCAAACAAAACAAGAATAGTGACAATAACTTTATGAAAGCAGTTACAGATGAACTTTGGGCTCCATTGACTTCCAAACTTGCTCTTACATGTGATAATTATTTTAGGAAATTAACATCTTAAAATGTGTACTTTTAGAGAGATGATGCTCTCTATAAGACATTAATGCCATCACGAACTTTTGTACTATTCCTCAATGTGAAGCAGCAACTTTACTCCTTTATGACTACTCTAATGACAGGCATAGCACATCATGAGCGAGTGTCACTTCTCCGCAGCATGACGCGATATAACCGTCATAGCTTAAAACTGTCACTTTGTGTAAAAACGTAGTGACAGTTCAGAGTCGACAGCTGTCATTGAGAGATGAGCGGCACAGGAAGAGGTGCAGGGACCCATGCCAGTGGTCCCCACACTCAGAGCGTTGTGATCGGTCAGTAAATGTGACTGACCGATCACAGCAAGATCGTGAAGGAGGAGCTGAAATATCACCGCAAGAGACCAGCACAGCTAATGGCCGAGCTTCTGCAGAAAGAGCCAGTAGTGATGCCAGCACCGCCCTAGGCTCACTAAATCTCCAGATGTCACAGTCGAGAGCGATCGCGACATTTGGAAGGTTGTAAGAGGGAGGGGGAGTCCATCTCTCAGCCCAATCGGCACCACCCATTATGAAATCATGGGAGCCGATGATTTTCATGGCACTCAGAGTTCAAATAATAACTTGCCACAAACTGGATGAAACCGGAGAACTTTTTTGTTTTACACCGGTCTCATGCATTGCAGTGTTGGTGTATTGCAATGCATGATGAACAAAAAACACCATCACAGCCCCCTGACGAAGCCCACGCGAAGCGCGCGTAGGGGTACACTTGCGGCGGACATTGCAGCTATGGGTAAGAAAAACTAATTGCACATAATATTTTGTGTGGATGCCATGGGATGATATAATTAATATTATACGCTATTAATATGTCACTTTGACTATACCAGCATACTCATGGTTATCCCTATTACGGGTATGAGTATACAAATTGTACTTGAAGCACTGGCACTTTATTAGATTTGATCTTATCTTGCCTCGCTTTTCTGTCTGTGTGCACGTGGTTTGCTGCACTTGAGTCCTCAATTCAAAGGAGCTTGTGTCCTGATATGATTATGTTGTACTTTTGTTTCAGTGCCATATATGTATATTTTCAATAAATTATTATGATTTTAATCTTTGGTGGATTTTTTCACTCCAATTTCTTCTTGTTTAAAATATTGCTGGGAGGGTTTCCATGGCTAATGCATGTGGTGGCTGGGTTATTTAGGCCTGCGGTCACCAGCATTCATGTCAATACTGTCCTAAAGGTTTTGTTTGTCAATAGTAAAAAGATATAATGTTAAAAATACAAAAAAAAAAATCAGGCTATTCTCACCTTCCGTCACCACCGCAGCTTTCCTTCTCCTCCCGATGCTCTCGGCAGCTTCCGTTCCCAGAGATGCTCGCGAGACCACTATGTCATCTGGGTAATTTTGCCGTGCATCACTGGCAACGGAAGCTGCCAACCGCATCGCGGGACAGCTTCGGTGGACAACAGAAGGTGAGTATATAACTTTTTTATTTTAATTCTTTTTTTTTTCACAGGGATATGGTGCCCACACTGCTGTATACTACGTGGGCTGTGTTATATACTACGTGGCTGCTATATATTACATGGCTGCTATGTACTAAGTGACTGCTATATACTATGTAGCTGTGCTGTATACTCCGTGGCTGTCTGGGTTATATACTACGTGGCTGCTATATATTACGTGGCTGTGCTATATAGTACGTGGGCTGTGTAATATACTACGTGGCTGCTTTATACTTCATCGCTGTGCTATATAATACGTGGCTGTGCTACATACTACGTGGCAGCTATATACTATGTGACTGCAATATACTACGTGACTGTCTGTGTTACATACTACGTGACTGCTATGTACTACATCGCTATGCTATATACTACGTGGCTGTTATATATACTACGTGGCTGTTATATATCACTTGGCTGCTATATACTACGTGGCTGTCTGTGTAATATATCACGTGGCTGCTATATATTACATCGTTGTGCTATATACTACGTGGCTGCTATAACCTACATTGCTGTGCTATATACTACGTGCCTGTGCTATATACTACGTGGCTGTGCAATATACTACGTGGCTGTGCAATATACTGCGTGCTGTGCTATATACTACATCGCTGTGCTATATACTACGTGGCTGTACTGCATACTATGTGGCTGCTATAAACTACATGGCTGTGCTATATACTACGCGGCCGGCCGCGACCAATCAGCGATATTGCCGCGGGAGTTAAACACCGCTTCGGTGATTAGTTGTGCCCAGCCAACCACGACCAATCAGCTAAACGCAGTCCGGCTGCGAATTGGTGCGGGATTTCAACCACGCTTCGCTGATTGGTCACGCCCAGCTGGCCGCTACAATCAGTGATATTGGCACGGAATTTAACCCCCACTCACAGCGCGACGTACATACATACACACATATTCTAGAATACTCGATGCATTAGAATCGGGTCACCATCTAGTCTGTTGATAAATATCTAGAGAGGTGTAATTTACAAATTGTGATCAACTTACGGTGATTATGCTCTTCTGGCACTTAGGGGCTCTGCATATCGAGTTTGTAAACTATTCTATGAAAATTTGTTCTCCAAGAGTCAAATAGCTCTCCTTCACACTCGATCCTCACTGCGTGGCCTAACAGCACTGTTAGCAGCACATATGGGGTATTACCTCATTCAGCAGAAATTGTGTAACAAATTATGTGAAGATTTTTACCTATATCTCCTTGTGAAAATGTAAAATATGGGACTATAACAAAAAAAATGTAAAAAAAAAAAATATTCGCCGCTCAATGGTATAAAATGTTTTGAAACACAGGTGGTGTCAAAATGATCACTGCACCCCTAGATGATTTCATTAAGGCTACTTTCACACATCAGTTTTTTGCCGTCAGGCACAATCCGGCGAATTTTGAAAAAAAAAAAAATCCGGCAAAAGTTGCCACTGGATCAGTTTTTTTCTCAGACTTGTATTAGCAACGGATTGCGACGGATGGCCTCACATTTCATCCATTTTATTGCCGGATCGTCGGCGAACGTTTTTTGTGTCCGTCGAAAAAACGGACAGTGACAGACCCGTTGCCGTCCGTTGTTTACTATAATGGAACCCTATGGCGACGGATTCCATTTTTTTAAACTGAGCATGTGTTTTCCATTCTGGGGTCTCTCTCTCTTCGGATTAGCTAGTCGGCTCCAAATCAGCCAGTTGGATCCAGCGAAAAAACGGATCTGTCGAATCAGTTTTTCACAATTCGTGTCGGATCTGGTTTTTAAAAAATTGCCCGGACTCAGCCTGACAGCAAAAAACTGATGTGTGAAAGTAGCCTAAGAGGTGTAGATTATAAAATGGGGAGACATATAGGAGTACTGCTGTCATTACACCTCTGGGGCTCTGCCAATGTTATATGGCACCTGCAAACCATGCCAGGGAAATCTGAACTCTAACATGGCGCTCCTTCACTTCTGAGCTTTCCATTGTGCCTAAAAAGTGTTTTTTCACCACATATGGGGCACTGCTGTACTCACGACATTGTGTAAAAAATTTTGGGGTCCAATTTCTCCTGTTACTTTTGTGAAAATGAAAAATGTGGGGTTAAAACAATATTTCTGCATTTTTACATTTATTATTTTCATAGCCCAATGTTTTAAAATTTGAAAAGCACCTGTGAGTTCAATATGATCACCACGGCTCTAGATAAATTCCTTGAGGGTTGGATTCCAAAACTGGGTAACTTATGCAAGGTTTCCCCTATTTAGGCAGATCAGAGGTTCTGCACACGAGACAAGGAATTAACTATCTATTTCAGAAACTTTGAATTCCAAAAGTCAAATAGAGTCCCTTCACTTCCGAGCCATGCTGCTCCCAAACAGTAGTTTTCCGCTACATATGGGGTATTAGGGTACTCAGAAGAAATTGTACAAAAAAATTGGATGGACCATTTTCTCCAGTTATCCTTGAGAAAATGAAAATTGGGGGCTGAAGCAACATTTTTCTGAGAAAAATGTATTTTTTAGTTTTCATGACTCAAAGTCATAAAATTCTGTGAACCACTTGTGGTTTCAAGAAACTCACTATGCCTGTAGCTAAGTTCCTTGAGGGGAGAAGCTGCAAAATGGGGTCACTTGTGGGGGGATTCCACTGCTCAGACACAGCAACGGCTCTGCAAACGCAACATGGTGTTACATACAGTAGTTTTTCACCACATATGGGGTATGGTAATACAGAGGAGAAATTGCCCAACAAATTGCATGGTCCATTTTCTCTGGTTGCTCGCATGAAAATATAAAATTTGGGTCTAAAATATTTTTGTGGGAAAAATGTGATCTTTTATTTTCACGACTCAACGTTATAAAATTCTGTAAAGCACCTAGATAAATTCCTTGGGTGGTCTAGTTTCCAGAATGGGTTCAGTTGTGGGGGGTTTCTACTGTTTAGGCACATCAGGAGCTTGCCAAATGCTACATGACACCTGTTCTTGATTCCAGACAATTTTGCGCTCAAAAAGTATAACTGTCCTCCTTTCCGTCACGGTCAAAGAGTTTTCCCCACAAATGGGGTATCAGCGTACTAGGGAGAAATTGTACAACCAATTTTGGGGTCTACTTTTTCATGTTGCTATTTTGAAAATAGGAAAAAATTAGGGCTAAAGTAACATTTTTTATTTTTAAAGTAAAATCTTAATTTTTTCGTTCATTTCTGTGAAGAACCTGAAGTGTTAATAAACGTCTTCAATGTGGATTTGAAGCACTTTGAGGTGTGCAGTATTTAGAATGGTGTCACTTTTGGGTATTTTCTATCAAGTAGGCCCCTCAAAGTCATTTAAAATGTGATGTAGTCAATAAAAAAACGATTTTGTAAATTTTGTTGGAAAAATTATAAATTGCTGATCAATTTTTAATCCTTCAAAAATGATGCAGATGTAAAACAGACATGTGGGAAATGTTATTTAGTAACTATTTTGTGTGGTATAACCATCTAAATTAGGGAATAAAAATTGAAGGTTTAAGGCTGCCGTCACACTAGCAGTATGTGGTCAGTATTTTACATCAGTATTTCTAATCCAAAACCAGGAGTGGAACAATTAGAGGAAAAGTATAATAGAAACTTATGCACCACTTCTGCATTTATCACCCACTCCTGGTTTTGGCTTACAAATACTGATGTAAAATACTGACCAAATACTGCTAGTGTGACGGCAGCCTAAAAGTTACAAAATTTTAACAAATTTTGTAAAATTTTCGTACATAAGCGCAAATGATATCAACCAAAATTTACCAATAACATTAAGTACAATTTGTCATAAAAAAACCAGTCTCAGAATCACTGGGATCCATTGAAGCATTCCAGAGTTAAATCATAAAATGACACTGGTCAGAATTAGAAAATGAGGCACTGACATGAACGTACAAAGTGGCTTGGTCCTTAAAGCCTTAGCGATCGCTGACATGCATTAAAACGGTGACGGCTAAGGGTACTTATTCCCTCATTGCTGTTTTAAAACAGCAATTGGGAACGAGGCTGTTGCGCCCCCTTAAAGTCAGAAAATATCCGGGGTCTCGGCTATCAGGGGGTAGGTGAGACTCCAGAGAATCAGGGCCGGATTTTCCGGTGTCTGATCACGTGATCGCTGTTATTCAGTGATTAAGGGCAAACACACACAAAAAAGTGTGCCCGCTGTTTCAATGATTTCTATTTCTTCTGACATGTCACAGGAGAGAAAAATGATGCACCCAGAAACACCTTGGTACCTCTGACATCCCCTTGGTCCCTCCTGTTCCATTCTCCAGCCCGGCAACATTTTCCTGGAAAACAATTGGAAGTTTTTCCTATTGGTTCCTTTTGATCACTGTGATAGATTGTAAAAATGAAGATATGACGCCTAGTGTTGAGTGCAAGCAGGGGCGGATTATCAGAGGGTCAATATGGGTAATAGCCCAGGGCTACCGCACAGACTGACCCTCTGATAATCCGCCTGAGTGTGACTGTGCTCGCTGGGCGGCATTTATGTGCCCCCGGACCCGGTGGGCAGAGAGAGGGGGCCCGCATCGGCGCTGCGGCGGTTTCCTATTGACGTGCGGGCGCGTGCCCGCACGTCAATAGTTAACAACAGCCGCCAGCCAATTGGAGGCTGGCAGCTCAAGTCGGCCGCAGTGCACACGTCGCTGGCGTCTGACGTCATTGTCAGTCGCCGGCGAGTGTGCGCTGCTGGAGGGAGCTCGCCACTGGAGCGCCGGTCAGGTGAGGAGACTCTGTTTGTTTTTATTTTGTTTTTTGATCAGTTAACGGTGGACACACGGGGGATGGGGGGGCAATGCTGGAGACACTGGGGCAGATTGCTGGACACACTGGGGGCAATGCTGGAGACACTGGGGCAGATTGCTGGAGACACTGGGGCAGATTGCTGGAGACACTGGGGCAGATTGCTGGACACACTGGGGCAGATGATTGCTGGAGACACTGGGGCAATGCTGGAGACACTGGGGCAATGCTGGAGACACTGGGGCTGATTCCTGGACACACTGGGGCAGTGCTGGAGGACACACTGGGGCAGATTGCTGGAGACACTGGGGCAATGCTGGAGACACTGGGGCAGATTGCTGGAGACACTGGGGCAGATTGCTGGACACACTGGGGCAGATTGCTGGACACACTGGGGCAATGCTGGAGGACACACTGGGGCAGATTGCTGGAGACACTGGGGCAATGCTGGAGACACTGGAGCAGATTGCTGGACACACTGGGGGCAATGCTGGAGGACACACTGGGGCAGATGATTGCTGGAGACACTGGGGCAGATTGCTGGAGACACTGGGGCAATGCTGGAGACACTGGGGCAGATTGCTGGACACACTGACGGCAATGCTGGACATACTGGGGCAGATTGCTGGACACACTGGGGGTAATATGCTGGAGACACTGGGGCAGATTGCTGGACACTGGGGCAGATTGCTGGACAGACTGGGGGCAATGCTGGATACTCTGGGGCAATATGCTGGATATACTGGGGCAGATTGTTGAACACACTGTCTGGGGACAATGCTGGATACACTGGGGCAATGCTGGATACACTGGGGCAATGCGGGAGACACTGGGGCAATGCTGGAGACACTGGGGCAATGCTGGAGACACTGGGGCAATGCTGGACACACTGTGGGCAATGCTGGACAATTGGACAAACTGGGGCAGATTGCTGGACATACTGGGGGCAATGCTGGACATACTGGGCCAGATTGCTGGACACACTGGGGGCAATGCTGGAGGACACACTGGGGCAGATGATTGCTGGAGACACTGGGGCAATGCTGGAGACACTGGGGCAGATTGCTGGACACACTGACGGCAATGCTGGAGACACTGGGGCAGATTGCTGGACACTGGGGCAGATTGCTGGACAGACTGGGGGCAATGCTGGATACTCTGGGGCAATATGCTGGATATACTGGGGCAGATTGTTGAACACACTGTCTGGGGGCAATGCTGGACACACTGGGGCAATATGCTGGACATACTGGGGCAGATTGCTGGACACACTGGGGGTAATATGCTGGACGCACTGGGGCAGATTGCTGGACACACTGGAGCAGATTGCTGGACACACTGTCTGGGGGCAATGCTGGAGACACTGGGGCAATGCTGGAGACACTGGGGCAATGCTGGAGACACTGGGGCAATGCTGGAGACACTGGGGCAATGCTGGAGACACTGTGGGCAATGCTGGACAATTGGACATACTGGGGCAGATTGCTGGACACACTGGGGGCAATGCTGGACACACTGGGGCAGATTGCTGGACACACTGGTGGTAATATACTGGACACACTGGGGCAGGTTGCTGGACACACTGGGGGCAATGCTGGACACACTGGGGCAATATGCTGGACATACTGTGGAAGATTGCTGGACACACTGGGGGTAATATGCTGGACGCACTGGGGCAGATTGCTGGACACACTGGGGGCAATATGCTGGAGTCAGACACTGGGTCAGATTGCTGGACACACTGGGGGTAATATGCTGGACACACTGGGGGTAATATGCTGGACACACTGGGGCAGATTGCTGGACACACTGGAGCAGATTGCTGGACACACTGGGGGCAGGACTGGAGGCATGGGCAGAATGTAGACACGGGGCAGAATGAAAGACATGGGGCAGGATTGGATCATGGGGCAGGATGGATACGATGGAGACAGATGGGGCAGGATAGGGAGATCATATGGTGTAGAATGGATACTCATGAGTGCAGGATGGGAGAACATATGGCTGGAGCCAAGAATGAGACACATGGGGCCAGGGTGGGGAATATTATTACCATAGGGGCTATTTAAGGGATATTATTACTGCAGTGATGTATTTATTTTATTTTTTGAGTATACTGTTTTAAATGGGGGGGGGGGTGGTTCTGTTACTGTGCAGAGTGACACTATATCGCCTTTTTTTCTTAATGTGGTGTAATGTAGAAGTTGTGAAAAATTAAGTAATGTGTTCTGCAAGCGGAGCTCGAGATAACTGTGTTATTTCCTGCAGAAACGAGTCCTGGCTGGAAGAAATTATGGCGGTCTGTGCTGGATGAAAGATGAAGGACTTCACCTAGAGACGTCACTGGTGAGTCAGTGTTACCTATACACTGACACTATACACTGTATACTATATACAGAGGTCCTGTGTTCAATGTCACCAGTGATCACTGAATTACCTCTACACAGAAACTGCATACTAAGTACAGATCTCCTGTGAATACTGGCACTTATGGTGATAGTATTGTGTTTTTTTTTTTTTTTTTAATTACTGATCAGTATTGTAGTATTCAGTCACTATGTGGTGGTAATATGTGATCTGGAAATGGTGCTGTGGTATTTGTCCCTTGTATGTGCTATTTGGTCACCAAGTGGTGGTAATATGTGGTCTTGACATGGTGCGGTGGTACTTGTTCCTTGTATGTGATAATATTCGATCACTGTGGTTGTAATTTGTGGTCTGGTCATGGTGCTGTGGTATTTGTTCCTTGTATGTGATATTATTGGTCAAAATATACCTAAATTGTATTGCAGATTTTAACAAATATTTAATAGGTTACAGTAGAGTAGGGCCTGGCCATTTTTCTGGAATAATCTGGTTCGGGTATATCATGACCCCCGTCACATGACCCCCGTCACATGACGAGGGGGGGGGGGACAGTGTCTGAACAGCCCGGGGCCCTGGCTACCCTTAATCCACCACTGAGTGTAAGTGCTCAATACTCGAGTTTGCATCGGGTGCTCCGGTATGCATGGAGTTTTGAAGATTGCCGCATTTTTTTTTGGGTGTCTAACAGCCGTGAAACATGCGGCGAAGAGACTCGAGCACACAAAATATTTGGTGTATATCAGAGCACCCGATGCAAACTGGAGTAGCAAGCACTTGCGCTCAACACTAATGACGACATATTCAATATGAATACCTAATGTTATCAAATTCTGTGTGGCACCTGTAGGTTCAAAATCCTCACTATACCTCTGGATAAAATCTTTGAGGGGTTTAGTTTCCAAAATGAGGTCACTTGTGGGGTTTTCCACTGTTAGGCACATAAGTCACTCCCCAAACACGACATGGTGTCCGTTAATTGTTCCAGCAAATTTTACATTCAAAAAGTCAAATTGCGCTCCTTCCCTTCCAAGCTCTGCTGTGCGCCCAAACAGTAGATTTCCCTCACATATCAGCATTGGCATGCTCAGGATAAATTGCACAACAAATTTTGAGGTCGATTATTTCCTGGTACTCTTGTAAAAATGAGGCTATGTGCACATGTTGCGGATTCTCTGCGGATCCGCAGCGTTTTTTGCGATGCAGAAACGCTGCAGATCCGCAAATGATTTACAGTACAAAGTAAATTAATGAGAAAAAAAAGCTGTGCACACTTTGCAGAAAATCTGCTGCGGAAATGCTGCGGTTTAAAAGAAGTAGCATGTCACTTTTTTTTTGCGAATCTGCAGTGTTTTTGTACCCATCAAATTATAGAAAACCGCAGGGGTAAAAAACGCAGCAAATCCGCAAAAAAAAAAAACGCACAAAAACAACTGCGGATCCACACAAAATCCACAGCTGCATTTTCTTCCAGGAGAGGCAGAATCCGCACCAGAAATTCCTAACACATAGCCTAAAAGTCTAAGTTAATATTTTTGTGAAAAAAAAGTAAATGTTCATGTTTTCAAACATTCAATAAATTCTTGAAGGGTTAAGAAACTTCTTGAATTTGGTTTTGAGCACCTTGAGGGTTGCAGTTTTTCAAATGGTGTCACTTTTGAGTATTTTCTATCATATAGACCCCTCAAAGTGACTTCAATTGTGAGATGGTCCCTAAAAAATGGTTTTATAAATTTTGAAGGAAAAATGAGATATAGCTGGTAAATTTTAACCCTTATAACTTCCGAACAAAAAAACATTTGTTTAAATAATTGTGCTGATATAAAGAAGACGTGGGAAATGTTATTTATTAACTATTTTGTGTGACATGACTCTCTGATTTAAGGGCTTAAGAATTCAAAGTTTGAAAATTGCTAAATTTTCGCCAAATTTCCATTTTGTTCCAGAAAAAAACTATCATGAGGAACAATGTCACGAAAAAAACAGTCTCAGGCTGCCGTCACACTAGCAGTATTTGGTCAGTATTTTACATCAGTATTTGTAAGCCAAAACCAGGAGTGGGTGATAAATGCAGAAGTGGTGCATGTGTTTCTATTATACTTTTCCTCTAATTGTTCCACTCCTGGTTTTGGCTTACAAATACTGATGTAAAATACTGACCAAATACTGCTAGTGTGACGGCAGCCTCACAATCAGTGGGATACCTGATAAAGTGACACTGGTCAGAATTGTAAAATTTGGATTGGTCATTAAGGGGTTAAGGTTTAAATAGCCCGTTATATTTACCAACATTGATCTTTTTTTGCTGTTGAATACCTCACTACATCGAAACCTTCAAAAAGAACCTGAAGACCCACCTCTTCAGACAAGCCTACAACCTGCAGCTACCACCGATCGACCAAACCGCTGCATGACCATCTCTACCCTCACCTACTGTATTCTCACCCATCCCTTGTAGATTGTGAGCCTTCGCGGGCAGGGTCCTCATTCCTCCTGTACCAGTTATGACTTGTATTGTTTAAGATTATTGTACTTGTTTTCATTAAGTATACCCCTCCTCACATGTAAAGCGCCATGGAATAAATGGCGCTATAACAATAAATAATAATAATAATAATAATAATAATAATAATAATAATAATAATACATACAAGTACTTTGCATCAGACATTTCTTACAACTTTCTTTATGCTCCTAGTGTCAATGGAGTGTCAAATGGATTATATAACACCCTTGGCACGTGAACTTAGCGACAGAGTGTTTCACACTTCCATACCAATTGGCAGCAAGGCTCCTTCTGCTCTCTACCAAGCTAACATTTACATCTAGCTGCCAGAACACATTCACTGACATCTGGAAGTTGACTTACGGTAAATGTGTAAAGTCACACTCCATTTATACATGACCCTAGACAATATCCTTTATCATGAATGTTCATTTTTATTAGTCTTTGTTTAACGGGAACCTATCACCCCCCACAGGCGTTTTTAACTAAAAGAGCCACAGGACATTATGTTCAGTGATGAGGCAAACGTTTTTGGGTGGGCCATTTGTATGGATACACCTAAATAGCATAGGAATGGTGACAGCTTTCTTGCATAGGGTGTCTTGCATTGAAATCTGCTGCAATGACCCGGGTACAGCGTTCACCAGACATCAACACAATTTCTATCCACTCCTCATGTGTTAAAGGAACACTGTCACCTGAATTTGGAGGGAACAATCTTCAGCCATGGAGGCGGGGTTTTGGGGTTTTTGATTCACCCTTTCCTTACCCGCTGGCTGCATGCTGGATGCAATATTGGATTGAAGTTCATTCTCTGTCCCCCATAGTACATGCCTGCGCAAGGCAAGATTGCCTTGTGCAGGCATGTACTACGGAGGACAGTGTCCCTTTAACCTCTGTGACATGTCAATGCCTGAAAACAAAGAGAAACTTGTATATAACTCATGAAAGAATAAAGGTTTGTTAAAACCAAGCATACTATTGTTTTTCTTGTGAAATTTTCAATATGTCTGATGTGCCTCCATGGTCACTACCCATCTTGAAAAGTTTTCCCCCTCCCATATACTAATGTGCCACAAACAGGAAGTTGATATTACCAACCATTCCCATTTTATTTAGGTGTATCCATATACATGGCCCACCCTGCATATCTATAGTGAAAGCTGTAATGAATTGAGAACACCTGCCACATCTATAGATGTCAACATATGATCCATAAAACGCATGTAAATAGAAACATAATGGTATAACAGAAGTGAATAAAGGATATAATAACCAGCATAAAAGGCAGATGTCACCATTTATAATCTGGGCAGTGTCAAGGACCACAGCAGATCCCACTGTTTCCATCAGATTGTCAAGAGACGCAACTCCATTGCCTCCAATCGTCAGGGCAATTATGCAATTGACTGATGAGCGATGGACGGGGCTGTGGCTGCTTGGACACCCATTACAGGTAGTGTATGACTTCCGGAGTGCGGTTTACAGAGCAAGAGGTATGAAGCTATTGCATTTTAAATAATCTGGAAAGGTAGGTGGTGTTTATAAAAAATATATAAGGATGATTCAAAACGGGAACAAAACAATATAGTACGTACAATCATATAAAATAAAAGGGGTAACAAAAGAAAGAGTACTAAACCTGTGTCATGGTAACGGCACATAGCTTAGTGGAGAGAAGTATTCCTTAGGGAAATGGACAGAACCAACAGCAACTTGTACCTTCCAGGATTGACAAAATGCAAAAACACAAATTCGGCTTTTTACTAGATCAAGGTTACATCATTGGTGAGCGCATATGGGGCTGATCGTGGGATGTGCTAGGTCTTTTAAAAGTTTGTGAGGTCCCCAACTTTATGGATATCTTCACCCCTGGAGGTCCCAGGGCAGGAGATATCGTTCTCATGTTTCCTATAATGATTTTACCTTTCTATAAAGATGAAACATGGCATGGATAGCATTATTTATAGGAACAATATTAAGTTGGAGGGGTTAGAATGGCCTTATGGTGATGTGAGTGAATATGTTATGCTAGTCTCTTTGCTATGATGCTGAAAATATATCTCCCATAATTATCGGATTGAGGCAAACCCCAATATTCATCACTGACAACTGGCTCCAAAAACTTTGGGACCTGTGCTTTGAACAAGGGAAGCTCTTGCCTTCAAAGTGTACTTCTCCGCTTATGAATTTATGAATTGGGAGTCTTGGTGGCAGGTTCTCAGAGCAGATATCTTGTTGTAATTACTTGGTCACTGCAAGAGGTCCATACTTCAATGGAGGTTGAAGAGTCAGCTCTTTCTCACTTACTCAGTTAGAATTAATCATATATGACAAATAAATCAGGTTGCCTTTGGCCATATCGATGTATGAAAAAGCAGAAAACCTCAATGCGTGTTTCACTGCGCATATATGTATTTATTTACTTGTATCTATAAGTAGAAAAAATAAATTGGAAGCAGGACTGCAATGGAAATCATCTTGATGCTTGAAAAAGGCTTCAAAATGAGGAGCTGAAGCGTCACATGTACCTGTGTGAATAAAGTCCATTTTTTCACTGATTTCTATTGGACTGCTGCCTCCCATCTATTTTTCTACATTTGGAGGTTTTTTGGCTGGTTGCTTGCAGAAGCATTGCACCCACAATTCGGGTTGGGCTGATATTTTTCTTTGTCGGTATCTACAGGGATACTCCAGTTGTTCTTTTATTGGCTTCTAAGGTCTACAGAATTTTATTCACTGGTGTGTTACAATCATCAGAGGGCTTTGCAGCCCCAAATGCTACTCACATGGTTTATATCTCAGCAGCATTTATTCCTAAATAAATATCAGATTTGTGTTTAAAACAAATAAACCATTTTAACTTTGGATGTTTAGATTATTTTTATTTTATCTATACTCAAAGAATTTGTTGCATTTTGTTTTGAAGTATTGTTTTGTGAAAGAAAGTGCCCAACTCACATATTGTAGGGCTCATATTGCCTCTAGGTCCATATGTGTATATGTCAGGACCTAGTGGCAATATGAACCTTACACTATGCGAGTTATGTACTTTTTTTTCAGAGGAAAGTGAAAAAACATCCGGATAAATATCCGCATGTATATATTTAAAAAAAAACAAAAAAACGCCCGATACTACATTTCTAGTTGTATTAGCAACCTGTATCCTTGGGTTTACATATCCCTGTAGTAACAGTTGAGGATCTCATACGTACTTTAGCACCAAAAATGATTTTGTATTTTGTTTTCAATGAACACTATAATTCCATAAGTGCTGCATTGATCAACGTTTAATGAAATAGTCACAAGACAAAAAAGTATGCGCTTGTTAATATTCTAAATATATAACTACATTTTACCAATAGTAATTCACCCATTTCCCTGATTTCATTAATCAGCCTCATCCAAATTTGATGAATAAGTTATGTCTTTCTTGTACAAAGATGCCAACAACAGTTCTCAAGATTCCATGAATGGTCTGAACAGTGATCTCTAGAAGGGTAAAACCATAGAGCTCCATACGGACCCCTGCAATGCTCCAATAGTAACTATGACTGTGTCTGAGCAGGTTTCATTTGTTACCATTGTTTTGTATCTAATTATTAAGGAGTTGTCCAGATTTTCACTACATGTGACTGCATATTTGAATCCTCTGTGTGCACTGCATGCTGTCAGGACTGTACGATACCGGCAGCGAGTGCGGCTGGTCACATGACCGCAAGTAGAGTGAGTTGCAGTTATAAAGTCAACTGCCAACTAGACCCAAATCACTTGTATTGAATGAGGCCGTGCATGTCTAGTCAGAATGTGGCCAGAAGTGGCCAATATATTCGATCACCACCGGAGAATCCTGACAGACTGCGATGCGTGCACGGTCAGCATTCAGGAGTCTGCTGTCACATAGAATGACTGCAGGCTTTCATTCCAAACATGGACAACCCCTTTAACTAAATTCACAGTTCTCTTTAGTCAAAACATTTTTATTTTATGTACCAAAGCCATTTTATATGAATTATTATTAAATGTGTTTAACACATAATAAACTACTAACCATTGCTTTAACATGAAATGATAGTAATATGACATGACTACAAACTGAAGCAGGTTCATGACTACAACAGATATTGGCACCATTTCTAGTTTTTATGTTTATGTATTCCAGATGGGAAAAAAACATGACTCAGGTAGCACTTTTAATCTGAGAAATGCAACAGGCTGATTTATTTTTAAAATTATTTAAATATTTTAAAAAACTATGCAGGGTCCCCCCAATTTTGACAAGCAGCCAAACTAAAGCAGACAGCTGGGGGCTGGTATTCTCAGGCTAGTAAGGGGCTATGGATATTGCCCCCCAAAAATAGCAGCCCGCAGCTTGCCCTGTAGATGTGGCAAGTGGGGTAGTATTTGTGAGGTTGATGGCACCTTTGCATTGTCAGGTGCCATTAAGCCCACAGGTTAATAATAGAGAAGCATCTCAATCAGATTAAGGTCAGGACTTCGACTAGGCTACTCCAAAGTCTTAACTTTGTTTTTTTAAGCCATTCAGAGGTGGACTTGCTGGTGTGTTTTGCATCATTGTCCTGATGCATAACCCAAGTGCACTTCAGTTTGAGGTCACGAATAGATGGCAGGTCTTTCTCCTTCAAGATTTTTTGGTACATTGCAGAATTCATGGTTTAATTTACCACAGCAAGTCTACCAGCAAAACAACCCCAGACCATCACACTACCACCACCATATTTTACTGTTAGCTTGGTGTTCCTTTTCTGAAAATGAAATGCTGTGCTACTTCTACATCAGATGTAATGAGACATATACCTTCCAAAAAGTTCAACTTTGTCTCGTGAATACACAGAGTATTCTCTCAAAAAACTTTGGGATAATCAAAATGTTTTCTGGCAAAAATGAGAAATGTTCTTATTGCTCAGGAGTGGCTTCAGTCCTGGAACTCTGCCATGCAGGCCATTTTTGCCCAATCTCTTTCTTATGGTGGAGTCATGAACACTGAACATAACTGAGGCATTTGAGACCTGTAGTTCTTTAGATGTTGCTGTGGGGAAGGTTCACCACAGTTCCATGTTTTCGCTATTTATGTATAACAGCTCTCACTGTGGTTCGTTGGCCTCCCAAAGAATGAGAAATGTCTTTCCAGACTGATAGATCTCAATGACTATGTTTCTTATTTGTTCCAAAATTTCTTTGGATCGCGGCATGATGTCTAGCTTTTGAGTATCTATTGGTCTACTTCACTTTGTCAGGCAGGTACTATTTAATTGATTTCTTCATTGAGAACAAAGATGTGATAAACCACAGTTAAAACATAAATTAACTGTGGAGGGATCACTTTTTCACACAGAGCCTTGTAGGTTTAGCTTTCTTTTTTACATAATAATGAAGACCTTCATTTAAAAACTGCATTTTGTGATTACTTGTGTCATTTTTGTCTAATATTTAAATTTGTTTGGTGATCTGAAACATTTAAGTGTGACAAACATGCAAAAGAATAGGAAATCAGGAAGGGGGAAAACACTTTTTCACACAACTGTATATGGTAAATCAAATAGCATTGTGAGCATATAATAAAGTTCATTGCCTAATACAATCAAAGTTAGAAATTGATACAAGATGCTGTTAAAGGGTTTTGTCCAGGCTTATGGATCAATCTTCAATCACAATATGTGATTGCAATCTCGTGAATCCTCACAGCGTGCACAGTGCACACTGTGAGAATTTTACAGTGACGGCGAGGAGACCAAGCAAGTCATTTGACTACAAGTATGCAATTTGCGTACTTCAGGCCACATTCCAGCTAATTTTGAGTGACCTTGCTCAATTCACTTGTACTGAGTAAGGCAATGCATGTCTAGTCGAAAAATGATGGCATGTATTCAAATTGCATACTAGTGATCACGTGCCCGTCAGCTCCTGGCACTTTCAAATCCTCACAGTGTGCACTCACACAGAGTGACTGCAGTCTTGAGACCCACACCTAGAAAACACATTTAACAGTGTGAAGTTATCGAAAACCAAATAGTTATGCAGCAAAGACCACAAAGGTATATAAGCAGACAGATAACTGAATGTCTATATAATAAATAGACTGGCATCAATTGCGCAAACAATCAATATCTAGTGAAGAAAAGAAGCTGACATAAATATCTCAAAATTCAATAAAGAAAAAAAGTATAGAAGAACATAAAGGATACACAGGCTTACACACCAAAGAAACAAACCAAATGCGCATTTCACTAATGCTTCATCATTAATCAATCTCTACATTCTGCTTGTGGTGTTTTCACCTGATGGAAACCTTTTCTCCTAATAGGTGGAAATTTTACGCGTGGATATGCCCAAAAATTATTGTAATCTACTATATAATTGTCTAAGGGTCACTTCCGTCTGTCACGGATATTCATTGGTCGCGGCCTCTGTCTGTCATGGAATCCAAGTCGCTGATTGGTCGTGGCAAAACGCCCACGACCATTGCCACGACCAATCAGCGACGGGGGCAGTCCGGCGGCATCATCGCCGCTCCTTCCTCCCCTCAGTCAGTGCCCGCTCCATACTCCCAGTAGTAACCGCTCACACAGGGCTAATGCCAGCGGTAACGGACCGCGTTATGCCGCGGGTAACTCACTCCGTTACCGCCACTATTAACCCTGTGTGACCAAGTTTTTACTATTGATGCTGCCCATGCAGCGTCAATAGTAAAAGGATCTAATGTTAAAAATAATAAAAAAATAAATAAAAAGTCATTACTCACCTTCTGCCGCCTTTCCCGCTCCTCGCGATGCTCCGGTAACCGCTCCATGCAAGCTGCAGGTTCCAGTGGCAAGGATGGTAGGCGACAAGGACCTGCCATGACATCATGGTCATGTGACCGCGACCTCATCACAGGTCCTGCGCGAGAAGGACCTGCCATGACGTCACGGTCATGTGACTGCGACGTCATCACGGGTCCTGCGCTACCAACCCTGGGAACGGAAGCTGCCGAGTGCACCGCACACAGGCGACATGACTACAAGGGGCCCTCGGAAGGTGAGTATATGTTTGCCCTTGGAAGGTGAGTATATGTTTATTTTTTAACCTGTGACATACCTGGCTGGGCAATATACTACGTGGCTGGGCAATATACTACGTGACTGGGCAATATACTACGTGACTGGGCAATATACTACGTGACTGGGCAATATACTACGTGGCTCTGTGCTGTATACTACGTCGCTGTGCAATATACTACGTGGCTCTGTGCTGTATACTACGCCACCGGGCAATGTACTACGTAACTGGGCAATATACTACGTGGCTGAGCAATATACTACGTGGACTGTGCAATATACTACGTGGACATGCATATTCTAGAATACCCGATGCGTTAGAATCGGGCCACCATCTAGTATTTGAATATACCTTTTCGTCATCTTTTTTTATTTAAAGTGAATCTGTCGGCAGGTTTTTGCCATTTAATTTCCGAGCAGCATAATACAGAACAAGAGAGCCTGTTTCCAGGGATCAGTCACGTGCTCAGCAGTTTCCTGTAGTTTCAATACAATCAGTGTTTTATCAGCAGGAATTTATTATTGCAAGACAGACTAGATCTCAAGTGCAGGCCAGTCAGGCTAATCTGAGTAACCCCGCCTCCCATCACTGTTTTGATGCTTGCTGACAATCAGGGGTATGGTCGTGGTTATACAGCTTAGCATTCTGAATACTGCTACATTTACAGCAGAGAAAACAGGGATTCTATCAAAACTGCACAAAGCAGTAACACATCACTTGAATCAGGATCTCTGCCCCTACGTTATGAAGTTATCAAGTTACACTGCAAAAACCTGCTGACATTCCCAGTAAGGAACAAGTTTCATTACAGATAAGTGCTATATATATTGTATTTACTCTACCAATAATTATAACAACTTATAAAATAAATCTGTGTATCGACTATTCTGTATTATGTGTTCTCCATTAGTTTCCATGTAAAATCTATGAAAACAGGGATGAATATCACAATGCATCAAAGGTTTGTTAAAAAGTGTATTCACATCAGTAAAATAAATTTTTCTATGACACATAACTGAACTATGCTGGCAAATAGGAGACCAAACAATTAGAAGGACATGGTAGTTTGAAATTCAACAAAGTATTGGCTTTATATTTATTAAAAAATCATTTTACATATATTATTCATTCAGACGCAAGGTGCAATGTTGAAGCGATCTTTGCTGACCACATGGATTACTAATCTAGAAGTAAAAATAAAAACTGACACTGTGGAGACCGGTTCCAACACACAGGTGTGAATGCTGAGTTGAAGGAAGAGTTTTGGGATATTCGGAAAATCCTCGAGAGATATTTCAGTTTGGCATTGTGCAATTTAAGAAAATGTTTGTTACTCATAATATATGATTATTAATGGGAATATGTCATCAGCTTTGTCACCTAATCTGAGCAGTATAGTGTAGAAAAAGAAAACCTGATTCCAGCGATATGCTACTTACTGGGCTGCTTAATATAGTTTTGATAAAATCACTGCTTTATCAGTAGTAGATTATCATTAGAGGGCTAGTAAACTTGCTGCCAGGAAGTCCTGCACATTCATGAGCTCTGTATTACCCATCCCCACCACTGGATGGCAGCTTTTTGTGTACACAGTGCATGGACAGAAAGCTGCCAATCAGTGATGTGGGTGGGGTTATACAGAGCTCAGCATTCAGAGATCTGCTAGATCTTCAGCAGAAAAACAGTGATTTTAGAAAAATGGCAGTATGAAGGCCAGTAAGTGATAGATCACGGAAATCAGGGTGTCTGCCCCTACATTATGAGGTAGCAAAAACCTGGTGTCAGATTCCCTTTAAAGGGTCTTCTGTCTAAACAACATAAAACTGCTAATATACTGTCCAAATATTGTATCTTGTATTGCAGTATTCGGTCACAGAGGAGGAGAGATTGCATGCTACACATGGGCTATAAATATCCATTAATCATTACCATTCCTTAATCAAATGACTATATGACACATCTTTGCCCCTGACAAGTAACAGAACACATAAGCAACCTTTTGCCTATATAATATCCTTAATATGAAGGAGCTGCATGGAACCACCTTTACACCTTACCCCCGTAGTCATCATACTGCCATTTACGGCCTAATCGCATGTGAACGGTACAAAGTTCAAAATAGGACTAGTATGAAGACCTGCAATGATACCATGACTAACCCTGCTGTTTCCAGCAGATCTGCTTTTTGGTACACATTTTAACCCTGCTGTTCTGTTCGGTCTGGGGAGACCTATTTTGAACTTTGGTATTTTTTGGGGTGTTCAAGATGCGGTTCTGAAACTTGTGGTTGATTGACTTAAATGAGGATGGGTCGGTCGGCCACGGGTTTCAGAGCCGCATCTTGAATATTTTAAAGAATATTGAAGTTCAAAGTCGGTCATTTTTGACCAACAGAACAGCAGGGTTAAGTCGCTCCAGCTGCTTTTTCACAGCTATAAAAAGAGGTAATGACAGGATAAATGCTGGCTCCACTGCCCCCTAGCCTCTACGTCAGGGCTGTGCACTGGGCAACCTTCTGCTCAAATCTCAGTGTGAATGAATTGGCTGATCGAAACCAGCTCTCTCTGGTTCTCTGAAGTCTGTTTACTGAACAGCGTGTGCTAGGCCACATACTGGAGGTGGGGGAGTGAGCATGACAAGGGAGCGATGGGGAGAGGAGCCGAAATCACATGATGCCCTGGGTTCTGCAGCCAACATTCCTCACAGACTCAATGTAACCCTAGCACAGAACAAATAGGAAATGGAAAGCCTGTAAATCAGGAAACCGCTGACTTACCGTAAGAAAAAAGTTTAATCATGATGACAGGCATGTCAAGTGAAATGGTGATTTAACTCTTAAAATCCCTATCCAGTATTCCAGATAAGACCGGTCACTGTTTAAAGCTCTGTAGATGGTGTGCCATAAAACGTGCATCCCACTGAAGTGTGTCAGCGCAAATAAAAATCGTGACGGGGTAACACTATCTGCAGGAAATGCAAGCTAACATTGTAATATCACTCGTCTTTTCAACTTGCATATGGGCGAATATAACAAACAAGTCAACCAAGATTATCTCAGACTTCTTTTTAGAAAAACTTTGGCCGGTCCAAGCAAATATAAGCCCAGATATTTGGCATCTTACCAAGTAGGATTCTTCCGACTGGGAACACCTTCGGTCTGGTGGGATTGCTGTTATGCTTTTCTTGATCAAAACAGTGTTTACTAACTACCCCATGTTATTTTTTGTTATGCTTTGGTTATAAAGCTCCATCTTATTTGGCAGCGCTTTACATACATTATCAGCACTGTCCCATTGGGGCTCATAATCTAATTTCCCTATCAGTATGTCTTTGTAATATGGGAGGAAACCCACGCAAACACGGGGAGAACATACAAACCCATGTTATCTACACTGAACAAAAATATAAATACTTTACATTTTGAACTCAATTTTCATGAGCTGAGCTCAAAGATCTAAAACTGTTTCTATACACAAAACGTCTTTTTCTGTCAAATATTATTCCCAAATTTGTCTAAATCTGAGTTAGCGAGCACTTCTCTTTTGCCGAGATAATCCATCCACCTCGCAGGTGCAGCATATGCAGATGCTGATTAGACAGCATGATTACTGCACAGGGATCCCTTAGGGTATGTGCACACGTATTCTTGAGAACTGCGGATTTTTCCGCAGCGGATTTGGAAAAACCTCAGTGCAAAACCGCTGCGTTTTTTCCTGCGGATTTATCCCGGTTTCTACTGCGGATTCCGCTGCGGCTTTACACCTGCAGTTTTCTATTGGAGCGGGTGTAAAACCGCAGCGGAATCCGCACAAAAAATTGACATGCTGCGGAATGTAAACCGCTGCGTTTCCGCGCGTTTCTTTCCGCAGCATGTGCACTGCGGATTTTGTTTCCCATAGGTTAACATGGTACTGTAAACTCATGGAAAACCGCTGTGGATCCGCAGCTGCGGAAACGCTGCGGATCCGCAGCAAAATCCGCAGTGTGTGCACATACCCTTAGGCCGCCACAATAAAAGGCCACTCTAAAATGGGCAGTTTTATCACAATGCCACAGATGTTGCCAGTTTTTAGGAGCGTGCAAATGGCATGCTGACTGCAGGAATGTCAGCCAGAGCTGTTGCCCCTGAATTGAAACAGTTTTCCTGCAAAGCTTCCTCAGTTCAGGGGTTCAAAAACAACTGGATAAATTAACCCCTTAACGACCTCCGCCGTACTATTAATGCGGAGGTCGGATCCCCTGCTTTGATGTGGTCTCCGGCGCTGAGTCCACCTCAAAGCCGGGACATGTCAGCTGTTTTGAACAGCTGACATGTGTCCACAATAGCGGCGGGTGAAATCACGATCCACCCGCCGCTATTAACTAGTTAAATGCTGCTGTCAAATGCTGACGTCATTTAACCGGCGCTTCTGGCCACCTGGCCGGAAATGAGCGCATCGCCGACCCCCATCACATGATCGGGGGTCAGCGTTGCGTCGGCATAGCAACCAGAGGTACCAGAGCTGTAATTCAGCTACATAGGAGAGATCTTATGACCCCAGATCACGAAAAATGGAGATGCTATGGGTATCAGAAAATTGCGCAATTTTTTTTTTTTTTTTTACCAAGGTTTGAAATTTTTTTTTACCACTTAGATAAAACGTAACCTAGACATGTTTGGTGTCTATGAACTCATAATGACCTGGAGAATCAAAATGGCAGGTTAGTTTTAGCATTTAGTGAACCTAGCAAAAAAGCCAAACAAAAAACAGGTGTGGGATTGCACTTTATTTGCAATTTCACCGCACCCAATGAACCTTGCTGCATTTGGGTGAATCTGAGCCCTGCACACTTCAGAATTTATCCGGTTGCTTCTGTCTTCAGTCACATCACCAATAAACCCTAGTGACCCAGTACCATTGGAAGCCATGCATGCCCATGCCATCACACTGCCTCCACCATGCTTTACAGACGATGTGGTGTACTTTGGATCATGAACCATTCCAAGCTTTCTTCAAACTTTCTTCTTCCCATCATTGTGATACAGGATGATCTTAGTACTGGGCTGGCTTCTTTAGATGCTTTCTGGCAAAGTCTAATCTGGCCTTTCCATTTTTAAAGCTGATTAATGGTTTGCACGGTGTTTCGACAACTCTATTTGCTCTTATGAAGTTTTTTCTTTATGGTAGACTTAGATACTTAAATATCTCCTTTCTGGTGAGTGTTCTTCACTTTGGTTGATGTTGTAAAGGGCTTTTTCTTCATCATGGAAGATGTGGACATCGAGGCCTTTTTGAGCCCCCAAGCTCACCAATGCGCTCTTTTTTGTAGAATGTACCAAATTGTTGATATAGCCACTCCTAACATTTAAGCCATCTCTCTGGTGGATTTCTTTTTTCAGTTTAATGATAGTCTGTTTCTCTTCCATTGAGAGCTCCTTTGACAGCATTTTGTGAGTTCACAGCAACAGCTTCCAAATGCAAATGCCACACCTGGAATTGGCTCCAGAACTTTTACTAGCTTAATTGATAATGGATTAAGAAGGAAAAGATCATGCACTCATTAAAAAGATTTTGAGATAACTGTCCAATTACTTTTGGTCCCTTGAAAGAGAGGCAGTTACGTATTAAATAGTTGTAATTCCTAACCCCTTAGGGTACCGTCACACAGTGGCATTTTGATCGCTATGACGGCACGATCCGTGACGCTCCAGCATCGTAACAATATCGCTCCAGCGTCGTAGACTGCTGTCACACTTTGCAATGTACGACGCTGGAGCGATAATTTCATGACGTATGTGCGATGTAGAAGCCGTTGGTTACTATGCGCACATCGTATACAATATCGTGCACACCTTTCTTACACCATGCAATCATGCCGCCACAGCGGGACACTAGACGACAAAAGAAAGTTTCAAACGATCTGCTACGACGTACGATTCTCAGCGGGGTCCCTGATCGCAGGAGCGTGTCAGACACAGCGAGATCGCTGGAACGTCATGGATATATCGCTGGAACGTCACAAATCGTGCCGTCGTAGCGATCAAAATGCCACTGTGTGACGGTACCCTTACTCCAATTAGGATGTGAATACCCTCAAATTAAAGCTGAGAGTCTGTTCTTTAAGCCCTTATTGATGATATAACTATCTCAAATATGTTTTGGTAAACTGTTAAAATGCCAATACTTGTGTTATTGTCTAAATATTTCTGGAGCTAACTGTAGGTCTTCCGACAGTAAGTTGATCATCCGTATGCTATTATCTGAGAGAAGCAAACCGATTATTTCCTCGGGTGTCATCCTAGTTGCGTACTGTCTGAACTTTTTTTATCCATTAACTGTTAATGTATCAGTTAAAAATCGATGAAACTAGAATGAAGTTCTGAAGTACAAAGGATATCTTCCTAGTTTCATCTGTGTGTCACAGATCCTGAAAGACTATAATGGCCAATTCTGAACCATAATGTCTCTGAGTCTAACAGACTGGAGACAAGGACCCGTTTTTAAAACTGATGTCTGTGACTCACTTAAAATCTATGGGACAATGTTTTGTATGAAAAGAAAAACAGACAGTAGGATGCGTCGCACAGATGTGTGAATGCAGCCCAACGAGGAATTCCAGAAACCAGGAAATGTAAAGGAAAATCTGAACAAAAACAGATTCTTTAAATAAGGTTTTATTATAAACATTATAAATTTCTGCTTTTAATATTTTCTGTGGCTATCAATTAAAAAAAATCTTAAATTGCAGATTTCACACTGGTCACTAGAAGATTTCTAGTTCTTTGTAGCCTACCGTTCAGCTTTGCAGTCTATGCAGACACCAAAAAAGGAAAACCTTCTCAATAACTTTGGAGCAGTGTTTCCCAACCCTATTGGCCATAGGGCAGCCAGGTGGAAAAACAGTAAAAGAAATTTTCTTGGGGTACCCTTTCTAATTTTTTAATTTATTTTTTTTATTTTAGAAATGACCAAAGACATCAAAAACCACAGCACATTCAACTTATAAATCACTGTTAGTATCAACATTTTACAGTAAAATTGAAAAAAAAAATGCTCACATTTTCAGTGTGATACTTGGACTTTTTCTTGCAAAATACTTAAAACTATCAACTGATTTTTGAAAGACAGTCACAGTTTTTGAAAGTCACAGTTCTTAAACAGGCAGCCCCTGAATGTACCGATAAGCCACAGTGTCCCCTGAATATAACATTCCTATACTGTGCTCCCTCAATATACCGTGCCCCTGAATACAAAATATATACTTTGAACACTGAATATAAAACTACTATACCATGCCTACAGAATATAAGACATACTGTGCCCAATGAATATAAAAGAAATGGATAAGTGCCAATTACTATTTTTGGGAGATTATAGACCTGAACACAGTCTTGATGACAAAATTAGGAGTACTAATACGCCCCTGACATATCTGGGTATTAAAATTTGAAAGGACCCAGGATCACTATACAAACTAATTTTCCCGCATCTGATAGACAAAATAATAAGAGAATTAGAAAAAAGGAGAGAACTCCAGTTATCACTATGTAAGAGGGCACATTTTTTAAAAATGATTACCGTATCTACTCGAGTATAAGCCGACCTGAGTATAAGCCGACCCCCCTAATTTTGCCACAAAAAACTGGGAAAACTTAATGACTCGAGTATAAGCCTAGGGTGGGAAATGCAGCAGCTACCAGTAAATGTCAAAAGTAAAAAATAGATACCAATAAAAGTAAAATTAATTAAGACATCAGTAGGTTAAGTGTTTTTGAATATCCATATTGAATCAGGAGCCCCATATAATGCTCCATAAAGTTTATGATGGGCCCCATAAGATGCTCCATATTAAAATATGCCCCATATAATCCTGCATAAAGGTTAATAATGGCCCCATAAGATGCTCCATATAAAACATTTGCCCAATATAATGCTGCACAAACGTTGATCATGGACCCATACAGACACTTGCCCCATATAGTGATGCACAAACGTTATGGCACCAAAGAGACACTTGCCCCATATAGTGCTGCATAAGCGTTATGGCCCCATAAAGACACTTGCCTCATATAGTGCTGCACGAACGTTATGGCCCCATACAGTGCTGCACAAACGTTATGGCCCCACACAGTGCTGCACAAACGTTATGGCCCCATAGATGCTCCATACAGACACTTGCCCTATTTGCTGTTGCAGCGATAAAAAAAATTAAAAAAAAATCACATACTCCCCTCTCCGTCGCTCAGGCCCCCAGCACTTTCAATATTCACCTGCTCCTCGTTCCGGCGTCGCTCCATCTTCTGCGTCTCCTGCACTGCCGATCAGGCAGAGGGCGCGCACTAACCACGTCACCGCGCCCTCTGACCTGAGCGTCACTGCTGAAGACGGAGCGGCGTCGGAACGAGGAGCAGGTGAATATCGCGCAGCGCTCCCCTCCCCGTTATACTCACCTGCTCCTGGTGCGGTCCCTGCACGTCTGTTACCTGGCGCTGGCAGCTTCTTCCTGTACTGAGCGGTCACCGTTACCGCTCATTACAGTAATGAATATGTGGCTCCACCTCTATGGTGAGTGAGTATATTTAGACAGCCCCCGCTCCTCCTGCCGACCCCTGGGTATGACTCGAGTATAAGCCGAGAGGGGGACTTTCAGCCCAAACAAATGGGCTGAAAATCTTGGCTTATACTCGAGTATATACGGTAGCTTCTCTCGCATTCTATATCCCATACAAATAATACCTACACTACTGAAACATTTAGATGTACAGAGGCTACAGTCAGCATTTACATGTTTCTCGTGGCAAGCAAGGGAAAAGACCAAGAATTTCATACAAATAATTGGCCTTGTATAAAATAGAGGGCGGAATGTCATTAACTTTGATAAGAGCTTATAATCCTGCCACATTAACAAGACACATTAGAGAATGGATTCATGGAACCAGTAGTTTCTCAAACACTATGTTGGAGAGAGAATTACTGGCCCCAAATAACCTGTAGATGCTTTTACATTTGAGATTCGGGGAATGGCCATCTCATGTCAAACATAGTGTCCTTCTAAAAGATACCATAGGCATGTGTGGAAAGCTCTAAGAAAACTATATACACTGCTGTTCCGGTTGTCGAAAATATTCCCCCTATGGCAAGATCCTGGTTTTCTTCAGGGTAAGCCAAACAAACTTTTTGAACACTAGAAACAGAAAGGGTTCATTTAAATAGGGGGATCTACTGAATATCAATGAGGGAAGGATACTTACTTGGCAAGAATTCTGAGAGAAGTATACCATGAGAGTTCAGCAATATTGTCAAACGATTGGTTTCTATGGCTCAGTTGTAAAGGATTTTGGGAGAGCGGAAAGGAAAAGGGATTTTGATTCCATGATAGGAAATGGCTTAGGGGTAGAATCTTTATCCACATTGCACCAAAAAATTTGAACACAAACTCTTTCTTCAATGACACCCGACTTATTTATTCAATGGAATAAAACACTGAATGACTCTGAGATAGAGGGTAAAATTCAGGCAGGATGGGATAAAGTCAAGAAAGCAATGATCAGCGAACAATGGAGAGAAATTATTATTATTGTTAGACATTTTTATAGCACCATTTTTTCCATGGCGCTTTACATGTGAAAAGGAGCAAATATAGACAAGTACAATACACATGAGCAAAAACAAGGAACACATAAGTACAGAAGGAGAGAGGACCCTGCCCGCAAGGCTGTAGGCTGCAGTATAAATTGCTGCATAATGCTATATATTCCTTTAATTTCTCATACAAAGATAATAATAATAATAATAATAATTTTTATTTATATAGCGCCAACATATTCCGCAGCGCTTTACAAATTATAGAGGGGACTTGTACATACAATAGACATTACAGCATAACAGAAATACAGTTCAAAACAGATACCAAGAGGAGTGAGGGCCCTGCTCGTAAGCTTACAAACTATGAGGAAAAGGGGAGACACGAGAGGTGGATGGTAACAATTGCTATAGTTATTCGGACCAGCCATAGTGTAAGGCTTGGGTGTTCATGTAAAGCTGCATGAACCAGTTAATTAATTTTATTTTTTTTAATATAGGCCACACAGGGATCGTTAGGTTAATGCATTGAGGCGGTAGGCCAGTCTGAACAAATGAGTTTTTAAGGCACGCTTAAAACTGTGGGGATTGGGGATTAATCGTATTATCCTAGGTAGTGCATTCCAAAGAATCGGCGCAGCACGTGTAAAGTCTTGGAGACGGGAGTGGGAGGTTCTGATTATTGAGGATGCTAACCTGAGGTCATCAGCGGAGCGGAGGGCACGGGTAGGGTGGTAGACTGAGACCAGAGAGGAGATGTAGGGTGGTGCTGAGCCATGGAGTGCTTTGTGGATGAGGGTAGTAGTTTTGTACTGGATTCTTGAGTGGATGGGTAACCAGTGTAATGACTGGCACAAGGTAGAGGCATCGGTGTAACGGTTGGTGAGGAATATGATCCTGGCAGCAGCATTCAGGACAGATTGGAGCGGGGAGAGTTTGGTAAGAGGGAGGCCGATTAGTAGAGAGTTACAATAGTCCAGACGAGAATGAATAAGTGAAACAGTAAGAGTTTTTGCAGAGTCGAAAGTAAGAAAAGGGCGAATTCTAGAAATGTTTTTGAGATGCAGGTAAGAAGAGCGAGCCAGTGATCGGATGTGGGGGGTGAATGAAAGGTCAGAATCAAGGATGACCCCAAGGCAGCGGGCATGTTGCTTTGGAGTAATGGTGGAACCGCAAACGGAGATGGCAATGTCAGGCAAAGGTAGGTTAGTAGAGGGAGAAAACACGAGGAGTTCAGTTTTTGACAGGTTTAGTTTCAGATAGAGGGAGGACATGATGCTAGAGACAGCGGTAAGACAATCACTGGTGTTTTCTAATAAGGCAGGCGTGAGATCAGGAGAAGAAGTGTATAGTTGGGTGTCGTCAGCATAGAGATGGTACTGGAAGCCAAATCTACTGATTGTTTGTCCAATAGGGGCAGTATACAAAGAGAAGAGGAGGGGGCCTAGGACTGATCCTTGAGGAACCCCAACAGTAAGGGGAAGGTGAGAGGAGGAGGAACCAGCGAAACATACAGTGAAGGATCGGTCAGAGAGATAGGAGGAGAACCAGGAGAGAACGGTGTCCTTGAGGCCGATGGAGCGGAGCATAGTGAGGAGGAGCTGATGATCCACAGTATCAAATGCTGCAGAGAGATCCAAGAGAATTAGCATGGAGTAGTGACCATTAGATTTAGCTGTTAGTAGGTCATTAGAGACTTTAGTGAGGGCAGTTTCAGTAGAGTGTAAAGAGCGGAAACCAGATTGAAGAGGGTCGAGAAGAGAGTTATCTGAGAGATAGCGGGTAAGACGGGAGTGGACCAGGCGTTCGAGGAGTTTAGAGATGAAGGGAAGATTAGAGACAGGTCTATAATTAGCGGCACAGTTTTGGTCGAGGGATGGTTTTTTAAGTAATGGATGTATGATGGCATGCTTAAATGAGGAGGGAAAAATACCGGAAGTGAGGGAAAGGTTGAATATTTTTGTTAGGTGAGAGGTGACAGCCGGGGAAAGGGACTGGAGGAGATGTGACGGAATGGGGTCACTGGTGCAAGTGGTCGGGCGAGAAGATGCAAGGAGCCTGCTTACTTCTTCTTCTGTAACTGGTTCAAAGTCAGAGAGTGAACTAGATGCAGTGGGGGAGGGAGGACAGTGCATGGTATGAAGAGATTGGGAGATGATTTCCTGTCGAATATGGTCAATTTTTTCTTTGAAGTAATTGGCCAGATCGTCAGCACGGAGATCCGTGGTTGGGGCCTGCGCTCTTGGGTTGAGTAGGGACTGGAACGTGTCAAAGAGACGTTTAGGGTTATTGGACAGGGAGGTGATGAGGGTGTTGAAGTAGGTTTGTTTGGAGAGGTGAAGGGCAGAATTGTATGTCTTTAGCATGAACTTATAATGGATGAAATCTTCGGGTAGATTAGATTTTTTCCACAGACGTTCTGCGCACCTGGAGCACCGCTGCAGGAAACGTGTTTGCAGCGTGTGCCACGGTTGTTGCCGTCTGTGCCGAGTTGTTTTATGTATAGGAGGAGCAGCTTCATCCAGAGCACTTTGCAGGGTTTCATTGTAATGCTTCAATGCAGAATCAGGACATGAGATGGAGGAGATTGGGGCCAATGAGGACTGCAAGTTCTTCATAAGTTCCTGGGTGTTAATGGCCTGTATGTTTCTATAAGTGTGGAAAGTGGGGGTGACCTGAGCGGGATGGCAGTTCTTGATAGAGAATGAAAGAAGGTGGTGGTCAGAGAGTGGGAGAGGGGAGTTTGTGAAATCATCCACTGAGCAAAGCCGGGAGAAGACCAAGTCAAGGGAGTTTCCATCTTCATGTGTTGGCGAGTTAGTATGCTGCGAGAGGCCGAAAGAGGAGGTTAGAGCCAAAAGGTGAGAAGCAGATGGGGAGAGGGGAGAGGCAATAGGGATGTTGAAATCACCCATGATAAGGGTGGGGGTGTCACAGGAAAGAAAGTGTGGAAGCCAGGTGGCAAAGTGATCCAGGAACTGATGAGAGGGGCCGGGAGGACGATACACCACCACCACTCGCATGGAGAAGGGGACGTAGAGTCTGACCACATGGACCTCAAAGGAAGGGAAGACAAGTGAGGGTACTTGGGGGATAACTTGGAAAGTACATTTGGGTGAAAGGAGCAGACCAACGCCTCCACCTGCTCTGTTGTCCGATCTTGGGGTATGAGAAAAGTGTAGTCCACCATATGAAAGAGCAGCAGCAGCGGTGGTGTCTGACTGCTGGATCCAGGTTTCAGTAAGAGCCAGGAGATTAAGAGAATTAGAAAGGAAGAAGTCATGGATGAAGGAGAGTTTATTACACACAGAGCGAGAATTCCAAAGGGCACAATTCAAAGAGACAGAAGGCATGCAGGGAATATTAATAAGGTTAGAGGGGTTTCTGGGTGTAGCAATTGGGAGGTTTGACTGGCTATAACATGGGGGGCCGGGGTTTGGAGATATGTCTCCAGCAACTAGGAGGAGGAGGATCGAAAGAGTGAGCAGATGGTTAAGTGATTTGTGAGAGCGTCTCTTGTGTTGGATGGTGGGACTGAATGGATCTGCGCTGCTAAGCAATGTGAACAGAGCATGAGTGCTATACATAGGAGAGGCAAGGACAGAGGGGCCGATATGGATGGAGTGTAGAGAGTTAATGCAAGGGCGGTGAATGTGAGTGAATGCAGCAGGCAGGATATAGAATATGCAAATAAATATGGTGAGTATTTGTGTTGTTTCAAGTGAATAGGGAATAGATTTAGATTGTCTTACCTGTCTCCTGCCCTGTCTAACTGCCATGTTATAACTGCCGAGTACTTAGAAAAAAAAGTACTTTGAATAAAAATACACGAATACAAGTGCACGAATGCACCCCTGCATGAATGCTTCCCCAAGCTAAGTCTACATTTATAGAAGGATAGCCCTTAGATCTTCCTATTTTTTTTTTTTTTTTTGTGTTAAAGCTCGTTAGCAATCAATCAAACTCAGTTGAGACAACAGGACACAATAAATGTAGTGATCAGATAAACAAATGTCCAGGTCTACATGGATCATAGACCACTTTGAAACAGTTATGTGATCTCGCTGAGTAAGGACATGCAAAGTCAGATTAAATATCTATAAACACAAAAAATGCATAATAGGATGACTAACATATATAGATATATGCAGGATTCAAAGATGCCCCAGCACACTATTTAAAGAAATGCTCTAAATGCAATTTACTTAAAGCAAATGTATTTCACGGTTTTTGGGAATGTCGATCTATCCAAGTGGTTTGGGAAGAGTCCCTTTTATATAAAGACAGAGTATGGAAAATTAAAATCCCCAAATCCCCCCAAGCATGTCTATTCCATTACATTGTAAGGCTATGTGCACACGTTGCGGATTAGGCTTAGGAATTTCTGGTGCGGATTCTGCCTCTCCTGGCAGAAAACGCACCTGCGGACTTGTCGCGTTTTTTGTGCGGTTCCACAGTGTTTTTTGTGCATTTTTGCTGCAGTTTTCTTGCGGATTTGCTGCGTTTTTTACCCCTGCAGTTTTCTATAATGGAATGGGTACAAAAACGCTGCAGATTCACAAAAAAGAAGTGACATGATACTTCTTTTAAACCGCAGCGTTTCCGCAGCGGATTTTCTGCAAAGTGTGCACAGCGTTTTTCTCATTGATTTACATTGTACTGTAAATCAATTGCGGATCTGCAGCGTTTCTGCACCGCAAAAAACGCTGCAGATCCGCAGAGAATCCGCAACGTGTGCACATTCGAGTACCCTAACAGGACAGCAAGAAGGCAGTGACAGAATACTATCTAGCCAGATAATACATGTAGCTCTGTTGGTGGTCAAAAATTGCATACTTAGAAACTGGCTGAAGAAAGGGACACCCCTTCTCTCCGATATAATCAATACCCTAAAGACGTTATTAGTGTCTGATAAACTTGAGACAGAAAGAAACAAAGAAAAGGCAACAAATAAACTCTTTAACAAATGGAGAACTTTCATTGAGTATAGTTATACACAACTAGAAATTTCATCACATCTCATGGTACAACATGGAGAAAATCAAAGGTACAACTGGTATACTAAAACTATAAGGCTGTGTGTACACGTTGCGTTTTTTTTTTGCGGTTTTCCCCGATAAAAACGCTATAAAACCGCAAAAAAAAAAAAGCATACAATAAGCATCCCATCATTTAGAATGCATTCCGCATGTTTTGTGCACATGATGCGTTTTTTTCCGCGAAAAAAACGCAGCATTTTCATTAATTGTGCGGGTTTTTTGCGGTTTTCCCACTACAAGATGCTTTGGGAAGTGTCAGGAAAAAAAGTGGCATAAACGCGTCAAAACCGCGGCAAAAACGCGTCAAAACCGTGTCAAAACCGCATGCAGATTTCTTGCAGAAAATGTCTGGTTTTTCTCAGGAATTTTCTGCGAGAAATCCTGAACGTGTGCACATAGCCTAATGGTCAGACACAAGCATATATTTACCCTTGCACAGACCCATTACTTCTGTTAAAGTGAGAAAAATACTGGATTTTTCAATGCAAATTTACTGAATACAAACTAATAATAATCATGCATTGCTTTTGAATTGTGGTTCAACAGACAAAAAACAAGACTAAATGAAAATCCCCTGTTAAAAAATGATGGTACCCTTGGAACAGATTGAAAATAATTTCACCATAAACACACATTAAAACTAAGGTGTGTCCTGTAACTTGCATCACAGGTGTCATCAACCTTGTAATCAGTCAGACTGCCTATTTAAAGGGTGAAAGTAGTCATTGTGCTGTTTTGTATCACAGTGTGTACCACACTGAACATGGACCAAAGAAAGATAGAGAGGGTTCTCCGGAGATTATAAAGAAAATTACAAACAAGTTAAAGGTAAATGCTATAAGACCATCTCCAAAAAGCTTGCTGTCCCTTGTCAACCTCCCTGACTGTGGTCACAAGAGAAACATTAGTAACAAATTGAAGAAAACCCAGAACAACTTCCAAAGAGATTAGAGTTGAACTCTAAGGTGAAGGTACATCAGTGTCAGATTGTATCATTCATCACTATCTTGGCCAAAGTGGACTTCATGGAGAATGACTTAGGAGGAAACCACTGTTGAAAGCAAATCATAAAAAGCGAGACTGTAAAATGTACTGTATATACTCGTGTATAAGCCGACCCGAGTATAAACCGAGGCACCTAATTTTACCACCAAAAAACTGGGAAAACTTATTGACTCAAGTATAAGCAGGGTATGCATTGTCCCCACATCCCTATCCTGGTATGCATGGCTCCTCATCCCTATCCTGGTATGCATGGCTCCTCATCCCTATCCTGGTATGTATGGCTCACTCATCCCTATCTTGGTATGCATGGCCAACTAATCCCTATTCTGGTATGCATGGCTCCTCATCCCTATCCTGGTACGTATGGCTCCTCATCCCCATCCTGGACTGCATGGTCTCCTCATCCCTATCCTGGTATGCATGGCTCTTCATCCCTATCCTGGTATGCATGGCTCTTCATCCCTATTCTGGTATGTATGGCTCACTCATCCCTATCCTGGTATGCATGGCTCTTCATCCCTATCCTGATACACATGGCTCCTCATCCCCATCCTGGACTGCATGGTCTCCTCATCCCTATCCTGGTATGCATGGTCTCCTCATCCCTATCCTGGTATGCATGGTCTCCTCATCCCCATCCTGTTATGCATGGCTCTTCATCCCTATCCTTGTATCCATGGCTCTTCATCCCAATCCTGGTCTGCATGGCTCATCATCACCATACTGGTCTGCATGGCTCCTTATTCCAATCCTTGTATGCATGGCCCCCATCAAAAACATTTAAAAAAAAATAAACCATGCTCCTTACCTTCCTGCGCTCCCTCACAGCGTCTTTTTCCGATGCAAGCAGATGATTTATGCTTGTAAGCAGCGTATGGCAGGGACATGACTCTGCTTACAAACAGAGCACAGCTGCCGGGATATTCACTGCTCTCCATGCCAGGATTATGTGCATGGAGGGCAATGAGTATTCATTGCTATTAAGTAGCGCACACAGTGTCAGCCGCAGTGCGGTCACATGTGCCCGTGAATTAAGAGAAATATTCACTCCTCTCTGCTCCCATGGGAGCGACTACTGAGCACGCTACTACAGATAAATGAATATTCACTGCCAGCGCAGTGAATATTCATCTCTCTTTAGCAGCAGGTACATGCTTTAGCCGCAGCAACTAGCTCCTGCCTCCTGTGACCCGCTGCGGCTCCCTCTCCATCTTCTGGCACCCTAACTTGAGTATAAGCTGAGGGGGGCATTTTCAGCACAATAAAATGTGCTGAAAAACTCAGCTTATACTCGAGTATATACGTTATATGGAAAAACAACAAAGCTGAGAGAATGTCCTTTACACAGATGAGACAGAACTGGAGCTTTTTGACAAGTCATACCAGCCTCTATGTTCACAGATGCAAACATGAAGAATGCAAAGAAAAGAACATTGCACCTAGGAGGCTCAGTTATGTTTTAGAGCCATTTTCCTGAATTTGGCACAGTGTCTTAAATCTATGAACAATTTAAATCAATGCACAATGAAATCTCAAGCCTGTCGAGGGATTCTGGAGCAAAATGTGCTGCCCAGTGTCAGAAAGCTTGGTCTGAGTCTTCCAACAGGATAATGACCCAAAACACACAGACAAAAACATACAAGAATGGCTAAGAGCAAAGCATTGGACTATTCTGAAGTGGCCTTCTATGAGCCCTGATATAAGGCTACGTTCACACGGTCAGTATTTTACATCAGCATTTGTAAGCCAAAACCAGGAGTGGGTGGAAAATACAGAAGTGGTGCATATGTTTCTATGGTGCTCCTCACCTGTTTTTGGCTTACAAATACTGATGTGAAATACTGACCACATATGGATAATGTGACCATAGCCTAAATCATATTGTACATCTGTGGAGGGAGCTGAACATGCAAACTGGAGAAGGCACCTTCACACCTGAGACACAAGGAGAAGTTTGCTCATGAGGAGTGTGAACGAGAGCAGAAATCTCATTGAGAGTTACAGTAATCCTCTGTTTGCAGAGATTGTCTCAAAAGGTTGTTTTTTTTATTTTGTGATGATTTACAATTCAGTAGCAATGCTAATTACATTAAAAGTCATTTACATGAAGTGATAAGGGATGATTTCTCAACAAGGCATCTGATATGAGGCATACAGGAATGACTTTATTCAGAAGTCTATAATCTATTTGCCCAGCTAATAGTTTAGATAGATCAAATGTGGCGACAGATTCCCTTTAAATTGAAAATTCCTTTTGTTAGTTTCAATTAATTTCACTGACCACTGTGGGCTTTTCTTGCTTTAACAGAAGGGTACCAACAATTTTCGCCACGCGTCTATACGTATATGTCTGTGAATGCCAGTCTTGATGAGGAGATGTGCTGGAGTCAGACGCCAGGAATGACAGCTGCCAGATGAGTGGCATACACCTGTATCACTATAAATCCTACTCCAGTCCCTGATGGAGAAAGATTTGTGGGATAGTGAATGCCTCCAGTTGCCATAAATATCAGGAGTGGCTATCATCACACCCCTCATTGCTTCCACTTTAAGCTGCGCAAAAATGGCATAAGAGAACAAATAATTGCAGAATTTTAGTGCAGTCTCTAGTTACTCTAAAATGATGTGACTTTTCACTGATTTCTACACATAAAAGCTTAGATGAGTCGGGCCCTGAAAGTTCATTGCTCATAGCAAAAAAAACTTTCAGCTGAATATTCCCAGACCATTTAGATGGCATGGATATTTCCACTGCTAAGAAGTAGTGGTGATCCCACAAAGAGGCAATACTTGTCATGAAAGTACGGTTTCATGCTCGAGCCTCTCCAACTACAGAATGTTATGTGTTAAATTGCTAAAGCCACAAATTTTGCCATATTGGAGTGTGTTGTGTGTTTTCAGAGTTGGAGACTGATTGGTTTACCTGGGCCCAGGAAAGGTTGCCTATTACTTGCATTTAAGAAGTTTACATTTTAACTAAATAGTACAGATAAAAGGAAACATCATCAAAATGCCACACGCACTGAAACACGTATATAATGACAACCAAACACAAAAGAGGAAGCCAAAAAAATAATACTGTCAAAGAATTATGTAACAGACTCCGCAAGACAGTGTGGAATTCTGGTCTATACATGTGACGTCAAAACCTTCTCTGCATGTGGACAGAGTGACCCAGCTTATGATACTTAGTCACCAAACACATCGTCCCTGCAAAGCTAGGACGTGTCCGGCAATTAGTGCACACTAGTTTCTACTGTACCAGGAAAAAACATAATGAAAAACTTCCCAAATACAAATCGTTAGAGATATTGTTAATAAAGGGAACATTTTTTTTAATACAGGATACATCCTTCCTCACCTTTTAGACAGAAAGAATAACAGCTACAACAGTCATCACTGGCATACTAGGTAAAGACATGGCTGTAATGGCACTGCAACAGATTAATTTGATACCTTTGGTGGTTGTTCTTTAACCCCTTAAGGACCAAGGGTATTTCCGTTTTTGCGTTTCAAATTTTTGCTCCCCTTCTTCCTACAGCCAGAACTTTTTTATTTTTCCGTCAATACGGCCATCTGAGGACTTATTTTTTGTGGGACGAGTTGAAATTTTGAATGGTACCATTTTTTTATTTTATCATAATTGAAAAAAAAAAGTGCAATTCCACAATTGCTTTGTGGATTTTTTTTTCTACCATTTTCACTGAATGCTAAAACTGACCTGCCATTATAATTATCCAGCTCATTACGCATTCACAGACACCAAACATGTATAGGTTCTTTTTTATTTAAGTTGTGAAAATAAAATTCAAGTTATAAAATAAAAAATGTCACTAATTTCCAGACCCTTAGCGTCTCCATTTTTCGTGATCTGGGTCCTGGTAAGAGGTTATTTTTTGCGTGCCGATCTGACGTTTTTAATTAGACCATTTTGGTGCAGATATGATCTTTTGCAGCGACCAAAAAAACATAATTCTGGCGTTTTGATTTTTTTCTTGCTACGCCGTTTACCGATCAGATTATTTTTATATATGGATAGATTTGACAATTCTAAACGCGGCAATACCATTTTTTTTTTTTTTTTGTTTTGAATGGAGAGTGATTTGAACTTTTATATTTTTAAAACATTTTTTTTTCCTTTTTACTTATTTCAATAGTCTCCATGGGAGAATAGAGGTTGTGAACATCTAATCGCTTGTGCTACATAGAGCAGGGCTGCAGCTATGAGCGCCGACCGCTGGGCGGGGTTAATGACGCGCTTCCTGCACGAGCATGTTAAATGTCAGAGTTTGACAACGGCATTTTACATGTTAACAGCCGCGGGTGGATCACGATTCCACCATCGGCTGTTAGGGGGACATGACAGTTGCCATGCTCATCGCCGAAGCCCGCACTAAACAGAGGGAGGCGTACAATAACGGACACTGCACGTCATTGGATGTTAAAGGATTAATCACCTTTTGAAGCTTCCTGCTAATTATAGTTTGGTGCACAGGCCGGATTGTGGTCTGGGTCTTCTCGCGGTCTGTGATTACCGACCCCTCCACCTGCCTCCTGAAGATAGTGATAGCAGGATCATATAGGTCCAGTGGGAAATGATTATTTATCGTCGCTTTGATTCAGACAAATTAATAAATGTTATGAATTGGAAACATACAACTCATCACAATAACTGGCCACTGGAAAAAGGCTTCCATTTATGGTCTCGGACATTAACCCCTTCCTGATATGCGCCGTACAAGTACTGCTCTGCGGGAACTGAGTTCCCACAAACGGCACGCCTCACGTTGAGCGCCGCGGCAATCGCGTGCAGGTGTCAGCTGTATATGCATTGTTCCGGTGTCCTGGAAGGAGTCCCCGGATCCAAGAGGGCCGCGGGGCTCCTTCCGGGTCTTGAATGAGGTGGCTAGCCGGCGCCTGCTCTGAGCAGGTGCCGGAAAGTCTCCTGCACTGCCTGTCAGATCCCTGATCTGACACAGTGCTATGCAAAGTGTCAGATGAGCGATCTGATCTAATATAGTGATGAAACATTCTGGGACAATGTTAGAAAGTGAAAAAAATAAAACAAAATGTATAAAATAAAAAAAAATCACCTAATAAGGAAAAAGTATATATATTTCCCAATACATCCATTAATGTAAATAAATTAAAAAAACAGTAAAAAGTATACATATTTGGTATCGCCGCGTCCGTCACGACCCGCTCTACAAAACTATCCCACTAGTTAACCCCTTCGGTGAACAACACAAAAATAAAAAACGAGGCAAAAAACAACGCATCATTATCATACCGGTGAACAAAAAGTGGAATAACAAACGATCAAAAAGACATAAATAACCATGGTACCGCTGAAAACGTCATCTTGTCCCGCAAAAAAGTGCCACCATACAGCATCATCAACAGAAAAATAAAAAAGTTATAGTCCTTCAGAATAAAGTGATGCAAAAACAATTATTTTTTATATAAAATAGTTTTTATTGTGTAAAAAGCGCCAAACATAAAAAATGATATAAATGAGGTATCGCTGTAATCGCAATGACCTGAAGAATAAAGCTGCTTTATCAATTTTACCCCAAGTGGAAAGGTATAAAGGCCCCCCTAAAAGAAATTCAGGAATTGCTGGTTTTTGTTCATTCTGCATCCCAAAAATCAGAATAAAAAGCAATCAAAAAATGTCATGTGCCCGAAAATAGTACCAATAAAAACGTCAATCCGTCCCGCAAAAAACAAGACCTCACATGACTCTGTGGGCCAAAATACGGATAAATTATAGCTCTCAAAATGTGGTGATGCAAAAACTATTTTTTGCAATAAAAAGCGTCTACTAGTGTGTGACGGCTGCCAACCATAACAATCCGCCAAAAAAAAAAACGCTATAAAAGTAAATCAAACCCCCCTTCATCACCCCCTTAGTTAGGGAAAAATAGTAAAATTTGAAAAAAAGGTATTTATTTCCATTTTCCCATTAGGGTTAGGGCTAGGGTTGGGGCTAGAGTTAGGGTTTGGATTACATTTACAGTTGGGATTAGGGTTAGGGGTGTGGTTAGGGTTATGGTTGGGATTAAGGGTGTGTTTGGGTTAGGGCTTCAGTTAGAATTGGGGTTTCCACTGTTTAGGCACATCAGGGGCTCTCCAAACGCGACATGGCGTACGATCTCAATTCCAGCCAATTCTGCGCTTAAAAACTAAAACAGTGCTCCTTCCCTTCCGAGCTCTCCCGTGCGCCCAAACAGAGGTTTAACCCAACACATGGAGTATCAGCGTACTCAGGACAAATTGGACAACAAATTATGGGGTCCAATTTCTCCTGTTACCCTTGGGAAAATACAAAACTAAATTTGGTGGAAAAAAAAGGATTTTTTATTTTCACGGCTCTGCGATATAAACTGTAGTGAAACATTTGGGCGTTCCAAGTTCTCACAACACATCAAGATAAGCTACATAGGGGTCTAGTTTCCAATATGGGGTCACTTGTGGGGGATTTCTACTGTTTAGGTACATCAGGGGCTCTGCAAATGCAACGTGATGCCTGCAGACCAATCCATCTAAGTCAGCATTCCAAACGGCGCTCCTTCCCTTCCGAGCTCTGCCGTGCACCCAAACAGTGGTCCCCCCCCACATATGGGGTATCAGCGTACTCAGGACAAATTGAACAACAACTTTTGGGGTCCAATTTCTCCTGTTACCCTTGGGAAAAAAATTGTGGGCTAAAAGATCATTTTGTGGAAACAAAAAATGATTTTTTCATTTTCACGGCTCTACATTCTAAACTTTAGTGAAAGAAAGAGGTTAAAAGTGCTCACCACACATCTAGATAAGTTCCTTAGGGGGTCTTCTTTCCAAAATGGGGTCACTTGTGGGGGGTTTCTACTGTTTAGGCACATCAGGGGCTCTCCAAACGCGACATGTCTGATCTCAATTCCAGCCAATTTTACATTGAAAAGTCAAACGGCACTCCTTCCCTTCCGAGCTCTGCCATGCGCCCAAACAGTGGTTTACCCCCACACACGGGGTACCAGCGTACTCAGGACAAATTGCACAACAACTTTTGGGGTCCAATTTTTCTTGTTACCCTTGGAAAAATACAAAATTTGGAGGGAAAAGATCATTTTTTTGTGAAAAAAATATGATTTTTTTTTTACAGCTCTACATTCTAAACTTCTGTGAAGCACTTGGAGGTTCAAAGTGCTCACCACACATCTAGATTAGTTCCTTTGAGGGTCTACTTTCCAAAATGGTGTCACTTGTGGGGAGTTTCCACTGTTTAGTCACATCAGAGGCTCTCCAAACGTGACATGGTGTCCGATCTCAATTCCAGCAAATTTTACATTGAAAAGTCAAATGGTGCTCCTTCCCTTCCGATCTCTGCCATGTGCCCAAACAGTGGTTTACCCCCACATATGGGGTATCGGCTTACTCGGGACAAATTGTACAACGACTTTTGTGGTCCAATTTCTCCTGTTACCCTTGGTAAAATAAAACAAATTGGATCTGAAGTAAAAATTTTGTGAAAAAAAGTTTATTGTTCAATTTTTTTAAAACATTCCAAAAATTCCTGTGAAGCACCTGAAGGGTTAACAAACTTTTGAAATGTGGTTTTTAGTACCTTGAGGGGTGCAGTTTTTAGAATGGTGTCACTTTTGGGTATTTTCTGTCATATAGACCCCTCACTTCACTTCAAGTGTGAGGTGGTCCCTAAAAAAATGGTTTTGCAAATTTTGTTGTAAAAATGAGAAATCGCTGGTCAATTTTTAACCCTTATAACTTCCTAACAATTTTTTTTTTACAAAATTGTGCTAATGTAAAGCAGACATGTGGGGAATGTTATTTATTAACTATTTTGTATGATATGACTGTCTAATTTAAGGGCATAAAAACTTAAAGTTTAAAAAATGCTACATTTTCAAAATTTTCACCAAATTTCCATTTTTTCACAAATAAACCCAAGTCAAATCGAAGAAATTTTACCACTATCATAACGTATAATACGTCACGAGAAAACTATCTCAGAATCACCAGGATCCGTTGAAGCGTTTCAGAGTTATGACCTCATAAAGTGACAGTGGTCAGAATTGAAAAAAATGGCCTGGTCAGGAAGTTGAAAACAGGCTTCGGGGTGAAGGAGTTAAAGGGAACCTGTCAACAGCATTGTGCACAGTAACCTACAGTGTCAGGTCAGCGCCATTATACTGATTAAAACGATACTTTAGTTTATTAAATCCATCTTGTGGTTGTTTAATCTTTATTTGTAGTTTTCAGTTAACGAGATTCCATCAGCCCATTTTGTTGGAGGAAAAAAAATTTTACTGCAGTAAAATGGAGCTTGTGGCGACACTTGCGCAGTAGCATCTATCGGCAGGCGATAGATGCTAGTGCAAAGGTGCTGGCGCCATTTTACTGAAGTTAATTTTTTTTCTAACCCCACAAAACATTATTTGCAGTATGTAAAATTAGGGCAGGTCACTGAGGGATCAGTGAGCTGTCAAAAGCCCATACAGATGCATATGTAAGCAGAGACCCACATAAAGACCCCCCCACAGGACGCCCTGCAGAATGAGAATCTGATTACCTGAAAATTAAAAACACAGATTAAACAATAACCAGAAGATGGTTTCCTTCACCCGAGGTGTCATTTTAATCAGTATAACAGCACCAGCTTGGCACTGTCTGTAGTTTACTGAGCAAAATTTTTAAATTTACTTAAAGAGAATCTGTCAGCAGGATTTCACATCTCCAAACTATTTATATTCTCATGTAGCTCTTTCAAAACAATGTCCATGCAGATGTAGCTCTTTCAAAAACAAGTCCAGCAATACTTTTACAGGGCCAGTATGTTCCTCCATTACTAAGAAATCATCACTTGAATTAATATGCAAATGAGTCTGAAGAGCTATAGCAGATCTGAAGCCTCTGTCACTCCAGCTCTATTCCCGCCCAGCACTTTTTTCTTGATTGACTATTCCTATGGTGCGTAACTTCAGACAAGGGGTCAGTCAGTCAAGGAGGAGCAGGCGGCACTGGGAAAGGAATAAGCTGCAGTAACTTTGGCTTCAGATCTACAGTAGCTCTTCAGCCTCATTAGCATATTGTAAAGCTGCAGTAGCATCGTACGCAGTGAAGAAGCAGTGACCCACAAATTCAAACACAAAAGTCTCTTTTAATGTGTTTCTTCACAGCATTAAAGTCCAATTCACATAAATGCATATAACTTCAGTGGATATTATCAGTGACCAGTTTACACCAGTTCAAAGCAATATATATCACATGGATTTAGATTTGCGGTCTCTAAACAGGCCAGACTTCCCTTGTCCAGTTTCCCTGGGCGACCGCACGCCATCTCACAGTCTCTATACAACTCCATACACACAGCCTCATATGTTGCAGACACTACACACGCCAGCCCTCCTCTGACTAGTTCTCGTGGGTGTCCTGCATCGCTGTATCACAGTCTCTTTACAGACTCTTTACTCAAACAGTCGTACACAGTTCAGGATATCCTCCGGATAGCAGCCGGGCACCATATCCACCTGTTTGCAATCGTTGCACATGCTAGTCCTCTTTCGGGTACAGGACATCCACCTCCAGGCACAGGACTGTCCACATCCGACTCCTACGGGCACAGGACATCCACCTCCGGGCACAGAACTGTCCACATCCGACTCCTACGGGCACAGGACATCCACCTCCGGGCACAGGACTGTCCACATCCGACTCCTATGGGCACAGGACATCCACCTCCGGGCACAGGACTGTCCACATCCGAGACCAGTACCATGGACGACTTGCATCTCTGTGTACGCTGCAGGTGCCAGGCTATTCAGCTGCCCTGGGTGCTGGCTCTGCTGGTCTCCATGCACTCTGCAGACCAGCACACACCAGACTGACACTGACGTGCACCTCGCACACCTGGCCAGACACCTGACACACCCATACCCCTTAGGCTGGTTTCACATTTGCGTTTTTTTTTTGCGTTTTTGCGCAAAAAACGCAAAAAAAGCATGCGTTTTTTTCCCTATACTTAACATTAAAAATGTATGTGTTTTTTGCATGCGTTTTGACGCGTTTTTTCTCTGCATGCGTTTTTTCTCTGCATGCATTGTGTTGTAGAAATGCAACATGTAGTAATTTCTAGCGGCGTTTTTTTGCCGCAAAAAAAAACCGTATTGATGTCTATGAAAACACATGCATTTTTAAGCACATGCGTTTGCATGCGTTTTTATAGAAAAACACAAGAATACACACTGATAAGCCACCCCCGAACCCTAACCCTAGGGATCGTTAGGGTTAGGATCCCTAGGGTTAGGGTCCCTAGGGTTAGGGTTAGGGCTAGGGTTAGTGTTAGAGTTTGGGTTAGGGTTTGTGGTAGGGTTAGAGTTAGGGTTAGAGTTTGGGTTAGGATCCCTAGGGTTAGGGTTAGAGTTTGGGTTAGGGTTAGGATCCCTAGGGTTAGGGTTTGTGTTAGGGTTAGGATCCCTAGGGTTAGGGCTAGGGTTAGTGTTAGGGTTTGGGTTAGGGTTAGAGTTTGGATTAGGGTTTGTGTTAGGGTTAGAGTTTGGGTTAGAGTTTGGGTTAGGGTTTGTGTTAGGGTTAGAGTTTGTGTTAGGGTTAGAGTTTGTGTTAGGATCCCTAGGGTTAGGGTTTGTGTTAGGGTTAGAGTTTGGGTTAGAGTTTGGGTTAGAGTTTGTGTTAAGGTTTGTGTTAGGGTTTGTGTTAGGGTTAGAGTTTGGGTTAGGGTTAGAGTTTGGGTTAGGGTTTCTGTTAGGGTTAGAGTTTGGGTTAGAGTTTGGGTTAGGGTTACTAGGGATCCTAACCCTAACCCTAGGTATTTCTGTTTATAGTGGGTTTTCTAGTTGATTTTGATGATTGGCAGCTGTCACACACTTCTCATCATGCGCTTCAAAAACGCAAACGCAGGAAAAAACGCATGTAAACGCGTCAAAATGCCGCATTTGTGTTAAAACATGCAAAAACGCATGCGCCTAAAAAACGCGGCGTTTAAACGCGTTTTTCCACCAAATGCGTTTGCGTTTGCACAGATCGACCAGAAGAAGAATCCAATTTCACCTGTCAGAAGTGTAGACTAGTGGCCCTTTTAGAAGAAAAGGTGCGGGGTCTGGAAGAAAGAATAGCAACTTTGAAACTCATCAAAGAGAATGAAGACTTTCTAGACAGAACAGAAGCATCTCTACTGGTCACAGAAGGTGCAAAAAGTGTCAGAGAACCTCCAAAAGCAGATGAGTGGAAGCATGTGACCAAAAGAAGCAAGAAGACCATGGAGAAATCACCAACCACACAACTGAAGAACCGATATCAAATCTTTGTAGAGGATGAAGATGGCACACCTAAGAATGAAGCAATACCAGCAAGCAAAAAAGAAAAGGGCACACAGCAACAAGTGACAGCAAAAAGTACAGCCAAGAAGCAACGAAGAGTGGTGGTGGTGGGAGACTCACTACTGAGAGGCACCGAAGCAGCCATCTGCAGACCGGACATAACTGCAAGAGAAGTATGCTGCCTTCCAGGTGCGATGATCAAGGATGTGACCGATAGGATACCAAAGCTCTTCAGCTCCAAGGACGTCCACCCATTTCTTCTGATACATGTTGGCACCAATGACACGGCAAGGAAGGACCTACCGACAATCTGCAAGGACTTTGAAGAGTTGGGGAAGAAAGTAAAGGAACTGGATGCACAGGTAGTTTTTTCTTCTATCCTTCCAGTAGACGGGCATGGCACCAGGAGATGGAACAGGATCCTTGATGCAAACAACTGGCTAAGACGATGGTGCAGACAACAAGGATTTGGATTCCTGGACCACGGTGTGAATTACTGGTATGATGGACTCCTCGCCAGAGACGGACTACACCTCAACAAACCTGGGAAACACACATTCGCCAGAAGACTCGCTACACTCATCAGGAGGGCGTTAAACTAGAAGAAGAGGGGACGGGAAGAAAAACATTAGACTCGAACAAAGACGACCCAGGAAAACATACTCAGAAGGGAGGTAAGAACATTTCTAAAACAATCCACAGTGAGGAGATTGGAACAAAACAAAATCCTCTAAACTGCATGCTCGCAAACGCCAGAAGCCTGACAAACAAGATGGAAGAACTAGAAGCAGAAATATCTACAGGTAACTTTGACATAGTGGGAATAACCGAGACATGGTTAGATGAAAGCTATGACTGGGCAGTTAACTTACAGGGTTACAGTCTGTTTAGAAAGGATCGTAAAAATCGGAGAGGAGGAGGGGTTTGTCTCTATGTAAAGTCTTGTCTAAAGTCCACTTTAAGGGAGGATATTAGCGAAGGGAATGAGGATGTCGAGTCCATATGGGTCGAAATTCATGGAGGGAAAAATGGTAACAAAATTCTCATTGGGGTCTGTTACAAACCCCCAAATATAACAGAAACCATGGAAAGTCTACTTCTAAAGCAGATAGATGAAGCTGCAACCCATAATGAGGTCCTGGTTATGGGGGACTTTAACTACCCGGATATTAACTGGGAAACAGAAACCTGTGAAACCCATAAAGGCAACAGGTTTCTGCTAATAACCAAGAAAAATTATCTTTCACAATTGGTGCAGAATCCAACCAGAGGAGCAGCACTTTTAGACCTAATACTATCTAATAGACCTGACAGAATAACAAATCTGCAGGTGGTTGGGCATTTAGGAAATAGCGACCACAATATTGTGCAGTTTCACCTGTCTTTCACTAGGGGGACTTGTCAGGGAGTCACAAAAACATTGAACTTTAGGAAGGCAAAGTTTGAACAGCTTAGAGATGCCCTTAATCTGGTAGACTGGGACAATATCCTCAGAAATGAGAATACAGATAATAAATGGGAAATGTTTAAGAACATCCTAAATAGGCAGTGTAAGCGGTTTATACCTTGTGGGAATAAAAGGACTAGAAATAGGAAAAACCCAATGTGGCTAAACAAAGAAGTAAGACAGGCAATTAACAGTAAAAAGAAAGCATTTGCACTACTAAAGCAGGATGGCACCATTGAAGCTCTAAAAAACTATAGGGAGAAAAATACTTTATCTAAAAAACTAATTAAAGCTGCCAAAAAGGAAACAGAGAAGCACATTGCTAAGGAGAGTAAAACTAATCCCAAACTGTTCTTCAACTATATCAATAGTAAAAGAATAAAAACTGAAAATGTAGGCCCCTTAAAAAATAGTGAGGAAAGAATGGTTGTAGATGACGAGGAAAAAGCTAACATATTAAACACCTTCTTCTCCACGGTATTCACGGTGGAAAATGAAATGCTAGGTGAAATCCCAAGAAACAATGAAAACCCTATATTAAGGGTCACCAATCTAACCCAAGAAGAGGTGCGAAACCGGCTAAATAAGATTAAAATAGATAAATCTCCGGGTCCGGATGGCATACACCCACGAGTACTAAGAGAACTAAGTAATGTAATAGATAAACCATTATTTCTTATTTTTAGTGACTCTATAGCAACAGGGTCTGTTCCGCAGGACTGGCGCATAGCAAATGTGGTGCCAATATTCAAAAAGGGCTCTAAAAGTGAACCTGGAAATTATAGGCCAGTAAGTCTAACCTCTATTGTTGGTAAAATATTTGAAGGGTTTCTGAGGGATGTTATTCTGGATTATCTCAATGAGAATAACTGTGTAACTCCATATCAGCATGGGTTTATGAGAAATCGCTCCTGTCAAACCAATCTAATCAGTTTTTATGAAGAGGTAAGCTATAGGCTGGACCACGGTGAGTCATTGGACGTGGTATATCTCGATTTTTCCAAAGCGTTTGATACCGTGCCGCACAAGAGGTTGGTACACAAAATGAGAATGCTTGGTCTGGGGGAAAATGTGTGTAAATGGGTTAGTAACTGGCTTAGTGATAGAAAGCAGAGGGTGGCTATAAATGGTATAGTCTCTAACTGGGTCGCTGTGACCAGTGGGGTATCGCAGGGGTCAGTATTGGGACCTGTTCTCTTCAACATATTCATTAATGATCTGGTAGAAGGTTTACACAGTAAAATATCGATATTTGCAGATGATACAAAACTATGTAAAGCAGTTAATACAAGAGAAGATAGTATTCTGCTACAGATGGATCTGGATAAGTTGGAAACTTGGGCTGAAAGGTGGCAGATGAGGTTTAACAATGATAAATGTAAGGTTATACACATGGGAAGAGGGAATCAATATCACCATTACACACTGAACGGGAAACCACTGGGTAAATCTGACAGGGAGAAGGACTTGGGGATCCTAGTTAATGATAAACTTACCTGGAGCAGCCAGTGCCAGGCAGCAGCTGCCAAGGCAAACAGGATCATGGGGTGCATTAAAAGAGGTCTGGATACACATGATGAGAGCATTATACTGCCTCTGTACAAATCCCTAGTTAGACCGCACATGGAGTACTGTGTCCAGTTTTGGGCACCGGTGCTCAGGAAGGATATAATGGAACTAGAGAGAGTACAAAGGAGGGCAACAAAATTAATAAAGGGGATGGGAGAACTACAATACCCAGATAGATTAGCGAAATTAGGATTATTTAGTCTAGAAAAAAGACGACTGAGGGGCGATCTAATAACCATGTATAAGTATATAAGGGGACAATACAAATATCTCGCTGAGGATCTGTTTATACCAAGGAAGGTGACGGGCACAAGGGGGCATTCTTTGCGTCTGGAGGAGAGAAGGTTTTTCCACCAACATAGAAGAGGATTCTTTACTGTTAGGGCAGTGAGAATCTGGAATTGCTTGCCTGAGGAGGTGGTGATGGCGAACTCAGTCGAGGGGTTCAAGAGAGGCCTGGATGTCTTCCTGGAGCAGAACAATATTGTATCATACAATTATTAGGTTCTGTAGAAGGACGTAGATCTGGGTATTTATTATGATGGAATATAGGCTGAACTGGATGGACAAATGTCTTTTTTCGGCCTTACTAACTATGTTACTATGTTACTATGTTACTATGTTTTAAACGCTGCGTTTTTAAACGCAAATGTGAAACCAGCCTTACTGCAGGGTTTTTAAACACACAGAAACCTGCGGCCTTCAGCCACCTGGAAAACCCGGACCGGAGATCCGTGACTCATGCACACCTATTGACTTCATCCGTCTGCATGCACATTCTGGGGAGAACAAACAGCGCCCGCTAGCTATATCAGAGGCCACAACCTCACAATATCAATCCAAACAGAGGAACTGACCAGTCCTGTAAAGGTATTGCTAGACTTGTCTTTGAAAGAGCTACATGCGCATATAAACATTGCGGAGGTAAAATACTGATGACAGATTCTCCTTAATTATTAATGTGGTATAGAAAAAGATCATCATCTGTTCGTTTTTCAACTAATAGTAAGATAGGCCACACCAAAAAACTTCAATATTTGTAAAAACTTTTACCATTTTGATATTCTTAAATATATTAGTACACGCCTGCATAAAGTTGCCTAGGAGGACATAATAGTTATAATACCTATGCAATATCTTTATATAATCATTTAATGGGTATAAGTTGCATTACATTAGTAAGCACAGATGCAATACAATCAAGAAATTGAATATAAGACAAGAATAATAATAATAAATAATAATACTAATTTTATTTATATAGCGCCAACATATTCCGCAGCGCTTTACAAATTCGAATAACTAACATTACTGAAAAAATCAAATGTAACAAAACAGAAATTGCTAGCACACAACTATTAGCAAAATGCATACCATGTGTTACAAAGTACCGTTACACCATTTATTGGCACACTAGAACACGCAACTTTAAGGCTATGCACCCATAATTGAATGTGAGGCTGCACTGTACATCAAAGAGTACCCCTAACAGGGCTAAACTGTTAAAAGAGCAGTATCATGTCAACATTGCTACTAAAACTGTTAAATCTAATCCTTTTTATTGAACTACTTTTTTTTAAGATCACCCCCTGAGGTGACATCCACTGCACTACTCAACAAGGGCATTAACTGTCTGTTCCTACAATGGACGTTATTTGTGAGTTTTCGTAAGGCTAAAGAACTATTACAGATGCCTGTGTGCAAACTGCCAAAATAAAGTTTTAGCAGGATTAAAATATCATCATTAGAAATCATCTCAGTAGTAATGCATAAAACAGAAGTAGCCTGAAAATTTATCATGATAGATAATGATGTTCTTTCTTCAATCCTTACCAGAAAACCTATATATATACATATATATATATATATATATATATATATATATATATATATATATATATATATATATATATATATGTATATATATAGCTCTCTAACAGTTATGGTAATTTCTTAATATTTTTTTTGCACTGCAACAAAAATGAGCTGGAAAATAAACGACGGTTTGTGCGTCAAAGATTGAAGTACCAGTACTCATATTTCCACTGTTAAATATTGTATACAGAATTAACAAAAAAGATCTACAGAGTAGTTTAAAATGGAAGCTTCCCCAGGTTCCCCAAACTCTTACAGTGGATTTATTGGTACAATTATACGTTAAGATAACGCTAATTGGTGGGTGACCAGTTGTGGGGGCTTGTTTTCTCAAACTAATCATCCTACTAATCACGTTATCATGTCTGTGAGAGTTTGCAAGACCGCCATCAAAGAAGAGCTACCAGGATGGTGAGCAGACTGCAAACTATATCCTACGCTAAAGAATCTGGGAATGTTTAGCTTGCAAAAAAGAAGGCTAGGAGGAGACTTAGTAGATGTCTACAAATATCTGAAGGGCTGTCACAGTGTAGAGGGATCATCATTATTCTCATTTACACATGGAATCACGAGAAGCAATGGAATAAAACTGAAAGGGAGAAGATTTCTCCACCTCTCTGACAATACACACTGAAGTCGGGTGTATACATCTCAACTTTATCGGCACACTGTCCATGGCCAAGGAAATAATGGTGATGCAGGACACAGCCAGTCATTACCGCCGGCTCTTTGCTAATCTCTGCCTCTCTGATTATGATAATGTGTGCATGGAGGCAATGGTGACACAGGCAACTGTTCCTGCTGTCTCTCCAAATCTCACAGCTTACTGCCTACTACGTCACTGAAGCCTCCCTGGGCATGTGCCCTGAGCAGATGAAGCTTGGACGTATGCATCCAGCTTCAGCGAACATCTACAAGAAGGCAGACATTTTCCAAAAGCCAGCATGACACCGCAGCTGAAATCATGATGCTCATGCCCACTAGCCTGGCAAAAACAATGCCCCCATGCTAGTCATATATCGCAGCCACAGCTATAAAAACAAGTTTTGGCATATGCAGTATTCAATAAGACAACGAAAAGGCCTGGTCAGTAAGGGTATAATGGAACAAATAAATGCATGGTGATGGGTTAGGGGGTCTGGGGAAGCGGTCAGGTTCTATTTAATTCTGAAGTAATGACCGCAGAAACCATGCAGCATTCCTTACTAGGCTAGTGACCACACAGACATATTACGGTATATTACTTATGACTTTTTAATACAAAAAAGAAAAAAAGAAAATATCAGCAAGGGATACTAGCATATTAGCATCCATTCTGTGTTTATTAATTACTAGATGGCAGCCCGATTCTAAAGAATCGGGAGTCTAGAATCCATATATACTTTATTTATTCAAATGTAAGAATAATACAATTAATAAATAATAGTAAGAAAGAACAAAAATAATAGGCAGTATATGGAGAAAACACCAAACAAAAGTTCAAAATTGGTGTGAAAATGTCACTGAACCACTTCACAACTAAATATATATAGTTTTGGTAAATGGTATTATCATTTTTTTGACGAAATTCGGCAGGAGCTTGAAGAGCAACGTCACTGGGCCCGCCTCCACGCAGTAGAAACTTGCTGTGAGGTAAAAATTCAAAAATCACACCAAAATGGCGGGCGGAGTGTGTCACAGTACGGCACGTTTCTGATTGGTCGCTCGCAGCAGGCGGCAACCAATCAGACACTGGACACTGTTGACGTCACTTATCTCCGGACATTATCTCCGCACATTAGCTCCGGACATTATCTCCGGACATTATCTCCGGACATTAGCTCCGGACATTAGCTCCGGACAAAGCCACGGAAGTTGGCACAAATTGCAGGAAGTAGTATTCTAGGCAATTATATATTAGATTTTAACCTACGAAGTGCCACGATATTTCACCGTGCTGGACACAGATTTTTACCAATCACATTAGCTCAAATCCATTATTACTCAGCTATGAATATTTGATCATTAAAGGAAGTCCCTTATCAGGGTTTTCTATATCTAATATGACAGCAGTGTAATGATAATGCAAACGCTCTCTTCAGCAATGTGTCACTTGCTAGACTGCTTGGTGCAGTTTTGAAAGTAGTCACTGTTTTATCAGCAGGAGATTATCACTACAGGATTAGTAACCCTGCTTCCAATTAGTCTTCTATATTTATGAGCTCAGTATCACCCCGCACCCACCATTGATGGGCAGCTTTGTACTTATGAAAAGTGTTCAGCTTTCTGCCTATGCGCAGTGCACAAAAATCTGCCAATCAGTGGTGTGGGCGGGGTTATACACAGCTCAACATTCAGAGAACTGCTAGATGTGCCTAATCAAAACAGCAAAGCTGGAATAAAGAACATCAGCTGCTCTCAGATAAGATAGAAAACACTTGGTAACAGATTGCCTTTGGCTGATGTTTCCCCCAATCATGTCACAGACATCCTCTGCAGTAACATTTCTCTACTCAGCGTCTGCTCCATGAGTGACATTGTAAACACATCTGACACAGACACAACCATATCAGATGCTGCAAATGCATTTACCCTTTAGCACAGTTTGCAAACCAAGGACTCAATGTACCATATACATCAAAATAATAAACATGCAGCATTCCTCTACCAGAAAGTCAAGCATCAACATGTCATTGTTAAAAATAATTTTTTAAACAATTAAGTATGCAGACATTGTAATAGGAAGAAAAACAAACACTGATTTAATGCCCTAGATTTATACAGGGTCTCTCATACTGAACTACCTGTTATAGTCAAAGGAAAGGAAAGGAAAACAATACTCAAATAAAATTACTTAATTATTCTGAAATGAGATATTGAAAAGTTTTTGTAATGTGCTTAGCCAAATGGAAGTTTGGATATGTTCACTAACTTATGTTTTGGGCACGTTCTGTGATCTCGAAAAAAAAATATTTTGCAGTGAAGGTGGAGAAGTGAGCAGTGATCATCTGCTTTAATTAAAGGAAATCTGTTAACAGGAATTGGCTACCTATCTGGGATAAGCATGATGTAGGGGCTGTGACCCTGATTCCAGCTATGTGTCACTTACTGGGCTGCTTGCTGTCATTTTTTATAAGATTACTCTTTCATCAGTGGCAGGCTTAGCTTTTGTCTGAATGTTGAGCTCTGTATAATTTCACCCACAGCACGGCAGCTTTATGTCCACGTCCTGTGTACACAGAAAGCTGTCAATCACTGGTGAGACAGGGTTAGACAGCGTTATACAGAGCTTATGAATATGCTTGATTACCTGGCAACAGTTTTACTTGTCCTCTAGTGATAATCTCCTGCTGATAAAACAATGATTTTATCAAAACTACACTGAGCAGCCCAGTAAGTAGCACATCACTAGAATCAGGGTCTCCGTCTCGATTATGCTGCTCCCAGATTAGGTGGCAGATTCCCTTTCATAATTTAATAATGTGAGACTCCATTCTTGCATGAGATGATAATGATCTAGTTACCAAATTGTGACTTAAATAGGAGTCAATGTAATTTAAGACCCAGAGAACAATTTAGAATGGCAAGATTTCAGATTTTTTTTTCAATGCATAATGCCATGGAAGATGTAATGTAATAGATGTTTTAAAAATTCTTAAAAAAGTGATTTAGTTTAGGTTGATTTTTTTTTTTTTTTTTGGGGTTGCCCTTTTAGAGGAATTATCTGCAGCTGTTCGACGGCCAGACATATTTAATCCACAGTGACATCATATCACGGCACAAACTAATTTTGGTCCTCACTGACAAGGCAGAAATTTTTCAGTAGCTGTAGGAAATGCTTACTAGTCATACCCTCGTGTTAGAGCACTACAACACAAACCTTCATTTATTATACATTTATTGCAATTCATAGGTCTTTTGTTTTGTTTTGTTTTTTCAAAAGAAAATAGGATACGGATTATTACGAAACAGAATATATCTTGTTGCTGGACTGCAGGCAAAATGATCTCAAAGGAACTGACCTACTCTAAGGGTACCGTCACACTATACGATTTACCAACGATCACGACCAGCGATACGACCTGGCCGTGATCGTTGGTAAGTCGTAGTGTGGTCGCTGGAGAGCTGTCACACAGACAGCTCTCCAGCAACCAACGATGCCGAGGTCCCCGGGTAACCAGGGTAAACATCGGGTTACTAAGCGCAGGACCGCGCTTAGTAACCCGATGTTTATCCTGGTTACCATCGTAAATGTAAAAAAAAACAGTGCTCAGTTCCCGCACTGAGTGACTGCCTGCCGTAAAGTGAAAGCACAGCACAGCGGTGAGTCACCGCTGTGCTCTGCTTTCACTTTACGGCCGGCAGTCAGTGAGTGCGGGAAGCAGACGGCAAGGGACCTGACGGACACCGGAATGTAAGTATGTACTGTTTGTTTTTTTTACATTTACGATGGTAACCAGGATAAACATCGGGTTACTAAGCGCGGCCCTGCGCTTAGTAACCCGATGTTTACCCTGGTTACAAGGGAACGCATCGCTAGATCGGTGTCACACACACCGATCTAGCGATGACAGCGGGAGATCCAGCGACGAAAGAATGTTCCAAACGATCTGCTACGACGTACGATTCTCAGCAGGATCCCTGATCGCTGCTGCGTGTCAGACACAGCGATATCGTATGGATATCGCTGGAACGTCACGAATCGTACCGTCGTAGCGACAAAAGTGCCACTGTGTGACTGTACCCTAAGATGATGGTAAATCTAGACCATCGCTTCCTGCATGCCTTACTTATGTACATAGACATCCCATACATCCAAAGAATATTATCTGAACACATTTTGCACGAATACTAAAGGGAATCTGTCAGCAGGATTTCACCTTCCCGATCCAAAAATATATATTTATCTATGCTTCAATTTTTTCAAAGACAAGCTCAGCAATACATTAACATGACCAGTCCATTCCTTTGCTACTGAGAAATTATACTGATATGAAAATGAGGCTGAAGGACTATGGTAGATCTGAAGCCTCTGTCACTCCAGCTCTACTCCCCACCAAGCATCGCCGCCTCCTCCGGCTTGATTGACAGCCTCTATACTGGGTGAATTCAGGCAAAGGAGACGTCTGTTGCATCATCCCAAAAGAGCTGTAGTGATAGAAGCTTCGGATCTACAAGTACCGTAGCTCTTCAGCCTCGTACATAATTTAAAGGCTGATTCTTCAGTAAAGGAGGAACAAAATTGGCCATGTAAATGTTATGCTGCACTTGTCTTAGAAAAACTTGAACATATAAAAAGCGTGAGGTTTGAAATCTTGTTGACAAAGTTACTAGAAGACTAAAAACATGAATGCCTAAATTGTCACACATTAACAGTAAAGTTGTTTCTTGTTCCTTCTTCAATTTATTTATTCTTTATTAAACATATGGTACACGCAGATGTACAATAACTGGAGACACAAAATACAAAAATAACTGCATACACAGGGAGTATATCCACTTCAGTGACTCATGTATAACAATACTATTAAATTACGCAAAGTGGACCTTCTAAAAAAAAGATATTTTCAAATTAGGTAATGAATAAATAAATATTGCAGCATATTGGGGTATATGGGGTATCTAGATAGAGGTAGCACCTCTGGTGGAGTGCTTGCCGTGTCCTCTTTGGACAGCTCTTCCATCTTTGGTCCTCATCTGATGCTCAACTCTCACCTGTACCTCCAAGTAGCTGCTAGCATGCCGCAGCGGGTACACCCCGGAACACCGCCTCGGCAGGCGGGCCAAACCAGGTGAGGGTAGCTGTTGGGTTTCTTTGAGACCTACAGTGATTTTCAAGGGTTTGCCTACCTTTGCATGTGAAGACTGGATATGGCAGACTGTGCGGAAGAAACCAAGGTTCAACGGACAGACAAGCGATTTCCAGCACAGTGTTGTGGAGCGCTGAGAGGGCGCAGGGAGGCACATATAGGACACTGCTGGCCATCCACTGCACCCTGACCTATCTCCAGTTGTCTCGCCTAGCTCTTGCCACTGGGGCTCGATAGGTATGGGCGAGAGAGTGAGGTTGACGACTGCGCAACTCCTCCTCACTTTAATCCAAGTCAAGCGCAAGTCATGACTTCAACCACTGCGTAACAAAAAGTCCTGTGGCGATGGGAGAGTGGCAAAGCAGCAGGTGTGGAGTCACTGGAAGCTGTAGTCATGAACCTGCACACAGGCGGCCCAGGCCATATGGTCGCTCTCTACTGGACCGAAGCAGCAGTGGAGTTCGGCAGCCTCCTGGGTGTCTGAGCAGTCCTGTTCAGGATCACTCTGCTCACCTCAATCGAGGAAGGGGCTAGAAAAGGTGCCTCAAACATAGTCTGCTTCATTTCACCTGGCCAGCCTACCGCAGCTGGCGGGTTTCCCATACAGCGGTCGACACACAATAAAGAAAAAGAAAATGATGGTACTCAACCTTGGCACATGGAATGTGAGAACTCTGCTGGATAATACCAAGGCAGACAGACCAGAGAGAAGAACAGCATTGGTTGCTCGGGAGCTAGCTCGTTACAAGGTTGATATAGCAGCTCTCAGCGAAACACGCCTGGCAGACAAGGGTCAATTGACAGAGCATAGTGGTGGATATACATTCTTCTGGAGTGGTCGAGGCAGCACTGAAAAACGAGAAGCAGGCGTGGGATTTGCTATCAAAACTCATCTTGCTCATAAACTTACCTGGCTTACGGAGGGCATCAACGACCGTCTGATGACATGTCAGCTCCCACTTACAAACAAGAAACGCGCGACTCTGATCAGTGCCTATGCTCCCACGATGACTAATCCGGATGACATTAAAGATAAGTTCTATGATGAACTTGACACACTTATATCAGCAATCCCACAGGCAGACAAGCTCATTATACTTGGAGACTTTAATGCCAGAGTGGGAACAGACCATCAAAACTGGGAAGGGGTCATTGGGAGACACGGCACTGGCAAGTGTAACAGTAATGGCCTGCTGCTCCTCAAGATGTGTGCCACACATGACCTCGTCATCACCAACACTTTATTCCGCTTACCCACCCGCAAGAAGACATCATGGATGCACCCATGCTCGAGGCATTGGCATTTCATTGATTACATCATTGCCAGGAAAAGGGATGAGATGGACTTTAGAGTGACGAAGGCCATGTGTGGTGCAGACTGCTGGACTGACCATCGCCTCATTGTATCTAAGTGCAGGCTCCGCATCCTGCCTGCGAGGAGACCCCAAGGGCAGAAAACGACAAAGAGGCTGAATATCTATAAGCTGCAAAATAAAAGAATTGCAAGGGAATTTGCCAATGACCTTGATGGCAGACTGTTAAATATAATACAGGCAGAGGAGATTGGCGTTGAGGAACAGTGGACAATTCTGAGAGATGCTGTTTATAATACTGCTCTGGAGCATCTTGGATCAGCAACCAGAAATAATCAAGACTGGTTCGATGAAAACGACGAGGAAATAAAGACACTCCTAGAAAAGAAACATCAGCGGTATAAGGTGTACCAAAATGACCCCACGTCGTTAGCTAAGAAAGGTGCCTTTACCAACATAAAAAGAAAGGTACAAATCAAGCTACGCGAGATGCAGGATATCTGGTTTAGCAAGAAGGCCGACGAAATTCAGGGCTATGCAGATACCCATGACCAGAAACGCTTCCACGATGCGCTCAAAGCTGTATATGGACCCCAGTCATCAAGCTCTTCATCTCTGCTTAACGCAGATGGAACTAAGCTGCTGACAGAAAGGAAACAAATTCTGGAACGGTGGGCTGAGCACTTTAATAATATTCTTAATCGCCCTGCCAATATCAATGATGAGGCTATTGCTCGCCTGCCCCAGGTAGAAATCAACAAGGAGCTTGATGTTCTTCCAAGTGGAGATGAAGTCAGGAAAGCAGTAAAACAACTTTCTTGTGGAAAAGCACCCGGAAATGATGCTATACCTGCTGAGGTATATAAATCTGGCGGCCCTGTTCTGATGCAAACGGTGACCAAACTATTCCAATATATGTGGACAAAGGAACAGGTTCCACAACAGATGAAAGATGCCAGCATAATCCACATATACAAGAGGAAAGGTAATCGCCAATCTTGTGACAACCATCGAGGCATCTCCCTTCTGTCCACTGCAGGTAAGATATTGGCTCGTGTCTTGCTCAACCGCCTTTTACATCACCTTGAGCAAGGACTATTACCCGAAAGCCAGTGTGGTTTCCGTGCTAAACGTGGAACAGTAGATATGGTCCTTTCAGCACGTCAACTTCAGGAAAAGTGCCAGGAGCAACACCGTGACCTTTATGTAACTTTTGTTGATTTGACCAAGGCTTTTGACACAGTCAGTAGACATGGCCTGTGGAAGATCATGGCAAAATTTGGCTGCCCGAGCAAGTTCATCTCAGTCATCCGGCAGTTCCATGATGGCACGATGGTGAAGGTTCTGAACGATGGAGACGTATCTGAGGCTTTGCCAGTAACAAATGGCGTAAAACAAGGCTGTGTGCTGGCTCCAACCCTGTTCAGTATGCTGTTCTCTGCAATGTTAAGTGATGCCTTTAACAACTGTGAAGATGGAATCCAGGTTAGGTACAGGACTGATGGCAAGCTATTCAACCCAAAACGCCTGAAGGCGGTTACGAAAGTGCATGAGACTGTTATCCGTGAATTACTATTTGCTGATGACTGTGCACTTAACGCTAGCACGGAACAGCAGATGCAGCATGAAATGGACAGTTTTTCGCAAGCCTGCGACAGTTTTGGTCTCGAGATCAACATTAGAAAAACCGAAGTTATGTATCAACCGGCTCCAGGAAAACTGTACAAGGAGCCACGTATCACGGTGAAGGAGCAAAACCTCAAAGCAGTCGATAACTTCACCTACTTAGGCAGCACACTTTCCCGTGAAGTAACCATAGACGCTGAGGTTAACAACAGAATCGCCAAAGCCAGTGCCGCCTTCGGGAGACTGCGTAAGAACGTCTGGGAACGAAGGGGACTCAGCCTTACCACCAAGCTGAAGGTCTACTGCGCGGTGGTCCTCACCACACTTCTCTATGCTAGCGAGACCTGGACAGTGTACAGCCGGCATACTAAACAGCTTAATCATTTCCACATGAGTTGCCTCCGCAGACTCCTCCACATCAGGTGGCAAGACAATGTCCCAGACACGGCAATTCTGGAACAAACTGGGCTCTGCAGCATTTACACTCTCCTGCTGAAAGTCCAAGCCAGGTGGGCTGGACATGTGGTCCGAATGCTGGACAGCCGACTAACGAAACAACTGCTGTATGGAGAACTGTGCCATGGAAAGCGAGCAGTTGGGGGGCAGAAGAAGCGCTATAAAGACTGCCTTAAGGTGTCTCTCAAAAACCTGGAAGTCAACACCAATGAATGGGAAGAGCTTGCCCTGGATCGTCCAGGTTGGTGGGGCAGGATCACCTCAGGAGCACGTGCAGCTGAAGATAGGAAAATCTGTGACGCAAAAAGAAAGCGTGCTGTACGCAAGGCACAAGTAGAATCTGGTGTACTGACCACATCTGCTTTCGTATGTCAAGTATGTGGGCGAACCTTCAGGGCCCGGATTGGACTCATCAGCCACCTCCGGACCCGTAACTATTAATTCTCTTCTAACCCTGAAGTCATGGTCATCTTCGAAAACGAAGGACGAACATCATTGCAGCATACAGGGGCCAGATGATTACAGATAGGGATTCACATGGGAACAGTGGAATGGCCGAAAAAGGCTTATGAGGTAAATTTAATATAGGTGTGTTACGTACGCTGCGCACGCTGCGCATACTTACCCGGCTTCTCCCGTCCCTCGGCGCACTCGCGATCCTGTCCAGTGCCGCTCTGCTTCCTCCTTCGCCGGCTCACGGCGTCCGGTCCCTCTGCGCATGCGCGGTCGCGTCTCCTCCATCGCAGAGCCTTCTGAGAGGTCGCGACCCGGTGGCTCCGCCCCAATATGGCGGCACCCATCGGGTATTTCTTCCCGGCGTCTCCCTAGGTAAGACGCCTTTGCTTTGTAGGTGCACTGTCTTCCGTCAGTGTCCCTATGCCCTAGGCTCCCCTGCACCAGTGTCTTCTCTCAGCTCAGTCTTTACTTTGTCTTAGTGTCCTGCCAGCCCGTGTTCCTGCTGTGTCTTGCCTGTCCGTGTTCCTGCTGTGTCTTGCCTGTCCGTGTTCCTGCTGTATCCTGCCAGTCCGTGTTCCTGCTGTATCCTGCCAGTCCGTGTTCCTGCTGTGTCCTGCCTGTCCGTGTTCCTGCTGTATCCTGCCAGTCCGTGTTCCTGCTGTGTTCTGCCAGCCCGTGTTCCTGCTGAGTCCTTCCGGTCCGTGTTCCTGCTGAGTCCTGCCAGTCCGTGTTCCTGCTGTGTTCTGCCGTTCCGTGTTCCAGTCATTTTCAGTTAAGTCTTGTTTTCCTATTATTCCCTGCCATCCTTATAAGCCTTTGGTTTCCTTCTTTATCTTGGGTCGCCCCTTTGGCTCTAGCTGTTGTGTCTCCATTCCCCCGAGGTCCTGCTCCTAACACTCCCTGTATAGGGGGTGATTCCATCTGGTCCGCTCGACCCCGGGGGCTCTAGAGTCACGACCCAGAGGGTCCACTCTCAGATTTCTGCCCGAGTACTTACAGTAAGCAAAGGCCATGGACCCCGCTGGGGCCTCTGCTGCGCAGAAAGAGTTACTCTTTTTGCGAGAGAACCAGTCCCGCATGATGTCTTTTATGAAAGCTATGGATTCTCGTTTGTCCACGCTCCAGTCCTCCGATCCTGGCAAAGCCGCTCTACTCGTTGGCTTACAGCAAGAGTTAGCTCAGCAGCGTGACACCCAGGCCCATATACTTAGTTATATGTCTTCTATTGACGATCGGCTGCTTTCCATCCAGACAGCCGCTTCTACGTCTGCTCCTGCGTCCCACCCTCCACCCCGCTTGGCTAAACCGCCTCGGTACAATGGGGATCCTAAGTCCTGCCGAGGATTTCTAAACCAATGCCGTCTTCACTTTGAGCTTCTGCCCCAGCATTACCCGACGGATCGGTCCAAAGTTGCGTTTTTGATTTCCCATCTGGAGGGTGACGCCTTGGCATGGGTTAATCCACTCTGGGAGCGAGACGATCCTCTAGTCTCCCGGTTGTCTGAATTTTTGGACACTTTCCGTCTTGTCTTTGACGAACCTGGACGTCTGGCCTCTACAACTGAAGCTCTATTTTCTCTCCATCAGGGGTCGTTATCCGTAGGCCAGTACGCTATTCAGTTCCGCACACTCTCCTCTGACTTGGGCTGGAACAATGAGGCGTTGGTGGGTGCTTTTTGGCGGGGTCTCTCTGGGCGCATAAAAGATGAGTTAGCCGGTCGGGACACCCCTACTGTTTTGGAGGAATTAATTTCCTTAGCTACCCGTATTGACCTTCGGTTCCAAGAACGCGCCCGCGAGCGGAGATCTCTTCGCCCTTCTTCTGCCACCCGTAAGCCACTCAGTCCTCAGCCTAGAACCTCCTCTCAGGCGTCCGCACCGGAACCTATGCAAGTGGACCGTCTTAAGATGTCCGAACAACGTCGTAAAGAGAGGCGCACTCAGGGGTTATGCTTTTACTGCGGGAGTGCTGCTCATTTATTACGCTCTTGCCCTGAACGTCCGGAAAACTCCTCCGCCTAGGTCAGGTAAGAGAGGCCTCCCTAGGTGTGTGTGATCCCTCTCAACCCCTTACTTTGTCCGTTCTTTTGCATATTGCGGGCAAAGGCATTTCTCTGGATGCGTATGTGGATTCGGGCGCAGCAGGGAATTTTATTAGGTTGGAGGAGGTTTTGAAATTCTCCGTTCCAGTCAAAACCTTAGAGGCTCCTGTGATTCTTAACACTTGAGGTGGAACTTCAAGTTGGGGCTCTACACAAGGAGAGAATTGCATTTTATGTTTTAGCGGGTCTGTCTCATCCTATGCTCTTAGGTCTTCCTTGGTTACGGAACCACGAGCCCATTTTAGATTGGCGCAATGGTAATATCTTGCGCTGGGGTGAGCTTTGTCGGGAACGTTGTCTGCTGCCGGTGCGTCCTGTGGGATCTTCCTCTAATTCTTCTCCTTCCTCTTCTTTTCCCGCCTTACCCTGTGTCTACAGCGCTTATTCTGATGTCTTCAACAAGAAGGAGGCTGAGGGTCTTCCGCCTCACCGGCTCTATGATTGTCCCATAGATCTCGTGCCTGGAACTAACCCGCCCAGGGGCAGGATCTATCCTCTCTCTCCTGCTGAGACTCAAGCTATGTCTGAGTACATTCAAGAAAATCTTGCTAAAGGATTCATTCGCAAGTCTTCTTCTCCGGCCGGAGCAGGGTTTTTTTTCGTGAAGAAGAAAGACTGTTCTCTCCGTCCCTGCATTGATTATCGAGGCCTAAACAACATCATGGTGAAGAACAAATATCCTCTGCCACTCATTCCGGAACTCTTCGACCGTCTTCGGGGTGCGCAAATTTTTACCAAATTAGATCTACGTGGCGCATATAATTTGGTTCGTATTCGTGCAGGCGATGAGTGGAAGACTGCCTTCAATACTCGTGATGGTCACTACGAGTACTTGGTTATGCCGTTTGGTCTCTGCAACGCCCCCGCGGTTTTCCAGGAATTTGTGAACGATGTATTTCGGGATCTTCTCTACTCCTCGGTCGTAGTTTACCTTGACGACATTCTCATCTTTTCTCCGGATCTCTCCACTCACAGGCGAGATGTCCGTCGTGTTCTGCAAAGGCTAAGAGAGAATCATCTGTTCGCTAAGATTGAGAAGTGCGTCTTTGAACAATCTTCTCTTCCCTTCCTGGGATATATTGTCTCAAGATCTGGCTTAGAGATGGATCCAGAGAAGGTTTCTGCTGTCCTGAATTGGCCTCGTCCTCTTGGAACAAAAGCAATCCAACGTTTTCTTGGCTTTGCCAACTACTATATACAATTTATTCCTCATTTTTCTTCCATGACCAAGCCTATCTCTGCTCTAGTTCGCAAGGGAGTCAACTCCAGTCTTTGGACCCCTGAGGCTGAAGAGTCCTTTCTGTCTCTAAAACAAAGCTTCGCTACGGCCCCTGTGCTTCATCGTCCTGATGCTAATAGACCGTTTGTCCTTGAGGTCGACGCATCCTCTATTGGAGCTGGTGCTGTACTTTTGCAAAGATCCTCGTCCGGACGTTTGGTGACCTGTGTTTTTTTTCTAAAACCTTTTCCGCTCCTGAGCGTAACTACTCTATTGGAGATAAAGAACTTTTGGCTATCAAGCTAGCCTTGGAGGAATGGCGTTATCTCCTTGAGGGGGCTCTTCATCCGTTCACCATTTACACAGACCACAAGAATCTGGCCTATATTCAGTCTGCCCAAAGACTAAATCCACGACAGGCCAGATGGTCTTTATTCTTCGGACGATTCGAATTTGAACTTCATTTCCGACCCGGAAATAAGAATGTCAAAGCAGATGCTCTTTCAAGATCCTTTCAGCCTCTGGACCTAGAGGATTCTCCGGCTCACATCATTGATCCTGCGAAGATCGTCACTCTTGCTCCTCTAAGAGTGATTTCAACTCCTCCTGGCAAGACTCTTGTGGCTAACCAAGACAAGGAGAGAGTTTTACGTTGGGGTCACTCCTCCAAAATTGCAGGTCACGTAGGAGTCAAGAAGACACATTCTCTTATCTCTCGGCATTACTGGTGGCCATCTCTCCGACAAGACATCACCAAATTCATCGCTTCTTGTCCTTCTTGTGCAAAAAATAAAGTCCCTAGGCAGCTTCCTTCCGGTCTCCTGCATCCTCTGCCTTCCGTTCCTTGGAGTCATATAGCTATGGACTTCATCACTGATCTACCTTGTTCCTCGAATTGCTCTGTCATCTTGGTTGTTGTAGATCGGTTCTCCAAGATGACTCACTTCATCGCATTACCTGGTCTGCCTTCCGCTCCTGAGTTGGCAAAGATCTGTTTACACCAAGTCTTCCGTCTTCATGGTTTTCCTCATCATATCGTCTCAGACCGTGGAGTACAATTTACCTCACGCTTTTGGAGAGCTCTCTGCAGTCTATTAAAGGTTACATTGGACTTTTCTTCCGCCTATCACCCTCAGTCCAACGGACAAGTGGAGCGAGTTAATCAAGTCCTGACTACATATCTGCGACATTTCTCCAATGCACACCAAGATGACTGGGTCTCTCTTCTCCCCTGGGCCGAATTCTCATATAACAATCTTCCCAGCGAGTCTTCCTCCAAAACCCCCTTTTTTGTAGTCTATGGTCAACATCCGAACATTCCTCTTCCTGTTTCTCTTTCCTCGGGGGTACCGGCAGCGGATTTCTTGTCCCGGGAATTCTCTACGATTTGGAGTGAGACCAAAGTGGCTCTTGAGAAAGCTAGCCTTAATATGAAAAAGTTTGCTGACAAAAGGCATTTGGATGCTCCGCCATATTCTCCGGGTGATAAAGTTTGGCTTTCCTCTCGCTATATCAAGCTTAAAATTCCCTCTTGCAAACTGGGTCCCCGCTATATTGGTCCTTTTCCTATCTTGAGTCGCATTAATGATGTTTCTTATAAGTTGAAGTTGCCTGCCTCTTTACGCATTCCCAATGCCTTCCATGTGTCTCTTCTCAAGCCTGCAGTCTTTAATCGTTTTCACTCCGCTACCTCTTCCTCTCCTCAGCTCTGTACTTCTGATGGAATCTTTAATGTTAAAGACATTCTTGCCAAAAAGGTAGTTAGGGGTAAAACTTATTTTTTGATTGATTGGGAGGGATTTGGCCCTGAGGAGAGGTCCTGGGAGCCCCGAGAGAACATCAATGCTCCTCTTATCATGAAAAGATTCCTTTCTAGTCTTAAAAAGAGGGGGACTGCGCATACTTACCCGGCTTCTCCCGTCCCTCGGCGCACTCGCGATCCTGTCCAGTGCCGCTCTGCTTCCTCCTTCGCCGGCTCACGGCGTCCGGTCCCTCTGCGCATGCGCAGTCGCGTCTCCTCCATCGCAGAGCCTTCTGGGAGGTCGCGACCTGGTGGCTCCGCCCCAACATGGCGGCGCCCATCGGGTATTTCTTCCCGGCGTCTCCCTAGGTAAGACGCCTTTGCTTTGTAGGTACACTGTCTTCCGTCAGTGTCCCTATGCCCTAGGCTCCCCTGCACCAGTGTCTTCTCTCAGCTCAGTCTTTACTTTGTCTTAGTGTCCTGCCAGCCCGTGTTCCTGCTGTGTCTTGCCTGTCCGTGTTCCTGCTGTGTCTTGCCTGTCCGTGTTCCTGCTGTATCCTGCCAGTCCGTGTTCCTGCTGTATCCTGCCAGTCCGTGTTCCTGCTGTGTCCTGCCTGTCCGTGTTCCTGCTGTATCCTGCCAGTCCGTGTTCCTGTTGTATACTGCCAGTCCGTGTTCCTGCTGTATCCTGCCAGTCCGTGTTCCTGCTGTATCCTGCCAGTCCGTGTTCCTGCTGTATCCTGCTAGTCCGTGTTCCTGCTGTGTTCTGCCAGCCCGTGTTCCTGCTGAGTCCTTCCGGTCCGTGTTCCTGCTGAGTCCTGCCAGTCCGTGTTCCTGCTGTGTTCTGCCGTTCCGTGTTCCAGTCATTTTCAGTTAAGTCTTGTTTTCCTATTATTCCCTGCCATCCTTATAAGCCTTTGTTTTCCTTCTTTATCTTGGGTCGCCCCTTTGGCTTTAGCTGTTGTGTCTCCATTCCCCCGAGGTCCTGCTCCTAACACTCCCTGTATAGGGGGTGATTCCATCTGGTCCGCTCGACCCCGGGGGCTCTAGAGTCACGACCCAGAGGGTCCACTCTCAGATTTCTGCCCGAGTACTTACAAGGTGATTCCCATGAGAGTCACTGTGTATAAGAAAATGTCCCTCCCTTCATATATTTCTTGGGAGAACCTGATTTCACTAGAGTAGCGCAAAAAATTATTCGTTATCACAGACATAAAGTGCTATGTGCTCATAGTAAAAACAATCCAATTGGAAATATTAGCAACAAATTATGCCTGAAAATAATTTGTAATTTATTTTGGAGAGGAATTCACATGTGGGGTAGTAAATTGGCAAAACTAGCCTAAAATGTGGTGTTAAAGGGAACCTGTCACCCCCAAAATGGAAGGTGAGCTAAGCCCAGAATGCTGTAGATAAGCCCCCGATGTATCCTGAAAGATGAGAAAAATAGGTTAGATTATACTCACCCAGGGGCGGTCACACTGCGGTCCAGTCCTATGGGTGTCGTGGTCCGGTCCAGCGCCTCCCATCTTCATAGGATGACGTCCTCTTCTTGTCTCCACGCTGCGGCTCCGGCGCAGGCGTACTTTGTCTGCCCTCAGAGCAAAGTACTGCAGTGCGCAGGAGCTGGGTCTCTCTGACCTTTCCCGACACCTGCGCACTGCAGTACTTTGCTCTGCCCTCAACATGCAGACAAAGTACGCCGGAGCCGGAGCTGTGGCGTGAAGACAAGAATAGGACGTCATCGTAAGAAGATGGGAGGTCCCGGACTGGACCGCGATGCCCACCGCAGCGGGACCGCCCCTGGGTAGTATAATCTAACCTCTTTTTCTCATATTTTAGGAGATAACGGGGCTTATCTACAGCATTCCAGAATGCTGTAGATAAGCCCCTGATGCCGGTGGGTTTAGCCCACCTTCCATTTTGGGGGTGACAGGTTCCCTTTAATACAGATAATATACATGAGAATCACTGTACATAAGAAAACTCAACCTTCTTGCATGTTTTACAAAAAGGTGATTGTGCTCAAATAGCTCAATGACTTATTAGTTACAGCAGACAAAGTGCTGTGATCAAATATAAAGTTCCATGTGGAGTTAGGCTACTTTCACACTTGCGTTGGTACGGGGACGTCGCAAACCGTCAGCCCGACGGACAGTGTGATTGATTAGCACAACGTGGGCAGCAGATGCAGTTTTACAACGCATCCGCTGCCCATTGTGAGTTCCGGGGACGAGGGGGCGGAGAAAGTGGTGGACTCCATGCACAAAAAAAGTTACATTGAACTTATTTGTGCATCGCGGCCGCCAAAACACGTGTGGCCATACGTCGCAATGTGTCGCTAATCCAAGTCTATGGAGAAAAAACGCATCCTGCGGGCAACTTTGCAGGATGCGTTTTTTCCCCAAAATGACGCATTGCGACGTACGTCACACAACACAAGTGTGAAAGTAGCCTTATTGGCAAAAGTTATGCCTGAAAATGATTCAACAGTGCAGCAGACAAGCATAGTTCTCATATGATTGTACATACAGTTTTGGCCAAAAGTATTGACACCCCTGCAATTCTGTCAGACAATACTCAGTTTCTTCCTGAAAATGATTGCAAACACAAATTATTTGGTATTACCTTCATTTAATTTGTCTTAAATGAAAAAACACAAAAAGAATTGTCCTAAAGCCAAATTGGATATAATTCTACACCAAACATAAAAAAGGGGGTGGACAAAAGTATTGGCACTGTTCGAAAAACCATGTGATGCTTCTCTAATTTGTGTAATTAACAGCACCTGTAACAACGAACAGGTGTTGGCAATAACTAAATCACACTTGCAGCCAGTTGACATGGATTAAAGTTGACTCAACCTCTGTCCTGTGTCCTTGTGTGTACCACATTGAGCATGGAGAAAAGAAAGAAGACCAAAGAACTGTCTGAGGACTTGAGAAACCAAATTGTGAGGAAGCATGAGCAATTTCAAGGCTACAAGTCCATCTCCAAAGACCTGAATGTTCCTGTGTCTACCGTGCGCAGTGTCATCAAGAAGTTTAACGCCCATGGCACTGTGGCTAACCTCCCTAGATGTGGACGGAAAGAAAAATTGACAAGAGATTTCAACACAAGATTGTGCGGATGTTGGATAAAGAACCTCGACTAACATCCAAATAAGTTCAAGCTGCCCGGCAGTCTGAGGGTACAACAGTGTCAACCCATACTATCCGTCGGCATCTGAATGAAAAGGGAGTGTATGGTAGGAGACCCAGGAAGACCCCACTTCTTACCTTGAGAGATAAAAAAGCCAGGCTTTAGTTTGCCAAAACTTACCTGAAAAAGCCTAAAACGTTTTGGAAGAATGTTCTCTGGTCAGATGAGACAAAAGTAGAGCTTTTTGGGCAAAGGCATCAACATAGAGTTTACAGGAGAAAAAAGAGGCATTCAAAGAAAAGAACACGGTCCCACGGTACAGTCAAACATGGCGGAGGGTCCATGATGTTTTGGGGTTGCTTTGCTGTCTCTGGCACTAGACTGCTTGACCGTGTACATGGCATTATGAAGTCTGAAGACTACCAACAAATTTTGCAGCATAATGTAGGGCCCAGTGTGAGAAAGCTGGGTCTCCCTCAGAGGTCATGGGTCTTCCAGCAGGACAATGACCCAAAGCACACTTCGAAAAGCACTAGAAAATGGTTTGAGAGAAAGCACTGGAGACTTCTAAGGTGGCCAACAATGAGTCCAGACATGAATCCCTTAGAACACCTGTGGAGAGATCTAAAAATGGCAGTTTGGAGAAGGCACCCTTCAAATATCAGGGACCTGGAGCAGTTTGCCAAAGAAGAATGGTCTAAAATTCCAGCAGAGCATTGTAAGAAACTCATTGATGGTTACCGGAAGCGGTTGGCCGCAGTTATTTTGGCTAAAGGTTATGCAACCAAGTATTAGGCTGAGGGTGCCAATACTTTTGTCTGGCCCATTTTTGGAGTTTTGTGTGAAATGATCAATGTTTTGCTTTTTGCTTCATTCTCTTGTGTTTTTTCAATTAAGACAAATTAAATGAAGAAAATAATACCAAAGAATTTGTGTTTGCAATCATTTTCAGGAAGAAACTGAGTATAATCTGACAGAATTGCAGGGGTGTCAATACTTTTGGCCACAACTGTATGAAGTATGTAAGTAGCAAGAAAGGAGGAATGAAGGCTTAAGGATGTGAAATATACATAACCTGGTAATGCAGTATGGAGCCCTGACGCACGTTTCATGTTAGCTTCCTGGGTTGTTTGGAGGTATATATATTTTTTGCAAAAGCCGCTAATCTAGGCCAATACTTGCTTGTTTGTCTACCACCAACTTGTTTTTGCAATTCCTGGCACTGCCTCCATGCTTAGTGATGCCATCAAGTTACCTAATATCCAACTCATCTCTGCATGCGCATCCTGCTGTCCTGCATATCAAGCTCTACTGCTCCTCACCGTACCACGTGCAAACTGGAAAGTCCAGCCCCAATACATCAACATCTTGTGTCTGTACTACTTCCATTGACCTACCGGTTAATGAATCCAACTCAGCAGGTGAGCCAATAACAGTGCTTTTGCAGTATGGTTTTGCTTTTAATACTAGAACTACACGAGGGGTCATTTTGACCCTTTTGCTATTTCTTTTTCCTATAATTTCTAAAATTTTTATAAATGAGTTCTGAGTTTTTGTGACTTTTACTTATTCATGGTAGTGTATATTTTAGGACACAAAAATGAATTGAAACTTTTTCAGGGGCCCGGATTTTACAATTGATACCTATAAGTACTGAAGGGGTCAATTTGACCCCATACATAAAAGTAGTAGTACGCAAGTCTCCTAATAACAAATACATGCGAGACTACTCTGATGAAGAATGGTGACATCACTCTTACAGTTTACCAATGTAAGCCAAATAAGAATGTCATTTTGCTCAGTAGTCTTCACCCAGATGTAGCAGTTGGAAACGACAAGAAAAAAAAAAAAAACAGGAAACGGTACAATTTTACAAGAAAAGAAAGGTTGGAGTGGACACAGTAGACCAGATGGCTCGAAAGTACACCACAAAATCTGGAAGCCGCCGATGGCCTGTTCAGGTGTTTTGTAATGTACTTTATTTAGCAGCTATAAACGCAACTATCTACTATATAATTCTCTAAGGGTCACTTCCGTCCGTCTGTCTGTCACGGATATTCATTGGTCGCGGCCTCTGTCTGTCATGGAAATCCAAGTCGCTGATTGGTCATGGGCGTTTTGCCACGACCAATCAGCGGCGGGCACACTCCACCGGCAAAATGGCCGCTCCTTCCTCCCCTTCAGTCAGCCCTCACACAGGGTTAATGGCAGCGTTAATGGACCATGGTGTAATGCACTCCATTAACGCAGCTATTAACCCTGTGTAACCAATTTTTTACTATTGATTCTGCATATGCAGCATCAATAGTAAAAAGATCTAATGTTACAAATAATAATTAAAAAAACGTTATTCTCACACTCCGACATCGCGCCCTGTCCTCGGCAGTGCAAGCGGCAGGTTCCGGTGCCAAAGATGCTATGCGAGAAGGACCTGCCATGACGTCATGGTACCGCGACGTCATCACAGGTCATGCGCTCATACCAACCCTGGGACCGGAAGCGCCAGAACTACAAGTGGCCTTCGGGAGGTGAGTATATGTTTATTTTTTATTTTAAGTCTTTTTTTAACCTGTTACATACGTGGCTGGGCAATATACTACGTGGCTGGGCAATATACTACGTGACTGGCCAATATACTACATGACTGGGCAGTATACTACGTGTCTGTGCTGTATACTACGTCGCTGTGCAATATACTACATGGCTGGGCAATATACTACGTCACTGGGAAATATACTACGTGGCTGGGCAATATACTACGTGACTGGGCAATATACTACGTGACTGGGCAATATACTACGTGACTGGGCAATATACTATATGACTGGGCAATATACTATGTGACTAGGCAATATACTACGTGGCTGGGCAATATACTATGTGGCTGGGCAATATACTACGTGGACATGCATATTCTAGAATACCCGATGCGTTAGTAAAATTAGCAAACGGGAGTAGTCATTCTTCAGCTTCATGCTATGACCATGTAAAAGGAAAATGCGTGCTGCACTTGATCTTAATACTGTTCCTACTAAGTTAAAATAAATGTTCTTTAATTTGTTGGCAACAAAAAAGTTATTTTTACTCCAGAGTCAGTACTTTTGTATGGGGGTCAAAATGGCCCCTAATGGTAGTTATAGGTATTAAGAAACCTGCGGTAGTTCTAAAACCTAATGTACTCAGGCAATATATATTGAATGGTGACTTTATTAGATAAACCCACAAGTTATGTTGGATCTACTTTGTCCTTCAGAACCAAAGAGATACATTTTGGCAAAGGTTCCCCTAGTGTAAGCCAATGTAGACAGGATAGCTTCTTGCAGTCACTACACATTATTTGGAAGTAATGACATTGTCTCAGCAACCCATTCTACCTGAACCCAGAGATGCCCTATAGTATTGTAATCTGTTGACTGTGAAGATCACGAAAGTAAGAAAAACTCAATGTCATGTTCCTGGAACAAATCCGTGACTTTAGAACTGTGTCATGGTGCATTATCCTGCTGCGATGGGGTACACAGTTCTGGAGATAAATGTACAATCAATTTAAAATTTTGTTAACATTCACAAGTCACCAATTGAACACTATATATCTAGCAAATGTGAGAAGTTAAAACAACCTTTAATGTAGTCAATTAAAACGACAAGCCACGAATAATAGAACATACAATACAGTGGGGCAAAAAAGTATTTAGTCAGTCAGCGATAGTGCAAGTTCCACCACTTAAAAAGATGAGAGGCGTCTGTAATTTTCATCATAGATAGACCTCAACTATGGGAGACAAACTGAGAAAAAAAAATCCAGAAAATCACATTGTCTGTTTTTTTAACATTTTATTTGCACATTATGGTGGAAAATAAGTATTTGGTCAGAAACAAAATTTCATCTCAATACTTTGTAATATATCCTTTGTTGGCAATGACAGAGGTCAAACGTTTTCTGTAAGTCTTCACAAGGTTGCCACACACTGTTGTTGGTATGTTGGCCCATTCCTCCATGCAGATCTCCTCTAGAGCAGTGATGTTTTTGGCTTTTTGCTTGGCAACACGGACTTTCAACTCCCTCCAAAGGTTTTCTATAGGGTTGAGATCTGGAGACTGGCTAGGCCACTCCAGGACCTTGAAATGCTTCTTACGAAGCCACTCCTTCGTTGCCCTGGCGGTGTGCTTTGGATCATTGTCATGTTGAAAGACCCAGCCACGTTTCATCTTCAATGCCCTTGCTGATAGAAGGAGGTTTGCTCTCAAAATCTCACGATACATGGCCCCATTCATTCTTTCATGTACCCGGATCAGTCGTCCTGGCCCCTTTGCAGAGAAACAGCCCCAAAGCATGATGTTTCCACCACCATGCTTTACAGTAGGTATGGTGTTTGATGGATGCAACTCAGTATTCTTTTTCCTCCAAACACGACAAGTTGTGTTTCTACCAAAGAGTTCCAGTTTGGTTTCATCAGACCATAGGACATTCTCCCAAAACTCCTCTGGATCATCCAAATGCTCTCTAGCAAACTTCAGACGGGCCCGGACATGTACTGGCTTAAGCAGTGGGACACGTCTGGCACTGCAGGATCTGAGTCCATGGTGGCGTAGTGTGTTACTTATGGTAGGCCTTGTTACATTGGTCCCAGCTCTCTGCAGTTCATTCACAAGGTCCCCCCGCGTGGTTCTGGGATTTTTGCTCACCGTTCTTGTGATCATTCTGACCCCACGAGGTGGGATTTTGCGTGGAGCCCCAGATCGAGGGAGATTATCAGTGGTCTTGTATGTCTTCCATTTTCTAATTATTGCTCCCACTGTTGATTTCTTCACTCCAAGCTGGTTGGCTATTGCAGATTCAGTCTTCCCAGCCTGGTGCAGGGCTACAATTTTGTTTCTGGTGTCCTTTGACAGCTCTTTGGTCTTCACCATAGTGGAGTTTGGAGTCAGACTGTTTGAGGGTGTGCACAGGTGTCTTTTTATACTGATAACAAGTTTAAACAGGTGCCATTACTACAGGTAATGAGTGGAGGAAAGAGGAGACTCTTAAAGAAGAAGTTACAGGTCTGTGAGAGCCAGAAATCTTGATTGTTTGTTTCTGACCAAATACTTATTTTCCACCATAATATGCAAATAAAATGTTAAAAAAACAGACAATGTGATTTTCTGGATTTTTTTTTCTGAGTTTGTCTCCCATAGTTGAGGTCTACCTATGATGTAAATTACAGACGCCTCTCATCTTTTTAAGTGGTGGAACTTGCACTATTGCTGACTGACTAAATACTTTTTTGCCCCACTGTATGTCATATCTAAAAGAGGCTCAACCATCAAAAGAACTGAACAGTGATAGAAACTGTAATTTCAAAAGGGTGAATGAATATCCCACTATGTTTTACTGTGGTGTTGCATTAAATAGTGATCCGGTACCAGCTTACTATAACAAAATTCCTCCATATACATATATATTAAGTGTAGTATTACAGCACATACAGTGTTCATAGTATAAAGAAGACTTTTTTTTACCAATTTTGGCATCAAACTATGCAGCATCCATGACATTGTTCACAGACAATGATTTCTGAAAGTATTCCTCAGCCCATGCAGTGATTTTCAAGACTGAATCATGCCTGCTTTTAATGCTGTGTTACCTGAAAGCCTGTAGTTCACAAGCATCCAATATTTACCATTGGCCTTGTCCCTCGAGCACTTGGATTTTGCCTGAATGTCTGACTCTTGATTATATGAAGTACTCTATATAGTGGGATATTCAAGGGCTCGCAACTTTATGTTGAGGAACAATTTTCTGAAATTGTTCCACCTTGTTTCGATTCAATTGTTCACAGATTGGTGAACCTCTGACCATCTTTGCTTTTGCATGCTCTTTTTATACACACTCAAGTGACTAAAGCCCCCGTCTCACTTAGCGACGCTATAGCGATCCCGACAACGATACGACCTGTCAGGAATCGTTGCTGCGTCGCTATGTGGTCGCTGGTGAGATGTCAAACAGTGAGATCTTCCCAACGACGCAGCAGCGACGCGGCGACCTGTAGCGACCTGTACAACGATGTCGTTGTGACCCTGTCACATGGCAGCTATTATGACGATTCAGACCTCGATGAGGGACGTCCTGTGTGACGTTGTAGTCACACAGCCTTGCATTTGCGTTGCCTTTTCCGCGCCCATTCAGTTCCGATTGGTGGTCGCTACTGCGTTCTGATTGGCGGCCTTGCTTATGAGGCGACACAATAGCCCTTCGGTGGGAACGCATTTGAGACCCCAAATGATACCTACCGTGCACAAAAGGTGTCAGAAGAACCGTTGAAGAATAGATAAATCGAAGAGGAGTCGCAGGCCGGAGAACTCTACAACGATCTGCAAACCACCACGCGGTCAGGAACAAAGGATGGAAGCGCTACTATGTCGCCTTCTGTTGACCGCCAATCAGAACGCAGAAGCGACCACCAATCGGAAATGAATGGGCGCGGAAAAGGCAATGCAAATGCACGCCTATGTGTCGGTGTCTGAGTCGTCAACGAGGTCGTTGGTAAGGTGTCAAACACAGCGATGTGTGCTACCCAGCGGGACCTCAACGATCAAAAAAAGGTCTAGGCCATTCCGACACGACCAGCGATCTCACAGCAGAGGCCTGGTCGCTGCTACGTGTCAAACATAGCGAGATCGCTACTGAGGTCGCTGTTGCGTCACAAAACTTGTGACTCAGCAGCGATCTCGCTAGCGACCTCGCTCAGTGTGAAGTACCCCTTAGATGAAAAGTGACCAGTCAGTTGTTTTTAATTATTACCACTTTTACAGCCTTCGTTTAAAGGGAACCTGTCACCCCGAAAATCGCGGGTGAGGTAAGCCCACCGGCATCAGGAGCTTATCTACAGCATTCTGTAATGCTGTAGATAAGCCCCCGATGTTACCTGAAAAAGGAGAAAAAGACGTTAGATTATACTGACCCAGAGGCGGTCCCCGCTGCTGGTCCAGTCGGATGGGCGTCTCTCGTCCGCTGCAGCGCTTCCCATCTTCATTCCAAGACGTCCTCTTCTGATCTTCAGCCACTGCTCCGGCGCAGGCATACTTTGTCTGCCCTGTTGAGGGCAGAACAAAGTATTGCAGTGTGCAGGTGCCGGAAAGGTAAGAGAGGCCCGGCCCCTGCGCACTGCAGTACTTTGCTCTGCCCTCAACAGGGCAGACATAGTACGCCTGCGCCGGAGCCGTGGCTGAAGATCAGAAGAGGACGTCATGGAATGAAGATGGGAGGCGCCGCAGCGGACCAGAGACGCCCATCCGACCGGACCAGCAGCGGGACCGCCCCTGGGTGAGTATAATCCAACGTCTTTTTCTCCTCTTTCAGGTAACATTGGGGGTTTATCTACAGCATTCCAGAATGCTGTAGATAAGCCTCTGATGCCGGTGGGCTTACCTCACCCGCGATTTTCGGGGTGACAGGTTCCCTTTAAGGCTACTTTCACACTTCCGTCGTTTGGCCAACATCGCCATGCATCGTTTTGGAGAAAAACGCATCGTGCAAAGTTGCCCGCAGGATGCGTTTTTTTCTCCATAGACTTTCATTAGCGACCCATTGCGACGTATGGCCACAAGTCGCATCCGTCGTGCGACAGATGCGTCGTGTTTTGGCGGACCGTCGGCACAAAAAAACGTTCCATGTAACGTTTTGTGCATTGCGTCCGCCATTTTCGACTGCTCATGCGCGACCGAAACTCCGCTCCCTCCTCCCCATACTGCAGAATGGGCAGCGGATGCGTTGAAAAACTGCATCCGCTGCCCACGTCGTGCAGTTATTTTCACAACGTCCGTCGGTACGTCGGCCCGACGCATTGCAACGGGCCCGTACCGACGGAAGTGCGAAATTAGCTTGAGAGGTTGGCAATTGCTTTTTCTGATGGCCTATCTATAGATCAGCTTTTATCAGCACTGGCACCCAAAGATCTGTTATGCTGCCGTAACACAGCAGCTCCATAAAAACTAATTTGGTAGCGGCTGAGTACTACACATCCAATCTGTTTTTATTTAGGCGTGGATCTGCAGTACCTGGCCATGGTCACTATAGAAATAACGAAGCTGCTGTTTCATTAGTGTCTGATAACTTCCAGTTGCTGCCATTAACAGCTGATCGGCAGGGGTGCCGGGCGTTACACCACCATCGATCAGATATTGACGGCCTATACTGAGGATGGGTCATCATCAGAAAGTAGTGGCCATCTCCTTTAACCCAGTGCCAAATATTTTGAGATTTTCAACTATTAGGCATGGCTGGTAATATTAATTGACTAAATTAAAGGTTTTAACGTCTTAAATTTGAGTAAAAACTTGCAATGAAGGGATTAACTTAGTTGGTCACAATGCTTAGCTGAGCGTTTTTGTCCAAGTGAAGTTACTCAAAATTCTTGATTTTCTCATTCTAAGTCAATTTTTGTATTCTAATCAATCCATTTACATAAATACACTCATTTGATTCTATGCTACACTCTGTGGTCACTTGACTAATTTCCAAATATGCACCAGTTGTGAAGTGTGCAAAAAGGGATGAAGCTGGTCAGAGCCAAGCAACAATGGCCCCAATTCATCAAGACTGGTGATCTTCTCTGTTGCTCAGACACTCCTGATTCATTAAAAGGCGTAAACCTCTTAATGATTCAGGACTATTGGACAAGCTGCATGAACCTCTGTTCGTGCATTGCCATAAATCATGAATTTGCCAAGCAGTGAGAAAGTGGTAAGATAATATTCAGCTCATCCTCGTAGGATTAAGCAGTGAGAATGCCAAAAGTTAATACATTTTAGTGCAACCAAGTTGTGCCAACATTTTGTGATTTTGAATAGCTTTTTGCGTCAGAATTATGGCGTAAAAGCTTTGAAGAATTCGGCCCAATCACCATCAATCATGAAAGCCGTAGATGTTTTACTTCAAGGATTTAAAAGCGTGCTAACAAAATGTTGGATTGATTCATATATAAGTATCAAGTTTATAACACAACAGTAAAAAAATTAAGCAAAAGATTTTTAAATAAAATAAATGAAAAAGAACAAATAAACACAATTTTTGCCTTCAAATCAAAATGTTATCCTCAAATACAATATTATATACCATAATATTGTTTGATTAAATTACCTATGACAATATGAAAAAAAAAACAACAAATGTATATAAAAAATAGCCTATACGTATTTTGTGATGCTCTTGTTTAAAATATTTCAGGACAGGGAAAATTGGAAGTGGAATAATCTGACTAGCTTCTGAAGTCTCATTTCTCCACCTTTGAAGTATGCTTGAAAGTCCTAAAAATGTCTGTTTAGGAAGAAGCTTTAAACTGCATGTACTTATTATTCTAAGTTTATTAACACCCCCCGGCCCCCCCACAAACGCACACATTATGTGGTAGAGCAAGAATCACAGTAGAAAATATCATGTCAGGCACCTGTGCTGTCCCAACAAACATGCCCTGATATGAATAAAGCTTGCTGTAACTAAGGGCTTAGTCAAGATTATCATCTTGAGAGCAAAACTGCAGGTAGTTTAAGGTAGGCATATTTTGCAAAGGTTAAACCAGGTTGTTTTGCTTATTTAAAGCCCAGCCATACTATCTGTTTCAGGGAAACATTGTAAGCATAGATGAGAGCACAGTCTGGACACTTATGGAAAGTCTTTTCAGACTCTGCATTGACAGGCAGCAGGTGCTGGAAAAATCACTGTGGTTAGGTATACAGTACAAAATCCTAAGGCTCAGCCTTTCATTGATACTTGTTATGTTTGTATTTATTTTTATGCAAAGCTTCTTCATGTTTAGTAACGGCATTATATAGCTTAACCATAATGAAGACACATCTTGGCAAAACTTTGTACAATGTGTATAAACATATTTACAGAATATCACAATGTATTACAACAGTACTCAAATACTGTTTTGCATAAAAGGTAGTTTGAGTACCTGGTTGGTCTGTATAAGAAATTAAGCTCTATCTTCCAATACTGAGTGCAAGGGTGACATCTAAATTCTCATGGCTGCCCATTTATCAAGGGCTTGTAAATTTGAGAATGCATTCATTTTAACCCCCTCAAGAAAAGAGATGTAATAGGAAATTTGGGAATAAGTTCCTGCAAATAGACTTACTGGCATGTCCTGTTAATTATGCGGGCACAGGAGCCATGAACAGTGTGATCACCCTGAAGCTCGGCTTAACTGATAGCCAAGCTCCAGCAAGTTATAGCCAGGGCCAGTGACCACACTGTCATTCTGTCAATGTAACACTGACAGAGTACCTTGCGTAAGTATTCGGCCCCCTGGAACTTTTCAACCTTTTCCCACATATTATGCTTCAAACATAAGGATACCAAATGTTTGGTGAAGAATCAACAGCAAGTGGAACACAGTTGTGAAGTTGAATGAAATGTATGGTTATTTTACATTTTTGTGGAAATTCAAAAACTGAAAAGTGGGGCGTGCAATATTATTCGGCTCCTTTAACTTAATACTTTGTTGTGCCACCTTTTGCTGCTATTACAGCTGCAAGTCGCTTGGAGTATGTCTCCATCAGTTTTGTACATCGAGAGACTGAAATTCTTGCCCATTCTTCCTTGGCAAACAGCTTGACCTCAGTGAGATTTGATGGAGATCGTTTGTGAACAGCAGTTTTCAGCTCTTTCCACACATTTCTCGATTGGATTGAGGTCTGGACTTTGACTTGGCCATTCTAATACCTGGATACATTTATTTGTGAACCGATCCATTATAGATTTTGCTTTATGCTTGGGATCATTGTCTTGTTGGAAGACAAATCTCCGCCCCAGTCTCAGGTCTTTTGCAGACTCCAACAGGTTTTCTTTAGTGTTGAGCCAGGGCCCTAGTGTTCGAGTTCGGTTCGTCGAACTGGGACGTGTTCGTCGCCGTCGAACCCCATTGAAACCAATGGCAGCCAAACACAAACACATACAAACACATAGAAAACACCTTAAAAGGTGTCCAAAAGCTGACAAACTGCTCAGAAGACACAAAAAACACATGGAAAAGTCACAAATACATATAGTCATGCGAAAAAAGAGGTGGAGGAGTAAAAGGAGGAGGAGACACAGATATAGGCATGTCATGCCCTTCTAAAATCAAGAAAGGTTGGAGAAAATATCTAAAATCACCATACCAACACCCAGACATCGTGACAAAAAAAAATTTAAAAAGAAATATCTTTAGGTAGAATGGCGGCGGGTCCATTCAGAACACTTTCCTTAGAAGACGTAGTGGTACCCCAGTTGGGAGTTGTGCCAAAAAAGGAACCCAATACATTCACACTAATCCACCATTTGTCACATCCAAGGGGCAAGGTCAGTAAACGACAACATCGACGCGGAACGAAGTACAGTACTATGTACTGTACCTCCATTGACGAGGCAATCAGGCGGGTAAAGAAGTTGGGAAGGGGCACCCTAATGGCCAAAACAGACATTGAGGGGGCGTTCCGGTTACTACCTGTGCCTCCGAATAGTGTCCTCCCATTGGGCAGCTTCTGTGAAGGAGCATACTACAAAGATCGCCGTTTGCCCATGGGGTGCTCCATATCCTGCTGACTATTTGAGGCGTTTAGTTGCTTCCTCGAATGTGTCATCATGGATGTTTGTAAGGCGGCACATATTATCCAGTACCTCGACGACTTCTTATGCCTGGTCCCAAAAGATCCGCCACAGGGTGAATACACGCGGTAGTCTACCTGTGAGGAGAGAGCTGGAGGGAGAGTGGACACCCCAGCGCCGAGGGGTTAGATTGAGAAAGGAAGAAGGTGGTGCAGCTCGCTTCATGGGTGGGGTACTCTGCTGAGTAGCAGAAATTGCTACTAGGCCCAAAAGGATTTCCTGGGCCAGATGCCGTGAAAAAATAGTACTTAGGTAAACAGGTGGTGTAGCTTGCTTCATGGGTGAAGTACACTACTAAGTAGCACCAAATACTAATAGGCCCAAAAGGATTTCCTGGGCTAAATGCTGTTAAAAAATAGTACTTAGGTAAACAGGCAGTGTAGCTTGCTTCATGGGTGAAGTATGCTGCTGAGTAGGACCAAATTCTATTAGGCCCAAAAGGATTTCCTGGGCTAAATAATGTTAAAAAATAGTACTTAGGTAAACAGGCGGTGTAGCTTGCTTCATGGGTGAAGTACGCTGCTGAGTAGCACCAAATTCTACTAGGCCCAAAAGGATTTCCTGGGCTAGATGCCGTTACAAAATTGTACTTAGGTAAACAGGCCGAGGGTGGGTGGGCTACTCTGCTGGCTAGCAGACACTGAAGCTTTGGAGCAGACCTCTGAATCCCAGGCCATAGTACGAGTAAACAACTCTGCATACGACCCCACCTACCTGGAATTGATGATGGCAACGTCATTTAAAACACAGCAATAAAAAGTCTCCATTTTTTCCCAAAATTCGGCCACAGACACCAGTTAAGTGGCATCAATTTTGCCAGAGTTTAATAAAACGGCTCTCTAACCACTTACACAGCACAATGAATGACGTAAAAAAATTAAATTTTTCAATAGCTGATTATGTTGTTAATTTTGTCTCCCAAAAATAGGAATAAGACTAGGGGGTTCACATTTATCCTCTGCTCTACAATGAACACACACATGGTTTTACATTTGCATCTCTGAAAAAATGTTATTTAGATAAAACCTCTGATGGAGCCATTCATTGTTATTAGGGAGATGGAGACAATTTGCGCGCTTTCACAGTGTTGTACAATCTTTTCAGTCATGCAGAAAAACAGTCTACAACAGTTTTGTGCACCTCTAAAAAGACGGACAACACCAGAACAAAAGCTATATGTAGGCGAAAGTGTCTCCATCTGCCTTATTACAATAAATGGTTCTGTCTAAGTAGCACATTATGGAAATATAGATGGAAATCCTGATATATGTGCTCAGCGAAGAGCATAGGATAAATGTGCATCTAGGCTTAAAGGTGATCCAGAATGTTATGAGCCCCATAAAAGTAACAAGGAAAGCCTAAATTCAACCTATGAAAAACAAGCCCTCACTCATGTCCGTCATCGGAAATACAGTAGATTTTCAAGTCGCTATTAGCACAAAGGTTTTGGAAAAAGTGTCATAACTCCCACTCAAAAAAATACAGAAAAATCTGCACTTGTGTGAAGAAACCAGATTGTATCTTAATTTCCCAGACAACCATGTTTTTGCAAACCAAAAGAACTGGCTTTTTATCTGTATATTGGCTTGTGAATTTAAGCGTTTATGTCTGGTGGGTCAAGAAGACATACTTGCCAACTGATATACTATCTAACATACTAAGTGTTAAGGTACCTTCACACATAACAATATCGTTAAGGATATCGTTGCAACATCACGCTTTTTGTGACGTAGCAACGATCCCGCTAACGATCTCGTTATGTGTGACAGCGACCAACGATCAGGCCCCTGCTGGGAGATCGTTGGTCGTTGGGGAATGATCAGGACCTTTTTTTGGTCGCTGATCACCCGCTGTCATCGCTGGATCGGCGTGTGTGACGCCGATCCAGCGATGTGTTCATTTGTAACCAGGGTAAGTATTGGGTTACTAAGCGCAGGGCCGCGCTTAGTAACCCGATATTTACCCTGGTTACCATTGTAAAAGTAAAAAAAAAAAAAAAACACTACATACTCATATTCCGAGCTCTGATATAACATCTATCATTATCCCGGCGATGCAACAGAAGAATAAGACCCTGTCATGTGCACTATGTTGGGGTAATTGCTGAGATTGTTCTGTTTGCTATTGTGTGTTGTGGTTCAATAAAGTATTGCCACACTGTTTTACCTTAACCCTGTGTTGTCTGTGTAGTGTATTGCCCACCGGGAGACAGAGCGGGCGTTCAGTGGTATGAGCCCTTGTCCATGCAGTCTTGCTAAAGACAGCCGGGCCAGCGGACGAGAGCACCCACTGACCCCGTTCCTCCACAACTTGCAAATCCAAATGCCACCCTCATGAACTGATTGAGAGGAAAATATTTAGAATTGAGAGTCCTCAGTGGTTGATACCTTTTAATGGCTAACTGAAAAGATGGCAACAAATTGCAAGCTTTCAAGACTACTCAGGTCTCTTCATCAGGCAAATGTATCAACCACTGAGTACTCTCAATTCTAAATATTTTTCTATCTATTGGCTAACACGGTACAAAGATATATATCTTTCTTGATTGAGAGGTGAAGTTTGTAAAATGGGATCTTTTTTGGGGGACAAAAGATAAATTGTGTCCCAATGTTAGAATATTTTGTGAAGCACCACAATAATCACTAGTTTCTTGAGTAGCGTAATTTCTGAAATGGGGTCACTTTTGGGGGGTTTCTGATGGTTAGGCATGTCGGTAGCTCTACAAATGCAACATGGCATCTGCAATCTATTCCAGAAAAAAAAGCACCAAAAGCACTTAGCACTCCTTCACATCACAGTCCCAGTAGTTTCCAATCACAAAACTGCTATCAGCATATACAGGAGAGATTGCACAAAAAATGTGGGTTCATTTTCTCTTGTTAAACCTTGTGAAAATGAAAAATTTGGGGCTAAGATAAAATATATTCAAGGAAAAAATGCAATTTTTCATTTTAATTACGGCGAAACACCTGAAGGGGTGAAACTTTCCAGTAAGTAGAATTTGGCAGTTTTAAAATGGTATCACTTTTGGTGGGTTTCTAACATATAGGACCCTCAAAGTCACTTGAAGACTAAAAAAGTCTAACAAAATAATGTATATTTTGTTACAAAAATGCTAAATAGCTGCTAAATCTTTCTAATATCGTAACAACAAAAAAGATGCTTAAAAAATTATGCCGATGTGATTAATGTTGTTTATTAAATTGTTTTTTTGTATTAGCATCTGTTTTAATGGCATAACAAAATCAAAGTTTGAGATATTGCAAATTTATCGTCAAATTTCCCATATTTTTATGAAAAAGTGATCCTAACAACAAAGAAGAGGTCAGACTGGACAACTCCACCTGGACGCAACCCTCATTTGGATAAGTATATAGACTCCTTCAGACATTTGATAAAATTCACCATCATAGATAATAACAGGAGACAAGCATCCAACATCAGTGCCCAGGAGAGAAAGGCCATACAGTCTCTGAAAACCAACAAAGAAATCATCATCAAACCTGCTGACAAGGGAGGTGCAATAGTCATGATGAACACATCAGACTATATGAGGGAAGCAAACAGACAACTTATGGACACACACTACTACAAAAATTGGAGTCTGATCCTACACAGGACTATTACAAGGAACTAAACAAGTTGGTATCTTGTCTGCCCGACGAATTCATAAGAGCCAATGACCTGATACCAGAAAGTCCAAGAACAGGGACATTCTACATGCTTCCCAAAATCCACAAATCTGGAAATCCAGGAAGACCAATTATTTCGTGTGTGGGCACTGTTACTGAGCAGGTATCTGGATGGGTAGAGGGTATTCTTAAACCCCTGGTAAAGGATACACCCAGCTTCATTCAGGACACAACTGACCTATTGAATAAACTATCAGCAATAGGTCCTCTACCAGAAGGAACCATCCTGGCCACCATGGATGTGGAATCTTTGTACTCCAATATCCCACACAGGATGGATTAAATGCCTGCAAATTCTTCCTGGAAAACACAGGGACTGATGCAAATTCTGTGGTGAAATTTATAAAATTCATCCTCACCCACAATTACTTTGAATTTGACAAGAAGATCTATCTACAGGAGACTTGCACAGCAATGGGAAGTAAAATGGCCCCACAGTATGCAAATCTTTTCATGCCCCAGCTTGAAAGCGACTTTTTGTCCTCATGTCCCATCAGGCCTCTGGCCTACTACCGCTACATTGATGACATTTTAATCATCTGGACGGAGTCTGAGCCGCAGCTGAAGACGTTCCATGAACAGTTTAATCAATTTCATCCTACCATCAACTTGACACTCAACTATACTACTGCACTGAAATTAACTTTTTGGACACCATCATTAAGCTGCAGAACAATAAAATAGAGACATCCCTGTATCAGAAGCCAATTGACCGTCCAACATACCTTAAATGGGACAGCTTCCATCCAAAACACATAAAAAACTCTATTGTCTACAGCCAAGCCATCAGATACAATCGTATATGTTTCCCCCATCCTCTGGAACTCTCTGCCCCAACACGTCCGACTATCAACCACAGTCGGATCCTTCAGACGGAACCTGAAAACTCATCTCTTCAGGAAAGCCTACAGCCTGCACTGACACCGCTGCTGCCTCACCAACACCGGAGCTACCGCCTCACCAACACCGGAGCTACCGCCTCACCAACACCGGAGCTACCGCCTCACCAACACCGGAGCTACCGCCTCACCAACACCGGAGCTACCGCCTCACCAACACCGGAGCTTCTGCAACCCTCAACCTACTGTCTCCTTCCCCATAATCCTGTAGCATGTAAGCCCGCAAGGGCAGGGTCCTCGCCCCTATGTATCAGTCCGTCATTGTTAGTTTGTTTACTGTATGTGATATTTGTAACTTGTATGTAACCCCTTCTCATGTACAGCACCATGGAATCAATGGTGCTATATAAATAAATAATAATAATAATATGTTTCAACCCAATGGATAGGGATGAACACCTTGGTCGCCTCAGAAAGACCTTTTTGATTCAGGGCTACCATCCAAGAACAATTGAAAACCAGATTACTAGAGCCACCAGAATATCAAGGAATCACCTGCTACATTACAAAGCTAAAGAAGAAAATAACCGGGTACCTCTAGTAGTCACCTACAATCCAAATCTGGAGGTGCTAAGGGGAGCTGCACGGAAATTACAACCTTTACTACAAAAAGATGCCCGCTTACAATCCATTTTTCCAGACCCCCCACTACTGTGTTTTAGGCAGCCCCCAAATCTAAGAAGCATCATTGTCAAGAGCTCCCTGTCCTCTCCAACAGCTGCAGGTACCTTTCTTTGCAATCAGAAAAAATGTAAAACCTGTCCATTTATAATGACCACAGACGAGATAAAGATCCCCAATTCACATCAGGACTACAAGATACCAGGTACTTTCAGCTGCGTCACATCTAATGTGGTGTACCTAATTATTTGTACTAAATGTCCAACTGGGGGTCTGTATGTGAGGAAGACAGGGCAGAAACTGAGAACAAGGATGAACTCTCATCGCCATACAATAAGAGAAAAAAGAATGGATCTACCTGTGGCAATACATTTTTGTCTCCCAAATCATAACATTATGGACATGAAATTACTTATGTTAAAAGGTAGCTTAAAATCTCAGAGAGACAGAAGAGTCTGGGAATATAAACTGATGACGACCTTTGACACTCTCACTGAAGGAATGAATGTGTCGAACAGATTTATGTCTTTTTACATCAACTAAGGAACTTGCCCCTCAGACTATGAGGGGTCACAACAACAGAAACAGACCCCAATAAAACAATCCTTATCTAAGAACTGGCCCAATATTTATGGACATAACTGTTTATCACTCATAGTAATTCTGCTTCATGTCACCTGTCTTATACATGGTTTCCCCCCCCCCCCCCCCCCTTTTTTTTTCTCTGTGCTATGCTGTGCATAAATATGTGATTCTTCAGAATTTGTTTTAGTCTTTGCGTGATGAAGAGACCTGTGTAGTCTCGAAAGCTTGCAATTTGTAGCCATATTTTCAGTTAGCCATTAAAAGGTATCAACCACTGAGGACTCATAATTCTAAATATTTTTCTATCTACTGGCTAACACGGTACCAAGATATAAATCTTTCCTGTACCATATTTTTATCAACACAAAACAAATCAACCTAAGTTTACCAAAAATATAAAGTATAATGTGACAGAAAAATATTCTCAGAACCTATTGGATATGTAGAATCATTCCAGAGTTATCACAAAAGGACACAGATAAGTTTTGAAAAGCTTGGCTGTCAGAAAGGTAAAAGCTTGATTTGGCGGAAAGAGTGAAAGCTAATCTGTCAGCAGATTTTTGCCAGCAATGTGTCACTTACTTGGCTCCTTGCTGTAGTTTTGATAATATTCCTTCTGATAAAACAGTGATGCTATCACTAGAGGCCTAGTAAACCTGCTACCATTTAGTCCTCTATATTCATGAGCTCTGTATAACCCTGCCCCCACTTATTGGCAAAAGCAGTGATTTCATCAAAATGGCAGCAGGCAGTAAATGATACATAGCTGGAATCAGGGTTACTGGCCACACATTATGTTGCTCTGAGATAAGGTACTAAAAGGCTGGTGACATATTCCCTTTAATCATTTTATTGTAATATATTATGAAGTGCTATCATGATATCTTTAAAGCCAGGTAGTGAGGCAAGCATACAGGCATGGGCATTTTTAAATCCATTTTGCTCTGTTCTGGTGCATATTATTCAGATGTGGTTGTGTTGGTACATTAGAACCAAATCATAAAATACAGAATGAAGTCCAATTGTCTTCAAAAGCTAATGAAACAAAAACTAACCCCTTACTGACAGAGCCAATTTGATACTTAATGACCAAGCCAAAGTTTTAAAATTCTGACCACTGTCACTTTATGAGGTTATAGCTCTGGAACGCTTCAACGGATCCCACTGATTTTGAGATTGTTTTTTGACATATTGTGCTTTATGTTAGTGGTAACATTTCTTCGATATGACTTACATTTACTTATTTAAAAAAGGAAATTTTACAAAAATTTAGAAAATTTTGCAATTTTCAAACTTTTAATTTTCGTGCCCTTAAATAAGACAGTTATATCGCATGAAATAGTTAATAAATAACATTTCCAACATGTCTACTTTACATCAGCACAATATTGGAAACATATTTTTTTTTGTTAGGACGTTACAAGAGTTAAAATTTGACCAGCAATTTCTCAATTTTCCCACAAAATTTACAAAACTATTTTTTTAGGGACCACCTCACATTTGAAGTGAGTTTGGGGGTCAATATAACAGAAAATACCCAAAACTGACACCATTCTAAAAAGTGCACCACATTCAAGAAGTTTATTAATCCTTCAGGTGCTTCACAAGAACTAAAGCAACGTGTAAGGAGAAAATTAGCATTTTCCTTTTTGTCATAAAAAATTTACTTTAGAACCAAACTTATCTATTTTCACAAGGGTATCAGGAGAAATGGACCACAAAATTTGTTGTGCAATTACTCCTGAGCACACCATTACCTTGTATGTGGTGGAAAGCCACTGTTTGGGCGCAGGGCTCAGAAGAAAGGGAGCACCATTTGACTTTTTGAATGCAAAAATTGGCTAGAATCAATGCCATGTTGCGATTTCCTTGACCCCCAGATATACCTAAACAGTGGAAACACCCCAATACTAACTCCTATCCTAACATAGCCCTAATCCCAACCCCAACACCACAACCCTAACTTCAACCCTACCAAATCCTAACCCCAACCTCAGCCCAATCCTAGCCCTAGCTATAACCCCTACCATAACCCTAACAGAAAAATGGAAAAAAACAACATTTTTTAATTATGTTTACCTAACTAAGGGGGTGACAAAGGGGGTTTTGCTTTATTATTTTTTATTTTGATCACTGTGATGGGGTTGATTACAGTGATCAAAATTAACTAATGGGACAAATATCCTATTGTTGCTGGGTGCCGGCTGCAGATCTCGGTGGACGCATGTGCCTGCCGTTTTCTTCCCGGAAGACACCGACAGCCGGGGGACAGGACGGGGGGATGCAGGAGGGTCCAAGAACACTGGAGATACCGGGGGGCTCAAGGGACTCTATTTCTCTCTCCTCTGATGTGCTAGATCATATAAGAAGAGAGAGAAATTAAATGGGAAATCAGAATTTTTTGCGGTTGCCATTATTGCAACACTGGGATCAATAAAAACCGACCTGAAACATGTTCTTCGGAGTCTCGGCTACTCCTGGTAGCAGAGACCCCAGAGAATTTCCGACACTGGGGGGGCGCTGTAACCTTACTTCTCAGCGCCGTTAAAAAGCAGCGATGAGGAATAAATACCGTATAAACTCGTGAATAAGCTGAGATTTTCAGCACTTTTTTTGAGCTGAAAACGCCCCCCTCGGATTATAAACAATCATTGTCCAGAAAGTCGGCGGGTGATGGGGAGAGACGGGGCAGCGGCAGGAGCAGATGACTGTAGCACAGTGACAGCTTCAGCCACCGGCTAACAGAAGAAGTCACACTCACCCTCCTCGCGCCGTCGCTGCATCTCTGTCCCTGCATCTCCGTTGTCTCGGCAGTTCTTCCTGTACAGAGCGGTCACGTGGTACCACTCAATAAGGTAATAAATATGCACGTGTCTCCACTCCCACAGGCAAGGAGCACATATTCATTACCTTAATGAGCGGTTACACGTGACCGCTCAGCACAGGAAGAGCTGCCGGCAGCAGGACAACAGAGATGCAGGGATGGAGATGCAGTGATGATGCGAGGAAGGGTGAGTAGGACGGGGGGATGTGAGCCATGCATATAATGATGGGATTGGGGGAGCTGAGCAATGCGGGACTGGGGGAGCCATGCAGGACCGAGGGGAGCCATGTAGGACCAGGGGGAGCCATGAATACAACAGGGGAAGCCACACATACCTGGACAGGAAGGGAGAGCCACATACCAGGACAGGAAGGAGAAGCCACATACCAGGACAGGAAGAAGCCACATACCAGGACAGGGGAGCCACATACCAGGACAGGGGGAGCCACATACCAGGACAGGAAGGAGAAGCCACATACCAGGACAGGAAGGAGAAGCCACATACCAGGACAGGAAGAAGCCACATACCAGGACAGGGGAGCCACATACCAGGACAGGGGGAGCCACATACCAGGACAGGAAGGGAAAGCCACATACCAGGACTGGACAGGGGGAACCATGCATAGCAGGACAGGGATGAGAGGACAATGCATACCTGGCTTATACTGGGGTCAAAAAGCTAACCCAGCTTTCCATGGCAAAAGTAGGTGCCTCGGCATATACTCGGCTAAACTTATACTCGAGTACATACTGTACCCTTAACTGCCACTGTTAAAAGGCGTATCGGCAGTCGTTAATGGGTTAAAGATATCTCTTTAAGTGCAGAAATCCAGAGGAATTCTTTAGAACTTTACATGTTGCAACCCAAGCATTTAATGACGCTTTAATAAATCAATCTTTAAACCTCAAAGTTGAGCACCACTTTTTTTTTTTGCTACAGATTTGTTTTAACAAAAAAAAGCAATGAGCATTTTCACAAACAGGAAATGTCACCCACTTACTAAAGTTACCATTTGGAAACACAAAGACAAAATAAAATAGAACACTGACAGCCGATGAAGACCATCTGGTCCACCCACTTTTTACTTACTACGATAAAAGTGCAATACTAAAACCACTGAATTTCTAATGTATGGGTCACTACAACTCTGTTCAAGAACTCAATGACTAAATGCAAGACTTTAACCCCTTCACCCTGAGCCTGTTTTCACCTTCATGACCGGGCTTAATTTTACAATTCTGACCAGTTTAACTCTGGAACGCTTCAACAGTTTCCACTGATTAGGAGTTATTTTTATTACATGTTGTACTTAATGATGGTGGTTAAATTTCTTAGATATGACTTGGGTTTGTGTTGAAGGGGGAGAATCTAAACATTTTAAAAATGTTGGAGTTTTCCAACTTTAAATTTTTATGCCAATAAATCAGATGTTATGCCACACAAAATAGTTAACACATAACATTTCCTACAGGTCTACATTACATCAGCACAATTTTTAACCAAATTTTTTTGGGCTAGGAAGTTATATGGGTTAAAATTTGACCAGCGATCTCTTATTATTACAACAAAATTTATAAAACGTATTATTCTATAGGGACCACACGACATTTTAAGCTACTTTGAGGGGTCTATATGAGAGAAAATACCCAAAAGTTCCAACATTCTAAAAACTGCACCCTTCAAAGTTCTCAAAACCACATTAAAGAAGTTTATTAACCCTTAAGGTGCTTCACAGGAACTGAAGCAATGTGGAAGGAAAAAAATGAAAATTAAACATTTTTTTCCACAAAATTTTTTATGTTAGACCCAATTTTTGTTTTATTTTCACAAGGGCAACAGGAGATAATGGACCCCAAAATGTGCTGTGAAATTTCTTCTGACCACGCAGATACCCCATATGTAGGGGACAACTACTGTTTGGGCGCACAGAAGGGCTCAGAAAAGATGAAGTGATGTTTTGGAACGTACATTTTGATATAATACTCTGAGCGTGTAATGTCGCATCTTAAGAACGTCGGTCAGCCGGAAAGCAGAGCGGTGACGTCACCGCTCTGCTTTCCGGCCGCTGTGCTCACAGCCAGTGCAGGAGGAGTGCAGAGAAGCAGAGCGCCGGGGACAGACAGCGGTAGGTAAGTATGTAGTGTTTGTTTTTTTTACTTTTACGCTGGTAACCAGGGTAAACATCGGGTTACTAAGCGCGGCCCTGCGCTTAGTAACCCGATGTTTACCCTGGTTACCCGGGGACTTCGAGATCGTTGGTCGCTGGAGAGCTGTCTGTGTGACATCTCTCCAGCGACCAAACAGCGACGCTGCAGCGATCGACATCGTTGTCGGTATCGCTGCAGCGTCGCTGAGTGTGAAGGTACCTTTAGAAAGGATGGAGTGACCCTTTGGAACACAGATTTTAATTAAATGTTCTGTGGGTGTCATGTTGCATTTAGAGTGCCTGTAATGTGCCTAAACAGTAGAAACCCCCCACAAGTGACCCCATTTTGGAAACTAGACACGTCAAGGAACTTACCTAGATGTGTGGTGAGCAAGTTATACCCACAGGTGCTTCACAAAATTTTACAACGTTGATCTATGAAAACTAAAAAACAAAACAATCCACAAAAATGATGTTTTAGCCCCAATTTTTTTTAATTGTCACAAGGATAGTAGGACTAAATGAACTCCAAAATTTGTTGGGAAATTTTGCCCTGAATACACCAATACCCCATATGTGGTCAAAACTTACTTTTGAGACAAAGTGAAAAGTTCAGAAGGGAAGAAGCCATATTGGGAGTTCAGATTTTGCTGGACTGGTTTGAGGGTGCCATGTCACATTGGTAGAGTCCATGAGGAGCCAGAACAGCAGAAAACCCCCATAAGAGACATCATTTTACAAACTAAATTTCTCAGTGAATTAATCTGGGGGTGTGTCACAGAATTTTATACCATTGAGAAGAGAAGAAAAAAGTAATTACGGTACTTTTTTACCACCAAAATTTTGTTTTAGATCCAGATTTTACATTTTCACAGGGGCTAACGGGTAAAAATGGCACCAAAATTTGTCTCACAATTTCGGCTTAATGTAGAAATATTTTATATGTGGCTGCACAGTACTGCTTAGTCACACGGCATGACTTGGGAGGGACTGAGCGCTATTTGCCTCCTGGAGTCCAGATTTTCCTATAATAGCTTGTGAAGTCCTTATAGAGAGCCCCTAAGGGCTAAAAGAGCGGCAGAATACCCTGTCAAGTGACCCCATTTGGGAATTTATCTACTGATGTAGTGACTATCTTGACTCCATGGTTGTTTTCCAGAAACAAGCAGTATTGGATGTTACTGAGTGAAAATTGAAAACTGCCATTGTAGTGCACATTAAGTTGTAGTCACCAGTATGTTTTAGCGCTCAGCACATGCTTCTGTACACACGCACCTGTAAAATAGGCAGGCTACAGAAACATTCTTAAAACATTCTCTCTCACATGGTAATGGTAATCCTAACTGACATTAAAAAGGGAAAATTTTATTCTGATCTCACGTCAGATATTTAGAAAAACATGCGTGTCTTTTTATACAGTGTGTGTAAACTTCTGGTTTCAACGGTATATCTACCGCCCGTTATCCTGCCTGGGTCCCATCTGGAATATGTATATCCCATGCTGGTACATGATCTCTTCTATTGCCGTTCTTTAACTCATAGAAAAAATAAACAATTATAGTCGCCTCCCATCCACTCCCATGCAATGTGGCATCCTTTTCTAAAAGCAGCACCTGACTTCAGCTTGCAAGCGATGGGAGCACATGACGTCACTGCTATGCGTCCCCAGTCATGTGCACGCCAACATCAGTTGCTGGCCTCTGATTGGCCGGTTGTGTGTATTGCCGAGCACAAACCCAATGGGTCTGTGCACCCCAATACAGAGCGTGTCCAATAACGCACATCCAGTTAAAGTTTGTGTTCTAATCAGTGGGCCCCACCAGCACGGGCCTGGTCGTGGGTTCTGTGACCGCGGTAATTATGCCCCTGGATAAAACCCTTTTTTGGGAGAAAAGTAAGAACAAAAAAAACCAGAATGAATTCAAACCACTATCAAAATTAACATATTTTCCCACATATAGCTCTGGCAAAAATTAAGAGACCACCACATAAAAAACCCTGTCATGGGCAGCCCAATCTCCAGACCTGAACCCCATTGAAAACCTCTGGAATGTAATCAAGAGGATGATGGATAGTCACAAGCCATCAATCAAAGAAGAACTGCTTACATTTTTGCGCCAGGAGCAGTGTGAAAGACTGGTGGAAAGCATGCCAAGACGCATGAAAGCGGTGATTAAAAATCATGGCTATTCGACAAAATATTGATTTCTGAACTCTTCCTGAGTTAAAACGTTAGTATTGTTGTTTCTAAATGAACTTGTTTTCTTTGCATTATTTGAGGTCTGAAAGCACTGTTTTTTTTTTATTTTTTTATTTTGACCATTTTTCTTTGACAGAAAAAAAATACTAAATTTATTGCTTGGAAATTCGAAGATACGTTGTCAGACGTTTATAGAATAAATAAACAATTAACATTTTACTCAATATATACCTATAAAGAGAAAAATCAGACAAACTGAACATTTTGAAGTGGTCTCTTAATTTTTGCCGGAGCTGTATGAGGCATTTTGATAGATTCTTAAATCCACAGAAATAAGCAATATCTGTTCTGGTACCATTATATTTTTTGCACAAATGTGAACACAGTTTGGGAAATGGATGTGCATTGTTGAAATCATTTTCAGAATTCTCGCATTCATGTTTTGTTCATGTCTGAATTGTACAGAGAAAACTAAATTTAGTTGATACCAAAAATGCTGAATCAACAGATGACAAAAGATTTCAGTATGAGAGTGGTAGCCAAGAGCTGGTTAGTTATCTATTTCCTGTTTATTCTTCAGCTAATAAGGGGAGGGAGCAGCCAGCACACAATCTAATGTCATCTGTGTTGCTAAGTGCGCCTCTGCATGTTATGCTGAAAATATGAATGGTATGTCGTAAACAGCATCAGAAAAACTCTAAAGTGAGAGCAAAGAAAAGATGCTGGAAATAAAAAGAACAAGACTCTTCACAGGCAAAAACAATTTCTCAAGTGATCTCGGCATCATATAAATAACAGATATCAAAATCATCAAGATGCTGGCACCATAAGAGATAAATTAACAAAGTGTTTACAAGCTACCATGTTGTTCTCTGGGACATATTCAACAGAAATGTCAGCCATAGTATGAAGTAAAACAGCCAAATTATCATGAAAAAGTGCTATGCATTAGCAAAAGTTCATTTAAACTATTCATTTCCCACACATCGGATTAATACAGATTGATTCACATTCCCAGATCTACAAAATGTTTTACATATATTTTTATTAAAATAAGTACGAGCTACGGGCGAGACTGATTGGATCATTTTTTTAAATTCTTATACAGATGACAAGGGAATTTAACCCCTTTACTCCCAAGGGTGGTTTGCATGTTAATGACCGGGCCAATTTTTACAATTCTGACCACTTTCCCCTTATGAGGTTATAACTCGAACGCTTCAACGGATCCTGATGACTCTGACAATGTTTTCTCGAGACATATTGTAGTTCATGAAAGTGGTAGCATTTCTTTGATACAACCTGCGTTTACTTGTGAAAAAAACGTAAATTTGGCGAAAATTTCGCAATTTTCCAACTATAAATTTTTATGCCCTTAAATTACAGAGATATGTCACACGAAATACTTACCGTAATAAGTAACATTTCCCACATGTCTACTTTACATCAGCACAATTTTGGAACCAATATTTTTTTTTGTTAGGGAGTCATAAGGGTTAAAAGTTGACCAGCAATTTCTCATTTTTACAACACCATTTTTTTAGGGGTCTATATGATAGAAAATACCCAAGTGTGACACCATTCTAAAAACTGCACCCCTCAAAACCACATTCAATAAGTTTATTAACCCTTCAGGTGTTTCACAGGAATTTTGGAATGTTTTAAAAAAAAATTAACATTTAACTTTTTTTCACAAAAAATTTACTTCAGCTCCAATTTGTTTTATTTTACAAAGGATAACAGGAGAAATTGGACCCCAAAAGTTGTCGTGCAATTTGTCCTGAGTACGCTGATACCCCATATGTGGAGGTAAACCACTGTTTGGGCGCATGGCAGAGCTCGGAAGGGAAGGAGCACCATTTGACTTTTCATTGCAAAATTGACTGGAATTGAGATGGGACGCCATGTCGCATTTGGAGAGCCCCTGATGTGCCTAAACACTGAAACCCCGCACAAGTGACACCATTTTGGAAAGTAGACCCCCAAGGAACTTATCTAGATGTGTGGTGAGCACTTTGACCCACCAAGTGCTTCACAGAAGTTTATAATGTAGAGCCTAAAAATAAAAAATCATATTTTTTCACAAAAATCATCTTTTCGCCCCCATTTTTTAATTTTCCCAAGGGTAACATAAGAAACGGGACCCCAAAAGTTGTTGTGCAATTTGTCCTGAGTACGCCGATACCCCAAATGTGGGGGTAAACCACTGTTTGGGCGCATGGCAGAGCTCGGAAGGGAAGGAGCACCAATTGACTTTTCAATGCAAAATTGACTGGAATTGAGATGGGACGCCATGTCGCATTTGGAGAGCCCCTGATGTGCCTAAACATTGAAACCTCCCACAAGTGACACCATTTTGGAAATAAGACCCGCTAACGAACTTATCTAGATGTGTTGTGAAAACTTTGAACCTCCAAGTGTTTCACTACAGTTTATAACGCAGAGCCGTGAAAATAAAAAAAATGTTTCCACAAAAATTATTTTTTAGCCCCCAGTTTTGTATTTTCTCAAGGGTAACAGGAGAAATTGGACCCCAAAAGTTGTTGTCCAACTTGTCCTGAGTACGCTGATACCCCATATGTGGGGGGGACCAACGTTTTGAATGCAGACTTAGATGGATTGGTCTGCAGGCGTCACATTGCATTTGCAGAGCCCCTGATACATAAACAGTAGAAACCCCCCACAAGTGACCCCATATCGGAAACTAGACCCCCAAGGAACTTATCTAGATGTGTTGTGAGAAATTTGAACCCACAAGTGTTTCACTACAGTTTATAACATAGAGCCATGAAAATAAAAAATCCTTTTTCTTTTTCCACAAAAATTATTTTTTAGCCCCCGGTTTTGTATTTTCACAAGGGTAACAGGAGAAATTGGACCCCAAAAGTTGCTGTCCAATTTGTCCTGAGTACGCCAATACCCCATATGTTGGGGTAAACCCCTGTTTGGGCACACGGGAGAGCTCGGAAGGGAAGGAGCACTTTTTTATTTTTTCAACGCAGAAACTGCTAGAATTGAGATCGGACGCTATGTCACGTTTGGAGAGCACCTGATGTGCCTAAACAGTGAAAACCCCTCAATTCTAACTGAAACCCTGAGGCTACTTTCACACATCAGGTTTTTCAATTCCGGCTATTTACGGCTCTTTAGAGAAAAACCAGAACCGGTAAAAAAAAACAGTACCGGTTTTTCTCCATTGACTTGTATTAGCGCTGGATTATGCCGGATGGGCCCAGCGTTTCTTCCATTTTTTTTCTGGATCCGGCGAACATTCGATTCCGGCGTCTGGAAAAACGTCTACTGTAACGTTATTTGTCTGCGGCGAAAAAGCCGGAAGGGCCGGATTTGGCCTTTCCGGCTTTTCGCTACAATGCATGTCTATGGATGCCGGATTGCGCCGGATCCAGAAAAAGGCAGATCCGGCAGCCTGATCCGGCTTTTTAAACTGAGCATGCTCAGAACCTATTGGCCTGCCCCCAGGACACATATATAAAACAATGCCATTGAGGCCCTCACTCATTTCCAGCCATACTGCCAGCCAGAGAGCCCTTACCCTGCCAAGAATCTTCCAGACCTTGCCAAAATAGCCAGCCAGCCAGAGAGCGGAGCCAAACCTGCCAGAGAGCGGAGCCAAACCTGTCAGAGAGCGGAGCCAAGCCTGCCAGAGAGCGGAGCCAAGCCTGCCAGAGAGCGGAGCCAAGCCTGCCAGAGAGCGGAGGGAAACCTGCCAGAGAGCGGAGGGAAACCTGCCAGAGAGCGGAGCCAAGCCTGCCGGAGAGCGGAGCCAAGCCTGCCAGAGTGGAGCCAAACCTGCCAGAGAGCGGAGACAAACCTGCCAGAGAGCGGAGCCAAGCCTGCCAGAGAGCGGAGCCAAACCTGCCAGAGAGCAAAGCCAAAAAAACCTGCCAGAGAGCGGAGCCAAGCCTGCCAGAGAGCGGAGCCAAGCCTGCCAGAGAGCAGAGCCAAACCTAGCCAGAGAACGGAGCCAAGCCTGCCAGAGAGCGAAGCAAAGCAACCTGCCAGAGAGCGGAGCCAAGCCATATCTTCTTTTGGGAGTCCTCCCTCCCGTCGGCAGCGCACTGAGGTAAATATATATGCTTTTTTAAATATTTTTGCTCTCTCTCTCTTTGTATGTATGTGTGTGTGTATATGTGTGTGTATGTGCGTGTGTATGTGCGTGTGTGTATGTGTATGTGTGTGTGTGTGTCTATATGTATGTCTGTATGTATGTATGTCTGTATGTATACACAACATATCAGACTCTCGCCTACCATCGAAACCTTCAAAAAGAACCTGAAGACTTACCTCTTCCGACAAGCCTACAACCTGCAGTAACCACCGATTGACCAAACCGCTGCACGACCAGCTCTACCCTCACCTACTGTATCCTCACCCATCCCTTGTAGATTGTGAGCCCTCGCGGGCAGGGTGCTCTCTCATCCTCTACCAGTTGTGACTTGTATTGTTCAAGATTATTGTACTTGTTTTATTATGTATACCCCTCCTCACATGTAAAGCGCCATGGAATAAATGGCGCTATAATAATAAATAATAATAATGTATGTGTGTGTGTGTGTGTATGTATGTATTTCGCCATCTTTCTTTTTTGTAGGAAGCTGCTGCCGCAGCACAAGAGGCAGAAGAAGAGCGAAGGGGTGGAGAAATACCTAGAGTGGGATCACAATTGGTATGTTTCTTTCATTTATCGCAGAACCACGACCTCACACTACACCCAACACATAACAACACAAGATACTTACAGAAAGAACGCAGCACAGAACACATACAAAGTGACTATTTCAGACATCACACAACACATACAAAATGATCATTATAGATATCACATGGCACACAACACATAAAAAGGCTACATACAAGCACATAATTTTTATGTTATTTTTCTTCTAGAGTTTGGATTCTGGTGCTCGATCCAGAGGTCCTCCCAGTGGCTCCCGGGGTCGTCGGTGTCAGAGTCAGGGCGGCTGTCATCGTGTAAGCATATATGTAAATTTTTTTATTTTTTTGTGGATTTTTCTTAATGTATACAATCTACCTTATTTTCCGGCGTATAAGACGACTTTTTAACCCCTAAAAATTGTCCCAAAAGTCGGGGGTCGTCTTATACGCCGGGTACGGCGTGTGCAGGGAGCGATCCTGGATGTTCCCAGGGTCTGAAGGAGAGGAGACTCTCCTTCAGGCCCTGGGATCCATATTCATGTAAAAAATAAAGAATAAAAATAAAAAATATGGATATACTCACCCCTCCGACGGACCTTGGCTCTCAGCGCTGCTATCTTCTGCCTCCGTTCCTAAGAATGCAGTGAGTGAAGGACCTTCGATGACGTCGCGGTCAGGTAACCGGTCACCTGACCGCTCATGTGACCGCGACGTCATCGAAGGTCATTCACTCACTGCATTCTTAGGAACGGAAGCAGACGATAGCAGCGCTGAGAGCCAGGGTTCATCGGAGGAGTAAGTATATCCATATTTTTTATTTTTATTCTTTATTTTTTACATGAATATGGATCCCAGGGCCTGAAGGAGAGTCTCCTCTCCTCCAGACCCTGGGAACCACACGCCGTATAAGATGATTGGGCGTATAAGATGACCCCCGTCTTATACAGCGGGTATATCCCAAATTCCATATTTTATATGGAAAAGTTGGGGGTCGTCTTATACGCCCAGTCGTCTTATACACCAGAAAATACGGTAATTTTATTTTTTTCCCCTTTTTTATAACAGGCTTCACAGCGTGCTCCTGATTCGGACGGTGAGGAGGTCGAACTCGATATTGACCTCCTCATCGAGCTGATCCGAGACAGGGAGCCGCTGTGGAACATGGGTGACCGCCGCCATGCTGATATCACAGTGACCCGACGACTCTGGGAGCAAGTCTGCCAAGAGCTTATAGAGAAGTGGGAGGACCTCGATGTTCGGGCCCAGAATCAAGAACGCAAGTATACTCAGTTCAGTTTTCTTGATGCATTCTAAGTATTGTTTTTAACCAATTTGTGTTTCTCCTTTTTTAATAGGTGAGAGGATTGTGAAACGGTGGCAGTCGATCAGGGATCGCTTTAAGAAGGAGTTCAACAAAGAGATGCGGGCCCCGAGTGGTTCTGGAGGACGCAGGAGCAGATATAAGTATGCCGAAGCCCTGTCGTTCCTCAGGACAACGATGGTGAGGCGAAGGTAAATATTACCCACCATATGTAATAACCAATGTTTAACATGTCTAAACCTCTTTTGCTCTTTCAGCCAGGGCCATGCAATATCAGTATATTAATTGTTTGTTTTTCTCTTTTGTTCTACAGCACCATCGGGAGCACTCGGAAGCCTGCAGCAGAGTTGAACCCTTCTGGGGTGATCCCTCAGGAGGCCACCACCGAGGGACAGTTCAACAGTCCCGGCCCCTCTGCACCTTCCCACACATCGGATCCCTCTGTCCCATCCGCGAGCGCTGGAGCATCCTGGCTGGTTTCATTGCATGTATCTGCTGGTGAGGATATAGTGTTTCCTGTACCCCACCCCTCTGCTGCTGCCACCTCTAGGACACTTGTAGCTTCGGGGAGACAGCAGCAGAGGGGTCAGGTACAGAGCTATGCGCCCAAGTTCTTACACCTGAACGCATCCTTCCAGAACTGTCTCAAAGTTTTGTCCGAGCAAATGACTGCAGGTTTCAATTTAATAAATAAAAGCATACTCGAGTTGCATACACTTCTCGATGCGTTCAGAGGCAAGACAGTCACCGAACAACACTTTTTTCCAGTCGGTACTCGAGCAAATGGAGACGCTATCTGCTGCTCAGTAGATGCAAGTAATGGAATCCTGCCAGTCTACACTAGCGCTCATTGCCTCAAAAGCCGAGACTCTTGCCACCGATCCTGCACCTCCCCCCCTTCCTCCACTCTCCATCACTACAGCCACTACCATCCTCCTGACCCGTACCATTAACTTGCCCGTGCCCCATCACACCAACCTCACCATCAACCACATCGTGCCCGTGCCCCGTCCCACCAGCCACAACACTACCAGCATTCCCGTGCCCCGTCTCACCAGCTAGACTACCAGCGTCCTGCCCATGCCCCTTCCCACCATTCTGACCAACATGATGATCCTGACCCATACCACTTCCCTTCTACTTCATCCGCACCTCCTCTCCCTGCCCACTACCAACAGCCTCTTTCACCTCCTTTCCAAACCTCTTCTCCACCCATCACTTCTTCTGCCTCCCAAAACATCACCTACACCCCTCCATGCTACCAAATTCCTAACCCCAATCCCACTTTCCTGGCCACCAGCTCAATTGCCTTCTCCACCCCTTTCCCACTACCTATTGATCCTTCCCCACCACCAACACATTCCTCTCTCCACACTCCCTCTGTCGAAGTGTCCCTATCTGACAGTCCCTCCAGCACTATCTCCACCCCCGACTTATTCCGACCTTTAGGGTTTTTTTTCGGTGTTTTTGTTGTGTTAGAAAAATGTTTAATAAAATTGTGTTGTTTACAGCAAAATTGTATTTAGTTTATAAGGTATAGATAACACTTGGGTAAAACAAGGTTTATTGGTTAGAGGTAAAATACTTTGGGTACAAAACAAAAATTTACACAACCTGGGTAAAAGGTTAAATACTTTGGGTACTACCCAAACAGGTACACAACTTGAGTAAAAGGTAAAATCAAACAGGTACACAACTTGGGTAAAAGGTAAAATCAAACAGGTACACAACTTGGGTAAAAGGCTAAATACTTTGGGTACTACCCAAACAGGTACACAACTTGGGTAAAAGGTAAAATCAAACAGGTACACAACTTGGGTAAAAGGTAAAATCAAACAAGTACACAACTTGGGTAAAAGGTTAAATACTTTGGGTACTACCCAAACAGGTACACAACTTGGGTAAAAGGTAAAAAACTTGTTATTGGTTCAAGACAAATTGTTCAAACTCTCTCATCCTGCCAGTCTATTCTTCCTTTGGGTGAAATAAAATATTCTGTGAATTGATCCCGAATTCGGGAAACAGTCACAGAACTTCTATATGTTATGTTGCTATGATCAGCCATTGTGGTTTCTTCAGAGTGGTCCTCAATGGAAAGCTGTTCCTTGGATATAACATAATTGTGCAGGACAACACACACTTTCACTAGCTCATCCACAGTGTCTGTCTTCAAGTTAATAGATGTCCATAGAACTCTCCATTTGGCGGTTAAGATCCCAAACGCACACTCCACCATTCTCCGTGCACGTGTGAGTTGGTAGTTAAAAAAAACTTTTTAGTTTGGTTTAATCCACGGCTGGAGTAGGGATTCAAAAGATGTTCTGAAAGCTGAAAGGCTTCATTCCCAACACAAACAAAAGGCATTGGTGGCTCAGAAGTTTGAGGCAGTGGTCTTGGGGGGAAAATTGAAAGGTTTTTCCATACAAATGCCGCCCCATTGCAGACAGTTTGAAAACTTGTGAATCATTTGAGCGGCCATACGCCCCAATATCCACCGCTACAAATTTGTAATCCGTATCGGCGATGGCCATCAGCACGATGGAAAAGTACTTTTTAAAGTTGAAATACTCGGATCCAGAACCAGCCGGTTTCACAATACAGATATGTTTCCCATCCACCGCGCCCAAGCAATTGGGAAACTGACACACTTCCTGGAATTTGTCTGCTACTTCCAACCAAGTCTGCATTGTGGGATGTGGAATAAAATCATCGTGCAAAGAGTCCCATAGTGCACGGCAAGGGTGCTTTACAATTCCAGAGATGGTTGAAATTCCCAGTCTGAACTGGAAATGTAGTGACGAAAGGGATTCTCCAGTAGCAAGGAATCTGTGATCAAAAGCAAGGCAGAAATTACTACAAATGCAAAAAATCAATCGATGAAAGTGCGCTACAAGAGTACATAAAAAAAATAATGCTTACCGAAGAGTGACCATCAGACGCTCAGCCGGTGTAATAGAGAATCTGCATTCTGTATCACTCCTTATTAGATGTTCAATTCGATCCACCAATACATCAAAGTTCTCCGCTTTCATGCGCACATAGCTGAAAAACTTGTCTGGCTCTCCTCGTAGCTCCATGTATAACATAGAAAAAACTCCCCTCGTCATTCTCTGTGCCGTGATGGGGTGGATCCACAAACGGCGTCGTCGGCGCAGAGTCATGATGCGCTGTCTCCCTCGCTCCTTCTCAAGAACAATTGCTTTCAATCTATTCGCCTCCACAATGAAATCCACGTTGCTCTGCAGAATCTTCGCAATAATGCTGTCCATCTTGCTCTGTATCTACTCCTCTCCAACTGGTCACTAATGGGCTGTAGGAACACTGTATATATAGTTTTCAGGGGGCCAATCACATTTTTGGCCTGTCGGGGGGGCCTTTTTAAAAACCGGATCCGTCAAAAACCGGATGGAAAACCGGACTAAACGGATGCCAACCGGATGGGACGGATCCGGTTTTTCGCCGGATCCGGACATCTGATCCGGCAGAAAACCGGATCTGTCCCATCCGGTTTTCTCAAAATAAACCAGATACGGTGCTGCGGCACGACGCCGGAATCGGCATGCGGCGAAAAACCTGATGTGTGAAAGTAGCCTAACCCAAACACACCCCTAACCCTAATCCCAACAATAACCCTAACCACTCCCCTAACTCTAATCCCAACCATAAATGTAATCCAAACCCTAACTTTAACCCCAACCCTAACTTTAGCCCCAACCCTAACTTTAGCCCCAAACCCTAACTTTAGCCCCAAGCTTAACCCTAACTTTAGCCCCAACCCTAACCCTAACCATAATGAGAAAATGGAAATAAATACACTTTTTTAATATTTTCTTATTTTTTCCTAACTAAGTGGCTGATGAAGGGGGGTTTGATTTACCTTTATAGCGTTTGTTTGTTTTTGGCGGATTTTTATGATTGGCAGCATCACACACTAAAAAACGCTTTTTATTGCAAAAAATAGTTTGTGCGTCTCCATATTTTGAGAGCTATAATTTTTCCATATTTTGGTCCACAGTCATGTGAGGTCTTGTTTTTTGCGGGACGAGTTGACGTTTTTATTGGTGCCATTTTCGGGCTCATAACAGCAGGGAGGCTTCCCGGCGCCTGATATGAGCAGGCGCTTGGAAGCCACCTCCCTGCAGGACCCGGAAGGCCCCCCACAGCCATTTTGGATCCGGGCCTGCAGGGAGGAGGTAGGAGACCCTCTGTGCAACGCGATCACATCGCGTTGCTCCGATGGTGTCGGGGAAGCACGCAGGGAGCCCCCTCCCTGCGCGATGCTTCCCTATGCCGCTGGAATGCTGCGATCATCTCTGATCATAGTGTGCCAGGGGTTAATGTGCCGGGAGCGGTCCGTAACCGCTCCTCGCACATAGTGCTGGATGTCAGCTGCGATAGTCAGCTGACACCCGGCCCCGATCGGCACCATTCCCCCCGTGAGCATGGGTGATCGGTGATGACGTACTCTCCCGTGGGTGGTCATACGGGCCCATACCACCTCGATGGGATAGTACGTCAAATGTCAGAAAGGGGTTAAAATCTGGTTATAGTGGTCTTAAAATGTTTGATCAGGTAAAATTAAGCAACTTTGCAAATAATATTTAGATTAAAAATAAACGTCTATAAGTCACCTTTTTTGCCCTAATTCTACCCCTGGCAAGTGACTAAAATCAAACTCTGTGTAGTCTAATCATACTGTATCAGTGCAGATATGGAATTTCAAATACACTCATCATTAAGATTGCAACAAAAAGAAGAAAAGTTGTGGAATTATGGAAATCATAGGATGGATAGACATACTTATGATATGCAAATTACGGGAAAAAAAATTAACCCCTTTCAGCCGGCTAACGGAATAGTACGCCAGCTGGCAGTATCCCCCACTTTGAGGTGGGCTCCGGCAGGGACCCCACCTCAAAGCCGTGACATGTCAGATGTTTTCAACAGCAGACATGTGCCCGCAATGGGCGCGAGCAGAATTGTGATCCGCCTGCCCCCATTAACTAGTTAAATGCTGCTGTCAAATTCTGACAGCGGCATTTAACAAGCGCTGCCGGCTGCGCAGCCAGGAGTACGAGCATCGCTGACCCCCGTCACCTCATCGGGGATCACCGGTGCATTGCCATCACAACCAGAGGTCTTCATGAGACCTCTATGGTTGTTGATGGCGGATTGCTACGAGCGCCACCCTGTGGTCGGCACTCATAGCAAGCCTGTAATTCTGCTGCATAGGGGTGATCTGTGCATCACCTTTATGTAGCTGGGGCGATCAAGTAGTGGATGCTTCTTGCCTCCCATGAAGGCTATTAAAGCATGCCAAAATTAAAAAAATATATGTTCAAAAACATAAAAAAAAATAAAAAAGTTCAAATCACCCCCCTTTCACCCCAATCAAAATAAAACAATAAAAAAATCAAATATACACATATTTGGTATCGCCATGTTCAGAATCGCTCGATCTATCAATAAAAAAAAGGATTAACTTGATCGCTAAACGGCGTAGCGAGAAAAAAAAATCAAAAAGTTCAAAAGAACGTATTTCACCCGACCCAGATCACAAAAATGGAAACGCTACCGGTATCAGAAAATTGCATGATTTTTATTTTTTTTTTTCAAGGAAACTTTGGAAAAAATTTTTACCACTTAGATAAAAGAGAACCTACACATGTTTGGTGTCTATGGAATCGTAATGACCTGGAGAATCATACTGGCAAGTCAGTTTTAGCATTTAATGAACTTATCAAAAAAACCATACAAAAAACAAGTGTGTGATTGCACTTTTTTTTGCAATTTCATCACACTTGGCATTTTTTTCCTGTTTTCTGTTACACGACATGGTAAAACCAATGGCATCGTTCAAAAGTACAGCTCATTCCGCAAAAAATAAGCCCTCACATGGCCATATTGACGGAAAAATAAAAAAGTTATGGCTCTAGAAAGAAAGGGAGCGAAAAACGAAAACAGCTCCGGGGGTTAAGGGGTTAAAAAGAGCTTGAAATATTCAATATAACGTATAAGCACCATGTGCAGAATCACAAGCACTTACATGGCTTGTCATGCTATCAATGAGGTTATTAATAGTTATCTACAAAAAGTTCTGTTGCGCTGACTGCATCCAAATCATCAAGATCTGCTGCTGGCAGCTCCTCTTGCAAATGCCGAACAATGTTGCCCAGATATGAATGATAGGAGACAAATCCGAAGACACTGCAGACCATGGTAGCAGTTAGGACATATACAGTTAGGGCCAGAAATATTTGGACAGTGACACAATTTTCGCGATTTGGGCTCTGCATGCCACCACATTGGATTTGAAATGAAACCTCTACAACAGAATTCAAGTGCAGATTGTAACGTTTAATTTGAAGGGTTGAACAAAAATATCTGATAGAAAATGTAGGAATTGTACACATTTCTTTACAAACACTCCACATTTTAGGAGGTCAAAAGTAATTGGACAAATAAACATAACCCAAACAAAATATTTTTATTTTCAATATTTTGTTGCAAATCCTTTGGAGGAAATCACTGCCTTAAGTCTGGAACCCATGGACATCACCAAACGCTGGGTTTCCTCCTTCTTAATGCTTTGCCAGGCCTTTACAGCCGCAGCCTTCAGGTCTTGCTTGTTTGTGGGTCTTTCCGTCTTAAGTCTGGATTTCAGCAAGTGAAATGCATGCTCAATTGGGTTTAGATCTGGAGATTGACTTGGCCATTGCAGAATGTTCCACTTTTTGGCACTCATGAACTCCTGGGTAGCTTTGGCTGTATGCTTGGGGTCATTGTCCATCTGTACTATGAAGCGCCGTCCAATCAACTTTGCAGCATTTGGCTGAATCTGGGCTGAAAGTATATCCCGGTACACTTCAGAGTTCATCCGGCTACTCTTGTCTGCTCTTATGTCATCAATAAACACAAGTGACCCAGTGCCATTGAAAGCCATGCATGCCCATGCCATCACGTTGCCTCCACCATGTTTTACAGAGGATGTGGTGTGCCTTGGATCATGTGCCGTTCCCTTTCTTCTCCAAACTTTTTTCTTCCCATCATTCTGGTACAGGTTGATCTTTGTCTCATAGGTCCATAGAATACTTTTCCAGAACTGAGCTGGCTTCTTGAGGTGTTTTTCTGCAAATTTAACTCTGGCCTGTCTATTTTTGGTATTGATGAATGGTTTGCATCTAGATGTGAACCCTTTGTATTTACTGTCATGGAGTCTTCTCTTTACTGTTGACTTAGAGACAGATACACCTACTTCACTGAGTGTTCTGGACTTCAGTTGATGTTGTGAACGGGTTCTTCTTCACCAAATTAAGTATGCAGCGATCATCCACCACTGTTGTCATCCGTGGACGCCCAGGCCTTTTTGAGTTCCCAAGCTCACCAGTCAATTCCTTTTTTCTCAGAATGTACCCAACTGTTGATTTTGCTACTCCAAGCATGTCTGCTATCTCTCTGATGGATTTTTTCTTTTTTTTCAGCCTCAGGATGTTCTGCTTCACCTCAATTGAGAGTTCCTTTGACCGCATGTTGTCTGCTCACAGCAACAGCTTCCAAATGCAAAACCACACACCTGGAATCCACCCCTGACCTTTTAACTACTTCATTGATTACAGGTTAACAAGGGAGACGCCTTCAGAGTTAATTGCAGCCCTTAGAGTCCATTGTCCAATTACTTTTGGTCCCTTGAAAAAGAGGACGCTATGCATTACAGAGCTATGATTCCTAAACCCTTTCTCCGATTTGGATGTGGAAACTATCATATTGCAGCTGGGAGTGTGCACTTTCAGCCCATATTATATATATAATTGTATTTCTGAACATGTTTTTGTAAACAGCTAAAATAACAAAACTTGTGTCACTGTCCAAATATTTCTGGCCCTAACTGTAGGTTGCTCACAGTAACCTGACCAACATGTGACCTGGCATTGTGTTGAAAAATGGCTCTGGTCCATTTTGGAACTTGTATACCAGGCTTCATAATGATCAACATCAGCAAAGGAAGTGGTAAGTTCTCACTATATTATAGTGAGGCATCTATGCAGATTCTTATCAACACCAAATACAACATTATTAGCTAAGGATTTAAGAACTGCAAAATATGCTGATCGTAAGGAGCTTACCGTATACATTCAAGTATAAGCCGACCAGAGTATAAGCCGACCCCCCTAATTTTGCCACAAAAAACTGGGAAAACGTATTGACTCGAGTATAAGCCTAGGGTGGAAAATGCAGCAGCTACCGGTGAATTTCAAAAATAAAAATAGATGCTCCATACCGTTCATTATTGCCCCAAAGGAGGTTCCATATAAAGCTGTGCCATATATAATGCTCCATACCATTGATTATTGCCCCATAGATGATCCATATATAGCTGTGCCATATAGAATGCTCTGCACCGTTCATTATGGCCCCATAGATGCTCCATCTAAAGCTGTGCCATACAGAATGCTCTGCACCGTTCATTATGGCCCCATAGATGCTCCTTATAAAGCTGTGCCATATATAATGCTCTGCACCATTCATTATGGCCCCATAGATGCTCCTTATAAAGCTGTGCCATATATGCTCTGCACCGTTCATTATGGCCCCATAGATGCTCCTTATAAAGCTGTGCCATATATGCTCTGCACCATTCATTATGGCCCCATAGATGCTCCTTATAAAGCTGTGCCATATATGCTCTGCACCGTTCATTATGGCCCCATAGATACTCCTTATAAAGCTGTGCCATATATGCTCTGCACCGTTCACTATGGCCCCATAGATGCTGCACATAAATCTGTGCCATATATAACGCTGCTGCTGCTGCAATAAAAAAACAAAACACATACCTCTCTTGCTTGCAGCTCCTCAGCGTCGCGTCCCGGCGTCTCTCCGCACTGACTGTTCAGGCAGAGGGCGCCGCGCACACTAGTACGTCATCGCGCCCTCTGACCTGAACAGTCAATGCAAGTGGACGGGAAGACGGAGCGGTGCCCGGCGGGTGGAACGTGGACAGGTGAATATAAAATACTCACCTAGTCCCGGCGCTCCTGACGCTCCCCCTGCCTGTCACACTGTCTTCGGGTGCCGCAGCTCTTCCTCTGTCAGCGGTCACTGGCACCGCTCATTAGAGGAATGAATATGCGGCTCCACCCCTATGGGAGTGGAGTCCATATTCATAAGTTTAATGAGCGGTCCCACGTGACCGCTGTACAGGGGAAGAGCTGCGGCACCCGAAGACAGTGTGACAGGTAGGGGGAGCGTCAGAACCGCCGGGACTAGGCGAGTATGGGACAATCCTCTCTCCCCCTCATCCGCCGACCTTGCCACAGACCGTGACTCGAGTATAAGCCGAGAGGGGCACTTTCAGCCCCAAAATTTGGGCTGAAAATCTCGGCTTATACTCGTGTATATACGGTAAATAGAATCATGTCTAGAAGACAAGTCTGACTACTTTGGGAAGATGTAATAAAGAGAGGTAAAAAAATTGGCACAGATGGACAACCTAATTTGCAGAGATATAACAAAATAATGTTTATTTTCTATTTTATTATTGTAACTGGAGATACAAAATGTTATACAGAGGCAATCCTCAGTTTTGATCAGGATACATTCTGTAGCTTTGTACATAATCAGTGTATGTATGTAAAAACGAATACTCACTATCCGTTAATCATTTTTCCACATGCCACATTTCCAGCCTCTGCACTATAGAGCAGGACTTCCGCACACATCCAGGCCAAAGCTTACTACACGTCATGAGGATAAGATAACGACGCAAGCTTATGATGTGCAGTGAACTCTGGACTGGACTCGGATACGAGTCCTGGTCTATAGTGAAGAGGCTGAAGAAACACCATTCGATGGTAGAAAGAAGAGCAACAGACGGTGTAGGGAGATGTCAACGGTGACGAGCATTAGTTTGTGTTTTTTTAACACCTGACATTTATATAATTAGGGATCGTATGGAAGTCGGATGTTCCTAAGTAGCAGACTCCCTATATATTCTCTTCTTCTATCGCCCCCAAAAATTATAATCAATTGGTGGAAATGTCACTGCATACTTTACAATATTAAATCATTGTAATGCCTATGTGAAATACAGAAACTTCATAATTTACTTGCTTTTTTCTTTTACCTTAAATGGTCGAATATGGCAGTGTGACATCCAGCTACTCAATTCTTGCTTTAGTCCATTCAGAGCAGAGTACAGAAATGTCCTGCTTGTGCTTTGAACGGAATGTAACCTGTCAGTCATATTCAGCCCTGCATGTAGTGGTTGGAGAAGCCAGTAAACTCTCACAGCTGTGAGATCTGAACAGTGAGGTCATGAAAGCATGGCCTGTGATCTTCGGCAAGGTGTGAGAGACTGGGGATGTGTGGTGATGGCATAGCAGAGAGAACAATAGTGAAAAGGGGGCGCTCACTGTTGCTGTGTGATGCTCGGAAGTAAAAAAAAAAATGTATCTATAAATTGTCAACTTCGGCACTTAAAAAATATATTTATTATGGTCTATAGCAAAAAGTAAATCAGTGGACGTGAACGCTACACCACAAACTCCTGCGATCCCTTACCATACAGATATTTCCTGAGGAAGGCCATAAATAGACCAAAACGTTGAACGCATTTATTATATCTATATTCTCTTGGGTCTGATTTACTTTTCGATATTTACCATAATAAATATAATTTTTGAGTGCTGAAGTTGACAATTTACAGATCGCAGAGAGAACTCACAGGCAGCGCAGGACCCACAGAGAAAAGATAATTTTATCAACCAGTGAGTTTGACTAGAGGGGATGTGCTGTAGTACACTGAGCCTATGGGCTCAAGTCTCAGTCTAGCACATACCAAGTTAGACAGGGGGAGTGAATATATATGCAGCAAGTTATGTATGGAGCAAGCATTGGAATCTCAAGGTGGTGTTTTTTAGGTGGAGTTAGAGGACAATCAGGGAAGGTATGAGGGCGCAGTAGGAAACACACAGCTCTTGCGGAGAATCCAGAGTGCACGGCCTCTCGGAGAAAACGTAGTCTAGAGGCACAGGGAGAAATGAAGCATCGATTTTAGAAACAGAAGTAGCACCAGCAGAGAGGAAGCCTTTAAAAAATGACTACTGTAGAAATGTTTAGCCAATTTTAATATAGAGGATGGAGGACAGCTTTAATTTTCAAGTAGTACATGAGCTTGTTACATTTAGTCATAGCGATAAAAGGTAACTGTATTAGAGTAGATTTTTTTTTTTTTTAAGAAACTGAACATAACTAGTCCATTAACTACGAGGTGCGATCCAAAAGTAATGATAATCGGTTATTTCTATTGCACACAGAAATTTAAATAAAATGTTTTCTTCTCTCTTAGGTACCCACTAGTCCAGGAAAGAAAAATCACTTAAATAGACCACGATTCCCGGGAGCTACATTCATTTGAATATGAACTGCCGAGGAGTGAACATCAAAATGGAAAAAACGAGCTCAGAGCTGTCATCAAATACCTCTGCTTGAGGTATTGGGGGACTCTTCTCCATATTCCACAGTTGCACGCTGGGCCAAAAAATTTAAGCTGGGAAGAACATCGACGGAAGATGAACATCGCGAAGGACGCCATCCACGTCCCTCAATGAAGAAAACGTGAAAAAAGTTAAAGAAGTTGTATTGGCAGATTGAAGAGTGACTATCAGGCATGTAGCTGAGGTCCCAGGGATCTCATATGGCAGTATTCAAAGAATCCTTGCAAAAGAATTGCATATGAGAAAGGTCTCCGCGCGTTGGGTGCCAAAAATGTTAACCGACGAGCAAAAGAAGAAATGAGTTTACATTTCAATAGCAAATCTCGAAAAGTTCCAAGCAGACAAGGAAAATTTTTTGTCTCATTTTTTGACCATGGACGAGACCTGGATCCACCACTTTGATCCCGAAACTAAACAGCAATCGATGACATGGAAACGAGCCGACGAACCGACGCAGAAGAAATTCAAAGTGTCAAGCTCAGCTGGGAAGGTTATGGCGTCCATTTATTGGGACGCTGAAGGAACTATTATGGTGGACTATTTGGAGAAGGGAGCCACTATTACGGGCTCCTACTACGCAGAACAAAAAAGAAGATTGCGGGAGGCTATCAAGGAGAAAAGGCGCGGCAAACTGCGGGCTGGAGTGTTGTTTCACCAAGATAACGGGCCGGCTCACAAAGCTACAGTTGCCATGGCTACCATTCAAGAAGCGGGCTTTGAACTGGTGGAACACCCCCCTTATTCGCCAGATCTAGCCCTCAGTGACTTCTTTCTCTTTCCTCGGCTCAAGGAACACCTCCGGGGCAAGAAATTTGACGACAATAGCGACGTGATAACCGCTGTTGGGGATTTTTTTGAGGGTCAAGATCAAGAATTTTTTTCAAAGGGAATTCTAAGTTTAGAAAAGAGATGGACTAAATGTATAGACCTGTTAGGAGACTATGTAGAAAACTATTTTTTTTTTTACTATATTCATTGTGTTTAGTATTGATTATCATTACTTTTGGATCGCCCCTCATATTTAGTATTATAAGCTTATGAATGGGGCTGATAAAGAATATTAGCGATAACTCATAGGTAAGCATTGTGTTCTTTCAACAAAAAAATGCAGCTGAAATGTTTGGCAATTTACTTCATTTCTTGCTCTAAACTAGTACCTGCTCAGAGAATATGACCCTATTTATTATATTGTATAGTTTTAAAATACCTAACATAGGATAACTCTAAAATGGTATTATCTAGGAAAGGACAAGCAACAATGTAAAAATATCAGAGAAGGTCAGAGTTGGAATATGCTAGACTTAAGGTACCGTCACACTCAACAATATCGCTAGCGATCTATGACGTTGCAGCGTCCTGGCTAGCGATATAGTTCAGTTTGACAGGCAGCAGTGATCAGGATCCTGCTGTGATGTCGTCGGTCGCTGCAGAAAATCCAGAACTTTATTTCGTCGCTGGATTCCCTGCAGACATCGCTGAATCGGCGTGTGTGACACCGATCCAGCGATGTCTTCACTGGTAACCAGGGTAAACATCGGGTTACTAAGCGCAGGCCCGCGCTTAGTAACCCGATGTTTACCCTGGTTACCATCGTAAAAGTAAAAAAAAACAAACACTACATACTTACCTTCTGCTGTCTGTCCCCGGCACTGTGCTTCTCTGCACTCATCCTGCATCCTGTGTCAGCGCCGGCCAGCTGGAAAGCAGAGCGGTGACGTCACCGCTCTGCTTTCCGGCCGCTGTGCTCACAGTCGGTGCAGGAAAGCACAGCGCCGGGGACAGACAGCTGAAGGTAAGTATGTAGTGTTTGGTTTTTTTACTTTTACGATGGTAACCAGGGTAAACATCGGGTTACTAAGCGCGGCCCTTCGCTTAGTAACTCGATGTTTACCCTGGTTACCGGCATCGTTGGTCGCTAGAGAGCTGTCTGTGTGACAGCTCTCCAGCGACCAAACAGCGACGCTGCAGCGATCGACATCGTTGTCGGTATCGCTGCAGCGTCGCTTAGTGTGAAGGGGCCTTTACAGAACATTTACCCTGGGCTGTTTTGAGGCCGGTAACAAGCACTGATTGACAATACAAAAATTAGTTGCCGATCATATAGAAGCCTGTTTACACAGGCCGACAAAGAATGATGAAGACAAAATGATCGTGGAAACCATCAATGTTTCCTCAGTGCATGTTATGGGGAGCACATCCTCTGGCTACATGGGGTAATGTGCTGCCAATAAAAAATGATTTTCATGCTGGCATGAAAATGAATGAACATTTTGCTTGTTCTTTGGTTGATTGTTGGCATGTTTATTTGGGCCGATAATAATAATTGGGATGAGGGTTCAAAGTAACCCTTGTTGACGTATCGGCTAAACTGAAACTATAAGGCACCTACTGACCACATGATGTGATAGAGTAGAAAATACAGCATGTAATTTCTGTAAAGTAACAAATATTGTATATTAAAGGGAACATGTCATTTGATTTATGCTGCATGGGCAGCACGAATCAAAGCTTGGCTGCATTATTACAATCAAGTAGGTTTCCTCTAATACTAGGCAAAACAGGTGGGGTAACTTTGCATATAAGCTGACTAGTCCAAAACAGGTCCTAGGCGGTATCTCTATGGCCTCTCTCCTTGTCTGATATGGTCTCTCATTATGTGTGTGCTAGAGACCTATTAGTGAAGGGGATCGGGGTTGAAGAAGACACCAGGACTAGTTTTCTCAGAAACACTGCAGCATTTCAGAATACAACATACATTGCTGCAATGACGCAGTCAAACTCTAATTTATGCTGCCTGTGGTATCTTAGAAAATTAAATTCATTTTAAAAATTTCATCTCCAAGTCACAGAGCATAAAAAAGGGGTCGTCCGGACCAAATCTATAAGTCTGCAGTCTGCGTGACTGTGAGGCTGTGTGCACACGTTGCATTTTTTTCGCTATAAAAACGCATAAAAAACGTATACATATGCATCTCATCATTTAGAATGCATTCCGCAATTTTTGTGCATATGTTGCTTTTTTTTCCACGAAAAAGAAAACGCATCACGGTAAAAAACGCAACATGTTCATTATTTTGCGGAATTTTTGTGGATTTCCCACTATATTATTGCATTTGGAACCTCGAGAACAATGCACAAAAAAACACGAGAAAAACGTGCCAAAAAACGCATGTGGATTTCTTGCAGAAAATGTCCGGTTTTGTTCAGAAAATTTCTGCAAGAAATCCTGACGTGTGCACATAGCCTGAAAGTGGGGATTCACGGTTTTTAGACCTGGGACTGGATGGCATATATGAGATGTACATACCCCCGGCCACAGCCCGTCTAGTGGGGATGGCTCCCTCTCAAATTACAGTGCTTAATGTCTGCACAGAGCTTTATTTGTGATTGTTATTCTGATATACAAGGCCTAATCAGCAAACAATGTACACTGATGTTATATATATATATATATATATATATATATATATATATATATATATATATATATGTATATATATGTATGTGTATATATATATATATATATATATATATATATATATATATATATATATGCATATATATATATATATTTACAGTGCCACACTGTTCAACAGTTTGGCTCTGTTATCAATGATGAACAACCAGTACTAAGTGCCCGATTGATCAAACCTTTTAAGGCTGGGTTCCCATCGCGTTATGGGACCGCGTTAAACGGACAGCATTGCACGGCGAAATTAACGCCATGCAACGCGGCCGTTAACGCGCCCATTCACGCTAATGGGAACGCGCTACACTAGCGCGTGCCATGTTCGGCACGCGCTAGCGACGCGCCGGAGATTCCTGGCGCGCCGCGGACGCTGCTTGCAGCGTCCGAGGCGCGCCCGCGGTCCGTTCCCCGCTCTCGCAGATCGGGGATCTGTGAGAGCGGGGACATTACCGCGACCCCGAACGCGGCCCCATAAAAAACATTGCGTTAGCGCAATCCGCTAGCGCTAAACGGATTACACTAACGCAATGTGACCCTAGCCTATTCCCTTCATGACCCAGCCTATTTTGACCTTAATGATCCAGGCCGTTTTTTGCAATTCTGACCAGTGTCCCTTTATGAGGTAATAACTCAGGAATGCTTCAACGGATCCTAGCAGGTCTCAAATGGTTTTTTCGTGACATATTGGGCTTCATGTTAGTGGTAAATTTAGGTAGATAATTTTTGCGTTTCTTTGTGAAAAAATGGAAATTTGGCTAAAATGTTGAAAATTTCGCAATTTTCAAATTTTGAATTTTTATTCTGTTAAACGAGAGAGTTATGTGACACAAAATAGTTAATAAATAACATTACCCACATGTGTACTTTATATTAGCACAATTTTGGAAACAAAATTTTTTTTACTAGGAAGTTATAAGGGTTAAAATTTGACCAGCGATTTCTCATTTTTACAACGAAATTTACAAAACCATTTTTTTTTAGGGACCACCTCACATTTGAAGTCAGTTTGAGGGGTCTATATGACTGAAAATACGCAAAAGTGACACCATTCTAAAAACTGCACCCCTCAAGGTGCTCAAAACCACATTCAAGAAGTTTATTAACCCTTTAGGTGCAGTGTGCTAGTTATAATGTGCCAGTAATAATGAAATATGCCAGATACACCGAGCACTATCCACCAGGACCGCCAAATGTATGAGGGGGTGCACTTCCTCATACATTTGGCGGTCCTGGTGATATCCCCCCAGTCTTTGATAGTAAGTAGCAGCTGTCCATTCATATATTTATCACTGTCCTGGATGGATAGTGCTCGGTGTATCTGGCATATTTTATTATTACTGGCACATTATAACTAGCACACTGCACTTTCCCTTACAACATTGGCCTTATGTGAATCTTCACACTATATTGTTTACCAGCACATTGCACTTTTTTATAGGGTTTTCCTATATATGTTTACACCTAGCACTTTGTAGCCAGTTAGACCAGATAAGGATATATATATATATATTTCTAACATCTATACCTTTTAATACACTTTTTATATATATTACTTACTATTCTTTTACTGGGTATCCAGAGTATATATAATTTTTACTATTATTTTGTGACCTGCCCATTTGATTCATATATTGAGGTTTTTATGTGCCCATAAATTAATACGAATACACATGTACTATATATATATATATATATATATATATATATATATATATATATATATATATATATATATATATATATATATATATATATATATATATGGTTATATATATCTATGTAATATTTTAATTTCTATTTTTTGTCTTGGCTGCTATTGCACAATAATAAAATAATATAATTTAATATTCCCGGTTATCCTTTGTATCCTTTGGTCTTATCCATATTTGGTATATGCTTTTTCAGGGTGGTGTGGGCACTGCTCCTGGCATTGAGTGCCAGGTGTCAGCTGTCATGTCATTTAAACACCCATCGTCGATTATACCTCCCCAACCAGGATGTATGAATACTTACAAGGTAGTGAAGGGGTTAAACAGATACTTGGGGATAAAAAAAAAACAAAAAACATTTTAATCTATGGTACATTCTGTCTAAAACCATGAAGATATCCTTCCACCTTCTCTTATATGTAAGTTCATGTAATTTTATTACTTCTCACTTTGCCCTCATGTCAAAGCACTGGTGATCTTCCCGAGTGCTCTCCTTTTCTTCTTGGACACTGTAAGATCAGGGGCATGGATTGCATCTTCATGATCATAACCACAGCCCACCAGGGCTTACCCCACAGTCTTCGTGATGGTTTTATGTCCCCTTACCCCCTACCCTCTTTCTGTACCTTCACAACTTGTATAGGGCCTGTCATTTCTCTTTCCCAGCTCTCACTAAATGATGCTTTACAGGTTACAACTCTGAATCTACTAAAAAGTTAGTGTATGTCCTCACCATCTCCTACCTTGACTACTCAAATATCCTCCTCTTTGGCCTCCCATTTAATACTCACACATCTCTCCAGTCCGACCTTAAAGGGAACCTGTCACCCCTCTCAGGCGTTTGTAACTAAAAGAGCCACCTTGTGCAGCACAAATGCTGCATTCTGACAAGGTGGCTCTTTTAGTTATGATGTCTGCACACGCTGAAATAAACGTTTATAAAATGTGCCCCCTCATACCGTGAAACAGTCCCGGAGACGGGTCTTTCCTTCCTAATCAGACTCAGCATAGCCGTCACTCCGGACCTGTGCGCGCCGGGCGCCGCCTCCTCTTGCAGCATTATCATCCCCGGCGCCTGTGGATTAAATTTATTTTTCGGGCATGCGCAGTTGCGCTGCCCTTCGTACTTACAGCGCAGGCGCCGGGGACGATAATGCAGCAAGAGGAGGCGGCGCCCGGTGCGCACAGGCCTGAAGTGGGCTGAAAAACTCGGGATATTAACCCCTTTACCCCCAAGGGTGGTTTGCACGTTATGGACCGGGTCAATTTTTACAATTCTGACCACTGTCCCTTTATGAGGTTATAACTCTGGAACGCTTCAACGGATCCCGGTGATTCTGACATTGTTTTCTCGTGACATATTGTACTTCATGATAGTGGTAAAATTTCTTTGATATTACCTGCGTTTATTTGTGAAAAATACGGAAATTTGGCGAAAATTTTGAAAATTTCGCAATTTTCCAACTTTGAATTTTTATGCAATTAAATCACAGAGATATGTCACACAAAATACTTAATAAGTAACATTTCCCACATGTCTACTTTACATCAGCACAATTTTGGAACCAAAAATTTTTTTTTGTTAGGGAGTTATAAGGGTTAAAAGTTGACCAGCAATTTCTCATTTTTACAACACCATTTTATTTTAGGGACCACATCTCATTTGAAGTCATTTTGAGGGGTCTATATGATAGAAAATACCCAAGTGTGACACCATTCTAAAAACTGCACCCCTCAAGGTTCTCAAAACCACATTCAAGAAGTTTATTAACCCTTCAGGTGCTTCACAGGAATTTTTGGAATGTTTAAATAAAAATTAACATTTAACTTTTTTTCACAAAAAATTTACTTCAGCTCCAATTTGTTTTATTTTGCCAAGGGTAACAGGAGAAAATGGACCCCAAAAGTTGTTGTACAATTTGTCCTGAGTACGCTGATACCCCATATGTGGGGGTTAACCACAGTTTGTGCGCATGGCAGAGCTCGGAAGGGAAGGAGCGCCATTTGACTTTTCAATGCAAAGTTGACTGGAATTGAGATGGGACGCCATGTTGCGTTTGGAGAGCCACTGATGTGCCTAAACATTGAAACCCCCCACAAGTGACACCATTTTGGAAAGTAGACCCCCTAAGGAACTTATCTAGAGGTGTGGTGAGCACTTTGACCCACCAAGTGCTTCACAGAAGTTAATAATGCAGAACCGTAAAAATAAAAAATCATTTTTTTTCACAAACATTATCTTTTCGCCCCAAATTTTTTATTTTCCCAATGGTAAGAGAAGAAATTGGACCACAAAAGTTGTGGCACAATTTGTCCTGAGTACTCTGATACCCCATATGTGGGGGTAAACCATTGTTTGGGCGCATGGGAGAGCTCGGAAGGGAAGGAGCGCCGTTTGACCTTTCAATGCAAAATTGACAGGAATTGAGATGAGACGCCATGTTGCGTTTGGAGAGCCACTGATGTGCCTAAACATTGAAACCCCCCACAAGTGACACCATTTTGGAAAGTAGACCCCCTAAGGAACTTATCTAGAGGTGTGGTGAGCACTTTTACCCACCAAGTGCTTCACAGAAGTTTATAATGCAGAACCGTAAAAATAAAAAATCATTTTTTTTTCACAAAAATTATCTTTTCGCCCCCAATTTTTTATTTTCCCAATGGTAAGAGAAGAAATTGGACCACAAAAGTTGTGGCACAATTTGTCCTGAGTACTCTGATACCCCATATGTGGGGGTAAACCATTGTTTGGGCGCATGGGAGAGCTCGGAAGGGAAGGAGCGCCGTTTGACCTCTCAATGCAAAATTGACAGAAATTGAGATTGGACGCCATGTTGCGTTTGGAGAGCCACTGATGTACCTAAACATTGAAACCCCCCACAAGTGACACCATTTTGAAAAGTAGACCCCCTAAGGAACTTATCTAGATGTGTGGTGAGCACTTTGACCCAATAAGAGCTTCACAGAAGTTTATAATGCAGAGCCGTAAAAATAAAACAAAATTTTTTTCCCACAAAAATAATTTTTTAGCCCCCAGTTTTGTATTTTCCTGAGGGTAACAGGAGAAATTGGACCCCAAAAGTTGTTGTGCAATTTGTCCTGAGTGCGCTGATACCCTATATGTGGGGGAGAACCAGCGTTTGGGCGCATGGGAGGGCTCGGAAGGGAAGGAGAGCCATTTGGAATACAGACTTAGATGGAATGGTCTGCAGGCGTCACATTGTGTTTGCAGAGCCCCTAATGTACCTAAACAGTAGAAACCCCCCACAAGTGACCCCATATTGGAAACTAGACCCCCCAAGGAACTTATTTAGATGTGTTGTGAGAACTTTGAGCCCCCAAGTATTTCACTACAGTTTATAACGCAGAGCCGTGAAAATAAAATAAAAAATTTCCCCTCAAAATGATTTTTTAGCCCCCAGTTTTGTATTTTCTCGAGGGTAAAAGGAGAAATTGGACCCCAAAAGTTGTTGTCCAATTTGTCCTGAGTGCGTTGATACCCCATATGTGGGGTGAACCAGCGTTTGGGCGCATGGGAGGGCTCGGAAGGGAAGGAGCGCCATTTGGAATGCAGACTTAAATGGAATGGTCTGCAGGCGTCACATTGCGTTTGCAGAGCCCCTAATATACCTAAACAGTAGAAACCCCCACAAGTGACCCCATGTTGGAAACTAGACCCCCCCACGAACTTATCTAGATGTGTTGTGAGAACTTTGAGCCCCCAAGTGTTTCACTACAGTTTATAACGCAGAGCCGTGAAAATAAAAAATCTCTTTTTTTCCCACAAAAATTATTTTTAGCCCCCAGTTTTGTATTTTCCCAAGGGTAACAGGAGAAATTGGACCCCAAAAGTTGTTGTCCAATTTGTCCTGAGTACGCTGATACCCCATATGTTGGGGTAAACTCCTGTTTGGGCACACGGGAGAGCTCGGAAGGGAAGGAGCACTGTTTTACTTTTTCAATGCAGAATTGGATGGAATTGAGATCGGTCGTCATGTCGCGTTTGGAGATCCCCCTGATGTGCCTAAATAGTGGAAACCCCCCAATTATAACTGAAACCCTAATCCAAACACACCCCTAACCCTAATCCCAACGGTAACCCTAACCACACCTCTAACCCAGACACACCCCTAATCCTAATCCCAATCGCAAATGTAATCCAAACCCTAACCCTAACTTTAGCCCCAACCCTAACTGTAGCCTTAACCCTAACCCTAGCCCTTACCCTAGCCCTAACCCTAGCCCCAACCCTAACCCTAACCCTAGCCCTAGCCCTAACCCTAACCCTAGTCCCAACCCTAACCCTAACCCTAGTCCCATCCCTAACCCTAGCCCTAACCCTAGCCCTAACCCTAGCCCTAACCCTAGCCCTAACCCTAGCCCTAATCCTAGCCCTAACCCTAGCCCTAGCCCTAACCCTAGCCCTAGCCCTAACCCTAGCCCTAACCCTAACCCTAGCCCTAACCCTAATGGGAAAATGGAAATAAATACATTTTTTTCATTTACTTTTATAGCGGGTTTTTTAGCGGATTTTTATGATTGGCAGCCGTCACACACTGAAAGACGCTTTTTATTGCAAAAAATATTTTTTGCGTTACCACATTTTGAGAGCTATAATTTTTCCATATTTGAGTCCACAGAGTCATGTGAGGTCTTGTTTTTTGCGGGACGAGTTGACGTTTTTATTGGTAACATTTTCGGGCACGTGACATTTTTTGATCGCTTTTTATTCCGATTTTTGTGAGGCAGAATGACCAAAAACCAGCTATTCATGAATTTCTTTTGGGGGAGGCGTTTATACCGTTCCGCGTTTGGTAAAATTGATAAAGCAGTTTTAATCTTCGGTTCAGTACGATTACAACGACACCTCATTTATATCATTTTTTTATGTTTTGGCGCTTTTATACGATAAAAACTATTTTATAGAAAAAAATAATTATTTTTGCATCCCTTTATTCTGAGGACTATAACTTTTTTATTTTTTTGCTGTTGTCGCTGTATGGTGGCTCGTTTTTTGCGGGACAAGATGACGCTTTCAGCGGTACCATGGTTATTTATATCCGTCTTTTTGATCGCGTGTTATTCCACTTTATGTTTGGCGGTATGATAATAAAGCGTTGTTTTTTGCCTCGTTTTTTTTTTTTTTTCTTACGGTGTTTACTGAAGGGGTTAACTAGTGGGCCAGTTTTATAGGTCGGGTCGTTACGGACGCGGAGATACTAAATATGTGTACTTTTATTGTTTTGTTTTTTTTATTTAGATAAAGAAATGTATTTATGGGAATAATATATATTTTTTTTTTTCATTATTTAGGATTTTTTTTTTTTTTTTTTTTACACACTTGGAAATTTTTTTTTTTATATTTTTACTTTGCCCCAGGGGGGGACAATACAGATCGGTGATCTGCCAGTTTGCACAGCACTCTGACAGATCACCGATCTGTCTGAGAGCAGTGCAGCGTTACCAAGTGCCTGCTCTGAGCAGGCACTTGGTAAGCCACCTCCCTCCCTGCAGGACCCGGATCCGCGGCCATTTTGGATCCGGGACTTACTGCAGGGAGGGAGGTAGGAGACCCCCGGAGCAACGCGATAACATCGCGTTGCTGCGGGGGTCTCAGGGAAGCCCGCAGGGAGCCCCCTCCCTGCGCGATGCTTCCCTGCACCGCCGGCACATCGCGATCATCTTTGATCGCGGTGTGCCGGGGGTTAATGTGCCGGGGGCGGTCCGTGACCGCTCCTGGCACATAGTGCCGGATGTCAGCTGCGATAAGCAGCTGACACCCGGCCGCGATCGGCGGCGCTCCCCCCGTGAGCGCGGCCGATCGCGCTGGACGTAATATTCCGTCCTTGGGAATTAAGGCCCACCCCACATGGACGGAATATTACGTCCAATGGCAGAAAGGGGTTAATAATAATAATCTTTATTTATATAACGCCAACATATTCCACAGCGCTTTACAGTTTAACAGCTTCAAACACAACAGTCAATGTTAACGATACAATAAATAAAGCAACACAAGACGACCCTGCTCGTGACAGCTTACAATCTACAATGAGGTGGGGAGATACAAAGTACAGGTGTGTATTTACAATGATGGTCCAGCCATCTTCAGGGAATGGGGGATAGATGGAAGTAGTGAATGGGCTACACACAAACAAAATAACTAATTAGGGAACATGATAGGCCGCTCTGAACTAATGCGTTATGAGAGAGCGCCTAAAACTATGCAAATTGTAGATAGTCCTAATTTCTTGGGGTAGAGCATTCCAGAGGATTGGCGCAGCATGGGAGAAGTCTTGGAGTCGGGAGTGGGAGGGACGGATTAGTGCAGAGGTTAGTCGAAAGTCATTTGCAGAGCGCAGAGGTCGGTTAGGCCGATAGACAGACATGAGGGAGGAGATGTAAGGGGGTGCCACACTGTGAAGAGCTTTGTGGGTGAGAACAAGTACTTTGAATTGTATCCTGTAATGAATGGGAAGCCAGTGTAATGACTGGCGAAGAGCGGACGCATTTGAGTAACGATTAGCTAGACAACCCTGGCTGCTGTATTGAGGATAGACTGGAGAGGGGAAAGTCGAGTGAGGGGGAGGCCAATTAATAGAGCGTTGCAGTAGTCCAGGCGGGAGTGGATCAGGGCGACAGTGAGGGTTGTTGTTTCTATAGTGAGAAAAGGACAGATTCTAGAGATGTTCTTTAGGTGTAAGCGGCATGAGCGGGCAAGAGATTATACTGTATATGGGATGTGAAGGAGAGATCGGAGTCAAACGTAACACCCAGACAGCATGCCTGCTGCCGGGTTGTTATTATGGTGCCACCCACGGAGAGGAAAACGTCAGGTTTAGGAAGGTTAGTAGATCGTGGGAGCAGAAGAAATTCAGTTTTGGAAAGGCTGAGTTTCAGAAAGAGAGCGGACATGATCTCGGAGACTGCGGACAGACAGTCGGTAGTGTTCTGTAGTACAGCAGGAGTAAGGCCAGGAGATGACGTGTATAGTTGTGTGTCGTCAACATAAAGATGGTACTGAAAGCCAAATCTGCTGATGGTCTGTCCAATTGGGAGAAGTGAAGGGGGTCAAGAACAGAGCCCTGCGGTACCCTGACAGTGAGAGGAAGAGGAGATGAAGTGGAGCCAGAGAACAGAACACTGAAGGAGTGGTCAGAAAGATAGGAGGAGCACCAGGAGAGAGAAGTGTCCTTAATGCCAAATGACTGGAGCCTAGAGAGTAGGAGAGGGTGGTCAACTGAGTCGAAAGCTGCAGAGATATCGAGAAGAATGAGCAGGGAGTGGTCACCGTTACATTTTGCTGTCAGAAGGTCGTTGGTCACTTTGATGAGTGCAGTTTCTGTCGAGTGTAGGGGGCGGAAGCCGGACTGTGAAGGATCTAGGGGGGAGTGAATGGAGAGGTAACGGGTAAGGCAGAAGTAGACTAGGCGCTCCAAGAGTTTAGAGATGAAGGGAAGGTTGGAGACCGGTCGGTAGTTGTTTGTGCAGGATGGGTCGAGGGCGGGTTTCTTTAGTAACGGAGTAATGATAGAGTGTTTGAAGGAGGACGGGAAAATGCCTGAGGAGAGGGAGAGATTAAAGATTGTAGTTAGGTGAGTAGTGACAACTGGAGAGAGAGACTGGAGGAGATGACAGGGAATGGGGTCGGTAGTGCATGTAGTCGGACGAGAAGAAGAGAGGAGCCTGGAGACGACTTCTTATGTGATGGGATCAAATGCGGAGAGTGAACCAGGGGAGATGCAGGGAGGCATGGGAGTCACTGAATTTGGTGATTGGGAGCGGATTTCCTGACGGATATTGTCTATTTTCTCTAATACTTATACTCGAGTATATACGGTACACAAAAAATATGATTAAAATATCCTCTGAAAATCTAGCCTGGTGCTAAGTGGCCAGTTAACATATCTCTCAGAAAATTACAATTGCTTTCAAAATCTAATTAAGGTATACATTTATAGACAGGGGCATTTATCTATGACATCCATTCTGTACATCTGTGGGCTTCCAATTTCATGTCATGTTTCATTGCATAACAAAATCCCCTTTATTGTATTTCAATATTTTTATTATTCCCCATGAAACACAAATTCACACCATTTATGACATGTGCAGTGCTTAGTTATATTAATCCTCTCAAGTGAGATAACCTTCTGTAACAAGCATTGTGAGTCATGATAACCATCGCTACATTTGTATGTTCCATGTAGTTTTAAAGGCCGCCATATATTAGATGGTTAAGGCAATCGTTCAGATGGCAGCCATCTCTGAAATGCCAAAAGTAAGATAATAAGTGTAAGCGGGCACCATCCCTTAATATAGTTTATACTGGGATCACCTATTCCATATGAAACAAGTGATCAAAGAAGAAAGGAGAAAAAGGCATAAGCAGAAATAGGGATCACCAAAATAGAATTCAATACAAAAAACACTTTTTATTCTTGGAAACCACCACATACAAAATGATTAAAAGCAATTAAAAAGTCCCAACTTGGACCATAGTTAGAAAAATATGGGTCATACAATACCGAGTACAATACTCAAAGAACCTTACAAACCATTATGCTTTATATAAATGCTCAGTGTCCTCAAAAACTTAGCACAGGCTGGCAAATATAGATTAAACAAAGTTATTCTTTACAGATGTAAATATAATACCTAGTACAGGTTAGAGAGTGCATACATGCTGTTACCAGGAACAAAACACGATAACAATACAATGCAATCCCATGTAAATTATCCTGACAAATCACGAACACCATAACCTGAAAAAATCAACAGGCTGATCGAGGTAGGAAAATGGCCACTGAAATAATTATCTAAGGGAGGCCAAAGATCTGATGAATTAAGTGCTTCACCCGGATATATAATGGTGATAGCCCCCATAAAGCAAGCCATCAGGCAAGATAGGTACTAGACCCACGCGCATCGACACATACGAGTGTCTTTCTCAAGGTCAGTGATCTGCAGTGGTGCTGGCCCAACAGATATATACATATACAGACTTTATTTCTTAAGTCCTACCAGCTGTGGAGCGGCGTGCAGTCAACAAACTCCATGATGGGACAGCGTCCTGTCATTAGTACTGCGCAGGCGCAAGTAGGTCCGGACCCAGAAGTTCCATATGAGCATAGTGCGCCTGAGCCAGCGCCAAAAGCACATCACATTGTGTGCACAGTGATTATCCTTACTGCGCAGGCGCGGGGGGACAATGAGAGATATCCCATATACCAGAGAGAACGCTCAATGCGCTTGCGCTCAGCATGCACTGAAGAGTATCTATTATGCATCAAAAAGAGCTTAAAGCGCCAGCCCTCCACATGTAAATGGATGTCAGAGCTCAGTTTTGAGCTCAGAACTACATTTTGAGGTTTCATACCTAAAGTCAATATAAACAGCGCGTCTGCCTGATGCAACCAATCTTACAGTAAATTGTCCCTATTCAGCAGATGCTCATTTGAGACTTAAACACAATATTATATATTATTCCATATAGAACCCCATGATGATTAAATGCATGTGGGAATATGATGGGGCCAATTGTATACAGACGCAAACCGTTCCCCAAAGTTATACACCATACATAAAAGGCAAAATTGTATAAGATAGTGATAACAGCATGTACGCATACCAAAAAGATATATACACATAGAGAAGGTACATAGTTCAAGAAGGTAACAGAGAGTATTTTTTGTATTGAATTCTATTTTGGTGATCCCTTTTTCTGCATATGCCTTTTCTCCTTTATTCTTTACTCCAAAAGTAAATTCCCATACACATTAGACAATCGACCGAATCCGCTCATATCAACAGGTTATAAGTAATCTATTAGCCTAATGTGTATGGGGGCTTGACAGGAAATGTGCATTGATACAAATTTACTGAAATACACAGGGAACATAAAACTACACTTGTCTCAATTTAGATAGCCGGGATAAAACTTAAAAAAAAAGGACGACATCTGAAATTAATCTCCTGTTTACATACTACACACTAAGCAAACTTTTTCAAGTGGCCTATTTGTCTTTTGGAACACATACATACACATAAATGACCTCAGAGTAAGGATTATCAGCGCAAATACAATCTACATCACCCACACAAAAGCAAATAGTACAGGGAAGGAGGTCATAGAAAGACAAAGTACATAGGACCGGAACTGAGGGCAATGTTCAAGGCAATAAAACTCGTACAGATAAGAAAACTTTTTACGTCACTTGCGAGAATGTATTAAATGTAAATCAGTAGTGTGTATACTTTACATCACAGGCATGTGGAACACTAAACAGCAAAAGCATAAGCACACAGTGTCTAAGTAGAAAAAAAAAATCATTACTTTTGCCAAAAACAATACAAGGGAATGTGGATTTCATGGGGTGAAATAAATAGTATAGCAGTAAATAAATTAGTAGGACCCCTTCCTTCTAGAAGAGGCTTAGGGCTCATTCAGAGGTCAATTTTCCACATACAATTTTATCTGTGATTTTCACACAAGTTATAAATCTACAGGCCAGTGAAATATTGTGACAACACCAAGATGCCACACTAGTTGTAGCCTAATGTCAGTTTTTCACATTTTTATGTTTATTTGATAGAACGAGGTTGATAAACTTTCTCGTACAAAAAAACCCACTGATGAAGCTTTGATGGTAAAAACTAAGATACTTACCAAACACTGATAAAAATCTAATCCAAAACACTGATGAAAATCGGTTCATTTCTTGTGCACAAGAAAAAGCACTGATGTTCAAATGACCCTTAGATGAATATGAGAAGATTCAACCCCAGACTAAGTGCACTTAATTTTCCATTTTTACTGTATAGATCGCCAATACGGTTTCCTCAAACATATTTTTTAACATATTTTTATTGGGAATTTTCTTAGAAAAAAAAAGTATGGCATAGAAAGAAGCAATTTTAGTCATAGACATGTAGAGTTAAAAAACAAAATAGGACATTAACCCCTTACCGGCATCGGACGTACTATACCGTCCGATGCCGGCTCCCCTGCTTTGATGCAGGGCTCCGCGGTGAGCCCGCACCAAAGCCGGGACATGTCAGCTGTTTTGAACAGCTGACATGTGCCCGTAATAGGCGCAGGCAGAATCGCGATCTGCCCGCACCTATTAACTAGTTAAATGCCGCTGTCAAACGCAGACAGCGGCATTTAACTACCGCTTCCGGCCGGGCGGCCGTAAATGACGTCATCGCCGACCCCCGTCACATGATCGGGGGTCGGCGATGCTTGTGAATGGTAACCATAGAGGTCCTTGAGACCTCTATGGTTACTGATTGCCCGTCGCTGTGAGCTCCACCCTGTGGTCGGCGCTCACAGCACACGTGCAATTCTGCTACATAGCAGCGATCAGCAGATCGCTGCTATGTAGCAGAGCCGATCGTGCTATGCCTGCTTCTAGCCTCTCATGGAGGCTATTGAAGCAGGGCAAAAGTTAAAAAAAAAAGTTTAAAAAAATGTGAAAAAAATAAAAAAAAACATAAAAGTTTAAATCACCCCCCTTTCGCCCCAATCAAAATAAATCAATAAAAAAAAATCAAATATACGCATATTTGGTATCGCCGCGCTCAGAATCGCCCGATCAATTAAAAAAAAGTATTAACGTGATCGCTAAACAGCGTAGCGGGAAAAAAATTCGAAACGCCAGAATTACGTATTTTTGGTCGCCGCGACATTGCATTAAAATGCAATAACGGGCGATCAAAAGAACGTATCTGCACCGAAATGCTATCATTAAAAACGTCATCTCGGCACGCAAAAAATAAGCCCTCAACTGACCCCAGATGATGAAAAATGGAGACGCTACGAGTATCGGAAAATGGCGCAACTTTTTTTTTTTTAGCAAAGTTTGGAATTTTTTTTCACCACTTACATAAAAAATAACCTAGTCATGTTTGGTGTCTATGAACTCGTACTGACCTGGAGAATCATAATGGCAGGTCAGTTTTAGCATTTAGTGAACCTAGCAAAAAAGCCAAACAAAAAACCAATGTGGGATTGCACTTTTTTTGCAATTTCACCGCACTTGGAATTTTTTTCCCGTTTTCTAGTACACGACATGCTAAAACCAATGATGTCGTTCAAAAGTATAACTCGTCCCGCAAAAAAATAAGCCCTCACATGGCCAAATTGACGGAAAAATAAAAAAGTTATGGCTCTGGGAAGGAGGGGAGCGAAAAACGAACACGGAAAAACAAAAAATCCCAAGGTCATGAAGGGGTTAATAAAATTATAAGATTAACATGAAGTTTTGTCAAATTTTAGATATAAGACATTTGTTTTTGCTTCAATTGCACGCAAACAAGAATTTACTCAGATTGTAATAAGAGCATGACCATCATCTCAATAACTCCCAAAAGTTGTAAGAGCAGTTGAGAAAGCAGGATACTTACCTGTGGAGAACCTACTAACTCAAAAGGGCTTCTACAGACAGCCTTGGTATAAGTCACTCAACTTATCAAGTCTAAAGGGCAATCTGATATTACCCCTTTCACCACCATACAGTAATCTGCTTCTCCATGTAGAGGGCGCATCCGCCATGCAACTGCATGATGGGTAGCTGCTGAGGCAAGCGGTGTCAGCGAGTTGGGTCAGAACGAGAATGAGGGACAATGACAGAACCATGACCATCCTGATACACATAGCCCCCTCTTCCCTATCCTGGTATGAATGGCCCCCTCATCCCTATCTTGGTATGCATGGATCCCTCATCCCTATCCTGGTATGCATGGCTCCCTCATCCTTATCCTGGCAGTAATGAACGCCTTCATCCCAATCTTAGTATGCATGGCCCCATCCCTCTCCTGGTACGCAGGGCCCACATCTCGTCCTAGTATGCATGGCCCCATCCCAATCCTGGTATGCAGTGCCCCCCATCTCGTCCTAGTATACATGGCCCCATCCCTATTCTGGTATGATTGGCCCTCATCCTGGTCCTGGTATGCATGGCCGCATCCTGGTATGCATGGTCCCCTCAGAAAACACTAAAAAAAAATTACACTAGCCTTTCCCGCGCTTCCTCGCAGCATCTTGTTCCGATGCCAGCAGCTTCTTCATGCTTCTAAGCAGCGCATGGTAGGGATGTCATGCGCTGCTCACAAGCAGAGCACAGCTACTGGATTACTCACTGCTCCCCACGCCAGGACTGCATGCAGATAGCAGTGAGTATTCACTGCTCTTCAGTAGCGAGCACAGTGTCAGCCGCCAGCTTCCTGCAGCTGCCAGTGGTTACGTGTGCCGCTACTTAGGAGAAATGAATATTCACCTCTTTGGGCGTGTAGAAAGGTGAATATTGATTTCTCTTAAGTAGCAGCACACGTGACCACCGGCAGCAGCAGGAAGCCAGCGGCGGACACTGTGTGCCCTACTGAAATCAATGAATACTCACTGCTCTCTCCGTGCACAGTTCCGGGGCGTGTTGAGCAGTGATTACTCCGGCAGATGCCCTTCGGTTTGCAAACAGCGCATGATGTCCCTGCCATGCACTACTTACAAGCATAAAGCAGCTGCTGGCACCAGAGCAGGATGCTGCGAGGAAGTGCCGGGAAGGTAAGAGTAATGTTTTTTGTTTAAGTATTTTCTGATGGGGTCATGCATACCAGGAGCGGGGTGGGTGGGGGACAATCATAAGGATGGGGCCATGCATACCATGATCGCAGTTGGGGGCCAATCATACCAATATGCTAATAAATAGAACGTAATATTCATTGCCCTCCACGCCAATGGGCGTGGAATGCAGTGAATATTCATTTCCCTTTAGCAGGCACAGGAGTTAGCCGCAGCCGCCGGCTTCAGCCTCCTGTGACCTGCTGCTCCACCGATACCGCTCCCCCACCTCAGCCAGAGCTGGTACATCCAGACTATAAGACACCCCCCCCCCATTCTCCTCCACATTTTTGGAGGAAAAAAGTGCATCTTATAGTCCGAAAAATACAGTACTTTGAGTAATTTAAGGTTTAACACATATTCTGGATTGTTTCTTATGTGCTTCTCTACTCCTTTTGTCTATATGTGCTCCTTTGTGGTTTTGCTGCCTTTAGTCTAAATTTACATTGTGCCCATTCATATAGCGACAACGAAAACCAAACTTTTGACGGGTAATGTATGTGTACAACATTCTTTTTATCTTCATTTTTGTATTGTGTATTATTGTTTGTGTACACACTGGCATTAATATCTGTTCCATCAGGTTTCTGTTTTCCTATAGAAAAAATTGTATGATATGCAAGTTCCTCTTTTCTCCATGGCATAAATTGTAAGCTCTTGAGAGCACAGCCTTCACACCACTTGTTTGAATTGTTACACATACGCTTTGATTTGGAAAGTTTTATGAAATTATGATGAAAATATATAAACATTATTAAAAAAAAATGGAAGCCATATTCATCCACTACTAGTTATAAGTGGATATTGACCCTTTCCCAACCTAATAAGACCAGCCCTCAGTTGCCCCAGAAGCGGCGCATCTATTAGATGCGCCAATTCTGACGCTTAGCCTCGGCTCTTCCTGATTGCCCTGGTGTGTTGGCAATTGGGGTAATGGTTTTGGAGTTGATGTCAACTGTGTAATGTCGCTGACATCAAGCCCAGGGGTTATTAATGGAGAGGTGTCTATCAGACACCCCCATTACTAACCCCGTAGTCAAAAGAAACAAACACAGAAGTTTTTTATTTGTAAAAAAAATAAATAAAAAAAAAGCACTTCCAATAAAATTCCCTCTTTTACCCATTTATTACCATAAAGCAAGAGTCCACAGGGTGCACCAAGGTCCATATTAAGGTGAGCTGACAAGAACCCCAAAACCATGATTGCCAATGCACCTGGGCAATAAAGAAGGGCCGAGGCTGAGCGCCAGAATTGGCGCATCTAATGATTGCGACATTTCTGAGGCAGCTGAGGGCTGGTCTTATTAGACTGGAAAGGGGCGAATATCCATGGACGTTCCCAGCATATTCATAACATGCAGCTGTCTACTTAGCCTTTGCTGGTTATTAAAAAAAGGGTGGATCCCACGTCGTATTTTTTTTTAAGGTCCCCCTTTTTAATAACCAGTAAAGACACAGAAGATATCTGGGAGCTGACATTAATAACCTGGGAAGCTTCATGGCAATTGACCCCATCCCAGACTATTAAGACATTAAAGCTGTCTGCTTTCCCTTAGCTGGTTATTAAAAATTAGGGGGACCCCACACCATTTTTGTCATTTATTTATTAGCTAAATATAATTACAGAAAACTACACACGCAAAGCGCTGATTATATATCTCACTGCCATATTTCTATCTAATCTATCTAGATATCTATTCTATTCTGACGGTTCAGGCTATGAATTTACTGTACTTGGCTGATCAAATGTCAGGTTTCCTTTGAATGCACGAATAAAAATCGGATGGCACATGCATGGTCCTTGTGACGTACAATTTTTTTTCTCGCAGCCAATGACTTGCATTGGTGAGTCTTGTCCGATAAGCGCTGCCATTCCCAGAATGTTGCAAAGTTTTTCTCATACAGGTTCAAGGTGAGGAATAAAAATTGCAAAAGCAGAATTATTGAAGAACACTTGTCAGAGTGCAATCCGATTTTTTTGTAGGATTGCACTCATCTGTTTTATGCACAGATGATAACGATCCCTTAATGACATTAAGTGTCTGTACTACCAAGTTGGTGAGACCATTTTAATTTACTTTGCCTTCAGAGAAAGGACTGTTTTGTTTTCATTTGTGCTGAAGAAACCGGTCTTCAGTTTGAAACTATAAAGTTTATAAAGGACAATAAGCTTTATTCTGTTTTGATATAAACACCCTGTGCGTACCGGAGAACATAAACCACCTAAAACAAATATACATAATCATCTTAAAGGGGTATTCCCATAAACAAAGTATATTTTAATCAATAGATCTTGGAATAAGGATATGTTCTACAATTGGATGTGTTAAAAAAAATGTTCCTGTGCTGAGAAAATCTTATAATTGTGTCCCTGCTGTGTACTGTGTAATGGCTGTGTCTGACCGTGCAGGAACATGGTCTGATCATACCACAGCTTCTGGGCAGGGGAGGAAGTAAAAGATGGTATATGAAGACATTACAGCATGGGAACACAGATGATTAAAAAATGTTTTACTTCACAAAAATAAACAGGCAAGAGAAATGTTTTACTTCACAGAAAGTAAGAGCTGCGATTCCATGCTGTCCTGTCTGTATGCTCTTTTACATCCTACTCTGGCCAGGAGCTATAGTATGATCAGACCAAGATCTACTCATTAAAATGTTCTTTTTTCTTAGAACAAGTCCTTTTTAATATATTTGTTAGATATTTTTTTTACTGGTAGATTGTGCCTTCCTGATTCCTTTGCCTTAGTGACTGTTTGTGAATGATCCTTAAACCTGAACAATAACTTGTGCACAACATATTAGCTGGGTACACCCTATAGAACTATGTTTTCTATAATACCCTTACAGTATGCCATAAATAGAGTATGAACAATATTCCTAGCTATATTTACAGGTTGATAAACTTTTAGAAGAAAAAGTAAATTCTCACCCATGATATTATTCACTTTTGAACTGACCTGCAATCTGGCCTTTGTAAGTTTCCAGAAGGATCAACAATGGTTTTAATGTTTTTCGTGTGCAGAAGAGAACATGGTGCATCCTTTGATGTAAGATGATATACACGCTGAATAACCACATGTATGCAGGCATCTTTCCAACCTGCGGCCCCCTGGGTTTCCACTATATCCAGAAGAGAATCATTTACAGTGATGCTTGAAGTGAAATCTTTGCCTTGAACACTGACGAGAGCTTGACTATGGCTGTCAACATCTGAAATCTGGAAAATCAATTACAAGTAGATTAATTACGGGGTTAGTGGGCATTACAGAAAATAATTTTTTATAAAACTAAGTATTTGACATACTTTTTACAGCAAAATCATTAACAAGCTAGACTGATAACACAAAAATTACATAATAGGAGATTATTTATAATAATGCAGAAGCAGTGTTACATATTTAAGGTATTTCATGAGCTTCTTGCCATTGATCTTCCAGTACTTTTAGTTCATAATTTGATCGGATTAGACTTGATGCATAATTGGAAGAACATTACTGATATGTTTTTAAAAGGAATCTGTAAGTAGGATCAACTTTTCTAAGCTGTATATATGGGCAACTAGGTTACAAGAAGCTGAATAATAATAATCTTTATTTTTTTTTTATATAGCGCTAACATATTCCGCAGCGCTTTACAATTTTGCACACATTCAGCTGAATAAAACAATACATCCGTGATTCAGATTTCTTATTACAGAGAAATCCACGTTTTCCTTATACGTAATGAGCTGTTCACTACATTCAAAAATGGCTCACAAAAGACAAATTAAAAAAAACATCACAGAAAAAAAAACAGCCTTACCAACACCAGATTTCCAATCCACAAGCAGGATGCAGTAGAATCCCATGAAAAAGGTGGGGGCAGCACAGGTGCAAAACACTAATAAAGCAACTACTCACAAACCTACCAATTCATGGAGGGGGTGGTTGCCTAGTATTAAAAATAGGGCACCCTATGCAAGCCTCATCTGGGTCCATTTATGTCCTTATGTAATGAGCTGTTACAGGATACGGGCCCAACCCTGATCTGCATAAAAATCTGCTTCCAGAGCTTAATGTAAATGAAAGCGACATTACCAGTGCGACATGCAATGGCCGCGCGCTCTGCTCACGTAATCTCATTGCAGAGCTGTGTGTGGTTATAGCTGACATCTGCAGGTTCTTCTCAGTGCATTACCTCCATCTCTCAGGCAGACAGGGTTGCAATACAGGAGAGCTGTGTGAGAGCTGCAGCAAATGGGGTTTGTAAGGAGACACATTTCAGTTGTTCTTTGTTAGTTACACACGAGGTCAAAATTGTTAGTCCCCCTCGTTTAATTACAGAAAAACCCACAATGGTCACAGAAATAACTTGAATCTGATAAAAGTAATAGGGTAATAAATAAAAGATCTATGAACATTAACAAATGAAAGTCAGACATTGCTTTTCAATCATGATTCCACAGAATTTTAAAAATAAAATAAACCTCATGAAATAGGCCTGGACAGAAATGATGGTACTCGCCGAAAATAATGTGACAAAAGGGACATGTTAAATCAAGGTGTGTCCACTAACTAGCATCACAGGTGTCTACAATCTTGGAATCAGTGAGTGGGCCTGTATATAAGGCTACAGATACTCACTGTGCTGTTTGGTGACATGCTGTGTATCACACTCAACATGGACCAGGGGAAGCGAAGGAAAGAGTTGTCTCAGGAGAGTAGAAAGAAAATTATAGACAAACATGTTAAAGGTAAAAGTTATAAGACCATCTCCAAGCAGCTTAATGTTCCTATGACTACAGTTGCACATATTATTCAGAAATGTAAGATCCATGGGACTGTAGCCAACCACCCTGGACGTGGCCGCAGGAGGAAAATTGATGACAAACCCAAAAAGACAGATAATATGAATGGTAACAAAAAAGCCCAGAAAAACTTCTAAACAGATTAAAAGTGAACTTCAAGCTCAAGGAACATCAGTGTCAGATCGCACCATCCGGTTGTATGAGCCAAAGTGGACTTCATGGGGACGACCAAGGAGGACACCATTTTTGAAAAAAACTCAGAAAAAAGCCAGACTGGAATTTGCCAAACTTCATGTTGACAAGTCACAAAACTTCTGGGAGAATGTCCTATGGACAGATGAGACAAAAATGGAACTTTTTGGCAAGGCACATCAGCTCTATGTTCACAGACGGAAAAATGAAGCATATCAAGAACACACTGTCCCTACTGTGAAACATGGAGGCTCTGTTATGTTCTGGGGCTGCTTTGCTGCATCTGGCACAGGGTGTCTAGAATATGTGCAGGGAATATACCGGATTACGTACCGGTAATGCTCTTTTATAGAGCCCACGACAGCACCCACTAGAGAGAGGGGATCCGCCCCTAAGAACAGGAAACCTACAGAGAGATAAAAGGGGCGGCCCCCCCCTCGCTCCTCAGTTGTTTTACAGAGAATAGGAGGAACCGCCGCCAGGTTTTAGTTAACAGGTTCGGGTATATACATATATATACATATTTACAACCTCATGCTACATCTTTCTAATATTTACACCTCACCAAAAAAGCACCATGTGCAACTATATACAGAAAAGGGAGGAATGTGAACGGGTGCTGTCGTGGGCTCTATAAAAGAGCATTACCGGTGAGTAATCCGGTATTTTCTATTCGCCACGACAGCACCCACTAGAGAGAATTACAGAGACTATAGACTGGGTGGGTTTACTGAGTCAAGGACCGATACACCAAAAGTTAGATCAGAAGCAGAGGATAGATCTAATCTATAATGTTTATAGAAGGTATTAGGTGAAGACCAAGTTGCAGCCTTACATATAAGGTCTATTGGCACATTCGCCCTTTCTGCCCAGGAAGTCGACAAGGCTCTTGTAGAGTGTGCTCCTATATGCATTGGAGGATCTCTTCCTCCAGCTTTATACGCCAAGATTATGGCCTCTCTGATCCAGCGAGATAATGTGCCCTTTGTGACTCTGGTACCCTTGGTTTTACCCTGGAAAGACACAAAGAGAGCCCTACTCTTCCTCCAGTCCCTAGTTCTGTCTAAATAAGTCAGGACAGTCCTTTTTACATCTAGGGTATGAAGTCTTACTTCTTCTGGAGTTGAGTGGTTCTCATAAAAGGTAGGTAACAAGATCTCCTGAGATCTATGAAAAGTAGTGGCTACCTTAGGCAGATAACAAGGGTCTGTTTTCAAAATTATCCTATCTGATGTAACTGATAAAAAGGGAGGATCTATAGATAAAGCATGGAGATCGCTCACTCTTCTAGCAGAAACTAATGCCACTAATAATACAGTTTTTAGTGAAGCTGTATGGAGAGGCTCAAAAGGCGGCTGTGTCAACGCATCCAGGACTATAGATAGATCCCACTGAGGAACCTGTGGTATGCTAATTGGCCTTGATCGCTCACAAGCAGATATAAACCGAGATATCCACCTATTACCCGCAACATCATAATTAAAAAGAGCTCCTAAAGCTGAAACCTGAACCTTCAGAGTGCTCACGGAGAGTCCTAATTCCAGACCCTTTTGTAGAAATTCTAACACTGGAAATATAAGAACTTCAGAAGAAAGTTGTGCAGTATGGAATTGAAGAAATTTTCTCCAAATTCTAACATAAATCCTGGTAGTTGAAGGTTTTCTACTCTTCATAAGAGTATCGATTAATCCGCTAGAAAACCCCCTCAGACTTAGTAACCGCCTCTCAAACTCCAGGCAGTTAAGTTCATGCCCTTTGCCTGAGGATGGAGGAATGGCCCCTGAGAGAGCAGGTCCCTGGACTGAGGCAGAATCCATGGGTCTGAAACTGACATCGCTCTCAGCCATGAGAACCATGGCCTTTTGGGCCAGAATGGGGCTATTAACAGCACTCTTGCGCCTTCCTCCCTTATTTTTCTTATTACTATAGGCAATAGATTCCATGGGGGGAAAGCATAAGCCAGGTCGAATGTCCATGGAACCTGAAGGGCATCGAGTATGTCCGGCTTGTCCTCCCTGCATAGAGAGGCAAACACCTTGACTTGACGGTTGGCTCTTGTGGAAAACAAGTCTATTTGAGGAACACCCCATCGAGCGGTTATTAATTTGAAAATCTTCCTGTTCAGCATCCATTCCCCTTGATGAAGAGTGTGACGGCTGAGGAAATCGGCACGAAAGTTGTCTGTGCCTCTGATGTGCACTGCTGACAGTGATAGCAGATGACCTTCGGCCAACTCCATGATGTCTGATGCCACCTCCCTGAGTTTGTCTGACCGCGTACCTCCTTGATGGTTCAGATAAGCCACCGCAGTGGTGTTGTCGGAGAATACTCTTGTATGAGAGCCGCTGAGCTGGGGAAGAAAGTGAAGTAGGGAATAATATATAGCCCTCAACTCTGACATTTGAGGAACTATTAAGCTCTGAATTGGACCAAAGACCCTGGATCCACTGATCCTGAAAATGTGCCCCCCAGCCTTCAGGACTAGCATCTGTGGTTACTAAACCAGAAGGGGAGATTACCCATAGAACCCCTCTCGAAAGATTTTCCCGATCCAACCACCACATAAGGGAGTGTATTACTTCCGATGATAGAACTACTGTTTTATCCAGACACCCTCTATTTTTAATGTCCTCTTCCAATACAAACTTTTGTAGATGCCTAGTATGGAACTGTGCCCACTGGACCGCAGGAATTCACGAAGTTAGAGAACCTAGTAATGACATGACAGTTCTTAATGACATACTACGCTTTTTGATTGCTAAGGACACTTTGTCGAGTATGGAAGTTTTCTTATCCTCAGGAAGTTTACAAATCTGGTCAACCGAATCTAGAAGGAGCCCAAGGAATTTCTGACACGTTACAGGCTGGAGTCTGGATTTTTCCCAATTAACCAGCCAGCCCAGGGATTGTAAGGATAACACTACCTCCTGTAACCTCTGCTCACATTGTAGAGGGTTCTTACCTACAATCAATAGGTCATCCAAATACGGAATGACCAAAGTATCCTTTACACGTAAAAAGGACATTACTTCCAATAATAATTTAGTAAAAACCCTTGGGGCCATAGATAAACTGAAGGGCATTGCCCTGTATTGTAGATGACAAATTTGCCCTTCTATACAAACTGCTACCCGAAGAAATTGCTGGTGTAACTGGTGTATAGGAATATGGTAATAAGCATCCTTAAGATCCAGTACTACCATGTAACAGTTTGGAAATAGATTTTCTATAGCCGAATGAATGGATTCCATTTTAAATGTTCTGTGTTTTATAAAGGAGTTCTGCTTTCTCAAATTAATTATAGTTCTGAAAGAGCCATCAGGCTTACTAATCAGAAACAAGGGAGAGTAAAATCCCCTCCCTATCTGGGAAGATGGAACCTCTACTAGGACTTGTTTGAGTAAGAGGGATTTAACTTCGATTTCAAGTGCCTCTTGCTGAGGCCTGGATCTTAAGGTGGTAAGGAGGAAGGAATCCGGAGGCGTTCTAATAAAGTCTAATGTAAGGCCTGAAGATATTAAATCAATGGCCCATGGATTAACTGTTACCTCTTTCCACTGTTTACTAAATTGTTTTAGTCTTCCTCCCACCGGTGAAATATAATCAACGGAATTAATCTGCTGGCTTGAAGGGGAAATTATTAAACAAATTTCCTTTTTGTTTGAAATCTTTGTTATTCCATCGGTCTCTGAAGCCTCCCTTCCTTCCGAATGGTGGCTTCCTGAACGCCCTTCTGTAAGAAGGAATAAAGGGATTAGGGAACCCCTTCTTCCTTTCACCCGCCTTAGTGAGAATTTCATCTAAGACAGTTCCAAAGAGGTACTCACCCTGGCAGGGTATAGTACACAACTTAGCCCTGGACTGGGCATCCCCTTTCCAATTCTTTAACCATAAAGCGCGCCGCGCCGTATTAGTGAGGCTGGCTGTTCTGGCTGCCAGGCGGAGCGAGTCTATAGAGGCATCCGATATGAAGGCTGCAGCCCCCTTAATCAAAGGGATAGAGGCACGTAGTTTCTCCCTGGATACACCGCTCTTAATATTTTGGTCCAATTGCTCCAGCCAGACCAGCATAGATCTACTAGTGGACGTGGCTGAGATTGCTGGCTTAAATGCAGTGACACAAGCCTCCCATGACTTTTTAAGCAGAGCGTCTGATTTTATATCCATGGGATCAGATAAGGAGCCCGCATCCTCTACAGGTAAACAGAATCGGCGAGAAGTTGATGCTACAGCTGCATCCACCTTAGGTATTTTTGACCAAACTGCCAAGTCCTCATCATCAAAGGGGTACCGCCTCTTACATGATACTGGCACAAAGCCCTTTTGTCCTTTACCCCATTCTTTTTTAACAAGGTCTTTAATGGCCTGATTCACAGGGAATACCTGGCCCCTTTCACTGCGATAAACCTGCGAACATAATGTCTTGCGGTGTCTGACACCCCCATTGTTTCTCTTACAGCTTTAACTAAATTATTCACATTGTCCGTAGGAAAACAGACATAATCCTCCTCCTCCGAGGAATCCAATTTTTGAGAGATGTCTGAGTCAATCTCTCCACTTTCTGCTGATGTGTCGGGCATAGGTGAACGAGTTTTCCTAGTTCTCCTTTCCATATTCACTGCCGGACTACTTCCCAAGGACTGAAGCTCTTCCCGGATCATGAGACGTATGTCATTCATTCTGACCGAACTCTCCTGTTGCAAAGTGTTATCTATGCAATTTTGACATAACATCTTTATATAAGAGTCAGGTAGAGGCTCATTACATATTTTACACTGCTTATGTTTAGATTTAGCCGTCCGTTTGGCCTATAAAAAGACACAAGTAGAGGAGACTACTGTAAGTGCTATGAAGCTATCTACACACTTATCCGGAAATAAAAATATATACCGGCTGCAGAGTTGTCTGATCGGCCTGAGGTGTGGAACGGGACGATTTTTTTCACTGATTTATCCGCGGAATCACTCCTTTTTGAGTGTCCACTGCTTTTCTTCCTGGCATCACCACTAGGCAGGACTACAACCTCCAGTAGGCGCTCTATATCCTCCTGAGACGACATGATGCGCACAGTGCCATGTCTCATCAGCCTTATATAGTGTGGTTTTAACAGAGGATACACGCCCCATTTCCTCTCCACCTTTTTTTTTTTTTTTTTGTATAACTTTAATAGGTCACGTCTCCCCCACTTATTTAACGCTGAGGCATCCAAATCAGAACGCTCGTCTGACTCCACAAACCCGGAAGTTGTCTTTCTACATCCGGGACGCCGACCATACAGCACATGTGCGTGCGTGCGTGCGCTCGCGCGTCCTTCCCCCACACTACTGCGGAAGAGAGGCGCCTGCTACCGCAGGCTTCCATGCTGCTCCACATGTTGCTGACATTCGGCCAGCGGTAAGTGCTTCATGTTCAGTACACAACGTGGTAGCGTCACTTACCCCACATGCCGACGGGGAGTCCTTCATTTAAGCGGTGGGACAAATAACCTTCTCCCAGCAGGGAGACTGTTGTGACCTCGGCATCCTGCTGATGCATCCAGATGAGGGGGGAGCCAGCAGGAACTTTCCCCCGTCTCTGACACTCGCTCTGGGGCCCCTGTCGCTCAGCAGAGACGTACAGGCTGCAGACCAGGCGAGCTTTCCTCTTCTTAAGCTGCAGAGATTCTCTCTGAGGGTTTCCCACTTAGGAACAGGAAACCAACTGAGGAGCGAGGGGGAAGGGGGGGGGGGGCGCCCCTTTTATCTCTCTGTAGGTTTCCTGTTCCTAGGGGCGGATCCCCTCTCTCTAGTGGGTGCTGTCGTGGCGAATAGAAAAATGAAATTTCAAGACTATCAAGGGATTCAAGAGAGAAATGTGCAGCTTAGTGTTAGAAAGCTTAGTTTAATTTGCCGGTCATGGGTCTTGCAACGGGATAATGACCCAAAACATACAGCTAAAAACACCCAAGAATGGCTAAGAGGAAAACATTGGAATATTCTGGATTGGCCTTCAATGAGCCCTGACCTAAATCCCATTGAGCATCTTTGGAAAGAGCTGAAATATTCTGTCTGGAAAAGGCAACCTTCAAACATGAGACAACTGGAGCAGTTTGCTCTTGAGGAGAGGAGTGGGCCAAGATACCTGTCAAGAGGTGCAGAAGTCTCACTGACAGTTACAGGAATAATTTGATTGCAGTGATGGCCTCAAAAGGTTGTGAAACAAAATATTAAGTTAAGGGTACCATCATTTCTGTCCAGGCCTGTTTCATGAGTTTTATTTTTTTTAAATTCTGTGGAAGCATGGTTAAAAACCATTGTCTGTCTTTCATTTGTTAATTTTTGTAGATTTTTTATTTATTACTTTTGTCAGATTCAAGTTATTTCTGTGACCATTGTGGTTTTTTTTGTCATTAAACGAGCGGTGTTACGTAAAACACAGGCACAGATAATATGTCTTCAGGAAACTCACCTAACACCAGACACTATATGCAGAATGAATAAACCCTGGATACAATGGCAGAGACACACTACACATCCTATTCCAGGGGGGTGGTCATTATGGTACATAAGTCTTTGCGATAGTCGGTTCAACTGGTTAAAAGGGACCCAGAGGGTAGATTTATTTTTATTTATACATTTATAGATATGATGCCTTATGTATTGCTCAATGTCTATAATCCACCACCAGCTAAGATGGAGAACCTTCATCAAGCTGCGATCTTTGTATCGCAATATCCTAATGCTAAAATGATATGTATGGGTGATTTCAATATGGTACTTAACATCTATTTTGATAGAATGAGTGCGGCAAACTTGAGACCTAGTAATCAAGACACTATTACACTTAAAGCATTTATAAAGGAAATTAGCTGGATTGATTTGTGGAGACAGCAACATCCCCTTAAGAAGGAATTCTCCTGTTATACGCCAGCTGTTCGTTGTCTGTTTAGAATTGACCATGTATTTGGAAACAGTGCTGCATTGTCTGACCTGCGCGAATTGAGTATCTTCCTAGGGCAGTGTCGGACCATGCTCCATTGATGATATGCCTTCACTTAGGCGGCCCCAATAGACCCAAGAGATTCCACATACACCCATTTTGGCCGTCCCTTATAGGAGGGCAAGATAGAATAGTTGACCAATTAGAGATATTCATCGCAGATCATACCGATTTTCCTGATAAACTGATAGTATGGGACACTCAAAGCATATTTGAGGGGATGTGTCAGATCTACAATTTCATATATTAAAAGAGAGTCCTGTATTAGGGAGGAGAGACTGGCTGAGGAATGTAAAGTGCTGGAAGTTGAATATATCAATAACCCCTCTGATACTTCACTGAGTGGATGGCAGGGTAAGGGAAGGGAATACCTGACACATTTAAAGGAGAAGGCGCAGAGAAAACTCTTTTTCTCAAAACAGACATATTTTGAATTGGGAAATCAGTCAAGTAAATTTTTGGCATATAAGGTCCAACAAAATCAAATGTCCACTTCCATTCTTGCAATCAATGCGGTGGATGGAACTCCGATGCTCAAATCTGACCAAATTGCAAACAGATTTGAAGAATATTTTAGAGAATTATATAGTTCCCAACTAAATCATACTATGGAGGAAATTGACAAATATTTGGATCTTATAGCGTTCCCTAAACTTTCACATGAAGACCGGACCTCTTTAGATAGAGATATCAAGTTGGAGGAGATTTGGGAAGCAGCCATGTCTCTCTGTAATGGGAAAACCTCGGGCCCTGATGGCATACCCATAGAACTATATAAAAGATATCTTGATCAGATAGGGCCGATTCTGATGCAGAACCTTTCTGAGGCGCTTGCAGGACATTCACTCCCCCAATCCTTTTATGATGCCACCATAGTGGTAATACCAAAGCCAGATAAACCTGCTGAGGAGTGTACCTCTTACCATCCCATATCTCTTCTTAATACAGACTATAAAATACTGACTAAACTGATAGCCAATAGACTTAAAACAGTAATATTAACCATAATACATGAATATCAATCTCGTTTCATGCCGGGGAGATCCACCTCCTCAAATATTAGAAGAGTGCAGGTTCTAACTCAGATAGGACACAAATATGAGAAGCCTTGGGCGATAGTCTCTCTTGACACTACGAAGGCTTTTGATTCAATGTGGATGTTTTTGCAACGTGTTCTTCTGAAATTTTGTTTCTCAGACAAATTTTGTAAGTGGATAGAATTACTTTATTATAAGCCCAGAGCTAATATTCTTGTTAATGAACCAGACAGGGCTGCCCACTGTCCCCAATGTTATTTGCTCTTGCAATTGAGCCAGTTGCGCTTGCAATTTGACAGGACCCTCTGGTGGAAGGACTTAAGATTAATTCTAGAGTGGATAAGGTGGGATTATATGCTGACGATCTGGTACTCTTTTTGGAGAGAGTGGAATAGTCTCTTCCAAGGGCAATTGATCTTATTAATTGTTTTGGGGAACTATCTGGCCTTAAAATTAATTGGAGTGAGTCTGTGATTTTGCCATAAATAGATAACATAACTGTACCCATGTTATATGGTTTAAAGGTGGTACAAAAATTTAAATATTTGGGCATCGTGATTAATCAAAATCCAATCAGAGATCTTGGGGATAATATATACCCTTTGGAGGATCTGATGAAAATTAAATTTGGGATATGGTCCCGACTACCCTTATCTGTTGGCACACCCCAATAAGTTTGCTAAGTTGGCAGATGAGGGGGGTGCCAGTACAGGGGTAGCACTGCTGCAGCCAGGCATGTCCTCTGAAAGCCGGAGGAGTGACTGCTCCAGTAAGGAGGGAAATAGGAGAGCAGGGAAGGCCAGAAAGGTGCTGGTAGTGGGTGACTCAATTATTAGGGGAACAGATAGGGCAATCTGTCACGGTGTGCTGCCTAACTGGCGCTCGAGTCCGACACATCGCTGATCGGGTTGACAGATTACTGGGAGGGGCTGGTGAGGACCCAGCGGTCATGGTGCACACTGGCACAAATGACAAAGTTAGAGGTAGGTGGAAGGTCCTTAAAGATGATTTCAGGGAATTAGGCTGCAAGCTGAAAGCAAGGACCTCCAACATGGTATTTTCCAAAATACTGCCTGTACCACGTGCCACGCCAGAGAGGCAACGGGAGATTAGGGAGGTTAATAAGTGGCTCAAGAATTGGTGTAGGAAGGAGGGGTTTGGGTTCCTTCAGAACTGGGCCGACTTCACAGTTGGCTACAGGCTCTACGCTAGGGACGGGCTGCATCTCAATGGGGAAGGTGCAGCTGTGCTGGGGGAGAAAATGGCTAGAAGGTTGGAGGAGTGTTTAAACTAGGAATTGAGGGGAGGGTATTCATTTTATAGGAGGGGAAGATAGTGCAGATAGAGACCTGGGCACAAATAAGGAAGTTGGGGGTGGCGGTGGCATGGGGGTGGGGTTAGAACAGTTAATAATTTAAGAAAGATTAGAGGTACAGAGAGGAACATCAAGTGCATGTATACTAATGCCAGAAGCCTCGGCAGCAAAATGGACGAATTGGAATTAATGTTGTTAGAGCATAATTATGACATGGTGGGGATATCTGAAACATGGCTGGATGAGAGCCATGACTGGGCTGTTACCTTGCAGGGCTATAGCCTTTTCAGAAATGACAGTACAGATAAGCGAGGGGGAAAGGTGTGTCTGTATGTAAAATCGTCCTTAAAACCCATCCGGCGTGATAATATAGGTGAATTTAATGAAAATGTAGAATCCCTGTGGGTGGAGATAAGGGGAGGGGGAAAAAAATAATAAATTACTGATTGGGGTTTGTTATAAATCTCCAAAAATAATGGAAGCAATGGAGAATATCCTCATAAAGCAAACAGATGAAGCTGCGACTCAAGGAGAAGTCATTATTATGGGGGACTTCAACTACCCTGAAATTGATTAGGGAACAGAAACCTGTAGTTCCAGCAAAGGTAGTCGGTTTTTGACAACTATGAGAGAATTACCTTTCACAACTGGTGCAGGACCCAACAAGAAGGGGGGCACTGCTAAACCTAATATTAACCAACAGGCCAGACTACATATCAAATATAAGGGTTGGGGGTCACTTGGGGAATAGTGATCACAAAATAATAAGTTTTCATGTATCCTTTAATAAGATGTGTAGTAGAGGGGTTACACGGACACTAAACTTCAGGAGGGCAAATTTCCAACGGATGAGAGATGATCTTGGTGTAATTAACTGGGACGATATCCTGAGACATAAAAATACACAAAGAAAATGGGAGACGTTTATTAGCATTCCGGATAGGACTTGTGCACAGTATATACCGTATGGGAATAAACATACCAGAAATAGGAGGAAACCAATATGGCTAAATAGAGCTGTAAGGGGCGCAATAAGTGACAAAAAGAAAGCATTTAGAGAATTAATGGAAGTAGGTAGTGATGAGGCATTAAATAAATACAGAAAATTAAATAAAGTCTGTAAAAAGCAAATCAAGGCAGCAAAGTTTGAGACAGAAAGACTCATTGCCAGAGAGAGTAAAAATAATCCCCAAATATTCTTTAACTACGTAAATAGTAAGAAACTAACAAATAATAGTGTTGGCCCCCTTAAAAATAGTCTGGGTGAAATGGTGGATGAGGAAAAAGCCAATATGCTAAATGACTTTTTTTCATCAGCATTTACAAAAGAAAATCCCATGGCAGACAATATGATCAGTGATAACAAAAATTCCACATTAAGTGTCACCTGCTTAACCCAGCAGGAAGTACAGCGGCACCTAAAAAGCACTAAAATTGACAAATCTCCGGGCCCCGATGGGATACACCCCCAAGTACTGCAGGAATTAAGTACAGTCATTGACAGACCATTATTTTTAATCTTTAAAGACTCCATAATAACAGGGTATGTGCCACAGGACTGGAGTATAGCAAATGTGGTGCCAATATTCAAAAAGGGGACAAAAACTGAACTCGGTAATTATAGGCCAAGTAAGCTTAACCTCTACTGTGGGTAAAATCCTGGAGGGCATTCTAAGGGATGCTATGCTGGAGTATCTGAAGAGGAATAACCTCATGACCCAGTATCAGCACGGGTTTACTAGGGACCGTTCATGTCAGACTAATTTGATCAGCTTCTATGAAGAGGCAAGTTCCGGACTGGACCAAGGGAACCCAGTAGATGTAGTGTATATGGACTTTTCAAAAGCTTTTGATACGGTGCCACACAAAAGGTTGATACATAAAATGAAAATAATGGGGATAGGGGAAAATATGTGTAAGTGGGTTGAGAGCTGGCTCAGGGATAGGAAACAAAGGGTGGTTATTAATGGAACACACTCGGACTGGGTCGCGGTTAGCAGTGGGGTACCACAGGGGTCAGTATTCGGCCCTGTTCTCTTTAACTTATTTATTAATGACCTTGTAGGGGGCATTCAGAGTAGAATTTCTATATTTGCAGATGACACTAAACTCTGTAGGGTAATCAATACAGGGGAGGACAATTTTATATTACTGGATGATTTATGTAAACTAGAAGCTTGGGCTGATAAATGGCAAATGAGCTTCAATGGGGATAAATGTAAGGTCATGCACTTGGGTAGAAGTAATAAGATGTATAACTATGTGCTTAATTCTAAAACTCTGGGCAAAACCGTCAATGAAAAAGACCTGGGTGTAAGGGTGGATGACAAACTCACATTCAGTGGCCAGTGTCAGGCAGCTGCTACTAAGGCAAATAAAATAATGGAATGCATTAACCCCTTAGTGACAGAGCCAATTTGGTACTTAATGACCAGGTCAATTTTTGCAATTCTGACCACTGTCACTTTATGAGGTTATAACTCTGGAACGCTTCAAAGGATCCCGCTGATTCTGAGATTGTTTTTTCGTGACATATTGTACTTCATGTTAGTGGTAACATTTCTTCGATATTACTTGTGATTATTTATGAAAAAAAACGGAAATATGGCGAAAATTTTTAAACTTTTGCAATTTTCAAACTTTGTATTTTTATGCCCTTAAATCAGAGAGATATGTCACGAAAAATAGTTAATAAATAACATTTCCCACATGTCTACTTTACATCAGCACAATTTTGGAAACAAAATTTTTTTTTGTTAGGGAGTTATAAGGGTTAAAAGTTGACCAGCAATTTCTCATTTTTACAACACCATTTTTTTTTAGGGACCACATCACATTTGAAGTCATTTTGAGGGGTCTATATGATATAAAATAATGAAGTGTGACACCATTCTAAAAACTACACCCCTCAAGGTTCTCAAAACCACATTCAAGAAGTTTATTAACCCTTTACGTGCTTCACAGGAACTGAAACAATGTGGAAGGAAAAAATTAACATTTAACTTTTTTTTGCAAACATCTTAATTCAGAACCATTTTTTTTATTTTCACAAGTGTAAAAACAGAAATGTAACCATAAATTTTGTTATGCAATTTCTCCTGAATATGCCAATACCCCATATGTGGGGGTAAACCACTGTTAGGGCGCACCGCAGAGCTTGGAAGAGAAGGAGTGCCGTTTTACTTTTTCAATGTAGAATTGGCTGGAATTGAGATCGGACGCCATGTCACGTTTAGAGAGCCCCTGATGTGCCTAAACAGTGGAAACTCCCCACAAGTGACACTATTTTGGAAACTAGACCCCTTAAGGAACTTATCTAGATGTGTGGTGAGCACTTTGAACCCCCAAGTGCTTCACAGAAGTTTATAAAGTAGAGCCGTGAAAATAAAAAATCGCTTTTGTTTACACAAAAATGATCTTTTTGCCCACAAATTCTTATTTTCACAAGGGTAACAGGAGAAATTAGACCACAAAAGTTGTTGTGCAATTTCTCCTGAGTACGCTGATACCCAATATGTGGGGGTAAACCACTGTTAGGGCGCACCGCAGAGCTTGGAAGAGAAGGAGTGCCGTTTTACTTTTTCAATGTAGAATTGGCTGGAATTGAGATCGGACGCCATGTCGCGTTTGGAGAGCCCCTGATGTGCCTAAACAGTAGAAACCCCCCACAAGTGACCCCATTTTGGAAACTAGACCCCCCATGGAACTTATCTAGATTTGTGGTGAGAACCTTGAATGCCCAAGTGCTTCACAGAAGTTTATAATGCAGAGCCGTGAAAATAAAAAATATTTTTTTTTCCACAAAAAAGAATTTTTAGCCCCCAAGTTTTTATTTTCACAAGGGAAACAAGAGAAATTGGACCCCAAAAGTTGTCCAATTTGTCCTGAGTATGCTGGTACCCCATATGTGGGGGTAAACCACTGTTTGGGCGCACGGCAGAGCTCGGAAGGAAGGAGCGCCGTTTTGGAATGCAGACTTTGATAGAATGGTCTGCGGGTATTATGTTGCATTTGCAGAGCCCCTGATGTACCTAACCAGTAGAAACCCTCCACAAGTGACCCCATTTTGGAAACTAGACCCCCCAAGGAACTTATCTAGATGTGTGGTGAGAACTTTGAATGCCCAAGTGCTTCACAGAAGTTTAGAATGCAGAGTCGTGAAAATAAAAAATATTTTTTTTCCAACAAAAAAGATATTGTAGCCCCCAAGTTTTTATTTTCACAAGGGTAACAGGAGAAATTGGACTGCAATAGTTGTTGTCCAATTTATCCCGAGTACGCTGATGCGCCATATGTGGGGGTAAACCACTGTTTGGGCGCACGGCAGACCTCGGAAGGGAAGGAGCGCCTTTTTGGAATGCAGACTTTGATAGAATGGTCTGTGGGCATTATGTTGCGATTGCAGAGCCCCTGATATACCTAAACTGTAGTAACCCCCCACAAGTGACCCCATTTTGGAAACTAGACCCCCCAAGGAACTTATCTAGATGTGTGGTGAGAACTTTGAATGCCCAAGTGCTTCACAGAAGTTTAGAATGCAGAGTCGTGAAAATAAAAAATATTTTTTTTTTCACAAAAAAGATATTGTAGCCCCCAAGTTTTTATTTTCACAAGGGTAACAAGAGAAATTGGACCCCAGAAGTTGTTGTCCAATTTATCCCGAGTACGCTGATGCCCCATATGTGGGGGTAACCCACTGTTTGGGCGCACGGCAGAGCTCAGAAGGGGGGAGCACCATTTGACTTTTTGAGCGCAAAATTGGCTGTCGTGTTTGGAGACCCCCTGATGTACCTAAACAGTGGAAACCCCCCAATTCTAGCTCCAACCCTAACCCCAACACACCCCTAACCCTAATCCCAACCTGATCCAAAATCCTAATCACTAACCCTAACCATAATCACAACCCTTACCCCAAAACAACCCTAATGTCAACCCTAACCATAACCCTAATCAAAACCCTAAATCCAACACACCCCTAATCCTAATCTCAACCCTAACCTCAAACCTAACCCTAATCCCAATACACCCCTAATCACAACCCTAACCTTAACCCTAATCCCAAACCTAACCCTAATCCCAAGCGTAACCCTAATGCCAACCCTAATCCAAACCCTAACCCTAATCCCAGCTCTAACCCTAACTTTAGCCCCAACCCTAGCCCTAACTTTAGCCCCAACCCTAACCCTAGCCCTAAGGCTACTTTCACACTTGCGTCGTTTGGCATCCGTCGCAATCCGTCGTTTTGGACAAGAAACGGATCCTGCAAATGTGCCCGCTGGATGCGTTTTTTGCCCATAGACTTGTATTGCCGACGGATCGTGACGGATGGCCACACGTCGCGTCCGTCGTGCACTTGATCAGTTGTGTTTTGGCGGAGCGTTGGCACAAAAAAACGTTCAATGAAACGTTTTTTTGTACGTCGCATCCGCCATTTCTGACCGCGCCGTAACTCCGCCCCCTCCTCCCCAGGACATAGATTGGGCAGCGGATGCGTTGAAAAACTACAGCTGCTGCCCACGTTGTGCACAATTTTCACAACGTGCGTCAGTATATCGGGCCGACGCATTGCGACGGCCCCGTACCGACGTAAGTGTGAAAGAAGCCTAACCCTAAATTTAGCCCCAACCCTAACCCTAAATTTAGCCCCAACCCTAGCCCTAACCCCAGCCCTAACCCTAGCCCTAACCCTACCCCCAACCCTACCCCTACCCCTAACCCTACCCCCAACCCTACCCCTACCCCTAACCCTACCCCTAACCCTACCCTTAACCCTACCCCTAACCCTACCCCTAATTTTAGCCCCAACTGCTGTTCTCCTGCCGGCCGGCAGATGGAGACAGATGGCGGGCGCACTGGGCATGCGCCCGCCATTTTCTTCTGCCGGCGGCCAGGAGGAGACGCAAGAGGATCCAGGGACCTAGGTGAGTATGCTAGGGTCCCCGAATTCCCCTATTTCTCTGTCCTCTGATGTGCGATCACATCAGAGGACAGAGAATTACACTTTACTTTTTTTTTTTTTTTTTGCGGTCGCCGGTAAACAGTTAATTACTGGCGATCGCAAAACAGGGGTCGGTAATACCGACCCCGATCATGCTCTTTGGGGTCTCGGCTACCCCCGGCAGCCGAGACCCCAAAGATTCTCCCGGTGCAGGCCGGCGGGCGCACTGCGCATGCGCCCGCCATTTTGAAGATGGCGGCGCCCACCGGGAGACACGAGGAGCATCGGGGGAGCTAGGCGAGTATTGGGGGGCCACCTGGGACCCCCTTTTCTCTGTCCTCCGATGTGCGATCACATCGGAGGACAGAGAAATTAAAAAGAGATCGCGTTTTTTTTTTTTTTTTGCGATCGCCGGTAAACGGTTAATTACCGGCGATCGCAAATACAGGGTGGGTTAAAAAAACCCCGAATCATGTTCTCTGGGGTCTCGGCTACCCCCGGCAGCCGAGACCCCGGAGAAAATCGGCCTCAGGGGGGCGCTATTGACTTTTTCCACAGCGCCGTTAATTAACGGCGCTGTGGTTTAAGTACCCTTAGCGGCCGCCGTTAAAAGGCTTATCGGCGGTCGCTAAGGGGTTAAAAGAGGCATAGATGCTCATGAGGAGTACATAATTTTACCTCTATACAAGTCACTTGTTCGACCACACTTAGAATACTGTGCACAGTTCTGGTCTCCGTTGTATAAGAAAGACATAGCTGAACTGAAGCGGGTGCAGAGAAGAGCGATCAAGGTCATTAGAAGACTGGGGGGTTTGCAATACCAAGATAGGTTATTACACTTTGGGCTATTTAGTTTGGAAAAACGAAGACTAAGGGGTGATCTTATTTTAATGTATAAATATATGAGGTGAAAGTACAAAGACCTTTCTGATGATCTTTTTCATCATACACCTGAGACAGGGACAAGGGGGCAACCTCTTCGTCTGGAGGAAAGACGGTTTAAGCATAATAACAGATGCTGATTCTTTACTGTAAGAGCAGTGAGACTATGGAACTCTCTGCCGTATGATGTTGTAATGAGTGATTTGTTACTTAAATTTAAGAGGGGACTGGATACCTTTCTGGAAAAGTATAATGTTACAGGAAATATACACTTGATTCCTTGATAGGGCGTTGATTCAGAGAATTAGTCTGACTGCCGTATGTGGAGTCGGGAAGGAATTTTTTTTCCCCAATGTGGAGCTTACTCTTTGCCACATGTTTTTTTTTGCCTTCCTCTGGATCAACAAGTTAGGGCATGTTAGGTTAGGCTATGGGTTGAACTAGATGGACTTATAGTCTTCCTTTAACCTTAATAACTATGAAACTATGTAACTATGTAATATGATAATTCTCTCTAAATGCTTATATATGCTGGAACACACATCATTAAAGATCCCTAAAAGTTTCTTCAGGAAAATACATAGCATGATGGCAGCGTTTATATGGGGATCGTCAAGACCTAAATTAAGTATGGGATCCCTACAGAGGCCAAAAAACCAAGGTGGATATGCGGTCCCTGAGTTATACTTGTATTATCTGGCTGGTCAGCTGCGCTACTTAAAATGTCGGGTAACTCAGGGTGAACTTAACAATGCAGAAGCCCATCTCGTACATTTCTTAAGAGGGAGTACCCGTGGGCAATGTTGGAGGGTTCTTATAGAACACCCCAGGGCTTGTTGTTTGCGCATAACCTAGCAATACAGGTTTGACGAGAAAGTAAACACATTTTGAAATCCACTGATCAAATTGGGGATGTTCAGATATGGGATAATCCCTAATTTCCGCACCTTCTGGATTTACAGGATCAGGTGTTCTGGAAAGAAAATAGAATGACATCACTTGCTCAATTTTTTTGAAAATGAAACTTTATTATCGTTTGAACAAATTCATGTCAGGTTTGGAATTCCAGACAGAGATTTTTATATATATTTGCAATTAAGACATGCCATAATGTATCAGTTCAAGTATCCTAGAATGAGAATATCTAAATACCCACTGATAGGAATACTATCGACCCAAGGACACACAGGAGTAATATCCTCCCTCTACACCTTTTTGTTAAAGGGCCTCTGTCACCCCTCCAGCCGTTATAAACTAAAAGAGCCACCTTGTGCAGCAGTAATGCTGCATTCTAACAAGGTGGCTCTTTTAGTTTTTGGTGCAATTATTGCCAAAATAAAGCGTTTTATAATTTCGCCAAAATACCTTTCTTTAGCCAGGGAGGCAGGTCTTAACCCCCCTGCTGGAAAAGCCACACTGCCGTCACTCAAATCTTCAGGGGCGCCGCCCCTCCATGCTGTTTTCCCAAGAAATCCGGCGCCTGCGCTGTTTAGTACTGGCTGGTGCAGGCGCAGTGAGCTCTGGACGTGTGACCTCGCATGCAGTCTTGCAGAATGCGCATTACTGCTGCACAAGGTGGCTTTTTTAGTTTATAATGGCTGGAGGGGGTGACAGAGGCCCTTTAAACTCTAAAATCGTATCGACTCAACTCGCCGTGGAGAGTAGGTGTCGACACCTAATTCCATCTATTGCTGATGATCAATGGAGCGATATCCTGGAGGCACATACGATGGTATCACCTGCTGCAAATAATAAATTAATACAGTTGTATATCCTTCACCAATCCTATCTGACCCCATGTAGACTACATAAATTTGGTAGAGGAGCTACCGATGAATGTCACAGATATGGGGAATCCGGGGCTGATTTTTGGCACCTTGTTTGGAACTGTAGGATTATACGGAGATTTTGGAGTGAGGTTGTAGATACACTGGAGTGGATAATGGGGATACCGATCGAATGTGGACCAGAATTGTGCATTCTAGGGGATGTGGATGAGGAGATGTGGGTCCACCATGACAGAATATTTCTCAGGGAAACTCTATTCATGGCTAAGAAAGCAATAGTACTGAGGTGGATGGGTGGGAAATCTCCTTTGATTAATCAATGGAAGAAACTAGTGAATGATGTAATTCCTTATGAAAACATACTATACAAAAACAGAGAATGTCCCCAAAAATTTCAGAAAATTTGATGTGACTCGTCATTGACGCACCTGGCTCCTGGAGCTATGGCCTCTTCAATCTCGCGATATTGTCCCCCCTGATGTGTATATCTATTCTAGGTTTTTCAAAGTAGCAAAAGGTGGCCACTTTGAAGAACCTAGAATATAAGACATCATTTCAGTTGTTTGACACTTTTTTGTTAATTACCTAATTCCATGTGTTAATTCATACTTTTGATGCCTTCAGTGTGAATTTACAATTTTCATAGTCATGAAAATACAGAAAAATCTTTAAATGAGGTGTGTCCAAACTTTTGGTCTGTATTGTATGTCACACAAAATACTTAATACGTAACATTTCCCACATGTCTACTTTACTTCAGCACAATTTTGGAACCAACATTTTTTTTTTGTTAGGTAGTTATAAGGGTTAAAAGTTGACCAGCAATTTGTCATTTTTACAACAACACTTATTTTTTTAGGGACGACATCACATTTGAAGTAATTTTGAGGGGTCTTTATGATAGAAAATAACCAAATGTGACACCCATTCTAAATACTGCACATCACAAGGTGCTCAAAACCACATTCAAGAAGTTTATTAATCCTTCAGGTGTTTCACAGGAATTTTTGGAATGTTTAAAAAAAAACAAAAAAAAAAAAACGAACATTTAACCTTTTTTTTCGCAAAAAATTTACTTCAGCTCCAATTTGTTTTATTTTACCACGGGTAACAGGAGAAAATGGACCCCAAAAGTTGTCGAACAATTTGTCTTGAATACGCAGATACCCCATATGTGGGGGTAAACTACTGTTTGAGCGCATGTCAGAGCTCGGAAGGGAAGGAGCGCAGTTTGACTTTTCAATGCAAAATTAACTGGAGTTGAGATGGGAAGCCATGTTGCGTTTGGAGAGCCCCTGATGTGCCTAAACATTGAAACCCCCCAAAAGTGACACCATTTTGGAAAGTAGACCCCCTAAGGAACTTATTTAGATGTGTGGTGAGCACTTTGGCCCGCCAAGTGCTTCACAGAAGTTTATAATGCAGAGCCGTAAAAATAAAAAATCATATTTTTTCACAAAAATGATTTTTCGCCCCCAATTTTTTATTTTCCCAAGGGTAAGAGAAGAAATTGGACACCAAAAGTTGGTGTGCAATTTGTCTTGCATACGCCGATACCCGATATGTGGGGGTTAACCACTGTTTGGGCGCATGGCAGAGCTCGGAAGGAGCACCGTTTGACTTTTCAATACAAAATTGACTGGAATTGAGATGGGACACCATGTCGCGTTTGGAGAGCCCCTGATGTGCCTAAACATTGAAACCCCACACAAGTGACACCATTTTGGAAAGTAGACCCCAAGGAACTTATCTAGATGCTTTGTGAGAACTTTGAACCCCCAAGTGTTTCACTACAGTTTATAACTCAGAGCCGTGAAAATAAAAAATATTTTTTTTTTCCACAAAAATTATTTTTTAGCCCTCAGTTTTGTATTTTCCCAAGGGTAACAAGAGAAATTGGACCCCAAAAGTAGTTGTCAACTTGTCCCGAGTATGCTGATACCCCATATGTGGAGGGGAACCACCGTTTGGGCGCATGGGAGAGCTCGGAAGAGAAGGAGCACTGTTTTACTTTTTCAACGCAGAATTGGCTGGAATTGAGATCGGACGCCATGTCGCATTTGGAGAGCCCTTGCTGTGCCTAGACAGTGGAAGCCCCCAATTCTAACTGAAACCCTAACCCAAACACACCCGTAACCCTAATCCCAACCCTAACCATACCCCTAACCCCAAATCTACACATAACCCTAACCACACCCCTAACCCGAACCCCAACAGACCCCTAACCCTAATCTCAACCCTAACCACACCCCTAACCCTGACACACCCCTAACCCTAATCCCAACCGTAAATGTAATCCAAACCCTAAGGCTATGTGCACACGATGCAGATTTGCTGCGGATCCACAGCGGATTTTCCCGTGCAGAAACGCTGCAGATCCGCACTGTGATGTACAGTATAATGTTATTCTATGGGGAAAAAAAAGCTGTGCAGATGGTGCAGAAAAATCAGTGCGGAATTGCTGCGGATTTCAAAGAAGTGCATGTCACTTCTTTTGTGCGGATCTGCAGCGTTTCTGCACCCCTCCATGTTAAAAATCTGCAGTGGCAAAATCTGTACAAAATCGGCAGCAATTCCACATAAAAACCGCACAAAATCCGCATAAAAACCGCAGCAAATCGGCGGCTGCGGATTCTGCCAAGAGATGCGGATTTTGTGCAGAAAATTCCACACCTCGTTTCTTACATGTGCACATACCCTAACTTTAGCCCCAACCCTAACCATTACTTTAGCCTCAACTGTTGCCCTAACCTTAGCCCCAACCCTAACCTTAGCCCCAACCCTAATGGGAAAATGGAAATAAATACATTTTTTTAAATTGGATTATTTTTCCCAACTAAGGGGGTGACGAAGGGGGGTTTGATTTACTTTTATATCGGATTTTTATGATTGGCAGCAGTCATATACTAAAAGACGCTTTTTATTGCAAAAAATAGTTTTTGCGTCTCCACATTTTGAGAGCTTTAATTTTTCCATATTTGGTCCATAGAGTCATGTGAGGTCTTGTTTTTTGTGGGACAAGTTGACGTTTTTATTGGTACCATTTTCGGGCATGTGACTTTTTGATCGCTTTTTATTCCGATTTTTGTGAGGCAGAACGAACAAAGACCAGCTATTCATGAATTTCTTTTGGGGGGGCATTTATACCGTTCCACGTTTGGTAAAATTGATAAAGCAGTTTTATTCTTCAGGATAGTACGATTACAGCGATACCTCATTTATATCATTTTTTATGTTTTGGCGCTATTATACAATAAAATCTATTTTATGGGAAAAAAAATTATTTTTGCATCACTTTATTCTGAGGAGTATAACGTTTTTAATTTTTCGCTGATGATGCTGTATGGCGGCTTTTTTTTGCGGGACAAGATGACGTTTTCAGAGGTACCATGGTTATTTATATCCGTATTTTTGATCGCGTGTTATTCCACTTTTTGTTCGGCGGTATGATAATAAAGCGTTGTTTTTTGCCTCTTTTTTCTTACGGTGATCACTGAAGGGGTTAACTAGTGGGACAATTTTATAGGTCGGGTCGTTACGGATGCGGCGATACTAAATATGTGCACTTTTATTGTATTTTTAGGTAAAGAAATGTTTTTATGGAACAATATTTTTTTTTCTTTATTTATGATTTTATGTTTTTTTTACATATGTGAATTTTTTTTTCCTTTATAGCATTGCCCTGGGGGTGGGGGGGCATCATGTTATAGGGTCAGATCTCTGAGCTGACACTTTACAGTGCACTGTGTCAGATCAGCGATATGACAGGCACTGCAGGGACGCTTGCAAGCGCTTGCTCTGAGCAGGCGCTTGCAAGCCACCTCCCTGCAGGACCCAGAAGCAGCCCCGTGGCCATCTTGGATCCAGGGCCTGCAGGGAGGAGGAGGTAGGAGACCCTTGGAGCAACACGATCACATCACGTTGGTCTCAGGGAAGCACGCAGGGAGTTCATGACCGCTCCTGGCACATAGTGCCGGATGTCAGCTGTGATACTGAGCCCCCCCATGAGCACGGCTGATCATACTGGACGTACTATTCCGTCACTGGAAAGTAGGGCCCACACCACATGGACAGAATAGTATGTCCAATGACAGAAAGGGGTTAAACAGGAAAGGTGTTATTGATATACATGGCATTGCCTAGTGTATCAGTAATGGCGTGTATCAGTAATGGCTGTCAGCTCCTCAAGATGAATGCCACACATGATCTCGTCACTAAAACTTTATTCCGTCTACCCACTTGCAGGAAGAGATGAGTCCACGCTTGACGCAATGGCATGTCATTGACTACATCATTGCTAGGAAGAGACATAGGCTGAACTGGAAGGACAAATGTCTTTTTTCGGCCTTGATAACTATGTTATGAACTTAAGAGTAACGAGAGTCATGTTTGTTGCCGACTGCTGGACCGACTACTGCATCATTGAGTCTAAGTGCAGATTTGCATTCTGTTGCAGAGGAGACCCCAAGGGCAGAAGACTACAACTACAAAGAGGCTGAATGTCTCCAAGCTGCAAAGCAGGAGAGTTGCAGAGGAATTTGTCAATGAACTTGACGGTAGATTGTCAGAGACACCATAGACAGACAAGATCAGCGTTGAAGAAAAGAGGCTGATTCTTAAAGATGCAATTTACAATACTGTTCTGGAGCATTCTGGACCAGCAGCCTGGAGTAACCAACATTAGTTTGATGAAATAAAGGTATTTCTAGAAGAGAAACAGCAGCAGTACAAAGCGCGTCAAAACAACCCCACGTCGCTAGCCTAGAAGGATGCCTTTATCAGCATGAAAAGAAAGGTATAGATAAAGCTACACAAGATGCAGGACAGCTGGTTTAGCAAGAAAGCTGACGAAATCCATGAATATGTAAACAGCCACAACTTGAAGCCCTTCTATGATGCACTAAAGTCTGTATATGGACCCCAATCATCCAACTCATGATGTCTCTTCAACGCGGACGGAACTAAGCTCCTGACAAAAAAAGAAACAAATTCTGGAATGTGGGAAGAGGTCTTCACCATTGTCCTTAATCATCCTGCATTTATCAACAACGAGGCCATTGCTTGGCTTCCAAGATCTATAACTTTTTCATTTAAAAAAAACAAAAAAAAAAACAATTCTTCCCATTTTTTGTTTCTATGGTGATCATTCCTTGGAAAAATAACTTGAAGGCATGATTCCCCATGCCATTATGATTTTCAGAAGTCGGTAAAGAAATAAAAAAGTGGTTTCTACTGACCAGTATCGTTTATTTTCCGTTGATAGAGCTGTGTGACGGCTTATTTTTCGCGTACCAAACTAACTGCTATATCGATGCCATTTTGGGGTAGATATTTAATTGATTTCTTATTTACGGTATCTAGATGTGGGGTGAGCACTTTGACCCACCAAGTGCTTCACAGAAGTTTATAATGCAGAGCCGTAAAAATAAAAAATCATATTTTTTCACAAAAATGATCTTTTTGACCCAATCTTTTATTTTCCCAGAGGTAAGAGAAGAAATTGGACCCCAAAGGTTGATGTGCAATTTGTCTTGAGTACGCCGATACCCCATATGTGTGGGTAAACCACTGTTTGGGCGCATGACAAAGCTCGGAAGGGCAGTAGTGCCGTTAGACTTTTCAATGCAAAATTGACAGGAATTGAGATGGGACACCATGTTGCGTCTGGAGAGCCCCTGATGTGCCTAAACATTGAAACCCCCAAAAATGACACCATTTTGGAAAGTAGAACCCCTAAGGAACTTATGTAGATGTGTGGTGAGCACTTTGACCCAAGTGCTTCACAGAAGTTTATAATGCAGAGCCGTAAAAATAAAAAATCATATTTTTTCACAAAAATGATCTTTTTGCCCCAATTTTTTATTTTCCCAAGGGTAAGAGAAGAAATTGGACCCCAAAAGTTGTTGTGCAATTTTTCCTGAGTACGCGGATACCGGATATATGGGGATAGGATAAACCACTGTTTGGGCGCATGGCAGAGCTCGGAAGTGAAGGAGCGCCGTTTGACTTTTCAATGCAAAATTGACTGGAATTGAGATGGGACACCATGTCGCGTTTGGAGAGCCCCTGATGTGTCTAAACATTGAAAGCCTCCACAAGTGACACCATTTTGGAAAGTAGACCCCCTAAGGAACTTATGTAGATGTGTTGTGAGAGCTTTGAACCCCCAAGTGTTTCACTACAGTATATAACGCAGAGCCATGAAAATAAAAAATTTTTTTGCTCCCAGTTTTGTATTTTCCCAAGGGTAACAGGACAAATTGAACCCCAAAAGTTGTCCAATTTGTCCTGAGTACGCTGATACTCCATATGTAGGGAGGAACCACCGTTTGGGCGCATGGCAGATCTCGGAAGGGAGGGAGCGCTGTTTGGAATGCAGACTTAGATGGATTGGTCTGCAGGCGTCACATTGTATTTGCAGAGCCCCTGATATACCTAAATAATAGAAACCCACACAAGTGACCCATATTGGAAACTAGACCCCCCAAGGAACTTAATTAGATGTGTTGTGAGAACTTTGAACCCCCAAGTGTTTCACTACAGTTTATAAAGCAGAGCCATGAAAATAAAAAATCATTTTTTCCCACAAAAGGGTTTTTAGCCCCCAAATTTTTATTTTCCCAAGGTTAACAATAGAAATTGGTCCCCAAAAGTTGTTGTCCATTTTGTCCTGAGTACTCTGATACCCCATATGTTGGGGTAAACCCCTGTTTGGGTGCAAGGGAGAGCTAGGAAGGGAAGGAGTGCTGTTTTTTGTTTTTCAGCGCAGAAATGACTGGAATTGAGATCAGACGCCATGTTGCGTTTGGAGAGCCCTTGATGTGCCTAAACATTGGAAACCCCCAATTGTAACTGAAACCCTACCCCAAACACACCCCTAACCCTAATCCCAACTCTAACCATAACCTTAACCACACTCCTAACCCGAACATGCCCCTAACCCCAACAACACCCCTAACTCCAACACACCCCTAACCCTAATCCCAACCTTAACACTAATCCCAACCATAACCCTTACCACACCCCTAACCCTGACACACCCCTAATCCCAACCGTAAATGTAATCCTAACCCTATCTTTAGCCCTAACCCTAATTTTGGCCCCAACCCTAACCCTAACTTTTGCCCCAACCCTAACCGTAGCCCTAACCCCAACGCTAGTCTAACCCTAGTCCCAGCCCTAACCCTAGCCCCAACCCTAACCCTAATGGGAAAATGGAAATATATACATTTTTTTAATTTTATCATTTTTCCCTAAGGGGGTGATGAAGGGTGGGTTGATTTACTTTTATAGCGTTTTTTTATGATTGGCAGCCATCACACACTAAAAGACGCTTTTTAATTGCAAAAAATAGTTTTTGTGTCTCCACATTTTGAGAGCTATAATTTTTTCATACTTGGGTCTACAGAGTCATGTGAGGTCTTGTTTTTTGCGGGACGACTTGACGTTTTTATTGGTACCATTTTTTGTGTATGTGACATTTTTTTATCGCTTTTTATTGCGATTTTTGTAAGGCAGAATGACCAAAAACCAGGTATTCAGGGTCAGTACGATTGCAGCAATACCTCATTTACCGTATGTACTCGAGTATAAGCCGAGATTTTCAGCCCATATTTTTGGGCTGAAAGTCCCCCTCTCGGCTTATACTCGAGTCATATACCCGGGGGTCGGCAGGTGAGGGGGAGCGGGGGCTGTGTAGTTATACCTACCTGCTGCGGCGCGGTCCCTGCAGTCCCTGGCTTCCCCGGCGCTGCAGATGCTTCCTGTACTGAGTGGTCACATGGCACCGCTCATTACAGAAATGAATAGGGGAGGAGCCGCATATTCATTGCTGTAAATGATCGGTAACTGTGACCGCTCAATTACAGGAAGAAGCTGCAGCGTCGGGGAAGCAGGGACCGCGCCAGAGCAGGTAAGGGCAGCGCTGCGCGATATTTACCTGCTCCTCGCTCCGGTGCGGCTCTGTCTGCAGCGTCCTCTAGCAGTGACGCTCAGGTTAGAGGGCGCGGTGACGTAGTCAGTGCGCGCCCTCTGCTGAGCGTCAGTGCTGGAGACGGAGCCGCACGAGGAGCAGGTAAATATTGAAAGCGCTGGCGTCCTGAGCAAGAAACGTGAGTATGTGATTTTTTTTTTTATTGCAGCACCAGCAGCATTCTATATGGCACAGAATTATATGGAGCAACTATGGGGCAATAATCAACGGTGCAGAGCAATATATATGGGGCACAGCATTATATATGGAGCATCTATGGGGCCATAATCAACGGTACAGAACATTCTATATGGCACAGCTTTATGTGGAGCATCTATGGGGCCATAATCAACGGTGCAGAGCATTCTATATGGGGCACAGCATTATATATGGAGCACCTATGGGGCCATAATCAACGGTGCAGAACATTCTATATGGGGCACAGCATTATATATGGAGCACCTATGCGGCCATAATCAACGGTGCAGAACATTCTATATGGCACAGCTTTATGTGGAGCATCTATGGGCCATAATGAACGGTGCAGAACATTCTATATGGCACAGCTTTATATGGAGCATCTATGGGGCCATAATCAATGGTGCAGAGCAATATACCGTATATGGGGCACAGCTTTATAAGGAGCATCTATGGGGCCATAATCAACGGTGCAGAGCAATATATATATGGCACAGCTTTATATGGAGCATCTATGGGGCCATAATGAACGGTGCAGAGCATTATATGGGGCACAGCTTTCTATGGAGCATCTATGGGGCCATAATGAACGGTATAGAGCATTCTATATAGCACAGTTGCATATGGAGCATCTATGGGGCAATAATGAACGGTATGGAGCATCTATTTTTATTTTTGAAATTTACCAGTAGCTGCTGCATTTTCCACCCTAGGCTTATACTCGAGTCAATAAGTTTTCCCAGTTTTTTGTGGCAAAATTAGGGGGGTCGGCTTATACTCGGGTCGGCTTATACTCGAGTATATACGGTAAGTTCCTTAGGGGGTCTACTTTCCAAAATGGTGTCACTTGTGAGGGGTTTCAATGTTTAGGCACATCAGGGGCTCTCCAAACAGGACATGGTGTCCTATCTCAATTCCAGTCAATTTTGCATTGAAAAGTCAAACGGTGCTCCTTCCCTTCCGAGCTCTGCCATGCGCTCCAACAGTGGTTTACCCCAACATATGGGGTATCAGCGTACTCAGGACAACTTTTACAACAACTTTTGGGGTCCAATTTCTCCTGTTACCTTTGGTAAAATAAAACAAATTGGAGCTGAAGTAAATTTTGTGAAAAAAAGTTAAATGTTCATTTTTTTTAAAACATTACAAAAATTCCTGTGAAACGCCTGAAGGGTTAATAAACTTCTTGAAAGTGGTTTTGAGCACTTTGAGGGGTGCAGTTCTTAGAATGGTGTCACACTTGGTTATTTTCCATCATATAGACCCCTCAAAATGACTTCAAATGTGATGTGGTCCCTAAAAAAAAATGGTGTTGTAAAAACGAGAGATTGCTGGTTAACTTTTAACCCTTATAACTCCCTAACAAAAAAAAATTTTGGTTCCAAAATTGTGCTGATGTAAAGTAGACATGTGGGAAATGTTACTTATTAAGTATTTTGTGTGACATATCTCTGTGATTTAAGGGCATAAAAATTCAAATATGGAAAATTGCAAAATTTTCACCAAATCTCAGTTTTTTCACAAATAAACGCAGGTAATATCAAAGAAATTTTACCACTATCATGAAGTACAATATGTCACGAGAAAACATTGTCAGAATCAACAGGATCCGTTGAAGCGTTCCAGAGTTATAACCTCATAAAGGGACAGTGGTCAGAATTGTAAAAATTGGCCCGATCATTAACGTGCAAACCACCCTTGGGGGTAAAGGGGTTAAAAGACCACTAAACCTGGAATATCTTGCGCAGTGGTTTATTTTTCAGTCTTATAGAAACTTTTCAGAGAACAAATGTTAGGGCTAGTGGAACGCACCAAATAATTAAATAGATATAATAAGGTGTGTTCGCAGCCCGGGGTCCACCGTGCAGAGATGGAACCTGCTGCTAAGTAATGGCGGACTATATGGCAGTACAATGAGGATACACACATGGGTTAACTTCACCCTGTATGAAGAAAGCGATCCCTGTTAAGTCACAGGGTCGCGGTACCGCACAGAGAGCGCAAGCAAGGAACCACAGAACTCTATCCCAGGACACAGGATCAGAGTAAGTGTAGACCTCTTGCGATAGACACCACAATTGGGGTATCAGAGGTAACTAGTATGCACAGAAGTGCATGCTGTGCCACACTAGCAGATGCCACTAACCACCCAAACGTGGGTAAGGTAAGCGCTCTAATAGCGCACGGCGCTGCACTGGCAGTCACAGCAGTTAGACGCTGTTTCGTGTGTTAAAGCTGTGAGTTCAGCTGGGCGCTAGATTGCAGCCATACACCTTACGCGAACAGTCATACACAAGGGATGGGTTTTTTAAGGAACGACTTGCACTCATCAACACACACACGATAACAATTGTATACTAGCGCATGGCCGTGCGGCCATGCAAACATTTTATAGCTGCAGCAAGTACAAGACCTTCCGAGAAGGACCAATGGGAGTCTGCCACAGAAGAAGAACACCCTTAGGACCTTCCTAGAGGACCAATGGGATTTGCTGCAGTATCTAAGCATGTGACCCCCGACCTCCAATGGGAGGTCATCCTGTGGGCATGCTCAGAAAGGGAAAATCTGGACTTCATCCCAGAAAGACCAGCTCGCTTCTGAACATTGCTGGCTACAAGAACAGAGCCTGGAAGGGCAGTAGTAACCAATCGTCCTGTATTAGCCTGAGCTAGACGCTGGGACCGACGTCTCCGCTGAGCAGACTCCACTGCGGTTGGAGAAGAATGGGAGGCCGCAGCGGAGATGGTTCGAGATTCCCCCTGTGCAGAGGCGGGAACTCGACACCTAACAACAAAGGTGTTAAGTTTCTCCTGATCCCTTCTATTTGTAGCTGGCGATGCATAGATAAATACAGGTTTGCCGTTTCTGGTCACCTATTGCAGATAGAGTATTGAGGGAAGTCCTCATGCAAACAGCTGCCTTACAGCCAAACACAGGATCATAATAGAGGACTGAGAGGGGGCAGTGATAGTTGATCTAGGACACAGAACTCCTTACAGATTTTTCACACATTACAAATTCATTTGGTCATAAATCAGCTTAGTTCAAGAGAAATTAGATAAGGGCTCCAAGACCCAGCCATCAGTGGAGCTCAATGTTTTCTCTTCCAATTCTACAGCCAGCTAAAAATGTATTACATTGGACCGGAAAAAAACATAAAGGGTCAACATTTTTAATGGAGTGGCTGTCACAGGTTTGCCGCGACAGCAAGCAGTCAGAAGACCGCAGCGTCTGAGTTCTAGTACTGCTGCACTAAATAGAAGAACTACTCCCTCATCATATTAAATGGCGCAGGATTCTTTCAGCAGACAGGGGATAAACTGTTCCGCTTAGAGTTTCTATCGCTCCCTGCATGGAAGATCTCAGATGTGCAGTATCAGCCTCTCCTATATATTCTTGCCTCTGGCAATCTGGATTGCCAGTCTTAAGACTTGTACTGCCTAGTGAAGGATGAGAGGATTCCTTTTTCGGCAGAAACGTTTTAGAGAGTTGTTTTGTGGCTGTTGCTCGGTGTTCCGGCTCGGCTAGGTGCAATCATCCATCCTCTCCTATTTAGTTTCCCTATCTTTTCTATCTGGTGTTCCGTTCTGTTGTCTGTGAGTGCATATTTGTATGATTGCTATATATATTTATCCCTGTACATCCTTCCTTGTTTGTATAGTTTGGATATTTGCGTGCACTTTCTCCCCACTTCCCTGGGTGAAGGAAGGGACAGATAAGAGCTGATTCAAGAGTTCAGCAAGATACATAGCCCTGGCATCTTCACCATCAGAAGTAATCTAAGGAGCAGGGATAGCTACGGCGCTGCTACCATCAGGGACAGGGTAGGAGCCACTGTCCCCGGGTTATCAGACAACAGAATCGTTTATGAGGCTCAATGAAAATGCTATATCACCAAATATACATGCATTCAAGTAAAATATATTTTCTACAACAAATATTCCAACTTATTAACTTATAAGTCTGTTTTGTGTAATAGACAAAGTAAAACTTACCTGTTGCTTGGCTGAAGAAACACCAATGTTACAGAAATCCATTCTTAAAGTTAAACTTAAAGGTACCAGTCGTTTTTTCACTGACATGATACTCGTACAGGATTTATTATTCTCCATTCTGTCCATAAGGTGTGACATAATCTTTTGACTAAAATGTGTGTTTATAATTACAGATGTATTCTGGTTTGTCAGACTTAGTTCCTGCCTAGAAATTAAAAAAACATAATGTAAACCGATCTATTGTTATATTCGATCATTTCATTTTTTTAAAAACTAGCTATTTAGTTGAAAATATGGTAAAATAATAAAATAATGAACAGAGCAACTAATTACTGAATTCAGTGGAAACATTGGCATGTATACTTGAGAGGGACTATTTAGACGGACCGATAATTGGAAACAATTAATTGTGGGGCGAGATGATTATTAAGCACTTTAAAAAATATCATTCTCGGAAGCACATTGTCCGGTGTATACTGGAGATGTGCTGCTGGTAACATGTGTTGACAATTATTCTGTTAACATAAAAGTGCAGTCAGTCAGCCTAAAGATGTACGGTGGTGGTCTTTTAACAGCCAGTCTAAACAGGCAGTAACACCTAATGTCAGTGATTGGCTGCAGTGGTCATGTGAATAATGAATATCAACAAATAATGATACAGGAAAGAAATATATCTTGGTACCATGTTAGCCAGTAGATAGAAAAATATTTAGAAACTAGATGGCAGCCCGATTCTAAAGAATCGGGAGTCTAGAATCCATATATACTTGAAATTCGGCAGGAGCTTGAAGAGCAACGTCACTGGGCCCGCCTCCACGCAGTAGAAACTTGCTGTGAGGTAAAAATTCAAAAATCACACCAAAATGGCGGGCGGAGTGTGTCACAGTACGGCACGTTTCTGATTGGTCGCTCGCAGCAGGCGGCAACCAATCAGACACTGGACACTGTTGACGTCACTTATCTCCGGACATTAGCTCCGGACATTAGCTCCGGACAAAGCCACGGAAGTTGGCACAAATTGCAGGAAGTAGTATTCTAGGCAATTATATATAAGATTAGAGTCCTCAGTGGTTGATATCCTTTAATGGCTAACTGAAAAGATGGTAACAAATTGCAAGCTTTCGAGACTACACAGGTCTCTTCATCAGGCAAAGACTAAAAGAATGAATTCTCACCGCCACACAATAAGAGAAAAAAGAATGGATCTACCTGTGGCAATACATTTTTGTCTCCCAAATCATAACATTATGGACATGAAATTATTTGTGTTAAAAGGTAGCTTCAAATCTCAGAGAGACAGAAGAGTCTGGGAATATAAACTGATGACAACCTTTGACAGTCTTACTGCAGGAATGAACGTGTCGCACGGATTTATGTCTTTTTACATCAACTAAGGAACTTGCCCCTCAGACTATGAGGGGTCATCACAACAGAACCAGACCCCAATAAAACAATCCTTATCTAAGAACTGGCCCAATATTTATGGACATAACTGTTTATCACTCATAGTAATTTGGATTCATGTCACCTGTCTTATCCATGGTTTTTCCCTTTTTTTTTTCTATGCTATGCTGTGCATAAACATGTGATTCTTCAGAATTTGTTTTAGTCTTTGCCTGATGAACAGACCTGTGTAGTTTCGAAAGCTTGCAATTTGCTACCATCTTTTCAGTTAGCCATTAAAAGGTAAACCACTGAGGACTCTCAATTCTACATATTTTTCTATCAACAAATAATACATTAATAAAATAAATATAAGAAAACCTTTAAGGGAATCTATCACCCTCTGGGACATATATGACCTATTAATATGGGCATATAGGTAATAGAAATTTTACACTAGCCCTACCTGTATGCCTCATATTAACTCCTTAGTGACGGAGCCACATTTTTAAAATCTGACCAGTGTCAATTTATGTGGTAATAACTCTGGAATGCTTCAACAAATCCCAGTGATTTTGAGATTGTTTTTTTCATGACACATTATACTTTATGACAATGGTAAATGTAGGTTGATATGTTTTGTGTTTATTTATAAAAAAATATCAGAAATTTGAGAAAAATTTTAAAAAATTAGCAATTTTCAAAATTTGAATGATTATCCCTTTATTCCAGATAGTCATACCACAGCAAAACATTAATAAATAACATTTCCCACATGTCGGCTTTACATCAGCACTATTTGTAAAATGTTATTTTATTTTGGTAGCATTTTAAGAAGTTTAAAAATGTAGCAGTAATTTTTCATTTTTTCAAGGAAATTTACACAATTTATTTTTTTAGGGACTTATCCATGTTTGAAGTGCCTTTACGGGTCCTATATATTGGGAAACCCCCAAAAGTTATACCATTTTAAAAACAGCACCCCCTGACATATTGAAAACTGCAGCCAGGTAAGTTTATTAACCATTCAGGTGCTTTTCAGGAATTAATGCAAATTGGCACAGCAGAAATGAAAATGTGTATTTTTACTACCTAAATACTTCTAACTTCTGAACAGATTACTACAGCCGTCTGACTCTAGGGCTGCTATTTGGTCGTGATTTGCAATGCCAAACATCAGGACCACAAAATCATGATCTGAGGGCACTAATTGGGATAAAGAGGAAGCCCCCACACTCTGTTAACCATTTATAATGATGTAGTCACTATTGACAGCAGCATCTAAGGGGTTAAACAGATTTGGACGGTGCAAACACTGATCGTGGCTGAAGCAGCAAGTTGTCAGCTATAGTGGACAGCCGATAGCTACTGGATTGTCACCTGTATGGGGAGGCTATTCTCTTATATCTCAGGTCAGTTAAAAGACGTATTGGCTGTCATTAAGGGGTTAATGGTCTTGTTGTGGAGAAATGTTATATTCTGTCTTAATGCTAATGATTTCTTCCAGGCTCCAGAGCATAAGGTGTCTGGAAGAAATCCCTGCCTCCTGTCCTCATTACAATACTACCCCACTTCCCATGCACATCAGTTATGGCCCTGGAGTCCGCGCCTGCGCCCTGCACTCCCTCAGAAACACATATCTCTTCCTCCATTCTATGGGCGCTGCATTCAGGGATCTTATGCACAAGCGACTTCAGCTCCAGTGACCTCTGGTGTGCCTGCTGATAAGGTGCTCTCCCCCCATTTCCTCCCTGCATAGTCTTCCCTACGTACACATGGTTCCTAGCAATGACTATGCAGGAGAGATCATTTTATTAGCGCGCGCACACCGGAGGTCACAGTAACTCACTTGCACAGAAGATCCCAGAATGCAGTGCCCATCGAAAGGATGAGGTATGGATTTCTTTTATGAAACATTATTGTTAAATCAACTAATTTACAATATTGTTATTCAGAACTTTTGAGGATAAATGACTTGTAAAGACACAGAGCACTGAATGTTTTCATATTAAAGTCCCCCATTTAAATAATACATTTGTAACAGCAAGAGCTTGTTTTGTGCTCCTGCTCTACAGTATGACCCAAAACCAGTACAATATTACAGAAATACAGTGAAGTTACATAACATTTATTCCAAATTAAATCTAAACATAGTCCTATGCCTCACAGATCAAGATAGGAGTATTGTGAGATATTTTAATTGAAATATTTAATTGTAAGTATTTTGTAAAGATAAAATGGTCATATTACACGCAAAGTTTACATGAACATTTTTAAAGTAAATTCCCTTTTTACCCAAACTGGCGAAAGTACTGAACGTATAATGGTTGCTCCTACAAATATAAAGATGACTTGTACAGGCAGCGGGATGTATTCCTCAAAACACTAAACACAGACAGTTGGAAGCCATTATGAGGTTTTTTTTTCCTTTTCCTTGCAGCTATTAAATGCAAGACAGGAATGTTACTGAGCATAGACCAATCCTGCTGTCTCCTGGCTGCATCCGATTCCTATGACATTTAAACAACTAGTCTTGTTTAGAAAAGAAAATTCCACTCAATAACAAAATTAACTATCATGTACAATGAATACAGGAAATTAAACCCCTTATACATATGTATTTATTTATTTTTGCTAATTATACATCACCAACATATTCTGCAGCACTTTATAGACACTGTTGTTACTTACTGTACCCTGTGAAGCTCACAATCTAATTACCAGTATTTCTTTGGATAAATACCCGCTCAACCGACAGATTTTATTGGCACCAGCTGACCCTCAAACGTATATGGGGTCCACACGATTCTCCCCAATAAAATGATGTACACAAAAAAATAAAGATTGGGCATTTTGAGTTTGTTGTTGCAATATGTGCTGTTGCATATTGTTGAATGTATTCTGCAGGATGTCTGGGATCATAGCCTGAATTTCTTGTTGCATGTTCTCTCCGAGGGGGGGCCTGTTATGTTTGTGAATTGAAACTGTACAACCGACCCTTCAAATTCCTCCAAAGGAAAAAATCCGGCAAAACAAAATTCTTAACTCTTGATCAGGCCCTTTCAATTCCGGAACGACAATGACTCTGTACAGGCGAACACGACCTTTATTGGCCACTCATTGACATGTGGAATACAACATGCCTGTCTCCTGGGAAAGCCTGTGAAATAATTTACATGTAGATTCCAGAAGTCACTGTTTCACATCTTGAATGGTTTTCTCAGAGATTTTCAGACATCCTCCATCATGCCTATCCAACAATATTCCTGTACGTTGCAGCTTATTCAACAATGACAGAATACGAGGCTTGGCCAGCGTATTTCGCCCGCCAAACTTTTTCAGAAACTCACTTTAGCACCTCTTTAAGGACTCCGTTTTCTAATAAGTTCTCACAATGAAAACACGCTCCTCCAAACTGAATTTGTACGATGTTAACAAATGAAGGAAGTCGACAAGAGTGAAATGCAGGCACCACACAAACTACAGACGCCCAGAAAGGCGTGCAGCAAGTTTATCTCTTAGTGGAAGTGACCGGCGGGACGAAAAGTCATTAAGACCTCTCAGCGCATGGATGCTTGTTGTTGCGGTCTCTGAGGTTCACTGCACTCTCACTTCTCATGAACCAAAGTATGTGCAGTCTCTTTTAGAAGTTACAGCAATTTATCCAGGTACAGTGGCTAGTGAATCACCCTTTACTAGTCAAAAGGTTGGTCACATCCATTCATTCAATAGTTTTCCTTGTTCTTTACAGAATGTGCAATTGTAGATTCGGACTAAAGGCAGCAAAACCATGAGGGAATACATACAGAAACAAGGAATAATGAAACACATGTACAACAAATCAGGATAAAATTTAAACATAAGATGCCTCAAAGCATTTTCCTTTTACTCTGACTGTCGGGGCAGGTATGACAGTGTGGGCGTGATTTGCTAATTATACTGGTGGTGATTAATTCCAAATTCAAGGTACACGAAACCAGCATGGCTAACACAGCATTCTGCAATGATATGCGATCCCATCTGGTTTGCAGTAAATGGGACCATCGTTTGCATTGCAACAGGACAATGACCAAAACACACCTCAAATTAAAGACCTATCCATGATGACCATTTAATCACTATTTTGGGAGGTCAGCGTCAGCTCCATAAAAGGTTCACAATTCATGTTGACCTTTATCTTTTTGATATTAAATAATGAGATTACTACTAACTAGACGTTGCATTAAGAAATATGCATTTGTTTCATATATAAAAATTGTAAAAGATTATGAATATCAGAATAATGATGCAGGAACCCTCTGATGTTAAACGATACAATTATGCCAAAGAAATACAGAATTGTTGTGGGAAAAAAAATAGGAAGTTAATCTGGAAAACCAGAAAATTATTCCTTACGATTTGTAAGAAATCCATGGGACATTGGCAGCGATGTCCAGCACCAAATGATGTGGATTTTAGTCTGTTTTAAGAAGTTTTCAAATCCACACAGCAGGTGATTTCGTCACTGATTTGAGATGTAGATATACAGCATGTCATGTTACTATATTAGAATGAAGATTTTTTTTTTCACTCGCAAATACAGATTAAAAATTTGGAGCATCCACCATGTGTGAACATGCTCTTTGGAGGGTTTCTATTTGCCATTCATATTGGTTTTCTAGTGCCTCCACTGATGATAACAATTATCATCAGACTTTTTCACCAGTTTCCACTGGAAATTGATTAGCTGAACAGAAAAATTCAAAATGGAACGTTTTCTTATCCGGCACAACTAATACGCCGGGAACGGTTTGAGCACCAGTTTCGCTCTGGTGTTTTACGACAATGCCAGAGAGGAGAAAAAGTTAGATGGCCAGACAGATGGAAACTAAGCCTTTCAGGAAGGAAACCATGGCAATTTAAAATTTGATTGAAATTAGCTTGTGAAATAAAGGAAAAAAAAGGATATTGTTCCAAAGAAAAAAAAGGATATTCTTCCAAAGAAAAGACAGACAGTAAATACAATTTACTGCCAAAAAGTAATTAAAACACGTGTTTACAATAGACGTGTTCAGATCACTGTTGATATAAAACATTTTTATGGCCACAATATTTACTTTAACAGTTAAATGGAAAGTATCGTTTATCTTTCTCAAACAATATGTTATCAAATAGAAGCATAATAAAGTTACTAGTTTAACAGCAAATAAAACAGGTAAGTATTTGTGCTTCCTAATATGTTGCAAAAATAAATCACCTCTCCCTAAAAGAATCTAATCATTTTTTCTATTAGTGTTAACAAGGCATAAATTTAATAATGCTACAAAAAACCTCACCCATTCCCTGCGAGTGCCATACATGTATAGAACTGGCTTCACGAACCTATCAAGAAATAAAATGATATATAGTTGTGACCGAAAGTGTTGGCACCTTTGAAATTGTTCCAGAAAAATAGTTCTCCCACAAAATTTTATGCAATTAAGCGTTTTGTATATTTCTTTTGTGTGCATTCGAACACCACAAAAAAAAAAAAAAACAGGAAAAAAGGGCAAATTGGACATCATTTCACACAAAATAAAAAAAATGGTCCAGACAAAATTGTTGCCACCTCCAAATTAATATTTGATGGACACACCATTTGGAATAAATAACTGCAAACTCACTTCCTATAACCATCAACAAGCTTCTTACACCTTATAACTGGAATTTTGGACCACTCTTCTTTTCCAAACAGCTGAAGGTCTCCCATATTTGAAGATGCCTTCTCATGACAGCAATTTTAAAATTTCTCCACAGGTATTCAATGGGATTTAGATCCAGACTTGTTGCTGGATATTTCACAAATTTCCAGCACTTTGTTTTCATCTATTTCTGGGTGCTTCTTGAAGTATGTTTGGGGTCATTGTCCTGTAGGGAGACCCATGACCTGGAGCACAAACCTGGCTTTCTGACACTGGGCACTACATAGCAACCCAAAATCATTTGATAGTCTTCAGATTTCATGATGCCGTGCACACAGTCAAAGCACCTAGTGGCAAAGGCAGCAAAACAACCTCAAAACATCTTTGCACCTCCACTATAGTTGACTGTACGTACTGTGTTCTTTTTTTTGTAGACCTCATTCCGTTTTTAGTAAATAGTAAAATGATGTGCTTTTCCAGAAAGCTCTATCTCGGTCTTCTCTGTCCACAAGACACTTTCGCAGAATTATTTTGGCTAACTGAACATACATTTTGGCAAACTGCAGGCTAGATTTTTTATGTTTGTGTCAGCAGTGGCATCCTCTTGGGTCTCCTGCCATAGCGTTTCTTTAAATTCAAATGTCAATGAATAGTTTGTGCTGACATTGATGCAGACTAAGATTAAAGCACAGCTTGAATTTCTTTGGAACTTGATTGGGACTGCTTATCCATCATCCGGACTATCATGTGTTGCAACCTTTTATCAATTTTTCTCTGATATCCTTGTTCAGTGAGATTAGCTACAGTGCCATTGATTTTAAACTTCCTGAGTATGTTGCGAAAGGAACATCAAGATATCTGGAGATGGATTTTGAGGTTGTTATTATTATTATAGCGCCATTTATTCCATGGCGCTTTACATGTAAAAAGGGGTATATATAATAAAAAACAAGTATAATAATCTTAAACAATACAAGTCACGACTTGTACAGGAGGAGAGAGAACTCTGCCCACGATGGCTCACAATCTACAAGGGATGGGTGAGGATATACAGTAGGTGAGGGTAGTGCTGGTCGTGCAGCGGTTTGGTGGTTACTGCAGGTTGTAGGCTTGTAGGAATAGGTAGATCTTCAGTTTCCTGTTGGAGGTTTCCATGGTAGGTGAGAATCTGATATATTGTGGTACAGAATTCCAAAGTAGGGGGATGCACAGGAGAAATCTTGTATGCGATTGTGGGAAAAGGAAATAAGAGGGGAGTAGAGATTAATATTGTTTGATGATTTTGCCTCAGGCACCCAAGTCAAGGATTGAGTTAACTTTTACTTTTTTTTAAATCTGGTTTCAGGTGTGATTTTCATATTGCTCACACCTGTTAATTGTCACAAGTACACTGGGTACGGAAAGAATTCAGACCTCTTTAAATTTTTCACTCTGTTTCATTGCAGCCATTTGGTAAATTCAATTAATTAATGTACACTCTGCACCCCATCTTGACTGAAAAAAACAAAATGTAGTCATTTTAGCAAAATTATTAGAAAAGAAAAACTGAAATATCAAATGGTCATGAGTATTCAGACATTTTGCTCAGTATTGAGTAGAAGCACCCTTTTGAGCTAGTAGAGCCATGGGTCTTCTTGGGAATGATGCAACAAGTTGTTTACACCTGTATTTGGGGATCCTCTGACATTCTTCCTTGCAGATCCTCTCCATTTCCATCAGGTTGCATGGTGAACGTTGGTGGACAGCCATTTTCAGGTGTCTCCAGAGATGCTCAATTGGGTTTAGGTCAAGGCTCTGGCTGGGTCAGTCAAGAATGGTGACAGAGTTGTTCTGAAGCCACTCCTTTATTATTTTAGCTGTGTGCTTAGAGTCATTGTCTTGTTGGAAGGTGAACCTTTGGCCAAGTCTGAGGTCCAGATCTCTCTGGAAGAGGTTTTAATCTATGATAAGTCTGTACTAGGCAGCATTCATGCTTCCTTCAATTCCAAACAGTTGCCCTGTTCCTGCAGCTGAAAAAAAGCCATAGAATGATGCTGCCACCACCTTTCACCTGTTGGGATTGTACTGGGCAGGTGATGAGAAGTGCCTGGTTTTCTCCCCACATACCGCTTAGAATTATCACCAAAAAGTTCTATCTTTGTCTAATCAGACCAGAGAATTTTATTTCTCATAGTCTGGGAGTCCTTCATGTGCTTTTTAGCAAACTCTGTGTGGGTTTTCATATGTCTTGAACTGAGGAGAGGCTTCCCTCAGGCCACTCTGCCATAAAGGCCCGACTGGTGGAGGGCTGCAGTGATCGTTGACTTAGCGGAATTTTCTCCCATCTCCTTACTGCATTGCTGGAGCTAAGCCACAGTGATCTTGGGGTTCTTCTTTACCTCTCTCACCAAGGCTCTTCTCCTACGATTGATCAGTTTGGCTGAATGGCCAGGTCTAGGAAGACTTCTGGTGGTCCCATACTTCTTCAATTTAAGGATTATGGAGGCCACTGTGCTCTTAGGAACCTTGAGTACTGCAGAAATTTTATTGTAACTTTGGCCAGATCTGTGCTTTGCCACAATTCTGTCTCTGTGCTCCTTGGCCAGTTGCTTTGACCTCATGATTCTCATTTGGTCTGACATGTACTGTGAGGTCTTGCATAGACAGGTGTGTGCTTTCCAAATCAAGTCCTATCAGTGTAATTAAAAACAGCTGGCCTCCAATGAAGGAGTAAAACCATCTGAAGGAGGAACACAAGGAAATGGACAGCATGTGACTTAAATATGAGTGTCTGAGCAAAGGGAATACTTATGACCATGTGATATTTAAGTTTTTCTTTCTTATTAAATTTGCAAAAATTTCTACATTTGTTTTTCTGTCAGTCAAGATCGGTTGCAGAGTGTACATTATTAATGAGAAAAAAATTACTTTTTTGAAATTACAAAATGGCTGCAATGAAAGAAAGAGTGACAAAATTTAAAGGGGTCTGAATACTTTCCGCACCCACTGTAAATCTGAATGAACATCACATCAAGGAGCAGCCATGAAGAAGAAAGAAAAGAGAATCCATATCATTTAGCTTATCGATAGCGGTTTCTCGGCCAAGAAAATTGTTATACTGCACGTGACATGACAGTTGGAAGAATATGAAATGAAGTCTTTCCATCCATTCAAAGCCAAAAGGTGGATGCCCAGGTTAAATTAGAGTCAACAAGTTGCCTCAACACAAGGTCTATCAGTTCTGGTGCTTCGTAATAGTGAGGTAACAAACGGTCCCGCGTTACTGCTAGAACAAAGACTGTGAAAAGGCGACATGGCTTGTGCCCCTTCAAATAAAATCCAGGGAACTCTGTGCTCCCAAACCTAAATGCCCCCCTTTCTTCTGTGTCCCACTGTAACTAAAGGTACTGTCACACTAGACGATATCGCTAGCGATCCGTGACGTTGCAGCGTCCTCGCTAGCGATATCGTCCAGTGTGACAGGCAGCAGCGATCAGGCCCCTGCTGGGAGATCGCTGGTCGGGGAAGAAAGTCCAGAACTTTATTTCGTCGCTGGACTCCCCGTAGACATCGCTGAATCGGCGTGTGTGACACCGATTCAGCAATGTCTTCACTGGTAACCAGGGTAAACATCGGGTAACTAAGCGCAGGGCCGCGCTTAGTAACCCGCTGTTTACCCTGGTTACCAGCGTAAAAAAACAAACAGTACATACTTACATTCAGCTATCTGTCCCTTGCGTCTGGTTCCTGCACTGACTGCTGGCCGTAGTGAAAGCAGAGCACAGCCACAGCGGTGAGTCACCGCTGTGTGACTCACCGCCGTGCTGTGCTTTCACTTTCACTTTACGGCCAGCAGTCCGTGCAGGAACCAGACGGCAAGGGACAGACAGCTGAATGTAAGTATGTAGTGTTTGTTTTTTTACGCTGGTAACCAGGGTAAACATCGGGTTACTAAGCGCGGCCCTGCGCTTAGTTACCCGATGTTTACCCTGGTTACCGGGGACCTCGGGATCGTTGGTCGCTGGAGAGCTGTCTGTGTGACAGCTCTCCAGCGACCAAACAGCGACGCTGCAGCGATCCGGATCGTTGTCGGTATCGATGCAGCGTCGCTAAGTGTGACGGTACCTTAAATCACAGTAAGCGGCCACATGTTTGGCATTATTGTAAAGGAGAGAAAGCACTTAATTTCCTGGGAGCATATCAAGATAATCTCAAGCTGGGCACAATGAATGAGGGTGCTATAATATATGGAGGCATAATGTATGGGTACTAAACTGGCATATTTGCAATTCTCTAGAAAAAAAGAATTAGGAGATGCAATTTCTAGAATGGGGTCACTTTTGTTTGTTTTTTTTGGTGCTCCGTAAATGTCACCTGCAAATTATTCTACCAAAAGCAGTGCTTCAAAAGTCAAATGGCGCTCCTTCTTTCTCAGCCCTGACATGTGGCCAAACAGTAATTTCTGAGGACATATGGGGCATCACCGTGTTCATGAGAATTTGCACAAAAAATTATGGGGTCCAGTTTCACTTATTTACCACTGTGTAAGTGAAAAATTTGCGGCAAATACAAAAATTACATTTTACAACTGAATTTTCATATTTCAACGTTTCAATGTTATAAAATTCTGTAAGGCACATATGGGTTCAAAATACTCACTACACTCCTAGATTTCATAGGCAGTGAAATTTCCAATATGGGGGTCACTTGGGGTGGGTGTCTGCTGTTCTGGCACCTCAGGGGCTCAGCTAATGAAGCCCACAATCTATTCAAATTAAATATGCGTTCTAAAAGCCAAGTAGTGCTTCTTCCCATCAGATTCCTGCCGTGTGATCAAACAGTCATGTACAATCACATATGGGGTACTGGCACTTTTAGGAGAAATTGCATAATAAATTGTGGGGTCCAATTTCTCCCAATACCCCTCATTTAAATTATACATTTTGTACTATAACAGTATTTTGTGGTTATAAAAATTAAGTTTTGTTCTCATATGTAAATGTTATAAAGTTATGTGAATCACTTGTAGGTTAAACTTGTAGGTTAAACATGATCAGTAGTGATGAGCGAGTATACTCGTTTCTCGAGATTTCCCGAGCATGCTCAGGTGATCTCCGAGTCTTTGGATGTGCTCAAAGATTTAGTTTCAGTCTCCGAAGCTGCATGACTTGCGGCTGTTAGACAGCCTGAATATACGAGGGGCGATCCAAAAGTAATGATAATCAGTTATTTCTATTGCCCACAGAAATTAAAATAAAATGTTTTCTTCTCTCTTAGGTACCCACTAGTCCAGGAAAAAAAAATCACTTAAATAGACCACGATTCCCGGGAGCTACATTCATTTGAATATGAACTGCCGAGGAGTGAACATCAAAATGGAAAAAAACGAGCTCAGAGGTGTCATCAAATACCTCTGCTTGAAAAAAATGACTACCAAAGACATACAAAGCGACTTGGTGGAAACATTGGGGGACTCTTCTCCATATCCCACAGTTGCAAGCTGGGCCAAGGAATTTAAGCTGGGAAGAACATCGACGGAAGATGAACATCGTGAAGGATGCCCATCCACGTCCCTCAATGAAGAAAATGTGAAAAAAGTTGAAGAAGTTGTATTGGCAGATCGAAGAGTGACTATCAGGCATGTAGCTGAGGTCACAGGGATCTCATATGGCAGTATTCAAAGAATCCTTGCAAAAGAATTGCATACGAGAAAGGTTTCCACGCGTTGGGTGCCAAAAATGTTAACCGACGAGCAAACGAAAAAACAAGTTGACATTTCAATAGCAAATCTCGAAAAGTTCCAAGCAGACAAGGAAAATTTTTTGTCACGTTTTTTGACCATGGACGAGACCTGGATCCACCACTTTGATCCCGAAACTAAACATCAATTGATGAGATGGAAACGAGCCGTCAAACCGACGCTGAAGAAATTCAAAGTGTCAAGCTCAGCAGGGAAAGTTATGGCATCCGTTTTTTGGGACGCTGAAGGAATTATTATGGTGGACAATTTGGAGAAGGGAGCCAGTATTACAGGCTCCTACTACGCAGAACAAATAAGAAGATTGCGGGAGGCTATCAAGGAGAAAAGGCGTGGCAAACTCACCAAGATAACGCGTCAGCTCACAAAGCTGCAGTTGTCATGGCTACCATTCAAGAAGCGGGCTTTGAACTGGTGGAACACCTCCCCTATTCGCCAGATCTAGCCCCCAGTGACTTCTTTCTCTTTCCTTGGCTCAAGGAACACCTACGGGGCAAGAAATTTGACGACAATAGTGACGTGATAACCGCTGTTGAGGACTTTTTTGAGGGTCAAGATCAAGAATTTTTTTCGAAGGGAATTCTAAGTCTAGAAAAGAGATGGACTAAATTTATAGAATTGTTAGGAGACTATGTAGAAAAATAAAAAAATTTTTTGACTATATTCATTGTGTTTAGTATTGATTATCATTACTTTTGGATCGCCCCTCGTATGTTGGGATTTCCAAACAAACAGACAAGCAGCACATGTGTTCAGGCTGGCTAGCAGCCGCAAATCATGCTATGGCAACAGAAACTAAATCTCCGAGCACATCCAAATACTCAGAGATCACCCGAGCATGCTCGGGAAATCTCGAGTAACGAGTGTACTCGCTCATCACTAATGATCACTACACGCCTACACCCCTTGCCTAGCCCTGCTATGTGCCCAAACAAGTTTTTGACCACATATGGGGTATAGTCGCGTTTGAGAGAAATTGAGCAACAAATTATGGGGTCTGTTTCCTCCTATTATCCACTGTGAAAATTACAAAATTGGGGCTAAAACAGCATTTTCATAAAAAAAAAAAAAAATGAAAAGTTTCAATATGACGACCTAATGTTATCAAATTTTCTGTAGTACCTGTGGGTTTAAAATGCAAACTATACCCCTGGATAAAATCCTTAAGGGGTGCAGTTTCTAAAATAAGGCAACCTGTTTTTTTTTCACTGTTTAGGCACGTCAATATTTTCACAAATAAACTCAAGTCATATTGAAAAACTTTTTTACCACTATTATGAAGTACAATTATATCACAAAAAAACAATCCAAAGACCAAAGCTTTCCAAGAGTCGGGAATATTTTGCACAGAAAAATGTTAGATAAAATAAAATTGAAATGCTTTTGATTTTACCGAAAAATTCTTCACATGTATGAATAATTGCTGATATAGTAGGGTGTTGGGGAAGTGTAAGAGAGCTAATTAATAATATGCTTCAAAAGCAGAGAGACTGGGGGTATTTTGATATTGGAATAAGCTTCCAGATCAGTCCAAGCAAGAGATGAATTTTTATTCATCCAGTTCTGAGATTGCCTAATTAAGCTAGTATATTAATAATTAGGATTGATTACTCAAGACCTCCATGTAGTTTTTTCTTAAATAGTATTTTATTGGACGTCTTAGCTCTCTTTTTATTCTAGATTTGTTTAGTAGTGATTGTAATTTATTGATGAATTTTTGGGGAATTGGCTATAAATGCACGGCTCAAAAAAATAAAGGGAACGCTTAAAAAACAGAATATACAGTACAGAGCAAAAGTTTGGACACACCTCATTTAAAGATTTTTCTATATTTTCATGGCTATGAAAATTGTAAATTCACACTGAAGGCATCAAAACTGTGAAATAACACATGTGGAATTATATACTTACCATCAAGCGCTACAAAGAAACTGGCTCACATGAGGACCGCCCCAGGAAAGGAAGACCAAGAGTCACCTCTGCTTCTGAGGATAAGTTTATCCGAGTCACCAGCGTCAGAAATTGCAGGTTAACAGCAGCTCAGTTAAGAGACCAGGTCAATGCCACATAGAGTTCTAGCAGCAGACACATCTCTACAACAAATGTTAAGAGGAGACTTTGTGCAGCAGGCTTTCATGGTAAAATAGCTGCTAGGAAACCACTGCTAAGGACAGGCAACAAGCAGAAGAGACTTGTTAGGGTGAAAAAAACACAAGGAATGGACATTAGACCAGTGGAAATCTGTGCTTTAGTCTGATGAGTCCAAATTTGAGATCTTTGGTTCCAACCACCGTTTTTGTGCGATGCAGAAAAGGTGAACGGATGGACTCTACATGCCTGGTTCTCACTGTGAAGCATGGAGGAGGAGATGTGATGGTGTGGGGGTGCTTCGCTGGTGACACTGTTGGGGATTTTTTTAAAAATTGAAGGCATACTGAACCAACATGGCTACCACAGCATCTTGCAACGGCATATGCTATTCCATCCGGTTTGTGTTTAGTTGGACCATCATTTATTTTTCAACAGGACAATGACCCCAAACACTTGTCGGCTGTGTAAGGGCTATTTGACCAAGAATGAGGGTGATGGGGTGCTACGCCAGATGACCTGGCCTCCACAGTCATCAGACCTGAACCCAATCAAGATGGTTTGGGGTGAGCTGGATCACAGAGTGAAGGCAAAAGGGCCAACAAGTGCTAAGCATCTCTGGGAACGCCTTCAAGATTGTTGGAAGACCATTTCCGGTGACTACCTCTTGAAGCTCATCAAGAGAATGCCAAGAGTGTGCAAAGCAGTGAAAGCAAAAGGTGGCTACTTTGAAGAACCTAGAATATAAGACATATTTTCAGTTGTTTCACGCTTTTTTTAAGTATATAATTCCACATGTGTTAAATCATAGTTTTGATGCCTTCAGTGTGAATTTACAATTTTCATAGTCATGAAAATACAGAAAAATCTTTAAATGAGAAGGTGTGTCCAAACTTTTGCTCTGTACTGTAACTTCAAGTAAATCAAATTTCTGTGAAATCAAACTGCCCACTTAGGAAGCAGCACTCTGTGACAATCAACTTTACATGCTGTTGCGTAAATGGAATAGACAACAGATGGAAATTATTGGCAATTATCAAGACACACTCAATAAAGGAGTGGTTCTGCAGGTGGGGACCACACACCACATCTCAGTACTAATGCTTTTTGGCTGATCTTTTGGTCATTTTTGAATGTTGGTTGTGCTATCACACTCATGATAGCATGAGACAGACTCTAAAACCCACACAAGTGGCTCAGGTACTGCAGCTCATCTAGGATGGCACATCAATGCGAGCTGTGGCAAGAAAGTTTGCTGTGTCTGTTAGCGTAGTGTAGAGGTTGGAGGAGCTCCAGGAGACAGGCCAGTACACCAGGAGACGTGGAGGGGGCCGTAGGAGGGCAAAAATCCAGCAGCAGGACCGCTACCTCAGCCTCAGGAGCACTGCCAGAGCCCTGCAAAATGACTCCAGCAGGCCACAAAGGTGCATGTGTCTGCACAAACGGTTAGAAACCGACTCCATGAGGAGAGTGTGGAGACACTGTGGAAAGCAATCTGCTGCCTGCAACTTCCTTCAGCATGGCCGGTTTGGCAGTGGGTCAGTAATGGAGCGGGGTGGCATTTCTTTGGAGGGCCGCACAGCCCTCCATGTGCTCACCTAAGGTAGCCTGACTGCCATTAGGTACCGAGATGAGATCTTCAGACCCCTTGTGAAACCATTTGCTGGTGTGGTTGGTCCTGGGTTCCTCCTATTGAAGGACAATGCCAGACCTCTTGTGGCTGGAGGGTGTCAGCAGTTCCTGCAAGATGAAGGCACTGAAGCTATGGACTGGCCTGTCAGTTCCCCTGACCTGAATCTGATTGAATACATCTGGGACATCATGCCTCGCACCATCCACCAACGTCACGTTACACCACAGACTGTCCAGGAGTTTGGGAGATCACTCAGGAGACCATCCACCACCTCAACAGGAGCATGCCCAGGCATTGTAGGGAGGTCATACAGGCACGTGGAGGCCACACACTACTGAGCATCATTTGCTTGTCTTGAGGCATTTCCACTGAAGTTGGATCAGCCTCTAACTTCATTTTCCACTTTGATTTTGAACATCATTCCAACTTCAGACCTCCGTGGGATATTAGTTTAGATTTACATTGATCATTTTTAGGTTATATTGTTCTCAACACATTCCACTATGTAATGAATAAACATTTCCAACTGGAATATTTCATTCAGTCATATCTAGGATGTGGGATCTTAGTGATCCCTTTATTTTTTTTTGAGCAGTGTATATATAAAGCAGTGTTTATTCCAATCAATTAACAAAATGGAAAGTGGGCGTCCGGGTCCGACGCCTCCCATCTTCATATGATGTCATCATCCTCCTTGCTTCTGTCGCTGCTCATGCGCAGGCGTAATTTCCTGCCCTGCTGAGGCCAGATTGAAGTACTGCAGTGCGCAGGTGCTGGGAAAGCTCAGAGGCCCAGCCCCTGAGCACTGCAGTACTTTATTCTGCCCTCAACAGGGCAAATCAGTATGCCTGCGCAGGAGCCGCCACACGAAGCAAGGAGGATGACAACATTGTATGAGGATGGGAGGCGCTGGACCCAGACCTGCGACGCCCATCTGACCAGGACCACACCTAGGTGAGAATAATCTAACTTGTTTTTCTTATTTTTCAGGTTACATCGGGGGCCTATCTACAGCATTACAGAATGCTGTAGATAAGCCCATAATGGCGGTGGCCGCAGCTTATATGCGAAATATGAGGTGACAGATTCCCTTTAACTAGTTTTTTTATAATTTGACTACTAAAAAACACAAATAGTATAACTTCATAAGTAGTTGGCACTACCTTCATGGAAACAAACTTCAATACGAATGGTCGTGATAACAGGATTTACAAGGCTAAGCAGGTGGTGCTCAGCATAAAAGTTCAGCAAACAAGCAAAATTTCCAGTGCAATGAGTAAATCCATATGGAACTCACCAGCTAGACCTTTTGAACAGTTAGATCGCTTTTATTCTGTTCCAATACATGATGCCTTGAGAAAGTGCAGACTGGGTGAAATAACCATAGGCTTTTTCTCTTAGCTGCATACACCAAACAAGCAAATCTGACTATAAAAAAAGGTAAACGATGAGGGCCTTGTAGATTTACTTTCTGCTCCTGAAACACCAATATTATTTTTGGTTAAAGCGGTTCTCCAGTCAAAATACCTATTGATGACCAGTACATGTGATTACATCCGTCTGCGCCAGTGCTTGTAACAGCTGATAGTGGGAGTGTAGGGTGCCAGACCCCCTAAAGATCTGATATTGCTGACCTACCTATGGAAAACCCTTTATGTTGAATCTATGCAACTATATAAATGTTTACAGCATCATACAGTCCATAATCAATAGCCACTGAATTATGTATACTTTAAACAAAGAAGTATGATATCTTTAGGGTCTTCCAGGCACACATCAATAGTAAACAGAAAGCGATTGATGTCAGCTGTGGTTTACAATTCTACTTCATGTTTGTACGCTTAGCTAAAACCTAACCACAAACACACACAGCTCACTTAAAGCAGACGCAAGCAGGGGGTTGTTTTGATACTAAGTAAGAATCAACAACTCAAATATCTTTGCTTCTGTTACGTTTTCTGCACTTTTATTTCCATTTAGTGATCTTTCGGGACAAATATTACTTAGTTTAATAATTATGAAATGGCTTCAAGCATGGTATGCGTTTCCATGGAAGTCAACATTTCATTTTAAACAAAAACATAATGGATATTACCAATCACCTTTCATGAGGATAAGCAGCTAACCAAAGACCGCACGGTATATCACAACATTCACAGAAGGGTAAATGTAAATACATACATAATACATTAGTGTTTCACAGTCTGTAATGACCACAGGTCTCCTGACCCCGTATAATAGTATCATAGGGAGCACATAGGTCTGTTAGTTCAGGTCAGCAGACCTGGAATCTTCTAGGACTCTGTGGTAAATATACATATGCAGACATCTGAATTCACCCTTAGGCTGGTTCACATTTATTGTAGGCCAAACTAATATTGTGTGCTCATAAAAATAAAAGTGGACACAAATCAATGTAAGGCTACTTTCACACTGGCGGTTTTTTTTTTAATACGTCGCAATGCGTCGTTTAGGGGGAAAAACGCATCCTGCAAAGTTATTTTTTTGCCCCATAGAGTTACATTACCGACGCATTGCGACGTATTGACACACATTGCAACCGTCTTGCGACGGTTGCGCCGTGTTGTGGCGGACCGCCGGGACAAAAAAACGTTAAATGTAACGTTATTTGCAGCCGATGGACCGCTTTTTCCGATCGCGCATGCGCGGCCGGAACTCCGCCCCCACCTCCCCACACCTCACAATGGGGCAGCGGATGCGCCGGAGAAATGCATCCGCTGCACCCGTTGTGCAGCACAACAAACGCTAGCATCGTAATCTCGGCCCGACGCAATGCGACGGGACAAATCCGACGCTAGTGTGAAAGTAGCCTAAGCTACTAGCACAATTCAGACAACCTTTTTTCCAAAAAGACATTGACCATGTGAGAAAATCGCAGCATCCACTAGAAGGCTCTGATTTGCGGATATGAGTAAGCTAAATAAGTCTGAAAGGAGTAAAATGATAATAAAGCCCTACAAAAGAATTTTTTCAGGATAATATTGATGACCTATCCTTGTAATCGTGAATCGAGCGGAGCTGCAGGTCTCTGTAATGGTGAATGGAGCTGTGTCATTCTACTGTGTTTATTGTTTACATCTGGCCTCTGCCAGAGAAACTGATCAGTTGGTTGGCCGGGTGTTGGACCCCCACCAATTTAATAATAATGACATATCCTAAAAATAGGTCATCAATCTAATTAGCCTGGACAACTGCTTTAAAGGATATGGACACATTTTGGGGAATCTCTTTTGACTTTGCTGTGTGTATGCTAAGAAGCATTTGTTGCCATAGGGTTTCATTAAAAATGTCGACAGTTTACCTTCTACAGCCTCTATGTAACAAAGAACATAGCTGACTGCAGAATAAGATAGAGATATAAAAAATCACCAACCGTATTGCTGTGCTACAGTGATGTCATGTCATAGCTATATAAACTGGGTAGTTGAACTGCTGAATCTCTGCGTAATGTCAAGCATTGGATAGAGTGAAGAAAAGCATGCAGTCTGATGGACGATTCTGGATTTGCTGGATACCCCAAAAATGCTACCTACTGAATGACAGTGTCTATTGTTGAGTGTGGCGAAGGAAATAAAATAGTAAAGGGATTGTTTTTCAAGACATGGGATAGGCACCTTATTAATGACTATCACTATGAACAAAGCAATGTTCATAAAATGTCTCATTCAATTGAACACCAATGGGATCAAACATTAAGCCAATTGTGAGCTACATCTTATTGACCAACAGTGTTTGACATCATAAATGCTTTACGGTCTCAAACTCAAAAGACTTAAAAAAACAAACAAAAAGAATCTAAGTAGAGTTGTAGACTACAAATGGGGCAAAATTTGATATAAATATCAATGCTTTGGAAATATAATTGCTTAGATGTTTACTGATGGGGTTGCTGCTTCCAATACGTGGCACTAAGGCCACGTTCTCACATTTATTATTTGGTCAGTATTTTACTTCCAGTATTTCTAAGCCAAAACCAGGAATGGAACAATCAGAGGAAAAGCATAATAGAAACATGTCACCACTTCTGTATTTATCACCCACTCCCGATTTCGGCTTACAAATAATGATATAAAATACTGAACGTGTGAATGTGGTCTAATGATTGGTATTGAGTGGAAACAGAGATGACTGTACAACTTAGATTAAAATTAGGACAAACCCGTTACCACCATTTAATGTATATGGGGATCCCAAAACTTTACTGACAACATATGTTTAGGGAAAGCCTAAAAAAGCCTCAACAAGCTGCATCCGTTGCTTTCATGGGATATAAATTTCTGGCTTAAAGTGAATGTGTCATTAGAAAATTACAAACTGTTTAAGCGGAACCTGACACCCCCAAAATCGAAGGTGAGCTAAGCCCACCGGCATCAGGGGCTTATCTAAAGCATTCTGTAATGCTGTAGATAAGCCCCCAATGTAACCTGAAAGATGAGAAAAAGTGGGGGGGGGGGGGGCAGTCCGATCCGATGTCCGTGATACCATTGTGGAGAAGTTTAAAGCCGGATTTGGATACAAAATGATTTCCAAAACTTTAAACATCCCAAGGAGAACTGTACAAGCGATCATATTGAAATGGAATGAGTATCATACCACTGCAAATCTACCAAGACTCGGCAGTCCCTCTAAACATTCATCTCAAACAAGAAGACTGATCAGAGATGCAGCCAAAATGCCCATGATCACTCTGGATGAACTGCAGAGATCTACAGGTGGGACAGTCTGTCCATAGGACAACAATCAGTCGTACACTGCACAAATCTGGCCTTTATGGAAGAGTGGAAAGAAGAAAGCCATTTCTCAAAGATATCCATAAAAAGTGTTGTTTAAAGTTTGCAACAAGCCACATGGGAGAGACACCAAACACATGTGGAAGAAGGTGCTCTGGTCAGATGAAAGCAAATACGGTAGTTACTTACCGATAACGGTATTTCTCAGAGCCCATGACAGCACTACCAGAGAGAGGGAATCCGCCCTTCAGGACAGGAAACCTACAGGATAAAAAGGGCGGTACCTCTCTCCTGCGTCAGTTTGGTTTACATAGCATCAGAGGTCCTCCAGGTTAGTGACAACAGGAAAATATACAATTTTAGCAAAATACTTATCAAGATTACACCGTGTCTAAATTAAAACCACACATTTCATATAATAAGGTGCTCACCGCACACGTGATAGGGTGGGAATAAGCAGGTGCTGTCATGGGCTCTGAGAAATACCGTTATCGGTAAGTAACTACCGTATTCTCAGTCGCCCATGACAGCACTACCAGAGAGAATTACAGAGATCATTGCTTTAGGGAGGGACCACAGCCTGCAAGACCCTTCTTCCGAAGGCTAAGTCAGATGAAGAGGCCAGGTCTAAGCGGTAGTGCCTAAAGAAGGTTGAAGGTGATGACCAGGTGGCCGCCTTGCAGATTTTGTCTATTGGTACCTCCGACCTTTCGGCCCAGGAGGTCGCCATGGCTCTTGTAGAATGCGCCTTGAGCCCCTCAGGAACTGCGTTTCCCGTGGACGAGTATGCCAAGGCTATCGCATCAGTTACCCAGCGAGCTATAGTGCTTTTGGAGGCTTTGAATCCTTTCCTAGGTCCCTGAAAACAGATAAAGAGAGACCCTTCCTTCCTATACTGTCGGGAGGATTCTAAGTAGTGTATTAAACATCTTCTCACATCTAAAGTGTGGAACTTTTCCTCTTTTTTATTTTTAGGGTTTGGACAAAAGGAGGGAAGGATTATTTCTTGGGACCTGTGGAAATTGGAAGCAACTTTGGGTAGATAAGCGGGATCTGTTTTTAGTATTACCCTATCATCCATGATTTGTGTGAATGGAGGGTTCGCAGATAGAGCCTGGAGGTCACTAATTCTACGGGCAGATGTCAAAGCTGTGAGAAGGGCCGTTTTGAAAGATAAGATTTTAAGTGGTAATGAATCTATGGGTTCGAATGGGGGTTCTGTCAGAGCTGATAGGACTAAATTTAAGTCCCAGGATGGAAGGCTTCTGATTTTTAAAGGTTTAGATCGTATCGCAGCTTTAATAAACCTTGTTACCCATGGGTTAGAGGCAATACTCTCACTATATAATGCACCTAAGGCCGCTATTTGCACTTTTAAGGTGCTCACCGAGAGGCCCATCTCTAAGCCTTTTTGCAGAAATTCTAATATTTTGACCACTTGGACCCCGTCTTGTAATTTCACCCCAGAGGTGGATAAAAACTTTTTCCAGATCTTACCGTAGATCTTAGTTGTTACTAATTTTCTACTTTTTAACAGTGTAGACACTAAATTATCTGAAAAGCCCCTTGCCCTTAGTAGTGACCTTTCAAGTTCCACGCTGTCAAGTGGAGGTTTGCTGACTGAGGGTGGAACACCGGTCCCTGGTATAAGAGATCCGGAAGATCCGGGAGAACCCAGGGATCGGAGACCGATAGAATTCTCAGCCATGAAAACCAGGCCCTTTTGGGCCAGAAGGGGGCTATTAGGATGATTCTCGCCCTGTCCTGCCTGATTTTCCGCAGAACAGCCGGAATAAGAATGTGAGGAGGAAATGCGTATGTTAGACCCTGAGTCCAAGGAATCGTAAATGCATCCAGAGCCCGAGGGCCCCCTTTGGGGTTCAGAGAACAAAAATCCCTTACTTTCCTGTTTTCTGCACTGGCAAAGAGATCTATTACAGGAACCCCCCAGATTTTGGTAATGCGATCGAAGATGCTTTGGTTTAGTGCCCATTCCCCCTGTTTTAACCGGGTACGGCTTAAGAAGTCTGCTTTTTGGTTCTCTACCCCCTTTATATGCAGCGCAGAAAGGGATAGGAAGTTGTCTTCTGCTAAGATGAAGATCTGGAAGGTAGCCTTCATTAGGGCTTGGGATCTGGTTCCCCCCTGATGGTTCAGGTAGGCTACCACTACCTGATTGTCCGAAAAAACCCGGACATGATGCCCCTGTAGGCTGGGAAGAAAATATGATAGAGCGTGACTCACTGCCCAAAGTTCTTTTTGATTTGAAGATACCTCGTATTCTTGATCTGTCCAGACCCCCTGAGTGATACTGTCGTCCAGGTGAGCTCCCCACCCCGTGGGACTGGCATCCGTGGTAACTATCCGAGATGTGTCTATCACCCATGGAACCCCCTTTGATAGGTTTTTGGGATCTAACCACCAGGCTAGGGAACGAATAGTGTTTGAATTTAGAGACATTTTTCCTTCTAGGTGTCCCCCCAGTGTAACCTGATTCCTCAGAATATCCCACTGGAGATCCCTCGTGTGAATTTGTGCCCACTGTATTGCCGGGAGACAAGCAGAAAGGGACCCCAGCAGTGACATCGCCCCTCTCAGGGTCATATGAGGGTTTGAACGAGCTCTGGACACAAGATTTAATATTTTCTGTTTTTTCTGGTCTGGAAGACGACATTCCTGTGTTATCGAGTCCAAAGTGAGGCCCAAAAACTCTTGAACCCTGGTCGGTTCTAGTTTTGACTTTTGGAGATTTAGGAGCCAACCTAACTCTGTTAGGATTTTTATCACTCTGTCGCATTGTTGGCGACAATGTTGGGCTGAGTTGCTGACAATCAGGAAGTCGTCCAGATACGGTATTATTATAATGTCTTTTTCTCTTATGTGGGCCATCATTTCCGCTACCAATTTGGTAAATATCCGAGGCGCTACCGAGATGCCAAATGGAAGGGCCTTGTACTGGTATTGTTTTATTTCTCCTCCCATGACTACTGCTAGTCTGAGGTATTTCTGGGCATTTTTGTGGATGGGGACATGATAGTACGCGTCGCTGAGATCTAACACTATCATGAAGCAATTCGGAAACAGGTTTTTTATTGTTGATTTTATTGATTCCATTTTGAAGGATTGATTTTTTACATAACTGTTTAGTTTCCGTAAATTGATTATTGTGCGGAAAGAACCATCCGGTTTTGGGACTAGAAATAGTGGGGAAAAGAACCCTTTGCCTCTTTCCAGTAGGGGAACTTCTTGGATCACATCTTTCATTATGAGCTTTGAAATTTCTTGTTCCAACGCCTGTTGCTGCTGAGGTGAGGGTTTTAGTGGGGTGACCACATAGTTTTGGGGAGGAAGGGAGGTAAAGTTTATTTGAAGTCCCATCTTTATCAGATCTAAAATCCAAGAATTGGTTGAAATTTTTTCCCAGGCCGGAAGGTATTGAGACAATCTCCCTCCCACCCTGGGGAAGGTGTCACTTAGGGGTTTTTTTATCTCTTGGAGAATTACCGAAGAGGAAGCCCCTATCCTTCCTTCTCCCATCATCCCATCTGTTCTGTTCCCTTGGGGGACGTCTGCGAAAAAACTTCCTACTCCGAAAGGGCCGTCTAACAAATGGTGCGGCTAAGAACCCCTTTTTCTTATCCCCTGCTTTTTGCAAAATGTCATCTAGGGTTTCCCCAAATAAGAATTTCCCTTCACATGGAATTGAACAGAGTTTTTGTTTGGTCTGTAGGTCGCCCGGCCAGCTTTTTAACCACAGCGTCCTACGAGCTGCATTGGACAGGGCTGCCGATTTTGAAGTAAGCTTGATTGAATCGGCTGATGAATCTGCCAAAAAGGCTGCCGCCCCTCTAATCATGGGAATTGATTCAATCATTTTATGTCTAGATACTCCATCTTTTAGTTGCTTTTCCAAGTTATCTATCCAGATCATTAAAGATCTGGAAGTACATGCGGCTGCTATTGCAGGTCTTAGACACCCCCCTGCCGATTCCCAGGCCCCTTTAAGGAAAGTATCAGCTCTTTTATCGAGGGGATCCTTCAGAGTTCCCATGTCCTCAAAGGGCAATGCGAATTTTTTTGATGCTTTGGCTACTGCTACGTCGAGTTTTGGTGCCTTGTCCCATGACGTAGAAGCCTCTTCCTCGAAGGGATATTTTCTTTTAAGGGAGGGGACAGATGAATTTTTCCTTTCTGGTTTCTCCCACTCTTTCTTAATTAATGCTTGAATATTCTCGTTAAGTGGGAAGACTCTGCGCCTTTTCTGTCCTAGGCCCCCAAACATAATGTCCTGTACTGTTTTGTCAGGACGTGGATCTACAACCCCCATGGTTGATCTTACGGCCTTTACAAGGGCATCTACTTCGTCTAATGGGAAGCAGTGGCGGCCTCCGCTCTCAGAATCCGAGGAGGAGGAGGAACCCTGTCTGTCTGAAGCGTCCCCCTCAGGACTAGAAGAATCAGAGTGAGAATAGGGCACAGGTGTTTTTTCCTCGACCCCTTCCCCTTTAAGAGATTTAAATGCTGTTTCCACCTCTGATCTTATTACAGATCGCAATTCAGAGGCGAAACTAGGGGTTTCTTCACATAGGACTTGTCCTATACAGGAGCCACACAATTTCTTATCCCAGTTTTGCAACAGGGGTTCACTGCATAAGGGGCAGACTCTATTCTTAGTTTTCTCCGTTTTTTTCCTTGCCTAAAAACAAACGGAAAAGGGGGACTTCAATTATTTGGTGAACTTTCACGAAGATCACTCACCCATCTTGCGCAGCCACAGGTACCGGTTCTGGAGGAGGTATAGGATCCTGTATCAGATCCGTAGTCTGCGGTGTCGACTGGTTAGGCATATTGGCTTTACTCCGCGGCGTGGAATGGCTGCTGGAGCGGGTACTGCGGGTGCCTGCAGAGGACCTTTTCTTTTGGTCATCTGGCTTGCGCTGGTGGTGCCGCTGACGCTGGCGTTGCTGCTGCTGCTGCTGCTGCGGTGGCTGCTGCTGCTGCTGCAAGGGCTGCGCCTGCTGGAGCTGCTGGTCGCTGTCCTCCATCATTAGGACTGCATGCAGCAAGGAGCGGTTCCACAGCGGTGTTTAAATATCATATGTTTTGGCGACGATTCACCCCCTCCTCCAGGGCTGCGTTCCCGGAAAGCGCTGATCCCCCTTGGATCACTGAGCATGCGCGCTCTGCCCGGGACCCGGAAGTAGTACCTTCTATATCCGGTGCGGCGGCCATCTTGGTGTCCTTACACACACACCACGCCACCGCTCCGAATCAGGAAGTGCCTGCTCACCGCCGAGGCACACCGGGTCCCCGAAGCCCCTACCCCAATCTGCGGAGGCGGCCGCGCTTCCCTCCGCGCACTCTGCAGCCCCATCGGACCCAGCAGCGGCAGCGTCGGATACCGCGCCAGCCGTGACAGGGGCCTCCCCGCCGTCATAGGTCGACTGGTCGGCTCCGGATCTCAGGTACCATCCTAGAGGGTTCCCTGTCAGGACAGGAAACAAAACTGACGCAGGAGAGAGGTACCGCCCTTTTTATCCTGTAGGTTTCCTGTCCTGAAGGGCGGATTCCCTCTCTCTGGTAGTGCTGTCATGGGCGACTGAGAAATCGAACTTTTTGGCAACAATGCCAAACGATATGTTTGGCGTAAAGGCAACACCGCTCATCAACCTGAACACACCATCCCCACTGTCAAATATGGTGGTGGCAGTATCATGGTTTGGGCCTGCTTTTCTTCAGCAGGGACAGGGAAGTTGGTTAAAATTGATGGGTAGATGGATGAGCCAAATACAGGACCATTCTGGAAGAAAACCTGTTGGGAATCTGCAAAACACCTGAGACTGGGGTGGAGATTTGTCTTCCAACAAGACAATGATCGCAAACAGAGTAAAATCTACAATGGAATGGTTCACAAATAAATGTATCCAGGTGATAGAATGGCCAAGTCAAAGTCCAGACCCTCAATCCAATCGAGAATCTGTGGAAAGAGCTGAAAACTACTGTTCACAAACCATCTCCATCAAACCTCACTGAGCTCGAGCTGTTAGCAAAGGAAGAATGGGCAAGAATTTCAGTCTCTCGATGTATAAAACTGATAGAGACATACCCCAAGTGACTTGCAGCTGTAATTGCAGCAAAAAGTGGAGCAACAAAGTATTAAGTTAAAGGGGTCGAATAATATTGCACACCCCACTTTTCAGTTTTTGAATTTCCACAAAAATTTAAAATAACCAATAAATTTCGTTCAACTTCAAAACTGTGTTCCACTTGTTGTTAATTCTTCACCAAAAATTTACATTTGGTATCTTTATGTCTGAAAAATGGTATGTGGGAAAAGGTTGAAAAGTTCCAGGGAGCCGAATACTTTCGCAAGGCACTGTATTCACTAAAGTGGTTAGCTAGTGGGACAATTTTATTGGTCGTCAATACCAAATATGTGAACTTTTATTTTTTCTGCAAACAATACAAACACACTGGCGCTAGGCTACAATCCCAAATAAAGCTGCAGGCACCTAGGCAGACTGTGTGCCAGCCCCTGCCAACCAATAATGAATCAATATTAACAAGTTAAGATGCCGTGTTGGGTAGAGAGACTGCGACTGTAAAGTGAGTGAACTCCAGTCATGTACCTCACAGATGCAAATGCTGGCGTGTCCGGTGAGTGGGAAAGTTGGCCACTGCAGTCGTGTCCTCCGTATAGAAAAATTCCCCTGCACGCTTGCCGCTGATAGTACCGACAGGCAGCCTGGGCCGATGGCGCTGTCGTGCAGTTACGTGGGCCCCTACTAGTGTCCGTCTCACGGACTGGTGAAGTCACTGCATAGCCACACCCCTCGCTCGCCACACAACTTCACGACGGCAGTTAAAAATTATTTAAACTTTTTTACTTTGTTGCACTATGGGACTATGATTTTTTGCAGGCTGATCCTTTGTACAGCATGGGGATGCAGCATCATCCCTGTGTTGAACAAACTGTCAGCTCTGCACTGACAGAGAAAGTTGCTGATCATGCATTGTGCATGCTCAAGCAACTTACTAGCTCTGGTGACCCGGATGTAGTCGTGGCAATGATCGTCATGCCGCAGGGTCTCCGATCCAAAAGCAGAGGGGGGCTGTCATCCCTCTGTTGGCTCCCGGAATGCTGCGATCGCGTTTGACTTTTCCAATTGGATGTGCAACCATTTATTACCACTGTTACGATCACTGAGCCAGTTATGAATCCACCTAAATGTAGCCTTGTCAATCCATACTTGGTCATTTTTTCAGTAAGGAGAATAAGAGATACTTTGTCAAATGCTTTGCTGAAATCGATATACCGTATATACTCGAGAATAAGCCGAGAATTTCAGCTCATTTTTTTAGGCTGAAATTGCCCCTCTCGGCTAATACCCGAGTCATCCCCAGGGGTCGGCAGGGGAGGAGGAGCGGCAGCTGTCGAATAATACTCACCTGCTCCTGGCACGGTACCTGCAGGTCTCTGCTTCTCCGGACGCTGACAGCTTCTTCTTGTATTGAACGGTCACATGGTACCGCTCATTACAGTAATGAATATGGACCCCACTCCACTCCAATAAGGGTGGAGCCGCATATTCATTACTGTAATGAGTGGGGCCATGTGACCGCTCAATACAGGAAGAAGCTGCCAGCGCCCGGAGAAGCACGGACAGCGCCAGGAGCAGGAGAATATAATGGGGGCATACTCACCTTTCTCGTTCCACCATCGGCGCCGCTGTGTCTTCCGCGTCCTTTGCAGTGACGCTCAGGTCAGAGGGCTCGGTGACGCAATTAGTGTGCGTGCCGCCCTCTGCCTGAACAGTCAGTGCAGAGGACGCGAAAGACACAGCGGCGCCAGCGGTGGAACGGGAAAGGTGAGCGAAGCAAGTGCCGGGGGCCTGAGCGACAAGAGGTGAGTATGTGATTTTATTTTTATGGCAGCAACAGCATGTGGGGCAAATATTTCTATGGAGCATCTTATGGCGCCATGTGCAGCGTTATATGGGGCAAATATCTGTATGGAGCATCTAATGGGGCCATGTTCAGCATTATATGGGGCAAATATCTCTGGAGCATCTCATGGGGCCATGTGCAGCATTATTTGGGGCAAATATCTCTATGGAGCATCTTATGGGGCCATGTGCAGCATTATATGGGGCGAATATTTCTATGGAGCATCTTATAGGGCCATGTGCAGCATTGTATGGGGCAAATATCTCTATGGAGCATCTTATGGGGCCATGTGCAGCATTGTATAGGACAAATATCTATATGGAGCATCTTATGGGGCCACGTGCAGCATTTGTGCAGCACTGTATAGGACAAATATCTATATGGAGCATCTTATGGGGCCACGTGCAACATTTGTGCAGCATTGTATGGGGCAAATATCTCTATGGAGCATGTTATGAGGCCAAAATCAGCATTATTGCAGCATTGTATAGGGCAAATATCTCTATGGAGCATCTTATGGGGCCATAATCCGCATTTGTGCAGCATTGTATGGGGCAAATATCTCTATGGAGCATCTTATGGGGCCATAATCAGCATTTGTGCAGCATTGCATTGGGCAAATGTCTGTATGGATCATCTTATGGGGACATAATCAGCATTTGTGCAGCATTGTATGGGGCAAATGTCTCTATGGAGCATCTTATGTGGCCATAATCAACATTTGTGCAGCATTATATGGAGCATATTTAAATATGGAGCATCTTATGGGGCCCTTCATAAACTGTATGGAGCATTATATGGGGCATATTTTAATATGGAGCATCTTATGGGGCCCATCATAAACTGTATGGAGCATGATATGGGCCGTATTTTGTATGGAGCATTATATGGGGCCATCATAAACTGTATGGAACATTAAATGGGGCTCCTGATTCAATATGGATATTCAAAAACACTTAACCTACTGATGTCTCAATTAATTTTATTTTATTGGTACCTATTTTTATTTTTGACATTTACCGGTAGCTGCTGCATTTTCCACCCTAGGCTTATACTCGAGTCATTAAGTTTTCCCAGTTTTTCGTGGCAAAATTAGGGGGGTCGGCTTATATTCGGGTCGGCCTATACTCAAGTGTATATGGTATATTATATCTACCGCATTTCCCTGATCCACCCAGTCAGTGATTCCATCATAAAAGGAAATTAGATTAGTCTGCCATAACTACAAACTCATACTAGCTCTGGTTAATTACTGTATTGCTATCCAAGTACTTGAATACATGCAGTTTAATAATTTGTTCAAGGATCTTTACTGGTATTGAATTAATGCTCACTGGTCTGGAAGTAAGGCTCACTGGTCTGTAATTTCCTGGCTCCATCTTTTTTCTTTTTTAATGATACGGACAACATTTACCCTTCTCCAATCTTCTGGGACTTCCCCTGTTTTCCAGGATTTTCAAAGATTCTGGCTAGTGGTTCTGAAATTTCATCTGCTAACTCTTTCAGTTCACTAGGATGTAATTGATCTTGACCAGGAGAATTAAATTCATTTAAATTAGCTAAGTGTTCCTTCACCATCTCTTTGTTTATAGATTGTGTTGATTCTTTTAATCCTTTCAATGGCACTGTGAAGATCAGTTGATGTTACAATTGCTTTCCTAGCGAACACAGATGCAAAATAGAAAGGTAAAAGTTCGGCTTTCTCAACATCATTTTGACCACTTCACCCTTTTCATTCTGCAAAAATGCTTTAGCATCTTTGACTTTTCTTTTGATTTTGACATACCAGCATAACCCCGACCACACCACAGCTTTCTGGGTACAATTTATAGTGAGAGATGACTGCTAATCAGTGTTGAGGGTGTGGTTGGACTAGGAGGCAGCTTTAATGCGGTGATAATCTCCTGCTGATGAAAAACTAATTGTATTGAAACAGCAAAACACAGTCCAGTAAGTGACGTCACTATAGTCAGGGTCTCTACTCCTACATGATGGCGCCTTCAGATTACGTAGCAAAGAACTGCTGGCCGATTCTCTTTAATACAAGAGATTTTACAAGTAATAGCTGTTTCTATTTTATAACCTAGATGTAACACTACAGAAAGATTAACTTCAGAATAACATGCCAGTTTCCATTCCTTACAATTGTGGTTGTGTTTCTACTAGTTTGATGCTCTATGAAGTCCAAGCATTAATGTGCTTCCTCGAGTTTCATCTACGTCCAACATAAAGCCATGCTTTCTTCCACTGTGCCAACAAATGGAATATTATTTGGCAGCAGCAACATTATTCAATACTTTCTTACATATAAATATATCATTACACTTCAGTAAGAGAAATCTCATGGGAACTTTTTGGATATTACACGAAAACACGGTACCTGCAAAGCTGGCATCAATATTTTACACTGTGTCACTTTCATTTTCTATTTAAAAAGAAAAAAAATCTATACTTAACAGGTGCTTTCTTTTCTCATAATAAATGGAAATAGAACTTTGAAATCTACTTGAAATTTTGATCCCTCACACAGTCCTCAATTACTTTCTCAGTGTAAATGAAAATAATAGAAAATATTATTTTACAAGCTGAAAACCTGTCCTGATAATGTGTTAGTCACTAAGCAGTTGTTTGTATGAATTGGAGAGGTTTTCTAATAAACTTTAAACACCTTTCTACAGGATGTGTGACAAATGTATTATCAATAAGGTGGGACCTCCAACACCCACTAGATAAGAGGATTTATGGAACTGGAGAAGAAATCAGAATGGTGTACTCCATTATCAGTCAGTCCCAAAGCCTGAATGAAGGAAGCATTTCCTGCACACTTGTACTACCACTCTATCCACACAGGGGGACTTCATTCTTCAAACCAGTAGGATCCCGGCAATTATACATTTATCACTTATTTTGTCTACATTTGATAAATGCAATTTCCAGGAAAAACTCTTAAAGGTATACTCACACACTATCGTTGTAACAAAACTGAAAACTGTACCAAAATAAATAATAGGAGGCGCAAGTAAAAATGGAGAACAGGGGGATACATGCTGCAAAAAAAAACAGAACAACACACCACTCAAGTTGTTTAAAAAGATTATGTAAATAAATGTATAGTTATCTGCGCAAACAATATCCCTTTAGTGTAAAAAAAATCCCATAGTTTCAGATATATAGCCACTCAGAGCAATGCTTCAAGATCATACCAAAAAATACACCTTAATACTGGATATAGTCAGGTAATTTACCTTACTGGTGAATAGGTATCCGTAGCTCTGAAGTGGCTCACTGAGTGGAGTGGCAGTTGTGATGAGAAAGAGAAAGCCGTACGGTTATAGCAGGCTTCTGTAAGTAAATCTTCCTGAGCGCTGCCCCGGCCAGTGGCAGACGCTCCACCGCTTCTGGTTCCCACGTTGCGCTAGCGTGCAGTAGTGTAGTGCAGACTCTCTCAGTTTGCAATTGCTGCAGGACCTTCCGTGATGTCAGCAGTCACATGGTATACCTGGGGCGTGTATCGGACCAATACCTTCCAACTAGTTACGGAAAGAACACTTTCTTTCATCAGGGATGCAATTGCAGACTGAGAGAGTCTGAAAACTGCTTTAAAAATGTTTGAAAACCGCAGACGGTTTTACCATAATTTGTTTTTCCGTTTTGTGATGCAGTAATTGACCATGTTTTTAACCCCTTACCATGAAAACAAATTTTTCAAATCTAACATGTGTTACCTTGCAGCAATAACCAGGGCTGTGGAGTCGGAGTCATGGAGTCAGAGCACATTTTGGTGGAGTCGGTATAAAATGGACCGACTCCGGCTCCTAAAATATATAATAAATTGGGTACAGTAGTTCAACGCAGTTTATGGGGAATATTTTTTCATAAGAATTTGGGAAAGTTATGAAATGTCCTATAAATGTCTGTCCAGTTCCTGATCTAAGGTCTAGACTTTTAGCTGAGATGAATCTGTGCTGCAGTTTATGTTCATGATAAGTAGTGAAGCTCCTCCTCTACAGATAAGGGGAAATAATAAACACACAGGAAAGGAAAGCATACATTCATCTCAGAATTTCTGGAATGACCAGAAAAGCAGGATTAAAAAAGGTATTACAGGTATTACAGGTATTAAAGGCATTACACACTGAACGGGAAACCACTGGGTAAATCTGACAGGGAGAAGGACTTGGGGATCCTAGTTAATGATAAACTTAGCTGGAGCAGCCAGCTGCCAAGGCAAACAGGATCATGGGGTGCATTAAGAGAGGTCTGGATACACATGATGAGAGCATTATACTGCCTCTGTACAAATCCCTAGTTAGACCACACATGGAGTACTGTGTCCAGTTTTGGGCACCGGTGCTCAGGAAGGATATAATGGAACTAGAGAGAGTACAAAGGAGGGCAACAAAATTAATAAAGGGGATGGGAGAACTACAATACCCAGATAGATTAGCGAAATTAGCATTATTTAGTCTAGAAAAAAGACGACTGAGGGGCGATCTAATAACCATGTATAAGTATATAAGGGGTCAATACAAATATCTCGCTGAGGATCTGTTTATACCAAGGAAGGTGACGGGCACAAGAGGGCATTCTTTGCGTCTGGAGGAGAGAAGGTTTTTCCACCAACATAGAAGAGGATTCTTTACTGTTAGGGCGGTAAGAATCTGGAATTGCTTGCCTGAGGAGGTGGTGATGGCGAACTCAGTCGAGGGGTTCAAGAGAGGCCTGGATGTCTTCCTGGAGCAGAACAATATTGTATCATACAATTATTAGGTTCTGTAGAAGGACGTAGATCTGGGGATTTATTATGATGGAATATAGGCTGAACTGGATGGACAAATGTCTTTTTTCGGCCTTACTAACTATGTTACTATGTTACTAAGTACTTCCTAAAGCATATCTAAACTTTCCATAAACTGTGCATAAATCAATAGTCCACTATATGTTGTCTCTGTATGCTTGATGTTTTAGTTTGTTTTTCCTCTTAGCTCATGATTGGAAAAAGCCGGATTACTTACCGGTAATGCCCTTTTAATGAGCCACGACAGCACCCACTTTGAGAGAGGGACCCGCCCATAGGAACAGGAAACCAACAGAGATAAAAAGGGCGGTCCCCCTCAGTTGTTTTTCAGAGTACAAGAGGAACCGCCGTTGTTAAATTAGTGTACATCCTTAATTGCAAGTACATCTTATCATATCTATAATCACCCATGCGAATATTTAGTATTAATAATCATACATATCTACTAGGGTGGGAAGTGACAGGGTGCTGTCGTGGTAATCCGGCTTTTTACCCTTCGCCACGACAGCACCCACTTTGAGAGATTTGCAGAGAACCTTCACCTGGGTGGGATTACCGTACTAAGGACGGCTCTCCCGAATACCAAGTCAGATGTAGAAGACAGATCAAGTCTATAATGTCTATAGAAAGTTGAAGGCGACGACCAGGTTGCGGCCTTACATATGAGCTCGATGGAGATGTCTTTATTCTCCGCCCACGAGGATGATACGGCTCGAGCTGAATGCGCCTTTACTCCCTCTGGAGGATCTTTGTCTTTTGACAAGTATGCAAGACAGATGGCATCTTTGATCCATCGAGACAAGGTAGCTTTTGTGACCCCGTAGCCTTTTCGATGACCCTGAAAAGAGACAAACAGAGCCCTACTCTGTCTGTAGGACTGGGTTCTCTCTATGTAGCTCAGGACCGCTCTTTTTACATCCAACATATGTAGCTTCTCCTCCTCTGAATTTGCTGGATTATCATAAAAGGAAGGTAGAAAAATTTCTTGGGATCTATGGTATTTTGTAGCTACTTTAGGGAGATATAAAGGATCGGGTTTGAGAACTACTCTGTCCTGATATGTCATTAGGAACGGAGGATCTATGGAAAGAGCTTGGATATCTCCCACTCTTCTGGCAGAGGTCAAAGCTATCAATAAAGCTACCTTGTATGTAATATTTTTTAGAGGGATAGAATGCAAGGGCTCAAAGGGAGGTCCCGTTAAGGCATCTAGGACTAAATTCAAGTCCCAGGGTGGTAAACGTGGGACATTTACTAGTGTTCATCTTTCACATGCTCTAATAAATCTTATTATCCATTTATTACCAGCAATATTAGCACTATAAAGGGCTCCCAAGGCAGATACTTGAACTCTCAAAGTATTAACTGATAACCCCAGCTCATGGCCTCTTTGTAAAAATTCAAGGATGGCTTTAATAGGAACCTTGCTAGAAAAAGGTTTTGTATAAAAGTCGGGGAATTTTCTCCATATTCTACTATATATTATAGTTGTAGATTTTTTTCTGCTTAACAGTAGTGTGTTGATTAGCTCTTGAGAGAACCCTCTCAAAGTTAATATCTGCTTCTCAAGTTCCACGCAGTGAGGTGGAGGCCCTTTACTTGTGGATGATAGAATGGACCTTGAGGCAGTAGGTCTGGTGTCATTGGGAGAATCCATGGATCGCAAACTGACATCGCTCGAAGACAGGAGAACCAGGGCCTCTTCGGCCAAAATGGGGCTATCAGAATCACCCTTGATTTTTCTTCTCTTATCTTCTTGACCACCAATGGAATTAGCATCATTGGTGGGAAGGCGTAGGCTAGATCGTAATTCCAAGGATACTGGAGTGAGTCTACTATATCTGGACGATCCGCCAGATTCAGGGATGCAAACATTGGTACCTGCCTGTTGCTCCTGGTTGCAAACAAATCTATCTGCGGAAGACCCCATATGTCCACTATGTTTCTGAATATGCGAGGATTGAGGGTCCAATTCTCCCTGGCGGAGCATGTGACGACTTAGGAAGTCGGCCTTTGAGTTTTCTACTCCTCTGATATGAACAGCCATGAGAGAAAGAAAATTGGGTTCTGCTAGATCGAATATGTCTGCCGCTGAACACATCAGACTTCCCGATCGCATTCCGCCTTGCCGATTTAAATATGCGACGATAGTTGTGTTGTCCGATCGGATCTTGACATGAGAACCACGAAGCTGGGGAAGGAAAAATTTCAAAGCATAATATACTGCATTTAGTTCCTTCCAGTTGGAAGACTGCTGAATCTCTAAAGATCTCCAGCGAACTTGGGCTATATTTTGATCCAGATGGGCTCCCCACCTCTCTGGGCCTGCGTCAGTAGTGAGTAATTTAGAGGACCTAATTGTCCATGAGACTCCTCTGGACAAATGGTCCTTATTTAACCACCAAAGAAGTGATTGAAGCACGTCATCAGATAAGGTAATTTTTGTATTTAGATGCTCCTGGCAATATGACTGAGCATGGAGTATCTGGTGTTGTAAAGCCCTAGTATGGTATTGGGCCCATTGAACCGCAGGAATGCAGGAGGAGAGTGAACCCAAGAGAGACATGGCATCTCTAAGGGACATATGAGGACTAGATCTTGCTATAGTGACTTTTGAAATTATGTTTGATTTTTTGGATTCTGGTAAGAGACATTTTTGACTTACAGAGTCCAAGACTAGTCCTAGGAAGGACTGAAGAGTTTCTGGATGCAGCCTTGATTTTTTGAAGTTTACAATCCAGCCTAGAGCCTGTAATGATGAAATGGTATTAGACAAGCGTTCTTCACACTGAGATGCTGAATTACCAATTATTAGGAAATCATCTAAATAGGGCACAATTAGCGTGTCCTGATGACGTAGATAGGCCATCACCTCTAGCATGACTTTCGTGAAAATCCGAGGAGCCATAGAAAGGCCGAACGGCATGGACGTAAACTGGAAGTGACGGACCCGGCCTTGTAGGTTTACCGCCACTCTGAGATATTGTTGGTGCTCTGTATGAATTTGAAGATGATAGTACGCATCCTTCAAATCCAGACCTGCCATAAAGCACCTAGGAAACAAAAGTTTTATGGTTGATCTTATTGATTCCATCTTAAAGGTGTGCTCATGCAAAAAAGAATTTAGTTTCTTTAGATTAATTATAGTACGAAAAGTACCATCTGGTTTCGGAACCAGAAATAAAGGGGAATAAAATCCCCTCCCTTCCTGACTCTTTGGTACTTCGATGAGAACATTCTTAGCCAAAAGGCTCAGAACTTCTAACTGAAGCGCTTCTTGTTGTTCCGGCGCTTTTAGTGATGTTACTACAAAGTTATCCTGTGGTAATTTAAAGAAATCTAATCTTAGTCCAGATTTTATTAGACGGAGGATCCATTGACTTGATGTTATATCTTCCCATTTATGATAAAAAAAACTTCAGTATGCCACCAACTGGGATCTCATTACTGATAGTATCGCCCCCGCCTAGATGTTTCGGGGTTACTATATAAGGCACCTTTCGGTTTGGTTTCTTTTGATTCCCAGCGGTCTTTTTGTGGCTCATACGGCCTCCTCCTGTTAAATGGCCGTCTTCTAAACGCTCTCCTGTAAGAAGGAAGAAACTGTTTAGGAAAGCCTCTCCTTCTCTCTCCTGCCTTGTTAAGTAGGTCATCCAGGACCTTCCCAAACAAGAACTCACCCTGGCATGGGATTGAACATAATCTGGTCTTTAATTGTGCATCTCCCTTCCATCCTTTGAGCCAAAGGGCACGACGAGCTGCATTGACCAGACTTGCTGACCTCGCTGCTAAACGGAGAGAATCCGCTGAAGCGTCAGCTAAGAATGCTGCGACACTTTTAATCAGTGGCAAAGTTTGGAGAATTTTATCTCTTGTGACCCTGCTCTTTACTTGTTGCTCCAGCTGGTCTACCCAGACTAATAGGGACCTGGCTGTGCACGTGCCTGATATAGCCGGTTTGAAAGCTCCTGTATTCGTCTCCCAGGATCTTTTCAGGAGTGCTTGTTTTCTGGTCTAAGGGATCTAGTAAGATTCCTGCATCCTCCACAGGGAGAGAGGACTGTTTCGATGTGGATGCCACAGCTGCATCAACCTTTGGGACTTTCGACCATACCGCTAAGTCTTCATCACTGAAGGGGTAACGTCTCTTAGAAGAGGACGGGAGAAACCCCTTCCCCTGTTTGTCCCATTCTTTCTTTACAAGGTCCTTGATGGCAGAGACTACTGGAAAAGCTCGTCTCTTTTTATGACCCAGACCTGCAAACATAATATCTTGAGCAGATTTGACTCCTTTAGAGTCTGGGCACCCCATAGTATTTCTAATGGATTTTATAAGGTTGTCAATGCTTTCAACGGGAAAACATGCTCCACCTTCATCTTCAGAGGAACTAGGAGATGATCCTGAGGTGTTGGATGATCGAATTAAGCCCTCTTCAGATTCTGAACTGGAGACAGGAGACAGGTGTTTACTATCATGCTTTTTTAGGACTCTGATCCCAGAGCCTGTATTTCTTGCTGTATTATGGCCCTAATATTTGTGGTCGTAACAGCCGCCTCATCCTGTAAGGTTTGGCTTATACAGGACTGACACAACCTTTTAGGATATGTGTCGGGTAAGGGCTGCGTGCACAGAGCACACTCTTTATGTTTAGATTTATTGGTCTTCTTAGCCTAGGGGAGATCAGAGAAGGAAGGGATCAGCTTATAGGTAGAGGATGTAACACTCACCCAGTGAAGCCATCATTTCCATTATCATACCTGTCTTGGAGGAGGAGACGCTGTGCGGGGTCTGAGTAGAGCTGTATCCGTACTCCTTGATTTGCTTCTGTGAGTGTCAGATCCATCCATGGAACGACCACTCTTTTTAGCCGATGACTTTGAACCCTTAGCGCTGCTCTTGTCAGCGCTATCGCGTTCCACTGCCAGTGGAAGCTCACTATCTGCCGGGAACGACATACTGAGCACCAGCTGTGTCCCGGCCTCTCATTTGAATCGCACGGCTCCCAGCAGCGCGCCGCCCACCAAAAACCGGAAGTGCTCCGACCACCTCCGGTTCAATGAAGCAGCGCAGACTTACTTGCGCATCAGGGTCGGCGCCGCTCCTAGTACAGCTGGAACTGGCACCCCATGCACACGCTCCCTCCATAGGCCGGACTTCCACGCCCGGAACCTGCCGGCCAGTACCCAGACGACGGGGGAGGCTGCATGCAGTGGCTCCCCCGCCGCTGCTTCTGATGCCGCAGCCCCTGCTGTCACCAAGAGAACCACGCAGGCGGGTGCATAGGCTCAGGTAGGAAAAAAGTGGAGGTGCTCCAACCACCTCCATCTGTAGGTATTCCAGGGATTTCCGATAGGAACAGGAAACCAACTGAGGAGGAGAGGGGGACCGCCCTTTTTATCTCTGTAGGTTTCCTGTTCCTATGGGCGGGTCCCTCTCTCAAAGAGGGTGCTGTCGTGGCGAAGGGTAAAAATTACCTGCTCTGATGACTTATATACAGTATACATAGAATATAAGATAAAAAAAATGTTTCCTAACATCTCAAATTCGGAAATACAGTAACAGGATCAATGAAGACATATATATTTGTGTATGTGTTCTGGAATGTGATTCAGCACAAATATGCTCCCTCCGTCCTCCCCTCTTCATAGACTGAAGAAATATGACGTGAAGCATTTAGTGAGCTGTACCCTGCTGAGACAAGCCAATGACATTTAAAGTTCAGTGTAAGGCTGTGTGCACACGTTGCTGATTTTTCGCGTTTTTTTCGCTATAAAACCGCAAAAAAAACAGAATACATTATGTATCCCATCATTTAGAATGAATTCCGCAATTTTTGTGCACATGATGCGTTTTTTCTGCGAAAAAACGCATCAGGGTAAAAAAACGCATCATGTTCATTAATTTTGCATTTTTTTTTTGCGGATTTCCCACTATATAGTGCATTGGGAAATGTCCGGAAAAATCCGCCAAAAAAAACGCGCAAAACACGCATGCAGATTTTTAGCAGATTTCTTGCAGAAAATTTCAGGTTTTTCTAAGGAAATTTCTGCTAGAAATCCTGAACGTGTGCACATAGCCTTAAGCTATTTAACAACACATTTTACATACTTTGCATAAATCAATAGGACAGATAAGTATAAAGATTGTTGTATTTCTATTCCAAATTGTACAGTACATGATTCCCTATTCTTGCAAGAATTACAATATACCGTATATACTCGAGTATAAGCCGACCCGAGTATAAGCCGACCCCCCTAATTTTGCCACAAAAAACTGGGAAAACTTATTGACTCGAGTATAAGCCTAGGGTGGAAATGCAGCATTTACCGGTGAATTTCAAAAATAAAAATAGATCATTATTTCCCCATAGCTGTGCCATATAGTGCTCTGCACCGTTCATTATTTCCCCATAGCTGTGCCCCATATAGTGCTCTGCACCGTTCATTGTGCCCCATAGCTGTGCCATATACGGTGCTCTGCACCGTTCATTGTGCCCCATTGCTGTGCCATATACGGTGCTCTGCACCGTTCATTGTGCCCCATTGCTGTGCCATATACGGTGCTCTGCACCGTTCATTGTGCCCCATTGCTGTGCCATATACGGTGCTCTGCACCGTTCATTGTGCCCCATATCTGTGCCCATATACGGTGCTCTGCACCGTTCATTGTGCCCCATATCTGTGCCCATATACGGTGCTCTGCACCGTTCATTGTGCCCCATTGCTGTGCCATATATGGTGCTCTGCACCGTTCATTGTGCCCCATAGCTGTGCCATATACGGTGCTCTGCACCGTTCATTGTGCCCCATAGAAATCTCTGCCGCCGCTGCTGCAATAAAAAAAAAAAAACACATACTCACCTCCCTTGATTGCAGCTCCCGGCGTCTCGTTCCGGCGCCTCCATCTTCCCGGCGTCTCTGCTCTGACTGATCAGGCAGAGGGCGCCGCGCACACTGTATGCGTCATCGTGCCCTCTGCCTGAACAGTCAGAGCGCAGACGCCGGGAAGATGGAGCGGCGCCCGGCGGCTGGAACGAGGACAGGTGAATATGCTATACTTACCTAGTCCTGGCGATCCTCGCGCTGTCCCTCTGCCTGGTCTTCGGTGCCGCAGCTCTTCCTGTCAGCGGTCACCGGCACCGCTGATTAGAGGAATGAATAGGCGGCTCCGCCCCTATGGGAGGTGGAGCCGCTTATTCATATCTCTAATGAGCGGTCCCACGTGACCGCTGAAGAGAGGACGAAGCTGCAGCACAGAAGCCCGTGGGACGGCAGGGACAGCACGAGGATCGCTGGGACTAGGTAAGTATACCTCAGCGCCCTCACCCCCTCACCCGCCGACCCTGCCACCCACATTGACTCGAGTATAAGCCGAGAGGGGCACTTTCAGCCCAAAAGTTTGGGCTGAAAATCTCGGCTTATACTCGAGTATATACGGTACTTTAATTTTTTTACAGGACAAAATTATTTTGAGAGCGAATTTACAAAATGTCTAAGAAGCATCTTATGACGTCAGCTGTATTTGAGCATTTCACAGTGACTCAAGATAATAAATGTCAATGTATAAGTGACCCAGATGAAAACAAATGCTGCGAAAATCAGTGCATACTCAGGCAGTGCTAAAAATGCGCCTTCAAGAGTGTCCAATCTAAAAAGGCATTTAAAACGCTGCCACACAGAAGTTTACAAAGCTGTGACTGAAAAAGATCACAGCAGCACCTAGAAACCAGAGACCAGCACTTCCAGTCAGGCAAAGGAGGAGGAAAGAGCGTCTCAAACGTCAGGTACAAATTTACTGTAACAATGACAGCAGATGTGTTTGACAGATCATCGAGCTTGTTGTGAAGGACAGTGAACCATTATCATGATTTGCATGACCAGCTTTTACAGCTCTTAATGGAGAAATGGCTCACAAACTTGGTGTTTCTCTAGAAAGTGAAAGTATTAGAAAATTAGTGATTGAAGAAGCCCTTAAACAAAATGAAGATCTTAAAAAGACTCAAGAGACACTTTGCATTTCTTAAAATGGATGCCTGCACACGTCACAAAGATAACTATTTCACTACCAACGTTCAATATGTTTGTGACAACAAAAAAATTGTTACTAAGACACTGGCAGTAAAAAATACTAATGCTCATCACAGCTGCCAGTTTCTCCAGACCTTAGTGGAAAAAGTTCTGCAAGATTATGAACTCAAAAAAGAACAGGTTCTTGCTATTTTAACTGATAATGCTTCAAATATGATAAGTACAATTAAACTGATGAATGAGAATAACGAAGGTGAACAGCAGCTAGAAGAACATTTCACATTCAGTATGTTGGAGATGGAAGGCCACAGTCCTGTTCCCATAATGGAGGAACAAACAGATATTACTACAGAAGAACAGCAAAATAATTCTTTACAATTAGATGATCTTATTGAAGCTGATTCACACCTCTTTCCTATTCATCACATGCGCTGTGTTGTGCACAAGCTGCAGCTGGCAATGAGATAGTCTGCAAGAGGGACATGCTGGAACTCTGATTAGCAAAGTGAGGAAATTGGCTATTGCTGCCAGAACCCCTAAAATTGATTACATTTTGAAGAAACGTGCTGGAAAAGGGGCAATTGTGGATCAAGCCACTCGGTGGGGCAGCAAAAAATGAGCGATTGCTTGAGCTGAAACACTTCCTGGTGGATATGGCCAACCCTCAGGTAACACTACATGAAGGTCAATGGACACAGGTGGCAGAATTGAAGGAATTGCTTCATCACCCATTTACAGTGACTAAAAGTTACAAGCTGAGGATTTAACTCCTGGCATTTTTATAAAGGAGTGGAAGAACTTGTTGTTGTTTTGCCTGTCCCAAAGAGGTTTAATCGCAGATGGCATTGCTGCTTCAAAGAAAAGGAGAGAGACACTGCTATTAGAAAATAAAATTCTTCTGACAGCTGTTTATGTGGACCCGAGTCATCATATATTGCTGGATGATCAACAGCTTACTAAAGGAAAAGAATATTTGATTGAGCTAGCTATTAGGATGAGTGGGCTACAGGACGACCAAGAGCTAGAGGACTCGGGCCCTGCCAGTGCTGCTGCTGCTGTTCCTTCATCCTCAGATGAGGAGTTTGATTTCGACAAGTATTTGGACGACATGCAGCAGGGAAAAAGATTCCTCTTCCATAGAAAACAGATTGACCATATTTCTGCAAAATTTTTCACTTGCTCTCAAAGAACTAGAAGAGTTCAATTAATCATCAAAACTGACTGTGCACGAGGCAATTCCTTTATACCCTGAAATTGGTAGAGATGTTGCCCATGTGGTTACTGCTTTGCTACCAACCCAAGTTAGTGTAGATAGGTGGTTCTCTAGCCTTAAAATAATTAGGTCAGATTTGAGGTCGCCTATAAAGGAGGATCTGATGGAGGCAATACTATTTCTAAGAACAAATTCATAGACTGCACAAATGCTATTCAGTACGCTTTTGTTTGTTTTTTTTCTACTTACTGCAGTGTATAATAAATTGTAAATATGCTATTTTTTTGTTCTAAAGTTGTGTTCCAATAAATATATTTTTTATGTTCTATCTAAATGGCTTGATTATTGTATCATTATAAGGATTAAAGCCTAATGTTACCATTTTACTACGGTAAATTTATCACTTAAACTTAAACATGAGCCATGAATGAGGGAGTCAGAGTCATAGTCAGTGTCAAGAGAATTGAGGAGTCGGTGGTTTGGCTTACCGACTCCACTGCCCTGGCAATAACTATCCAATACTTCTTCTAACCTCAGTGATTCTGAGACTTTTTTTTTACATATTGTACCTCATGATAGTGGCGAGATCATGTCTGTGCTCATTCATGAAAATATTGAACTTCTGTAAAGAAAATTGGTAAAATTAGCAATTTTCAATCTTTGATATCCCTGCCCTTATGACGTACAGTTAAGAACTGTGGCGAGCTTCCAGGGCTGCTGAGCGGAGATGGACAAGATCCCACTCCAATAAGCACTTCATCCCATTCAAACAGTCCCTCACTACTTTCAAGGCCACACTCACTGCAGCAAAACAAACTTACTTCTCATCTGTCATATCCTCCCTGTCTCACAACTCTAAACAGTTATTCAACACTTTAAATTATCTCCTCCGTCCCTCAGCACCCCCTCCCTCTCCACTCATCTCAGGTGAAGAATTTGCCTCATTTTTCAAGCAGAAGATTCATAACATCAGAGACAGTTTTGGTCAACAACCCCCGGAGCCCTTTCTCCTTACTGCCCAGCCCTCCTCCTCCAAAACCAACTTCTCCACCATTGCAGAAGATTGACTCTCCACTCAAGATCGCATCTCACCACCTGTGCACTTGACTCAATCCCATCCCACTTCATCCAAAACCTCACCAGTCTTCATCCCAACCCTAACCCACCGCTTCAACCAATCACTAACAACTGGTGTCATCCCCTCAAGCTTTAACCCCTTAATCCCATATGACGTACTATCCCGTCAAGGTGACTTGGGACTTAATTCCCAGTGACGGGATAGTACGTCATAAGCGATCGGCCACGCTCACGGGGGGAGCGCGGACGATCGCGGCCGGGTGTCAGCTGACTATCGCAGCTGACACCCGGCACTATGTGCCAATAGCAGTCACGGACTGCTCCCGGCACATTAACCCCCGGCACATCGCGATCAAACATGATCGCGGTGTGCCGGCGGTACAGGGAAGCATCGCGCAGGCAGGGGGCTCCCTGCGTGCTTCCCTGAGACCCCCGCAGCAATGCGATGTGATCGCGTTGCTGCGAGGGTCTCTTACCTCTCCTCCCTGCAGCAGGCCCGGATCCAAAATGGTCGCGGCATCCGGATCCTGCAGGGAGGGAGGTGGCTTACCAAGTGCCTGCTCAGAGCAGGCGCTTGGTAAGCCTGCAGCTCTGTAAGTCAGATCGCTCATCTGACTGAGTGCTGTGTAAACTGTCAGATCAGCGATCTGTGATGTCCCCCCTGGGACAAAGTAAAAAAGTTTAAAAAAAAAATTCCACATGTGTTAAAAAAAAAAAAAAAAATTCCTAAATAAAGAAAAAAAAAAATATTATTCCCATAAATACATTTCTTTATCAAAATAAAGAAAACAAACAATAAAAGTACAAATATTTAGTATCGCCGCGTCCATAACGACCCAACCTATAAAACTGTCCCACTAGTTAACCCCTTCAGTAAACACCGTAAGAAAAAAAAAATGAGGCAAAAATCAACGCTTTATTATCATACCGCCGAACAAAAAGTGGAATAACACACGATCAAAAAGACAGATATAAATAACCATGGCACCGCTGAAAACGTCATCTTGTCCCGCAAAAAACGAGCTGCCATACAGCATCATCAGCAAAAAAAATAAAAAGTTATAGTCCTGAGAATAAAGCGATGCCAAAATAATTATTTTTTCTATAAAATAGTTTTTATCCTATAAAAGCGCCAAAACATGAAAAAATGATATAAATGAGATATCGCTGTAATCGTACTGACCCGAAGAATAAAACTGCTTTATCCATTTTACCAAATGCGGAATGGTATAAACACCCCCCCCCCCCCCCCCCCCCCCAAAGAAATTCATGAATAACTAGTTTTTGGTCATTCTGCCTCACAAAAATCGGAATAAAAAGCGATCAAAAAATGTCACATGCCCGAAAATGTTACCAATAAAAACGTCAACTCGTCCCGCAAAAAGCAAGACCTCACATGACTCTGTGGACTAAAATATGGAAAAATTGTAGGTCTCAAAATGTGGAGACGAAAAAACTTTTTTGCTATAAAAAGCGTTTTTTAGTGTGTGACAGCTGCCAATCATAAAAATCCGCTATAAAAAACACTATAAAAGTAAATCAACCCCCCCCCCTTCATCACCCCCTCAGTTAGGGAAAAATAATAAAATAAAATAAAAATGTATATATTTCCATTTTCCTATTACGGTTAGGGTTAAGGTTAGGGTTGGGGCTAAAGTCAGGGTTAGGGTTGGGGCTAAAGTTAGGGTTAGGGTTGGGGCTAAAGTTAGGGTTGGGGTTAAAGTTAGGGTTGGAGCTAAAGTTAGGGTTAGGGTTGGGGCTAAAGTTAGGGTTTGGTTTGGATTAAATTTACCGTTGGGATTAGGGTTTGGATTAGTTAGGGGTGTGTCAGGGTTAGGGGTGTGGTTAGGGTTACTGTTGGGATTAGGGTTAGGGGTATGTTTGGATTAGGGTTTCAGTTAGAACTGGGGGATTTCCACTGTTTAGGTACATCAAGGGCTCTCCAAACGCGACTAGGGGTAGTGGGAAGGCCACGCTGATGCAGACTTATGATGGGTAAGTGTATAATACTCTGGTGATATGTCGGATCCAGGATCATATTATCTCTAATCACTATTTGGGGCCTTTGTGGCACCGGAGGGACGATCCCTCACCGTAGACACTCTTTAATCCGGGACTATTGTTATCCTTTTGACAATCTACCCAGGTCGTATGTGCATCTGTGTGCTTTACCATTACAGCCGGGACCAGCTGCTTCGAAAGCATCACCAAACCAGGGATTCAAGCTTCAGGAGGCTAATTTGCATATTCCAGGTGCCTTCTGGGAGAAGCGAAGTCTCCCTAAGCTAGAAGATCGTTGGGTACAGCCGGGACCAGCTGCTTCGAAAGCATCACCAAACCAGGGATTCCTTCAGGAGGCTAATTTGCATATTCCAGGTGCCTTCTGGGAGAAGCGAAGTCTCCCTAAGCTAGAAGATCGTTGGGTACAGCCGGGACCAGCTGCTTCGAAAGCATCACCAAACCAGGGCTTCAAGCTTCAGGAGGCTAATTTGCATATTCCAGGTGCCTTCTGGGAGAAGCGAAGTCTCCCTAAGCTAGAAGATCGTTGGGTACAGCCGGGACCAGCTGCTTCGAAAGCATCACCAAACCAGGGCTTCAAGCTTCAGGAGGCTAATTTGCATATTCCAGGTGCCTTCTGGGAGAAGCGAAGTCTCCCTAAGCTAGAAGATCGTTGGGTACAGCCGGGACCAGCTGCTTCGAAAGCATCACCAAACCAGGGATTCAAGCTTCAGGAGGCTAATTTGCATATTCCAGGTGCCTTCTGGGAGAAGCGAAGTCTCCCTAAGCTAGAAGATCGTTGGGTACAGCCGGGACCAGCTGCTTCGAAAGCATCACCAAACCAGGGATTCAAGCTTCAGGAGGCTAATTTGCATATTCCAGGTGCCTTCTGGGAGAAGCGAAGTCTCCCTAAGCTAGAAGATCGTTGGGTACAGCCGGGACCAGCTGCTTCGAAAGCATCACCAAACCAGGGATTCAAGCTTCAGGAGGCTAATTTGCATATTCCAGGTGCCTTCTGGGAGAAGCGAAGTCTCCCTAAGCTAGAAGATCGTTGGGTACAGCCGGGACCAGCTGCTTCGAAAGCATCACCAAACCAGGGATTCAAGCTTCAGGAGGCTAATTTGCATATTCCAGGTGCCTTCTGGGAGAAGCGAAGTCTCCCTAAGCTAGAAGATCGTTGGGTACAGCCGGGACCAGCTGCTTCGAAAGCATCACCAAACCAGGGATTCAAGCTTCAGGAGGCTAATTTGCATATTCCAGGTGCCTTCTGGGAGAAGCGAAGTCTCCCTAAGCTAGAAGATCGTTGGGTACAGCCGGGACCAGCTGCTTCGAAAGCATCACCAAACCAGGGATTCAAGCTTCAGGAGGCTAATTTGCATATTCCAGGTGCCTTCTGGGAGAAGCGAAGTCTCCCTAAGCTAGAAGATCGTTGGGTACAGCCGGGACCAGCTGCTTCGAAAGCATCACCAAACCAGGGATTCAAGCTTCAGGAGGCTAATTTGCATATTCCAGGTGCCTTCTGGGAGAAGCAAAGTCTCCCTAAGCTAGAAGATCGTTGGGTACAGCCGGGACCAGCTGCTTCGAAAGCATCACCAAACCAGGGATTCAAGCTTCAGGAGGCTAATTTGCATATTCCAGGTGCCTTCTGGGAGAAGCGAAGTCTCCCTAAGCTAGAAGATCGTTGGGTACAGCCGGGACCAGCTGCTTCGAAAGCATCACCAAACCAGGGCTTCAAGCTTCAGGAGGCTAATTTGCATATTCCAGGTGCCTTCTGGGAGAAGCGAAGTCTCCCTAAGCTAGAAGATCGTTGGGTACAGCCGGGACCAGCTGCTTCGAAAGCATCACCAAACCAGGGCTTCAAGCTTCAGGAGGCTAATTTGCATATTCCAGGTGCCTTCTGGGAGAAGCGAAGTCTCCCTAAGCTAGGAGATCGTTGGGTACAGCCGGGACCAGCTGCTTCGAAAGCATCACCAAACCAGGGATTCAAGCTTCAGGAGGCTAATTTGCATATTCCAGGTGCCTTCTGGGAGAAGCGAAGTCTCCCTAAGCTAGAAGATCGTTGGGTACAGCCGGGACCAGCTGCTTCGAAAGCATCACCAAACCAGGGATTCAAGCTTCAGGAGGCTAATTTGCATATTCCAGGTGCCTTCTGGGAGAAGCGAAGTCTCCCTAAGCTAGAAGATCGTTGGGTACAGCCGGGACCAGCTGCTTCGAAAGCATCACCAAACCAGGGATTCAAGCTTCAGGAGGCTAATTTGCATATTCCAGGTGCCTTCTGGGAGAAGCGAAGTCTCCCTAAGCTAGAAGATCGTTGGGTACAGCCGGGACCAGCTGCTTCGAAAGCATCACCAAACCAGGGATTCAAGCTTCAGGAGGCTAATTTGCATATTCCAGGTGCCTTCTGGGAGAAGCGAAGTCTCCCTAAGCTAGAAGATCGTTGGGTACAGCCGGGACCAGCTGCTTCGAAAGCATCACCAAACCAGGGATTCAAGCTTCAGGAGGCTAATTTGCATATTCCAGGTGCCTTCTGGGAGAAGCGAAGTCTCCCTAAGCTAGAAGATCGTTGGGTACAGCCGGGACCAGCTGCTTCGAAAGCATCACCAAACCAGGGATTCAAGCTTCAGGAGGCTAATTTGCATATTCCAGGTGCCTTCTGGGAGAAGCGAAGTCTCCCTAAGCTAGAAGATCGTTGGGTACAGCCGGGACCAGCTGCTTCGAAAGCATCACCAAACCAGGGATTCAAGCTTCAGGAGGCTAATTTGCATATTCCAGGTGCCTTCTGGGAGAAGCGAAGTCTCCCTAAGCTAGAAGATCGTTGGGTACAGCCGGGACCAGCTGCTTCGAAAGCATCACCAAACCAGGGATTCAAGCTTCAGGAGGCTAATTTGCATATTCCAGGTGCCTTCTGGGAGAAGCGAAGTCTCCCTAAGCTAGAAGATCGTTGGGTACAGCCGGGACCAGCTGCTTCGAAAGCATCACCAAACCAGGGATTCAAGCTTCAGGAGGCTAATTTGCATATTCCAGGTGCCTTCTGGGAGAAGCGAAGTCTCCCTAAGCTAGAAGATCGTTGGGTACAGCCGGGACCAGCTGCTTCGAAAGCATCACCAAACCAGGGATTCAAGCTTCAGGAGGCTAATTTGCATATTCCAGGTGCCTTCTGGGAGAAGCGAAGTCTCCCTAAGCTAGAAGATCGTTGGGTACAGCCGGGACCAGCTGCTTCGAAAGCATCACCAAACCAGGGATTCAAGCTTCAGGAGGCTAATTTGCATATTCCAGGTGCCTTCTGGGAGAAGCGAAGTCTCCCTAAGCTAGAAGATCGTTGGGTACAGCCGGGACCAGCTGCTTCGAAAGCATCACCAAACCAGGGATTCAAGCTTCAGGAGGCTAATTTGCATATTCCAGGTGCCTTCTGGGAGAAGCGAAGTCTCCCTAAGCTAGAAGATCGTTGGGTACAGCCGGGACCAGCTGCTTCGAAAGCATCACCAAACCAGGGCTTCAAGCTTCAGGAGGCTAATTTGCATATTCCAGGTGCCTTCTGGGAGAAGCGAAGTCTCCCTAAGCTAGAAGATCGTTGGGTACAGCCGGGACCAGCTGCTTCGAAAGCATCACCAAACCAGGGCTTCAAGCTTCAGGAGGCTAATTTGCATATTCCAGGTGCCTTCTGGGAGAAGCGAAGTCTCCCTAAGCTAGGAGATCGTTGGGTACAGCCGGGACCAGCTGCTTCGAAAGCATCACCAAACCAGGGATTCAAGCTTCAGGAGGCTAATTTGCATATTCCAGGTGCCTTCTGGGAGAAGCGAAGTCTCCCTAAGCTAGAAGATCGTTGGGTACAGCCGGGACCAGCTGCTTCGAAAGCATCACCAAACCAGGGATTCAAGCTTCAGGAGGCTAATTTGCATATTCCAGGTGCCTTCTGGGAGAAGCGAAGTCTCCCTAAGCTAGAAGATCGTTGGGTACAGCCGGGACCAGCTGCTTCGAAAGCATCACCAAACTGCGCGCCTTACGGCGCGCGAATTTTTGCCTGTAGGACATTATTGCAAGAGAGCTTGGCTGAGTAGATCACACAAGAAGGAAAACACACAGCAAGTCAGCAGGATCTAGGAGCAACATGGCAGATGTGACAACCTACATGGTGAGCTGCAGCATGTGCTACATGTTCACAGATCGACCAGAAGAAGAATCCAATTTCACCTGTCAGAAGTGTAGACTAGTGGCCCTTTTAGAAGAAAAGGTGCTGGGTCTGGAAGAAAGAATAGCAACTTTGAAACTCATCAAAGAGAATGAAGACTTTCTAGACAGAACAGAAGCATCTCTACTGGTCACAGAAGGTGCAAAAAGTGTCAGAGAACCTCCAAAAGCAGATGAGTGGAAGCATGTGACCAAAAGAAGCAAGAAGACCATGGAGAAATCACCAACCACACAACTGAAGAACCGATATCAAATCTTTGTAGAGGATGAAGATGGCACACCTAAGAATGAAGCAATACCAGCAAGCAAAAAAGAAAAGGGCACACAGCAACAAGTGACAGCAAAAAGTACAGCCAAGAAGCAACGAAGAGTGGTGGTGGTGGGAGACTCACTACTGAGAGGCACCGAAGCAGCCATCTGCAGACCGGACATAACTGCAAGAGAAGTATGCTGCCTTCCAGGTGCGATGATCAAGGATGTGACCGATAGGATACCAAAGCTCTTCAGCTCCAAGGACGTCCACCCATTTCTTCTGATACATGTTGGCACCAATGACACGGCAAGGAAGGACCTACCGACAATCTGCAAGGACTTTGAAGAGTTGGGGAAGAAAGTAAAGGAACTGGATGCACAGGTAGTTTTTTCTTCTATCCTTCCAGTAGACGGGCATGGCACCAGGAGATGGAACAGGATCCTTGATGCAAACAACTGGCTAAGACGATGGTGCAGACAACAAGGATTTGGATTCCTGGACCACGGTGTGAATTACTGGTATGATGGACTCCTCGCCAGAGACGGACTACACCTCAACAAACCTGGGAAACACACATTCGCCAGAAGACTCGCTACACTCATCAGGAGGGCGTTAAACTAGAAGAAGAGGGGACGGGAAGAAAAACATTAGACTCGAACAAAGACGATCCAGGAAAACATACTCAGAAGGGAGGTAAGAACATTTCTAAAACAATCCACAGTGAGGAGATTGGAACAAAACAAAATCCTCTAAACTGCATGCTCGCAAACGCCAGAAGCCTGACAAACAAGATGGAAGAACTAGAAGCAGAAATATCTACAGGTAACTTTGACATAGTGGGAATAACCGAGACATGGTTAGATGAAAGCTATGACTGGGCAGTTAACTTACAGGGTTACAGTCTGTTTAGAAAGGATCGTAAAAATCGGAGAGGAGGAGGGGTTTGTCTCTATGTAAAGTCTTGTCTAAAATCCACTTTAAGGGAGGATATTAGCGAAGGGAATGAGGATGTCGAGTCCATATGGGTTGAAATTCATGGAGGGAAAAATGGTAACAAAATTCTCATTGGGGTCTGTTACAAACCCCCAAATATAACAGAAAGCATGGAAAGTCTACTTCTAAAGCAGATAGATGAAGCTGCAACCCATAATGAGGTCCTGGTTATGGGGGACTTTAACTACCCGGATATTAACTGGGAAACAGAAACCTGTGAAACCCATAAAGGCAACAGGTTTCTGCTAATAACCAAGAAAAATTATCTTTCACAATTGGTGCAGAATCCAACCAGAGGAGCAGCACTTTTAGACCTAATACTATCTAATAGACCTGACAGAATAACAAATCTGCAGGTGGTTGGGCATTTAGGAAATAGCGACCACAATATTGTGCAGTTTCACCTGTCTTTCACTAGGGGGACTTGTCAGGGAGTCACAAAAACATTGAACTTTAGGAAGGCAAAGTTTGAACAGCTTAGAGATGCCCTTAATCTGGTAGACTGGGACAATATCCTCAGAAATGAGAATACAGATAATAAATGGGAAATGTTTAAGAACATCCTAAATAGGCAGTGTAAGCGGTTTATACCTTGTGGGAATAAAAGGACTAGAAATAGGAAAAACCCAATGTGGCTAAACAAAGAAGTAAGACAGGCAATTAACAGTAAAAAGAAAGCATTTGCACTACTAAAGCAGGATGGCACCATTGAAGCTCTAAAAAACTATAGGGAGAAAAATACTTTATCTAAAAAACTAATTAAAGCTGCCAAAAAGGAAACAGAGAAGCACATTGCTAAGGAGAGTAAAACTAATCCCAAACTGTTCTTCAACTATATCAATAGTAAAAGAATAAAAACTGAAAATGTAGGCCCCTTAAAAAATAGTGAGGAAAGAATGGTTGTAGATGACGAGGAAAAAGCTAACATATTAAACACCTTCTTCTCCACGGTATTCACGGTGGAAAATGAAATGCTAGGTGAAATCCCAAGAAACAATGAAAACCCTATATTAAGGGTCACCAATCTAACCCAAGAAGAGGTGCGAAACCGGCTAAATAAGATTAAAATAGATAAATCTCCGGGTCCGGATGGCATACACCCACGAGTACTAAGAGAACTAAGTAATGTAATAGATAAACCATTATTTCTTATTTTTAGTGACTCTATAGCGACAGGGTCTGTTCCGCAGGACTGGCGCATAGCAAATGTGGTGCCAATATTCAAAAAGGGCTCTAAAAGTGAACCTGGAAATTATAGGCCAGTAAGTCTAACCTCTATTGTTGGTAAAATATTTGAAGGGTTTCTGAGGGATGTTATTCTGGATTATCTCAATGAGAATAACTGTGTAACTCCATATCAGCATGGGTTTATGAGAAATCGCTCCTGTCAAACCAATCTAATCAGTTTTTATGAAGAGGTAAGCTATAGACTGGACCACGGTGAGTCATTGGACGTGGTATATCTCGATTTTTCCAAAGCGTTTGATACCGTGCCGCACAAGAGGTTGGTACACAAAATGAGAATGCTTGGTCTGGGGGAAAATGTGTGTAAATGGGTTAGTAACTGGCTTAGTGATAGAAAGCAGAGGGTGGTTATAAATGGTATAGTCTCTAACTGGGTCGCTGTGACCAGTGGGGTACCGCAGGGGTCAGTATTGGGACCTGTTCTCTTCAACATATTCATTAATGATCTGGTAGAAGGTTTACACAGTAAAATATCGATATTTGCAGATGATACAAAACTATGTAAAGCAGTTAATACAAGAGAAGATAGTATTCTGCTACAGATGGATCTGGATAAGTTGGAAACTTGGGCTGAAAGGTGGCAGATGAGGTTTAACAATGATAAATGTAAGGTTATACACATGGGAAGAGGGAATCAATATCACCATTACACACTGAACGGGAAACCACTGGGTAAATCTGACAGGGAGAAGGACTTGGGGATCCTAGTTAATGATAAACTTACCTGGAGCAGCCAGTGCCAGGCAGCAGCTGCCAAGGTAAACAGGATCATGGGGTGCATTAAAAGAGGTCTGGATACACATGATGAGAGCATTATACTGCCTCTGTACAAATCCCTAGTTCGACCGCACATGGAGTACTGTGTCCAGTTTTGGGCACCGGTGCTCAGGAAGGATATAATGGAACTAGAGAGAGTACAAAGGAGGGCAACAAAATTAATAAAGGGGATGGGAGAACTACAATACCCAGATAGATTAGCGAAATTAGGATTATTTAGTCTAGAAAAAAGACGACTGAGGGGCGATCTAATAACCATGTATAAGTATATAAGGGGACAATACAAATATCTCGCTGAGGATCTGTTTATACCAAGGAAGGTGACGGGCACAAGGGGGCATTCTTTGCGTCTGGAGGAGAGAAGGTTTTTCCACCAACATAGAAGAGGATTCTTTACTGTTAGGGCAGTGAGAATCTGGAATTGCTTGCCTGAGGAGGTGGTGATGGCGAACTCAGTCGAGGGGTTCAAGAGAGGCCTGGATGTCTTCCTGGAGCAGAACAATATTGTATCATACAATTATTAGGTTCTGTAGAAGGACGTAGATCTGGGTATTTATTATGATGGAATATAGGCTGAACTGGATGGACAAATGTCTTTTTTCGGCCTTACTAACTATGTTACTATGTTACTATGTATTAGTGTACCGGTTGGTTTTCCTCCTCTCCGCATGGTGGAATTCTTTTATAGTCCTTCATGCTTTTGTATGTATCAGTTATTTTCTCTGTATTTATTTATTAATAAAAATTTGTATATTTTCTCTACTAAATTTTGGTGTCGACACTCCCTCTTTTTCGCTGGTGTAGTAAATGCAACGTGACGCCTGCAGACTAATCCATCTAAGTCTGCATTCCAAATGGCGCTTCTTCCCTTCCGAGCATTGCCATGCGCCCAAACAGTGGTTTCCCCCCCCCCCCCCCACATATGGGGTATCAGCATACTCAGGACAAATTGGACAACTTTTGGGGTCCAATTTATCCTGTTACCCTTGTTGAAATACAAAACTGGGGGCTAAAAAATCATTTTTGTGAAAAAAAAAGACTTTTTATTTTCACGGCTCTGCGTTATAAATTGTAGTGAAACACTTGGGGGCTCAAAGCTCTCAAAACACATCCAGATAAGTTCCTTAGGGGGTCTACTTTCCAAAATGGTGTCACTTGTGGGGGGTTTCAATGTTTAGGCACATCAGTGGCTCTCCAAACGCAACATGGCGTCCCATCTCAATTTCTGTCAATTTTGCATTGAAAAGTCAAACGGCGCTCCTTCCCTTCCGAGCTCTCCCATGCGCCCAAACAGTGGTTTACCCCCACATATGGGGTATCGGCGTACTCAGGACAAATTGTACAACAACTTTTGGGGTCCATTTTTTCCTGTTACCCTTGGTAAAATAAAAAAAATTGGAGCTGAAGTAAATTTTTTGTGAAAAAAAGTAAAATGTTCATTTTTAATTAAACATTCCAAAAATTCCTGTGAAACACCTGAAGGGTTAATAAACTTCATGAATGTGGTTTTGAGCACCTTGAGTGGTGCAGTTTTAAGAATCGTGTCACACTTGGGTATTTTCTATCATATAGACCCCTAAAAATGACTTCAAATGAGATGTGGTCCCTAAAAAAAATGGTGTTGTAAAAATGAGAAATTACTGGTCAACTTTTAACCCTTATAACTCCCTAAAAAAAAAAAATTTTGGTTCCAAAATTGTGCTGATGTAAAGTAGACATGTGGGAAATGTTATTTATTAAGTATTTTGTGTGACATATCTCTGTGATTTAATTGCATAAAAATTCAAAGATGGAAAATTGCAAAATTTTCGCCAAATTTCCGTTTTTTTTCACAAATAAACGCAGGTAATATCGAAGAAATTTTATCACTATCATGAAGTACAATATGTCACGAGAAAACATTGTCAGAATCACTTGGATCCATTGAAGCGTTCCAGAGTTATAACCTCATAAAGGGACAGTGGTCAGAATTGTAAAAATTGGCCTGGTCATTAACGTGCAAACTACCCTCGGGGCTTAACCCCTCTGTGACCTTGGACGTACTATCCCGTCGAGGTGCCCTGGGCCTATCTGACCCTTGACGGGATAGTACGTCCTGCCCTTTAATGCGATACCGCGACTTAAGTCGCGGTGATCGCATTAAAATTCCGACGCCATCTCACCTGGGGGGAGATGGCCTCGGCATCCAGGGCATTGTCGCCGCCCACCCGCCCTCTCGATCGCTGTGATTGGCTGTTCAATTCTGAACAGCCAATCACAGCCATTCTCATTGTTTCAGCCAATCGGAGCGGCTGAAACAATGAGGTCACAGGCTAGGATTGAGTACCGATGTACTCGATCCTAGGTCCGGTGCCTGGCAACGCCAGGCACCGGCAAGAACACCCCGGATTGGCGCGATCGCCGATCGCATCGATCGCGCCAATCGCAGGGCACCGCGCGGTATTACCGCGCTGTGCCCTGCCGGAACCTGCGTGGATCGGTGCTCTAATAGCACCGATCCTAGGATAGGACACAGTGCAGGCCCAGCAGGGCCTGCAGGAGCCGATTGGCGCGATCGATGTCATCGTCGATCGCGCCAATCACAGGGCGCAGCGGCGATCACTCTGTGACCGCTCTGTGCCCTGCAGGTGACCTGGCTGTGACCTGCCTAGGATGGCGCGAACAGATCCGATCCTAGGCAGGTCACAGCCAGGTCACCAGGAAAGCTCTGATTGGTGGGATCGATGTTATGGTCGATCCCACCAATGACAGGTCACAGCAGCAGCATGACCGCTCTGTGACCTGTCTGTGTCACCTGCCTGACCTGTGTATGACCGCTCTGCAGGGTCCTCATTCTAGCTGAGGATTCCTACAGAGCGGTCATACTGCTGGATCTCCCTGCTGGATTTTGTGCCTGGATCTCCCTGCCGTGCTGGGTATTGTGGTGCCACAGCAGCCTGTAGCACCACAATCCCTGCTAAAGAAAGAAGACAACTAAACGTAAGTTTTATCCCTGATCCCTGCCCAATCCCCGTTCATCCACCCCAATCCCCGTTCATCCACCCCAATCCCCGTTCATCCACCCCAATCCCCCCTTCCCCCTCTTTTTACCCCCTCCACCCCCATTTGTGCCGCCTCCGTGCGCACATTTAGTAGCCGCCGAGCGTTGATTGGTGACGCAGTTCACCGATCAACGCTCGCGCTCGCTTTTTTTCCCTCGCCCCCGTTGCGACAACTCCGTACACACATTCCGCAGCCGCCAAAGTTTGATAAGTGACGCAGTTCACTTATCAGAGTTTGTGCCTGCCGTTTTCCTTTTTTTTTTTTCACCCCCCTTTTGCGCCACCTGACTACAACCGTACGTTTTGATCACTGATCCCTGCCCAATCCCCACTTCCACCCCCATCTCCCTTCCCCCTCTTTTTACCCCCCTTTGCACCTCCTTCCGTGCGCCCATTTAACAGCCGCCGAACGTTGATTGGTGACGTAGTTCACCGATCAACGCTCGCGCTCGCTTTTTTCCCTCACCCCCGTTGCGCCAACTCCGTACACACATTCCGCAGCCGCCAAAGTTTGATAAGTGACGCAGTTCACTTATCAGAGTTTGTGCCTGCCGTTTTCCTTTTTTTTTTTTTCACCCCCCTTTTGCGCCACCTGACTACAACCGTACGTTTTGATCACTGATCCCTGCCCAATCCCCACTTCCACCCCCATCTCCCTTCCCCCTCTTTTTACCCCCCTTTGCACCTCCTTCCGTGCGCCCATTTAACAGCCGCCGAACGTTGATTGGTGACGCAGTTCACCGATCAACGCTCGCGCTCGCTTTTTTTCCCTCACCCCCGTTGCGCCAACTCCGTACACACATTCCGCAGCCGCCAAAGTTTGATAAGTGACGCAGTTCATTTATCAGAGTTTGTGCCTGCCGTTTTCCTTTTTTTTTTTTCACCCCCCTTTTGCGCCACCTGACTACAACCGTACGTTTTGATCACTGATCCCTGCCCAATCCCCACTTCCACCCCCATCTCCCTTCCCCCTCTTTTTACCCCCCTTTGCACCTCCTTCCGTGCGCCCATTTAACAGCCGCCGAACGTTGATTGGTGACGCAGTTCACCGATCAACGCTCGCGCTCGCTTTTTTTCCCTCACCCCCGTTGCGCCAACTCCGTACACACATTCCGCAGCCGCCAAAGTTTGATAAGTGACGCAGTTCACTTATCAGAGTTTGTGCCTGCCGTTTTCCTTTTTTTTTTTTTCACACCCCCCTTTTGCGCCACCTGACTACAACCGTACGTTTTGATCACTGATCCCTGCCCAATCCCCACTTCCACCCCCATCTCCCTTCCCCCTCTTTTTACCCCCCTTTGCACCTCCTTCCGTGCGCCCATTTAACAGCCGCCGAGCGTTGATTGGTGACGCAGTTCACCGATCAACTCTCGCGCTCGCTTTTTTCCCTTCAGCCTTTTTGCGCAACCTCCGTACACACATCCCGCAGCCGCCAAACTTTGATAAGTGACGCAGTTCTCTTATCAGAGTTTGTGCCTGCCTTTTTTTTTTTTTTTACAGGTTTTTCTTCTCCTTTTAGCATTTTCTTTTCAGATAAGTTTGCACAAATCACTATCCCCCCACACATACACATACAGTTATCAATAAAGTGCACCCAATCACCATATTCACACAAAAATGTCCCGCTCGTCCCGTTCGTCCCAACAGCGCTATTCATTGGAGGAGGCATATGCTTTCCTTGCCTCCGACACTGATAGCGAGGGAGAGGATCCCACTTTTCTTCACTTTTCTGATTCTTCATCCTCTTCCTCCTCCTCCTCTTCCTCCTCGGGTCCTGCGGAACCACCACGCAGACGCCCCAGGACAGAAGATGAGGCAGCCCCCACCACTCCTGAACCAGCGCTCCCCACTGCGGAACCCACATGGACCTCGCCCCCCGAAAATTACGAGCCACTGATTCCTGATTTTGTGGCAGAATCAGGAATCAAGTTTGACACCACGGGCCTCACAGAAACAGACTTTTTCAAAGTCTTTTTCTCTGAGGATTTTATTAACCTCATGGTGGAGCAAACTAATTTGTATGCTCGTCAATTTTTGGAGCAAAACCCCGGTACATCATTTTCCAACTGGTCTCCTGTAGACGCAGTTGAAATGATGCAGTTTTGGGGCCTGGTCCTCCACATGGGGATCGTGAAGAAGCCAGAAATGCGGCAATATTGGAGTGTAGATGTTTTATATAACACTCCAGTATTCCGAATGGCCATGGTTCGGAGACGTTTTGAGGCCATCCATAAATTCCTGCATTATTCCGATAATGCACAGTGTCCCGCACGAGATGACCCCAACTTTGACCGTCTGTTCAAAGTTCGGCCGGTCATCGAACACTTCAACAAAAAGTTTTCTGAAGTGTACGTGCCCAAAAGGGACATCTGCGTGGATGAGTCCTTGGTCCATTTTAAGGGGCGGCTCGGATTCCGTCAATACCTGCCCAACAAAAGGGCCAGGTACGGAATCAAACTCTACAAGCTGTGTGAGAGTGCCTCAGGGTACATCCACAGGTTTAGAGTGTATGAAGGGAAGGACAGCAGGATTGAACCCCCTGAGTGTCCTCCTGTCCTGGGAGTGAGTGGGAAGATCGTGTGGGATTTGGTGCACCCACTGCTGGATAAAGGTTATCACCTCTATACTGATAACTTTTATACCAGCATCCCACTCTACAAATCCCTCTCTGCGCGAGGTACCGCAGCCTGCGGTACTGTGCGCAAAAATCAGAGAGGCCTCCCAAAGACGCTACTTCGGCAGATGCTCAGAAAAGGTGAGAGCAAGGCCCAATGTAGCGACCACCTGCTGGTGGTCAAGTACAAGGACAAGAGGGATGTCCTTCTCTTGACCACCATACATGGTGATGGCAGAGCCCTCAGCACTGTACGGGGTACCTCTACACAGGTCTGCAAACCGGACTGTGTACTGGGCTACAACAAAAGCATGGGGGGGGTTGATCTCTCTGATCAACTCCTCCAACCATACAGTGCTTTGAGAAAGGCCAAGGTGTGGTACAAAAAGTTGGCCGTCCACATCGTACAAATGGCAATGCTCAACGCTTTCCTGCTGTTACGATGTGCACGCCACACCGATACGTCGTACCTTCAGTTCCAGGAGGTAGTGGTTAAGGCCCTGATATTTGGTACTCCGGAAGGAGAGGGTCCCAGTACTTCCGGAACTGAAGGTGCTCGTATCGTACCAGGCCAGCATTTTCCGGGTGTGGTCCCGCCAACCGGCAGAAAAGGTAAGCCGCAAAAAAGGTGCCGAGTGTGTTACAAAAGGGGAATACGCAAGGACACCATTTATCAATGCGACACCTGCCCCGAAAAACCTGGCCTGTGTATGAAGGATTGCTTCAGATTGTACCACACCTCCATGCACTACTAATTTACTTTACAAGAAAGCGTACATTAGTTCCAAAAAGGGGGCACATCTAGATAAGTTTCTTGGGGGGGGGTCTAGGTTCCAAAATGATGTCACTTGTGGGTTTTTTTTTACTGTTTAGGCACATCAGGGGCTCTGCAAACGGAACATGACGACCGCAGACAATTTCTGCATTCCAAAACGTCACAACTTCCCTTTCGAGCCCCAACGTGTGCCTAAACAGTTTTTTCCCACATATGGCGTACCAGCGTAATCAGGACAATTTGGACAACAACTTTTGATGTCCAATTTCTCCTGTTACCTTTGGGAAAATTAAAAATTGGGGACTAAAATATCATTTTTGTGGGAAAAAATAGGATTTTTTATTTTCACGCCTGGGCATTATAAACTTTAGTGAAGCACGTGGGGGTTCAAATTTCTCACCAAACACCTAGATAAGTTCCTTAGGGGGTACAGTTTCCAAAATGGGGTCACTTGTGGGGGGTTTCTACTGTTTAGTCACATCAGGGGCTCTGCAAATGGAACATGATGCCAGCAGAACATTCCATCAAAGTCTGCATTCCAAAACGTCACTACTTCCCTTTCGAGCCCCAACGTGTGCCCAAACAGTAGTTCCTCCCCACATATGGGGTATCAGCGTACTCAGGACAAATTGGACAACAACTTTTGGGGTCCAATTTCTCCTGGTACCCTTGGGAAAATTAAAAATTGGGGACTAAAATATCATTTTTGTGGGAAAAAATAGGATTTTTTATTTTCACACCTGGGCATTATAAAGTTTAGTGAAGCACGTGGGGGTTCAAAATTCTCACCACACAACTAGATAAGTTCCTTAGGGGGTACAGTTTCCAAAATGGGGTCACTTGTGGGGGGTTTCTACTGTTTAGTCACATCAGGGGCTCTGCAAATGGAACATGATGCCAGCAGAACATTCCATCAAAGTCTGCATTCCAAAACGTCACTACTTCCCTTTCGAGCCCCAACGTGTGCCCAAACAGTAGTTCCTCCCCACATATGGGGTATCAGCGTACTCAGGACAAATTGGACAACAACTTTTGGGGTCCAATTTCTCCTGGTACCCTTGGGAAAATTAAAAATTGGGGACTAAAATATCATTTTTGTAGGAAAAAATAGGATTTTTTATTTTCACGCCTGGGCATTATATACTTTAGTGAAGCACGTGGGGGTTCAAAATTCTCACCACACAACTAGATAAGTTCCTTAGAGGGTCTAGTTTCCAAAATGGGGTCACTTGTGGGGGGTTTCCACTGTTTAGGCACATCATGGGCTCTCCAAACGCGACATGGCGTCCGATCTCAATTCCAGCCAAAGTTAGCTTGAAAAAGTCAAACGGCGCTCCTTTCCTTCTGAGCCCTGCCATGCGCCCAAACAGTGGTTCCCCCCAAATATGGGGTATCAGCGTACTCAGGACAAATTGGACAACAACTTTTGGGGTCCAATTTCTCCTTTTACCCTTGAGAAAATAAAAAATTGGGGACTAAACGATCAGGTTTGTGGAAAAAATAGGAATTTTTTTTTTCACGCCCGGGCGTTATAAACTTTCGTGAAGCACTTGGGGGATAAAAGTGCTCATGACACATCTAGATAAGTTCCTTAGGGGGTCTAGTTTCAAAAATGGGGTCATTTGTGGGGGGTTTCCACTGTTTAGGCACATCAGGGGGTCGCCAAACGCGACATGGCGTCCGATCTCAATTCCAGCCAAATTTAGCTTGAAAAAGTCAAACGGCGCTCCTTTCCTTCTGAGCCCTGCCATGCGCCCACACAGTGGTCCCCCCCCACATATGGGGTATCAGCGTACTCAGGACAAATTGGACAACAACTTTTGGGGTCCAATTTCTCCTTTTACCCTTGAGAAAATAAAAAATTGGGGACTAAACGATCATGTTTGTGGAAAAAATAGGAATTTTTTTTTTCACGCCCGGGCGTTATAAACTTTCGTGAATAACTTGGGGGATAAAAGTGCTCATGACACATCTAGATAAGTTCCTTAGGGGGTCTAGTTTCCAAAATGGGGTCATTTGTGGGGGGTTTCCACTGTTTAGGCACATCAGGGGGTCGCCAAACGCGACATGGCGTCCGATCTCAATTCCAGCCAAATTTAGCTTGAAAAAGTCAAACGGCGCTCCTTTCCTTCTGAGCCCTGCCATGCGCCCAAACAGTGGTCCCCCCCACATATGGGGTATCAGCGTACTCAGGACAAATTGGACAACAACTTTTGGGGTCCAATTTCTCCTTTTACCCTTGAGAAAATAAAAAATTTGGGACTAAACGATCATGTTTGTGGAAAAAATAGGATTTTTTTTTTTCACGCCCGGGCGTTATAAACTTTCGTGAAGCACTTGGGGGATAAAAGTGCTCATGACACATCTAGATAAGTTCCTTAGGGGGTCTAGTTTCCAAAATGGGGTCATTTGTGGGAGGTTTCCACTGCTTAGGCACATCAGGGGGTCGCCAAACGCGACATGGCGTCCGATCTCAATTCCAGCCAAATTTAGCTTGAAAAAGTCAAACGGCGCTCCTTTCCTTCTGAGCCCTGCCATGCGCCCAAACAGTGGTCCCCCCCACATATGGGGTATCAGCGTACTCAGGACAAATTGGACAAAAACTTTTGGGGTCCAATTTCTCCTTTTACCCTTGAGAAAATAAAAAATTGGGGACTAAACGATCATGTTTGTGGAAAAAATAGGAATTTTTTTTTTCACGCCCGGGCGTTATAAACTTTCGTGAAGCACTTGGGGGATAAAAGTGCTCATGACACATCTAGATAAGTTCCTTAGGGGGTCTAGTTTCCAAAATAGGGTCACTTGTGGGGGGTTTCCACTGTTTAGGCACATCAGGGGGTCGCCAAACGCGACATGGCGTCCGATCTCAATTCCAGCCAAATTTAGCTTGAAAAAGTCAAACGGCGCTCCTTTCCTTCTGAGCCCTGCCATGCGCCCAAAAAGTGGTTCCCCCTCACATGTGGGGTATCAGCGTACTCAGGATAAATTGGACAACAACTTTTGAGGTCCATTTTCTCTTTTTACCCTTGGGAAATTAAAAAGATTATTGCTGAAAGATCATTTTTGTGACTAAAAAGTAAAATGTTAATTTTTTCCTTCCATGTTGCTTCTGCTGCTGTGAATCACCTGAAGGGTTAATAAACTTCTTGAATGTGGTTTTGAGCACCTTGAGGGGTGCAGTTTTTAGAATGGTGTCGCTTTTGGGTATTTTCTGCCATATAGACCCTTCAAAATGACTTCAAATGTGAGGTGGTCCCTAAAAAAAATGGTTTTGTAAATTTGGTTGTAAAAATGAGAAATTGCTGGTCAAATTTTAACCCTTATAACTTCCTTGAAAAAAAAAAGTTTGTTTCAAAAATTGTGCTGATGTAAAGTAGACATGTGGGAAATGTTATTTATTAACTATATTGTGTCACATAACTCTCTGGTTTAACAGAATAAAAATTCAAAGTTGGAAAATTGTGAAATTTTCAAAATTTTCGCCAAATTTCCGTTTTTTTCACAAATAAACGCAAGTTATATCGAAGAAATTTTAGCACTATCATGAAGTACAATATGTTACAAGAAAACAATCTCAGAATCGCTAAGATCCGTTGAAGCGTTTCGGAGTTATAACCTCATAAAGGGACAGTGGTCAGAATTGTAAAAATTGGCCTGGTCATTAACGTGCAAACCACCCTTGGGGGTAAAGGGGTTAAGGGGTTAAACATGCCTCAATCACACCTATCCTCAAAAGGCCCTACCTCGACCCAACCTCTGTATCTAGCTATCGCCCTATATCACTTCTCCCCCATGTCTCAAAACTACTGGAACAGCACGTCCATCTTGAACTGTCCTCCCACCTCTCTTGCTCCCTCTTCGACCGCTTACAATCTGGCGTCCGGCCACACCACTCCACTGAAACTGCCCTAACTAAGGTCACCAATGATTTATTAACTGCCAAGGCCAAGCAACACTACTCTGTCCTCCTCCTCCTGGACCTGTCCTCTGCCTTTGACACAGTGGACCACTCCCTATTATTACAGAACCTCTCATCCCTTGGCATCACAGACTTGGCCCTATCCTGGATCTTGTCATACCTAACAGACCGGGCATTCAGCGTCTCCCACTCACACACCACCTCCCCACCTTGTCCCCTATCTGTCGGAGTCCCGCAAGGTTCAGTCCTAGGGCCCCTGCTCTTCTCCATTTACACCTTCGGCCTGGGACAGCTCATAGAATCTCACGGCTTTCAACATCATCTCTATGCCGACGACACACAGATCTACATCTCTGGACCAGATATCACCACCCTGTTAACCAGAATACCACAATGTCTGTCTGCTATTTCATCCTTCTTCTCCACTGGATTTCTAAAATTTAATATGGACAAAACAGAATTCATCATCTTTCTTCATCTCACTTGACTCCCCCAAAAGACCTATCCATTAAAGTAAATGGCTGCCCACTCTCCCCAGTCCCATAAGCTCGCTGCCTCGGTGTAATCCCTGACACTGATCTCTCCTTCAAACCACATATCCAAGCCCTTTCCACTTCCTGCCGACTTCAACTTCAATATTTCCCGGATCCGTACATTCCTCAACCAAGAATCTGCAAAAACCCTAGTTCATGCCCTCATCATCTCCCGCTTTGACTACTGCAACCTCCTGCTCTGTGGCCTCCCCTCTAACACTCTCACCCCTCCAATCTATTCTAAGCTCTGCTGCCCGACTAATCCATCTATCCCCCCGCTATTCCCCAGCCTCTCCCCTCTGTCAAACCCTGCACTGGCTCCCCATTACCAAAAGACACTCCAGTTCAAAACCCTAATCATGACATACAAAGCCATCCACAACCTCTGTCCTCCATACATCTGTGATCTCATCTCCCGGTACTTACCTGCAAGCAAACTCCAATCCTCACAAGATCTTCTTCTATATTCCCCTCTTATCTCCTCTTCCCACAATCGCATACAAGAATTCTCCCGCGCATCCCCCATACTCTTGAACGCTCTACCCCAACATATGAGACTCTCGCCTACCATGGACACCTTCAAAAAGAACCTGAAGACCTACCTCTTCTGACAAGCCTACAACCTCCAGTAACCACCGATAGACCAAACCGCTGCACAACCAGCTCTGCCCTCACCTACTGTATTCTCACTCATCCCTTGTAGATTGTGAGCCCTCGCGGGCAGGGTCCTCTCTCCTCATGTACCAGTCGTTACTTATATTGATTAAGATTATTGTACTTGTATTTTATTATGTGTACCCCTCCTCACATGTAAATCGGTATGAAATAAATGGCGCTATAATAATAAATAACTTTTCACATGTGTCTACTATATGAAACACCCTTTTATTTTTTTAGGATATTAGAAGGGTTAAAAGTTTAGCAGCAATGATGTAATAGTTCAACATTTGTTATATTTCGCTTGAAAAAAATAAAATCAATTAGAAATTGAAGACAGCAGCAACAGATCTCAAAAAAGTTGGACAAGACCAACAACAGTCTGCAAACATCAATGAAGTGAAGAGACAAGTTGCTGGAGTTTTGGGAGAGGAATGTTGTCCCATTCTTTTTATGCAGGATTCTAGCTGATCAACAGTACTGGGTCTTCCTTTCTGGATTTTTTTTCCATAATGCACCAATTCTCCTCTATCTCCAGCTTGGGCGGGCATCCACGTGACAAAAAGAAAGTGGTTTGTATACTTATGGTAATATGCTGACTAACAACATTTCCTGCTTCTCACAGTGCTCCATTGAGAGACCCAGATGAGAAGCTAGTCGGCACGTGACAGCAACTAAACAAATCGCATGTTAGTGGTCACACAACTGGAAATAGAGGGGAATCCTGGAAAAGTGCACATTGCACACTGGCAGGACTCGGCAATCTGCAGTCATATTTATTTTGAGCTGGGAAACCCCTTTGAAAGCAAATATGTAAAGCGTATGCACCAATTCTGAAGTATAGTTGCCTTTTACAGTTTATGTATGAACTGTCGCACATGGAAAGAACAGCATCCTATAAGCACACACATTTACTCTAGCAGCGATGTCTATATTTACTGAAGAAACGGTATCAATGCCAAAGACAAGCATGACGCATAGTAGAGTCCTTCTCTTGTTCTGCTTTGTAAAACAAACAGCAGACTTTTGCTGGGAAGTGACACAGTCATTGATGTCACAGAGCAGAGATTTCATTTTGGGCACAGTCCTATAACCTTGTGCATGCAGAACAAGCGTGATCTCTCACATGACAGCTGGAAACTTACACGAAAACACAATCTACATTTTATTATCAACCATAATATTAAAACCTAACTTTTTATAGGTTCCAACCAAGGATGACAAGCAAATTTTAAGCTGGGTGGTAATCACAAAGCTCTTGTTTATCAAGTTGTGGAGGCCCATCTTTATCCTGTGTACCTTTGGCAGATGACTTAAGAAGCAGAGGTAGCAGGGCAAATAAAATTATGAATAGCCAGTGTTGTTTTCATATTGGGATCACCTACGCATGTGCAATCTTAGTTTAAGCGGTTAGTAACAGCAAGATCATTTAGAAGGACCAAGAATTAGAATTTATTTTGCATTACTCGTAGGTGACGCAGCATAGTTCAGTGATATAGACCATAATATTATAACTAGTTGTCTGCCATGTGGAAAATCAGCATCCCAAGTACAGACCTAGTAGTCCAAATTCAAAACTCTAAGGCTACGTTCACATTGGCGTTCCGCCAATGTGCGTCGCTGTTGCGCCGGTGACGCAGCGGCGACGCGCCCCTATGTTTAACATAGGGGACGCGTGCGTTTTTAGGGTGGCGTTTTTCGACACTTGCGTCGTTTCCGACGCTAGCGTCGGACGCAAGAAAATGCAACAAGTTGCATTTTCTGTGCGTCCGATTTTGGTGAAAAAACGACGCACGCGTCGCAAAACGACGTTTTTTCGTGCGTCGCTCGTTGCGTCGCCGACGCAGGGTGGTGCAACGCTAGTGTGAACGTAGCCTAATTCGGACTCTGCAAAGAATCATCTTCACCAGAGAACTAAAGGTACCGTCACACTAAGCGACGCTGCAGCGATACCGACAACGATCCGGATCGCTGCAGCGTCGCTGTTTGGTCGCTGGAGAGCTGTCACACAGACAGCTCTCCAGCGACCAACGATGCCGGTAACCAGGGTAAACATCGGGTTACTAAGCGCAGGGCCGCGCTTAGTAACCCGATGTTTACCCTGGTTACCATCGTTAAAGTAAAAAAAACAACCACTACATACTTACCTACCGCTGTCTGTCCCCGGCGCTGTGCTTCTCTGCACTGACCGTGAGCACAGCGGCCGGAAAACAGAGCGGTGACGTCACCGCTCTGCTTTCCGGCTGCCCGGCGCTCACAGCCAGAGCAGAGAAGCACAGCGCCGGGGACAGACAGCGGTAGGTAAGTATGTAGTGGTTGTTTTTTTTACTTTAACGATGGTAACCAGGGTAAACATCGGGTTACTAAGCGCGGCCCTGCGCTTAGTAACCCGATGTTTACCCTGGTTACCAGCGAAGACATCGCTGAATCGGCGTCACACACGCCGATTCAGTGATGTCAGCGGGAGATCCAGCGACGAAACAAAGTTCTGGACTTTCTGCAGCGACCAGCGATATCACAGCAGGGGCCTGATCGCTGCTGCCTGTCTCACTGGACGATATCGCTAGCCAGGACGCTGCAACGTCATGGATCGCTAGCGATATCGTCCAGTGTGACGGTACCTTAACACTTACTACACAGATAAGGGAAACCGAACATATTGGAACAAAACTGAGCTTACTACATAGATACGGGAGCAGAATCAAGCCTACTACAGATACTTTTCCAGAACTGAATGTACAACAGACACTATATCAGAGCCAAGCTTACAACATACTTATTTAGAACCAAGCTTATTACATAGATACGGGAACAGCACCAGCTTACATTATGCTGCTTGTGACGTCAAATGACCTATAATCATCTACTTGTTTTCTCATCTGCATTCATTTAATGGGAATCAATTGCCAGGTTTTTGCTACCCCATCTGAGAGCATCATGATGTAAAGGCAGAGGTCCTAATTTCAGCTATGTATCATTTACTGGACTAGTTACTGCAATTTTGATAAAATAACTGGTTTACCTTCTGCAGATCTACCAGTTCTCAAAATGCTGAGCTCTGGCCGACGTTCATAGGATATTGTGATTATAGCAGTGCTGCAAGCACTACTGTGTATAGTAGAAGCGATCAGACGATCATAGCTTTAAGTTTCCAAAGGGGACTATTAAATAAAGTAAAAAAAGGTTTTAAAAATATGGAAAGAAAAAAAAAAGTTCAAATCACCCAGTTTGCCACTTTGAAAATAAAACAATCAAAAATACTCATATTTGGATATTTGATATTGTTGCATTCAGAAACGTCCAATTTATTAAAATATAAAATAAATTAATCCGATCGGTAAATGACGTAAAGAGAAACAGAATTGAAATATTAAAACATTGTAATAAAATGCAATAACAGGTGATGAAAACACTGCATGTACACCAAAATGGTGTCAATAAAAAAGTCAGCTCAGGGCTCAAAAAATAATATCTCACCCAGACCCAGATTCCGAAAAAAAAAAATTATTTTTCTGTGGGTCTCGGAAAAATGGTGACAAAGGCAAAAACATTTTTCCATAAAAATGGCAGATTTTTTTTTTTTTTTACCACTTAAATAGAAAACAAAATAAACATGTTTAGTATTTGCATGGTCGCACTGACCTGGAGAATCATACTGCCAGGTGAGTTTTACCAAATAGTGAACATGGTAAAGAAATAACACAAACAATTATTGTGGAATTTCACTTTTTTTTTTCAATTTCACTGCTCTTGGTATTTTTTCTTTACCATTTTACAGTACATTATATGGTAAAAATCAATGGTGTCATACACAAGCACAACTCATCCCGCAAAAAATAAGCTCTGATATGGCTATATTGACAGAAAAATAAAAAAGTTATGGGTCTTGGAAGAATTGGAGGAAAAAACGTAAAATGGCTTAGGGGAGAAGGAATTAAGGTATGCCCCAAAAGTGAACTACTCTTTTTTGTATATATCCTTGATGAACTTTTTTTTTTTTTTTGCACTATATTGGATAGAAATATTTCTATTTGGAAAACACATTTGCGAGATGTTTCAATTCATACCTGGAGAGATCATGGCAGGGCAGCACAGGCAGGTAGTTTGCAACTAGATGCCAATAAGTGAGCAGCCCCACAGGGAAAATAAAGTCCCGGATAACCACTTTAAGGTCCATTTACACTAAGATTATTATGTATGAGTGTGCCCATGAATTTTCACTTCTAAGTAATACTAAAAAGGAACCTGCAGGCTACTAGCTTTATTAACCTGTCAGGTGCCCGCACTTAGCTGAACGCCACAGGGAGAAAATGGACTTATTTCGCCTGGCAGCGTTTGGCCTTCAGTCACGGGGGCGGCACCAGTTCAGGCACAGCTCTGAACATGCAGAACAGCGGCTGTAACCGGTCCCCTGCACTGACTGACACTGGCTCTGCATTAGGACCGGAGGCCACAGTTACAGCTGCAGCACTATGTACTCAGAGCGGTTACTGAACCCGCACCAGCGCCGTCCCGTGCTGCGGAATATGTTGGCGCTATATAAAGAAACTTATTATTATTATTATAACCCGAGCACTGCTGGGGGAGTAAAGTTCATTTTCTCCCTACAGCATTTGGTGCAGGCGCCAGTTTAATAATGTTATTAACCTGCAGATTAAACCCATATCTACAAGTTAATCTGTTTTTTTTCCAGTGGCAGGTTCACTTTAAGGAAAATTAGGCTGTTGATCACCTAACGAATGAATAAAACATTTGTCCGTTAAGTGAAATTATCTTTTGTGCTGTGCAAAAAATCATCTCTCAGCAGAGTATCATTCTAAGTAAACTGAATGTGCGCGGTCTAGAACAACGGTAGCCTATATGTACTGAACAATCTATTATAGATGGTACACGTGAACATCAGAAGGTGGGTCTACCTGCAGTCTGTTACTCAGAAAGGAAGCAAAGCAGCTGATCGCAGTCATTTAGTGCACCAGTATGCCCATGTAAATGGACCAGAATTATCACAGTCTATCATGTTGCTGGATAAATTGGCAAATTGTGGTTCATAATATACATTAGTTCCACCCACTTCCCAGTATACATACATGCCCGCTTGTTGAGTGTGAAGAATAAGTTTTCTAAAACATGTAGTAAATGAACACAATTTTTAATGCAAATTAAGGCATAATTAGATTTTCATAAATTAGCTCATTTTTTTTAACCCGATGTGCACTTATAACAACAAGTTTATTTTACTTTACTCATTGCAGTGGGAAATGCTTTTTAATTAAAATTTCACACAAGCAAGCCAGATTGGATTACCAAATGCAATCGCTAAAACAAGTAAAAAAAAAAAAACAAGGCCAACAATCTTGATTTGCATGTAATTATATTAATGCACTACTTTTATTCAATAAACAAATTACAAAAAATCAATTACAGAATTTTCTTGTGTCATAAAATAGGTTTGGGTCAAAATATAATTGAGTGAGAGGTTAATGCAATTAGCATAGAATATCTTCTGTGTAAGAAATGATGACTAAACGTCTCATGACCTCTGACAGAGGTGCAAGCACTTATTCACCTCCTGGGTTTTTCCCTTTTCTTTCCCTGTGTTGTAGAAGGGATGTACTGTTCTGAAGTATTCAAAGGGCGGCATCCTAAGTGTCTGTGTACTTTTCATTCTTGGCCTCAAACCAAATCACAAGCATAATTACAGAGCTAACATTTTTTCCCACCGAGCAAACATGCCGGAGGGACATTCTCCCGCCCCTTCACTAATAATGTCGTCAGCAATGACTTCATGCAGGAAATGTGATCCTGATCAAGGGTGTGTTACCTGAGCTAAGAGCTAGGCCTTTACACCTGCACACTAATTACCGTAAGCTCTATGAATACAAACACTTCCGCTCAAGACTCTTGTGATTGTAAGGAGATTATATGACAAGCGGGCAGAGAACACACTGCACACAATGAAACAGAAACTCCACTTCTCAGCAATAAAAATGTACCTGCAGCAGAAAAATGTCATAATTACATCGGCTGAAAAAAAAAAAAGACCTAGGTCCATCAAGTTCAACCTTTTTCCACCAATTATACACTTTTTGTCTATACTGAATTACAGCCAACGTTTTTAATTAGCTGCATTTATAAATGTATCTGTTTGCATTATTACTCTTTGCCTCTTGTCTAAATTTTACTCTGTGCATAATTTAATATAAAAAATTATGTGGCTTTAACCTCTGTTAGGAGTCGAGTTTCCTCTGCTGCACAGGGGGAATCTCGATCCGTCTCCGCTGCGGTCTCCCATTCTCCTCCAGCCGCAGTGGAGTCTGCTCAGCAGGGACGTCGCTCCCAGTGTCTTGCTCGCTCTCACTCTGTACAGAGAGTTACTGCTGCTTCTTCAGCTCCTGCCATTAAAGTCAGTGCTGGTCAGCGGCGAGCGGACTTCCCTGGGACTAAGTCCTTGTTTGCGCACACTGAGCATGCCCAGAGCAAGATCTCCCGTTGGAGATCGAGGGTCATGTGCTCTGGCTCTGCAGCGCATTCCATTGGTCCTCTTGGCAGGTCTTGGAAGGGCAAAGTTTCTGTGGCCACTTCCTGTCCTGCAATTATATAAACTGCGCATGACCGCACGGCCATGCGCTAGTGTACAATTGAATACGTGTGTTTGTTGTGAGTGCAAGTCGTTCATTAAATACCCCTACCCTATTGTATGACTGTTCGCGTATGGAGTATGGCTGCTATCTAGCGCCCGACAAATCACTCAACGTGTCACACACGTATCAGCGTCTATTGCTGTGACCGCCAGTGCGGCGCCACGCGCCAGTAGTGCGCTTCCTGACCCACGTCTGGGTGCTTAGTGGTGCCTGCCAGCACGGCACAGTTCGCACTTCGGTGCTCTAATTATAAGAGTTGCCTAACACACCCTGTTGCGGTGTTGTGCCAGCAAGGGTCTAATCGGACTTCAATCCTAGTTGGGGTTAAGTTCGCTGACTGCTTGCTCGCCTTCTATGTGCGGTACCGCGACCCTGTGACGCAACAGGATCGCTTCCTTCACGTTGGGTGAAGTTTAACCCACGCGAGTATACTTATGAGTACCGCCATATAGTCCGTCATTACTCAGCAGCAAGTTCCATCTCTGCACGGTGGACCCCGGGCTACGAACGCACCGTACACTATCAGTCTTATTATTTGGTGCGTTCCGCTAGCCCTAACAACCTCTTTCTGACATTTGCAGTAATATGTCCACGAGCCCTGAGCCTATAGACGCAGGACGGATTATTATGTCATTTTTTAATGTGACACTGCGACTGAAGTAGCAGTGATCGCATTAAACTTCTGACACCATCTTACCTCAGGGTAGATGGTGTCGCCATCCTTGGGCAATCGCAGCGTTTCTCAGTGTTTCAGATTGCCTGAAACACTAATGTCCCAGCCTGTGATCGGTGCTCAAAGACCACCGGTCATAGGCTGATGGGCACCAACTGGACCCGCGCTGATTAGTGCTATCGACGATTACATCTATCGCACCAATGACAGAGCACAGACACAGTGTTACCTGCGCTGTGCTGGGCCTTGTGGTGCCACAAAAGCCTGTGATACCACAATCGCTAACTGCTGCGAAAGAAAAAACAGAGAAGACAGAAGACATCTGTAAAAAATAAAACTCTGCCTGATCTCTAAAAATCTGTCCCAATCCCCCAGTCCCCCCTCACAGAAGAAGCAAGAGAGAAGGCAACTGCTAATTTTTTAATCCCTGATCTCTGCCTGATCTGTCCTCATCCACCCCAATCCTCCTCTACTCCATACTCGATCTTTTTACCCCACCTTTGCACCATCTTCGTGCGCACATCCAGCAGCCGCCGAGCGTTGATTAGTGACGCAGTTCACGGATCAGCACTCCTGCTTGCAGATTTACACCTTTTTTTTCATTCACTTTTTTTTTTTTTTTAACCCCGGGTGCTTCTTTTTTTCTTTTATCTTTCTCTTTAAAAAAAAAAAAAAAGTTTACACCAACCACTCTCTTACAAACACACCTGAATAAAGTAATGACACAAAAGCCACATACATAAAAAAAAATGTTGTCCCGTTCGTCCCAAAAATGCTATTCAGTGGAGGAGGGATACGCCTACTTCCTACTCTGGTGCTGCTGGACTGCAACAAAGATTCTCCAGAACAGAAGGTGAATCAGAAAGAAGATGCCCAAAGACAGAAGGTGAACCAGCGCGACTCATTACTGACCCCATAAGGACCTCGCCCCACAAAAATTATGAGCCACTGCTTCCTGATTTTTTGTGGCGCAATCAGGAATCAAGTTTGACACCACCGGCCTAACAGAAATAGACTTTTTCAAGGTCTTTTTCTCTGATGATTTTGTTAACCTTATGGTGGGCCAAACTAATTTGTACACTCAGCAATTTTTGGCACAAAACCGCAATTCATCATTTTTTATCTGGACTCCTGTAGACACAGTTGAAATGAAGAGGTTTTGTGGCCTAGTCCTTCACATGAGGATCCTAGAAGCCAGAACTTCGGCAATATTGGAGTGTTGGTGTTTTATACAACACTTCCGTGTTTCGAACGGTTATGACCCAGACGCATTTTGAGGCCAACCACAAATTCCTGCATTATAATGATAAAGCACGGTGTCATCCCTGAGATGACCCCAACTTTTACTGTTTGTTCAAAGTTTGTAAGGTCATCAAACACTTCAACAAAAAGTCTGCTAAAGTGTACGTACCACAAAGGGGAATGCCCCCTGTCCTGGGAGTGAGTGGGGAAATTGTGTGAGATTTGGCATACCCACAGTTGGATCAAGGTTATCACCTCTATGTGGATAACTTTTATACCAGAATCTCACTCTTCAAGTCCCTGTCTGCGCAAAATACTGCAGCCTGTGGTACTGTCAACAAAACTCAGAGCCCACCCAAAAACCTGATTTTGCACATGCTCAGAATGGGTAACAGCAGAGCCCAATGTAGCGACCACCTACTGGTGGTCAAGTATAAGGACAAAAGGGATGTCTTTTTCTTGACCACCATAGATGGTGATGGCAGCACACTCAGCACTGTAGGAGGTACCTCTACATATGTCTGCAAAGCGGACTGTGTACTGGGGTACAACAAAAACATGGGGGGCGTTGATCTCTCTGATCAAGTACTCCAGCCGTACAGTCCTTTGAGAAAGGCCAAGGTGTGATACAAGAAGCTGGCCGAGCACATCGTACAAATGGCAATGCACGCTTTCCTGCTGTCACGATATGTGGCCAGACTGCTATGCCGTATCTTCATTTCCAGGAGGTAGTGATTAAGGCCCTGATATTTGGAAGTCATAAAGGAGTGGGCCCCAGTACGTCAAGAAATGAAGGTGGTCATATCCTAACAGGCCAACATTTCCCGTGGGAGGTCCATCAAAGCGGGGGAAAAATGGTAAATCATAAAAGAGTTGCCGACTGTGTTACATAAAGGGAATACACAAGGACACAATTTATCAATGCAACATCTGCCCCTATAAACCTGACCTATGTATGAAAGAATGCTTCAGTCTCTACCACACACCCATGGACTACTAAATTGCTCATCACACATCTAGATAAGTTCCTTGAGAGGACTAGTGTCCAAAATGGGTTCACCAGTGAGGGGGTTTCCACTGGAGGGTTTCCACTGTTTAGGCACATCAGGAGCTCTCCAAACGCGATCTCAATTCTAGCCAATTTTGCATTATAAAAGTCAAAAGGCGCTTCTCCCCTTCCAAGCTCTGCCGTGTGCACAAACAGTGGTTTTTCCCCACATATGGGGTATCAGTGTACTCAGAAGAAATTGCACAACAACTCTGGGGACCAAGTTCTCCTGTTACTCTTGTGAAAATAAAAAATTGGGGGCTAAATTATTTTTTTTGCTCAAATAATATGAATTTTTATTTTCACAGCTCTACGTTATAAACTTTTGTAAACCACTTGGGGTTCAGAGTGCTCACCACACATCTATATAAAAGTTCCTTAAGGGGTCTAGTTTCCAAAATGGGGTCACTTGTGGGGGGTTTCTACTGTTTAGGCACATCAGGAGCTCTGCAAATGCGACATGATGTCTGCAGACCATTCCATCAAAGTCTGCACTCCTTTCCTTCTGAGCACAACCTACAAGCGAACAGGAGTATACTCTCATATATAAGTGTACGTAAAAATGAAGCCCTGAGTCTAGAAGTGGTATCAAAAAAAGTGAAACATTTTTATTAGACAAGGCTCATTGTGGATACAGGGAATGGCTAAAAAGCCTGAATACACAAAAACATGATGAGAAAACAAGGAAAAACCACATAAAAACAAAAAACAACAACTACCTGTGGAGGAACACCCCTAGAGATATTGGTGCTACGAGTGGGCATAGAGTGACTAGAAATGGCATCCCACCATTAAAGGACAAGTGTAAAGGGAGCCCATATAAGCCACTATTACAGCCCCTATGCTAGATATAATCACACTCGTGCAGCCAGCATCACCGTGACTTACCCATGTGGGAAGGGGGAACCTCGACAGGCAGCAGAAAGGGCCCCAACGCGCGTTTCGCGAAGTTGGCTTCCTCCATGTTTATGGTCCCATGAGGAAGCCAACTTCGCGAAACGCGCGTTGGGGCCCTTTCTGCTGCCTGTCGAGGTTCCCCCTTCCCACATGGGTAAGTCACGGTGATGCTGGCTGCACGAGTGTGATTATATCTAGCATAGGGGCTGTAATAGTGGCTTATATCGGCTCCCTTTACACTTGTCCTTTAATGGTGGGATGCCATTTCTAGTCACTCTATGCCCACTCGTAGCACCAATATCTCTAGGGGTGTTCCTCCAGAGGTAGTTGTTGTTTTTTGTTTTTATGTGGCTTTTCCTTGTTTTCTCGTCATGTTTTTGTGTATTCAGGCTTTTTAGCCATTCCCTGTATCCACAATGAGCCTTGTCTAATAAAAATGTTTCACTTTTTTTGATACCACTTCTAGACTCAGGGCTTCATTTTTACGTACACTTATATATGAGAGTATACTCCTGTTCGCTTGTAGGTTGTGCATATTTTGTGGAGTCGCGGCTGCGCTCTCATTTTGGTCCAGTCTCTATAGGACCACATACTCTCTATGTATATCCAGTATGTCAGTTCTTGTTAAACTCCTTTCCTTCTGAGCCCTGACATGCACCAAAACAGTAGTTTTCTCCCACATATAGGGTATCTCATGCTCAGGAGAAATAGCACAACAACTTTTGGGGTCTCATGTGAAAATAAAAAAATTAGTCTAAAGTTACATTTAAAATTTTTCACATTCCATTAATTCCTGTGAAGCACCTGAAGTGTTAATAAACTTCTTGAATGTGGTTTTGAGCACCTTGAGGGGTGCAGATTTTACAATAATGTCACTTTGAATATTTTCTATCATATAGACCCCTCAAAGTGACTTCAAATAGGAGGTGATCCCTAAAAAATGGTTTTGTAAATTTAGTTGTAAAAATGAGAAATCGCTGGTCAACTTATCTACTATATTATTATTATTTATTTATATAGCACCATTGATTCCATGGTGCTTTACATGAGAAAGGGTTACATACAAGTTACAGATATCACTTACAGTAAACAAACTAACAATGACAGACTGATACAGAGGGGCGAGGACCCTGCCCTTGCGGGCTTACATTCTACAGGATTATGGGGTTGAGGGTTGCAGGAGCTCCGGTGTTGGTGTGGTGGTAGCTTCGGTAGTGATGGGGCGGCAGCAGGGTCAGTGCAGGCTGTAGGCTTTCCTGAAGAGATGGGTTTTCAGGTTCCGTCTGAAGGATTCGAATGTGGTTGATAGTCGGACGTGTTGGGGCAAAGAATTCCAGAGGATGGGGGATATTCGGGAGAAGTCTTGGAGGCGGTTGGATGAGGAGCGAATAAGTGTGGAGGAGAGAAGGAGGTCTTGGGAGGACCGGAGATCACGTGAGGGAAGATATCGGGAGATTAGTTCAGAGATATATGGAGGAGACAGGTTGTGGATGGCTTTGTAGGTCAGTATTAGTAATTTGAACTAGAAACGCTGAGGGAATGGGAGCCAGTGAAGAGATTTGCAGAGGGGGGAAGCAGAGGAGTAGCGAGGAGAGAGATAAATTAGTCAGGCAGCAGAGTTAAGAATGGACTGGAGAGGTGCAAGGGTGTTAGCAGGGAGGCCGCAGAAAAGGATGTTGCAGTAGTCAAGGCGGGAGATGATGAGGGCGTGCACAAGCATTTTAGTAGATTGACCGTTGAGGAAAGGACGGATTCTAGAGATATTTTTGAGCTGGAGGCGACAGGAGGTGGAAAGAGCTTGGATGTGCGGTTTGAAGGACAGGGCAGAGTCGAAGGTTACTCCGAGGCAGCGGACTTCCGGTATGGGGGAAAGCATGATGTCATTGATTGCGATAGATAGGTCAGGTAAGGAAGATCTATGGGATGGAGGAAGATGATGAGTTCAGATTTGTCCACATTGAGTTTGAGGAAGCGAGAGGAGAAGAAGGAGGATATGGCTGATAGGCACTCTGGGATTCTGGACAGCAGATCGGTGACGTCTGGGCCAGAGAGGTAGAACTGAGTGTCATCAGCATAGAGGTGGTACTGGAATCCATGGGACTTTATGAGTTGCCCCAAGCCAGCTGCTATGTAGCTGAAATGCAGGCTTACTATGAGAGCCGACCACAGGGTGGCGCTCACAGCAGGCCGGCATCAGTAACCATAGAGGTCTCAAGAACCTCTATGGTTACTGTCCTGACACATCGCCGACCCCGATCATGTGACGGGGGTCGGCGATGCGCTCATTTCCGGCTTTTCGGCCGGAAACGGTAGTTAAATGCCGCTGTCAGCGTTTGACAGCGGCATTTAACAGGTCAATAGCGGCAGGTGAATTGCAATTTCACCCGCCGCTATTGCACGCACATGTCAGCTGTACAAAACAGCTGACATGTCGCGACTTTGATGTGGGCTCACCGCCGGAGCCCGCATCAAAGGGGGAGACACGACATGCGCCGTACTAGTACGGCGCATGTCATGAAGGGGTTAAGGGCATAAAAAGTTTGAAAATTGCTAAATTTTCACCAAATTTTCCATTTTTTACACAAATAAACGCAAGTCATTTCGGAGAAATTTTACCACTATCAAAGTACAATACGTCACACAAAAAAAATCTCAAAATTAGAGGGATCCATTAAATCGTTCACAGTTATCTCAAAGTGACAGTGGTCAGAATTGTAAAAATTGGCCTGGTCATTAACGTGCAAACCACCTTCGGGGGGTAAAGGGGTAAAAGACACAATTACAGCAGCTTAGGGTGCTTTGACATTGCATTCTGTGTCCCCATCAGGGCATATGTCCGAACTCCCCTGCAAATCAGGGTCCAGACGCATGTGTCAGCTGGGCCATAGCCTGTAATGGTGATGGCAGACCGAATATGCGTTCTGACATGCACCATTTTCGGGAGAGTACGCTTACAGGAGGCGGACACTCAGATGTAGTAGATTGTGTGTGTCCGCCTCCTGTAGGTATACACTCCTGAAAAAGGTGAATGGCAGACCTCACATTTGCTCAGCCATCACTATAAAGCTGGGTTCACACTGCGTTAGTGTGACCCGTTTAACGGACTACGTTACACCGCGGCATAAAGCGGTGTAACGTAGTCCGTTAACGCCGCCATTACTTTCAATGGCGGATGCATCGCTAGCGCATGCCCACAATGGGCGTGCGCTAGCGATGTGCCATCATTGAGTGACGGACCCGAGACGCGGGCTGCAGCGTTTCCGGGTCCGTCACTGCTAGCGCAGATTGAGCTAGCGCTGTGCAAACGTCGGCACTTGCGTTAGTGCAGTCCGTTTAACGGATGTGTTGAACGGACTGCACTAACGCAGTGTGAACTTAGCCTTACAGTCTATTAGCCCCATTGGCGCATGTGACTGGATCCTGTTTTACGGGGAATTTCAGACCTTTGCCCCGACGGGTACCCAGAACACAATGTGAAAGCACCCTTATCACACAAATGTCCAGGAGCCAATTCTCTGGCAATCAGATGACTGCTAGGCTAGCAGTTGCCTGATAAGTATAACCTGTGTCTATAAGTTGTATTTGGTACTATCATATATAAGCTACAACTAAAAGCTGAGAAGGACAGCTTTAACTCTAGACAGCTCAGACCATATATTTTATGAAAGTGGAACTGAAATTGTTGAAAACTAGGCTGTTTGTGAATAACCGTACTTTATTTTATGCACTTTTTGCAGCACTCCAGGACAGCAATGTAACATGGGCAATTAAGTGGATTTACTAGGCCCATACTCATTAAGACTGGCATGATTGAATAAGATGTGCCAAATTCATTAAAAGGCAAACACCACTTAATGAATTCAATGCATGTTATCCGTGGGGTGCCTCTCCAGAAATGTTACTCAAGTCTCACTTCTGACATAAGAAACGCCGCTGCTACTAATGAATTTGACAGGCGGGTGTAGCCAATCCCAATATGTCTCCTCCCCAGCTCCGTCAATTTTAGAACTACTTAAAATTGTTTTGCTGTTTTGTGCAATCCAAGTTGTGTCACCATTTTGCGATTTTTCTAAGCATTTTCACCAGTTTGATGAACCAGTACCTCTGTTTTCAAGAAAGATTTGAAGGAAAACATTTTGTATGAATACATACACATTCTTCTAATCATATAACGTCCACCTTAGGCTGTGTTCACATGTCTCAGTTATTTTAGTTTTGGGATCATAAAAACATTCCAGTACAGGATCAATTAATTTGAAGAGAAAAGGAAGTGTCCTAAAATGAATTCAGTTTGTCCCATTTCTGTCTGATATCCAATTTTAGCCTCAACAAAAAAAAGTCTGCAGAACATTTTATAAGACCAAAAAGTGGATGACAAGCGGATTTTATTTCTTTTACATATTACAGTCTATGGGGAACAGACAATAATGGATAGTTCATTAACTAATCTGGTTTTTATCCCTGTGCATGCACACAAGAGATGTCCAGAGATAAAAAATTAATAAAAAACAGATCCGGCACAAATGAAACCAAAATGCATTCAAAATGCATTTTTAAACAGACTTTTTTTTTTTTAAGAAGGCGGATCCGTTAAAGAACGGAAACTTAGGTTTCTATTTTACACCCATTTCTGCTCTGCAAGGTCATACTCAGATATCCGTGCAAATCGGTTTGAGCACAGACCTCAATGCATGGACTGTGCGGGGTCTCCCAACCGGAGGGTAAAAGCCTAATAATATATGAAGTGGTGATGCTCGGGATGGGAGACCCGCGGACAGTCCGTGCATTGCAGTCTTTGATTGGACCGATTTGCACAGACGTTCGCATAAGCCATAACAGACCTGGTTTGAGATTTTATTTTCTTAAATACTGGATCTGTTTTAAGCGGATGACAACGGATACATGGACACGAGAAAAGAACCTAATGGAGTACACCAGCAATGGAGCCAAAACATTGTCAAGGTTAAGGATTAATGGTCTAAGGCACCAGTCAGTTTGATGGTACACAGAGCACTGCATGCAAGCTATTCTACCCATCAAATATTATAACGTTTGCAATACAGAATTCAAACCAAATGTGAACAGAGTCTACGAGTGTTGCCTTTATGGGGTTCATGACTTTGCCTTCTATAAATTTTAGTTATTTACTCCTCACTTGTGTTGAATCCTATACCATGCAGGTAACTTTTTTTCTCTTAGTCCAGCAAATAATCAATGTGCCAAATGCTCAAACACAGAAAGAAGTCTAAGCAGCAAGTTCTTAGTGAAAAAAATAGAGAAGTTGAATCCTCTGTGAGAAAAGTGACCAGTGGGCTGACACATTGTATATTTTGTTCTTTGGTTACGCATTTATTTTCACATTGTTAAGGAAAAACGATATACAAGTGACAAAAAAAAAATCCTCAAAAATATAAAAATGGTAAAAAAATAGTGGTGTTCAACAATATCTATACTTCACATTTATTATTAAGGGAATATGTTGTGCATTCAGAAGAATCTCTGATCATGCAGAACACATTCTACAGCACACTGTTTTATCCATGTGCAACCAAACTACATTTTTTAGAGAACAGAATGAGAGAAAAGGAAAATGTGTTACATACTAGTAAGACAAATTTTGATATTCTCCTGTGCTTTACGGTTGGCTTGTCATAATCTAATTTTTTTTTACCTCAAACACACATCAGTGATAATTTCTCATTGGAAAGCAAAAATAAAAAACAAAAAAGGGTCAGATCACTTTTCATAAACTAATCTACAGGTGCACGAATACGCACTGAGACCAATATACAACCATATACACACACTATATGTGAGCACACTGATTAATGAATACATGAACTCCAACAATGCTATTCAGGTAAAAAAAAATAAGCTACTTATTTAACACCTTTTAATCAAAAAATATAAGGGTATGTGTACATAAGCAGTAAATGATGCGGGCTGCGCAAGAGAAATTTCACCGATACAATGTATTGGACGAGTGGAATCCACAAGGTTCAGTGAACACATGCGGATTCACCTGCGTTCAATAGACAGCAGCGCTTTGGACGCAGCGGACATGCATTGCCTCCAAAGCGCTGCCACTACTGGATCATCTGCACATACCCTAAAGATATCCAACCTCATCAAGGTGTACCCTTTATATGGATCGCTTTTGCACTTTTTTTTCATAAAGCAGAAAGTAAACTAAGCACCTTACATTTTTTTATATTTACAGCATTATGGGGGCTCCTGTATTCAGGAAGTATGCTGACATATAGTGTATGTACAGTGATGTGCGAAAATATTCAGCTCCCTGTAACTTTTCGACCTTTTCCCACATATCATGCTTCAAACATAAAGATACCAAATGTAATTTTTTGGTGAAGAATCAACAAGTGGAACACAATTGTGAAGTTGAACGAAATTTACTGTTTATTTTAAATTTTTGCAGAAATTCAAAAACTGAAAAGTGGGGGGTGCAATATTATTCGGCCCCTTTACTTTCAGTGCAGCAAACTCACTCCAGAAGTTCATTGTGGATCTCTGAATGATCCAATGTTGTCCTAAATGCCTAATGATGATAAATATAATCCACCTGTGTGTAATCAAGTCTCCGTATAAATGCACCTGCTCTGTGATAGTCGCAGGGTTCTGTTTGAATCACAGAGAGCATCATGAAGACCAAGGAACACAACAGGCAGGTCCGTGATACTGTTGTGGAGAAGTTTGAAGCCGGATTTGGATACAAAATGATTTCCAAAACTTTAAGCATCCCAAGGAGCACTGTGCAAGCGATCATATTGAAATGGAAGGAGTATCATACCACTGCAAATCTACCAAGACTCGGCCGTCCTTCTAAACTTTCATCTCAAACAAGGAGAAGACTGATCAGAGATGCAGCCAAGAGGCTAATGATCACCCTGGATGAACTGCAGAGATCTACAGCTGAGGTGGGACAGTCTGTCCATAGGACAACAATCAGTCATACACTGCACAAATCTGGCCTTTATGGAAGAGTGGCAAGAAGAAGGCGATTTCTCAAAAATATCCATAAACAGTGTCGTTTAAAGTTTGCAACAAGCCACCTAGGAGACACACCAAACATGTGGAAGAAGGTGCTCTGTCAGATGAAACCAAAATCGAACTTTTTGGCAACAATGCCAAACGATATGTTTGGCATAAACGCAACACAGCTCATCAACCTGAACACACCATCCCCGCTGTCTAACATGGTGGTGGCAGCATCATGGTTTGGGCCTGCTTTTCTTCAGCAGGGACAGGGAAGATGGTTAAAATTGATGGGTAGATGGATGGAGCCAAATACAGGACCATTCTTGAAGAAAACCTGTTGGAGTCTGCAAAACACCTGAGACTGGGACAGAGATTTGTCTTCCAACAAGACAATGATCCCAAACAAAAAGAAAAATCTACAATGGGGGGGGGGAAGACCAGGCCTAAACTTAAACTATCTACTTAACAGAGACCGAAACAGGGAGGCGGGGCGGCTTTGCCAAACTTTTACTTATATTATCTCGCTGGGCAGGCCAGGGCGATAAATAAATGGATGCCCAATAGTCTTTTACCTAATTCTGAGAGCCACCTACTCCATTCTGCCCGGACTGATTGCCCATTGGGGTTTTTGGAGCTGGAGAGAGTCGGTATCCCTCGGCTGTTGCCTTTACTCTGGCTGGTGCGTTTAATATGGAGACAAATAAAAAAGGACATCAAATTCGTAGATATAGTAGCTGAAATGCCATTGTAGAACAACAGTTACTTCCCGGGATTACTGAATCATCCGTCCACTGACTTTTGGATTGCATATGGTGTTCTCTCGGTGGGCAATGCACATAATCAGGGGATTTTTCTATCCTTTGAAGAACTACAAAATATTTATAATATCCCGAGATCTCAATTTTTCCGTTATCTACAATTAAGGTCAGCCTTTCAGTTGCAGATGCGGAGTGTGGGTACAGGTCGAGCTATTTCATCTTTGCCTCTAAAAGGGATCCTAAATTCGCAAGGTCCTCAGGGACTTATATCCTCTTTATATACATATCTGCTGTCCGTGGACGTGGGATCTACCATAAGCTCTATCAAGAGGAAGTGGGAGGGACTTCTTCCTGATGTACTGGGAGAAGAATGGGAAGATATTCTAGAATCTCCAACTAAAGTGTCTCCATCAATTAATAATAGGATGACCCAGTTGTATATCATATACCAGTCCTATCTGACTCCGACCCGTCTCTTTAAAATGGGTCGCCTAAATTCATCGGATTGTTTGCGATGTCACTCACGAGATGCAGATTTCGTTCACATGATCTGGAAGTGTCCTGTTATTCTTCATTATTGGAAAGAGGTGACGACATTGTTAACATCTCTATTGTCGATCCCTGTCCCACTTGAACCATTGACCTGCTTATTCGGGGTGTGGGATGCGAAATCCTGGGACCATTATACTGGGATTTTTCTACGAGAGGCACTCTTTATGGCATGAAAAGTGTTGGCGTTACGGTGGATGGGTGGTTCTTGTCCATCTCTCAGGGCCTGGGTTGATTTGGTGAACTCAATTATCCCATATGAACGAACACTAAACCAAAACAGAGGATGTCCAGATAAATTTGAGAAGATCTGGGGCAGATGGAATTCCTCCTGTCATACTTTATAGTCTACAATAATTTAATTTTTATGTAAGAAATGGGGTTTATGGTTTCGGGGATGTTGCTTACAAAGGTGAAATTAAAGTGGAATTTTCTATTTGACGGCGCACTACTAATGGTAGTTAAGGTAGTTAATGTTATAGAAGTTTTATAAGGCATAAGTGATTGACATACACTGTTTCTATTCTTGTGATGTGTTAAATGTGGTGATATACTGTACTTCATTTTACAATTGATAATGATGGACATAAATGCAGATATGTGAATTGTATGATTTATTCTGAAAATTAATAAACGAATTTAAAAAAAATAAAAATCTACAATGGAATGGTTCACAAATAAACGTATCCAGGTGTTAGAATGGCCAAGTCAAAGGTCAGACCTCAATCCAATCGAGAATCTGTGGAAAGAGCTAAAAACTGCTGTAAACAAACCATCTCCATCAAACCTCACTGAGCTCGAGCTGTTTGCCAAGGAAGAATGCGCAAGAATTTCAGTCTCTTGATGTACAAAACTGATAGAGACATACCCCAAGTGACTTGCAGCTGTAATCGCAGCAAAAGGTGGCGCAACAAAGTATTAAGCTAAAGGGGCCGAACAATATTGCACGACCCACTTTTCAGTTTTTGAATTTCCACAAAAATTTAAGCATTAAATTTCGTTCAACTTCACAATTGTGTTCCACTGATTCTTCAACAAAAATTTACATTTGGTGTCTTTATGTTTGAAGCATGATATGTGGGAAAAGGTTGAAAAGTTCCAGGAAGCTGAATACTTTCGCAAGGCATTGCATATACCGTATTTTCCGGCGTATAAGACGACTTTTTGACCCCCAAAAATTGTCCCAAAAGTCGGGGGTCGTCTTATACGCCGGGTACGGCGTGTGCAGGGAGCGATCCTGCATTTCGGCGTGTGGTTCCCAGGGTCTGGAGGAGAGGAGACTCTCCTTCAGGCCCTGGGATCCATATTCATGTAAAAAATAAAGAATAAAAATAAAAAACATGGATATATTCACCCTTGGACGGGCCCTGGCTGTCACCGCTGCGACCCCTGACCGCTCATGTGACCGCGACGTCATAGAAGGTCCTTCACTCACCGCATTCTAAGGAACGGAGGCAGACGTTCGCAGCGGTGACAGCCAGGGCCCGTCCGAGGGTGAATATATCCATGTTTTTTATTTTTATTCTTTATTTTTTACATGAATATGGATCCCAGGGCCTGAAGGAGAGTCACAAACTGTAATTACCCTGTATACCTATGTACACCTTGAAGTGGATGAATCGCTTTTGAACAATTTGATTAAAAAAATAATAAAATGAAGTATGGGACTTCATGTATTCATTAATAACAGTGTGCTGATGCAAGTGATTGTATAATTTTTCACAGGCATAACCTACTGGTATGTTTTTGAAGTGTTAAGTAAAACTTGAGGAAACCTATATAACCGTGCTAACAAGTACAATACAAAAAGTGGTATACCAGCTCAATAAAGAAAAATTCTTATATAAAAACATTATATTTTTATATAGGGATTTCTCTTTTGTGAGCTGAAACCTATATAAACACGAAAAAAACATACATGATATAAACGGAATTAGCAGCAAACATCTGTCTCCTCCATATATCTCCGAACTAATCTCTCAATATCTTCCAACTTACAATCTCTATGCCACACAAGACCTGATTCACTCCTCCACCTTTGTACATTTCTCACCCATTGCCTTTAAGATTTCTCCCTGGCATCCTCTGGAATTCCGTGACCCAACAAGTAGGATTGTCTCCAACATTAAGAACTTTCAGACAGAACTTGAAAACTCTTCAAGAAAACTTGCAATGACCTCACCACCATCAGAGCTCCTGCAACATCCCAACCTACTGTATTTTTCCCCATTACCCTGTAGACTGTTAACCCAGTCAGGGCAGGGCCCTCTCCCCTCTGCACCAGTTTGTCAATGTTATTTGCTTGATTGTAATTTATATATGCACTAGCTGAAGAGCCCGGCGTTGCCTGGGCATAGTAAATATCTGTGGTTAGTTATAGCACGTCACTTCTCTTATTTTCCCATCACGCCTCCCATTTTCCCAATCACATCTTTAATTTTCCCCCTCATATCTCTCATTTTCTCCCTCACACCTCTCATTTTCTCCCTCACTCCTCTCATTCCCGCCTAACACTTGTCATTTCGACCTCACATCTGTCATTTTCCAATCACTACACTATTTTCCCTCACTCCTCTCATTTTGCACTCACACCTTTTCATTTTTACCTCACACCTCTCATTTTCACCTCAGTATATACATGTTTGTCATCTCCCTTATATATAGTATACACCAGTATGTCATCTCCTGTATATAGTATATACCTGTATGTCATCTCCCCTGTATATAGTATATACATGCTGTGTGTCATCTCCCCTGTATATAGTATATACATGCTGTGTGTCATCTCCCCTGTATATAGTATATACCTGTATGTCATCTCCTCCTATATATAGTATATACCTGTATGTCATCTCCTCCTATATATAGTAAATACCTGTATGTCATCTCCTCCTATATATAGTAAATACCTGTATGTCATCTCCTCCTATATATAGTATATACCTGTATGTCATCTCCTTCTATATATAGTATATACCTGTATGTCATCTCCTCCTGTATATAGTATATACCTGTGTGTCATCTCCCCTGTATATAGTATATACCTGTGTGTCATCTCCCCTGTATATAGTATATATCTGTGTCATCTCCTCCTGTATATAGTATATACCTGTATGTCATCTTCTATATATATACAATCTATATACAATCCTTTCTCGCCAGGCACACACGGCCACATCATGACCTATCCAGCTCACACCTTCTAACGCTCTGTCTGCTGCTCCTCATTGCTGGCGACATATCCCCAAATCCTGGCCCTCCTCATCACATCCCCACACTCATTTCTAATCCCCTGCCACGATCCTCTACACGTCCTCGCAACCACAGTAACCTCATACCCATTCATCCTGCCCCCACTCCCCCAATTTCCCTATCTGGAGCACTATGGAACGCACGCTCTGTCTGCAATAAACTTCCATTTATCCATGACCTCTTTATTAATAACAAACTCTCCTTCCTCGGCATCACTGAAACCTGGCTCACCCCTTCTGACACAGCCTCCCCTGCGGCACTCTCTTACGGTGGCTTCCACCTTTCTCACACACCCCGCCCCAGCAGCAAGCATGGCGGAGGAGTTGGTTTTCTCCTGTCAGATAACTGCTCCTTCACCCCAATCCCACTGCCACCCTCTGTTATCCTCCCTTCCTTTGAGGTGCACTCTGTGCGCATCTACTCCCCCTCCAACCTCCAACTGGCTGTCATCTACCGTCCCCCAGGGCCAGCCACCACCTTCTTCGACCACTTCACCACCTGGCTACTCCACTTCCTCGCCGCTGACATCCCCACTATCATCATGGGCGACTTCAACATCCCCATTGACACTTCCCTCTCAGCTGCCACTAAACTTCTATCTCTCACTTCCTCCTTTGGCCTCACTCAATGGTCTTCTACAGCCACCCACAAAGATGGTCACACACTGGACCTCATTCTCACCCGCCTCTGCTCCCTATCTAACCTCTCAAACTCACCTCTTCCTCTTTCTGACCACAACCTACTTACATTCTCTTCCCTTTCCACTCCTTGTCTACAACCCCCACCCCACAAACTCTCACACCCTCGCAGAAATCTTAAACACCTTGATCTTCACTCACTCTCTGAATCCCTCCTCCCTCTCACAGACATAAGCTCCCTACACAATGCGGATGATGCTGCCACTCTATATAACACCACAATAGCTGCAGCTTTGGAATCTCTTGCCCCTCTCACACATACCAAAGCTCGCAAAATCAACAGACAACCCTGGCACACCAGCATGACAAAAGAACTGAGGCGAGCTTCCAGAGCTGCTGAGCGCAGATGGAAAAGATCCCACTCCATCGAGCACTTCATCGCATTCAAACAGTCCCTCACTGCTTTCAAAACCATGCTCGCCACAGCAAAACAAACCTACTTCTCATCTCTCATATCCTCCCTGTCTCACAACCCCAAACAGTTATTCAACACCTTCAACTCTCTCCTCCGTCTCCCAGCACCTCCTCCCTCCCCACTCATCTCAGCTGAAGACTTCGCCTCATTTTTCAAGCAGAAAATTGAGAACATCAGAGACAATTTTAGTAAACAACCCCCAGAACCCTTCCTCCCAACTACCCAGCCCTCCACCTCCAAAACCAACTTCTCCACCATTACAGAAGACGGACTCTCCACTCTACTCTCAAGATCGCATCTCACCACCTGTGCACTTGACCCACTCCCATCCCACTTCATCCCAAACCTCACCACAGTCTTCATCCCAACCCTAACCCATCTCTTTAACCTATCACTAACAACTGGCATTTTCCCCTCAAGCTTTAAACATGCCACAATCACACCTATCCTCAAAAAGCCCTCTCTTGACCCATCCTCTGTATCTAGCTATCGCCCTATATCACTTCTCCCCTTTGCCTCAAAACTACTGGAACAACATGTCCATATTGAACTGTCCTCCCATCTATCTTCCTGCTCCTTCTTCGACCGCTTTCAATCAGGCTTCCGGTCACACCACTCCACTGAAACTGCCCTAACTAAGGTCACCAATGACCTATTAACCGCCAAGAGCAAGCGACACTACTCTGTCCTCCTCCTCCTGGACCTGTCCTCTGCCTTTGACACAGTGGACCATTCCCTGCTGCTGCAGACCCTCTCATCCCTTGGCATCACAGAATTGGCCCTATCCTGGATCTCATCATACCTAACTGACCGTACATTCAGCGTCTCCCACTCACACACCACCTCCTCACCTCGCCCCCTATCTGTCGGAGTCCCGCAAGGTTCAGTTCTAGGACCCCTGCTCTTCTCCATCTACACCTTTGGCCTGGGACAGCTCATAGAATCTCACGGCTTTCAGTATCATCTCTATGCTGACGACACACAGATCTACATCTCTGGACCAGATATCACCTCCCTACTAACCAGAATCCCTCAATGTCTGTCTGCTATTTCATCCTTCTTCTCCACTAGATTTCTAAAACTTAACATGGACAAAACAGAATTCATCATCTTTCCCCCATCTCACGCGATCTCCCCAACGAACCTATCCATTACAGTAAACGGCTGCCCACTCTCCCCAGTCCCACAAGCCCGCTGTCTTGGGGTAATCCTTGACACTGATCTCTCCTTTAAACCACATATCCAAACCCTTTCCACTTCCTGCCGCCTCCAACTCAAAAATATTTCACGGATCCGCACATTCCTAAACCAAGAATCTGCAAAAACCCTAGTCCATGCCCTCATCATCTCCCGCCTTGACTACTGTAACCTCTTGCTCTGTGGCCTCCCCTCTAACACTCTTGCACCCCTCCAATCTATTCTAAACTCTGCTGCCCGACTAATCCACCTGTCCCCCCGCTATTCCCCGGCCTCTCCCCTCTGTCAATCCCTGCACTGGCTCCCCATCACCCAGAGACTCCAGTACAAAAGCCTAACCATGACATATAAAGCCATCCACAACCTGTCTCCTCCATACATCTGTGACCTCGTCTCCCGGTACTTTCCTGCACGCAACCTCCGATCCTCACAAGATCTCCTTCTCTACTCCCCTATTATCTCCTCTTCCCACAATCGCATACAAGATTTCTCTCGTGCATCCCCCCTACTCTGGAATGCTCTACCACAACATATCAGACTCTCGCCTACCATCGAAACCTTCAAAAAGAACCTGAAGACCCACCTCTTCCGACAAGCCTACAACCTGCAGTAACCACCGATTGACCAAACCGCTGCACGGCCAGCTCTACCCTCACCTACTGTATCCTCACCCATCCCTTGTAGATTGTGAGCCCTCGCGGGCAGGGTCCTCTCTCCTCCTGTACCAGTTGTGACTTGTATTTTTCAAGATTATTGTACTTGTTTTATTATGTATACCCCTCCTCACATGTAAAGCGCCATGGAATAAATGGCGCTATAATAATAAATATTAATAATAATAATAATAATAATATATAGCATATACCTGTATGTCATCTCCTCCTGTATATAGTATATACATGTGTGTCATCTCCCCTGTATATAGTATATACCTGTGTGTCATCTCCCCTGTATATAGTATATATCTGTGTGTCATCTCCTCCTGTATATAGTATATACCTGTATGTCATCTTCTATATATAGCATATACCTGTATGTCATCTCCTCCTGTATATAGTATATACCTGTAGGTAATCTGCTCCTGTATATAGTATATACCTGTGTGTCATCTCCTCCTGTATATAGTATGTACCTGTATGTCATCTCCTCCTTTATATAGTATATACCTGTGTGTCATCTCTCCTGTATATAGTATATATCTGTGTCATCTCCCCTGTATATAGTATATACCTGTGTGATCTCCTGTATTAGACCTCGTTAACACGTTATTTGCTCAGTATTTTTACCTCAGTATTTGTAAGATAAATTGGCAGCCTGATAAATCCCCAGCCAACAGGAAGCCCTGCCCCTGGCAGTATATATTAGCTCAGACATACACATAATAGACAGGTCATATGACTGACAGCTGCCGTATTTCCTATATGGTACATTTGTTGCTCTTGTAGTTTGTCTGCTTATTAATCAGATTTTTATTTTTGAAGGCTAATACCAGACTTGTGTGTATTTTAGGGCGAGTTTCGTTTGTCAAGTTGTGCGTGTTGAGTTGTGTGTGGCGACATGCATGTAGCGACTTTTGTGAGATGAGTTTTGTGTGGCAACATGCGTGTAGCAACTTTTTGTGTGTCGAGTTGCATGTGACAGGTTAGTGTAGCAAGTTGCGTGCAGCAAGTTTTGCGCATGGCGAGTTTTGCGCGTGGTGAGTTTTATGTCTGGTGCCTTTTGAGTATGTGCAAGTTTTGTGTGAGGCAACTTTTGCATGTGTTGCAAATTTTGTGCATGTGGCAATTTTTCCGCATGTGCAAGTTTTGCGTGTGGCGAGTTTTCCATGAGGTGAGTTTTGCACTTGTGGCGAGTTTTGCGTGAGCCTATTTTTTGCATGTGGCGAGTTTTGCGCGTGGTGAGTTTTGAGCGGAGACTTTTGTGTTTCGACTTTTATGTGGCGAGGTTGGTGTATGTGTGGTGAAATGTGTGCTGAGGGTGGTATATGTGTTCAAGCACGTGGTAGTGTGTGGCGCATTTTGTGTGTGTTCATATCCCCGTGTGTGGTGAGTATCCCATGTCGGGGTCCCACCTTAGCAACTGTACGGTATATACTCTTTGGCGCCATCGCTCTCATTCTTTAAGTCCCCCTTGTTCACATCTGGCAGCTGTCAATTTGCCTCCAACACTTTTCCTTTCACTTTTCCCCATTATGTAGATAGGGGAAAAATAGTTTGGTGAATTGGAAAGCGCGGGGTTAAAATTTCACCTCACAACGTAGCCTATGACGCTCTCGGGGTCCAGACGTGTGACTGTGCAAAATTTTGTGGCTGTAGCTGCGACGGTACAGATGCCAATCCCGGACATACACGCACATACACACACACACACACATACACACATTCAGTTTATATAGTAGATTTAGACATTTACCGTAACACTATCTCAAAGTTTCAGGTTTATTAAAATAAGATAATACTGTCACCACTAGAAAAAAGTCCAGTTCCTTTTTATCTGGAAGACAAGAGGAAGTAATCTACCATTAATCACCCGAGACAATGAAAGTAGATGGATAAGGTTCATGGAGACTCCACTGTGATTCTTAGAAAAGTATAGAGGAACTGATATAATTTTGAACTGTAAATTCCCAAATTACCTGCAGTATATTTGCTGATTCAAAGGCTTCAAGATTTCACATATCAATTTGTATTTTCACTTTCTTCTGTTTATATATAGATTGTTAGTATAAAGATTGAGTGGGCGATCGCATCTAAGAACACAACACCAAGGTGAAGACTTATTAGAAAACTACGGTAATATTGTTTAGCTGGAAATAACACAGCACTCTGGAATAATGCTGCTGGTGGTGCTCAAGTCGGGTGTCCAATCCATACAATAATGGCAAAAAAAATTACTTGGAACTCAGTATTTGAAAAAAAAAAATTCAAATACTAAGTGCCAAGTAATTTTTTTGCCTAATATTGTTTAGCTGCCAGTCATCTCTCAACACCATTCATGTTTTTCAATGGGAGAGGGGAAAATCTGCTGCCATCTCTTCCTCAACATTATTTGTCTTAGGCAGGCAATCAAATACACATCACATGGTTGAAAATGTTAGGTTTGGCCATCTCCATTTAAGGCTCACGGGTCAAACCTGACTCGCCATGTAGTTCTATGTGGTTCATGAGGTCCAGATGCATTACGACCAGTTCTCCACTTATTTCTACACTGCTGATATCAAGGTGGGTATAGGCTGGCATGACGGGATATGAAATAGCCTAGGCCAATTTATAACCCAGAGTATAAATTGGCCTAGGCCATAATATATCCAGGGTATAAATCAAGCCTAGGCCGCTTTAACCACAGGTATTGTCTAGACTCGGGGTATACTAGGGCCTGTGACACCAGTTTTTTCTGTGTCCACCACCTGTGAGTTGCTGAACAAAGCACTGTGGAGAGGAGAGCCGGAGTTCAAAATCCGAGATGACAGGCTCTCCGTGACCTGCTGCTGAACCTCTGCTACATTCTGACTCACAGGCAGTGGCACAACTCTTTGAGCCATACCCTGTGCACATATCTGAGAGCCCAAAACCCAGACACAGCTCTGACAGCCCAAGACCCAGACACAGCTCTGACAGCCCAAAACCCAGGCACAGATCTGACAGCCCAAAACCCAGACACAGCTCAGTCAGCCCAAAACCCAGGCACAGCTCAGACAGCCAAAAAACCCAGACACAGATCTGACAGCCCCAAACCGAGACACAGCTCAGTCAGCCCAAAACCCAGGCACAGCTCAGACAGCCCAAAACCCAGGCACAGCTCAGACAGCCCAAAACCCAGGCACAGCTCAGACAGCCCAAAACCCAGGCACAGCTCAGACAGCCCAAAACCCAGGCACAGCTCAGACAGCCCAAAACCCAGGCACAGCTCAGACAGCCCAAAACCCAGGCACAACTCTGGCAACTCAAAATCCTGGCACAGCTCTGGGAGCCCAAAACCAAGGCACAGCTTTGGGAGTCCAAACACAGGCACAACTCTGGGATCCCAAACACAGGCACAGCTCTGAGAGTACAAACACAGGTACACCTCTGAAAGTCCAAACACAGGCACAGCTCTGAGAGCCCAAATTAAAATAGCCACAGCGGTAAAGCGGGAGCTTCTATCCCCACGGATTTCGAGAAAATTTGCAGGAGAGGTGTGAACACCAGGGGTCTGATTTCAGAAATTTACAACATTTTATGGGATCCACAGGATGGGTCTGGTGAATCTTTTCTATATATGCGCAAGTGGGAGACCGCCTTGGAGCGGCGTATTTCTCCCCGAGAGTGGTCTGTCATTTGGAGGAATGCCGCAAAATCATCAGTGTGTACTCTCTATAGAGAAAATATCTATAAGATACTAATGCACTGGTATCACACTCCAGAGTTTCTGCATGGACTGAATCCCTCTATTCCTCCCTCCTGTTGGAGATGTGGGGGAAGCACTGGGTCTCTTGTCCACATATTTTGGTCATGCCCAAAAATTGTGCCCTTTTGGGGTCAGGTTAAGTCCCTCATAGATAAGGTATTGCATGCAGACATAGAACTAAACCCACTAGTGCTTCTCCTGGGTCACGGGGCGCCGGGTATGGGCAAACTTTCCAATAGATTATTGCAACATATCCTTACGGCGGCCAGATGCCTGATTGCGCATCTTTGGAGACAGCCGAGTCCCCCTTCGCTTCAGATCCTCCTTGGACGGATCATGGATGTCAGAAGGATGGAACACCTTACAGCCTTACTAAATGACTCGGTGGTGCGCTTCCAGGCTATATGGTCCCCGTGGGATTATTATGCAGCGGGATCCGACCTGTAGTGCGACTGAGTTCGGATTTGATTAATCGATTTAACTGAGGTTTTTCCCTTTTTTTTTTTTCCCCTCTCTTTCCTCCCTTCCCTCTACCCCTTATTGTCTTGTCTTTGTCATTTACGTCTTTGTAGAATTAAGGTCATTGATGGCCTTATATCGTCTATATTGTTTATATCGTTTACTGTTCATGCATTCTATACAGAAACTAAATGCTTGTAAGACCCTGTTTTGTTCTAAAATGTTTAATAAAATAAAAATTTTATGGTTAAAAAAAAAAAAAACAGCCACAGCTCTGAAAGCAAGAACACAGATACAGATTAGAGGCCAAACCAAGGCATAGCCTTGAGAGCCCTAACCAGGCACCGCTCTGACAGATGCTTTAAAGAATAATCTAAAAATACTAAAGTACAGAACGCACAACTCTATGCTATTTTATGGATTGCTATAGTACAAGACCTAAAACCAAACATACATTTAGGGCCAGAAATATTTGTACAGTGACACAAAATTTGGAATTTTAGATGTTTATCAAAACATATTCAAGGGCTTCAAAAGCAGACTCACAGCTTTAATTTGAGGGTTCTCACATTCTAATTGGAGTCAGGATTTAGAAATTGCAGCTTTTTAATATGCAGTTTCCAATTTTTAAAGGGACCAAAATTAACTGGACAATTATCTCAGAAGCTCTTTAATGGGCTACATGGGCTTTTCTCTTGTTAATCCATCATCAATTACGGAGGTAAAAGGTCTGAAGGTTTGGGAGCTGTTGTTGTGAACCCACAACATGAGGTCAAGGGAGCTCTCAATGGAAAATAACCAGACCATTATTAAGCTGAAAAAAAGAAGTCCTTCAGAGAGAAAGAAGAAATCTTAGGAATGTCCAAATCAAAAATTTGGTTCATTCTGGAAAAAAAAAACAAGAGCACACTGACGAGCTTAGGAAGTGAAAGAGGCCTGGACGTCCACAGAAGACAACAGTAGTGGTTGATCACCGAAACCTTTCAATGGAGAAAAAAGAACCCCTTCACAACATCCACCCAAATGAAGTTCAGTCTAAAGGAAGTAGGTGTTTCAGCATCTAAAACTACCATAAAGAGAAGACTTCATGAGAGCAAATACAGAGGATTCACCACAAAGTGCAAACTTTAAGCCTTAAAAATAGAAAGACCAGGTTAGACTTAGCAAAAAAAAATCTAAAGAAGCCAGCAGGGCTGTGGAGTCGGTAAGCCACAGATGCGGCTCCGACTCCTGGATTTTATCAGGTTCAGACTCAGACTCCGAGTCCAGTTCTGGAAAAGCATTCTTGTGATAGCATGAGTATGCATGGTTTCCAATGGCATTGGGTCACTAGTGTTTATTGATGATGTAACTGAAGACAGAAGCAGCCGGATTAATTATGATGTGTACAGGGTGATACTTTCTGCTCAGATTCAACCAAATGCAAGATAATTAATTGGTTGGTGCTTCATAGCAGTGCTGTGGAGTCGGAGCCCATTTTGATGGAGTTGGAGTCATGGAAATTGCAGATTCGGAAGTTTGGCTTACCGCATAGCCCTGCATCAGAGTAAGGATGAACAATGACCCAAAATATACTGCAAAAGCAACCCAGGAGTTTTTAAGGTAAAGAAGTTGAATATTCTACAATAGCTGAGTCAATCACCGTTGAGCATGAATTTCACATGCTTAAGACAAAACTTAAGGCAGAAAGACCCATAAACAAGCAACAACTAAATTCATCTGCAATAAAGTCCTGGCAAAAGCATCACATGCTAAAAACACAGACATAATAATACTGCAAATTGGGTATGTGTAGACAGTTCTAGAACCTTTTCTTTCCGGTTGGGGATTATTCACATATTTTTCTTTGTATTTATTTGCAATTCCAACTGTGCATCAGTTAAGTCGCAGCTTCTACCAATTTCACTAAAAAAGAATAAATAGTGCATCATGTTATGCTATTTTTTCTTGTTAAAATGACAGATATTCTAATGTGAAGCAAACAGACTCCATTATTGTCGTTCAGTTCATCAGGCATCATTTACTGTATATCAATCATAATCCGTTTCCTACATGAATTTTTTGAGTTTCTTTTAATTTTTTTTCAAATTCTAAATAAAAGTGTAGCAAGCCTAAATTGATTGCATATTTTGCAAAAGTTAAGATGTGGCTTTCTGATGTACTGTTACCATAATGTACCATGTGTGAATATACCCAAAGGCAGAAGCACTGAATAAAAATACAGAACATTTAGTACAACCCTGAACACCCTGCAGGTAAGATAATTAATTATATCTAAAATTCGCTCTCTTTGAAATATGTGTTAATATAATAAATATGAAAACAACAGTTACAGAACACCTTCAAAGTGAAGCAAATGTAAAGCTAAATACCTCATACAATTTAAAGTACCATCATAAATCCTTGTACATGCACGTGCAACTAGCATTCAAGAAATCTAAACTTCGGTTCCTGTGAAAGCACTGAGCAGCAGGAGCCACCAATGAAGTCCAGACAGAGGTTGTATTGCTCATATAGACCATGACAATCTATTATTTATTAAATAATGAGCGTGATGTCATTTACCAAAATAGATAGATCAGGTAGGGGGGATATGCGAGATGGGGAAAGATGATGAGTTTGGTTTTGTCTACATTGAGTTTTAGGAAGCAAGAGGAGAAGGAGGATATGGCTGACAGACACTCCGGGATTCTGGACAGCAGAAACGTGACATCTGAGTCAAAGAGGTAGATCTAAGTGTCGTCCACATACAGGTGGTACTGGAAGCCGAGGGACTTTAAGAGTTGTCCTAGGCCAAGGGTATAGATGGAAAAAAGTAGGGGCCCTGAGAAAGAGCCTTGAGGGACTCCAACAGAGAGAGGGAGGGATGAGGAGGTAGTGTGGGAGTGGGAAACGCTAAATGTGCGGTCGGAAAGGTATGAGGCAATCCAGGACAGGGCAAGGTCTTTGATGCCAAGGGAAGAAAAATCTGTATAAGTAGCCAGTGGTCAACTGTGTCGAAGGCAGAGGACAGGTCGAGAAGGAGGAGGATGGAGAACTGTCTGATAGCTTTGGCTGTAAGTCATTAGGAATTATTGTCAGGGCAGTTTCGGTGGAGTGGTGGGGGCGGAAGCCAGATTGGAGGTTGCAAAGTAGAGAGTTAGATGAGAGGTGGGAGGAAAGTTGACCATGGATATGCTGCTCAAGGAGTTTTGAAGCAAACGGGAGCAGTGATATGGGGCAATAGCTGGGCATAGCAGTTGGGTCAAGGTTAGTTTTTTGTGAATAGGTGTGATGGTGGCATGTTTGAAGGCAGATGGGAATGTACTAGAAGACAGCGATAGGTTGAAGAGATGGGTTAGGGCTGGAATGAGCGTGTTAGTGAGGTTGGGGAGCAGGTGGAAATGGATGGGGTCAAGTGCACAGGTGGTGAGGTGTGATTTGGAAAGGAGGTGAGTAAGCTCTCCTTCAGTGATGTCTATGTAAGCATCACATTAAAAGGGAACCTGCCATAAGATTTATGCTCACTAAACCACAGGCAGCATGAAATCAGATCCTGCCTGCACGATTGCAGCCAGTATATTATTGTCTGAAACAATTCAGAGAAATTATGGTTAGAGGATTCAGTCCAGCACCATAGCCAGAGATGAGAATAGTCAGGTGCTGATCCAGATGAGTGACGGGTCTCTCACTAGGGGTGGACAATGGCAGCTTGCGGCCCCTGTGCAAGAAATGTGTCTGGGCCCCCCTCCTTTTATGGCAACAAAGATATGTGTGTGTGTATATATATATATATATATATATATATATATATATATATATATTTATTTAACCCCTTCATGACCCAGCCTATTTTGACCTTAATGACCTGGCCGTTTTTTGCCGTTCTGACCAGTGTCCCTTTATGAGGTAATAACTCAGGAACACTTCAACGGATCCTAGCGGTTCTGAGACTGTTTTTTTGTGACATATTGGGCTTCATGTTAGTGGTAAATTTAGGTCAATAAATTCTGCATTTATTTGTGATAAAAACGGAAATTTGGCGAAAATTTAGAAAATTTTGCAATTTTCACGTTTTGAATTTTTATTCTGTTAAACCAGAGAGTTATGTGACACAAAATAGTTAATAAATAACATTTCGCACATGTCTACTTTACATCAGCACAATTTTGGAAACAAAATTTTTTTTTGCTAGGAAGTTATAGGAGTTAAAATTTGACCAGCGATTTCTCATTTTTACAACGAAATTTGCAAAACCATTTTTTTTAGGGACCACCTCACATTTGAAGTCAGTTTGAGGGGTCTATATGGCTGAAAATACCCAAAAGTGACACCATTATAAAAACTGCACCCCCTCAAGGTGCTCAAAACCACATTCAAGAAGTTTATTAACCCTTCAGGTGATTCACAGCAGCAGAAGCAACATGGAAGGAAAAAATGAACATTTAACATTTTAGTCACAAAAATGATCTTTTAGCAACAATTTTTTATTTTCCCAATGGTAAAAGGAGAAACTGAACCACGAAAGTTGTTGTCCAATTTGTCCTGAGTACGCTGATACCTCATATGTAGGGGTAAACCACTGTTTGGGCGCACGGCAGGGTTTGGAAGGGAAGGAGCGCCATTTGACTTTTTGAATGAAAAATTGGCTCCACTCTTCAGCGGACACCATGTCACGTTTGGAGAGACCCCGTGTACCTAAAAGTGGAGCTCCCCACAAGTGACCCCATTTTGGAAACTAGACGCCCCAAGGAACTTATCTAGATGCATAGTGAGCACTTTAAACCCTCAGGTGCTTCACAAATTGATCCGTAAAAATGAAAAAGTACTTTTTTTTCACAAAAAAATTCTTTTAGCCTCAATTTTTTCATTTTCACATGGGCAACAGGATAAAATGGATCCTAAAATTTGTTGGGCAATTTCTCCTGAGTACACCGATACCTCACGTGTGGGGGTAAACCACTGTTTGGGCACATGGTAAGGCTCAGAAGGGAAGGAGCGCCATTTGACTTTTTGAATGAAAAATTATCTCCATCGTTAGCGGACACCATGTCGCGTTTGGAGAGCTCCTGTGTGCCTAAACATTGGAGATCCCCCACAAGTGACCCCATTTTGGAAACTAGACCCCCCCCCAAGGAACTTCTCTAGATGCATATTGAGCACTTTAAACCCCCAGGTGCTTCACAGAAGTTTATAACGCAGAGCAATGAAAATAAAAAATTATTTTTCTTTCCTCAAAAATTATATTTAGCCTGGAATTTCCTATTTTGCCAAGGGTAATAGGAGAAATTGGACCCCAAATGTTGTTGTCCAGTTTGTCCTGAATACGCTGATACCCCATATGTGGGGGTAAACCACTGTTTGGGCGCACGGCAGGGCTCGGAAGGGAAGGCACGCCATTTGGCTTTTTAAATGGAAAATTAGCTCCAATCATTAGCGGACACCATGTCGCGTTTGGAGACCCCCTGTGTGCCTAAACATTGCAGATCCCCCTCAAATGACCCCTTTTTTGGAAACTAAACCCCCAAAGGAACTAATCTAGATATGTGGTGAGCACTTTGAACCCCCAAGTGCTTCACAGAAGTTTATAACGCAGAGAGATGAAAAGAAAAAAAAAAAAATTATTTTCTCAAAAATGATTTTTTAGCCCGCAATTTTTTATTTTCCCAAGAGTAACAGGAGAAATTTGACCCCAAAGGTTGTTGTCCAGTTTCTCCTGAGTACGCCGATACTCCATGTGTGGGGGTAAACCACTGTTTGGGCACACGTCGGGGCTCAGGAGGGAAGTAGTGACTTTTGACATGCAGACTTTGATGGAATGGTCTGCGGGCGTCACGTTGCGTTTGCAGAGCCCCTGGTGTGCCTAAACAGTAGAAACCCCCCACAAGTGACCCCATTTTGGAAACTAGACCCCCCAAGGAACTTATCTAGATATGTGGTGAGCACTTTGAACCCCCAAGTGCTTCACAGACGTTTACAACGCAGAGCCGTGAAAATAAAAAATCATGATGTTTTAGCAAGCAATTTTTTATTTTCACAAGGGTAACTGGAGAAATTGGACCCCAATAATTGTTGCGCAGTTTGTCCTGAGTATGCTGGTACCCCATATGTGGGGGTAAACCACTGTTTGGGCACACGTCGGGGCTCGGAAGTGAGGGAGCACCATTTGACTTTTTGAATACAAGATTGACTGGAATCAATGGTGGCGCCATGTTGCGTTTGGAGACCCCTGATGTGTCATAACAGTGGAAACCCCTCAATTCTGCCTCCAACACTAACCCCAACACACCCCTAACCCTAATCCCAACTGTAGGCATAACCCTAATCACAACCCTAACCACAACCCTAATTCCAACCCTAACCCTAAGGCTATGTGCCCACGTTGCGGATTCGTGTGAGATTTTTCAGCACCATTTTTGAAAAATCCGTGGGTAAAAGGCACTGTGTTTTACCTGCGGATTTACCGCGGATTTCCAGTGTTTCTTTGTGCGGATTTCACCTGCGTATTCCTATTGAGGAACAGGTGTAAAACGCTGCGGAATCCGCACAAAGAATTGACATGCTGCGGAAAATACAACGCAGCGTTTCCGCGCGGTATTTTCCGCACCATGGGCACAGCGGATTTGGTTTTCCATAGGTTTACATGGTACTGTAAACCTGATGGAACACTGCTGCGAATCCGCAGCGGCCAATCTGCTGTGGATCCGCAGCCAAATCCGCACCGTGTGCACATAGCCTAATTCTAAAGGTATGTGCACACGCTTCGGAAAATGCTGTGGATCCGCAGCAGTTTCCCATGAGTTTAAAGTTCAATGTAAACCTATGGTTAACAAAAATCGCTGTACGCATGCTGCAGAAAAACTGCACGGAAACGCAGCGGTTTACATTCCGCAGCATGTCACTTCTTTCTGCGGATTCCGCAGCGGTTTTACAACTGCTCCAATAGTAAACTGCAGTTGTAAAACCGCAGCAAAATGCGCAGAAAAACCGTGGTAAATCCGCAGCGGTTTAGCACTGCGGATTTATGAAATCCGCTGCGGAAAAATCCGCAGAGGACCAGAATACGTGTGCACATACCGGAACCCTAACCCTAGTTCTTACCCCAACCTTAGTGGAAGAAAAAAAAAATTCTTTATTTTATTATTGTCCCTACCTATGGGGGTGACAAAGGGGGGGGGGGGGACATTTAGTATTTTTTTATTTTGATCACTTTTTTTATCACAGTGATCAAAATGCACTTGAAACGAATCTGCCGGCCGGTAGATTCGGCGGGCGCACGGCGCATGCGCCCGCCATTTTGGAAGATGGCGGCGCCCATGGAGAAGACGGACGGACCCCGGTAGCCTCGGTAAGTATGATGGGGTGGGGAGGAGCACGGGGGGGTGGATCGGAGCACGGGGGAGTGGATCGGAGCGCGGGGGGGTGGATCGGAGCACAGGGGGGTGGATTGGAGCACCGGGGGTGGATCGGAGTGCAGGGGGGGGGGGTGGATTGGAGCACGGGGGTGGGATTGGAGCACGGGGGGGAGCGGACAAGAGCACGGGGGAAGCGGAAAGGAGGACGAGGGGAGCGGAGCTGTGTACAGGAGTGATCGGAGGACTGGGGGGGGGGATCGGTGGCGGGGGGGGGGGATCGGTGGCGGGGGAGGGGGGATCGGTGGCGGGGGAATCGGTGGCGGGGGAAGGGGTGCAGACCAGTGTTTCCAGCCATGGCCGATGATATTGCAGCATCGGCCATGGCTGGATTGTAATATTTCACCAGTTTTAATAGGTGAAATATTACAAATCGCTCACTTTCAACAGCCAATCAGAGCGATCGTAGCCACAGGGGGGGGGGGGGGGGGGTTTGAAGCCACCCCCCCTGGGCTGTACTACCACTCCCCCCTGTCCCTGCAGATTGGTTGAAATTGGAGTTAACCCTTTCACCCGATCTGCAGGGACGCGATCTTTCCATGATGCCACATAGGCGTTATGGGTCGGATTGGCACCGACTTTCATGACGCCTACGTGGCGTCATGGGTCGGGAAGGGGATATACACACACACACTCTATCTATACATATATATATATATACACACCACATATATATTATAGCCACATACACAGACATGTATATATCTTACATAGTCTCCTTTATTATGTATATTGCCTTCGCTTATTATACATTGCCCTCTTATGTACAGTACCGTCCCCTACATATTAGATTATATAGAGCCCTGTTTTTTTATTATATACCGTTCTGTCTTGTTAGCTGTGTAATGCAATGATGGCTGATGGAGCATGGGAGAGCTTCTTTTCTAATGGAGGAGATGATGGACTGGTTGTCTGGTCACCGACTACGCCATCAGCAGTTATTTTATATCTAAAAAGAGAGAGGACAATGTAATAAAAGAGGGCGCAGTGAAAAACAAAACTAACAAGAATACACTATGTAAGAGGCAGTACTGTACATAACAGCAGAGGAAGCTATATAATAAGGGACGGCACCATATATAACTAGAGAGGATGATCCGTAATAAGGGATGAGGTTATACATAATAAAAGAGGAAACTATGTAACTAAGGATGGTGTTATACAGAATTAGTGAGTACACTATATACCGTATAAACTCGAGTATAAGCCGACCCGAGTATAAGCCGACCCCCTAATTTTGCAACAAAAAACTGGGAAAACTTAATGACTCGAATATAAGCCTAGGGTGGAAAATGCAGCAGCTACGGGTAAATGTTAAAAATAAAAATAGATACCAATAAAAGTAAAATTGAGACATCAGTAGGTTAAAGGGAACCTGTCACCTGAACTTGGCGGGACCGGTTTTCGGTCATATGGGCGGAGTTTTCAGGTGTTTGATTCACCCTTTCCTTACCCGCTGGCTGCATGCTGGCCGCAATATTGGATTGAAGTTCATTCTCTGTCCTCCGTAGTACACGCCTGCTCCATGCAGTTCTTTATGGCCCCATAAGATGCCCCATATAATGCTACATTCAGTTCTTTATGGCCCTATAGATGCCCCATATAATGCTCCATGCAGTTATGGCCCCATAGATTCCCCATATAATGCTTCATGCAGTTATGGCCCCATAAAATGCTCCATGCACTTATGGCCCCACATAATGCTCCATGCAGTTATGGCCCCATAGATGCCCCATATAATGCACCATGCAGTTCTTTATGGTCCCATAGATGCCCCATATAATGCTCCATGCAGTTATGGCCCCATAGATGCCCCATATAAATGCTCCATGCAGTTCTTTATGGTCCCATAGATGCCCCATATAATGCTCCATGCAGTTATGGACCCATAGATGTCCCATATAATGCTCCATGCAGTGATGGCCCCATAGATGCCCCATATAATGCTCCATGTAGTTATGGCCCCATAGATGCCCCATATAATGCTCCATGCAGTTATGGCCCCATATAATGCTCCATGCAGTTATGGCCCCATATAATGCTCCATGCAGTTATGGCCCCATAGATGCCCCATATAATGCTCCATGCAGTTATGGCCCCATAGATATGTCTTACTCCACCTACCACTGTTCCTAAGTCCATTATAAGTCCCCCTTCGTCCCATCCCAATCCCCCACACCCCTCATTGTTCTCCTCACCCGCATCCCATTGTCCTCTCCCTTACCCCATCATTGCCCATTCCACCACCTCCATCATTTCCTCCTCCCCCACAACCCCAATTATTGCCTTTTTCACCACCACCATCATTGCATTCTCCCCCACCACCCCCATCATTGTTGTTTCCACTGCCTCCATCATTGCTTTCTCCCCTACCACCAAATCAATGCCCTCTCCATCACTCCCATCATTGCCCTTTCTATCACCTTCATCACAGCCTTCACCTCATTGGAGCAGAACAATATTGTATCATACAATTAGGTTCTGTAGAAGGACGTAGATCTGGGGATTTATTATGATGGAATATAGGCTGAACTGGATGGACAAATGTCTTTTTTCGGCCTTACTATGTTACTATGTTACCTCCACCACCTCATCATTGCTTCCTTCCCCACCACTACCATCATTGTCTTTTCCACTACCACCATCATTGCCTTCTCCCCACCACCGCCATCATTGCCCATTCCACAACCTCCATCATTTCCTCCTCCCCCATCATTGCCCTTTCCACCACATCCAACATTTCCTCTTCCCCCACCATCCCATCATAACCCTTTCCACTACCACCATCATTGCCCTTTCCACCACCTCCATTATGTCCTCCCCCTCCACCACCATCATTGTCCTTTCCACCACCATCCTTAACCAATCCACCGCCTGCATCATTTCCTCCCCCTCAACCCCCATTATTGCCCTTTCAACCACCTCTCCATCACCCCATCATTGCCTTCTCCTCCCACCACCATTGCCCCTTCCACCACCTCCATCATTTCCACCTCCCCACACCTCCATCATTGCCCTTACTCCACATCCGTCATTTCCTTCTCCCCCACAATCCCCATCATTGCCCTCTCCATCACCCCATCATTGCCCTGTCCTCTCCTATACACATACAACACCATTCACCTCTCTGCATATTCCCCTGCAGCATTATGCATGCACGCACACACAACACCTCTCACCTCTCCGCACGCACACACATACATACACGGCCGCTGAATGATGACGAAATCCAGCCGTGCTGCTGTCCGAGAGGAAGCGCGGGCAGGAAACAGGACAGATTGCTGCAGCTCTGCTCCACTGCTATTTTCTCTTGTAGGCAGCAGAGCTGCATGGATCTCTCTCTGCCAGCCGCACATGAGGGCAATCTGGCCAGAGGCCAGATTGCCCTCATAATTAGCCACCCTGCAGGGGCCCCCCTCCACCTACGGGCCCCGCTGCAGCCGCACAGGCTGCACATGTGGTATGTCCACCCATGTCTCTCACTATGGGACAAACCTGTCAATCACCTCTAGCAGAGCTGGTAGAAACTGAACGAGGGCAGCAGCAGACTAGTCTCATCTCATAGTTTGTAAGCTTGCGAGCAGGGCCCTCACTCCTCCTGGTATCTGTTTTGAACTGTATTTCTGTTATGCTGTAATGTCTATTGTCTGTACAAGTCCCCTCTATAATTTGTAAAGCGCTGCGGAATATGTTGGCGCTATATAAATACAAATTATTATTATTATTATTATTATTATTATCTCTGGTTATAGCTTCGATTTATGCTGCCCTTGGGTGGGAAGAATAAATCACATGACGGGTTCCCTTTGAAGGGAACCTGACATAAGCAAGTTGTTAATCTGACCCCATACTTCAGCTGGCAATTAAATGATAATACATAAGGTATTCATAGCTAAGCTGTATGATGTGTCACTTTGCCATACTTCTAAATTAAAACCTTGTCTCTTTCTGTGAAAAACAGTTACCCTGAGTCACCGGGGCGGCACAGCATCCCAGCAGAGTTACCGAGTCCTCCTTGGAAACACGCCCAATCTCTTTTGATTGATCACTCCACAGTCTGGTGACGTCAGCACAGACTTCTTTAAAATCCAGAACATACACTTTTAGGGACCAGGATCAAAACACATCTGTCATGCACAGTGAGTGGAGGTGTATACTGTTCAGTCACAACAAAATTGACAGAGTGCATTTTTAAGGCTACGTTCACATTTGCGTTGTGCGGTGCTGCGTCGGCGACGCAACGCACAACGCAAACAAGAACGCATGCAAAACGCATTGTTTTGTGACGCATGCGTCCTTTTTTGGCATGATTTTGAACGCAAAAAAAAGCAACTTGCTGCGTCCTCTGCGCCCTGACGCTTTCGCCAAAAAAGACGCATGCGTCACAAAACGCAAGACAACGCATGTCCATGCGCCCCCATGTTAAATATAGGGGCGCATGACTTATGCGTCGCCGCGGCTGTGCCCGACGCAGCCCCGCAAAACGCTAATGTGAACGTAGCCTAAAGTACTTCTTGTTTGTGCTGAACACAAAACTGTCTTGTGTTGGCTACGTGCCTCCATTCTAGGTCTACATGGTACCATTGTATTCCTCAAGTGGTACCTCACGGACCATGTGTGGCTCTTAAAACCTCCGCATTTAGAACCCTAGGTATTGGCAGCAGATAGTATTGTACACATGTGATATTAAAACTTTGTGGCTTACTTGTAAGGCTATGTTCACACTCTGCAGATTCCACTGCGGATTTTTCCGCAGCAGAATTGCAAAATCCGCAGTGAAAACCCATCGCGGTTTTTACTGCGGATTTATCGCGGTTTTTACTGCGTTTTCTTCTGCGGATTTTCATCTGCAGTTTTCTATTGGAGCAGGTGAAAATCCGCAGAAAAGAAGTGACATGCTGCGGAATGTAATCCGCAGCGTTTCCGCGCGGCTTTTTCTGCAGCATGTGCACAGCGTTTTTTGTTTCCCATAGGTTTACATTGAAATGTAAACTCATGGGAAACTGCTGCGGATCCGCAGCGGTCAAATCCGCTGCGGATCCGCAGCAAAATCCGCAAAGTGTGAATATAGCCTAAAGCAGCCCTAGTTGTTGGCCAAGTAAACTGTTTGACAAAAGCGATAACAAGATGCATAAGTTATTTCTATTGATGAGAAAAATAATCTGTTCCCGCTTATTTTAAAGCTATAATGAGCTAAGGAGACAAAAATTTAAAATAAATTTAGTTAATTTTAACACTTTTGATGAGGACTTCGATCAGTGTTAAGGCCTATGAATCATCATGCCCTGACTAATTCTGACTGTAGGTACATTGAAACTCAATTATCGGACAACTTTAAACATACTGCTTACCATGTTGGTTACATGGCTCTTTTTTATTTATTTAATTTAGTTATTAAATGATAGTGTTATTTTCCCATTTTTATTTTACCATGCTGCCCTATTTCAAGGGCAGCACGGTGGCTCAGTGGACAGCCCTGCAGCACTGGAGTCCTGGGTTCAAATCCCACCAAGGACAACCTCTGCAAGGAGTTTGTATGTTCTCCCCGTATTTGCGTGGGTTTCCTTGAGCCACTCCGATTTCCTCCCACACTCCAAAAACATACTGATAGGGATTCTAGATTGTGAGCCCCATTGGGGAAAGCAATGACAATATGTGCAAACTGTAAAGCGCTGCGGAATATGTTAGCACTATATAAAAATAAAGATTATATTATATCATACCAAAAGGACATTTTTTTTGTAAAAAAAAAAAAAAATAGTACAGAATAGAAACATGTCTATGCATATCTCTGGGAATTAATTTTTGTCTATTTTTTTTTTAGTATTGAACGGTTTCCCCACTCACCGGTAAGGAAACCCTGTTATGGATGTTATGGATAGGTTCATAACGTTTTTGCGACATGACAGTGGCTTCATCAGGACTTCCGCTTGAATCCCTGAAAAAAAAAAAACACTTGTCTGATGACTTGGCCATTGACTTTAATTAAGCAGGCAGAATCATTTTGTGCTCTGTCTGACCTCATTTCGGGCAGTTTACATATTTTTGAGGTGGGCACAAAAATTAAGTTTACTGCATTTTACTGCCCGCCTCAAGATTCAAAAAGGCAGTTGCTGACGAAGACAGACAGAGCACAAAACTATTCAGTCGGCTTCATACAACTTCATGGCCCCTTCTGTGGATACACCTGAATCTAGTTTTTCAGGACTTCAGACAAAAAGTATCAATGGAGCCACTTATGTCTGGCAAAAATGCAATGTGAACATTGCCCAAGTAAGAACTGCAATAGGAGAGAAGCTGGGGCTAACTTGATAGATCAGCACTGTCACGTGTTTGCTATTCCAAATACAGTAAGTACCATGTGATTTTAAATTATGCTGCAACTTGGATCATTTTTTTCCCACACTACTCCAAAATATTGTCCCTTTTCACCGAAGTCATAAGCACACAAATAATAAGTTGTTAAAGTGCTAAACAAGGTGAAAACATTAAAGAAATTTGCGAGCAGGGTATGTTCAATATCCCCCACACATGACAAGATCAGCAACATATAACATGTACCTGAAAGTGCATTCACTACTACACAACTGAACTTTGCCCCAGTTCAATATCACTGCCATAACGCAACTTGCACACTTTGATTTCCTTTTGAGTTGCTTTACAAGTTACGTCCAGTAATCGGTCAGAAACACAAAAAAGCACACATAGGTAGAAAGGTATTTCGACAATACACTACAAAAACAGAAGCCGGACAAAGTAATCTTTCAAAATCGTTGGCCCTGACAGTTTGTTTGATGAATGCTACAAGCTTCTCATTCCTGAACTCACCTCTTATCTGATCCACCTATACAATTTTGCTTACCGTATATTCATCTTCTCAAGCGAACTTATTACTGACAGCAAACAGCCACAAAAGACCTCTTTAACGCTGCTGAATCAATTCTTTTTAACATATCTATAGACCTGCTGCTTAGACATACAGAACACTGCACCTTATGCCAAGGGGTGCAGGTGGGGACAAAGCCAGTGAAGGGCTTGGAAAAGAGGGGAAGCTGGGGAATAACAGGGAGACAGGTGGATTAATCGGCCAGCAGAGTGTAGGATGGATTGGAGAGGTGCCAGAGGGGAGACCAGAGAGTAGGAAGTTGCAGTAGTCGAGGAGGGAGATAAGGGCGTACACTAGTGTTTTTATGGTTTCATGGTCAAGGAATGCACGGATCCGGGAAATATCTGAGTTTGAGTCAGGCAGAGGAGGCAAGGGCTTGGATATGTGGCTTGAAAGAGAGGGTAGAGCCGAGGATCATCCCAAAGCACCGTGCATGTGGGACTGGGGAAAGTGAGCAGCCATTGACATTGATGGATGGGTCTCGTGGATAGGTAGAGTGAGATGGGGGAAAGATGATGAATTCTGCTTTGTCCATGTTCAGTTTTAGAAAGCGAGAAGAAAAGAAAGCTGAAATAGACAGACATTGTGGGATTTTGGTCAGTAAGGAAGTGAGGTCAGGTCCAGAGAGGTAGTTCTGCGTGTCATCAGCGTAGAGAGGATGGGATTCTATGAGCTGTCCCAGGCCAAATGTGTAGATGGAGAAGAGCAGGGGCCCTAGGACTAAGCCTTGGGGAACACCTACAGAAAGGGGGTGAGGTGATGGCGTGGAAGAGGGAGACACTGAATGTTCGGTCTGTTAGATATGACGAGATCCAAGATAGGGCCAATTCTGTGATGCCAAGAGATGAAAGAATCTGTAGCAGGATGGAATGGTTGACAGTGTCCAAGAGAAGGAGGACAGAGTAGTGTCGCTTGATCCTGGCAGTTAGTAGGTCATTGGTCACTTTAATTAGGGCAGTTTCAGCTGAGTGATGCGGTCGGAAGCCAGATTGTAAGCGGTCAAAGAGGGAGCAGGAAGAGAGGTGGGAGGACAGTTCAAGATGAACATGCTGTACCAGTAGTTTTGATGCACAAGGGAGAAGAGATATCAGGCGATAGCTAGATAAAGAGGATGGGTCGAGGGAGGGCTTTTTGAGGATGGGTGTGATCGAGGCATGCCTGAAGGAAGAGGGGAAGACACCATTTGTAAGTGAGGTTCAAGAGGTGTGTTAGGGTTGGGATGAAGACTGTGGCAAGGTTAGGGATGAGGTGGGATGGGAGTGGGTCAAGTTTGCAAGTGGTGAGATGTGATCTTGACAGGAGGGTGGAGAGCTGATCTTGTGTCGTGGTGGAGAAGCTGGTTTTGGAGGAACAAGGCTGAGAAGCGAAGAGGGGCATTGGGGGCTGGAGGCCAAAGCTTTCTCTGATCGTATCGATCTTCTGCTTAAAGGAGGAAGAGTCTTCGGCAGAAATAAGAGGCGAGTGAGGTGGTGCTGGGGGATGGAGTAGAGAATTGAAAGTGAATTAGACTCTATTCTAATATTAAAATAACTTTTATTTCAATTTTAATAATTGTACAATTTAAATCCATCGTATCTTTATTGATTGTTAATTATACTTGTGGTCCCCGATATAATTCATATTCAAATTACTTTGTAGACCTGTATTATCAGAACAACCTGTCACATTTTATCTAAGTATTACATAGTAACATAGTAACATAGTTAGTAAGGCCGAAAAAAGACATTTGTCCATCCAGTTCAGCCTATATTCCATCATAATAAATCCCCAGATCTACGTCCTTCTACAGAACCTAATTGTATGATACAATATTGTTCTGCTCCAGGAAGACATCCAGGCCTCTCTTGAACCCCTCGACTGAGTTCGCCATCACCACCTCCTCAGGCAAGCAATTCCAGATTCTCACTGCCCTAACAGTAAAGAATCCTCTTCTATGTTGGTGGAAAAACCTTCTCTCCTCCAGACGCAAAGAATGCCCCCTTGTGCCCGTCACCTTCCTTGGTATAAACAGATCCTCAGCGAGATATTTGTATTGTCCCCTTATATACTTATACATGGTTATTAGATCGCCCCTCAGTCGTCTTTTTTCTAGACTAAATAATCCTAATTTCGCTAATCTATCTGGGTATTGTAGTTCTCCCATCCCCTTTATTAATTTTGTTGCCCTCCTTTGTACTCTCTCTAGTTCCATTATATCCTTCCTGAGCACCGGTGCCCAAAACTGGACACAGTACTCCATGTGCGGTCGAACTAGGGATTTGTACAGAGGCAGTATAATGCTCTCATCATGTGTATCCAGACCTCTTTTAATGCACCCCATGATCCTGTTTGCCTTGGCAGCTGCTGCCTGGCACTGGCTGCTCCAGGTAAGTTTATCATTAACTAGGATCCCCAAGTCCTTCTCCCTGTCAGATTTACCCAGTGGTTTCCCATTCAGTGTGTAATGGTGACATTGATTAAGAACAATTATCATACTTTCGCTGTTGTGGAATTAATGTGAACATTTTTTGCTGATCTGACAATCTGTCTATAGGAGCCTCATCCCCTAATGAAGCCAGTAATTGTGAAACATGTTGGGGAAGCAGCTGGTGTAAACCTTTAAAAGCAGCTTATCTTCAGCTTATCTTCGGAACTAGAGAGAGTACAAAGGAGGGCAACAAAATTAATAAAGGGGATGGGAGAACTACAATACCCAGATAGATTAGCGAAATTAGGATTATTTAGTCTAGAAAAAAGACGACTGAGGGGCGATCTAATAACCATGTATAAGTATATAAGGGGACAATACAAATATCTCGCTGAGGATCTGTTTATACCAAGGAAGGTGACGGGCACAAGGGGGCATTCTTTGCGTCTGGAGGAGAGAAAGTTTTTCCACCAACATAGAAGAGGATTCTTTACTGTTAGGGCAGTGAGAATCTGGAATTGCTTGCCTGAGGAGGTGGTGATGGCGAACTCAGTCGAGGGGTTCAAGAGAGGCCTGGATGTCTTCCTGGAGCAGAACAATATTGTATCATACAATTAGGTTCTGTAGAAGGACGTAGATCTGGGGATTTATTATGATGGAATATAGGCTGAACTGGATGGACAAATGTCTTTTTTCGGTCTTACTAACTATGTTACTGTGTTACTATGTTCTGTATTGATATTTAGATGTAAATGATAGTGGTCTGTGGCCACATTATGCAATCAACTGAATGAAATCAATATGAAGCCAGCATTTTAGGTCCTCAGATACTCTTCAGTTGACAGAACAGTGCTCAACATTATCAACTGGGAAAATCCTAGATGGTAGCCTAGTGCCCTGTTGACTGATTGTCAGGTCAGCAAAAAATTTTGACATTCTGTGGTTTTAAATCGCACTCTCATTAAAAATTGAAATAAGTTACCATATATACTCGAGTATAAGCCGACCCGAGTATAACCCAACCCCCCTAATTTTGCCACAAACTATGAAAACTTATTGACTCGAGTATAAGACTAGGGTGGAAAATGCAGCAGCTGCCTGTAAATGTCAAAAATAAAAATAGATACCAATAAAAGTAAAATTAATTGAGACATCAGTAGGTTAAGTGTTTTTGAATATCCATATTGAATCAGGAGCCCCATATAATGCTCCTTACAATTCATGATGGGCCCCATAAGATGCTCCATACAAAATACGCCCCATATAATGTTCCATATTAAAATATGCCCCACATAATGCTGCACTAATAATGCTGCATTAATAATGGCCCCATAAGATGCTCCATAGAAACATTTGCCCCATACAATGCTGCATAAAGGTTGCCCCGTACGATGCTCCATACATTGTGGCCCCATACGATGCTCCGTACATTGTGACCCCATACGATGCTCCATACATTGTGGCCCCATACGATGCTCCATACATTGTGGCCCCATAAGATGCTCCATACATTGTGGTCCTATGAGATGTTCCATACATTGTGGCCCCATGAGATGCTCCACACATTTGCCCCATTTGCTGTTGCTGCGATTAAAATAAAAAAAAAATCACATACTCACCTCTCTTCACTCAGGCCCCCGACACTTGCGATAGTCACCTTCCTCGTTCCACGCGCCGCGTTGTCTTCCATCCTCTGCACTGACTGTTCAGGCAGAGAGCGGCGAGCACACTAATCACGTCATCGCGCCCTCTGACCTGAACAGTGCAGAGGATGGAAGCCAGAGCGGCACGCAGCGGTGGAACGAGGAAGGTGACTATCGCGCAATGCTCTCCTCTCCCGATATACTCACCTGCTTCCGGCGCGGTCCCTGGCGGCGTCTCACTGTCAGATGGTCTCCGGGGACGGCATCTTCCTGTGTTCAGCGGTCACGTACCGCTCATTACAGTAATGAATATGCGTCCATATTCATTACTTTAATGAGCGGTACCACGTGACCGCTGAACACAGAATGATGCTGCCGGCTCCCGGAGACCATCGGACATGCAGAGACAGTGTCAGGAGCAGGTGAGCATGTCACCGTGCTGACCCCCCCCCCCCCCCGCTGACAATGACTCAAGCCGAGAGGGTCACTTTCAACCCAAAAAAGTGGGCTGAAAATCTCGGCTTATACTCGAGTATATACGGTATATTTTAATAATATTAGAATCTCTAGTTAGGTTCTAATTGCCTTTGGCAACTTGTAAAAAATTCCAAAAACCCTACGTTCTATCTTGAACAGTTGTGGAGTAATAGACAATTTTTAACACATAATACAATACTGCTCGCACAAAAAGTGACATAATAGCCGCATACCAATAACACCCACAGTGTGTGTATATGAAGATGCACCTTTGAGTCCCTTTCTATTGGTACAATGGCGTTATCAATTCTCAACCTATAATGGGCCTTTAGCTGCCAATCATACCGCTTCATATTAAGAAAACTAAAATCAATTACCTTCTCAAAATTTTCACTGTTGTGTTACATTCTGTCTATAGCCAAATGTGAGGTAAACTGAGTAATGCAGGAGATGCACAAATCTTTATTAGGGCTTATTTAGAAGTCAGTTTTCTTCGTATGAGTGCTATACATGTTTTCACAGATAGAACTTGTACCTATGATAGTATGGGCTAGTTCACCTGTCCAATTTTTTTACTCAAACTGATCCACATAAAAGTGCAAAGACTTGTGCAATGTACATCCAAGTTTCAGATAAAACTTGCCAATGCAAATCTATGGATTTGTGAAAAAAAAAAAAAAATCAGACTGCACTTGGATATCAGCGGTGTTTTGTCCATTTTTCCCAGTCTCTTAGATAGAAGCTGGAGAAAGCTCCATCAGCTTTTTCATCTGAGAAAACTGATAAAAAGCTGTGACCAAACGAATCACTCATGAAAAACACCAATGAAACTCGGACCAATTTTTGCATACGAGAAAAATTACTGATGTCTGAATGAGCCCTAAATTTGAGACTTCAAGCTAAGACTAAGCTGTCCATGCACCAGAAAACAGGCATATATCACATTTGCTCCCTCTCACTAAACCTCACCCACTTCCCTGATTGTTTTTCTTCTAAAAGTGGCAGAAATAACATAAAAATGCTTCATGTCACCTGTCTTTGTAGTCTCGAAAGCTTGCAATTTGTTACCATCTTTCCAGTTAGCCATTAAAGGGTATCAACCACTGAGGACTCTCAATTCTAAATATTTTTCATAAAAATGCTTAAATTCACTATTTTGTGCAAATGTGGCTTGTGCCAAAACAGCAATTTTCCTATGCCATAAACGTGAGAAACAGCCCTTAATGAATTTCCTCCATAGACTAATATGCAAACACTCCCTGACACAAGAGGGGATCCCAAATGCAAATGAAGAACACACTATAAAAAATGTATTTCCTTGTAAAACAGAAATGGTAAAATTGTAAAAAGGAAAGCTAAAAATGTATCAGTTTAGATTGCAAGCAAATCTTTAAAAGACCCATTGCACAGTGTTTCACCTTGACAATTTCAGCCTGAAATCTCAAGGTCTATTGATGAAGATGATATTTAGCCTTGGACCCTTGGAAATTTGTTATACAAATACACTTATCTTAAAAAAAAAAAAAAAATAAGATAACAATTTTTCTAGTTCAGTGGTTAAACATAAGGAACTAAAATATAACAGAAAATGAGTTTTATTCTTTTCCAAAAGTTTTAATTTTAATTTATGCTTGCTCACTCCCCAAAATAATTTGAGTTTTTAAATACATTTTCTAAAGAAGTATTGTGGGTTTACATTAAATTATGAGATCCATAAAACTGCCATTAAATCTATTAAAAAACAAACAAACCTAGAGCAGTAGCTTTCAGTATTTTACATATATGAGAAGACATGATACAAATATATCTTATTTCAAAAAACAATAAAATATTGTTACTGTCAAACTGTGGGAAAATATTAGGAAGCAAATTGGTGGATAAAAGTTGAACTTGATGGATCTGAGCCTTATTTCAACCTATGTAACCATGTAAATTAATACTAATTTCTAAAGATCAGCAGATCGGCACTGTTGCATGTGTATTCCAGTGGAGTATGCAATGCTGATTACACGTGGTGGTGCTCATCTGTGCAGCAATAACATTTTCAAAATTTATGAGTGGCACCTACCATTGTTGCAATATTTAGAGCATTTTTATTAAATTTTGCCCGAGGGCCGAATGAGACGTAATTAGTCGTCAAACAGCTGCAGCCCAGTCTGTGTCTTCACTCTGTATTTCCAGAGGACCTTGGGATACAAAAAGCACAAAATAATGTGCCAGTGGTAAGTGCCACTCATTGTCCTTTTATCAAATTAACACTCCGTTCTTGAAGTTGATGTGTTGGAAGCAGGATTAAAAGTCAAATGTATGGATCCGAGTAACTGTGACAAGAGACTAATTTGGATGACTAGACAATTGGGTCAGAGTCTTGGGTGGTGATTTCAGTACGCTGTAGTTAGATAGTACCTACCAAAAGTAGTTCAAAGAAAACAAACAGTAAAACAGCAAAAGTGTGACAGGTGACCACCTCATGCCCTCTCCTGCTCCCACTTGCTAACACTTTCTCTGCTCCTTCGCACTGCTGGTGATATCTCTCCAAATCCTGGTCCTCCTCACCATATTCCCACAATCATTTCTACCTCCCATCCACGCTCTATCACAAACTTCCGTAACCTCTCTAACCTTATACCCATTCGCCCAGCCCCCGCCTCCCCAGTCCCACTAACAGGAGCTCTGTGGAACGCTCGCTCTGTCTGCAACAAGCTCTCCTACATCCATGATCTTTTTGTTACTACCAAACTTTCCTTCCTCGCCATCACCGAAACCTGGCTCACCCCTTCTGACACAGTCTCCCCTGCTGCACTCTCTTACGGTGGCTTCCACCTTTCCCACACACCCCGCCCCAGCAGCAAGCATGGCGGAGGAGTTGGTTTTCTCCTGTCAGATAACTGCTCCTTCACCCCAATCCCACTGCCACCCTCTGTTACCCTCCCTTCCTTTGAGGTGCACTCTATGCGTATCTACTCCCCCACCAACCTCCAACTGGCTGTCATTTACCGCCCCCGAGGGCCAGCCACCACCTTCTTTGACCACTTCACCACCTGGCTACTTCATTTCCTTTCTGCGGACATTCCCACTATCATCATGGGCGACTTCAACATCCCCATTGGCACTTCCCTCTCAGCTGCCACTAAACTTCTAACTCTCACTTCCTCCTTCGGCCTCACTCAATGGTCCTCTGCAGCCACTCACAAAGACGGTCACACACTGGACCTCATCTTCACCCGCCTCTGCTCTCTATCTAACCTCTCTAACTCACCTCTTCCACCCTCTGACCACAACCTTCTCACATTCTCATCTCTCTCCACTCCATGTCTACAATCCCCACCCCACAAACTTTCACACCCTCGCAGAAATCTTAAACATCTTGACCTACATTCATTCTCTGAATCCCTCCTCCCCCTCACAGGCATAAGTTCCTTACACAATGCGGATGACGCTGCTGCTCTATATAACACCACAATAGCTGCAGCTTTGGAATCTGCTGCCCCACTTACACATACCAAAGCTCGCAAAATCAACAGACAGCCCTGGCACACCAGCCTGATCAAAGAACTGAGGCGAGCTTCCAGGGCTGCTGAGCGCAGATGGAAAAAATCCCACTCCAACGAGCACTTCATCGCATTCAAACAGTCCCTCACTACTTTCAAGACCACACTCGCCACAACTAAACAAACGTACTTCTCATCTCTCATATCCTCTCTCTCTCACAACCCTAAACAGTTATTCAACACCTTCAATTCTCTCCTCAGTCCACCAGCACCTCCTCCCTCCCCACTTATCTCCGCTGAAGACTTTGCCTCATTTTTCAACCAGAAGATTGATAGAATTAGAGACAGTTTTGGTCAACAACCCCCAGAGCCCTTCCTCCCGATTTCCCAGCCCTCCACCTCCAAAACCAACTTCTCCACCATTACAGAAGATTGACTCTCCACTCTACTCTCAAGATCACATCTCACCACCTGTGCACTTGACCCGCTCCCATCCCACCTCATCCCAAACCTCACCACAGTCTTCATCCCAACCCTAACCCATCTCTTCAACCTATCACTAACAACTGGTGTTTTCCCCTCAAGCTTTAAACATGCCTCCATCACACCTATCCTCAAAAAGCCCTCTCTTGACCCATCCTCTGTATCTAGCTATCGCCCTATATCACTTCTCCCCTATGCCTCCAAACTACTGGAACAACACATTTACCTTGAACTGTCCTCCCATCTCTCTTCTTGCTCCCTCTTTGACCGCCTACAATCTGGCTTTCGGTCACACCATTCCACCGAAACTGCCCTAACTAAAGTCACCAATGACCTCTTAACCGCCAAGAGCAAGCGACACTACTCTGTCCTCCTCCTCCTCGACCTGTCGGCTGCCTTTGACACAGTGGACCATTCCCTATTATTACAAACCCTCTCATCCCTTGGCATCACAGACTTGGCCCTATCCTGGATCTCATCATACCTAACAGACCGGACATTCAGCGTCTCCCACTCACACACCACCTCCTCATCTCGCCCCTTATCTGTCGGAGTCCCACAAGGTTCAGTTCTTGGGCCCTTGCTCTTCTCCATTTACACCTTTGGCCTGGGACAGCTCATAGAATCTCATGGCTTTCAGTATCACCTCTACGCTGACGACACACAGATCTACATCTCTGGACCAGATATCACCTCCCTTTTATTATTATTATTATTTATTGTTATAGCGCCATTTATTCCATGGCGCTTTACATGTGAGGAGGGGTATACATAATAAAAACAAGTACAATAATCTTAAACAATACAAGTCATAACTGGTACAGGAGGAATGAGGACCCTGCCCGCGAAGGCTCACAATCTACAAGGGATGGGTGAGAATACAGTAGGTGAGGGTAGAGCTGGTCATGCAGCGGTTTGGTCGATCGGTGGTTACTGCAGGTTGTAGGCTTGTCTGAAGAGGTGGGTCTTCAGGTTCTTTTTGAAGGTTTCGATGGTAGGCGAGAGTCTGATGTGTTGTGGTAGAGGGTTCCAGAGTAGGGGTGATACGCGAGAGAAATCTTGTATACGATTGTGAGAAGAGGAGATAAGAGGGGAGTAGAGAAGGAGATCTTGTGAAGATCGGAGGTTGCGGGTAGGTAAGTACCGGGAGACGAGCTCACAGATGTATGGAGGACACAGGTTGTTGATGGCTTTGTACGTCATGGTAAGGGTTTTGTAGTGGAGTCTCTGGGCAATGGGGAGCCAGTGAAGGGATTGACAGAGGGGAGAGGCCGGGGAATAGCGGGGGGACAGGTGGATTTGTCGGGCAGCAGAGTTTAGAATAGATTGGAGGGGTGCGAGAGTGTTAGAGGGGAGGCCACAGAGCAGGAGGTTGCATAATTCTAACCAGATTCCCTCAATGTCTGTCTGCTATTTCATCCTTCTTCTCCACTAGATTTCTAAAACTTAACATGGACAAAACAGAATTCATCATCTTTCCCCCATCTCACGCGACCCCCCCAACGAACCTATCCATTACAGTAAATGGCTGCCCACTCTCCCCAGTCCCATTAGCTCGCTGCCTCGGGGTAATCCTTGACGCTGATCTCTCCTTCAAACCACATATCCAAGCCCTTTCCACTTCCTGCCGCTTTCAACTCAAAAATATTTCACGAATCCGTTCATTCCTCAACCATGAATCTGCAAAAATCCTAGTCCATGCCCTCATCATCTCTCGCCTTGACTACTGCAACCTCCTGCTCTGTGGCCTCCCCTCTAACACTCTCGCACCCCTCCAATCTATTCTAAACTCTGCTGCCCGACTAATCCACCTGTCCCCCCGCTATTCCCCGGCCTCTCCCCTCTGTCAATCCCTTCACTGGCTCCCCATTGCCCAGAGACTCCACTACAAAACCCTTACCATGACGTACAAAGCCATCCACAACCTGTGTCCTCCATACATCTGTGACCTCGTCTCCCGGTACTTACCTACCCGCAACCTCCGATCCTCACAAGATCTCCTTCTCTACTCCCCTCTTATCTCCTCTTCTCACAATCGTATACAAGATTTCTCTCGCGCATCACCCCTACTCTGGAACCCTCTACCACAACACATCAGACTCTCGCCTACCATCGAAACCTTCAAAGAGAACCTGAAGACCCACCTCTTCAGACAAGCCTACAACCTGCAGTAACCACCGATCGACCAAACCGCTGCATGACCAGCTCTACCCTCACCTACTGTACCCTCACCCATCCCTTGTAGATTGTGAGCCTTCGCGGGCAGGGTCCTCATTCCTCCTGTACCAGTTATGACTTGTATTGTTTAAGATTATTGTACTTGTTTTTATTATGTATACCCCTCCTCACATGTAAAGCACCATGGAATAAATGGCGCTATAACAATAAATAATAATAATAATAATAATGATGCGTTTAGGGACGGATAGCTCATTTAGTCCAATCTGGCAGAAAAACAATTGTAAAATATGCTGTTCATGTTGCCAATCATAGAAGGGTGTCAGAAGACAAAGTGCATGGCAGTTTCATGTTTATTAGACTGCATAGCTACATACAAATTAGACTGTGCATGCTGAGCCCAGTCTACATAAAAAAAGCCCCAATAATGGCCAAGGTAACAGCCGAGATAGAAGGTGGGCTGGTCTACGTGACTTGGCCCTCCTAATTTCTCCCCTGGAATGCCACTTTTCTCTCCCTGATTGAAAGCACCACCCTCTGCTATATCAAGAGTTCGACTGAAGGAGGGCAGAGCTTTTAATAAGAAAGGTGGTAACAAATCGCAGTAATGAAGAGGGGTAGTACAATAGTGTGCATCAACATGTCCCCATTGCGCTTCCATAATAATCTGTATTTTGCATCAAACATTAATGCCTAAGTGTTGGTAAATTAGTTTCCAACAATAAAGGTTTAATTTTTGTTGTTGTCCATCACTCATGGTAGATGTTCATTTTCTCTATAAGCATGGTGAATACAGTGAAATATGGTGGTGGCCGTGTCCTTATGAGGGGCTGCATAAGTGCTGCGAGTATCAGGGAGCTACATTTAATTGATGATATTATGAATTCACAGATGTACTGTTCTATATTGAACAACTAGATGTTGCCATAACTCTATGCCCTTGGTATACGTGAACTTTTTCAGCATGACAATGATCCAAAAACGCACATTTGTTGCATTTCTGAAGATCAGAGTGAAAGGGATTCAGGGGCCAAGTATGTCTCTCGATCTGAACCCACCCGAAACACCTATAAGGAATTCTGAAGAGAAAGGATAAAGACATATGTTGTAATATATTACCTACTTGTTCATTCCATGCCTAGAAGACTACGTGTTGTAATTAAAAATCATGGAGGTCATACAAAATACTAGAAATAGTAGTTTTTGATATGGGGCGTTCTCACTTTTGAAGCAAATTTGAGCAAAAATTAAGATTTTGTATTAAAGGTTATTTTATTAAAGGGGTTGACTTGTCCAAAACGATAAGTCTGCAGTCACTCTGTGCGACTGCAGACTTATGAATTCCCCGAGCACTGTGGGGATTCGCTGGCTTTAGAGTTGGGACCGGCCACAGCAACAAGTGGGCAAGGCCTCGCTCCAAACACGCTCACTGGAGTGCTGCATCACTAGACAGGGTACGGCCTCACTCAATACAAGTGTATTGAGCGAGTCCGCGCCGACTAATTGGGTTCTGGTCGGCAGTATGCATGACGCATACATCACCACTATTTCAGGCAAATCCCTGCAGCGCACAGTGCTTGTGAGATTCATAAGTCTGCAGTCACACAGAGTGACTGCAGACTTATCATTTTTGACCACACAAGCCCTTTAACCCCTTTACCCCCAAGGGTGGTTTGCACGTTATGGACCGGGCCAATTTTTACAATTCTGACCACTGTCCCTTTATGAGGTTATAACTCTGGAACGCTTCAACGGATCCCAGTGATTCTGACATTTTCTCGAGACATATTGTACTTCATGATAGTGGTAAAATTTCTTTGATATTACCTGCGTTTATTTGTGAAAAAAATGGAAATTTGGCGAAAATTTAGAAAATTTCGCAATTTTCCAACTTTGAATTTTTATGCAATTAAATCACAGAGATATGTCACACAAAATACTTAATCAGTAACATTTCCCACATGTCTACTTTACATCAGCACAATTTTGGAACCAAAATTTTTTTTTGTTAGGGAGTTATAAGGGTTAAAAGTTGACCAGCAATTTCTCATTTTTACAACACCATTTTATTTTAGGGACCACATCTCATTTGAAGTCATTTTGAGGGGTCTATATGATAGAAAATACCCAAGTGTGACACCATTCTAAAAACTGCACCCCTCAAGGTTCTCAAAACCACATTCAAGAAGTTTATTAACCCTTCAGGTGCTTCACAGGAATTTTTGGAATGTTTAAATAAAAATTTACATTTAACTTTTTTTCACAAAAAATTTACTTCAGCTCCAATTTGTTTTATTTTACCAAAGGTTACAGGAGAAAATGGACCCCAAACGTTGTTGTACAATTTGTCCTGAGTACGCTGATACCCCATATGTGGGGGTTAACCACAGTTTGGGCGCATGGCAGAGCTCGGAAGGGAAGGAGCGCCATTTGACTTTTCAATGCAAAATTGACTGGAATTGAGATGGGACGCCATGTTGCGTTTGGAGAGCCACTGATGTGCCTAAACATTGAAACCAACCACAAGTGACACCATTTTGGAAAGTAGACCCCCTAAGGAACTTATCTAGAGGTGTGGTGAGCACTTTGACCCACCAAGTGCTTCACAGAAGTATATAATGCAGAACCGTAAAAATAAAAAATCATTTTTTTTCACAAAAATCATCTTTTCGCCCCCAATTTTTTATTTTCCCAATGGTAAGAGAAGAAATTGGACCAAAAAAGTTGTGGCACAATTTGTCCTGAGTACTCGGATACCCCATATGTGGGGGTAAACCATTGTTTGGGCGCATGGGAGAGCTCGGAAGGGAAGGAGCGCCGTTTGACCTTTCAATGCAAAATTGACAGGAATTGAGATGGGACGCCATGTTGCGTTTGGAGAGCCACTGATGTGCCTAAACATTGAAACCCCCCACAAGTGACACCATTTTGGAAAGTAGACCCCCTAAGGAACTTATCTAGAGGTGTGGCGAGCACTTTGACCCACCAAGTGCTTCACAGAAGTTTATAATGCAGAACCGTAAAAATAAAAAATCATTTTTTTTTCACAAAAATTATCTTTTCGCCCCCACTTTTTTATTTTCCCAATGGTAAAAGAAATTGGACCACAAAAGTTGTGGCACAATTTGTCCTGAGTACTCTGATACCCCATATGTGGGGGTAAACCATTGTTTGGGTGCATGGGAGAGCTCGGAAGGGAAGGAGCGCCGTTTGACCTTTCAATGCAAAATTGACAGGAATTGAGATGGGACGCCATGTTGCGTTTGGAGAGCCACCGATGTACCTAAACATTGAAACCCCCCACAAGTGACACCATTTTGAAAAGTAGACCCCCTAAGGAACTTATCTAGATGTGTGGTGAGCACTTTGACCCAATAAGAGCTTCACAGAAGTTTATAATGCAGAACCGTAAAAATAAAACAAAAATTTTTTCCCACAAAAATAATTTTTTAGCCCCCAGTTTTGTATTTTCTCGAGGGTAAAAGGAGAAATTGGACCCCAAAAGTAGTTGTCCAATTTGTCCTGAGTGCGTTGATACCCCATATGTGGGGGGGAACCAGCGTTTGGGCGCATGGGAGGGCTCGGAAGGGAAGGAGCGCCATTTGGAATGCAGACTTGGATGGAATGGTCTGCAGGCGTCACATTGCGTTTGCAGAGCCCCTAATATACCTAAACAGTAGAAACCCCCACAAGTGACCCCATATTGGAAACTAGACCCCCCCACGAACTTATCTAGATGTGTTGTGAGAACTTTGAGCTCCCAAGTGTTTCACTACAGTTTATAACGCAGAGCCGTGAAAATAAAAAATCTCTTTTTTTCCCACAAAAATTATTTTTTAGCCCCCAGTTTTGTATTTTCCCAAGAGTAACAGGAGAAATTGGACCCCAAAAGTTGTTGCGCAATTTGTCCTGAGTACGCTGATACCCCATATGTTGGGGTAAACTCCTGTTTGGGCACACGGGAGAGCTCGGAAGGGAAGGAGCACTGTTTTACTTTTTCAATGCAGAATTGGATGGAATTGAGATCGGTCGCCATGTCGCGTTTGGAGATCCCCCTGATGTGCCTAAACAGTGGAAACCCCCCAATTATAACTGAAACCCTAATCCAAACACACCCCTAACCCTAATCCCAATGGTAACCCTAACCACACCTCTAACCCAGACACACCCCTAACCCTAATCCCAACCATAAATGTAATCTAAACCCTAACTGTAACTTTAGCCCCAAGCCTAACCCTAGCTTTAGCCCCAACCCTAATTGTAGCCTTAACCCTAACCCTACCCTAGCCCCAACCCTAGCCCTAACCCTAGCCCCAACCCTAGCCCTAACCCTAGCCCTAACCCTAACCCTAACCCTAATGGGAAAATGGAAATAAATACATTTTTTTCATTTACTTTTATAGCTAGTTTTTTAGCGGATTTTTATGATTGGCAGCTGTCACACTGAAAGACGCTTTTTATTGCAAAAAATATGTTTTGTGTTACCACATTTTGAGAGCTATAATTTTTCCATATTTTGGTCCACAGAGTCATGTGAGGTCTTGTTTTTTGCGGGACGAGTTGACGTTTTTATTGGTAACATTTTCGGGCACGTGACATTTTTTGATCGCTTTTTATTCCGATTTTTGTGAGGCAGAATGACCAAAAACCAGCTATTCATGAATTTCTTTTGGGGGAGGCGTTTATACCGTTCCGCGTTTGGTAAAATTGATAAAGCAGTTTTATTCTTCGGTTCAGTACGATTACAGCGACACCTCATTTATATCATTTTTTTTATGTTTTGGCGCTTTTATACGATAAAAACTATTTTATAGAAAAAAATAATTATTTTTGCATCGCTTTATTCTGAGGACTATAACTTTTTGCTGATGTTGCTGTATGGTGGCTCATTTTTTGCGGGACAAGATGACGCTTTTAGCGGTACCATGGTTATTTATATCCGTCTTTTTGATCGCGTGTTATTCCACTTTTTGTTTGGCGGTATGATAATAAAGCGTTGTTTTTTGCCTCGTTTTTTTTTTTTTTTCTTACGGTGTTTACTGAAGGGGTTAACTAGTGGGCCAGTTTTATAGGTCGGGTCGTTACGGACGCGGCGATACTAAATATGTGTACTTTCATTGTTTTTGTTTTTTTTATTTAGATAAAGAAATGTATTTATGGGAATAATTTTTTTTTTTTTTTTTTTTACACACTTGGAAATTTTTTTTTAACTTTTTTACTTTGTCCCAGGGGGGGACAATACAGATCGGTGATCTGCCAGTTTCCACAGCACTCTGACAGATCATCGATCTGTCTGAGAGCAGTGCAGCGTTACCAAGTGCCTGCTCTGAGCAGGCACTTGGTAAGCCACCTCCCTCCCTGCAGGACCCGGATCCGCGGCCATCTTGGATCCGGGACTTACTGCAGGGAGGGAGGTAGGAGACCCCCGGAGCAACGCGATCACATCGCGTTGCTGCGGGGGTCTCAGGGAAGCACGCAGGGAGCCCCCTTCCTGCGCGATGCTTCCCTGCACCGCCGGCACATCGTGATCATCTTTGATCGCGGTGTGCCGGGGGTTAATGTGCCGGGGGCGGTCCGTGACCGCTCCTGGCACATAGTGCCGGATGTCAGCTGCGATAAGCAGCTGACATCCGGCCGCGATCGGCGGCGCTCCCCCCGTGAGCGCGGCCGATCGCGCTGGACGTAATATTCCGTCCTTGGGAATTAAGGCCGACCCCACATGGACGGAATATTACGTCCAATGGCAGAAAGGGGTTAACCTTAATTTTACATTGTAGGTTAAAAAAAAGTTCTATTAAACTTAGTCTTGTCAACATTTTAGAAACTGTTCTTTTCTTTAGCGAGATATTGATTAAACTTTTCAAAGGGGATGTACTCATCTATGCTGATTACTGTAGACATTATTACTCCTTAGTTTGCTCATGTCCCTATTGCATGAGTCTTAGGCTGTGTGCACACGTTGCAGATTTTTCGCGCTTTTTTAACGTTGTTTCGCTATAAAAACGCGAAAAAACGCATACATTATGCATCCCATCATTTAGAATGCATTCCGCAATTTTTGTGCACATGATGCATTTTTTTCTGCGAAAAAACGCATTTCGGTAAAGAAAACGCAGCGTGATCATTAATTTTGAGGATTTTTTGCGGATTTCCCATTATATTATTGCATTGGGAACCTCCGGAAAAGTCCGCAAAAAAAAAAAAAACACGGTAAAAACGCGAGAAAAAGGCATGCGGATTTCTTGCAGAAAATGTCAAGTTTTGCTCAGGAAATTTCTGCAAGAAATCCTGAACGTGTGCACATAGCCTTATGATTACTCTCTACTTTGTTCTTCTAAACTATTTATTTTTTTCAATAAAATATGAATTAAAAGAAAGCAAAAGAACTTCAAAACTCTTATAACTTAAAGAACCAAAAATCACATGTAAAAAATACCTTGCCTAAAAAGAGTACTAAAAATAGAAAAGGAATGAAAAGTACAAAATAAATATAAGAGGTATTGTAATCTCATGTCATAAGCATTATTCCTCTGGCTATGCTAAAAATAAATCAGTACATTACGGTAACATTTTTAGAAACTTTAGCCAAGAACTCACAGACCTCCCAATAAACTGTGCTTTGGCTACAGCCATTGAAAGGTCTGAAATGAATCAGCAAATCCCAGGCATCATGGAAATTCCCCCAAATTAGCATTTACCTCCATAGCGCGAAATAGGATTATTCCTAGCAAATAGCTAAAACTCAGAAAGTCATCAGGTCCATCGGAAGTTATCCTGGAAGCATGCCAAAGCTTGGGAATTTTTCTGCATTTCCTTAGCCATTACTGGAATTTAAGAAGTTGCCTTTCTTATTAAAATAGTGAGGCATTTTTCTCACAAAAATAGGAAAAGCATTTTAGAAATTATGACCCATATTTATTACCGTAATCTGTTTATCCCTGGAGTATAACCAAAATTTCACAAAGTGCACAGAAGTTGAATATTAGGCAACATATCTGTGACTTTTCTCTACACTTGCCATTTTGTTTTAAACATGCTGCGGAAAAACCATGTCATTAAAGAAGTGGCACGGCTTACAAGTTAAAGGGAACTTGTCATGTCATTTCAAGCATGTAAACTGTCCCCAGTACATTGTTAGTGATGTAATGTGCATTGTTCATTCCATGCATAGAAGACGTGGTGTTGTCCACCAGTGGTTGATACCTTTTTAATGGCTATCTGAAAAGATAACAAATTGCAAGCTTTCGAGACTACGCAGGTCTCTTCTTCAAGCAAAGACTAATGCAAAATCTGAAGAGTCAAATATTTATACACAATACAGCACAGAAAGAAAGAAAGCAATAGATATGACAAGTGACGTGAAGCAGAATTATCATGTGAGAGGCATAGACATAGATATTGGAACAGTTCATAGATAAGGAGGTCTTAATGTTCACACCCCGCACCGAGTGCGCCAAAGGCCATCACGAGTCCACACTAACAGACTCTTCGGTCCCTCCGAGACCCAAAACCACCCCTCAAAACGAGTAATTTCATGTCCATGACGCTATGACCGGGAACACAAAATTGCCCCGCCACCAGCAGGTCCACTCCCCCCTCCCGTGTGGCGATGAGAATTCATCCCCATTCCAAGTCCCAACCCCACCTCCCCCCATGAGTCTCGGATTGAAGGAGGAGTCTGAGTGTGGACTCGTGATGGCCTTTGGCACACTCAGTGTGAGGGTGAATGTGTCGCATGGATTTGTGTCTTTTTACATCTATTTAGGAATTTGCTCTTCAGACCTTCTGGGGTCATCACAACACAGAACCAGACCCATTCAGAGGACCATAAAACATTAAGACTTCCTTATCTAAGAACTGTTCTAATATCTATGTCTATCTCTCTCATATGATAATTCTGCTTCACGTCACTTGTCTTATCTATTGCCTTCTTTCTCTTTGTGCTGTGTTGTGTGTAAGTATGTGATTCTTTAGATTTTGCATTAAGGTACCTTCACACTGAGCAACTTTAGAACGAGAACGACAGCGATCCATGACGTTGCAGCGTCCTGGATAGCGATCTCGTTCTGTTTGACACGCAGCAGCGATCAGGATCCTGCTGTGACATCGCTGGTCGTAGCTGAAAGTCCAGAACTTTATTTGGTCGTCAGGTCGGCGTGATTCGTCATGTTTGACAGCAAAAGCAACGATGCCTGCAATGTTTTTTCACGGAGCTAACAACCAGCAAGAACGATAAGTACGTCACTGGATCGCTCCTGCATCGTTCTGGAGTTGCTGTGTTTGACATCTCTACAGCGACCTAACAGCGATGCTCCAGCGATCTAGTTTAGGTCGGATCGTTGTCTATATCGCTGGAGCGTCGCTAAATGTGACGGTATCTTTAGTCTTTGCCTGATGAAGAGACCTGCGTAGTCTCAAAAGCTTGCAATTTGTTACCATTTTTTCAGTTAGCCATTAAAAGGTATCAACCACTGAGGACTCTCACGTCTAAATATTTTTCTATCTACTGGCTAACACGGTACAAAGATATATATCTTTCTTTAAAAATCATGGCAGACATACAAAATACTACATGTTGTTGTTTTAATATGGGGTGTACCCATTTTTTAAGCAAATTTGAGCAAAACTGAAGATTTTGTATTAAAAGTCAAGCAGTAGCATGTCAATTTCTCTTACAGGAATGCTCAGTCTTCTGTGTGAAATTTCCCTACAGACTTGCATTAAATGCGGTAAATCAGCACTTTACAAAAAAGCACATGCATTGCAAGTGTGTTTATAGCCTGATTTTAATAAATAATTTTACAAAATTATGTGGGGTCCCCCTATATTTTATGATAACCAGTCAAGGTAAAACGGACAGATGCGGGCTTATATTATCAGGCTGGGAAGGTTCCTGGTTATTTGGCCCCCAACAACCTAAAAATACAAGCCCACAACCATCCCAGAATTAGAGCATCATATTAGATGCGTCAATTCTGGTGCTCTGCCTGGCTCTTCCCAATTGCCCTGGTGCGGTGGCAATCGGAGTAATGGCTGGTTATCAAAAATAGAAGGGACCTCATATAATTATTTTTCCATTTATTAAAAAGTTGTTAATAAATGAAAAAAAAAAACGTGCGGCCCCTTCTTATTTTGGTAACCAGGATTTTACTCCCAAACTATGGATGGTATATGTGCATGTAGCGCACTTTCAAATTGCACAGTTGCTTCCGCCAGCTTGATTAAAAGCCTGTATACTGTGTGACTTAAGGCACAAGAGCTGACAGTCAAGCAGGAGAAAGAAGCACTGGGAGGGGATTAGAGCTGTAGTGACAGAGGCTTCAGATCTACCATAGCTCTTCAGCCTCATTTTAACATTGATTTCTCAGTCCTTGAAAGTGCTGCATACACATAAATATTTGAGGTGTGAAATCCTTCTAACAGATTATTTTTAGTAGGTCGACTAGGTTTCCTTTAAATGTTATTTCATAAGGATAATATATGGCAGCGTGCTAGGATATTCTGAACTGGTGAAAAGATTAATGCGCCGATTAAGACTGCCATTTCTTATGCCATTCTTAGATATGCGAGAATAAGATGCACTTCATTCATTAGAAGATGCATTTGGTGCATCTTATGACTTGTGTGCATATCTATAAGCCTATGCAAAAAGTTTACTCCAGTCGTCACTGGAGGAAAAACATTTGACATAAAGCACGCTCAACATTTAAAGAATTTGTCGGGCAGGTATTGCAATACTCCATACTACAACCCCAGCCACTTTGGCAAAGTTGGCCAAAATTTATGTGAAAATGCCAAAAGTTGCAAAATTTTGTACAACTTCATGTGGTATAAAAGTTTTGAGACACTAAGGTTTTTTATACAATTTCTGGTGTATATACCTTGATGATTTGGGGCCAAGGAGTTTAACTCAGCAATTAAAACAGTTGTCCCCCCAAAAAAATGTATACAATCCACATACTAGCACAACACTCGGAGTCTCTGAGGTTTACAATCAACCAGGAAAGACATTCACTTATGCCAACGAATAATCTTCAGTTGCTAATTAAACAAATTAATTTTCCTGTTTTTTAATGGAATTATTTTATGACATTTTACTTGGGGAAAGTTACACTTGTAATTGCTAAGAATACCAACCTTTATCCTGGCAAGAGTGAAATGAAATTCCAATACAAACAACTGACTACTGGCAAAATAAATACGGTAATTCAGAACAATATATTTAATGAGGATGAGGATAATACAAGTCAGTAAATGGCAAACCAATGAAGGAAGCATTAGTCATGGTATACGAAGAATTAAATACTAAAATATCATGGCCACAATAGGAAGAAAAGTTTCCATTTTATAACAGGAAAAGAGTGACATTAAAAAAAAGTTCTTCTGCTAAATCTGTTTTTACATACTGAGTAAGAAGATTAAAGCTAAGATGGCTTGTGTTCAAACACATTTATTTAACATTCGTGCAGCATCAGAATGTCCTGACATCTGGTTTGGATTTACAGTCTGACGTTTTAATGGAGGTACCTCCCCCACAAAACTTTCTTTTCCTTTCTTTAATAAACTGTTCTTTTAGCCTCTCAATGTTTTTTTTCCTCTCTCCCCCTCATAAGCAATGCGTTTCTGATTCTTGCTGGAAGCGGCCTGAGCACTGCCAGGAAGAGAAATGCAAAACAATCCCAGGAGCAGCGGCTGACGTCAGAGCACAATTCCTCCCTCCCATCAGTCAGAGCCCTGTGGAAATTCCAGGCTCCAGCCGGACTAAATCCTTGTGGTATAACAGCAGTGTGTCTGCAGGGAATGCTCATTTCTTCCCTTACTGACATAATGGAAGGGTTAATGTGACATGTGACGGCGGGACTTTTAATTTTCCTCCTAGGTATTCTATGGAAATGTGATATTATAATTTATTCAGTCTAAAGCAAAGAATATCCTGTTTGAAATTATGACTAGTTTGCAAAAGAAAAGGTGAAAGCTAAAATAGATTTTCCCTTCAATTAGATAGTACCTATCTGCTGAAATCAGTGGGTTTGGCCATTTTATGTGAGGTGTATGAGGACCCTTAATCCTATACGAAGCAATAAATGATTAAACTATAACTCACTGACATAAAGCACATCCCACAATGCTAGTGAATGCTCCGAATGTTGGGGCTCCCTCCTCAATGTGCGGCTGGCATGCCCTGACTGAAGTGCAGTAAACATGGGTAGCCCTCCTACTACTAATGGTGCAGGTGGCAGAGGTCATAGACTGGGTCCTAGATCCCCATGGGATTGAAAGGCCCCTCTGAAATATACAAATGGTGTAATCAATAAGAGTTTGGAGACCCAGTTAGAGATTGTGCACGGAGGATACGGAGTGTCCAGCTACAACTTAACATTGTAAAATGTTGAAGGAAAAAGGTGCTCTGAAGTAAGCAATGTAAAAAATAGCCATCACACAAGAGATTAGACATCAATGATATGAGAGATAAATTCAGCATAAAAACACAGCGGTCCTCTAGACAATGACAGGTTGGTTTTGAAAAGATGTAGAAGAAGACGTCCTGTACCGACAGACTATCTGAGGAATAATGACATATTGTGCAAGATGACAAAATACTTACTGATACACATCTATAAATGTATTTTATAGACTTCTCTGCCTTCAGTAATACTGCAGGCATTGTTGAATTATTAGCTGCAGAACCAGTCCTAGGAGGAAATCATTTACATAAAGGGAAAACCCCAATGACCACTACGTATGAAGACATAAGGAAGATTACTATCCCAAATGAAAGATCTGCGTAAAGAGACAAAATGAAATTATATACCGGTATATAAACACACTTCCTTTTTTCCCCCATCTGGCCTAAAACTTTTGTACAATGCCATGTGTGTCTGTGTGCCCAAACATATATATATATATATATATATATATATATATATATATATATATATATATATATATATATATATATATTTATATGTATATAATATCTATGTACATCTATCGGTGCGGTCCAACTCCAATAAAAAATTAACGATAAACTATAGAAACACAAGAGAAAAAGAAGTCGTACACTACAAACATAGGGGAAAAAAACATTAAAAAAAAATATATTTCATGCCAAAAGGTACACAACATTGTGGCTCGAAGTGTGAGACTTTTTCATGTCTTGAGAAAGGCTCACACCCTGCGTACCTTCGGCATGGTGTACACTTTTTTTTTATATTTGCGGTTTGGAGAGTGCGCCCGCTCTTTCTCTTATATATATATCATTCACAAATATAAGTGTTAATAGTGCTACTATACTATACTAGCCTATAACCTGCAGTAACCACCGATCGACCAAACTGTTGCATGACCAGCTCTTCCCTCACCTACTGTATTCTCACCCATCCGTTGTAGATTGTGAGCCTTCGCGGGCAGGGTCCTCTCTCCTCCTGTACCAGTTATGACTTGTATTGTTTAAGATTATTGTACTTGTTTTTATTATGTATACCCCTCCTCACATGTAAAGCACCATGGAATAAATGGCGCTATAACAATAAATAATAATAATTTATTTTTTTTTCTATCGATTAGCAAGATGAATGACCAAAGGATCAATTTTAATCACTGGAATATTTGGTGTGAACGCCCTTTACGTTCAAAGCAGCATCAAAGCATCTATTCCGCTAGGAATACTTGCACACTTTTTGAACAAACTCAACAAGGAGATGGTTCTAAACATCTTGGAGAACTAACCACCGATCTTTAGTGGATGTTGTTTCTGGAAATCCTTGTCTCTTCATGCATTCCTGAACAGACTCCATGATGTTTTCATCATGGTTTCAGTGGATGCCATACCCTAAATTTCCAAGACTCCATGTTCATCTTTAAGTTGAAGACAGTTTTTAATTACATGAGGTATATATTTGAGGTCATTGTCCTGCTGAACAATACATTCAAATTCCTGACTGCATTTGATAAGCCCCAAACTTGCAGGGAATGTTTTCCATAACAGATTGGAAAACCCAAACAGAAAGCGGGGGTTCTGATTTGCCTCTCTAGCAATTCTACGAGCAGCTCTCAATTAAATATTGCTTGGTCTTGCAGACCTTATCTTGACGTCCATTGTTCCTGTTAACTGTCATCTCCTCATTACAATTCGAACTGAGGAAAGGGCAACTTGAAAATTTTCAGAGTGCTAGGCAGCTGCTTAGAAGAACCCATAGGTGCTGGTTTTTGGCACAAGGTTAGAGGAGGCTAGGTTTTTATAAAGCTGAGAAATTTGCATCACCTGGCTTTTCCTAACGATGATTAGCAAACAAGCAATAACCCCAACAGACTACTTAAGGTCTGAAACCTTGGTCAAAGTTATCTGGGCACACAAATCTCCAAGGGTGTTCAAACATCGGCCTATTTTCCTTTTCGTAATTTTTAAAATGTAAAAGATGTAAAAAAAATTCCCTAATATACAAAGGAAATTTGTCATCTTTAACTTAAGGCCTTTTAGAGATCATTTCATCTTCAACTTGCTTAACTGTTCACAATAACAGAAATTTTGACCAGTGGTGTCCAAATGTTTACATGCCACTGTATATTACATTTTGACTCATGAGTCTACAACTCTTGCTGCAGTTTTTCTTATCCCTAGATTAGACTTGCTTGACCTTCTCTCTAGTTCGTAAGCATGGCTATTTGGCCACAATTCTTCCATGAAGTCCACTTCCAGTCAAGCTACCCTAAACAGTAGATGGTTTTCCACAGGGTGGCTGCCAATTCTGAGCTGATGACACTGCTGGACATCTTCTGATTTCAAAAAGAAGCACAATGTTTCATTCATCTGCAGGACTACATGTCTTTGGCAAATGCGTCTGGGATCCTTAAAGTCTCCGATTTCTTGGTGCTTTCAAAAAGAGCTTGAACAGCACATCTTAATACCACAGTAGATTAAAAATATTTGCCTTGAGAAGACTGATGCAGAATAACTACCTTGTGTCTTGTAGCAGTGCTCAGTCATGCCATTTTGTATGACCTGAGACATGAAACTATCTTTCACAACCTCACCTTTGTAGCAGAGTTTGACTGTTCCTAGCCCAGTTTTAAGCATCTTATACAGCTGTCTTTCCATCTACGTATGAAAATAATGATCATTATCACCTGATTTATATACCCAGTTACTCATAAACCTGCCTACAGTTCAACAAAACCCTGTGTGCAAGTGTACATAAGAGTATGATGCTTGTTTTTAAGGCACAAAGTGGTCACACGACATATTCATGTGATTTAGATTTCGCTCTTGCTTTATATCTTGATTTATTCAGAAAGACTTGCACACATACACACACATACATACATTGGCTGCTACCAATGAGGTTATTAATGTTCATCTGAGGAATGTTCTGCTACGCTGAATGCACTTTGGGCATGGATATCATCAAGAGCCGCTGCTGGCTGCAACCTCTACAACTGATGACCAATGACATTCCAGATATTCTGTACAGAAGTCTAGAGATGCTGCAGGTCATGGTAGTATTTTTAGGCCAGGCAGGCTATTTATAGGCTGAAATGGAGGATTATGCTCTTCAGTGATGAGTCTGGCTCTAGTAGAGATGATTGACACATCTCTTTGATAGCAAGAGACCTGCCAATCACCTGCTGAGGTTCTCGAAAAAAACAGCAGTGGACAGTGCTGGGCTAGTCTCATGTCTGACTATGGTCCCTGGGCCGGGTCTTCAAATTATATCTTCTCTGACACACCATAGAATTTCGCAGAAAAATATACCGCATTTTCCGCTTTGTAAGACGCACTTTATTTCCCCCAAATTTGGGGAGGAAATGTGGGTGCGTCTAACAAAGCGGATATACCGCTTACCATTACAGGCTGGGAGGAGGGGGTGTCCGCCGCCGCTACCGCCTGCCGCCGCTGTCGTCCGCCGCCACTGCCGGGGTTGTCCGCTGCTGCCCCGGGTGATGCTGAAGGCTCCGGTGCTGCGGGGGGCTCTGGCGACATTTTGTGAAAGACCAGAGCCCCCCGGCAGTTCTTCCATGCGTTCCAGTATGACTAATTCCGGGAAAATGGCCGCCGGAATCTCGGGAGATGAGATTTCAGCGCTGAGATCTCATCTCTCGAGATTCCGGCGGCCATTTTCCCGGAATTAGTCATACTGGAACGCATGGAAGAACTGCCGGGGGGCTCTGGTCTTTCACAAAATGTCGCCAGAGCCCCCCGCAGCACCGGAGACAGCCCTACAGCACAGGAGCCCCCTGCAGAACCCTCATCCCAGCCTGCAGCAAAGGAGCCCCCTGCAGACCCCTCATCCCAGGCTGCAGCACAGGAGCCCCCCTGCAGCACAGGAGCCCCCAGCAGACCCCCTCATCCCAGCCTGCAGCAATGCTCCACTCCTGCCTCCGGCAACGAGCCTGGGACCCTGATCCACCACAACCACAATCCCTGGTAAGTAATAAGACACATGGATTATAAGACGCTCCACCAATTTATTAAAAAATAGTTTTTTCCTATTTTTCTCCTCAAAATTTGGGGTGCGTCTTATAATCCGGAGCGTCTTACAAAGCGGAAAATACGGTACGTAGCTGCAATCTGGATTCATGTTTTCAGAGTTTAGGCATCATGAATAAGCTGACAGGTTCCCTTTAATGGTAAAGCATTGAAGAAGTAGGAGCCTATTGGCCCATTACAAGGCACTGAAATGAGAGGCTGAAAAACATTTAATCCTAAACACAGTTATTCATGTAAAACAGTGGTGGGGAATCTTTTTTCTGCCAAGGGCCATTTGGCTATTTATACCATCCTTCGGGGCCGTACAAACTCTGCCCACGAAGTGCATCCTGACTCTGGCACTGGTGTCAGGACGTAATCTTTCATTGCATGCCCTTCAGTGTTTAGTAGTGAACACTGCGTGTGTGTGTGTGTGTGTGTGTGTGTGTGCTAACAGAGCAAGAATTAATGAGCTGGTGGCATTCAAAATACAGCTCCCTGCCCAAGAATGCGGTCCCTGAGAATCTGCTCGGGGGGTCTAATAAAAGTTCATTGAGGCCTGGGGCCTGAGGTTCCCCACCCTGATGTAAAGCATGGCTGACTTATCACAAATATAAGAAGTTTGTGACTGAAAGCAGTCAGAGCCATACATAACATACTGTTGTTGTAGTTATAGGCAATTAGCTATTTTCTACTTCATTAGAGGGAGCATACTGTAAATTATTAAACAATTCAATAGGGCAGGATGATTTACTAGGAATCCTGGGATCATGATTTTGGTTGAATACAAAGCCTTTTTACATCATATTGGAGAGTTCTAATAGGATGCAAAAAGGTATAGCGATGACTGGAAGCAGTGAAAGAATTATCACTGAATGTTTAACGTAAAAAAAACAGAATACAAGAATGTGGAGAATTCAAGTACGGTATGTAACATTCTATAAGTAATGGCAGAAAAAACAATGAAATGTACACTATAACTCACACTTCCTATATTAACTGAAGCTTGCTTCTATTTTCTGCACAAAATTCACTTTAGCTTTTCTAATTCTAAATTTATAATAAAAATATTTTTTTTCATTCTCTTGCCCCCGAGTTCCAGGCCACCATGTGAGCCGAGATGTCAGAGGTTCAGGCTAGAATTAAGCTGGGATGTGTCAGAATTCTTGGAGTGTGCTTCTGGTTTTAGGAGCAGTCAAGAATGCTGCTCTCCTTCCTCCACATTTGACGTCAGTAGACAACTACTCGTCAGTACTATCTGTCAATGGAAAATGCATGGAATTTCCTCATTTGAAAGTGCTGGAAGATTTCAAGGAGAAGCCCTTCATATTTTCATATTAACGTAGTTCATGGACATTTCAGTACGTAAAAGTACATTTCTATGAGTTAAAGAAAATCATCCACTAAAAAGATTAGATGTACACGTTAAAGTCAATGCTAATACAATGATACAAGATTAGTCCAATCTGTCTGCTACACAGTTAACTGTAAATTCAATGCAGATATGACAAATACTACTAATTGAGTTATATGCAATTAATGAAAAAACAGCATTCAATGAGTGACAGGTTTTTCTTAATATTTGTATCCATATAAGGCCGGGGTCACACTAGTCTGTAATACGGATGACTGCTATGCGATAGAAAATCGCATAGCACTCGGACTGATGTTAGTCTATGGGGCAGCTCTCATCATCCGTTTTTTTTCTCGTCCGTATTACGCTTGCGAGTGAAATCGCAGCATGCTCTGATTGTCCGTGTATCTCAGCTGAGAAACGCCAATGCAAGTCTATGGGGGCGAGAAAAATACGGATTACAGTCATTGGGCAGGTGACAGGAAAGGCTCAGCCATTATTTGCTCATTCTGCAAGTGTGTGAGAAAATCTCACCATACGGATAAGATACTGTTGACACACAGATACTTTTTTTTTTTTTTAGAAAAAAAGCACCCTGGCATTGCACACGGATGAGATACGGATCACCATATGGAGAACAATTTGTGCGATTCTCAGCAGACAAAATTGGACATTTTTTATACATTGTGTGCGACTCCATCCTTATCTGTCCAGTGATCTCATACCTATCTACAATAAACAAAATCAGATAATCACCTCCTGACACAATGATGCAAATGTGAACATGTACAAGGTGCTCTGACTGCAGAGGCACACTGTGACTGACTCCATAGTTGGCTGAGACGCCTGCAAGTCTCGTATGTGTTCTGTGTTTTTCACGGCTAGACCATGAACCTATTAGGGTACTTTCACATATCAGGTTTTTGCTGTCAGGCAGAAGCCAGCGAATTTTTAAAAAAAAAGCGGAACAGGCGAAAGCTGCCGCTGGATCCCTTTTTTTTCTCATAGACTTGTATTAGCGCCAGATGGCCTCACGTTGCATCCGGTTTTCGGCGCATCCAGTGAAAATTGTTTTTCCGGCATCTGGAGAAAAAGTAGACAGTAATATTTTGTCTGCGGCGAAAAACCGGACAGCACCGCATCTGGCTTTTTGCTAGAATGGAAGCCTATGGGCACCGTCGGATTCCGTCTTTTTTAACTGAGCATGCTCCATTACAATTGGCCAGCACCCAGGAAACAGATATAAAGCCAGCCAGGTAGGCCTTCACTCATCCATTTACCAGCCAGCAAGACAGAGAACACCTGCCTCAAGAGCTGAACCTGCCAGAGCTGAACCTGCCACCAGAGCCCGAGCTGAACCTGCCACCAGAGCCAGAGCTGAACCTTCCACCAGAGCCGAACCTGCCACCATAGCCAGAGCTGAACCTGCCACCATAGCCAGAGCTGAACCTGCCACCATAGCCAGAGCTGAACCTGCCACCATAGCCAGAGCTGAACCTGCCACCAGAGCTGAACCTGCCACCAGAGTTGAACCTGCCACCAGAGCCAGAGCTGAACCTGCCACCAGAGCCAGAGCTGAACCTGCCAGAGCCGAACCTGCCACCATAGCCAGAGCCGAACCTGCCACCATAGCCAGAGCTGAACCTGCCACCATAGCCAGAGCTGAACCTGCCACCAGAGCCAGAGCTGAACCTGCCACCAGAGCTGAACCTGCCACCAGAGCTAGCGCTGAACCTGCCACCATAGCCAGAGCTGAACCTGCCACCATAGCAAGAGCTGAACCTGCCACCAGAGCTGAACCTGTCACCAGAGCCAGAGCTGAACCTGAGAAACCTCCCCCGCATCGTCAGCGCTGTGAGATAAATAAATGTATGTTTTTTATTTTTGGTGATGTTGACGCAATATATCTATCTATATATATCTATATATATATATCTATATATATCTCTCTCTCTCTCTCTCTCTCTATATATATATATATACACACACAAATATATATCTATATGTATATTTTAATATATCATTTTTGTATAACGGGAAGCTGCAGCAGAAGAGGTGCTTCCAGAAGGAGACATAAGGGGTGGAGAGATACCCGGAGTGGGCTCGCAATTGGTAAGTTTACATGCATCGCATAACCACATCATCACAGTACACACAACACAAAAACAGATTATTACAGAAATCACCGTACGCACAACACATAGCCTACATCCAAGCACTTTTTTTTTTTAGTCATCTGATTCTGCGGCTCCATCTAGAGGTCCTCAAAGCACCTCCCAGGGTCGTCGGCGTGAGCGTCAGGGCGGTCGCCATCGAGTAAGAACTTTTTTTTTTTTCAAATTTATGTTGTTTTGAGTCTAATATCTTTGTTTTTTCTCTTTTTTTTTTTTTTTTTTAACAGGCTTCACAGCGTGCTCCTGACTTGGATGGTGAGGAGGCTGGGCTAAACATCGACCTCCTCATCGATCTAATTCTAGAGCGGGAGCCGCTGTGGAACATGGGGGACCGCTGCCGTGCAGATATCATTGTGACCCGTCGACTCTGGGAGCAAGTGTGCCATGAAGTTGTAGACAACTGGGAGGACCTCGATGTACAGGCCCAGAATCAAGCGTGTAAGTATTCACAGTCCAGTTATGTTGCTGGATGTAATGTGTTGAATACTAACCAATTTGTGCTTTCACTTTTCAGGTGAGAGAGTTGTCGAGCGGTGGCGGTCAACCAGGGATCGCTTCAAGAAGGAGTTTAACAAGGAGATGAAGGCCCCGAGTGGATCAGGAGGACACAGGAGCAAGTACAAGTATGCAAGGGCCCGGTCGTTCCTCCAGTCAACGATGGGGAGCATAAGTTAAATATTACTCACCCCATTTAATAAAAAATGTTTACATGCCTAACACTTTTTTGGGGTTTCAGCCAGGGCCATACAATATCAATATATTTATTATATATTTTTTCTTTATTCCACAGTACCGTCTGCAGCACTCGGGAGCCTACAGTGTTGAACCCTTCTGGGGCGATCCCTCAGGAGTCCACCACCAAGGGACACTTCAAGAGTCCCAGCCAATCTGCACCTTACCAGCCTTCCCTCACATCTTATCCCTCGGTCACATCTACCAGCGCTGGAGCTTCGTGGCAGAATGCGTTACATGAAGCTGCTGGTGAGGATATAGCTTTTCCTTTACCCCACCCCTCTGATACTGCTGCCACCTCTAGAACACCTGTGGGTACCGGGTGGCAGCGCTAGAGGGGTGAGGAAAAGAGCTATGCACCCGAGTATTTGCATCTGAATGCAGGCTTCCAGAACTGTCTCAAACTGTTGTCTGAGCAAATGACTGCTGGATTTAATTTGCTCGGCAACAGTATTCTTGAGTTGCATACACACCTGGATAGGATGTATTCAGATGCGAGTAAATTGCCAATCCACTCCTTTTTCCAGGCAGTACTTTATCTGCGCCTCCATTCCCTGCCCACTACCATCAGTCTCCTTCATCACCCATCATGCCCCAAATACAACCCTCTTCTCCACCCACCACTTCTTCTGCCTCCCAATCTCTCCACTCCACCCCTCAAACTTCCAAATTCCCAACACTAATCCCGGTTACATGTCCACCCGTTCTCTTTCTTTCTCCACACCTTCACATGTTTTACCTACTGATCTGTCACCACCACATTCCTCTCTCCACACTCCCAATGTCGAAGAGTCCCAATCTGACAGATCCTCTATTATTATCTCCACCCCATACTATTTAAATTTATAAAGATTTTGTTTGGTAAAAATTTGTTACTAAGAACATTTATAAGGTTAAATACTTTGGTTAAAACAAGGTACAATACTTTGGGTAAAGAAGGTAAAATACTTTGGGGAAAACCCAACCAGGTACCATACTTTAGGTAAAAAATGTACAAGGTAAAGAAGGCCAAATACTTTGGGTAACAAGGTCCAAGACAAATTTTTCAAACTCTCTCATCCAGCCAGTTTACTCTTCCTTGAGGAGACAAAGTATTCAGCAAATTTGTCCCTCATTCTGGAAACTGACACAGAACTTCTATAAGCAATGTTGTGATAATCATGAAAAGTGGTTTCTTCAGAGTGGTCATCAATGGAAATCTGTTCCTTGCATAAAACAAAATTGTACAGGACCACACAAGCTTTCACCACCTCGTCGACAGTGTCAGTCTTCAGCTTGATAACGGTCAATAGAACTTGCCATTTGTCTGTCAGAATCCCAAAAGCGCACTCCACCATTCTCCGTGCTCTTGTGAGGGGGTAATTAAAATTCTTTTAGTTGCCATCAAGCCACTACTGGAGTATGGTTTCAGCAGGTGTTCCGAGAATTGAAAGGCTTCATCTCCAACACAAACAAATGGCATTGGTGGCTCAGAGGTTTCAGGCAGCGGTCTTGGAGGTGGAAATTGGAAGGTGTTTCCATAGAGATGATGCCCCTTTGCAGACAATTTAAAAACTTGTGAATAGTGTTGAGCGATACCTTCCGATATCGGAAAGTATCGGTATCGGATTGGATCGGCCGATATTCAAAAAATATCGGATATCGCCGATACCGATATCCGATCCCAATGCAAGTCAATGGGACCAAAATATCGGAATTAAAATAAAGCCTTTCTTTCCTTGTAAGTTTATTCTACATGAAGAAGAACAACTAAGAATAATGCAGGATGTATTTGGGGAGGTGGCGGAGACATTAAAGTCATAGAGGCGTAGCCCAATCAAATAGAATAACATGATTTTTTATTTTTTTAAAGACGTTAGGATTGACAAAGATATTGACTATGTATTTTTTTTAAAAAATATTAATGTTTCACTATTCCACGCCCTTCCCCTTTTTTTTTTTTTTTTTTTAATTTTCCCACACTCATCTTCATCATCATCATCAGCATCTTTGACATCAACTTCTTCTTCACCTTATCTTCTTCTAAATTTTTTTTTTTTTTTTATTACATTTTTCATATTCATTTTATCCAACTATTATTATTCTTCCTATTCTACTTTTACATCATATTCACATTTGTGACAGGCATTCCCGTAGTTGTTATCTATAAAAGTTTGAAGATTACACCTTCCGTTCTGCCAGTCACAAAAGTTACATTTGTCCGCGTTCAGTTTGGCCTGCAGCATCAGGCTTTATCCAGGGGCACCACGAGGAGGAACGGACTCACCCCCATACACTGCTTAGTCGTCTTCTGCATATAATTTACATATCTTTTGCTCTGATATTAAGTGTTATGCTTAATGTTCTTCTGCTCTTTGTTCTGCAGCCTCTTGTTCTTCTGCTTCTCGGTCTTCCATGTCGTCGTCTCCAGGGTCGTCGTCTCCGCCATCGTCGTCTCCGCCGTCGTCATCTCCGCCGTCGTCGTCATCGGGGTGGTCTTCAGGGTCGTCATCTCCAGGGTCGTCGTCGTCATCTTAGGGGTGGTCTTCCGTGATGTCGTCTTTAGGGTCTTCAACTTCAAAACGTAGCAGAAGGTACAAGAAGGCTGAGAAAATGCCGAGAACCAGCTGATGGAACTGGAACTCGGCTGGCTACCCGAAGGTCCAAGAGCCAATGGAACTACTGAGGACCAGCTGACGATACTGGAACCCGGTTACTAAGCAGGAGATACCCGTGCCTGAAAGCACTACCAAGGACCACCTGACGTTGGTGGAACTCGGATACCCAGAAGGAGGCACCTAAGCCAAAGGAACCAGCTGACGGTACTGGAACCAGGATGGGGAGCAGAAGGTACAAGAGCAAAAGACACTGCCAAGAACCAGCTGACGGTGCTGGAACCAGGTGGTGGACCCGAAGGTCCACAGGAGATGAGAGAACAGCTAGGCCGCGAGGCAGCCGCAGTTACCGAACCCCAACAGTCCTACAGGGGGAGCTTGGCCTACTGGCACTACAGAACCAGCCTTGACTGCCAATTCACGCAGCCCACATAGGAAGCTCCTAAACTGGAGGCACCCTGGAGTTGGCTAACCCGACCGCAACACGACGGGGCAACGCATAGGTGTCTCAGTGAGTTTGACAGTACCCGGAAACAGCTGACGGTGCTGGAACCAGGCTGGGCACGAGGGAGTACCCGTGACAAAAACACTGCCGGGAACCAGCTGGCGGTGCTGGAACCCGGATGCGTTGCCCCAGTGAGCAAGAGCCAATGGCACCGAAGACCAGCTGACGGTGCTGGAACCCGGTTACTAAGCTGTAGGTGCCCGCGCTTAAAAGCACTACCAAGGACCGCCTGGCGATGGCGGAACTCGGATACCCAGGAGGAGGCACCTAAGCCAAAGGCTCTGCCCGGAACCAGCTGACGGTGCTGGAACCAGGTGGTGGACCCGAAGGCCCACAGGAGAGGAGAGAACAGCTAGGCCGCGAGGCAGCCGCAGTTACCGAACCCCAACAGTCCTACAGGGGGAGCTGGGCCTACTGGCACTACAGAACCAGCCTTGACTACCAGTTCACGCAGCCCACATAGGAAGCTCCTAAACTGGAGGCACCCTGGAGTTGGCTAACCCGACCGCACCACGACGGGGCAAGCATAGGCGTCTCAGTGAGCTTGACACTACCCGGAAACAGCTGACGGTGCTGGAACCAGGTTTGGCACGAGGGAGTACCTGTGACAAAAACACTGCCGAGAACCAGCTGGCGGTGATGGAATCCAGATGCGTTGCCCCAGTGTGCAAGAGCCAATGGCACGACCGAGGACCAGCTGACGGTGCTGGAACCTGGTTACTAAGCTGTAGGTGCCCGCGCTTAAAAGCACTACCAAGGACCGCCTGGCGATGGCGGAACTCGGATACCCAGGAGGAGGCACCTAAGCCAAAGGCTCTGCCCGGAACCAGCTGACGGTGCTGGAACCAGGTGGTGGACCCAAAGGTCCACAGGAGAGGAGAGAACAGCTAGGCCGCGAGGCAGCCGCAGTTACCGAACCCCAACAGTCCTACAGGGGGAGCTGGGCCTACTGGCACTACAGAACCAGCCTTGACTACCAGTTCACGCAGCCCACATAGGAAGCTCCTAAACTGGAGGCACCCTGGAGTTGGCTAACCCGACCGCAACACGACGGGGCAACGCATACAGTGGGGCAAAAAAGTATTTAGTCAGTCAGCAATAGTGCAAGTTCCACCACTTAAAAAGATGAGAGGCGTCTGTAATTTACATCATAGGTAGACCTCAACTATGGGAGACAAACTGAGAAAAAAAAATCTAGAAAATCACATTGTCTGTTTTTTAACATTTTATTTGCATATTATGGTGGAAAATAAGTATTTGGTCAGAAACAAAATTTCATCTCAATACTTTGTAATATATCCTTTGTTGGCAATGACAGAGGTCAAATGTTTTCTGTAAGTCTTCACAAGGTTGCCACACACTGTGGTTGGTATGTTGGCCCATTCCTCCATGCAGATCTCCTCTAGAGCAGTGATGTTTTTGGCTTTTCGCTTGGCAACACGGACTTTCAACTCACTCCAAAGGTTTTCTATAGGGTTGAGATCTGGAGACTGGCTAGGCCACTCCAGGACCTTGAAATGCTTCTTACGAAGCCACTCCTTCGTTGCCCTGGCGGTGTGCTTTGGATCATTGTCATGTTGAAAGACCCAGCCACGTTTCATCTTCAATGCCCTTGCTGATGGAAGGAGGTTTGCACTCAAAATCTCACGATACATGGCCCCATTCATTCTTTCATGTACCCGGATCAGTCGTCTTGGCTCCTTTGCAGAGAAACAGCCCCAAAGCATGATGTTTCCACCACCATGCTTTACAGTAGGTATGGTGTTTGATGGATGCAACTCAGTATTCTTTTTCCTCCAAACACGACAAGTTGTGTTTCTACCAAACAGTTCCAGTTTGGTTTCATCAGACCATATGACATTCTCCCAAAACTCCTCTGGATCATCCAAATGCTCTCTAGCAAACTTCAGACGGGCCCGGACATGTACTGGCTTAAGCAGTGGGACACGTCTGGCACTGCAGGATCTGAGTCCATGGTGGCGTAGTGTGCTACTTATAGTAGGCCTTGTTACATTGGTCCCAGCTCTCTGCAGTTCATTCACTAGGTCCCCCCGCGTGGTTCTGGGATTTTTGCTCACCGTTCTTGTGATCATTCTGACCCCACGGGGTGGGATTTTGCGTGGAGCCCCAGATCGAGGGAGATTATCAGTGGTCTTGTATGTCTTCCATTTTCTAATTATTGCTCCCACTGTTGATTTCTTCACTCCAAGCTGGTTGGCTATTGCAGATTCAGTCTTCCCAGCCTGGTGCAGGGCTACAATTTTGTTTCTGGTGTCCTTTGACAGCTCTTTGGTCTTCACCATAGTGGAGTTTGGAGTCAGACTGTTTGAGGGTGTGCACAGGTGTCTTTTTATACTGATAACAAGTTTAAACAGGTGCCATTACTACAGGTAATGAGTGGAGGAAAGAGGAGACTCTTAAAGAAGAAGTTACAGGTCTGTGAGAGCCAGAAATCTTGATTGTTTGTTTCTGACCAAATACTTATTTTCCACCATAATATGCAAATAAAATGTTAAAAAAACAGACAATGTGATTTTCTGGGTTTTTTTTTCTCAGTTTGTCTCCCATAGTTGAGGTCTACCTATGATGTAAATTACAGACGCCTCTCATCTTTTTAAGTGGTGGAACTTGCACTATTGCTGACTGACTAAATACTTTTTTGCCCCACTGTATGTGTCTCAGTGAGTTTGACAGTACCCGGAAACAGCTGACGGTGCTGGAACCAGGCTGGGCACGAGGGAGTACCCGTGACAAAAACACTGGCGAGAACCAGCTGACGGTGCTGGAACCCGGATGCGTTGCCTATTCAAGATTGTCTTCCTAAAGCCACAACTAGCGGTGTTGGAGCAAAGGGTAAGCAGGGGGAGCAGAGTGTAGGCCGAAGCGTGCACTGGAGGCAGCTTTGTGTCTGCGTTGCGTTTGCAGGACACGTTGCTGGCTACACAGCGGGGGAACAGCTGGCGTAGCTGAACCCCACTGACACATTGGCTGGTGTTTTTCTCTGTGCAGCTAGCACGTCCGGGCCCCAACTGGCGGTGTTAGAGCCCAGGGTCAGCAGGAGGAGGAGAGGAGCAGAGTGTAGGCCGCAGCCTAATTGAACCAATTTCAAAGGTCACCTTTAACCCACCCTCAGGTGTTTAAATTTAGAAGAGCCACATCTTGTGCAACAGTAATGCTACACAAGTGAAAGGTTGCTCTTTACATTTTGCTCATTGCACACGCAGAATGAAAGACGTACACTATTTTGCCCATTGTACAGTAGAACTGTAGTGGAGGCGTGACTTGTCTTTTTAATGACACGCAGCACAGGTGTCGAAAAATAACGCCTTTGTGCTGGGCGCTGCTTCCTGAGCGTTGTTATTTGCTGTACAGGAGTCTGCGCTCTTGTGTTATCCCTTGGCAACGCCCTGTGACTGTGAGCGCTGCCAATCTTCTGACCTCATTTCATGTTGGCCGGTGCGGTTAGCGATGGCCATGAATCCCACACCCACAGTGTGATTTCTAAAATTCACACTGCGGGTCTGGAATTCCTGGCCTTGTGCAGTAAATATGTTCGCTGCTCACTCATGTCCTTACACCTGCCTCAGACTGTGCGGCCTCAGCTGATCCCTTATCGCATGCGGCGGCCATGAGGCCGCACAGTCTGAAGAAGGCGGAAGGAGATGAGTTAAGACAGGCGAACATATGGAGTGCACATGCCCATCAATCACACCCTCGCTGTCAAAATAAATGAGACAACGAGGGGCGTTGTGTTGGGCAGGGCGGACGCACAGGCACAGCCAGCAAACCAATGATGTCAGAAGACGGGCAGCGCTACCAAGGGGGGTGCTGCGTGTCATTAAAAAGGAAAGTCACACCTCAGGGACAATGTAATGGTCTCTACTGAGACACATTTTGTACGTGTTGAGTTCCACGTGGGCAAGGAGTAAAAGTCAGCCACCTTGTACAAATGCAGCATTACTGCTGTACAAGGTGGCTGTTATACATAGAAACACCTTGGGGGGGGGCCAGGGTCCCTTTAATTTCAGTTCAGGTGCCTGCATGGCGTTTGCAGGTCACATTGCCAGCTACACAGCAGGGGAACAGCTGGCGGTGCTGAACCCCACTAACACATTGGCGGGTGTTTTTCTCTGTGCAGCTAGCACATCCGGGCCCCAAGTGGCTGTGTTAGAACCCAGGGTCAGCAGGAGGAGGAGGAGAGGAGCAGAGTGTAGGCCGAAGCCTGCACTGGTGGCAGCTTTTGGTCTGTTGTGCCAGCGTGGCTTGTGCTGGACACGATGCCGGCTACACAGCAGGGGAACAGCTGGCGGTGCTGAACCCCACTAACACATTGGCTGGTGTTTTTCTCTGTGCAGCTAGCACGTCCGGACCCCAACTGGCGGTGTTAGAGCCCAGGGTCAGCAGGAGGAGGAGAGGAGCAGAGTGTAGGCCGCAGCCTAATTGAACCAATTTCAAAGGTCACCTTTAACCCACCCTCAGGTGTTACAATGTAGAAGAGCCACACCTTGTGCAGCAGTAATGCTCCACAAGTGAAAGGTTGCTCTTTAAGTTTTGCTCATTGCACACGCAGAATGAAAGACGTACAAAATTTTGCCCATTGTACAGTAGAACTGTATTGGAGGCGTGACTTGTCTTTTTAATGAGACGCAGCACAGGTGTCCAAAAAATAACGCCTTGGTGCTGGGCGCTGCTTCCTGAGCTTTGTTATTTGCTGTACAGGAGTCTGCGCTCTTGTGTTATCCCTTGGCAACGCCCTGTGACTGTGAGCGCTGCCAATCTTCTGACCTCATTTCATGTTGGCCGGTGCGGTTAGCGATGGCCATGAATCCCACACCCACAGTGTGATTTCTAAAATTCACACTGCGGGTCTGGAATTCCTGGCCTTGTGCAGTAAATATGTTCGCCGCTCACTCATGTCCTTACACCTGCCTCAGACTGTGCGGCCTCAGCTGATCCCTTATCGCATGCCGCGGCCATGAGGCCGCACAGTCTGAAGAAGGCGGAAGGAGATGAGTTAAGACAGGCGAACATATGCAGTGCACATGCCCATCAATCACACCCTCGCTGTCAAAATAAATGAGACAACGAGGGGCGTTGTGTTGGGCAGGGCGGACGCACAGGCACAGCCAGCCAACCAATGATGTCAGAAGACGGGCAGCGCTACCAAGGGGGGTGCTGCGTGTCATTAAAAAGGAAAGTCACACCTCAGGGACAATGTAATGGACTCTACTGAGACACATTTTGTACGTGTTGAGTTCCACGTGGGCAAGGAGAAAAAGTCAGCCACCTTGTACAAATGCAGCATTACTGCTGTACAAGGTGGCTGTTATACATAAAAACACCTGGGGGTGGGGGCCAGGGTCCCTTTAATTTCAGTTCAGGTGCCTGCGTGGCGTTTGCAGGTCACGTTGCCGGCTACGCAGCAGGGGAACAGCTGGCGGTGCTGAACCCCACTAACACATTGGCTGGTGTTTTTCTCTGTACAGCTAGCATGTCCGGGCAAAAACTGGCGGTGTTAGAGCCCAGGGTCAGCAGGAGGAGGAGAGGAGCAGAGTGTAGGCCGAAGCCTGCACTGGTGGCAGCTTTTGGTCTGTTGTGCCAGCGTGACTTGTGCTGGACACGATGCCGGCTACACAGCAGGGGAACAGCTGACACTGCTGAACCCCACTAACAGATTGGCTGGTGTTTTTCTCTGTGCAGCTAGCATGTCCGGGCTCAAACTGGCGGTGTTAGAGCCCAGGGTCAGCAGGAGGAGCAGAGTGAAGGCCGAAGCCTAGTAGAACCAATTTCAAAGGTCACCTTTACCCCCCCCCCCTCAGGTGTTACAAAGTACAAGAGCCACACCTTGTACAGCATTAATGCTGCCCAAGTCAATGGTTGCTCTATGAATTTTTCTCATTGCACACGCTGAATAAAACACGTACACAATTTAGCCCAGTGTACAGTAGAACTGTAGTGGAGGCGTGACTTGTCTTTTTAATGACACGCAGCACAGGTGTCGAAAAATAACGCCTTTGTGCTGGGCGCTGCTTCCTGAGCGTTGTTATTTGCTGTACAGGAGTCTGCGCTCTTGTGTTATCCCTTGGCAATGCCCTGTGAGCGCTGCCCGTCTTCTGACCTCATTTCATGTTGGCCGGTGCGGTTAGCGATGGCCATGAATCCCACACCCACAGCGTGATTTCTAAAATTCACACTGCGGGTCTGGAATTCATGGCCTTGTGCAGTAAATATGTTCGCCGCTCACTCATGTCCTTACACCTGCTTCAGACTGTGCGGCCTCAGCTGATCCCTTATCGCATGCCGCGGCCATGAGGCCACATAGTCTGAAGAAGGCGGAAGGAGGGGAGTGAAGACAGGCGAATATATGCACTGCTTGTGCCCATCAAGCACACCCTCGCTGTCAAAATAAATGAGACAACGAGGGGCGTTGTGTTGGGCAGGGCGGACGCACAGGCACAGCCAGCCAACCAATGATGTCAGAAGACGGGCAGCGCTACCAAGGGGGGTGCTGCGTGTCATTGAAAAGGAAAGTCACACTTCAGGGACAATGTAATGGTCTCTACTGAGACACATTTTGTACGTGTTGAGTTCCACGTGGGCAAGGAGAAAAAGTCAGCCACCTTGTACAAATGCAGCATTACTGCTGTACAAGGTGGCTGTTATACATAGAAACACCTGGGGGTGGGGGGCAGGCTTCCTTCAATTTCAGTTCATGTGCCTGCGTGGCGTTTGCAGGTCACGTTGCCGGCTACACAGCAGGGGAACAGCTGGCGGTGCTGAACCCCACTGACACATTGGCGGGTGTTTTTCTCTGTGCAGCTAGCACTTCCAGGCTACAACTGGCGGTGTTATAGCCCAGGGTCAGCAGGAGGAGGAGAGGAGCAGAGTGTAGGCCGAAGCCTGCACTGGTGGCAGCTTTTGGTCTGTTGTGCCAGCGTGGCTTGTGCTGGACACATTGCCGACTACACAGCAGGGGAACAGCTGGCGGTGCTGAACCCCACTGACACATCAGCTAGTGTTTTTTTCTGTGTAGACAACACTTCCAGGTGGCAACTGACAGTGTTGAAACCCAGGGAATCAAAGAGGAGCAGAGTGTAGGCCGAAGCCTGCAGTGGAGCAAGTTGAAAGGGAACCTTTAACCCCCCCCCCCCCCCAGGCATTTGTTGCTGAAAGAGCCATCTTGTACAGCAGTAATACTGCACATGGAAAATGGTGGCTCCTAAAATTATGCTCCTTGCAAACGCTGAAGTACACACTCATATAATGTGTCCCCTCATACCGTCAAACCGTCCCAGAAGTGGGACTTTCCTTTGTAATGTGACACAGCACAGCCGTCATTCCAACCCCCTTGGTGCCGTGCGCCACCTCCTCAACGTTGTTTGGTTCTGTCACGGAGCCCGCGCTGTAATGTTATCCCTTGGCCATGCACAGTTAGCGGTGCCCGTCTTCTGACATCATTTAGGTGTCAGGCTGGCAGTGCCTGTGCGTCCAAGCTGCCCGAGATCCAACCTTGCAGTGTCATCAAATGTAATCCCACTGCGGGCCAGGGATCCATGGGCATGCGCAGTGCATATCATCGCCTCTCACTCACCTCCTTCCTGCTTCTTCAGACTGTGCGGCGTCACGGCCGTGGCATGCTATAATGGATCAGCTGACGCAGCCTAGTCTGAAGAAGCGTGAAGAAGGGGAGTGAGAGGCTAGTATATGCACTGCGCATGGCCATGGATACCAGGCCCACTGTGGGATCACATTAGACAACACTGCGAGGTGGGATTTCGGGCAGCGTGGACGCACAGGCGCAGCCAGGACGACAACAAATGATGTCAGAGGACGGGCAGCGCAAACTGTGCATGGCCAAGGGATAACATAACAGCGCAGGGTCCATGACGGAATCAAACAACGCTAAGGAGCCAGCGCACGGTGCCAAGGGGGTAGCAATGACGGCTGTGCTGCGTCACATTACAAAGGAAAGTCCCACCTCCAGGACGGTTGGACGGTGTGAGGGGACACATTACATGAGTGTGTACTTCAGCGTTTGCAAGGAGCATACTTTCAAGAGCGACCTTTTCCTTGTGCAGTATTAGTGCTGCACAAGGTGGCTCTTTCAGTAACAAACGCCTAGGGGGGGGGGGGACAGGTCCCCTTACATTTTAGTTGTGCCAGCGTGGCGGTCGCATGACACGTTGCCGGATACACAGCTGGGGATCAGCTGACGTTACTGAACCCCAATAACAGAGGAGCGACTGTTGACTGTGCAGACAGCACTTCCAGGCACCAACTGGCGGTGTTAGAGCCCAGGGAGAGCAGGAGGAGCAGATTGGAGGAATTGCCGCACACACAGCTGGGGATCAGCTGACGTTACTGAACCCCAATAACAGAGGAGCGACTGTTGACTGTGCAGACAGCACTTCCAGGCACCAACTGGCGGTGTTAGAGCCCAGGGAGAGCAGGAGGAGCAGATTGGAGGAATTGCCGCACACACAGCTGGGGATCAGCTGACGTTACTGAACCCCAATAACAGAGGAGCGACTGTTGACTGTGCAGACAGCACTTCCAGGCACCAACTGGCGGTGTTAGAGCCCAGGGACAGCAGGAGGAGCAGAGGAACAGAGTGTAGGCCGAAGCCTGATTGGAGCAAGTTGAAAGGGAACCTTTAACCCCCCCCCCCCCCCAAGACGTTTGTAGCTGAAAGAGCCATCTTGTGCAGCAAGATGCAAAAGGAAAAGGTTGCTCTTTTAATTATGCTCCTTGCAAACACAGAAGTAAACACTAAAAATGTGTCCCCTTATACCGTAAAACCGTCCCGGAGGTGCGAATTTCCTTCGTAATGGGGCGCAGCACAGCTGTCATTCCTATCCCCTTGGTGCCGTGCGCTGCCTCCTCAGCGTTGTTTTAAGCTGTCACGGAGCCTGCGCTGTTCTGTTATCCCTTGGACATGCCCAATTAGTGCTGCCTGTCTTCTGACATAATTTGGTGTCAGGCTGTCAGTGCCTGTGCGTCCACGCTGCTCCAGATCCCACCTCGCAGTGTCATCTAACGTAATCCCACTGCGGGCCTTGGATCCATGGGCATGCACAGTGCATATCCTCGACTCTCACTCCCCTCTTTCCCTCTTCTTCAGACTGTGCGGTGTCACGGCCGTGGCATGCTATTAGGGATCAGCTGACGGAGCACAGTCTAAAGAAGGCGGAGGGAGATGAGCGAGAGCCCGAGGGGAAGATATGCACTGCGCATGCCCATGGATCCCAGGCCCGCAGTGTGATTCAATCAGAAGACACTGCGAGGCGGGATCTCGGGCAGCGCGGCCGCACAGGCGCAGCCAGCCTGACACCAAATTATGTCAGAAGACAGGCAGCGCAAATAGGGCATGGCCAAGGGATAACAGAACAGCGCAGGCTCCGTGACAGCTTAAAACAACGCTGAGGAGGCAGCGCATGGCAGCAAGGGGGTAGGAATGACGGCTGTGCTGCGACACATTACGAAGGAAAGTCCCAGCTCCGGGACAGTATAACGGTATCAGTGAACACATTTTATAAGTGTTAAGTTCTGCGTGTGCAAGGAGCTAAACTAAAAGAGCTACCTTTTCCTTGTGCAGCATTACTGCTGCACAAGGTGGCTCTTTCAGTAACAAACGACGGAGGGGGGGGGGGTCAAGTTCCCTTCCATTTAGGATGTTGTGCCAGCGTGGCGGTCGCAGGACACATTGCCGGCTACACAGCTGGGGATCAGCTGACGTTACTGAAACCCAATAACACTGGGTCGTATGTTTTTACTGTGCAGCCTGCACTTCTGAGCCGCAACTGGCGGTGTTGGAGCCCAGGAATAGCAGTTCAGGTGGTAGAAAGATGAACACAGCAGGAGACCTGGATGACACCCAATTACTTAATCAGGCAGAGGAGTGGCAAATTCCTGCGAGATCCAGGCCTGGTTAATTTTCAGGAAAGTAAGCCGGTCAACATTATCGGAGGATAGTCGCATGCGACGGTCTGTTAGTACACCACCTGCGGCACTAAAGACACGTTCCGATAAGACACTAGCCGCAGGGCAAGCCAGCACCTCCAATGCATACTGGCTTAGCTCTGGCCATGTATCCAGCTTAGAGACCCAAAACTTGAACGGGGAAGAGCCGTCTGGGAGTACAGTAAGAGGGCAAGCCATGTAGTCTGTCACCATCTGACGGAACCGTTGCCTCCTGCTGACTGGAGCCGCCGGTGATGGTGTAGACATTTGGGGCGGGCACACAAAAGTTTGCCACAGTTGTGCCATACTGGGCTTGCCTTGGGCAGAGGCACTGCTTCTGCTCCCTCTTTGGGCAGAGCCTCCCCCACTGCCTCGACGCACTGAGCTGCTTTGTAAAGCACTAGCAGCACTCCTCTCAGTTGGACTGGAGAAGATGATGGAATTCACCAGTGTGTCGTGGTACTCCCGCATTTTACGCTCCCGGGTCAACGCTGGGATGAGGTTTTGGACGTTGTCCCGGTAGCAAGGATCGAGGAGGGTGAACACCCAACAATCAGGCATGTTGAGAATGTGGTCGATGCGGCGGTCGTTTCTCAGGCACTGCAGCATGAAATCCACCATGTGCTGCAGACTGCCAACTGGCCCAGAAACGCTGTCCCCTGCTTGAGACATGATCTCTGCCCGCTCGTCATCACCCCACCCTCGCTGTACACACTGACCACTGGACAATTGTGTCGCTCCCTCCTCTGGACGGAGCTCTTCCTCCTCCATTGACTCCTCCTCATCCTCCTCACAAAGTGGCCCCTGCGTACCCCTTTGTGAGGAACCACGTGGCGCTGACTCTCCAGAAGCTGATGGAAAAGGTGACTCCTCATCCTCCACCTCTTCCACAACATCATCCCTTAACCCTTGCAAAGTTTGCTGAAGCAGGCAGATAAGGTCAGGTCATGCTGACTAGTGCATCATCTGCACTTGCCATCCGCGTGGAATAATCAAAAGGACGCAAAACCAGGTAGACGTCCTTCATAGTGGCCCACTCTGTGGTTGTGAAGTCTGATCGGCGCTGACTGCGACTTCTTTGCGCCTGATGCAGCTGGTACTCCATAACTGCTTGCTGCTGCTCACACAACCGCTCCAACATATGTAACGTGGAATTCCACCTGGTAGGTAGGTCACATATGATGCGGTGTTCCGGAAGGCGGAATCGGCGCTGCAGAGCAGCAATGCGGGATCTGGCCAAGCTGGAACGCCGCAAGTGAGCACACTCTAGGCGGACCTTGTGCAGCAGTGCATCAAGATCCGGATAGTCCCTCAGAAAACTCTGCACAACCAAATTGAGCACACGTGCCAGACATGGGATGTGAGTGAGGTTGCCAAGGGCCAAAGCTGCCACCAGATTTCGGCCATTGTCACACACTACCATGCCTGGCTGGAGATTCGCTGGCAGTAACCACACATCGCTCTCCTGCTTGATGGCATTCCAGAGCTCCTGCGCTGTGTGGCTTCGATTCCCCAATGAAACTAGTTTCAAGACGGCCTGCTGACGTTTGGCCACGGCTGTGCTCATGTCGGTCATAGGTAAACGTTCACGGGAGGTGGACTGTGACGGCTCCTGCAGAGATGATTCTGAGGAACTTGTGTATGAGGAGGAGTCAATGCGTACAGACTGGATTCCTGCAATCCTTGGAGTGGGCAGGACACGTCCTGCGACACTTGCACGATCTGTACCTGGCTCAACAACATTAACCCAATGGGCAGTGAGGGAAACGTATCGCCCCTGTCCATGCTGACTGGTCCACGCATCGGTGGTGAGGTGGACCTTGCTACTGACGGCGTTCAGTAGCGCATGTTTTATGTTTCCCTCAACATGCCTGTGCAGGGCAGGGACAGCTTGCCTGCTGAAGTAAAAGCGGCTGGGCACCTTGTACTGTGGGACTGCCAATGCCATCAAGTCACGGAAGCTGTCAGTCTCCACCAGCCTGAACGAGAGCATTTCCAGGGACAACAGTTTGGCAATGCCTGCATTCAGAGCCTGTGCTCGGGGGTGGTTGGCCGAGAATGCCCGCCTTTTCTCCCATGCCTGTACTACCGATGGCTGTAGAGTAGACTGGGAGTGTGAGGATGACTGGGATGGTGGTGCTGTGGGTGGAATTACACTAGGTCTCTGGACAACAGTGGAGGAAGAGGCAACACGATATGAAGAGGTGGTAGCTGCCGCTGTTGGTTGGCCTACGTCTTCACTGTGTTTCTGTAACTCCACCGCGTGCCTGGTCCGCACATGTTTCCACATATTTGTGGTATTGAGGTTGCTGACACTTTTACCTCTTTTGACTTTCTGATGACACAGCTTGCATTTGACAAAACAAATGTCATCTGCAACTAAGTCAAAAAAGGACCAGGCACTGCAAGTCTTGGGAGCGCCCTTTTTGGCTTTGGAAAGAGACAGGCTCCTAACGGGAGCAAAAATGGAGGCTACAGGCTCCGCAGTCTTCCCCCTCCCTCTCCCTCTTTGGCCCGTAAGGGGAATCTCTTCCTCTGAGCTGCTCCCACCACCTTCCTGTTCCTCACGCCACGATGGGTCAAGGACCTCATCATCTCCACTACCCTCTGCCACCAACTGCTCCTCCTGGGTAGTCTCGGCAGCACAGTACGCACCAGAAAGCGGCACCTGAGTTTCATCATCAGATGCGTACTGCGCTGTGGTCACCGCAGGCACTGGCCCACCAGCCTCTTCAGAGTCGGAGAGACAAAGCTGTTGGGCATCACTGCACACTGCCTCTTCTTCCATTTCTCCAATGCTGCTTGGCTGGCCCCCTGTTTCCAAGCCAAGAGATTCAGAGAACAGAAGTAGAGACGGCTCCTGTCCTGGGCTCTCTGACTGCCTGGCCAATTTGGCAGGTGGTGAAGAGACAGATGGCTGCTCTCCAGTGCTCTGTGCCTGAGAGGATGTGGCACTAACTGAAGTCGATGCCGAGGCGTTAGCTGCCATCCACCCGACAACGGCTTCAATTTGATCTTCACGCAGCAGCGGTGCACGGCGCTCTCCGACAAAGCTGCGCATGAAGGACTGTTCCCTGCTGAAACTGAGTGACGACGAGTCACCGGCGCCCGCAGCAGGCACAGAATCACCACGTCCTCTCCCTGCTCCGCGCCCACGCCCACGTGCCTTACTCCCTGCCCTCTTCATCTTGGTTGACAGATAAAGATAAGCAGAAAAGTACTAAGGCCTTAGTGTGCTTATTCCTGAAATGCTCCTCCTAACAGGTGTAAGAAACACTAATGTTGTAAAGTGTGGACTAAACTTTATTATTTTTCAAATGTGGCCTACACAAGTGTTAAGTGGTGTTTGGTGAACTTAACTTTTTTTTTTTCTGCAAATCGGACTACAGAGCAAGTTTAACTCACACGGGGACCGTGCAGACAGCCGTAAACGGCGCTGCAAGGCCCAAAAACCCTCCTCTAAGTTATCCTATGTAGTGTTTTTCCACTATTTAGCTGGAGACGGGTGGAAAAACACTAATAGGACATTTCTTTTTAAATTTTAAACAGGCTGCTCTATTTGAAAAAAAGGAAAAAATTTTTCAAGATATGAGGCAGTAACGAACCCTGAGCTGAATCCAACCGGCTATGGCTGCACACAGACTACAGGGCGAGCTGCGCTCACACCGAGACCGTGCAGACAGCCGTAAACGGCGCTGCAAGGCCCAAAAACCCTCCTCTAGGTTATCCTATGTAGTGTTTTTCCACTATTTAGCTGGAGACGGGTGGAAAAACACTAATAGGAATTTTTTTTTTAAATTTTAAACAGGCTGCTCTATTTGAAAAAAAGGAAAAAATTTTTCAAGGTATGAGGCAGTAACGAACCCTGAGCTGAATCCAACCGGCTATGGCTGCACACAGACTACAGGGCGAGCTGCGCTCACACCGAGACCGTGCAGACAGCCGTAAACGGCGCTGCAAGGCCCAAAAACCCCCCTCTAGGTTATCCTATGTAGTGTTTTTCCACAATTTAGCTGGAGACGGGTGGAAAAACACTAATAGGAAATTTGAGAAAAAATGTGCAGCAGGCTGCACTATGAGCAAAAAAGGACAACTGTGTGAGGCAGTGTGAACCCCCCTGAGCTGAATACAACCGGGTATATGGCTGCACACAGACTACAGAGTGAGCTGCACACACACACACACACACACACAGAGAGACCTTGCAGAACGCTGATAAAACAGCGCTGCAAGGCAAGAGCAAGGTGAACAGTGAAGAACACACAGCGTTTTGCTAAATTAGCCTTTGGAAAGGAAAATAAAGCAATCAGCTATCTCAACTGGCCCTCAGTTAGAACACAGCGTCCTGTCCCTAACTGAAATCACAGCAGAGTGAGCGCAAAATGGCGGCAGCGTTTTTTTATAGTGCTGAGTGACATCATTTCAGCATCCAATCACAGCCTTGCCAGTAGTTACATGCCCACCATGCTAAACAGGATATGCCCACACTTCAATTCATTCCTCATTGGCTGCTGCGTGCCGTTTGAATTTCGGGAACTTCCGATTCCGGTATCCGATACGCGGGAAGTATCGGAATTCGGTATCGGAATTCCGATACTTGCGGTATCGGAATGCTCAACACTACTTGTGAATAATTGGAGCGGCCATAGGCCCCTATATCGAAAGCTATAAATTTGTATTCAGTGTCAGCGATGGCCATGAGCACAATGGAGAAATATTTTTTATAGTTAAAATATTCCGATCCAGATCCAGCAGGTTTAACGATGCGGATATGTTTCCCGTCCACTGCACCCAAGCAATTGGGAAACTGACATATTTGATGAAACTTTTCCTCTATATCCAGCCAACTCTCCATTGTGGGATGTGGTATAAACTCGCCATGTAAAAAGTCCCACAATGCACGGCAGGTGTGCTTCACAATTCCGGAAAGGGTGGAAATCCCAAGTCTGAACTGGAAATTGAGTGACGAAAGGGATTCTCCAGTTGCAAGGAATCTGTGGGGAAAAAAAAGGGGAAAAATGAGTAAAAACTACCAAAACATTACAGTTATAAGTCAGCTTTAACAGTAGGAGATGTAATAAAAATAATTATTAAAAACTACCAGCAACAACATGACAGTTATAACTGTGCTTTAACAGAAGATACAATAAAAATGGCTTACCGAAAAGTCACCATCAGACGCTCCATCGGTGAAATGGAGAAGCGGCAATATGTGTCACTTCTGATGAGGTGTCCACCAATAAATCAAAGTTCTCCATTTGCATCCGCACATATGAGCAAAATTTATCAGGGTTTCCGCGCAGCTCTATCTATAGTGTAGAATACACCCCCACGCGTCATTCTCTGTGCTGTTATGGGGTGGATCTACAAACGTCGTCGGCGCAGACGCATGATGCACTGTGTCTCTTGCTCCTTCTCCAGAACAATCACTTTCAAACGATTCGCCTCAACAGTAAAATCCACATTAATCTTCAGAATGCTTGCCATCACGCTTTCCATCTTCGCCACTTGCTCCGCTACAACCTGTCAAAGATGGGCTGGAGGAACACTGTATATATAGGTTTCCAATAGCCAATCACGTTTGGGAGCATCCCATGGGCATTTTTAAAAATCGGATCCGTTATAAAACGGATAAAAAAAACTGACAAAACGGATAAAAAAACCGGACAAAACGGATAAAAAAAAACTGACGAAACGGACACTTTTTTGCGGGTTCCGCTAGTCGGATCCGGTGGAAAAACGGATCCGAATCAAAAGTTTTTCACAATTTACGCCGGATTCAGCCTGACAGCAAAAACCTGATGTGTGAAAGTAGCCTTAGGGTATGTTCCCATAGTCAGTAAACACTGTGGGATGGACGCTGTGTACATCTGCAGCGTCCAGATGTTACAGCATAATGGATGGGATTTCAAGAAATCCCATCTCCTCTATGCGTACACTGGTGGAGACGCACATAATAATAATCTTTATTTATATAGCGCCAACATATTCCGCAGCACTTTACAGTGTAACAGTTTCAAACACAACAGTCATAAGTGACAACATTAACAATACAATAATTAAAGGGAAATAAGATGACCCTGCTCGTGAGCGCTTACAATCTACAATGAGGTATGGGAAATACAAAGCACAGGTGTGTATTTACAATGATGTACTTACAATGATGTTCAGCCATCTTCAGGGGGTGGGGGATAGATGGAGATAGTGAATGGGCTACACACGCATAAACATAAAATGACTGATTAGTGAACGTGGTAGGCCGCTCTGAACAAATGTGTTTTGAGCGAGCGCCTAAAACTATGCAAATTGTGGATGGTCCTAATAACTTGGGGTAGAGCATTCCAGAGGATTGGCGCAGCATGGGAGAAGTCTTGTAGTCGGGAATGGGAGGTACGGATTAGTGCAAAGGTTAGTCGAAAGTCATTTGCAGAGCGCAGCGGTCGGTTAGACCGATAAACAGAAATGAGCGAGGAGATGTATGGGGGTGCCGCACTGAGGAGAGCTTTGTGAGCACATGCGGCGTGCCTTTACAGACCGCAGCATGTCAACTTATCTTGCGGAGATAAATGCCTCCGTGCAATATATTGGGAGCGGCGATTCCGCACGGTTCAATTAACACATGCGGAATCACCTGCATTCAAAAGCCGGCAGCGCTTTGGACGGAGCAGACTTGTGCTGGGTCCAAAGCGCTGCTGGTTCCTGACCGTGGGAACATATGTGGGGCTGTTCATACGTCCACTGAGTGATCGGTAAAAAATTTATGGAGACATGTCCATTTAAAATCCAAATCATTGATCAAAATTACTCATACAAGTTTATGGGGCAGAGAAAACCATAGACTGAGCACAGATGTCATCAGTGTATAATCTTGTACTGTCCGTGATTAACACTGTAATGGATAGGAAAAGCTTTGCCATTTATTTTTTCTTCCATCAGTGAAAATGACTGAAAATATGGATGGGAAAATTGTGTTTTACATACGTGATGAATCACGAATGTATGAATGGGATCTTAGGCTATTTTTAATTAGTGCTGGATCCTACCTGACCTTCAAATTTGTAGAGTTTTGACCTGGGGAAGACAGGTCTGACAAGAGAAAAAAGAATGGTTAGGGTCCCAAGAAAGAAAAGCATGCTTTCCCTTGGCTGGTCTGCAACACAAATTGGTCAGTTTATGCAGTAATGTGCTTCAATTTCATAAGTATGTTCTACAAGGTGGTAAAGCGGTTTAACCGTTTGAGGACCAAGAGACAGATTTGTCCCATAGTTTTAAACTTAAACCAATTAGATTGAAACTTACAGTCCACAAAGGGTTAAAACTGACCTTCAGGAGCCACGACAGGAATCAAAGAAGAGGACGTCATCGTATGAAGATGGGAGGTGTCAGACACGGACCGCGACGCCCATCGGACCTGACCGAACCGGGACCGCCCCTGGGTGAGAATAATCTAACTTGTTTTTCTTATCTTTCAGGTTACATCAGGGGCTTATCTACAGCATCATAGAATGCTGTAGATAAGCACCTGATGGCGGTAGCCTTAGCTTATAGACCTAAAATGGGGTGACAGATTCCCTTTAACTTGTTCTCATGCTTTGCACTGACGAGGGCCAACAGCCCGAAGCACTGTGTCTGCAAATTGAGATACTGATTTGGCTTTTATCCCAAGTCATATTACAAGACTCGTGAAAGGGTTGATTGTGGCTACAGAGTTCAAGTTCTCTTTTTCTCTGAAGAGGTAATTTACATATTAAATTTCCCAGAGGAGCATTGCACGGTGAATAAGCCTCCTTACCTTGACAAGCCAGAGCTGGTATGTCACTCTCCACAAGGAGAAACCTTACCCCTTAGACCTCAGTCCAGAGCCTCTCACCTAGCCAAATCAGTTCTCATGCTTTGCACTGACGAGGGCCAACAGCCGAAACACCGTTTCTGCAAATTGAGAAACTGATTTGGCTTTTATCATAAGTCATATTACAAGACTCGTTAAAAGGTTGATTGTGACTCGTAGAATCGCTACTTCCAACAGGTGGCGCTGTAGAGTTCAAGTCCTCTTTTTCTCTGAAAAGTCAATTTGCATATTAATTTTCCCAGAGGAGCATTGCACGGCAAATAAGCCTCCTTACCTTGACAAGCCAGAGCTGGTATGTCACTTTCCACAAGGAGAAACCTTACCCCTTAGACCTCAGTCCAGAGCCTGTCACCTAGCCAAATCAGTTCTCATGCTACACACTGCATGAAACACCGTGTCGCTATAGAGTTCAAGTCCTCTTTTTCTCTGAAGAGGCAATTTGCATCTTTAACTTTAGGCCTTTTAGAGATCATTTCATCTTCAACTTGCTTAACTGTTCACAATAACAGTAATTTTGACATGGGGTGCATGCCTCTGAACTAATTAGTAAGCTATCAGCTGAACAATCAATTGGCTGGCACCTCTCTCTACCTGACCATCCCTTACACAGGAACACATGGCACAAACGTGTGCGCTTGTGTTCACCATGACTGAACCACTCACAGAAGCATCTGTGAGTGGCTTTTCAATCGGAAAATAAATGGACCGGCCACTAAAATTTAACAGGCCTGATCCTTATGTCCCTCCAAGAGTTGGGACATCCCCATAAACATAAGACAGTGGGCCAATGCCACCGAAATGAGTGTGTTTAAATGACTTAATCTAATGTGTATGGAGATTGACAGCACTGGCTTGCATGGAATAAGCCCGGTCTATAGAGAGCAGGTAAGCCAGTGTGGTCACATGCCAGTGTGGAGCATGCAAAATCAGTTGGTGAAATGGTACACGGAGACTCTTGGCTACACAAAGCTGCACCGAGCAGCATAATTAGCATGTTTGATTAAGCTTCAGCTTCTTCAAAACCGAGGCAGCAATTAAAGCGCTAAAAGTGTGATTTTTATACTAGCTAAATCCTGTACAAAGCTATAGTTTATACTGTCAGTTTCAGATAAACTCCCTTTAAGGGCTCATGCACACATCAGTGATTTTGTATGAGAAACTCCTGAGGTTCATCAATGTTTCTGATGAGAGTTTCATAAGAATGTGGTCATTAATTTTTCTTTAAAGAGAGAGGAAAAAAACACCATCTACACCTATCAGTTTGTGAAAAATGGACTACACACAGATTTACACCAGAATGCTGTTTGAGTTTTTCAGACTTTATATAAGGGGAGAGAAAATATGTTTCATCACCAAATATGGAAAACAGATTAACAAAAAATCATAAAGAAGCTATTTACCTCCAGCAATCTAGTAACGTAATCCTTGGATCAACGACTGAGCAATCTACTGTAGCAACTATAGTTTGTAATGTAATTTTAGGACTAGCTATACAACTGCAGAAATGTTGAAGTATGACTACTATTTCAAGAAAACTTGCAGCAGAATATCTCTGTGTGCTCTTGACTCCTCCCTCCTCCATAAATTTATGTGCATAAATTTATGAGCATCAACTGCAAAATATCCCAGCGATGAGAAAATCTGACTTCACAAAATACAGATTTTACCACTTTATACACAACTTACAGAGACAAAGATCAGTCCAGGAGGAAAATTTATGATTGATAAAATATTAAAACCACAGGTACTCATTCAATTTCCATGGCCACCCAACTCTTAAGAAGTTACCCAGTTAACAGTCATCATTGACATAGCATAACTGTGAAGTCTATGTTTTCCAATTCATCAATATAAAATTGCAAGAAAATAAGAATCTATAATCAATATACCGTACTACTAAACGGCAAAACAAAATGCAAGGGTAAGATTGATGCTGTCCTTATATGTGTTGGAATGAAGGGGAAAAAAAGAATACTTCTAGCAGATGCTAAATGTCTCATCTTTTTCCTTTCACCAATGTATCCCCTTCAATTGTCTTCTGATGCTGCAGCCAAATGCATATTTTGTGTTTGACATTTAAGGGACAATCTAATTTATTATTGCTTGAATGCCAGAACAAAAGGATTGTATTAAATACATGCCAGGACAAACACAACCATAAATTTACTACAATCTACAGTTATAATAATTGTATTCTTCAGCATGGATGGCGGACTACCAACTAATATTAATAATAATAATAATATTAATAAAAGTATTCATGAAGATGTGCAATTCCTGATGTAAAAAATAAAATAGCACCAGACATAAATTACAACAAATTATAAATTATTAAATGCTGCAGTGCCCCATAGAAGATATATATATATATATATATATATATATATATATATATATATATATATATATATATATATATATATATTTCACTATATATATAGTGAAAAAATTGGAACAGCATCAAATTAGTACCTTACAAGGCATGCAGAGCTCTCCCGACCAGCAATCCAATGGTCAAAAAGTAATAAACTCAAAAAAAAAAGGAAAAGCAATTATTTTGTGCTGCTTTTCCTTTTTTTTGAGTATATATATATATATATATATATATATATATATATATATATATATATATATATATATATATATATATATATATATATATACTGTATGTATATGACGACACATACCTCCCAGACAAGCACTGTTCCAGTGATGTTAACGTGGATTGCATATTGTTATATCACATACTTTCGCCTACCACATCCGTTGATGGGCTGCAGCCTTCTACCAGATGGAGTTCTGTGTGAAAAAACTTCGAAGACTCCAGCCCATTAGCGGCTGATGACCAAGTCCAGTAGGCGCTGCAGCCAACGTCATGCCTATGAGTATCCTATCAGGCAGGAGAAGAAGCATAGATATCGCTGGAACAGGCTGGGTCGAGTAGGAATAGTTTTTCTTTTTTATTTTGTACCGGGTAATGTAGCATTTAAGAAGGGGGTGTCCAATAGTGAACAACACCTTTAAAGTGACTAGTCTGCCGTGAGGAAGAAAAACTATCTAGCCAGTACCAGCTATTGGAGGTAACTAACCCAGTTCAGGACAAATACCTCTCTCAGCTGGTAGATGAACCAACCAGGGGAGGTAATCTGCTGGATCTGGTTCTGTCAAATAGATCAGATACAATTTCAGATCTACAGGTTAGGAAGCATTTGGGATGCAGTGACCATACCATGGTTAGTTTCAATGTAATTTTCAATCAAACATTCAAAAGGGGAAATGCCAAAACCTGAAATTTGAGGAAACGTGATTTCAACAAATGAATGGAAGCGCTTAATCGTGCTGACTGGAACCACATCATGGTAACTGGGGATACCGAACATAAATGGGGCATTTTTAAGGAAATATCGTATGCTTCGGACTATAAGACGCACCTAGATTTTACAGGAGGAAAATAATTAGAAAAAAACTGAAGATAAAAATGTGGTCAATTCTGTACTCAATATCCCTATCCTGGTATGCATGGCTCCCTCATTTCCATCCTGGTATGCATGGCCCCTCATCCCTATCCTGGAATGCATGGCCCCCTCATCCCCATCCCGGTATGCACGGCCCCCTCATCCCCATCCCGGTATGCACGGCTCCCTCATCCCTGTCCTGGTATGCACGGCCCCCTCATGAACATCGTGGTATGCATGGCCCCCTCATCCCCATCCTGGTATGCATGGTCCACTCATCCCCATCCTGGTATACATGGTCCCCTCATCCCTATCCTGGTTTGCATGGCCCCCTGATCCCTATCCTGGTATACATTGCCCCCTCATCCCTATCTTTGTATACATGGCCTCCTCATCTCTATCCTTGTATACATGGCACCCTATCCTGGTTTGCATGCCCCCCCATCAAAAAACATAAAAAATAAACATCCTACTTACCTTCCTGAGCTACCTCGCAGCGTCTTGTTCCGATGCCAGCAGCTGATTTATGCTTGTAAGCAGCGCATGGCAGGGACGTCATGTGCTACTTACAAGCTGAGGACAGCTGCCGTAATACTCACTGCTTCCCACGCCAGGACTATGTGCATGGAGAGCAGTGAATATTCATTGCTCTTTAATAGTGAGCACAGTGTTAGCCGCAGCCGCCGGGTTCCTCAGCTGCCAGTCTTTCACGCATGCTGCTACTAAAGGGAATGAATATTCACAGAATTCCACGACTATGGGAGGGGAGCATAGTGAATATTCAATGCCTTAAGTAGCAGGAACATGCGAACCCCTCGCAGCTGCAGGGAGTCAGCTGCTAAGGCTAACCTGGGCATGAAAATGCAGTGAATATTCATTTCTCTTTAGCAGCGGGCACAGGAGTTACCGCAGCCGCTGGCTCGTGCCTTCTGTGAGCCGCTGCTGCCACAGGCCATCTGATCGGTCTTGGAGCCAACCCCACACGTATTGCCGCGTGAATCGTCAGGGTAAGGTCACATTTCCCTGACGAAGCTGCGGATCATGCAGCAATACGCATAGGGTTGGCTCTCAGACCGATCAGATGGCCTGTACAACCATTTGAACTGCACCCTTATGACCTTTAGGTGCATTCTTCTAGGGTACATGTACCCCTCTACACAGGTATATCTTTTTGCCCACGGCCATTAACATTCCTCATGCATAATTTATGCATTTGATTTAGGACGCTTTTTTTTTACTTTGGTAACAGCCCTCATTATAGATCTCCTTAATTTAAGGTACTATTTCTTCACCAAACGCCTTACTGATGATCAGTTCAATCTGAGACACACTGATTTGGTTCTGGCAGGTTCTCAGCATTAGCAATAATTGTTGTTGCACTTTGATTATGCCGCCTTATTGTGCATTTTGATTGCTTTATATATGTTCATTGCTATCTTTATACGTTATCGTCTATATAAATATTATCTTGGCAACTGGGTCTGGAATCCCATCGTCATGTTATTTTTAATTGTTTTTCTACTCACTTGTTTGCTGTGTCAGTATTAATAAAATTGATTTTTATCTTTTTTATATTGGAGGATGCACATCTATTGGGTAGTCTTCCCTCTTTTTCCCGGTTCAGGAAACAAAGAGTTGTCATAAATGGTATGTTCTCTAAATGGGATAAAGTCAGCAGTGGGGACAGCAGGGATATGCGCTAGGACCGATTATTTTTAATCTCTTTATTAATGACATTGTGGATGGGATTGAGAGTAAAGTGTCAGTCTTTGATAACAACACTAAACCATGTAGGATATTAAAATATGACCTTGACATTACAATATTGCAAAACGATCTGAATAAGATGACTGATGGGCAAACACTAGGAAAATGAGCGTTAATGTAGATAAATGCAGCATAATGCAGCTAGGACGGACTTTATTGAAAGGATGGAAAAGTTGGGCTTGTTTCGCTTAAAAAAAAAAAAAAAAAGACGCCTCAGAGGAGATCTCATTTACTTGTATAAATATGTGTGGCCAGTACAAAGGACTGGCACATGACTTGTTCCTTCCAAAGTTCCAAAGACCATACTGAGGACTAGGGGACATTCAGGTCTGGGGAACGGGTTGGCCTGTCCATAGCTTCAAAGCCTTCATCTTGTAGGAACTGCTGACACACTCCAGCCACATGAGGTCTGGCATTGTCCTGCATTAGGAGGAACCCAGGGCCAACTGCACCAGCAAATGGTCTAACAAGGGGTCTGAAGATCTCATCTCGGTACCTACTGGCACTCAGGCTACCTCTGGTGAGCACATGGAGGGCTGTGCGGCCCACCAAAGAAATGCCAACCCACACCATTACTGACCCACTGCAAACCGGTCATGCTGAAGGAAGTTGCAGGCAGCAGATCACTCTCCACGGCGTCTCTAGACTCTGTCACATCTGTCACATGTGCTCAGTGTGAACCTGCTTTCATCTGTGAAAAAGCACAGGGCGCCGGTGGCAAATTTGACAATCCTGGTGTTCTTTGGCAAATGGCAAGTGTCCTGCACGGTGTTGGGCTGTGAGCACAACCCCCACCTGTGGATGTCGGGCACTCAGACCATTCTCATGGAGTCGGTTAACGTCGGGCACTCAGAACATCCTTATGGAGTCGGTTTCTAACCGTTTCTGCAGACACATGCACATTTGTGGCCTGCTGGAGGTCATTTTGCAGGGCTCTGACAGTGCTTCTCCTGTTCCTCCTTGCACAAAGGCTGAAGTAGCGGTCCTGCTGTTGGGTTGTTGCCCTCCTACGGCCCCCTCCACGTCTCCTGATTTTGCCTCTGGACACTACGCTGACAGACACAGCAAACCTTCTTGCCACAGCTCGCATTGATGTGCCATCCTGGATGAGCTGCACTACCTGAGCCACTTGTGTGGATTGTAGAGTTCGTCTCATGCTACCACGAGTGTGAAAGCACAACCAACATTCAAAAGTGACCAAAACATCAGCCAGAAAGCATTGGTACTGAGATGTTGTCTGTGGTCCCCACCTGCAGAACTACTCCTTTATTGAGTGTGCCTTGATAATTGCCAATAATTTCCAAAAGTTGTTGTCCATTTTGTCCTGAGTATGTTGATATCCCATATGTGGGGGGAACCACCGTTTGGGCGCATGGCAGCGCTCAGAAGGGAAGGAGCGCCGTTTGGAATGCAGACTTAGATGGAATTGTGTGCGGGCGTCACGTTGCGTTTGCAAAGCCCCTGATGTACCTAAACAGTAGAAACCCCCCACAAGTTACCCCATATTGGAAACTAGACCCCCTAAGGAACTTAACTAGATGTGTTGTGAGAACTTTGACTACAGTTTATAACGCAGAGCCGTGAAAATAAAAAAAAAATTTTCCCACAAAAATGATTTTTTTAGCCCCCAAATTTTTATTTTCCCAAGGGTAGCAAGAGAAATTAGAACCCAAAGGTGGTTGTCCAATTTGTCCCGAGTACGCTGATACCCCATATGTTGGGGTAAACCACTGTTTGGGTGTCCGGGAGAGCTCAGAACGGAAGGAGCACTGTTTTAATTTTTCAACGCAGAATTGGCTGGAATTGAGATAGGACGCCATGTCGCATTTGGAGAGCCCCTGATGTGTCTAAACAGTGGAACCCCCCAATTCTAACTCCAACCCTAACCCCAACATACCCCTAACCCTAATCCCAACCCTAACCACACCCCTAACTCCAACACATCCTTAACCACACCCCTAACCCTAATCCCAACCGAAAATGTAATCCAAACCCTAGCCCCAACCCTAACCCTAACTTTAGCCTTAATCCTATCTGTAGCCCTAACACTAACTTTAGCCCTATCCCTAGTGGGAAAAAATAAATAAATACCTTTTATTATTATTATTATTATTATTATTTTTCCCTAACTAAGGTAGTGATAAGGGGGGGTTTGATTTACTATTTATAGCGGGTTTTAATGTTTGGCAGCTGTCACAGACTAAAAGATGCTTTTTACTGCAAAAAATAGTGTTTGCATTACCACATTTTGAGAGCTGTAATTTTTACATATTTTGGTCCACAGTCATGTGAGCTCTTGGTTTTTGCGGAACGAGTTGACGTTTTTATTGGTACCATTTTTGGGCACATGACATTTTTTGATCGCTTTTTATTACGATTTTTGTTAGGCAGAATGAACAAAAACCAGCAATTCGTGAATTTCTTTTGGGGAGGGCGTTTATACCGTTCTGTTTTTGGTAAAATTGCTAAAGCAGTTTTATTCTTCGGTTCAGTACAATTACAGCGATACCTAATTTATATCTTTTTTATGTTTTGGAGCTTTTATACAATAAAAACTATTTTATAGAAAAAATAATTATTTTTGCATCGCTTTATTCTGAGGGCAATACCTTTTTATTTTCACTGATGATGCTGTATGGCAGCTCGTTTTTTTGCGGGACAAGATGACATTTTCAGCGGTACCATGTTTATTTATATCCGTCTTTTTGATCGTGTTATTCCACTTTTTGTTCGGCGGTATGATAAAGCATTGTTTTTTGCCTCTTTTGTTTTTTACAGTGTTCTCTGAAGGGGTTAACTAGTGGGACAGTTTTATAGGTTGGGTCGTTACGGACGCGGCGATACTAAATATGTGTACTTTTATTATTTTCTTTTTTAATTTACATAGAGAAATGTATTTATTGGAATATTTTTTTTTCTTTATTTAGGATTTTTTTTTTTTTTTTTTTTACAAATGTTAATATTTTTTTTACTTTGTCCCAGGGTGGGATATCATTATATCGCTGATCTGACACTTTGCAATGCACTGTGTCAGATCAGCGATCTGACAGGCACTGCAGGAGGCTTGCCGGCGCCTGCTCTCAGAAGGCGCTTGCAAGCCACCTCCCTGCAGGACCCGCAAGGACCCCTGCGGCCATCTTGGATCCGGGGTCTGCAGGGAGGACAGAGGAGACGCTTGGATCGCGCGTTGTTCTGAGGGTCTCAGGGAAGCACGCAGGGAGCCCCCTCCCTGTGCAATTCTTCTCTATGCCGCCGGAACGCTGCGATGTTTGATCGCAGTGCTTCGGGGGATAATGTGAAGGGAGCGGTCCGTGACCACTCCTGGCATATAGTGCCGGATGTCAGCTGTACTAATCAGCTGACACCCGGCTGCGCTCCCCCCGTGAGAGCGGCTGATCGCACATGACGTACTATCCCGTCCCTGGGAGTTAAGTCCCAGGACACCTCGACAGGATAGTACGTCAGATGGCAGAAAGGGGTTAAGTGTTCCCTTTATTTTTTTGAGCAGTGTATTTTCAACTCATACTGCAGCAGCATTTCACTTCTCTCATTTTCCCATCAACCCTCTCATTTTCCCCCTCACACCTCTCACTTTGACCTCACTTGTCATTTTCCCCTCACTCCACTAATTTCCCCTCACTCCTCTCTTCCACTCACATGTGCACAGCAACTTTCTGTTATGAGCACAGCGGTGTAATCCATGAGGATCTTCCCTTTCCCTTGACGTCATGCCTCATAGGAGCAACTCCATTCTAGACACGACGGAGCTAGATGTGGCCTGTCCCTGCCACGCACTGATACTCTGGAGGTGGCGGCCCAGTCGGTGAGTTTTGCAGGGTGCCTTTCGATGAGAATGTGTCTCCGCATGTGTGCGCTAACAAAATGGGCCGTGTGGACGGGGCTTAACGTGTGGAGTGAATGTGGCTATGTGGAGTAGGCGTGGCTTGATATATACACATACATACACTCAGCTTTATATATATAGATCTCAGCACAGGAACACATCCAATTGTGGAACTTATTTTTATTCCAAGATATATGAATTCAAATTCATTTTGTTCATGGGAAAGTCCCTTTAAGCATAGAAACAAAATCAGGAATTTAAATGAGTAACATTAAAGTTAGCCCATTGTAATGCATCTATGAAAAATGGACTGTTCTTGCATCAGAGACCCGGCCCGACTGCCAAGTCTCCCGACCTGAGCTAACTGCTTCATGGGCACTTATGAAGCAGTTAGCTTCAATCAGGGTCAGAAATTAAATGCATAGGCTAAACTTACCAGGGAGGATAGATATGTATGATGTTGTTAGGTCCCAGATTGAGCTGTGCAGCAGTTTGCTTAGTGAACAGAGCTTGCAGCTTTCTTGTATCTTTACAGTAGTTAGCATCATCATTCTCAACGTCTGTCATCTGCTCACAAAGTGCCACCTGCATGGAGCACTCCTCATGAACTTCTGATATTTTTAAAATAAGTGTCCCTGATTTATCACCTGAAAAAGTAAAATAAAGGTCCATTAAACAGCTTGTATGTAATAATAAGAAGCAGGTGGTGCATTAAGTGGTTGTTATCTCTAGAATACGAGCAAAGGATTGAAATAGAAATAACTAAAATACCAATTAATGGAATTAACAACAACATGGTAGCAGACTTCTGCTCACAATTTTAACTGTAAATGAAAGGTGTATTTCTAGTTCATGAATGTATCGCCAAAACCCCCCCATTACTTTATGACGGTAGGGGGGTGTCTCCTTTGAAACCCCCACTGTTGCTGATACCACATCACAAAATTGCTGATTCAGCATTGCTGCCTTATATCTGTTTTTGCCTGCACAGCCTGGCAGAAAAGGACTGTAGAAGTACTGCAAAGCGGAAAAAGGAATTGTAAGAAATATATTGTGATTTAGAAAACTGAGGACAAACTGCTCAGTTTGACCCCAGACAGATGATGAGGAAAGACTGCTGTGAAACTGTGTAAGGTAAAAAGCTGCTGTCGTAGAGTCTGTGAATGGAAATGACCTTTGGACTGTGTATTTAGCACCATATGAGAATTGTCCCTCATATGGTATCTAAAATGCTTTGTGAACAATGGATCTGTACTGGTGACTCATTTATTTAATGCACACTTGTCAGCAGGTCTGAAGTGGCCAGTTTTTGCTCTTGCTTTTCCTCTTGCTGCCCCCTAAGTGTGCGTCTTATTTTTTTTTTTTTTAAATCTGTCATATGGATCAAGAGATAGAGGTCTTTTTATTTAGTACTACCATATTTTTTGGACTATAAGACGCAGTGGACTATAAGACGCACCCAGGTTTTAGAGGTGGAAAATAGGGAAAAAAATATTTGAAGCAAAAAAAAAAATGTGGTAAAATTTAATAACATACAATTATATGTGGTGTTATTATATATAATAGTATGTTATTATGTTGGAAGCTACGGGTAGAAGATGGTGCTGCGGGACCAGTGTGGTGTCTGTAAAGTACTATATGAAGACGCTGGAGGGTGAGTATAAGAATGGGGGCACAGGGCTTATATTTAAAGCACCACTCCAGAACTGAAAAATAACACTGGGGTGCTGCTTTAAGATCCCATTGGGAGAACTATAACTCCCAGCATGTCCTGCAGATCCTATGGCATGCTGGGAGTTATAGTTCACCACAGGAGTGGCACAGTGCTTTATTGTGTATTGTAAAGACTAACCTTTTAATTGTGGCAGCCAGCCACACTGTGGTGAGGTAAAAGCATCCCACGACTACACACACAGAGCCCTCCCTCTTGTTGCCTCTCCACAGCACAGGTCATAAGGGGAAGCCAGCAGATTCTAGTGCGGTGTCTGAAGGACCTGTGATGATGTCAGAAGAGGGAGGGCTCTGTGCTGTCATGTGATGCTCCAGCCCGCCCTCTTCATGACATTACACAGGTCCTTATGCCTCAGCATCCAGCACAGCCTAGGCAGGTATGCAGCGATCTTGTCTCCCCTGGCCCCCTGCTGCTGCTGCCCCCTCCTCCTCCGGACACACAGAGCTCCCCAGCTGCTGCATGAATCCAGCGCTGGGGAAACCATGTGTGTCCCTGTTTCAGTGAAGGAGTATTCATGTGCTGCTCCCCACTCAGCTGGCAGGTGGGCAGGGAAGCGGCTAATGAATATTCACTGCACTTTAATCATCAGGACCATGTAGTTTCCACAGTGCTGGATTCCGGGCAGCGGGGACATTTTTCTGCCTCCTGCAAGTGGGATCACAGTGCAATCCCACTAGCCGCTGCCCCCCCTCCCCACATGCTACATTCTGACCATAAGACGCATCCACACTTTCCTCCCAAATTTGGAGGGAAAAAAGTGCCTCTTATGGTCGGAAAAATACAGTAATTTTTAAATTCTTTACCAAGAAGACAATACTCACAAAAGTAATATTGCACGGAAGCCTATAAACACCTATAGGGAATCCTGAGAGCAACACCCCTTTGTAAAGTCCATAAAAATGAGCTCCAAATGAAAAGCCCCATATTGGAAAACATCACAGATAAAAAAAAAAAGTCAAACTCTAGGGAGCAGCAGGAAAGAAATAATAACAAAAACGTTCCACTTTTCAACTGGTTACAGGTCCTCTTTAAGAAAAAGCCATTTAATAATACCTCATATTACACATTTGTACTTTTATCTCCTAATGTAAAAAAATGAATACATAATACAAGACACATAAGTTGGTGTTTCTGGCAAATATTACTCTCTAAAAGAGTCTAAAACCATCTAAATAAAATATGAGCAGCATGTGGCTCAGTGGCCTTGCAGCACTGGGGTCCAGGGTTCAAATCCCAACAAGGACAACATTTGCAGGGCATTTGTTCTCCCTGTGTTTGTGTGGGTTTCCTCCGGGTTCTTCCCACATTCCTAAGACATACTGACAGGGAATCTAGATTGTGAGCCCCAATGGGGAAGGTGCTGATAATGTCTGTAACGTGCTGAAAAATTAATGGCACTTTATAAGTGAGTAAAATAAATAAAATGTCATCGATTAATTTACATTTCTCTTAAGTATCGGCACATGTTACCGCCGGCAGCAGCAGAAAGCCGCTACTGAAGAGGAATGGATACTGTTGTGAATTCTGTGGCAGAGCTCCCTCCTGTGGTCACAAGTGGTACTTCGGCTGATTCTCTCTGTGAGCTTCCGTTGGTGGAGGAGAGTGGTACTGCGGCTTCTGAGTTTCCTTCCTCAGGTGTGTGGTGAAGTCGTTAGGTGCTGCTCTATTTAACTCCACCTAGTGCTTTGATCCTGGCCTCCAGTCAATGTTCTAGTATTGGACCTGTTTCCTCCTGGATCGTTCCTGTGGCCTGCTGCTCTGCATAGCTAAGTTCTGCTTTGCTATTTTGTTTGCTGTTTTTTTCTGTCCAGCTTGTCTATTTGTTTTTTCTTGCTTGCTGGAAGCTCTGGGACGCAGAGGGTGTACCTCCGTGCCGTTAGTTCGGTACGGAGGGTCTTTTTGCCCCTTTGCGTGGTTTTTTGTAGGGTTTTGTGTTGACCGCAAAGTTACCTTTCCTATCCTCGCTCTGTTCAGAAAGTCGGGCCTCACTTTGCTAAATCTATTTCATCTCTATGTTTGTCTTTTCATCTTAACTCACAGTCATATGTGGGGGCTGCCTTTTCCTTTGGGGTATTTCTCTGAGGCAAGGTAGGCTTATTTTCTATCTTCAGGCTAGCTAGTTTCTCAGGCTGTGCCGAGTTGCATAGGGAGCGTTAGGCGCAATCCACGGCTGCCTCTAGTGTGGTTGGAGAGGATTAGGGATTGCGGTCAGCAGAGTTCCCACGTCTCAGAGCTCGTTCTATGTTTTTGGGTTATTGTCAGGTCACTGTATGTGCTCTGACCTCTATGTCCATTGTGGTACTGAATTACCTTATCATAACAGGATACCCACCGCTCTCTGCGACTAACGGTCTCGGTGAGTACTCTGGCAGCTGTGCTCTGCTTGTGAGCAGCTCATGACGTCCCTGCCATGTGCTGCTTACAAGCATTAAGCAGATGCTGGCATCGGAGCAGGACGCTGCAAGGGAGCGCCTGGTAGGTGAATGTAATGTTTTTTTTAATCTTTGCTGATGGGTCCATGCATACCAGGAACAGGATGGGGCCAATTATAAAAGAAAAAGGATGGGAACAATCATACCAGGAACAGGATGGGGCCATTCATACCAGGATGCCAGAAAAATGAATATGCATTACCCTCCATGCCCATGGGTGTAAAAAGCAGTGCATATTCATTTCTCTTTAGCAGCAAGCACAGGAGCTAGCCGGAGCTGCCGGCTCTAGCCTCCTGTGACCCGATGCTCCGCCGAAACCGCTCCCTCACCTCCCCACCAAAGCCCATACATCCGGACTAGAAGACGTATCCCCTATTTTCCTCCACAGTTTGGGAGGAAAAAAGTGTGTCTTATAGTCCGAAAAATAAGGTACATGAGCAGCACCGGTGGCTCAGTGGTTAGCAACGTAGCATTTCAGCGCTGGCGTCCTGGGTTCAAATCCCACCAAGGACAACATCTAAAAGGAGTTTGTATGTTCTCCCTGTGTTTGTGTGGGTTTCCTCCGATGCTCCAAAGACCTACTGATAAGGAATCTAAATTGTGAGTCCCAATAGGGATAGTGCAAATAATATCTGTAAAAAACTGTAGAATTAATGGCGCTATATAAGTGAGTAAAATTAATAAATAAGTACAAGGTGAATCTGTCATCAGACTGTTTGGGACATCTGGAAGAATGAATACCTGGAGAAGAAAAGGCGAGTGCTACCATGAATTTTATGTAATGCCAACAGCAAAAGATCCTGAGAAAATTAAAGCGTAGCGTAGCTTTTCATCCTGGAAGTGGGCTAACACATTTTTTTTCTAAGAACCGTGAACAAAGAATAGTATCTAAACAAGTTGCAAAAGCAACATTTCTCTAACAATCCAGGAGCAATTTGGTGATGAACAATAAATTTTTAAGCATAATGAAGAACCATGTCACAAGAAAAAAGTGACAACTAAGTGGCTTGGTGAACAAAACAGATTGGAGCCAGGTAAAGCCCCAGATATCAATTAAATTGAGAAACTGTGGTCAATCCTCAAAAAACTGTTGGACAAACAAAAACACAGCAAATGTAATTACCGTATATACTCGAGTATAAGCCGACCCGAGTATAAGCCGACCCCCCTAATTTTGCCACAAAAAACTGGGAAAACTTATTGACTCGAGTATAAGCCTAGGGTGGAAATGCAGCAGCTACCGGTGAATTTCAATAATAAAAATAGATCATTATTTCCCCATAGCTGTGCCATATAGTGCTCTGCGCCGGTCATTATTGCCCTATAGCTCTGCCCCATATAGTGCTCTGCGCCGTTCATTATTGCCCTATAGCTGTGCCCCATATAGTGCTCTGCACCGTTCATTATTGCCCTATAGCTCTGCCCCATATAGTGCTCTTGCACCGTTCATTATTGCCCTATAGCTCTGCCCCATATAGTGCTCTTGCACCGTTCATATTGCTCCATAGAAAGCTCTGCCCCATACAGTGCTCTTGCACCGTTCATATTGCCCCATAATAATCTTTATTTTTATATAGCGCCAACATATTCCGCAGCGCTTTACAGTTTGCACACATTATCATCACTGTCCCCGTTGGGCTCACAATCTAGAATTCCTATCAGTATGTCTTTAGAATGTGGGAGGAAACCGGAGTGCCCGGAGGAAACCCACGCAAACACGGAGAGAACATACAAACTCTTTCCAGATGTTGTCCTGGGTGGGATTAGAACCCAGGACCCCAGCGCTGCAAGGCTGCAGTGCTAACCACTGAGCCACCGTGCTGCGCTCTGCCCCATATAGTGCTCTTGCACCGTTCATATTGCCCCATAGAAAGCTCTGCCCCATATAGTGCTCTTGCACCGTTCATATTGCCCCATAGAAAGCTCTGCCCCATATAGTGCTCTTGCACCGTTCATATTGCCCCATAGAAAGCTCTGCCCCATATAGTGCTCTTGCACCGTTCATATTGCCCCATAGAAAGCTCTGCCCCATATAGTGCTCTTGCACCGTTCATATTGCCCCATAGAAAGCTCTGCCCCATATAGTGCTCTTGCACCGTTCATATTGCCCCATAGAAAGTTCTGCCATTGTCGCTGCTGCTGCCGCAGTAAAAAAAAAAAAAAAAAAAAACACATACTCAACTCTCTTGCTTGCAGCTCCCGGCGTCTCGTTCCGGCGTCCGGTCCCGGCGTCTCCGCTCTGACTGATCCAGGCAGAGGGCGCCGCGCACACTATATGCGTCATCGCGCCCTCTGACCTGAACAGTCAGAGCGCAGAGACGTCGGGAAGATGGAGCGACGCCGGGAAGATGGAGCGGCGCCCGGCGGCTGGAACGTGGACAGGTGACTATGCGATACTTACCTGGTCCTGGCGTCCGGCTCCTTCTCCAGACAGCTGGTCTTCGGTGCCGCAGCTTCTTCCTCTATCAGCGGTCACCGTTACCGCTGATTAGAGAAATGAATAGGCGGCTCCACCCCTATGGGAGGTGGAGCCGCCTATTCATTTCTCTAATGAGCGGTCCCACGTGACCGCTGATAGAGGAAGAACTGCAGCACCGAAGACCGTGGGACGGCAGGGGGAGCGCCAGGATCGCTGGAAGCAGGTAAGTATACCTCAGCGCCCTCTCCCCCTCACCCGCCGACCCCACCGCCGACCGTGACTCGAGTATAAGCCGAGAGGGGCACTTTCAGCCCAAAAACTTGGGCTGAAAATCTCGGCTTATACTCGAGTATATACGGTAACTTCAAGAACTCATAATGCATTCTGAGGTCCCCATCAGTCAGGATTTGGCCCAGAAGCTGGTATGCAGTATGCCAGGGCGAATTGCAGAAGTCTAGAAAAATACAGGTGAACATTGTAATTATTGAGTCGTTGTATCAATTTGATCTAATTGTCTATAAAAATGTAAACACTTGTGAAATGTTTACAATTGTATACAAAAATTGAAAGGAACGGATGGCACTCACCGGTAAAAAACTTATTTAGTCCAATACTTTAAAACATCAGCGTCTGGAGGATGGGCGCAGGAGTGGAATGGACGACAGCCGTTTCGCGCACTGCAGTGGCGCTTCTACTGGTCACACAGGTAAGTGAGACTGACATCACCTCTTAACAGAGGGAGGCAGCTAAACCCCACCCCCGGTGCTTGGACACATGTGCAGCAGCTATACATAACAATTAAAATGCATTTGGAAAACAAATGAAAACAATACAAAAACACAATAAAACCGGCTTATTACAGGAAAATGGACATATCCAATCTTTCATACAAACCAGCTGATTCTTGCGTTCGAGTGCGCATAATCCATATGGCCTCTCTTTTTAGTAGAAGCTTGTGCAGATCTCCTCCTTGCACTGGAAGAGAAACCCTTTCAAGGCCAGCAAAAGAAAAAACCTCTGGGTTTAGTCCATGGAATTCCCTAACATGTTTCATCAAACGTGGAACCCCCTTGCCTGAACCGATCGAGTTGTAATGCTCTCTCAACCTCACATAGAGGGGGTGAATGGTCTTGCCAATATAGGACTTACAAAGACATAAAACCACATAAACCAGGGGTGTCAAACTGCATTCCTCGAGGGCCGCAAACCATGCATGTTTTCAAGATTTCCTTAGCATTGCACAAGGTGCTGCAATCATTATGTGTGTAGGTGATTAAATTATCACCTGTGCAGTACAAGGAAATCCTGAAAACATGACCTGTTTGCAGCCCTCGAGGAATGCAGTTTGACACCCCTGACATAAACCACATGGGTCGTTTTGCACGTGATGAAATCTTTGGCAGTATGAGATACACCTCCAATGCAAAGTGTTTGACTTACATCATGGTCATTACAAAAAGGACAATGTCCACACTTAAAATTACCGTGAGGAACACTTTTACTCAACCAATTACCTTGTTGCTTCACCATCCTTTTTTCACTACTATGTCACCCAGAGTGGTACTGCGTCTATTAGAAATAATGGGACCCCTTGCTGCCACCTCCGCAATATCTTTATCACGTTCTAGAATGTGCCTCTATGTGAGGTTGAGAGAGCATTACAAATCGATCGGTTCAGGTAAGGTGGTTCCACGTTTGATCAAACATGTTAGGGAATTCCATGGAGGAAACCCAGAGGTTCTTTCTTTTGCTGGCCTTGAAAGGGTGTCTCTTCCAGTGCAAGGAGGAGATATGCACAAGCTTCTACTAAAAAGAGAGGCCATATGGATTATGCGCACTCAAGCGCAAGAATCCACTGGTTTGAATGAAAGATTGGATATGTCCATTTTCCTGTAATAAGCCGGTTTTATTGTGTTTTTGTATTGTTTTCATTTGTTTTCCAAATGCATTTTAATTGTTATGTATAGCTGCTGCACATGTGTCCAAGCACCGGGGGTGGGGTTTAGCTGCCTCCCTCTGTTAAGAGGTGATGTCAGTCTCACTTACCTGTGTGACCAGTAGAAGCGCCACTGCAGTGCGCGAAACGGCTGTCGTCCATTCCACTCCTGCTCCCATCCTCCAGACGCTGATGTTTTAAAGTATTGGAATAAAGACGTTTTTTAACCGGTGAGTGCCATCCGTTCCTTTCAATTTTTGTATCCATTGTGGCTATTTTCTTTGGAGTGGCACCCCGGCTCACGGAGAACTTACTGCTGTATACATGCTTGCAGTATCATTTCATGCAGTTACCTGTGCACTGAGTGGGCTTCCCCGCTGTGCAGATTAACACTTTGTTGGAGAATGTCTACAATTGTACTTCAGGAACCACAGAAACATCTGATTGAAAGATTTAGGCTATGTGCACACGTTGCGGATTGGGGTGCAGAATCACAAAATCCGCATCTCCTGGCAGAAAACACAGGTGCAGATTTGAAGCGCTTTTTATGCGGATTTTGTGCTTTTTTGTTGCGATTTGATGCGGATTTAATGCGTTTTTTACCACTGCGGATTTCTATAATGTAATGGTTCATAAACGCTGCAGATCTGACAAAAGAAGTGACATGCTACTTCCTTTGATCCGCAGCGGTTTTCATACGAAATTTTCCGCACCATTAGCACAGCATTTTTTTTTCTATTGATTTACATTGTAGTGTGAATCACTTTGTGGTTCTGCAGCGTTTTTGCGTGGGAAAAAACGCTGTGGATCCGCACTAAATCCGCATAGTGTGCATTCAGCCTTAAGAACCATCAAGCTGCAAAGTTTAAAAAAAAAAAAAAAAATTTGTGTTAAGTTTCAAAACTTTTTGTCTCCGCAGGAAGGAATATTATTTTGTCAATACATTTAAGATAGATGAGAAGTATACTGTTTGATGCATAACACAACACATTAAGCCTTACCTAAAGGAATTTTGCAATCAGATCCTCGTTGATGCCTCCAAAATGTAATGGCAGACCTCTCTCTGTTATGCAGGCGATTCAGTCTTTCAGCTAGGCCTCCCCTACAGAGAATTCAAGAATGTGTCACATGGCCAATAGTTGTGTTAATTTATGCCAAAAGCATACAAATGGGACTATTTACAGTTTATTTTCCTCAGAACATTAGAAGAATTGCTTTCTGCAGAACTGTTCCGACACTTAAGCACAGTTAAAAAGCCCATTAAACCTAATAAAATGTGCAATTAGTTTTACAAAGAAATATATAATTTACATGCCAAAGGGTATTGTCTTAATTTTAAATATCATGACTTTCTGTTTATTGTATAAAGAATAAAAAATACAATGATCATTAAACTTTACTAAAAGGAAAATTAAAAAAAAAAAAACATAAAAGTGTAGAAAATATTTCAGATATATGTTACATATTATGGTGTTTTAATTCCCTGATTATTATTTAGATCACTAAAGCTAATGTTTTCAATGTGCAGCCACATTGTAGTTTTTTGTTGCTATGGGGGTAAACCCACATCACTTTTACTGCAATTAAAACCTGTGGGAAAATGGTGCTACATTGGCGGCCACAACATGTGAATGCAGGCTAAATGAGAACATTTACCTTGTACACTATATTTGCACTTAAAATAATTTAATATTAACATCTATTCAAACGTGGCTATTCTCCATTTTCGTTCTTAGGCTGTGTTCACACGTTGCGGCTTTTTCGCGGTTTTTCCCGATAAAAACGCTATAAAACCGCAAAAAAAACGCATACAATAAGCATCCCATCATTTAGAATGAATTCCGCATGTTTTGTGCACATGATGCGTTTTTTTCCGCATAAAAAACGCATACCGCACAAAATCCGGACATGCTCTATCTTTTTGCGTTTTTTTTGCGGATTTCCCACTCCAAAATGCATGGGGAAGTGTCCGGAAAAAACCGCGGCAAAATGCGGCAAAAACGCGGCAAAAATCGCATGCGGTTTTCTTGCGGATTTCATGCAGAAAATGTCCGGAATTCTCAGAAATTTTCTGCATGAATTCCTGAACGTGTGCACATAGCCTTACTCTCCTCTTTACGAGACTCATCATTTTTTTATTTTTCTGTTAACATATTAGTGCTTGTCACTAGCAGGACGAGTTGTACTCTAGAATGACAGCATTAATTTTTTCATGTGATGTAATGGAAAACAGGAAAAAAAAAAACTCCAAGTGGAGCAAAAGTGGGAAAAAAAATGGAATTCCACTATTATTTTTGGGATATTTATATACACTGTTCACTATATTGTACAAATGACCGGAGAATATGAATTTCAAATTCAGCACGATTACAGCAATACCAGACATGAAAAAAAAAAAAAAAAAAATTATATATATATATATATATATATATATATATATATATATATATATATATATATATATATATATACATATACATATACACACACATATGTATATACACATATATATATATACACACACATATACACACACACACATATATATATACACACACACATATATACTGTATATATATATGTGTGTATATATATATATATATATATATATATATATATATATATATATATATATGTGTATATATATATATATATATATATATATATACATATATACATACACGGTATATATATAAATATATATATGTGTGTGTATATATATATACATATATATAATCTATCTATATATATATACACAGTGGGGCAAAAAAGTATTTAGTCAGTCAGCAATAGTGCAAGTTCCACCACTTAAAAAGATGAGAGGCGTCTGTAATTTACATCATAGGTAGACCTCAACTATGGGAGACAAACTGAGGGAAAAAAAATCCAGAAAATCACATTGTCTGTTTTTTTAACATTTTATTTGCATATTATGGTGGAAAATAAGTATTTGGTCAGAAACAAAATTTCATCTCAATACTTTGTAATATATCCTTTGTTGGCAATGACAGAGGTCAAATGTTTTCTGTAAGTCTTCACAAGGTTGCCACACACTGTTGTTGGTATGTTGGCCCATTCCTCCATGCAGATCTCCTCTAGAGCAGTGATGTTTTCGGCTTTTCGCTTGGCAACACGGACTTTCAACTCCCTCCAAAGGTTTTCTATAGGGTTGAGATCTGGAGACTGGCTAGGCCACTCCAGGACCTTGAAATGCTTCTTACGAAGCCACTCCTTCGTTGCCCTGGCGGTGTGCTTTGGATCATTGTCATGTTGAAAGACCCAGCCACGTTTCATCTTCAATGCCCTTGCTGATGAAAGGAGGTTTGCACTCAAAATCTCACGATACATGGCCCCATTCATTCTTTCATGTACCCGGATCAGTCGTCCTGGCCCCTTTGCAGAGAAACAGAACCAAAGCATGATGTTTCCACCACCATGCTTTACAGTAGGTATGGTGTTTGATGGATGCAACTCAGTATTCTTTTTCCTCCAAACACGACAAGTTGTGCTTCTACCAAACAGTTCCAGTTTGGTTTCATCAGACCATAGGACATTCTCCCAAAACTCCTCTGGATCATCCAAATGCTCTCTAGCAAACTTCAGACGGGCCCGGACATGTACTGGCTTAAGCAGTGGGACACGTCTGGCACTGCAGGATCTGAGTCCATGGTGGCGTAGTGTGTTACTTATGGTAGGCCTTGTTACATTGGCCCCAGCTCTCTGCAGTTCATTCACTAGGTCCCCCCGCGTGGTTCTGGGATTTTTGCTCATCGTTCTTGTGATCATTCTGACCCCACGGGGTGGGATTTTGCGTGGAGCCCCAGATCGAGGGAGATTATCAGTGGTCTTGTATGTCTTCCATTTTCTAATTATTGCTCCCACTGTTGATTTCTTCACTCCAAGCTGGTTGGCTATTGCAGATTCAGTCTTCCCAGCCTGGTGCAGGGCTACAATTTTGTTTCTGGTGTCCTTTGACAGCTCTTTGGTCTTCACCATAGTGGAGTTTGGAGTCAGACTGTTTGAGGGTGTGCACAGGTGTCTTTTTATACTGATAACAAGTTTAAACAGGTGCCATTACTACAGGTAATGAGTGGAGGAAAGAGGAGACTCTTAAAGAAGAAGTTACAGGTCTGTGAGAGCCAGAAATCTTGATTGTTTGTTTCCGACCAAATACTTATTTTCCACCATAATATGCAAAAAAAATGATTAAAAAAAAGACAATGTGATTTTTTGGATTTTTTCCCCTCAGTTTGTCTCCCATAGTTGAGGTCTACCTATGATGTAAATTACAGACGCCTCTCATCTTTTTAAGTGGTGGAACGTGCACTATTGCTGACTGACTAAATACTTTTTTGCCCCACTGTATATATATATAGCTCAAAAAAGTAAAGGTAACACTAAAATCCCACATCCTAAATATCACTGAATGAAATATTCCAGCTGTAAATCTTTATTCACTACATAGTGGAATGTGTTGAGAACAATGAAACCTATATAAAATTATCAGTGTAAATCACAACTAATATCCCACAGAGGTCTGGAGTTAGAATGATGCTCAAAATTAAAGTGGAAAATGAAGTTACAGGCTGATCCAACTTCAGTGGAAATGCCTCAAGACAAGAAAATGATGGTCAGTAGTGTGTGTGCCCTCCACGTGCCTGTATGACCTCCCTACAAAGCCTGGGCATGCTGCTGATGAGGTGGCAGATGATCTCCTGAGGTATCTCCTCCCAGAGCTGGACTAAAGCATCCGCCAACTCCTGGAGAGTCTGTGGTGAAAAGTGACGTTGTTGGATGGTGCGAGACATGATGTCCCAGATTTGTTCAATCGGATTCAGGTCTGGGGAACGGGTGGGCCAGTCCATAGCTTCCATGCCTTCATCTTGCAGGAACTGCTGACACACTCCAACTACATGAGGTCTGGCATTGTCCTGCATTAGCAGGAATCCAGGGCCAACTGCACCAGCATATGGTCTCACAAGGGGACGGAGGATCTTATCTCGGTACCTAATGGCAGTTAGGCTACCTCTGGCGAGCACACGGAGGGCTGTGCAGCCCTCCAAAGAAATGTCACCCCACACCATTACTGACTCACTGCCAAATCGGTCATGCTAAAGGATGTTGCAGGCAGATCGCTCTCCACGGCGTCTCCAGACTCTGTCACGTCTATCACATGTGCTCAGTGTGAACCTGTTTTCATCTGTGAAGAGCACAGGGCGCCAGTGGCGAATTTGCCAAATATGGTGTTCTGTGGCAAATGCCAAGCGTCCTGCACAGTGTTGGGCTGTGAGCACAACCCTAATTTGTGGACATCGGGCACTCAGCCCATCTTCATGGAGTCAGATTCCTACCGTTTGTGCAGACACATGCACATTTTTGGCCTGCTGGAAGTAATTTTGCAGGGCTCTGGCAGTGCTCCTACTGGTCCTCCTTGCACAAAGGCTGGAGTAGCAGTCCTGCTGCTGGGTTGTTACCCTCCTACGGCCCCCTCCATGTCTCCTGATGTACTGCCCTGTCTCCTGGTAGGGCCTCCAGCCTCTGAACACTACGCTGACAGACACAGCAAACCTTCTTGCCACAGCTCGCATTGATGTGCCATCCTGGATGAGCTGCACTACCTGAGCCACTTGTGTGGGTTGTAGAGTCCGTCTCATACTACCACGAGTGTGAAAGCACAACCAACATTCAAAAGTGACCAAAACATACATCAGCCAGAAAACATTGGTACTAAGATGTGGTCTGTGGTCCCCACCTGCAGAACCACTCCTTTATTGAGTGTGTCTTGATAATTGCCAATAATTTCCATCTGTTGTCTATTCCATTTGCACAACAGCATGTGAAATTGATTGTCAAACAGTGTTGCTACCTAAGTGGACAGTTTGATTTCACAGAAGTTTGATTTACTTGGAGTTATATTCTGTTGTTTAAGTGTTCCCTTTATTTTTGAGCAGTATATATTTATCTACTATATAATTGTCTAAGGGTCACTTCCGTCTGTCTGTCACAGATATTCATTGGTCGCGGCCTCTGTCTATGTTGTGAATTCCGCTCTTGGGCTCCCTCCGGTGGTTGTAAGTGGCACTTTTGTGAGTTCTGCTCTTGGACTCCCTCTTGTGGTTTCAAGTGGTATCGCTGCTCCTTGGAGTTAGCTGTCATCAGCTGCCTCCACTTATCTTCTCTTCTGCTCGGCTATTTAGGTCTGGCTGTTCCTTCAGCTAGTGCCACTTGTAAATGGTTTCTGGTTGGATTCACATCTCCTTGGATTTCCCTGTTTTCCTGACCAGTTCAGCAAAGCTAAGTTCTTACTTGCTCTGTTCTGTTCACAGATTGTGGACTTATCCGTTCAGTGCTTTCTATGTTTGTCCAGCTTATCAGTATGAATTAATTCTGTCTTGCTGGAAACTCTGGGAAGCAGATTTACCCTCCACACCTTTAGTCAGGTGTGGAGATTTTTAGTAAACTCTGCGTGGATTTTTGTAGTGTTTTATACTGACCGCACAGTATTCCATCCTGTCCTATCTATCAAGCTAGACTGGCCTCCTGTACTCATCCTGGTTTCATTCTGTGTATGTCTTTTCCCTCTCCACTCACAGTCATTATTTGTGGGGGGCTAATCTATCCTTTGGGGATTTTCTCTGAGGCAAGATAGTTTTCCTGCTTCTGTCTTTAGGGGTAGTTAGCTCTTAGGCTGTGACGAGATGCATAGGGAGAGTTAGGAGCATTCCACGGCTGCTTCTAGTGTTGTGTTGAGCTTAGGGACTGCGGTCAGTACAGTTACCACTTCCTTCAGAGTTCGTTCCATGTTGCTCCTAGACCAACGCATCATAACAGTACAAGTGGCCAAAAATGAATTAAATGCAGCTCAAAAGAAGGAAAAGAAAGTTCTGAACCATTTTTTTTTCTGTGCTCTAGTTTGTCTCTTTTTTTTTTCCTCTTGATATCTGGGTGGTTCAGGATATATGCTTTGGCATGGATGTTCAGGGTTTGTTTTCTCGTGTGGATCAACTTGCTGCAAGAGTACAGAATATCCAAGATTATGTTGTTCAGACTCCGGCTTTAGAGCCTAGAATTCCTACTCCTGATTTGTTTTTGGGGGACAGATCCAAGTTTTTGAACTTTAAAAATAACTGCAAAATTGTTTTTTGCTTTGAAACCCCGTTCTTCTGGTGATCCCATTCAGGAAGTAAAAATCATCATATCCTTGCTGCGTGGTGACCCTCAAGACTGTGCTTTTCCTCTTGAAACAGGGGATCCGGCATTATTGAATGTAGCGCTTTTTTCAAGCGCTCGGATTATTGATGACGAACCTAATTCTGTGGATCATGCAGAAAAAACCCTGTTGGCCTTGTGTCAAGGTCAGGAAGCGGCAGAATTATACTGACAGAAATTTAGAAAATTGTCTGTGCTCACTAAATGGAATGAGGAGGCTCTGGCTGCTATTTTCAGAAAAGGTCTTTCTGAAGCCCTTAAAGATGTATGGTGGGCTTTCCTACGCCTGCCGGTTTGAGCAAATCTATGTCTCTAGCCATTCAGATTGATCGGCGTCTGCGCGAGCGCAAAGCTGTGCACCATATGGCAGTGTCCTCTGAGCAAAGTCCTGAACCTATGCAATGTGATAGGATTTTGACTAGAACAGAACGGCAGGAATTCAGACGTCAGAATAGGCTGTGTTTTTACTGTGGTGATTCGGCTCATGTTATCTCTGATTGCCCTAAGCGTACTAAGAGAGTCGCTAGGTCTGTTACCATTAGTACTATACAGCCTAAATTTCTCTTATCTGTGACCCTGATCTGCTCATTGTCGTCCTTTTCTGTCATGGCATTTGTGGATTCAGGCGCTGCCCTGAACTTAATGGACTTAGAATTCTCCAGGCGCTGTGGTTTTTCCTTGCAGCCTTTGCAGAGCCCTATTCCTTTGAGGGGTATTGATGCTACACCCTTGGCCAAGGATAAACCTCAGTACTGGACGCAGATGACTATGTACATGGCTCCAGCACATCAGGAAGATTGCCGTTTTCTGGTGTTCCATAACCTGCATGATGTTGTTGTACTGGGTTTTCCATGGTTACAGGAACATAATCCGGTGCTGGATTGGAAAACTATGTCTGTGACTAGTTGGGGTTGTCAAGGGGTACATAGTGACGTTCCTTTGATGTCAATTTCCTCTTCCCCCTCTTCTGAGGTCCCTGAGTTTTTGTCGGATTTCCAGGATGTATTTGATGATCCCAAGTCCAGTTCCCTTCCACCGCACCGGGACTGTAATTGTGCTATTAACTTGATTCCTGGTTGCAAGTTCCCTAAGGGCCGACTTTTCAATCTGTCTGTACCAGAGCATGCCGCCATGTGGCGTTATGTTAAGGAGTCTTTGGAGAAGGGGCATATTCGGCCCTCTTCGTCACCATTGGGAGCGGGTTTCTTTTTAGTTGCTAAGAAGGATGGCTCCTTGAGACCCTGTATTGATTATCGTCTTAATAAGATCACGGTCAAATTCCAATACCTCTTGTCTTTGCTTACTGATTTGTTTGCTCAGATTAAGGGGGCTAGTTGGTTTACTAAGATTGACCTCCGAGGGGCATATAATCTTGTTCGTATTAAACAGGGTGACGAATGGAAAACTGCATTTAATACGCCCGAAGGCCATTTTGAATACCTTGTGATGCCATTTGGGCTCTCTAATGCTTGCTCCATCTGTGTTCGTCTTTCATGCATGATATTTTCCGCAATTATCTTGATAAATTCATGGTCGTATATTTGGATGATATTTTGATTTTTTCCGATGATTGGGAGTCTCATGTGAAGCAGGTCAGGATGGTGTTCCAGATCCTTCGTGACAATGCTTTGTTTCTGAAGGGGTCTAAGTGCCTATTCGGAGTTCAGAAGGTCTCTTTTTGGGGTTTTATTTTTTCTCCCTCATCTATAGAAATGGATCCTGTTAAGGTCCAAGCTATTCATGACTGGATTCAACCCACATCTGTGAAGGGCCTTCAAAAATTTTTGGGCTTTGCTAATTTCTATCGCCGTTTCATTGCCAACTTTTCCAGTGTGGTTAAGCCCCTTACTGATTTGACGAAGAAAGGCGCGGATGTGACGAATTGGTCCTCTGCGGCTGTTGAGGCCTTTCAGGAGCTTAAACGCCGATTTACTTCTGCCCCTGTGTTGCATCAACCGGATGTTTCTCTTCCTTTTCAGGTTGAGGTCGACGCTTCTGAGATTGGGGCAGGGGCCGTTTTGTCTCAGAGGGAGTCTGATGGTTCTTTGATGAAACCGTGTGCTTTTTTTTTCAGAAAGTTTTCGCCTGCGGAACGCAATTATGATGTCGGCAATCGGGAGTTGTTGGCTATGAAGTGGGCATTTGAGGAATGTCGACATTGGCTTGAGGGAGCTAAGCACCGCGTTGTGGTCCTGACCGATCATAAGAATCTGATTTACCTCGAGTCGGCCAAGCGGCTTAATCCTAGACAGGCTCGATGGTCTCTGTTTTTCTCCCGTTTTGATTTTGTGGTCTCGTATCTTCCGGGATCTAAGAATGATAAGGCTGATGCCCTCTCTAGGAGTTTTTCGCCTGATTCTCCTGGAGTCCTTGAGCCGGTTGGCATTCTTAAGGAAGGGGTGATTCTTTCTGCCATCTCTCCTGATTTGCGGCGGGTGCTTCAGGAATTTCAGGCTGATAGGCCTGACCGCTGTCCTGTGGGGAAGCTGTTTGTTCCTGATAGATGGACAAGTAAGGTAATTTGAGGTTCATTGTTCAGTGTTGGCTGGTCATCCTGGGATTTTTGGTACCAGAGATTTGGTTGCTAGGTCCATTGGTGGCCGTCCTTGTCGCGCGATGTCCGTGCTTTTGTGCAATCCTGTGGGACTTGCGCCCGAGCCAAGCCTTGCTGTTCCCACTTTTGCCTTTGCCGGTCCCTGAGAGGCCCTGGACGCATATTTCCATGGATTTTATTTCGGATCTTCCTGTTTCCCAGAAGATGTCTGTTATCTGGGTTGTTTGTGACCGGTTCTCTAAAATGGTCCATCTGGTACCTTTGCCTAAGTTGCCTTCCTCCTCAGATCTGGTTCCATTGTTTTTTCAGCATGTGGTTCGTTTGCATGGCATTCCTGGAGAATATTGTGTCTGACAGAGGTTCTCAGTTTGTCTCTAGATTTTGGCGGTCCTTTTGTGCTAGGATGGGCATTGATTTGTCTTTTTCTTCGGCGTTTCAGCCTCAGACTAATGGCCAAACTGAGCGAACTAATCAGACCTTGGAGACCTATTTGAGATGCTTTTGTCTGCTGATCAGGATGATTGGGTGTCTTTCTTGCCTTTGGCCGAGTTTGCCCTTAATAATCGGGCTAGTTCGGCTACTTTGGTTTCTCCTTTCTTTTGTAATTTTGGTTTTCATCCTCGCTTTTCTTCTGGGCAGGTTGAGCCTTCTGATTGTCCTGGTGTTGATTCTGTAGTGGACAGGCTGCAGCAGATTTGGACTCATGTGGTGGACAATTTGACGTTGTCTCAGGAAAGGGCTCAACGTTTTGCTAACCGCCGTCGGTGTGTTGGTCGCGGCTTCGTGTGGGGGATTTGGTTTGGTTGTCTTCTCGTCATGTTCCTATGAAGGTTTCGTCCCCTAAGTTTATGCCTCGGTTTATTGGTCCTTATAAGATTTCTGAAATTATCAATCCGGTGTCTTTTCGTTTGGCTCTTCCAGCCTCTTTTGCCATTCATAATGTTTTCCATAGATCTTTGTTGCGGAGATATGTGGTGCCTGTTGTTCCCTCGGTTGATCCTCCTGCCCCGGTGTTGGTTGAGGGAGAGTTGGAATATGAGGTTGAGAAAATTTTGGATTCTCGTTTCTCGAGGCGGAGGCTTCAGTATCTTGTCAAGTGGAAGGGTTATGGCCAGGAGGATAATTCTTGGGTTGTTGCCTCCGATGTCCATGCTACCGATTTGGTTTGTGCTTTTCACTTGGCTCGTCCTGATCGGCCTGGGGGCTCTGGTGAGGGTTCGGTGACCCCTCCTCAAGGGGGGGTACTGTTGTGAATTCCGCTCTTGGGCTCCCTCCGGTGATTGTAAGTGACACTTTTGTGAGTTCTGCTCTTGGGCTCCCTCCGATGGTTTTAAGTGGTATGGCTGCTCCTTGGATTTAGCAGTCTGCAGCTGCTTCCACTGATTGTCTTTCTGCTGGGCTATTTATGCCTGGCTCTCTCTTCAGCCAGTGCCACTTGTCAATGGTTCCTGGTTGGATTCACATCTTTTTGGATTTCCCTGTTATCCTGACCAGTTCAGCAAAGCTAAGTCCTTGCTTGCTCTTTTCCGTCCACAGGTTGTGGACTTATCCATTCTGTGCTTTCTATTTTTGTCCAGCTTGTCAGTATGAATTAATTCTGTGTAGCTGGAAGCTCTGGGAAGCAGATTTACCCTCCACACCTTTAGTCAGGTGTGGAGATTTTTGTAAACTCTGTGTGGATTTTTTGTAGTGTTTTATACTGACAGCACAGTATTCCATCCTGTCCTAGCTATCTAGCTAGCTAGACTGGCCTCCTGTGCTCATCCTGGTTTCATTCTGTGTATGTCTTTTCCCTCTCCACTTACAGTCATTACTTGTGGGGGGCTATCTATCCTTTGGGGATTTTCTCTGAGGCAAGATAGTTTTCCTGTTTCTATCTTGAGGGGTAGTTAGTTCTCAGGCTGTGACGAGGTGCCTAGGGAGTGTCAGGAGCATCCCACGGCTACTTCTAGTGTTGTGTTGAGCTTAGGGACTGCGGTCAGTACAGGTACCACTTCCTTCAGAGCTCGTCCCATGTTGCTTCTAAACCACCAGATCATAACAAGTGACCCACTATATTCTGTGGATTTTTGAGAGGGTAGGTACCTTTCCATTCCCCTTATATACGGTACACTGGTCCTACTAATATAGTATCACGCACACTGGCCTCACTTAGCGTTACTATTGCTTATTTTATGCTAGGATGTTCTATGATGCTTGGTATTACGGTTATTTATCCAGGTATACACTATAACCGGCTACTGCTATATATGTGAATACATTTATGTAAACAGACCTGTTTGTTTATTTACTTTTGACCCATCTATGGACTTATACAGTAAATACTTTATTTTTTTGATTTTTGTTATCGCCTTTCTCCTGTTTCAGTACATTGATGAAGGTCTATGTTTGACCGAAATGTCAACTCTGTATGTACTCTCCTCATTAAAATCTTTTCACTGCATCCCACTGAGTGTGTGCCAAGCTTATCTTTCACAACTTCATAAAGTGACAGTGGTCAGAATGGTAAAAATTGGTTTGGTCATTAAGTACCAAATTGGCTCTGTCACTAAGAGGTTAAAATTTATTTACTAACCATAAGGTATTTGCTTATTTTGTTTCATCTTAGGTTCTGCTTGTTAAAGGGAACAGGTTAAAAGAAATAACGTGCCCCCGGCCCTGACTAACAGCCGATCTCAATATAGAGCCAGTGTCAGTCAGGGTCAGGGGAGCGGTTACAGCAGCAGCTCTGTATACTCAGAGTGGTGGCTGAACCAGCAACGCCGCTGGCTCCATGACTGAGTACCAAATGCTGGCGGGGAGAAAACAATTCATTTTCTCCCCACTGCATTCAGCTATGTGCAGGTGCCCGCCGGGCAGCATAATAAGGCTGTTAACCTGCAGATTAACTGCATATTTGCAGGTTAACAATGTTATTTCTGGTGACAGATTCCTTTTAACCCCTTAGTGACAGAGCCAATTTGGTACTTAATGACCGAGCCAAATATTACAATTCTCACCACTGTCACTTTATGAGGTTATAACTCTGAAACGCTTTAACGGATCCCGCTGATTCTGAGACTGTTTTTTGTGACATATTGTACTTTATGTTAGTGATAACATTTCTTCGAGATTACATACGTTTATTTATGACAAAAATGGAAATATGGCAAAAAAAAATTATATTTTGCAATTTTAAAACTTTGAATTTTTATGCCCTTAAATTAGAGAGACGTGTCACACAAAATAGTTAATAAATAACATTTCCCACATATATTTACATCAGCACAATTTTGGAAACAATTTTTTTTTTTGTTAGGAAGTTATAAGGGTTAAAAGTTGACCAGCAATTTCTCATTTTTACAACAAAATTTACAAAACCATTTTTTTTTAGGGACCATCTCACATCTTAAAGTCACTTTGAGGGGTGTTCATGACAGAAAATACCCAACACTGACACCATTCTAAAAACTACACCCCTCAAGGTGATCAAAACCACATTCAACAATTTTATTAACCCTTTACGTGCTTCACAGGAAGGGAAGCTATGTGGAAGGAAAAAATTAACATATAACTTTTTTTTTTACAAACATTTTATTTCAGAACCAATTTTTTTTATTTTCACAAGTGTAAAAAGAGAAAATGAACTACAAAATTGGAAGAGAAGGTATAACTTTTTTTTTTACAAACATTTTATTTCAGAACCAATTTTTTTTATTTTCACAAGTGTAAAAAGAGAAAATGAACTACAAAATTGGAAGAGAAGGTATAACTTTTTTTTTTACAAACATTTTATTTCAGAACCAATTTTTTTTATTTTCACAAGTGTAAAAAGAGAAAATGAACTACAAAATTGGAAGAGAAGGAGTGCCGTTTGACTTTTTTCAATGCAAAATTGGCTGGAATTGAGATCGGACGCCATGTTGTGTTTGGAGAGCCCCTGATGTGCCTAAACAATGGAAACCTCCCACAAGTGACACCATTTTGGAAACTAGACCCCTTAAGGAATTTATCTAGATGTGTGGTGAGAACTTTGAACCCCCAAATGCTTCACAGAAGTTTATAATGCAGAGCCGTGAAAATAAAAAAATCTTTTATTTTCCTCAAAAATGATTTTTTTTAGCCGCAAATATTTTCTTTCACAAGGGTAACAGGAGAAATTGGACCCCAAAAGTTTTTGTGCAGTTTGTCCGGAGTACGCCGATACCCAATATGTGTGGGGGACCACTGTTTAGGCACACAGCGGGGCTCGGAAGGGAAGTAGTGACGTTTAAAATGCAGATGGAATGGTCTGCGGGCATCATGTTGCGTTTGCAGAGCCCCTGATCTACCTAAAAGATATAAAAACTGCACAAGTGACCCCATTTTGGAAAATAGACCCCCAAGGAGCTTATCTAGATGTGTGGTGAGCACTATAAACCCCAAAGTGCTTCACAGAAGTTTATAACGTAGAGCCGTGAAAATAAAAAATCATATTTTTTCCACAAAAATGATCTTTTCACCCCCAAATTTTTACTTTTGCAAGGGTAACAGGAGAAAATGGACCATGAAAGTTGCTGTGCAATTTGTCCTGAGTACGTTGATACTCCATATGTGGGGGGGGACCACTGTTTGGGTGCATGGCAGAGCTCTGAAGGGAAGTGATGTTTTGGAATGCATACTTTGATGGAATGGTCTGCGGGCGTCATGTTGTGTTTGCAGAGCCCCTGATGTGCCTAAGCAGTAGAAACCCCCCACAAGTGACCCCATTTTGGGAACTAGACCCCCCAGGGAACTTATTTAGTTATGTGGTGAGCACTTTGAACCCCCAAGTGCTTCACAAAAGTTTATAACGCAGAGCCGTGAAAATAATATATATATTTTTTTTTTATATTTTTTTTTGCACAAAAATTATTTTTTAACCCCCAATTTTTTATTTTCCCATGGGTAGCAGGAGAAACTGACACCAACAGTTGTTTTCCAATTAGTCCTGAGTACGCTGAAGCCCCATATGTGGGGTAAACCACTGTTTGGGTGTACGGCAGAGCTCAGAAGGGAGAGAGCACCATTTGACTTTTTCAACGCAAAATTGGCTGGAATCAATGGTGGCGCCATATCAAGTTTGGAGACCCCTTGATGTACCTAAACAGTGGAAACCCCCAATTCTAACTCAAATTCTAACCCCAACACACCCCTAACCCTAATCCCAACCCTAACCATAACCCTAATCACAACCCTAACTCTAATCCCTGTTGTGAATTCTGTGGCAGAGCCCCCTCCTGTGGTCACAAGTGGTACTGCGGCTTCTGAGTTTCCTTCCTCAGGTGATGTGGTGAAGTCGTTAGGTGCTGCTCTATTTAACTCCACCTAGTGCTTTGCTCCTGGCCTCCAGTCAATGTTCTAGTATTGGTCTTGCTTCCTCCTGGTTCGCTCCTGTGGCCTGTCTGCTCTGCATAAGCTAAGTTTTGCTTGTGTTATTTTTGTTTGCTATTTTTTCTGTCCAGCTTGCTTAATTGGTTTTTCTTGCTTGCTGGAAGCTCTGGGACGCAGAGGAAGCACCTCCGTACCGTTAGTCGGTGCGGAGGGTCTTTTTGCCCCTCTGCGTGGTTGTTTGTAGGGTTTTGTGTTGACCGCAAAGTTATCTTTCCTATCTTCGGTCTGTTCAGTAAGTTGGGCCTCACTTTGCTAAATCTATTTCATCTCTGCGTTTGTATTTTTATCTCTACTCACAGTCATTATATGTGGGGGGCTGCCTTTTCCTTTGGGGTATTTCTCTGAGGCAAGGTAGGCTTATTTTTCTATCTTAGGCCTAGCTAGTTTCTCAGGCTGTGCCAAGTTGCATAGGGAGCGTTAGGCGCAATCCACGGCTGCCTCTAGTGTGGTTGGATAGGATTAGGGATTGCGGTCAGCAGAGTTCCCACGTCTCAGAGCTCGTCCTATGTCTTTTGGTTATTGTCAGGTCACTTTGTGTGCTCTGAACTTCAAGGTCCATTGTGGTTCTGAATTACCTAATCATAACAAATCCCAACCCTAACTACAAACCTAACCCTCATCCCAACATACCCATAACCCTAATCCCAAACCTAACCCTAATCCCAAGCCTAACCCTAATCCCAAACCTAAGGATTCTTTTACACTTACCGGGTTTTTTGCGGCCCGCTATTGCAGGCTTTTTTAGCGGGCTGTATTGCAATTTTCACGGTCTGCAGCAATAATGGACAGCAAAAAACTTGTGAGGCCGCTACGTCATCACAAGTCATTGCCGCAAAGCATCCTTGGGATCGCGAGCATCGCGAGGAGCGGGAAGGCTGTCGGGGCCGCCGGAGGTGAGAATATCATGATTTTTTATTTTAATTCTTTTTTTTAACAATTATACGGTTCCCAGGGCCTGGAGGAGAGTCTCCTCTACTCCACCCTGGGTACTAACCGCACATGATCCGCTTACTTCCCGCATGGTGGGCAAAGCCACATGCGGAAAGTAAGTGGATCAATGCATTCCTATGTGTACGGAATCTCCGCGATTCCGCACAAAAAAATGAACATGCTGCTTTTTTCCGGAATGCGATTTCACGACGGAAAAAAACGCAGCATGTGCACAAAAAATGCGGAATGCATTCTAATAATAGGATGCTTAATGTATGCGTTTTTTTGCGTTTTTATAGCCAAAAAAGCGAAAATTCCTGTGCACATAGCCTAAGGGTTCAAAAATTAAAAGTTTGAAAATTGCAAAATATTCTACATTTTTGCCAAATTTCCGCTTTTTTTCATAAATAAACGCAAGTTATATCGAAGAAATTTTACCACTAACATGAAGTACAATATGTAACGAACAAACTATCTCAGAATCAGTTGGATACGTTGAAGCGTTCTAGAGCATAACCGGGCTTGTCTGACCTTTCCCGGCACCTGCGCACTGCAGTACTTTGCTCTGCCCTCAACAGGGAGATAAAGTACGCCTGCGTAGGAGCCGCGGCAAGAAGAGGACGTGATCGTATGAAGATGGGAGGCGCCGGACCGCAACGCCCATCGGACCGGACCGCAGCGGGACCGCCCCTGGGTGAGTATAATATATCCTGTTTTTCTTATCTTTCAGGATACATCGGGGGCTTATCTACAGCATTACAGAATGCTGTAGATAAGCCCCTGATGCCGATGGCCGCAGCTTATAGGCCATTTTTGGGGTGACAGATTCCCTTTAAGTTGATGAGATCTCCTACAAGGCAACATTCTGCTACTCTAATAGGTTACAGTCAAAATGACTGGATTCCTAATAAATAAGGCCAGGCTGTATGCCCAAAGTAGAAAAAAATTCAAGTAAATTAAAAGAAAGCTGCCAAAACTATTGTGAGTTATAGCTGAGGATTTCATCACACCTCATTACTATAAAGATCTGAGAATAGAGAGCATAGTTCTCAGATTGGACACAGTAGAAAGAGGATTATCAATCATGAAGGGTTCCAGAACCAAGCAGGGTAGATGATCAAAAATACGTGCTCTAGTGGTGGTCTCCATAACTCAGAGCCAGAGGAATACTGGTAGTACTGGAGACCAAACATACAAACAAAAGAGATAAGCAATTATTATAAGCATTGGTTTTGACTGACTCTCTTGCCATTGTTATGAACCTAGAGCAACAACAATTTGACACAATGTAAACAGAACTATTGGTTATTAATAAGTTACATGACTGTCTCATTTGAGAACTGTCAAACAAAAGCTCCGCAGAGATGTGCACATCTTGTCCTTTTAGTCACATCCACTTACAGTGTCACTGTACCAAATCCTCCTCCTCTCAATCCCATCAAATTATGCTTTTAGTTCTACAATTAAACATTTTCATACGGGGGACCCCAATTTTTTGTTCTCAGGATCAGTGAGAGTCTTAATGAACTTGATACCCATCTTCCAGATAAGTGATAAATTATGTACCACATTTTTTTTTTGTTAGATATTTCTCAATTCTGTAATGTAACAAATTCAGTGCAAATGAAAACAGACATTAGTTTTCCTCCTTACCGAGGAACAATGTGGAGGGTTCTACTATTACTATTATTATACTGTACTGCTATTACTTAGTTTGCACAGCCTCAGTGTAGGGTCACATGAAGCAGCCGATGCAAGCAACTGTCAAAAACATTATAAGGTAAGAAGTTTAAATAGATTAAGTATTGTGAACAATTGCACCGTCATCATCAATTATTTATTTAAACTCATTTTTCTATAATCCATCTAACATCCAATTTGTCTGTCAAATTGTCACATGGCAACCGCACCTCAGCCATGTACTATCTGCACGCTCGCTGCCAGATATACAAAGCATACAGTGTTGCACGCTATGTGACTGATTTGGTGCTAAATAAGCAATTACGTAAGTGAAATCATTTTTTCTTACGCTACCTTTTAGTTGGGGTACTTAAAGAGGTCCTGTCAGCAGGCATGAAGGCATGAGTCTGAAGCCCATTTAATGCTAATTACATTCATACCTTGCTTGTAATATTTTGTGGAGGCATTTGTGAAAAATCCATCTCTGAAGTTTTAATCACAAGTGCAGTGGGGCGGGCTCTGCACTTCCAGCTCTGCTGTGCGCTCTTCCCTTTCCCTACTCACCACCAGCCTCTTATTGGCTCCCGCAACATCATCAGTAGCATACTGCGCTGTGAGAAGAGTGACCTGTCAATCAAAAACTGGAGGCTGGTGGTGGGCGGGTAAAAGAAGAGAGCACAGCAGAGTATGAAGTGCAGTGCCAGCACCGTTGCACTTGTGATTAAAACTTCAAGAGCTGATTTCTCAAAAATGTCCCAAGAAAATTCTAGAAGCAAGACCTGAATGTTATAAGCATTAGGCTATGTGCCCACGTTCCGTATTTCTGTACGGATTTTTCCGCTCAGTTTTTGAAGAATCCGCAGGTAAAAATCACTGCGCTTTACCTGCGGATTACCCGCGGATTTCCAGCGTTTTTTGTGCGGTTTTCACATGCGTTATACACCTGCGGATTACTATTGAGGAGCAGGTGTAAAACGCTGTGGAATCTGGAAAAAAAGAATTGATATGCTGCAGAAAATAAACTGCAGCATTTCCGTGCGGTATTTTCCACAGCATGTGCACTGCGGATTTTGTTTTCCACAGGTTTACATGGTACTGCAAACCGGATGTTAAAATGCAGCGAATCCGCAGCGTCAAATCCACTGCAGATCCGCAGGCAAATCCGCAACGTGTGCACATACCCCCAAAGGGGCTTTACACTCATGCCTTTAGATAGGAGTTGAATATCCCGCTGACAGGACCTCTTTAAGACTAGAAGTGAATTAAGTGACTTTGGCACATTTCAACCATGAACCATTTATTTAAATAACCACTTTTCTAGACACTTTTTCTAACTGTCAAAGAAAAAGCCTAAAAGTGCCAAAACCACATGATAAATCTAATGCAAAGCATGCACACCATTTTTCTGATGCAAGCAGACATTATTCAGGCGCATTTAGCTTAGTAAATCCCTTATTTTACTTTAAATGCCTATTAAAACAAACTAACAACCACTGAAATCTAGACACCCAGACACTGCTTATAATTTTATAGGAACCAGTAATGTTATAAACAAAATTCCACTGTCCCGAACATCACTTTCCTTCCCTCTGCCAGGTGCGATGACAGGGCCACACAGCGAGGTCTCTTCCCAAGACCCCTTTTACCTTCTGGCCTTATTTGAAGAAATGAGATTTAATGAAGCAAAATGTTAGATAGCACCCTTTAATGTCCTTCCCTTAAGCAGTGGGAGACATTTTGTTTTTTTCCCAAAAAAGCACGTTTCGTACTTAAGAAGTTGTGAAAAACAGACGGCTGAAGAAAATACAAGCCAACAACCCACTTCAGAAACTAATAGCTGAAAACAAAATTGGTCATCTTCCCATGCTGGAATACGAGGAGTTAGTGATTTTCTCAGGAAAGAGAAGAAAAAAACCTTAGTTCAGAAAAAGTAACATATGATTCAAAGCCCACTGACTGCCAAGTGTCAACAGCAACAGAAATAGCAATGGAATGTAACTGATTTCCAAAAGAAGAAACATATCAAATCAGGTTACTAAAACAAACAAACACATTTACAAAATACCTCCACAATTGTTATATAAGGCAGTTTTTGATGAAATACCTATACCAAACAGGGAGTTATAAATAAAAATGTAATAGCTATTAGTATGTATACAACACACTTTTCTTAATACAAATTTTGGCGAGATGTATAGGCAACTTTAGATAGTGAAAACCTATGAAATTGTATGTCATTCCCTTCGGCACCTCACTCCATGGTTAAAGGGACTCTGGCACCCCAAATATCGTATATGAGATAAGCCACCGGCATCAGGGGCTCATCTACAGCATTCTGCCCTACTACAGTGCGCAGGTGTCGGGAAATGTCAGAGAGGCCCGGCGCCTGCGCACTGCAGTACTTTGCTCTGCCCTCAACAGGGCAGACAACGTACGCCTGCGCTGGAGCCGCAGCAGGAAGACAAGAAGAGGACGTCATCGTATGAAGCTAGGAGGCGCCAGACCCGGACCCCGACACCCATCGGACCCAGACCACAGCGGGGCCGCCCAGGTGAATATAATCTAACCTCTTTTTCTCATCTTTCAGGATACATTGGGGGCTTATCTACAGCATTACAGAATGCTGTAGATGAGCCCCTGATCCCGATGGCCTTATCTCATATACGATTTTTGGGGTGACAGATTCCCTTTAAAGGGAGTTTGTCTGCAGGCTTTTGCTATGTAATCTGAGAGTAACAAGATGTAGGGGCTGAGGCCCTGATTCCAGCCATGTCTCACTTACTGGGCTGCTTGGTGCTGTTTTGATAGAATCCATGTTTTCTCTGTTGTAGATGCAACAGTAGCCAGAATGTGGAGCTATGTATAATCCCACCCACACCTCTGATTGGCAGCTTCCTGTTTACACTGTACATTGTCACCAAGCAGCCAATCAGTGGTGGGGGCGTGGTTACACAGATCAGCCTGACTGGTCTAGAAGTGAGTCCTAATCCTCAAGTGATAATCTCCCACAGATAAAACACTGATTGTATTGAAACTACAGTAAGCTGCTGAGCAACTGACAAATCAAAGGAATCAGGCTCTCTGTCTATACATTATGCTGCAGTCAGATTAAATAGCAAAATCCTGCTTACAAATTGCCTTTAAGAAGTAGACCACATAATCTTTTACCCAGTGACCCAATATATTATAGAGTTCTGACTACAAAGCAATTTCCATACAAATGAACGACTAAGGTCAAAACTGCATATTATGCTTGCTTCTTATGTCATGCATATACATTCATGAGGTATATGAATGACAAAATTCCACAGTCTTGATGGCTGCTGACGCATCCGTCCACCATAGAACCCCATGGAAAAAAACAAAAACAACCTGTATAGGAAAAGTCTGCTCTGCTGCCATATGCAACATAGGCCAAGAGGATACACTGACCTGTAAGTCAGTATAAACAATCTATATGTCAATAATCATTCAAGGGAATCTGTCGCCAGATTTTTACTACCCAGTCAGAGCAGCATGATGTAGGGGTAGAGATCCTAATTCCAGCACTTATTGGGCGGTTTTCTGTAGTTATCATAGAATCACTGTTTTACCTGTTGCAAATCTACCAGTTCTCTGAATGCTGACCTCGGTATAGCCCCATCCACACCACTGATTGGACCTTTCTGTGCACACTGCGCATTGACAGAAAGCTGCCAATTAGTGGTGGGGGCGGGATAATGCAGAGCTCCTAAATATGGAGAACTATGTGGCAACAGGTTTACAAGTCCTCTAGTGACAATCTCCAGGTGATAATACAGTGATTACATAAAAATTACAGCACCAGCCCAGTCAGGCTATGTGCACACGTTCAGGTATTTTCGTGGTAAAAACGCTATAAAAACTCTTTAAAAATGCATACATTATGCATCCTATCATTTAGAATGCATTCTGCATGTTTTGTGCACATGATGCGTTTTTTTCCGCGAAAAAAAACGCATTGCGGTAAGAAAAGCAGCATGTTCATTAATTTTGCGGATTTTCTGCGTTTTTCCCGCTATTCTATGCATTTGAGAAAAAACGCGTCAAAAATGCATGAAAAAACACGAAAAAAAACGCACACGGATTTCTGGCAGAAATGTCTGGTTTTTGTCAGGAAAATTTCTGCAAGAAATCCTGACGTGTGCACATACGGGCAGCACGGTGGCGCAGTGGTTAGCACTGCAGCCTTGCAGCGCTGGGGTCCTGGGTTCTAATCCCACCCAGGACAACATCTGCAAAGAGTTTGTATGTTCTCTCCGTGTTTGCGTGGGTTTCCTCTGGGTTCTCCGGTTTCCTCCCACATTCCAAAGACATACTGATAGGGATTCTAGATTGTGAGCCCCATCGGGGACAGTGATGATAATGTGTGCAAACTGTAAAGCGCTGCGGAATAGGTTAGCGCTATATAAAGATAAAGATTATTATTATTATTACCCTAACACTTCGCTGAAATCAGACTCTCACTACATCATACTGTTCTCACATTATGTGGCAAAAACTTGGTGACAGATTTACTATAAATTATTTACAATTATAATATATTATTGAAAAAAAAATGAATTGTGATGTAATTTCTTGTCCAACCTCTTCACTTACATACTCCACTGAAGAATAATGTTTACACACAGATAGAGAGATAGATCTATAGAAAGATAGATAGATCTATAGATAAATAGATAGATCTATAGATGGATAAATAGATCTATAGATAGATAGATAATTCCAAGCCCGATGTTTAGTAATAAACATAATAAAATGGTACATAAAGAGTTAAATAAACACAAAAAATCTGTGTTAGGCCGGGGTCACACTTGCGAGAAACTCGCACGAGTCTCCCACCTCAATACCCGGCACTGCCGCTGGCACTGGGACCGAAGCGTTCAGCTACATAAAAATACATTCAGTGGCACACTCCGGGCCCGAGTGCCGGCGGCAGTGCCAGGTATTGAGGTGCGAAACTCGTGAAAGTTTCTCACAAGTGTGACTCTGGCCTTAAACGCAATATCTGTTTAATTAAAAAAAAAAAATGGAAAAAAAAATTGCGTGGGCTCCCGCACAATTTTCAAGTCCAAAGTGTTAAAGCCAGCGACTGCTGGCTGATGTTTATATCCTGGGAAGGGGGTAAAACCCATGGAGCTTCCCAGGCTATGAATATCAGGCCACCGCTGTATATTTAGCCTTTACTGGCCATTAAAATAGCCCCCCCCCTCCCCCCCACCTTCATTCTCTCACTTTATGGTAATGTTGCGTGGGAATTTTCTCACACAGCGTTGCTGGCGAGAATAAACTTAAGAGACCTCTCTCGGCAGCGGCGGAGGGATATACATCGCGGAGGATTACCCCCGCTGTCAATTCATCGATGGCCCCTGTAGAGCGCTGAAATTGGCCGGTGTCACTGTTCTACATGGGAGATCGTCGTGGGACACTCGTTATTAACTGGACAAAGGCGGAAATGTAAGTATAGGTTGGTTTATTATGTTATTTTTAATGCAGGAGAATGGAGGGCTTCAGGGACTAGGTGACTGGTAAGTATGTACTCTATGTTATGTGTTGTATGTTATCTGCATGTACTGTATGTTATATGTTATATGTTCTGTATGTTTGTTTGTTTTTTCTTTAACTACTGAACACAGCCATTATCTGATGGGACTCCTTTCTCATTATCGGCAATGCTGTCACTGTGAGCATTCATTGCCGGATGGAAGCAGTACTCCTATCAGACAATGGCTGCCTACACAGACCCGCACACACACAGACATCACAGACCAGTGCAGACATAGATTCTCGCAGACACCGGCACACACGCTATACACACACATAGCTCCACCCACAATCTTCCCCCTCCCGATCTTTTTTACATCTGCGGGTTTGCTGCGGATGTGCCTGACACAATGGAAGTCAATGGGTGCAGAAACGCTGTAGATCCGCAAAAAGAATTGACATGGTCCTTTTTTTAATCTGCTGCGTGTTCCGTGTGGATTTTTCCAGCACCATTAGCACAGCATTTTTTCCCCCCTTGATTTACATTGTACTATAAAGACATACTGATAGAGAATCTAGATTGTGAGCCCCATCGGGGACAACGATGATAATGTGTGCAAACTGTAAAGCGCTGCGGAATATGCAGTGCTACATAAAAATAAAGATTAAAGATTATTATTACTGTAAATCACTCGCGGATCTGCAGCATTTCTGCGCGGAAAAAACTCTGCGGATCCGCAGCAAATCTGCAACGTGTGCACATACCCTAAATCTCTGCTGCGCTAACGACACCTCTCCGCTGCTCTCTGACTGTGCTTAGAGGGCAGTATTGCTAACATCTCATCTACAACACGTGACTGCTGCAACAAATCTATGTGATTTCATTTTTTTTCAAGTTATTGAAAATATGTTTATTTGCTGCACTTCAACACAACCATGGTCCAGGCTAAAAAGAAAAACACAAAATGTCAGAGCTTTTTTTTCCCTTTTTTTACAGCCACCAAGTCGAAACACGTTCTCAAATGTTCTCTAAAAAAATTCGCAGAGAATCCGCAACGTGTACACATAGCCTTGCTTTTCCAGCCTTTATTTAATTAAATAAAGGACAGAACTAATATTCCGATCCCTAGAAGAAGTCATTCCTGTACTTTGATATATCAGCACAGTGCTACATTGGGCTGTAAGTGTCTTGAACATAATAAGACTGCCAGCTCCTTGTATGATTTATTATTATATAAGTGGCTTATATAACAGCGCCGTATTCTGCAGAGCTTTACAGGCATCGTAATCACCGTAGATTGTAAGCACGTGAGGGCAGGGTCTCTGTGCTCTGTACCAGCCTCTCATTGTTAGTTTATTCATTGTAATTGGTCGTGGCAATGGTCGTGGGCGTTTTGCCACGACCAATCAGCGACTTGGATTCCATGACAGACAGAGGTCGCGACCAATGAATATCTGTGACAGAAAGAGGAAGTGGCCCTTAGACAATTATATAGTAGATCATGCGGTACATATCTGTATTCAGGGGTGCAGTGTGACGGACTGTGCAAGCCCATAGGGATGGTCCCATAAGATTAGCAAAATTGAGAATACATACAAACATTGGCCAATTCATGTGTACCAAGCAGCCACAATAAGGCAATTCTCGTTGCTAGGAACAAGAGAGGACTCACACAGGTAGGTTCCTAGCAAGAAGAATTGTCTTATCGTGGCTGCCTGGTACCCATGAATTGGCCAATTATTGCGATCTGTATTATAAATTTTCCTAATTTTTTATAGCAATAATGCAATTAAAATTTCATATATTTTATGTTTGCATGGTATAGTGCTACAGTGTGCTACTTTACTTGTTTGCTGCCCATTTTGGTTGGAGCCCCCTAAATTAAATACACAATGCCAAGTTATTCTGCACAGAAAAATGCATTAAATAAGACACTGAGGTTAGTAGTGGTCCTTTGAAAAGATGAGTACTCTATCGTGTGAACCGTCCCTGTGTTGTGTCAGGCAGAGACAATCCTGGCCTATAACTTGAGAATGTGCTGGAATATATTTGCTAAAAATGTCATAGTCCATTATGCATAAGGAAATAAGAAAACTAAAATAGAAAACATATGCAGTTTCATTTTACACTGTAAAGTGAGTTGCACATTTAATATTTCAAGCTTCGAATCATAGAATGTTAGGGTATGTTTCCACGTGCAGTAAACGCTGCGTGTTTGACGCTGCATAGAGACGCAGCGTCAAACACGCAGCGTCCAGATGTTACAGCATAGTGGAGGGGATTTAATGAAATCCCGTCTCCACTATGCGTGGTAACAGGCACGCAGCGGCCCTGGGACTCCGGACATGCGGCGCGTCTTTTAAGATTGCGTCACCGCAAGGTATAAGACAGGGCCCTATGTGTGGGGTGCGATGATGTTCATAGCACACACCCGGCATCATCGCGTCCCAGAAGGGGGCGGAACTTAGCGCAGAGCGGGTTTGCCACTCCGACTAAACCGCCGGCCATCCTGAATGTGGACACATACCCTTAGAGTTGTAAGGCACCTCCTGGGTCATCGTGCTCAACCCCCTGCTCCATGCAGGATTCACTAAACCTGAATGTTTTACAAAAAGAGACCAAAAAAAGCATGCCTTTTCCTTTTAAACTATAGTTCTTTATATGATCCTGTTGCTTTTTGGTCCAGAATTAGCTGTTTATTATTTTAGTAATTCAACATCTTTACAGCTAAGCACTGGTTTAATGAAACATAACTCCAAGTTCCATGAATAGACAGATAAAATGATGACTGCTTGCAGCTACCACTAGTAAGAGGTGAGGAAGCTTACTGCAGGTGTACAATAAGGCTATGTTCACATGTTGTGTTTTTGTTGCGCTTGTTTTTGCAAATGAAAAACTCCTTTTTACAGTACTAGCAGAAAGCTATGAGTTCTCAGAAAACTCATACACACTTTTTTCCTGACTGAATTGGAAAACTACTGTGATTTTGAAAATGCAGCTTGTTAATTCTTTCAACACTTTTGCTGCATTTTTTCACCCATAGAAAGCAATGACTAAGTGCAAAAACGCTGGTTTTTTTTTTTTTGCAGCATTTTTTTTTTTTTTTGGGGGGGGCGGGGGGGGGAAAGCACATGTACAGCTGAATGTGAAACCCATTTATTTTTGTGATTTTTTCAAAGCTTAAGCCTTGATTTCTCGGTGTCCTCACATGAGCATCGATATTAGTACAGTTTAACCCCTTAGTGACAGAGCCAATTTGGTACTTAATGACCAAGCCAATTTTTGCAATTCTGACCACTGTCACTTTATGAGGTTATAACTCTGGAACGCTTCAACGGATCCCGCTGATTCTGAGATTGTTTTTTCGTGACATTGTACTTCATGTTAGTGGTAACATTTCTTCGATATTACTTGTGATTATTTATGAAAAAAACGGAAATATGGCGAAAATTTTTAAAATTTAGCAATTTTCAAACTTTGTATTTTTATGCCCTTAAATCAGAGAGATATGTCACAAAAAATAGTTAATAAATAACATTTCCCACATGTCTACTTTACATCAGCACAATTTTGGAACCAAAATTTTTTTTTTGTTAGGGAGTTATAAGGGTTAAAAGTTGACCAGCAATTTCTCATTTTTACAACACCATTTTTTTTTAGGGACCACATCACATTTGAAGTCATTTTGAGGGGTCTATATGATAGAAAATAACGAAGTGTGACACCATTCTAAAAACTACACCCCTCAAGGTTCTCAAAACCACATTCAAGAAGTTTATTAACCCTTTACGTGCTTCACAGAAACTGAAACAATGTGGAAGGAAAAAATGAACATTTAACTTTTTTTTGCAAACATTTTAATTCAGAACCATTTTTTTTATTTTCACAAGTGTAAAAACAGAAATGTAACCATAAATTTTGTTATGCAATTTCTCCTGAATACGCCAATACCCCATATGTGGGGGTAAACCACTGTTTGGGCGCACCGCAGAACTTGGAAGTGAAGGAGCGCCGTTTGACTTTTTCAATGCAGAATTGGCTGGAATTGAGATCGGACACCATGTCACATTTAGAGAGCCCCTGATGTACCTAAACAGTGGAAACCCCCAAGTGACACCATTTTGTAAACTAGACCCCTTAAGGAACTTATCTAGATGTGTGGTGAGCACTTTGAACCCCCAAGAGCTTCACAGAAGTTTATAACGTTGAGCCGTGAAAATAAAAAAAATCATTTTTGTAGAAAAAATGCGATCTTTTTGTCCCCAAATTTTTATTTTCACAAGTGTAACAGGAGAAATTAGACCACAAAAGTTGTAGGGCAATCTCTCCTGAGTACGTCGATACCCAATATGTGGGGGTAAACCACTGTTTGGGCACACCGCAGAGCTTGGAAGAGAAGGAGTGCCGTTTTACTTTTTCAATGTAGAATTGTCTGGAATTGAGATTGGACGCCATGTCGCGTTTGGAGAGCCCCTGATGTGCCTAAACAGTGGAAAACCCCCACAAGTGACCCCATTTTGGAAACTAGACCCCCCATGGAACTTATCTAGATGTGTGGTGAGAACTTTGAATGCCCAAGTGCTTCACAGAAGTTTCGAATGCAGAGTCGTGAAAATAAAAAAAAAAAATTTTTTCCACAAAAAATATATTGTAGCCCCCAAGTTTTTATTTTCACAAGGGTAACAGGAGAAATTGGTCCCCAAACGTTGTTGTCCAATTTATCCCGAGTACGCTGATGCCCCATATGTGGGGGTAACCCACTGTTTGGGCGCACGGCAGAGCTCAGAAGGGAGGGAGCACCATTTGACTTTTTGAGCGCAAAATTGGCTGTCGTGTTTGGAGACCCCCTGATGTACCTAAACAGTGGAAATCCCCCAATTCTAGCTCCAACCCTAACCCCAACACACCCCTAACCCTAATCCCAACCCGATCCATAATCCTAATCACTAACTCTAACGATAATAACAACCCTTACCCCAAAACAACCCTAATGTCAACCCTAACCATAACCCTAATCAAAACCCTAAATCCAACACACCCCTAATCCTAATCTCAACCCTAACCTCAAACCTAACCCTAATCCCAATACACCCCTAATCACAACCCTAACCTTAACCCTAATCCCAAACTTAACCCTAATCCCAAGCGTAACCCTAATGCCAACCCTAACCCTAATACCAACTCTAATCCAAACCCTAACCCCAAATCTATCCCTAACTTTAGCCCCAACCCTAGCCCTAACTTTAGCCCCAACCCTAACCCTAAGGCTACTTTCACACTTGCGTCGTTTGGCATCCGTCGCAATCCGTCGTTTTGGACAAAAAACGGATCCTGCAAATGTGCCCGCAGGATGTGTTTTTTGCCCATAGACTTGTATTGCCGACGGATCGTGACGGATGGCCACACGTCGCGTTCGTCGTGCACTGGATCAGTTGTGTTTTGGCGGACCGTCGGCACAAAAAACGTTCAATGTAACTTTTTTTGTACGTCGCGTCCGCCATTTCTGACCGCGCATGCGTGGCCGTAACTCCGCCCCTCCTCCCCAGGACATAGATTGGGCAGCGGATGCGTTGAAAAACTACATCCGCTGCCCACGTTGTGCACAATTTTCACAACGTGCGTCGGTATGTCGGGCCGACGCATTGCGACGGCCCCGTACCGACGTAAGTGTGAAAGAACCCTAACCCTGAATTTAGCCCCAAACCTAACCCTAAATTTAGCCCCAACCCTAACCCTAGCCCTAACCCTAGCCCTAACCCTAACCCTAGCCCTAACCCTAGCTCTAACCCTAACCCTAATTTTAGCCCCAACTGCTCTTCTCCTGTCTGCCGGTAGATGGCGATAGATGGCGGGCGCACTGCGCATGCGCCCGCCATTTTCTTTTTCCCGGCAGCCAGGAGGAGCAGCAGGAGGATCCAGGGACACCGGTAAGTATAATAGGGTCCCTGAATCCCCCTATTTCTCTGTCCTCTGATGTGCGATCAAATCAGAGGACAGAGAACTATACTTTGATTTTTTTTTTTTTGCGGTCGCCGGTAAACAGTTAATTATCGGCGATCGCAAAACAGGGGTCGGTAAAACCGACCCCGATCATGTTCTTTGGGGTCTCGGCTACCCCCGGCAGCCGAGACCCCAAAGAGTCTCCCGGTGCCGGCCGGCGGGCGCACTGCGCATGCGCCCGCCATTTTGAAGATGGCGGCGCCCACCGGGAGCCACGAGGAGAACCGGGGGAGATAGGTGAGTATCGGGGGGCTACCTGGGACCCCCTTTCTCTGTCCTCTGATGTGCGATCACATCGGAGGACAGAGAAATTAAAAAGAGATCGCGTTTTGTTTTTTTTTGCGATCGCCGGTAAACGGTTAATTACCGGCGATCGCAAATGCGGGGTCGGTAAAAAAAACCGAGGCATGTTCTCTGGGGTCTCGGCTACCCCCGGCAGCCGAGACCCCGGAGAAAATCCGACTCTGGGGGGGGGACTATTCACTTTTTTCACAGCTTAACGGCGCTGTGGTTTAAGTACCCTTAGCGGCTGCCGTTAAAAGGCGTATCGGCGGTCGCTAAGGGGTTAATTAACTTTGTGATATGTTTGAAAGTAAACAATGGCTGAATAATTTAATGCTATACCAATGTATTACAGTAAACAATAACTGACCAATTCAATGCCCTACCAATGTATTAACAAACAATGCCAGACCAATTCAATGCCCTACCAGTTCAATGCCCTACCATTGTACTAACCCCTTAACGACAGCCGATACGCCTTTTAACGGCAGCAGTACAGGGTACCGTATTTTCCGGCGTATAAGACAACTTTGTAACCCCTGAAAATTTTCTCAAAAGTGGGTGGTCGTCTTATACGCCGGGTACAGCGTGTGCGGAGCTCTGAGGTCGTCACATATGGTGCAGGGAGCGGTCCTGGATGGTTCCCAGGGTCTGCAGGAGAGGAGACTCTCCTTCAGGCCCTGGGTACAATATTCATGTAAAAAAAAAAAAAATTAAAATAAAAAATAGGGATATACTTACCTTCTGATGGTCCCCGGAGTTCTCTCGGCTCTCAGCGGTGCACGCGGCGGCTTCCGTTCCCAGGGATGCATTGCACGAAGGACCCGAGATGACGTCGTGGTCACGAGACCGTGACGTCACAAAGGTCCTTCGCGCAACGCATCCCTGGGAACGGAAGCCACCGCGTGCACCGCTTAGAGCCGGGAGAACTCCGGGGGCCATCAGAAGGTAAGAATATCCCTATTTTTTAATTTTATTTTATTTTTTCTCGAATATTGTACCCAGGGCCTGAAGGAGAGTCTCCTCTCCTGCAGACCTTGGGAACCATCCAGGACCGCTCCCTGCACCATATGCAGCGACCTCAGAGCTCCGCACACGCCGTATAAGATGACACCCGGCGTATAAGATGACCCCCGACTTTTACGGCGAGTACATCCCAAACTCTATATTTTAAATAGAAAAGTTGGGGGTCGTCTTATACACCCAGTCATCTTATACGCCAGAAAACACGGTACTTATTCCTCAGCACCGCTTTTTAAGGGCGCTGAGAAATAAGGTTATAGTGCCCCCCAGCGCCGGAAAGTCTCAGGGGTCTCGGCTACCAGGGTTGGCCGAGACCCCGGAGAACATGATTCAAATCCTCTTATATGATCTAGCATATCAGAGGAGAGAGAAATGGGGTCCCCGAGCCCAACCGGTCCCTCCGGTGCCCCCGGCGTCTTCTTCCAGCAACAATAGATTTTTCCTATTGGTTCATTTTGCTCACTGTGATAGGGTCTATCACAGTGATCAAAATAAATAAAATAGTAAATTAAACCCCCCTTTATCACTCCCTTAGCTGGTAAAAATAATTTAAAAAATGTATTTTTTTTTCCATTTTTACATTGGGGCTAGGGTTGGGGCTAGGGTTGGGGAAAGGGTTAGGGTTAAAGCTAGGGTTAGGGCAGGGTTTAGAGCAGAGGTCTCAAACTGCATTCCTCAAGGGCTGCAAACCGGTCATGTTTTCAGGGTTTCCTTGTACTGCACAGGTGATAGTTTAATCGCCTACACACATAATGAGTACAGTATCATGTGCAATGCTAAGGAAATCTTGACAACACGTATGGTTTGCGGCCCTTGAGGAATGCCGTTTGAGGCCCCTGGGTTTGGCTGGGGTTAGGGTTAGGATTGAGGCTAGGTATAGGGTTGGGGATAGGGGTGGGGATAGGGGTAGGGTTGGGGCTAGGGTTATGGTGTTGGGGCTAGGGTTATGGTTGGGATAAGGGTTGGGGTTAGCGCTGTTAGGGTTGGAGTTAGAATTGGGGGCGTTTCCACTGTTGGGTCATTCAATACCAAGTGATCCAAATATGAATATTTTTTTTACCTGACGTCTTTAGATTTTTTTTATTTTTTTGTTTTTATGAAGTACAACTTTAGTTAATTACAAATTAAAAGTTTAGAATTTTTTTCTTCATCAGTTAATTTTTTACAAATTTTTTGAAGTTTTGAAAAAGTGCGGATTTTGGCCTGGTATGGGCCTTACATTTTTTATCATATCTCGGGCTAGAATTAAGATAAAGAGGTGGGAGAGGCATCATTGTTCTCAGAATGGTACCAGCTTTCATTTGACATGTCACAAGACTATGTTTCTTGATATTTTGTTTTGGAGAAATCAAATTCAAAATTTTGATGCGCAATTGTGAAAAAATGTATGTTTTAAAATTGTAAAAACATGGATTTGTGTTACTTGTTTTCTTGTTTATATTTGTACAGGGATTCAACTTGGGACCTGTCAAATTTGTATTTTTTTTTAAGCCTTGAATCATCTGATTTTATGTTTGTGCGAGTTTCTTCCCTTTTTCTTTTCAAATTACAACTTATTGAATTCAACATTTATATGCAACAATAAAGAAACACAAAAAACAAATACCGAAGTGCCACAATAAATACATCTTAATCATCATAACACAACTTGCTCAGCATTTTCAACCTGAATTCATTGAACAAGCCAAAAGAAAAAAAGGTCATCATAGCCTCAAGTTTGATTTTCCAAATACAGTCTCATCCTAATTATGTTAAAAACAAGATTAAAAGAACCAATATTTTTACTACCTATTTATACATGTAACAATTTTTTTTCTATTATATCACTAAACATGTCATTTATGAAGTGTTTAAGAAGAATAGTACAGTAGTTAAATCCTCGTTCTATAAAATATGAACTAAAAAAAAACAATTAACCCCTTTCTGACATCTAACGTACTATCCCGTCGAGGTAGGGTGGGCCCGTATGACCACCGACGGGATAGTACATCATAGCGATCGGCCGCGCTTACGGGGGGAGCGCGGCCGATCGCGGCCGGGTGTCAGCTATCGCAGCTAACATCAGGCACAATGTGCCAGGAGCGATCACGGACCACCCCCGACACATTAACCCCCGGCACACTGCGATCAAACATGATCGCAATTTTCCGGCGGTATAGGAAAGCATCGCGCAGGGAAGGGGCTCCCTGCAAGCTTCCCTGACACCCCCAGAGCAACGCGATGTGATCGCGTTGCTGTGAGGGTCTCTTACCTCCTCCTCTGTGCAGCAGGCCAAATCCAAAATGGCCGCAGGGCTGCATCCAGGGTCCTGCAGGGAGGTGGCTTACCAGCGCCTCTTCAGAGCAAGGGCTGGTAAGCCTGCAGAGTGCACGTCAGATCGCTGATCTGACACAGTGCACAGCAAAGTGTCAGATCAGCGATCTTACACTATAACATGATGCCCCCCCCTGGGGCAATGTTATAGTGTAAAAAAATATATATATATTCACATGTGTAAAAAAATTTAAAAAAAATCCCCCCCAAAAAATATTGTTCCTAAAAATACATTTGTTTATCTAAATGAAAAAAAACAATAAAAGTACACATATTTAGTATCGCGTGTCCGTAACGACCCCACCTATAAAAATGTCTTGCTAGTTAAACCCTTCAGTGAACGCGGTAAAAAAAAAAGGGGGGGGGGGCAAAAAACCACGCTTTATTATCATTCCGCCAAACAAAAAGTGGAATAACACGCGATCAAAAAGACAGATATAAATAACCATGGTACCACTGAAAACGTCATCTTGTCCCGCAAAAAACGAGCCGCCAAACAGTGTCATCAAAGAAAAATAAAAAAGTTATAGTCCTCAGCATAAAGCGATGCAAAAATACCGTATATACTCGAGTATAAGCCGAGATTTTCAGCCCAAATTTTGGGGCTGAAAGTGCCCCTCTCGGCTTATACTCGAGTCAATGTGGGTGGCAGGGTCGGCGGGTGAGGGCGCTGAGGTATACTTACCTAGTCCCAGCGATCCTCGCGCTGTCCCTGCCTTCCTCCCCGTCTTCTGTGCTGCAGCTTCTTCCTCTCTTCAGCGGTCACGTGGGACCGCTCATTAGAGATATGAATAAGCGGCTCCACCTCCCATAGGGGCGGAGCCGCCTATTCATTCCTCAAATCGGCGGTGCCGGTGACCACTGACAGGAAGAGCTGCGGCACCGAAGACCAGGCAGAGGGACAGCGCGAGGATCGCCAGGACTAGGTGAGTATGTCATATTCACCTGTCCTCGTTCCAGCCGCCGGGCGTCGCTCCATCTTCCCGGCCGGCGCCTCCATCTTCCCGACGTCTGCGCTGACTGTTCAGGCAGAGGGTGCGATGACGCATATAGTGTGCGCGGCGCCCTCTGCCTGATCAGTCAGAGCAGAGACGCCGGGAAGATGGAGGCGCCGGAACGAGACGCCGGGAGCTGCAATCAAGGGAGGTGAGTATGTGTTTTTTTTTTTTATTGCAGCAGCGGCGGCGGCAGAGATTTCTATGGGGCACAATGAACGGTGCAGGGAGCAGAGCTGTGTATATATGTGGGACATGCAGGGAGCAGAGCTGTGTATATATGTGGGACATGCAGGGAGCAGAGCTGTGTATATATGTGGGACATGCAGGGAGCAGAGCTGTGTATACAGTGGGGCAAAAAAGTATTTAGTCAGTCAGCAATAGTGCAAGTTCCACCACTTAAAAAGATGAGAGGCGTCTGTAATTTACATCATATGTAGACCTCAACTATGGGAGACAAACTGAGAAAAAAAAATCCAGAAAATCACATTGTCTATTTTTTTAACAATTTATTTGCATATTATGGTGGAAAATAAGTATTTGGTCAGAAACAAAATTTCATCCCAATACTTTGTAATATATCCTTTGTTGGCAATGACAGAGGTCAAACGTTTTCTGTAAGTCTTCACAAGGTTGCCACACACTGTTGTTGGTATGTTGGCCCATTCCTCCATGCAGATCTCCTCTAGAGCAGTGATGTTTTTGGCTTTTCGCTTGGCAACACAGACTTTCAACTCCCTCCAAAGGTTTTCTATAGGGTTAAGATCTGGAGACTGGCTAGGCCACTCCAGGACCTTGAAATGCTTCTTACGAAGCCACTCCTTCGTTGCCCTGGCGGTGTGCTTTGGATCATTGTCATGTTGAAAGACCCAGCCACGTTTCATCTTCAATGCCCTTGCTGATTGAAGGAGATTTGCACTCAAAATCTCACGATACATGGCCCCATTCATTCTTTCATGTACCCGGATCAGTCGTCCTGGCCCCTTTGCAGAGAAACAGCCCCAAAGCATGATGTTTCCACCACCATGCTTTACAGTAGGTATGGTGTTTGATGGATGCAACTCAGTATTCTTTTTCCTCCAAACACGACAAGTTGTGTTTCTACCAAACCTTTCCAGTTTGGTTTCATCAAACCATAGGACATTCTCCCAAAACTCCTCTGGATCATCCAAATGCTCTCTAGCAAACTTCAGACGGGCCCGGACATGTACTGGCTTAAGCAGTGGGACACGTCTGGCACTGCAGGATCTGAGTCCATGGTGGCGTAGTGTGTTACTTATGGTAGGCCTTGTTACATTGGTCCCAGCTCTCTGCAGTTCATTCACTAGGTCCCCCCGCGTGGTTCTGGGATTTTTGCTCACCGTTCTTGTGATCATTCTGACCCCACGGGGTGGGATTTTGCGTGGAGCCCCAGATCGAGGGAGATTATCAGTGGTCTTGTATGTCTTCCATTTTCTAATTATTCCTCCCACTGTTGATTTCTTCACTCCAAGCTGGTTGGCTATTGCAGATTCAGTCTTCCCAGGCTGGTGCAGGGCTACAATTTTGTTTCTGGTGTCCTTGGACAGCTCTTTGGTCTTCACCATAGTGGAGTTTGGAGTCAGACTGTTTGAGGGTGTGCACAGGTGTCTTTTTATACTGATAACAAGTTTAAACAGGTGCCATTACTACAGGTAATGAGTGGAGGAAAGAGGAGACTCTTAAAGAAGAAGTTACAGGTCTGTGAGAGCCAGAAATCTTGATTGTTTGTTTCTGACCAAATACTTATTTTCCACCATAATATGCATATAAATTGTTAAAAAAAAACAGACAATGTGATTTTCTGGATTTTTTTTTCTCAGTTTGTCTCCCATAGTTGAGGTCTACCTATGATGTAAATTACAGACGCCTCTCATCTTTTTAAGTGGTGGAACTTGCACTATTGCTGACTGACTAAATACTTTTTTGCCCCACTGTATATGTGGGACATGCAGGGAGCAGAGCTGTGTATATATGTGGGACATGCAGGCGGCAGAGCTGTGTATATATGTGGGACATGCAGGGAGCAGAGCTGTGTATATATGTGGGACATGCAGGGAGCAGAGCTGTGTATATATGTGGGACATGCAGGCGGCAGAGCTGTGTATATATGTGGGACATGCAGGGAGCAGAGCTGTGTATATATGTGGGACATGCAGGGAGCAGAGCTGTGTATATATGAGGGACATGCAGGCGGCAGAGCTGTGTATATATGTAAGACATGCAGGCGGCAGAGCTGTGTATATATGTGGGACATGCAGGGAGCATATGGCACCGTATATGGCACAGCAATGGGGCACAATGAACGGTGCAGAGCACCGTATATGGCACAGCAATGGGGCACAATGAACGGTGCAGAGCACCGTATATGGCACAGCAATGGGGCACAATGAACGGTGCAGAGCACCGTATATGGGCACAGCAATGGGGCACAATGAACGGTGCAGAGCACTATATGGGGCACAGCTATGGGGAAATAATGAACGGTGCAGAGCACTATATGGCACAGCTATGGGGAAATAATGATCTATTTTTATTTTTGAAATTCACCGGTAAATGCTGCATTTCCACCCTAGGCTTATACTCGAGTCAATAAGTTTTCCCAGTTTTTTGTGGCAAAATTAGGGGGGTCGGCTTATACTCAGGTCGGCTTATACTCGAGTATATACGGTAATAGTTTTTATCGTATAAAAGCGCCAAAACATAAAAAAATGATATAAATGAGGTATCGCTGTAATCGTACTGACCCGAAGAATAAAACTGCTTTATCCATTTTACCAAACGCGGAACGGTATAAACGCCTCCCTAAAAGAAATTCATGAATAGCTGGTTTTTGGTCATTCTGCCTCACAAAAATCGGAATAAAAAGCGATCAAAAATTCTAACGTTCCCGAAAATGTTACCAATAAAAACTTCAACTCGTCCCGCAAAAAACAAGACCTCAATATGACTCTGTGGACCAAAATATGGAAAAATTATAGCTCTCAAAATGTGGTAATGCAAAAAATATTTTTTGTAATAAAAAGCGTCTTTCAGTGTGTGATGGCTGCTAATCATAAAAATCCGCTAAAAAAACCCACTATAAAAGTAAATCAAACCCCCATTCATTACCCCTTTAGTTAGGGAAAAATTAAAAAAAAAGCATTTATTTCCATTTTCCCACTAGGGCTAGGGTTAGGGTTGGGGCTAGGGTTAAGGCTACAGTTAGGGTTGGGGCTAAAGTTAGGGTTAGGGTTTGGATTACATTTACGGTTGGGAATAGGGTTGGGATTAGGGTTATCGTTGGGATTAGGGTTAGGGGTGTGTTTGGATTAGGGTTTCAGTTATAATTGGGGGATTTCCACTGTCTGGGCACATCAGGGGCTCTCCAAACGCGGCATGGCGTCCGATCTCAATTCCAGCTAATTCTGCGTTGAAAAAGTAAAACAGTGCTCCTTCCCTTCCGAGCTCTCCTGTGAGCCCAAACAGGGGTTTACCCCAACATATGGGGTATCAGCGTACTCAGGACACATTGGACAACAACTTTTGTGGTCCAATTTCTCCTGTTACCCTTGGGAAAATACAAAACTGGGGGCTAAAAAATTATTTTTGTGGAAAAAAAAAGGATTTTTTATTTTCACGGCTCTGCGTTATAAATAGTAGTGAAACACTTGGGGGTTCAAAGTTCTCACAACACATCTAGCTAAGTTCCTGGGGGTCTAGTTTCCAATATGGTGTCACTTGTGGGGGGTTTCTACTGTTTAGGTACATTAGGGGCTCTGCAAACGCAATGTGATGCCTGCAGACCATTCCATCTAAGTCTGCATTCCAAATGGCGCTCCTTCCCTTCCGAGCTCTCCCATGCGCCCAAACGGTGGTTCCCCTCACATATGGGGTATCAGCGTACTCAGGACAAATTGGACAACAACATTTGGAGTCCAATTTTAACTGTTAACCTTGGGAAAATACAAAACTGGGGGCTAAAAAATGATTTTTGTGGGAAAGAAAATAATTTTTATTTTCATGGCTCTGCGTTATAAACTGTAGAGAAAAACACGTGGGGGTTCAAAGCTCTCACAACACACCTAGATGAGTTCCTTAGGGGGTCTACTTTCCAAAATTGTGTCACTTGTGGGGGGTTTCAATGTTTAGGCACATCAGTGGCTCTTTAAACGCAACATGGCGTCCCACCTCAATTCCTGTCAATTTTGCATTGAAAAGTCAAATGGTGCTCCTTCCCTTCCGAGCTCTCCCTTGCACCCAAACAGTGGTATACCCCCACATATAGGGTATCTGTGTACTCAGGACAAATTTTACAACAACTTTTGGGGTCCAATTTCTTCTCTTACCCTTGGGAAAATAAAAAATTGGGGGCGAAAAGATCTTTTTTGTGAAAAAATATGATTTTTTTATTTTTACGGCTCTGCATTATAAACTTCTGTGAATCACTTAATGGGTCAAACTGCTCACCACGCATCTAGATAAGTTCCTTAGGGGGTCTACTTTCCAAAATGGTGTCATTTGTGGGGGGTTTCCACTGTTTAGGCACATCAGGGGCTCTCCAAACGCAACATGGCGTCCCATCTCAATTCCAGTCAATTTTGCATTGAAAAGTCAAATGGCGCTCCTTCGCTTCCGAGCTCTGCCATGCGCCCAAACAGTGATTTACCCCCACATGGGGTATCAGCGTACTCAGGACAAATTTTACAACAATTTTTGGCGTCCATTTTCTCCTGCTACCCTTAGTAAAATAAAACAAATTGGAGCTGAAGTAAATTTTTTGTGAAAAAAAAGTTAAATTTTCATTTTTATTTAAACATTTCAAAAATTCCTATGAAACACCTGAAGGGTTAATAAACTTCTTGAATGTGGTTTTGAGCACCTTGAGGGGTGCAGTTTTTAGAATGGTGTCACACTTGGTTATTTTCTATCATGTAGACCCCTCAAAATGACTTCAAATGAGATGTGGTCCCTAAAAAAAAAATGGTGATGTAAAAATGAGAAATTGCTGGTCAACTTTTAACCCTTATAACTCCCTAACCAAAAAAAAAATTTTGGTTCCAAAATTGTGCTGATGTAAAGTAGACATGTGGGAAATGTTACTTATTAAGTGTTTTGTGTGACATATCTCTGTGATTTAATTGCATAAAAATTAAAAGTTGGAAAATTGCGAAATTTTCTAAATTTTCGCCAAATTTACGTGTTTATTTTTCACAAATAAATGCAGGTAATATCAAAGAAATTTTACCACTATCATGAAGTACAATATGTCACGAGAAAATGTCAGAATCACCGGGATCCGTTGAAGCGTTCCAGAGTTATAACCTCATAAAGGGACAGTGGTCAGAATTGTAAAAATTGGCCTGGTCATTAACGTACAAACCACCCTTGGGGGTAAAGGGGTTAATAGTAGGTTTTTACACTGGCCTTTTATCAATGTCTCCCTTCTAGTGGGTGAAATGTAATCCTGTCCATAAGCGCTTACTAGCAATGGCCGTTTCCTTTTGTGTTAGAGTATGTGCAGCCTGTTATGGTGCTCGGCTGCACCTGAGTCAATATCTGATTTTTGTTAACTGTTACAATGTCTGGTTTTCTTGGATACACAAAGGACGGCGCTAGACCAGAAGCTGCAGAAAAGTCCTTTCTATTTCTTCATTTTCACAATCTTTGGAGAGTACAGTAGCCATCACCAGCGCTGATCATATTCACAGGTCACATCACCAGTTATGCCATCCATTGCAGATCTTGTGCCGTCTTCTACCACGTCATGGACTTCACTGTCTTTGCTGAATGAAAAAATCCTTGTTTTTATTTCTGTTTCATTACATGGGATGACAGTGCGGTATTGCTGAGTCCCCTTTCTGCTTCCTGTAACCGAGGTTTTCACAAACTCTCCTCCTCTTCGTAGTCCTAGTTTGTACAATACATGGACTGGATGTTAAGAACATGTTTCTCCCTCCATATGAGGAGTTGCCTGGTTATTAAGATTTGGTGTGAATCTGGCCTGTGGAGGCTGGAGCTGCCGGCCGGTCATCTGCTCTGCACTCACTGCCTACCCCTGGTCATTCTCAGCCCTAACCAAGCTTTCTCCTCTGTCCTCTCCTGCTTCTAAGCTGTAACATGATACACTAATATCTACTACAAATCATGGATTATTTGGTAAATATAGACCCCACACTGTTAGACCACAGGCTGAACAGATCTGAATGTGAGATTTTCAAATTGACACTGTAATAGTTTTATTTTTTAAAATATGATCCCATCACGATCCCAGCTTGTATTTTAGTACAAATGTGGCTAGGATTATAGCAGGCACATAAGCAGTTTTTGAAATTTTTAAATTAAACGTTTTATTCGGAAATGCATTTTAAATTTCTGCGCTTGCGTTCGCATAGGTAAAATATTACCAAAGATACTCTTGTGACATATCTGGTGAAAGCCTGTACAGTTCTGAGTAGAATGGTGTTTATTTTGTTTCTCTATCTTTTTTCTAGCCTGAGTTATGGGGAGAAATTTAAAGGCAGGCAACACCGAAATTCGCACTTTTTTCGAACTTTGAAAATCAATTAAAATAATTTAAAAAATATCTAGAATTTTTTTTCTTCACATTTTGCATTTTCTGACACACTATTACCAAATAACAAAATCTCAAAAGAATTAAAAATATAGTGGTAAAATTCATTGGTTCACTTGACATGGAATGAACCTGTTTAGGTAAATCAGGGGGTCTCCAAACGCGACACGGCGCCCACCACTGATCCACCCTATTTCGCATTCAAAAAGTCAAACGGCGCTCCCTCCCTTCTGAGCTCTGCCATGCACCCAAACAGTGGATTCCCCCCACATATGGGGTATCGGCGTAATCAGGAGAAATTGCACAACAAATTTTGTGGTCCATTTTCTCGTAATACCCTTGAGAAAATAAAAAATGTTTGGTTCCAGATTAAAAAATTTTGTGAAAAAAATAAAAATGTTTATTTTTTCTTTCCACGTTGCTTTAGTTCTCTTGAAGCACCTGAAGGATTAATAAACTTCTTAAATGTGGTTTTGCTCATCTTGAAGGGTGCAGTTTTTGGAATGGTGGCACTTTTGCCTATTTTCTGTTAAACTGACCCCCCCACACACCAAACTCACTTCAAATGTGAGATGGTCCCTTAAAAAAATGGTTTTGTAAATTTTGTTGGAAAAATGAGAAATTGCTGGTCACCTTTTACCCGTATAACGTCCTAACAACCTAACAAAAAAATGATGCTTCCAAAATTGTGCTGATGTAAAGTAGACATGTTGGAAATTATATTTATTACCGTAACTATGTTAGCTATGTATGACTCTCTGATTTAAGGGCAGAAAAACTTTGAAAATTGTAAAATTTTCAAAATCTTTGCCAAATTTCCATTTTTTCATAAATAAACGCAAGTCATATCGAAGAAATTTTACCACTAACAAGAAGTACAATATGTCAATAAAAAACAAAGCCAGAATCAGTGGGATCCGTTGAAGTGTTCCAGTGCTATAACCTCATAAAGTGACAGTGGTCAGAATTGCAAAAATTGGCTTGGTCATTAAGTACAAAATTAGCTCTGTCACTAAGGGGTTAAAGTAAACAATACCTGACCAATTCAGTGCTCTACCAATGTAAACTATGCATGACCAATTCAATGCCCTACCAATGTATTAAACAATGCCTGACCAATTCAATGCCCTACCAATGTGTGAAAATGAACAATGGCCTAGGCATTCAATACACTAACAATGTGTTGGGTAAAAAATGCTTGACCAATTCAACTTCCCATGGTGTTTTTACGTTTGCTATTGTGTATTTTTTCACGAACTCATGTAACCTTAGTTCACAGCTGAGCTTCATCTATGAATCCAGCTTTTTTGTTAAAAGTCACTTTTTCAGACATAAAAAATTTTTTCCCCTAAATAATTTGATCAAAATGCCTTTTTTAAAGAAAAAAACAAAAATCTGTTTTAAGGTTTCACATTTACATATATTTCTCACAATATTTCTACAAGAAAATGGATGTTTGCAAAAGAAATACTTACCTAAGGAAACGTTTTTTCTTCTTGGCTGAGTCCTCTGGAGTTTTAGAGTGAACATCTGCTTTCTTTTCTGGCGTTTGGAGCATAATCTGTGCCGTTTTCAACCACTCACTTGCTGATTTCCCACCAGTGCGCAGGTCATTTTCATCGCCTACTAACCTATCAGCCCTGGTAGTAGTAGGTTCATCAGGTGGATCATCAGAAGAATATTCAACAATATCCACACACTAAAATAAAGAAATAAAAGAGAATGTCCTAAAATAGAATAAGTAGAATGATATAATTGTATTACTTCCTCTGGTTATTTTTGGAAGGAATATAACAAAAAGGTAGATATGAAGTGGCGGTAGGGAGATTCACAAATCTACATGGGTATGTAATAGGCCAAATTGCAAAATTTCCATTTACCAATAAAAGTGCAGAAATAAAATCATTAGATCTCATCATGGAATAAAAAAGTTGGTTATGAAAAAATGTAACCCAGCAATTGGTCCAGGATTACACTAATATGATAAACAAGGAAAATAAACCTCAAAATGTAACCTGAATTTGCCCTGTCATAGTATCGCCAGGATAGGGAACCATGTAGGGAAAAGTGTCAAGGTTCAGTAGTAGGGCTCAGCCAGGTGTTTGGTAGACCGCATCACAGAGGAGAATACCATTGTAAGATTGAATGGGGGGGATCAAAGCCAGACTTTTGACAGAGACCAGAACAAAGGTTTTGGGAGCCGTAAACAAAATGTATTGGCAGACAGAGCATTAATGTTGCTTACTAGAACAATATTTTAAACACTTAGTGACCAAGCCAATTTAGACCTTAATGACCAAGCCAATTTTTACAATTCAGAACAGTGTCACTTCAATGTATCCCACTGATTCGGAGACTGTTTTTTTCTTGACATATTGTACTTCATGTTAGTGGTAAAATTTCTTCAATAAGACTTGTGTTTATTGATGAAAAAAAAACTGAAATTTGGGGGGGAAAATTAAACATCTTGCAATTTTCAAACTTTTAATTTTTGAGCCCTTAAATCAGAGAGTCACAAAATAGTTGATAAATAACATTTTCTACATGTCTACTTTACGTCAGCACAATTTTGGAAACTTTTTTGTTAGGATGTTCTAAGGGTTAAAAGTTGACCAGCGATTTCTCATTTTTCCAACAAAATTCACAAAACCATTTTTTAAGGGACCACTTCACATTTGAAGTTTATTAACTCTTCAGGTGCTTCACAAGAACTAAAGCAATGTGGAAGGAAAAAATTAACATTTAACTTTTTTCACACATAAAAGTTAAAACTACTAAATTTAGACCCAAACTTTTTTATTTTCACAAGGGTATCAGGAGAAAATGGACTATAAAATTTGTTGAGCAATTTCTCAAGAGTACACAGATACCTCATATGTGGGGGAAATCCACTGCTTGGGCACTTGGCAGGACTCAGAAGAGAGGGAGTACCGTTTAACTTTTTGAATGCAAAATTGACTTGAATTGATGGCAGGCACCATGTTGCGTTTGAGACCCCCTGATGTACCTAAACCGTGGAAACCCCCAATTCTAACTCTAACCCTAACATAGCCCTAAACCCAACCCTAACACCAATACACCCCTAACCCTAATCCCAACCCTAACCCCAACACATCCCTAACCCCAATGTAACTATAACCTCAACACAACCCTAACCCCAACACAACCCTAACCCCAACCCTAACTGCAAAGAATGGAAAAAATTACAATTTTTTTTATTTTATTATTTTTATTTAACTAAGGGGGTGACAAAGGGGGGTTTGATTTACTTTTTATCATCACTGTGATAAGGTCTATCACAGTGATCAAAATGAACCAATAAGAAAATTCTATTGTTGCTAGGTACCGGCCAGCAGATCTCAGGCCATGCCTGCCATTTTCTTCTTGGAAAAATGACATGGAGGGCCAGGGGATGGAGCAGGAGGATCCGGGGATGGTGGAGGGACTGGGGGTGCTTTGGGGGACCCCATTTATCTCTCTTCTGGTATGCTAGATTATAATCAGAAAAGAAATTAATGGAGTCTGCTTTTTTGTGAACGTCGTTATTCAGTGATTACGTGACAGGAGACGGTAAAAACCGACCCAAATCATTTTCTCTGGGGTGTCAGCTACCACCGGTAGCCGAAACCCTGGAGACTTTCCGACACTGGGGGACCCTATACACTTATCTCTAAATGCCATTAAAAAGCGGTGCTGAGCAATAAGGTCCCTTTAACTGCCGCTGTTAAAGAGGCGTATCAGCGGTCATTAAGGGATTAAGGGAGGTTAAAAAGTGAAAGCAAAATAAATATGATAGTATAATCACTAAAGCGCAAAAAATAGGGCCCGCAGACCTTTAGTAATAAAATTAATGTACAGGTGCACAAATATGCTATGTAACTAATATACGAACATTTACATACATTATATGCTGGCGCACTGCAATTAACCACTTAAGGACCGAGCCACTTTACGTTAATGATCAATGATATTTCAGCAACTCCTGCGCAATTATGCTGTGAACTATCAAGTTGACTGACAAATCACAGCCCTATGAGAGTGGGGATTGATGGCACAGGTCCCCGCACCTCTTCCCGTCCTGCTCCGCTGTCGACAAGGAATGGTTACGGCGTATTAACACACAGTGACGTGTGCATGACGGACATAGCATGTCATGGTACGGGAATTGACACCCACTCATAACGTGCTACATCCGTCATTGGTCGTAAAAGTGGTCAATGAATACATGGAACAGTAAACCGTTTTAATTTCCAAGTGGGCATTACCAGGTAGTTATCCATAAGGCATGTACTTCTTTAGCTTTCTGACGATGACCAACCTCATTACAAACACTTCTAGTAGCTCTCCTCTCACAGTGCTGCCAACTCCGCAAATCATAAGTATGAATCCACGTACAAGTGAAAAATGAGCACGCCCCATGTATAGTTTAGACCAGGCTCAGTGTGAGACATAATGTCTGCTCTCCTCACCTCAGAGTGATGATGTGCCACAGCAAAGCACAGTATGATCAACAGCTTTCATCAGCAGCCAGTATGGGGGGAGGGGCGATACACTTGAGTCGTCAGCACTACACTTGCTTTATCAATGCTAATGGCCTTTGGTATTTAGTCCCGCAAATAAAACTCATGTCAATTTGTGAGGAGAGATACTAGATGTGCTGGAGACAAAAGCTGAAAGCTATTAATCATACTCTGCTCTGCTGTGCCTCAGCACTGTTTGTCAATACATGTCTCACACGGAGCCTGTTCTGACAATTTTATGGGCATGTTCTTTCCCCAGCGTATTGCTGCCTGCTTATGATTGGTCAGTATCAAAAAGAGGAATAAGTACATGCCACAAGTGAAATCTCTCTGGTGATTCCCACTTGAAAAAAAAACTTTAGGTGCCAAATAAATACCAAAGAGTTTTATTCTGCTCTATCACGCCTATTATCATGTTTGTCCAACTGAATATGAAAAATGTGTTCCAAAAGTCTTCTGTAAGTAAGCACAAGGACAAAAGTGGAACTGTCAAAACTGTGACTGGATGGAATAGTTAAAGATATGAGCACCTGCTATAGAAGAATATCAATATAAGTAGTATAAATTACTATTTTACATACATTTAAAACCCTGACGAAGGTTTCCCGAAACGCGCGTTGGGGCGGGCGCTGGGATCCCCTACCTGCCTGCACTTGCTGATATTGCCTGGGTGATGTATTTAGTATTTTTTATGTACTGTATGTTACACTGATTGTACTTGGTTATACATCCAGCTCCTATTTAGTTGAGCTGGGATGATTTACATGTACATGTTTACCTCTTATGATATTTATCTATGCTGTACCTTATAGTGGTTGTCATGTACTTTCCTCGCTCGGTAATACTTACTATGATTATGTCTTACATATCTCATATTTCTTAATGGCATTTGTGGGTTTCCCAGTACCCTTGCTTTTTACTCCGTCTGGTGATTTCTTGTAGCTGTCACCACCCTCATGCCCTGTACAAAATAAAGCATTTTTATTGACTATAGACTTTGGCTATCCTTTGGAGTTTGTTCTCCCCCCCCCCCTGTTATGTATTCTTTGATAGCTAGTCTATCATTATTTTTGATATCCATGGCTAAGGAATTCCTTTGGACAATTGTTTATTAATACACAATACTTTTATATCTATATTTCTACAATTGTCCTAAACTATGTTGCCTCATGTTGCCTTCTTAGTTACTTATACATTTAAAATTGGTATTTTCATTTTTGGCAAATTTTGTGGAAATGCCATAAAGGTCTGAAATAGCAATAGCCTTTAAGTATATTCTATTTAAATAGTTACATAGTTATTAAGGTTGAAGGAAGACTATAAGTCCATCTAGTTCAACCCATAGCCTAACCTAACATGCCCTAACATGTTGATCCAGAGGAAGGCAAAAAAAAACCATGTGGCAAAGAGTAAGCTCCACATTGGGGAAAAAAATTCCTTCCCGACTCCACATACGGCAATCAGACTAGTTCCCTGGATCAACGCCCTATCAAGGAATCTAGTGTTTATACCCTGTAACATTATACTTTTCCAGAAAGGTATAGAGTCCACTCTTAAATTTAAGTAATGAATCACGCATTATAACATCATACGGCAGAGAGTTCCATAGTCTCACTGCTCTTACAGTAAAGAATCCGCATCTTATTATGCTTAAACCTTTTTTCCTCCAAACGCAGAGGATGCCCCCTTGTCCCTGTTGCAGGTGTATGATTAAAAAGATCATCAGAAAGGTCTTTGTACTGTCCCCTCATATATTTATACATTAAAATAAGATCACCCCTTAGTCTTCGTTTTTCCAAACTAAATAGCCCCAAGTGTAATAACCTATCTTGGTATTGCAGACCTCCCAGTCCTCTAATAACCTTGGTCGCTTTTCTCTGCACCTGATCTAGTTCAGCTATGTCTTTCTTATACACCGGAGACCAGAACTGTGCACAGTATTCTAAGTGTGGTCGAACTAGTGACTTGTATAGAGGTAAAATTATGTTCTCCTCATGAGCATCTATGCCTCTTTTAATGCATCCCATTATTTTATTTGCCTTTGTAGCAGCTGCCTGACACTGGCCACTGAATATGAGTTTGTCATCCACCCATACACTCAGGTCTTTTTCATTGACGGTTTTGCCCAGAGTTTTAGAATTAAGCACATAATTATACATCTTATTACTTCTACCCAAGTGCATGACCTTACATTTATCCCCATTAAAGCTCATTTGCCATTTATCAGCCCAAGCTTCTAGTTTACATAAATCATCCTGTAATATAAAATTGTCCTCCTCTGTATGGATTACCCTGCAGAGTTTAGTGTCATCTGCAAATATTGAAATTCTACTCTGAATGCCCCCTACAAGGTCATTAATAAATATGTTAAAAAGAAGAGAGCCCAATACTGACCCCTGTGGTACCCCACTGGTAACCGCTACCCAGTCCGAGTGCGTTCCATTAATAACCACCCTTTGTTTCCTATCCCTGAGCCAGCTCTTAACCCACTTGCACATATTTCCCCCTATCCCCATTATTCTCATTTTATGTATTAAGCTTTTGTGTGGCACCGTATCAAAAGCTTTTGAAAAGTCCATATACACTACATCCACTGGGTTCCCTTGGTCCAATCCGGAACTTACCTCTTCATAGAAACTGATCAAATTAGTCTGACATGAACGGTCCCTAGTAAACCCGTGCTGATACTGGGTCATGAGGTTATTCCTCTTCAGATACTCCAGTATAGAATCCCTTAGAATGCCCTCCAGGATTTTACCCACAGTAGAGGTTAAGCTTACTGGCCTATAATTTCCGAGTTCAGTTTTTGTCCCATTTTTGTATATTGGCACCACCTTTGCTATACGCCAGTCATGTGGTACAGACCCTGTTATTATGGAGTCTTTAACCCCTTAGTGACAGAGCCAATTTGGTACTTAATGACCGAGCCAATTTTTGCAATTCTTACCACTGTCACTTTATGAGGTTATAACTCTGGAACACTTCAACGGATCCCGCTGATTCTGAGATTGTTTTTTCGTGACATATTGTACTTCATGTTAGTGGTAACATTTCTTCGATATTACTTGCGATTATTTATGAAAAAAACGGAAATATGGCGAAAAATTTTAAGATTTTGCAATTTTCAAACTTTGTATTTTTATGCCCTTAAATCACAGATATGTCACGAAAAATAGTTAATAAATAACATTTCCCACATGTCTACTTTACATCAGCACAATTTTGGAAACAATTTTTTTTGTTAGGGAGTTATAAGGGTTAAAAGTTGACCAGCAATTTCTCATTTTTACAACACTTTTTTTTTTTTAGGGACCACATCACATTTGAAGTCATTTTGAGGGGTCTATATGATAGAAAATAACAAAGTGTGACACTATTCTAAAAACTAAACCCCTCAAGGTTCTCAAAACCACATTCAAAAAGTTTATTAACCCTTTACGTGCTTCACAGGAACTGAAACAATGTGGAAGGAAAAAATGAACATTTAACTTTTTTTTGCAAACATTTTAATTCAGAACCATTTTTTTTTTATTTTCACAAGTGTAAAAACAGAAATGTAACCATAAATTTTGTTATGCAATTTCTCCTGAATACGCCAATACCCCATATGTGGGGGTAAACCACTGTTTGGGCGCACCGCAGAACTTGGAAGTGAAGGAGCGCCGTTTGACTTTTTCAATGCAGAATTGGCTGCAATTGAGATCGGACGCCATGTCACGTTTAGAGAGCCCCTGATGTGCCTAAACAGTGGAAACCCCCCATAAGTGACACCATTTTGTAAACTAGACCCCTTAAGGAACTTATCTAGATGTGTGGTGAGCACTTTGAACCCCCAAGAGCTTCACAGAAGTTTATAACGTAGAGCCGTGAAAATAAAAAATCACATTTGTTTACACAAAAATGATGTTTCGCCCACAAATTCTTATTTTCACAAGGGTAACAGGAGAAATTAGACCACAAAAGTTGTTGTGCGATTTCTCCTGAATACGTCGATACCCCATATGTGAGGGTAAACCACTGTTTGGGCGCACCGCAGAGCTTGGAAGTGAAGGAGCGCCGTTTTACTTTTTCAATGTAGAATTGGCAGGAATTGAGATTGGACGCCATGTCGCGTTTGGAGAGCCCCTGATGTGCCTAAACAGTGGAAACCCCCCAAAAGTGACCGCATTTTGGAAACTAGACCCCCCCATGGAACTTATCTGGATGTGTGGTGAGAACTTTGAATGCCCAAGTGCTTCACAGAAGTTTAGAATGCAGAGTCATGAAAATAAAAAAATATTTTTTTTTCCACAAAAAAGATTTTGTAGCCCCCAAGTTTTTATGTTTACAAGGGTAACAGGAGAAATTGGACCACTAAAGTTGTTGTCCAATTTATCCCGAGTACGCTGATGCCCCATATGTGGGGGTAAACCACTGTTTGGGCGCACGGCAGAGCTCAGAAGGGAGGGAGCACCATTTGACTTTTTGAGCGCAAAATTGGCTGTCGTGTTTGGAGACCCCCTGATGTACCTAAACAGTGGAAACCCCCCAATTCTAGCTCCAACCATAACCCCAACACACCCCTAACCATAATCCTAATCACTAACCCTAACGATAATCACAACCCTTACCCCAAAACAACCCTAATGTCAACCCTAACCATAACCCTAATCAAAACCCTAAATCCAACACACCCCAAACCCTAATCTCAACCCTAACCCTAATCCCAATACACCCCTAATCACAACCCTAACCTTAACCCTAATCCCAAGGGTAACCCTAATGCCAACCCTAACCCTAATACCAACCCTAATCCAAACCCTAACCCTAATCCCAACTCTAACCCTAACTTAAGCCCCAACCCTAGCCCTAACTTTAGCCCCAACCCTAACCCTTGCCCTAAGGCTACTTTCACACTTGCGTCGTTTGGCATCCGCCGCAATCCGTCGTTTTGGACAAAAAACGGATCCTGCAAATGTGCCCGCAGGATGTGTTTTTTGCCCATAGACTTGTATTGCCGACGGATCGTGACGGATGGCCACACGTCGCGTCCGTCGTGCACTGGATCAGTTGTGTTTTGGCGGACCGTCGGCACAAAAAACGTTGAATGTAACTTTTTTTGTACGTCGCGTCCGCCATTTCTGACCGCGCATGCGTGGCCGTAACTCCGCCCCCTCATCCCCAGGACATAGATTGGGCAGCGGATGCGTTGAAAAACTACATCCGCTGAAACACGTTGTGCACAATTTTCACAACGTGCGTCGGTATGTCGGGCCGACGCATTGCGACGGCCCCGTACCGACGTAAGTGTGAAAGAACCCTAACCCTAAATTTAGCCCCAACCCTACCCTAAATTTAGCCCCAACCCTAACCCTAAATTTAGCCCCAACCCTAACCCTAAATTTAGCCTCAACCCTAACCCTAGCCCTTACCCTAGCCCTAATTTTAGCCACAACTGCTCTTCTCCTGTCGGCCGGCAGATGGCGACAGATGGCGGGCGCACTGCGCATGCGCCCGCCATTTTCTTTTGCCAAGAAGACCAGGAGGAGCAGCAGGAAGACCCAGGGACACTGGTGAGTATAATAGGGTCCCCGAATCCCCCTATTTCTCTGTCCTCTGATGTGCGATCCGGTCGCCGGTAAACAGTTAATTACCGGCGATCACAAAACAAGGGTCGGTAAGGGTTATTGTATTGATGGATTATAACTGGTTGTGCTGCGTTTATCTCAATGGAGCATTGACTATTCATTAGAGGGGGTGCTCTTTGATTTACTTTGGGAGTCGTGAGGTGGGTGGGTGTCTCTCACCTGTTACCGCATATATATATTTTTTGTGATGGGTCTGTATGGATATGTGGCTCGCTGCAAATTTTAGGTGTCTACACATCGTATCTTATTGTTTGTCTGTTATTTCAGTGTATTTTTTTGTATGTTTAATTAAAGGTATTTTGTACGATTTTTAAACAAACTCCATGGTTTTCTCCTATTTTTGTATTGCTATATATGGAGGTAAACGTAGTGACCAAGCAATTGGTAAGGGTCACATCATGAGTCTGGATTTGGTGATACTACTCTTACTATTTATGTAGTTAAAGAATATTTTAGGATTATTTTTACTCTCTCTGGCAATGAGTCTGTCTAAATCTTTGCTGCCTTGATTTGCTTTTTACAGAATTTATTTAATTTTTTTTATTTATTTAATGCCTCCTCACTACCTACTTCCTTTAATTCTCTAAATGCTTTCTTTTTGTCACTTATTGCGCCCCTTACAGCTCTATTTAGCCATATTGGTTTCCTCCTATTTCTTGTATGTGTATTCCCATACGGTATATACTGTGCACAGGTCCTATCCAGGATGCTAATAAATGTCTCCCATTTTCTTTGTGTATTTTTGTGTCCCAGTTAATTGAACCAAGATCCTCTCTCATCCGTTGGAAATTTGCCCTCCTGAAGTTTAGTGTCCTTTTAACCCCTCTATTACACATCTTTTTAAAGGATACATGAAAACTTATTATTTTGTGATCGCTATTTCCTAAGTGACCCCCAACACTTACATTTCCTATGCGGTCTGGCCTGTTGGTTAATATTAGGTCTAGCAGTGCCCACCTTCTTGTTGGGTCCTGAACCAATTGTGAAAGGTCATTGTCTCTCATAGTTGTCAAAAACCGATTACCTTTGCTGGAACTGCAGGTTTCTGTTCCCCAATCTATTTCAGGGTAGTTGAAGTCCCCCATAATAAGGACTTCTCCGTGAGTCGCAGCTTCATCTATTTGCTTTACGAGGATATTCTCCATTGCTTCCATTATTTTTGGAGATTTATAACAAACCCCTATCAGAAATTTATTATTTTTCCCCCTCACCTCATCTCCACCCACAGGGATTCTACATTTTCATTAAATTCACCTATATTATCACGCAGGATGGGTTTTAAGGACGATTTTACATACAGACACACCACTCCCCCTCGCTTACCTGTATGGTCATTTCTGAACAGGCTATAGCCCTGCAAGTTAACAGCCCAGTCATGGCTCTCATCCAGCCACGTTTCAGATATCCCCACCATGTCATAATTATGCTCCAACAACATTAGTTCTAATTCGTCCATTTTGTTGGCAAGGCTTCTGCCATTAGTATACATGCACTTTGTGCATCTCTCTGTACCTCTATTCTTTCTTAAAATATTAACTGTTCTAACCCCACCCCCCATGCCACCGCCACTCCCAACTTCCTTATTTGTGCCCAGGTCTCTATCTGCACTATCTTCCCCTCCTATAAAATGAATACCCTCCCTCCCAATCCCTAGTTTAAATACTCCTCCAACCTTCTAGCCATTTTCTCCCCCAGCACAGCTGCACCTTCCTCATTGAGATGCAGCCCGTCCCTAGAGTAGAGCCCGTAGCCAACTGAGAAGTCGGCCCAGTTCTGCAGGAACCCAAACCCCTCCTTCCTACATCAATTCTTGAGCCACTTATTAACCTCCCTAATCTCCCGTTGCCTCTCTGGCGTGGCACGTGGTACAGGCAGTATTTCGGAAAATACCACGTTGGAGGTCCTTGCTTTCAGCTTGCGGCCTAATTCCCTGAAATCATCTTTAAGGACCTTCCACCTACCTCTAACTTTGTCATTTGTGCCAATGTGCACCATGACTGCTGGGTCCTCACCAGCCCCTCCTAGTAATCTGTCCACCCGATCAGTGATGTGTCGGACTCGAGCGCCAGGTAGGCAGCACACCGTTCGACGATCCATGTCTTTGAGACAGATTGCCCTATCTGTTCCCCTAATAATTGAGTAGATAGGGAAAATGGTGTGCACTCAGGTCAGGGACAAGGAGGTGCTGGTAAACTGACCGTGTGGTCAAGTCAATCATAGAAAAAGATTACAGCACACTCAAGACTGGTATGATGCAAAAGGTGTATGCCAATTTTATTCAAGACGACAAAAAAAGTGGTTGCCACATTCACATTCATTTGAGTAGACAGAAACCCGACGTTTCGACCCTCCCGGGTCTTATTCATGGGGTTACTTACAATGAAGTCAGTACGGGCTGCAGTATCCCGGGAGCATAAAGCCTGTATGGTGAGGGTCGTTAGATACCCAGTCGGCCTGGAAGGAGTCCGTAGGGGAGTCAGCGGCGCATCCCGCGCCTTGCTGCAATGTCCTGGAGGGAGACCCGAGTCGGGTCTCTTTTTTTGTCTTCTTGAATAAAATTGGCATACACCTTTTGCATCATACCAGTCTTGAGTGTGCGGTAATCTATTACCCCTAATAATTGAGTCGCCCACTACAAGCACCTGTCTGGCCTGCCCTGCTCTCCTATTTCCCTCCTTACTGGAGCAGTCACTCCTCCGGCTTTCAGAGGACATGCCTGGCTGCAGCAGTGCTACCCCTGTACTGGCACCCCCCTCATCTGCCAACTTAGCAAACTTATTGGGGTGTTCCAGATCAGGACTAGCCTCCCTGGCACTCTTCCCTCTACCCCGCTTCCTAGCTGTCACCCAGCTTGCTACTTCACCATCCTGCATCTCCATCCCACCATCCCCCCCCTCAACTGTCCCATTGAGCGTCTGCTCCGTGAGCAGAAGGACTCCTCTCCATATTGTCTATGGATCTCAGTGTTGCGCTGCACATTTAGATTCAGAATCTGGTTTTCCAAATGCACAACGTGATCACATCTCGCACAGCAGTATGCACCCTCGATTGGCTGCTCAAGGATTGCATACATGTGGCAAGATGTGCACTGGACGGCAACTAAATTTCAGGGTTAAATAGCAGAGCCGCATTCAACCATAACAGACTCCTCAATAACATTATATGGCAAAAAAAGCATATTTAGACTTCAGCACATTCTAAGTTAGTCATTCCTGGAAAACAAATCCCGCTGTCCTTTTATTGCTTTATCCTACAACTATTTATATAAAACTTAATTTGGGCTACTGTTGCAATATATTCTGCAAATTACCTTTCCTAAATACTTAAACTCATATTAAAGGAATTTCAGCAACAATTCAACAAGAATTTCAGGCAAGAAAATAAAGCCTCCGAGACAGACCTTTTATTTACTATATTAAAGACTCTTTTAATGCGTTCATGCATGACAGAAAACTACTGCTGCACAGATGTTAAGATCATAAATGTATAGATTATTTCTAGATTTCCCCTTTTTTGGTAAAGAGAAAATCACAGTAACCATGATTATGAAACAGTATCTTATGTGTTCAAAACATGTTTTCTGGTAATCAGCGCTACATAAAACACACTGACAAAGTGCCACAATATTATCATTTTTATTAAGTAGCAATTCTAATCAATTACACTGTACAATCAAACAGAAGCATTGTAAACTTCCAAATGTCAGTATTTATGCAAACAAAGACTTAGGCTATGTTAACATTGCACTTTAGAATATGCTTAGTGGCTTGGTCAGGAGTCTGAAGCCACACAAAAAGGGAATAAATGGTATTTATAGTCCCTTGATCCTTAGACTATATAATTGTCTAAGGGTCACTTCCGTCTGTTTGTCACAGATATTCATTGGTCGTGGCCTCTGTCTGTCACGGAATCCAAGTCGCTGATTGGTCTCACCAGCTGCCTATCATGGCTGCCGCGACCAATCCGCGTCGGCCACGGTCTCATTAGTCCCTCCCTACTCCCCTGCCATCAGTGCCCGCTCCATACTCCCCGCAGTTACCGCTCACACAGGGTTAATGTCAGCGGTAACGGACCACGTTATACCGCGAGTAACTCACTCCGTTACCGCCGCTATTAACCCTGTGTGACCAAGTTTTTACTATTGATGCTGCCTATGCAGCGTCAATAGTAAAAAGATCTAATGTTAAAAATAAAAAAATAAAAAATCATCATATACTCACCCTCCGGCGCCTTTCCAGCTCCTCGCAACGCTCCGGTGCTAAAGATGGTATGCGAGAAGGACCTTCCATGACGTCACGGTCATGTGACCGCGACGTCATCACACCCTGGGACCGGAAGCTGGCGAACAGTCGACAGAACTACAAGGGGCCCTCGGATCAGAAGGTGAGTATGTTTATTTTTTATTTTTTAACCTGTGAGATATGTGGCTGAGCAATATACTACGTAGCTGGGCAAAATACTATGTGGCTCTGTGCTGTATACTATGTCACTGGGCAATATACTACGTGGCTGGGCAATATACTACGTGACTGGGCAATATACTACGTCGCTGGGCAATATACTAAGTGGCTGGGCAATATACTACGTGGCTGGGCAATATACTACGTGGCTGGGCAATATACTACGTGGCTGGGCAATATACTACGTGGCTGGGCAATATACTACGTGGCTGGGCAATATACTACGTGGCTGGGCAATATACTACGTCACTGGGCAATATACTATGTGGCTGGGCAATATGCTCTGTGCTGTATACTACGTCACTGGGCAATATACTACGTGGCTGGGCAATATACTACGTGGGCTGTGCAATATACTACGTGGGCTGTGCAATATACTACGTGGGCTGTGCAATATACTACGTGGCTGGGCAATATACTACATGACTGGGCAATATACTACGTGGCTCTGTGCTGTATACTACGTGGCTGGGCAATATACTACGTGGCTGGGCAATATACTACGTGGACATGCATATTCTAGAATACCCGATGCATTAGAATCGGGCCCCCATCTAGTAGACTATAAAGACAGACGCATTATGCTGTAGGACATAATTTGCGGCCGTATAAGCCTACTAGAGGCGGGCACCAAGATATAGTTGACTACATCTTGCTTTACGCCTCAACTAGGAAGCAGGAAGAGAAGCTTGTTGGCGCGCGACCCTAAGGGTATGGGCATATTTTAGACACCAGTATAACCACCTTTTCCCAAGGATGGTGGTGGCATTTTTCTTATTGCGAACCTGTCACCAGGTTTGGTCGATATGAAGTAACCACCTTTCAAGACTGATATACAGCATTTTATAATGCTGTATATCATCCCCCAACCCAACCTGTAAGAGAAGAAAAATAACTTATTATACTCACCTGTACGGCGCCTCCCATCTCCTTTCGATCGCCGTCCTTCTACTTGCTTCATGTGGATGGCACGTCCCTCCATCATCCACACAGTCTCCTTGGCATAGCGCACCTGCGCAGGCGTACTTCTCTGCAATGTTGAGAGTAGAGCAAAGTATTGCAGTGCCCATGCGCTGAGAAAGGTCAAAGAGCCCCGGCACATGCGCATTGCAGTACTTTACTCTGCCATAGTCAGGGCAGAGAAGTATGCCTGCGTAGGAGCGTGATGCCGAGGAGACTGTGTGGATGATGCAGGGACATGTCATCCACATGAAGCAAGCAGAAGGACGGCGATCGAAAGGAGATGGGAGGCGCAATACCCAGGAGATTGTGTGGATGACGTAAGAACACGTGATCCACATGAAGTAAGCAGGAGGACAGCGACCGTAAGAAACATATGGCCAGAAAAAGTATGGAGCTAATGAATTCTTTTGAGAATCCTGCTACTAGAAGTGGAAATAAAGAACAAAGACAACAAATTCTCCTTCAATGGATGTTTTCAAACTGAAGCTGGACGGACATCTGTCTGAGATGGTTTAGTGAATCCTGCGTTGCATTGAGCAGGAGGTTAGACAAGATGACCCTTGAGATCCCTTCCAACTCTAACATTCTATGATTCTATGAAATTCTACTATGTGTCTATACAAATGCACAGAGCATGGGAAACAAACAAGGAGAATTGGAGCTGCTAACATAGGAAGGGAGATATGATGTCATAGGCATCACTGAAACTTGGTGGGATAATATACATCATTAGAATACAAATTTTCAAGGATACAACTTATTTATTATTAACAGGCTTAACAAGAGGTGAGAAGGTGTTACACTGTATTTTAAGAAAGCGTATATCTCCACAGAGATCCAAGCTTCAGAGAATGGTAGCTCTGGAGAAACTGTAAGAATACAAAGAGAGAACAGAAAAGACACTATTGTAAGTGTCTAGACAGAATGAAGATATGGCAGAACTCTTTTTACATCAGATGTCTTGTTCTCAAAAAAGTAAGACATAGTGATCATGGGAGATTTTAACTATCAAGATATTTGTTGGGAATCTTTCTCAGGCAAAAGTATTAAGTACAAAAAATTCTTATCTTCTCTTGCTGACAACTTTATATTTCATAAGGTATAAGAGAGAACACGAGGATCTACCATCTTGGACAGAATTCTTAACAACGGGGAGGGAATTGTTGAGGAAGTAATGTGGTTGGGAATTTAGGAGGCAGCGATCATGCAGAAAGTAAAGGAACTGGATGCACAGGTAGTTTTTTCTTCTATCCTTCCAGTAGACGGGCATGGCACCAGGAGATGGAACAGGATCCTTGATGCAAACAACTGGCTAAGACGATGGTGCAGACAACAAGGATTCGGATTCCTGGACCACGGTGTGAATTACTTGTACGATGGACTCCTCGCCAGAGACGGACTACACCTCAACAAACCTGGGAAACACACATTCGCCAGAAGACTCGCTACACTCATCAGGAGGGCGTTAAACTAGAAGAAGAGGGGACGGGAAGAAAAACATTAGACTTGAACAAAGAAGATCCAGGAAAACATACTCAGAAGGGAGGTAAGAACATTTCTAAAACAATCCACAGCGAGGAGATTGGAACAAAACAAAATCCTCTAAACTGCATGCTCGCAAACGCCAGAAGCCTGACAAACAAGATGGAAGAACTAGAAGCAGAAATATCTACAGGTAACTTTGACATAGTGGGAATAACCGAGACATGGTTAGATGAAAGCTATGACTGGGCAGTTAACTTACAGGGTTACAGTCTGTTTAGAAAGGATCGTAAAAATCGGAGAGGAGGAGGGGTTTGTCTCTATGTAAAGTCTTGTCTAAAGTCCACTTTAAGGGAGGATATTAGCGAAGGAAATGAGGATGTCGAGTCCATATGGGTCGAAATTCATGGAGGGAAAAATGGTAACAAAATTCTCATTGGGGTCTGTTACAAACCCCCAAATATAACAGAAACCATGGAAAGTCTACTTCTAAAGCAGATAGATGAAGCTGCAACCCATAATGAGGTCCTGGTTATGGGGGACTTTAACTACCCGGATATTAACTGGGAAACAGAAACCTGTGAAACCCATAAAGGCAACAGGTTTCTGCTAATAACCAAGAAAAATTATCTTTCACAATTGGTGCAGAATCCAACCAGAGGAGCAGCACTTTTAGACCTAATACTATCTAATAGACCTGACAGAATAACAAATCTGCAGGTGGTCGGGCATCTAGGAAATAGCGACCACAATATTGTACAGTTTCACCTGTCTTTCACTAGGGGGACTTGTCAGGGAGTCACAAAAACACTGAACTTTAGGAAGGCAAAGTTTGACCAGCTTAGAGATGCCCTTAATCTGGTAGACTGGGACAATATCCTCAGAAATAAGAATACAGATAATAAATGGGAAATGTTTAAGAACATCCTAAATAGGCAGTGTAAGCGGTTTATACCTTGTGGGAATAAAAGGACTAGAAATAGGAAAAACCCAATGTGGCTAAACAAAGAAGTAAGACAGGCAATTAACAGTAAAAAGAAAGCATTTGCACTACTAAAGCAGGATGGCACCATTGAAGCTCTAAAAAACTATAGGGAGAAAAATACTTTATCTAAAAAACTAATTAAAGCTGCCAAAAAGGAAACAGAGAAGCACATTGCTAAGGAGAGTAAAACTAATCCCAAACTGTTCTTCAACTATATCAATAGTAAAAGAATAAAAACTGAAAATGTAGGCCCCTTAAAAAATAGTGAGGAAAGAATGGTTGTAGATGACGAGGAAAAAGCTAACATATTAAACACCTTCTTCTCCACGGTATTCACGGTGGAAAATGAAATGCTAGGTGAAATCCCAAGAAACAATGAATACCCTATATTAAGGGTCACCAATCTAACCCAAGAAGAGGTGCGAAACCGGCTAAATAAGATAAAAATAGATAAATCTCTGGGTCCGGATGGCATACACCCACGAGTACTAAGAGAACTAAGTAATGTAATAGATAAACCATTATTTCTTATTTTTAGGGACTCTATTGCGACAGGGTCTGTTCCGCAGGATTGGCGCATAGCAAATGTGGTGCCAATATTCAAAAAGGGCTCTAAAAGTGAACCTGGAAATTATAGGCCAGTAAGTCTAACCTCTATTGTTGGTAAAATATTTGAAGGGTTTCTGAGGGATGTTATTCTGGATTATCTCAATGAGAATAACTGTTTAACTCCATATCAGCATGGGTTTATGAGAAATCGCTCCTGTCAAACCAATCTAATCAGTTTTTATGAAGAGGTAAGCTATAGGCTGGACCACGGTGAGTCATTGGACGTGGTATATCTCGATTTTTCCAAAGCGTTTGATACCGTGCCGCACAAGAGGTTGGTACACAAAATGAGAATGCTTGGTCTGGGGGAAAATGTGTGTAAATGGGTTAGTAACTGGCTTAGTGATAGAAAGCAGAGGGTGGTTATAAATGGTATAGTCTCTAACTGGGTCGCTGTGACCAGTGGGGTACCGCAGGGGTCAGTATTGGGACCTGTTCTCTTCAACATATTCATTAATGATCTGGTAGAAGGTTTACACAGTAAAATATCGATATTTGCAGATGATACAAAACTATGTAAAGCAGTTAATACAAGAGAAGATAGTATTCTGCTACAGATGGATCTGGATAAGTTGGAAACTTGGGCTGAAAGGTGGCAGATGAGGTTTAACAATGATAAATGTAAGGTTATACACATGGGAAGAAGGAATCAATGTCACCATTACACACTGAATGGGAAACCACTGGGTAAATCTGACAGGGAGAAGGACTTGGGGATCCTAGTTAATGATAAACTTACCTGGAGCAGCCAGTGCCAGGCAGCAGCTGCCAAGGCAAACAGGATCATGGGGTGCATTAAAAGAGGTCTGGATACACATGATGAGAGCATTATACTGCCTCTGTACAAATCCCTAGTTAGACCGCACATGGAGTACTGTGTCCAGTTTTGGGCACCGGTGCTCAGGAAGGATATAATGGAACTAGAGAGAGTACAAAGGAGGGCAACAAAATTAATAAAGGGGATGGGAGAACTACAATACCCAGATAGATTAGCGAAATTAGGATTATTTAGTCTAGAAAAAAGACGACTGAGGGGCGATCTAATAACCATGTATAAGTATATAAGGGGACAATACAAATATCTCGCTGAGGATCTGTTTATACCAAGGAAGGTGACGGGCACAAGGGGGCATTCTTTGCGTCTGGAGGAGAGAAGGTTTTTCCACCAACATAGAAGAGGATTCTTTACTGTTAGGGCAGTGAGAATCTGGAATTGCTTGCCTGAGGAGGTGGTGATGGCGAACTCAGTCGAGGGGTTCAAGAGAGGCCTGGATGTCTTCCTGGAGCAGAACAATATTGTATCATACAATTATTAGGTTCTGTAGAAGGACGTAGATCTGGGGATTTATTATGATGGAATATAGGCTGAACTGGATGGACAAATGTCTTTTTTCGGCCTTACTAACTATGTTACTATGCTATCATTACAGTTTGGATAACAAGAGGAGAAAAACCTTTGAGGACTTAGAATTTAAGATTCGACATCAGAAAAAAACAGATTTAAATGGACTCAGAAAGAGGGTAAGAAAGGTCCATTGTCTAGATATCCTAAAGGTCAGAAATGTCCAAGAAGGATGGGAGCTTTTGCTAAATGAAATTCTCACTGAACAATCAGTAACAATATCGAAAAAATGGAAGCATTTTAAGAGACCAGGATGGATGAACACAGAACTTAAACACTTGCTAAATAGGAAAAAAGAAATGTAAATTAAATGGAAAGAGGGGGGCATATCTAAAGAAGAATATAATGCTGCCTTTAGGGAATTCAGGGCAATTATTAGAAGAGCTAAAGAAATAATGGCTAAAGCCAGGCTCTATAAAGTGCCCACTCACCCTCCATACTGTTATATTACAATATCCCCCCATGCTGACATTTCTTTATACTGTATTTCAGACATGATATAATTGAATGCAGGGAACCAGCATTTTACATTTTCTCTGAACCAGCTGTCAGTTTAACAACTGGCTCAGAGAACGGCAAAATGCTGGCCCCTGAGAAATGTCTTTGACAGGGGCCTCTTGCTGACTGAGCCCGAGACGAATGCCCTGCCTGCTTCCCCATTGTTTTCCCCATGCTATACAGCATTAATATTATTTAATAGTGACAATGTAGTAATAAACTTGACATAGCAAGACATTAAAAACCCTTTTTACTAACTTCTGAAATAAGGTACCGTATTAAAGTTTGATTTGCCAACAAATTGTCAGCACAGAGCGCTATAGCTGTCTTTGCAGTTTTTACTTAGCTGATATGCTACCTTAAAGGCTTATTCAAAAGGCATAGTGAACAAAGTTCCAATGAATTTTAAGTTTACCTCTGGCATTTTATTTGAGGAAAGAGTATCAGGAAGTGAAGACTGGTTTAGTTCTCATGAATCCACACCCCCTGCTTTGCATTATGTGAAGTGGCCCAGACTTGCATTTTGGCTGTAAACCTGACTGCGTAGGAGACTGATGACTGATAATCTTGATCCTTAAGTCAGTCACCTAAGGAATGTTAGCGAATGTTTGCACGACTCGTTTAAAGGGTTGATTGTGACTTGTAGGATCGCTACTTCCAACAGGTGGCGCTATAGAGTTTAAGTCCTCTTTTTCTCAGAAGAGGCAATTTGCATATAGGGAATATTTGGAAGTTTTTTTGAATCATGTTTAGGTCTGGTATGATTGCTTGTTAATCACTCTAGAAACTGTATATACTATATAATAATGGACATATATTAATCCTATATAATCCAAAGACTAGTCATATATAATACAATATTTCACATACTCTTGGTTAAAATAAATTCAGTTATTAATCGATAATCATTTATTGTATATTTTGGAGGAGTTATACGTTCTAGTTGAAAATCATCCGCCAAATACAAATTTTCCATGGCTTTTATACAATTGGAACACTTAACGATTTGTTCAGGGATACCAGATTTCTCAATTTTAATAGAAAATAATTGACAGAGCTTAACTGGCATCACACAGCTTAGCTACGATAAATTTATGAGAATTCTATACCATCTATCCAAAGATATTTTATTTTATCCATTATGTACAACTGACAAACACATATTGCAGACTTCTTCTGTGCAAGTTACAATTAGAAACTCGTAGAAGCAGGTTTTCTACCGTCTACAGCATGTGGATTTTGGATTCTGCTTGGGCTGTATTGAAATTTCCCTCAAACTGTGCATATCTGCTTAAAAAAAAAACACAACTCAATCTGACTGCATCATAGGAATGTAACCTTATACGCACCTTTTTTCTGCCTTACTGATATCAATTACACAAATTGTCTCTTCAGAGAGGAAGAGGACTAGAACTCTAGTGCCACCTATTGGAAGTAGCAATCCTAAAAGTCAATGTCGACCCTTTAACGAGTCTTGTCACATGACTTAGGATAAAAGCCAACCTAGAATCTCAATTTGCAGACACTGTGTTTCGGGGGTACTGCCCCTCGTCGGTGCAAAGTGGGTTTGGCTGGGTGAAAGGCGTCTGACCAATATCCAAGAAGTATCATTTCTCCATGCGGAGATTGAAATGCTAAGCATGATATCAATTACATAAGCTGGCTTACCATTTCTAAAGACCAGAAAACTTCCAAGATTAACAAAACATGGTTTTATTAAACATTATTATTACCCCTTTTAATATACAGGCAACATATTTTGTAAAACTATAGAGAGATTGTCTCAATTTACGCCAGTCCATATTTCTATTTTAGTCACACAGGTTAAATTCAGGAAGCCAATTAGCTTCAGAATATTTTAGGATTGTGTCAGGGGGAGAAGTATGCAGAAAAAACTCACGATAACACAGGAATAACAAGAAAACTTCATACAAATGTATGGTCTTGGACAGATTCAAGCCCACAATCGCTGCGAGCAAAGAGGCCACCATACTGTCTCACTTAATTCTTATATGTTTCACTGATAATACCCACTTGCAGTAAATGTCCATGACCTACAATTCTTTTTAACTTTCCAAATCTTCCCCCTTTGCTTCTTTTTATTCTCTTATGGTTCATTAACACATCACAATTATGTTGTGTTTCTTTTTCTGCAGTGAAAAATTGCAGCATAAAAGAAAACATGTGAATTAACTTCTTATGCCTAAACGGCAGTGAAATTTGCTTAAAGGGAACCTGTCACCCCCAAAATCGAAGGTGAGCTAAGCCCACCAGCATCAGGGGCTTATCTACAGCATTCTGGAATGCTGTAAATAAGCCACCGATGTATCCTAAAAGATGACAAAAAAGAGGTTAGATTATACTCACCCAGGGGCGGGCAGGCGGTCCGATCCGATGGGCGTCGCGGTCCGGGGCCTCCCATCTTCATAGGATGACGTCCTCTTCTTGTCTTCACACTACGGCTCCGGCACATGCGTACTTTGTCTGCCCTGTTGAGGGCAAAGCAAAGTACTGCAGTGCGCAGGCGCCGGGAAAGGTCAGAGAGGCCCGGCGCCTGGGCAGACAAAGTACGCCTGCGCCGGAGCCGCAGCGTGAAGACTAGAAGAGGACGTCATCTGATGAAGATAGGAGGCGCCGGACCGCGACACCCATCGGACCGGACAGGGACCGGGACCGCCCCTGGGTGAGTATAATCTATCCTTTTTTTCTCATCTTTTAGGATACATCGGTGGCTTATCTACAGCATTACAGAATGTTGTAGATAAGCCCCTGATGCCGGTGGGCTTAGCTCACCTTCCATTTTGGGGGTGACAGGTTCCCTTTAATGTAGAATTTAGTCACCATTTTGATAACTGGTACTGTAAAACACAGCTTACGATCTACATTAAAAAAATGTAGCAAAAATGCAACGTGTGAACATAGCCTAATGTTTGATCCCATATGTGTTTAGGCAACACCAAGTACTGATGCTTGCACTTCTATTTGTATTAGCAAAAAAAAAAACACACAACAGTTAGGTTTCATGTCTGAGGTCAAGCGTGGACTTGTAGGCAGAGAGCCTGTGTAGCCACCAATGAACGGCACTACATTGTATACCAATCATATGAACTGAAAGAGCCTATTCTTGAAACTGTTTTTACCAGCTTTCCTCTAGTCTGTATTTGGTAACAATTATAGCGAATAAGGAATAAGATTTTTATTGCTGAATAATGTAAATTCACAATGAGCAGGATGGGTGATCAGATTCATATATATTGTAGCAGGAAAAGTTTCATTAAACCTTGCCTTTCATTCATTGAAATCTCTGGTGTTTGTATGCATATGAGTCCAGTGGGCAGTCCTATACAGTGATTGACCATATTCCCTGTATACTATGCATACAGAAATAGCTGTCAATCACTGAGTAGAACCGCCCACTGAACTCATATGCATAGGAAGACCAAAGACTATGATAAGTAAATTGAAAGTTATGCTGAATCTTTTCCAACCAACCTATACAATCAATCATTCTTCTCAGCTTCCCCATCTATACACCAAGCTGTCCACAGGTCAGACTACACGTGCAATGTGATAGGTTACCTTTAAAAGGAGAAACTCTAGCCACATCCCATGCCAAAAGTTTCTAGATATAACTAATATTTTATGATAGAGATTGTAATTATATCTGTGCAGAATATTGGTCTCACTAAGCAAATAGGACTACTAGAGAACATTGTAATTTTTCTACCTCTTCACTAAGAGAATTGCCAATTAGTGTTCAGTTGCACAATACTTTTGGCAATCCTACAAATATACAAGAATGAAAGCTGTTTTGCTCTTCCGTGACAAACCCTATGGCTACTATAATGTCAGCCACTGATTGCGATCACATTTTAAAGGGGTTGTCTACTACTCGTACTTGTGGTATACGCCCCTGCAGCCAGTGAGTGGCCACTGTTTGTCTGCAGCTCATCAATACTCCCGTCAGGGCAGATGTCAATTCTGACGAAATAGGATTTTAAAAAAATGTATTGTCCTAACATTATATACGTTTCATTATTTTCTCGTCTTGCATATGTTTTTAACCAAGGACCTAAGACAGAATTTAAAAAAGAAGGATACTTTAGATATACGGTAGCTGTATGAAAAACTGGACAAAATAAAAAATAAAAACTGCACATTTACTTCCCAGATTGGAAGCACTCCTCCAATCTTCCTGCTGTTCCTCTTGGCTGCCAAGTGACAAAAGAATAAATCATATGACCGCTGCAGCCAATCAATGGCAACTGTTTAACTGCAACCTTCTGTATTGCTTTAGAATGGACTTTCTGAACGGTTTGTCACTTGACTGTCGATTGTCTCTTCATAGAGAAAGAGGACTAGAACTCTAGTAGCACCTAGCAGCAATAAGTCAATGTCAAGCCTTTAACGAGCCTTGTCATATGACTCAGGATAAAAGCCAAAACATGAATCTCAATTTGCAGACACTGCCCATCATCAGTGTCAGATCTGGTTTGGCTGTGAGAGGCGTCTGACCGTTATCCAAGAAGTATCGTTTCTCCTTGCGGAGAGCAACATGCCGAGATAAGGAGACTAAGGGGATGTGCACACGTTGCAGATTTGCCTGCCAATTTTTCTGCACTAAATCCGCAGGTCTTGGCAGAAAACACAGGTGCGTTTTTCATGCGTTTTTGCACAGTTTTGATGCGATTTTTTGCGCGGTTTTAGATGCGGCTTTGTATGCGTTTTTGAAAGCTAATTAAAGATGTATTATTGAACAAAAAAAAAGATTTGTGATGTCATGTCTTGTCCAACCTCCTCTTTTACATTTGTCCAACCCACACTCCATTACACACAGATAGATAGATATAGATAGACAGACAGATAGATACATAGATAGATAGATACATAGATAGACAGAAGGAATTAGATAGATGTAGACAGATATATGGATAGTTAGGCTACTTTCACACATCAGGTTTCTGCCGTCACTTACAAAGTGTTTATTCTGATTAGTGGAACACAAAGGATTGGCTGAAAGGGTGAACAAAATGTACATTTCAGTCTGCAAATAGGAGTGTAATATTCAGTTATTTAGGTCTATGGGCTAATGCAAAGGAATGTAAATGGAATGCAAATGAAACATATTACTGATATTTTAGGGACTAGTGAGAGCATTTCCATCCATATTGCACTCAAAATGCCTTTTCCATGGTTCTAACTTTTGGACTCCGAGCTTAACGATAGCCATGAGATCTTTGTAGCAGTCAATAAAGTAAGTATTGGCAATAGATCATCGCAAAACATTTTCACAAGATGGCATCTATTGTAGTTATTTTTTTACCCCTCCCATATTAATACTGTAGATTAAAGACCATTACAGGAAAAGGCCATCTTACCAACACCAGCTCCCAATACCAAAGTACTACATGATACAGCAGACCCCATGATAAAAACTGGGGCAGTACAGGTGCAAAATTCTCACACACCTAGCAAGCATGGAGGGGGGGGGGGGTGGCTGCCTAGTATAAATGCCCACAGATGAGGCTTGCATAGGGCGCCAGTCACACAGGTGTGTGTGATGCACAGTGTCTTTCTTACAGCCAGTTAGTGACACCCATGCTATCAGATCAGGTGGGCTGTACAGCATAATAAAAGTGCACCCCACAAGGACCCATATTTACCCGGCCAATAAAAAGCATAGATACATCGTGCAAAAAAATGGGGAAAAAAATGTGCAAGAAAAAGGTGAAAATATAATACGCATGAGATATTGTGCAATATTTTGACCAAAATACATAAAATCATTGACATGAAAGTCCCTATACTATATAATCAAAAGCAGCTCGCCAAAAAAGGACATAACATCACAAAAAAAAGGCAGCCTCACTTGCCAAAACCCTTTAGTGTTGGCTGGGTAAATTGGGGCATCTATGCTTGTGGGGTGCACGTACATTGTGTCTGATCTTATAGTATGGGAGTCACTAATAAGGCAAGACACCGTCCATCACACGTATTTGTGTAACTTTCGCCCTAAGCAAGCCTCATCTGTGTGCATAATACTATGCAACCCTCTTCCCCTCCATGAATAGGTAGGTGTGCGAGCGGTTGTTTCATCAGTATTTTGCACCTATGCTGCCCCCGCCTTTATAATGGGGGTCGGCTGCATGCTGTAGCGCTTTGGTATAGTGACCTGGTGTTAGTAATGCTGCCTTTTTTCTGTGTTTTTTTTTTTTTTTTTATGTACTTTTCGGTGAGTTGCTATAGATTAAAGAGAGTTGATCATTCACATTCTGCAAGCTGAAGCAATGTAAGGCGCAGATTTTGTATTTTAATTTCTTTTCTGAAGGATGACAGGAATAAAAAAAATTATAATAAGACTGTGGCAGTTTGATTGTGCATCTATGCTCTCTTAGTGTTACTAAATAGTTGACAGTAAAGAGCTGACCAACGTTTGAGTAAATCCCCACTTCCGTTGTTCTTCATGTGCCTAAAGACAAAAGATCACTTGCGCCAGCATCTTCCTTGTCCAACACACAAGGAAGTGGCTACTGCAATTTCCTGCTTAGGGATGGCTGACCTGAGTTCATCTGATGTGTCACTGTGTATATTATCTGGAGCTTAACGTGTTGCATCACTACATGTCACCACCTTCTAAATTGAGGAACTGTCCAGAGAATTTGTGGTTTAACTTACAGAAACTACAAGCATGAACAGCAGGTACAGCTTGTGATTTCTGCTAAGCGTAAAATAGAAGTCATCTAATCATTACTGTACTGTCAATCACAAGTCTGCTCACTGAAGAGCACAAGTGCACTTCCTACATGAAGGACATCATTACAAAGTTAGAACACAAATATTTCTTAAAGTCTCATGTAGATCTATACAGAGGCCATGAAGAAGCTAAAAGGATTGCCCAAGATTAGTAAAACATGGCTACTTTCTGGTATTGACACTGAGCCCCACTGAAGTGAATGGTGCTTAGTTAAATATCAAGGCCAACCCATAGTCATGGGTGGCGCGGTCTCTAAAATAAAGCAGCCATGTTGCTTTTCTAATCCTGGACAACCTCTTAAATGATTTTTTTCAAATATTGTTACATGTAGCTTTCAAGCTTGGATTATCCCACTGGCCTATATATTTTGTGCATGTTATTGCTTTGCTCTGACTTACTATATTGACACTGATCTTTTTTGTACTTTACAATTTCTTAAAATAATGCACAAGATGCTGTCGCATATAGAAGATTGTTAAGTTTCCATCCAGAAATTACAGTACAAAATACTGATTATAGTCCGCAGAAAAATATTTGCTTCTTTTCAGATTTCCCCTATGACAGTAAATGTATCACACTGATCAGTCAAATGCAATATTAGATTGTTTAGCTAACATTGATAATAAATTGGTTTTCCCACTATAAAAAGTGAGAGCATATCCTACCGGCATCCCCACACCGATCCTTACAATAAGGGCTCGCTCACACAAGCGTATAACACAGCCGAGTGCTATGCCATGTTGTATAGGAGAGCACTCGGCCCAACGTTATACTATGGGGCAGTGATGACTAGTGCTTTTATTTTCTTATACCAATTCGATTCCCTATGCACCACATGAACCGTCAGTGACTGGAGTAAGATTTGGGTCAGAAGCTCCTCATTAATTCATCTGAATCTACCACACCCAATCATCAAGACTAACATGAAAATCCTTGTTGCTGATGAATCAGGGCTTAAAACTACGAATGTAAGATTTAGACCATACCAACTTAAAAGGTTTTTCATAAATAGGCCCCAGGTCATCTGCTCATACACTAAACTACATTTGGGCTGTGCACCAACATTAGTATTTCTGTTAGATTTTGGCTATGTGTGCAAGTTGAGTGCTTGCTTGCAGAAATTTCTGCATCTCTTGGCAGCAAAAACACTGTTGAAAATTTGCAGCATTTTTAGTGTTTTTTTTTTTGTTTTTTTTTGCTGTTCATTCAATAAGTCAATAACACAGGCAAAAACCCACAAAGAATTAAGCCCTTCAACCCAGGGTCTATTTTCATTTTTTTTTTTTTTTTTGCTCCCCTGTTTCCCAGAGCCACAACTTTTATTTTTCTGTCCGTATGGCCATGTGAGGCCTGTTTTTTGCAGGACAAGTTGTACTTTTCAACAACACCATTGGTTTTACCATATCGTGTACTGGAAAATGGGGAAAAAAATATGTGTGGTGAAATTGCAAAAAAAGAGCAATTCCAAAACTATTTTTGAGGTTTTGTTTTATCATGTTCACCAAAAACTAAAACTGACCTGCCATTGTGATTCTCCAGGTCATTACGAGTTCGTAGATAACAAACATGTATAGGTTAAGGCAGACCTGGGCAAGATACGGCCCGCGGGCCGCATCCGGCCCGCCTGATGATTTCAAGCGGCCCCGCCAGCTAGCTGTCACTTCTGACAGCCGCCCTCGGCACCGCTCGGCCAGCCGTTTTCTGAGGAGGAGCAGAGTCGGGTTGATTACCTATTCATCGGTGGCAGCGGCCATCTTCCCAAGGCCGCGCGTGCGCAGATCGAGTGCTCTGCTTCACGGGGCTTCAGGAAAATGGCCGCGGGAGGCCACGCGTGTGCAGATGGAGATCGCGTTGGCCAATTTCCTGAAGCCGAGATTGCAGATTTACATCTCGGCTTCAGGAAAATGGCCGCCGCGATCTCCATCTGCGAACGCGCGGCCTCCCGCGGCCATTTTCCTGAAGCCCCGTGAAGCAGAGCACTCCATCTGCGCACGCGCGGCCTTGGCAAGACGGCCGCCGCCACCGATATTCAACCCGGCTCTGGTGCGCACATCGCATTCCTGGCCGCTGCGTCACCTCACCGGTGGAAGGGACCCTGCGCACGCCATACCGCACCTCTGCCGCCGCCGCACCACCACTTCTGCAACCCCCCATGGACACCAGGCCGTGGCGTCGCCCGCCTAAGCAGGAAGGGACCCTGCTGAGGTGCACGCCGCACCGCATCACCCCACCTCTGCCGACACCATGCCTCCTGTGACCCTGCTCTGCCACCGCCAGCCCTCAAAATCTTACCGTAAGATACTGTAAATTCGGACAATAAGACGGACCCCCATCTTATAAAAAAATCTTTTTTTCTGCAATTTTCACCCCAAATTTGGGGTGCGCCTTATGGTCCGGTGCGTCTTATAGTCCGAAAAATACGGTAATTATATTAGTTTGGCCCTCTAAAACCATCCCACTTTCTCATGCGGCCCCATGGCAAAATTAATTGGCCACCCCTGGGTTAAGGTTTAAGTGGTGAAAAAAAATCCAAAGTTTATAAAAAAAAAAATTTGCATCATATTCCGAGACCCGTAGCGTCTCCGTTTTTCGTGATCTGGGTCTGGGTGAGGGCTTATTTTTTGCGCACCAAGCTGACATTTTTATTGATATGGTTTTGGTGTAGATACAATTTTTTGATCGCCCGTTATTGCATTTTAATGCATTGTTGCAGAGATAAAAAAAACCCTAAGGGTATGTGCACACGTCTTCCGCGCAGAAATGCTGCAGATCCGCAAATGATTTACAGTACAATGTAAATCAATAGGGAAAAAAAACTAATGTTGTGCTAATGGTGCGGAAAAATACGCACAGAAAACGCAGCAGATTCAAAAAAGGATCATGTCAATTCTTTTTGCGGATCTGCAGCGTTTCTGCACCCACAGATTTCCATTTTGTCAGGCACATCTGCAGCAAACCCGCAGATGTAAAAAAAGATCTGCAGATTTGCTGTGGATGAACCTGCAAGAAACGCTGCAGATCGGGAGGGGGAAGAGTGTGTGAGCAGAGACTGTGTGTGTGCTGAGAAGATGTGCGTGTCTGTGTGCGGGTGTTTGTGTGTATCTATGTGTCTGCGGGTCTGTGCTGGGCTGTGTGGGGGTCTGCGGATCTGTGCTGGGCTGTGTGGGGGTCTGCGGGTCTGTGCTGGGCTGTGTGGGGGTCTGTGTGCAGGAGTCTGCCGGGTCCGTGTGTTTTTGTGTGTGTGTGTGTGTGTGTGTGTGTATAAAAATAGTTTTCATATTCTAAGTAAACGGGGGAGGCATCAACCCCTAAGTGATGTCACCACAGGGGGAGTGCCTGGGTTTTGGGCTGCGAGATAACTTAGTGGGACAGCAGTTTGCAGTGTCTTTTGTCTGGGGGGTCTAGCTGCTATAGAGAGGGGTGTTATGCATCTGGATATATGCTCACCCTTCCCCCCAGCACACGGCTGCCATGATGATGCCATGAGATAACGACCTGTAAATTCTCTTTTAAATGTTAATCCTTTTTTATTTGTAATCTGTAATGTACACATGATTTTGTCTTCTTTATAATATCTTTTATACTTTGTAAACACTGCCTACCTTTTTATGGAGTAAAATCTATAATTTGCTAGCTTGTCTCTCTCTGCTTTATAAACGAACTGTCGCTTCCTCTGAAGTGAATTACACTACTGATTTGGGTTGGCTCTGGACCCGTTAACCCTTGTAGAATCAAGAATGGTGGCAGCATACTTTGTTCTGTGCGATTGAGAATCTTTGTAGCGACGGAGTTGATAATTATTGTTCCCGCCTGCATGGGAGTAGTTACATTGCACTCGCTGCAGCATGCCCAATAGCTAGTACATAGCAGGCAGCCTTTCTGGTGACTAATTACCCTAGGCGCAGTACCTAGTCTGACCTGAGGGTAAAGGGGGTGCCAGAGAGCTGCAAGTTCCAAACCGAAACTCAGAAGTGGGATATAGATAAATCCACTTCAGAAGGAACCAGGGGCAACCAAACCACCCCGGTTTGTGACAAATTGGTGTTAGTGGGGACGATAGAGGTATCCTCCCCAGTATAATAATAATAATAATAATAATAATCATCATCTTTATTTTATAGCACTAACATATTCCACAGCGCTTTACAGGTTGCACACATTATCGTGGCTGGGGCTCACAATCTAAATTCCATATCAGTATGTCTTTGAAATGTGGGAGGAAACCCACGCAAACACGGAGAGAACATATGTTGTCCTTAGTGGGGCTTGAACCCAGGACTCCAGCGGTGCAAGGCTGCTGTGCTATCCACTGCGCCACCGTGCTGCCCGCATGCATCCCTGACATTGTTGAGTTCCGTGACCATCACCTTACAATCAAAGGTGACATTAACCCCTTATTTTCCCCATATGCCACCGCTACAGGGCAGTGGGAAGAGAGGCTAAGTGCCAGAATTGGTGCATCCCACAGATGCGCCATTTCTGGGGCAGCTGGAAGCTGGTATTTGTAGCCGGAGGGGGGGCAAATATCCATGGCCTCTCTAGGCTATGAATATCAGCCCGAAGCTGTCTGCATAGCCTTTCTGGCTACAAATTATAGGGGGACCCCACATTTTTTTTTGGGGGGGACCCCAATTTTAATAGCCAGTAAAGGCTAATTATACAGCTGGGGGCTGATATTCATAGCCTGGGAAGCTCCATGGGTATTAACCCCTTCCCATATAAACATCGGCCCTCCAGTCGCTGGCTTTCCCACTCTGGACTTGAAAATTGCGCGGGAGTCCACGCAATTTTTTTTATTTAACAGATATTGCGTTTAAAGCCAGAATCACACTTGCGAGAAACTCGCACGAGTCTCTCACATCAATACCAGGCACTGCTGCCGGCACTTAGGACCAGAGTGTGCGACTATGTATTTCTATGCAGCTGAACGCTCAGGTCACAGTGCTAGCGGCAGTGCCGGGTATTGAGGTGCGAGACTCGTGTGAGTTTCTCGCTAGTGTGACCCCGGCCTAACACAGATTTTGTGTGTGTGTGTGTCTGTCTTTATTTAACTCTTTATGTACCATTTTATTATGTTTATTACTAATCATCAGGCTTGGCAATATCTATCTATCTATCTATCTATCTATAGATCTATCTATCTGCCTGTGTGTGTAAACATTATTCTTCAATGGAGTATGTAAATTAAAAGGTTGGACAAGGAATGACATTACAATTTTTTTTTTGTTCAATAATAGATCTTTATTTAGCTTTCAAAAACGCATTTAAAACCGAATGAAAAAAAGTATGAAAAAGCGCTTCAAAAACGCATCAAATCCGCACCTGCGTTCCACAGGCAAATCTACAACGTGTGCATATACTCCAATTCTGGTAATTCTTTTTCTTTTTTATCTCAGTACGCCATTTACCGATCGGATTCATTCTTTTCATATATTGATAGATCGGGTGATTCTGAATGTAGCGATATCAGATATGAGTATTTTTTTTATTATTGTTTTATTTTGAATGGGGTGAATGGGGGGTGATTTAAAGGGAACCGGTCACCCCCAAAATCGAAGGTGAGCTAATCCCACCAGCATCAGGGGCTTATCTACAGCATTCTGTAATGCTGAAGATAAGCCCCCGATGTATCCTAAAAGATGAGAAAAAGAGGTTAGATTATACTCACCCAGGGGTGTTCCCGGTCCAATGGGTGTCGTGGTCTGGTCCGGCGCCTCCTATCTTCATCAGATGACGTCCTCTTCTGGTCTTCACGCTGCGGTGCAGGCGTACTCAACAGGGCAGACAAAGTACGCCTGCGCCGGAGCCGCAGTGTGAAGACAAGAAGAGGACATCATTGTAAGAAGATTGGAGGCCCCGGACCGGACCGTGACGCCCATCGTCCCGGGACCGCCCCTCGTTGAGTATAATCTAACCTCTTTTTCTCATCTCCCTTTAAACTGTTGTATTTTTTTAATATTTTTTAAAACATTTTTTTTAAATATTCACTTGCTTCAATAGACTCCATGGGAGACTAGAAGCTGCGATCATGTAACAGAAATGCTCACTTGCTATCAGCTAAGACTGCTGTGCGGCGCTCATAGCAATCTGGAAATGACAACGACAGGGGTCTGCTCAAGATCCCGAGCTGTCAAGTCAACCCATGGGCGATCTGCTGTCATGTGACATGGGCGCAGGTGAGCGAGAATAGTGATGTGCTTCCGATGCCACTGTCAGAGATTGACAGTAGCATTTAACAGGTTAACAGCCGCGGTTGGATCGTGATTCCACCCACGGCTGTTAGGGGCACATGTCAGCTGATGAAGCGTTATTGGATCAATTACGTGTGAAAAACCGCCACAAAAACGCATAAAAAATGCACTGCGTGCATACAGCCTTAAGGTGTAAGAATTATAAGGCTATATGCACACGTTGAGTATGTGATTGCAGAAATTTCTGCACCAGTTCTGCATTTCTTGGCAGGAAAACGCAGACTTTTTGGAACATTTTTGCCTACGTTTTTTTCAGTGCATTTAGTTTCTGCACCAAATCTGCAAGTCAAACATACTCAACGTGTGCGTGACAGTTCCGACTTCTCATTCACTTTGCTGGCATCAGAATTTTCTTAAAGAAGTTGTCCACTACTATAAAGTTTTTTTTTTCATAAATCTTGCTATTATGTGCCACTGAAAACATCTACTGTGTTTATTTTAGCAATATTAGCTGTTATCATGCTGTAGCAGCACATCTTCAGTGCTGGATTCAGCTCTCATGAGGTTAATCGACAACTTCCTTATTGTGCCCTAATACTACAAGTTCCATGATGCTTTGCACTACCACTAAGCCCGAACCTAGCACACCCACTCCAAAACACACCCAAACCCCTCCCTCCTCTCTCTTTAAAAAGATGTGTGGTGTCATTTCTGTCCAACTCGTCTTTTACATTTGTCCAACCCACACTTCATTACACATAGATAGATAGATAGATAGATAGATAGATATTAGATAGATAAATAGATAGATAGATATTAGATAGATAGATAATAGATAGATAGATAATAGATATTAGATAGATAGATAATAGATAGATATTAGATAGATAGACAGATAGAATTAGATAGATATGGGATAGATAGATACATACAGATATATCTATATATCTATTTCCATAGATATGTCCATTTCCATGTTTCTAAACCGCTTCACCCCTGGAGCTTTTTTCGTTTATCGCTCCCCTTCTTTCCAGAGCCATAATGTTTCCGTCAATATGGCCATGTGAGGACTTATCTTTTGCGGGACAAGTTCTACTTTTGAACGACACCATTGGTTTTACCATATCGTGTAGTAGAAAATGTGAAAAAAATTCAAAGTATGATGAAATTGCAAAAAAAGTGCAATCCCACACTTGTTTTTTGTTTGCCTTTTTGCTAGGTTCACTAAATGCTAAGACTGTGTGCACACGTTGTGGATTTGATTGCAGATCCGCAGCGTTTTTTGCCGTACGGAATTGCATTAAATCCACAGTGTTGTGCACAACCAATGTAAGTCTATGGGAGCCGCAGACTTGTTGTGCACATGCTGCGGAAAAGGCCGCACCGAAACGCAGCTTTTTTTTTTTCTCCGCAGCATGTCACTTCTTTTGTGCTGAACTGCAGCGTTTCTGCACCCTTAGGCCGGGATCACACTACAGTGAGATACAGCCGAGTCTCGCAGGTTAAAACCAAGCTCTGGCACCGGCACTCTGGAGCGGAGCGTACGGCCGCATAGCAATACATGGAGCGGCACGCTCCACTCCGGAGTGCCGGTGCCAGAGCTTGTATTTAACCTGCGAGACTCGGCCGTATCTCGCTGTAATGTGACTCCGGCCTTAGACTTTCATTGAGATGTAACAAATATCTGCAGTTTTGCTGCGGATGAGGGTCCGAGAAACGCTGCAGTTCAGGAGGAGGGAAGTGTGTGGGCAGTGACCAGGGCTGGACTGGCCATCAGGCACTTCTGGCAAATGCTAGAAGGGCCGGTGCCAGTAGTGGGCCGCTGCACTCTTTCCTCCCGCCAGTGCCGCCGCCGCATTCAACTATACCAGCGTCTATGACGCCAGTATAGTTCAATGCAATGATGGAGGAGAGAGCGTCCGCTGACGCTCCCTCTCCCATCATTCCCCGCTCTGCCTCTGACACTGCGGGTGCGCGATGACGTCATATCATCGCACACCTGCTGTGTCCCGGGCAGACTGCCGCCGCCGAGACAGGAGCAGCACAGGCAAGAGGAAAGGTGAGGAGAGTGTGGAGCCATTATCGGGGGGATGAGATGTGGGTTGTGCTGTATATACCACTGTGTGGGCTGTGCTGTGTATGCACCACTGTGTGGGCTGTGCTGTGTATATACCACTGTGTGGGCTGTGCTGTGTATATACCACTGTGTGGGCTGTGCTGTGTATATACCACTGTGTGGGCTGTGCTGTGTATACTACTCCGCGGGCTGTGCTGCATATACTACTACGCGTGTTGTGCTGTATATACTACGACCCGGGCTGTGCTGTATACTACTACACGGGCTGTGCTGTATACTACTACGCGGGCTGTGCTGTATACTACTACGCGGGCTGTGCTGTATACTACTATGCGGGCTGTGCTGTATACTACTACGCGGGCTGTGCTATATACTATGCAAGTTGTGCTATATTATATGCGGGCTTTGATATATACTATGGGAGGTATATTATATTCTATTGGGGAGGCCGTGTTATATACTATGTGGCTGTGTTATATACTATTGCGGGGGTATATTCTATTCTATGGGGGAGGCTGTCTTATATACTATGGGGGTATATTATATTCTATGGGGGAGGCTTCTGATATACTATGGGGGGCTGCATTATATTCTATGGGGGCTACATTATACTCTGGGGTGGCTGCATTATACTCAGCAAATTCAGATGTAAGGCTACTTTCACACTTGCGTCGGTACGGGGCCGTCGCAAACCTTCGGCCAGACGTACCGACGGACGTTATGCTAACTTTAGCACAACGTGGGCAGCGTATGCAGTTTTACAACGCATCCGCTGCCCATTGTGATGAGCGTGGAGGAGGGGGTGGAGTTCCAGCCACGCATGCGTGGTCGGAAATGGCAGACACGTCACACAAAAAAAGTTACATTGAACTTTTTTTTGTGCGTTGTGTCCGCCAAAACACGACGGATACGTTGCTAATACAAGTCTATGGGTACAAAACGCATCCTGCGAGCACATTTGCAGGATCCGTTTTTTTTTCGCCGGATCTTTTTTTTCTGCCGGATCTTTTTTTTTCCGCCGTATCCGTTTTTTACCACCTGATCGTTTTTTTCTGCCAGATCCGTTTTTTTCTCATAGAGTTGTATTAGCGCCGGAGTGCGTCTGATGGCCACATGTTTCATCCGTTTTTTGCTAGATCCGTCGCTGTGCATTTTTTCAACGTACCGAAAAACCGTTCCTCTGTATGTGTTTTCCGTCCGGTGGAACGGTGGAAACAGCTTTTTTGATGGATCCTGCAAAAACTGATTAAACATGTGGCCACCAGGCGCAATCCGGTGCTAATACAACTCTGAGAAAAAACAGATCTGGCGGAAAAAAAAACATCCGGTGGAATAAAATGGATCCGGCGGAAAAAAACGGATCCGGTTGAAAAAAACGGATCTGGCGGAAAAAACGATCTGGTGCAAATAAACGGATCCTGCAAATGTGCTCGCAGGATGCGTTTTACCCATAGACTTGTATTAGCGACGGATCGTGACGGATGGCCAGACATCGCCTCCGTCGTGCTACGGATCTGTCGTGTTTTGGCGGACCGTCGGCACAAAAAAACGTTCAATTGAAAAAAATTTTGGCCGGCTCGCCCGCCATTTTCTACCGCGCATTTGCGGCAGAAACTCCGCCCCCTCCTCCCCGCACTTCAGAATGGGCAGCGGATGCGTTGAAAAACTGCATCCGCTGCCCACGTCGTGCACAATTTTCACAACGTGCGTCAGTACGTCGGCCCGACGCATAGCGATGGACCCGTACTGACGCAAGAGTGAAAGAGGCCTTAATGAGCGATGAAGTTAAAAAGAAGATAAAAAAAAAGGGGAAAAAAACGGCGTGGGCTCCCGCGCAATTTTCTGCGCCAGAGGGGGAAAGCCGACGGCCGGGGCCAATATCTGTAGCCTGCTATGAATATCAGCCCGCAGCTGTCTGCGTAGCCTTTACTGGCTATTAAAAGAGGGGGACCCCCCCCCCCCCCCCCAAAAAAAAAAATGACGTGGGGTCCCCCTATATTTTATAGCCAGAAAGGCTACGCAGACAGCTGCAGGCTGATATTCATAGCCTAGAGAGGGGCCATGGATATTGCCCCCCCCCCCCCCCCCCCGGCTACAAATACCAGTCCGCAGCCGCCCCAGAAATGGCGCATCTGTAAGATGCGCCAATTCCGGCACTTAGCCCCTCTCTTCCCACTCCCGTGTAGCGGTGGGATATGGGGTAATAAGGGGTTAATGTCACCTTGCTATTGTAAGGTGACATTAAGCCGGGTTAATAACGGAGAGGCGTCAATAAGACGCCTATCCATTACTAATCCAATAGTAAGAAAGGGTTAATAAAACACACACACAATCGGAAAAAAGTATTTTAATATTCTTCATTTAACCATACTTACCATACTTCAGCGCCTGCAAAAAAAAGTAAAATAATAAACCGTATACTACCTTTCCGCCATAGTCCAATTAATAACGAGTGTCCCACGACGATCTCCCCTATAGAACAGTGACATCGGGTGATGTCACTGCTCTATAGGACCCTCAGTGACACAGACAGGAGACAATGGCTCCTGCAGTGCATCACTGAGGTTACTCTAGTTCACTGGTCTCACTTTATGGCAATTGTTGCGTGGGAAAATGTCTCACCCAGCAATGCCAATAGTGAGACTAGGGACTATTTTCTCACAGGGGCGTAGGAATACCTTGTGAGGAATACATGATGGAAGGATACCTTCCTTCATTGTGTTCCTGGAGCCCCTGGAGAGTGGTCGCATCAACTGATGCTCCTGCTCTCCACTGGGAGATCGTCGTGGGACACTCGTTTTAATTGGATTTCTGCGGACAGGGAGTATATTGTTTGTTTATTATTTTAATATTTTTTACAGGTGACAATGGCTTCGGGGAACAAAGTGACAAGTGATGGTGAGTATGTACTCTATGTTATATGTACTGTATGTCTGTAGTATGTATGTACTGTATGTCGCATGTCGTTGCATGGTGCATGTCGTTGCATGGTGCATGTCGTTGCATGGTGCATGTCGTTGCATGGTGCATGTCGTCGCATGGTGCATGTCACATGTTGTCGCATGGTGCATGCAGCATGTTGCCGCATGGTGCATGTCACATGGTGCATGTCGCCGCATGGTGCATGTCGTCGCATGGTGCATGTTGCATGTCGTCGCATGGTGCATGTCGTATGTCGCCGCATGGTGCATGTAGCATGGTGCATGTCGTCGCATGGTGCATGTCGCCGCATGGTGCATGGTGCATGTCGTCGCATGGTGCATGTCGCCGCATGGTGCATGTCACATGGTGCATGTCGTCGCATGGTGCATGCAGCATGTCGCCGCATGGTGCATGTCACATGGTGCAAGTCGCATGTCGTCGCATGGTGCATGTCGTCGCATGCAGCATGTCATCGCATGGTGCATGTCGTCGCATGCAGCATGTCGTCGCATGGTGCATGTCGTCGCATGGTGCATGTCGTCGCATGGTGCATGTTGCATGTTGTCGCATGGTGCATGTCGCCGCATGGTGCATGTCGTATGTCGCCGCATGGTGCATGTAGCATGGTGCATGTCGTCGCATGGTGCATGTCGCCGCATGGTGCATGTAGCATGGTGCATGTCGTCGCATGGTGCATGTCGTCGCATGTAGCATGTCGTTGCATGTAGCATGTCGTTGCATGTAGCATGTCGTTGCATGGTGAATGCAGCATGTCGCCGCATGGTGCATGTCGCCGCATGCAGCATGTCGTCGCATGGTGCATGTCGCCGCATGGTGCATGTCGCATGTTGCATGTCACATGGTACATGTCGCATGTCGTCGCATGCAGCATGTCGTCGCATGGTGCATGTCACATGGTGCATGCAGCATGTCGTCGCATGGTGCATGTCGCATGTTGTCGCATGGTGCATGCAGCATGTCGCCGCATGGTGCATGTCGTCGCATGGTGCATGCATGTCGTCGCATGGTGCATGTCGTTGCATGGTGTGTGTTGTATGTATGTACTACGTATGTGTTTTTTTTTTACATTCAACACATTAGCCGGATGATGGGACTACTACTGTCCCATCATTGGCTAATGTGTCAATCACTGTCAGTGTAGCAGGCAGAGCCCGATGGAACTTGTAGTCCCATCGGACGATGCCTGCACACACACACACAGCGCCGGCACACACACACACACACATCGCCGGCACGCACGCGTACACACACATCGCCGGCGGGCAGAGCCCCGCACATCGCCGGCGGGCAGACACCCGCACATCGCCGGCGGGCAGACACCGGCGCCGGTCCACAAAAACGCCGGCGGGCAGATCCCCGGCGACCGCAGCACAGCCCCACCCGCACATCATGATCCCAGCAGCAGTGAGCACACAGAGCCCCGCCCGCCCCCAGCACAGCCCTGCAGGCAGCCCCCAGCACCGCCCACAGCCCAGTCACTCTTGCTGAGTGACTGCTGACTGTGGGGGCTGGTCACGCCTGCTGCTGACGTCACATCAATTTCTAGAGTCTGGAAATTGACGTGACGTCGGCGGAAATGAGCGGCGGCTGCAGTCTGGGGGTCACGTGACCCGGACTCAGCAGCCTGAATAGCGCCGCTCACAGGCGAAAACGGCAACGGAAGGTAATTGCCCAATTCATTAGGGGCCCCGGGGGGATACATTGGGGGGTTAATTGAAAGTAGTGGACAACCCCTTTAAGGTTTTGTCACAAATCTGTGCAGAAAAAAACAAGACAAAAATGCACCAAATCTGCAATGTGTGCATACAGCATAACAGTTTTATTAAAGTGAATGTGTCAGTAATTTCCTTTAAAGGGAGCTTGTCACGTCCTTCATTGTTATTATCCCCTTTCTGCCATCGGACGGAATAGTACGTCCGATGGCAGTCTCACCGCTTTGATGTGGGCTCCGGCGGTGAGCCCGCAACAAAACCGGGTCAGATAGAATGTAAGTCTGCAAGGACAGGGTCCTCTCCCCTCTGTACCAGTCAGTCACTGTAAACCTGCTTACTATAATCTATATCTATAACCCTGTATGTAACCCCTTTCTCATGTACAGCACCATGGAATTAATGGTGCTATATAAATTAATAATAATAATAATAATAATGTTTGAAACAGCTAAAATGTACCCGCAATAGGCGCGGGTGGAATCGCGATCCACTCGCCGCTATTAACTCGTTAAATGCCGCTGTCAAACTCTGACAGCAACATTTAACAAGCGCTTCCAGCCATCCGGATGGAAATGCGCGCACCGGTGACCCCCGTCACGTGATCGAGGGTCATCGGCGAATCAACATGACAACCAGAGGTCTCCTTGAGACCTCCATGATTGTTGGAGCCAACCAAGTTGTGCCAGCTTCTACCCTCCCATGGAGGCTATTAAAGCATGGCAAAAGTGAAAAAATAAAAAAAAAGTTTTAACCCCTCTGTGACCTTAGACGTACTATCCCGTCGAGGTGCCCTGGGCTTATCTGACCCTGGACGGGATAGTACGTCATAGCCGATCGGCCGCGCTCACGGGGGGAGCGCGGCCGATCGCGGCCGGGTGTCAGCTGCTTATCGCAGCTGACATCCGGCACTATGTGCCAGGAGCGGTCACGGACCGCCCCCGGCACATTAACCCCTGGCACACCGCGATCAAAGATGATCGCGATGTGCCGGCGGTACAGGGAAGCACCGCGCAGGGAGGGGGCTCCCTGCGGGCTTCCCTGAGCCCCCCGCAGCAACGCGATGTGATCGCGTTGCTGCGAGGGTCTCCTCACCTCCCTCCCTGCTCGAGCCCCGGATCCAAGATGGCCGCGGATCCGGGTCCTGCAGGGAGGGAGGTGGCTTCACAGAGCCTGCTCAGAGCAGGCACTGTGAAGCAGCCTGCACTCCTATCAGATCAGTGATCTGACAGAGTGCTGTGCACACTGTCAGATCACTGATCTGTGATGTCCCCCCCTGGGACAAAGTAAAAAAGTAAAAAAAAAAATTTCCAAATGTGTAAAAAAAATAAAAAAAAATATTCCAAAATAATGAAAAAAAAAAAAAATATTATTCCCATAAATACATTTCTTCATCTAAATAAAAAAAAAAACCAATAAAAGTACACATATTTAGTATCGCCGCGTCCGTAACGGCCCGACCTATAAAACTGGCCCACTAGTTAACCCCTTCAGTAAACACCGTAAGAAAAAAAAAAAAAAAACGAGGCAAAAAACAACGCTTTATTATCATACCGCCGAACAAAAAGTGGAATAACACGCGATCAAAAGGACAGATATAAATAACCATGGTACCGCTGAAAGCGTCATATTGTCCCGCAAAAAAAGAGCCGCCATACAGCATCATCAGCAAAAAAATAAAAAAGTTATAGTCCTGAGAATAAAGCGATGCAAAAATAATTATTTTTTCTGTAAAATAGTTTTTATCGTATAAAAGCACCAAACCATAAAAAAATGATATAAATGAGGTATCGCTGTGATCGTACTGACCCGAAGAATAAAACTGATTTATCAATTTTACCAAACGCGGAACGGTATAAACGCCTCCCCCAATAGAAATTCATGAATAGCTGGCTTTTGGTCATTCTTCCTCACAAAAATCGGAATAAAAAGCGATAAAAAAATGTCACGTGCCCAAAAATGTTTTCAATAAAAACGTCAACTCGTCCCGCAAAAAACAAGACCTCACATGACTCTGTGGACCAAAATATGGAAAAATTATAGCTCTCAAAATGTGGTATTGCAAAAAATATTTTTTGCAATAAAAAGGGTCTTTCAGTGTGTGACGGCTGCCAATCATAAAAATCCGCTAAAAAACTCGCTATAAAAGTAAATCAAACCCCCCTTCATCACCCCCTTAGTTAGGGAAAAATAAAAAAAAATGTATTTATTTCCATTTTCCCATTAGGGTTAGGGCTAGGGTTAGGGCTAGGGCTAGGGTTAGGGCTAGGGTTAGGGCTAGGGTTAGGGTTAGGGTTAGGGCTAGGGTTAGGGCTAGGGTTAGGGCTAGGGTTAGGGCTAGGGTTAGGGCTAGGGCTAGGGTTAGGGCTAGGGTTAGGGTTAGGGTTAGGGCTAGGGTTAGGGCTAGGATTAGGGTTAGGGTTAGGGTTGGGGCTACAGTTAGGGTTGGGGCTAAAGTTAGGGTTAGGGTTTAGATTACATTTACAGTTGGGAATAGGGTTGGGATTAGGGTTAGGGGTGTGTCAGGGTTAGAGGTGTGGTTAGGGTTACCGTTGGAATTAGGGTTAGGGGTGTGTTTAGATTAGGGTTTCAGTTATAATTGGGGGGTTTCCACTGTTTCGGCACATCAGGGGCTCTCCAAACACGACATGGCGTCCGATCTCAATTCCAGCCAATTCTGCGTTGAAAAAGTAAAACAGTGCTCCTTCCCTTCCGAGCTCTCCTGTGTGCCCAAACAGGGGTTTACCCCAACATATGGGGTATCAGCGTACTCAGGACAAATTGGACAACAACTTTTGTGGACCAATTTCTCCTGTTACCCTTGGGAAAATACAAAACTGGGGGCTAAAAAATAATTTTTGTGGGAAAACAAAAAGATTTTTTATTTTCACGGCTCTGCGTTATAAACTGTAGTGAAACACTTGGGGGTTCAAAGTTCTCACAACACATCTAGATAAGTTCATTGAGGGGTCTAGTTTCCAATATGGGGTCACTTGTGGGGGGTTTCTACTGTTTAGGTACATTAGGGGCTCTGCAAACGCAATGTGACGCCTGCAGACCAATCCATCTAAGTCTGCATTCCAAATGATGCTCCTTCCCTTCCGAGCCCTCCCATGCGCCCAAACGGTGGTTCCCCCCCACATATCGGGTATCAGCGTACTCAGGACAAATTGGACAACAACTTTTGTGGACCAATTTCTCCTGTTACCCTTGGGAAAATACAAAACTGGGGGCTAAAAAATAATTTTTGTGGGAAAACAAAAAGATTTTTTATTTTCACGGCTCTGCGTTATAAACTGTAGTGAAACACTTGGGGGTTCAAAGTTCTCACAACACATCTAGATAAGTTCATTGAGGGGTCTAGTTTCCAATATGGGGTCACTTGTGGGGGGTTTCTACTGTTTAGGTACATTAGGGGCTCTGCAAACGCAATGTGACGCCTGCAGACCAATCCATCTAAGTCTGCATTCCAAATGATGCTCCTTCCCTTCCGAGCCCTCCCATGCGCCCAAACGGTGGTTCCCCCCCACATATCGGGTATCAGCGTACTCAGGACAAATTGGACAACAACATTTAGGGTCCAATTTCTCCTGCTAACCTTGGAAAAATACAAAACTGGGGGCTAAAATATAATTTTTGTGGAAAAAAAAATATTTTTTATTTGCATGGCTCTGCGTTATAAACTGTAGTGAAATACTTGGGGGTTCAAAGCTCTCACAACACATCAAGATGAGTTCCTTAGGGGGTCTACTTTCCAAAATGGTGTCACTTGTGGGGGGTTTCTACTGTTTAGGTACATTAGGGGCTCTGCAAACGCAATGTGACGCCTGCAGACCATTCCATCTAAGTCTGCATTCCAAATGGCGCTCCTTCCCTTCCGAACCCTCCCATGCGCCCAAACGGTGGTTCCCCCCCACATATGGGGTATCAGCGTACTCAGGACAAATTGGACAACAACTTTTGTGGTCCAATTTCTCCTCTTACCCTAGGGAAAATACAAAACTGGGGGCTAAAAAATAATTTTTGTGGGAAAAAAATTTTGTTTTATTTTTATGGCTCTGCATTATAAACTTCTGTGAAGCCCTTGGTGGGTCAAAGTGCTCACCACACATCCAGATAAGTTCCTTAGGGGGTCTACTTTCCAAAATGGTGTCACTTGTGGGGGGTTTCAATGTTTAGGCACATCAGTGGCTCTCCAAACGCAACATGGCGTCCCATCTCAATTCCTGTCAATTTTGCATTGAAAAGTCAAACGGCGCTCCTTCCCTTCCGAGCTCTCCCATGCGCCCAAACAGTGGTTTACTGCCACATATGGGGTATCAGCGTACTCGGGACAAATTGGACAACAACTTTTGAGGTCCAATTTCTTCTCTTACCCTTGGAAAAATAAAAAATTGGGGGCAAAAATATAATTTTTGTGAAAAAATATGATTTTTTATTTTTACGGTTCTGCATTATAAACTTCTGTGAAGCACTTGGTGGGTCAAAGTGCTCACCACACCTCTAGATAAGTTCCTTAGGGGGTCTACTTTCCAAAATGGTGTCACTTGTGGGGGGTTTCAATGTTTAGGCACATCAGTGGCTCTCCAAACGCAACATGGCGTCCCATCTCAATTCCTGTCAATTTTGCATTGAAAAGTCAAACGGCGCTCCTTCCCTTCCGAGCTCTCCCATGCGCCCAAACAGTGGTTTACTGCCACATATGGGGTATCAGCGTACTCGGGACAAATTGGACAACAACTTTTGAGGTCCAATTTCTTCTCTTACCCTTGGAAAAATAAAAAATTGGGGGCAAAAATATAATTTTTGTGAAAAAATATGATTTTTTATTTTTACGGTTCTGCATTATAAACTTCTGTGAAGCACTTGGTGGGTCAAAGTGCTCACCACACCTCTAGATAAGTTCCTTAGGGGGTCTACTTTCCAAAATGGTGTCACTTGTGGGGGGTTTCAATGTTTAGGCACATCAGTGGCTCTCCAAACGCAACATGGCGTCCCATCTCAATTTCTGTCAATTTTGCATTGAAAAGTCAAACTGCGCTCCTTCCCTTCCGAGCTCTCCCATGCGCCCAAACAGTGGTTTACTGCCACATATGGGGTATCAGCGTACTCAGGACAAATTGGACAACAACTTTTGAGGTCCAATTTCTTCTCTTACCCTTGGAAAAATAAAAAATTGGGGGCAAAAATATAATTTTTGTGAAAAAATATGATTTTTTATTTTTACGGTTCTGCATTATAAACTTCTGTGAAGCACTTGGTGGGTCAAAGTGCTCACCACACATCCAGATAAGTTCCTTAGGGGGTCTACTTTCCAAAATGGTGTCACTTGTGGGGGGTTTCAATGTTTAGGCACATCAGTGGCTCTCCAAACGCAACATGGCGTCCCATCTCAATTCCTGTCAAGTTTGCATTGAAAAGTCAAATAGCGCTCCTTCCCTTCCGAGCTCTCCCATGCGCCCAAACAGTGGTTTACTGCCACATATGGGGTATCAGCGTACTCAGGACAAATTGGACAACAACTTTTTGGGTCCAATTTCTCCTGTTACCCTTGGTAAAATAAAACAAATTGGAGCTGAAGTAAATTTTTTGTGTAAAAAAGTTAAATGTTCATTTTTATTTAAACATTCCAAAAATTCCTATTAAACACCTGAAGGGTTAATAAACTTCATGAATGTGGTTTTGAGCACCTTGAGGGGTGCAGTTTTTAGAATGGTGTCACACTTGGGCATTTTCTATCATATAGACCCCTCAAAATGACTTCAAATGAGACGTGGTCCCTAAAAAAAAATGGTGTTGTAAAAATGAGAAATTGCTGGTCAACTTTTAACCCTTATAACTCTCTAACAAAAAAAAAAATTGGTTCCAAAATTATGCTGATGTAAAGGAGACATGTGGGAAATGTTACTTATTAAGTATTTTGTGTGACATATCTCTGTGATTTAATTGCATAAAAATTCAAAGTTTGAAAATTGCGAAATTTTCAAAATTTTCGCCAAATTTCCGTTTTTTTCACAAATAAACGCAGGTACTATCAAAGAAATTTTACCACTATCATGAAGTACAATATGTCACGAGAAAACAATGTCAGAATCACCAGGATCCGTTGAAGCGTTTCGGAGTTATAACCTCATAAAGGGACAGTGGTCAGAATTGTAAAAATTGGCCTGGTCATTAACGTGCAAACCACCCTTGGGGGTAAAGGGGTTAAAAATTTTGGAAAAAAAACAAACAAAAAAAAAACATAAAAGTTCAAATCACTCCCCTTTTGCCCCATTAAAAATAAAACAGTAAACAAAAACCAAACCTACACATATTTGGTATGGCCGTGTTCAGAAACGCGCAATCTATCAATAGAAAAAAGGATTAACCTGATCGCTAAGCAGCGTAGCGAGAAAAAATTAAAACCGCTAGAATTACTTTTTTTTTGTCACCGCAACATTGCATTAAAATGCAATAACGGGCGATCAAAAGAATGTATCTGCACCAAAATGGTATAATTAAAAATATCAGCTCGGAACACAAAAAATAAGCCCTCACCCAACCCGAGATCACGAAAAATGTTGACGTTAAGGGTATCGGAAAATTGCACTTTATTTATTTATTTTTTGCAAACTTTGGAATTTTTTTTCACCACTTAAATAAAAAGAAACCCAGACATGCTTGGTGTCTATGACCTCATGATGACCTGGAGAATCATAATGGTAGGTCAGTTTTAGCAGTTAGTAAACCTAGCAAAAAAGCCTAACAAAAAACAAGTGTGGGATTGAACTTTTTTTTCAATTTCACCGCACGTGGAATTTGTTTTCCTGTTTTTTAGTACACTACATGGTAAAACCTATGGTGACGTTCAAAAGTACAACTCGTCCTGCAAAAAATAAGCCCTCACATGGCCATATTGATGAAAAAAACTTTAAAAGTTATGCATCTGGGAATGAGGGGAGCAAAAAACTAAAAAAGCTCCGGGAGTTAAGGGGCTATACTGTTCCCAGTGTCATATAAGTGATTCACATTGCATCACTAACGTTTGTCTCAAGCAAAACGTCCCAGTATTTCGGGCAAAAATCACTTTTTATACTACCGTATTTCCCGGCGTATAAGATGACTTTTTGACCCCTTAAAATTGTCCCAAAAGTCGGGGGTCATCTTATACGTCGGGTACGGCGTGTGCAGGGAGCGATCCTGTATTTCAGCGTGTGGTTCCCAGGGTCTGGAGGAGAGGAGACTCTCCTTCAGGCCCTGGGATCCATATTCATGTTAAAAATAAAGAATAAAAATAAAAAACATGGATATACTCACCCTCGGACGGGCCCTGGATCACAGCGCTGCTAGTGTCTCCCTCTGTTCCTTAGAATGCGGTGAGTGAAGGACCTTCAGTGACGTTGCGGTCACATGACCTCCCTCGTTGGCTGTCGCTGCTTCCTGTCCTGGCCGCACCTTCTACTGTATGCGGTCACGTGGGGCCGCTCATTTACAGTAATATGCGGCACCACCCCTATGAGAGGTGGAGCCGCATATTCATGACTGTAATCGGCGGCCCCACGTGACCGCATACAGTAGAAGGTGCGGCCAGGACAGGAAGCAGCGACAGCCAACGAGGGAGCTGGGTGAGTATTTTCAGAACAGGGCGCACAGGGGGTGGGGACATGGACCTTTATTTTATACACGAAAAACCACAAAAAAATGGATTATTCATTTCTTCTATGCAGCATACGCTGCTGCAGAGAAGATATGAATCGCGGCTTCAGCACCATGTGGGGGGGGACAGCGCTGTCTCCTGCACGGCACACGGACTGCACTCGGACAACGTCCGTGTGCGGTACGTGTTTTACACGGACCCATTGACTTTAATGGGTCCGTGTAATACGTGCGCTCCCACGAACACTGACATGTCTCCGTGTTTGGCACACGGAGACACGGTCCGCAAAAAATCAATGACATCTGCACAGATGCATTGATTTTAATGCGTCTACGTGTGTCAGTGGCTCCGGTACGTGAGGAAACTGTCACCTCACGTACCGGAGCCACTGACGTGTGAAACCGGCCTAAGGCATATTTCAGGGATGAAATGAAGATAAACACATAAGACATACCTTACATGCCTTCCTCCTATTATTTGCACCAATTTGGTTTTTCATTAGTAGGTTATGTCAACAATATTGATCACATAGGGTTTGTTTGTCATATTCATGTGGTTATTCCAACAGCAATTTTCCTAGTTTAAGCTCCATCCGTCGCGTCCCAAGTCTGTTACCACCACACAAAAACAAACTTCTCCCCTTACATTAACCATGTTAAATTAAAGGTAACCTGTCAAAAACTTTAACTTCCTCCCCAAATCATTTATAAGCTTGAGTATCCCTTTAAAATAGCAAAAGTGCTGCTCCAGCAGCAAGAGATCACATTTTATAGTTGTGACTGGAAGTGCATTGGGACGTGACGAGGCACTTGTAGTTTTTCAGCCTCACGCTTTATTTCCTACCTTGTGGACCCTTCCCTGGCTGACTAGTACTCAGCTACTGAAAAAAGCAAACGATCTGTTAACGAGCCACAAGGGGGAAGGGGTGGTGGGCACCTAGGCAACAAATACAGTGTGAGGTTGAAAAGCTAGAAGTGTACCAATTCACTCCTAAACAACCTCAAAACACAATTTCTCGCTGATGATGCAGTGCTTGGGGGTCACACAAAGATTAAGTGACTTCGCTTTTAAAACACTGCACAATCACTTTGATGGTTTGCGGGAAATGAAGGGAGTTTCTGACTGGTTCCCTTTAAGAAGGCCAAATGCAGCATGAGTAAAGTGCCTATGACTGGAGACTTCATCTCCTGCCCTTAGCAGTGTTTTCTTAACTTTCAGAGTTATTTCTATCTCCACAGATTAGTATTGTCCGATACTTTTGCAATTTACAAGTTATTAAACTTTCCGCAGTTCTTGGTATATTAGTATTTTTCTTTCTGGGTTTACAGCGCATAGCCTTGGAGACCTGTGCAGAGCTTACAAACTGGCTGAGATCAGTGGAGCACACTGTTGGCTCCCAATTCTGGCCAGCTTCAGTGCAGAGCTTACAAGCTAGACATAAGTGGTGGTCGGTTTCCTAAGCAACAAGCTGTAAACAAAAGGAAAAAAAAGTTGCTATATCAAGGATGTCACTGACTGACAATACTCATATATAGTGATAATAATAAACCTTCAAAGGGAATCTGTCACCACATTTGACCTATCTAAACTATTAATATGGGCATACAGATTATAGACTGCTAAAAACAGTCCTACCTGTGTGTCTCATATCAGATGCCTTGTTGTTGATAAATCATCTTTTATCACTTTATATAAATTACCTCTTCCAGGGTCTGGGGAGGATGCTGCCTGGAAGATAACTCCCCCTTCATGAAAAAAATAATCTCTGGAGGCAGAGTTAAGTCATTCAATAGAGCTTAAACATCCTTCTGTCTCAAACCTTGATGTCAAAGAAGAAGGGAACAGGGCCAGTCTGAAAGTGAGGGGAATCCGTTCATTCTAACATTACAGCCTGAAAATGGAATAGCACGGCCAGATAGGCTAGGGTTAAATCCTAGCTCTACAGATTTTGATTAAGTGCACCTGGCAAGCTCCGCATATAACCATGCTAGGTTTCACCTTAGCCAGTCAGATGGGAGAAGCTGAGCAGACTGGATTGAAGAGACTGCACAGGACGTGAGCATCAAACTGCAGGGATCACTGACTGCTATGGACAAGGATTTGTGGGACCAAACTGGGACTAGCTCAACGGTGTCTGAAGTAGCCAGGGTCTATATTGTTTAGTTCGTGCCCTGAAAAGGCTTGGGTACTGTGCAACCCGTGGAAATAAACGTTACATTGTTCTGACCCAAGAATCCAGTGTGAACATTATTGGTAAGCGTGAATCCCTACACGAAATTTTGAATTGGACAAGAAAGCAGACCCTCCTACAGGACGAAACAAGCATTCGCTGTTTACACCATGAACAAACTCTAAATCACACAATTTTGTCATGACAATATACATGGGGCACATAGAACCATATAATAAAAAGAGACAATTTTGCACTGTAGAGTAAAAAAGTTTTATTTTCTTAGGATCGACCAGTTTACGGTATATACTCGTGTATAAGCTGAGATTTTCATCACATTTTTGTGTGCTGAAAACAGCTTATACACGAGTCATGGTCCAGAAAGCCGGCGAGGGAGGGGAAGAGGGAGCCGGCGGCTGTAGCAGTGACAGCTGCAGCTGTCGGCTTCCAGAAGAAATCAATACTCACCCTCCGTCGATGCATCTTCATCACTGCATCTCTGACCCAGCGCCGGCAGCTCTTTCCTGTTCCTGTGCTCAGCGGTCAGGTGGTACTGCTCATTAAGGTCATGAATATGATCGCGACTCCACTCATATAGGCGTGGAGCGCATATTCATGACCTTAATGAGTGGTACCATGTGACCGTTTACCACAGGAAGAAGCTGCCGTGCCGGGACAATGGAGATGCAGGGACATTCAGCAACCGAGTGAGGAGGGCGAGTATGACGGGGGAGGATGAGGGAGCCATGCATACAAGGATGGAACCGGGGGAGCCGAGCATACAAGGATGGGACAGGGGAGCCGAGCATACAAGGATGGGACCGGGGGAGCTGAGCAATGCATACAAGGATGGGACCAGGGGAACTGGGCCATACATACAAGGATGGGACAGGGGAGCCATGCATACAAGTATGGGACGGGGGAGCCATGCATACAAGGATGGGATGGGGGAGCCATGCATACAAGGATGGGATGGGGGAGCCATGCATACAAAGATGGGACGGGGGAGCCATTCATACAAGGATGGGACGGGGGAGCCACACAGAGCAGGACAGGACGGGGGGAAACCACACATACCGGGATAGGGATGAGGGGACAATAAATACCCGGCTTATACTTGAGTCAATAAGCTTACCCAGTTTTCTGTGGCAAAATTAGGTGCCTCGGCTTATACTCGGGTCGGCTTATACTCGAGTATATACGATAATTGTCAAAAATAGATTTTGATTCAGTAGATTTTACATTTGCAAAATCTATCATTGCTGACACTCTGTCAACTTCTAGGGACCATGTCAATTACAATGATTGTGTAGAATAGTGCAACGATATTGGTAACATGTTGATTGTTAATTAGGACACGTCTGCAACAAAATAATTCATTTTGCATGTACAGTATAATTGTGGAAGCAGTCTGCAGACAGTTTTATATAAGATTTTAGTACTGCATTTTTTATGATGGATTTACAATTTTACAGCCTTTAAAATTCTGTACAAAACTACTAAAACGGGCATTCTCTGCATGCAATTTCTTTATGGTTTGGTGTTTTGGCTCCATTTTAAGCCTTGAACGTACAGCTCCAGTACAACTAGAATGCAAACTGTAAAATGCTTCCTATACTTAATTTTTCAAGATGATTTTAGTTGGTTTGAACATTTCATTTCTGTCATTAGACCAGAATAAAAGATCACAACCTCTGACTATTGGGAAGAAACCACCTAAGTAAAATGATATCTTCTCAAAATTATCATACCCTTTGCAAACGATTCCCCTACTGCTAAAACTTAGAGATATCTATAGATTAAAAAAGGCAATATCACATTGTTAATGGCATGGAAGACCCCGAATTAAATCTACCCAACATTAGAGGGCACAACTTTGCTTGTTTAATGAGACACATTGACTGTCCAAAAAAAAAAAGAATAGTTTCTTTAAATAATGGCATGAAAGAGGGATTTAATCACAGACATATTACATGATACATATATATGATGAATGACTTGTAAAACATTTATAGATAAATAGGAGCCGCCACCTTTACAAATAATACAATATGCCCAGAAGCATATTATACAATCTTTACAAAATGTTCATGAGGTGGATTATAATGATCTAGACAATATTACACTTATGGACATAAATTGTGTCAATTTCCAAGATATATAGTAAAGTGAGAAGTTGCTTGATTCCATTGTGTCCGGAATCAGTTTTATAAGCTTGGACAAAACAAATACACTGAATGGTATCACTTGGAAGATTTGCAGGGAAGCCAAGGAAGGCTGATAATGTAATTAATTTGACTGTGATTACCTCACAGATTATATTGTTTAACAAACAGTCATACATGATGACTTAAAAATGTTGTTATGGTAATTAGAAGTGTTTGCATTTTTTTTCCTCATTTTTTCTTGTCACTTTTCTTTTGTAAATTTAGAAAAACACAATAAAAACGTAAAAAAAAGGATCATGTAAGGACAGTAAAAACAATATGGTTAAATTCTGCTTTACATGTAAACAATGCCATGGACAATAGCTTTGTTCCGCCCGGGGATCTAATATTTCTGAGTTGCATTCAGTGCAATGTTCTTGTACATAAGGTAATTTATGGTTGTAAAGTATAGTTACACTTGACGCCTACAGTCCATAACATAGTATACCAAGGAGTGGCTTGTACTTGGTGTACTATGGATACTTCTTTTTGTATCATGCACTTAATGAATAAGTAAACCCTTTAGAAAATAAGCTGTTTAAAATGTTTGAAGAAACTTAATAACCCTGGAATTTCCAAGTCAGAACAAAAAGTTGCTGAACATGTTCTTTGCTGAAGGGTCACAACCTCACTGAGAACTGGGCTATAAGCCACAGTGCAATGGCCATTTGTCTCCCTTAGTGGAGTTCAGACTAGCACAGAACTTAATGGACTAGTCAGATTTGCAAATTTCAGATTTAAATGGCTCTATGTGCCCATCCGCATAGCTGAAGGGTACAGGAGCAGCCTGATTTTTTACATGTATTAGTAAACCAGACCAGACTAGTGCACGCTGTGATTTATTTCCATGCAGGTCTGCAGTTTGTGCGTAAAATAGCCCACGTCCAACAGCATTAAGCTACAATTGGTCTATAGGCAGTCACCTGCACACACGATCAGCACGCGGACCGGAAAAAAAAAGTGTGAGAATGTGAGAAGGCTGGCAGATGCAGTGATCCACAGGAGGCAGAGCAAGGGTTAACAGGTCTTAATTAAACAAGGACTTACTCCACACAGGGAGATAGGGAAAACGTGAGGTAAAAGGCGAGCAGAACAGGAAAAATGTGAGGTAAAATGCGGGGTAAAATAGGGAATACAGGGGATTAGTTGGGGAGAAATCAATGGAGATAAACAAAGAAAATCGCTCTCAATGAAGTCAGTTATCCATCGGGCATCCTCCTGACAAGAACGGTTCCGTAGTAAATAATGGCGCCAACAGCCATCGGCACGACGTGGTTTTGGTGTCGTGCAGAAGAAGGCGATGATACGCTCCTGGCTGGCAACGTTGAGTCTTTGAATTGTCCCGTGGACTCCTCAATAAGGAGACTAGTGGCCGGCGATGTATAGACCACAGTCCACTAAAATAAAGCGAAGGTCGACGAGTACGCACCGGTGATTCAGGAAGCCGTACCCGGTCAATGTCTCCGTCTTTGTCAGGTCTCACCCGCACAGCACTGACCGTTAAAGAGCAATTGGCCAACCTGCACATGGCGGGCTTCTCGTCAGAGTCCCTGCGGTAGATCTCCTTCACGGCCGGGCGTGCGTCTACAGCAGGAGCTCTCCTTCTCCTCAGCTGCGCACTCTGCCTTCCCGCCAACTTTCCTTGTACCCAAGCGCTGCGCTTACCATGGTAATGCTTAGCCACGCCCTCTGTCAGCCCATACACAGATCGATCCGGTTCCTAAACTGTCCCCAGGACAGCAGAGGAGACAGCCCCGACAGTTCCATACCCGGCACAAGAAGGGCACCCCCAGCCTGGTTTCTCTTCTTACAAGAACATACGTTTAGAGCTCATTCTAATTTCAGTTTTTCCATGTATGAGTTCTAGCCATGTTTTTAAGGGTAGAACTCTTTTTACAGACCTCGTCCGAATTTTGAGTCATGGATCAAGATCACCAATGGAAATCTTTGGGTCTGTGAAGAAAAAAAAAAATCAGACAGCACTCAGTTGCTATCCATGTGCTATCCGTTTTTTATCTTTGTTTAGAGAAGTTTGAGAAAACCTCTTCTGTGGGAAAAAAAATCTTGACCAAAGTCACAAATGAATATCGTTCCATGTTTACGTATGAGAAAAGTCACTAACGTCTGAATGAGGTATCTGGTTACATGCACATTAGAATATTTTTGGTCCTGTGTGTGCTGAAATAGGCCACTGCCATTACTATGAAGGGGTTAATTGGACTGCAATAAAGTTGAGGGTGATGATGTGTCAAAATTACATCAAGCAAGCAAATTATGCAAATTGTCTCTTCAGAGAGGAAGAGAACAAGAACTCTAGTGCCACCTATTGGAAGTAGCAATCCTACAAGTCAATGTCGACCCGTTATCGAGGCTTGTCAGATGACTTAGAATAATAGCCAAACCAGAATCTCAATTTGTAGACACTGTTTCGGGGTACTGCCCCTCAACAGTGCAAAGTGGAGATCTGGTTTGGCTGTGTGAGAGGCGTCCGACCGATATCCAAGAAGTATCGGTTCTCCTTGCGGAGATTGACACGCTAAGCATGCCGAAATAAGGAGACTTTAAGCCGCAGCAATGCTTTTCTGGGAAGTATGCTAATTATGCAATATGTCTCTTCAGAGAAGAAGAGAACTAGAACTCTATGTGTTAGATTGCTTTTCATCCAAGGGAGTGAGCTCACTCACAATTTTGCCTAAGAACACTGCCATGAAAAAAAATATTAACCCATCCTCCAAGAGCAACTTCTCCAAAGGATCCAATAGCAATTTGGTGATTAACCCTGCTGTTCTGTTCGGTCTGGGGAGACCTATTTTGAACTTTGGTATTTTTTGGGGTGTTCAAGATGCGGTTCTGAAACTTGTGATTGATTGAGTTAAATGAGGATGGGTCGGTCGGCCACGGGTTTCAGAGCCGCATCTTGAATATTTTAAAGAATATTGAAGTTCAAAGTCGGTCATTTTTGACCAACAGAACAGCAGGGTTAACAATGCTTTTTCTATCATGATGGCGTACCATGTCACAAGGCAAAAGTGATAATAAAGTGACCCAGTGAACAGAACACTCTGATTTTGGTTTCATAACTGGAAAACTCCCCAGACCTCAATACCATTGAGATACTGTGGTAAATACTCAAAACTTGGATGGTGAACCAAAAACATAAAAATTGCTACAAAGTCCAAAATCTGATTAGGCAAGAACAGGTAATCATCAGTGAGAATTGGGAGCTCAGAAGCAGATATCCAGCTGTCAGGGAGAAGAGCAGAAGTCTTGAAAAATAAGGGTCAACATTGTAAATATTCAGTCTTAGCACAAAATTGATGTATTTGTCAGTAAAAGTTTAACAGCTTATGAAGTGCTGATAATTGTATTTCAGTAACCTTACCAACATCTGACTAACAGATGTAAAAACACTGAACCAGTGAATTGTGTGAAAATCAAAATTTGTGTCAGTCTCAAAACTTTTGGCCACAACTGAAATGGCAGTTTAGAAATGGGTGCCAGGCTGACTTTTCAGATTTTGTTCAGAGAATTAAAAAGGAACCTGTCAGCTGATACATGCTGCTGAAACTGTGGTCAGCATGTCTCAGCCACTGGATGCAGGACGTAGCTGTGTCTCTGAAACGCTGTGGCGTTCAGGCAGGTCCCAGCGGCTTCCCTCCACCCGCTGACAGTGACGGAGAAGTCTCTGCATATACGCACATGTAGACAGAGGCTTACAAGTCACTGTTAGAAGCAGCCAAGGACCTGCCTGTACGACTAGTCAATAGGAAGGCTTCATCCCCAGCAGCTATTAAAAGTTTGTTTTTCTCTGAAACACCGCAGAAGTAGCCATAGCACAGCTCGGTCCCCGGCAACTATTAAAAGAAGGAAACAAATGTACATGGCTGGGATACTACAGCCAGTTGCTGACAGGTTCCCTTTAATGTACGGTAACTAAATCTCTTCCCATCACTTTACAAATATTCATCATCAGTCTACAGAATAGTTTTAAATGGGGTTGTCCACTACTAGACAAGACACATTTTGAATGTCCCCAATGTGCTGAACACTCTGTTCTGAGTAGAGTCCACTGGCTATCTCGTGACATTCTATGGCCATTGATAGGCTGCACTTTCATAGATCCGTGAGAGTAGACATCTGAAAAAACTATAAAGACTGCAGCTCATCATGTCAGAATGTCACATAAGTGGCCAAGGGACTCAGAGCGGAGGAAGGAAAGGCACCAGCCCATGAGGTTTACTTGTATACCGTATGCAGTACAGGCCAAAAGTTTGGACACACCTTCTCATTTAAAGATTTGTCTGTATTTTCATGACTGTGAAAATTGTAAATTCACACTGAAGGCATCAAAACTAACACATGTGGAATTATATACTTAACAAAAATGTATGAAACAACTGAAAATATGTTTATATTCTAGGTTCTTCAAAGTAGCCACCTTTTGCTTTGATGACTGCTTTCCACATGCTTGGCATTCTCTTGATGAGCTTCGAGAGGTAGTCACCGGGAAAGGTTTTCACTTCACAGGTGTGCCCTGTCAGGTTTAATACGTGGGATTTCTTGCCTTACAAATGGGGTTGGGACCATCAGTTGTGTTGTGCAGAAGTCTGGTGGATACACAGCTAATAGTCCTACTGAATAGACTGTTAGAATTTGCATTATGGCAAGAAAAAAGCAGCTATGTAAAGAAAACGAGTGGCCATCATTACTTTAAGAAATGAAGGTCAGTCAGTCCGAAAAATTGGGAAAACTTTAAAAGTGTCCCCAAGGGCAGTTGCAAAAACCATCAAGCGCTACAAAGAAACTGGCTCACATGAGGACCGCCAGAGGAAAGGAAGACCAAGAGTCACCTCTGCTTCTGAGGATAAGTTTATCCGAGTCACCAGCCTCAGAAATCGCAGGTTAACAGCAGTTCAGATTAGAGACCAGGTCAATACCACACAGAGTTCTAGCAACAGACACATCTCTACAACAACTGTTAGGGCTAATTTCCACTTGTGAGGAAAACGGACGAGTGAAATCCGATAAAAAAATCGGATTGCACTCGGACCAATGTTATTCAATAGGTGTCTTTTCATTTGCGATTTTTTTTTTCTCAGCCGAAATCGGACTGAGAAAAAAAAATCGCAGCATGCTGCGTGTTGCTGCGAGTCTCGGACGAGAATTACCAATGCAAGTCAATGGGTGCTAAAAAACCGCACGAAATACGGACCATCCGTATTCCGTCCGTTTTCTACGGATAGTTTACCATTCTGTGGCATAGAACACTGTAAATGGTCCTGTAAATGACTGTATAAAAATAGTTGCAGAGAAAAAAACGGATTGCATACGGATGTAAAACGGATTGTGCAATTAAAAAAAATTGCATTGAACTCGCATGACAATCGCATACTTTTCATCCTTTTTTATCGTTCCAGATTACGGACCGTTTTTTTTCTCGCAAGTGGAAATGAGCCCTTAAGAGGAGACTTTGTGCAGCAGACCTTCATGGTAAAATAGCTGCTAGGAAACCACTGCTAAGGACAGGCAACAAGCAGAAGAGACTTGTTTGGGCTAAAAAACACAAGGAATGGACATTAGACCAATGGAAATCTGTGCTTTGGTCTGATGAGTCCAAATTTGAGATCTTTTGTTCCAACCATCGTGTCTTTGTGCGATGCAGAAAAGGTGAACGGATGGACTCTACATGCCTGGTTCCCACCACATGAAGCCTGCCTGAACGCCACCCCTTGACAAAGGAATTTAGTTCCGAAACGCGCGTCGGGCGTGTGTGCGGTTAAGCTAGGTTCACATTGCGTTAATGGGTTAACGCTAACTGACTGCGTTGCACGGCGAAATTGTTGAAATTAACGCCGTGCAACGGGTCCGTTAGCGCACCCATTGACAGCAATGTGATTTTTCTCTGTAGCGCATGCCATTTTCGGCACGCGCTAGCGATGTGCCGTTATTTTGTGACGGACCTCGGACGCTGCTAGATCTGCGCTAGCGGGAACTACAAACGCGACCCCTATAAAGACATTGCGTTAGCGCTATGCGCTAAACGGATTGCCCTAACGCAATGTGAACCTAGCCTTACAAGACGGTGTGGTACCCTAAGGTAATGTTTGTTAGTATCTCCCCCTGAATCACATTTTTTGCACATAGAACTTTATTACTTATCTTCCAGCATTGCACAGTTCCTATGTGATTTTCCTGTGTGATTGCCAAGATCCTTCCCTATATCTACTTTGGCACTCAGCACTTCATTTTGCAGATTACACAGTTTCTGTGTGACTTTCACTTGTTGCCTTATATGTTATATTTTAATTTTTACATTTTTTGCACTTTGGCACATATATTTATACGTCTTAGTACAGATATTTTTTTCACTCCAAGCATTTTTTTCAGGGAACTTGTTATACCCAATTTGGGGATCATTACCTTGCACAGGTCCATTAGAGACATCTTACATAATTTGTGCTTACGGGTTTACTTATTGATTTTTTTTATCTACATACTAAATATGTTATACATAATGTCCTGAATCGTACACAGTTTGTTTATCAATATTTTTATGTATCGCTACTACTTGTCAATAAAGATATTATTTTGAACTATAAGATTCAGCTTGGTTTTCCTGGTGTGTCCATAATTCTGGTGGTTTGTTTTTTTTCTGGTTCCCACCGTAAAGCATGGAGGAGGTGTGATGGTGTGGGGGTGCTTTGCTGGTGACACTGTTGGGGATTTATTCAAAATTGAGGGCATACTGAACCAGCATGGCTACCACAGCATCTTGCAGCAGCATGATATTCCATCCGGTTTGCGTTTAGTTGGACCATCACTTATTTTTCAACAGGACAATGACCCCAAAAACATCTCCAGGCTGTATAAGGGCTATTTGACCAAGAAGGAGAATAATGGGGTGCTACGCCAGATGACCTGGCCTCCACAGTCACCAGATCTGAACCCAATCGAGATGGTTTGGGGTGAGCTGGACCGCAGAGTGAAGGGAAAAGGGCCAACAAGTGCTAAGCATCTCTGGGAACTCCTTCAAGATAATAATAATAATATAATTTTTATTTATATAGCGCCAACATATTCCGCAGCGCTTTACAAATTATAGAGGGGACTTGTACAGACAATAGACATTACAGCATAACAGAGATCACAGTTCAAAATAGATACCAAGAGGAATGAGGTCCCTGCTCGCGAGCTTACAAACTATGAGGAAAAGGGGAGACACGAGAGGTGGATGGTAACAATTGCTTTAGTTATTCGGACCGGCCATAGTGTAAGGCTCGGGTGTTCATGTAAAGCTGCATGAACCAGTTAACTGCCCAAGTATGTAGCAGTACAAACACAGAGGGCTATTAACTGCATAAAGTGAATGAGAACATGATGCGAGGAACCTGATTGTTTTTTTTTTTTTGTTTTTTTAAATAGGCCACACAGGGATCGTTAGGTTAATGCATTGAGGCGGTAGGCCAGTCTGAACAAATGAGTTTTTAGGGTACGCTCAAAACTGTGGGGATTGGGGATTAATCGTATTAACCTAGGTAGTGCATTCCAAAGAATCGGCGCAGCACGTGTAAAGTCATGGAGACGGGAGTGGGAGGTTCTGATTATTGAGGATGCTAACCTGAGATCATTAGCGGAGCGGAGGGAACGGGTAGGGTGGTAGACTGAGACCAGAGAGGAGATGTAGGGTGGTGCTGAGCCATGGAGTGCTTTGTGGATGAGGGTAGTAGTTTTGTACTGGATTCTGGAGTGGATGGGTAGCCAGTGTAATGACTGGCACAAGGTAGAGGCATCGGTGTTGGAAGACCATTTCCGGTGACTACCTGTTGAAGCTCATCAAGAGAATGCCAAGAGCATGCAAAGCAGTCATCAAAGCAAAAGGTGGCTACTTTGAAGAACCTAGAATATAAGACACATTTTCAGTTGTTTCACACTTTTTTGTTAAGTATATAATTCCACATGTGTTAATTCATAGTTTTGATGCCTTCAGTGTGAATTTAAAGTTTTCATAGTCATGAAAATCCAGAAAAATCTTTAAATGAGAAGGTGTGTCCAAACTTTTGGTCTGTACTGTATACTCGTGTATAAGCCGAGATTTTCAGCACAATTTCTTGTGCCGAAAACGCCCCCCCAGCTTATACAAGAGTCAAGTGTCTAGAGCACTGGGTGTGGGGAGAGTGAGAAGTGTTGTAGAGGCAGGAGCTGGTGGCTGTGGCATTGTGACAGTTGCAGCCGCCGGCTAACAGAAGACATCATACTCACCCTCCGTCCCTGCATCTCCGTTGTCCCGGCAGCTCTCCTCTCCTGAGCGGTCACGTGGTACCACTCATTAAGGTAATGAATATGAACGCGTCTCCACTCCCATAGGCGGAGCGCATATTCCTTACCTTAATGAGCGGTACCACGTGACCTCTCCGCACAAGAGAGCCACTGGCGCCGGGACAACGGAGATGCATGGACGGAGGTGAAGGTGCGAGGAGGGTGAGTATGATCTGGGGGGGGCAATATGATCCATGCATACAACCAGGTTAAGGGGGTGACCCGAGCCACGCGCGACCGGGGGAGCCACACATACCAAAACAGGACAGGGGGGCCACATACCAGGACAGGACGAGCCATGCATAAGACAGGATAGGGGAGCCACATACCAGGACATGGTAGCCACATACCAGGACAGGACACAGAATTCAGTAGGTAGCTGTTTTATCATGTGAGCATATATCCATGATCTATACGGATTCAGATTGGGCAAAGCCTAACTGCCTCTCTACCATTCAGGTTCATTCAGACTAAAACGTAAAACTTTCAGAGTGAAATCTACACAAATAAAGCTAAAAAACCACTAAAAAGTAATTTACCTAGAGTTCACTAAGGGATAGATATAATAAAGTAAAAACCCTCAATATCTGTTGTCAATGGAGAGTTAGGAAAAATGCATACATATTAGATGGTCAAGCCAATCCTACCTAAGTCGGTGAATTTGCCTAATCTGTCAGCAGAACTTTATGCTCCAAACTATTTATATGTGCAAGTAGCTCTTTCAAAGAGGAGTCCAACAATATCTTTACATAGCCAGTCTGTTCCTAAGAAATCAGAAACTTAATTGCTGCCGTATGTAAATGGCTATGGTAGATTTGAAGCCTCTGTCACTCCAGCTCTATTCCTCTCGTAGCTCCGCCTCCTCCTGCTCGATCGATGGCTCCTTTGCCTGAAGTTACACAGGATAGAGACTAAGTAAAGCAGGAGAAGTCGGTGTGGAATAGCGCTTGAGAGAGGCTTCAGATTTATCATAGCTATTTGCATATCAATTCAATTTCTAATTTCTTAGGAACACACTGGCCATATAAAGATATTGTTGCACTTGTCTTTGAAATAGCTATATGCACAAATACTGTACATACTTTTGGAGATAAAATCCTGCTAACAGATTTTCTTTAAAATTAACAATTTTCTACATGGACACATATAACTAATGAATGAAGATCACATGCACAAAAAAACCCTCAATATTCTTAAATTAGCTGTGTAAATCAACCAGGGTGTTGCATAGTGTAAAAATTATAGCATCATGACAAACTTCTTTTCCTAGGAAGAACAGAGAAGTCAGCTATCATGTGAAAACAAGACTGACATTCCTCTGCTTTGGAGCCAGCAGAGAAACTTATTGGAATGAACCTGACCGTGCCTGGCAATTATCCATGAGGCAACGTCACATATGACTTCACAGAACATAGTGTTCTTGGCATTTGTGCAAATATGTGTTTGAATCTTGATCAGAGAGAATACTCATATCAGTAAACTAAAGAGAAACAAAATGAGGTTAATTACAAAAAAAAAGCCTGCTGTTTGTGCTGGTGCAGAAGGAGTTAACTCGCATAGCCAGGACAAGAATACAATTTGATATTACAAATATACACCCCTTCCAACAAATACACACCCATTCCCTGATCCTCCTGTAACCTCCCAGTTAAACCTGGAAAATTTCAGCACACCTTGCAGATACACAGAGAAAAAGGACAGAGCTATCTGCCTCCAGAAACAAAGCACTGACTCACATCCGGGCACTGAAACTGCAGCCAAAGAAAATGCAGAGAACGTGGCTGTCACGCCATCTCTCACGGGAACAATAAACTTCTATTATTCACCCACATGTGGACTTGGATCACTTATCTGATGCTAATCTTCTGATAAAAATCAGAAGGTGGCAGCAAGGAATCTCTGTTACAGAAAAAAAATTGTTAGGCATTCGGCAAGCTAGGCTTGCTAAAAATAATGTCGCTTAATAAACAGTCACCTAAAATATCACCCCGAGCCCTAGATTGTCATCAGAGACAAGAGCCATCATCATCTACTGCCATTAGTAACATGAACCTTTCAGCAAAGAACATGGTACTGACATGGGGTGTTAACCAGTACTGCAATGTATGGATTGTTGGACATTTGTGTTTTGTTTTTGCAACAACCCTGTTCTCACCTGTACCTGCTTGCATTGGATCTAATAGCTGTACTATTCATAATAAAAGTGAGATAAAAAGATAGAAGAAGCATCCAGCCCATCGGGTTCATTTAGGCTATGTTTCCACTGTCCGGATTCCTTCAGTATTTGCTGCATACATCTGCAGCGTCCAACCCGCAGCGTCCAGATGTTACAGCATAGTGGAGCGGATTTTATGAAATCCCGTCGTCACTATGCATGCAAATACACATCCGACGGCCCTGCGTAACCGGACATGCAGTGCGTCTTTCCAAACCGCAGCATGTCTATTTACCTAGCGGAGACGCTCCGTCACCACAAGATAAATAATACAGTCTATGAATACGATGTGGTGATTCCGCATGTGTTCAATGAACACATGCGGAATCACCGCACGTACAACAGGGGGCAACGCTTTGGACGGAGCGGGGTACCCACTGCGTCAAAAGCGCAGGGATTCCGGATGGTGGAAACAAAGCCTTAAAGAACAGGCCACATACTAGAAAGCAGACAGAGCTTATCTTGGTGAATATGGCACTCACTTATATTTGCCTCTATAATGTAACAGACCCGTACGCCACATGAATTGCGTTTCCTTAATCGTAGAATGCAGCAGAGAAATGAAACTCAAAAACACAGGTGTGAACAGAGTCTTAGTGTTTTCTCCTTTACAACAAAAGACATGCAGAAAAGTGCTAACGAACACCGATGAACAATTATAAATGAAAACTAATTATCTACACATAATATCTACTATTATTGCTTATTAAATTGTGATTATTAACCAATGCAGCCAATTTTTGTTTCAGCGTTTTCATCTCCTCCCACTTTTTTAAATAGCCATGACCATTTTATTTTCCCGCAGACAGACCTATTACAGCTTCTTTTAGCGGGAGTAAAGGTAAAAAAAACAACATAAAAAAAAATAGCAGAATTCAGTTAACAGTGTAGTAAAAAAAATGACCTGACAACATGATTCTCCAGGTCACTACGATTATGTGTTATCAAGCATGTACGTTTTTATCTTTTCTCTTCTAGTGCTTTAAAAAAAATTCTAAACTTAGTAGGAAAAAAAAATGAAAGAAAAATGTAGATTGTGTTGCCATTTTCCAAGACCCGCAGGCTTTTTCTGATCTTCCTTATAATTAAGCTGTGTGAGGGCTTGTGTTCTGCATGGTGGACTTGTATTTTTATTTATACCTTTTTAGGATAAATATTTTATGCATAATTTTGCCTCTACAGATTTTTTTGCCATGTTGCATTAACTGAAAAACTACAGTTCTGGTTTTTAAATTTTTCCTCAATAGAGCGTTTATCAATAAGGTTAATTACCGCAATTTCATATTTTTATAGAGCGGACTTTTGTTATTCTTATTATGTTAGTATCCTTCTGGGACTTGAACCTGCTAGTGTTTGATCGCTTATACTACATACAACAACATCAAAGTATTGCGGTATACAGTAAGAAAAAAATCAATGTCATGGAGCATTATTATTCACATCTACAGTATGTCTTTACTGCCGAGAAGAGAATATGTTTCTAGGTCCTGACCACCAGTAATGGGAGCATGAAAATAGAGTGCAGTTGTCCTATGATGTTAGTGTAACATCCATAGAAATGAATGGAAGATGCAGAAACAAGGCAGCACAGCGAACAATACTATTGGAGCAGATTGCTCAGTGTACATAGACTGTCATGGTTCTTTGAGTCCATCCTGTTTAGACAGGGTGATGCACCACCAAGAACGATGAATTTATGCACAAGATTATTTCACGTGATAAACAAGCGTTTTACCTGTTTGGTGAGTGATCGACAGCCTGTTTACACAGTAAGATAATTGTGAAATTAGCTTTTTTAACAAAGATTGTTCATGATTATCTTGCAGTGTAAATGGCGTACTATTACTGCAGAGGTCGGGTCCCCTGCTTTGGTGTGAGGCTCCGGCGGTGAGCTCGCATCAAAGCCGGGACATGTAAGCTGCTTTGAACAGCTGACATGTGCCCGCAATAGCGGCAGGTGAAATCGCGATTCACCTGCCGCTATTAACTTGTAAAATGCCGCTGTCAAATGCTGACAGCATCATTTAACCGGCACTTCCGGCCGCACGGCTGGAAATGAGCGCATCGCCGACCCCGTCACATGATCGGGGGGTCAGAGATGCATCAGGATAGTTGGCGCTCATAGCAAGCCTGCAATTCAGCTACATAGGATCTGATGATCGCTGCTATGTAGCAGAGCCAATCAGGCTATGCCAGCTTCTAGCCTCCCATGGAGGCTATTGAAGCATGGCAAAAGTAAAATAAATAAAAAAAGTTTAATAAAATATAAAAAAAAATATAAAAGTTTAAATCACCCGCCTTTCGCCCCATTCAAAATAAAACAATAAAAAAAATCAAACCTACACATATTTGGTATCGCCGCGTTCAGAATTGCCCAATCTATCAATACAAAAAGGATAAACCTAATCGCTAGACAGAGTACTGTGGGAAAAAATTAGAAACGCCAGAATTACATTTTTTTGGTCACCGCAACATTGCAATAAAATGCAGTAACGGGCGATGAAAAGAACATATCGGTACATAAATGGTATCATTACAAAAGTCAGTTCGGCACACAAAAAATAAGCCCTCACCTGACCCCAGATCACGAAAAATGGAGATGCTACAAGTATTGGAAAATTAGGCATTTTTTTTTTTTTTTTACAAAGTTTGGAATTTTTTTTTAACACTTAGATAAAACGTAACCTAGACATGTTTGGTGTCATAATGACCTGGAGAATCATAACGGCAGGTCAGTTTTAGCATTTAGTAAACCTAGCAAAAAAGCCAAACAAAAAACAAGTGTGGGATTGCACTTTTTTGTAATTTCACCGCACTTGCAATTTTTTCCCGTTTTCTACTACACAACATGCTAAAACCAATGATGTCGTTCAAAAGTGCAACTTGTCTCGCAAAAAACAAGCCCTCACATGACCATATTGACGGAAAAATAAAATGGCTCTGGGAGGGAGGGGAGCGAAAAACGAGAACGCAAAAACGGAAAAGGGCAAGGTCTTGAAGGGGTTAAGTTGTAATTATGGCAAAGCCCCCTTAAAAAGAATCTGTCAACTTCCCCATGTCCCACAAACCTTCACCATGTGTTTATTCTACTCATACAAAAAAAGTCTTCATGGGAGTGCTTCTTTAACTAAATCTGTGTATGGCTGTGTGCACACGTATCAGATTTTTCGTGTTTTTTTTGCGGTTTTTCGCTATAAAAACATTATAAAACCATGAAAAAAACGCTCACATTAAGCATCCTATTTAATAGAATGCAATCCGCATTTTTTGTGCACATGCTGCATTTTTTTCCTTAGCGGATTCGCATTCCAGAAAAAAACACAGCATGTTCATTAAATTTGCGGAATCGCAGGGATTCCGCACACCTAGGAATGCATTGATCTGCTTACTTCCTGCATGGGGCTATGCCCACCATGCGGGAAGTAAGCAGATCATGTGCAGTTGGTACCCAGGGTGGAGGAGAGGAGACTCTCCTGCACGGACTGGGCACCATACAATTGTTAAAAAAAAAAGAATTAAAATTAAAAAAATCGTGATATACTCACCTTCGATTGGCCCCGGAGTCTTCCTGCCCCTCAGCGCTGCACGCGGCCGCTTCCGTTCCTGTAGATGGTGTGTGTGAAGGATCTGCGATGACGTCGCGGCAGGGTGGATTTGATTTAAATCAAACTGATTTAAATCACGATTTAAATCACTAGTCAGTAAGGCTTGATTTAAATCGGTGATTTAAATCAAAGTTTCTACCTAAATTAGTTGTTGCTACTTTAACATGCAAGTAGATGAAGATTTTTAGAATCACTTTTTATATTACTTTTTTCTCCCCAGTTTAATGGGTTAATCATTCATATTTGGACACCACTGTTCTGTTGTACTTAGGAAGGAGAAAAATAATCCTGACCTTAATAACAATTTAAATAGATTTATTCAACTGAAACAATAACAACATTACAGCATAAGTTATTTGCTTAACCCCTTAGTGACAGAGCCAATTTGGTACTTAATGACCGAGCCAATTTTTGCAATTCTGACCACTGTCACTTTATGAGGTTATAACTCTGGAACGCTTCAACGGATCCCGCTGATTCTGAGATTGTTTTATCGTGACATATTGTACTTCATGTTAGTGGTAACATTTCTTCGATATTACTTGCGATTATTTATGAAAAAAACGGAAATATGGCGAAAATTTGTAAAATTTTGCAATTTTCAAACTTTGTATTTTTATGCCCTTAAATCGGAGAGATATGTCACGAAAAATAGTTAATAAATAACATTTCCCAATTTTGGAACCAAAATTTTTTTTTGTTAGGGAGTTATAAGGGTTAAAAGTTGACCAGCAATTTCTCATTTTTACAACACCATTTTTTTTTTAGGGACCACATCACATTTGAAGTCATTTTGAGGGGTCTATATGATAGAAAATAACGAAGTGTGACAACATTCTAAAAACTGCACCCCTCAAGGTTCTCAAAACCATATTCAAGAAGTTTATTAACCCATTACGTGCTTCACAGGAACTGAAACAATGTGGAAGGAAAAAATGAACATTTAACTTTGTTTTGCAAACATCTTAATTCAGAACCATTTTTTTTTATTTTCACATAAGTAAAAACAGAAATGTAACCATAAATTTTGTTATGCAATTTCTCCTGAATACGCCAATACCCCATATGTGGGGGTAAACCACTTTTTGGACGCACCGCAGAACTTAGAAGTGAAGGAGCGCCGTTTGACTTTTTCAATGCAGAATTGGCTGGAATTGAGATGGGACGCCATGTCACGTTTAGAGAGCCCCTGATGTGCCTAAACAGTGGAAACTCCCCACAAGTGACACCATTTTGGAAACTAGACCCCTTAAGGAACTTATCTAGATGTGTGGTGAGCACTTTGAACCCCCAAGAGCTTCACAGAAGTTTATAACGTAGAGCCGTGAAAATAAAAAATCGCTTTTGTTTACACAAAAATGATCTTTTCGCCCACAAATTCTTATTTTCACAAGGGTAACAGGAGAAATTAGACCACAAAAGTTGTTGTGCGATTTCCCCTGAATACGTCGATACCCCATATGTGAGGGTAAACCACTGTTTGGGTGCACCGCAGAGCTTGGAAGTGAAGGAGCGCCGTTTTACTTTTTCAATGTAGAATTGGCTGGAATTGAGATTGGACGCCATGTCGCGTTTGGAGAGCCCCTGATGTGCCTAAACAGTGGAAACCCCCCACAAGTGACACCATTTTGGAAACTAGACCCCTTAAGGAACTTATCTAGATGTGTGGTGAGCACTTTGAACCCCCATGTGCTTCATAGAAGTTTATAACGTAGAGCCCTGAAAAAAAAAAAAAATTGCATTTTTTCTACAAAAATGATCTTTTCGCCCACAAATTCTTATTTTCACAAGGGTAACAGGAGAAATTAGATCACTAAAGTTGTTGTGCAATTTCTCCTGAGTACGGCGATATCCAATATGTGGGGGTAAACCACTGTTTGGGCGCACCGCAGAGCTTGGAAGAGAAAGAGTGCCGTTTTACTTTTTCAATGTAGAATGGGCTGGAATTAAGATCGGACGCCATGTTGCGTTTGGAGAGCCCCTGATGTGCCTAAACAGTAGAAATCCCCCACAAGTGACCCCATTTTGGAAACTAGACCCCCCATGGAACTTATCTAGATGTGTGGTGAGAACTTTGAATGCCCAAGTGCTTCACAGAAGTTTATAATGCAGAGTCGTGAAAATAAAAAAAAAAATTTTTTTTTTCCACAAAAAAGATTTTTTAGCCCCCAAGTTTTTATTTTCACAAGGGTAACAAGAAAAATTGGACCCCAAAAGTTGTTGTCCAATTTGTCCTGAGTATGCTGGTACCCCATATGTGGGGGTAAACTACTGTTTAGGCGCACGGCAGAGCTCGGAAGGAAGGAGCGCCGTTTTGGAATGCAGACTTTGATAGAATGGTCTGCGAGCATTATGTTGCGTTTGCAGAGCCCCTGATGTATCTAACCAGTAGAAACCCTCCACAAGTGACCCCATTTTGGAAACTAGACCCCTCAAGGAACTTATCTAGATGTGTGGTGAGAACTTTGAATGCCCAAGTGCTTCACAGAAGTTTAGAATGCAGAGTCGTGAAAATAATTTTTTTTTTTTTTTTTTCACAAAAAAGATATTGTAGCCCCCAAGTTTTTATTTTCACAAAGGTAACAGGAGAAATTGGACTGCAATAGTAGTTGTCCAATTTATTCCGAGTACGCTGATGCGCCATATGTGGGGGTAAACCACTTTTTGGGCGCACGGCAGAGCTCGGAAGAGAAGGAGCGCCGTTTTGGAATGCAGACTTTGATAGAATGGTCTGTGGGCGTTATGTTGCGTTTGCAGAGCCCCTGATGTACCTAAACAGAAGTAACCCCCCACAAGTGACCCCGTTTTGGAAACTAGACCCCCCAAGGAACTTATCTAGATGTGTGGTGAGAACTTTGAATGCTCAAGTGCTTCACAGAAGTTTATAATGCAGAGTCATAAAAAAAAATATATATATATATTTTTCCACAAAAAAGATTTTGTAGCCCCCAAGTTTTTATTTTCACAAGGGTAACAGGAGAAATTGGACCCCAGAAGTTGTTGTCCAATTTATCCAGAGTACGCTGATGCCCCATATGTGGGGGTAACCCACTGTTTGGGCGCACGGCAGAGCTCAGAAGGGAGGGAGCACCATTTGACTTTTTGAGCGCAAAATTGGCTGTCGTGTTTGGAGACCCCCTGATGTACCTAAACAGTGGAAACCCCCCAATTCTAGCTCCAACCCAACTCCAACACACCCCTAACCCTAATCTCAACCTGATCCATAATCCTAATCACTAACCCTAACGATAATCACAACCCTTACCCCAAAACAACCCTAATGTCAACTTTAACCATAACCCTAATCAAACCCTAAATCCAACACACCCCTAATCCTAATCTCAACCCTAACCTCAAACCTAACCCTAATCCCAATACACCCCTAATCACAACCCTAACCTTAACCCTAATCCCAAACCTAACCCTAATCCCAAGCAAAACCCTAATGCCAACCCTAACCCTAATACCAACCCTAATCCAAACCCTAACCCTAATCCCAAATCTAACCCTAACTTTAGCCCCAACCCTAGCCCTAACTTTAGCCCCAACCCTAGCCCTAACTTTAGCCCCAACCCTAACCCTAGCCCTCAGGCTACTTTCACACTTGCGTCGTTTGGCATCCGTCGCAATCCGTAGTTTTGGACAAGAAACGGATCCTGCAAATGTGCCCGCAGGATGCGTTTTTTGCCCATAGACTTGTATTGCCGACGGATCGTGACGGATGGCCACACGTCGCGTCTGTCGTGCACTGGATCAGTTGTGTTTTGGCGGACTGTCGGCACAAAAAAATCCAATGAAACGTTTTTTTGTACATCGCAGCCGCCATTTCTGACCGCGCATGCGTTGCCGTAACTCCGCCCCCTCCTACCCAGGACATAGATTGGGCAGTGGCTGCGTTGAAAAACTACATCCGCTGCCCACGTTGTGCACAATTTTCACAACGTACGTCGGTATGTCGGGCCGACGCATTGCGACCGCCCCGTACCGACGTAAGTGTGAAAGAAGCCTAACCCTAAATTTAGCCCCAATCCTAACCCTAAATTTAGCCCTAGCCCTAACCCTAGCCCTAACCCTACCCCTAACCCTAGCCCTAACCCTACCCCTACCCCTAATTTTAGCCCCAACTGCTGTTCTCCTGCCGGCCAGCAGATGGAGACAGATGGCGGGCGCACTGCGCATGCGCCCGCCATTTTCTTTTCCCCGTCAGCCAGGAGGAGCAGCAGGAGGATCCAGGGACACAGGTGAGTATGCTAGGGTCCCCGAATCCCCCTATTTCTCTGTCCTCTGATGTGCGATCACATCAGAGGACAGAGAATTACACTTTACTTTTTTTTTTTTTTTGCGGTCGCCGATAAATAGTTAATTACCGGCGATCGCAAAACAGGGGTCGGTAAAACCGACCCCGATCATGTTCTTTGGGGTCTCGGCTACCCCCGGCAGCCGAGACCCCAAAGATTCTCCCGGTGCCGGCCGGAGGGCACACTGCGCATGCGCCCGCCATTTTGAAGATGGCGGCGCCCACCGGGAGCCACGAGGAGCATCGGGGGAGATAGGTGAGTATTGGGGGGCTAGCTGGGACCCCTTTTCTCTGTCCTCCGATGTGCGATCACATCGGAGGACAGAGAAATTAAAAAGAGATCGCGTTTTTTTTTGTTTTTTTTTTGCGATCGCCGGTAAACGGTTAATTACCGGCGATCGCAAATGCGGGGTGGGTAAAAAAAAAAAAACCCGAATCATGTTCTCTGGGCTACCCCCGGCAGCCGAGACCCCGGAGAAAATCCGACTTTAGGGGGCGCTATTCACTTTTTCCACAGCGCCGTTAATTAACGGCGCTGTGGTTTAAGTACCCTTAGCGGCCGCCGTTAAAAGGCGTATCGGCGGTCGCTAAGGGGTTAAACAAACATCCATGTTTGTTAACTAATTTGGCTAAACAAAATATATATATATTTTAAGAAACTTAGACTGTCAGCCCAGCCGACACATGAAAAATTTAAATACTACTGTCCCTGCTGTCCTCTGTAGCTCACTTGTCGTCATCTTCATCACCGCACTTCCCATGATGTTGCCTCATTCGCGCCACCAGGCCTTGCATCTCTTTGTTGCATAGTTTGCATTTTGCACGCATGCCTGCCTTACCGATAGGCGAAGGAGCTTCATTAAAATATTCCCAAACTGGGTCTCTTTTACGGCCTGCTGCCATTATATGGAAAGAATGTAATAAACCTCAGATCGTACACACAAACAGATCCAGACTTGTCTGTCTGTGGCTATGCTGCAGTATTGTGCTCAAAGTTTCACTTTCATTTTCTTGTCTGCTTGCCCTTCCTCCTCCTCACATTTAGATTCACATTCTTCTTGTGTTGTGCAGATCTATTCCACTCCAAACAATCAGAAACATATTGTCTAACTTCTTGTACTTGGCACTGAAGGGGTTGATTCTGTATTCATAGGTTTGTAGAACAATAGGATTATGGTCTTTTTCTCAACTCTGTTCATGTTGTAACATTTTTGCCGTGAAGAAGAGGCTGGGACCTCTGCGGAGTCGAATTCAGTTTTGAGAACTGCGTAAGTAAAGCGAGCGTCTGTGATAATATAGGAGAGAAACTGCCCACTAATCCTACAGAAACCTCTGGAAGAGCATAGCATTGTGAATGTTACACATATACAGCCTTTATTCTACTGAGTTAAACAACTCAGCTTTATCTCATGATGGAAGAACCTTTGGATGGTAAAATATTTTCCTCAAAAAGCAGTTTATTGAAAAAAATCCGATTTAAATAAAAAAAAATCCGATTTAAATTAAAAAAAATCCGATTTTTTTGCTTTTTTAAAAAAAAACATTGATTTTTATCCACCCTGCGTCGCGGTCATATGACCACGATGACATCGCGGTCACGTGACCGCGACGTCATCGAAGGTCCTGCACACACACCATCTATAGGAACGGAAGCCGCTGAGGAGATCAGCTGTTTGCGGTAGGTGAGTATAACCATTTTTTATTTTTTATTATTATTTTTAACATTCTATCTTTTACTATTGATGCGGCATAGGCTGCATCAATAGTAAAAAGTTGGTCACACTTGTCAAACACCGTTTGACAAGTGTGACCAACCTGTCAATCAGTTTTCCAAGCGATGCTACAGATCGGAGGTGCAGAATTGCCGTGGAAATTTCCGCGGCACTTCTGCAACGTGTGCACTTAGCCTATATGTTGCATGTAATGTAATGTGCATGAGTTAATAACCTCCCCTACCATGCGGAAGTGGCTCTTACAATATAAGACTATGGAGGGTCAGCACGAGGCTATACAGGGTTACATTGTAAGGCCGGTTTCACACGTCAGTGGCTCCGGTACGTGAGGTGACAGTTTCCTCACGTACCGGAGCCACTGACACACGTACACACATTAAAATCAATGCATCTGTGCAGATGTCATTGATTTTTTGCGGACCGTGTCACCGTGTGCCAAACACGGAGACATGTCAGTGTTCGTGGGAGCGCACGGATTACACGGACCCATTAAAGTCAATGGGTCCGTGTAAAACACGTACCGCACACAGACGTTGTCCGTGTGCAGTCTGTGTGCCGTGCCATAGGGGTGGAGCCGCATATTCATTCGTGTAAATGAGCGGCCCCACGTGACCGCTCATACATTACAAGGTGCAGCCAAGACAGGAAGCAGCGAGGGAGCCGGGTGAGTATTTTAATTACAGCAGGGGGGGGGGACCTGGATCTGGATTTTACACACTATTATTCATATCTTCTCTACAGCAAACGCTGCTGCAGGGAAGATATGAATGGGGCTTCAGCACGATGCAGGGGACAGCGCTAAACTTTAGCGCTGTCTCCTGCACGGTGCGTGTGGTACCCAGTGGACACACGGGCGGCACACGTGTGCCACACTGATGTGCCACAGAAACGCATCGGCACACGGACACAGATAATTCCGGTACCGATTTTTCCGGTACCGGAATTATCTGGACGTGTGAGACTGCCCTAAAAGAGACTTCCAGCTCACACATAGCACATAGAGTGAGCCGGAGAGTCTGAAATGTGGTGACATCACTGAGAAGAGGAGCGGAGCTGGACCCCGGAGAAGGCGGCGGTAGGGGAGTACACAGCTCTGGCAAAAAACTAAGAGACCATGACATCAAAACCTTGTCATGGGCAGCCCAATCTCCAGACCTGGAATGTAATCAAGAGGATGATGGATAGTCACAAGACATCAAACAAAGAAGAACTGCTTAAATTATTGCACCAGAAGCAGTGTGAAAGACTAGTGGAAAGCATGCCAAGACGCATGAAAGCTGTGATTAACAATCATGGTTATTCCACAACATATTGATTTCTGAACTCTTCCTGAGATAAAAACATTAGTATTGTTGTTTCTAAATGATTATGAACTTGTTTTCTATGCATTATTTGAGGTCTGAAAGCACTGGGTTGTTTTCTTTTAGTAATTTTGACAATTTCTCCTTTTCAGAAAAAAAAAAAAGTATTGCTTGGAAATTCGGAGACATGTTGTCAGAAGTTTATAGAATAAAATAATTTACATTTTATTCAAAAATATACCTATAAAGAGAAATATCAGACTGAACATTTGGCAGTGGTCTCTTAATTTTTACCAGAGCTGTTTTTACACATAGGCACTACATTCACATATACACAGATTAATTAACAAAATCCTCACGGGGGGAGCTTCTTTAACATATTTTCCAATAAGCCCCTTTTGGTGGCTTCTTACTTTGTGTATCACCCTAAAATCATTTTTATAAATTTGCCACCGATATGCTAATTAGTGGTTTACTAGTCAAGGGAGACTTGTTTTCCCAGGACTAATTGTTCCAATAATTACACCCACCTCACCGTGGGCATGAGTGACATAACTTGCATGAGCATCCGGCTCTTTGCAATTCTAGCCTCCCTGACAAAGCGCCCCGAAGGGGTGTGTATGCAAATCAGCTTTATCTGCTCACTGCACATACCGAGATGGGCAGCTGTTATGTTGAACTCAGCCAGTCGCAACATTTGCAGAACTGGTGGCATCGGCAGACTGAGTACTGCGTCACTGTTGCCTCCCTGGGCACATACAATGAGCCGATACAGCTAGGTTGCATACAGACAGCTTCTGTGAGCATTGTCAGAAAAGTAGAGAGTTGCAAAGCGACGGTGGTGACGCTGCTGTAGCAAGTCATGTCACTGATGCCAACAGGGGCGTGGTAACATGCTTAGTGGGACGATTAGTCCAGGGGAAATGTCACCCGCATGACTAGTCACCCACCAATCTATATACATAATTGTCTAAGGGGTACTTCCGTCTGTCTGTCCTTCTGTCACAGATATTCATTGGTCCTGGCCTCTGTCTATCATGGAAATCCAAGTCGCTGATTGGTCGCCGCAAAACAGCCACGACCAATCAGTGACGGGCACAGTCCGGAAGAAAATGGCCGCTCCATACTCCCCACAGTCAGTGGCCGGCGCCCGCTCCCCGAAGTCACTGTCCCCGGCGCTCCGCTCCCCGTAGTCTGTCCCCGCCGCTCCGCTCCCCGCACTGTGTCCCCGGCGCTCCGCTCCCCGCACTGTGTCCCGGGCGCTTCGCTCCCCGCACTGTGTCCCTGGCGCTCCGCGCTCCCCGCACTGTGTCCCCGGCGCTCCGCTCCCCGCACATACTCCCCTCCAGTCACCGCTAACACAGGGTTAACCCCTTCATGACCCAGCCTATTTTGACCTTAAAGACCTGGCCGTTTTTTGTAATTCTGACCAGTGTCCCTTTATGAGGTAATAACTCAGGAACGCTTCAACGAATCCTAGCGGTTCTGAGATCGTTTTTTCGTGATATATTGGGCTTCATGCTAGTGGTAAATTTAGGTCGATAATTTTTGCGTTTGTGAAAAAAATGGAAATTTGGCTATAATTTTGATAATTTTGCAATTTTCAAACTTTTTATTTTTATTTTGTTAAACGAGAGAGTTATGTGACACAAAATAGTTAATAAATAACATTACCCACATGTCTACTTTACATCAGCACAATTTTGGAACCAAAATTCTTTTTTGCTAGGAAGTTATAAGGGTTAAAATTTGACCAGCAATTTCTCATTATTACAGCAAAATTTACAAAACCATTTTTTTTTTAGAGACCACCTCACATTTGAAGTCAGTTTGAGGGGTCTATATGGCTGAAAATACCCAAAAGTGACACCATTCTAAAAACAGCACCCCTGAAGGTGCTCAAAACCACATTCAAGAAGTTTATTAACCCTTCAGGTGCTTCACATCAGCAGAAGCAACATGGAAGGAAAAAATGAACATTTAACTTTTCAGTCACAAAAATGATGTTTTAGCAACAATTTTTTTATTTTCCCAAGAGTAAAAAGAGAAACTGGACACCAAAAGTTATTGTAAAATTTGTCCTGAGTACACCGATACCCCATATGTGGAGGGGAACCACTGTTTGGGCGCACAACAGGGCTTGGAAGGGAAGGAGCGCCATTTGACTTTTTCAATTACAAATTGGCTCCAATCTTTAGCGGACACCATGTCGCGTTTAGAGAGCCCCTGTGTGCCTAAACATTGGAGCTCCCCCACAAGTTACCCCATTTTGTAAACTAGACCCCCCAAGGAGCTTATCTAGATGCATAGTGAGCACGTTGAACCCCCAGGTGCTTCACAAATTGATCCTTAAAAATGAAAAAGTACTTTTTTTTCACAAAAAATTTCTTTTAGCCTCAATTTTTTCATTTTCACATGGTTAACAGGATAAAATGGATCCTAAAATGTGTTGGGCAATTTCTTTTGAGTACACCGATACCTCATATGTGGTCACAAACCACTGTTTGTGCACACGGCAGGGATCGGAAGGGAAGGAGCGCCATTTGACTTTTGAATGAAAAATTAGCTCCAATCATTAGCGGACACCATGTCACGTTTGGAGAGCCCCTGTGTGCCTAAACATTGGAGCTTCCCCACGTGACCCCATTTTGGAAACTAGACCCCCCAAGGAACTTATCTAGATGCATAGTGAGCAATTTGAACCCCCAGGTGCCTCACAAATTGATCCATAAAAATGAAAAAATACCTTTTTTTTTTTTCACAAAAAAATTCCTTTAGCCTCAATTTGTTCATTTCCACATGGGCAACATGATAAAATGGATCCTAAAATGTATTGGGCAATTTCTCCTGAGTACACTGATACCTCACATGTGGGGGTAAACCACTGTTTGGGCACAGGGTAGGTCTCAGAAGGGAAGGAGCGCCATTTGACTTTTTGAATGAAAATTTAGCTCCAATCGTTTGCTGACACCATGTCGCGTTTGGAGAGCCCCTGTGTACCTAAACATTGAAGCTTCCCCACATGTGACACCATTATGGAAACTAGACCTCCCAAGGAACTAATCTAGATGTGTGGTGACCACTTTAAGCCCTCAAGTGCTTCACAGAAGTTTATAACGCAGAGCCGTGAAAATAAAAAATAATTCTCTTTCCTCAAAAATTATTTTTTAGCCCCCAATTTTTTATTTTCACAAGAGTAACAGGAGAAATTGGACCCGAAAAGTTGTTGTCCAGTTTGTCCTGAGTACGCAGATACCCCATATGTGGGGGGGAACCACTGTTTGGGCACACATCGGGGCTCAGAAGGGAAGTAGTGACTTTTGAAATGCAGACTTGATGTAATGGTCTGCGGGCGTCATGTTGCATTTGCAGAGCCCCTGATGTGCCTAAACAGTAGAAACCCCCCACAAGTGACCACATTTTGGAAACTAGACCCCCCAGGGAACTTATCTAGTTATGTTGTGACCACTTTGAACCCCCAAGTGCTTCACAGAAGTTTACAACGCAGAGCCGTGAAAATAAAAAATCATTTTTCTTTCCTCAAAAATTATGTTTTAGCAAGCAATTTTTTATTTTCACAAGTGTAACAGGAGAAATTGGACCCCAATAATTGTTGCCCAGTTTGTCCTGAGTATGCTGGTACCCCATATGTGGGGGTAAACCACTGTTTGGGTGCATGTCGGGGCTCGGAAGGGAGGGAGCACCATTTGACTTTTTGAATGCAAGATTGACTGGAATCAATGGTGGCGCCATGTTGCGTTTGGAGACCCCTGATGTGCCTAAACAGTGGAAACCCCTCAATTCTAACTCCAACACTAACCCCAACACACTCCTAACCCTAATCCCAACTCTAGCCATAACCCTAATCACAACCCTAACCCCAACACACCCCTAACCACAACCCTAACCCCAAAACACCCCTAACCCTAATCCCAACCCTAACCCCAACACACCCCTAGCCCTAACCACAGCCTAATCTTAACCCTATTTCCAACCCTAGCCCTAATTCCAACCCTAAGGCTATGTGCCCACGTTGCGGATTCGTGTGAGATTTTTCCGCACCATTTTTGAAAAATCCGCAGGTAAAAGGCACTGTATTTTACCTGCGGATTTACCGGGGATTTCCAGTGTTTTTTGTGCGGATTTCACCTGTGGATTCCTATTGAGGAACAGGTGTAAAACGCTGCGGAATCCGCACAAATGATTGACATGCTGCGGAAAATACAACACAGCGTTTCCGCGCGGTATTTTCCGCACCATGGGCACAGCGGATTTGGTTTTCCATAGGTTTACATGGTACTGTAAACCTGATGGAAAACTGCTACGAATCCGCAGCGGCCAATCCGCTGTGGATCCGCAGCCAAATCCGCACCGTGTGCACAAAGCCTAATTCTAACCCTAACCCTAGTTCTAACCCAATTCTAGCCGTAACTCAAACCCTAAGGACAGGTTCACATTGCGCTAGCAGCAGCCCGTTCAGCACATACGCTAATGGGCTGCTGCTAGCGCAAGTGCCGACGTTTGCATCGTGCTAGTGCAGATAGAGCATCTGCTAGCTCTATCTGCGCTAGTAGTGACGGACCCGGAAACGCTGCAGCCCGCGTCTCCGGGTCCGTCACTCAATGACTGCACCTCCCTAGCGTACACCCATTGTGGGCGTGCGCTAGTGATGCGTCCGACATTGCTGTCAATGGCGGCCATAACGGACTACGTTACACCGCATTTATGCTGTGGTGTAACGTAGTCCGTCTAACGGACTGCTTAGACGCAGTGTGAACTAACCCTAATCCGGCAAAGGAAAAAAAAATAAAAAATTTCTTTATTTTATTTTTGTCCCTACCTATGGGGGTGATAAAGGGGGGGTTTGTTTATTATTTTTTTATTTTGATCGCTGTGATAGAACCTATTACAGCGATCAAAATGTACTTGTAACAAATCTGCCGGCTGGCAGGTTCCTCGGGCGCATGCAAGATGGCAGCGCCCATGCAGCAGCCGGATGGACACCAAGAGGTCGGTAAGTATGATGGGGGGGGAGATCGGACAGCGGGGAGAGCAGACAGGAGGACGGAGGGGAGCGGGGGACACTATTTGACCGGACGGAGGACCGGAGGGGAGGTGATCGGTGGCGGTGGGGGGGCACATTGCGATCTCCAGCCATGGCTGATGCTACTGCAGCATCGGCCATGGCTGGATTGTAATATTTCACCAATTTTCATTTCATGAAGCCACCACCCCTGGGATAAAGTACAACTCCTCCTGTCCCTGCAGGCCGGGTGAAATTACAGTTAACCCTTTCACCCGGCCTGCAGGAGCCCAATCCCTCCATGACGCATATGCTGCGTCACAGGTCGGAATGGCACAGGTTTTCATGACGCATACGCTGCGTCAAAGGTCGGGAAGGGGTTAATGCCGGCGGTAACGCATTCCGTTACCGCCGCTATTAACCCTGTGTCCCCAACCTTTTACTATTGATGCTGCCTATGCGGCATCAATAGTAAAAAAATATGTCATGTTAAAAATAATTTTAAAAAAAACAAAAAACCTGCTATACTCACCCTCCGCCGCCTTTCTCGCTCCTCTCCACGCTCCCCGGACCGCTCCATTGCAAGCGGCAGGTTCCGCTCCCGTCCCAGGGCTGGTGTGGGACAAGGACCTGCCGTGACGTCACGGTCGGTCATGTGACCGCGACGTCATCATAGGTCCTGCTCACACCAGCCCTGGGACAGGACCGCAAGCTGCCGCTTGCAATGGAGCGATCCCGGGAGCGTGGATAGGAGCGACAAAGGCGGCAGAGGGCAAGTATAGCAGGACTTCCAACGGGCTATAGGTGAGTATATGGTTTTAAGTTTCTATACTACGTGCCTCTGTGCTGGGCAATATACCACATGGCTCTGCTACATACTATGTGGCTGAGCAATATACTACGTGGCTCGGCAATATACGTCGCTGGGCAATATACTACGTGGCTGGGCAATATACTACGTGGCTCTGCTATATACTATGTGGCTGGGCAATATACTACGTGGCTCTGTGCTGGGCAATATACTACGTGGCTCTGTGCTGGGCAATATACTACGTGGCTCTGTGCTGGGCAATATACTACGTGACTGGGCAATATGCTACGTGGCTCTGTGCTGGGCAATATGCTACGTGGCTCTGTGCTGGGCAATATACTACGTGGCTGGGCAATATACTACGTGGCTCTGTGCTGGGCAATATACTACGTGGACATGCATATTCTAGAATACCCGATGCGTTAGAATCGGGCCACCATCTAGTTAGCTTATAACTGGCTAACTTATATAAATGATTTTTATGTTAATATACAAAGCAAGAAGCCACCAAAAGTTTTTTTGGAACTATATTAAAAGTGGAATAAAGACAAGGGGGAAGATTGGGGAACAAGGTGATGCCGACAGGTTCCCTTTAAATGATTATTCCCATCTTCATATATTGACATTTTCGGATAGTGCTTGTAAAAACAAGCATTTTTGCAATTTCCTGTTTCTTACAATTTGAAGTTATTCTTGTGATATTAACTCTTTCTGATACGCTGTTTGCTGAATAAAAGACTGACCAAAGCTACTATCTAGCTTTTATACATTGCCCAGAAACTGGCCGCGGTGAGAAAGCGAGTGTGCTCCAGCAATACTGGGCTGGCTTCATAACAGTGCTTACAAGCTCAAAAGAACATCGCTTGCAAACACTACACATGTTCTGTTGTCTAGCAGTGGTCGCTCTTTAACCCCTTAGTGACACAGCCAATTTGGTACTTAATGAGACAATTTTTACAATTCTGACTACTGTCACTTTATGAGGTTATAACTCTGGAACGCTTTAACGGATCCCGCTGATTCTGAGACGGTTTTTTCGTGACATATTGTACTTCATGTTAGTGGTAACACTTCTTCGATATTACTTGCGATTATTTATGAAAAAAACGGAAATATGGCGAAAATTTTTAAAACTTTGCAAGTTTCAAACTTTGTATTTTTATGCCTTTAAATCAGAGAGATATGTCACGTAAAATAGTTAATAAATAACATTTCCCACATGTCTACTCTACATCAGCACAATTTTGGAAACAAAACAGGGTTAAAAGTTGACCAGCAATTTCTAATTTTTACAACACCATTTTTTTTTTAGGGACCACATCACATTTGAAGTCATTTTGAGGGGTCTATATGATAGAAAATAACCAAGTGTGACACCATTCTAAAAACTGCACCCCTCAAGGTTCTCAAAACCACATTCAAGAAGTTTATTAACCCTTTACGTGCTTCACAGGAACTTGCATTTATGAGCACTAACCAACAATACCCGGTTTCCTCCCACATTGCAAAGACATACTGATAGGGAATTAAGATTGTGAGTCCCATCGGGGACAGGGATGATAATGTGTGCAAACTGTAAAGTGTTGCGGAACATGTTTGCGCTATATAAATAAAGAGATTACTATTATTATTATTATTATTATTATTAATTCCCATCTACAAAGATGGGACTAACACTTTAAACAAAGACCCCAAATACACAGAACAAGATTTACCCCAATACATGCATTCACACATCCGTGTGTCACACTCCGTGGCCAGTTTGTGCATCGTGGACGCGTGAATCCAGCCTCTCTTTTCTATGATTCAATCTACCACCATTAATTTATCATTAGAGCCTAATCTGATTTTTTTTAAAAAGTAATGCATTTTTATCTGCAACGACAAAGTCTGAGAAATTTTAGTTTTACATAAACAAGAGAGAGGAACTTTATAATTGTGCAGGAGACACAGACAAGAGGGAAGGCACTGAATGATATTATGTCAGTTGAATAGCTGTTTGTTCCAGGAAGCAATTAATGCGCAATAATAAAATAAATCTAGGTTAGCACATATTAGCGGCACAACGTTTTAACAGAAAGTCTAATGACATCACATCAATTACACACATGTAGGTCACCTGAATCAACAATAGTACAGATCTGAAAGGTTTACAAAAGAAAACCCCCCGTAAAATTGTATACTTTATTAAATACAAAAATGAAAAAAACAAAATGAAAAAGTTACTTTATACCCAGAAAAATTACCCGACGTAATGAATCAAACACTGGCAGGGGATATAATCCCTCAGAACAACCTCTAGACTGATAAAAATACAGTCAAAGACAATCTTAGTTGACAGATAAGAAAAATATATTTATCCTACTTCAGATATAAGGTAATATCAGTGATACACACGTGTGTTGTCTTATACTTAGTACTACGGGTGTGCGGATATATGTGAGGTATTGCTAGAAGCTGCAAAAAACCAATAGATGTACGCCTACCTAGATGCGGAGGTTGGCACCCTAGGAGAAAAAACGAGAATGGCTCCCCCGCTCGTGCGATGTCTGTCCCTAGTCTCCGATCTATTCCGTATAAGGAATAAAGTAAGAAAAAGAAATAGAAATTATAGATAATAACCTATGCATCAATGACCACATATGGCAGAGGTCCAGGTTTACTGCAGCATAATAGTACCCTCAACAAGTACAGTAGATGGCTGAAGGCAAAAGACTCTCAAGCTCTCGACGCGTTTCCCCCACACATGGGTTCATCAGGAGAGACTGGATGATAGCATGGCAGTATGGAGTTGTCCAAAAAATAGGGCTGCCATCTGAGGAGTCACTCTATCTGGACCCGTAACCACTCGTATATCATGAATACAGCAGATGAGTATATGATTATATATTTTCTTCAGATGCATTATTTGCACTTATTGGTCAGCTGCTTTTAGTGGATGGGTATAGTGACACATTCAGATATCTGTTGTTGCGTTTATTTTCATATATGTCATGGTCAAACATACTTTGATATAGGAGTATCAGCCAGCACAGAGTGACTATTATTTGCATCTTGGTACTGTACTTGTTGAGCGTACTATTATGCTGCAGTAAACCTGGACCTCTGCCATATGTGGTGATTGATGCATAGGTTATTATCTATAATTTCTATTTCTTTTTCTTACTTTATTCCTTATAGGGAATAGATAGGAGACTAGGGACAGCCATCGCACGAGCGGGGGAGCCATTCTCGTTTTTTCTCCTAGGGTGCCAACCTCCGCATCTAGGTAGGTGTACTTCTATAGGTTTTTTGCAGCTTCTAGGGATACCTCACATATATCCGCACACCCGTGGTACTAAGTATAAGACAACACACGTGTGTATCACTGATATTACCTTATATCTGAAGTAGGATACATATATTTTTCTTATCTGTCAATGAAGATTGTCTTTGACTATATTTTTATCAGTCTAGAGGTTGTTCTGAGGGATTATGTCCCCTGCCAGTGTTTGATTCATTACGTAGGGTAATTTTTCTGGGTATAAAGTAACTTTTTCATTTTGTTTTTTTCATTTTTGTATTTAATAAAGTAAACAATTTTACGGGGGGTTTTTCTTTTGTAAAATTTGTCTTTTCCCTTGTTGGGATATATACGCTTTGTGAGCCTTACAGATCTGAAAGCCATAAGAAACACGTAACATAACCTCAATGACTAACCAAATCTATAATCTTCCAACCACAGAGACTGTGGATTATTTGGATTTTAATATGACACCTGTATTTCAGAGTTGACACAATGAGTCAAACTAGCAAAAGCCGGACAACAGAAATGCCAAAAAGGGGACTTGCACAGCACCAAACTAATCTAACTGGCTTGCTGATGAGTCTTATGGTCTAGTATCTGTTAAAAAAAGGGGATATCAGATAATAAACCAAACAGATGGGAGAAATAGCTGCTGACTACAGGGAGCTCCACTACCTGAGGTTATTATATTGAAAACAATTCCAGTATAACATCATAGCTTATATATACTAATATTATTAGTTATGCCCACAAATATGTAGCAACTCAATCAAATATGAAAATACAGATGAGACAGTTCATGCTATTTAATATAAATATAATTTTATTGAACAATTATTTAAAAACAAATATCAGGCAATTAAATAGAAGCACAAGTGAAGAACAAACCAGTGTTAGGGCCAAGGGGTACTGCCAATCTACAAGAGACAAATGGGAAAGTGAAGACAAAATAAGCTCCACTGTGTGGTAGAAAACACAGATTTGAAAAAATAGTGATGTATAAAGCTTTATTTTGGACATCAAAAAAGTTGTAATTTGATACTGAGTTTCCATTGGGAACCTGAACAGAGAGCAATATTAAAGGGAACCTGTCACCCCCAAAATCGAAGGTAAGCTAAGCCCACCGGGATCAGGGGCTTATCTACAGCATTCTGCAATGCTGTAAATAAGCCCCCGATGTATCCTGAAAGATGAGAAAAAGAGGTTAGATTATTCTCACCCAGGGGCGGTCCCGCTGCGGGCCGGTCCGGTTCGGGGCCTTCTTATGATGACGTCCTCCTCTTGTCTTCACACTGCGGCTCCGGCGCAGGCGTACTTTATCTCCCTGTTGAGGGCAAAGCAAAGTACTGCAGTGCGCAGGTGCCGGGAAAGGTCAGAGAGGCCCGGCACCTGGGCACTGCAGTACTTTGCTCTGCCCTCAACAGGAAACAGGAGGTGAGTGTAGGTGTTTTTATTGGGCCAAAAATGAGGAATGAGAAGTAGTTGTACCAGTAATGGACAATTCTTTAAAAAAAAAAAAAAAGTTATATAAATAAAAAATAACTAAATGCAAAATAAATAGATAAAAAATTCTAAAACGAGAAATTACGACATAAAAATAATTTACTTGTATTAAAGTAATATATCGTATATACTCTAGTGTAAGCTGACCCGCGTAGAAGCCGAGGCACCTAATTTTGCCACAGAAAACTGGATAAGCTTATTGACCGAGTTTAAGCCGGGTATGCATTGTTCCCTCATCCCTGTCCTGCTATGTGTGGCTCCCCCCCGTCGCTGGCATAGTATGTGGCTCCCCTGTCCTGTCTTGATATGTGGCTCCCTTGTTTTGTCCTAGCATTTGTGGCTCACTCCCAGAACCCCCCCAACCCCCCCCCCGTCCTACTCACCCTCCTCGCGCCGTCCCTGCAACTCCGTTGTCCCAACATGGCAGCTCTCCTGTGCTGAGCGGTCATGTGGTACCGCTCATCAAGGTAATGAAAATGCTCTCCACGCCTATGGGAGTGGAGATGCGTGCATATTCGTTACCTTAATGAGTGGTACCACATGACCGCTCAGCACAGGAAGAGCCACCGGGACGGAGATGCAGCGACGGCACCAGGAGGGTGAGTATGAGGTCTTCTGTTAGCCGTCTCCTGCCATTGCTCCGCCGCTCCCCCTCCCGCTTTCTGGACAATGGCTCGTGTATAAGCCGATGGGGGCATTTTCAGCACAAAAAAATGGGCTGAAAATCTCAGCTTTTACACAAGTATGTACGGTAAGCTCCAAAATGTTAAAAGAATCGTCTTACACTGAATATAGAAGTACAGTGCATTTGTGACTGCCCCCATTCAGCAGGACAACAACAGGATCCTATTCTCTGACTTGTTGGTAGTGACTTCTATTCATTGTCTATTGTACGGACAGACGGATGGATGGCACTAAACTTTAACTATTGTTTTGAGAGTTGTGAAGTCATGATTTTGAAAGTTTTGATTATTTAAACATATATTTGTTTTTGAGCTTATACTGTACAACACAAAGCTCTCATCATAAACAGAATTTGGCTTGCTTTTAAACTAATACAATGGTGCTTGAACATATGTGACCTCTTCAGAATATTCCATATTTCTGCGTAAAGTTTATATAAAACTACATCAGTTTAACACAAGTCTGAAAAGTAAAGATTAAGCTCAGAACTTTGACTTGCATTGTGACGTTATCTTGCTGCGTGACCCACATTTTTTTGAGATTCATCTCATGGACAGATGTCCTGACATTTCCCTTTAGAATTTGCTGGTATAATTCAGGACTCACTGTTCCATCTATGATGAGATGCCGTGCTGGCCAAAATACAGTAAAACAGGTCCAAACTTTAATAGTACCACCAACATGTTTAAAACATTATGTAAGGTATTTATGCTGTAATGCAGTGCAGTTCTTCCACCAAACATAAGGCTTTTCATTTTAAACAAAAAGCTCTATTTTGGTTACATCTGTCCATAAAACATTGTTCCAGTAAGCTTCTGGCTTATCCAGGTGATCTTTAGCAAACTGCAAGTGAGCAGCTAAGCCGTTTTTGGAGAGCAGTGGCTTTCTCCTTGTGATCCCTGCCATGCACACCATTGTTGTTCAGTGTCTTCATGAACTTAAACATTGGCTAATGTGAGAGATGCCTTTAGCTGCTTACAAGTTACCTTGGGTTGTGACTTCCTGGATGTCACGGGAATACCGCAACAGAGAGGAGCCAGAAGACCGCAGTGTCTGGTTTCACTCACTCCTGCACTGATTAGAAGTACTTCACCATCATATTTAACAGTGCAGGTTTTATCCCTGCAAGCAGTACAAGGGTTAATGTGCTCAGTTGAAGCTCCTGAAGCTTTCTTACTTGGATTGCTCAGCTGTTCAGTGTTGGACACTCCCCTCTGCTATATATGCTTGCCTCTGGCACTTGCCAGTGTTAGTTCTTACTGCCTGGTTCTGGAGTTGGAGATATTGTTCGTGGTGGGAGGTGGTGTTTGGAGATTGGTAAGGAGATTGTTTCTTGGAGTTGAGTCTATGTGCACATACTCACCTTCTCCCATTTGGTTTCTCCTTCCTTTAACTCCCGTGTCCCTCACTGTTTGGTGAGTCTATTTTGTATGGTTGGTATTTTCAGTTATCCCTGTCTGTATTTCCTTCTTTGTCTGATTAGTGTGTTCCTATATACTTCAGCTTCCCACTACACTGTGTGGGGGAGGGGACAGATCAAGGTAGATACAGGAGTATAGCAAAGCACGAGAACTCGGCGTTTCTACACTCAGAAGTAATCTGCGGGACTGGGATAGACCAAGGCGCTCCTAGTTCTAGTGACCTAGTAAGCGGCCAAAGTTTCAACACCTGTGTGACACTGGACTATTATAAGGCTTGCTTTTAGAGTGAGCTTTAGTAATCGACCACTCCTGTAGTGGGTCTTGAACTTTGTACACAATGGTCCTAATTCATTAAAGCTATTTTACACCAAAATTCTGGTGTAAATTGCTTTAAAAAGTCGCAAATTTTTTGCACAACATGGAGTTGCACAAAAAATGTGCCACTTCTGGCATTTTCACGTCAGTTTCACCCAGCTCCACCAAAATGGACAGAGATGGGGTGCAACACCACAGCTTGACAAATTCATGATGAGCAGTGGTGTACCTTACACCAGAATTCTTACTCCAGATTCTGAATGGAGTGAGATTTGTGGTGAGGCATGAGGTGCAAGCCACTTATCAGACACTCCTGATTCATTAAAACCTCTTAATAATTCAGGCCCATCTGTCTCCAACTCACGTCTCCATTAAGACTGGCATTATTCACACCGCTCTTGATGAATCCGGGCCATTCTTTCTGATTGGTGGACTCCAAAATGTTCACAGATCGTTTTGTAAAGTTTCCAGCCTAATGATGCTTTTAGCATCAATGAGTCTTATTCTTAAGTCATCCTTTGCTTGTGCCATGGTACACTCCCACAAATATGTTGTGAAGATCAGACTTTGATAGATCCCTGTTCTTTAAATAAAACAGGTCACCCACTCATACCTTATTGACATCCCATTGATTGAAAACACCACGCTCTAATTTCACCTTCAAATTATCAGCTAACTCTAAAGGTTCACATACCCTTGCAACTAATAGACAAGTGATAGTGGATCATTTTAAAAAAATGCAAAGTAATATTTTTGATTGTATTATTTGGTTCTCTAACTAATTTTAGGACGTGTGTGAAAATCTGATATCAAATTTATGCATAAATATGGACAATTCTGAAGGGTTCATAAAGTTTCAAGCAGCACTGTACATATAAGCAATTTAGAAATGAACTTACAGTGGTTTTCTAGGGACAGGGATATTTTTGTCCACTTTGTAGTTGATTTCTATTGCTACTTAATACTAAATATTGATTCATTATTCTGTGAACTTGAAAATCCTGAATATATGAAATATTTTATGGTCAAGGTAATATATCTTTAAAACAGTCATACAAAAATGGATGATTCTTAGGCTGTGTGCACACGTTCAGGATTTTTAGATTTTTTTAGCGCTTTTTTCTGCCGTTTTCCAACGAAAAAAACGCTAAAAAAAGCTTACAAAAGCATCCCATCATTTTTAATGCATTCTGCATTCTTTGTGCACATGCTGCGTTTTTTCCCGCGGTGGAATCGCATTCTGGAAAAAAACGCAGCATGTCCATTCTTATTCTTTGTGCAGAATCGCGGCAATTCCGCACACATAGGAATGCATTAATCCGCTTACTTCCCGCATGTGGCTATGCCCACCATGCGGGAAGTAAGCGGATCATGTGCGGTTGGTACCCAGGGTGGAGGAGAGGACACTCTCCTCCAGGACCTGGGAATCATATACCTGTAAAAAAATTAAAAAAAGAATTAAAATAAAAAATTGTGACATTCTCACCTTCCGGCGTCCCCTGCAGCCTTCCCGCTCCTCGCGATGCTCCCGTTCCCAGTAATGCCTTGCGACAATGACCTGTGATGACGTAGCGGTCTCGCGAACAAGCTGTCAATCAGTTTTCCAAGTGATGCTACAGATCGCTTGGAAAACGCTAGCATTCTGCAAGCTAATTACGCTTGCAAAACGCTAGCGTTTAGCGGGAATATGCATGCCAATTCTGTGTACGTATTTCCGGCGGCAGGGAGTTGCAGAATTTCCGCGGAAATTCTGCAATGTGTGCACATAGCCTAAGGCTGCTTTCACACATCAGTTTTTTGACATCAGTCACAATTCGTCGAATGTTGAAAAAAACGGATCCGTCGCAGATTGTGAAAAACTGATGCTATGGATCCGTTTTTTTGACAGATCCGACTAGCTGATCCAGCTAATTGGATCCTATAAAAATTGAAGCATACTCAGTTGAAGAAAATTGAGTCTGCGCCGGATTCTGTCATTTGATGGAACCGGCGCTTATATTGTTCCATTCTAGCAACAGATCCGTTGCTGTCCGTTTTTTCGACGGACACAAAAAACGTTACGATGTCTGTTTTCTCTGGCCGCCGGAAAACCAATTTTCGAGGGATCCGGAGAAAAACGGATGAAAAGTGAGGCCATCCGTCGCAAATACAAGTCTATGAGAAAAAAAATGGACCAGGCGGCAACTTTTGCTGGATCCGTTTTTTTCTAAATTCGCCGGATTGTGACTGACAGCAAGAAAACTGATGTGTGAAAAGAGCCTTATAAGGACAATTTCTATCTATATGCTATGCTCTTGGTAATCAACATCGAGAAGAAAAATTTACTGAGGAATTTTGGCAAGCTCGAGGCTTGGGGCTAAAAATGCCCAAAGGAGTTTAATGTAGATAAATGTAAAGTCATGGAGTTGGACCAAGGAAAAAGGGACTCTGAACAAGTCTCTAGTGCGGCCACACTTAACATACCATGTACAATTCTGAGCTCTAGTGTATGAGGAGCATATAGCAAAGTGGGAGCACAGAACACTTACCAAGGATATTAAAGGAATGGGTGGTCTGCAGTACAAAAACAGAAAATCCAGACGATTTAGGAGTGATATTACAATGTACAAATATATTAACTGACAGTATAGAGATCTTTCTGATGATCTTTTAAACCTAAACCTGCAATGATTACAAGGGGCACCCTATACATCTAGAGTAAAGAAGATTTAGTCATCATAATCACACTTTACTATGTGAGCAGTGAGACTATGCAACTCTGCCATATGATGTTGAACTGGAAAATATCCACAGAATTAAACAGGTTCAAGGAGGGCCAGGATGCCTTTCTTGATAAATATAATAATTCAACTTATATGTTCTACACTCTGCCTTTGGTAGCCGATTGCCATATGTAGAGTCAGGAAGGAGTTTTCCCCCAATATAGTTCAATTATCCATCCTTTGGATTAACATGCTAGTTTACAAGCTGAACTCAGTGGACTTGCAACTTCTTTTAACCTTAAAACCATAAAACTAAGAACTTTGGATGAAGAATTATTCAGCCAACACTTATCTTTGCATAAATTGTAGATGTTTATAAGTAGATAAAAAAACTTATGGCTGGCATAAAAGTATAAGCAGATGTATGCAGTAGTAGAATAATCCAATGCTTGGTGTTGTGTTCCGGTCAGATGAAATCTGTGGTCTTGTGGTAAGGTAAGATTTCTTTCTATGCTTACAGGAAGCATCTGTGCTCCTTTGTTGGGCAATCTGAGTATTCTTATATGAGAATTCTTCCTCTTTTTTTCTTGCATGGATCACCCCAGCACTGGTACACAAATATCGTCATAGTATCTGTTAAATAAAGGCACAGGCTGTATTTCCTAGTGAAGAAACACTGAGTTTTTCAGCAGTTTTTCTACAAACTGCACAAGAGAAATGTTTTTCAATATTATGTTTTTGCTGCATTTTTTGCATGGTCCTCCATTTTTAAGAGTTTCAGTGCATAATTGATGCGGCATTTATTAATTTATTAATTATTAAGTCAGAAAGAATACGTCCACGCATCCTGGTACTTATTGTGGCTGTACGTGAGCGAACGCCGCTGGGTATCAGCGGATTATGACAGCTGACCCTCAACACTAAGTGCTGGGGGTGGTCACAGCTACTCCCGGAACTTTAACCCCCTAAATGCTGTGATCAAACAAGATAGCAGCATCCCTTTTATCAGAGCCCACGTGTCATGACATGGTATCCCGATCGTTGCCATGGTGACCCGATGATGTCATGACATCATCCGGGTGACCGCAGCTAGGAAAGTTAACTGATCATGTGCAGTGCATGATCAGCAACTTTGTCTGTGCAGAGAGGAGTTTGCATAGCACAGGGAAGCTACCTACTGCATGCTATGCAAGCGATCAACCTGCAAAAAATGATAGTCCCATAGTGGGACAAAGTAATAAAGTAAAAAAGAAAAAGTAAAAACATTTTTTAAAATAACTGGAAAAATAATAAAATTAAAAAAAATCTAAAGATATTGCACCCATAAAAAAATATTTGTATGAAAAAAACAATAACCAAAAAAACTAAACGTATTTGATATCGCCCCATCCAGAACAACCTGACCTATAAAACTGTCACGCAAGTTAACCCCTTTAGTGAACACAATAAAAAAATAAAAAATAAAAATCAAGGCAAAAAACATTGCTTTATCATCATACCGCTGAACAAAAAGTGGAATAAAACGTGATCAAAAAGGATATAAATAAAAATGGTACAGATGAAAACATCATCTTGTCCCGCAAAAACCGCCGCCATACAGCTCCATCAATGGAAAAATAAAACAGTTATAGCTGTCAGAATAAAGCAACGCAAAAATAATTATTTTCTTCCATCAAATAGTTTTGTGTAAGAGTAAAAGAGTTGTGTAAAAGTTTGTATTGTGTACAAGTTTGTATTGTGTAAAAGCGCCAAAAAAATTAAATGAGGTATTGCTATAATAGTACTGAATAAAATTGCCTTATCAATGTTACCATGTGCAGAATGACATAAACCCCCCTCCCAAAAAAAAAAATCCTGAATTGCTGGGCCTCTGTGACCTTTTCCGGAGCCTGTGCACTGCAGTACTTTGCTCTGCCCTCAACAGGGCAGATAAAGTACGCCTGCGCAGGAGCCATGACAGGAAGCAAAGAAGAGGATGTTATCATATGAAGATGGGAGGCGCTGGACCCAGACGTGACGCCCATCAGACCGGACCGCACCGGGACCGCCCCTGGGTGAGTATAATCTAACTTGTTTTTCTTATCTTTCAGGTTACATTGGGGGCTTATCTACAGCATTACAGAATGTTGTAGATAAGCCCCTAATGGCGGTGGCCGTAGCTTATAGGCGAAAAATGGGGTGACAGATTCCCTTTAAAGGGTTCGTTGTGATTTGTAGGATCACTACCTCCAACAGGTGGCGCTATAGAGTTCAAGTCCTCTTTTTCTCTGAAGAGGCAATTTGCATATTAAGTTTCCCAGAGGAGCATTGCACAGCGAATAAGCCTTCTTACCTTGACAAGCTAGAGATGGTATGTCACTCTCCACAAGGAGAAACGTTGCCCCTTAGACCTCAGTCCAGAGCCTCTCACCTAGCCAAATCGGTTCTCAGGCTTCACAGTGACGAGGGCCAACAGCCCGAAACACCGTGTCTGCAAATTGAGATACTGATTTGGCTTTCATCCCAAGTCATATTGCAAGACCGTTAAAGGGTTGATTGCGACTTGTAGGATCGCTACTTCCACGGGTGGCGCTATAGAGTTCAAGTCCTCTTTTTCTTTGAAGAGGCAATTTATATATCACTAAGCCAGTTACTTACACATTTACACACATTTCCCCCCAAACCCAGCATTTTCATTTTGTGTACAAACCTCTTGTGTGGCACAGTATCAAACGCTTTGGAAAAATCAAGATATACCACGTCCAATGACTCACCTTGGTCCAGTCTATAGCTTACCTCTTCATAAAAAGTAATTAGATTGGTTTGACAGGAGCGATTCCTCATAAACCCCTGGAGTTAAACAGTTATTCTCATTGAGATAATCCAGAGTAACCTCAGCAACCCTTCAAATATTTTACCAACAATAGTCCTACATTTTCACTTTTGATTCTTTTACAATTGATATAGTTGAAGAACAGTTTGGGATTTGTTTTACTCTCCTTAGCAATGTGCTTCTGTCTCTTTTTTCGGCAGCTTTAATTAGTTTTTTAGATAAAGTATACAAAAAGTATTTTTCTTCCTAGTTTTTTTTAGAGCTTCACAGTGCTGTCCTACTTTAGTAGTTTAAATGCTTTCTTTTTACTGTTAATTGCCCCTCTTACTTTTTTGTTTAGCCACATTGGGTTTTTCCTATTTATTGTCCTTTTACTCCAACACTGACCCGAGATGTAAAGTCACCTAATCACTTATACCGCACGAGGAACGGCATAAAAAATAAATAAAACCAATTCTGCACAAGCTGTAGATTTTCTCATTCTGCCCCCCAAAGTTCGCAATAAGGCTCGTCTCACATTTTTCCTGCACTCTGCGCTGAGCGCTTACACCGGGGTTTCCGTGCAAATCTCTGAAATACATGATTCAGATGAAACCCTCAACGGGAGTCTCTGGCTATGTGAGACGTGCGATCAGGGAGCTCCTGAGGTAAAAACCTCCAATCCAACTTTAATCCCTACTTTTACAAACCATCCACACAAATTTATATGGGTGACTGATACAGCCTTCCCCCAGGCTTATTTTAGACCAAAAAGAACAAAAATTGGCCCTTAACCCAGGAAGATTTATTTACCTCATGGCAATCTGAGGCCTACTAGGAGCGTGTGAGGACAGCCATTGTCGCCATCAACAACAGTGTCTTCAACCCCGGAGCACACTCCTGCCCGTAGCACAGACCCGGAAGCCTTCGCCACTGCAGAGAACACAAGGAGACGGCTGCAGCTCTTGACATCGACGCTGCGGTGAACAGGGACGCCATCGCTGCACCCGAATACAAGATCAGGATTCCCCTCCGGACCACCAGCAGGACCACCAGCAGAGAGGACACTCCGGACACCGAACATCAACGCTGCGGTGAGGCCTTGCAGTGATTTCCCACCCCCCTGCTACCAGAGGAATATCGGTTTCCTTCACGTTTTCCCGCCTTTCTGCCTTCCAGTCAACTCAGGTAACGCTCGACCACACTGAGGTGCCATTAATACTCCGGCTGTACCCCGCTTAATATACCCGGACTCAGAGTCCACACTTGTGGCTCCATTAACTTATCATACCTCCCTGGGGCTGTGGGCTGTTAAATCTGCCAAAGGAGGCATGTTATTTGCATATTTTATGTCACATTAACAATACTTCTCAGGGTAAGCTGGGCCTTATGGTCCCCATCTCCCTTCAGCTTCAGCTTACTTATTTTTGCTAACTTCACCTTATCAGGGTACTAACCCAAGATAGTTGCTATACTATACAGTAGCATTGTTTCTCAGGGCTTGCTGCGCCCTGTGGTACTCCTTCTAACAAAGGATCTGCAGGTCATCTGCTGTACTAAATCACACTGGGGCTGTGGAATAACAAGTACTCTCTCACCCCTGATACAGGAGTACTATAAACAGCACTGGCAAGGCCTTTGGTAGCAGGCCATACGTTTAAACTACAGCAGCGTTTTTCAGGGCTTGCTGCGCCCTGTGGTACCCCCCCTTCTCACAGTCTTCCAACAAAGGAACTGGACATTTGCTATACTAAACCTCCCTGGGGCTTTGGGAAAACAAATACCCTCTCTTCCCTGATATAGGAGCACTATAAACAGTCCGTAGCAAGGCCTTTGGTATCAGGCCACACGTTTATACTACAGCGGTGTTTATCAGGGCTTGCTGCGCCTTGTGCTACCCCTCTTTCCACAGTCTGCATTCCAACAAATAAATTGCTAAATCCCCCCCATTGGGGCTGTGGGAAAACAAACACCCTCTTACCCCTGATACAGGAGCACTATAAACAGACATTGGCAAGGCCTTTGGCATTATACTACAGCAACGTTTTTCAGAGCTTGCTGCGCCTTGTGGTTCCCCTTCCTCCACAGTCTTCTCAGACTAGAGAATTATTTTACATCTACTGTACTCTGTCTACAGGCTCCCGACCCTAACCTCTGGAGAGGTAGATTACTACTGAATACACTTGCTTAAATTCTTTTTTATATTTGCTGCAATATATTTTCTTTTCTTTTCTTCCCTCCTGACAGGATTTGATAAGATCTAATTGTCATAAATTACTATCATTACTCTTTTTCTCAACAGGTTTAAATATCTGTGTAAGTTCTGTAAGCATATTTGATAGTTATTGTTGACGAAGATACTCTGTATAGCATCATCACCATGGGGAAAAAAAGAGGGAACCATTCCTAAATCGAACATTCCCCAACTCTCTAAGCAAACCAAAACGCAAGGAGAGGAAAGAATACATTACCACTGCTACTCTCCAGGGGACAAGGTTAACACTTTGAGCCCTGAAAAATCCAGATCCCCCATAAGAGATGAGAGAAAAACCTATAATAACCCTCAAAAAATAAAAAAATTGAATCCTCCAAAATTACCTCAGATAGAGGGTCAACCTCAAAGTATGGACTCATCTCAGTCCAACAAAAGAAAAGAACAAGAGGAGGAGAGACAAAAAATCTCCACACCATCTCAAGGAACAGAACAAGGGGAAGAAGATTACTCCAGCTTTAGTGACTCTTCCCCTAACACAAGTCCACTAAAAAATAAACTCAAGTTAGACAATGACCAAGATACAACCCCACCGAACTTTTGGCCACAAACCCTAATCAAATCTCCTCCCTCAGCAACAACACTAGTACTGAGGCATATATGCTTAATCTAGCTAACAAAATAAACGAAAATATGTTAAAGGGAACCTGTCACCCCGAAAATCGCAGGTGAGGTAAGCCCACCGGCATCAGGGGCCTATCTACAGCATTCTGTAATGCTGTAGATAAGCCCCCGATGTTACCTGAAAAAGGAGAAAAAGACGTTAGATTATACTCACCCAGGGGCGGTCCCGCTGCTGGTCTGGTCAGATGGGTGTCTCCGGTCCGCTGCGGCGCCTCCTATCTTCTTTCCATGACGTCCTCTTCTGATCTTCAGCCACGGCTCCGGCGCAGGCGTACTTTGCTCTGACCTGTTGAGGGCAGACAAAGTACTGCAGTGCGCAGGTGCCGGGCCTCTGACCTTTCCGGCGCCTGCGCACTGCAGTACTATCCTCTGCCCTCAAGAGGGCAGAGCAAAGTACGCCTGCGCCGGAGCCGTGGCTGAAGATCAGAAGAGGACGTCATGGAAAGAAGATAGGAGGCGCCGCAGTGGACCGGAGACGCCCATCTGACCTGACCAGCAGCGGGACCGCCCCTGGGTGAGTATAATCTAACGTCTTTTTCTCCTTTTTCAGGTAACATCGGGGGCTTATCTACAGCATTACAGAATGCTGTAGATAAGCCCCTGATGCCGGTGGGCTTACCTCACCCGCGATTTTCGGGGTGACAGGTTCCCTTTAAAAAGCTTCGACATCCAAGCCAAACGGTTTGAAACCACTCTTGAACAACTTAACATAAAAATCTCTGATCACAAAACAACAACTACTACAAAATCCTCCAATATTATCCATGATCTATCTTCAGAGGTCAAAAGGCTAAAAATCAAATTGGCTGACATAGAAGACCGTAATCGCAGGAATAACGTAAAAATCCGAGGTATTCCGGAACATATCCACACAGACAACCTCTTAAACCATGTGAAATCCATCTTTAAAAAAGCTATTCCTACTCTATCAGACTCAGATCTAATCATAGATAGAATCCACAGACTCCCAAAACCCCCCAAAATTGCACCAGATATCCCCAGAGATGTAATTCTCAGAATTCATTTCTACAACACCAAGGAAAGAATATTGCAATACTTAAAAAATGAAAAAACCTTTCCAGAGCCCTATAACAACCTCAAAATATTTGCGGACCTGTCCAAGGAGACACTGGATTCCAGGAAAACGTTTAACGCTATTACCTCCACACTCAGAGACAAAAATATCCCATATAGATGGGGATTCCCTCTCAAACTCATAGTTTTTTCAAATGGAAAAACCATTCCAATTTTCACACCTGAAGAAGGCCAAAAATGTATTGCCTCATTAAAAGACAACCCCTCACATAGAGGTTACCGTTGAAAATACATAGGACATGGTCATGATATTGTCTTTGAACTTTCGGTTTAGATAATTAATTCATCATAAGCGGTTATTACATATGGTTTGCTTACCTATACAAGAGGTTAATTTTCTTCTTCCTCAGTTCCCGTTTAGTTCATACCCCCAGCAAGAAGATATATCCCACTGTGAGTGAGTTCTTTGTATTAAAGAAACTTCTCAATTGTTGGTGTATTCTATACACCCCATTTTTGTATTGTAAATATTTAATTCATTTATAGGTGTACCACATACACCTTAATTCTTGATCAATAGAGGTACGTTCTAGTATTGACCAGTGAGACTTTTATTTCTACTTTAACTTCCACTTTCCCCAACTCTTTCTACACAAGACACTATAAACATGAACCTTAAAATCATGACATACAATATTAAAGGATTCAACAGTCCTAGGAAAAGATCTTCCCTATGGAGAGAACTTGAAAACTCTAAAACAGACATAATATGTGTCCAAGAGACCAAATTTAAAAATGAAGACCACCCAAAATTTGAACACAAAAATTTCCCACATATATACCAATCTAACAATTCAAAAAAGAAAGCGGGGGTAATGACAATAATAAAAAACTCGATCCCATTTGAATTTATTGAAGAAGTCAAGGACAATAACGGCATATACCACATCTTAATTTGCCGTATTAACAACATAACCTGCACAATCGCCAACATCTATGCTCCTAATAAAAAACAAAAAACATTTATAAATAAATTCATTAAAAAATTCGACCAAAACAAAAAAGGTATACCCATTATACTGGGAGACTTTAACTCCACCCCAGACCACCTCCTTGACTCTTCTTCCAAAAAGAGACCACAAACAGGAGATCTCAACCCTTGGCTGTTCCAGAATGAGCTCTACGATACATTTCGATGTATCAACGCCTCTTCCATTGAATACTCCTTCTCAGAGACTCATCAATCAGCGTCCAGAATAGACCTAATCATCGCCGACGTCTTTACTTTGGCGAGGTTTACAAAAATTTATATAAAAGACAGAACAATTTCAGATCATTCCCCGGTGGTTGGAGAGCTCGTTCTGGGACCCCCAATAAACAACAAAACTCTGTGGAAATGTAACTCTAATATAATCAACAACCCCATACATAAATCCTCAATAGAATCCTCGATTAAACTATACTTTAAAGAAAATTGTTCTGACTCCACTAACCCCATCATTAGATGGTGTGCCCACAAGGCAGTGATTAGAGGTTTGCTGATCCAGATTTCTTCCAGAAAAAAGAAAGAAAAAAGGGCGGAAACAGAAAGAATCCAAACTCTTCTAAAAAATAAAATTAATGAACAAATTGCACTCCCCTCCCCTTCTTCTACGTTACAGTCTGAAATATCGAAACTGACACAAGACCTAAAATTACTATTATTCTCCCCTTATGAAGCAGCAGTCAAAAACTCTAAATATAAATTGTATACATCTTTAAACAAGCCCACTAAATTTATGTGCAATCGCATTAAAAAAAGAAGGCTCCATAACAGAATTGACAAAATAAAAAATTCAAAAGGAACAACACTATCCCACCCCCAAGACATAGTGAATGAATTTGGAAAATTCTACGAGAAGCTATATAACATCGACCCCCCCAAAAAACCCTCCCAACTCCACCAAGATGCCATAACCTCATTCCTTTCTTCAATCAACCTCCCAAAAATAACAACCGAAGACAAGTCAATCCAATCAGCTCCCTTTGATGTAGAGTAGATAGAGGATTGTATTAAGCAACTAAAGCCATCAAAATCCCCAGGTCCCGATGGCTTTGGCAACGATTATTATAGAACTTTCTACAAAACTCTCTCCCCCCATCTCTTGCAATCATTTAACATGGCCTCATCCTTGGGTACCTTCCCTACTGAAATGCTCGAAGCTTCTATTGTTTTAATTCCCAAGCTCAAAGATAACCCTGAAGACATTGCCAATTTTAGACCCATTTCCTTAATCAATTGCGACATCAAAATATATGCCAAAATTCTAGCTAATAGGCTTAATCTGATACTTCCCACCTTAATAAATAATGACCAGATCGGGTTTGTCGTGGGTCGCCACGCTTCAGACGGTACCAGGAGAATCATCAACGCCATCAAAATAGCTAATCAAACAAAACAAAGCACCCTGATTGTCTCTCTAGACGCAGAAAAAGTTTTTGACCGTCTGGAATGGGGCTTCCTACGACAGACCCTGATCAAATTTGGGTTTGATAATTCCTTTATTACTACAATTATGGCACTCTACTCCAACCCTAGAGCAAAAATCGTTGCTAACAATCATGTATCTCCCTCCTTCGCTATAACAAATGGTACAAGGCAGGGATGTCCCTTATCCCCACTCCTTTTTATCTTAGCCATGGAGCCCCTTGCACAAATGGTCAGGGAAAATAATAACATCAAGGGATTGGAAACCCCCTCTCGCCAATACAAACTAAGTACCGTATATACTCGAGTATAAGCCGACCCGAGTATAAGCCGACCCCCTAATTTTGCCACAAAAAACTGGGAAAACTTATTGACTCGAGTATAAGCCTAGGGTAGAAAATGCAGCAGCTACCGGTGAATTTCAAAAAGAAAAATAGATGCTCCATACCGTTCATTATTGCCCCATAGATGCTCCATATACAACTGTGCTATATAGAATGCTCTGCACCGTTCATTATTGCCCCATAGATGCTCCTTATAAAGCTGTGCCATATAGAATGCTCTGCACCGTTGATTATGGCCCCATAGATGCTCCTTATAATGCTGTGCCATATATGCTCTGCACCTTTGATTATGGCCCCATAAATGCTCCTTATAATGCTGTGCCATATATGCTCTGCACCTTTGATTATGGCCCCATAGATGCCCCTTATAATGCTGTGCCATATATGCTCTGCACCTTTGATTATGGCCCCATAAATGCTCCTTATAATGCTGTGCCATATATGCTCTGCACCTTTGATTATGGCCCCATAGATGCCCCTTATAATGCTGTGCCATATATGCTCTGCACCTTTGATTATGGCCCCATAGGTGCTCCTTATAATGCTGTGCCATATATGCTCTGCACCTTTGATTATGGCCCCATAGGTGCTCCTTATAATGCTGTGCCATATATGCTCTGCACCTTTGATTATGGCCCCATAGATGCTCCTTATAATGCTGTGCCATATATGCTCTGCACCTTTGATTATGGCCCCATAGGTGCTCCTTATAATGTTGTGCCATATATGCTCTGCACCTTTGATTATGGCCCCATAAATGCTCCTTATAATGCTGTGCCATATATGCTCTGCACCTTTGATTATGGCCCCATAGGTGCTCCTTATAATGCTGTGCCATATAGAATGCGGCTGCAATAAAAAAAAAAATCACATACTCACCTCTCTTGCTCAGGATGCTGGCGCTTTCAATAATTACCTGCTCCTCTGCGGCTCCGGCTCCAGCACTGACGCTCAGCAGAGGGCGCGCACTGACTACGTCACAGCGCCCTCTAACCTGAGCGTCACTGCTAGAGGACGCTGCAGACGGAGCCGCACCGGAGCGAGGAGCAGGTAATTATAGCGCTGCGCTCCCCTTACCTGCTGCGGCGCGGTCCCTGGCTTCTCCGGCGCTGCAGCTTCTTCCTGTAATTGAGCGGTCACATGGCACCGATCATTTACAGCAATGAATATGCGGCTCCTCCCCTATGGGGGTGGAGCCGCCTATTCATTTCTGTAATGAGCGGTGCCATGTGACCGCTCAGTACAGGAAGAATCTGCAGCGCCGGAGAAGCCAGGGACTGCAGGGACCGCGCCGCAGCAGGTAAGTATGATTACACAGCTCCCCCTCCCCTGCCGACACCCGGGTATATGACTCGAGTATAAGCCGAGAGGGGGACTTTCAGCCCAAAAAAATGGTCTGAAAATCTCGGCTTATACTCGAGTATATACGGTATGTTTGCTGATGACATCATTCTCACCCTAACAGACCCTATCAACTCCATGTCAGAACTTCACAAGATATTGGATTTTTTTTTCAAATGTCTCCCATTTCAAAATTAACGCAACAAAATCAAAAATCCTTCCCTTAAATGTAGATGAAGAGCAAATTAAAAAAATTAAAGCTTCTTCCCTCATTACCTGGGCTAATAAAGAACTTACCTATTTAGGGATTAAGATCACTAAAAATCTAAACAACATAGTAACAAATAATATTAATTACTTAATTAAAACTATCAATAATGACACTACCACCTTTGGGCATAAATTCCTCTCCTGGTGGGGCAAAGTCCTTACAATAAAAATCTTTACGCTACCTAAGATTCTATACATTCTGAGCGCCATTCCTCTTCCCATTTCGGTATCATACCTTACATCTCTCCAAACCATCATTAATAAATTTATTTGGAATAATAAAAAACCCAGGACACCCTCAAGTATCACTTACAAAAAAAGATCATATGGGGGCTTAGGGATTCCCAATATAGCAGCCCATTATTATACATCCTTGATAAAACAAAGCAGATTGTGGCTAACAGTATCAAAACCCCCAGCGTGGTTAGATATGGAAACCTTTCTAAATAAAAACAACCACCCCAAAGATTTAATTATAAAAACACTAACTGGTCATCAACTCAACTCAGTGACTCACCCAATATTCCAGGCCACCATACATGCTTGGAAAAAATTGTCCAGATCAAGAAAGGGAACATCCAAAAAAATCTATCTTGGTTAAAATTCCTCTCTCCACTATTTCTACATGTAACAATATTACACTTCCAACTCTATGGGAAGAAAGGGGAATTACGAGATTGGGAGACGTCTATGACGGTAGCTCTTTCATAAAATTTAGCAACCTAAAAGAGAAGTTTAGACTCCCGTCATCGACGTTTTTACAATTTGTAATGTTAAAAGAACAAGTCATGAAGTTTCTCCAGAAGGGTCCTAAATTCTCCGAAGCATCCATAAACTTAGTAAGTAACACGGAACACGGAGTCTTTTGGAGTCACAAATATATTTATGACTGGTTTAATTATGATTGGGAAATGCCTAAACACCCCTATATACGCAAGTGGGAAAGGGAACTGCAGTCTACCTTTACCAGAGAAGATTGGGAGGACGCTCTGTCTTCCACATATGATTCCACGTTATCTATGTCTCTTCAAGAATGTCATTTCAAAGTAAATACCCGCTGGTACTATACTCCAGCAAGATTAGCTCATATTAACCAAGATGGATCTGCCTCCTGTTGGAGAAAATGTGGCATTAAAGGGGACCTCCTTCACATGTTTTGGCATTGCCCCAAACTAAAACCTCTCTGGACACAAATATCTACCCTTATTGACAAAATTTATGGCAAACCATTAAATTTAACTCCCCATATAGCTTTGCTTTCCCTGGGCCTCGAGGACCTTAGTCTAGATAAAAGGAATATGATTATACAAATACTACTGGTAGTAAAAAGCAGCATAGCTTTTAACTGGAAACATCATCTCCCTCCTTCATTTTCAGACATAATAGAACAACTATCTCTCCATAGGACATATGAATTATCCTTCGCCCTAGCGAATAACCAACTGGTGAAATATACAAATAAGTGGTCTCACTGGGACAATATATATCCATAACATCTATTCTCATAGATATATATCTAATATACGTACCTTAAAAATTGTTGTATAAAGTTTACTTTATTTTTGTACATTTCAGTTTATTTTTACTGTATATCTATAAAGTAACTAGCTGAAGAGCCCGGCGTTGCCTGGGCATAGTAAATATCTGTGGTTAGTTATAGCACCTCACTTCTCTTATTTTCCCATCACGCCTCTCATTTTCCCCATCACATCTCTCATATTCTCCCTCACACCTCTCATTTTCCCCCTCACTCCTCTCATTCCCCCCTAACACTTGTCATTTCGACCTCACATCTGTCATTTTCCGATCACTCCACTATTTTCCCTCACTCCTCATTTTGCACTCACACCTCTCATTTTTACCTCAGTATATACGTTTGTCATCTCCCTTATATATAGTATACACCTGTATGTCATCTCCTGTATATAGTATATACCTGTATGTCATCTCCCCTGTATATAGTATATACCTGCTGTGTGTCATCTCCCCTGTATATAGTATATACCTGTATGTCATCTCCTCCTGTATATAGTATATACCTGTGTGTCATCTCCTCTGTATATAGTATATACCTGTGTGTCATCTCCTCCTGTATATAGTATATACCAGTATGTCATCTCCTCCTATATATAGCATATACCTGTATGTCATCTCCTCCTGTATATAATATATACCTGTGTGTCATCTCCTCCTGTATATAGTATATACCTGTATGTCATCTCCTCCTGTATATAGTATGTACCTGCATGTCATCTCCTCCTCTATATAGTATATACCTGTGTCATCTCCCCTGTATATAGTATATAGCTGTGTGTCATCTCCTCCTGTATATAGTATATACCTGTGTGTCATCTCCTGTATTAGACCTCGTTCACACGTTATTTGCTCAGTATTTTTACCTCAGTATTTGTAAGCTAAATTGGCAGCCTGATAAATCCCCAGCCAACAGGAAGCCCTGCCCCTGGCAGTATATATTAGCTCACACATACACATAATAGACAGGTCATGTGACTGACAGCTGCCGTATTTCCTATATGGTACATTTGTTGTAGTTTGTCTGCTTATTAATCAGATTTTTATTTTTGAAGGATAATACCAGACTTGTGTGTTTTAGGGCGAGTTTAGTTTGTCAAGTTGTGTGTGTTGAGTTGTGTGTGGCGACATGCATGTAGCGACTTTTGTGAGATGAGTTTTGTGTGGCAACATGCGTGTAGCAACTTTTTGTGTGTCGAGTTGCATGTGACAGGTTAGTGTAGCAAGTTGTGTGCAGCAAGTTTTGCGCATGGCGAGTTTTGCGCGTGGCGAGTTTTATGTGTGGTGCCTTTTGAGTATGTGCAAGCTTTGTGTGAGGCAACTTTTGCATGTGTTGCAACTTTTGTGCATGTGGCAATTTTTCCGCGTGTGCAAGTTTTGCTTGTGGCGAGTTTTCCATGAGGTGAGTTTTGCACTTGTGGCGAGTTTTGCAAGAGCCTAGTTTTTGCATGTGGCGAGTTCTGCGCGTGGCGACTTTTGTGTTTCGACTTTTATGTGGCGAGGTTGGTGTATTTGTGGTGAAATGTGTGCTGAGGGTAATATGTGTTCAAGCATGTGGTAGTGTGTGGCGCATTTTGTGTGTGTGTTTATATCCCCGTGTGTGGTGAGTATCCCATGTCGGGGCCCCACCTTAGCAACTGTACGGTATATACTCTTTGGCGCCATCGCTCTCATTCTTTAAGTCCCCCTTGTTCACATCTGGCCGCTGTCAATTTGCCTCCTACACTTTTCCTTTCAATTTTTCGCATTGTGTAGATAGGGGCAAAATTGTTTGGTGAATTGGAAAGCACGGGGTTAAAATTTTGCCTCACAACATAGCCTATGACGCTCTCAGGGTCCAGACGTGTGACTGTGCAAAATTTTGTAGCTGTAGCTGCGACGCCTCCAACACTTTTCCTTTCACTTTTATCCCCATTATATAGATAGGGGCAAAATTGTTTGGTGAATTGGAACGCGCGGGGTTAAAATTTCGCCTCACAACTTAGCCTATGACGCTCTCGGGGTCCAGACGTGTGACTGTGCAAAATTTTGTGGCTGTAGCTGCGACGGGTGCAGATGCCAATCCCGGACATACACACACACACACACACACACACACACACACACACACACACACACACACACATTCAGCTTTATATAGTAGATATAAAGCGTTTATAATACCCAAAATTGATATTGAAACAAAATAAAGCTTTATAGAGAATGATTAAATATAAAAATATTATATGGTATGTTATGTTACATATCGGCAAAAATGCCTATAAAAATGAGTCATGTTTTGTTACGAAAACGAAAATATTGGAATGTACTTTTTCTATATCTTTAAAACGATATGAAGCGTTTGATACGCTTAAAATTGTTAATGAAACAATACAAAGTCTTATAGACACCCATTATATGTCAAATGTCTATTATAATATGGAATATTTTATGTTATATGTTACCTAATGACAAACAATGCCTTCAAACTTGAATCTTGTTATGTTGCTAAAATGAAAATAAAAACATTGGAAAAGAAACCCTCAATGGAAGATTCCCTATGATGAGGCAGATGGAGGCACTGTAGACGCCGTCAGATCTGTTATCCAGCGGTGTCAGTCTTTCTAGGACTGCATAAAAGAGCCGTCGGCCACAGTTTTATGCACTTCTGAATCAAAAAACACAGCTGAACAGAGGCCAGATGGAGTTCAGGGTAACTCTGCTGCCTGATCATAGTGAATGGATCCCTTGGGGGTTTAATCTGAATCACGTCACTCAAAGATAAATGTAATTCCAAACATTATGCAAAATGTTCCAAATAAAATCTTCAACTCAATCCAGAAAAAAAGCAAGTCCCCACTAAGATCTGTCATCTGTTAACGGAAATATAGGGGGCTTTCACGTTACTGGTAGCTCAAAGGCTCTGGAAAAGCAAAATGGCTCCTCACCCACCAAAAGAAATTCAGCAAATTCTCCGCTCCCAAATCCACCCTCTCTTCTGAGCCCCACAGTGTACATAAACCACATACAGCAATCCACATGCTTGGGATTTCTGCAGCAATGAAAACCCACCTGAATTACAGATGCATGTCTCTAGAAGCATGAGCTGGGCATAATGTACTGGTGACTGTAACATACCGGTCACTACAGCTTACTGATCACTACAACGGCAGTTTGCAATTTTCACTCGGCAACATTCATTGCTGCTTGAATTCTGGAAAATATCCACAGAGCCAAAATTGGCACTACACCTGTAGATAAATTCCCAAAGGGGAATAATTTCCAAACTTGGTCACTTGAGGGGAATTCTGCTCTTCTAGCAATTAGGGGCTTTGTATACGGAGTCCGCAAACTGTTCTAGGAAAATCTGTGCTCCAGGAGGCAAATAACGCTCCGTCCCTTGCGAGTCTCTCCTTATGGCTAAGTAGTAAGTAGTGCTGTACAGTCACATAGAGGTTATAGCCACTTTCAGTAGAAATTGTGGGACAAATTATGGTGCCATTTTAAACCTTTACTTAAAGAGAAAATTAAATACTTGGGGCTAAAAGATTTTAGTGGTAAAAATGTAATTTATTCTTTCTTCATCACTCAATGGTATAAAATTCTGTGAGATACGTGGTGTCAATATGATCACTGCACCCCTGGATGAATTTATTGGGGAGAGTAGTTTGTAAAATGAGTTCACACACAGGGAGGTTTCTATTGTTCTGGCACCTCAGGGGCTCTGCCAATGTGACAAGGCACCGTCAAACCATTCCATCAAAATCTGAACTCCAAAATGGCACCTTTTCCTTTCTGAGATTTGCACTGTACCTTAAAAATAGTATTCCCCCACATATGGGGTATCGGCGTACTCAGGAGAACTTGCATAACAAATTGTACGGTGCAATTTCTCCTGTTCCCCTTATGAAAATGCAAAATCTAGGGCTAAAATAACATTTTTGTAAGGAAAATGTGATTTTATTATTTTTATAGCTCAACGTTATAAACTTCTGTGAAGTACCTGGGGTTCAAGGTGCTCACCACACATCTAGATAAGTACACTGAGGGGGTCTAGTTTCCAAAATTGTGTCACTTGTGGTGGATTTTCACTGTTTAGGCACATCAACGGCTCTCCAAACGTGACATGGCGTCTACCAATTGTTCCAGAAAATTTTGCATTCAAAATGTTAAATAGCACTCCTTCCCTTCTGAGTTCTGCCGTGCGCCCAAACAGTGGTTTTCTTCCTCATATGGTTTATCGGCATGCTCAGGAGAAATGACAACAAATTTTGGGGTACATTTTTTCCTGTTATCCATCTCCAAATAAAAAAAATTGGGATCTGAAGTAATTTTTTTGTGAAAAAAAAAAAAAAAAAAAAAAGATAAATGTTCATTTTTTTTCCCCACATTCCAAAAATTCCTGAAGGGTTAATAAACTTCTTGAATGTGGTTTTGAGCATCTTAGTGGGTGCAACTTTTAGAATGGTGTCACTTTTGGGTATTTTCTGTCATATAGACCCCTCAGTGACTTCTAATGTGATGTGGTCCCTGAAAAAAATGGCGTAAATTTTGTTCGAAAAATGAAAAATCACTGGTCAACTTTCCCCTTTCAACTTCCTAACAAAAAAAAAAAAAAATTTGGTTCCAAAATTGTGCTGATGTAATGTAGACATGTGGGAAATGTTATTTATTAACTATTTTGTGTGACTTATCTCTGTGTTTTAAGGGCATAAGAATTCAAAGTTAGAAAATTGCCACATTTTCAAATATTTGCCAAATTTCCTTTGTTCTCCACAAATAAACCCAAGTCGTATAGAAGAAATGTTACCGTTATCATGAAGTACAATATGTCAAGAAAAAAACAAACATTTTCAGAATCAGTGGGATCCGTTGAAGGGTTCCAGGGTTATAACCACATAGCGACAATGGTCAGAAATGTAAAAATTGGACTGGTCAGTAACGTTCAAACCACCTTTGGGGTAAAGGGGTTAAAGGCATTTTGAGTGCAGAATTATGCAGTTAAAAAGTAGTTGAATTTTTTTCAGGCTCGTCAAAACCAACAGGGAAAAAATATATATATAAAAAATATATATATCTCTAATATGATAAGAATACAGACACATTTTACACTTTGAATAAGTAAATATACATTGATTTTGCCATCTTTCCATGATAATCTTAGCCCTTGGGATATAGTGGGTGGTTTAATCAATCACATTTGCTGTTAGAACATCTACCTTTCGATTTTGGAAGTCTTGCTCATCTTGTGTGTGTCACAGCACAAGTCTGAACATGCTTATATAACGACTATAATTAATAGCAAAGCACTCAGCAGAATGTACAGAATGTGAGTAGGTGATAGGAACCTGTAAACACTTTCTGGGCTATAAAGCACATGATGAAACAAATATACCCAAGCAGAAAAAAACATTAGCAGAAAACAGGAAAATGGAAAAGTATGGTAATTCAGAAACTGCTACGTTTTCCTGCATGGAGCTGCAGCCACAGGAAAACTAAGTTATAGTAAACTTTGTGCCTTAGAAGAAATGCTCTACACATGTCATGCAGATGTCTTCATCAGTGACCTTAGAAGAGCACTTTCTTACATGAAATGTGACCAATCTGTGTTTGAAACTACATGGGTCCATTCTTCAAGTGAGACTCTCAGACATATGAGAAAACGACTCACCTAGCTTCAAAGGGTAGCAAACTGGAGATAAAAGGGGAAGATTCAGATATGGGTGATACTTTAATTCACACTGCTGAAGATCCAGGGGGTAGACAAGCAGTGCGCAGAAGGGGTTCATGTGCAAGTAATGTGATTGGGATTCGTTTTGATGATATGACAAATGTCTTAGACAGATTTCTTAAAATGTCTCACTATTCATAATAAATGTTTGGCTAATATAATAGAAATAGTTATACCCTGTATATACAGGTGCTTCTCAAATAATTAGAATATTATCAAAAAGTTAATTTATTTCAGTTCTTCAATACAAAAAGTGAAACTCATACAGTGAGGGAAATAAGTATTTGATCCCTTGCTGATTTTGTACGTTTGCCAACTGTCAAAGACATGAACAGTCTATAATTTTAAGGGTAGATTCATTTGAAGGTCCCCCTGCTCAAGGAGGCACATGCGCAGGCCCATCTGAAGTTTGCCAATAAACACCTGGATGATTCTGTGAATGATTGGGAGAAGATGCTGTGGTCAGATGAGGCAAAAATTGAGGTCTTTGGCATTAAGCCAACTAGCAGTGTTTGGAGGAAGAGAAATGCTGCCTATGACCCAAAGAACACCATCCCCACTGTCAAGCATGGAGGTGGAAACATTATCTTTTGGGGTGTTTGTGTTTCTCTGATAAGAGAACAGGACTATTTCACTGCATCAATGGGAGAATAGATGGAGCCATGTACCGTAGAATCCTGAGTGACAACCTCCTTCCCTCTGCCAGGGCATTAACCCCTTTACCCCCAAGGGTGGTTTGCACGTTAATGACCAGGCCAATTTTTACAATTCTGACCACTGTCCCTTTAGGAGGTTATATGTTATGACCTGGTGGTCAGGACAATAATGGACCTGGTGGTTAAGAGCACACGGAATGACCTGATAGTTACTGATAATAAGGACGAGCTCTGGAACGTGATGAACTCTGCTGACCGCAATCCCTAAACCTATCAAACACACTAGAAATAGCCGTGGATTGCGCCTAACGCTCCCTATGCAACTCGGCACAGCCTAAGAAACTAGCTAGCCCTGAAGAAAGAAAAATAAAGCCTACCTTGCCTCAGAGAAATTCCCCAAAGGAAAAGGCAGCCCCCCACATATAATGACTGTGAGTAAAGATGAAAATACAAACACAGAGATGAAATAGATTAAGCAAAGTGAGGCCCGACTTACTGAACAGACAGAGGATAGGAAAGGTTACTTTGCGGTCAGCACAAAAACCTACAAAAAGACCACGCAGAGGGCGCAAAAAGACCCTCCGCACCGACTCACGGTGCGGAGGCGCTCCCTCTGCGTCCCAGAGCTTCCAGCAAGCAAGACAACAAATTAAATAGCAAGCTGGACAGAAAAATAGCAAACCAAAGAAATACAAGCTGGAACTTAGCTTCTGATGGGAAGACAGGTCACAAGAACGATCCAGGAGTGAACTAGACCAATACTGGAACATTGACAGGTGGCATGGAGCAAAGATCTAAGTGGAGTTAAATAGAGCAGCAGCTAACGAATTAACCTCGTCACCTGTGGAAGGAAACTCAGAAACACCCACCAGAGGAAGTCCATGGACAGGACCAGCCGACGTACCATTCATGACCACAGGAGGGAGCCTGACAACAGAATTCACAACAGTTATAACTCTGGAACGCTTCAACGTATCCTGGTGATTCTGACATTGTTTTCTCGTGACATATTGTACTTCATGATAGTGGTAATATTTCTTTGATATTACCTGCGTTTATTTGTGAAAAAAATGGAAATCTGGCGAAAATTTTGAAAATTTCGCAATTTTCCAACTTTGAATTTTTATGCAATTAAATCACAGAGATATGTCACACAAAATAAGTAACATTTCCCACGTGTCTACTTTACATCAGCACAATTTTGGAACCAAAATATTTTTTTTTGTTAAGGAGTTATAAGGGTTAAAAGTTGACCAGCAATTTCTCATTTTTACAACACCATTTTTTTTTTTAGGGACCACATCTCATTTGAAGTCATTTTGAGGGGTCTTTATTATAGAAAATACAAAAGTGTGACAATATTCTAAAAACTTTACCCCTCAAGGTGCTCAAAAGCACATTCAAGAAGTTTATTAACCCTTCAGGTGTTTCAAAGGAATTTTTGGAATGTTTAAATAAAAATTAACATCTAACTTTTTTTTTCACAAAACATTTACTTCAGCTCCAATTTGTTTTATTTTACCAAGGGTAACAGGAAATGGACCCCAAAAGTTGTTGTACAATTTGTCCTGAGTACGCCGATACCCCACATGTGGGGGTAAACCACTGTTTGGGCGCATGACAGAGCTCGGAAGCGAAGGAGCGCCATTTGACTTTTCAATGCAAAATTGACAGAAATTGAGATGGGACGCCATGTTGCGTTTGGAGAGCTGTTGTGAATTCTGTTGTCGGGCTCCCTCCTGTGGTCATGAATGGTACTTCGGCTGGTTCTGTCCATGGACTTCCTCTGGTGGGTGTTTCTGAGTTTCCTTCCACAGGTGACGAGGTTAATTCGTTAGCTGGCTGCTCTATTTAACTCCACTTAGATCTTTGCTCCATGCCACCTGTCAATGTTCCAGTATTGGTCTAGTTCTCTCCTGGATCGTTCTTGTGACCTGTCTTCCCAGCAGAAGCTAAGTTCCAGCTTGTATTTCTTTGGTTTGCTATTTTTCTGTCCAGCTTGCTATTTTTATTGTTGTCTTGCTTGCTGGAAGCTCTGGGACGCAGAGGGAGCGCCTCCGCACCGTGAGTCGGTGCGGAGGGTCTTTTTGCGCCCTCTGCGTGGTCTTTTTGTAGGTTTTTGTGCTGACCGCAAAGTAACCTTTCCTATCCTCGGTCTGTTCAGTAAGTCGGGCCTCACTTTGCTAAATCTATTTCATCTCTGTGTTTGTATTTTCATCTTTACTCACAGTCATTATATGTGGGGGGCTGCCTTTTCCTTTGGGGAATTTCTGAGGCAAGGTAGGCTTTATTTTTCTATCTTCAGGGCTAGCTAGTTCCTTAGGCTGTGCCGAGTTGCATAGGGAACGTTAGGCGCAATCCACGGCTATTTCTAGTGTGTTTGATAGGATTAGGGATTGCGGTCAGCAGAGTTCCCACGTCCCAGAGCTCGTCCTTTATTATCAGTAACTATCAGGTCATTCCGTGTGCTCTTAACCACCAGGTCCATTATTGTCCTGACCACCAGGTCATAACAGAGAGCCACTGATATGCCTAAACATTGAAACCCCCCACAAGTGACACCATTTTGGAAAGTAGACCCCCTAAGGAACTTATCTAGAGGTGTGGTGAGCACTTTGACCCACCAAGGGCTTCACAGAACTTTATAATGCAGAGCCGTAAAAATAAACCAAATAATTTTTTCCCACAAAAATTATTTTTTAGCCCCCAGTTTTGTATTTTCCCGAGGGTAACAAAACTGGACCCCAAAAGTTGTTGTCCAATTTGTCCTGAGTACGCTGATACACCATATGTGGGAGGGACCACCGTTTGGGCGCATGGGAGGGCTCGGAAGGGAAGGAGCGCCATTTGGAATGCAGACTTAGATGGAATGGTCTGCAGGCGTCACATTGCGTTTGCAGAGCCCCTAATGTACGTAAACAGTAGAAACCCCCCACAAGTGACACCATTTTGGAAAGTAGACCCTTTAAGGCCCTCATCTAGATGTGTTGTGAGAGCTTTGAACCCCCAAGTGTTTCACTACAGTTTATAACGCAGAGCCGTGAAAATAAAAAATCTTTTTTTTTCCCCACAAAAATTATTTTTTAGCCCTTAGTTTTGTATTTTCCCAAGGGTAACAGGAGGAATTGGACCCCAAAAGTTGTTGTCCAATTTGTCCTGAGTACGCTGATACCCCATATGTAGCCCCAACCCTAATCCTAGCCCTAACCCCAACCCTAGCCCCAACCCTAACGGGAAAATGGAAATAAATACATTTTTTAAATTTTTTAATTTTTCCCTAACTAAGGGGGTGATGAAGGGGGGTTTGATTTACTTTTATAGCGGGTTATTTAGCGGATTTTTATGATTGGCAGCCGTCACACACTGAAAGACGCTTTTTATTGCAAAAAATATTTTTGGCGTTACCACATTTTGAGAGCTATAATTTTTCCATATTTGAGTCCACAGAGTCATGTGAGGTCTTGTTTTTTGCAGGACGAGTTGACGTTTTTATTGGTAACATTTTCGGGCACGTGACATTTTTTGATCGCTTTTTATTCCAATTTTTACGAGGCAGAATGATCAAAAACCAGCTATTCATGAATTTCTTTTGGGGGAGGCGTTTATACCGTTCCACGTTTGGTAAAATTGATAAAGCAGTTTTATTCTTCAGGTCAGTACGATTACAGCGATGCCTCATTTATATCATTTTTTTATGTTTTGGCGCTTTTATACGATAACTATTTTATAGAAAAAAATTATTTTGGCATCGCTTTATTCTCAGGACTATAACTTTTTAATTTTTTTGCTGATGATGCTGTATGGTGGCTCGTTTTTTGCGGGACAAGATGACGTTTTCAGCGGTACCATGGTTATTTATATCTGTCTTTTTGATCGCGTGTTATTCCACTTTTTGTTCGGCAGTATGATAATAAAGCATTGTTTTTTGCCTCTTTTTTCTTACGGTGTTTACTGAAGGGGTTAACTAGTGGGGCAGTTTTATAGGTTGGGTCGTTACGGACGCGGCGATACTAAATATGTGTACTTTTATTGTTTTTTTTATTTAGATAAAGAAATGTATTTATGGGAATAGTATTTTTTTTTTTATTTAGGATTTTTTTTTTTTTTTTTTTTTTTTTTACACATGTGGGAATTTTTTTTTTTTTTTACTTTGTCCCAGGAGGGGACATCACAGATCGCTGATCTGACAGTTTGCACAGCACTCTGTCAGATCAGGGATCTGACTTACAGCGCTGCAGGCTTACCAAGCGCCTGCTCTGAGCAGGCACTTGGTAAACCACCGCCCTCCCTGCAGGACCCGGATGCCGCAGCCATTTTGGATCCGGGCCTGCAGCGAGGAAGGAGGTAGGAGACCCTCGGAGCAACGCGATCACATCGCGTTGCTGCGGGGGTCTCAGGGAAGCCCGCAGGGAGCCCCCTCCCTGTGTCATGCTTCCCTATACCGCCGGCACACTGCAATCATGTTTGATCGCGGTGTGCCGGGGGTTAACGTGCCGGGGGCGGTCCGGGACCGCTCCTGACACATAGTGCCGGATGTCAGCTGCGATAGGTAGCTGACACCCGGACGCGATTGGCCGCGCTCCCCCCGTGAGTGCGGCCGATCGCGTATGACGTACTATCCCGTCTGTGGTCATACGGGCCCACCCCCACCTCAACAGGATAGTACGTCATATGTCAGAAAGGGGTTAAAAATGGGTTATGGCAACCAATGCAACAAAGGAGTGGCTCAAAAAGAAGCACATTAAGGTCATGAAGTGGCCTAGCCAGTCTCCAGACCTTAATTTCACAGAAAACTTATGGAGGGAGTTTGAAGTTCTGAGTTGCCAAGCAACAGCCTCAAAATCTTAATGATCTAGAGATGATCTGAAAAGGAATGGACCAAAATTCCTCCTGACATGTGCGCAAACCTTATCATCAACTACAAAAAAACTCTGACTGCTGTGCCTTGCCAACAAGGGTTTTGCCACCAAGTATTACATCTTGTTTGCCAGAGGGATAAAATATTTATTTCTCACTGCAAAATGCAAATAAATTTATATAATTTATACAATGTGATTTTCTAGATTTTAGTACTGATATATCTATCTATCAAAGTTAAAATTAATCTACCCTTAAAAATATAGACTGTTCATGTATATGGCAGTGGGCAAACTTAAAAAATCAGCAATGGATCAAATACTTATTTCCCCCACTCTACAAATGGGATATCGCTGTAATCATACTGACGGGAAGAATAACTATCAAATTTTACCACATGCGGAACAGTATAAAAAAAAAAAAACAAATCAAACAACAATTCCTGAATTGCTGGCTTTTGTTAATTCTGCCTACCAAAAATCGGAATAGAATTTGATCGAAAAATGTCATGTGCCCGAAAATAGTACCAATAAAAACGTCAACTCATCCTGCAAAAAAAAAGCCCTCACATGACTCTGTGGGCCAAAATATGGGAAATTATAGCTGTATAAATATGGAGATGCTAAAACAATTTTTTACAATATAAAAGTGTCTTTTAATGCGTGACAGCAGCCAAACATAAAACCCAATATAAATCTGGTATCGCTGTAACCTCACTGATCCGAAGAATAAAGTCGTTTAATCATTTACACTGCTCGAGAAACGGCGCAAAAATAAATAAAAAAAATTTCACCTGCTGATTTTTTCATTCTGCCAAAGATCACAGTAAGGCTCGGCGCTCAATTATCCTGCGCTCTGCGCTTACATTGGGGTTTCCATGTAAATCTCTAAAATAAGTGATTAAAACGAAACCCCGGGCGGAAGACTCCCTATAATAAGGCAGATGTAGGCACCTGTGGATGCCATAGGACCTGTGATCCGGCGGTGTCCGTCTTTCTAGGCGAGTATAAAAACGCGGTCGACCAATGTTTTCTGCACTTCTGAAAAGAAGTACAATGCTGAACAGAGGCCAGACGAAGCCCAGAGTAAATCTGCTGCCTCATTATAGTGAATGGATCCCTTATCCCTTGGGTGTTTCATCCTAATCACGTCACTCAGATATATAGATGGAAACCCCAATGTAAGTGCTCAGCGTACATCCCAAATGTTATACAAAATGTTCCTAACAAAAGCTTCAACTCAATCCACAAAAAAAGCAAGTCCCCACTCAGGTCTGTCATCTGTTCACGAAAATATAGGGTGCTTCCATGTTACTGGTAGCACAAAGGCTCTGGAAAAGTGAAATGGCTCCTCACCCCTCAAAAGAAATTCAGCAAATTCTGTGCTCCCAAATTCAAATGCCCACTCCCTTCTGAGCCCCAGTGTGTCTAAACATTTAGCATTCACATGTTTGGTATTTCTGTAGTGATGAGAGACCACTTAATTTACAGGTGCGTGTCTCCAGATGCATGAGCTGGGCATAATGTCCTTGTCATTACAATATACTGGTCACTTCAACATACTGGTCACTTGAGGGGGGATTCTGCTCTTCTAGCAATTAGGGGCTCTGTATATGGAGTCCGCAAACTGTTCCATTCCAGGAAGCAAATAGAGGGCCATCCCTACAGAGTCTTGCCGTCTGGCTAAGCAGTACTGTACAGCTACATATGGAGTATTTCTACAGGTAGTAGAAATTGTGGGACAAATTTTGGTGCCCTTTTACCAATTTCCCAGTATGAAAATGTAAAATTTGGGGCTAACACTAGTGTTGAGCATTCTGATACTGCAAGTATCGGGTATCGGCCGATACTTGCTGTATCGGAATTCCGATACCGAGATCCGATATTTTTGTGATATCGGAAATCGGTATCGGAGTGTGCGGTGCATATGGTTCCAAGGGTCTGGAGGAGAGGAAACTCTCCTTCAGGCCCTGGGATTCATATTAATGTAAAAAAATAAAGAATAAAAATAAAAAATATGGCTATACTCACCCCTCCGAAGAACCCTGGCTGTCACCGCTGCAAGCGTCCGCCTCCGTCCTTAAGAATGCTGTGAGTGAAGGACCTTCGATGACGTCGCGGTCAGGTGAGCGGTCACGTGAGCGGTCTGACCGCTCACCTGACCGCGACGTCATCGAAGGTCCTTCACTCACAGCATTCTTAAGGACGGAGGCGGTCGCTTGCAGCGATGACAGCCAGGGTTCTTCGGAGGGGTGAGTATAGCCATATTTTTTATTTTTATTCTTTATTTTTTACATTAATATGGATCCCAGGGCCTGAAGGAGAGTTTCCTCTCCTTCAGACCCTGGGAACCATGCAGGATACATTCCGATATTTGTGTCCCATTGACTTGTATTGGTATCGGAACTCGGTATCGGCGAGATCCGATATTTTGCTGGTATCGGCCGATACCATCCGATACCGATATTTGCAAATATCGGAAGGTATCGCTCAACACTAGCTAACACACAATCTTGGCAGTAAAAATGTAAATTGTTTTTTCTTCAACGCCCAAAAATATTTTAACCCCTTCAGATGGATTTACATCGTTGGACTTTACAGATCTGCGGAAGGTAAGGATATTGTTGGTTTATTATGTTTTTTTTGTTACAGAACGAGGGTCTTCAGTGATTGGAATGGGCGTTCAATAAAATATTACAACAACCTTTGTTTTTATTGCATTAAAATAATTTTTAATAATGTGTTTGTGTTTTTTTTAACCCTTTACTAGTATTGGATTAATAATGGATAGGTGTCATAATTGACGCCTCTCCATTATTAATTTGGCTTAATGTCACCTTACAATAGCAAGGTGGCATTAACCCTTCATTACCCCATATCCCACCGCTACACGGGAATGGGAAGAGAGTGGCCAAGTGCCAGAATAGGCGCATCTTCCAGATGTGCCTTTTCTGGGGTGGCTGGGGGCAGGTGTTTTTAGCCAGGGGGGGGGGGCAATAACCATGGACCCTCTCCAGGCTATTAATATCTGCCCTCAGTCACTGGCTTTACTACTCTGGCGGAGAAAATTGTGCGGGAGCCCACGCCAATTTTTTCCGCAATTTAACCCCTTAATTTACTAGCTAGAACGGCCACATTTTGCATAGACACACTACTGACATTAGTAGTGTGGAATATGCAAAAAAAATGGTGATATGAGATGGTTTACTGTATTTAAACCATGTCTCATATCATGTCGGGTTTTAGGAAGGAGAAAGCAAAAGCCGGTAATTGAATTACCGGCTTTCTGCTATATCGCGCTGGATGAAATATTAATATATATACATATATGTGTCTACTGATTATATATATATATATATATATATATATATATATATATATATATATATATATATATATATATATATATATATATATATATATATATATATATACACACACACATACACACAGTATATATATATTTTTTTTGTCACATGGATCCCTTGTATAGCCGTATGTCGGTTTTGCAAGCCTGCGATAAAAACACGCAGTACGGATGCCACACGGATCATTTGATGCGAGAAAATAGCATCCTCGCACTGCACACGGATCAATGCTTTGGTAACATTTGTGCGATTCTCGTCTGTCAAAAACGGTCCGTTTTTTTATACGTTATGTGTGTCCCCGGCCTAAGACGCACTTTTTTCCCTCCAAATTTGAGAGGATAGTGTGGGTGCGTCTTATGGTAGGGATGTAACGTGGGGAGGGGGCAGCAGCGAGTGGGATTGCACTGGGAGGCAGGAGGCAGAAAAATGTCCCTGCTGGGCTTCAGGAATCAGGCTGGGGAAAGCACATGGTCCCGATCATTAAAATGCAGTGAATATTCATTAGCTGCTTCCCCGCCCACCTGTCAGCTGAGCAGTGAGTCAGGAGCAGCAAATCAATACTCCTTCACAGGGACACACATGGTTTCCCCAGTGCTGGATTCCTGCAGCAGCTGGGGAGATCTGTGTGTCTGGTGGAGGAGGCAGCAGCAGGGGCCAGGGGAGACAAGTTCGCTGCATACCTGCCTGCAGGGCTGTGCTGGATGCTGAGTGCTCCAGCACAAGGACCTGTGTGATGTCATGAAGAGGGTGGGCTGGAGCATCACATGGCAGCACAGAGCCCTCCCTCTTCTGATGTCATCACAGGTCCTGCAGACACCACACTACAATCTGCAAGCTTACTCCTGAGCTGTGGAAAGGCAACAAGAGGGAGCGCTCTGTGGTGTCGTGGGATGGGATGCTCCAGCATTTTACCTCACCAGTGTGGCTGGCTGCCACAATTAAAAGGTTAGTCACTACAACACACAATAAAGCGCTCTGCCACTTCTGTGGTGAACTATAACTCCCAGCATGCCATAGGTTCTGCAGGACATGCTGGGAGTTATAGTTCTCCCAATGGGATCTCAAAGCAGCACTCCAGTGCTATTTTTCAGAGCTGGAGTGGTACTTTAAATATAAGCCCTGTGCCCCCATTCTTATACTCACCCTCCAGTGTCTTCATACAGTACTTTTACAGACACCACACTGGTCCCGCAGCACCATCTTCTACCCGCAGCTTCCAACATAATAACATACTATTATATATAATAACACATATAATAGTATGTTTATGTTATTAAATATTTTAACACCTTTTTTGCTTCAAATATTTTTTTCCCTATTTTCCACCTCTAAAACCTGGGTGCGTCTTATAGTCCGATGCGCCTTATAGTCCGAAAAATACGGTAACTGAAAAGTTAAGATTGTAAAATGGGGTCACTTATGGCGGGTTCTGCTGTTCTGGCACCTCAAGGGCTCTGCCAATGTGACATGGCACCCTCAAACCAGTGCAGCAAAATCTGCACTGTAATATGGCGCTCCTTCCCTTCTGAGCTTTGCAATGTGCCTCAAAAGTTGTATTCCCCAACATAGGAGGTATTGGTGAACTCAGGAGAAATTGCATGACAAATTGTTGGGTCTATTTTGTCCTGTTACCCTTGTGAATATAAAAAATTTTGGACTAAACATTTTTGTGGGAAAAATTTGATTTTTTTTTTTATTTTCATGGCTCAACATTATAAACTTCTGAGAAGCACCTGGGGTTCAAGGTGCTCAATACACATCTAGATAAGTTCCCTGAGGTGTCTAGTTTCCAAAATAGTGTCACTTGCAGGGGTTTAGGCACACCGGGGCTGTCCAAACATGCCATGGTGTCCGCTAATTTTGGCAGCAAATTTTACATTCAAAAAGTGAAATGGCGCTCCTCTTTTGAGATCTGCTGTGCGCCCAAACAGTGGTTTTTCCCCACATATGGGGCATCGGTGTGCTCAGGAGAAATTGCACAACAAACTGTATGGTCCATTTTCTCCTGTTACCCTTGCAAAAGTAAAAAATAAGTCTAAATGAAAATGTTTGTGAAAAAAAATAAAAAAAAATTTTCCTCTCACATTCCATTAATTCCTGTGAAGCACCTGAAAGGTTAATAAACTTTTTGAATATGGTACCTTGAGGGGTGCAGTTTTTAGAAAGGTGTCACTTTTGGGTACTGTCATATAGACCCCTCAACATCACTTGAAAAGGTGAAGTGGTCCTTAAAAAAATAAGGGTTTAACTTTTAACCCTTACAACTTCCTAACAAATAATAATAACAACAATCTTTATTATTATATTGCGCCAACATATTCCGCAGCGCTTTACAGTTTGCATACATTATCATTGCTGTCCCCGATGGGGCTCACAATCTAAATTCCCTATCAGTATGTCTTTGGAATGTGGGAGGAAACCGGAGAACCCAGAGGAAACCCACGCAAACACAAGAACATACAAACTCGTTGCAGATGTTGCCCTTGTGGAAAATTATGTTCCAAAAATTGTGCTGATGTAAAGGAGACATGTGGGAAATGTTATTTACTTTTGTGTGATGACACTCTGACTTAAGGGCATAAAAATTTAAAGTTTGAAAATTGCAAAATATTCTCCAAATTTTCAATTTTTTCACAAATAAATGCAAGTCATATCAAATAAATGCTACCACTATCATGAAGTACAATAAGTCACGAAAATACAATCTCAGAACCAGTGGGATTCATTGAAACATTCCACAGTTATGACGCCATAAAGTGACGCTGGTCGGAATTGAAAAAGTTGGCATGGTCAAGAAGGTTAAAACAGGCTCAGGGTGAAGGGGTTAAAGGGAATAATAATAATAATAATTTTATTTATATAGCGCCAACATATTCTGCAGCGCTTTACAAATTATAGAGGGGACTTGTACAGACAATAGACATTACAGCATAACAGAAATCACAGTTCAGTATAGATACCAAGAGGAATGAGGGCCCTGCTCGCAAGCTTACAATCTATAGGAAAAGGGGAGACAAGAGAGGTGGATGGTAACAATTGCTTTAGTTAGTCGGACCAGCCATAGTGTAAGGCTTGGGTGTTCATATAAAGCTGCATGAACCAGTTACTTGCCTAAGTATGTAGCAGTACAGACACAGAGGGCTATTAACTGCATAAAGTGTATAAGAACATGATGCGAGGAACCCAATTGTTTGGGGGTTTTTTTGTTTTTTGTTTTGTTTTTTTTAAATGGGCCACACAGGGATAGTTAGGTTAATGTGTTGAGGCGGTAGGCCAATCTGAACAAATTAGTTTTTAGGGCACGCTTAAAACTGTGGGGATTGGGGATTAATCGTATTAACCTGGGTAGTGCATTCCAAAGAATAGGCGCAGCACGTGTAAAGTCTTGGAGACGGGAGTGGGAGGTTCTGATTATTGAGGATGCTAACCTGAGATCATTAGCGGAGGGCACAGGTAGGGTGGTAGACTGAGACCAGAGAGGAGATGTAGGGTGGTGCTGAGCCATGGAGTGCTTTGTGGATGAGGGTAGTAGTTTTGTACTGGATTCTTGAGTGGATGGGTAACCAATGTAATGACTGGCACAATAGGTAGAGGCGTTGGTGTAACGGTTGGTGAGGAATATGATCCTGGCTGCAGCATTCAGGACAGATTGGAGAGAGTTTGGTAAGAGGGAGGCCGATTAGTAGAGAGTTACAATAATCCAGACGAGAATGAATAAGTGAAACAGTAAGAGTTTTTGCAGAGTCGAAAGTAAGAAAAGGGCGAATTCTAGAAATGTTTTTGAGATGCAGATAAGAAGAGCGAGCCAGTGATCGGATGTGGGGGTGAATGAAAGCTCGGAATCAAGGACGACCCCAAGGCAGCGGGCATGTTGCTTTGGAGTAATGGTGGAACCGCACACGGAGATGGCAATGTCAGGCAAAGGTAGGTTAATAGACGGAGAAAACACGAGGAGTTCAGTTTTTGACAGGTTCAGTTTCAGATAGAGGGAGGACATGATGTTAGAGACAGCTGTGACAGCTGTCACATTGAAAATGCTGTTTAACCTGCAGACAGAATGTGTTTTTGCAGAAGCTGAGCAATTTATATATAGTTTAGTGGGACAAGATTCAGTATAACCTGTGTTTCATTAGTTTAAACTTCAGCACTTCTCAATCAAGAAAATAATTCCTGTAGGCATTATTGGTGGTGCATAAAGGTCACTTGGTATCTAATAACATTTGTCAAATTCCATGCACCACCCATGCATGGACAATACGGATTACTGCCAACACATAGTACAACTAGGAACAAGGACAAATGCAGTCTTAGTATCCGATAAAAACACTCTTTATTGATGACAAAATTAACAATAAAAAAGAGGAACCAAACCAACAGTGTGCAGTAGGGCTAGCGGATGGTATGAAGTGCCAGAAGCAACATGAAAGGTAGTAGCCCAAGGAACGGTATGCCCTGCTGTAGATCCAGGTACAACACATAGATATTATATAACAGTTAACATGTCAGAACAACTTGGCGGCAAATAAATAGTAGCACCGATATAAGTTTCTATAATACACCACGGCAGTAGGTAGTAGTATGGCCACAAATATGTGAAGCAAGTGCAGTATACATATCACCTGATAACGTGGACCTGGACCAGCGCAGGGTACACCGAACCGCCCCGCGTTTCGGTAGATATGCCTTCCTCAGGGGACTGCATTTGTCCTCGTTCCTAGTTGTACTTCTCAATCAAGTAGGTGGTCTTATTCTGCAATTGACAGCCTTCCATAGATAAATGGGCACACAGAGACATTGGTCACTTATTAGCTCTGACACCTGACTGAAAAGCCAGAATGAGCTGGAATTTCAATAAATAAAACAGGTTATACTGAACCTCCTCCCCCAAAAATCAATCGCCACAGCTTCTCCTGCTCTGTAATATGATGGTTGCAGACTGGATTACATTTGTTTGTAATTCCTTTTAAATTGAAAAGCACAATAATGTCAGTACAACATGTCTGCTAACCTGCACTGGGAGAAAAATTACATTTTGACTTCTATTTACTGAAGAATGTTACAAGCAAAGAGCTGAATTTTTTTTAAAACAAATATCCATTTTGCTTAAAGAATAACACATTTTTATTTAATAAGTCAATACTGCACATTAAAATAAGAAACTTTCTAATATGTATCATTAGAGAAATTAATTTCTATCTCCGCCGGGACTGATCATTCATTTTCAAAATTCTCAATTACCAAGTAAAATCTGCATTCAATTAAGATATGTTACAGAGATAGGAGATGGTAGTTGCTACTGATGAGATTCTATGGAGGAGCTACTGACCCTGCTCTACATAAGCGCACCAACAGCCATCTCAGTAATGTAACATTATTTCTTCACTGAATACAGATTTTAACCTTGAATTGAGAATTTTTGAAAACGAATGATCAGTCCTGGCAGAGAAAGAAATAGATTTCTCTGATAAGATACATTACATAGTTTTAATGTGTAGAATTGATTAAATGAAAATGACAGTTACACTTGAAGGCGTAACTTAAATATCATAAGAAAAGAAAGGGATATTTCCAAGACAGAAAGCATAGCACATTTCATTTTAATGTGATTGTTAGAGGCGAGCGTAAAATCTAGTGGAAAGCTGTTTTGTTTTTGTTTCCTCTATTATTTACATTCTCACAGACGTGTGGCATGTCCGTGTACTGACCGTTCTCCTATCTGCTGTGGCTCACTACATCTCTGTGGTTCAGTGTAGCGAGCGGTCACAGAAGACCGGAGTGAGGAAGGCACATGACTACTCGGTTCCTCCAGTGTGTATGCCCTGACAAGTTTTCACTTTTGGCTGCACTTGTTCTAGATAAGTGAGTGCTGTTAATCAACAAAGATGGGGAGGAACAGTGTACTGAGAGTCTGGCCACGCCAATGGCGCACTGAGCACCCTTATTTGCAAAAGTTAAGGGTTTTCATAAAGCGGAAAATAACTTTATCATTACGTGCAGAATGCTTTAACCCCTTTACCCCCAAGGGTGGTTTGCACGTCAATGACCAGGCCAATTTTTACAATTCTGACCACTGTCCCTTTATGAGGTTATAACTCCGAAACGCTTCAACGGATCCTGGTGATTCTGACATTGTTTTCTCGTGACATATTGTACTTCATGATAGTGGTAAAATTTCTTTGATAGTACCTGCGCTTATTTGTGAAAAAAACGGAAATTTGGCGAAAATTTTGAAAATTTCGCAATTTTCAAACTTTGAATTTTTATGCAATTAAATCACAGAGATATGTCACACAAAATACTTAATAAGTAACATTTCCCACATGTCTCCTTTACATCAGCATAATTTTGGAACCAATTTTTTTTTTTTGTTAGGGAGTTATAAGGGTTAAAAGTTGACCAGCAATTTCTCATTTTTACAACACCATTTTTTTTTAGGGACCACGTCTCATTTGAAGTCATTTTGAGGGGTCTATTTGATAGAAAATGCCCAAGTGTGACACCATTCTAAAAACTGCACCCCTCAAGGTGCTCAAAACCACATTCAAGAAGTTTATTAACCCTTCAGGTGTTTAATAGGAATTTTTGGAATGTTTAAATAAAAATGAACATTTAACTTTTTTACACAAAAATTTTACTTCAGCTCCAATTTGTTTTATTTTACCAAGGGTAACAGGGGAAAATGGACCCCAAAAGTTGTTGTCCAATTTGTCCTGAGTACGCTGATACCCCATATGTGGCAGTAAACCACTGTTTGGGCGCATGGGAGAGCTCGGAAGGGAAGGAGCGCCTTTTGACTTTTCAATGCAAAATTGACTGGAATTGAGATGGGACGCCATGTTGCGTTTGGAGAGCCCCTGATGTGCCTAAACATTGAAACCCCCCACAAGTGACACCATTTTGGAAAGTAGACCCCCTAAGGAACTTATCTGGATGTGTGGTGAGCACTTTGACCCACCAAGTGCTTCACAGAAGTTTATAATGCAGAACCGTAAAAATAAAAAATCATATTTTTTCACAAAAATTATATTTTTGCCCCCAATTTTTTATTTTTCCAAGGGTAAGAGAAGAAATTGGACCTCAAAAGTTGTTGTCCAATTTGTCCTGAGTACGCTGATACCCCATATGTGGCAGTAAACCACTGTTTGGGCGCATGGGAGAGCTCGGAAGGGAAGGAGCGCTATTTGACTTTTCAATGCAAAATTGACAGAAATTGAGATGGGACGCCATGTTGCGTTTGGAGAGCCACTGATGTGCCTAAACATTGAAACCCCCCACAAGTGACACCATTTTGGAAAGTAGACCCCCTAAGGAACTTATCTGGATGTGTGGTGAGCACTTTGACCCACCAAGGGCTTCACAGAAGTTTATAATGCAGAGCCATAAAAATAAAACAAAATTTTTTTCCCACAAAAATTATTTTTTAGCCCCCAGTTTTGTATTTTCCCTAGGGTAACAGGAGAAATTGGACCCCAAAAGTTGTTGTCCAATTTGTCCTGAGTACGCTGATACCCCATATGTGGGGGGGAACCACCGTTTGGGCGCATGGGAGGGCTCGGAAGGGAAGGAGCGCCATTTGGAATGCAGACTTAGATGGAATGGTCTGCAGGCGTCACATTGCGTTTGCAGAGCCCCTAATGTACCTAAACAGTAGAAACCCCCCACAAGTGACCCCATATTGGAAACTAGACCCCTCAATGAACTTATCTAGATGTGTTGTGAGAACTTTGAACCCCCACGTGTTTCACTACAGTTTATAACGCAGAGCCGTGAAAATAAAAAATCTTTTTGTTTTCCCACAAAAATTATTTTTTAGCCCCCAGTTTTGTATTTTCCCAAGGGTAACAGGAGAAATTGGTCCACAAAAGTTGTTGTCCAATTTGTCCTGAGTACGCTGATACCCCATATGTGAGGGTAAACCCCTGTTTGGGCACACAGGAGAGCTCGGAAGGGAAGGAGCACTGTTTTACTTTTTCAACGCAGAATTGGCTGGAATTGAGATCGGACGCCATGTCGTGTTTGGAGAGCCCCTGATGTGCCTTAACAGTGGAAACCCCCCAATTATAAATGAAACCCTAATCCAAACACACCCCTAACCCTAATCCCAACAGTAACCCTAACCACACCTCTAACCCTGACACACCCCTAACCCTAATCCCAACCCTATTCCCAACTGTAAATGTAATCTAAACCCTAACCCTAACTTTAGCCCCAACCCTAACTGTAGCCCCAACCCTAACTGTAGCCCCAACCCTAACTGTAGCCCCAGCCCTAACCCTAGCCCTAACCCTAGCCCTAACCCTAGCCCTAACCCTAACCCTAGCCCTAACCCTAGCCCTAACCCTAGCCCTAATGGGAAAATGGAAATAAATACATTTTTTTTTATTTTTCCCTAACTAAGGGGGTGATGAAGGGGGGTTTGATTTACTTTTGTAGCGGGTTTTTTAGCGGATTTTTATGATTGGCAGCCGTCACACACTGAAAGACCCTTTTTATTGCAAAAAATATTTTTTGCAATACCACATTTTGAGAGCTATAATTTTTCCATATTTTGGTCCACAGAGTCATGTGAGGTCTTATTTTTTGCGGGACGAGTTGACGTTTTTATTGAAGACATTTTCGGGCACGTGACATTTTTTGATCGCTTTTTATTCCGATTTTTGTGAGGAAGAATGACCAAAAACCAGCTATTCATGAATTTCTATTGGGGGAGGCGTTTATACCGTTCCGCGTTTGGTAAAATTGATAAATCAGTTTTATTCTTCGGGTCAGTACGATTACAGCGACACCTCATTTATACCATTTTTGTATGTTTTGGCGCTTTTATACGATTAAAACTATTTTACAGAAAAAATAATTATTTTTGCATCGCTTTATTCTCAGGACTATAACTTTTTTATTTTTTGCTGATGATGCTGTATGGCGGCTCGTTTTTTGCGGGACAATATGACGCTTTCAGCGGTACCATGGTTATTTATATCTGTCCTTTTGATCGCGTGTTATTCCACTTTTTGTTCGGCGGTATGATAATAAAGCGTTGTTTTTTGCCTCTTTTTTCTTTTTTTTTTCTTACGGTGTTTACTGAAGGGGTTAACTAGTGGGACAGTTTTATAGGTCGGGTCGTTACGGACGCGGCGATACTAAATATGTGTACTTTTATTGGGTTTTTTTTTTATTTAGATGAAGAAATGTATTTATGGGAATAATATTTTTTTTTTTTTTTTTCATTATTTTGGAATATTTTTTTTTTTTTTTTTTTTTTTTTACACATTTGGAAATTTTTTTTTTTTACTTTTTTACTTTGTCCCAGGGGGGGGACATCACAAATCAGTGATCTGACAGTGTGCACAGCACTCTGTCAGATCACTGATCTGATAGCAGTGCAGGCTGCTTCACAGTGCCTGCTCTGAGCAGGCTCTGTGAAGCCACCTCCCTCCCTGCAGGACCCGCGGCCATCTTGGATCCGGGGCTGGAGGGAGCAGGGAGGGAGGTGAGACCCTCGCAGCAACGCGATCACATCGCGTTGCTCCGGAGGTCTCAGGGAAGCCCGCAGGGAGCCCCCTCCCTGCGCGGTGCTTCCCTGCACCGCCGGCACATCGCGATCATCTTTGATCGCGGTGTGCCAGGGGTTAATGTGCCGGGGGCGGTCCGTGACCGCTCCTGGCACATAGTGCCGGATGTCAGCTGCGATAAGCAGCTGACACCCGGCCGCGATCGGCCGCGCTCCCCCCGTGAGCGCGGCCGATCGGCTATGACGTACTATCCCGTCCAGGGTCAGATAAGCCCAGGGCACCTCGACGGGATAGTACGTCTAAGGTCACAGAGGGGTTAAAAAAACAAACAAAATTGTGATATTTATCCTGCCAGGGTCCAGCACTAAGTCTCTTACGCTGCTGTCAATGTCTATTACTACCTGCAGCATTGATGACAAGTCAACAGCACTGCAGACAGTCATTGAGCTCAGCAGCGCTGCCTGTGTAGATGGCAGTTCAGTTATTGGTTGCAATGTTGTCTATGCCATGTCAGCCAGAAGCAGTGGAGAAGGCTCAGTTCTGGATCCAGGGACAGTAAAGGTACCGTTACACTAAGCGACGCTGCAGCGATACCGACAACGATGTCGATCGCTGCAGCGTCGCTATTTGGTCGCTGGAGAGCTGTCACACAGACAGCTCTCCAGCGACCAACGATCCCGAAGTCCCCGGGTAACCAGGGTAAACATCGGGTTACTAAGCGCAGGGCCGCGCTTAGTAACCCGATGTTTACCCTGGTTACCGTTGTAAATGTAAAAAAAACAAACACTACATACTTACATTCCCGGTGTCTGGTCATGTCCCTCGCCTTCAGCTTCCTGCACTGACTGAGCGCCGGCCGTAAAGTACAGCGGTGACGTCACCGCTGTGCTGTGCTTTACGGCTGGCCGGCGCTCACCAGTCAGTGCGGGAAGCTGAAGGCGAGGGACATGACCAGACACCGGAATGTAAGTATGTAGTGTTTGTTTTTTTACATTTACAACGGTAACCAGGGTAAACATCGGGTTACTAAGCGCGGCCCTGCGCTTAGTAACCCGATATTTACCCTGGTTACCAGTGAAGACATCGCTGAATTGGCGTCACACACGCCGATTCAGCGATGTCAGCGGGAGATCCAGCGACAAAATAAAGTCATGGACTTTCCCCAGCGACCAACGATCTCCCAGCAGGGGCCTGATCGTTGGTCGCTGTCACACATAACGATTTCGTTAACGATATCATTGCTACGTCACAAAAAGCAACGATATCGTTATGTGTGACGGTACCTTAAGTAAAGCACAGTTTGTGCTTTGTATGTAAATAAACTGCTGCAGGGGAGCAGGAGTGCTATGAGAACTGAAAAGCCTTTAACCCTTTAGTGACCAGGCCAATTTTTACAATTCTGACCACGGTCACTTTATGAAGTTATAGCTCTGGAACGCTTCAATGTAGCCCACTGCTTCTGACATTGTCTTTCGAGACGTATTGTACTTCATGTTAGTGGTAAAATTTCTTTGACATGACTTGCATTTATTTATGAAAAAAACTGAAATTTGGACTTTTATTTTTGTGCCCTTAAATCAGAGAGTGGCGTTACACAAAATAGTTAATAAATAACATTTCCCACATGTCAACTTTACATCAGCACAATTTTGGAAACATAATTTTTTTGTTAGGACATAAGGGTAACCAGCAGCATTATAAGGGTGACCAGCAGTTTCTCATTTTTCCAACAAAATGTACAAAACCATTTTTTGGGGGACCACCATATTTGAAGTGAGTTTGGGGGGGTCAATATTACAGAAAATACCCAAAAGTGACAGCATTCTAAAAACTACACACCTCAAAGTGCACAAAACCACATTCAAGAAGTTTATTAACCCTTCAGTGGATCATGAGAACTAAAGCAATGTGGAAGGAAAAAAATAAACATTTTACTACTTTCACAAAAATGTACCCAAACTTTTTTATTTTCACAAGGGTATTAGGGGAAAATGGACCATAAAATTTGTTGTGCAATTTCTCCTGAGTACGTTGACACCCTGTATGTGGGGGAAAGCCACATTTTGGGTGCATGGCAGGGCTCAGAAGGGAGGGAGCAACGCTGGACTTTTTGAACGCAAAATTGTCTGGAATCAATGGTGGGTGCCATGTCGCATTTGGAGATCCCCTGATGTACCTTAACAGTGGAAACCCCCAAATTCTAACTCCAACCACACAGCCCTAACCCCAACACATCCCTATCCACAACCATAACCCCAGCATCACATCCGTAACCCCAACACAACCCTAACCCTTAACCTAGTCCCAACTCTAACTCTAGCCTCAACCCTAACCCTAGATCTAACCCCAACCCTAAACCCAACCCCAACACTAACTGCAAAGAATGGAAAAAAAATGTTATTTTATTATTTTGACCTAACTAATGGGGGTGACAAAGGAGGGTTTGATTTACTTTTTTTTCCATTTTAATCACTGTGATAGGGTCTATCACAGTTATCAAAATGATCCAATAGAAAAAAATCTATTGTTGCTGGGTGACGGCCGGCAGAACTCGGCGGGCAGACTTCAAATGCGCCCGCCATTTTCTTCCCGGAAAATTACATGGAGGGCCGTGGGACGAAGCCAGAGGGTTCAGGCATCCTGGAGCTACAAGGGGGAGGGTGCCTTGGGGGTCCCCATTTCTCTCTCCTCTGGTATGCTAGATCATATCAGAGTAGAGAGAAATGAATGGAAATCCAGTAAAAAAAAAAAAAAAAATTAACAGCGTCAGTTAAGGGTACTTAAACCACAGCTTTTTTAACAGCGCTGAGGTTTAAGGTTATAACGCCCCCCAGAGTCGGAATTTCCCCAGGTTCTCAGCTATCAGGGGTATAGCCGAGACCCCAGAGAACAAGATTCGGGTCGGTTTTTACCGACCCGGATGTTGCGATCGCCATTATTAACAGACTACTTTAAAATAGAGGAAATGGATGGAAGAGATTAAACTGCAGAATAGCTGCATGCTACTCTGTTGTGGTGCGTAGAGATTGCACATTTGATCTACATCTTTTGTTAATAGTCAGAATTTGCCTGGAATTCAGTGAAATGTGATAGCAAACTCCAGATACTAGCTCAACAAAATCAGATATAGGGTATGTGCACACATTCTGGAGGACTGCGGATTTTTCCGCAGCGGATTTGGGAAAACCGCAGTTAAAAGGCACTGCAGTTTTCCTGTGGATTTACTGCGGAACCGCTGCAGATTAACCGCGGTTTTTGTGCGGATTCTGCTGCGGGTTTACACCTGCGGTTTTCTATTATGGAGCAGGTGTAAAACCGCTGTGGATGCCGCACAAAGAATTTACATGCTGCGGAATGTAAACCGCTGCGTTTCTGCACGTTTTTTTCCCGCAGCATGTGCACTGCAGATTTCGTTTCCCATAGGTTTACATTGTACTGTAAGTGCATGGGAAACCGCTGCGGACCCGCAGCTGTGGAAACGCTGCGGATCTGCAGCGTGTGCACATACCCTTAGCCTTCTTGACATTGTAAAATTTGCAAGATCTCCTTTCTCTGTCTATATACAATTGTATGAAAAAGGGTTTGCCTCCTTTCTGATTTCCTTTTCTTTTGCATGTTTGCCACACTTAAAAGTTTCAGATCAGCAAACAAATTTAAATATTAGACAACGATAACAAGTAATCACAAAATGCATTTTTTAAATGAAGGTCTTTATTATTAAGAAAAAAAGAAATTCAAACCTGCAGGGCCTGGTGTGAAATAGTGATTGCCCCCTAAATCCAATAATTGGTTGGGCCACCCTTAGCAGCAACAACTGTCCCATTGGTCTTTACAGAATTGTTGTAATTAAGCCACATTGGCAGGTTTCGAACATCAACCGGCTTTGTAAAGTCATGCCACAGCATCTCAATGGGATTAAGGTCAGGACTTTGACTAGGCCTCTCCAAAGTCTTAAAGGGAATCTGTCATGCCAAAATTTGCTCATAAGCTGCGGCCACCGGCATCAGGGGCTTATCTACAGCATTCTGTAATGATGTAACCTGCAATATAAGAAAAACAGGTTATATTATACTCACCCGGGGCGGTCCCAGTTCAGTCCGGTCCGATGGGCGTTGCGGTCCGGCACCTCCCATCTTCATAAGATGACGTCCTCTTTTCTTCCTGCCGTGGCTCCTGCACAGGCGTACTTTGTCTGCAGAGAAAAGTTGCTGTAGATAAGCCCCTGATGCCAATGGCCGCAGCTTATAGGCGAATTTTGGGGTGACAGAATCCCTTTAATTTTGCTTTTCTTAAGCCATTCAGAGGTGGACTTGGTGGTGTGTTTTGGATCATTGTCCTGCTGCGTAACCCAAGTGCGCTTCAGCTTGAGGTCACGAACAGATGGCCGGACATTCTCCTCTAGGATTTTTTGGCAGACAGCAGAATTCATGGTTCCATTTAGCACAGCATCCCCAGACCATCACATTTTACTGAATGATATTGCATTCCTGAAATGCTGTGTTACTTCTATGCCAGATGTAATGGGGCATACACCTTTCAAAAAGTTCAACTTTTGTATTGTCAATCCACAGAGTATTATCACTAAAGTCGTGGGGATCAACAAGATGTTTTCTGGCAATACTGAGAAAAGCCTTTATGTTCTTATTGCTCAGCGTGTTTTTCATCTTGGAACTCTGCCATGCAGGCCATTTTTGCCCTTTTTCTTATGGTGAAGTCATGAACACAGACCTTAACTGAGGCCTCCACTTCTTTGGATGCTGTTGTGGGGTCTTTTGTGACCTCTTGGATGAGTCGTCGCAGTGCTCTTGGGGTAATTTTGGTCAACTGGCCACTCTTGGGAAGGTACTGTCATTTTCATGCATCAAATTAAGAAGACAGACACTGTGTTGAGGAAACATTACCTACCACTCGCACAACAATGCTATATTCTCTGTAGTCCCAATACATTTGTGCATGTCACCATAAGAGAGCAGGAGCAATTCAAGGCTTGCTTGTACAAAAATCTAATATGACTGAAAGGTAGAGGAAGGTTTGAGAACGGTGCACCTTCCATGCTTTCTCTTTGTCCCCTATGTTATCAATTTTTCCTGGTTTCCAATGCAATTTGTCCCATGCAGAAAAACTTCAGTAGTTAAGAAAAGTATCAGGCTATGTGTGCCCACGTTGCAGAATAGAAGCAGATTTTTATGCTTCAAATCTGCACTCCCTTGCCAAGGAAAACACTTGCGGATTTCAATGCGTTTTTGTTGCGTTTTTGTCGCATTTTTTCCAAGCGTTTTCCTATACAACTCTATGGCGGCCGAATTGCCGCAATTCAGCTAAATTAAGGAACATGCTGCGTATTTTTCTGCGTATTTTTCCGCTGCGGAAATTTAACCAGCATGGGCACATCAATTGCGGAATGCTATTAAAATTAATGGGATGCGTTTTGTGAGCGTTTTTAAGCGTTTCCACAGCGGAAAAATGCGGCAAAACCGCTTAAAAAAACGCAACGTGGGCACACATCCTCAGTGTTCGCAAAGTGACCAGTCCAATAACCTTTTAGTTGTATAACAAGCATGGTGGTTCAGTGGCTAGCCCTGTTGCTTTGTAACACTGGGGTTCAAATATGGCCAAGGAAAACATCTGCCTGGAGCTTCTAGGTTATGTGTGTTTGCATGGTTTTTGTCTGGACACAATCCAAAAGATATACTGATTAACATGTGGGCGCTTAGTTTACTTTAGCAGTGTCCTAAAGCTGATTAGCATTGTTAAACAGCACTGTCTGCTCTGAGAAAAGCTGGGGCCAAAGATTAATCTCGATAACATGTTTTTTCTAGCTTGTGCCATTTATATGATAATAGAATACGGTAAGTCTTTTTGGAGTCTATGAAACCCTGTATAAGTACCGAGGCTGAACTAGTTTCAGATGTCTAATTGATGCATCGCATGAGAGCTTGCTGAAAGTAACATGAAGATTTGTCTCCGGAGTAATCAAAAGCTTAGATGAAGTTGGCTCCATATGAGTTTACCAAGCAGTAAATGTTACTAGCAAAGAGATGAATACAAGAGATGAATACAAGAGGACCAAGGGACAGTCATATGTAGCTGCTCAGAGCATATGACCAATCCAGCACCAAATGGACATAGTAACTATGTTACTATGTCCATTTGGTGCTGGATTGGTCATATGCTCTGAGCAGCTACATATGACTGTCCCTTGGTCCTCTTGTATTGCCACTGTGTTCTCATCCTGCTTCATACTTTTCAACAAAATAGCGGGAGAAGAGGGATATATGCCATAAAAGGAACATTACTTATATTACTTACCTACTTCAGCCCTGCTCTATGCAGCAGAAATGCTCACTTGCTATGAGTGCCAACTGCTGGGCGGCGCTCATGGCAATCAGGAAATGACAACCACGGCGGTCTGCTGCAGATCCCGGGTTGACATGCCAAACCAACGGCGACCCGCAGTTATGTGACACGGGCACCGATGGAAGGGATTAGTGACGCGCTTCCGGCGCGGTCACATTAAATGCTGTTGTCAGAGATGGACAACGGAATTTAGTTGGTTAACAGCCGCGGATAGATCGTGATTCCACCAGTGGCTGTTAGCGTCATGTGTCAGCTGTTCAAATCAGCTGACCGATGCCGGGAAAGAAGGCTCAGCGCCAGAGTCCACATCAAAGGGCGAGACGCGACATGTGCTGTACATGTACGGCGCATGTCGTGAAGGGGTTAAATACAAAAACTACAGCCAGAGGACAAGGCTTTTCCAAAACCAAAAAACCTTTAAATGAAAAAGCAAGCAGGAAAAGGGCTAATCGGATGAAGCTGTCCAAAGCACAAAATCAGAATGTTAGTAGGACTGCCATCTCCTATCTTATTAATGTGAATACAGATTTTACCCGTGGATTGAGACTTTTGATAATGAATTATTAGTCCTGGCTGAGAAAGAAGCAGATTTTTCTAATAAGGTATAATACAAAGTTTCTTATTTTTTATAGTTTTTAAAAGTTGAAGGTATACATAAGTCAACTGAGTTTAACCTATAGCCTGACATGTTGATCCAGAGAGCTGCAAAAACCCCATGAGGCAGACGCCAAAACCTCTATATTAGACCAGGTGCAGACGGCCGTGGATTCTCTCATCCGAGACAATCAGGCCGCTTACCCAAATGACACTATGGTCTAACTCTGACCAGAGTATGAGCATAGGGGGCTCAGATTCCGTCGAATGAGAAGATGTGGGAAAAACTTCTACATTTTATCCATTCTATCAGTGAGTACAAGACAGCTGCATTCAGATGTCATCCGAGTGCAGCCCAGTGTTTTGAAACCATTCACTAACTTGCATGGCTGAGTGTGATGCGAATATCGGATGCAACTCGGACATGTAGCAATTTTTTTCCCTTGGAGAAAAAAAAAAATCGGACATGTGCATTGACCTACAGACTAGCATTGGTCCGAGTGCCATCTGATGTTTTGTTGGATCGCACTTGGACCGAAAATACACTCGTCTGCACGAGGAAAATGTCCATCTTGACTTCACATGTTGCAGTCAGACTAGTTCCATTAATCAACGTGCCATTACAGAATTTAGAACTCAATCTATAGTTTGGTAAGATTTTCATGTGTATAATTGATTTACAATATAGAAATTGAAATGACTATTAAGGTACCGTCACACTAGACGATATCGCTAGCGATCCGTGACGTTGCAGCGTCCTGGCTAGCGATATCGTCCAGTGTGACAGGCAGCAGCGATCAGGCCCCTGCTGTGCTGTCGCTGGTCGGGGAAGAAAGTCCAGAACTTTATTTGGTCGCTGGACTCCCCGCAGACATCGCTGAATCGGCGTGTGTGACACCGATTTAGCGATGTCTTCACTGGTAACCAGGGTAAACATCAGGTAACTAAGCGCAGGGCCGCGCTTAGTAACCCGATGTTTACCCTGGTTACTATCCTAAAAGTAAAAAAAACAAACAGCACATACTTACCTAACGCTGTCTGTCCTCCAGCGCTGTGCTCCGCACTCCTCCTGTACTGGCTGTGAGCGTCGGTCAGCCGGAAAGCAGAGCGGTGACGTCACCGCTCTGCTTTCCGGCCGCTGTGCTCTCACAGACAGTACAGGAGGAGTGCAGAGCGCAGCGCTGGAGGACAGACGGCTGTAGGTAAGTATGTAGTGTTTGTGTTTTTTTTACTTTTAGGATGGTAACCAGGGTAAACATCGGGTTACTAAGCGCGGCCCTGCGCTTAGTTACCCGATGTTTACCCTGGTTACCGGCATCATTGGTCGCTGGAGAGCGGTCTGTGTGACAGCTCTCCAGCGACCAAACAGCGACGCTGCAGCGATCCGGGTTGTTGTCGGTATCGCTGCAGCGTCGCTAAGTGTGACGGTACCTTTACTCTTTAAGACTTAAAGGGGATGTCACCATTCATGGATTATTGCTCCACAGTCTATGGGAGGTAAATAGATAAAAAGTTTAGCTTTACTCACCCTTATGGGTCCAGCGCTGCCTCCTGCTGTTGTGGTTGATGATCAAAGACTGCAATAAAAGCAATATCATGTCTTTACTGCTGTAGCCAATCACTGAGCTAAGCGGTCCTGTCAATTTAAACAGCACAAACCAGTGAACTAAGTGATTAGTAGCAGCGCTGACGACATGATGTCACCACAGAAGATCAACAAAGACCACAGTGGCAGCAAGATCCAATGCCGGACCCAAGGAGGGCACATAATGGCTTCATTTGTTTGGGTGGTTATTTCCCCTTAAGCCTTTGGCGCAAAGGAGGCAGCCCTTATAAGTCATTCCATTGAGGAGGAATCCTACATTCTACCACTGCAAATTTGTGTGATATTCCATATTCTTTTACTGTTAATAAATTAGAACTCATTTTTTGGAGGGTAAAGAATACAGAATTCTATAATGCTTTATATAAGCAGATTACTTTTTATTATACTCACCTGCGGGGAGGTCTAGTCCTAGGGGTGTCGCTGGTCCTGGTCTGGAGCTCCCATTAAAGGAGTCTTCTGATTTTGGAAAAGCTTTGTCCTCTGGCTGTAGTTTTTGTTTTTTTTTCTTAAACAAACAGAGATTTATTCACCCTCTATTGCAGAATCTCAAAACATTTTCCTTTGACGGTCTTTGTTTACTATGCGACAGAGATGACAATACATTGATGATGTCCTCCTACTTGGTTCATGTGGATGACGAGTCCCTATGTCATCCTCACAGTCTCCACGGCATTGCGCTCCTGCGCAGGCGTAGCGCAGGCGTACTTCTCTGCCCTGATGAGGGGAGAGGAACGTACTGCAGTACGCAGGCATCAGGAAAGGTCAAAAGGCACCCGGCACATGTGGACTGCAGTACTTTACTCTGCTCTAGTCGGGGAAGAGGGATGCCGGAAAACTCTGTGTGAATGACGTAAGGAAGTGTCATCCACATGAAGCAAGAAGGAGGATGGCATCGCAAGAAGAAGGACCAAGAACATCGACACTCATCCGACTGAACCGCCCCGCAAGGTCTTTTTCTTGTCTTACAGGTCGGGTTGGGGGCTTATATACAGCATTATAGAATGCTGTATATCAAGCCTGAAATATGGTGGTCTTATATCGGTCAAACCTGGTGACAGGTTCCCTTTAAGGACACAAGAGCCCAGGGCAAATGCGTACAGAAACCAGTGGAATGGCGTCGACACTGGAGGTGAGAATAAGTGTTATGTTACAGGGGAAAACGTGCTCATTGAGAAAGGACCCCATAAGGAGAAAATGGACCCCATAATTTGTAATTCAATTTTTACCGAACGTGGCCATTCCCCATATGTAGTTGAACACTACTGCTTGAGCACACGGCAGGGATCGGATGTGAAAGAGGGCAAATTGGCTTTTAGAACACAGATTCTGTCAGAATAGATTGAGGGTTCCATTAGTCGAACCCCTGATGTTCCTGATCAGCAGAAACCACCCCAAGTGACCCCATATTGGAAACTTCACTGCTTAAGGATTTCAACAGGTGGTGTAGTGAGTATTTTGAACCTATAGGCGCATCACATAATTTTATAACATTAGGAAACGGAAATATAACATTTTAGTAGTAAAAATATAATTTTTGTATTTGCTGCAAATTTGTCAGTTATAGAAGGGTTTGATTGGTGAAACTGGACCCCACAATTTATTGCACCATTTCTCCCGAGTGCAGTAATGCCTCATATGTAATCAGAGATTACTGTTAGGCCACACGTCAGGGCTCAGAAGGAAGGAGCGCTATTTGGCTTCTGTAGCACAGATTTTGCTAGAAGAGTTTACGGGCGACATTTGCAGAGCCCCAAAGGTGCCAAAAAAGCAGAAAAAACGGCACCTCTCAATGAATTCCTCTATGGCTGCAGTGATTATTTTGTAACATCCACACCATGCTTTTCATCTGGAGAATAGCCATTTTAGTGCCCCTACATTGTGCCCCCATACAGTGTAGTACCCCCATACATAGTGCCCAGCTTGCGCTTCTCACCACACGCACCCCATAAATTCACAATTGGGCTCTCCCCATTACAATAATGCCAAATATGTGGCCTCTTACTGTGGTTTAGGCACAGTGGGGCTCAAAAGTAAGGTGGGGGCATTTGGATTTGGGAGTGCAGATTTCAATGGATTTTATTTGTGGGCGGGAGCAAGATCGCTTTGAAAGACATTGTCCTGCCAGTAACGTGGGAACCCCCTGTAGTTCTAGTGGCAGATGAGAGGGGGCTGTTTTGTGCAGGATAAATTAAGGGTTTACTGGTAAAATTTGGGGGTACATAATATTTTTCGATCACTTCCAGAATAAGGCTGGATGCTTGGCTTCATTCTTGACTTCTAAGCTGAGCACTTACTTCAGGGTTTCCGCGTAAATCACACAAAAATGTCATTCGCACAAAACTCCCAATAGAGCCATCCACCATAATGAGGCAGATGGAGGCACTTTGGAGTCAGTTTGGCATCTTCTCCAGTGGTATGGTATCCATCTTTTTTAGTCGTGCACATAAATTTAGCTGTCCACACTTGTGCGCTAAAAGGACTCCTAAAATAATGGGACACAGCCATAACAGAGACCAGTCCAAAGTGACTCAATCTCCCTCATAAGTGAGTGGTTCCATAGGGGTTTTGTCTGAATCGCAAGTTTGGGGATTTACATGGAAACCTCAACATAAGCTTTTAGCGGAGAGCTAAGGATAAATATGAGCCGAACCTTGTTCTGAATTTTTGGGAGGTGGAATAAACTTACAGACAGCAGTACCAGAATAGTTCTTATTTTTATTTTTGCCCGGTTCACCCTGAGGTAGAACGGATTAGGTCACTTTATTCTTCGAGTTGGTGTGATACAGGGATACGAGATTTATATTGGGGGTTTTTATGTTTTGCTGCTGTCACACAGTAAAAATGTTTGTTTTTTTTCTTAAAAAAAGTTATTTCATCTCCATACTCATACATAAAGAGATGTAACTTCTTTATGGTTTGGCAAACAGAGCTGTATGATATTATATGTATATGTATTATTTTTTGCCGAGTTGGAGATTTTTTTGGTACCATTTTGTGACACAAAGATTTATGATTGCTTTACTAATAGTTTTATCTATTTTTTTTTTCTTGCGCCATTCACCTTGTGGTAAAAGTGGTAACGTCCGATTTGTCGTCAGTACAATTACAGCAACACCAGATTTATATAGTTTTTGTGCTCTGCCAGACTAGAAACAAATATTTTACAAAAATTAATTTGTTTTTGCATCGTCATAATCTGAGAGCTGTAACTTTTAAATTTATTTTCCAGTAATAGAAAAATTAGGGCTTGTTTTTAGCAGGATGATTTAGTTATTTAGATCATTTTTTTTAATCTATCACAAATGCTACACTTTTAGTGGCAAAACAGATTTTTTCATGCACTCTGTGTGGTTTTTTTTTATATACTTTTTTACACATTATATTTGACCTTTTTTTTTTTTTTTTTCTTCATTTTTCCACCAAATCCCTCAGTGGGACATGCATAATTTTTACTCTGATCGTTGGTCTCATGCATTGCAGTACTTGTGTACTGCAGTGCGTGAAACCTGACAGTGAGTCACTGACTCAGCCTGTGAGCCCCGTCTTATAGCTGGATCTCAAAGACCACCGTACTCTAGGGTCATCATATGACCTCAGAGTACAATGGCAATGATCGGCACCCGCTTTTACAATAGCGGGAGGTTGATCCTGTCACAGGGGAATTATACAGCCGTCACTTGCAGGAATTTTGGCCGCGGGGCAGTGCTATTCTCTTATTCCCAATCGCCATTTTAAAACTAGAATGAGGGAAATAAGGCCCAGTTTTCATGCATATTGGCGGTAGTCGAGGGGTTAAACACTCATTGAACACTGACCTCTGATAACCCAAAGACTACCCATAGATGTTAGGATATTCAGTCCCATACCAATTAATAATAAAGAGAACACTAATAGTTACCACCTGATACAAGTAGACCTTGATTTCAACGACCTGGAAGCTACCCAAAATATATTACCGTATATACTCGAATATAAGCCAAGATTTTCAGCCCATTTTTTTAGGCTCAAAGTGCCCCTCTCGGCTTATACTCGAGTCATCCCAGGGGGTTGTCGGGGGAGCGGCAGGAGCCGGCGGCTGTCACAGCATACTCACCACTCCTTGTGCGATCACTGCAAGTCCTCCCTGCATCACTCTGTTGTCCTGGCGTCTGCCTGCAGCTCTTCCCGTATTCACTGGTCACGTGGTACCGCTCATTAAAGTAATGAATATGGACGCGTCTCCACTCTCATAGGCATGGACATATTTATTACTTTAATGAGCGGTACCATGTGACTGCTCAGCACTGGAAGAAGCTGCCGGCACCGGGACGAAGGTGAAGCAGGGACGTGCCTGAAGGGGGGCGAATATGAGGAGGAAAGTGAGCCATGCGATATTCACTGTTATGAGAGGCAATTCAGTATCACAATGGACATGGAGGTCAGAGCACATACAGTGATCTGACAATAACCCAAAATAATAGAACGAGCTCTGAGACCGCAATCCCTGATCCTCTCCAAACACAACTAGAGGCAGCCGTGGATTGCGCCTAACGCTACCTATGCAACTCGGCACAGCCTGAGAAACTAACTAGCCTGAAGATAGAAAAAATAAGCCTACCTTGCCTCAGAGAAATACCCCAAAGGAAAAGGCAGCCCCCCACATATAATGACTGTGAGTAAGATGAAAAGACAAACGTAGGGATGAAATAGATTCAGCAAAGTGAGGCCCGATATTCTAGACAGAACGAGGATAGGAAAGATAACTTTGCGGTCTACACAAAACCCTAAAGAAAACCAAGCAAAGGGACAAAAAGACCCTCCGTACCGAACTAACGGCACGGAGGTACACCCTTTGCGTCCCAGAGCTTCCAGCAAAACAAATAGACAAGCTGGACAGAAAAAATAGCAACAAATAGCAGAGAAGCACTTAGCTATGCAGAGCAGCAAGCCACAGGAATGATCCAGAGAAACACAAGTCCAACACTGGAACATTGACATGAAGCATGAATCAAAGCATTAGGTGGGGTTAAGTAGAGAAGCACCTAACGACCTCACCAGATCACCTGAGGGAGGAAACTCAGAAGCAGCAGTACCAGTTTCCTCCACAAACGGAAGCTCCCAGAGAGAATCAGCCGAAGTACCACTTGTGACCACAGGAGGGAGCTCTGCCACAGAATTCACAACAGTACCCCCCCTTGAGGAGGGGTCACCGAACCCTCACCAGAGCCCCCAGGCCGACCAGGATGAGCCACATGAAAGGCACGAACAAGATCGGGAGCATGGACATCAGAGGCAAAAACCCAGGAATTATCCTCCTGAGCATAACCCTTCCATTTAACCAGATACTGGAGTTTCCGTCTTGAAACACGAGAATCCAAAATCTTCTCCACAATATACTCCAATTCCCCCTCCACCAAAACCGGGGCAGGAGGGTCAACAGATGGAACCATAGGTGCCAAGTATCTCCGCAACAATGACCTATGGAAGACGTTATGTATGAAAAAAGAATCTGGGAGGGTCAGACGAAAAGACACAGGATTAATAACCTCAGAAATCCTATAAGGACCAATGAAACGAGGTTTAAACTTCGGAGAGGAAACCTTCATAGGAATATGACGAGAAGATAACCAAACCAGATCCCCAACACGAAGTCGGGGACCCACACGGCGTCTGCGATTAGCGAAACGTTGAGCCTCCTCCTGGGACAAGGTCAAATTGTCCACTACATGAGTCCAAATCTGCTGCAACCTGTCCACCACAGTATCCACACCAGGACAGTCCGAAGACTCAACCTGTCCTGAAGAGAAACGAGGATGGAACCCAGAATTGCAGAAAAATGGCGAAACCAAGGTAGCCGAGCTGGCCCGATTATTAAGGGCGAACTCAGCCAAAGGCAAAAAGGACACCCAGTCATCCTGATCGGCAGAAACAAAGCATCTCAGATAGGTTTCCAAGGTCTGATTGGTTCGTTCGGTCTGGCCATTAGTCTGAGGATGAAAAGCCGAGGAAAAAGACAAGTCAATGCCCATCCTACCACAAAAGGCTCGCCAAAACCTCGAAACAAACTGGGAACCTCTGTCAGAAACTATATTCTCTGGAATGCCATGCAAACGAACCACATGCTGGAAGAACAATGGCACCAAATCAGAGGAGGAAGGCAATTTAGACAAGGGTACCAGATGGACCATCTTAGAAAAGCGATCACAGACCACCCAAATGACTGACATCTTTTGAGAGACGGGAAGATCTGAAATAAAATCCATAGAGATATGTGTCCAAGGTCTCTTCGGGACCGGCAAGGGCAAAAGCAACCCACTGGCACGAGAACAGCAGGGCTTAGCCCGAGCACAAATCCCACAGGACTGCACAAAAGAACGCACATCCCGCGACAGAGACGGTCACCAAAAGGATCTAGCCACTAACTCTCTGGTACCAAAGATTCCAGGATGACCAGCCAACACCGAACAATGAACCTCAGAGATCACTTTATTTGTCCACCTATCCGGGACAAACAGTTTCTCCGCTGGACAACGATCATGTTTATTAGCCTGAAATTTTTGCAGCACCCGCCGCAAATCAGGGGAGATGGCAGACACAATTACTCCTTCCTTGAGGATACCCGCCGGCTCAGATAAACCCGGAGAGTCGGGCACAAAACTCCTAGACAGAGCATCCGCCTTCACATTTTTAGAGCCCGGAAGGTACGAAATCACAAAGTCAAAACGGGCCAAAAACAGCGACCAACGAGCCTGTCTAGGATTCAAACGCTTAGCAGACTCGAGATAAGTCAGGTTCTTATGATCAGTCAATACCACCACGCGATGCTTAGCTCCTTCAAGCCAATGACGCCACTCCTCGAATGCCGACTTCATGGCCAGCAACTCTCGGTTGCCCACATCATAATTCCGCTCAGCAGGCGAAAACTTCCTGGAAAAAAAAACGCATGGTTTCATCACTGAACAATCAGAACCTCTCTGCGACAAAACAGCCCCTGCTCCAATCTCAGAAGCATCAACCTCGACCTGGAACGGAAGAGAAACATCAGGTTGACAACACAGGGGCAGAAGAAAAACGACGCTTCAACTCTTGAAAAGCTTCCACAGCAGCAGAAGACCAATTGACCAAATCAGCACCCTTCTTGGTCAAATCGGTCAATGGTTTGGCAATACTAGAATAATTGCAGATGAAGCGACGATAAAAATTAGCAAAGCCCAGGAACTTTTGCAGACTTTTCAGAGATGTCGGCTGAGTCCAATCATGGATGGCTTGGACCTTAACAGGATCCATCTCGATAGTAGAAGGGGAAAAGATGAACCCCAAAAATGAAACCTTCTGCACACCAAAGAGACACTTTGATCCCTTCACAAACAAAGAGTTAGCACGCAGGACCTGAAAAACCGTTCTGACCTGTTTCACATGAGACTCCCAATCATCCGAGAAGATCAAAATGTCATCCAAGTACACAATCAGGAATTTATCCAGGTACTCTCGGAAGATGTCATGCATAAAGGACTGAAACACTGATGGAGCATTGGCAAGTCCGAATGGCATCACTAGATACTCAAAATGACCCTCGGGCGTATTAAATGCAGTTTTCCATTCATCGCCTCGCCTGATTCGCACCAGATTATACGCACCACGAAGATCAATCTTGGTGAACCAACTAGCCCCCTTAATCCGAGCAAACAAATCAGATAAAGGCAAGGGGTACTGAAATTTAACAGTGATCTTATTAAGAAGGCGATAATCTATACAAGGTCTCAGCGAACCATCCTTTTTGGCTACAAAAAAGAACCCTGCTCCTAATGGCGACGATGACAGGCGAATATGCCCCTTCTCCAGGGATTCCTTCACGTAACTGCGCATAGCGGTGTGCTCAGGCACGGACAAATTAAACAGTCGACCTTTTGGGAATTTACCACCAGGAATCAAATTGATAGCACAATCACAATCTCTATGCGGAGGTAGGGCATCGGACTTGGGCTCATCAAATACATCCCGGTAATCAGACAAGAACTCTGGAACCTCAGAAGGGGTGGATGACGAAATTGACAAAAATGGAACATCACCATGTACCCCCTGACAACCCCAGCTGGACACCGACATGGATTTCCAATCCAATACTGGATTATGGGCTTGTAGCCATGGCAACCCCAACACGACCACATCATGCAGATTATGCAACACCAGAAAGAGAATATCCTCCTGATGTGCAGGAGCCATGCACATGGTCAGCTGGGTCCAGTATTGAGGCTTATTCTTGGCCAAAGGCGTAGCATCAATACCTCTCAATGGAATAGGACACTGCAAGGGCTCCAAGAAAAACCCACAATGCTTAGCATATTCCAAGTCCATCAAATTCAGAGCAGCGCCTGAATCCACAAACGCCATGACAGAATATGATGACAAATAGCAGATCAAGGTAACGGACAGAAGAAATTTTGACTGTACCGTACCAATGGTGGCAGACCTAGCGAACCGCTTAGTGCGCTTAGGACAATCAGAGATGGCATGAGTGGAATCACCACAGTAGAAACACAGCCCATTCAGACGTCTGTGTTCTTGCCGTTCAACTCTGGTCAAAGTACTATCGCACTGCATAGGCTCAGGTTTAAGCTCAGGTAATACCGCCAAATGGTGCACAGATTTACGCTCACGCAAGCGTCGACCGATCTGAATAGCCAAAGACATAGACTCATTCAAACCAGCAGGCATAGGAAATCCCACCATGACATCCTTAAGGGCTTCAGAGAGACCCTTTCTGAACATAGCTGCCAGCGCAGATTCATTCCATTGAGTGAGCACTGACCATTTTCTAAATTTCTGGCAATATACCTCATCCTGACCCTGACAAAGAGCCAGCAAATTCTTTTCTGCCTGATCCACTGAATTAGGCTCATCGTACAGCAATCCGAGTGCCAGGAAAAACGCATTGATATTACTCAATGCAGGATCTCCTGGCGCAAGAGAAAATGCCCAGTCCTGAGGGTCGCCGCGCAAAAAAGAAATAATAATCAAAACCTGTTGAACTGGATCACCAGAGGAACGAGGTTTCAAGGCCAGAAATAACTTACAATTATTTTTGAAACTCAGAAACTTAGTTCTATCTCCAAAAAACAAATCAGGAATATGAATTCTTGGTTCTAACATAGATTTCTGATCAATAGTGTCTTGAATCTTTTGTACTCTTGCCGAGAGCTGATCCACAAATGAAGACAGACTTCTAATGTCCATCGCTACACCTGTGTACTGAACCACCCAAATGTCTAGGGGAAAAAAAAGACAAAACACAAAGCCAAGGAAAAAAAATGGTCTCAGAACTTCTTTTTTCCCTCTATTGAGAATCATTAGTACTTTTGGGCTTCCTGTACTGTTGTGAGAGGCAATTCAGTATCACAATGGACATGGAGGTCAGAGCACATACAGTGATCTGACAATAACCCAAAATAATAGAACGAGCTCTGAGACGTGGGAACTCTGCAGACCGCAATCCCTGATCCTCTCCAAACACAACTAGAGGCAACGCTACCTATGCAACTCGGCACAGCCTGAGAAACTAACTAGCCTGAAGATAGAAAAAATAAGCCTACCTTGCCTCAGAGAAATACCCCAAAGGAAAAGGCAGCCCCCCACATATAATGACTGTGAGTAAGATGAAAAGACAAACGTAGGGATGAAATAGATTCAGCAAAGTGAGGCCCGATATTCTAGACAGAACGAGGATAGGAAAGATAACTTTGCGGTCTACACAAAACCCTAAAGAAAACCAAGCAAAGGGACAAAAAGACCCTCCGTACCGAACTAACGGCACGGAGGTACACCCTTTGCGTCCCAGAGCTTCCAGCAAAACTAATAGACAAGCTGGACAGAAAAAATAGCAACAAATAGCAAAGAAGCACTTAGCTATGCAGAGCAGCAGGCCACAGGAATGATCCAGAGAAACACAAGTCCAACACTGGAACATTGACAGGAAGCATGAATCAAAGCATTAGGTGGAGTTAAGTAGAGAAGCACCTAACGACCTCACCAGATCACCTGAGGGAAGAAACTCAGAAGCAGCAGTACCAGTTTCCTCCACAAACGGAAGCTCCCAGAGAGAATCAGCCGAAGTACCACTTGTGACCACAGGAGGGAGCTCTGCCACAGAATTCACAACAATTCACCTGTCCCCCGTTCCACAGCCGAGGTCTGTCTTCCGTGTCCTCTGGCTGTGACGTTCAGGTCAGAGGGTGCGATGACGTGGTTAGTGCGCGTTCTCTGTCTGAACAGTCACTACAGAGACCCGAAAGACACAGCGGTGCGCGGCGGTGGAACGGGAACAGGTGAATATCGCAAGCAAGTGCCGGGGGCCTGAGCCAGCGGCGACAACAGCACCTCACCCCCATAGCGCGCCGGTGTCCTCGCCTTCTCAGGACACCGGCACCTCTCCCCCAGCGACGAGAGGTGAGTATGTTTTTTTTTTTTTTTTTTTTTTTTTTATCGCAACAGCAGTATATGGGGCATATTATTCTATGGAGCATCTTATGGCGCCATCATTAACCTTTGTGCAGCATTATATGGGGCATAATTTAATATGGAACATCTTATGGGCCCATTGTTAACCTTTGTGCAGCATTATATGGGGCATATTTTGTATGGCGCATCTTATGGGGCTCATCATAAACTGTATGGAGCATTATATGGGGCATATTTTATTATGGAGCATCTTACGGGGCCCATCATGAACTGTATAGAGCATTATATGGGGCTCCTGATTCAATATGGATATTCAAAAATCTTTAACCTACTGATGTCTCAATTAATTTTACTTTTATTGGTATCTATTTTTACTTTTGAAATTTACCAGTAGCTGCTGCATTTCCCACCCTAGGCTTATACTCGAGTCATTAAGTTTTCCCAGTTTTTTATGGCAAAATTAGGGGCCTCGGCTTATACTCGGGTCGGCTTATACTCAGGTATATACATTACTCATAAGATGCAGAGGTACCTTTCCCTGCTCAAATTGCAGTCAAAAAGTTGCACAAAACTTTTGCAGTTTTTAGTATTTTCAAGCCACTTCTATCAAACATTGCCAAAATGGACAGATCATGGGCAGGACGGGCCTTGCTTCATCCTGCCAATTCATGAAACATTACACCACTTTAGTGACACCTGACTGGAGTACATCTGTGGCGGAGGCGCTAGACACTTGTAAGATGCCCCTAACTCATTAAGTAGTGTGCGGCTCATATTGAATTAAGAATTCATTTTTGACTTACTTTTCACTCCTTCATTAAGACTGGCGTGCACAATGCCAGCATTAATGAGTTAGGTTTGCAAATCATTAAGTTATCTATTGATCCTGTGATACTCATAATTCTAATTTTACCTTAGTTTGATGAAATTTCAACATTGATTGAGATATACAGCAGGTGAAGTATTGAAAATGTCACCAATTTTCTAAGTAAATATATTTCTAAAGGTACTATTGACATGAAATTCTCAGCAGATGTTGGAAACAACCCATCCAATTCACACAGGCAAATAAATAAAACCATAGCTGTCCATAAACTAAGTTATGTGTAATAATGAGAAATGACACAGGAAAAAGTATTAAACACATGAAGAAACAGGTGCAAAAAGCCAAGACAAGTCATGACACCAGCTGAAATCTGTCAATAACATTACTGAAAAATTTCAGCTGGTGTCATGACTTTTCATGGTACTGAGACACCTTTTCATAGGTCATCAGTGAGTGAATGAGAACGTAATCTGTAGGGGCGGCAGCACGTGCCCTACAGATCAGACCTCCACTGATTGTAATGTTGTGGCATATACAACCAATGTGACAAATGGAAATATCAATTTAAGGAAAGGTATCTAAATTAATGTGGACAGTGGAAGGGGAGTCTTCCTCTTATACAATATTGCTCATGTCATTTCATACTTCAAATCATACACTTGCATATATAACAAATGAAGATAATTAGAAGGCTTGTCTTAATTCATTCTTACTTTTGTATAAATAAAAATTGAGAACAAAAAATGGGCATGTAAAGAAACAAAAAATTATAGAAGGATAAATAGATAGCTAGATAATAGATTTCTTTTTTTGCAGATTAGGAAATTGCTTCAATTTTGGCTTCTGGCTCCCTCTGTGGGAATATGAAGGAATTACTAGCTTTATAGGGTTTAACCAATAAATACCGGAAACTCTACTAATGATTAACTACAATAACAAACATCGTAAAAAGTAAAAGCGGGTGAAAGGTAATGTATTGTAAAAAGTGGCTGAAACATCTCTCAGTGATAAAGGCACGAGCGTAGTGATTTTGTAACCTCCTGAACATGTTGTGCCAGTGAAAATGTAGGCAAAGGAAACCAGAATAGCTCAGGTTAAACATAACAAAATAATATAAATATATATACACATACATATACAGTGGTTAGCGAAAGTATTCACCCCCTTGAAATTTTTTGTGTTTTGCTACCACACAATCTGGAATTTCAGTTATTTATAAGAGTTTGCATTTGTTCATGTAAAGAACATTGCCTACAACTGTGAACATTTGGTTTTCTTTTTATTGTGAAGCAAACAACAAATAGGACAAAATAAGTGAAAACTTCAGTGTGCATAACTATTCACCCCCCTAAAGTAAGTACTATGTAGAGCCTCCCTTTGCGGCAATTACAGCTGCAAGTCGCTGGATAAGTCTCTATGAGTTTTCCACATCTGGTCACTGGGATTTTAGCCAATTTCTCAAAGCAAAACTGGTCTAGATCCTTCAAGTTAGATGATTTCCTCTGGTGAACAGCAATCTTCAAGTCTGTCCATTGATTCTCAAAGGACTGAGCTGTTACTAGGCCACATTTCCCCATAAACCACTTGAGTGTTGCTTTAGCACTATGCTTTGGGTTATTGTCTTGTTGGAAGATGAACCTCTATCCCAGTCTCAAATCACTGACAGAACAGGTTTTACTCAACAATATCACTGTATTTGACCAATTTCCCTGTCCCTGCTGCTAAAAAACAGGTAGCTTTGTTGTGGTACCATGTTCTTTCCATTTGATGATGATGGATTTAATGGTGCTCCGGGGAATCACCAGAGATTGGGGTATTTTTTTTTTTTATTACCCAACCCTGACTTGCACTTTTCAACAGCTTTGTCCCTGACTTGTTTAGAGATCTCTTTGGTCTTCATTTTGTCGTTTGGTTAGTCGTGCCTCTTGCTTGAAGAGAACTTGTCACCATGAAAATGCAATACACTCTGCTGGGACCATGTTATAGAGCAGAAGGAGCAGAGCAGATTGATATATAGATTTGAGAAAAGATCCAGTATAACCTGTGTTTTCATCATTTAATCGGCTGCTCTTTCTGGGATTTTGGGTCCAGTAGGCGGTCCTATCAATGACTGACAGCTAGCTCTCTGTGTATACTTATCCAAAAACAGCCGTCAGTCACTGATTGGACCACTCACTGGACCAACACTCCAAGAAAGAGTGGAGAATTAATCACAGGTTATACTGGATCTTTACTCACAAATCTGTATATCAATCTTCTCCGATCCTCCTGCCCTATAACAAGGTTTCTGCAGATTGAACTGCAATTTCACAGTGACAGGTTCTCTTTAAGGGTGTTGCAGCCTCTGTGGCCTTTCAGTAAAGGTGTGTACATACTGACAGACCATGGGACACTTAGATTGCACACAGGTGGACTCCATTCACTAAGAATGTGTCTAATTGCTTGCACCAGAAATTTTAAGGGACTTTATAGCAAAAGGGGTGAATACATATGCATATGCCAATTTAATTGATAGCAAAAATTTAATATCTATATTTTTCTCAGTTCACCAACTTAAGACTATTTAGTGCTGATGCATCACACACAAATCAGATTACAAAAATATTTAAAAACACAGGTTGTAATGTAGCAAAATAGTTAAACAGCCAAGGAGGTGAATACTTTCGCAAGCCACTGTACACACATACATATGCACACATTTAACCAACATCAGTTACCGGAAAGTGAAATAAAATGTAAAATACACTTATAATTTGAAATCTGTCAATATTTGAAATTGCTTCTCTGTTGGGTTCCGATATATTTATTTGCTAGCCAGCCGCCATCTCAGGGAGGGATGAGCCTCTGGCAAGAGCAAATGGCACTGCTTATTTCATGGTGGAACATGTACATTTAGATAAACTGTATTTTTTTTTTGCCTGGTAGGACTGAATATGTTTGTCAAGTGTAAATAAAATAATTATAAGGGCTCATCCACACGTATGCTCGGTCTAAGTGCTATCCGTTAAAAAAAAAAGTTGTCCATCTTTCAAACAATAAGCTGTACCAGTCCGTCACTGTAAGCCTGTTCACTGTGAACAATATCTATAACCCTGTATGTAACCCCTTTCTCATGTACAGCACCATGGAATTAATGGTGCTATATAAATAAATAATAATAATAATAAGCTATCATGAAGAAACTAACATTTTTAACAAGTTGACAAAAAGAGGACAACTGAAAGCGCTACAACTCCTGATGGTATGTGGATCATTAGTGGAAAGCTAAGATACTATGTACAAATTTAATTTAAGACACTTATATGACCTAAAAGCTGTTTCTTAAGATTAGGAATGGAGCACTGCTGCCCTCTGCTGGTTATATTTAAACACTTCATTATATTTACCTCGTCTGGTAGAACACATAGTAAATATCTCAGGATTTCAGACTCGATATCCAGGGATTACACTATCTATCTATCTATCTATCTATCTATCTATCTATCTATCTATCTATCTATCTACACACTGATTGCTGTGTTTGGTAAAATATTTGTTTTGTCTAGATGATGCTACTGCTTTCCTAATATGAGTGACGTACAATATAATTTTACAATGTAATTATATTATCATGACTTGGATTTTACTTTTTTTTCATTTTCATAGGAAGAAAGCATTGTCCAGGACGCCAAAGTCCCAAGGATCCATTCTCTTCCATCATGAGTTAGAAGTAAAGCTCAACTTTTCTGCATGTGAAAACTGAAAGCATGCATCACTAAAAATGTCTGGTTTTAAGCAGAAATTCTGTACCTAGAAAATAACAATTTGGAGCATTTTTAGAAAAACTGACAATTTAGGCCAACCCCACATATTGGAGTGCCAAGGTCTGTGTATAGACAACATATTCCAGATTTGCCGCTAGTCTCCTGACTGTAAAGTGTCAGCCTGATAAACTTATGGATTGAGGTCTGGAAATCGTGGATTGTACACCGACCTTGTAGCCCGAACATGTGAAGCTGACCTTAGTGACAGTTTTGAGTGGGCAGAAATAATGTACGGTAACTTGCGATTGTGCCTGATATTTACACAACTGCCTCCCATAGCACTGCATATCATCATAATGCCCAAATCATTAGCAACACTCCGCTCTTTCCGTATGTCCTACAGCTTTTAAGGGAACAAGCAGCCAAAATAAACTGGTAATGAAGTGTTATTAGATCTCTTTTCTCCAATGGGAGAAGGTCACAGATGTGAAAACAGCACATATCAAGAATTAATGGCAATTACCTTGGGTATGCCATTTTTTCACGATGGGAAAACCCCTATTAACATCCATGACATACAGCCTTGTAGGCTGAATCGTAACGCATGCTCCATAAAATATGAGAAAGTATGACTGGTATGTATAAATATTTAGATAGTATGAATCTATCAAGGCAAAATACCACTTGTACAGCTATTCAGTTCAATTATACACGTGCTATAAGCTAAGCATCTGTAGGGAACATTCACATGTTGTGGTTGAGCACCGCATTTGAAAACCATCTTTTTTTGTAATTAATTGCCACAGTTATAAGATGTAATTTTTGGCAGTTCAATTTTTATAGGTAAATCAGAATAAAAAAACAACAACCGATGTCTAACTTCTGAATATCATATGGCAGATAACTGCATGTACCCAAGTCGGCCATAGCAGCATGCAGGGTTCAAATGTGTTTGTCAAACAGACGTCAACCAGGTGTCAATGATCCCTTGGTGTTATAAAGCTGACCGGCAGTGCATGCGTAAGTAATGACTGTGTAAGAGTCACGCAAAAGCTCCAAGATTTTCACAAATGAAAAAAGCAGAACTTACTTTCAAAGCTTGGACATCATTCTGTGTCCCGGAAATGAACACGTCACTGGGCACTGACTCAGAGTCTGAGATCTCAACCTCACTGTCCGCAGCTTCAGACACACTGCCCACTCCGTGCCCACACTCCAGGTCACTGTCATCTTGCCAGTCAGTAATCTGAGGGACATCACCTGTGGTGGAAAAAAATACAGACAAAGAAGTAGTAAAGCATTTAGCAATGTCAGCATAAGTTTACACACATATATTGGACAGGTCTACATTGTAGGCCCTGCTAACACTGCATCTGTGGCTCCATCAGGAGGAGTCTGGGTTCTATCTTTCTATACAGGAACAGTGGTGATGTGAACATAGAATGAATGTGTTAGATTAAGGTGGCTGTCTGCTACTGGATAACCCCCCATTATTCAGCACTATGAAAAAAATACTGTGCACTTAACTCCAGGACTGGTACTGTTCCTCCAATTTCTGAGCTGCATTCACTGATGGCCACGTGACAAAATAAAACGTGACCGCTACAGCCAATCAACAGCCACTGAATGGCTGTAAAAGTCATGTGATGAGACCTCTGGCGCACAAGAGTACATAGTGCTGAAATCAGAGGAACGGCACTGGTTCTCGAGGTAAAGCATACTTGCATACTTTTTTGTATGATGAACAGTGGAACCACTAATAGCGGTTTGTCCTGTAGCACACAACCCCTTTTACAATCTCCATTTTCTTCCTTTTACTTCTGAAATGTTTAGGAGTCTATGCTTTAACAAACATTTTCAAACTACGATGAACTGAAACAAAAAAAAAATGTAAATAATATTTCTGCATGCAATGATAATACTTTATTTTCATCAGAGAAAATTCCTTCCAGAATGAGTCTCACTATCTGCACACAGCCGTTAGAGCTAAAAATGACATTTTCCTTGCAGCACTAGTTGCAGTGTAGTATTACCAGACAGGGCCATCTAATACAAAGACTGCACAAGCCAACCAGAATGGGAGCCACTTCCATAGAGCAGCTCTATAGTCTGGCTTTAATGTAGGGGTCTCAGTAGACTATATGGTCAGGGTTATCTGGACTAGGCAACCCTTCTAAAGGGAACCTGTCACCTAATTTTGCCGCTATAAACTGCGGCCACCACCATTAGGGGCTTATCTACAGCATTCTGTAATGCTGTAGATAAGCCCCAAATGTATCCTGCAAGATAAGAAAAACAAGTTCGATTATACTCACCCAGGGACGGTCCCGGTGCGATCCGGTCCGATGGGCGTCACGGTCCGGGTCTAGCGCCTCCCATCTTCATGCGAAGACGTCCTCTTCCTTGCTTCTGTTGCGGCTCCTGCGCAAGTGTAATTCTCTGCCCTGTTGAGGGAAGAACAAAGTACTGCAGTGCGCAGGGAAAGGTCTGAGAAGCCCAGCACCTGTGCACTGCAGTACTTTGCTCTGCCCTCAACAGGGCAAATCAGAACGCCTGCACAGGAGCCGCAACAGAAGCAAGGAGGATGACATTGTATGAAGATGGAAGGCGCCGGACCCGGACCTGCGACACCCATCGGACCCAAACCAGGACCGCCCCTGGGTGAGCATAATCCAACTTGTTTTTCTTATCTTTCAGGTTACATCGGGGGCTTATCTACAGCATTACAGAATGCTGTAGATAAGCACCTGATGCCGGTGGCCGCAGTTTATAGCGGCAAAATGAGGTGACAGATTCCCTTTAATCTTTACAAATCTTTAAATTGTATGATCATGTGTTAACAGTTTGCACGATTTTCAACTACTAAAGATATCTTTCATTATTTAAGAGTCTGTTTGGGATCATTTATACTGGAATCACATATGATCTTGTACAACCTGCATATATATAAAAAAATATTAAAGCAAGAAATCACTGTCCTTTACTACATTATCATTTCAGGGCACCTTACACATCGGCCATTAGTTTGACGTACAGGCAAGGCTATGGAGTCGGAGAGTAGGAGTCAGAGTCTGAGCCCATTTTGGTGGAGTCAGTGTCATGGAAATTGAGGAGTCGGAGGTTTGGCTTACCGACTCCACAGCCCTGCCTACATGCATCTATCCCATAAACAGGGTAACTATTTCGGCCGAGTGCTCCTGCTTTCTCCATGAGAGAGCCTTCACCAGGAATCACTGATGGCGGCTTATCTCCAAGATAAAGTGATCGGCAGTCCAAAATGGGACATTCCAGATCAACATCTATCCTGATAACTAGTTGTTCAGGGCTCTTATACACAATGGACTGTTAGCCAAACTTGTTATCGGTAGGTTCGGTCCATAGTATAATATGTATGGGGGCTTCAGATATAATATGGAAAGAGTGAAGTCCAACTGAGAAGAGATACATACCTCCACTTGACCTGTCGTTAGAAAAAGAGATTTGTATGTCTTGCGACCTGCATGCACTCTGTGGGGAAACATCTGTAATATCAGGCTGTGAAATTGTCTTGCTACTGCCATCATTTGACAAGTCGTTATCACTGGAACTCCAAACTATTTCAGAAGGATCTTTTAGACTCTCATCAGCTGAAGTTTCTGTAACACAAAAACAAACTTTTAATGTATTCCTTATCTTAAAGGATTGCACCTATTAAAAAAAAAAAAAAGAAAAAAAAAAGTGTAACACATATTATCCCTTGGCAATTACAGAGGTTGAGAGTAGTCACTCAGACCTGCTTCATGACTGCAGCTTTTTTCGTTTTTGCTGTTTCATTTTTTGCTCCCCTTTTTCACAGAGCCATAACTTTTTTTTTATTTTTCTGTCAATATGGCCACGTGAGGGCTTGTTTTTTGTGGGACGAGTTATACTTTTGAACACCATGGGTTTAAACATATCTTGTACTGGAAAATAGGAAAAAAATTCCAAGTGCGGTGAAATTGCTAAAAAAAAAAAAGGGCAATCCCACAGTTGCTTATTGTTTGGCGTCTTTGCTAGGTTCACTAAATGCTATAACTGACCTGCCATTATGATTCTCCAGGTCATTACGAGTTCATATACACCAACCATGTCTAGGTTATTTCTTATCTAAGTGGTGAAAAAAAATTCAAAACTTTGTTAAAAAAAATAAATAAATAAAATTGCGCCATTTTCCAATACCCCTAGCGTCTCCATTTTTATGTGATCTCTGGTTGGGTGAGGGCTTATTTTTTGCATGCTGAGCTGACATTTTTAACGATACCGTTTTAGTGCAGATTTTAGTGCAGATTTTAATGCAATGTCGCGGCGACCCAAAAAAAGTAATTTTGGCGTTTTGCCTTATTTTCTCGCTACGCAAGCAGGTTAATCTTTTTTTTATTGATAGATCGGGCGATTCTGAAAGCGGCAATACCAAATATGTGTATGATTGATTTGTATTTTTTATTTTATTTTCAATAGGGCAAAAGGGGGGTGATTTAAACTTTTATGTTTTTTTTGTATTTTTACAAAAAAAAAAAAATGTCACTCTTGGCATGCTTCAATAGTCTCCATGGGAGACTAGAAGCTGCCAAAACCCGATCGGCTCTCCCACATGTAGAAGAATACCTGACTTGCTATGAGTGCCGACCACCGGGTGATGCTCATAGCAATCTGTCATGCCAACGCATTGGTAACCCGCGATCACGTGATGGGGGTCACCGATGGGTGGATTTCCGGCGCGATTGCCGGAAATGCATGTTAAATGCCGCTGTCATCGTTTGACAGAAGTATTTAACGGGTTAACAGCTGCAGGAGCATTGCGATTCATCCTGCAGCTGTTAGCGTGCGCGCACGTCAGCTGATCAGATCAGCTGTCAAGTGCTGGAAAAGGTGCAGGCTCATCGCCAAAGCCTGCACCAAACAGGGGGAGGCGGCCAATGACAGATAAATCTGTCATTAGTCGTAAAGGAGTTAAAAAAAAAATGGATTGAAAAAATATATTGATTATAACTATCACATTGCACATACTGTGAGTTGTGATGATTCTCCGGTGTCAGCGCCACAAACAGTGGACAACCAGTTTGAAGAAAAGCATGGACAGTCACTCATATCATTGTATCCTATAGTATGGGTCTCAAACACACAGCACGCAATTTCTTGTGGTCCTAAGCCAGGCACATGGCAAACTGGGTAGAAGAGGAGTATCTGCCCCCAGGAAGGTCCTCCGACAGCTGTCCAACCTGAATGCCTGCTGAGCGGCCACAGTCCAGCATTACACCTATAAAAGTGTAGGTAAGCTTGCTGAAGTAACATCATGCCACGCCTGGGGCTACTTCTGCCTGGAGGATCTCCACACATGTGTGCCAGTGAGACAGAAGCAAGATAGCACTGTGTGGGTGACAGCAGAGTCCCTGATATGTAATCATATCTCCAGGTGTGTGTATATGAATTTGGAATTGTATGTGTAAGTGTATCTAAGCTGTGCCTGTAACTGTGTATACTGGGGTATATCAGTGTAGATAAAGGTGTATATGTATCATAACATAAAAGGGGCTTACGAAAAAGTCCAAACAAGACTATATTGTACCCATAAAATCAAACGTATTGAAATGCATAAACTATAAGCTTCCAAGTATATCCAGTATCCAGTGACTGAATCTTCATGATTTCAGCTCTGCAGGCCACTATTTTGGATTTAACCCCTTCCCGACCTTTGACGCACCGTATGCGTCATGAAAACCTGTGCCATTCCGACCTGTGACCCAGCATATGCGTCATGGCCGGATTGGGCTCCTGCAGGCCGGGTGAAAGGGTTAACTGTAATTTCACCCGGCCTGCAGGGACAGGAGGAGTTGTACTTTAGCCCAGGGGGGGTGGATTTACCCCCCCATAGCTACGATCGCTCTGATTGGCAGTTTCACTTTCAACAGCCAATCAGAGCAATTTGTAATATTTCACTTAAAAAACTGGTGAAATATTACAATCCAGCCATGGCCGATGATGCAATATCATCGGCCATGGCTGGAAACACTGATGTGCACCAATCCCAACGATCGCCCCCCCCCACCAGCCCTCCGATCTGTGGTCCGCTCCCCTCCGTCCTGTGCTCCGCTCCCCCAGTGCTCCAATCCAACCCCCCTGCACTCTGATCCAGCCCCTCAGTGTTCCAATCCACCCCCCGTAGTTCGATCCACCCCCACATGCTCCGATCCCCCCCCCCCATCACGCCATCATACTTACCGAGCCTCCCGGGGTCCGTCCGTTTTCTTTCCTGGGCGCCGCTATCTTCCAAAATGGCAGGCGCATGCGCAGTGTTCCATCAGGTTTACAGTACCATGTAAACGTATGGAAAACCAAATCCGCTGTGCCCATGGTGAGGAAAATACCACGCGGAAACGCTGCGTTGTATTTTCCGCAGCATGTCAATTCTTTGTGCGGATTCCGCAGCGTTTTACACCTGTTCCTCAATAGGAATCCGCAGGTGAAATCCGCACAAAAAACAATGGCAATCCGCGGTAAATCCGCAGGTAAAAGGCAGTGCCTTTTACCCGCGGATTTTTCAAAAATGGTGCTGAAAAATCTCACTCGAATCCGCAACGTGGGCACATAGCCTTAGGGTTAGGGTTGGAATTAGGGTTGTGGTTAGGGTTGCGATTAGGGTTATGGCTACAGTTGGGATAAGGGTTAGGGGTGTGTTGGGGTTAGTGTTGGAGGTAGAATTGAGGGGTTTCCACTGTTTAGGCACATCAGGGGGTCTCCAAACGCAACATGGCGCCACCATTGATTCCAGACAATCTTGTATTCAAAAAGTCAAATGGTGCTCCCTCACTTCCGAGCCCCGACGTGTGCTCAAACAGTGGTTTACCCCCACATATGGGGTACCAGCATACTCAGGACAAACTGCGCAACAATTATTGGGGTCCAATTTCTCCGGTTACCCTTGAGAAAATAAAAAATTGCTTGTTAAAACATCATTTTTGAGGAAAGAAAAATGATTTTTTTTATTTTCACGGCTCTGCGTTGTAAACGTCTGTGAAGCACTTGGGGGTTCAAAGTGCTCACCACATATCTAGATAAGTTCCTTTCGGGGTCTAGTTTCCAAAATGGGGTCACTTGTGGGGGGTTTCAACTGTTTAGGCACACCAGGGGCTCTGCAAACGCAATGTGACACCCGCAGACCATTCCATCAAAGTTTGCATTTCAAAACGTCACTACTTTACTTCCGAGCCCCGACGTTTGCCCAAACAGTGGTTTACCCCCACATATGGGGTCCCAGCATACTCAGGACAAACTGCGCAACAATTATTGGGGTCCAATTTCTCCTGTTACCCTTGAGAAAATAAAAAATTGCTTGTTAAAACATTTTTGAAAAAAGAAAAAAAAAATTATTTTCATGACTCTGCGTTATAAACTTCTGTGAAGCACTTGAGGGTTCAAAGTGCTCACCACACATCTAGATTAGTTCCTTTGGGGGTCTAGTTTCCAAAATGGGGTCACTTGTGGGGGATCTCCAATGTTTATGCACACAGGGGCTCTCCAAACGCGACATTGTGTCCGCTAATGATTGGAGCTAATATTCCATTTAAAAAGCCAAATGGCGTGCCATCCCTTCCGATCCCTGCCGTGCGCCCAAACAGTGGTTTACTCCCACATATGGGGTATCTGCGTACTCAGGACAAATTGGACAACAACATTTGTAGTCCAATTTCTCCTATTACCCTTGGCAAAATAGGAAATTCCAGGCTAAAAAATCATTTTTGAGGAAAGAAAATTTTTTTTTTATTTTCATGGTTCTGCGTTATAAACTTCTGTGAAGCACCTGGGGGTTTAAAGTGCTCACTATGCATCTAGATAAGTTCCTTGGGGCGTCTAGTTTCCAAAATGGGGTCACTTGTGGGGGAGCTCCAATTTTTAGGCACACGGGGGCTCTCCAAACGTGACATGGTGTCCGCTAAAGAGTGCAGCCAATTTTTCATTCAAAAAGTCAAATGGCGCTCCTTCACTTCCAAGCCCTGCCACATATGAGGTATCAGCGTACTCAGGACAAATTGGACAACAACTTTCGTGGTTCAGTTTCTCCTTTTACCATTGGGAAAATAAAAAAATTGTTGCTAAAAGATCATTTTTGTGACTAAAAAGTTAAATGTTCATTTTTTCCTTCCATGTTGCTTCTGCTGCTGTGAAGCACCTGAAGGGTTAATAAACTTCTTGAATGTGGTTTTGTGCACCTTGAGGGGTGCAGTTTTTAGAATGGTGTCACTTTTGAGTATTTTCAGCCATATAGACCCCTCAAACTGACTTCAAATGTGAGGTGGTCCCTAAAAAAAATGGTTTTGTAAATTTCGTTGTAAAAATGAGAAATCGCTGGTCAAATTTTAACCCTTATAACTTCCTAGCAAAAAAAAAATTTGTTTCCAAAATTGTGCTGATGTAAAGTAGACATGTGGGAAATGTTATTTATTAACTATTTTGTGTCACATAACTCTCTGGTTTAACAGAAAAAAAATTAAAAATGTGAAAATTGCGAAATTTTCAAAATTTTCGCCAAATTTCCATTTTTATCACAAATAAACACAGAATTTATTGACCTAAATTTACCACTAACATGAAGCCCAATATGTCATGAAAAAAAATCTCAGAACCGCTAGGATCCATTGAAGCGTTCCTGAGTTATTACCTCATAAAGGGACACGTCAGAATTGCAAAAAAACGGCCAGGTCATTAAGGTCAAAATAGGCTGGGTCATGAAGGAGTTAAAATGAAACAGCTGAGAGGCAACTGAAGTGTAGACTTTTTAGATTTAAATAAAGGAGCGGAGCAAAAACATCCTGTGAAACGTTTGGAAAGCCTCCTCATTTCAGAGGCTCAAAAGTAATTGGACAAATTAAATTTACCATAAATAAAATGTTCATTCTTAAAACTTTGTAGTGAATCCTTTGCAGATAATGACTGACTGAAGTCTGGAAGCCATGGATGTCACCCATTGCTGGGTTTCCTCCATTGTGATGCTTTACCAGGCCTTTATTTACCGCAGCCGACTTGAGCTGTTGCTTGTTTGTGGGTCTTTCATTTTGGCACATGTGAAATGCTGCTCGATGAGGTTGAGATCTGCTGATTGACTCTGCCATTGCAGAATATTTTACTTCTTTGCCTTAAAAAACTCCTGGATTGCTTTCATAGTATGTTTTGGGTCATTGTCCATCTGTAATGTGAAGCGTCGTCCAATCAACCTTGCTGCATTTGATTGAAAGTATCGCCCTGTACACTTCAGAATTCATCCAGCTGCTTCTGTCTTCAGTCACATCACCAATATACGAGGGGCGATCCAAAAGTAATGATAATACTAAACACAATGAATATAGTCAAAAAATTTTTTTATATAGTCTCCTATCAAGTCTATACATTTAGTCCATCTCTTCTAAACTTAGAATTCCCTTAGAAAAAAATTATTGATCTTGACCCTCAAAAAAATCCCCAACAGCGGTTATCACGTCGCTATTGTCATCAAATTTCTTGCCCCGGAGGTGTTCCTTGAGTCGAGGAAAGAGAAAGAAGTCACTGGGGGCTAGATCTGGCCAATAGGGGGGGTGTTCCACCAGTTCAAAGCCCGCTTCTTGAATGGTAGCCATGGCAACTGCAGCTTTGTGAGCCGGCGCGTTATTTTGGTGAAACAGCACTCCAGCCCGAAGTTTGCCGCGCCTTTTCTCCTTGATAGCCTCCCACAATCTTATTTGTTCTGCGTAGCAGGAGCCCGTAATAGTGGCTCCCTTCTCCAAATAGTCCACCATAATAATTCCTTCATCGTCCAAAAAAACGGACGCCATAACCTTCCCTGCTGAGCTTGACACTTTGAATTTCTTCGGCGTCGGTTCGTCGGCTCGTTTCCATGTCATCGATTGTTATTTAGTTTCGGGATCACAGTGGTGGCTCCAGGTCTCGTTCATGGTCAAAAACGTGTCAAAAAATTTTCCTTGTCTGCTTGTAACTTTTCGAGATTTGCTATTGAAATGTCAACTCGTTTCTTCTTTTGCTCGTCAGTTAACATTTTTGGCACCCAACGCGCGGAGACCTTTCTCATATGCAATTCTTTTGCAAGGATTCTTTGAATACTGCCATATGAGATCCCTGGGACCTCAGCTACATGACTGATAGTCACTCTTCAATCTGCCAATACAACTTCTTCAGCTTTTTTCACGTTTTCTTCATAGAGGGACGTGGATGGGCGTCCTTCACGATGTTCATCTTCCGTCGATGTTCTTCCCAGCTTAAATTCCTTGGCTCAGCGTGCAACTGTGGAATATGGAGGAGAAGAGTCCCCCAATGTTTCCACCAAGTCGCTGTGTATGTCTTTGGTAGTCATTTTTTTCAAGCAGAGGTATTTGATGACAGCTCTGAGCTCGTTTTTTTCCATTTTGATGTTCACTCCTCGGCAGTTCATATTCAAATGAATGTAGCTCCCGGGAATCGTGGTCTATTTAAGTGATTTTTTTCCTGGACTAGTGGGTACCTAAGAGAGAAGAAAACATTTTATTTTAATTTCTGTGTGCAATAGAAATAACCGATTATTATTACTTTTGGATCGCCCCTTGTACACTAGTGATCCAGTGCCAATGGAAGACATGCATGCCCATTCCATCACTCTGCCTCCACCAAGCTACAGTGGCTTGCAATAGTATTTACCCCTTGACATTTTTTGTGTTTTGCTACCTCACGACCTGGAATTTTTTTTTTTTTTTTTTTTTTAAGGTTTTCATCAGTTCATCTAAAGAACATGCCTACAACTGTGAACATTTGTTTTTCTTTTAATTGTGAAGCAAGTAACAAATACGACAAAATAACTGAAAACGTCAGTGTGCATCTCTATTGAGTACTTTGCAGAGCCTCCTTTTGTAGCAGTTGCAGCTGTAAGTCGCTTTGGACAAGTCTCTATGAGCTTTCCACATCTTGCCACTGGGATTTTTGCCCATTCCTCAAAGCAAAACTTCTACACCTCCTTCAAGTTAGATGGTTTCCTTTGGTAAACAGTAGTGATGAGCGAATATACTCGTTACCCGAGATTTCCCGAGCACGCTCGGGTGCCTCGAGTATTTGTAAGTGCTCGGAGATTTAGTTTTCATTGCCGCAGCTGAATGATTTACATCTGTTAGCCAGCATAAGTACATGTGGGGGTTGCCTGGTTGCTAGGGAATCCGAGCACTAAAAAATACTCGGAGGACACCAGAGTGTGCTCGAGAAATCTCGGGTAACGAGTACGGTATATTCGCTTATCACTAGTGAACAGCAATCTTCAGGTCTGACCACAGTACCTCAATTGGATTAAGGTCTGGGCTTTAACTAGGCCACTCCAAAACATTTACATGTTTTCCCTCAAACCAATCGAGTGTTGCTTTTGCACTATGCTTTGGGTCATTGTCTTGTTAGAAGGTGAACCTCCGTCATACTCTCAAATCACAGACAGACAAACAGGTTTTGCTCAAGAATATCCTTGTATTTTGCACCATCCATATTCCCCTCAACTTGGACCATTTTCTGTGTCTCAAAAAAAAAAAATCCCCACAGCATGATTGTGCCACAACCATGTTTTACTGTGATGATATTCTTGGGGTGATGAGCTGTGTTGGTTTGGTGCCATACATAATATGTGCAAAAAGTTCAATTTTGGTTTCATCTAACGTCATCACCTTCTTTCATACATTTGGGGAGTCTCCCACCAGTGCTGTGGAGTCGGAATAAAATGGAACGACGCAGACTCCTAAATATATAATAAATTGGGTATAGTAGTGTAATGCAGGTTTTGCTGTAAATTTTTTCATAAGAATTTGGGAAAGTTATGAAATGTCCAGGCTGAGAATTCTGGTGGGCGGCCCTCTTTTGGCAGGTTGTTATAGTATGACTAGATGGTGGCCCGATTCTAATGCATCGGGTATTCTAGAATATGTATGTATGTATATAGCAGCCACATAGTAAATAACACAGGCCATGTAGTATATAGGAGCCACGTAGTATATAGCTGCCACACAGTATATAACAGCCACGTAGTATATAACACAGCCCACGTAATGTATAGCACAGCCCACGCAGTATATAACACAGCCCACGTAATATATAACACAGCCCATGCAGTATATAACACAGCCCACGCAGTATATAACACAGCCCACGTAATTTATAGCACAGCCCACGCAGTATATAACACAGCCCACGCAGTATACAGCAGTAATTTCGCAATGCATCTCTGGGAACGGAAGCTGGCGGCAGCCGCGTGTGCATCGGCGGACGACGGAAGGTGAGAATAGCAGGTTTTTTTTATTATTTTTAATAATAGATCTTTTTACTATTGATGCTGATAGGCAGCATCAATAGTAAAAAGTTGGTCACACAGGGTTAATAGCAGCGTTAACGGAGTGCGTTACACCGCAGCATAACGTGGTCCGTTAACGCTGCCATTAAACCTGTGTGAGTACTGACTGGAGAAGAGTATGGAGGGGGCGCCGGGCACTGACTGGACGGAAGTAGGGAGAGACTAATTCTCGGCCGGACTGTGCCCGTCGCTGATTGGTCCCAATCAGCGACGTGGGATTTCCGTTACAGACAATATATATATATATATATATATATATATATATATATATATATATATATATATATATATATATATATATATATATATATATACACACATATACAGATGTTTCCATTTGATGGTGCTCCTGGGGATCATCAGAAATTGGGATATTTTTTTTTGCTGTACATTAACAATAAGGATACATTTACTGTGCTTTGGGAAAAATAATGCGATTGTGAGAATAACCTTTTAAAAAGTAAGTAGTTTAAGTTTCAATTACCTTCATCAAATTCAAATGAGTTGGCTAAGAGCTGAACATTTTTCGTTTTTCCTTCAGATCTGAGTGACTATCAAACAAAAGAAAGCATGAAAATGTAAAATTTCCCAACGCTCCCATTCGACTGACAGTCTGGTATATATTTAATGTCTACATACATACAGTAGCTAAAAACACACATACAAAAAAAGCAAAGCTCACTAAGTAAAAAATATGTTCTTTATTGAAATATGACTAACCAGTTCAGAACCGAGCCATTTAACTCTGTGTTCCTGAACAGTCACATTTTTGGGTTCATTCAAACATGCGGTTTACAGAGCTGTAAAACATTTTCTTATTCAAATATTCAAATAATTGTTGTCTTTTTCCGTGTCACATGGAGGCTTTATTTTTCTGTTATTTTCATACTCTAATTTTATATTTTTGATTATATCAAGTGATATTGGTGTGAGAATAAAAGGAAATAAGTGTTTGTTTTCACAACTAAGTTTTATAATTTGTTCCCATTTCTGTACATTATTTTACAAATATCCAACATTGTTTTCTTTTTTTTCTTTCACAGGGGCAGAGCTAGTAACAACAATTTGTATTGGCATTAGCTTTTTTACATTTTTTTTTACCTGCTTTTTATTTATTTTTAATTTATTTCACATATTGTGCCACCAATAAGGCCATAGATCTTTAGGGGCAATTCACCATTTAAATACGGTATGTCTTGTTTTTATCTGATTTTCTTGGTAACTGGGACTAGTATACTAACCCCCGTTCAGGTGGAAAAGAAAGCCTCATGGCTGCATAGCAGAGCCGACTAGTTATCCTAGGACCCAGCAGCTCATGCTCCCAATGTAAGGAGATGGACCAGCTGCCGTGCTCCCCCTGAAGACATCAATGCTACTGTGGTGTAGAATCTGAATAATGTTTTGATCTTGATATATTTCCTTGTTCTAACAATTGTAATTCCCCTGTAGATAACAATTCTAGGTGCTCATAAGTCACAATTAAAACAAAAAAAATAGTTTTATCTTGAAAGAAACACAGAGACATTACAGTAGTAATCGCATAAAAAAATGGAAAGCATACCTTTTCAGCCTGACAACCATCAAATCCTTCAGCACATCGCATCCATGCTTTAGTAAGGGACTGGGGCATCAAGTTAGGCTTTGCTGAGGATTTTTTGCCATCATGACCTAATTCATCAGGAAAAACTGCATGAATCTTATCTGATGTCCGTTTCCCCTATAAGACAAACATTACATTTTTTTTAGTTATTTGCATTAATTACTGGATTAACACTGGGAACATAAATGCTGAAAATAAGTCCTTTACCCCTACACCCCGAAGCCTGCTTTCACCTTCCTGACCAGGCCACAGATGTGTCACAGAACCTTATATCATTCTGTGGTGAAACAATAATAATTACGCTATCACAAAAATGTTGTTTTAGCCCCAGATTTTACATTTCACAGAGTTTTCATTTTCACAGGGGGGGAGGGCATCAGCAAAAGAGGCACCAAAATTTGATTCACTATTTCAGCTGAACGTGTTAATACCCCATATGTGGCTGTACAGTACTGCTTAGCCATATGGTGAAACTCGGGAGGGACGGAGTGCTAAATGATCCCATCTTGGAAATTACACCCCTTTGGGAATTTATCTACAAGTGTATTGATGTTTTTGATTTCATGGGTGTCCTCCAGAAACAGGAAGCAGTGGATGAGAATATTGGAAATCTGCCATTGTAGTGCCCAGGTTTGTGGGGAAAGCATTTCACCTTTCCAGAACCTTTGTGTTACCAGCAACATGGAAGCCTCCTATATTAACAGATGACGTACCCGAGTGGGGACTTGCTTTTTTTGTGGATTGAGTTGAAGTTTTATTGGGAACATTTTATATAATGTTTGGGATCACATTTATACTGCGCTCTACGCTGAGCACTTACATCAGGGTTTTCATCTAAATCTTCGAATGATGTGATTCAGATGAAACCCCCGAGGCATCCATTCACTATAATGAGGCAGCAGAGTTACTCTGGACTGCGGCTGGCCTCTTTTTAGCAGTGTCCTTTTCAGATGTGCAAAAAACTTGTCGACCGAGCTTTTATGCTTGCCTAAAAAGATGGGCACTGCCAGATCGCAGGTCACATGGCGTCCAATGTGTCTTCATCTGCCACAATATAGGGAATCTTCTGCCGGGGGTTCTGTCTAAATAACGTATTTCAGAGATTTACATGGAAACGCTGGTGTAACCGCTCAGCGTAAAGAACAGGATACATATGCACCAATTCTTATTGTGATTTTTAGGAGACGAAATAAACAAATCAACAGAAGGTAAAAAATTTATTTTATTTATTTTTTACGCTGTTCCTCGTGCGGTATAAGTGATAAGGCAGCTTTGTTATTCGGGTCAGTATGATTACAGTGATACCAGATTCACATCTGTTTTACATTTGGCTGTTATCACACACTAAAAAATGTTGTGTTTTTTTACAAAAATAGTTTTTGCATTGCCATTTTCTGAGAGTTTTTCTGTATGTTTTGCTGTTTTTACCAATTAAAAACAATTTTTTTAGAAAGAAGAATGATCTACATTCTGGAGCTAAAGTTTTTTTTTTATGTCTCCGCTGATGCACCTGTATAGGGCCTTGATTTTTGAGGCACAAGATGACGTTTTCAATTTTACCATTTTATTTAAAAGTGACTTTTTGATCGTGTTTTATTCCACTTTTTGTTTGGTGGTATAATGGAAAAGCATCGGATCTTTTTGCCAATGCATTTATTAATTTTTTATGGTATTTACTGAAGGAGTTAACTGAGTTTTTTATAGGTTGGGTCATTCCAGACGCAGTGATACCAAATATGTCTACTTTTTTTTTGCAAATTTATTAGTAATTTTTTTTTATTAATTTTGTTAATTTTTTTAAAAATATTTTTCTTTAACTTTTTTTTTTAAATGTTTTTACTTAGTCCTTCTATGAGACTTTTCTTACTCTGATCACTAATATAATGCAATGCATTACACTGACAAAATGTCTTTTAGACCATGCTCCCGGTATGGTCTAACAGGCCACCATAGCTGGAAGACTGGAGGTTGTCATGACTACATCCAGCACCTATAGTCAAGTTGCAAGGGTGCCAATCGGGTGTGAGAGGGACCCCCTCCCTCTCCTAGCCTTCTAATTGCTGCAATCACTATTGATTGCGGCATTTAGTGGGTTAGACAGACGCTGGCTGCGTCAGTTCTCACTATCGCTCCCGGCGGCAATTGTGTGGGCACAGCCAGGACGTACTGGACGTACATCCAATTGCGGGAACGCACTTTAATATAGGATGTACTGGTACATCCAATGTCGGGAAGGGGTTAAATGGAAAATTAGCTCATGACAATGACCAATTATTTCAATCAAGTTTTTATTCTAAACCTTTTACTTTTCAATGTGTTTTTGTTATAAGCACTACACAAAACTGCAGTAAATAATTAATTAAAGCAATTATATTATGTACAGTACAGACCAAAAGTGTGGACACACCTCATTTAAAGATTTTTCTGTATTTTCATGACTATGAAAATTGTACATTCACACTGAAGGCATCAAAACTATGAATTAACACATGTGGAATTATATACTTAAAACAGTGTGAAACTTTAATGCAGAAAATGATTAAAACAACATACAACAAATGGAAATAGACAATATAGTAACATAGTTAGCAAGGCCGAAAAAAAGACATTTGTCCATCCAGTTCAGCCTATATTCTTGTCAGAATAAATTCCCAGATCTATGTCCTTCCAAAGAACCTAATAACTGTAAGATACAATATTGTTACACTCCAGGAAGACATCTAGGCCCCTCTTGAAACCCTCGACTGAGTTCACCATCACCACCTCCTCAGGGAAGACAAGGAGCAAAAAGTTGCCAAAAACAACACAATCAATATCAGATGTAATATAATCGTGAAAGAACAATGAAGAAATAAAACCAGAGCAAGTAAAAAAGTGCAAGGATAATATAATATAGATTTGCATATCTATGAATATATATCTTATTTCATACATTATTTTTTAAATATAGATATATGCTTATAAACACAAATATACAGTGCCTACAAGTAGTATTCAACCCCATGCAGATTTAGCAGGTTTACACATTTGGAAATAACTTGGCATTGTGACATTTGGACTGTAGATCAGCCTGGAAGTGTGAAATGCACTGCAGCAAAAAAAGAATGTTATTTCTTTGTTTATTTTTTTTTTAAATTGTCAAAAGTCTTTTCAGAGGGTCATTTATTATTCAACCCCTCAACCCACCAGAATTCTGTTTGGTTCCCCTAAAGTATTAAGAAGTAGTTCAGGCACAAAGAACAATGAGCTTCACATGTTTGGATTAATTATCTCTTTTTCCAGCCTTTTCTGACTACGGTATTTAAGACCCTCCCCAAACTTGTGAACAGCACTCATACATGGTCAACATGGGAAAGACAAAGGAGCATTCCAAGGCCATCAGAGACAAGATCGTGGAGGGTCACAAGGCTGGCATGGGGTACAAAACCCTTTCCAAGGAGTTGGGCCTACCTGTCTCCACTGTTGGGAGCATCATCCGGAAGTGGAAGGCTTATGGAACTACTGTTAGCCTTCCACGGCCTGGACAGCCTTTGAAAGTTTCCTCCCGTGCCGAGGCCAGGCTTGTCCGAGGAGTCAAGGCTAACCCAAGGACAACAAGGAAGGAGCTCTGGGAAGATCTCATGGCAGTAGGGACATTGGTTTCAGTCAATACCATAAGTAACGTACACCACCGCAATGGTCTCCGTTCCAGACGAGCCCGTAAGGTACCTTTACTTTCAAAGCGTCATGTCAAGGCTCGTCTACAGTTTGCTCATGATCACTTGGAGGACTCTGAGACTGACTGGTTCAAGGTTCTCTGGTCTGATGAGACCAAGATCGAGATCTTTGGTGCCAACCACACACGTGACGTTTGGAGACTGGATGGCACTGCATACGACCCCAAGAATACCATCCCTACAGTCAAGCATGGTGGTGGCAGCATCATGCTGTGGGGCTGTTTCTCAGCCAAGGGGCCTGGCCATCTGGTCCGCATCCATGGGAAGATGGATAGCACGGCCTACCTGGAGATTTTGGCCAAGAACCTCTGCTCCTCCATCAAGGATCTTAAGATGGGTCGTCATTTCATCTTCCAACAAGACAACGACCCAAAGCACACAGCCAAGAAAACCAAGGCCTGGTTCAAGAGGCAAAAAATCAAGGTGTTGCAGTGGCCTAGTCAGTCTCCTGACCTTAACCCAATTGAAAACTTGTGGAAGGAGCTCAAGATTAAAGTCCACATGTGACACCCAAAGAACCTAGATAACTTGGAGAAGATCTGCATGGAGGAGTGGGCCAAGATAACTCCAGAGACCTGTGCCGGCCTGATCAGGTCTTATAAAAGACGATTATTAGCTGTAATTGCAAACAAAGGTTATTCCACAAAATATTAAACCTAGGGGTTGAATAATAATTGATCCACACTTTTATGTTTAAAAGTTATAAAAATTTAACTGAGCAACAAAACTTTTTGGTTTGTAAGATTTATGCATCTGTTAATAAATCCTGCTCTTGTTTGAAGTTTGAAGGCTCTAACTTATTTGCATCTTATTAAACCTGCTAAATCTGCAGGGGGTTGAATACTACTTGTAGGCACTGTATAGCATTGAGCAAAAATAAAGTGCAAGTGCCAAACCACCATGTGAAATGTACAGATGGATCTAGCACAGAGGTGGGGAACCTCAGGCCCCAGGGCCATTTACAGCCCTTGACCTTTTATCAAGCCCAGAGCAGATTCTCAGGGACCGCATTCTTGGGCAAGGAGCTGTATTTTAAGGCTATGTGCACACGTTGCGGATTTGACGCTGCGGATCTGCAAGAGTTTTCTATGAGTTTACAGTACCATTTATATAAACATAAGGATGAATGACCTCGGGGAGATCAAAACATCCAACACTGTGGAGACACCATCACGTCTTTCTTAACGCAGTGATCCAGAACACTGCCCCCCATCCCTTATGGGAAATATGCAAATGCATGTAGAAAAGCCGCAGAGACACCATCACGTGTTTCTCAACGCAAGCAATGAATAGCCAGGTCTTTCACCGGGAAGGAACAACCACGGGAAGGGCAGCATCCAAAAAGGAAAACCACCTATGCCAAAACATGGTATCCATCCACAGACAGCTGTTTCGGGGTATTTGCCCCTCATCAGTGTGGAGTAGGAAAACTGGCTATTAGGAGCAGTGCCTAGTAAAAGGACTATAAACATAAGGATGAATGACCTCGGGGAGATCAAAACATTTAACACCGCGGAGACACCATCACGTGTTTCTCAACGCAGTGATCCAGAACACTGCCCCCATCCCTTATGGGAAATATGCAAATGGATGTAGAAAAGCCGCGGAGACACCATCACGTGTTTCTCAACGCAAGCAATAAATAGCCAGGTCTTTCACCGGGAAGGAACAACCACGGGAAGGGCAGCATCCAAAAAGGAAAACTACCTATGCCAAAACATGGTATCCATCCACAGACAGCTGTTTCGGGGTATTTGCCCCTCATCAGTGTGGAGTAGGAAACTGGCTATTAGGAGCAGTGCCTAGTGCATTTGCATATTTCCCATAAGGGATGGGGGCAGTGTTATGGATCACTGCGCTGAGAAACACGTGATGGTTTCTCCGCGGTGTTGGATGTTTTGATCTCCCCGAGGTCATTTATCCTTATGTTTATAGTCCTTTTACTAGGCACTGCTCCTAATAGCCAGTTTCCTACTCCACACTGATGAGGGGCAAATACCCCGAAACAGCTGTCTGTGGATGCATACCATGTTTTGGCATAGGTGGTTTTCCTTTTTGGATGCTGCCCTTCCTGTGGTTGTTCCTTCCCGGTGAAAGACCTGGCTATTTATTGCTTGCGTTGAGAAACACGTGATGGTGTCTCCACGGCTTTTCTACATACAGTACCATGCAAACCTATAGAAAACAAAATCCGCAGTGCACATGCAGCAGAAAAAAAAATGCGCTTTACCTACGGTTTATTTTCCGCAGCATGTCAATTCTTTGTGCAGATTCCGCAGCGATTTACACCTGCTCCTCAATACGAATCCGCAGGTGTAAAACTGCAGGTGGAATCCGGACAAAAACCACAGAAAAAAACGCAGTAATTCCGCAGTAAATCCGCAGTGCAGTTTTCCTGTGGATTTACCAAAATCAGTGCGGAAAAATCCACACACCATTCCGCAGCATGTGCACATACCCCGATTACAACCAGCTCATTCATTTCTTCTTGCTCTGTTGGCACACACACGCAGTGTTCACTACTGAGCACTGAAGGGCATGCAATGAAAGATTACGTCCTGAAACCAGTGCCACAGTCATGATGCACTTTGTGGGCAGAGTTTGTACGGCCTACGAAAGGATGGTATAAATATCCAAATGGCCATTGGCAGAAAAAAAATTCCACACCCCTGATCTAGCAGAATAAACAAATAATGTAAGACCAATAATTCCTGCTCCCATACCAAGTGTCATCAAAATGAAATTAGTGGGGCTATGACACCCGACACCACCTCCACCGATCAGTTGATATCTGCTCCTGCAGCCCCAGAGGTAAGCGATGTACAGGGAGGAACTAAGCAATTTCAAGTGCAAGGCAGGTAGAGCGCAGTACTTTATAGCGACCACTAACAATTTACTGGGCTGTAGAGCCCTGCTTCATTCATCACATATTTCCAGAAGCCGTAATTCTTATCCATCATACAATGCCATCAGGGAGCTGTCTGATTGGCTCCAAATGTATTCTGTAGCAGGACAACAACCCCAAACATACAGCCAATGTCAATAACGACTATCTTCAGCATACAGAAGTACAAGGAGTCCTGGAAGAGATAACATGGCTCCACAGAGCTCTGATTTCAACATCTTTTTTTTTTCCTTTCTAAATCAGATACATTTTTAATGACAAAATTTAATTCAACAGACAATCTCAATACTGCCAAATTTAACAGAGTCTCAAAATTTCAAAATTAACTTCCCTCCCCTCCCATTACATATATGAACAGCAAAAGATGAATAATACAGCCTTCATTCGGGATCATATTCTCTCCACCCATGGTGTCCACAATGTCACAAATGCTTTTCCCCTTTTCTTTTAACATAAATACTTTTCTCTATATTCACAATAGAATCAGATTGTCTAAGAAATTCTCTCAACGTCGGCGGGTCTTCATTTATCCAGTATCTGGTGATTAATTTTGGCGCAATATATAGTAATCTAGCTATTGCCACCTTGTATTTATTATGTACCCGAATCTCCTCCATGTATCCCAGAATACACACCATAGGATCCTTCTCAATCCTACAGCTATACGCTCTCTCAATGGCATTAACCACTGTTGTCCAATATGGGTTCAGCTCTGGACACTGCCATAACATATGGAGGATCCCTGCCCCTTCAGCATGGCATCGAGGACACTCAGAAGACTGACTCAGACCAGCTTTGTACAACCATTCCGGAGTCCTATATACTCTATGAAGTACATATATCTGCGAGAGTCTGCCCGGTTCACTCAACGACAATTGGGGGTCTATATTCCATGATCACCTCCCATTAGTCCTCTTGAATCCTTACCAACTCCTCCTCCCGTTTTCCTTTTGCTTTAATTGGATAATTATTTAATAAGGTATACATTAAATCTTTATAAATATCTGACATCAACCCTTTTGTTCACCCCTCAGCGCAAACATTCATCCACCAGTAAATCTTTATGGATCTCCATATTAACCATCTTACTGTGTGATACATATGCATGTCTAAGCGGTCCATACTGAAACCTACACACCTCCGGTAGCCAATAGCCCTCCTGTAACTTTTCAAAAGACACTAGTCCTTGCATGTCCTGTATCTTAACCATGTATTGTATTGCCAGTCTCTTCCAATTTTTAAATTCCGCCATTTTATTAAACTCCAGCAATGTTTCAATTTGCCCTATCGGGGATAAATTTGTTAAATTCTCTAGTCCCCTAGTCTTTTTAACGGTCTCCCAAACTTTATGTATCAGCGCAAACACATCATCCGCATACAGGGATATTTTTTCTTCTATTAGTCCATATCTAAACCCCCTGAGGCGGCTTTCCTAATTGTCTGTGCCAGGGGTTCCACTGCCAACACAAAAAGCAGCGGAGACAGCAGACACCCGTCTAGTCCCCCAAAGAGTAAAACTTCTAGACGTTTGCCCATTAACACTAACCCTAGCGGTTGGAGATATATACAGCAGCCGTATCCACGAGATAAAAGCCAGTCCAAATCCAAAACATCCCAGCACCTGCCAAAGATTTTGCTATTCAACACTATCAAACGCTTTACGCGCGTCCAACGACACCACAATTCTACGACCCCTGTTGTCCGACGGCAGCTGCAAGTTCACAAAGAGTCTACGCAAATTTATCGCTGTAGACTTATTCGGCATAAACCCAGACTGGTCAGGGTGGACAAGATCCTGAACCACACCAGCCAGACGGCAAGCCAGAATCTTAACATCCGCCGTCAGCAACTAAATAGGCCTATAGGATTCTGCCAACCCCTGATCTCTACCCTCTTTAGGGATGACTACCACCACCTCTCTCATGGACACCGGTAATCCACCATCCCGAAACATCTCTTCAAAGACTACTTTCAATTTAGGTGCTACTATCTCTACCACTTGTTTATAAATCTCACCCGAGAGACCGTCTGCCTCTGGTGCCTTAATATTTGCCATAGACATAATAGCTATTCCAAGCTCTTCTTGTGTTATGGGCTCCTCCAACCTCCTCCTGTCACTCTCTAATACTAGGGAGTCCCGCCACCTGAAGAAACCCTTCTATGTCCCTGGATTAAACCCCTGACCCAGAGGAATACAACGGTTTATAGAACCGTCTAAACTCCCCCAAAATATTCTCAGAATCCCCTACCTCAGTTCCTTTATCAATCTTTAATTTACATACATAAGACGATTCCCTCTACGCCGCCACTACTGACAACAGATGTCCCACTCCTTCACCTTCATCATAAAATTGTGTTTTCTGGAAGGCTCTTCTCTCTGCTTTCTTTATATATACTTTATTAACCTCTTCCTGGGCTCCCCAAGCCTACTCTGATTTTCCACTGACAGGTTCACTATCATATCCATTTCTGCCCTCTCCAGAGTCTCAATGGCCTCCTGGTCCTCTAACCTAGTTTTAGACTTACAACTAGAGATCTCCCAAAACAAGAGGCCCCTCAGAACCGCCTTCATAGCATCCCACACCACCCGGTTATCAGCACTCCCCTCATTAAACTGCCAGTACGCTCTCAGTTCTTTTTTGATGACAATCATATTAATATATTCCAAGCCATAACGGGTGCAACTTCCATCCATCTCCCCACCCAATCCTCCCCATCCGTTTAATTAACAGCTCTATGGGCTTGTGATCTGAAATCACTCTCAGGAGGTATTCCACTCCGCAGACCATTTGTGTCATTAAATCATGACCCAACGCATATCTATCCGTGAGCGAGACCCATGAGTCATAGAATAGCAAGAGTAACACACTTCATTCTTATTTCTCACTCTCCACAGGTCCACCATCCCAAGCTCTTTATATAATTTCCAAATGATGTCAATTTCTTGATACCATTACCTATTCCCCTTGTATGTCTATCCCACCCCTCATCTATAATGTTATGGAGATCACCAAAAACGGTAATCCCGTGCCCAGCTTAAATAGTTCTAGTGCCTCGTGAATCTTTTTCTCGGAGTACGGAGGTGTTATGTACATGGCTACTAAACACATTAATTGTCCATAAATTTAACAAATTACAAAAAATATACTGGCCTTCAATATCAATATGGTTTTCAATTTCTTGGAAAGGCATAGATGCTCCTATCAATAAAGAAACCCCCCTAGCATATGAAGAATATGAGGAATGATATGCCTTCCCAATCCATCTTCTCTTCAACACCTCCAACTTCTCCCCAAGTAGATGTGTTTCCTGAAGGCAGAGTACATCTGGTCCCTTCTTCCTAACATATTCCATGATCGCCGTTCTCTGCGTTCCCTCTAACAATCCTCATACATTCCAACTAAGGATTTTAGTTCTATCTCCCATCCAGGGCTGGCTTCAGCACCCGGCGAACCCAGGCAAGTGCCGGGGCCCTGGCAAGACGGGGGGCCCCATTTACGGTAGTAACGGTACAAGTACTGTACACACACAGACACACTTATGCGCTCCTGGGGACCCCGCAGCCGGACTACATCCCTGCTGTGCTGTGTGACACAGTGACAGTGAACTCGTCTCCCAGCCAGGACTCGGAGGCGGAGGACATCCATCATCCCCGCCCCAGCAGCAGGTGGCACAGAGCTCTCTGGGAGTTTCGCTGGCGCTCCGCAGCTGCAGGAATACTCACCTCCGGGACCATCACCATGGATACGAAGAGTCACTTCCGGGCTGGGCCTGGAACTGAGTTTCGCTTGCGCTGTGCAGCTGCAATACTCACCGCCATCACCGGGCTGGAGGTCGTCTGTCCTGTCACTTCCGGTCGGGTGGGAGCTCGTCATCCTAAGAGCTCAGAGAAGATCTTCCAGTCATCCCGTCCAGGTCCAGCGGCAGCTCCAAGCAGAAAGACAAGCAGGAGCAGCAGTCAGGTGCACAGATGGTGCACCCTGTCCCTGTGTCCACAACTGAAGCAAGTAACGGCATGACCGTCCATGAAAGTGAAGCAGTGAGTGAAGAGTGAGTCTTCCTTCCAAGTTCCTGATCCCAAGCATTGCAGGAGCAGGGGGATGCAGCCTGCTGAGCCTGGGAGCCGACTCCGAGGACAAGGTACAACTGTACAGGCGGCAACGGGAGTGGATCATGCCTGGTCTCTGCTCTGTGCAACTTGCAAGACAGACAGTACAGTCTCTGTCTGGGACTTGTGCTACAATATGGTATGTTAGCGATGCTGGGACTTGTAGTCCTAGACTACTGTATATACTAAATGGCTGGCTGAGTTATATACTACGTGGGCTGTGTTCTATACTACGTCACGGACCTGTGCTATATACTACGTGGGCTGTTATATATACTACGTGGGTGGCTGTGTTATATACTACGTGGGTGGCTGTGTTATATACTGCATGGGCTGTGCTATATACTGCGTGGGCTGTGCTATATACTGCGCAGGCTGTGCTATATACCGCGTGGGCTGTGCTATATACTACGTGGCTGTTATATACTGCGTGGCTGTGTTATATACTGCGTGGCCTGTGCTATATATTACATGGGCTGTGTTATACACTGCATGGGCTGTGCTATATACGTGGGCTGTGCTATATACTACGTGGCCTGTGCTATATGCTTCGTGGGGTGTGTTATATGCTACGTGGGGTGTGTTATATGCTACTTGGCTGTGGTATATTTCTCTGCTGTATCTGTGCATCATGAATCGTGGTATGTGTTAACCCCTTAGCGACCGCCGATACGCCTTTTAACGGCGGCCGCTAAGGGTACTTAAACCACAGCGCCGTTAATTAACGGCGCTGTGGAAAAAGTGTATAGCGCCCCCCACAGGCCGATTTTCTCCGGGGTCTCGGCTGCCGAGGGTAGCTGAGACCCCAGAGAACATGATTCGGGGGGTTTTTAACCCTCCCCGCATTTGCGATCGCCGGTAATTAACCGTTTACCGGCGATCGCAAAAAAAAAAAAAAAAAGTGATCTCTTTTTAATTTCTCTGTCCTCCGATGTGATCGCACATCGGAGGACAGAGAAAAGGGGTCCCAGGTGGCCCCCCAATACTCACCTAGCTCCCCCGATGCTCCTCGTGTCTCCCGGTGGGCGCCGCCATCTTCAAAATGGCGGGCGCATGCGCAGTGCGCCCGCCGGCCGGCACCGGGAGAATCTTTGGGGTCTCGGCTGCCTGGGGTAGCCGAGACCCCAAAGAGCATGATCGGGGGTCGGTTTTAGCGACCCCTGTTTTGCGATCGCCGGTAATTAACTGTTTACCGGCGACCGCAAAAAAAAAAAAAAAAAAAGTAAAGTGTAATTCTCTGTCCTCTGATGTGATCGCACATCAGAGGACAGAGAAATAGGGGGATTCGGGGACCCTAGCATACTCACCTAGGTCCCTGGATCCTCTTGCTGCTCCTCCTGGCCGCCGGCAGAAGAACATGGCGGACGCATGCCCAGTGCGCCCGCCATCTGTCTCCATCTGCCGGCCGGCAGGAGAACAGCAGTTAGGGCTAAAATTAGGGTTAGGGGTAGGGTTAGGGGTAGGGTTAGGGGTAGGGGTAGGGTTAGGGTTAGGGTTAGGGGTAGGGTTAGGGTTAGGGGTAGGGTTAGGTTAGGGGTAGGGTTAGGGGTAGGGTTAGGGGTAGGGTTAGGGTTAGGTTAGGGGTAGGGTTAGGGGTAGGGTTAGGGGTAGGGGTAGGGTTAGGGGTAGGGTTAGGTTAGGGGTAGGGTTAGGGGTAGGGTTAGGGGTAGGGTTAGGGTAGGGGTAGGGTTAGGGCTAGGGTTAGGTTAGGGGTAGGGTTACGGCTAGGGTTAGGTTAGGGGTAGGGTTAGGTTAGGGGTAGGGGTAGGGTTAGGGATAGGGGTAGGGTTGGGGCTAAATTTAGGGTTAGGGTTGGGGCTAAATTTAAGGTTAGGGTTGGGGCTAAATTTAGGGTTAGGCTTCTTTCACACTTACGTCGGTACGGGGCCGTCGCAATGCGTCGGCCCGACATACCGACGCACGTTGTGAAAATTGTGCACAACGTGGGCAGCAGCTGTAGTTTTTCAACGCATCCGCTGCCCAATCTATGTCCTGGGGAGGAGGGGGCGGAGTTACGGCCACGCATGCGCGGTCAGAAATGGCGGATGCGACGTACAAAAAAACGTTTCATTGAACTTTTTTTGTGCCGACGCTCCGCCAAAACACAACTGATCCAGTGCACGACGGACGCGACGTGTGGCCATCCGTCACGATCCGTCGGCAATACTATGGGCAAAAAACGCATCCTGCGGGCACATTTGCAGGATCCGTTTCTTGTCCAAAACGACGGATTGCGACGGAATGCCAAACAACGCAAGTGTGAAAGTAGCCTTAGGGCTAGGGTTAGGGTTGGGGCTAAAGTTAGGGCTAGGGTTGGGGCTAAAGTTAGGGTTAGAGCTGGGATTAGGTTTAGGGTTTGGATTAGGGTTGGTATTAGGGTTAGGGTTGGCATTAGGGTTACGCTTGGGATTAGGGTTAGGTTTGGGATTAGGGTTAAGGTTAGGGTTGTGATTAGGGGTGTATTGGGATTAGGGTTAGGGTTGAGATTAGGATTAGGGGTGTGTGGATTTAGGGTTTTGATTAGGGTTATGGTTAGGGTTGACATTAGGGTTGTTTTGGGGTAAGGGTTGTGATTATGGTTAGGGTTAGTGATTAGGATTATGGATCAGGTTGGGATTAGGGTTAGGGGTTGGAGCTAGAATTGGGGGGTTTCCACTGTTTAGGTACATCAGGGGGTCTCCAAACACGACAGCCAATTTTGCGCTCAAAAAGTCAAATGGTGCTCCCTCCCTTCTGAGCTCTGCCGTGCGCCTAAACAGTGGGTTACCCCCACATATGGGGCATCAGCGTACTCGGGATAAATTGGACAACAACTTCTGGGGTCCAATTTCTCTTGTTACCCTTGTGAAAATAAAAACTTGGGGGCTACAAAATCTTTTTTGTGAAAAAAAAAAATATTTTTTATTTTCACGACTCTGCATTCTAAACTTCTGTGAAGCACTTGGGCATTCAAAGTTCTCACCACACATCTAGATAAGTTCCTTGGGGGGTCTAGTTTCCAAAATGGGGTCACTTGTGGGGGGTTACTACAGTTTAGGTATATCAGGGGCTCTGCAATCGCAACATAATGCCCACAGACCATTCTATCAAAGTCTGCATTCCAAAAAGGCGCTCCTTCCCTTCCGAGCTCTGCCGTGCGCCCAAACAGTGGTTTACCCCCACATATGGCACATCAGCGTACTCGGGATAAATTGGACAACAACTATTGCAGTCCAATTTCTCCTGTTACCCTTGTGAAAATAAAAACTTGGGGGCTACAAAATCTTTTTTGTGAAAAAAAAAATATTTTTTATTTTCACGACTCTGCATTCTAAACTTCTGTGAAGCACTTGGGCATTCAAAGTTCTCACCACACATCTAGATAAGTTCCTTGGGGGGTCTAGTTTCCAAAATGGGGTCACTTGTGGAGGGTTTCTACTGGTTAGGTACATCAGGGGCTCTGCAAATGCAACATAATACCCGCAGACCATTCTATCAAAGTCTGCATTCCAAAACGGCGCTCCTTCCTTCCGAGCTCTGCCGTGCGCCCAAACAGTGGTTTACCCCCACATATGGGGTACCAGCATACTCAAGACAAATTGGACAACAACTTTTGGGGTCCAATTTCTCTTGTTACCCTTGTAAAAATAAAAACTTGGGGGCTACAATATCTTTTTTGTGGAAAAAAAAAATATTTTTTATTTTCACGGCTCTGCATTATAAACTTCTGTGAAGCACTTGGGCATTCAAGGTTCTCATCACACATCTAGATAAGTTCCATGGGGGGTCTAGTTTCCAAAATGGGGTCACTTGTGGGGGATTTCTACTGTTTAGGCACATCAGGGGCTCTCCAAACGCGACATGGCGTCCGATCTCAATTCCAGCCAATTCTACATTGAAAAAGTAAAACGGCACTCCTTCTCTTCCAAGCTCTGCGGTGCGCCCAAACAGTGGTTTACCCCCACATATGGGGTATCGACGTATTCAGGAGAAATCGCACAACAACTTTTGTGGTCTAATTTCTCCTGTTACCCTTGTGAAAATAAGAATTTGTGGGCAAAAAGATCATTTTTGTGTAAACAAAAGCGATTTTTTTATTTTCACGGCTCTACGTTATAAACTTCTGTGAAGCACTTGGGGGTTCAAAGTGCTCGCCACACATCTAGATAAGTTCCTTAAGGGGTCTAGTTTCCAAAATGGTGTCACTTGTGGGGGGTTTCCACTGTTTAGGCACATCAGGGGCTCTCTAAACGTGACATGGCGTCCGATCTCAATTCCAGCCAATTCTGCATTGAAAAAGTCAAACGGCGCTCCTTCACTTCTAAGTTCTGCGGTGCGCCCTAACAGTGGTTTACCCCCACATATGGGGTATTGGCGTATTCAGGAGAAATTGCATAACAAAATTTATGGTTACATTTCTGTTTTTACACTTGTGAAAATAAAAAAAATGGTTCTGAATTAAGATGTTTGCAAAAAAAAGTTAAATGTTCATTTTTTCCTTCCACATTGTTTCAGTTCCTGTGAAGCACGTAAAGGGTTAATAAACTTCTTGAATGTGGTTTTGAGAACCTTGAGGGGTGTAGTTTTTAGAATGGTGTCACACTTCATTATTTTCTATCATATAGACCCCTCAAAATGACTTCAAATGTGATGTGGTCCCTAAAAAAAAATGGTGTTGTAAAAATGAGAAATTGCTGGTCAACTTTTAACCCTTATAACTCCCTAACAAAAAAAAATTTTGTTTCCAAAATTGTGCTGATGTAAAGTAGACATGTGGGAAATGTTATTTATTAACTATTTTTCGTGACATATCTCTCTGATTTAAGGGCATAAAAATACAAAGTTTGAAAATTGCAAAATTTTAAAAATTTTCGCCATATTTCCGTTTTTTTCATAAATAATCGCAAGTAATATCGAAGAAATGTTACCACTAACATGAAGTACAATATGTCACGAAAAAACAATCTCAGAATCAGCGGGATCCGTTGAAGCGTTCCAGAGTTATAACCTCATAAAGTGACAGTGGTCAGAATTGCAAAAATTGGCTCGGTCATTAAGTACCAAATTGGCTCTGTCACTAAGGGGTTAAAGAGGGAGCCCACAGACTCTTTCGCCCGGGGCCCTCAAAAACCTGGAGCCGTCCCTGCTCCCATCATATGATCCTATATGTGCAAGTTCCCGACCTCTTAGGCTGTGTGCCCACGTTACGTTTATGAGTTTCTGCCGTGTTTTTTGCTGCAGCGGAAACACATAAAAACGCTTAAAAACTGCATTCCCATGCAATCCTATGGGATTCCGCAATTGCTGTCCCCATAATGCGGATTTTCCCGCTGCGGAATCGCATAGCGATAAAATCCGCAGCATGTTCATTATTTCTGCGGAATCGCGGCGATTCCACAGCCATAAGATTGCATTGAACACTCACTTTATGCATGTGGCTATGCCCACCATGCGTAAAGTGAGCGCTTCATATGCGGCTGGCACCAGGTCGGGAGGAGAGGAGACTCTCCTCTAGGCCCTTGGGAACCATATTTCTGTAAAAAAAAAAAAAAGAATTAAAATAAAAAATATGAATATACTTACCTCCTGATGGCCCCGGAGTCCTCCCACCTCTCAGCGATGCACATGGCAGCTTCCGTTCCCAGGGATGCGTTGCGCATATGACCTTTGCGACGTCATCCCAGGTCCTTTGCGCAATGCATCCCTGGGAACGGATCGTACCAAGAGATCCGCTGAGGAGATCGGGGGCCATTGGAAGGTGAAAATAACAATATTTTATTATTATTATTATTATTTCTAACATTCTATCTTTTACTATTAATGCTGCATAGGCAGCATCAATAGTAAAAAGTTGGTCACACTTGTCAAGCACTATGCTTGACAAGTGTGACCAACCTGTCAATCATTTTTCCAAGCGATGTTTCAAATCGCTTGAAAAACGCAAGCATGCTGCAAGCTAAAAACACTTGCAAAACACTTGTATTTTGCGGGAAAACGCATGCGAATTACGCATGCGTTTTACCAGCGGCAGGTAGTTGCGGAAATACTGCGGACATTTCCACAGAATTTCTGCAACGTGGGCACATAGCTTTAAAGTACTATAATGTTTCGTGTATTTAACAAAACCCATCTCTAAACAATTAACCCCATCCCTCCCCTCCCACCTCCCTTCCCAATATTCAATAACCCAATAAACCATAACAATTCTCTCTTTGTATTTCTCCTCTCTTACCAGAGAGTGGGTGATCTTACATCTAGCTGCCCCTTTCTCATGTACAGCACCATGGAATTAATGGTGCTATATAAATAAATAATAATATTCTCAACTGCTATGTCTATAGCACCTCCACATCTCCTCCGCATATACGGTACATATTATCATTATTTCGATTACAATTAGTCCCTCCATGGTCCATATCAACTAATATACAGGAACCAAAAGTCTCCATAAAGTAACACCGTCTTCACTTTCTCCCTCTCAGGAAACAACTCCGCATTCCTCTCTGCTCACTTCCCTCTGTCATTGTCAGCCTTGAGCCTTTTGTTATTTAAGTCCAGCCACTTAGTGGCCTCTTCCAGTGTTGGGAAAAAAATGAACTGTTCCCAGGGCTACTACTCTGAGCTTTGCTAGGTACAAGGTAGAATAAATAAAATCCAAGTCTCTCAATCTTTTCTTTACCGCTCCATATTGCATTCTCTGCATCAGTACCTCAGCCAAGTAGTCAGGGTAATTGGAATTTTTTTGACCATTAATGCACATATCATTAGCCATTCTTGCTTTTCTCAATATAATGTCTCTGTCTCTGAAGTTAAGGATCCTCGCAAGTACTGTACGAGGGGGGATCCTGGCGGGAGGGGTCACACGGGAACTCGGTGCGCTCTCTCCACCGCAAACAGCTTAGTCAGGTTGTCAGTACCAATCTTAGAATGGAGCCATTCCTCAATAACCCTGTAGGATCAGTCCCTTCTGCCTTTTCAGGGATGCCCACTAATCTCACATTGTTCCGCCTGGAGCGGTTTTCCAAAGCATCATTTTTGTCAGCCAGAGTGGCACATCTCTGCAAGCAATGAGTGTGAGACTTCTGCATCTTAGCTGGACCTCCAGCACACTCACTCTTTCCTCTACCGCTCCCACCCTGGAATCAACTATCTTCATGGCTGCCTTCATACTGGTCATTTCTTTCTTAACCCCATCAAACCTCTGTGTAAGGGTTGTTAATGCAGTCTTACAGAATCTGACCAGGTCATATGTCTTTCAATATGGGCTCCCCTACCACAGGCTTCTCCATTGCTTCCTGCGCCACTCTCGCCATTCTTCCTCTCCAATTAACCCCTCATGTACCGTATCATCTTCTGAGTCTTCTCCTTTCCCCCCGGTCTCCTTCTCTCACCTTTCAGCCGTCACCTTTGCCGCTCCCTCTGTCCTTGGCGCCATAATCAGCTCGGCTCGCCGCTCCTGCTCTCGCATCCTGCTGCCGTCTCCTCACCATATTCACAGCTCTCTGCAGCATTGCACGTCGGGGTCTGCCTCCGCAGTCGTCTATTACTGGCACAAAACGTTACCGGCTCTCTGGAGGGACTTTAAAGGGAACCTGTCACCCCCCAGGCGGTTTTAAGTAAATGACCCACCTTGTGCAGCACTAATGCTGCATTCTGTTAAGGTGGCGCTTTTAGTTCGGGTCCCTGCAAACGCTGAAATAATCGCTTTTATAATGTGCCCCTCATACCTGAATTGAGTGGCACGGCCACTCAATAAAAGTATAATTAGCGAGGCCGCATCTACTAGACAGCCATGCCCGCTAGACGGCTGGGAGGCGTTTGTGTCAGGGGGGAAAAGACGTGCTCCCCTGACACAAACGCCTCCCAGCCATCACTCAGGGATTTTATGCGCCGGGCACCACCTCCATTTCCTTCCTGAACGTCCCAGGCGCCTGCGCTGTAAGTTCGAAGGGCAGTGCAAACTGCGCATGCCCGAAAAAAAAAAAAAAAAAACTTACAGCGCAGGCGCCAGGGACGTTCAGGAAGGAAATGGAGGCAGTGCCCGGCGCACAAAGGCCCTGAGTGACGGCTGGGAGGCGTTTGGGTCAGGGGGGGAAAAAAAGTGCCCCCCCCCGACAAATTGAGGTATGAGGGGCACATTATAAAAGGGATTATTTCAGCGTTTGCAGGGACCCGAACTAAAAGAGCCACCTTGACAGAATGCAGCATTAGTGCTGCACAAGGTGGCTCTTTTAGTTAAAAACGCCTGGGGGGGGGGGTGACAGGTTCTCTTTAATCCAGATAACTGTAGGATTTCAGAGGAGGCGCTCTGGAAGCCGTCTGCTCACAGCGTGCTAGGCCATGCCCCTGATTTCAACATCATTGAGTCTGTCTAGGATTATATGAAAGGGCAAAAAGATTTGCAGAAAACTTTAACCACAAAAGATATGTGGTCGGTTCTCCACGGTGTGGAGAGCATCTGCCACCCCTCAAAAACTGTGTGCAAGTGTAACTAGAAGAATTGATGTTGCTCCCTTAGTACCAGTGTATAAAGAGGGGCCATACCCCATCTAACGGGCGTGGCTGTCTAGTAGACGCGACCTCGCTCATTACACTTTTATTGAGTGGCCAGGAATATGCATATCGCATCCCCGGGGCAGACAACGGCGAATCCTCGCAGGAAACACTGCATGCGCAGGGAGGATTCACAAGTCTGCAGTCACACAGAGTGACTGCAGACTTCTCATTTTAGACCTGACAACCCCTTTAAGCATTTTACTAATGATCACTGTGATTACCTAATAAACATTATAAAATTGTCCAGCAGGATGTACACAAGTAAGGATGACATATCGAATAGTATTTACTATGTGCCTGATAAATACTCAAAGTCTATCTTTTGGGCAAATGTCATATAACAAAAAGAAATACCGTACTTCAAGTCTATGGACAACATCTACTATATAATCGTCTAATTCTGTCTTATTGTAATGGAAATTCCGCTTTGCTGATTGTTCGCACCAGCCGCCCATGACCAATCAGCGACAGGTGCAGTTCTGTCAGTCACAGTGCCACATAGTTCAGTCACGTTTACTGAACAAGTTCTGTCAGTCACTGTGCCACGTAGTTCAGTTATGTTTACTGAACAAGTTCTGCCAGTCAGCGCCACGTAGTTCAGTCACGTTTACTGAACAAGTTCTGTCAGTCACAGTGCCACGTAGTTCAGTCACGTTTACTGAACAAGTTCTGTCAGTCACAGTGCCACGTAGTTCAGTCACGTTTACTGAACAAGTTCTGTCAGTCACAGTGCCACGTAGTTCAGTCACGTTTACTGAACAAGTTCTGTCAGTCACAGTGTCACGTAGTTCAGTCACGTTTACTGAACAAGTTGTCAGTCACAGTGCCACGTAGTTCAGTCACGTTTACTGAATAAGTTCTGTCAGTCACAGTGAGACATAGTTCACTCACGTTTACTTAACACGTTCAGTCAGTCAATGTGGTGTACAAAAATACTTTGGGTTGATATTGTTAACAAATATATTATAGTGTCAATGTACTTCTTTCGTCCGATGATTTATTTAAATACAGTTAAATATTCATGTAATGGTTTATATATTTTGATGATCTGTTTAATAATGTCGTACAGTTGTATTAACTTCTATATGAGCAATAAAATTTAATGACAATGTACGGTACATATTTTACACGGAAAATTCTATGTATTCATTGCATTATTCTTAAATTTTCACAAATAAACTACATACATATTCTAGAATACCTTATGTGTTAGAATCGAGCCAACATCTAGTATGCAATAATACTGCATACATCGGCTACATGCTAAGTTTACAACTGGGAAGTAACATACAAAATATTAAAGTCTATATTATAATTTTTTTTATTTTTTTAGCAAAAGTTGGTCAAAACTTTTCTGTTGAGTATTTGGTTATACAACACAGTGTATACTACTGACTATGGAGCCTTTGGGAGATAACGCATTACCTATCCTCCCATGAAATCTACATAAATCACAAAAATTACAATTTCAGAACTATCAAGCAAACACAAGAAATTCAGGAGAGGTTACATCACAATAATTATTGGCTATTCTCCAATGAACTCTGCCAAGATAAATCTCTTATGGTCTGCTTCAGGAAAAATGTGAAGCACATGTGCTCCACATGGAGCAAAAACAGTAACAACTATCCTAAAATGGTTTGGATTTGGAGAGGTTATTAAAATTAACGATGAGCGCACCTTTTAGGTATGCATACAGAATCCAAAAGGAAATTACACAACTCAAATCCATATAAAACAAAAAAAAATAGATATCACTGAACGAATATTCCCCTTGTATGAGGAGGGTAAGTTCACACGGAGTTTCTTGAAGTGAATATCAAAATTTCAAATTCACTTAAAAATCCACATGAAAAAACTGCGTGAACATTTTGTTACATTATCTACCTTTTTAGAACAGCAAAAAGGATTCCATATCCAGCATCTTTACAAAAAGTATAATTTGCAAAATAATCAAGAAGGTGAGACCTTCCATTACATTTCCATTCTTCTGTCCGAGGACTGCTTAGCACTGTGACTGGCTGCAGTGGCCAGATGACTAGAACAGCTTGTTATCAAAGAAACCATCTGACGATGGGCCATTTCAGTCATCTGATAGCTGCAGACCATTACAGGCCACAGCAGTTCTGAGGAAGAACGATCTAAATGTCAGTGACGCAATAATAATAATAATTTTATTTATATAGCGCCAACATATTCCGCAGCGCTTTAAAAATTATAGAGGGGACTTGTACAGACAATAGACATTACAGCATAACAGGAATCACAGTTCAATATAGATACCAGGAGGAATGATGGCCCTGCTCGCAAGCTTACAATCTATATAAAATATCGGATATCACTTGGCTGTGTTATACAACAGTGTGAGCATACCCTTATAATTACAACCACTTTCATAAAATCAGACCTCTATTGTATAATTTCAGTGCCAAATTTGATCAGCCATATGTTCAACAATCTATATACATAATTGTCCGTCTGTCTGTCTGTCCTTCTGTCACAGTTATTCATTCGCTGATTGGTCTCGGCAGCTGCCTGTCATGGTTGCCGCGACCAATCAGCGACGGCCACAGTCCGATTAGTCCCTCCCCTACTCTCACCGGTCCCTCCCCTACTCTCACCGCCCGCTCCATAATTCCCTCCACTCACCGCTCACACAGGGTTAATGGCAGCGGTAACGGCCCGCGGTGTAACGCACTCCGTTACCGCTGCTATTAACCATGTGTGTCCCCAACTATTTACTATTGATGCTGCCTATGCAGCATCAATAGTAAAAATATGTCATGTTAAAAATAATTAAAAAAACAAAAAACCTGCTATACTCACCCTCCGCCGCCTTTCTCGCTCCTCGCCACGCTCCCGGAACCGCTCCATTGCAAGCGGCAGCTTCCGGTCCTGTCTCAGGGCTGGTGTGCGACAAGGACCTGCCGTGACGTCACGGTCATGTGACCGCGACATCATCATAGGTCCTGCTCCACCACTACACCAGCCCTGGGACCGGAAGCTGCCGCTTGCAATGGAGCGATCCCGAGAGCGTGGCGAGGAGTGGGAAAGGCGGCGGATGTAAGTATAGCAGGACTTCAACGGGCCTTCGGAAGGTGAGTATATGTTTGTTTGTTTTTTAAGTCCCTATACTACGTGGCTCTGTGCTGGCCAATATAGTACGTGACTGGGCAATATACTACGTGACTGGGCAATATACTACGTGGCTCTGCTATATACTACATGACTGGGCAATATACTACGTGACTGGGCAATATACTATGTGGCTGGACAATATACTCCGTCGCTGGGCAATATACTACGTGGCTGGGCAATATACTACGTGGCTGGGCAATATACTACGTGGCTGGGCAATATACCGTACTACGTGGGCTGTGCTATATACTATGTGGCTGGGCAATACGTGACTGGGCAATACGTGACTGGGCAATATACTACGTGGCTGGGCAATATACGTGGCTGGGCAATATACTACGTGGCTGGCCAATATACTACGTCGCTGGGCAATATACTACGTCGCTGGGCAATATACTACGTGGACATGCATATTCTAGAATACCCGATGCGTTAGAATCGGGCCACCATCTAGTAAGTACACAGTATATAGACCGCTAAGGAACATGGAACTGCCTGGATAATTTTTGCACCAGCATCCCACTGTACAAGTGTCACTTCCACAAGTTTTCACTCTACACTAACTGCCCAGTAAAAAAATATAAAATAAAATCTCACTGTGAATTAAAAAAAGACGCACCACACCTCTAGGTGAATGCAGTGAGAAAGTGTAGTGTCAAAAATAGGTTGACTTCTTTGAGGTGGCTAATATTTCAACATTTGACTCTTCAATCATCGCGGATTTGGGACAATCTATCTATAATATAACGCTGGGAGCGTCGCTCTGTCCAAAGCCTTTAAAGACTGCGCCAGCGCAAGCGCTGGCGCAGTCTGGACCCCTCAGAGTGACGCTCCCAGGAGATCGCGGTATGCGTAAACACTGAACGCACACCGCAATCTCCAACGGAGAGGCAGGGACCGCCAGGAGGGTAAGTATCGGCTATATTCACCTGTCCCCCGTTCCAGCGCTGCATGCGGCTCCGTGTCCCGGTCCTCTGCCTGTGACGTTCAGTTCAGAGGGCGCGATGACGCGCTTAATGTACGCCGCCCTCTAACTGACCAGTCACAGCCAGAGGAGCCAGAAGATGGCGGTGCGCAGCAGTGGAAAGGGACAGGTGACTACAGCAAGTGTCGGGGGCCTGAGCTAGCAGCGATACCGGCACCTGACCCCCACAGCGCGCCAGTGTCCCCGCCTGCTCAGGCCCCCCAGCGACAATAGGCGAGTATGGTATTTTTTTTTATATATATTGCAGCAGCATACGGGGAATATACAATGGAGCATCTTATGGGGGCCATAAACCATAATGGAGCAGTGTACGGGGGCATATACCATGGAGCATCTTATGGGGGCCATAAACCATAATGGAGCAGTGTACGGGGGCATATACCATGGAGCATCTTATGGGGCCATAAACCATAATGGAGCAGTGTACGGGGGCATATACCATGGAGCATCTTATGGGGCCATAAACCATAATGGAGCAGTGTACGGGGGCATATACCATGGAGCATCTTATGGGGGCCATAAACCTTTATGGAACAGCGTACGGGGCATACACTATGGAGCATCTTATGGGGCCATCAACCATAATGGAGCAGTGTACGAGGGCATATACTATGGAGCATCTTATGGGGGCCATAAACCTTTTTGGAGCAGTGTACGGGGCATATACTATGGAGCATCTTATGGGGGCCATCAACCTTTATGGAGCAGCGTATGGGGCATATAGATGGGAGCAAATTAAAGAATGGTGGCGCAGGATGGGAGCAGCACATGACAGAACGGGGGAGCAGGATGGGAGCAGCACATGACAGAACGGGGGCGCAGGATGGGAGCAGCACATGACAGAACGGGGGTGCAGGATGGAAGCAGCACATGACAGAACGGGGGCGCAGGATGGGAGCAGCACATGACAGAACAGGGGTGCAGGATGGGAGCAGCACATGACAGAACGGGGGCGAAGGATGGAAGCAGCACACGACAGAACGGGGGTGCAGGATGGAAGCAGCACATGACAGAACGGGGGCGCAGGATGGGAGCAGCACATGACAGAACGGGGGCGCAGGATGGGAGCAGCACATGACAGGATGGGGGTGCAGGATGGAAGCAGCACATGACAGAACGGGGGCGCAGGATTGAAGCAGCACATGACAGAACAGGGGCGCAGGATGGGAGCAGCACATGACAGAACGGGGGCGAAGGATGGAAGCAGCACATGACAGAACGGGGGTGCAGGATGGAAGCAGCACATGACAGAACGGGGGCGCAGGATGGGAGCAGCACATGACAGAACGGGGGCGCAGGATGGGAGCAGCACATGACAGGATGGGGGCGCAAGATGGGTGCAGCACATGTCAGAATGGAGGCGCAGGATGGGTGTAGCACATGTCAGAATGGAGGCGCAGGATGGGTGCAGCACATGTCAGAATGGAGGCGCAGGATGGGTGCAGCACATGTCAGAATGGAGGCGCAGGATGGGTGCAGTACATGACAGGATGGGGACGCAGGATGGAGCAGCACATGACAGGATGGAGACCATATACCAATATAAATGCTCGCCACCCGGGCGTAGAACGGGTTCAATAGCTAGTATATATATAATTGTCTAAGGAGCATTTCCGTCTTTCTGTCGGCAACTTCCGTAACGGAAATCCCGCGTCGCTGATTGGTCTCGCCAGCTGCCTGTCATGGCTGCCGCGACCAATCAGCGATGAGCACAGTCCAATTAGTCCCTCCCATACTCCCCTGCAGTCAGTGCCCGGCGCCCGCTCCGTAATCCCCTCCAGTCACCGCTCACACAGGGTTAACGCCAGCGGTAACGGGCCGCGGGTACTGCTGCTATTAACCCTGTGTGTCCCGAACTTTTTACTATTGATGCTGCTTACTGCGTGGCCCGTGCGATATACTGCGTGGCCCGTGCGATATACTGCGTGGCCCGTGCGATATACTGCGTGGCCCGTGCGATATACTGCGTGGCCCGTGCGATATACTGCGTGGCCCGTGCGATATACTGCGTGGCCCGTGCGATATACTGCGTGGCCCGTGCGATATACTGCGTCGCCTGTGTTATATACTGCGTGGCTGCTATATATTGCGTGGGCTGTGTTATATAGTATGTGGGCTGTGTTATATACTGTTTGGGCTGTGTTATATTCTGCGTGGCCACTGTTATACTGTGTGGCCACTGTTATATACTACGTGGCCTGGATTAACGCATCGGGTATTCTACAATATGTATGTATATATGTATGTATATAGCAGCCACATAGTATATAGCACAGGCCACGTAGTATTTGCTATATACTACATGGCTCCTATATACTACGTGGCCTGTGCTATATACTATATGGCTGCTATATACATACATATTCTAGAATACCCGAGGCGTTAGAATCGGGCCACCATCTAGTGCTAAATAGTCTTCAAATGCTGCATTCCCTTCTGAGCCCTGACAAGTGCGCATGCAGGAGATTGGTTTATGAAGGGTGCCATGCCACAAAGAACTTGCTTCACAGTTTATCCCAGATGTGTGGCTTCTGTCGCACAAACATGGGCACAAAAAGGCAACTCTCACTTTACACTATCTTTACAAACACTACAAGGTTCCCAAAAAAAAACATTTTAGCAAATACTGCATGTTCCTTTCTCAGCTCTACTTTTTTCTATTTCTACCATTTGTAAAAATAGAAAAAATGGGTATTATTACCTACCGATAATTCGGTTTCCAGGAGTCCATCCTGACAGCACATTGGAGGACGTCCTCCTCCTCCTTGCAGGGACAGGAAACACAACACGAGAGGTTAAAAGGTCCCACTCCACCCCCTTTTCCTCAGTGTTTTGACAAGTACCACACCATGGATAGATATACTTTTGAAACTTTATTTGACCAAACATATTACAGCATATGAACTGGCATGCATAGGGGGGGAAATAACGGTGCTGTCAGGATGGACTCCTGGAAACCGAATTATCGGTAGGTAATAATACCCATTTTCCAGGACGTCCCCCTGACAGCACATTGGAGAATACCAACGAAAACTACGTTTAGGGTGGGACAACTGCTTGGAGAACTTTCCTCCCATAAGACGTCTGCTGAGCTGCTACTACGTCTAGCTTATAGTGCTTACAGAACGTGTTTACTCTGGCCCAAGTTGCTGCCTTGCAAATCTGATCTAGTGACGCTCCTGCTCGCTCAGCCCATGATGCTGAAACAGCCCTAGTAGAGTGAGCTTTAATCCCTGTTGGGCACGCTATCCCTTCTGATGCGTAGGCTTTTGAAATTATAGTAGTAATCCATCTAGCTATAGACGCCTTGGAAGCTTTTTTACCTTTATTCTTACCTCCAAATAGGATAAAAAGATTAGAATCCTTCCTCCAGGAGCTAGTGGCCTCTAGATAGTTTAATACTGCCTGCCTAACATCCAGGGAGTGTAAAGCCTGTTCTTTTTCATTAGAAGGGTTCTCACAAAAGGAAGGTAAAATTATTTCCTGATCTCGATTTTTTGCTGAAGCTATTTTTGGGATAAAAGCTGGGTCTAATTTTAGGATTATATGATCCTCTCTGACTTGAAGATATGGATCCTTAATTGATAGAGCCTGAATTTCCCCTACGCGTTTAGCTGTTGTAATCGCTACTAGGAAGGCCGTCTTCCAGGTACGAACTGAAATAGGCATGTCCTCCTCTAGAGAATAGGGATCTTTACATAGAGCCCTAAGGACTAAATTTAAGTCCCATGTGGGAGCTAGCTGTCTCAAGGTAGGCCGTAATCTTTGGATAGCCCTCACAAATCTGATTATCCAGGGGTGGGAAGCTAATGGATAATCCAGAAAAGTACTAAGGGCCGAGATCTGGACTTTAATTGTACCTGGCCTGAGCCCCAAGTCAAAGCCTGCCTGTAAGAATTTTAAGACTCTAGGAACATCCAAGACCCCCGGAATCACAGCTGACCCGCCACTTCCCATACAAAATTTTTTCCAGATTTTGTGGTAGATGGCTGAGGTGACAGGCTTCCTACTAGCCTGGATGGTTGTAATTACTTCATCTGAAAGACCTCTGGATTTCAAGATGTCCCTCTCAGGATCCATGCTGATAGATGCAGTCTCTCCGGGTTTTGGTGTAAAACAGGCCCTTGATGAATTATATCCTTCCATAACGGGAGCATGATAGGGTCTCCCGTTGCCATGGCCCCCAACAATGGGAACCAACTTCTCTTTGGCCAGAATGGTACAATTGTCAGCACTGTTGCCTGGTCTTCCTGAATCTTCCTGAGCACTATTGGAATAAGTGCTATTGGTGGAAATGCGTAAGACAGAGGTTCGCTCCATGCTTGACTTAAGGCGTCGACTGCTTCCGGCATGTCTAGAGGGTTGAGGGAATAAAATCTGGGAACCTTTGAATTTATCCTTGTGGCGAATAAATCTATCCTGGGCGTTCCCCAACGGTGGCAAAGAATTTGGAACATTTCTTGACTTAGTTCCCATTCGGTTGGAGAAACTTTCTTTCTGCTTAGATAGTCGGCTAGTATGTTCTGTGACCCTTCTAGATGCACTGCTGTTATAGATAAGACAACGTCTTCTGCCCAGGCAAATATTCTCTGCGCTAGACCTTGAAGCGCTTTGTGTTTGGAACCTCCTTGATGCCTCAAAAAGGATACCGCTGTTACATTGTCGGATAGGATTTTTACATGTTTGTCCTTTAGGCATGAACGGTTTCTTCTGAGAGCTTCCCAGACTGCGTATAATTCTCTGTAATTTGACGACATCTGACTGATCTCCTCGGGCCACTTGTCCTGAAAGAATTTTCCTTCCAGGTGCGCTCCCCATCCCCACTGACTTGCATCTGTGGTGATTATCACACAAGGGGTTGATATCCAAGGGATGCCCTTTTTTAGATTGTAGTCCTGGATCCACCATCGTAGTGATCTTCTTGTCTTCATTGATAGCTCTAGCCTCTTGTCTAATGTGGAACGACGTCGATCCCATACCATGAGTATCTGTTCTTGTAAAGGCCTTGAGTGAGCCTGAGCCCATCTGACACACGGAATGCATGCTGTCATCTTCCCCAAGACTTTCATAGCTGCTCTTATCGTCACTGGACTTCTTTGGAATTCTAAGATCATCTTTTTTAATGAGGTTCGTTTGTCCCTTGGTAAGAAGGACTGCCTGGTTGTAGAATCCAAGAGTACTCCTAGAAATATCTTCTGGGATTCTGGCTTTAAATGTGACTTTTTCCTGTTGACCACCCATCCTATTTCCTCTAATACTGCTATGACCCGATCTCTGTGTTGTAGCAGAATGGCCCTTGATCGTGCCACAACCAGAAAATCGTCCAAGTATGGAATTATTGTTATTCCTTGGTTTCTTAAGAAAGCCACCACCTCTGCTACCAATTTGGTGAAAATTCTTGGGGCGGATGCTAGACCGAAAGGGAGGCATTGAAATTGGAAGTGGCAGGTCATGTCCGAGAGACTTACCGAGAATCTCAGAAGCTCCTGAGAAGAGAGATGTATCGGGACCTGATAATACGCACTCTTCAGATCGAGAGTGCACATTACCGAATCTTTGTTTATAAGATGAATGATGGACCTGATCGACTCCATTCTGAACCGTTTGTATTTGACGAAAACGTTCAGAGGTTTTAAATTTATTATTGTACGGGATTCCCCTGACGGTTTTGGAATAGAAAAAAAGAGAGGAATAGTGACCTGCACCTATTTCTGGAGTAGGAACCCGAACTATAACCCCGGAGTCGAACAGTTTTTGTAGGTCTAGAAACATAGGGGAATCTTTGGCTAACATTGTTGGTAAGATACACCTTTGAGGTACGCGGGATATTAACTCTATTCTGTAACCTTCTGAGATTATCTTGAGGACATAATCGTTGTCTGAGATCTGACTCCATTGTTTGAGGAAGAAACTTAATCTCCCGCCTATTCCTATGGCGTCATTGTTTCCTTGGTCTATAGCCAGAACCGAACAAGGAATTCCTACCCCTTCTATTCTGAGCGTAGGAACTCCTAAAGGATCCTCTACCTGATCTCCATTGTTCTCTATACTCTGGAAATCTGCGGGGGGGAGGGGGAGGGGGGAGAGGCCTCCTCCGAAAGGGCTGAAACTTCTTGGGTTTATCCTCGGGAAACCCTCTTTTACTATCAGCTGCTGACTCTAGGATGTCATCTAAAGCCTGACCAAATATTCTGGAACCTGAAAATGGAATGGCGCATAATTTATTTTTGGATGCATTATCCCCCGACCAAGATCTAAGCCAAATAGCCCTTCGTGTTGCATTGGACAAGGAGCTATTTCTAGCCGCAAATCTCACAGATTCAGCTGATGTATCTGCCATAAAGGCCGTGGCTGACTTAATGATAGGCAGAGAAGCAATTATATCCGCCCGTGAAGTCTTATTAATTAAATGTTCTTCCAGCTGTTCCATCCACAGGAACATGGATCTCGCTACAGAAGTAGCTGCGATGTTAGTTTTTATTAAAGCTGCTGAAGTCTCCCAGGCTCGACGTAAAAGGATATCCGCCTTGCGATCCATTGCATCCTTAAGACTAGATGAATCTTCGAAAGGTATGGATGTTTTCTTTGCCACCTTGGCTAAAGGGACATCTACCTTCGGAATCTCTTCCCATGTCTTGATCTCTTCTGAATCAAACGGAAGACGGTTTTTAAACTCTCTGGACATCACCAATCTTCGCTCCGCATCTTTCCATTCTTGTGAGATCATCTTACGTATGTGTTCACTCACCGGGAACACCGTCCGTTCCTGATATGTGAGCCCTCCGAACATCTGATCTTGTCTAGACCTCGGCTGGGGGTCTTCTTTCACCTGCATAGTACGTCTGACCGCCTGGACCAGTTCTTCTGTTTCTTCGACTGGAAAGTAGTACCTTTTCCCTTCTTGTTCTTCTACTGGCAGTTCTCCTTCTTCTTGATCAGAACCTCTATATTCTGATTCCGCCTCCGACGAACCATCCTGAACCTCCTGTTCTGGATCTTTCCTTGGTCTTTTACGAGCCGGGCCCGGACTGTACACTTCCCGTTGTGACATTGAAGCTAAGGAATTCTGGACCTCCTCCCGGATTATATTCCTCATTTCGGACAACATTGATGGTTGTTCTTCTCTGACAATTTTCTTAATACAAGAGCTGCACAGATCCTTCTTGTATGTTTCTGACAGTTTTGTGTTACAAAGAGAGCACCTCTTAGATTTAGTCAATACCTTGCCAGACTTTTTAGACTGAGGGAGGGGAGCTTGACTGGCCTCTTTATCCTAAATGTAATAATAAGGACAAGAATGGCTCAGTATGTGCAGGCGTATATTTGAGTACTCTGCGCATTGCGCACTTACCCCCATTTCCTCATTCCTGTTCTCCATATCTTCTGTGGAGAAATGCCACTATAAGTAAGTGATCCTTATGGTAACAGATGTAAAAAAGGGATATAGCAGCGACTGCTGCACTCACCCTTAGACTCCGGCATGTCTGCAGCAATCTGGTCGTACGGACCTTACTGTGTCCTGTAGCCAATTTCTCCAGGGATGCCCTCTAGCGCTTCTTTACCACTAGAGGAAGCACTGGAAACATCTGCGAGAGCCCCTCTTTGCGCTCTTAAGCCTGCTCATTTCCGCGTTCCACCAGGTGGAACGCACGCCGAGATGGCCCCGACCCCGGATGTGACGTCACCTTACCTGCGCCCTGTCTTATTAGTCCTACTTCCGCGTTCCACACAGTGGAACGCACGCTGCTGGATCCTCTAGCGGCGCCTCTTCTCCTGGCGCCCGAACCGAGAGCCCCCCACCGGGAGGAAGCGGTTCGACCCAGGAGCTCATCCGCTCTACTGGTCTTTATGGCAGAGGGACTCCCCACCGGGAAGTTTCTGCCTGGGGCTTAGTGGAGCGGGGGAAGGATATTGGCGTTAGCCGCACGATCCCCCGAGCCTCCGGACTGGTGAGTCTTCACGCTAGTATAGCGCTCCTTCTCTCGTGTGTCCCTCCATGCAGGGACAGGAAAAACACTGAGGAAAAGGGGGTGGAGTGGGACCTTTTAACCTCTCGTGTTGTGTTTCCTGTCCCTGCAAGGAGGAGGAGGACGTCCTCCAATGTGCTGTCAGGGGGACGTCCTGGAAAATAAAATAAAATTGAACCACATATTTTAACTCCTTTCTGCCATCGGATGTAGTATCCCGGCCATGTGACCTGGGACTTAATTCCCATGGACGGGATAGTACGTTATATGCGATCAGCTGCGCTCACGGGGGAGCGCGGCCGGGTGTCAGCTGATTATCACTGCTGACACCTGGGACTAAGTGCCAGAAGCGGTCACGGACCGCTCCTGGCACGTAAACCGTCAGATCTCTGCGATCAAACATCGCAGCATTCCGGTGGCATAGAGAAGCATCGCGCAGGGAGGGGGCTCCCTATGTGCTTCCCTGAGACCCTCAGAACAACGCAATGTGATTGCATTGTTCTGAGGTTCTCCCTGCCTGCAGACCCCCGGATACAAGATTGCCGCGGGGTCCTTCCAGGTCCTTCAGGGAGGTAGCTTGTCAGTGCCTGCTGAGAGCAGGACCTGAGAATCCTCCTTCACTGCCTGTCAGATCGCTGATCTGACACAGTGCTGTGCAAACTGACAGATAAGCGATCTGACTTCATACAGTGATGTCCTACCCTGGGACACTGTAAAAAAGTAAAAAAAAATATATATATTATACTGTGTAAAAATATATCTTTTTAAAATTCCTAAATAAAGAAAAAAATATATTGTTCCAATAAATACATTTCTTTATGTAACTAAAAAAAAAACAATAAAAGTACACATACTTAGTATCACCGCGTCCGTACTGACCCAACCTATAATTGACCCACTAGTTAAGCCCTCCAGTGAACACCATAAAAAAAATAAAAAATAAGGCAAAAAACAACGCTTTATCATTATACCGCCGAACAAAAAGTGGAATAACACGCGATCAAAAAGACAGATATAAATAAACATGGTACCGCTGAAAACGTTATCTTGTCCCGCAAAAAACGAGCCGCCATAAGTCATCAGCGAAAAAATAAAAAAGTTATAGCCCTCATAATAAAGAGATGCAAAAATAATTATTTTTTTAATATAAAATCGTTTTTATTGTATGAAAGCGCCAAAACATTAAAAAAGATATAAATGAGGTATCGCTGTAATCGTACTGACCCGAAGAATAAAACTGCTTTATCAATTTTACCACACGCGGAACGGTATAGACGCCACACCCAAAAGAAATTCATGAATTGCTGGTTTTTGTTTATTGCCTCCCAAAAATTGTAATAAAATGCAATAAAAAAAAGACATGTGCCCGAAAATAATATCAATAAAAATGCCAACTCGTCCCGCAAAAAACAAGACCTCACATGACTCAGTGGGCCAAAATATGGGAAAATTTATAGTTCTCAAAATGTGGTAATGCAAAAACTATTTTTTGCAATAAAAAAGCGTCTTTTAGTGTGTGACAGCTGCCAAACATAAAAAACCAGCTATAAAAACAAACTATAAATAGTAAATCAAGCCTCCCCTTTATCTCCCCCTTAGGGAAAAAAAATATATATATATATCTATATATATTTCCATTTTCCCATCAGGGTTAGGGATAGGGTTAAAGTTAGGGGTTAGGGTTAGGGCTAAAGTTAGGGTTAGGGTTGGGGCTAGAGTTGGGGTTAGGGTCTGGATTACGTTTACAGTTGTGATTAGGGTAAAGGTACCGTCACATTAAGCGATGCTGCAGCGTCGCTGTTTGGTCGCTGGAGAGCTGTCACACAGACAGCTCTCCAGCGACCAACGATGCCGAAGTCCCCGGGTAAACAGGGTAAACATCGGGTTACTAAGCGCAGGGCCACGCTTAGTAACCCGATGTTTACCCTGGTTACCATTGTAAATGTAAAAAAAAAAAAACTACATACTTACATTCCGGTGTCTGGTCACGTCCCTCGCCTTCAGCTTCCAGCATTGACTGTGAGCGGCGCGCCGGCCGGCCGTAAAGCATAGCGGTGACGTCACCGCAATAAACGCAAGTCATATCAAAGAAATTTTACCACTAACGAGAAGTAAAATGTATCACGAGAAACAATGTCAGAATCACCGGGATCCATGGAAGCGTTCCAGAGTTATTACCTCATAAAGGGACAGTGGTCAGAATTGTCAAAATTTGCCCAGTCATTAACATGCAAACCACCCTTGGGGGTTAAGGGGTTAATAAATGTAATTTTTTCATTTTACCAAACTATTGCTAAAAATTTGGAAGAAACATCAGTGGTTAAAATACTGACTCCCCTTGACAAATGGGGTCACTTTTTAGTAGCTTTCACAGTTTTCATACCTTACAGTCTTTTTAAATGGGACATGATGCCCATTAGAGCACTGAGCTTTGTGAATCAGTTATGTTACCAAACTGTGGTCCTGACTGGCACTGTGGGCAGCTCTATGTGCTTATTCGCATAGAGAGTGGGTGCAGGAGATTTACATGTACTAATCTGGTCAGTAAATTGGACCAGACTAACGCATGATATGGGTTTTTTCCATGTGGACCTGAGATCAAAGTGGAAAATAGCCACACAAAAAAATCAATGTTTATAAGGCTGACATGTTTGGCATTACAGGACAAGGTAGATTAAATATTAACTTGTTATAGCCTATCTTCTTCTGTGGCACAGATCCTAAACATTTACGGTACTTGTAGTCCATTTAGCGCAAGGGCACTGTTCTTCATTGTTCACAAGGACAGTATAATATTGAGGGAAAACAAGTAGGTGGGAAGGGATCTATAAATGATTGGTCCCGCCCTGATGCACCAAACACCTGTACTTGGTTTCATCAGTCATTCTGTGTGGACTTTAAAAGGACTCTGTCAGCACAGAGTGACTGTTCAAAACAAGTACAGGAAAATGGTGTATCATGGCGGGACCAATCATTTAAAAGGGTATTCCCATCTCCAAGATCCTATCCCAGAATGTAGTAGGAATAATAATAATCCATATAAATTAAAATGTAAATGTCCGTTTGTTCAAAATCTTAAATCTCCAAAAGTTGTTCACGATTGCTTTGAAATTTTGACACAACGTTGCATTCAAATAACAGCGTGTTTTTATATACCTATGATATAGATGGCACACCCATGACAGGTAAAAACATACTTTTTTGAACAGCGCATTGAATCTCCCATATGCAACATTTCCAAAGCATCCAGCATGAGAAAAGTTTTGCAGAAATGCAATACATTAAATGCACAATGGCACACAAAAAAAAACTTGCTCAAGGCTCTTCATCAATCACTGCAAGATTTGCGCGGAAACATCAGACCATTTGGTAACGCATTAATATTGCTTGCAGGAGATTTCAGACAAACATTACTTGTAAGGCTACGTTCACATTTGCGCTGTGCGGCGCAGCGGCGGCGACGCAACGCACAACGCATGCAAAACGCATGCACAACGCAGCGTTTTGTGACGCATACGTTCATTTTTTGCATGATTTTTGGCGCAGAAAAAACTGCAACATGCCGCGTCCTCTGTGCCCTGACAGTTGCGCCAAAATGGCGAATGCGTCACAAAACGCAAGACAACGCATGTCCATGCACCCCCCATGTAAAATATAGGGGCGCATGACGCATGTGTCGCCGACGCTGCGCAGCACAACGCTAATGTGAACGTAGCCTAATTCGTCGATCGACACCAGCGGACGAACTAAATGCTTGCCTGAAATACTACACTCTGTGGCGACACGTAAAGACATTAAAATTAACTACAAATATGCCTGTCCAACTGCAAAACGATCGATCAGCTGAGATATTCTCACATCAATTGCTGGAAATTGGGAATGGAAAGGTGCCGGTTGTTCAGACCTCAGGACGAATTTCATTGCCTCATAACTTCTGCAATTTAGTAGCGTCAAAAGAAGAATTGATTGAAAAAGTAATTCCCAATATTAAAACTAATTATAAGAATCACAATTGGCTGAGTAAATGAGCTATTCTTGCGGCCAAGAACAAAGAACTCTACGAACTTAAAAATATTATTCAGTCTATCATTCAAAGCGAGGCAGTCACATACAAGTCTGCCGACACTGTTGTGGAAGCAGATGAAGAGGTTAATTATCGAACAGAATTTTTGAATTCACTCGATCTGCCAGAGATGCCACCGCACTTACTGCAACTGAAAATCGGCAGCCAGTTATCATGTAGCGAAATATCAAACAGCTAAAGCTTTGCAACGGCACGCGGTTTACAGCAAAAAAAAAATGAGCAACGTCGTAGAAGCAACAATCTTGACAGTCTTGACAGGACCTTTCAAAGGTGAAGATGTCCTTATTCCTCGCATTCCTACGATTCCAACGGATATGCCATTTCAATTTAAGAGACTGCAATTCCCAAGTCGATTGGTGTTTTAAAGGGACACTGTCACCTGAATTTGGAGGGAACAATCTTCAGCCATGGAGGCGGGGTTTTTGTGTTTTTGATTCACCCTTTCCTTACCCGCTGGCTGCATGCTGGCTGCAATATTGGATTGAAGTTTATTCTCTGTCCTCCGTAGTACACGCCTGCACAAGGCAATCTTGCACAGCGCAGGCGTGTACTATGGAGGACAGAGAATGAACTTCAATCCAATATTGCAGCCAGCGGGTAAGGAAAGGGTGAATCAAACACCCCAAAACCCCGCCTCTATGGCTGAAAATTGTTCCCTCCAAATTCAGGTGACAGAGTCCCTTTAAATCACCATCAAAGCTCAGAGCCAATCTTTAGAATTGTGCGGTTTTAGATCTAGACACAGATTGCTTGTCACATGGACAATTATATGTTGCGTGTTCTAGAGTTGGTAAACCAGACAATCTCTATATCTACACAGACAATGGAACAACAAAAAATATTGTATAACCACAAGCATTGTAAAATTAAACATATTAGAAATGTGAGTTCTCTTTCTTTTTTTTCCATTTAACCAGACTGAGACACAGTAACGCGTGGCCTTGCTTCATATAAAAATAATAATAATGAAAAATATTAGCAAATACCTCTAATTAGAAATGTAGTATGGTTCTCCTGGTAACCCATGTCAGTTACAGTACCTAATGTGCAGGCACTGCAGTAGTTTAAGCATCCATGGGTATCACCACTCATAAGGTGACAGTTAGTTGCTAGTGATCGCAGTCATGGACACCTAAGCTACTGCAATGCCTACACATAGGGTAAGTAACAAAGGTTATAAGGAGAACTATACTACATTTCTAATTATTATACCTACTACATATTGGAGTAGGATCTTTGAGATGGGAATACCCTTTTAACTACACCTTCCCACCCGCTTGTTTTCCATCTCTCTCTGCACTTTTCTGGGTCTGAAGCAAGAGCTGTTAACCAAATAATGGGGGGAAGGAGGAGAAACAGGGAAAACAAGCAGGTGGGAAGGTGTAAATAAATGATTGGCCCCGTCATGAAGCACCGAGCGCCAGTACTTGATTTGAACGGTCATCCTAAATAATACAAACCTCCCATTTCTGTCTCTAAAAATCCTCTCATGCTGCGCCAATTTTTGGGAATTCATTACCCAGGACACTTTGATGAATTCCCAATACCCACAGTTTTAAGCGTGCCCTAAAGCCTTCCACCTCAACCTACTCATCTAACTATCCCTGTTTTGACCATACAAAATTTTCTTCAACACCAGGACCCTCATATCATCTGTTCAAACACCCTACATGAACTTAATAACCCTCTGTGTCCGTGCAGATACTGGTTGGTGACCGGTTCATGCAGCGATACATAAACACCCTATTTATTACATTGTTGGCTGGACCGTACAATACAAGGATGATGACTTAAGTGATTATTGTTATTCTGTAATGTCTTATTGTCTGCACAAGTCCCCTTCTAAAATGTAAAGTGCTGTGGAAAATGTTGGAGCTAAAGAAATAAAATTATTATTATTATCCTGTGCTGACAAAGTCCCTTTAACCCCTTAGTGACAGAGCCAATTTGGTACTTAATGACCAGGCCAATTTTTGCAATTCTGACCACTGTCACTTTATGAGGTTATAACTCTGGAACGCTTCAACGGATCCCGCTGATTCTGAGATTGTTTTTTCGTGACATATTGTACTTCATGTTAGTGGTAACATTTCTTCGATATTACTTGCGATTATTTATGAAAAAAACGGAAATATGGCGAAAATTTTTAAAATTTTGCAATTTTCAAACTTTGTATTTTTATGCCCTTAAATCAGAGAGATATGTCACGAAAAATAGTTAATAAATAACATTTCTCACATGTCTACTTTACATCAGCACAATTTTGGAAACAAAATTTTTTTTTGTTAGGGAGTTATAAGGGTTAAAAGTTGACCAGCAATTTCTCATTTTTACAACACCATTTTTTTTTTTAGGGACCACATCACATTTGAAGTCATTTTGAGGGGTCTATATGATAGAAAATAACGAAGTGTGACACCATTCTAAAAACTACACCCCTCAAGGTGCTCAAAACCACATTCAAGAAGTTTATTAACCCTTTACGTGCTTCACAGGAACTGAAACAATGTGGAAGGAAAAAATGAACATTTAACTTTTTTTTGCAAACATCTTAATTCAGAACCATTTTTTTTATTTTCACAAGTGTAAAAACAGAAATGTAACCATAAATTTTGTTATGCAATTTCTCCTGAATACGCCAATACCCCATATGTGGGGGTAAACCACTTTTTGGGCGCACCGCAGAACTTAGAAGTGAAGGAACGCCGTTTGACTTTTTCAATGCAGAATTGGCTGGAATTGAGATCGGACGCCATGTCACGTTTAGAGAGCCCCTGATGTGCCTAAACAGTGGAAACTCCCCACAAGTGACACCATTTTGGAAACTAGACCCCTTAAGGAACTTATCTAGATGTGTGGTGAGCACTTTGAACCCCCAAGTGCTTCACAGAAGTTTATAACGTAGAGCCGTGAAAATAAAAAATCGCTTTTGTTTACACAAAAATGATCTTTTCGCCCACAAATTTTTATTTTCACAAGGGTAACAGGAGAAATTGGACACCAAAAGTTGTTGTCCAATTTGTCCTGAGTATGCTAGTACCCCATATGTGGGGGTAAACCACTGTTTGGGCGCACGGCAGAGCTCGGAAGGAAGGAGCGCCGTTTTGGAATGCAGACTTTGATAGAATGGTCTGCGGGTATTATGTTGCGTTTGCAGAGCCCCTGATGTACCTAACCAGTAGAAACCCTCCACAAGTGACCCCATTTTGGAAACTAGACCCCCCAAGGAACTTATCTAGATGTGTGGTGAGAACTTTGAATGCCCAAGTGCTTCACAGAAGTTTAGAATGCAGAGTCGTGAAAATAAAAAATATTTTTTTTTTCCACAAAAAAGATATTGTAGCCCCCAAGTTTTTATTTTCACAAGGGTAATAGGAGAAATTGGACTGCAATAGTTGTTGTCCAATTTATCCCGAGTACGCTGATGCGCCATATGTGGGGGTAAACCACTGTTTGGGCGCACGGCAGAGCTCGGAAAGGAAGGAGCGCCTTTTTGGAATGCAGACTTTGATAGAATGGTCTGTGGGCATTATGTTGCGATTGCAGAGCCCCTGATATACCTAAACTGTAGTAACCCCCCACAAGTGACCCCATTTTGGAAACTAGACCCCCCAAGGAACTTATCTAGATGTGTGGTGAGAACTTTGAATGCCCAAGTGCTTCACAGAAGTTTAGAATGCAGAGTCGTGAAAATAAAAAATATTTTTTTTTTCCACAAAAAAGATATTGTAGCCCCCAAGTTTTTATTTTCACAAGGGTAACAAGAGAAATTGGACCCCAGAAGTTGTTGTCCAATTTATCCCGAGTACGCTGATGCCCCATAGGTGGGGGTAACCCACTGTTTGGGCGCACAGCAGAGCTCAGAAGGGAGGGAGCACCATTTGACTTTTTGAGCGCAAAATTGGCTGTCGTGTTTGGAGACCCCCTGATGTACCTAAACAGTGGAAACCCCCCAATTCTAGCTCCAACCCTAACCCCAACACACCCCTAACCCCAACCTGATCCATAATCCTAATCACTAACCCTAACCATAATCACAACCCTTACCCCAAAACAACCCTAATGTCAACCCTAACCATAACCCTAATCAAAACCCTAAATCCAACACACCCCTAATCCTAATCTCAACCCTAACCTCAAACCTAACCCTAATCCCAATACACCCCTAATCACAACCCTAACCTTAACCCTAATCCCAAACCTAACCCTAATGCCAAGCGTAACCCTAATGCCAACCCTAACACTAATACCAACCCTAATCCCAGCTCTAACCCTAACTTTAGCCCCAACCCTAGCCCTAACTTTAGCCCCAACCCTAGCCCTAACTTTAGCCCCAACCCTAAGGCTACTTTCACACTTGCGTCGTTTGGCATTCCGTCGCAATCCGTCGTTTTGGACAAGAAACTGATCCTGCAAATGTGCCCGCAGGATGCGTTTTTTGCCCATAGACTTGTATTGCCGACGGATCGTGACGGATGGCCACACGTCGCGTCCGTCGTGCACTGGATCAGTTGTGTTTTGGCGGAGCTTCGGCACAAAAAAACGTTCAATGAAACTTTTTTTGTACGTCGCATCCGCCATTTCTGACGCGCATGCGTGGCCGTAACTCCGCCCCCTCCTCCCCAGGACATAGATCGGGCAGCAGATGCGTTGAAAAACTACAGCTGCTGCCCACGTTGTGCACAATTTTCACAACGTGCGTCGGTATGTCGGGCCGACGCATTGCGACGGCCCCGTACCGACGTAAGTGTGAAAGAAGCCTAACCCTAAATTTAGCCCCAACCCGAATCCTAAATTTAGCCCCAACCCTAAATTTAGCCCCAACCCTAACCCTAAATTTAGCCCCAACCCTAACCCTAAATTTAGCCCCAACCCTAGCCCTAAATTTAGCCCCAACCCTAGCCCTAACCCTACCCCTAACCTAACCCTACCCCTAACCTAACCCTACCCCTAATTTTAGCCCCAACTGCTGTTCTCCTGCCGGCCGGCAGATGGAGACAGATGGCGGGCGCACTGGGCATGCGCCCGCCATTTTCTTCTGCCGGCGGCCAGGAGGAGCAGCAAGAGGATCCAGGGACACAGGTGAGTATTGTAGGGTCCCCGAATCCCCCTATTTCTCTGTCCTCTGATGTGCGATCACATCAGAGGACAGAGAATTACACTTTACTTTTTTTTTTGCGGTCGCCGGTAAACAGTTACTTACCGGCGATCGCAAAACAGGGGTCGGTAAAACCGACCCCGATCATGCTCTTTGGGGTCTCGGCTACCCCCGGCAGCCGAGACCCCAAAGATTCTCCCGGTGCCGGCCGGCGGGCGCACTGCGCATGCGCCCGCCATTTTGAAGATGGCGGCGACCACCGGGAGACACGAGGAGCATCGGGGGAGCTAGGTGAGTATTGGGGGGCCACCTGAGACCCCTTTTCTCTGTCCTCCGATGTGCGATCACATCGGAGGACAGAGAAATTAAAAAGAGATCGCGTTATTTTTTGTTTTTTGTTTTTTTTGCGATCGCCGGTAAACGGTTAATTACCGGCGATCGCAAATGCGGGGTGGGTTAAAAACCCCTATGTACTTTTTCCACAGCGCCGTTAATTAACGGCGCTGTGGTTTAAGTACCCTTAGCGGCCGCCGTTAAAAGGCGTATCGGCGGTCGCTAAGGGGTTAAGGTTGGATTCACACACCCATGTTTTGCAGTCCATACTTATACCATCATGCATGTACAGGCCATGGCTCTCCTGATCCTAACAGCTGCCTCGTATATGCTTATGGGTCTTTCAAATTGGTGTCAGGAGACCTGCGGCCAGACTGTGCTTTGTGTTCTCCAAATACAGATGTGTAAAACCGGCCTAATGCTCTTGGGCATTAATGCAAATAAGGTAAAAGGGACTTAAACCTACTTTTTATAATACTGGCATTTTCTCACATGGCAAAGAAACCTATGGGCCCCCTCAGACAGTAGCCTCATCTTTGATGACATGCATATGGACAACACCAGGCCATTGGGAAGTGATAGCGGTCAACTGAAAATTTCAGAAAACAGAAATCTGAAGGGTTGTTGCTGGTTTAGGGTAGCCACTAAAGTTGAGCGAATTTGTTTGGGTTCCCTCTTATTCAGCAAGCTATAGCGCTTACTGAATAAGCTGCAGAGGGAACCCGGCTTCCTGGTTTGCACTGACTGATCGGCACCACAGCTGCATGTGTCGTGGCTGTGTGAGTCGCAGCACATGCATGGAAAGTCTGTTGGGCTTTCCATGCATGTGTTGTGACTGTGAAACAGTCGCAACATATGCAGCTGCGGCGCCGATCAGCAGGCCCAACCAGGTATTCGGGTTCCCTCCGCAGTTTATTCGGTAAGCGCTATAGCTTGCCGAATAAGAGGGAACCCAAACAAACTCGCTCAGCTCCAGTAGCTACTAAAGGGAGATAATACTGTGAAAGACTGCTGTAAAGTAACCACACCATGAACAAACAAATAAATGTGTTTTTGTTCTGGTTTTACAATCATGTCATCTTCTGTAGCACTTTTACGGCCCACGAGAAACATCAGAATTTGGATTTTCAAATAAGGTATTAGGGAATGCTTCGTTTAAGGAGCTTGATAAGGGTAAATATCTAAAGACTAAGGGTATGTGCACACGTTGTGGATTCCATTGCAGATTTTTCCGTGCAGATTCTGCGTTTTACCTGCGGATTATGTGCAGATTTTGTATGGATTTTGCCTGCGCTTTTACACCTGTGGATTCCTATTATGGAATAGGTGCAAAACACTGCAGAATCCACACAAAGAATTGACATGCTGCGGAAAATAAACCACTGCGGATTTGGTTTTCCATAGGTTTACATGGTACTGTACAACGCAAGGAAAACTGCTGCAGATCCGCAGGGCCAAATCCGCAACGTGTGCACATACCCCAAGACTGACCATCGCTTCGAAACAGAAAACAGGTGTGTACAGGAGCTTACTAAGAGTAGCCATCTCCAAATATAAATAATAAAATGAAGTAGCACTCTGTAGCGGTATAGCAAGCAAACATGAAAAATACGACATTTGAATTGCATTAAAGCTCTAGAAAATAGGAAAAGTTGAGAAAACGGTACTTAGCGCATAAATTGGCTAATTCATGTGTACCCGACAACCGCGATAAGGCGATTCCCATTGCTGTGACCTATACTGTGGGGAGTCCTCTCATGGGCTGACAGCCTACATTTATGTGAGAAGGAAGGATCCTGCTGTGCCTGGCACTGGGTACACATGAATTGGTCAACTTATGAGCTAAGCATTCTCAGTTTTTCATATTTCTCGAGCACTAATGCAATTCAAATTTCATACATTTCATGTTTGCATGCTATAGCGCTACAGAGTGCTACTTTATTTTGTTGGCTATAAGGCAAGATGGACCTCATCAACAATGCGCCATGTGACATGCCAGCTGCAATACTGGAGGCTTCCATAGAGCCAACCAGGTATTCTAGTCATAGCCATTTATATGACGGACCGACATGTAATCCTGCATTTACTGGACACAGTGTGACAGAAAAAAAAAAATGGGCCGATAGCAACCCCCTGATCCGATTATCGTCAGGAGCAGCCCCACAATGGAAGTCACCATTTTGCAATGTATAATTTACTATTTTGCATGTTTTTTTTCTCTTAAATTAAAATGGAAATCTGAAATTTGGCAACTGTGAGGTAAAGGAGGGCGAAGAATCAGAGCCATTGTACCTGCCCTTCAGGGCCGATTCTGCCAGGCAGCGGCCACCATGGACCGGTCACATGTGGCCCATGGCTCTGTCTCCACCAAACACACGGCAGCCAATTTATGGAGGCGTTTGTGGTAGTCCACAGAAAATGGGAAAAACTCCTGGTGCATGGAGCCAGTGTAACACTGAGGTATAGCAAGACTCCAGAGAATGCACAATGCTGGTGCTAAGACACGGCAACTCCTGACAGGATGCCACTGAGGAGTGTGTACACTGCGCGGAGCCGGCACAGAGGAATATACCGACGCTCTACACCGCGCACAGCGAGACACGACGGCGGAAGTAACTACAGAAGCGTTACCTTCCCCTGTGGCATCGCGACCACACGGACAGCGCTGCAATATGACCCTTCCGCCCTCTCGTACTCCCGGGTCACACAACAAGCCGTCGCTCTTGACTCTCTGGCGCGCAAATCCAATATCAACTTCTGATTGGTGACCCGCTGTTGGGAAATCGCCAATAGGAATGTGGGAATATAATTCGATTTGCGGCTGCGCGAAGCTTGTTGTCGTGAGTGATGTAGCGTGTGACGCTGCAGTAACGTCATGGCTCAGATTAGTTTGCTCACATGGGGGCAGCACAGAGCACACAGCCGGCTCTGCTACTTCTGTGTGGTGTAGACATGTCATGTATAACCTGCAGTGTATAAGCCATGGATAAACCTGCCATATGCTGCAGCCTCCGTGTACAGGGGTTATAGGGCTCTGTAGTCCTCTATTGGTTAGCTAATGACACTACACTGCAGCTCCAGTCAGAGATTCTCCATCTTAAAGGGAACCTGTCACCCTGTTTTTTTCAGTATGAGATAAAAATACTGTTAAATAGGGCCTGCGCTGTGCGTTACAATAGTGTATTTTGTGTACCCTGATTCCCCACCTATGCTGCCGAAATACCTTACCAAAGTCGCCGTTTTCGCCTGTCAATCAGGCTGGTCTGGTCAGATGGGCGTGGTGACATCGCTGTTTCTTCCCCCAGATTTTGCATATCTTTCTGTTGGTGGCGTAGTGGTTTGCGTATGCCCAACAGGCGAATCCACTGCGCAGCTGAAGGAAAAGAGTGCGATCTGCGCTATTCAGCCGTTTATCGTGGGCGCTGCCATCTTTGTGAGGCCACGCGTGCGCAGATGGTACTGCTCGGCTTCTCGGGGCCTCAGGAAAATGGCCGCGGGATGCCGCGCGTGCGCAGATGGAGATCGCGGCGGCCATTTTCCTGAAGCCGAGTTCGCATCTCGGCTTCAGGAAAATGGCCGCCGCAATCTCCATCTGCGCACGCGCGGCATCCCGCGGCCATTTTCCTGAGGCACCGGGAAGCCGAGCAGTACCATCTGCGCACGCGCGGCCTCACAAAGATGGCCGTGCCCACCGATAAACGGCTGAATAGCGCAGATCGCGCTCTTTTCCTTCAGCTGTGCAGTCGATTCGCCTGTTGGGCATGCGCAAACCACTACGCCACCAACGGAAAGATATGCAAGATCTGGGGGAAGAAACAGCGATGTCACCACGCCCATCTGACCAGACCAGCCTGATTGACAGGCGAAAACGGCACCTTTGGTAAGGTATTTCGGCAGCATAGGTGGGGAATCAGGGGACACAAAATACACTATTGTAACGCACAGCTCAGGCCCTATTTAACAGTATTTTTATCTCATACTGAAAAAACGGGGTGACAGGTTCCCTTTAAGTGCACAAGTGTTATGATAAGGTAATTCAGTACCACAATGGACATAGAGGTCAGAGCACATACAGTGACCTGACAATAACCCAAAAACATAGAACGAGCTCTGAGACGTGGGAACTCTGCTGACCGCAATCCCTAATCCTCTCCAACCACACTAAAGGCAGCCGTGGATTGCGCCTAACGCTCCCTATGCAACTCGGCACAGCCTGAGAAACTAGCTAGCCTGAAGATAGAAAATAAGCCTACCTTGCCTCAGAGAAATACCCCAAAGGAAAAGGCAGCCCCCACATATAATGACTGTGAGTTAAGATGAAAAGACAAACGTAGAGATGAAATAGATTTAGCAAAGTGAGGCCCGACTTTCTGAACAGAGCGAGGATAGGAAAGGTAACTTTGCGGTCAACACAAAACCCTACAAAAACCACGCAAAGGGGGCAAAAAGACCCTTCGTACCGAACTAACGGCACGGAGATACACACTCTGCGTCCCAGAGCTTCCAGCAAGCAGGAAAAAACAAATAAACAAGCTGGACAGAAAAAACAGCAAACAAAATAGCAAAGCAAAACTTAGCTATGCAGAGCAGCAGGCCACAGGAACGATCCAGGAGGAAAGGTCCAATACTAGAACATTGGAAGCCAGGATCAAAGCACTAGGTGGAGTTAAATAGAGCAGCACCTAACGACTTCACCAAATCACCTGAGGAAGGAAACTCAGAAGCCGCAGTACCACTTTCCTCCACCAACGGAAGCTCAGAGAGAGAATCAGCCGAAGTACCACTTGTGACCACAGGAGGGAGCTCTGCCACAGAATTCACAACAGTACCCCCCTTGAGGAGGGGTCACCGAACCCTCACCAGAGCACCCAGGACGACCAGGATGAGCCATATGAAAGGCACGAACAAGATCGGGAGCATGGACATCAGAGGCAAAGACCCAGGAATTATCTTCCTGAGCATAACCCTTCCACTTAACCAGATACTGCAGTTTCCGTCTTGAAACACGACAATCCAAAATCCTCTCCACAATATACTCCAACTCCCCCTCCACCAAAACCGGGGCAGGAGGATCAACAGATGGAACCATAGGTGCCACGTATCTCCGCAACAATGACCTATGGAATACGTTATGTATGGAAAAAGAATCTGGAAGGGTCAGACGAAAAGACACAGGATTAAGAACCTCAGAAATCCTATACAGACCAATGAAACGAGGTTTAAACTTAGGAGAAGAAACCTTCATAGTAATATGACGAGAAGATAACCAAACCAAATCCCCAACACGAAGTCGGGGACCCACACGGCGTCTGCGATTAGCGAAACGTTGAGCCTTCTCCTGGGACAAGGTCAAATTGTCCACTACATGAGACCAAATCTGCTGCAACCTGTCCACCACAGTATCCACACCAGGACAGTCCGAAGACTCAACCTGCCCTGAAGAGAAACGAGGATGGAACCCAGAGTTGCAGAAAAACGGCGAAACCAAGGTAGCCGAGCTGGCCCGATTATTAAGGGCGAACTCAGCCAAAGGCAAAAAGGACACCCAGTCATCCTGATCAGCAGAAACAAAGCATCTCAGATATGTTTCCAAGGTCTGATTGGTTCGTTCGGTCTGGCCATTAGTCTGAGGATGGAAAGCCGAGGAAAAAGACAAGTCAATGCCCATCTTACCACAAAAGGCTCGCCAAAACCTCGAAATAAACTGGGAACCTCTGTCAGAAACGATATTCTCTGGAATGCCATGTAAACGAACCACATGCTGGAAGAACAATGGCACCAAATCAGAGGAGGAAGGTAATTTAGACAAGGGTACCAAATGGACCATCTTAGAGAAGCGATCACAGACCACCCAAATGACTGACATCTTTTGAGAGACGGGAAGATCTGAAATAAAATCCATAGAGATATGTGTCCAAGGCCTCTTCGGGACCGGCAAGGGCAAAAACAACCCACTGGCACGAGAACAGCAGGGCTTAGCCCGAGCACAAATCCCACAGGACTGCACAAAAGTACGCACATCCCGCGACAGAGATGGCCACCAAAAGGATCTAGCCACTAACTCTCTGGTACCAAAGATTCCAGGATGACCAGCCAACACCGAACAATGAACCTCAGAGATAACTTTATTCGTCCACCTATCAGGGACAAACAGTTTCTCCGCTGGGCAACGATCAGGTTTATTAGCCTGAAATTTTTGCAGCACCCGCCGCAAATCAGGGGAGATGGCAGACACAATTACTCCCTCTTTGAGGATACCCGCCGGCTCAGATAAACCCGGAGAGTCGGGCACAAAACTCCTAGACAGAGCATCCGCCTTCACATTTTTAGAGCCCGGAAGGTACGAAATCACAAAGTCAAAACGGGCCAAAAACAGCGACCAACGAGCCTGTCTAGGATTTAACCGCTTGGCAGACTCGAGATAAGTCAAGTTCTTATGATCAGTTAAGACCACCACGCGATGCTTAGCTCCTTCAAGCCAATGACGCCACTCCTCGAATGCCCACTTCATGGCCAGCAACTCTCGATTGCCCACATCATAATTTCGCTCAGCAGGCGAAAACTTCCTGGAAAAGAAGGCGCATGGTTTCATCACCGAGCAATCAGAACCTCTCTGCGACAAAACAGCCCCTGCTCCAATCTCAGAAGCATCAACCTCGACCTGGAACGGAAGCGAAACATCTGGTTGACACAACACAGGGGCAGAAGAAAAACGACGCTTCAACTCTTGAAAAGCTTCCACAGCAGCAGAAGACCAATTGACCACATCAGCACCCTTCTTGGTCAAATCGGTCAATGGTTTAGCAATACTAGAAAAATTGCAGATGAAGCGACGATAAAAATTAGCAAAGCCCAGGAACTTTTGCAGACTTTTCAGAGATGTCGGCTGAGTCCAATCATGGATGGCTTGGACCTTAACAGGGTCCATCTCGATAGTAGAAGGGGAAAAGATGAACCCCAAAAATGAAACCTTCTGAACACCAATGAGACACTTTGATCCCTTCACAAACAAAGAATTAGCACGCAGGACCTGAAACACCGTTCTGACCTGCTTCACATGAGACTCCCAATCATCCGAGAAGATCAAAATGTCATCCAAGTACACAATCAGGAATTTATCCAGGTACTCTCGGAAGATGTCATGCATAAAGGACTGAAACACTGATGGAGCATTGGCAAGTCCGAATGGCATTACTAGATACTCAAAATGGCCCTCGGGCGTATTAAATGCAGTTTTCCATTCATCGCCTCGCTTAATACGCACAAGATTATACGCACCACGAAGATCTATCTTGGTGAACCAACTAGCCCCCTTAATCAGAGCAAACAAATCAGATAACAACGGCAAGGGGTACTGAAATTTAACTGTGATCTTATTTAGAAGGCGGTAATCTATACAAGGTCTCAGTGAACCATCCTTCTTGGCTACAAAAAAGAACCCTGCTCCCAATGGCGACGATGACGGGCGAATATGCCCCTTCTCCAAGGACTCCTTCACATAACTCCGCATAGCGGCGTGCTCAGGCACAGATAAATTAAACAGTCAACCTTTTGGGAATTTACTACGAGGAATCAAATCGATAGCACAATCACAATCCCTATGCGGAGGTAGGGTATCGGACTTGGGCTCATCCAATACATCCCGGTAATCAGACAAGAAATCTGGAACCTCAGAAGGGGTGGACGACGAAATAGTCAGAAATGGGACATCACCATGTACCCCCTGACAACCCCAGCTGGACACAGACATGGATTTCCAATCTAATACTGGATTATGGACTTGTAGCCATGGCAACCCCAACACGACCACATCATGCAGATTATGCAACACCAGAAAGCAAATAACCTCCTGATGTGCAGGAGCCATGCACATGGTCAGCTGGGTCCAGTACTGAGGCTTATTCTTGGCCAAAGGCGTAGCATCAATTCCTCTCAATGGAATAGGACACTGCAAGGGCTCCAAGAAAAACCCACAACGCCTAGCATACTCCAAGTCCATCAAATTCAGGGCAGCGCCTGAATCCACAAATGCCATGACAGAATACGATGAAAAAGAGCAGATCAAGGTAACGGACAGAAGAAATTTTGACTGTACCGTACCAATGGTGGCAGACCTAGCGAACCGCTTAGTGCGCTTAGGACAATCAGAGATAGCATGAGTGGAATCACCACAGTAGAAACACAGCCCATTCAGACGTCTGTGTTCTTGCCGTTCAACTCTGGTCAAAGTCCTATCGCACTGCATAGGCTCAGGTTTAAGCTCAGATAATACCGCCAAATGGTGCACAGATTTACGCTCACGCAAGCGTCGACCGATCTGAATGGCCAAAGACATAGACTCATTCAGACCAGCAGGCATAGGAAATCCCACCATGACATCCTTAAGGGCTTCAGAGAGACCTTTTCTGAAAATAGCTGCGAGCGCACCTTCATTCCATTGAGTGAGTACGGACCACTTTCTAAATTTCTGACAATATACCTCTATCTCATCCTGACCCTGACACAGAGCCAGCAAATTTTTCTCTGCCTGATCCACTGAATTAGGTTCATCGTACAGCAATCCGAGCGCCAGGAAAAACGCATCGATATTACTTAATGCAGGATCTCCTGACGCAAGAGAAAATGCCCAGTCCTGAGGGTCGCCACGTAAAAAGAAATAATGATCCTAACTTGTTGAACTGGGTCACCAGAGGAGCGAGGTTTCAAAGCCAGAAATAGTTTACAATTATTTTTGAAACTCAGAAATTTAGTTCTATCTCCAAAAAAACAAATCAGGAATAGGAATTCTCGGTTCTAACATAGAATTCTGAACCACAAAGTCTTGAATATTTTGTACTCTTGCCGTGAGCTGATCCACACATGAAGACAGACCTCTAATGTCCATCGCTACACCTGTGTCCTGAACCACCCAAATGTCTAGGGGAAAAAAAAGGCAAAACACAGTGCAGAGAAAAAAAAATGGTCTCAGAACTTCTTTTTTCCCTCTATTGAGAATCATTAGTACTTTTGGCTTCCAGTACTGTCATGATAAGGTAATTCAGTACCACAATGGACATAGAGGTCAGAGCACATACAGTGACCTGACAATAACCCAAAAACATAGAACGAGCTCTGAGACGTGGGAACTCTGCTGACCGCAATCCCTAATCCTCTCCAACCACACTAAAGGCAGCCGTGGATTGCGCCTAACGCTCCCTATGCAACTCGGCACAGCCTGAGAAACTAGCTAGCCTGAAGATAGAAAATAAGCCTACCTTGCCTCAGAGAAATACCCCAAAGGAAAAGGCAGCCCCCACATATAATGACTGTGAGTTAAGATGAAAAGACAAACGTAGAGATGAAATAGATTTAGCAAAGTGAGGCCCGACTTTCTGAACAGAGCGAGGATAGGAAAGGTAACTTTGCGGTCAACACAAAACCCTACAAAAACCATGCAAAGGGGGCAAAAAGACCCTCCGTACCGAACTAACGGCACGGAGGTACAACCTCTGCGTTCCAGAGCTTCCAGCAAGCAGGAAAAAACAAATAAACAAGCTGGACAGAAAAAAACAGCAAACAAAATAGCAAAGCAAAACTTAGCTATGCAGAGCAGCAGGCCACAGGAACGATCCAGGAGGAAAGGTCCAATACTAGAACATTGGAAGCCAGGATCAAAGCACTAGGTGGAGTTAAATAGAGCAGCACCTAACGACTTCACCAAATCACCTGAGGAAGGAAACTCAGAAGCCGCAGTACCACTTTCCTCCACCAACGGAAGCTCACAGAGAGAATCAGCCGAAGTACCACTTGTGACCACAGGAGGGAGCTCTGCCACAGAATTCACAACACACAAGCCAATCTCATGGGAAGCTGTCAGTATATTTTTGATGTGTGACGCCAACACACAGGAACATGACACCATGCAGATTGTAAAGGGAACCTGTCCCCAGAGTCAATCTGCCCAAACCACAACTGCAAGAATCAGACACTGGGTGCACAATGGCAGCGAGTAATGTGCGGCAATTACTACTGAACGCTGCGGTGCGTGTAATGAAAGACTATGTCATCAAGCTGGCCAGTGCCAAAATCAGGACGTACTTTGTGGGCGGAGTTAGCGTATAATGCGCCCCCTTCCTATATAGTCATGGCCTTGAAATTGTTCCAGAAATTTTTTTTTTTTTTTAAATACACGTTTATTTCCTTTGTGAGCATTGGAACAACACAAAAGCATAGAGGAAAAAAATGAATTGGACGTAATCTCACACAAAATCCCAAAAATGTGCAGGACAAAATTGTTGGCACCTTTCCAAAAAATTGTGGGTAAACAACTTTGTTTCAAGCATGTGATGCTCGTTCAAACTCACCTGTGGCAAGTAACATGTGTGGGCAATATGAAAATCACATCTGAAAACATAAAAACGGGAGAAGTTGACTCAATCTTTGCATTGTGTGTCACACTAAGCATGGAGAACAGAGAGAGAAGAGAACTGAGACTTGAGAACCAAAATTGTTGAAAAAATGTCAACAATCTCAAGGTTACAAGTCCATATCCAGAGACCTTGATGTTCCTTTGTCCATGGTGCGCAACATAACCAAGACATTTACAACCCATGGCACTGTATCTAATCTCCCTGGATGAGGATGTCCACAGAAAAATTGATGAAAGATTGCAGCGCAGGATAGTCTGGATGACCGATAAACAGCACCAATCATGTTCCATAGAAATGCAAGCTGCCTCGTAGGCTTAGGGTGCATCAGTGTCAGATCTCCTCTTCCAATTCTGAGGTTACCATGGAAACCACAATACCCTCGGGAATAATCTAGGATGGAGGTTCTGGAAGAGTTGACTTGAGTTGAGACTACTAACTATTGTGTCAGCTTTCACCTTCTTAGACCCCCAACCTGAATGTAATCGAAAAATTAAACCTTGAGAAAAACAAGGACAATCTGGTCTACCTAGGAGTTAACCTTTAAGCCGACTCAATGTAAACTACGATAGATTCTTGTGATCAGCGACCACAGTAACTGGATGAACTGCCTCCTCCAAAAAATCCCTCTATTTCTCAAAGGCCAATTTGACAGCAAATAACTATGATTCCCAACAGCATAATTTCTTTCCGCAGATGAACATTTTTAAGAAAAAAAAACATGGATGCAGGTTAGTCAGTGTTTTGTGCTCCTGCAATAAAACTGCCCCTACTTCGACCTCCGAAGCATCCTCCTCTACAACGAAAGGTTCTTGGAGATCAGTTTGAATCAGAATGGGAGCAGACACGTGTAAGGACAGTGAGAGGTTTAGCAATCTGAGAAAAACCCTTGATACATTTCCTATATTAGTTGGCAAATCCCAGAAAATGCTGCAAAGCCTTAAGATCGCGAGGTAGAACTCAATGAATAATGATCTGCACCTTCCCAGGGTCCATCTTAACCCCTCCTGCTGACAAGATAAACCTCAAGAATTAAATTTCCTGAACAGAAAAAAAAACAAAAACATTTCTCTAATTTAGAAAATAAAGAGTTCTCCATTAACCTTTGTAACACAACACGGACATGTTCCTGGTGAGAGTCCAAATCTGGCGAAAAAATTAGAATTTCATCCAGGTAAATCACAACATATCTTCCAATGCAACCAGAGAAATATCATTCTTAAAATTTTGAAGGTGCATTGGATAATCCAAATGGCATGGCAAGGTGTTTAAATAGACCCTCAGACGTTAAAAACATTGTTTTCCACTCATCACCCTTCCGGATGCATATCAAATTGTAAGCCCCTCTAAGATCAAGTTTAGAAAAACACCTTGGCCCCAGAAGCTGATTATGTAGATATAGGTTGAGTGGAAGTGGTAAGTATTTTTAATCATGATTTTGTTTAGTTCTTGAAAATCGAGGCAAGGACGGAGACCCCCATCTTTCTTTTTTACAAAGAAAAATCCAGCAGCTACAGGGGAGGAGGAAGTACGGATATGATCCTTCCATAACCTTTTGTTAATATATTCTTTCATTGAGGCCCAGGCAAATTGTTAAGGCGAGCCTTAGGCAATTTGGCGTGAGGAATAAAATCAATAGCACAAACAAACAATGATGATGGGGAGGTAGCATCTCCACTTCTTTTTCTGAGAACATATCTCTGAAGTCCTTCATGTACCCCGGCAGATCCTTCAGACTGACAGAGCATATTTGTACAAACTTTATACATCTTTTATAACAATTGGAGCTCTATTTACCAATCTCCTTCTGACACCAATCAATAACAGAATTGTGAATATGCAGCCATGGAAGCCCCAGTAACAATCCAGCAGGTAAATTATCCAACCCAACGCAGGAGATGGAATCAGAGTGGAGAACTCCCACTTGGAGCCTGAAATCCACCGTTACCCTCCAAATTCCAGGCCAACAGTGTTTTGTCAAGGGTGAAGATTTGAATGGATATTTCTACACTAAATGTCCCTAACCCTAACTCCAGTACTAGTATTGAATCAATAAAGTTAACAGCAGACCCACAGTCAATGAATGCCAATGTTGATAACACCTGGTTCTCCAAGGATAACACCGTATTTATCAGTAATTTATCAGAGCAAGAAAAAGATACCTGGGTGTCTGGGTGACCTCATAGTAGGTCTTCATCAAATTAGTTATCTGACCCTGCAACTATCATCATGAAGACTACAGACTTTTGGCATTCCTTAGCTAGATCCTGAGGCATCTACTTCAAAATCGCCACCTGGACACAGAGCGTGTGAACAGGCTCTAGACTGACAAAAAAGAAAAATGTATTGGCCAGATGTAATGTGACGCTGAGTCACTACTCACAACGAAACCGTTAAACAGGTTAGTCAATGAATATGAGGTCAAAGGCCAGGAAAGTACGCCATGAACAGAAGGAAGAGACAGAGGCGTAGTCAGGTAACGTTCGGAGGTCAACATACCAGGAGGATAGTGGATCAGGGCAAAAGGGTTTAAATGGATGGTGAGAATGAGGTCCAAGGTCAGGCAACAAAAGATCTACAAACAGAATGCAAGGCACATGGAGACATACCACACAGCTGAATGTACATCTGGCAGAGGTCTGGGAGTAACAGCCCAGTTAAGTAGCCTGGCAATCACCTGGAACAATGAACACCTGGAGACAGCCAGCTCCTCCCATTCTCAGATTGAACGGCCCAGCTGTAAAACAACACATTGACAGCTTAGCACGCCCCTGCACCAGACTGGACAACTGAGCTGTGAATCAAAGTACTGATAGCTTCAGCACACTCCTATACCAGATAGACGGCTGAGCTGTCACTAACTACATACCAGACACACTGAGGGGTGGAACCGTAACACTGACACTACACAGAACCCTCTCTGGACCCGCCTTAAACTCTAGAAAATGAATTTTTAACTTTTTTTTTTTTGCTCAGATCCAGTGAATGGAAAGCACAAGTTTGCCATTGTTTCCCTTAATTGAATCAGTAAAAGCAGCATTTAAAAAAAATATGGTGCAGAACCACAAAGGATATAATTCTAGGAAAGTGGTTGGCTTCTGAACTACAAGGCTACATTCACATGATCAGTATTTGGTCAGTATTTTACATCAGTATTTGTAAGCCAAAATCAGGAGTGGAACAATCAGAGGAAAATATTGAACGGATGAATGTTGCCTACTACTTATTACTGAATTTCCATTATAGGAACCGATGCCTGTTAAGTCAATTTCCAGGAATGTTCTTTGGCGGTAAGATAAAAAAATCTGATCATTTGTGGCAAGGAAGGGGTGAATGTAGTGCTATGTGTTAGCTGTGCATTTAGTGATAACAGGACTGCAATAGTTCTGATTTTCAAGGGCTGAAGTCCATAGGTTAGGAAAGCTTATGAACAATTCTTAAAGGGCCATCATGCTGAAAGAATATTCCATTTTCTAAACCATACACACTAATCATTCTATTTTAGCTGTCTGTGATGAATCTACACAAGGTATACATATCTAGGTTGGTTGTTTTTGCCTGTTACTGAAACTGCTGCCTACAGTAATTTGGGCACAGGCTCTGCACTTGTAAATCTAAGGCTGTGTGCTCACTTTTCTGGAAAATCATGCTAAAACAATGGTGTGCTTCAGCGATCAGAGCAGAATAAAAACAATATGCTGCGGCCGCAGTGTGTGAACACAGCCTAAGGCATCTGTGTGCTGTCTGTTCACATCATAGAAATTAAGAAAATGGATAACACAAGGATGCAAAAGTCAGATATCAATGGGACCTTAGAGACTCAGAAAATAATTCTGTCTTTCACCAGAGTTTCTCCTTCTCACCAAGTCTCTAAGTCACTATTTTGAAATGCTTGTAATCAAGCGCCTGTAGTTTGGGTTTTTATGACTTTTTTTTTTTTTGCCATATTTACCGGTTGTTGTTACTTCTGTGGAAGCATTTATTGATTGTTAGTATGTAAGACTATACACTGCAGAATATTTCCACCTAAGATCATGCTTCTCTGGTGAATATAAATCATACACTCATGTGATTCTGCTGTTACTTGGCTATGGTAGTCTCATACCTTTCTGTTTTCCCAAAGTGACACTTTGTCACTCATGCAAGCAAGGTGATACCTTAACTTCTTAAATACCTGCCTTCCTGGTTAGTGACATCAAGAACTGTGTTCTTCACAGATAAGATAGCAGGACACAGACTGACAAACACACCTCTGCTTTCTTTCTGAGCCTGCTGCTTAACTACAGGACCTGCATCCTGCTGCCTGGGGGAGAACAGTTACAGACCAATATTGTGGGAAAGAATAAAGCTGAACTGGAGCTCCACAAACAGGAATCATGTTTAGTTACCAGTATATCAGCTCAGATCAACTCGCTGGGTTTGACAAGTACAAGGTAAAATATCTGTAGTTTTTAATTCATGTAGTTGTATTGGTTTCTTGTAAGAGAGCATTGATACATTGCAAATGTCTTTTAGGATCATGATAATGGATTTCACTTTGATGTTAAGCTATGACTACAGTTCCTATGTATTTCTACCAGGTGAATTATGCTGTATATTTTCAAATTAATTTTATGCCATGGATTTGATTAATTTTTCAATAAAAATAAGTGCATTATTGTCACATTATAAGTGAAAGGAGTACAGTGAAATGAGTTTTGTGACATCTATAAACCTAAGCCCAGCTGACCTTTAGGGGCAAGAACAATGCAGACAATAGGGGTAAGAACAATGCAGACAATATGGGTAAGAACAATGCAGACATGGCCAATACAGAGCACTGGGTGAGCCTTTTATTCACTATTTTATCCCATTTACACGTGCACGTTAGGTTCAGGTTAGTTAAAAAAAATAATAATTGGACTTGGGTTTTAACCTTTTCTGACCAGACCATATCTGTTTGGGTAGTACATCATTTAATTATTTTTCACCTGTATGGCCAGGTTAGCACGTGGCTCAAATCGTAGTCTGCTATGATACTGCTTCCAGCTATAAAGGCATCAGATAGGAGGTCAAAAGGAGTCCAAACTTTCATGTTTTGGACTCTGCCTTATTGAGCTCAATAGCTTTGTCGGGGAATTTCTGAATTCCATTTTTCAGGCATTTAGACAGAAGTCCCTGACAAAGTCATGAACTGGGTTTCGATCTCAGTGTGAACACAGCCTTATAATACTCCATGCATTTTATTGTAACATCTGTGTTACTTTGAAGGCAAGCTGCTGATTTTTAAATCGTTAGTGTGCCCAATCTGTCAGAGACTTTTTTTCTACACTTTGCCAAGGATTCAACTCATTACAATGCAAATGGTGAAGTCTGTAGCCAATTCCAAAGTAAAACCAATGACAAAATCTGCATCTCACACGTCTGCGTATTGTGATGAAGTTTTGAAGACATTAATCTGCTCTGTATTTGCAGTGCCTCTGTAGTCAGCAATATAGAGACTGCTTTTCTCCCAGACGTTTTGCAACATAAACAAAAACTTTCTATATGTTTTTTTGCTGCCGAATCAGTCAGTCTTATTCGGGTGGATTTATACACGACATTTAGACATTGGTGTCTTTTTCTTAGTATTTTTCAAAGCGAGAACCACTGCAGTTAGAGATTGGTCATTAGTTTATAATATCTCTATGCAGAATATTTTTGCATGTGGAAATTTATTTAGAATTTAAAACTTTGCATGCCCTAAACGTGGCATTTTTGTAGCATTGTGCTACATGGACTATGAATTATAAAAAATATGTATAAAAACATGTAATTAAAAAAAAGAACTAAAAATACTTTCTAAAAAGCAACAAACATTTATATAGGTATTTTTGGATGCAATTTTAAAGAGGTTTTCCTGCATTAATGTTAATATGGCTAAAGACAGTAAATGTTATAAAATAACAGTATGGTTATATTGAAGTTTTATAGCAATAATACAATAACATATACAACACTCACAAAGTAAAACCAGAATAAAACCCCTCTCTTCACCTTTTCCTCACCCACCATCCATCAAGTCATGGACTAAATGCATCATCAGTTTTTCAGTACATAGCCTGCAGATTTTCCAAGCTTGGATACGTATTTTGTCCTTGGAAGTTGAGGAGTTTCCCAAGGTTGAGATCATTGTTGTGTCAGTGTCCATGGGGGGAATATATGTTTCTCAAATATACATTATAAAATTATCATTGTGTGTCATTTATTAACAAAGGTAAGGAAGAGAAGAGCCATAGGCCAGGGACCGTAAGCATCAGATTAAATATTCTGGAAATGGAAAGTGATATTGGTGCAAGACCTGGATTTTTGGGCACCCACAGAGTTTCCTACTTCTGTAACGTACCTCTTTTTAAATATATATATATTTTCTTTTTTTTTTTAAGTCAGATGATATTGTTGACTTTAAAGACATGTTCTGCTATATGTTAAGTGGCTCTGAGTCCTTCTAGTGGTGTTATCTGCTCTTGTGTATAAGATGCAATATCGCTAGCCTAGATATATTGCGTGTCGAAATATAACCGTGTAGCACCACTAAAGATATTAGTCTTAGATAAATAGGACTAGTATCACTCAACTGTTTCATCATTTGTTGCACCAGCACTGCAGCCCCAGTGCTCTTTATGGACTGTTTTCTTCTCTGAAGCCATCATGCTGTCCACCTCAGCATTTCCGCTAGGGCTAGTAATTGGCTGTAGCACTCAAGCGGTTGTCCAGCACATGAACCGTATAGAAAAGTAGAGACCAGCAATGAGCCCTGAAGTAACAGAGAATTCATCAAGTGACTAGTGATTGTTAGTTTATGTTATTTACTGTCTTTAGTCAAAAGTATGTTATGTTGACAACCAATTCTGTATTATTAACAATGGTTTCGCACACATTTATTGTTTGATTTTTGGGCCCAAAGCCATTGTTGAATTTAAGGGGAATGGAAAATTTAAAGGAAGGTTTTCTATTTCTCCTTTTTGATGGGTCAGTGCCTGGCTTTGCCGTAACGTTTTTCAAAAGTATGCCATGTATAACACCATCCTAAGACATACAATATGTTTCCCATGCCTTTTTCATCATCACAAAAACACAATGCAATACATTCTTAAATTACATCTTGCCAAACAAATCAGGATTTTCATGGAAATCTCAAAAACAATCCATTCTCCAAGTGTTTTTCCTGTACAGCATGGGTGCAGTTTTGTCTTATTTTTCAGTGAACCAAATCTAAAAAAGTTGGTTTAGGCACCACTTCTGGTGTTGCCAACAAGATAAGGAGTTAATAAACAGTACCAAACTGTTCAGTCCGAATACAAAAAGTGTATTCTCAACATACCACCTCTCAGCATCTTAAGTTTTTCAGAAAGGAGTTTTAGCTTTGCACCTAACTAGTGCTTGTGTGCTAGCGATCTAGGTGAAAGGGGCTTATGATTAATTAACCAAATTTAGATCTTATTTCTTCAAGTGGCCTGCTTCTGCACTTACAGGCTGGATTCTGTTGCAAGTGCACATTAAAATAATAAACGTTATTTAAATGCATTCACATTGAATATCACTAGAAAAGAAGACTTGATTTAGTAGTAAAATTTGGGAAATCACTTTAGCAAATTGCAGATATTGTGTTTCTACAGGATTAGCAATATTAATTTTAAATATTAGTATTCAAATATTTATCTGAAGCCTACAGTGATGATTCACTTTACTCATATTCGCAAGGAGCTTGGCTAAAGATGACCTTATTGTTGTAACATTTTGGCTTACGTATTACATCTGCAATACCCGTTCTGCACATCACTCGGTTCCTCAAATTTCACATCAGTTAATCTCAACATTGAAAGATACCAACAATTTGATATATATTCCTCTGTAGACTGTGAGCCCTCGAGGGCAGGGTCCTCTCTCCTTCTGTACCTGTTAGGGTATGTTTCCACGTTCAGTTTTACATCCGGATTAGCTGCGGATTGGATGCTCCGTACAACCGCAGCGTTCAACCCGCAGCGTTCAACCCGCAGCGTCCTGATGTTACAGCATAGTGGAGGGGATTTTATGAAATCCTGTCTCCACTATGCGTGCGAACACGCACCCGGCGGCCCTGCGTCTTTTTAGAACGTAGCATGTCTGTTTACCTTGCGGCGACACTCCGTCGCCGCAAGGTAAATCACAGGGCCCTATGTATGGGGTGCGGAGATTCCGGATGTGTGCAGTGAGCACATACAGAATCACCACGTGTACAGAAGGGGGCAGCGCTTTGGGCGGAGCGGGTTTTCTGCACCGTCCAAAGGGCCGTCATTACGGACCGTGGACACGGACCCTTAGTGCCTTGTTTTTGCTCATGTTTATTGTACTTGTCTATATTTGCCCCCTTTTCACATGTAAAGCGCCATGGAATAAATGGCGCAATAAAATGTATAATAATAATAATAATATAGGTGATGATATTCTGATGAGTAGGAGTCTGATAGCTGAGACCCCCACAATCCCTGTAGTGGGGCTCTGAAATTCCCAATCGGATTAGAGAGGTGGCCTTACACTGCTTTTTTCATTCTCTCTCAGACTAGCCAGAATTTTCCAGTACAGAACTAATTTTGTTTTCCAGCAGTGCCATAGACCATGAATAGCGAAATTGCACCCATGCATCACCCCCTCTTCATTTAAATGGGGTATTTCCCATCCTCAAGATATGTGGAGGGGTTCTACTGCTTAGACCCCCACTGATCAGAAAGTTATCTGTCCTGATTATAGGTGTTATATTTCTATGCTGGGAATAACCGTTTAAGTCAAAATGCAAAAGTTCCGAGTATTGGCGTTATGACAAAGATACAGAACATTTATGGGCGACTTAAACAGCAGCTATCTCTCCTGGCTCCTCTGATACACGAGGAAGTTCAGCTCATCCCAGCATATATTTGTTTTCGATGGTAATAGAGGAGAAAGGTTTTTTTCAGACATCTCTGGAAGTAGCTTAACTCCTGTAAGAAAAAAAAAGTGTCTGTGCACATGTTGCATTTTTGTCGTATATCAGTTCTTTCAGATTTCACCCATACTAATGAGTGGGGGAAGAAAACGCAACAAAAATGTGACAAAAATGCACGTTTTATGCTGCGTTTTCTTGCTGCCAAGGGCTACAGAAATGGTGCAGGAATTTCTGCAGCCAAGACTTAACTTGTGCACATACCTAATTGGGTGCTGGAAATCAACAAGATATTAGAGTAGAGTTGGAAGGCCCCATACACAATACCTTGTTGACTGATCCCACTGAAAACACCACATACAGGCGACTGTCTATGGGGGTCTTTAGGGTATGATCATACATGACATATGATGCAAATATTTCTACTAATGAAATTCCATCCTACTAATGTAAATAGTTATTTCTACTGTATTACACATTACATTACAAATCCAAAATATATGGAATAATCACAAACATTTCTGCAACAAATTTGTCACATATGAGTAGACTTATGTACCTCAGTTCAGTTTATTTTACCAGCGACCACATCTCCGCAAATTGCTATCTATTATCTATCTATCAGCACCAAACGTGGTGGAAGAGTTGGCTTGCTCCTGTCCACCACCTGCTCCTTTACTCCAATCCCACTACCACTCTCCGCTACTCTTGCTTCGTTTGAGTTGCACTCCGTCCGTATCTATTCCCCCTCCAACTGGCTGTCATCTACCGCCCCCCAGAACTAGCCAGCTCCACCCTTCTCGACCACTTCACCACCTGGCTACTTCATTTCCTCTCTGCTGACATCACCACTATCATCATGGGTGACTTCAATATCCCTGTTGACGCTTCCACCTCAGATGCCTCTAAACTTTTATCGCTTACTGCCTCCTTCGGCCTCACTCAGTGGTCTTCTGCGGCCACTCACAAAGATGGTCACATATTAGACCTTATCTTTACCCATTTCTGTTCTCTTACTAACCTCACTAACTCAGCCCTCCCCTGTCTGACCACAATCTACTGACATTCTCTTCCCTCTCCTCTCCTAGTACGAAACCCCCACTCCACAAACTCACCCTCGCAGAAATCTCAAACACCTCAATTTGCAATCACTTTCTGAGTCCCTTCTCCCTTATAGACATAGCTTCCCTTCATGTCACAGATGCTGCTGCCACTTTTTATAACACCATAATAACAGCAACACTCGGTTCAGCCGCCCCCCTCATGCATAGCAAAACTCGTACAATCAACACACAGCCCTGGCTGACCAGCCTGACCAAAGAACTGAGACGGGCTTCCAGGGTCGCTGAGCGGAGATGGAAGAGATCCCACTCTGCCGAGCACTTCATCGCATACATGTAGTCCCTCGCAAGCTTCAAGTCCAAGCTCACTGCTGCAAAACAAACTTATTTCTCATCACTCATATCCTCCCTGTCTCACAACCCTAAACAGCTTTTCAACACTTTCAGTTTTCTACTCCGTCCCTCAGCACCTCCTCCCTCCCCTCTCATTTCTACTGAAGACTTTGCCTCTTTCTTTTAATAGAAGATCGATACGATCAGAGAAAGCTTTCGCCCGCAGCGCCCAATGCCCCTCTTAGCTGCTCAACCCTGTTCCTCCAAAGATCAGCTCTCCACCCTCCTGTCAAGATCACATCTCACCACTTGCAGGCTTGATCTGCTCCTGTTCCACCTCATCCCTAACCTCACCACAATCTTCATCCCAAACCTAACACACCTCTTCAACCTCACTCACAACTGGTGTCTTCCCCTCATCCTTCAAACACGCCAAGATCACACACATCCTCAAAAAGCCCTCCCTCGACCCTTCCTCTGTGTCTAGCTATCGCCCGATATCTCTTCTCCCATATGCCTCAAAACTACTGGAACAGCATGTCCATTTTAAACTGTCCTCCAACCTCTCCTCCTGCTCCCTCTTTGACTGGTGACAATCTGGCTTCCCCATCACTCAACTGAAACTGCCCTAACTAAAGTCACCAATGACCTACTAACCGCCAAAAGCAAGCGACACTACTCCGTCCTCCTTCTCCTGGACCTGTCTTCTGCCTTTGACACTATAGACCATTCCCTCCTGCTAGATTCTGTCATCTCTTGGCATCACAGACTTGGCCCTATCCTGGATCTTGTCATATCTAACAGACCGAACTTTCAGTGTCTTCCTCACCACCTCCTCACCTTGCCCCTTGTCTGTCAGTGTCCCTCAAGGCTCAGTTCTAGGACCCCTACTCTTCTCCATCTACACCTTCGGCCTGGGGCAGCTTATAGAATCCCACAGTTTGCAGTATCATCTCTACGCTGATGACACGCAGATCTACCTATCCGGACCTGACCTCACATCCTTACTCACCAAAATCCCACAATGTCTGTCTACTATTTCAGCTTTCTTTTCTGCTTGCTTTCTAAAACTGAACATGGACAAAACAGAATTCATCATCTTTCACCCATCTCACTCTACCCCTCCACCAAACCTATCCATCAAGGTCAATGGCTGCTCACTTTCCCCAGTCCCGCATGCTCGGTGCCTCGGGGTGACCCTCGACTCTGCCCTCTCTTTTAAGCCACCTATCCAAGCCCTTGCCTCCTCCTGCCATCTCAAACTCAAAAAAATATTTCCCGATCCGCGCATTCCTTGACCACGAAACCACAAAAACACTAGTGCACACCCTTATCATCTCCTGCCTTGACTACTGCAACCTCCTACTCTCTGGTCTCCCCTCAAGCACTCTGGCACCACTCCAATCCATCCTACACTCTGCTGCCTGACTAATCTTCCTGTCTCCCTGCTACTCCCCAGCCTCTCCCCTCTGCCAAGCCCTTCACTGGCTTCCTATCGTCCAGAGACTCCAGTTCAAAATCCTTACTATAACATACAAAGCCATCCACAACCAGTCTCCTCCATACATCTGTGACATGGTCTCCCAGTACTTACCTACACGAAACCTTCGATCCTCACAAGATCTCCTTCTCTACTCCCCTCTTATCTCTTCTTCCCACAAACGCATCCAAGACTTCTCCCGTGCTTCCCCCATGCTCTGGAATTCTCTGCCCCAACACATCAAACTCTCGCCTACCATAGAAACCTTCAAAGAGAACCTGAAGACTCACTCCTTCCGACAAGCCTACAGCCTGCAGTGATCCTCAACCTACTGAACCGCCGCACAACCAGCTCTACCCTCTCCTAGTGTATCCTCACCCATCCCCTGCAGACTGTGAGCCCTCGCAGGCAGGGTCCTCCCTCTTCTGTACCTGTTAGTGCCTTGGTTTTTTTTTTGCTCATGTTTATTTGTCTATATTTGCCCCTTTTCACATGTAAAGCGCCATGGAATAAATGGTGCTATAAAAATGTATAATAATCTATCTAATTATCTATCTCTCTGTTATCTATCTGTTTCAGCATTGGTTTTTCTACATTTTCCATGACACCATGTGCATTATGGTTTCTTCATCATAATGTCACGTTTATATACTCTATAGCTTATCAGTTATCTGCATAAATATGCTCTAAAAGTCATTTTATCTGTGTAAACTTTATCTGTCATCAGCCTATTCCCAGGAATTGTCAATTTATAAAATACTAGATGGTGGCCCGATTCTAATGCATCGGTTATTCTAGAATATGCATGTCCACATAGTATATTGCACAGCCCACATAGTATATTGCCCAGCCACGTAGTATATTGCCCAGCCACGTAGTATATTGCCCAGCCACATAGTATATTGCACAGCCCACATAGTATATTGCCCAGCCACGTAGTATATTGCCCAGCCACGTAGTATATTGCCCAGCCACATAGTATATTGCCAAGCCACGTAGCATATTGCCCAGCCACGTAGTATATTGCCCAGTCATGTAGTATATTGCCCAGCCACGTAGTATATTGCCCAGCCACGTAGTATATTGCCCAGCCACATAGTATATTGGCCAACCACGTAGTATATTGCCCAGTCACGTAGTATATTGCCCAGTCACGTAGTATATTGCCCAGTCAAAGAGTATATTGCACAGAGCCACGTAGTATATTGCCCAGCCACGTAGTATATTGCACAGAGCCACGTAGCATCTTGCCCAGCCACGTAGTATATTGCCCAGTTACGTATATTGCCCAGTCACGTAGTATATTGCCCAGTCACGTAGTATACAGCACAGAGCCACGTATTATATTGCCCAGCTACGTAGTATATTGCTCATCCACGTATGTCACAGGTTAAATAAATAAACATATACTCACCTTCCGAGGGCCAGTTGTAGTTTGATCACATGACCGTGACGTCAGGGCAGATCCTTCTCACGCAGGGCCTGTGATGACGTCGCGGTCACATGACCATGACGTCATGGCAGGTCCTTCTCGCGCAGGGCCTGTGATGACGTCGCGGTCACATGACCGTGATGTCATTGCAGGTCCTTCTCGCGCAGGGCCTGTGATGACGTCACGGTCACATGACCGTGACGTCATGGCAGGTCCTTCTACCATACCACCGGAACCTGCCGGTTGCATGGAGCGGTCACCGGAGCTTAGCCAGGAGCGGGAAAGGCGGCGGAAGGTGAGTATATAATGATTTTTTATATTATTTTTAACATTAGATGTTTTTACTATTCACGCTGCATAGGCAGCATCAATAGTAAAAACTTCATCACACAGGGTTAATAACGGCGGTAACGGAGAGAGTTACCCGTGGCATAACGCGGTCCATTACCGCTGGCATTAACCCTGTGTGAGCGGTGACCGGAGGGGAGTATGCGGGCACCGGGCACTGGGCACTGACTGCGGGGAGTAAGGAGCGTGTTATGTTTGCTAATGACAGGTGTTATGAAGGCAATCCAGAAACACAGTGTGCTTAGCGATCAGAGCGCACACAGTGATCTGACAAATACCCAAAAATACAAGAACGAGCTCTGAGACGTGGAAACTCTGTAGACTGCACACCTGATCCTATCCTAAACACAACTAAAAGCGGCTGTGGATTGCGCCTAACAACTACCTAGGCAACTCGGCACAGCCTAAGAAACTAGCTAGCCTGAAGATAGAAAAATAGGCCTGACTTGCCCCAGAGAAATACCCCAAAGGAAAAGGCAGCCCCCCACATATAATGACTGTGAGTAAGATGAAAAGACAAAACGTAGGGATGAAATAGATTCAGCAAAGTGGGGCCCGATATTCTAGGACAGAGCGAGGACAGTAAAGCGAACTTTGCAGTCTACAAAAAACCCTAAAGCAAAACCACGCAAAGGGGGCAAAAAAAAAACCCACCGTGCCGAACTAACGGCACGGCGGTACACCCTTTGCGTCTCAGAGCTTCCAGCAAAACAAAAGACAAGCTGGACAGAAAAAAAGCAACAAAAAAGCAAAAAGCACTTAGCTATACAGAGCAGCAGGTCACAGGAACAATCAGGAGAAGCTCAGATCCAACACTGAAACATTGACAAGGAGCAAGGATAGCAGCATCAGGCGGAGTTAAGTAATGAAGCAGTTAACGAGCTCACCAGAACACCTGAGGGAGAAAGCTCAGAAGCTGCAGTACCACTTGTGACCACAGGAGTGAATTCAGCCACAGAATTCACAACAGTACCCCCCCCTTGAGGAGGGGTCACCGAACCCTCACCAGAGCCCCCAGGCCGACCAGGATGAGCCGCATGAAAGGCACGAACAAGATCGGAAGCATGAACATCAGAGGCAAAAACCCAGGAATTATCTTCCTGAGCATAACCCTTCCATTTAACCAGATACTGGAGTTTCCGTCTAGAAACATGAGAATCCAAAATCTTCTCCACAATATACTCCAATTCCCCCTCCACCAAAACCGGGGCAGGAGGCTCAACAGATGGAACCATAGGTGCCACGTATCTCCGCAACAACGACCTATGGAATACATTATGTATGGAAAAGGAGTCTGGGAGGGTCAAACGAAAAGACACAGGATTGAGAACCTCAGAAATCCTATACGGACCAATAAAACGAGGTTTAAATTTAGGAGAGGAAACCTTCATAGGAATATGACGAGAAGATAACCAAACCAGATCCCCAACACGAAGTCGGGGACCCACACGGCGTCTGCGATTAACGAAAAGTTGAGCTTTCTCCTGGGACAAGATCAAATTGTCCACTACCTGAGTCCAGATCTGCTGCAACCTATCCACCACAGAATCCACACCAGGACAGTCCGAAGACTCAACCTGTCCTGAAGAGAAACGAGGATGGAACCCAGAATTGCAAAAAAATGGAGAAACCAAGGTAGCCGAGCTGGCCCGATTATTAAGGGCGAACTCAGCCAACGGCAAAAAGGACACCCAATCATCCTGGTCTGCAGAAACAAAACATATCAGATATGTTTCCAAGGTCTGATTGGTTCGTTCGGTCTGGCCATTAGTCTGAGGATGGAAAGCCGAGGAAAAGGATAGGTCAATGCCCATCCTACCACAAAAGGCTCGCCAAAACCTTGAAACAAACTGGGAACCTCTGTCAGAAACAATATTCTCAGGAATGCCATGCAACCGAACCACATGCTGAAAGAACAAAGGTACCAAATCAGAGGAGGAAGGCAATTTAGCCAAGGGCACCAGATGGACCATTTTAGAAAAGCGATCACAGACCACCCAAATGACTGACATCTTTTGAGAAACGGGAAGGTCAGAAATGAAATCCATCGAAATATGTGTCCAAGGCCTCTTTGGGACCGGCAAGGGCAAAAGCAACCCACTGGCACGAGAACAGCAGGGCTTAGCCCTAGCACAAATCCCACAGGACTGCACAAAAGTACGTACATCCCGTGACAGAGATGGCCACCAGAAGGATCTAGCCACTAACTCTCTGGTACCAAAGATTCCTGGATGACCAGCCAACACCGAACAATGAAGTTCAGAGATAAGTTTATTAGTCCACCTATCAGGGACGAACAGTTTCTCTGCTGGACAACGATCAGGTTTATTCGCCTGAAATTTTTGCAGCACCCGCCGCAAATCAGGGGAGATGGCAGACACAATTACTCCTTCCTTGAGGATACCCGCTGGCTCAGATAAACCCGGAGAGTCGGGCACAAAACTCCTAGACAGAGCATCCGCCTTCACATTTTTAGAGCCCGGAAGGTACGAAATCACAAAGTCGAAGCGGGCAAAAAATAACGACCAACGGGCCTGTCTAGGATTCAAGCGCTTGGCAGACTCGAGATAAGTCAAGTTCTTATGATCAGTCAATACCACCACACGATGCTTAGCTCCTTCAAGCCAATGACGCCACTCCTCGAATGCCCACTTCATGGCCAGCAACTCTCGATTGCCCACATCATAATTACGCTCAGCGGGCGAAAACTTCCTGGAAAAGAAAGCACATGGTTTCATCACTGAGCAATCAGAACCTCTCTGTGACAAAACCGCCCCTGCTCCAATCTCAGAAGCATCAACCTCGACCTGGAACGGAAGAGAAACATCTGGCTGACACAACACAGGGGCAGAACAAAAACGACGCTTCAACTCCTGAAAAGCTTCCACAGCAGCAGAAGACCAATTAACCAAATCAGCACCCTTCTTGGTCAAATCGGTCAATGGTTTGGCAATGCTAGAAAAATTACAGATGAAGCGACGATAAAAATTAGCAAAGCCCAGGAACTTTTGCAGACTTTTCAGAGATGTCGGCTGAATCCAATCCTGGATGGCTTGGACCTTAACTGGATCCATCTCGATAGTAGAAGGGGTAAAGATGAACCCCAAAAATGAAACTTTCTGCACACCGAAGAGACACTTTGATCCCTTCACAAACAAAGAGTTAGCACGCAGGACCTGAAAAACCATTCTGACCTGCTTCACATGAGACTCCCAATCATCTGAGAAGATCAAAATGTCATCCAAGTAAACAATCAGGAATTTATCCAGATACTCACGGAAGATGTCATGCATAAAAGACTGAAACACAGATGGAGCATTGGCAAGTCCGAACGGCATCACTAGATACTCAAAATGACCCTCGGGCGTATTGAATGCAGTTTTCCATTCATCTCCTTGCCTGATTCTCACCAGATTATACGCACCACGAAGATCTATCTTGGTGAACCAACTAGCCCCCTTAATCCGAGCAAACAAGTCAGATAACAATGGCAAGGGATACTGAAATTTAACAGTGATCTTATTAAGAAGGCGGTAATCAATACACGGTCTCAGCGAACCATCCTTCTTGGCTACAAAGAAGAACCCTGCTCCCAGTGGTGATGACGATGGGCGAATATGTCCCTTCTCCAGGGATTCCTTCACATAACTGCGCATAGCGGCGTGTTCGGGCACGGATAAATTAAATAATCGACATTTAGGGAATTTACTACCAGGAATCAAATTGATAGCACAATCACAATCCCTATGCGGAGGTAGAGCATCGGACTTGGGCTCTTCAAATACATCCTGATAATCAGACAAGAACTCTGGGACCTCAGAAGGGGTGGATGACGAAATCGACAAAAATGGAACATCACCATGTACCCCCTGACAACCCCAGCTGGATACCGACATGGAATTCCAATCCAATACTGGATTATGGGTTTGTAGCCATGGCAACCCCAACACGACCACATCATGCAGATTATGCAACACCAGAAAGCGAATAACTTCCTGATGTGCAGGAGCCATGCACATGGTCAGCTGGGCCCAGTATTGAGGTTTATTCTTGGCCAAAGGTGTAGCATCAATTCCTCTCAATGGAATAGGACACCGCAAAGGCTCCAAGAAATACCCACAACGTTTAGCATAATCCAAATCCATCAGATTCAGGGCAGCGCCCGAATCCACAAACGCCATGACAGAAAACGACGACAAAGAGCATATCAAGGTAATGGACAGAAGGAGTTTGGACTGTACAGTACCAATGACGGCAGACCTAGCGGACCGCTTAGTGCGCTTAGGACAATCAGAAATAGCATGAGTGGAATCACCACAGTAGAAACACAGACCATTCAGACGTCTGTATTCCTGCCGTTCAACTCTAGTCATAGTCCTATCGCACTGCATAGGCTCAGGTTTAACCTCAGGCAGTACCGCCAAATGGTGCACAGATTTACGCTCGCGCAAGCGTCGACCGATCTGAATGGCCAAAGACAAAGACTCATTCAAACCAGCAGGCATAGGAAATCCCACCATGACATCCTTAAGAGCCTCAGAGAGACCCTTTCTGAACAAAGCTGCCAGCGCAGATTCATTCCACTGAGTGAGTACTGACCATTTCCTAAATTTCTGACAATATACTTCTATATCATCCTGACCCTGGCACAAAGCCAGCAAATTTTTCTCAGCCTGATCCACTGAATTAGGCTCATCGTACAGCAATCCGAGCGCCAGGAAAAACGCATCGACACTACTCAATGCAGGGTCTCCTGGCGCAAGAGAAAATGCCCAGTCTTGAGGGTCGCCGCGCAAAAAAGAAATAATAATCAAAACCTGTTGAATAGGATTACCAGAAGAATGAGGTTTCAAGGCCAGAAATAGCTTACAATTATTTTTGAAACTTAGAAACTTAGTTCTATCTCCAAAAAACAAATCAGGAATAGGAATTCTTGGTTCTAACATAGATTTCTGATCAATAGTATCTTGAATTTTTTGTACATTTATAACGAGATTATCCATTGAAGAGCACAGACCCTGAATATCCATGTCCACACCTGTGTCCAGAATCACCCAAATGTCTAGGGGAAAAAAAAAAGTGAACACAGAGCAGAAAAAAAAAAAATGATGTCAGAACTTTTTCTTTCCCTCTATTGAGAATCATTAGTTTGGCTCCTTGTACTGTTATGTTTGCTAATGACAGGTGTTATGAAGGCAATCCAGAAACACAGTGTGCTTAGCGATCAGAGCACACACAGTGATCTGACAAATACCCAAAAATACAAGAACGAGCTCTGAGACGTGGAAACTCTGTAGACTGCACACCTGATCCTATCCTAAACACAACTAAAAGCGGCTGTGGATTGCGCCTAACAACTACCTAGGCAACTCGGCACAGCCTAAGAAACTAGCTAGCCTGAAGATAGAAAAATAGGCCTGACTTGCCCCAGAGAAATACCCCAAAGGAAAAGGCAGCCCCCCACATATAATGACTGTGAGTAAGATGAAAAGACAAAACGTAGGGATGAAATAGATTCAGCAAAGTGGGGCCCGATATTCTAGGACAGAGCGAGGACAGTAAAGCGAACTTTGCAGTCTACAAAAAACCCTAAAGCAAAACCACGCAAAGGGGGCAAAAAAAAAACCCACCGTGCCGAACTAACGGCACGGCGGTACACCCTTTGCGTCTCAGAGCTTCCAGCAAAACAAAAGACAAGCTGGACAGAAAAAAAGCAACAAAAAAGCAAAAAGCACTTAGCTATACAGAGCAGCAGGTCACAGGAACAATCAGGAGAAGCTCAGATCCAACACTGAAACATTGACAAGGAGCAAGGATAGCAGCATCAGGCGGAGTTAAGTAATGAAGCAGTTAACGAGCTCACCAGAACACCTGAGGGAGGAAGCTCAGAAGCTGCAGTACCACTTGTGACCACAGGAGTGAATTCAGCCACAGAATTCACAACAGGAGCGGCCATTTTCTTCCGGACTGTGCCCGTCGCTGTTTGGTCGTGGCTGTTTTGCCGCGACCAATCAGCGACTTGGATTTCCATGACAGACAGAGGCCGCGACCAATGAATATCCGTGACAGACAGAAGGACAGAAAGACGGAAGTCACCCTTAGACAATTATATAGTAGATATGTTATCCTATATTATAAATTGACTGCCGCAATTCTTATTGTACATTACAAGTTTGTAATTTTCCAGTATCAATATATATAAATGTATTTTTTTTAGAAAAAAAACATTGAATTGATGCCAAAATATGCCATTTGCAGCAGCCTCCATTCTCTGAATGATTCAGCAAAGGACTGTTGATTGCTTTTCACCTAAGACTTTGTTCACATGTTCAGTTGTCATCCGTTTTGTTATGGATCCAGTATTTAATAAAAGAGAAAAAAAACACTTGTTACAAATGTTATTAACATAGGAAACTGTATTTGTACTTTTACATTTTATTATTATTGCTGATGTATAAAAGCATATATGCCATACAATATAGATTGTGTATGGATGGCATACAGATGACAATACAGATAAAAAAAATTAACATCTTTTTCTGGATGAAAATTTGATAATTATGTTTATATACTTGTGTGAACCTAGCCTTAGAGATAGCAGTACGGAAGGGCTGTACGGGCAGCCCCCAGCGTACAATACAAACATCCACCTTATGTACAAGTCATAGCTACGGAAAAAAAACATACACTCACCTCATCGCTCACATGTCCGGCTGCTTTCTGCCACTTGCCCGATCCTCTTCATTCTGCCTTTGCGCAACAAATCTCCGGTCTCTTAATTATAGACCAGGATTTCCTGCCCCATCCAAGCCTTGGATTTCACTGAGTGTTGTAAAATGTGTACAGTGACCTTATGACGTGCAGTGACCTCTGAGGTCTAGACACAGCCGGAAGTCCAGGCCTATAGTGAAAACACCAGAGACCTGGCGCATGATGGTAGAAAGAAGAGAAAGCTACAGCGGGCAGCGGGGCAGTCAAAGAGGGGAGCGGTGAGGTATTTGTTTTGGGTTTTTGTGAAACCCTATTCCTTTTCCAATTTACATACAAATTCATATTAATTAGAGCTGTTAACAAACCTACGTTGCTCATAACCAGGGATTGTCTATACTCAGATTTCCAGATTCTCAGAGGGTAGATAGAAAAATATTTACACTGCTCAAAAAAATAAAGGGAACACGAAAATCCCACATCCTAGATAATACTGAATGAAATATTCCAGTTATAAATCTTTATTCATTACATAGTGGAATGTGTTGAGAACAATAAAACCTAAAAATGATAAATGTAAATCACAACTAATATCCCACAGAGGTCTGGAGTTGGAATGATGCTCAAAATCAAAGTGGAAAATGAAGTTACAGGTTGATCCAAATTCAGTGGAAATGCTTCAAGACAAGGAAATGATGCTCAGTAGTGGATTAAGGTCTGGGGAACAGGCAGGCCAGTCCATAGCTTCAATGCCTTCTTCTTGCAGGAACAGCTGACACACTCCAGCCACATGAGGTCTGGCATTGTCCTGCATTAGGAGGAAACCAGGGCCAACCGCACCAGCATATGGTCTCACAAAGGGTCTGAGGATCTCATCTTTGTATCTAATGGCAGTCAGGCTACCTCTGACGAGCACATGGAGGGCTGTGCGGCCCTCCAATGAAATGCCACCCCACACCATTACTGACCCACTGCCAAACCAGTTATGCTGAAGGATGTTGCAGGCAGCATATCATTCTCCACGGCATCTCCAGACTTTGTCACGTCTGTCACATGCTCTCAGTGTGAATCTGCTTTCGTCTGTGAAGAGCGCAGGGCGCCAGTGGCAAATTTGCCAATCCTGGTGTTCTGTGGCAAATGCCAAGCGTCCTGCACAGTGTTGGGCTGTGAGCACAACCCTCATCTGTGGACGTCGGGCACTCAGACCATCCTCATGGAGTCGATTTCTAATGTTTTGTGCAGACACATGCACATTTGTGGCCTGCTGGAAGTCGTTTTGCAGGGCTCTGGCAGTGCTCCTCCTGTTCCTCCTTGCACAAAGGCTGAGGTAGCAGTCCTGCTGCTGGGTTGTTGCCCTCCTACGGCCCCCTCCACGTCTCCTGGTGCTCTGCCCTGTCTTCTGGTAGCGCCTCCAGCCTCTGGACACTACGCTGACAGACACAACAAACCTTCTTGCCACAGCTCGCATTGATGTGCCATCCTGAATGAGCTGCACTACCTGAGCCACTTGTGTGGGTTGTAGAGTCCATCTCATGCTACCACGAGTGTGAAAGCACAACCAACATTCAAAAGTGACCACAACATCAGCCAGAAAGCATTGGTACTGAGATGTGGTCTGTGGTCCCCACCTGCAGAACCACTCCTTTATTGAGTGTGTCTTGTTAATTGCCAATAATTTCCATCTGTTGTCTATTCCATTTGCACAACAGCATGTGAAATTGATTGTCAGTGTTGCTTCCTAAGTGGACAGTTTGATTTCACAGAGATTTGATTTTCTTGGAGTTATAGTCTGTTGTTTAAGTGTTCCCTTTATTTTTTCAGCAGTGTATATATCTTTCCTGTATCAGAGGGTAGATAGTAACTAAAGGAGGGCATAGAAAATAGGCTACAAATAAGGAAAGCACATGAAGAAGAAATAAGTGATAGAAGCTGTGGTTATGCAACAGAGCGAGTGATGAAACCTGGATATGACTGTTACTGTATCTGGAGTCCTTCTGAAGATGGCTTTCATCTTTATAGGATTTTATTATGGTTGGAACCAAAATTTACTGCAATTTTCAAAATTGAAAATATTACATTATTTTTTTGTAATGCATAAATTTGTGTGACTAATTATATAAATGTCAAGAGATATAATTTCTTGTAGTCTGTGTATCTAAACGTAAGTGTAGATGGCTTAAAGAGAAGCATGACACCAGACATTATCCATCTCACACCTAGAGAAAAGCAGGACGGCACGGTTCAGATGTCCAACAGCACTCCTTATACCTCTGTGGGAGTCATTATACAGTAGAGTCAAAGAACATGGGACGACGATCCAATAGCTAGAGGCAGCAGCATAATGTATTGCATTAGATACGCTGACTGTGCCTTAGGAATGTAAAGTTACATTTAATGTGAGGGTGGAAGTTGGTTTTAAGACTGTCATTAAGGCCACCTTCAAACATCATTAAAAATAGGCAGGACCCCACGCAATTTTTTTGGGTACCCCCTTTTTAATAACCAGTAGAGGCTACGCAGACAGCTGTGAGCTGATATTAATAGACTGGCAATCTTTATGGATATTGGTCCCATCCCAGATTAATAATACCAACCCCCAACTGTCTACTCTTCCTCAGCAGGATTTAAAAAAATAAAGGGGACCCCACACCATTTTATGTATATAATGCGCGCTATTCATAGTCTGGAGTGCTGATTACAATTCTCTTCAGCATCGCCTGGTCTCCCTACAATCAGATGAGAGTTGTATTCAGCACCTGGAGCCTGGGAACAGCACTAACTGTAATGCTTTTCCCAGCCGCCGGAGCATGCCACTGAAGCATTTTATTTCGGGATGTGTCACATGAATGTTATTTGTGTGACATCATTGTGCACATATGTGGCACACATTTCGTCTGTGGTGCTGGAGTTAAATAGGATGTCTGCGATTCTTTCATAACTGTTGGTAAAGGCATAATGCATGGCTAGGGGCTGGCTTTTAATTACTTGACCAATTACTGAGTTTGTAACTCTTTTTGACATTTATAAATCATAATTTGGGGTGTCCATAGTCAATAAAGTAAAGGGTGTCAAGCAAGCCAGAAATGTGTTGGTGGAGCGAGTGTTTATTATTCTACTGCATCATTTTATTATCGCGTTCTAATAAAATATTCAAGATTTTTTTTACAAGACATCTTTGTAAGTCGGCTCTGTTTTCAATGGATTAGCTGGATTTTAGACACATGTTCAATGGGACTGAATCGAAAATCTGACTTATTAAGAGATCACAACATTTTTGTCCATATAGTTTATATGTTTCATGTAAAGTTTCTTATCTTTCTTTGTATGGATCAATGAAAATCGATCTTTGGGAATTCCGTGGGTGGACACATTACATTTGGCTAATGACAAGAACATTTGTTCTATTCTTATGTTTATTGCTTTTTATCTCAGCAAGTCTTACTGCACCTCCTGGTACGTTTGTCAGTTAATAGTAAACTATGCAGTAACATGGCAAACATTCAATAACCTTACAACAGATAAATCACTAGTGTTTCATATCTCTATGAATAGCAGATGGTACTACCTACCGATTAACCTTTAATAACCTCACAGTTGTAAAAGCCTTGTAATAATAAAATTAACATTTCATGTCAATATATTTAGACAATATATATTTATTTTACCTATTTATATAGAACCCACATAATTCACAGACATTTTCATCAATACAGGGCTCACAATCTATTATACAGCGAGTGAAATAAGGACTGAACACGTCACCAATTCTGTAAGTAAATATATTTTTAAAAGGTGCTGCTGACATGAAATTTCACTAGATGTCGGTAACATCCCATCTATTCCACACAGGCAAAGAAATCAAACAATAAATGTGTATAAATCAAGTTATGTGTAATAATTTGAAATGACACAGGGAAAAAGTATTACTGAAATGTATTTAATACTTCATGTGACGCTTGTTTATCTTGGACCCACTGCGCCCCTCACCGGGAAGTGGCTGGAGGGGCGTGATTAAGTGAACACCTGAGTTTTCACTAGAGCCCCTGTTGGTTGGGTTACACTTGAACCCAGGTGGATGTCAGGTACTACTCCAGGACAGATCCCGGTACCATGCAGCTGACCCCAAGGGTCAGGACAGCAGAAACAGTCCAAGGCAGGGCCGTTTACAGATGGTTCTAACCTAGAAGCTTGTTCAGACGGGAAAGACTCAGGAACCGAAACTTGCATTGTGGGTTTCAGGCATAGATACAACCGCAGCAGTTTTAGGATTCTGGTACCGAGGTGCGGTTTCGGGTTCAGATACCACCGGAGCAGTTTCAGGGTCAGTTACCAACCAAAACTGTTTTGGGTTCAGGTACGCTGGAGCAATTTTGGGTTCAGGTACCATTGGAGCAGTTTTAGGATTGTCTCAGACAAGACTGATACTGGAGAGCAAGATTCATACTGGTACAGGATTAACTGGACTGGTACAGGGACCTAATAACAAGCTAGCAGCTTGCAGACTGACTAGCTACAATTGCTGCTCTGGCACCTCCCAACAGGTGGATGTGCCTTAAGTATTAAGTGCCTCACCAGCTATTGGCTGGGAGTATATTAGGAGTGTGCGCTGTATCTTTAAGAGACCAGAAGCGCACACGCGTGCCCTAAGCACTCTGCCAGGGAACCTGCGTGTCGCTCGCAGACCCTGGGACATGGAACATGAAGCAGGAGACAGAACAGTGTGGCCTAAGCAGTGAGTGAGTCAGTGTCCCTGCTGAGCGGGAGGAGCAGAGGCATGCAGGAACACTTAAAACAAAAGCCTTTGTTGGTGATGACAGCTTCAACAGGTGACAGATGACAGGTGATGACAGTCTACTGCATGGAGAAACTAGTTGCATGCATTGCTCAGGTGTGATTTTGGCCCATTCTTCCACACAAGCACTCTTCAAATCCTGAAGGGTCTGTGGGCTCGTTCTATGAACTCTGAGCTCAGAGTTCCTTCCATTCATTTTCTATTGGATTCAAGTCAGCTGATGGCTGGGCCAGTCTAGCAGCTTTCTCTGAAACCAATTAAGAGTTTCCTAGGCTGTGTATTTGGAATCATTGTCTTGCTGAAATGTTCACCCTCGTTTCATCTTCTTCATCCTGATAGATGGCAGCACATTTTAACGTGTCTTGGTACATTTGTCCATTCATCCTTGCTTCAATTATATGAAGCTTGCCAGTCCCGTATGCTGAAAAACAGCCCCATACTATGATGCTCCCACCTCCAAACTGTACTGTTGGTTTTGTGTTTTTGATGTGATATGCAGAGTCTTTTGCCCTCCAAACATGAGGTGTATTATGGTATCCAGAGAGTTCAATTTTAGTCTCATTTTACTAGACTATATTCTCCCAGTATTTCTCAGGCTTGTCTAAATGTTGTTGAGTAAATTTTAAATGCCTTTGAACATGATTTGCTTTCTGTTCATCAGTGAATTCTTGCGTGGTGAGAGTGCATACAGACCATTGAGGTTAAGTGCATTACTTATAGTTTTCTTTGTAACAATTGTAACTGCTGATTCCAGGTCCTTCTGTGGCTCTCCACAGGGAGTCCTTCGCTCTTGGACAACTCTTCTGATTATTATTTCAATCCTCTGCCTGAAATCTTACAAGGAGGACCTGGTCATAGCCGGTTTCTGGTGAAATGGTGTTCTTTCCACTTATGGTCTATGGCCCCAACATTGTTCACTGGAACCTTCAGTTGTTTAGAAATTATTTTAATGAATCATTCCTCATTATTACACTTAGGTTAATTTATGGACATCTGTTGTTTGATTTATTTGCCTGTGTGGACTGGATGAGTTGTTGCCGACATCTGGTAAGAAATTCATGTCAATAACCCCTTTGGAAATATATTTATTTAGAAAATTGGCGACGTATTCAATACTTATTTCACCCACTGTAAAAACTTATATGCATTATACCAATATTGAAAATCAAAAGAGCAAATTAAGACATTAAATAATGACTCAATATTTCTTTGTATATACACTGTACTGTATATGCATTATAATAACACAGGTCTACAAAAAATATTTTTTTTAATCATCAAAGGTGACTTCTGAATCATCTTTTTGTCCTGATTTAGAAAATGTACATAGTTTTTCTGTAGCACGTATAGTTTCCATGGAGCAGCGTCATTATTATAAGGTATAGGAAATATACTGGCGACATTAACCCCTTTCTGCCATATGACGTACTATCCTGTCGAGGTGGGGTGGGCCCGTATGACCACCGATGGGATAGTACGTCATACGCGATCGGCCGCGCTCACGGGGGGAGCGCGGCCGATCGCGGCCGGGTGTCAGCTGCCTATCGCAGCTGACATCCAGCACTATGTGCCAGGAGCGGTCACGGACCGCCCCCGGCACATTAACCCCCGGCACACCGCGATCAAACATGATCGCGGTGTGCCGGCAGTGCAGGGAAGCATCGCGCAGGGAGGGGGCTCCCTGTGGGCTTCCCTGAGACCCCCGCAGCAAAGCGATGTGATCGCGTTGCTGCGAGGGTCTCCTTACCTCCCTCCCTGCAGCAGGCCCGGATCCAATATGGCCACGGCATCCGGGTCCTGCAGGGAGGGAGGTGGCTTACCAAGTGCCTGCTCAGAGCAGGCGCTTGGTAAGGCTGCAGTGCTCTGAGACAGATCAGTGATCTGACAGAGTGCTGTGCAAACTGTCAGATCAGCGATCTGTGATGTCCCCCCGGGACAAAGTAAAAAAGTAAAAAAATTTTTTTCCAAATGTGTAAAAAAAATTACAAATCCTAAATAATGAAAAAAAAAAAAATATATTATTCCCATCAATACATTTCTTTATATAAATAAAAAAAAACAATAAAAGTACACATATTTAGTATTGCCGTGTCCGTAACGACCCGACCTATAAAACTGGCCCACTAGTTAACCCCTTCAGTAAACACCGTAAGAAAAAAAAAAAACGAGGCAAAAGACAACGCTTTATTATCATACTGCCGAACAAAAAGTAGAATAACACGCGATAAAAAAGACAGATATAAATAACCATGGTACTGCTGAAAACGTCATCTTGTCCCACAAAAAACGAGCCGCCATACAGCATCATAAGCAAAAAAATAAAAAAGTTATAGTCCTCAGAATAAAGCGATGAAAAAATAATTATTTTTTCTATAAAATAGTTTTTATCGTATAAAAGCGCCAAAACATAAAAAATGATATAAATGAGGTATCGCTGTAATCGTACTGACCCGAAGAATAAAACTGCTTCATCAATTTTACCAAACGCGGAAAGGTATAAATGCCTCCCCCAAAAGAAATTCATGAATAGCTGGTTTTTGGTCACTCTGCCTCACAAAAATCGGAATAAAAAGAGATCAAAAAATGTCACGTGCCCGAAAATGTTACCAATAAAAACGTCAACTCGTCCCGCAAAAAACAAGACCTCACATGACTCTGTGGACCAAAATATGGAAAAATTATAGCTCTCAAAATCAAACCCCCCTTCATCACCCCTTTAGTTAGGGAAAAATTAAAAAAATGTATTTATTTCCATTTTCCCGTTAGGGCTAGGGTTAGGGTTAGGTTAGGGCTAGGGTTAGGGCTAGGGTTGGGGCTAGGGTTAAAGGGAAGGTGCCACTAGTTTTCTTGTATTTTTTTTTTTTGTGAAATTAAGCTTAAAATACTAATTAAAATGTATTAATGCAATGTTTGCACTGTTTGCAAACATTTCTATATGAAAAATATTATATCTTTTTCTACAAATATACATATTTACCACTAGGGGAAGCATTTTCCGTTTTAGACCTCAAGCAGCTATAGTAAGATTTAGCAGCAGCAAAATTGGGGCAGTAACTGCTGACATTACCATTTCCCTCCCCTTTTGGGTGGTCTAATATCCCTGGGGCAGAATGAAAAGCAGCATCACAGGGCAGCGCCATTTTGTGTGTGACTGCCCTGTGATCTGCTATCACCAACAGTTACTGCATCAGAGTCAGAGCTTGTTTACAGAGGAGCAGAACACAGTGGGCTCAGCAGCATCTGGACCCAAGAAGAGTGAAGACATCTGGTGTGCATGGAGCAGCATTAGGAGCTGTCTGGGCCTCATCCCTCAAGAAGATAAGAAGGAGCTCCAGGTCTGCAGTGAATAACCAGGCATTATGGAGGGAGGGGAGAGATACATTGTATGGCTAAGAGTGACTGATGGGAGAGAAAGAGGCATGAAGTATGATGAGTGAGACACATATGGAGTGTGATGGGGAGATACACATTGAGGCTGTGTGCAGGATTTTTCGCATTTTTTGGCGTTTGTTCGCTATAAAAATGCGATAAAAACAATTTAAAAATGCATACATATGCATCCCATCATTTATAATGCATTCCGCAATTTTTGTGCATATGTTGCGTTTTTTCTGGGGAAAAAACGCATCGCAGTAAAAAACGCAACAGGTTCTTCGCATGTTGTGTCTCCCCCTTTGATGTGGGCTCCGGCGCCGAGCCCACATCAAAGTCACGACATGTCGGCTGTTTTATACAGCTGACATGTGCGCGCAATAGCGGCAGGTGAAATCGCAATTCACCCGCCGTTATTAACCTGTTAAATGCCGCTGACAGCGGCACTTAATCGGTGCTTCCAGCCGCGCGGCCAGAAATGAGCGCATCGTCCACCCCCGTCACGTGATCAGGGGTTGGCGATGCGTCAGGATGGTAACCATAGAGGTCCTTGAGACCTCTATGTTTACTGATGCCGGCCTGCTGTGAGCGCCACCCTGTGGTCGGCACTCATAGCAAGCCTGTAATTCAGCTATGGAGCAGCAATCTGACGATCGCTGCTATGTAGCTGAGCCGATCGAGTTGTGCCAGCTTCTAGCCTCCCATGGAGGCTATTGAAGCATGGCAAATGTAAAAAAAAATGTTTTTAAAAATATGAAAAAAAAAAAAAAAAAATTAAAGCTTCAATCACCCCCTTTTGCCCCATCAAAAATAAAACAATAAAAAAATCAAACCTACACATATTTAGTATTGCCGCGTTCAGAATCGCCCGATCTGTCAATAAAAAAAAGCATTAACCTGATCGCTAAACAGCGTAGCGACAAAAAAATTTGAAACGCCAAAATTACATTTTCTTGGTCGCCGTGACATTGCATTAAAATGCAATAACGGGCGATCAAAAGGACGTATCTGCACAAAAGTGGTATCATTAACCAGGGTAACATTAACCGGGTAACCAGGGTAAACATCGGGTTACTAATAAGCGCAGGGCCGCGCTTAGTAACCCGATATTTACCCTGGTTACCAGTGAACACATCGCTGGATCGGCGTCACACACGCCGATCCAGCGATGACAGCGGGTGATCAGCGACCAAAAAAAGGTCCTGATCATTCCCCAGCGACCAACGATCTCCCAGCAGGGGCCTGATCGTTGGTCGCTGTCACGCTTAACGATTTCGTCAACGATATCGTTGCTACGTCACAAAAAGCAACGATATCGTTAACGAAATCGTTATGTGTGAAGGTACCTTAAAGTCTCTCTCCCCTCCATCCATAATGCCTGGCTATTCTCTGCATACCTAGATCTCCTTCTTATCTTCTTGAGGGATGAGTGACAGCTCCACTCTGATAATGCTGCTCCCACACTGTGCCTCCTTGATGTCTTTGCAGTCTCTGATAGTCTGCCTGCAGCGCCCGGGCTTTTCTCACGCATTTTACTCCTCTCAATCTAGGATCTGTTCTGAAGCAGTAATGCTTCTGTTAGCAGACCCTAATGACAGGAGACAAATCGACAGAGGAGGGCTCTATGAATATGGCAGACGAACACTGAAAATGCAATGAAATCTTGGTTATAACAGCATGTTATGCTACATTACATTGATTTATTAACCCCTTTCTGACCTTGGACGGGATAGTACGTCCGAGGTCAGATCCCCCTCTTTGATGAGGCTCCGGCGGTGAGCCCGCATCAAAGCCGGGACATGTCAGTTGTTTTGAACAGCTGACATGTGCCCGCAATAGCGGCGGGTGAAATCGCGATTCAACCGTTCCTCTGTATGTGTTTTCCATCCGGCGGAAACAGCTGTTTTGACGGATCCTGCAAAAAACAGATGAAACGTGTGGCCATCCGGCGCTAATTCAACTCAATGAGAAAATAATGGATCCGGCGGGAAAAAACAGATCCGGTGGAAAAAAACTGATCTGGCAGAAAAAAAAGGAACTTGTGGAAAAAAACGGATCTGGCGGGAAAAAAACGGATCCGGCGGAAAAAAACTGATCTGGCAGAAAAAAAGGAACTTGTGGAAAAAAAACGGATCCGGCGGAAAAAAACGGATCAGGCGGGAAAAAAAGGATCCAATGAAAAAAAACTGATCTGGCAGAAAAAAAAGGAAATTGTGGAAAAAACCAGATCCGGCGGAAAAACGGATCAGACGGGAAAAAAAGGATCCGATGGAAAAAAACTGATCTGGCAGAAAAAAAAGGAAATTGTGGAAAAAAACGGATTCGGTGGGAAAAAACGGAACTGGCAGATAAAAAATAGGAACTTGTGGAAAAACCGGATCCGGCGGGAAAAACAGGATCCGGCGAGAAAAAACGGATCAGGCGTGAAAAAAGGATCCGATGGAAAAAAACTGATCTGGCAGAAAAAAAAGGAAATTGTGGAAAAAAACGGATCCGGCGGGAAAAAACGGATCAGGCGGGAAAAAAAGGATCCGATGGAAAAAAACTGATCTGGCAGAAAAAAAAAGGAAATTGTGGAAAAAAACAGATCTAGCGGGAAAAAAACGGATCCGGCGAGAAAAAACGGATCAGGTGGGAAAAAACGGATCCGATGGAAAAAAAACCTGATCTGGCAGAAAAAAAAGGAAATTTTGGAAAAAACCGGATCCGGCGGGAAAAACCGGATCCGGCAGGAAAAAAGTGGATCCGGCAGGAATTAATGGATCCGGCAGGAAAAAATGGATCCGGTGGGGAAAAACGGATGCAGTGGAAAAAACGGATCCGGCGGAAAAAAATTGGATCCGGTGGAGAAAAATCGGATCCGGCAGGGAAAAAAACGGATCCGGCGGGAAAAAATGGATCCGGTGGAAAAAACGGATCTGGCGGAAAAAACGGATTCTGCAAATGTGCTCGCAGGATGCTTTTTTCCCCCATAAACTTGTATTAGCGACGGATCGTGACGGATGGCCACACGTCGCGTCCGTCGTGCAACGGATCTGTCGTCAAGTGAACTTTTTTTGTTCAGCGCGTCTGCCAGTTTCTACCGCGCATGCACTGCCAAAACTCCGCCCCCTCCTTCCAGACTTCAGAATGGGCAGTGGAAGTGTTGAAAAACTGCATCCGCTGCCCACGTCGGGCACAAATTTCACAACGTGTGTCGGTACGTCGGCCCGACGCATAGCGACGGACTCGTACCGACGCAAGTGTGAAAGAGGCCTTCATGAGGGTTGAATTAAAAAAAAACAAAAACGCGTGGGCGCCCGTGCAATTTTTTGCGCCAGAGGGGGAAAGCCGACGGCCGGGGGCCAATATCTGTAGCCTGCTATGAATATCAGCCCGCAGCTGTCGGCATAGCCTTTACTGGCTATTAAAATAGGGGGACCCCCCCAAAAAAATTGCGTGGGGTCCCCCTATATTTTATAGCCAGAAAGGCTACGCAGACAGCTGCGGGCTGATATTCATAACCTAGAGAGGGGCCATGGATATTGCCCCTCCCCCGGGCTACAAATACCAGTCCGCAGCCGCCCCAGAAATGGCGCATCTGTAAGATGCGCCAATTCCGGCACTTAGCCCCTCTCTTCCCACTCCCGTGTAGCGGTGGGATATGGGGTAATAAGGGGTTAATTGCTATTGTAAGGTGACATTAAGCCGGGTTAATAACGGAGAGGCGTCAATAAGACGCCTATCCGTTATTAATCCAATAGTAAGAAAGGGTTATAAAAAACACGCACACATTAGGAAAAAAGTATTTTAATATTCTTCATTTCACCATACTTACCATACTTCAGCGCCTGCAAAAAAAGTAAACTAATAAACCGTATACTCCGTCTGACGCAGTCCAATTAATAACGAGTGTCCCACGACGATCTCCCCTATAGAACAGTGACATCGGGTGATGTCACTGCTCTATAGGACCCTCAGTGACACACTGACAGGAGACAATGGCTACTGCAGTGCATCACTGAGAGGTTACCTTAGGACAAAGTCTCACTTTATGGCAATTGCTGCCTGGGAAAATTTCTCATACAGCAATGGCATAAAGTGAGACTAGGGACTTTTTTTTTACAGCGGCGGAGGAATACAGTGGTGGAAGGATACCTTCCTGCCGTCATTGTGTTCCTGGAGCCCCTGGAGAGCAGTCGCATTATCTGATGCTGCTGCTCTCCACAGGAGATCGTTGTGGAACATTCGTGGATTTCTGCGGACAGGGAGTATATTGGTTGTTTGTTTTTTTCATATTTTTTTACAGATGACACTGGCTTCGGGGAACAAAATGACAAGTAATGGTGAGTATGAAATCTATGTTTAATGTACTGTATGTCTATATGTATGTAATGTATGAATGTATTGTATGTAGCATGTATGTAGCATGTATGTAGCATGCATATAGCATGTATGTAGCATGTATGTAGGTAGCATGCATGTAGCATGCATGTATGTAGCATGTATGTAGCATGCATGTATGTAGCATGTATGGAGCATGTATGGAGTATTTATGTAGCATGTATGTAGCATGCATGTAGCATGCATGTATGTAGCATGCATGTATGTAGCATGCATGTATGTAGCATGCATGTAGCATGCATGTGGCATGCATGTATGTAGCATGTATGTAGCATGCATGTATGTAGCATGTATGTAGCATGTATGTAGCATGCATGTAGCATGCATGTATGTAGCATGCATGTAGCATGTATGCAGCATGTATGTAGCATGTATGTAGCATGTATGTAGCATGTATGTAGCATGCATGTAGCATGTATGCAGCATGTATGTAGCATGTATGTATGGAGTATATATGGAGTATGTATGGAGTATTTTTTTTTTTTTTCATTCAACACAGCCGGATGATGGGACTATTACTGTCTCATAATTGGCTAATGTGTCAATCACTGTCATTGTAGCAGGCATCATCCGATGGGACTTGTAGTCCCATCAGACGATGCTTGCACACACGCATAGAGACCCCCCCACGCCACACAGAGCCCCCACGCCGCACATAGACCCCCCACGTCGCACAGAGACCCCCCACGGCGCACAGAGATCCCCCACGCCGCACAGAGACCCCCCCACGCCGCACAGAGACCCCCCCACGCCGCAGAGGCCCCCCACGCCGCACAGAGACCCCCCACGCCGCACAGAGACCCCCCACGCCGCACAGACCCCCCACGCCGCACAGAGACCCCCCCACGCCGCACAGAGACCCCCCACGCCACACAGAGACCCACCCCATGCCGCACAGAGACCCCCCACGCCGCACAGAGACCCCCCCACGCCGCACAGAGACCCCCCCACGCCGCACAGAGAGGGAGAGCGACACAGGGGGAGAGTGCAGTTTACCGGAGATCACTGGGACTGTGTGCAAGTGGGGAGGCGGAGACAGAGCAGAAGCACACATGGCAGCGTGTGAGAGCAGAGGATGTCTGCCCAGAACCTGCAGTGCCTGGAGTACAGAGGAACAGTCAGTGCTTCTGTCCTGCGATAGAGAGTAAGTGGAGCTCAACAAATAGCACTGGACTATAATAAAATGGCAGCTAGTCACACCTACAGCAGTGAGTTGTGCAGCACACAGAGGCGTGCCCAGCTCACTGGTAATGCTGCTGCAATGTTAGAGATAGGGTCCGAGCCGGTCTATTATCTCCTATGTCCATGGGGTGCCATAATCTGACACTGATAGTGACGTGCTACTGCTGCAAAACCAAGATGTCAGCCCCCAGTGCATTCTTTCTACTCATATAACACACAAAATCTGTTTTACATGCATTCAAATCTGGGTTATAACAGCATGTTATGCTACATTACATTGATTAATTAATTATCTACAAACGCGGTACCTTCCCTTTAAAGGGACACTGTCACCTGGATTTGGAGGGAACAATCTTCAGCCATGGAGGCGGGGTTTTTGATTCACCCTTTCCTTACCCGCTGGCTGCAATATTGGATTGAAGTTCATTCTCTGTCCTCCATAGTACACGCCTGCGCAAGGCAAGATTGCCTTGTGCAGGCATGTACTACGGAGGACGGAGAATGAACTTCAATCCAATATTGCAGCCAGCATGCAGCCAGCGGGTAAGGAAAGGGTGAATCAAAAACCCCGCCTCCATGGCTGAAGATTGTTCCCTCCAAATCCAGGTGACAGTGTCCCTTTAAGGCTACAGTTAGGGTTGGGGCTAAAGTTAGGGTTGGGGCTAAAATTACGGTTAGGGTTTAGATTACATTTACGGTTGGGAATAGGGTTGGGATTAGGGTTAGGGGTGTGTCAGGGTTAGAGGTGTGGTTAGGGTTACTGTTGGGATTAGGGTTAGGGGTGTGTTTGGATTAGGGTTTTAGTTATAATTGGGGGGTTTCCACTGTTTAGGCACATCAGGGGCTCTCCAAACGCGACATGGCGTCCGATCTCAATTCCAGCCAATTCTGCGTTGAAAAAGTAAAACAGTGCTCCTTCCCTTCCGAGCTCTCCCGTATGCCCAAACAGGGGTTTACCTCAAGATATGGGGTATCAGCGTACTCAGGACAAATAGGACAACAATTTTTGGGGTCCAAATTCTCCTGTTACCCTTGGGAAAATACAAAACTGGGGCTAAAAAATAATTTTTGTGGGAAAAAAAAAAGATTTTTTATTTTCATGGCTCTGTGTTATAAACTGTAGTGAAACACTTGGGGGCTCAAAGTTCTCACAACACATCTAGATAAGTTCCTTGGGGGGTCTAGTTTCCAATATGGGGTCACTTGTGGGGGGTTTCTACTGTTTAGGTACATTAGGGGCTCTGCAAACGCAATGTGACGCCTGCAGACCATCCCATCTAAGTCTGCATTCCAAATGGCGCTCCTTCCCTTCCGAGCCCTTCCATGCGCACAAACAGTGGTTCCCCCCACATATGGGGTATCAGCACACTCAGGACAAATTGGACAACAAATTTTGGGGTCCAATTTCTTCTGTTACCCTCGGGAAAATACAAAACTGGGGGCTAAAAAATAATTTTGTGGGAAAAAAATTTTGTTTCATTTTTACGGCTCTGCATTATAAACTTCTGTGAAGCCCTTGGTGGGTCAAAGCGCTCACCACACATCTAGATAAGTTCCTTAGGGGGTCTACTTTCCAAAATGGTGTCACTTGTGGGGGTTTCTACTGTTTAGGTACATTAGGGGCTCTGCAAACGCAATGTGACACCTGCAGATCATTCCATCTAAGTCTGCATTCCAAATGGCGCTCCTTCCCTTCCGAGCCCTTCCATGCGCACAAACAGTGGTTCCCCCCCCCCACATATGGGCTATCAGCACACTCAGGACAAATTGGACAGCAAATTTTGGGGTCCAATTTCTCCTGTTACCCACGGGAAAATACAAAACTGGGGGCTAAAAAATAATTTTGTGGGAAAAAAATTTTGTTTTATTTTTACGGCTCTGCATTATAAACTTCTGTGAAGCCCTTGGTGGGTCAAAGCGCTCACCACACATTTAGATAAGTTCCTTAGGGTGTCTACTTTCCAAAATGGTGTCACTTGTGGGGGGTTTCAATGCTTCAGCACATCAGTGGCTCTCCAAACGCAACATGGCATCCCAACTCAATTCCTGTCAATTTTGCATTGAAAAGTCAAACAGCGCTCCTTCCCTTCCGAGCTCTCCCATGCGCCCAAACAGTGGTTTACCCCCACATATGGGGTATCAGCGTACTCAGGACAAATTGTACAACAACTTTTGTGGTCCAATTTCTTCTCGTACCCTTGGGAAAATAAAAAATTGGGGGCGAAAAGAAAATTTTTGTGAAAAAATATGATTTTTTATTTTTACGGTTCTGCATGATAAACTTCTGTGAAGCACTTGGTGGGTCAAAGTGCTCACCACACCTCTAGATAAGTTCCTTAGGGGGTCTACTTTCCAAAATGGTGTCACTTGTGGGGGTTTCAATGTTTAGGCACATCAGTGGCTCTCCAAACGCAACATGGCGTCCCATTTCAATTCCTGTCAATTTTGCATTGAAAAGTCAAACGGCGCTCCTTCCCTTCCGAGCTCTCCCATGCACCCAAACAGTGGTTTACCCCCACATATGGGGTATCAGCGTACTCAGGACAAATTGTACAACAACGTTTGGGGTCCAATTTCTTCTCTTACCCTTGGGAAAATAAAAAATTGGGGGCAAAAATATAATTTTTGTGAAAAAATATGATTTTTTATTTTTACGGTTCTGCATTATAAACTTCTGTAAAGCACTTGGTGGGTCAAAGTACTCACCACACCTCTAGATAAGTTCCTTAGGGGGTCTACTGTTGTGAATTCCGGTCTTGGGCTCCCTCCGGTGGTTGTTGATGGTAATGCAGTTATTCCTGAGCAGCAGTCTTGGACAGGTGTTTCTGCTAATTGCAATTCTGACTGGGGTATTTAGCTTTGCAGGACTCATTAGTCCTTGTCAGTAGTCAATGTTCCTTTGGAAGTGTTGGTCCGCTGCCTGGCCTCTCCTGCTTGCTGCCAATTCAGCAAAGATAAGTGTTTGCTTCATTTTTTTAGACACACTGCTGTGTGATTATTTTCTGTGCTGATCTTGTTTCTATTTTGTTCCTGCTAGACTGTGCCTGATGTTTTTCTCAGTCTAGTTGGATTCGCTGGAGTCGCAGATATACTCTCCACATCATTAGTTAGGTGGTGGAGTTTTTGTATTTTTCTGCTGTGGATATTTTGTAGTGTTTTATGCTGACCGCATAGTATCCTGGTCTATCCTTTCCTATCTAGGTAGAAGTGGCCTCCTTTGCTTATCCCTGTCTTCTGTCTGCGTGTGTCTTTTCCTCTCCTACTCACAGTCATTTGTGGGGGGCTACCTATCCTTTGGGGGTCTACTCTGAGGCAAGAGAGTTTTCCTATTTCCATCTTTAGGGATATTTAGTTCTCCGGCTGTGTCGAGGTGTCTAGGTCTGGTTAGGCACACCCCACGGCTACTTATAGTTGCGGTGATAGGATCAGGGTTTGCAGTCAGTAAAGTTACCACTGCTCCAGCGAAGGTCATTTCATGCTGCTCCAAGGCAACCTGATCAGAACAGTCTACTTTCCAAAATGGTGTCACTTGTGGGAGGTTTAAATGTTTAGGCACATCAGGGGCTCTCCAAACGCAACATGGTGTCCCATCTCGATTCCTGTCAATTTTGCATTGAAAAGTCAAATGGCAATCCTTCGCTTCCGAGCTCTGTCATGCGCCCAAACAGTGGTTTACCCCCACATATGGGGTATCGGTGTACTCAGGACAAATTGAACAACAACTTTTGGGGTCCATTTTCTCCTGTTACCTTTGGTAAAATAAAACAAATTGGAGCTGAATTAAATTTTTTGTGAAAAAAAGTTAAATGTTCATTTCTATTTAAACATTCCAAAAATTCATGTGAAGCAACAGAAGGGTTAATAAACTTCTTGAATATGGTTTTGAGCACCTTGAGGGGTGCAGTTTTTAGAATGGTATCACACTTGGGTATTTTCTATCATATAGACCCCTCAAAATGACTTCAAATGAGATGTGGTCCCTAAAAAAAAAATGGTGTTGTAAAAATGAGAAATTGCTGGTCAACTTTTAACCCTTATAACTCCCTAACAAAAAAAAATGGTTCCAAAATTGTGCTGATGTAAAGTAGACATGTGGGAAATGTTACTTATTAAGTATTTTGTGTGACATATCTCTGTGATTTAATTGCATAAAAATTCAAAGTTGGAAAATTGCGTTATAACCTCATAAAGGGACAGAATTGTAAAAATTGGCCCAGTCATTAACGTGCAAACCACCCTTGGGGGTAAAGGGGTTAAGAAAACAGTAATCTACATCTCAGAAAAAAATGCTTCACCTTACAAAACAGTTTTTATTGAACTAAATAATTTCACATGCAAAATAGAAACCAAAATATTAGCAGAAATTAAACATGCTTGACATTAGACTGTTGTTGATACGATTTTTCTGGGTCATCCCTATATAACATCCTACAGTAATTTGGCATCAAGTCATTCCAAAAACCCTGGTAGCGGTGTTCCATCACTTTAATGTCCTGGTGAAACCTCTTGCCTTGTTCATAGCTTACATCCCCAAGATTTTGAGGGAAGAAATCTAAATGTGAATGCAAAAAGTGCATTTTCAGAGACATGCGACATCCAAGACACTGGTATGCATTTAGCAGTTCCTCAACATCTTCAACATATTCTGGAGATTTTTGTTTTCCTAAGAAGTTTTCACAGATCCACTTGAAGCTTTTCCAAGATCTCAATCCCTTATCATTTAGAGTTCCTTCAAACACATAATCTCTCGAGTCATAAGTTCTCTGATCTGAGGACCAACAAACCCTCTACCTTCACGCATTCCACAGTCTCGTCAGTAATCATGTCTGGCATTATCAAGTCTTTGTGTACCACAGTCCCGGCTGCCCAGTGTCAATCAAGAATTCTGTCTCTTTCCCTCCCGGCATTGTTATGGTGGTCATCAAGGCAAGACCAGGTCCGGAGGAGACAAAAACAGGGCTCAAACCTGTCACTGGGTTGCAGTTTCCTAGTCTGAAGGTGAAGGAGGTGGAAAATTGGCCTGCTTAGTCTTAGGGTTTTTGCAGTGGTTGGTGTAGTGTCCATTTTCTCCACAATTCCTTAAGTCCCTTACTACTGTACGTCTCTACTATTTTCCTTGTGCTCCAGCATACATGACAGGTCGTCTTATTGTTCTAGTTTGTTCAACTCCTTTAGCAACCTTCAGGAGGTCTGTGGATCTACATTTCTCCATTCAGGTCTGGCTGTCTGTACTGCGTCTCATAAGCCTTTGATCATACCGTCAATAAATGCATTTACCAATATTTTAACATCAAGTGGGTTTACTGGACTGTACCCCATGTCTGCCCATTTCAGCTGTAACCGTCCAAAGTACATCTCTACATTCTCTCCTTTTGTCACATCTGTAAAAGTCTTAATTTGCGTCCTAGTACGTCACCTGCTTTTGTGCTCACCAAACTCTCTAGGTCTGCCCAGGTGCACTTATACGTCTGTCATATTGTCTTTATTTGTCTGTAAAATGGGAAAGGTTGGTTCTCAAGGTCAGCCAATTGCTTTAGCGTAGCTAGCTAGTCAGAGGGCCTCCAGGGATAATACTCCTGTATCTGTCTTACCCTACCTGATGTGGTTGGTTCTCAGGTAGTGGGTCTGGTGGTGGGGGTGATTGGATGATTAGTGGGTGGGACATGCTGTTCTACAGCTTCCTTTCCAAAAGGATTACTGTCAGCTTACTCCCAAAAAGTCAATGTCCCCACTACCCACTAACCACACTCCTGTGACAGCGTCTTATGTCACTACATGTGATGTTGTCTGGAAAGGATTCAGTGCAATTCACTTAGGTCGGGTTGCAGCACAGATCATACATGCATTTCTCCAATCTGGGTTTGTCTGGCCACAGTGTTTACAAGTCCATCTGTCTTGTCTGGGTCTCCGGTTATACAAAGGTATGATAGTAATGTGTCGGTCATAGTCGGACTTTTGAGCATCAAAACATTCATAATACACCTTACTTCCGTACTGCTGCACTTTCGCAGACACCGTTTATTCACTTGCTATTTTCCTCCCTTGTCTGTGCCTTTTTTCTACATCCAAACATCCACACACTGGCATTTTTGCCTTTTTTTCCAGTATTGGTCCTACATCTTTCACTGACTGCACACAGAACAAGTTGCCCATGGCTTCAACTTATTCTTCACACAGCTCACCTTTATTCTGCAAATGCCCTTTTTAGTGTGCCTTTCCTTATATGGGCGGCCACAGGTGACAAGTCAGAGCAAGTGTCGAGACTTAGCATGAAGGCTTTCCACCTCTCACCCAGTAGACCTAAAGGATGTAATGGGAATGCTAAACCACCTCTAACCAATAACAATAACCAGCTGACTGTAGCAAGAAGGCCCCGATGTGTTAGGCCTCTCACCTACTACATCAGCAGTGCAGTTGGGTACCTCCTCCGTTGAACCTCAATTTGCTATATATCAATCACTCAACTTGAAGCAGGTGAATCTTTTTACCAATCTTTCAATCACACTGATAACCAAACAATCTTTCTCAAATTTCCTCTAAAATAGGCACCATATTTTACTTTCAATCTCCCAGCGCATACTACACCAAGGACAGAATATTCAGAGAATCTTGAGCACAGCTACATGCCCCCCTTCCTCTGGCACTCAGCAAAGATAAGGACTCACAGCATCAATCCACACAGGAGAAAGCAATCGCGCTGCTGCCCCTCCCATCAGAATTTTAGAAATGTAGTGTCTTTCACACAGAAACAGAATGCAGCAGTTCTCAGACTTAATTCATTTCTACAATACCTTCATCCTCTTGGAGTCAAAAACAGTTTTGCTATACAGGCAGATCACTGCACAACTTGAATAAGCTGATTCTGACTGCGTCCAGCCAAAACACATATAGAAACCTATCCAATGTCAAACCATATATAACACGGGTTTCACTGAATCTCACATGTAAATTAAATGTACATTAAAAATATCCACAACTCATCAATCCTGGACCCTCAGCAACAATTAGATAAATAATGATACTTATGTGATCATTCATTCATACGTGCATGGAGTGCCCCCAGACGCAGGGCCGCGGGTTACTCGGTACCGGTCCTCTCTGTCTCAGTTTTTGTGTTGTCACGGTGGCTAGACCCGGTCCGTGACCCTGCTAAGGGGCGTCCAATAAAAGGGGTGATGAAAGTCGGCTAAAGTTTCGTGACGCCACCTGTGGTATTCAGTCAGGTCGACCGACGCTGCTTGGGGTCCACTGGGGTGATGTGATGGCAGCTAGATGGTATACCTTCCCACAGGTGAAGTATATCCCCAGGGCTTCCCAGTAATGTAGGTGGCGATGGTGTGGGGTGCAGTCAATAACGAGGACACAGGGTTGCAGTCTCTTTACCTTTTACTGAAGACTTCGGGATCCGCAATCCAGAGCACTGTCAACTGGGCTGTCTGAGACCGGCCGGTCCGAAGGCACATCCAGAGTTCCCTTTGCAGGTGGAAATCAGTGCCTACCACTAGCGCCTGTGTGTTGTAGTCCTTCCCTGCGGAGCATTCGGGATAGTCTTCACATCTTTTGTTCTCGTTCTTTCTCTTTCTCTCTCTCTCCGTCCCCCAAGTTTATCTGGATAGGACGCACCCGTTTGACGGGAAGGCTCGGAGCTATTCTGGGACCCTAGAGACGCCCCTCTCCACGCTTGCCCCCTATGTCTGCTTAGGTGATGTATGGTAGACAGCCGACCTATAATCAACTGCCCTGCGGTATTTGAAGTAAGGCATAAAGTCAATTACTTCCTCGGTGTTCCGGTCACCGGCTACGCGCCTCAGTAGGATGTTGCCGTTCTCGGGGCACGGCTCCTACTGGCTCTCCTTTGTGCTCTGATCTCGTTTCTCACTTTCCACAATATCCTTCTCTTCGTGTCCTTTCTTAGGATACCGCCGCAAGGTAGTGCAGGCGCGGTTCCGTTGCTTTCTATTCGTTCTGCTAGGCCCCTATCAGGAGCCCACCCCTGACAGGTCCTCCCTGGACTCTCCCAGGCTGCGTTCTGAACTAACTTCCTATCCGACCCCTAGTTTTACCAGTGTGAGCAGTGGCCTAATACATAGTGCCTTTTGCTCCCCCTAGTGGCCGGAGTGTGAAGTGTAATGTGGGCTTGTGATACCTGGTCAGGTGAACTCCTTTAGTGCAATCAGACATAACATCACCCTCCTTTGCGGCAGAGCGACATTACTGCAACGACCAGGACTCTGGGGCGCTGCAATAACATTAAGGGATTGTTTGTTTTTTTCCTTCACTTTTAAGTTGATTTTTACAAGAAAAAAATCCCTTACACTCACTCACCTCTCATCACATTCAGATGTTCACATAGACATACATACAAGGTTCAAGCAGCCTGCCTATTTTGCACTTTGGAATTAACACAACTTATAAAAAAAACTGCAGCAATGTCCACTGACACTCTGAAAGCACTTAAGGCCAAACAACAAAAACCACGGCCCTGTACAACATACAGCCTTATATAATGTACTGCCAATCCAAAATGACCAAAACAACAACACTGCACAGAGTCTATCCCAGCTCTGTACTACACAATACACAACCAGTTAGTATATTGACAGATAACAGTACAGATAACAATTATCATCTTATTACTCTATTATTCAACTCTCATACGGACATAAACAGAAAAAAACACAAAACTCACTGGTGATGTAGGTTCTTTGAACCGTGTTCGCAGCCTTTACCCAGAGATATGCGGAGACCCAGAAGAGATTGCAAGTGCAAAACAAATTGTAAGAATAAAATTTCTCACCTTGCTGCAGCTGGGTTTTGCATGTCCAATATCCCAGGAAGCTCCCACATACGGATTCCGAATAGGCTGCTTACTACGGCCCCCGTTCGGGCACCAAAACTGTTGTGGCTGTTTGCATTCTGACCCAAAGTCAGACATGCCAGATCACCAGTGAGGCCAAATCAGGAGGTTACGCCCGTAATTTAAAAGCGCGCTTGGAGAAAAAGGACACCGCACACACGTTCTGTGAGCAAAGTCACTTTTATCTGATGTAATGCAGCAAGAGGCAGTATTTTATACCATTTACAACAAATGTAACTCATGTAGCCCCCACCATTACCCAGGGTCATACTTTATTTACCACGCACCCAGAACTTGTGGCTGACTATTGAAAACATACATGATAAGAAGTATAAAATCCTTGAAGAGGAGCCTACCAGACTACTGCATCATGACTAAACACATTCTAGCAATTAAAGGCAAAAGACAATTAAAGGCAAAACATTAACCCTTCTATATCAGAGTGTTTTTTTACATTTGGCTATTAAAGGAGGATATCTGTTTGTGCAGGTAACTATTACTGTGCAGAATTATTAAGCAACTTAATAAAAACCAAATATATTCCCATCTCACTTGTTTATTTTCACCAGGTAAACCAATATAACTGCACAAAATTTAGATATAAACATTTCTGACATGCAAAAACAAAACCCCAAAAAATTAATGACCAATATAGCCACCTTTCTTTATGATGACACTCAACAGCCTTCCATCCATAGATTCTGTCAGTTGCTTGATCTGTTTACGATCAACATTGCGTGCAGCAGCCACCACAGCCTCCCAGACACTGTTCCGATAGGTGTACTGTTTTCCCTCCCTGTAGATCTCACATTTCATGAGGGATCACAGGTTCTCTATGGGGTTCAGATCAGGTGAACAAGGAGGCATGTCATTATTTTTCTTCTTTGAGACCTTTACTGGCCAGCCACACTGTGGAGTAGTTGGAGGCAATTGATGGAGCATTGTCCTGCATGAAAATCATGTTTTTCTTGAACGATACCGACTTCTTCCTGTACCACTGCTTGAAGAAGTTGTCTTCCAGAAACTGGCAGTGGGTCTGGGAGTTGAGCTTCACTCCATCCTCAACCCGAAAAGGTCTCACAAGTTCATCTTGGATGATACCAGCCCATACCAGTACCCCACCTCCACCTTGCTGGCATCTCAGTCGGAGTGGAGCTCTCTGCCCTTCACTGATCCAGCTTCTGGCCCATCAAGACTCACTCTCATTTCATCAGTCCATAAAACCTTTGAAAAGTCAGTCTTAAGATATTTCTTGGCCCAGTCTTGACGTTTTATCTTATGTTTCTTGTTCAAAGGTGGTTGTTTTTCAGCCTTCCTTACCTTGGCCATGTCTTTGAGTATTGCACACCTTGTGCTTTTTGTTACTCCAGTAACGTTGCAGCTCTGAAATATGGCAAAACTGGTGGCAAATGGTATCTTGGCCACGCTTGATTTTCCTCAATTCATGGGCAGTTATTTTGCGCCTTTTTTGCCCAACACGCTTCTTGGGACCCTGTTGGCTATTTGCCATGAAATGCTTGATTGTTCGGTGATCACGCTTCAAAAGTTTGGCAATTTCAAGACTGCTGCATCCCTCTGCAAGCCATCTCACAATTTTGGACTTTTCAGAGCCTGTCAAATCTCTCTTCTGACCCATTTTGCCAAAGGAAAGGAAGTTGCCTAATAATTAAGCACACCTTATATAGGGTTTTGATGTCATTAGACAACACCCCTCCTCATTACAGAGATGCACATCACCTGATTTACTTAATTGGTAGTTGTCTCTCAAGCCTGAACAGCTTGGAGTAGGACAACATGTATAAAAAGTATCATGTGATCAAAATACAACTTGCCTAATAATTCTGCACACAGTGTAATTAAATCATCTGATTCTGATTGCCCACTGTTTTTTGTTTTTTTTTTAATAAAAAGGGCTGCCACTGACAGACAATAGGTACACTTTAACCAAAGTATTGTTAATTATTTTTTTTATGGCCCAAACCTAATAAGCACCTATTGGGTTAAACTTTTCACTACAATCTTGGATAAAATCCTGGAAGGAGATAGTTTTGATACATCACTGTCATTGCGATCATACAATAGTGTCTGTTATGCTATGCATGATTGTATTGCATAGAGACCGAATCTGGTTTATATACAGGTGTTTCTCAAATCATTAGAATATCATCAAAAAGTTAATTTATTTCAGTTCTTCAATACAAAAAGTGAAACTCATATATTATATAGAGTCATTACAAACAGAGTGATCTATTTCAAGTGTTTATTTCAGTTAATCTTGATGATTATGGCTTACAGCCAATGAAAACCTAAAAGTCATTATCTCAGTAAATTAGAATACTTTATATCATCAGCTTGAAAAATGATTTTAAATTCCGAAATGTTGGCTTGCTGAAATGTACAGTGGGTACTGAAAGTATGCAGATCCTTTTAAACTTTTCACTCTTTATTTCATTGCAGCCATTTGGTAAATTCTAAAAAGTTATTTTTTTTTTTCACATTAATGTACACTCTGCAGCCCATCTTGAATGAAAAAAAGAAATGTAGAATTTTTTGCAAATTTATTATAAGAGAAAAACTGAAATATCACATGGTTATAAGTATTCAGACCCTTTGCTCAGACACTCATATTTAAGTCACATGCTGTCCATTTCCTTGTGATCCTCCTTGAGATGATTCTACTCCTTCATTGGTGTCCAGCTGTGATTAATTAAACTGATAGGACTTGATTTGGAAAGGCACACACCTGTCTTTATTAGACCTCACAGCTCACAGTACATGTCAGATCAAATAAGAATCATGAGGTCAAAGGAACTGGCCAAGGAGCTCAGAGACAGAATTATGGCAAGGCACAGATTTGGCCAAGGTTACAACAGAATTTCTGCAGTGCTTAAGGTTCCTAAAAGCACAGTGGCCTCCATAAGCCTTAAATGGAAGAAGTATGGGACCACCAGAAGTCTTCCTAGACCTGGCCGTTCAGCCAAACTGATCAATCATGGGAGAAGAGCCTTGGTGAGAGGTAAAGAAGAACCCCAAGATCACTGTGGCTGAGCTCCAGAGATGCAGTAGGGAGATAGGAGAAAGTTCCACAAAGTCAACCATCACTGCAGCCCTCCAACAGTTAGACCTATATGGCAGAGTGGCCCGACGGAAGCCTCTCCTTAGTGTAAGACATATAAAAGCCTGCATAGAGTTTGCTAAAAAAACACAAGAAGGACTCCCAAGCTATGAGAAATAAGATTCTCTGGTTTGATGAGACGAAGATAGACTTTTTTTGGTGATAATTCAAAGCGGAATGTGTGGAGAAAACCAGGCAGTGCTCATCACCTGCCCAATACGACCCCAACAGTGAAACATGGTAGTGGCAGCATCATGCTATGGGGTGTTTTTCAGCTGCAGGGACAGGATGACTTGTTGCCATTGAAGGAAACATGAATGCAGCCAAGTACAGAGATATCCTGGATGAAAACCTCTTCCAGAGTGCTCTGGACCTCAGAATTGGCCGAAGGTTCACCTTCCAACAAGAAAATTACCCTAAGCACACAGCTAAAATAAAGGAGTGGCTTCAGAACAACTTGGTGACCATTCTTGGCTGGCCCAGCCAGAGCCCTGACCTAAACCCAATTGAGCATCTCTGGAGAGATCTGAAAATGGCTGTCCACCAACGTTCACCATACAACCTGACAGAACTCGAGAGGATCTGCAAGGAAGAGGATTCCCAAATCCAGGTGTTAAAACTTGTTGCATCATTCCCAAGAAGACTCATGGCTGTACTAGCTCAAAAGGGTGGTTCTACTTAATACTGAGCAAAGGGTCTAAATACTTATGACCATGTGATATTTCAGATTTTCTTTTTTAATAAATATGCAAAAATGTATACATTTCTGTTTTTTTAATCTAGATGGGGAGCAGAGTGTACATTAATGAGAAAGAAATGAACTTTTTTGAATTTACCAAATGGCTGCAATGAAACAAAGAGTGAAAAATGTAAAGGGGGTCTGAATACTTTCCGTACCCACTGTATGTTCAGTAAATGCACTCAATACTTGGTCGGGGCTCCTTTTGCACCAATTTCTGCATCAATGCGGTGTGGCATGGAGGTGATCAGCCTGTGGCACTGCTGAGGGGTTATGGAAGCCCTGGTGGCTTTTATAGCAGCCTTCAGCTCATCTGCATTGTTGAGTCTGGTGTCTCTCATCTTCCTCTTGAGAATACCCCATAGATTATCTACGGGGTGAAGGTCAGGCGAGTTTGCTGGCCAATCAAGCATAGTGATACTGTTGTTTTTAAACCAGGTATTGGTACTTTTGACAGTGTGGACAAGTGCCAAGTCCTGCTGGAGAATGAAATTTAGATCTCCAAAAAGCTTGTTAGCAGAGGGAAGCATGAAGTGCTCTGAAATTTCCTTGTAGACGTCTACGCTGACTTTGGTCTTGATAAAACACAGTGGAACTACACCAGCAGATGACATGGCTCAACAAACCATCATTGATTGTGGAAACTTCACAATAGACCTCAAGCAGCTTGGATTGTGTGCCTCTCCACTCTTACTCCAGATTCTGGGACCTTGATTTCCAAATGAAATGCAAAATTTACTTTCATCTGAAACAACACCTTGGACCACTGAGCAACAGTCCACTTCTTTTTCTCCTTGGCCCAGGTAAGACACTTCTGGCATTGTCTATTGGTCATGAGTGGCTCGACACAAGGAATGTGACACTTGTAGCCCATGTCCTGTATACATCTGTGTGTGGTGGCTTGAAGCAATGACTCCAGCAGCAGTCCACTCCTTGTGAATCTCCCCCAAATTTTTGAATGGCCTTTTCTTAAAAATCCATTAATATGCTTGGATACAGCACTCTGTGAACAGCCAGCTTCTTTAGCAATGACCTTTTGTGGCTTACCCTCCTTGTGGAGTGTGTCAGTGACTGCCTTCTGGACATCTATCAAGTCAGCAGTCTTTCTCATGATTGTGGAGCCTACTGAAACAGACTAAGGGACCTTTTTAAATGTTTAGGAAGCCTGAAATAAATTAACTTTTTAATGATATTCTAATTTTGTGAGAAGCACCTTTGTTTTTATATTCTTCTCTATGTAACAGCACCTTTACAATTACATAGAATATTTAAAAAAAGCTCTAAAGTTCTTATTATTTCATGACATATGGAATCTGATAGTTGTTTGTTTGTTTGTTTGTTTTTTTCAGTATAGTGCAGTGGATACAAATCCTTTATCTGTATATGTCATGCAACATGTATGGAACAAAGTTGTACAGGTAAGATTCATTTACCTTGTTCTTTGCTTCTGCATTTCATTATGTATCTTTTGTCTCTAGACTTTTAGCGTTAAAGGCCCCGTCACACATAGCGAGATCGCTAGCGAGATCGCTGCTGAGTCACAAGTTTTGTGACGCAACAGCGATCTCAGTAGCGATCTCGCTATGTGTGACACGTACCAGCGATCAGGCCCCTGCTGTGAGATCGCTGGTCGTGTCGGAATGGCCTGGGCCATTTTTTGATCGTTGAGGTCCCGCTGACATCGCTGAATCGGCGTGTGTGACGCCGATTCAGCGATGTCTTCGCTGGTAACCAGGGTAAACATCGGGTAACTAAGCGCAGGGCCGAGCTCAGTAACCCGATGTTTACCCTGGTTACCATCGTTAAAGTAAAAAAAAAAAAACACTACATACTTACCTATCGCTGTCTGTCCTCGGCGCTCTGCTTCTCTGGTCTGGCTGTAGTAAAAATTAGTACTTAGATAAACAGGCGGTGTAGCTTGCTTCATGGGTGGGGTACTCTGCTGAGTAGCACAAAATGCTACTAGGCCCAAAAGGATTTCCTGGGCTAGATGCAGTTAAAAAATAGTACTTAGGTAAACAGGTGGTGTAGCTTGCTTCATGGGTGGGGTACTCTGCTGAGTAGCAGAAATTGCTACTAGGCCCAAAAGGATTTCCTGGACTAGCTGCCGTTAAAAAATGGTACTTAGGTAAACAGGCGGTGTAGCTTGCTTAATAGGTGGGGTACTCTGCTGAGCAGCACAAAATGCTACTAGGCCCAAAAGGATTTCCTGGACCAGATGCCGTTAAAAAATAGTACTTAGATAAACAGTCGGTGTAGCTTGCTTCATGAGTGGGGTACTCTGCTGAGTAGCACAAAATACTACTAGGCCCAAAAGGATTTCCTGGGCTAGATGCAGTTAAAAATTAGTACTTAGATAAACAGGCGGTGTAGCTTACTTCATGGGTGGGGTACTCTGTTGAGTAGCAGAAATTGCTACTAGGCCCAAAAGGATTTCCTGGGTCAGATGCCGTTAAAAAATAGTACTTTGGCAAACAGGCGGTGTAGCTTGCTTCATGGGTGAGGTACTCTGCTAAGTAGCAGAAATTGCTACTAGGCCCAAAAGGATTTCCTGGGCTAGATGCCATTAAAAATAGTACTTAGGTAAACAGGCGGTATAGCTTGCTTCATGGGTGGGGTACTCTGCTGAGTAGCACAAAATGTTACTAGGCACAAAAGGATTTCCTGGGCTAGATGCAGTTTAAAATTAGTAATTAGATAAACAGGCGGTGTAGTTTGATTCATGGGTGGGGTACTCTGCTGAGTAACACAAAATGCTACTAGGCCCAAAAGGATTTCCTGGGCTAGATGCAGTTAAAAATTATTACTTAGATAAACAGGCGGTGGGTGGGTGGTCTACTCTGCTGGCTAGCAGACACTGAAGCTTTGGAGCAGAAGTCTGAATCCCAGGCCATAGTATGAGTAAACAACTCTGCAGACGATCCCACCCACCTGGAATTGACGATGGCAACGCCATGTAAAACACAGCAACAGGACTTAATAAAGAGTCTCCATTTTTTCAAAAATTTGGCCACAGACACCACTTAAGTGGAATCAATTTCGCCAGAGTTTTTTAAAACAGTTTTTCAAAAATCATCAAGCTTTTAGTCTCCTCAGGATGACACAGGGGTAGAAAAGTCCTTGCGGATCCAGGATTTGTTCATCTTGATGAACGTTAGTCTGTCTACATTGTCACTGGACAGCCGCGTGCGCTTATCTGTCAGCACACCACCAGCAGCGCTGAACACACGTTCAGAGACAACGCTGGCTGCGGGGCACGACAAGATCTCCAAGGCGTGAGTGGCGAGCTCAGGCCATTTTTCAAGATTGGAAGCCCAAAATGAGCAAGGGTCCAGTTCCACAGTCATCGATGTTAACTTGGAGATACTCTTGTACCATCCTCTCTAGGCATTGGCTGTGCGTCAGACTTCTTGTCTCCTGTGGCCTTGCAAAGGAGGGTCTAAAAAAATCTTGAAACGATTGGAAAAAATTGCTGTTACCACCAGATACGATGTTACTGTTACGGTTTGAGTGATGACTCGGTAGTCCCACGGTTGGCAAGTTAGAACTCAGAGATTCACTACGTGCACCACTGGTGTTTTGTGGAAAAGCAGATGTAAGATTCTGTAACAATCTCTGCTGATGCTCCTGCATGCGTGAATCCCTTTCTATGGCAGGAATTATTTAGCCAAATTTACTTTTGTACCGGGGATCTAAGAGTGTGGCAACCCAGTAGTCGGCATTACTTCGGATTCTGACAATCCGAGGGTCATGTTGCAGGTAGTGCAGCAAGAAGGCGCTCATGTGTCTTGCGCATCCAGGAGGACCAAGTCCTTGTTGTCTTGGTGGCGGCGAGGTGAGAATCATGCTTCCTTTCTCTGCCCTCTCCCCCCAACCTCGCACAACAGAAATTTGATCAAGGTCTCCCTCATCTGATGAGTCTTCCATGCTCAGCGCCAGTTTGTCCTCCACTTCTTTCTCGCCTCCTGCACCTTCCTCAACAGTTTGGCTGCTACCATGCGCCCTCGGTAATCCCTCTCCCCCAGCCTCCAATGCCAGCCGCCTTGGTGCTGCTGACCGTCTGGACCTTGGAGATATTATCCCTTCCACATACGACTCCTCCTGTTCCTCCTCCTCCTCTTGTTCCACCACCTGAAGAAGGGCCGCACCCAGGTTTGCAGCATTGTCGCACATGGCCTTCCCTGGCTGCAGGTTGAGTGGAGACAACCATTGATGGAACTCGGTCTCCAGAGCTGACAACAACTCCTCAGCTGTGTGACTTACATTTCCCAGACGCTTCAATGTAAACACCGCCTGATGCCGTTGAGCCCTGGTGACAGCATAGTAAGGAGGTGTGCAGCATTTCTGTAGCCAACAGCTTGTAGATGGTGAAATTCAAGCTCTTAGCTTTGTCATGGCTAGGAGGAAATGGTCTTTAATTTGTCCACATCTGAGGGACTGAGGGCTGGCTGCCGTGCTTAGATGGAGTTGAGTAGGGTGTCCCCGGCAAACTGCTGGTATGTGAGGAAGGTGCAGGCAGAGATGTTATGTTGCCTTGATCAAAATGTGGTCTCGATGTCGGAGAGCGCTCAACACCAGCAGGTGTTTCCACTTGCAAATGTCCTGACGACCTGCCAATCACACTGACAGTTGCGGGTAAAGAGGTGGAAGGTCTGCGTCAAAAACCATGTGCGACTGCTGTCCCCACAATCACAGAGGATGAAGAGGACGCAGATGCACTTGATGGGGCAGACGGTGGTTGACCCGGCCCACTTGGCCGCATTGTAGCACAGTGAGCTTCCCACTGCAACATATGCATCATATCCATGTGACGGTTCATGCATGAAGTACTCAAGCTAGTAATTTTTTGGCCTCTACCGAGATTTTGGTGACAAATCTTACAGACAACATTAGTTGGGTCATCCTTTGCGATGTCAAAAAATGCCCAGGCCATGCAAGGCTTAGAGCCCGTGCGACCTGAGGAGCCACCACGACTTCTTCTCAAAGGCACAGTTGGGGTTGAGGATGCAGTTGTTGACGTGCTTCCACTACTCCGTCTCTGTCCAGGAAGGCGCAACCTAACCTCGTTGTCAGACTCGTCACTAGCATCCTCCTCCACCTCCTCTGCAGACCTTATGGACTGGCGGACTGTGGGTTGACAGTAAGTGGGGTCTCCAACCTCGTCATCATCATCCTGTGTGTTCTCACACCCATCGTCCTCAGAGCCAACCTCTTCCTGCCCTGACCGAAAAGTCAAGTTTTCATTTCAATCAGGTGTCTCAGTCTCATCATCATCTTCCTCATTGTCTCCACCAACAGGAGAGACAGTTTGGGAACAAGGGTCTACATTATGCTCAGTACATTCATCTGGGCCTGGATCCGACTCACAAAGATTCTGGGCATCAGTGCAGATCATTTCCTCGTCTGGATTCACAGAGGCTCTGGAGCAGACTTCTGATTCCCAGGCTATAGTATGAGTAATATATAACAACTCTCAGGAATAAACATGGGTTCCCTATAAATCCAATTACTGTCTAATTGACTGAAAATCTAAACCCATATGTAAAAGGACTAATAAATGTATACTCCTATACTACTATTAAACACAAAAAAAATGGAGTTCTATACACATAGAAATGTAAAAATTGCATAAACTTTATTCAAAGATACAAAATACATAATAATAGACATTAAACAATAAAAAAGACGAATACCCTAGTAAGGATATATGTAAGACCTCGGCACAACTTTAATGTATTTGATAATACTCACACCAAACCCTGTAATATACTCTGCTCTATAAAAGCCGTATAACATCCAGTTAGTACCTAGCAACAAATATGTATGCAGATCGCTGGATATGCATGTGCATATGTATGCTCTAATACTGTGTCCTAGTGAACAGCATACATAGAAAGAAAAAAGATAGAGCACAATTACTGAGTAGAATATACGGTTGTCTTACCCATGGTGGAGGGAAATAAGGTGCCGAGGTGCCAGGTCGACCCCCCTGACGCGCGTTTCGCGTTTGCTTGTTCACAAGAGGGAATATGTAAGACCTCGGCACAACTTTACAATATTCCCTCTTGTGAACAAGCAAACGCGAAACGCGCGTCAGGGGGGTCGACCTGGCACCTCGGCACCTTATTTCCCTCCACCATGGGTAAGACAACCGTATATTCTACTCAGTAATTGTGCTCTATCTTTTTTCTTTCTATGTATGCTGTTCACTAGGACACAGTATTAGAGCATACATATGCACATGCATATCCAGCGATCTGCATACATATTTGTTGCTAGGTACTAACTGGATGTTATACGGCTTTTATAGAGCAGAGTATATTACAGGGTTTGGTGTGAGTATTATCAAATACATTAAAGTTGTGCCGAGGTCTTACATATATCCTTACTAGGGTATTCGTCTTTTTTATTGTTTAATGTCTATTATTATGTATTTTGTATCTTTGAATAAAGTTTATGCAATTTTTACATTTCTATGTGTATAGAACTCCATTTTTTGTGTTATATAGTATGAGTAAACAGCTCTGCAGACTCAACCATCTGTGTTACCCCATACTCAGACGGGTGGCTGGAGGCTTGGGAGCTGTGAGGAAGCAAGTGCGATTGGGGTGACAACTCTGAGGACTGGAGTAGTTGTGATGTTGAAGTTGACATGGAGGAGAGCGCACTTGAATGAGCACTTTGTCATGATCCAGTTCTGAGATTATGCTCAGCTCTCTTGTCTCTGGACTGGTCATGTGGGAATTAATCCTCTCTGCCTCACTCTGGAGCTGGCTGAGCTATTTAAGTCCTCTGCAGCCATTGGGCCAGTGTCAGCTATAGTTCATGCTGCACGGTTTGAGCTCCTGACCTGATCCCTGTTATTGTGTTCCTGTTTGCCTCTGACTGCCTGCACCCGTTTATGACTTGTTCTGACCTCTGGTCTGTACCCCGACTCCGTCTTATGTCTCACGTTTTGGTTACCACGTTCCCGGTAGGTTCTGACGTCTTGCTTGTCCCCGACGATTCTCTGCTCGCCCCTTCTGTACCGCGCTGCTATCTCCGTGTATGACCTTGGCTTGTTTCATGTCCCTTTCATTACCTGTGACACCTCTGTTGTTGCTCAGTGTTGCTGTGCTGTGTGTGCAGCCTCCTTTCCTTATCCAGCACCCCCTGGTGGAGATTGCTCTATACTGCACTGCAGCAGCACATTACACACTTGATATCCGTTTAAGCACCTGTTGTTTTTGTGCCTCATCTGGAATTTTTGGCGATGCTCGTAGCTATGGTCGTAAGAAAGGGATCGTATCAGATTGTCCACGAAAAGAAGAAGACATCTTACTTTGGCTGGAAGATGGTCTTTCTTCTGCAGATTTTACTGTTGCTTTACCACCTACCCCACGAACACAACCTTTTTCTCCCTTTCCAACAAGCCTATTCCCCTTTCCACCAGTAGCAGGCCTTTTGCCACTCATTTTGGTGCCTAACTAATTGGCAACTCTGTATCTGTAGTTGTTGGCACAAAACCCGATGGATGAAAACTGAGTGGCCAAACTGTGGTACTAGGCCCAAAAGGATTTACTGGGTTAGATGCAGTAAAAATGTAGATACACAGGAGGTGTAGCTAGCTTCACAGGCGGGCTACTCCACTGACGTGCAGACACTGCTACTAGGCCCAAAAAGATTTACTGGGTTAGATGAGGTAAAAATTTAGATACACAGGCATGCAGACACTGCTCCTAGGCCCAAAACAATTTACTGGGTTAGATGCAGTAAAAATTTAGATACACAGGCGGTGTAGTTAGCTTCACAGGCGGGCTACCCGCTGACGTGCACACATTGCTCCTAGGCCCAAAACAATTTACTGGGTTAGCTGCAGTAAAAATTTAGAAACACAGGCGGTGTAGTTAGCTTCACAGGCGGGCTACTCTGCTGACGTGCAGACACTGCTCCTAGGCCCAAAACTATTTAATGGGTTAGATGCAGTAAAAATTTAGATACACAGGCGGTGTAGTTAGCTTCACAGACGGGCTACTCCGCTGACGTGCAGACACTGCTCCTAGGCCCAAAACTATTTACTGGGTTAGATGCAGTAAAAATTTAGATACACAGGCAGTGTAGCTAGCTTCACAGGTGGGCTACTCAGATGACTTAAAGACAATGCTACTAAGCCCAAAACGATTTCCTGGGTTAGATGCAGTAAAAATTTAGATACACAGGCGGTATAGCTAGCTTCACAGGTGGGCTACTCCGCTGACGTGCAGACACTGCTACTAAGCCCAAAAAGATTTACTGGGTTAGATGCAGTAAAAATTTAGATACACAGGTGGTGTAGCTAGCTTCACAGGCGGGCTACTCAGATGACTACCAGACAATGCTACTAGCCCAAAAGGATTGGCTCAGCTAGATTACACCAAATGCTGTGACAAACACTTGCACAGCACTGGCACAGACCTGCCTGGCAAAAAGTGCTACGAACTGCTGTAACCTACCCTGAAAAGGGCTGATATTACAACTAGTCCCGACTCCCGACTCCCTAAGCAAAAAAAGACTTTTAGTCTGTATAGTGCCCACGGCAGCAGCGGTGCCGTCTAACACTAAGCTGCAGCAGTGAGGAAATGGTGGCAACAGGGAAAATGGCTGGCTCTTATAGGGCAAGGACATGTGACATACACAGCCAATGACACATGCCCTTGCTTGTGTGCATCACATGCTGTGTGTGCGCACTGCTGATAGGCTGAGAGACTGCACCACCCCACTGTAAATGCAGGGGGAAAAAAATGGAGATCGGCGTTATTTCAGCACAGATCTATCCCCTGCCCCTCCGGCCTACTATACACTGAAACAGTCTATTAACAATGATAAACAGTTTTAATGTGCAAATCAAGTTAGGCTTTTGATGAACGAACAGTTATCAAACAGAAACTTGAACAGCCGAATTTTAAGCAAATTGTTCGAGTTCGACGAACGACTCGAACACCGCCCAAAACAGCTCGAATTTGAAATTGGCGAACAGTTCGACTCGAACACCGCTCATCTCTAATCAAGACTAACGACGATCAACATGTAGGACCAATTTATCCTGTAGATAAATTTGACAGAAAGCTGCTATTCGGAAGCAGTATGTCATCTGCTGTCACAAGACTTACCAGCAGAGGCGTAGCTAGGGGTTCAGCCCAGGGGGGGCGAGACATCTGAGTGGGCCCCTAACCTCTGATTACAACTATGGTGATGCACCCTAATAGTGGACGTAGGAGAACGTCAGCAGATGATCCTGCTGCAACTAAAAAAAAAAAAAACATCTCCACAAGACCAATACTGATATTACCGCCATATTGTGACCATATAGGGGTAGATACCAGTCCTACAAAGCATACAAGTGATTACAGCACAGTTACAGATGATGACTTACCACTGACGTTCTTTCTGATGGAATCGTTCACTTTTCCCGCCTTTTCCATCTGGTCCAGACCGACATGGCGACTTCTCCACCCAGGACTCGTCTGCAGAAATTACAACAAAGACACATTTCGCTTCTCATATTCCAGCCCCATCACCATCTATTCCAACCTGCACAAACCCCTCATCCTGCTGATACCCCAATACTGAGCCGCTGCTGCCGTATGTGACCCTATTACTGCCCCTGATACCCCAGTACTGAGCCTCTGCTGCCGTATGTGACCCTATTACTGCCCCTGATACCCCAATACTGAGCCTCTGCTGCCGTATGTGACCCTATTACTGCCCCTGATACCCCAATACTGAGCCGCTGCTGCCGTATGTGTCCCTATTACTGCCCCTGATACCCCAATACTGAGCCGCTGCTGCCGTATGTGTCCCTATTACTGCCCCTGATACCCCAATACTGAGCCGCTGCTGCCGTATGTGTCCCTATTACTGCACCTGATACCCCAATACTGAGCAGCTGCTGCCGTATGTGTCACAATTACGGCCCCTGATACCCCAATACTGAGCCTCTGCTGCCGTATGTGACCCTATTACTGCACCTGATACCCCAATACTGAGCCACTGCTGCCGTATGTGTCCCTATTACTGCACCTGATACCCCAATACTGAGCTGCTGCCGTATGTGTCCCTATTACTGCACCTGATACCCCAATACTGAGCCGCTGCTGCCGTATGTGTCCCTATTGCTGCACCTGATACCCCAATACTGAGCCGCTGCTGCCGTATGTGTCCCTATTACTGCACCTGATACCCCAATACTGAGCCGCTGCTGTCGTATGGGTCTCTATTACTGCACCTGATACCCCAATACTGAGCCGCTGCTGTCGTATGTGTCCCTATTACTGCACCTGATACCCCAATACTGAGCCCCAGCTGCCGTATGTGTCCCTATTACTGCTCCTGCTGTGTGGTACAAATGCAATGCTCCTCATACTGCATCACATAGTAATGCCACCACTGTGCCCTTACATAGTACAATGTCTCCTTTGTGCTCTCACAGTAGCCCCAAACTCTTTACAGGCCCCCACAGTAGTCCCCACACTGTATATAGGCCCCTACACTGTATGATGGCCCGACAGCAACCTTCAAACTGTATAGTGACCCCTGCGTTAGCTCCCACACTGTATAATGACTCCTGCCTTAGGTCCCACGCTGTGTAACGGCCCCCACATTATCTACCACACTTTATAATGACCCCTCCATTAGCTTCCACACTGTATAATGACCCCCGCATTAGCTTCCACGCTGTATAATGGAACCCGCTGTAGCTCCCACTCCTTGGATTCTGGTCACTGTCTGTCCCTCTCTGGGGGCTGATACTGGCACAGCCCTGAAATATATGACAAAGACATAAATAGAAGAAACTGCCAGTGGGTGCGTATAGAGGCCATCATATGGGTATAGCTCCCTGAATGTGTCCAGGTAACCCTAAAGGAATACTCTTGTCTGGACAAGACCCCAAAGAGGGAAATGGAAATGAGGGAATCAGAAAAAAGAGGGGGAGGTAGAATATTACCCATCTAAAGAAAAAAGTACACCCCCTGGCTCTTCTGTTCCTTTTTCCTCTTCTCTCCCTTGGGGATCTTGTGGTCTAGACTGAGTATATGTAAATGGACCCGCACCCATATGTGATTTTCTATATGCACCTACTTGCTGTTTCTATTTTCTTCTGTCTGGCTATTTTTCATCTTAATATATACTTACCTTGTAATGTCTTCACATCCTGTTCCGTCCAGATGTGTCCAGATCCCAGAATTCTAAGAGGCGGAAGTTCACCGACCACCATATTGGGACACCCAAATGATGGGTGTCTCAATTTGGAAACTGTTTACGATACCAGCCTCTTGCGCGGTACTATCAGCTGAACACCGTCCACCACACACACTGTATAGTATATGCCGTACGCACCACACACACTGTATATGCCGTACGCACCACACACCCACACACACACTTTATACTCATCTTCTTGAGCGGTACCACCAGCGGAAAACCGTTGCAAACATGCCACTGCTGGGATCAGCCGAATGACTCCCTGACCGCCGCCATCTTTGTACAAGAGGAGCGCAGAGCACATGGGGTAGACAGGTCAAAGAAGAGAGCACAGACGGGGAAAGAGAGAGTGGATAGGTGGGCGAGCACATGGGGGGGAGAGATTCTCAACGCTACAAAGCCTGACCCCATCGTGACATTACCGCTCTCCCAATGCGATAGCATCGGGTCTCCATATAGTAAATATATATTCATCCTCAACTTTTTTAATAAAAGGTTTTACCTTTTATTTTTCATATTTCGTGTTTTTTATTTTTCGTGTTTACCACCTTAGATTTACTGATATGAAATCATGCAGACACTGGTCTGATAGGATCCTGACCCAGGCTACAGGATAGAACATATATATGGGTTGGGGTCTTATCAGACCAGTGTCATATATATATATATATATATATAAACGCATCGGGTATTCTAGAATATGCATGTCCACGTAGTATATTGTCCAGCCACATAGTATATTGCCCAGCACAGAGCCACGTAGTATAGAGACTTAAAAAACAAATAAACATATACTCACTTTCTGAAGGCCCATTGGAAGTCCTGCTATACTCACCCTCCGCCGCCTTTCCCGCTTCTCTGGACGCTCCCGGGACCGCGCCATTGCAAGCGCACGCTTCCGCTCCCAGGGCTGGTGTGAGCAGGACCTATGATGACATCGCGGTCACATGACCGTGACGTCACGGCAGGTCCTTGTCGCACACCAGCCCTGGGACCGGAAGCTGCCGCTTGCAATGGAGCGGTCCCGGGAGCGTCCAGAGAAGCGGGAAAGGCGGCGGAGGGTGAGTATAGCAGGTTTTTTGTTTTTTTTTTATTATTTTTAACATGACATATTTTTACTATTGATGCTGCATAGGCAGCATCAATAGTAAATAGTTGGGGACACACAGGGTTAATAGCAGCGGTAACGGAGTGCGTTACACCGCGGGCAGTTACCGCTGCCATTAACCCTGTGTGAGCGGTGAGTGGAGGGGATTACGGAGCGGGCGCCAGGCAGTGGGTGCAGGGGAGTAGGGGAGGGACTAATCGGACTGTGGCCGTCGCTGATTGTCACGGCAGCCATGACAGGAAGCTGCCGAGACCAATCAGCGAATGAATAACCGTGACAGAAGGCGAGACAGACGGAAGTGACCCTTAGACAATTATGTATATATATATATATATATATAATGTGTATATATATATATATATATATATATATATATATATATATATATATATACTGACAAGACTGGTCAGTAATGTGCATTGAAAGACGTGACCCTGGCTGCAGGACCCCACACATGAGGATATTTGACTCTTTCTCATATATGGTATATATAGGTAAGAGACATACCGTATATCCTCATCTGTGGGGTCCTGCAGCCAGGGTCACTCACTCTATGAGTGCACATTACTGACCAGCCGCCATAAATCTTCAGTGCCTTAAGGTACCGTCACACTAGACGATTTTACAACGAGAACGACAACGATCCGACCAAAATAAGATCGCTGGAACGTCGCTGTTTAGGTCGCTGCAGAGATGCCAAACACACCAACCTACGAACGATGCTGGAGCGATATAGTGACGTAACAGCGACTCACAGATCGTCCTCGCTAGTCGTTTGCTCAGTGTCACACAGCAAGAGTGTAACGATCTAACGATGCAGACGTAGCCAGATAGGTGTGTTTTCTGCACAGGGAGACACCCAGGATGTGACGTTACGGCGTCCCGGAATATAAACCGCAACTCTACAGCGATTGATTCATATTGTTGGAGCGCTGTGTCTTCACGGTCTTCTGCCTTTCCAGCGTCCTGTTCGGAACGATCCTTCGCCAGCTACGATCCTCTTCTCCCGTGGACGTTCTGTCTAGAACGTATTCTACTGCAGGCGTCTTCATCGTTTCTTTTCTTGCTCATCAACGGTATGAAATGTCTTTCAGTTGTTTGTTTCTTTTGTGTATAGTTATGGCTATTCAATAATGTTTATCTATGTATATGGTGTAATGATGGATAAAACACCTCCGGCAGCCATCTTGTGCATCTGGCAAGCAGACGCACAAGATGGAGGCATTACTATGCGATTTGCAAACTCAGTTGCGCTGTCTGCCAATTTTGCACACACCATATGGAAAGGTAAACTAGCTGTCTGCCAATTTTGCACACACTATATGGAAAGGTTAACTAATTCTCTTGTGTCTGCCTTGGCTGGCCCTGGCGTGCTCCGCTAGTAAATAAAACAGCACACAACTTAAAGGAACGAAATTTTTTTTTTTTTAGAAACTGAACTGTTTTTTTTTTTTTTTCAACAAAACACTAACATCTGTCAAGAAAAACAGAAAAAAAAAACATTTTTAACGCCCGCGCGCCAAAAGGTGTCGCAGCGTGCGTCCATGTTGCTGCACTTGATGCTGCAGCAGCACTACTGTGCGCTCCAAGAGCGCTACTGTCCGCTCCAGTCCCTCTTGTTTGGCCAGCAGCTCTCTCACAGTGTCCGGTTCTGTAGATAGAAGATAGAATAAAAGTCTTTTTTTTTTGTCCTGTCCCAGAGGTCTTTTTTTTATTGGTTGCATTTTATTAGTCGCTGTCAAATGTGACATCCCACCGATAACCCCTCCCACTGTCTGTATACTTACGGAGAAGGGACGCCTGTTGTCCATCACTGGAGCTGCTGACCACCCATCCCCTGTCTCGGGCCAGAGTTCCCGGAGCTAAAAGTAATCAAAATCATATCTGTTTAACAATTGAACTCGCTGTGGGGAACCGCTCGCAGTTTATCGTCACTTACGAATGCTCGCCTCTGGGGAGAATGATGCCGAGCCGGGGGAGGAAGATGGGTAGCGGAAGGGCGGAGTAGTGGACTGCGGTGGGGTTACTGCATCTGTAATGTATACAATATTTCAGCTCACCTCTTATGTCCCATATGCCGTTATAATTTTGAAATGAATGATGGATAACTTACGTGACGGTCCAGCTTGTGGGCTGCTGCTGCTGCTGCTGGAAGATGTGGGGGAGGATAGTACCCTCTGTAGCCGGCGGCGTCTCTCTACACAAAAATAAAAGAAACACCATGTTTAGACAACAAAAGTACAGAGCTGTAGACATCACAATAAAACTAGACAATATTGACAGCAAAAGTTAGGAGCCTGAAATGAATGATGGATAACTTACGTGACGGTCCAGCTTGTGGGCTGCTGCTGGCCGCTGTGGTGGAGGTCAGTGCCCTCTGGTGCCGGCGGCGTCTTTCTACACAAAAATATTAAAAAAAAAAATCGCCATGTTTAGACAACAAAAGTACAGAGCTGTAGACATCACAATAAAACTAGACAACATTGACAGCAAAAGTTAGGAGCCTATCGAAATTCGGCAGCATCTGTAATGTATTCTATATTTCTGCTCCCCTGTAAAGTCCCATATGCAGTTATAAAATTGAAATGAATGATGGATAACTTACGTGACGGTCCAGGCTGTGGCCTGCTGCTGGCCGCTGTGGTGGAGGCCAGTGCCCTCTGGTGCCGGCGGCGTCTTTCTACACAAAAATATAAAAAAAAGAAATCGCCATGTTTAGACAACAAAAGTACAGAGCTGTAGACATCACAATAAAACTAGACAACATTGACAGCAAAAGTTAGGAGCCTATCGAAATTCGGCAGCATCTGTAATGTATTCTATATTTCTGCTCCCCTGTAAAGTCCCATATGCAGTTATAAAATTGAAATGAATGATGGATAACTTACGTGACGGTCCAGGCTGTGGCCTGCTGCTGGCCGCTGTGGTGGAGGCCAGTGCCCTCTGGTGCCGGCGGCGTCTCTCTACACAAAAAAATTAAAAAAAAGAAATCGCCATGTTTAGACAACAAAAGTACAGAGCTGTAGAAAAAAAAAAAAAAAAAGAGGCCATTTGCGGGAAGGAGTAAAAATCAATTTTGACAAGCTAAATGTAATTACATATATAGAACATAGGAAGCACCTCACGGCAGTGCACGTCTCCTGTTTCCCCCTACTGGCAGTGCGAGCAGGGTTGCCAACCTCCACGTAATGATTTCAGGCCAATCGGGATTACAATTGCGGACATCCGTATAAATTAAATATGGGGGGTGGAGATTATGGAATTCATGACCTGACCAATTTTTACGCGACAACGCATTTTTGCGCTTGGACATTATAGAAATTTGAAAAGAAAATATTAAATTTTTGTCCTCGTAAGTCCCGGACAAGTTGGCAACCACGGGCACGAGTCTCCCATTTCCCCCCGCTCGGTACCGTGCGTCTTCCAATTCCACCATTCTGATACTTGCCTTGCTTTGCCTCCGCTCGCAAGTGTGCCAGATGGAGTGGCTGCTTATAGCGCAGGTCGGCCCACTTCTTGCGCAGTTGCAGCGCACTGCGCCGGATGCTAAACCTCCTCTCCATCATTTCTGCAATGCGGCCCAGCACTGCATTCTTGTGCAAATTTGGGTGGGCAGGCCGGCTCCTCCGTCCCTCATAGTCGAGGGCATCCATCCTGTCCACAAAAAAACGCACCTCGGCCTGCCCCAGAGGAGCACAGCGCTGTCTCGCCGCCATTTTCTAAAGATAGACGCTGTACGGCACCGCCTAACCACGCCCAGAGGAGGTCCTAGCTGCGGCGCGATCGGCATCGCTATAGCGTCTCTGATTATGCACAGCGTCGCGTTTGTGACGCCGGCTCCAGACATCCTTTTTTTTTTTTGGCGTTCCCGTTACCAAGTCACAGCGTTTATTGTCTTGCTTTCAGTTTTGTAGTAGCTTGTATCGTAATTTTGGGATGTTAATGAGGTGCGGCTGTAGTGTTAAACGCTGCTTATTACACATGTAAATATAAATTTCCATTAAATCCTATGTTCACATTTCTGTAGAACAGGGCAGCGTCTGAGATGCAACGCTGAACAGATATGTGAGCACATGCCCAACGCCGCTTTTTGTGACCCATGCATTAACTTTTCCATGGTTTTAGGGTCAGAAAAAAAACATCATGCATCGTCCTCTGTGTCCTGACGCATGATTCACAAAACGATAGGGCAACACATGTTATTTCAGGCCCCTAGGTAAAATATAGTGGCACATGCATTGCCGTGGCTGCACCGAACAAAACGCTAATGTGAACTTTGCCTTATAACAAAAAAAAAAAAAAAAAAAAAAGATGTGTGAACACTATTTAACAGTATTGGTTGTCTTGTGCCACTTTAGCAAATCATATGTAATAATTATTTTTTATTGTGCTTTTTCAGGTTGCCATGTCTCTTTCGGATGTACCTGCGATTGTAGCGGCTGCATTGCTGTTAGAAGCTCAGAACCAGCTGGAGGCTGAAGCGCGAAACAATCGTGCAAAGCGACAGCGCCGCATGTGGACCAGACAGTGGCTGCAGAAGAGGAATCAATTGTCCCACATGGGCCTAATCAGGGAACTGAAGGAGAACAACCCGCATGATTTCAAGAACTACCTGAGAATGTCCGAGGATTCATTTAATTTCCTACTTGAAGCTGTGGAACCTTATATTAGGCGGCAAAATACAAGGATGCGAGCTGCTGTCCCTGTGGATGAGAGACTGGCTGTTACGCTCCGGTTCCTGGCGACTGGAAGGTCTATGCAAGACTTGCATTACTGCGCTGCGATTTCCCGAACCCTACTCAGCGTCATAATTCCGGAGACATGTAAAGCAATTATCTCTGCTTTACACCAAAATTACATGCCTTTCCCGGAGACCCCGGATGATTGGAAAGAGATTTCAAGGGGATTTCATGAGCAATGGCAGTTCCCTAATTGCGGGGGTGCCTTGGATGGGAAACATGTCCGCATCACCCAACCACCACACTCCGGCTCCTTTTATTATAACTATAAGGGTTATTTCAGCGTAATTCTGATGGCCCTCGTTAATGCGAACTACGAATTTGTAAGTGTGTCTGTAGGGATTAACGGGAGATTATCTGATGGCGGAGTTTTGGAGCTAACCGATTTTGGGGACCGCTTGAAAGAAAACAAACTGGCCTTGCCTCCCAACAGTGACACTACTGAAAACATGAACTTTGTGTTTGTCGGAGATGAGGCGTTCCCACTGCATCCCAACCTTTTGAAGCCATTCTCCCAGAAAACTCTGACACCTGAGCGGCGCATATTTAATTACCGGCTTTCGAGAGCTAGACGCGTTGTGGAGAATGCGTTTGGAATCATGGCAAACCGATTTCGTGTTTTCCACACTGCAATGAACATGAAACTATCGTCTATAGACTCTGTGGTTCTTGCTTGTTGCGTCCTCCACAACTTTTTGCGCCGCCGTGATGCCACTGCATACAGCCCTCCACAGTATGTAGACTCTGTTGACCCTGCAAACGGGGATATAACCCAGGGAGAATGGCGTCTAGATGAGCACAGGGTTTCTGGCCTGGAAAGTCTGGGATCCGGAAGGAACAATGATGACGCGACAAATTGCAGGGAAAAATACTGTGACTTTTTCAATGGTCCAGGGGCTGTCTCATGGCAGCACCAACAATTGTAGCGCAACTGTCGGCATATCTTTTACCATTTATTATGGATTACATTTGTTTTTGTTCATCCGCTCTCGTGTACCATTCTTTTTAGAACCCAACCAATTTCTTTGTCAAGTAACAATGTCAACATAACGATATATTGATTTATGTACATTGTCTTGTTCTTTTTATTCCATTCCAATTAAAATATTGAACTATGAAAATACTCTACTTCTGTATCAAACATATGAACCATGGGAATCAACAACCTCTTCTGCCCTAGCGCTTTCATGATGTGTGTGTGTGTGTATGTGTGTGTATATATATATATATATATATATATATATATATATATATATATATATATATATATATATATATATACATACATATATATATATATACAAAATAGGAAAAAGAAGGCAGCACTCCCAAAGTTTCATGTGAAAAAAAAAATGGAGATTTAATCGACCCACATCACTGCGCGACGTTTCAGCTCACTGAACCTTTTTCAAGGCTCGAAAAAGGCTCAGGGAGCCGAAACGTCGAGCAGTGATGTGGGTCGATGAAATCTCCATATTTTTTTCACATGAAACTTTGGGAGTGCTGCCTTCTTTTTCCTATTTTGTATATATGTTGGATAAATGCTTGGACCATTGTATCCAGGGGGCTAGGCACCCGCTATTGGTGAGCATTGTGCTGTTCTATATATATATATATATATATATATATATATATATATATATATATATATATATATATATATCCCGATTATAATGCATTTGGTATTGTACAGTATGCATGTCCACTTTGCATATTGCCCACCCACATAGTATTTTGCCCATCCAGAGAGCCACGTAGTATGGAGACAAATTTGAAAAATATATATATTTTATTTGTTTTCACATGACATTTTCATGTGGCACAAGGATTAATTACCGGGCGTCAGGCCAATGACTGCAGGGCAGTAGGCAGAGTGGATTATGGACGTTATAAAACTGAAGTCTATAGTGTTTTCAAGACAAGATCCCTACAAATTTTGATAGTAGGTGCCCATCTCGCTGTACCGGTCCGTGGACGTAGGAGGTCCTTGTGAAAAGTCTGCAAAAGAAGGAGGTGCAGGTGGTGTCCAGAACTGAGAATGATGTGGGCCTGGTCTGCGGACAGGAGTGCTGTGCATGGGCTCCTGTGGTGGTCCCAAATAAAACTGGCTACTGGGCTGACGCTCAGTGATGTTCAACATAGATGTGTCGCTCAGTTTTCCAGCGGCTGCCGCGTTCAGAACGTCAAACATCAATCGCTCCGCGTGAGATCGTTGGGTAACGTCCAATTTTTTTAACCGTTCCTCAACCAAGGTTGGGAATGCGGAGAGCTGGGTTGCCGCATGCTTGGACAAGATGTTGTTAGCCATTGCCAGGAGATCCACAGGTGTCCCCGCTGTCGACTTTCTTTTGCGAGATGGCCGCTGTGGACGTCTCTGATCCTCGAGACACGGGCTTCTGGAGGACTGATGGGACTGGACATCGTTCCCTTCTGGTCTTTCCCGCTGTTGAAGAGGCACCTGCGATTCAAGCAAAAAGAAAAAAAAATTAAAAGTCAATAACATACAAACAACTCAGCCTAGAGCCCCACCTCTCCAACACCTCTATTCCTGTTCATGGGAAGCTATGAGGAACTAGGTAGCAAACCACAGGGGTTACAGAGCTTTCAGAGCTGGGCTGAACTACATTGGGCAGCAATACTGTACGTACAAATGTGCGGAAGACACAATATGTTAATGTATTTATCTTTATGTTATAGACTTTGGAAATTATTAAAAATGCATTTAAAGGAGGGGGGAGTACTGTTTGGACATACTTCTCAGAACAGGAAGTGACAACTGTTATTAACAGGGGGATTAAACATGAAAAATGTGAATCATTATTATTGGAAACCATGCAGTCTCATAAACCTACAAGACACACGGCATGCTACTAGAAGGGAAGCTAGGGGGTACTTACATGCTCGTCCGGAGACTCGGGCAGGTTCTCTTCAGGCGATGGTGCACATATGCTTGTGACAGTCTGGCACGGACGAGGAATTTCCTGGTCCCGAGTGAACGCCAGCAGGTCATAGTACCACAACTTGGGCACATAGACGTCGTCAGTTCCGGCCCCAGACTTCAGCGACTTTTCCACCTTGTTCAACTCTTTTTTGTAGACTGTGCGGAGAGCCTGGATTTTTTTACGCACAATGTGTTCATCCACCGTCTCAGTGGGATGATGCTCCTTGTAGATGGCCACCAGCTTCTCATACGCATCTTTCTTTTTGTAGCGGTTGCTGTAATCCGCCGACTTTATCTTCCACAAGCAGGGCAGGGAGCGGTACATCTCTATGAGTGCCCGAACACAGTCTTGTTCATTGGCAGACATCTAAAAAAAGAATAAAAACATGAAGCAACATCAAGCAAGAAAGTTGTGGCCCCTGTGCCTTTCCTAATGTGAGCAGCCTTCTCTTGTATGGGATGGGCCGTGCGCTCTTTCCTTTTGGTAGCCACCATTTTAGGGATGGAATGGTTCGTATGCTTTTTTTATATTATTAATACCAATTTTGGGGCTTGAAAATGGCAGATTAAAAAAAAAAAAAAAATTACCATGAAAGATTTAATAAGAACGCTGATGAGTTCAAAATCTCCAACCAGGTCGCTCACAAGAAGCTAGAGAACGATGTAAAGGTCTCGATTTACAACCACGACGCTCACGAGATGTTAAATCAATACGGATCAGAATTCCAGATTTCTAAACAAGACGCTCACGAGAGGTTATAAAACAAAGACGCTGCAAAGATCTTGATTTCCAACCAGAACGCTTACGAGATGGAGAATGAACACGATGCAGAGTTGTGGATTTCCAACCTATTGCAAGATGCTCGTAGTTGAAGTACGCACAAGTGATTGAACAGTTGACTCAAGCTTTTTATATCGGAACCTTGCTATAGAACCTACCTATAGATGATCCCGCTGTGGCCTATCACAGTTCACAGGGAGACATCACACCCACTCCATTGTATAACGTTATGGCGTCACCATTTTTTTTTTATTAAATAAAGTAAAAGCCTTTTTTTGTAATGGCTGTTGTAATCCCCATGTAGGCTGTTGCGACAGATGGCATCTCCTTTTGTAAAGTCATGTTATGGCGTCACCTTTTTTAATGTCATTATGTCCTCCCCTTTGTCATTGTAATGTATTATAAAGACCCCCTTTATTTATAATGTAGACACCACATCACAGACTATTGCGACACAATGGCATCTCCTTTGTAAAGTCATGTCCTGAGGTCACTTTTTTAATGTTATAATGTAATGTAAAGGCGTCTCCTTTTGTAATTGTTATGTATTGTAAAGACCTCTTTTATGGAATGTACACACCACCTCCCAGGCTTTATCAGGACAGAGGGAGTCACCTTTTGTAATAGCGTATCCTTTTTTTTATTTTAGGTAATACTTTATCACTTGGCGGTCCCCTATCCTTTGTAATTGCATATTTTAATATTAATATATTAATATATATTAATATATTGTATTAATCAGGCGATATGTATTGGACCTAGGCTATCATAGTATGGGAAGTTTATGTGATCGTGGTAAATTGATATTTTCCAAGAAAACGTTTAAAATTTAAATCTATTACGGGCGTCACTGCAATGTATTGTAAAGGCGTCTCCTTTTTAATGTACAACGCCTACCTGGCTAGAGCAAGACGCTGCGACGGCCCCTATGATCGTTGCTGGCGTCGTTGCTTTTGGTGTCAAACACAACGATACACGCCAATCGAACGACAAAATAAAGTTCTGAACTTTCAGCGCCGACTAGCGACATCACAGCGGGATCCAGATCGCTGCTGCGTGTCAAACACAACGATATCGCTAACGAGGACGCTGTTACGTCACAGATCGTTGTCGTTCTCGTTGTAAAATCGTCTAGTGTGACGGTACCTTTAGAAACTGCAGATACAGCACAGGAATCCTGCTGGGTCTTATCAGCAGAGCAGCAGATAGAGTAGAAGTGTGAGCTGTACTTACACCACTGTGTCCTGCTCCTCTCCAGTCTCACTGGAAAAAGATGCTCCTTCCTGCCTGCTCTGCAGCAGACATGGCATGCCCAGTACTCAGTGTGCAATGTGGGCGTGTCTGCAGTATACTGAAGGCAGGCAGCTGTCGGGTACAGTGCTGGTACTTGGCGTGTATCAGCATGGGGGGGGGGCTTAGGGGAATATGTTCCTCTCTCTTCAGCCACAGCCCGCGGTAGTGCAGTGAGAGATCATGTCTCCCTCTTCTCTACCGCGGGCTGTGCACGCTGATATAATTAAGTGTAGCATAGCTCCAGGTGGGCCCCTGTGAGTGGTGGGCCCGGGGCGACCGCACCCTCTGCCCCTCTGGTAGCTACGCTACTGCTTACCAGATTAGCATTTCATGTACTGTATATGAAAATGTTGTTCTTGTACAATAGTGTCTACATTAATATTCTCATTTTTTTGTCAGGTAGTGCCACTTTGGATTGCTCCAAATCTGTTAACTTTCTCTGGATTTTTGATCATTGTAATAAATTATTTTTTATTGTCCTGTTATGATTGGGACTATTCAGCATCAGGTAAGGTTAACGACCTTTAAACGTTACAGCAGTTTTCTAGCATGTTGTTTTTTTAGTGCACTACATTTTATACTTTCATCACATAAATGTGCTGAATCACAGAATATACAGTGGGGAAAATAAGTATTTGATACACTGACGATTTTGCAAGTTTTCCCACTTAAAAAGAATGGAGAGGGATAATTTTTATGGTAGGTACACTTCAACTGTGAGAGACATTTTATATTCTATATAAAAATCCATAAAATCCCATTTTATGATTTTTACATAATTAATTAGCATTTTTTGCCTGAAATAAGTACTTCATACAATAGAAAAACGGAACTTAATATGTGGTACAGAAACCTTTGCTTACAATTACAGAGGTCAGACTTTTCCTGTAATTTTTGACCAAGTTTGCATAAAGTGCAGCAGAGATTTTGGCCCACTCCTCCATACAGATCTTCTCCAGATATTTCAGGTTTCTAGACTGTTGCTGGGCAACATTGAGTTTCAGCTCCTTCAAAATATTTTCTATTGGGTTCTGGTCTGGAGACTGGCTAGGCCACTCCATGACCTTGAAATGCTTCTTACGTAGCCTGTCGTTAGTTGCCCTGGCTGTGTGTTTCAGTTCATTGTCATGCTGGAAGACCCAGCCATGATCCATCTTCAATGCTCTTACTGAGGGAAGGAGGTTATTTGGCAAAATCTTGTGATACAGACCCCATCCATCCTCCCTTCAATATGGTAGTGCGTTCCTAACAAACCGCTCTATAAAACTGTCCCACTAGTTAACCCCTTCAGTGAACACCGTAAAAAAATAAATAAAAAAATTTAAAAAAACGAAGTAAAAAACAATGCTCTATCATCATACTGCCGAACAAAAAGTGCAATAAAATGCGATCAAAAAGTCATCCTGTCCGCTAAAACAAGCTGCCATACAGGGATCTTTTGCACTTGCACTTTATTATAGGTAAGCTTCATTGACTATGATTCAGTTGTGCACATGTATTTTGATGGCATATTGTTATGGTTGGTAGGTAACAACGTTATGGGACTCAGATAATTGTTGAGTCACTTTTTAGGCACTTTATTGTTGTTTCTTGGTTATGGTGCTCATATATGTGGTGAATTCGGCTATTAGGAATACTGAATTATATTCCCCTTTCTTTGATTGTCCCTTAATGCTGGTCTGTATACTATAATTGAGGCCCTCTGTTTACCCATATATTTTCCTTAAAGAGATTGATACTGTATACTCTTTATGTTCATCTTGATTTTATTATCTTTGATTTTTGTAATTAATATTTTTGTGATTAATAAAGTGATTTTGTTATTATTTGTATGAAGTCAGCACTGCAATTGTTTAGTTCTTTAGAATCATTGAGAAGGAGTTTCTTCCATAGTTATCCTAAATTGTAATATTGATAAAGTACTATGGTCTTTGTACAATTACAGTGGGGCAAAAAAGTATTTAGTCAGTCAGCAATAGTGCAAGTTCCACCACTTAAAAAGATGAGAGGCGTCTGTAATTTACATCATAGGTAGACCTCAACTATGGGAGACAAACTGAGAAAAAAAAATCCAGAAAATCACATTGTCTGTTTTTTTTTAACAATTTATTTGCATATTATGGTGGAAAATAAGTATTTGGTCAGAAACAAACAATCAAGATTTCTGGCTCTCACAGACCTGTAACTTCTTCTTTAAGAGTCTCCTCTTTCCTCCACTCATTACCTGTAGTAATGGCACCTGTTTAAACTTGCTATCAGTATAAAAAGACACCTGTGCACACCCTCAAACAGTCTGACTCCAAACTCCACTATGGTGAAGACCAAAGAGCTGTCAAAGGACACCAGAAACAAAATTGTAGCCCTGCACCAGGCTGGGAAGACTGAATCTGCAATAGGCAACCAGCTTGGAGTGAAGAAATCAACAGTGGGAGCAATAATTAGAAAATGGAAGACATACAAGACCACTGATAATCTCCCTCGATCTGGGGCTCCACGCAGAATCCCACCCCGTGGGGTCAGAATGATCACAAGAACGGTGAGCAAAAATCCCAGAACCACGCGGGGGGACCTAGTGAATGAACTGCAGAGAGCTGGGACCAATGTAACAAGGCCTACCATAAGTAACACACTACGCCACCATGGACTCAGATCCTGCAGTGCCAGACGTGTCCCACTGCTTAAGCCAGTACATGTCCGGGCCCGTCTGAAGTTTGCTAGAGAGCATTTGGATGATCCAGAGGAGTTTTGGGAGAATGTCCTATGGTCTGATGAAACCAAACTGGAAATGTTTGGTAGAAACACAACTTGTCGTGTTTGGAGGAAAAAGAATACTGAGTTGCATCCATCAAACACTATACCTACTGTAAAGCATGGTGGTGGAAACATCATGCTTTGGGGCTGTTTCTCTGCAAAGGGGCCAGGACGACTGATCCGGGTACATGAAAGAATGAATGGGGCCATGTATTGTGAGATTTTGAGTGCAAACCTCCTTCCATCAGCAAGGGCATTGAAGGTGAAACGTGGCTGGGTCTTTCAACATGACAATGATCCAAAGCACACCGCCAGGGCAACGAAGGGGTGGCTTCGTAAGAAGCATTTCAAGGTCCTGGAGTGGCCTAGCCAGTCTCCAGATCTCAACCCTATAGAAAACCTTTGGAGGGAGTTGAAAGTCCGTGTTGCCAAGCGAAAAGCCAAAAACATCACTGCTCTAGAGGAGATCTGCATGGAGGAATGGGCCAACATACCAACAACAGTGTGTGTCAACCTTGTGAAGACTTACAGAAAACGTTTGACCTCTGTCATTGCCAACAAAGGATATATTACAAAGTATTGAGATGAAATTTTGTTTCTGACCAAATACTTATTTTCCACCATAATATGCAAATAAATTGTTAAAAAAAACAGACAATGTGATTTTCTGGATTTTTTTTTCTCAGTTTGTCTCCCATAGTTGAGGTCTACCTATGATGTAAATTACAGACGCCTCTCATCTTTTTAAGTGGTGGAACTTGCACTATTGCTGACTGACTAAATACTTTTTTGCCCCACTGTAAGTTGCTTCCAAACTATCTTATTATTAATCTTCGTGTGAACTTTATATATTTTTTTTATTGTAGCGCTCGAGTGGTGCCATTAAGGTAAGGTCCCTGACCCCCTGGTATTGTATTACCAGCTGCCGTCTACAGTTGTTCCCAGTACGCCTCCTGTCCCATGCTGTCATCTTGTGACCGCAACTTCAGACTCACCGAAAGTCAGCGGTAACGGTCACAAGCTCTCAATAATTCTATGAATATATAAGAGCCTCATTTTGTCCTCGTTATTGCTCTCATAGTCTTAGATTGAGTTGTGACTTCCGGCGCACCCAGCAAACAATGGAGAGATCTGACAGGTCATAAATTGCAGGTCGCCTGGAGCAGCACTGATAACAGATGAAGACGGTCTTTGGTACGTATAATAATAGGGGCAGGGAACTTAGATTAAAGGGAACCTGTCAGCAATTTTGGCCCATATAAGATACGGCCACCACCTTTCAGGGCTGATATACAGCATTCCATACTACTGTAGATAAGCCTCCGATCTGACCTGAAAGATAAGCCTGCTTGCTTCACAGGCTCCCCGGCATCGAGCTCCTGCGCAGGTTTACTTATCTGTCCTGTTGAGGGCAGAGTAAAGTACTGCAGTGCGCAGGCGCCGGAAAAAGTCAGAGAGGCCCAGCGCCTGCGCAGTGCTGGACTTTACTCTGCCCTCAGCAGGGCAGATAAGTACGCCTGTGCAACAGCGCGATGCCAGGAGCCTGTGAAGCAAGCAGGAGGGCGGCATCACAAGAAGATGGGAGGCGCCGGACCCGTACCTACAACACCCATTGGACCGGACTGCCTCCCCGGGTGAGTATAATAAAACTTATTTTTCTTATCTTTCAGTTCGGATTGGAGGCTTATCTTCAGCATTATGGAATGCTGTAGATAAGCCCTTAAAAACAGTGTCCGCATCTTATATTGGCCAAAACAGCTGACAGGTTCCCTTTAATGTCACCACTCCTGTGTTGCAATAAAGAAAATTGCTGTAGTGGTGCTTCAAATGTTTCCACAGAGTTTTTGTAGTATATTTACTTCTCCAGAATAATGAACACTGGTCCATACCTTTGTCCATTGTCTTTTGTGCTAATTTTAAACCTTTTTTTTTTTATTATTTTAGGCATTGGTAATCAGCATATTCCTAATTGGATTTGGATCTCTGCTGCTTTAGGAAACTTTTTGGCTTATGCATTAGGTATGATCATTGATCTAATCACAATCATTTGTGTTGGGAAATCTATCCTGCAGACTTACAAACAGCACAAGATGATCATAGAAACAGCTATTATATTGTCATCGTTGAATGACGTGCAATTAAATAAGCAGTTTACTAAAGGAGAACCCATCAGTTACGGTACTTTTATTCTAAATGCACTACCTAACAAGTATAGTAGATAGGTGGCGGGACGGGTACTTGTCTGTGTAAACAACCACATTTTCGCCATAATAAAATGTCAATCAGGTAAAGTCAGGTAAATAATAATAATAATTTTTATTTCTATAGTGCCAAAATATTCTGCAGCACTTTACGTTTCTGAACCTACATGTAAATACAAATTCAGACATTACAGAGTTATAGCCATGTTTCATGCTTTTTACCACTAGTGTTATCTACTGTATAATGATTCTGATGTTTCAAAAATAGGCTACATCCACACCTACGGTAAATGTCCTTTTACACATAGTTATATGAAAAAGTTTGGGCACCCCTATTAATCTTAAGCTTAATGTTTTATAAAAATTGTTTTTTTTTGCAACAGCTATTTCAGTTTCATATATCTAATAACTGTTGGACACAGTAATGTTTCTGCCTTGAAATGAGGTTTATTGTTCTAACAGAAAATGTGCAATCTGCATTCAAACAAAATTTGACAGGTGCATAAGTATGGGCACCCTTATCATTTTCTTATTTTAAATACTCCTACCTGGGGCGTGTCCTAGCTGGCCATGTGAGTGGAAGCAGGGAAGAGTGCTCCTGCTGCCATAAGGACAAAAATCCTGCTTTAACCCCGATTTTCGGGTAAACTCACCTAAATCCGGCTGGCTGAAGGTCCGGAGAGTGCAGCAGTGCGGAGCAGCAGGTCCGGAGTCGGCAGCGATGACCAGGAGGCGGCAGAAAGACGCTGGCACCAGCGATGCAGGAGCCGGCCAAGATGGCTCCAATGCTAGGGAGGACGCCGAGAAGGAGAACGCCGCATGTCAGCGGCGCATGGAGGTGGCCGCAAAGCTGCAGCAGTATGCCAGAGTGGAGGCTGCTGAGGAGGCAGAACCAGGATCTGGAGCTGGAGCTGACCAGGAGGAGGAGGAAGCAAGCAAGGCTGAGCAGCATGAGGTACAGAGGGGGAAGGAGAGAGGCAGCATGGCTGGGGCTAGTGGGGGACCTGAAGCCATATCACAGGGAGAGGAGCCGACCCTTAAGGTACCGTCACACTAAGCGACGCTGCAGCGATACCGACAACGATCCGACATCGCTGTTTGGTCGCTGGAGAGCTGTCACACAGACCGCTCTCCAGCGACCAACGATCCCGAGGTCCCCGGTAACCAGGGTAAACATCGGGTAACTAAGCGCAGGGCCGCGCTTAGTAACCCGATGTTTACCCTGGTTACCAGCGTAAAAAAACAAACAGTACATACTTACATTCAGCTGTCTGTCCCTTGCCGTCTGGTTCCTGCCTTGACTGCTGGCCGTGTGAGCACGGCAGAAGATCACATAGTTAAGCTACAAAAAGCTGAAAAGAAGTTCGCCCAAGCAATAGCCGAGCTCGCTGCCAAAAATGAGGATCTGGAAAATAGATCCAGAAGAAATAATATACGTATAGTGGGGCTGCCTGAAAAGACTGAGGGGAGAAATCCCACTGAGTTTGTGGAGAACTGGCTGCTGGAGAAGATTGGGAGCACAGTGTTGACAAAAGTCTTTGCTGTTGAACGGGCTCATAGGGTCCCGCCGCAGCCCCCTGCCCCAGGAGCAAATCCCCGTACCATGCTTGCTAAAATACTCTATTACAGAGACAGAGACATTATCCTTAGAAAGGCTAGAGAGATGGAGGATCTGACGGCTGGAGGTCAGAAAATTGCCATTTATCCGGATTATTCCGCTGCGGTTCAGAAGCAGCGGATGAAGTTTACTGGAGTCAAGCGGCGACTGAGGGAGCTGGGAGTGTAGTATTCGGTGATGTTTCCCGCCAAGCTGAGACTGGTGGCTTTTAATAAGACCCACTTTTTCTTGACACCGGAGGACGCTACCCAGTGGCTTGATACTCATGAGAAAAAACTTAAGGGAATGGGCGACTGACATTTTGGCGAGATCCAGTTGAGATTTGTTTTCTCTGTCGATGGAGGAGAGTTCTGCGCTCGTTAGCAATGGTTAAAGAGTTGAGCAACTGTTGGGGGTTTTGCTGGGCCATATTGAAGGAATGGCCGGAGGGGACAGTACCAACTACTAAGTACGGGGGAGGAGGGTTATGCTGGGTACTGTGAACTGGTTTGGTACTTTTTCTATATGTTAATATAAGTTGAAATGTTAAGATACAATAAAGTGAAAGTTGGGGGAGAAATTGTGATTGCTATGGCAGCGGGACGCGAATGGAGAGGGTTAAGTAAGGGAGAGTGTTCGCAGAGGGCAGTGGAGCCCCACTCTTGATGAGAGGAAGAATGCGTTATATTGGGGGGGTTAGGGGGGCAAGTTGGGAGGGGGCAGGGGGGGTGGGAGGGTTGGGGCAGCTCATACTTGGGAAATTGGATACTTTAAGAAATGATGAGCCACATGATGGGAGATTGTATTAAAATATTGAGTTGGAATGCGAGAGGTCTGGCAGATAAAACACGGCGGGCGGCAAGTCTGCAGTATGTCCGAGAACAGAAGGTCTCAATGATATGTTTGTTAGAGACACATTTAGTGCGGGAGAGGGTGAACATATTGAATAGGCGCTGGATACAGAGGGCGTATCATTCTACTTTCTCGACGTATTCTAGGGGTGTGTCTGTGTTAATACCTGCGGGGGTGCAGTATGAGGAGGTAATGGTAAAAGAGGATGTCGATGGTCAGTATGTGGTGGTGAAATGTAAAATGAATGGAGTATTGATGTGTATAGTGGCAATGTATATTCCGCCCCCATACTCAAGCAAGAAGATAAGAGAGGTGCTGGAGAGGGTAGAGCGTTGGGAACCGTTACCATTACTAATTATCAGCGACCTTAATATATGTGATGACTTTTGGGATAAGAACAAAAACCCCCAGAATAGGACGGCGGGACATACCACTACGTTTGGGACTTATGTCGGGGAAGTGGGCATGGTTGATTTATGGAGAGTTAGGCATATCGGGGAAAGGGCGTATTCATGCTACTCACCAGCTCATGGTACGCTGTCTAGGATTGATCTGGCACTGGGAAACCGATTATTAGATACGATGGTGGGGGACGTGAGATATTTACCTAGGGCTCTCTCAGACCATAGTCCAGTTGAGGTGGAATTTCGATCAGTGGGGACACGGAACGGGAGCAGAAGGGAGTGGAAAATTCACCCTAATTGGCTACACAGTATAGACTTGGAGAAGATTAAGAAGGAATTGGTGGAATTTTTTGAGATAAATGAGGGTAGCGTAGATGTGCTTACTGTGTGGGAAGCCATGAAAGCGTACTTGAGAGGGCTGTTGTTTAGGGATATTAGCAGTTGTAAGCGGAAATCGAGAGAGGTTGGCGATAGATGGGCTGAGGGTGGCTGAAGATGAGATGGTAATAATGGGTACTTTGGAGGCTGGGAGGAGGTTAAAGGCAGCTCAAAGCCAGCTAGAGGCGGTCTTGCTGAGTAAGGCTGAAAGGAAGAGGGAATTCATGAATTTGGCCTATTACCAGGAGGGTGAATCAGTGGGTCATTTGCTGTCGCTGGTGGCATCTGCCCAGAGAAATACTTCCTTTGTTCACTCTTTGGTGACTGGGAGTGGTGTTGCTGTTTCTGAGACTTCAGAGATTTTGGAGACTTTTGCAGATTTTTACGCAGACTTATACTCCTCTCGGGTAGATGGGTCAATGGAGGACACGGTGGCGTTCCTTGAGGAGTTGGAGCTCCCAAGGCTGAGTGACACAGCTAGGGAGGATTTGGAGGCTCCCATTATGGAGGAGGAACTGGGACGGGCATTGCAGTCGATGGCTAATGGGAAGGCGCCTGGCGTAGACGGATTTCCTGCCGAAATTTATAAAAGCTTGGGGGAAGTGTTGATCCCTAAATTGAAGGCGGTCTTGGAAGAGGCTACGAATGGTGGAAGGCTACCGGCATCTATGCGGGAGGCCACAATAGTGGTGGTTCCAAAGGAGGGGAAAGACCCGACACAGCCGGATTCATATCGGCCAATTTCTTTGCTTACTATCGACGTTAAACTCCTGGCTAAGGTGTTGGCGATGAGGTTGACAAGTGTTATTTCTGGCCTGATACACTCAGACCAGTCTGGCTTTATGCCTGATAGGTCAACTGCGATTAATCTACGAAGGCTGTATATGAACTTGCAACTCAAAGCCGATAACTGTGGCCAGAGAGTTATTGCATCTTTAGACGCTCACAAGGCGTTCGATAGTGTGGAGTGGGGGTATCTCTGGCAGGTGTTGCGAAGAATGGGGTTTGGACCGCAGTTCATATCATGGATTCAATTAATGTACTCGATGCCGATGGCCAGGGTTAGGGTAAACGGGGAGTTGTCACGGACCATACAATTGGCTAGAGGGACGAGACAGGGATGTCCGCTTTCCCCCCTTTTGTTTGCTCTGGCAGTGGAACCACTGGCCGCTACGCTTCGACAGTCTGATGAGATGACGGGGTTTAAATATGGGGTGATTGAAGAAAGGGTGGCGTTGTATGCGGATGATATTTTGTTGTTTCTGGCTGACCCGGTTGCATCCTTGGAGGGAGCCATTGGGATTATTGAACGATTCGGATCAGTGTCGGGACTTAGGATAAATTGGAGTAAGTCTATCTTGTTTAAGGTGGACGATGTGGATGGGGAGCCATTGGAGGACGGGCGACTGGAGGTGACGAGTAAATTTAAGTACCTGGGAATATGGGTATCTATGCCGGTCACTGACTATATACATGAGAATCTGACCCCAATCTTGGGTGCCCTCAAGGCAAAAGCGGATGCATGGCTTAAGCTACATTTGTCTGTGGTAGGCAGGGTGAATCTTACCAAAATGATTCTGATGCCGAAAATACTGTATATTCTTCACAATGCGCCGGTTTGGATACCACGTGGGAAATTTAGACAGATCAACTCTCTGTTTAGGAATCTGATTTGGGGGAGGCAGCATCCGCGTATCAAACTGGAGACACTTCAGCGACCCAAGGATGATGGGGGTCTGGCATTGCCTAACCCTGAGTTGTACTTTCTTGCAGCCCAGAGTCAGCATTTAAGGGGCTGGGCGCATGAGGGGTCATCTGGGGCAGTACAGCGGTTGATGGAGGTGGTGACAAAAAGAAGGCCAGTGGTGCAATGTTCGGAGGATGGATCCTTGGAGAGTTTGGGGAAGCTATATCCGACTTTGCTGTTGATACGCAAGCTGTGGAGTAGATTGAGGCACATACGTGGGATCACGGACTTGACTAGATACTCGCCGCTATGGCATAATAACAATCTGAAAGAATTTGAGGCATTGGGGGTACTGATAGAGTGGTTGGGCAAAGGGATTCAGTATGTGTATCAAATAATTGAACAAGGTGAACTGAAATCATTTTCCCAATTGCAGGTGGAATTTGGTATCGGGACTGCAGGGGAGTATCAGTATTTGCGGATGAGGCATGCCTTTGGAGCTCAGAGTAGGAACGGAGGTATTAGGATTCAAAGGGATATAGTACTGGAGTATGTGTGTAATGATGGGACGACTGGAGGAGTCATATCCACTCTGTACAGGGATCTGTTGCACACTTTTCTTATAGGTCTCCGATGGTGCTATATAAGGCAGGATTGCGTAATGACTCTGAATGTCCGAGGTGTAAGTCTACGGATGCAGACATTTTCCATATGATGTGGACATGTCCGAGGTTGGCTGCCTTCTGGGTGGTAGTTTTGAGTCGTATGGAAGGTGTGTATGGATGCACGGTGCCAAGGGATCCAGTTGTCTGTTTGTTGGGATGCGTGGATGAGATTGGAGTGGATAAATACCTAAAGATAGCTATAGCCAGATTGTTGTATATGGCTAGGAAGGTGATAGCTAGAAACTGGATTAGGGAAGAGCCGCCGTCAAGAGGAGAGTTCCTCCAGTATGTGAAACAGGGCCTGACACTAGAAAAAGGGATTTATAAGAAGAAAGGGAAAACTGAAACGTTCAATAAAATGTGGTCTCCATGGATTGCTATGGGATAGTAATGTGAAGTGTGGCTTATACGAATGGTTGAGGGATTAGATACTCTATTGTTTTAATGATGGTAGTAATTAAAAAGATGAGCTGCTTTGTGGGGTGGGGGTGGGGGGCTTTGGGATCGAAGGGGGCTGTTTGAAGGGGGAGGGGGGGAAATACTCTATATTGAAAATGTAAATGTAACATGTTAATTGCCTTGTTATTCTTAATAAAAATTTATTTGAATAAAAAAAAATACTCCTACCTACTTTTTACTGACTTTCTAAAACACTTTTTTTGGTTTTCTCACCTCATTGAACTTTAAACTTCATAGCCAGGTGTATGCAATCATGAGAAAAGCTACTTAAAGTGGCCACTTGCAAGTTGTTCTCCTGTTTGAATCTCCTCTGAAGAGTGGCATCATGGGCTCCTCAAAACAACTGTCTAATGATCTGAAAACAAAGATTATTCAACATAGTTGTTCAGGGGAAGGATACAAAAAGCTGTCTCAGAACTTTAACCTGTCAATTTCACTGTGAGGAACATAGTAAGGAAATGGAAGAACACAGGTACAGTTCTTGTTAAGGTCAGAAGTGGCAGGACAAGAAAAACATCAGAAAGGCAGAGAAGAAGAATGGTGAGATCAGTCAAGGACAATCCTCAGACCTCCTCCAGAGAGCTGCAGCATCAACTTGCTGCAGATGGTGTCACTGTGCATCGGTCAACTATACAACGCACTTTGCACAAGGAGAAGCTGTATGGGAGAGTGATGCGAAATCAGCCGTTTCTGCAAGCATGCCACAAACAGAGTCGGCTGAGGTATGCAAAAGCACATTTGGAGAAGCCAATTTCTTTTTGGAAGAAGGTCCTGTGGACTGATGAAACCAAGATTGAGTTGTTTGGTCTGTAAGGATTTCACTCACTCAGCTGCGACGGCTGACACTCAGGAGACGTGTTCCTTTAAAGTTCACTGGGTTTATTGCTTCATAAACCATGTGGCAAATAACAGAAAGCAAAATGGGCCTTTGGTTCAGGCAAAGAAAAGCAAGTGTCCAGTTCATCCGGCTCAGTCCTGAAGCCGTAACACACTCAGGAGGGTTTCACCTCCACACATATCTCCTGTGTAAAGGATTAGCCAGTCTTAAATAGAGCTAACCACACCCAGTAACCCATCACATGATTAGCCATGTGGTCTGACATCACCACAGGTCCTGAAACACATATACAAGATTATGTGCAAGAAAGGAATACTCCGGGCTACATTACAGCAATCAGGCACTTATGTGGCACATACCTCCCATCGACCACAAACCCTTTAGCCATGCTACATACCTCCCCCCTCTGCCTAAAGCCGTGGGGCTTGGCACTTTCCCCCACTAAACAAGGGATTCTCGATAGGGCATCCGCATTACCGTGCAGCTTTCCGGCCCTATGTTCCACATGGAAACTGAAGTCCTGCAGGGCTAAGAACCAACGGGTGACTCTAGCATTTCTTCCTTTCGTTTCTCTCATCCACCTAAGCGGGGCATGATCAGATACCAGTCTAAATTTACGTCCCAGCAGATAGTACCGCAATGTGTCCACTGCCCATTTTATGGCCAAGCACTCCTTCTCAACGACTGAGTAGTTCTTTTCAGATGAGGACAGCTTCCTACTCAGATAGAGAACAGGATGCTCCTCCCCATGTAGTTCTTGGGAAAGGACTGCTCCCACCCCAACATCTGAGGCATCTGTCTGAAGAATAAACTCTTTCTTGAAGTTTGGGGCCATCAGAACGGGTTGCTTACACAAAGCGTTTTTCATTTCTTGGAAGGCTGACTCTGTTTCTTCGGACCACTTAACCATTACTGATTTTGTCCCTTTTAGCAGGTCAGTCAGAGGCGCAGCCATCGTGGCGAAGTTTGGGATGAACCTCCTGTAATATCCCACGATTCCCAGGAAGGCTTTAACTTGTTTCTTGGAAACTGGTTTTGGCCATGTTTGGATTGCCTCCACTTTATTGATTTGGGGTTTTATTTCTCCATGACCCACTATGTATCCAAGGTACTTAGCTTCTTCTTTACCCAAGGCGCACTTCTTCGGGTTTATAGTAAATCCGGCCTCTCTTATAGCATCCAACACCGCTTGGACTTTCTCCAGATGACTCTCCCAGTCCGGGCTAAAGATGACGATATCATCTAGGTACGCAGCAGCGTAGGCCTTATGGGGTGCAAGGACTCTATCCATAGCCCTCTGGAAGGTCGCCGGAGCTCCCTGTAGGCCAAACGGCATCCGGGCATATTGGAAGCATCCATCAGGTGTCGAAAAGGCCGTCTTCTCCTTGGCTTCCTGTGCCATGGGGATCTGCCAATACCCCTTTGTCAAATCCAAGGTGGATATATATCTGGCGTGCCCAAGCCTTTCGATGAGCTCATCAATACGGGGCATGGGATAAGCGTCGAACTTGGAGACTTCATTCAACTTCCGATAGTCGTTGCAAAACCTCCACTCTCCATCAGGTTTTGGGACCAGGACAATTGGGCTCGACCAACCGCTCTTGGATTCCTCAATGACCCCAAGCCTCAACATACGCTCCACTTCCTTGGAGATAACTTCTCGACGAGCCTCAGGAATACGATAAGGTTTCACATTCACCCGCACATGTGGCTCTGTTAGGACCTCGTGCTCTATGACCTTCGTGTATCCTGGCAATTCTGAAAACAGGTCCCTGTTTTTCTGGAGTAACTCCCGGCACTGCTGTTTCTGGGTCTTTGATAGCGTCTCTGCTATAGTAACCGCTCCAACCTCACCTTCTGGGTTGCTTAACAATGATGGAGTTGCTGTCGGCTCTCTATCTTGCCATGGCTTGATGAGGTTGACATGGTAAACTTGGAATGGTTTCCGTCTTCCTGGTTGGTGAATTTTATAATTTACCTCACCAAGTTTCTCGACAACCTCATATGGCCCTTGCCATTTGGCCAAGAACTTGCTTTCCACCGTTGGAACTAACACAAGAACTCGGTCTCCCGGATTGAACTGCCTCACTCTTGCAGACCGGTTGTAGACCCTGGCTTGAGCTTCTTGTGCTTGGAGAAGGTGTTCTTTCACGATAGGCATCACCTTTGCAATCCTCTGCTGCATCAGGGCCACATGCTCAATGACGCTTCTGTGGGGTGTGACTTCGGCCTCCCAGGTTTCCTTGGCTATATCCAGGAGTCCTCGTGGATGTCGGCCATATAGAAGCTCAAACGGTGAGAACCCTGTGGAGGCCTGTGGAACTTCACGAATGGAAAACATCAGATAGGGTAAGAGACAATCCCAGTCTCTACCGTCTTTCTCTATAGCTTTTCTCAGCATGCTCTTTAGGGTCTTGTTAAACCTCTCAACAAGGCCATCTGACTGGGGATGGTACACCGAGGTCCTCAACTGGGAGATCTTCAGGGCTTTGCATAACTCCCTCATCACCTTGCTCATGAAAGGTGTACCCTGGTCAGTCAGGATCTCCTTTGGCAGACCTGTCCGGGAAAAGACATGGACCAACTCGCGGGCTATGCTTTTTGAGGAAGAATTTCTCAAGGGAATGGCCTCAGGATAGCGTGTGGCATAGTCCAGGATGACTAATATATACTGATGGCCCCGAGCTGATTTAACTAAGGGACCGACCAAGTCCATGGCAATTCTCTCGAACGGTACCTCAATAATGGGCAGTGGCACAAGGGGGTTCCGGAAATGAGGAGTAGGAGCAGTTAGCTGACATGTAGGGCAGGACCTGCAATAGTTCACTATTTCCCGGTGACACCCAGGCCAATAGAACCTCTGCACAACCCGTTCCTGCATTTTTTCCACCCCCAGGTGTCCACCCAAGATGTGTGAATGGGCCATGTCCAACACTTTCCGTCTATACGGACCCGGCACTATCAACTGCTCTACCAACTCCTCCCGTATTTTCGTGACACGGTACAACAACTCCCCCCTCAACAGAAAATGGGGAAATCTTGTGTCTGCCCCCGGCTCCTGTACCACCCCGTCAATAACTGTGACATTATTAAAGGCTTCCCTCAGAGTGGGGTCCCTATGTTGGGCAGTCCCAAAATTTTCACCGGTAACTTCTAACTCCAGAATGTCAGATGTAGGGGATACTTCCTCCTCATCCCCAACCAGAACACAAAAAGGAAAACTGTCTGCCTCTGGGTGTGGCGATACCCTTCCAGGGTTCACTGGTTCCCTGCCAGGGAGCTCAGAACCATTTCCCCACAAATCCCAAAACAAACAGAAATCCCGGCCAATAATTATAGGATGCAACAAGTCCTGAACCACGCCGACTATGTGGGACTCAGTGCCACATGCCGTTTCAATGTCCACCCTGGCCATAGGGTAGTCCTTTGCATCACCATGTATGCACCGCACTCCGACCTTCTTTCCTGGGAGCAGGTGGAGAGGAAAAGTGGCCCTCACCAGGGTCACTAGGCTCCCCGAGTCTAACAGTGCCGTTACTGCTCGACCGTTCACCTTTACGGGACACGCTTGAGGTCCCTCGTTGGATGGAGAGTTCACACTACAGGCTGGATACGCATAGTATGAACAACGGCGTCCCATGCTGCAGTCCATCTGCTCAGTGGTTTGGGAACAACGGGCAGCTATATGTCCTGGCTTGTGGCACCTCCAACAAATAATATCACCCGTGGGGACCTTGGGCACCACCTCCCCCGCCCTTTGTGACCTTGGACGCACCACCCCTTTTTGGGACTCAGCTGCCTTCTGGGACCCCCAGTACGGCATGGGCTGCCTCCCGAAGGAGCCTTCCAACCCTTGGTATCTCTCAACCAGTCCGATCAGCTCGTCGGCATTCTGGGGATCACCCTGGGCAACCCAAGACTGTATAGGCCTCGGGAGGGAATGGACAAACCGATCCATCATCACCCGTTCTACCATCTGTGCAGGCGCAGAGGATTCTGGCTGCAGCCATTTCTGGACCAGGTGCAACAGATCAAACATTTGGGAACGAGGTGGTTTGTCCCGGTGATAGCCCCAGGAGTGAACTCGCTGTGCCCTGACAGTCAGTGTCACCCCCAAACGTGCGAGAATCTCGGCTTTCAATTTGTGATACTCTTTGGCATCCTGCAAGGTCAAATCATAGTACGCCTTCTGGGGTTCTCCCGTCAGGTATGGCGCAAGTACCTCTGCCCACTGCTCTGGCGGAAGTTTTTCCCTCTCAGCGACCCTCTCAAACACCGTCAGGAAGGCCTCAACATCATCCCCGGGAGTCATTTTCTGCAATGCGCGTCTTACCGTCTTCCGGACGTGGGTGTCATCAGCCAAACCTGGGGTTGGGGCGCTCGCCTTGCCCTGGATGGCGGTTGCCAGAAGCTGCATCTGCTGCTGATACTCCTGTTGGCTCTGCTGCATCTGCTGCCGTTGCTCCTGCTGACTCTGCCGTTGCTCCTTCTGACTCTGCCGTTGCTCCTGCTGGCTCTGTTGTATCTGCTGCATCAACAGCCTGTTGGTCTCTTGCTGCCTTTGCTCCTGCTGGACCAAGTGTTTCAGCAAGTCCTCCATTTTCTCCGGCAATGCTTGCTGGCTTGCAACAGCCTTGACCCAGGACATTCAAAAATAAACTCACGTCTCCGCTGGGAACGCTGCTCGCACGTCTCCACCAATTGTAAGGATTTCACTCACTCAGCTGCGACGGCTGACACTCAGGAGACGTGTTCCTTTAAAGTTCACTGGGTTTATTGCTTCATAAACCATGTGGCAAATAACAGAAAGCAAAATGGGCCTTTGGTTCAGGCAAAGAAAAGCAAGTGTCCAGTTCATCCGGCTCAGTCCTGAAGCCGTAACACACTCAGGAGGGTTTCACCTCCACACATATCTCCTGTGTAAAGGATTAGCCAGTCTTAAATAGAGCTAACCACACCCAGTAACCCATCACATGATTAGCCATGTGGTCTGACATCACCACAGGTCCTGAAACACATATACAAGATTATGTGCAAGAAAGGAATACTCCGGGCTACATTACAGCAATCAGGCACTTATGTGGCACATACCTCCCATCGACCACAAACCCTTTAGCCATGCTACAGGTCATACAAAAAGGCATTATGCATGGCAGCCAAAAAACACAGCATTCCAAGAAAAAAACTTGCTACCCACAGTATAATTTGGTGGAGGTTCCATCATGCTTTGGGGCTGTGTGGCCAATGTCGGCACCGGGAATCTTGTTAAAGTTGAGGGACGCATGGATTCCTCTCAGTATCAGCAGATTCTTGACAATAATGTTCATGAATCAGTGACAAAGTTGAAGTTACGCAGGGGATGGATCTTTCAGCAAGACAATGATCCAAAACACCGCTCCAAATCTACTCAGGCATTCATGCAGAGGAACAATTACACTGTTCTGGAATGGCCATCCCAGTCCCCAGACCTGAATATCATTGAACATCTGTGGGATCATTTGAAGAGGGCTGTCCATGCTCGGCGACCATCAAACTTAACTGAACTGGAATTGTTTTGTAAAGAGAAATGGTCAAAAATACCTTCATCCAGGATCCAGGAACTCATTAAAAGCTACAGGAAGAGACTAGAGGCTGTTATTTTTGCAAAAGGAGGATTTACCAAAACATTAATGTCACTTTTCTGGTGGGGTGCCCATACTTATGCACCTGTCAAATTTTGTTTGAATGCAGATTGCACATTTTCTTTTAGTACAATAAACCTCATTTCAACGCAGAAACATTACTGTGTCCAACAGTTTAATAGAGGTGCCCAAACTAGAAGATTAATAGAGGTGCCCAAACTTTTTCATATAACTGTAGTTTTTGGTGATATTCATTAACATACCATTTTTTTATGCTATATTGGGTGACTAGCATGCCAAGTTTCAGAGTTATTCTCCGTTAGAAGTAATGCTTTTTATGGTTACAGTCCAGGCCCTTAGCGTGAAGATGTGGTCCAACCATATGCCTTTGCATGTATAAAATTCCTATGTATGTAAGGCCTAAGGGTTGAATTCACATATTTAACACTGTATTATTTGTGTTCATGTCTCGTGGACCTTCCAGAGTTTACTTGTTTGTTTTTTGCAGATTCAATTGATGGGAAACATGCCAGGAGGACTCAGTCCAGCAGCCCTTTGGGAGAGTTATTTGACCATGGACTTGACAGCTGGACAGCGTCTATCTTTCCACTGTCTTTGTTCTCAATTTTTGGATGTGTTTCAGGAGAAGCTGGATTAGCACCAATGAGGATGTACTTAGTAACTAGTGTCGTACTCTTTACCTTTATGCTCTCACACTGGGAAAAATACAACACTGGGATTCTCTTTCTTCCATGGGCATATGATATCAGCCAGTTGGTGAGCTGCCACTTTTGTCTTTTTTTTCTACTTTATTTCTAGGCTTTACAGAATTACATGAAAGTGTGGTCAAAAGAAAATATGTAAAAGGTACATTAAAAAATATTCCCATGGGAAGCATATTTATTTCAATAGTGAGTGGGGTATAAAAATTTGGAGACAGTTATTGTTATTTATTTTAAAGCACTGTTAACGTCTATAAAATTATACATACAAAGAGTTTTAATGATTGGTGAGTAATGGACTGGTATAAAAATATAGAAGGACCAACCTACAAGGACTTCTAATCTACAAGGTAAAAATAAAGTTTCTAATTGTAGATGCTGTGAGACAGTGACCCCTGTTACAGCTAGGCAACGCTGTTTGTTCTCCCCAGGATGCGCACAGAGGCGTAATGAGGCCATGAGGGGGGCGTTACAGTCGCAGGTGTGGCTGTGATTACAATTGTTAAAAGCCCTGTAGTATAGAGAGGTTTTAGATTTGAGTCTGAGGAGTCTCAGGTGTGTCAGGGCCCGAGTGAAGCCTGACAACCCACAGCATACACAGTGGTGCTGCTGTCCATGATGACTGGTCATGGATGTGGACAAATCTTGTGCCCGGAGATGAACCGGAGGTACACTGTCCTGTGCCCGAAGGAAGGACCAGTGTGTGTCACAGCTACAGACAGGAGGATGTCAAAGTCTGTGTACAGCTGTGAGTAGAGATTGTGATAGAGGGTTGCGGGACACCCATGGAACTAGTCAGATGAGGACTAGCATGTGTAGTGACTGCAATACAAAGGATGCTGTAATGAACCGGTGTTAACTGAACACTGAAGTTATGTGCATTTGTTATATGCTTGGAACCTTTTCTGTGTGAAGATAATGTATTAAAGAGACTTTTATGTTTGAACTTTGTGGGTCACTGCCTCTTCACTGCTACCGATGCCTTACATATGGTGGAGAATGCGGGCAGTGTGAATTAAGGCATACCCTAGAGAGTGTTGCAGATCGTTGTGCAAGTCTGCTGGAGAAATGGAGGAACCTTTGGAGCAGGTTGTGCACAATCAGCAAAGGATTCAGCAAGAGGTTCTGCGCAGCAGGAGATGCAGTTGCAGCAGCAGCAGCCGGAGGCGCTGCAGTGGAAGCTAGCAGAGCTTCATGATGGTAAAAAGGAGACCCCTTATGTGAGGGGTGATCAGCAGAGTCCTGAAGAGACCCCAAAGGTAAGGGGCGTTCATTGGGTGTACCAGTGGTCCTATGTAGAGTCTTGATCAGCCAGGTCTCAGGCAAATGACTTATTGCAGTTGGTGGAGGAGTGGCTCCAGCCTGAGTTTTTTTCTCCATCCGAGATGATGGAGAGAATCGCGGCTGACCGGATGGTGAGGGCTCTGCCGGCTGCCATGCATTGTTGGATCGGGCTGAGGGACCTAGGCACTGTGGAACTGCTGATAGTATTGATTGAGCGGTATAAACCCACTCAGGACGTTGCACCAGAGCCCAGGCATGGGGCTAGTAACTGTTCGGTGATATCTAAGCCCATGGACTGCGGGAACACTTGCCATGAGTCTATGTGTGCCCAGCCAGACTGTATCACCGCTACGGGCACAGCCGGCTGCGAACCATGATTGTGTCAGGTACTTGTGAATGGGTGCCGAACAGAGGCTCTCCTGGACACGGGGAGAAAAGTGACTCTGGTCCATAGATCTCTTGTTGCTGGGGACAACCCCAAAGGACCGAAAGTGGAGGTGATGGGTATCCTCTAAGAAATCCATGAGTACCCGACCACGGAGGTTAATTTTTCCACACCATGTGGGGACATTAAACATGTGGTGGGAGTGGCAAAAACCCTTCCATACGGGACTGTGTTGGGAAGAGTCTTGCCCCTGTTTTGTTCCCTGTGGAAGACCAATGGTCAAACCTCTCATGGAAAATGTTGTGCCGGGTGTAGAACCCGAAGATTGTGAGATACCTGCCATAGGGGTCGCTAACCTAGGGACAGAGTTTAATTCCGATAGGCTGCCCCTAGAGGTAACGGCAGGAGAAATTGAAAATCTTGTTTCGGGCGTAGCACCCGAAGATGCTAAGATGTCTGTCACAGGGGTCACCAATTTAGGGATAGAGTGTAACCACGATAGGCTCCCCCTAGAGGTTGTGGCAGTAGAGGTCGTGGGGACCCCATTGAACCCCGAGCTAGAGGTGTTCCCTGGTAAGGTCGGGACAGCTCAGATCCAGGGGCCCACGCAGGTATAAAAAACGCAGGTATGAGAAGAGCCGGGAGTGTATGGTCGCGGAGGCGACTGGGGACGTGCGCACACGGAACCCTCTGGCACTGGTCAGGGATGTGGCTGGGGGTCAGGCTGAATTAGATAGAATTAGATAGAGTGCTTGCTAGACAGCAGTGTCGGGAGGCTCAGGTTCAGGTGCTACGTAATACAGACATATACTCGGAGTTGCCGGCGCCGTCTGCAGTGTCTCAGCATGACATAGTCACCGGGGAATGGGTAAGGGCACGGAGTAAATGGTACCAAGGGCCCGAAAGCCTATATTTAGGTGACAGGATGTGCTGCTGGTTAGTGAACCCAAAATAAACAAGGTCGAGACCACCCAAAACTGGCCCAAACTTACGGTAAAACATGAAAGTGAGCATGTCGTCAGTTACAAACATCGGGGTGGTGGGTGGTCCTGTAAGAAAGTATGGAGGAGAATCACAAAGGGGAGGGATGCATGCGCAGATTGATGGTTCCGGTCCCTACTTTCGTTTCTTAGTGTAGTGTCGGGCGGGGATGTCATAGGGACATTTATTCTTGAACAAACAAACAAAAAATGTATTCAAATACAATCATATTATCACAAACACACTGCACATACTGATGTACACACACTGCACATACACTTGTATATACACACACTGCACATACACATGTAAATATAAGCACAATTGATATGGCATATACCAGCTTGTCTCCTCTTCAGCTTATTTTAACTCCTGCAGTTAAAGGACCTTTGGTAACATCATGTTCACATGACAGTGATGTGACGAAAGGTCCTTAAGAAGTCTTAACTTCCGAATACAAAATCTGGAAGCTGGTGGTCCCTAAGAGAATGAGGGCCCTCAGACATTACCCTGGTAAGGTTCCCCCCTTTTCCACCTAATGCTGACCCTGCATACCAGCTTGTCTCCTCTTTAGTTCATCTAGAATCCTGCAATTGAAGGACTGTTTTGACATCATGGTCACATGATGGTGGTGTCACCAAAGGTTCTTAACCCCTTTCCGACATCAGGCGTATTAATACGCCGATGTCGGACTCCGTCCCCTTGATGTGGGCATCAGCGCTGAGCCCATATATTTCCTGGCACATGTCAGATGTCAGCTATTTTGAACAGTTGACATGTGCCGCTAACAGCCACTGGTGGAATCACGATCCACCTGCAGCTGTTAACTCGTTAAATGCTGCTGTCAATCTCTGACAGTGGCATTTACCGCGCACTTCCGGCAAACACGTTGGAAATCGCACCCATTGGTGATCCTGTCACGTGATCGTGGGTCACCGATGGGTTGGCATGACAACCAGAGGTGTCCAGCAGACCTCTATGGCTGTCACTGCCGGATTGCTATGAGCGCCATCCGGTGGTCAGCGCTCAGAGCAAGTGAGCAATGCTGCTACATACAAGCGATCTGTTCATTGCCTGTATGTAGCAGAGCCGATCAGATTATGGCAGCTTCTAGTCTCCCATAGAAACTATTGAAACATGCCAAAACTAAAAAAATAAATAAATTAAAAAAAATATTAAAGTTCAAATCACCCCCATTTCACCCCATTCAACAATAAAACAATAAAAACAAAAATCAAACACACACATATTTGGTATTGCTGCATTCAGAATCGCCTGATCTATCAATTTAAATAAAGAACTAACCTGATCACTAATGGGCGTAATGAGAAAAAAAGTAAAAACGCCAGAATTACGTTTTTGGTTGCAACATTGCATTAAAATGCAATAACAGGCGATCAAAAGATTGCATCTGCACCAAAATGGTATAATTAAAAATGTCAGCTCGGCACACAAAAAATAAGCTCTCACCCAACCTGAGATCACGAAAAATACAGACGCTGTGGGTATCAGAAAATGGCACAATGTTTTTCTTTTAACAACTTTGGATTTTTTTTCACCACTTAAATAAAAAAGAACCTATACATGTTTAGTGTCTATGAACTCATAGTGACCTGGAGAATCACAATGAAAGGTTAGTTTTAGCATTTAGTGAACATGGTAAAAAAAACTCCCCAAAAAACTGTGGTTTTGCAATTTTTTGGCAATTTCACCGCACTTAGAATTTTTTCCCCATTTTCCAGTGCACAATATGTTAGAACCAATGGTGTTGTTCAAAAATACAATTTGTTTCACAAAAAACAAGCCCTAACATGGCCATTTTCACCAAAAAATAAAAAAAGGTTATGGCTCTGGGAAGAAGGGGCACAAAAAATGAAAATGCAAAACCAAAAATTCTTCTAGTCGTTAAGGGGTAAGCAGTTTTAACCTTGGAATAAAAATGCTGAAGGCCCCTAAGAGAGTGGGGGCCATGGGCAAATGACCAGTCCTCCGCCTCCCCCCCAAACACCAGTGCTGACTGCAACTAGACTAAATGTAGCTATGGCTTATTTCTGGCATATACTGTATTTTACCCCTTTCTGACCTCGGATGGGATTGTACATCCAAGAAGTGCCGGACTGGCCATTGGGCACTTCTGGCAAATGCCAGAAGGGCCGGTGCCAGTAGTGGGCCGCTGCACTCTTCCCCCCTCCCCCGCCAGTGCTGCCACTGCACTGAACAGCTGACATGTGCCCGCAATAGCGGCGGGTGGAATCGCAATTCACCCGCCACTATTAACTAGTTAAATTCTGCTGTCAAACGCTGATCCAGACGAAAATGTCGCATTGCTGACCCCCATCACGTGATTGGGGGTCAGTGATGCGTCGGCATGACAACCAGAGGTCTCCTTGAGACCTCTATGTTTGTTGATGCCGGTCGGTGCTCATAGCAATGCAACAATTCTACTACATAGGAGCGATCTGAGCTTTGTTCCTATGCAGCAGAGCCGATCAGGCTATGCCAGCTTCTAGCCTCCCTTGGAGATTATTGAAGCATGGCAAAAGTAAAAAAAAAGTTTTAAAAAATAAAGAAAAATAAAAGTTTAAATCACCCCCTTTCTCCCCATTCAAAATAAAACAATAAAAAAAAACAAATATACACATATTTGTTATTGCCGTGTTCAGAATCGCCCGATCTATCAATAAAAAAAGAATTAACCTGTTCGGCTAAACGGCGTAGTGAGAAAAAAATTTGAAACGCCAGAACTATGTTTTTTTGGTCGCTGCGACATTGCATTAAAATGCAATAACAGGCGATCAGAAACGTATCTTCACCAAAATGGTATAATTAAAAATGTCTTCACGGCACGCAAAAAATAAGCCCTCACCCGACCCCAGATCACGAAAAATGGAGACGCTACGGGTATCGGAAAATGGCGCAAATTTTTTTTCTTTAGCAAAGTTTGGAATTTTTTTCACCACTTAGATAAAAAATAACCTAGACATGTTTGGTGTCTATGAACTCATAATGACCTGGAGAATCACAAGGACATGTCAGTTTTAGCATTTAGTGAACCTAACAAAAAGGCCAAACAAGTGTGGGATTGCAGTTTTTTGCAAATTTCACCGCACTTGGAATTTTTTTCCCGTTTTCTAGTACATGACATGCTAAAACCAATGATGATGTTCAAAAGTACAGCTCATCCCACAAAAAATAAGCCCTCACATGGCCATATTGACGGAAAAATAAAAAAAGTTATGGCTCTGGGAAGGAGGGGAGCAAAGAACGAAAAAACGAAAATACCCCTGGTCATGAAGGGGTTAAAGCATACTCCAAAAATCCTGTAAAATCAAGCTAGGCCTTATTTTCGAGGTAGGTGCTATTTTGTAGGAAACACTTTATCAATCAATAGTCATTATCAGTCATATATCTATTATACGTTTGGTGTAGGAATAGCTGAAGCTAAGATGAAACTGTGAAGGAAGTGTACATCAAAGTTGCTCAAAGTTTCACAATCGGTCTGTTCAAAAGGGCTATTACTTTATCTATTTGTATATAGCTGATTGGAGGTGGTTTAATGGCCACAGTCGACTGATGTACATGCACCTTTAAGCGCAATTTATTCTTTTTGTTTTTTAGTCAATGACTTTGGTTTACATCCTCACTGCGATAGTTGGAGTAGAAACATTCCATAAACCGGTGTTCCCGCATGTTTACATGACAGATTTTTTAATTACATTCCTTGTAGGTATGTATAATATGGTTAATTAATATAGTACATAAATGACAGATTACATTGTTGTTTTACTTGTTGTTGTAAGAATGACTGAATTTGAATCTTTAAAGGGAATCTGTCACTAGGTTTTTGCAGCCCATTCTATGAGTAGCATACTCTGAATACCCAGAGCGGTGACTGAACCAGCACCGACGCCGCTCCCGTGACTGAAATGGGAAAGCTGCCGGGGAGAGTAAAGTTCATTTTCACCCTGCAGCGCTAAGTGCAGGTGCCGGCCAGCATAATAACGCTATTACCTTACCTATGTCTGCAGGTTTATAATCATTACAGGTGGAGTAAAGGCAATTCCAGCAGCTTAATAGGAAAGGGTTCTTTACAGTTAGTGCAGTCAGAAGGTGGACTGCAAGAGGTAGTAATGGCAGATACTATAACAGCTTTTTAAAAAGGGCTGGATATTTTTGTCACAATAAATGGCATTGTGAGTTATAAATAATCTAGGGATAGAGAATGTATAACTATAAGAGAAACGTTTAACTTAATGAACCTAACCTGTAAAACTATGCAAATATGTAACTTCTGTCAAGGTCCATGGCTGGGGGAGTTTGTGGTGAACTAGAGCAAAACTTGTGAGCTAGGTCATCTCGTCCAACATCGATATGTGGCCTCACAAATCCTCCTCTAGATAAGTGTTCAAAAATTCAGACATACAAATTCCAAAATCTTGTAGAAAGCGCTCCCAGAATGATGGAAGCTGTGACAGCTGTAAAGGGGGAAGCAACCCCAAATTAATACCTATGGATTTAGAATGAGATGTCATAAAAGTTCTGTAGGTGTAGAGTGAAGGTGTCCTAATACTTCTTTCCAAATAGAGTAAGTAGAGAAAGAAGCATATTTCTCAGCTAAAATATGGTATATATATATTTACTTTTCTTATATTTGCTTTTACTATCTATTTATGTAAAATGTGTTTACATGACGGCTACTTTAATGCTATAAATTTTTTGATTTCTACATTCATTTTTTTATAAAAATGTAAAGACAAATAGAATACTTGAAATCTAATTCCCTCATTTATATAAAAAATAATGTCTTAACAAACTTTTGTTTTTCATATTCTAGGATGCAGTATACTAATTGCCCTTCCCCAGACATTGTTTAATATTGCTGTGTAAGTTGGCATTTTACGTTTACAATTTATATTGGAGAAGCAAATTTACTGAATTGATTTTCTGCTAAATATATAGCTCTATGCACTCTATATGCACTGGGATACATTCTGTAATTTAATACACACAGGATCTGTAGAAATGTAAAAAAAAAGTGTAAGCATTGTTCAAAATACTTAATTGCAGGGGGTCCATGAGCTGAGACACCCACAATCAAAACATGCTTATAGCTTTAACTTTTACTGGTTAAATGTTGATCTACGTTGTATCCATGTTTTTCATGGATAGAACACATTCCCATTCCCATTATGCTTCATGGACATGTTCACATGTTTGATTTTTTTGTCGACCGATTGTCCACAAACAAAAAAACATAGAGACATGATGTCTAATTTTGATCCAATTTATAGATCAAAATTACTAGATAAAGTCAATGGATCCACCTAAAAGATTTAAGGTCTGTTAGAGACCTATCAATATGTAACTTTGTAAGTGATCTGTGATTTCTAGTGACGGGTTTAGTCTCATGGATTCTCTACTGTTAAAGAATTAAAGTTATTTCTATTACAATTCAATTTGTCAGACATTTTGCAAAACCAGAGTATCAAATTGCATAAACTGTCTCAATATAGTTAAAGGGGTTGTCTACTACTAGGACAATAACTTCTTAAACTAAATGTTTGGCCTGATAAAATAATAAAACCTCTACTCACCTCCAGTGCCCGCGGTGTCGTGGTGTCGCATAGGCTTCTACAGTATAATGCACTCCCCATAGGCAGACTCTATGTAGTAGAATGCAGTTCTCATAGCCATTTATATAGTATAAAGCACCCACATAGGCATCCATATAGCATAATGCACTCCCTATAGGCAGACTCTATACAGTATAATGGACTCCCCATAGGCAGACCTATAGTATAATGCACTCCCCATCTGCATACTCTATATAGTATAAAGCACTCCCCATAGGCAAACTCTATAGTATAAGGCACTCCCCATAGGCCTGTATAGTATAATGCACTCCCCATAGGCCTCTATGCACTATAATGCACTCCCCATAGGCAGATAAAATATAGTATAATGCACTCCCAGGCGCCAAGCAGGGTGGATAAAAATCAATGTTTTTTTTTTAAAAATCAAAAAAATCGGATTTTTTTTATTTAAATCGGATTTTTTTTATTTAAATCGGATTTTTTTCAATAAACTGCTTTTTGAGGAAAATATTTTACCATCCAAAGGTTCTTCCATCATAAGATAAAGCTGAGTTGTTTAACTCAGTAGAATAAAGGCTGTATATGTGTAACATTCACAATGCCATGCTCTTCCAGAGGTTTCTGTAGGATTAGTGGGCAGTTTCTCTCCTATATTATCACAGACGCTCGCTTTACTTACGCAGTTCTCAAAACTGAATTTGACTCCGCAGAGTCATCTTCATCACCGCACTTCTCATGATGTTGCCTCATTCGCGCCACCAGGCCTTGCATCTCTTTGTTGCATCGTTTGCATTTTGCACGCATGCCTGCCTTACTTATAGGCGAAGGAGCTTCATTAAAATATTCCCAAACTGGGTCTCTTTTACGGCCTGCTGCCATTATAAGGAAAGAATGTAATAAACCTCAGATTGTACACACAAATAGATCCAGACTTGTCTGTCTGTGGCTATGCTGCAGTATTGTGCTCAAAGTTTCACCTTCATTTTCTTGTCTGCTTGTCCTTCCTCCTCCTCACACTTAGATTCACATTCTTCTTGTGTTGTGCAGATCTATTCCACTCCAAACAATCAGAAACATATTGTCTAACTTCTTGGACTTGGCACTGAAGGGGTTGATTCTGTATTCATAGGTTTGTAGAACAATAGGATTAAGGTCTTTTTCTCAACTCTGTTCATGTTGTAACATTTTTGCCGTGAAGAAGAGGCTGGGACCTCTGCGGAGTCAAATTCAGTTAGGTAGAAACTTTGATTTAAATCACTGATTTAAATCAAGCCTTACTGACTAGTGATTTAAATCGTGATTTAAATCGTGATTTAAATCATTTAGATTTAAATCAAATCCACCCTGGCGCCAAGTAATGTTATCATCGTGCCTGCTGTCATTGTCTGCTTCAGGGACGTCAGACACAGAAGGGGATTGATGGGGGAGGAAGCATGACAATCCCTGCCTCATCAGTGCTTTCAACTGTATCCAGTCGATATAGTTGAACTTGCGATGACGTTTGTGCACTGGCCCACCCCCTCCTGCTTAAGGGCGTTATAGCGGCCAGGTGGCAGTGCAGGGAGATTGAGTCTCCCTGTCCTCCTGCAAAGTGTTAAGGTACCGTCACACATAACGATATCGTTAACGATATTGTTGCTTTTTGTGACGTAGCAACGATATCGTTAAGGAAATCGTTATGTGTGACAGCGACCAACGATCAGGCCCCTGCTGGGAGATCGTTGGTCGCTGAGAAAAGTCCAGAACTTTATTTCGTCGCTGGACTTCCCGCTGACATCGCTGGATCGGCGTGTGTGACGCCGATCCAGCGATGTCTTCACTGGTAAGCCCTTAGTAACCCGATGTTTACCCTGGTTACCAGCGTAAACGTTAAAAAAACAAACACTACATACTTACCTTCAGCTGTCTGTCCCCGGTGCTGTGCTTCTCTGCACTCCTCCTGCATCCCGTATCAGCGCCGGCCAGCCGGAAAGCACAGCGGTGACGTCACCGCTCTGCTTTCCGGCTGACCGGCGCTGACAGTGCAGAGGAAAGCAGAGCGCCGGAGGACAGACAGCTGAAGGTAAGTATGTAGTGTTTGTTTTTTTAACGTTTACGCTGGTAACCAGGGTAAACATCGGGTTACTAAGCGCGGCCCTGCGCTTAGTAACCCGATGTTTACCCTGGTTACCGGGGACCTCGGGATCGTTGGTCGCTGGAGAGCTGTCTGTGTGACAGCTCTCCAGCGACCAAACAGCGACGCTGCAGCGATCGACATCGTTGTCGGTATCGCTGCAGCGTCGCTTAGTGTGACGGTACCTTTACTGATCACACTTGCGCACGCCCATACATTTAACAGTAGCATTGCTCCAGGTAGGCCCCTGAAAAGCGCAGGGCCTGGGGTGACTGGCTCCTCTGCCCTCCTAGTAGCTACACCACTGGTTGCAACTGAACCTCCTGTTCTACTGTACATACAGTTTGCTTGATATAAACTGCTTAAGCACCACTCCAGCAGGGGTTTTTTTAATTGCCGGAGTGGTGTCACTAATGTTTCGTGCCCTTAGTAATATACTTGCCAACCTCCATGTTCTTGTATTCTGGGTGCTGCTCCATTTGTCTTCTGCAGGTTGTGACCTGTCAGATCGCTCCAGTGTTTGCTGGGCAAGCTGGAGGTCTCTTCTCAATGTAAGTCTATGAGAGCCAGAATGAGAGCTTGTGAATTTTAGCTCTGACTTCCAGTCATTCAGGAGCTACAGTCACAAGAGCAGGAGACGATGGCTGGTGAGCATATTAATAGAGAAAGGGATCATGCTTAACGATACAACTCCAGTGGTCAAATAAAAAATACACTTGAGTGGTGCTTTAAATTCTTTGAGAGGCATTCTCTATCTGATCCTTAGCAAACGCATTTTCACTACATGGGCAAACTAATGCCTGTATTTTCCACGATAGTGAAGCAGCATTATCTTGCTAGCTGCATATTTTTACTTAATCATTTCAATTTGAAACAAAAATCATTAGTGCTTTAAAAGCATCCAAATGGTGGTCTATTAATGGGTAAAGCATTCAAAGATATTAGAGGGACTGACAGATAAGGGGCAATTAGTAGAGATGCACCTGTAGTTCACCTAAAGTAACTATCTGCCTTAAAATGTTTCAATGGAATGCCCATGCTTCCTCAGAGGTAGTGGAACTAAGCATTACCATTACCCCTGAGGAAGCTTATGCATATTGATGAAATTTATTGGGGGCTAGGGTTCAATTCATACCAGGTCTGTGGAATATCTCACAGAGAATCAAATAAAGTGTCCCTTTTTTTTACCAATTCACCGACATATGACACCATTAAGGTATAGTAAATGACACCAATAAAACTTAACATTTACTAATTCAAATATTAAAACAATGCAACATACACGACCTATAAAAATATATGGCTGCTAATAAAGATACAGAGTGCACAAAATCCCTATAGGGCCAACTATCTGTACCCTACCTTGCAGCGGAGGTTGGCACCCTATAGAACCTGCGCATTGGCGCCCCCGCTCAATGTAGACTAGCCCAATCTGACCCTAATAAGCCCTATCGTGTGAAAAATAGGGTACCACTCAGCAGATCATACAGACAGACAAGACAAACAAAAAACACTAGGACTAGAAGAAAAAAGATAATATTGCACATATATTAAAGATACATCTATTGTGCAATTCAAAGGCTGTGCAACCAGTGTATAGTTGAACACTCGTTTATTGTATTGCACATATAAGGCCTTACACAAAAAAAAAAAAACTAAACTGTACCTACAAATACGCCCTACCTGCCTGCGCATATGGCGCCCCCGCTCCCGTCGACTGTCCCTATTAAACCCTAAAGTAGAAAAAATAGAAAGAGGGAACAGACCAAAAATTAGTCTATAATGAAAAAATTGCCAAGGCAGGTGAGCCCATAAGGCACAGACAAAAGTGCAAAAATAGTGCAGAAAAAAGTGCCAAAATTTTTTTTCTAGCCCCAATGACCAAATGTATTATCTTACAGCATTAGGTATGCTTTGCTCATATAAGCTTATCTTATAGCATAGAGTATGCTTTGCTCGACGCGTTTCCCCTATGTAGGTTCATCAGGAGACATACCCATATCAAAACTAAAGAATGTAACTTATCTGACTATATTCTGAGGAGCGATGTGTCCTCTACCGCAGTGGGGAGCAATGTCCATCCAGCATCTGCCGGTCACTATCAGCCTTGTAGTAAGTGTGGTAACCATGCTCTTTATATCCTCGTGTGGCTATAATACCACGCCGAAAAAGGAACTTCCGGGTTACTAAGGTCATACCTTGTTCAAAGGCTCTGCTATGCGACGCAAGTATGTTCCCTTTGCGCCTGCGCGACTTTTGTATGAACGCGCATGCGTTATCAAACTGGAGCGCAAATGCGTTCCACTTCACGCCTGCGCTATAAACACTGTAGAGGACGCTCAGCAAAAAGACGATAATACGTCCTATTTTGCGTACACATAAGCGCACTCCAGAAGCCTTCTTATGTACGCTATTGCGCTACAGATCAAAAGGGCTCAGCTAGTGGAGCGCAAATGCGTTTCACTTCACGTCTGCGCCCAAGACATGCACCGAACCTATGTCCCATTCTGCGCATGCGTTAATAATGCGCACGTGCAGTACGTACTCATTTAGGAGATTGAGATATTTAGCGCTAAAGATAATACGTACGCTAAACTTTAACCTGTTGGTATATACCTGAGACAAAATAATACAATTAGACACTAACCCTCTGTAAACGGCCACCACTTACTAAAAAGACACGCACCCTCAACCTAAGACCGTGTTGAAAACAAAAACTAGAACACAGATAAATAAAGATGCTATAATATAATATAGATAACGACCAATATCCTATCTTGGATCAATGGGTCACAAGAACAGGAACTAACCGTCCGGGACTAGTAGGGATTCATACAAAGCAACCAAAATGTAATTGATCATTTAAGCCCTTTGGTTTCATGCTTTTCATCCGAAAAATCCATTGGGCTTCCTTTTGGAGAATTAGCCTATCCCAATCTCCACCCCTCACTGATGGCATGACAACCTCAATCACGGAGAAACTACATATACTCAAATCACCTCCATGCACATTCCTCACATGGTCAGAGATAGGAGTATCTCTTCCATTCAAAATGTCCCCTACGTGTTCCCCCACACTTCTTCTACGAAGTTCTCGCTTCGTTTTACCCACATAATCCATGGGGCAACTGCATTGAAAGAGATAGACTACACCTTCAGTTTTGCAGTTAGCAAAAGGTCTCATCTCATAAGTCTTATTTGTACTGGAGCTTACAAAAGTACTGCCCCTAGAGATATACCTGCAGAACTTACATTTCCCACATCTGAAGGTGCCATTCTGTCTTCTCTCCAACCAGGTAGGGGATTTTTTATGGGGCACAAAAGCACTGTGCACTAATTGGTCCCTAATTGACCTACCCCTCCTAAATGTAATAGCAGGAACATCAGGAATTACATCAGCAAGTTCTGGGTCCATTTTAAGAACACCCCAATACCTGTTAATCACCTCCCTCACTCGATGTGCCTGATTATCAAATGTGCCTATAATTCTCAGATCGTTTTTGTCCTCCTCTTTAGTTCTTTTAACAAGTAGCGAGGACCTTTCCTTCGAACTTGAATTCTTGAAGGCTTCATTTAGCACATCCAAGGGGTAACCCCTATCCACAAATTTATCTCTTAGATCTCTTGCCTGATGGAAAAAGCTAGACTCAGTAGAACAGTTCCTCCTCGTACGGAGGTACTGTCCTTTCGGTGTGCCTCTCTTTAAACTATTTGGGTGGTGACTCTCCTAGCGTAATAGGTTATTTGTCGCCGTTGGTTTGTGGAAGGTTTCAGTGATTACGCGGCCATTATCACTCCTAGAAATTTTTAGGTCCAAAAAATTGATTGAATCATACCTAAACTCATGAGTAAGTCTTAGACCAATATCATTATTGTTTAATTCTTCCACAAAACTTGAGAACGATGCCTCATCTCCTGACCAAAGTATTAGAACGTCGTCTATATACCTACCCCAGAATAATATCTGTGGTTTCCACCAAAAGGCATCATCCTCACCAAAAACGGACTGGTCCTCCCACCAGCCCAGGAACAAATTGGCGTACGTGGGGGCACAGGGGCTCCCCATCGCTTTGCCCCTGAGCTGGTGGAAGAACACGCCCCCAAATGAAAAGTAGTTGTGCGTAAGCACAAACTCTAAGAGTCCCAACACACACCGGTTATGTTGAAATAGATGTGTACCTCTGGATCTCAAAAAATAATTGACTCCCTGTAGTCCCTTATCATGAGGTATATTGCTATACAAAGCTTCAACATCTATAGAGGCAAAGCAAACATCATCTCCGAGGACAATGTCCTCTAATTTGAGAAGAAGATCTGATGAATCCCTTATATAGGAGGGTAATGAGGTGACAAAATTTCTCAATACTCTGTCAACATACACACTCATGTTTTGAGTTATTGAGTCAATACCAGCCACTATCGGGCGACCTTTCAAAGGATTAAAACCCTTGTGCACCTTTGGCAGGGAGTAGAAGACCGGCACCACAGGGAAAGTGGGCAACATAAAGTCATATTTGTTTCTGGATAACAGTCCAGCATCTCTTGCCTCTGCCAGATGAATCTTTAAAACATCCAAAAAATCACGTGTGGGATCTTTTTTCAATGGTTTATATGTTAACACATCCTTCAGGATATCCTCACACATACTCTGGTATTGGCAGACATCCAACATCACTAGATTGCCACCTTTATCTGAAGGTTTAAAAATGCAATTTTTATTTTGAGCTAGACTGTCCAACACTTTCCTCTCTTCCACTGAAAGGTTAGAACGATGCCCACCGCCCATGGTGACAATCCTCTCCAAATCCTCTACCACTAGTTTCAGGAAAATATCAATACTATCATGGCCATCCTGAGGAGGCATCCTCCTACTTTTGGGTTTGAGGTCCGTAAACGGTCCCAGTCCTAGGGGTCTCTCATTCTCCCTCATTAGTTCAGTCAGGACTCTAACATTTGAAAGATCATCCTCATTAATCCCCAAGGATACACATTCTGCATAATCATGCGTTTTAAAGAACTTTTCCATCTTACTTTTCTTATAAACAGGTTGAGGTCTTTTACCCCACCAAATTCGTCAAACCTGTTGGTAGGGACGAACGAGAGACCCCTAGACAACACGTCCATCTCAATCTTGCTAAGGGGATAGGAGGAAAGATTAATGATTATATTTTTATCCATTACTTTTTGTTTTTGGTATCCTCCCTTCCCTTTAGGGGGTCCATCCCCAATGTTAGCTTCTTTTCTAAAAAAGATAAGGCAGAGGAAGAGGATGCTCCTGAAGGTGATGCTTCTCTTCTGTATCCATTTCTTGTCATCATATAATCCCTGCGTTCCTGTCTTACCCATTTTTGCCTATTATTCTTTCTCCGTGTGCCTCCAAAAATACCTCTTCCCTCCAAAAAGCTTGGGGCCCCTCTATCCGTGTCCGATGAATCTATATCAGATGATGATATTTCCTTAATGGGTTGTACCCCCCTACCTTCCTGCAAGAATGTGTATGCTCTCTTCTCTTTAAATTCCTGAATATCTCGGGTAAACTGTTTATGTTTTCTGGCCTTAATCTCACTTTGAAATTGTTCAACCGTTGTTTGAAGACTCGCCTCCCTCCTAGCAAAGTCAGTGTGTGTTTTAAATTTAAGCACCTCTTCAATTAGACCTGTTAATTTATTGGAGGTACTCTCAAATGTTTTTTTCTCCTCCTCCAGTAATATGGTCATGAATCTTAGAGAACTTTCCGTGAGTTCCAACTCCCACTTTTTAAGTAGTTCTATAGATCTTTGCTCTCTTTGCCGGTATGATGGAAAGTCTAAGGCCCTTGGGTACTATCTTATTTTTTATATAGTTCTCCAGTGATTGTGTTTCCCACCAGGATCGAATATTGTCCTTATAGGATGCAGTTAGATTATTAAATAAACTCCTCAAATCAGTATTCCTAGTGGTACTCCCTTCCTCTGCCTCTGAGAAAGCATCAAGAGCATCTGCTGCCCATGTATCCCTATCTATTGTCCCGGACAGAAAACCCGCCATCAAAAACACTAATAAGGAATACCTCACAGAGAATCAAATAAAGTGTCCCTTTTTTTTAGCAATTCACCGACATATGACACCATTAAGGTATACTAAATGACACCAATAAAACTTAACATTTACTAATTCAAATATTAAAACAATACAACATACACGACCTATAAAAACATATGGCTGCTAATAAAGATACAGAGTGGATTTTTCAGATGAAAAGCATGAAACCAAAGAGCTTAAATGATCAATTACATTTTGGTTGCTTTGTATGAATCCCTACTAGTCCCGGACGGTTAGTACCCATTGATCCAAGATAGGATATTGGTCGTTATCTATATTATATTATAGCATCTTTATTTATCTGTGTTCTAGTTTTTGTTTTCAACACGGTCTTAGGTTGAGGGTGCGTGTCTTTTTAGTAAGTGGTGGCCGTTTACAGAGGGTTAGTGTCTAATTGTATTATTTTGTCTCAGGTATATACCAACAGGTTAAAGTTTAGCGTGCGTATTATCTTTAGCGATAAATATCTCAATCTCCTAAATGAGTACGTACTGCGCGTGCGCGTTATTAACGCATGCGCAGAATGGGATGTAGGTTCGGTGCATGTCTTGGGCGCAGACGTGAAGTGAAACGCATTTGCGCTCCACTAGCTGAGCCCTTTTGATCTGTAGCGCAATAGCGTACATAAGAAGGCTTCTGGAGTGCGCTTATATGTGTACGCAAAATAGGACATATTATCGTTTTTTTGTTGAGCGCCCTCTACAGTGTTTATAGCGCAGGCGTGAAGTGGAACGCTTTTGCGCTCCAGTTTGATAACGCATGCACGTTCATACAAAAGTCGCGCAGGCGCAAAGGGAACGTACTTGCGTCGTATAGCAGAGCCTTTGAACAAGGCATGACCTTAGTAACCCGGAAGTTCCTTTTTTGGCGTGGTATGATAACCACACGAGGATATAAAGAGCATGGTTACCACACTTACTACAAGGCTGATAGTGACCGGCAGATGCTGGATGGACATTGCTCCCCACTGCGGTAGAGGACACATCGCTCCTCAGAATATAGTCAGATAAGTTACATTCTTTAGTTTTGATATGGGTATGTCTCCTGATGAACCTACAAACATTTTTGGCACTTTTTTCTGCACTATTTTTGCACTTTTGTCTGTGCCTTATGGGCTCACCTGCCTTGGCAATTTTTTTTTTTTGGTATAAGGCCTTATATGTGCAATACAATAAACAAGTGTTCAACTATACACTGGTTGCACAGCCTTTGAATTGCACAATAGATGTATCTTTAACATACGTGCAATATTATCTTTTTTCTTCTAGTCCTAGTGTTTTTTGTTTGTCTTGTCTGTCTGTATGGTCTGCTGAGTGGTACCCTATTTTCCACACGATAGGGCTTATTAGGGTCAGATAGGGCTAGTCTACGTTGAGCGGGGGCGCCAATGCGCAGGTTCTATAGGGTGCCAACCTCCGCTGCAAGGTAGGGTACAGATAGTTGGCCCTATAGGGATTTTGTGCACTCTGTATTTTTATTAGCAGCCATATGTTTTTATAGGTCGTGTATGTTGTATTGTTTTAATATTTGAATTAGTAAATGCTAAGTTTTATTGGTGTCATTTACTATACCTTAATGGTGGCATACCAGGTCTGTGGCCCTGAATCGGCATAGTTTAGGAGGCACACTGGATGCATCTCCACTGAACACACTGCAATTTATGGCTCCTTATCTATAGTTCCTCCAAATGCTATACTCATTAATAGACATTCTGTACAATTACCACTACACTATGCAGCCTATATTTATTCTTGCGTACATCTACCTAAAGGGAACGCGTTATGAGATATATACCGCCTGAACTGGGGCCAGCAGTAAACAGGTTCAGGCTTCCTCATAACAAACCTTTACCCTCATATCGTCTTATTCTAAAGTACTGTGGCTTTCAGCGAGTGTAATGTTTAGAAACCAGTCAAAAGGGGGATAGAACAGTCACCTGGGTGGCTTTCACCCTGCCTTGCTCAGTCTGACTGATCTCCTCAACTTTCAAAGTGACTTTATTTGATGCTCTCTATGGTTTAAGCAGCAAGAATCGGGTGACAGGTTTCCTGTTAATTTGATTTTTTCTTTTAAACTTGAGTTATTTAAGATCCATTTACAGAATGTATTTTTACATGTACATAATTTTGAAACTGAATGAAATTTCTTTGTAGAATTCTAATTTGGATGAAATATAACATTAGAACGTTGCTCTATGTGCTCATGCCTGTAGCAAATGAAAATATAAGTCGTGAACAGTAACTCTTTTTCTGCCTGTTAATTGGAAGAAATAAAAATGTAACTTCACAGACAATTAAATATTTATTTTTATTTGAGCAGGATAGCAAACCAGTAAAAAGTTAAAGCAAATATCCAGATACAGTTAAAATCCATAGGACGGTAAGTTACAACAGAGACATCTCATAGATCTACGCATTTTGGGTGTGAACCTCCCTTGGTTATGATAACAACTCCACAAGACCAGCTTATTTAAATAGTATTAAGATCAGGCTAACACAGTGGTGGTGAGTTCTCCTTCCATGGAAGTTTTCAAACAGAGGCTGGACAGACATCTGTCTGGGATGACTTAGTGAATCCTGCTTTGAGCAGGGGGTTGGATCAGATGATCCAGGAGGTCCCTTCCATCTCTAACATTCTATGATTCTATGAATGCTAGTTAATTAAGTTGGTCTTGTGGCGTTGTTATCATGACTTTCACACCCGAAACGCATAGATCTATAAGATGTCTTTGTTCTAACTTACCGTCCTATGGCTTTTAACTGTATCTGAAGATTTGCTTTTTACCTTTTTGACTAGTTTGCTATTTTGCACAAATAAATATAATTTATATTTAATTGTCCGTGAAGTTTAATTTTTATTTTGCGATTTAATGAGGGTGAGCTGGACCTTCTTTTTCCTTTTTTTTCTGCCTGCAGAGCTTATCGACAGAAAACCTTGCTGAAGGACTCCGTACATGAAGCACTTTTACCATTATATTCTCCTTCCCTTTTATTTATTTTGATTACCATCTGGACTATTTTTTCTCCATGTAAAATCCTGGACAAACAGCCGCGGTTGTTTTTATGGTTGGTCGGTGTACTCTTCTCAAATGTGACTGTAAGTATGAGTTGGACATGTTTGTTATATAGTGTAACCAGAAAGCAAGGATACATTGTTTTTCTGGTTACTTGTGTATTAATGAAATGTAATATGTATAGTTATTTCCATTTCTGTCATATATACTGTAGATATTTCAGCTGACATCGGCATCTATACTTTTGTTTGACAGTGCAGAGTTATTATATGCCAGATGAGTAACACCAGATCTGAAGTCTTCTGTTGGCTCCTTTGGCCATTGTCATTATTGGTTGGTCTCGCTGTGTTTGGATGTCTTGGCTCCCTGGAAGAGCTCACTTTCTTTGCCTTCACAGCTTTTGCTACAGCTGCCCACATTCATTATGGAGTTTGTGTGGTGAGTGTTAGTTTGCTTTCTTCAGTATTAAAAAAAGTCTTTTGTAGCATCTTTAAGTGACTATCCTGTGAACCAATGTTTGGAGGGACATAAAAGGAACCTATCTTGTTTTGAAATGCTATTAACCTTGAGCGGTGACTATAACAGCTCCCTGCCGGGGAGTGATAGTGAGCGATGACTATAACAGCTCCCTGCACCGCCCCTATGACTGAAAGCCAGCAGCTACAAGGAGGATATAAGTTCATTTTTATCCCTGTAGCTGCTGCTCCAGTAAAGCAGGCAGTCATGATTTTAATGCTATATATCTGCAGATTAATTCTATATCTGCAGGTAATGTTTCCTCACATGACAAGTTCCCTTTTAAATAGGATTTGATTTATAAAAATAAATCAGAGACAGCCATCCATAGGTAGCACCATGAATGCAGTATTGTGATATAGACCCCTGTTTTATCGAGAAAGTTTTGAACAAATATTATTTACCGTAATATGTAAAACACTAATCTTATATTTTATTTTAGGGGAAACAACTGAGCAAACATTTCCATATTTACGTATTCTCCCTAAAGAAGCGGTATGCAGATTGAGTAACTGACATGTAAATTCAACTTTTATATTTATATTATACTTTACGTATTTTAAGAACTGTAAGGAAGATGCTGTAAATATTATTGTATTTTGGGATATCTAAAAAGAGCACCAATCATTGTACTACTAAATACTTTTCAAAATTACTGTTCTTATTTTCCAATCTGTATTAAAACTAACAGCTGCAGCTCTCAGCATAAATGAGTACACCCTCCTTGAAAAGTAAGATTTTAATTAATATATGATTTGGCACAAAATCAATTTCCAAAATTTTGACAAGGCCGAGTTTCATAGAATTTTTTTAACCCATAACATGAATGTAAAGTTAATAATATAACTTTCATTATAAAATCTTCCGTTTTATTCAAATTAGTTGATGCTTTATTAGGTATATTGCCATTCCTAATTACACAGTGCCCCCTCTTATATACAGCAGCGTCCCTTACATATCGGATTATATAGAACCCTGTCTTTATTACATACCGTCCTGTCTTGTTAGATGTATAATGCAATGACAGCTGATGGAGCATGGGAGAGCTTCTTTTCTAATGGAGGAGCAGATGGACTGGTTGTCTCGTCACCGACTGCTCCATCAGCAGTCATTTTATATCTAACAAGAGAAGGGACTATGCAATAAGAGAGGGCGCTGTGAATAACAAAAATAACAAGAATACACTATTGTAAGGCTACGTTCACATTAGCGTCATGCGACGCAGCGTCGCCGACGCAACGCACGACGCATCGGAAACGCACGCAAAAACGCACCTTTTTTGACGCAAGCGTCGGACGGATGCGTCGTAAAACGCAGCGTTTTTGGTGCGTTTTTGTTGCGTTTTTACAAAAAACGCAGCGTTTTACGACGCATGCGTTGTCAAACACTGATTAGATCTTTACACACAATTTAGTGTCTAGACACTAGATAACACCATCAATGAATAGAAGAGGGTGGGTCTAGTGTCTAGACAATCGATAATGCCACCAATGGGTAGATGGGGGTGGGTATTAATGTAATAGTGGTATATATACCCCGGCATAGATTATTTCCAACCATAGAGCATCAAGATGGATCGTCCCATGGAGAGTATCTACCTAAATTTTCAGCTGGAATTAGCCCTTGCTATTGCTTATGCTATTGCCTGTCATGAACAGAGGAAAAGAGACAAACTACGGAGAAGGAGTCGTCGGCGTTTTTGGCTACACCCTATAGTGGAAGTCCGAGAGAGTCGTGGAGCCTACCATTGTCTGTTTGGCGAATTAAATGAGAACCAGGACAAATACTTTGAATACACCAGGATGTCAAAAGACAGCTTCCGATATCTGCTGCGTCTGGTGGAAGGAACCATTTCCAGGCAGGACACGCAGCTCCGTAAATCGATTTCCCCTGAGGAACGTCTGCTGGTGACTCTACGGTACGTAATGGAATGTGAAGGATTTATATGTTCTTGCCATTTTTTAAAGTAACGTGTTTTTGTTTTGTGGGGTGGGGGGATTGTTATTAAAAATGAAAAATTATTTCATAACAATTTTATTAATTATATTTATTTATTTTTCTTCTTGTCAGTTTCCTGGCTACCGGAGAGACATTGAGATCACTGCATTTCCAGTTTCGGATTGGAGTCTCAACACTGTCGGGTATTATTGCCGACACATGCCGCGCATTGTGGGACAACCTCCGGGAGGAATTTTTACCCATCCCTACAAGAGAAATATGGCTTGCCAACGCCCAAAAATTTGAACAAGTGTGTTCTTTCCCTAACTGTATTGGAGCCGTGGATGGGAAGCACATTAGGATTACCAAGCCTTCAAGAAGTGGATCTCTTTTTTTTAATTATAAAAAATACTTTTCCACCGTGCTGATGGCAATTGCAGGTGCGGACTGCAGGTTTCTCGCTGTGGACATTGGAGCGTTTGGTCGTGCAAATGATTCACGGACATTTAAGGAGTCTGATATGGGCCGAAGATTGTACAATAACAATTTTAATTTCCCCCATCCACGACCTCTTCCCAACACCGACGGCCCGGCCCTGCCATTTGTTGTTGTTGGTGATGAGGCTTTTCAAATGAGTGGCAACCTACTTAAACCGTACTCAAGTCGTGGGTTGGACCGCACCAAAACTATATTTAATTATAGACTGTCCAGGGCCAGAAGAACTGTGGAGTGCGCCTTTGGCATCCTGGTCTCCAAATGGCGGATCTTAGGATCCGCCATAAATTTGAAAATTGAGACAGTGGATGAGGTGGTGAAGGCGTGTGTGGTTCTCCACAATTTTATTATTGATAAAGAGAGAGTCAACGTGGAACTCGATGAACCCATACCAAATCCATTGCCTGATTATCAAGCTCATCCTCTGCGGACAACTGTGGAGATTGCTCATATGAGGGACCAATTTGCTGCATACTTTGTTTCTGATGTTGGCCGTGTTTCATGGCAAGATCAAATGGTTTAATTCTTCGTGTTATTATGATGTCATGTAAACACTGTGGAGTCCATGTCATTTAACCATACTATGTAAGGTTATTGTTAAAATGTCCCCTGATTGTATAATGCGTTGTGTTTTGAAATAAAGTTCTTGTGCCTTTCCGTTTTCACCAAACAAATCTCCCATATGTTTTTCCATAGTAATAGAATTGTAAAATCCAATTTTATTGAAAGTAATGTGTGTCACACAAAATTTGTTTGTTCCATAGTTTTGACGTCTAACATAATCGGCTCCCACCTTGTCAACCATTTTTAATCCTGCAGACTATTTGCATATGGAACCAGGCTTGCCAAGGAGGGAGACGATCATGTTTGCAAAACTCTAGTTAACACTATTGTACTCAGGATGCTAGAATTCGTCCAGAGTCAAATAGTGGCGACACTGTGAACATTGCTTCCACCTCACCTGACCAATAATCTTAAGGTACATTAATAAAACTATTATCCAACAATACCGACCAGTGATACGACTGGACCGAGATCGTTGTTTAGTTGTAGCGTGGTTGCTGGAGAGCTGTCACACAGACAGCTCTCCAGCGACCAAAAAAGAGCAAGTCCCGTGTAATCTGGGTAATGTTATGAAGCGCTTTGCCACACTCACGATGTTTACCATTGTAAATGTAATTTTAAAAAATACAAAAAACCCTTACACTCCGGTGTGTGAAACGTCCATCGCCGTCAACTTCCTGTACTGTGCCAGCCCTAAAGCACAGCACAGCGTTTATTAAGTCAACGGTGTGCTCAGCTTTACGGGCGGGAATCACAGTGTCAGTGCGGAAAGATGACGGCGAGGGACGTGGTAGACACCTTTTTATATTTGTGGGGTATTGTTCACTTTTTATTTGAGTGTTCACTGCGCTAGTAACCCAATATTCCCTTGTTTAAAACAAAGACATCGCTGGATCGGTCTAAACTCGCCGATCCAACAATGACAGCGTCTGATCAGTTACCCAAAAAAAATTCCAAATCATTCGCTGACACCAAAAAACTCACAGCAGGGGCTCAATCGTTTTACGATTTCAGAAAAGATAACGTTGGTTACACACAAAAACCAACTTTATCTATACTGAAATTGTTGTGTGCTGGTACATTGTAAACTTGACATATTGAGCAATGCTGTTTGTGTTTGTAACATCTGATAGTACACTGAGTGACAGCCATATAAAACAATGAAAAAAACAAATTGATAAATATTGTCAGACATTGCACATCAGGTGTTACAAAGACAATAATTGTGTATACGGCGCAAGGTGTGATTTGGTGCAAACTTTATTTGAGACAATAAAAACTAATTTTTAAAAAAAAAAATAACATTTATTTAGGGTACAAAAAAAGAAATTTGGGAAATGTTATTAGGGGGTACCAACATCCGCAATTAAAGGGGATTGATATCCCACACTTTTTGGGGGTGTTGAGGAGACCGAGGAGGAGGACGAGGAGGAGGAAGCAGCATACTCTATGACACTAGACGGGATGCCGACATCAACCCAGGCAGTGGATGGTGGTGAGACTAGCAAAGCAGGAGGTGAGGGAGGAGGAGGGACGACCAGTGTCCTTGGCTGGCTACTCCGGCTCCGGGTAGACCCAGGCTGTGATGGTGTACTCCTTGTAGACCCAGGCTGGGTACTGGGTGTACTCCGTGTAGACCCAGCCTGGGTACTTGGTGTGCTCCGGGTCGACCCGGGGTGTTTTCTGGTGGTACTTTTGGGAGCAGCCATAGCCAAGGTCGTAGTACTTGTCGTCGTCTTCTTCTTCTTTTTCCTCCTCTCTCCCTCTGGATGTGGGTCGGCTTCCCGTCTGTGTCCCCTTGAAGGCCTGTCAGGCTCTGAACTTTGGGGCTCTGTTCTGTGGTGGCGGTGGTGGTGGCGGTGGCCCTCGGCACGCGGAGCTCTGTGGTGGTGCTCTGCAGCAGGAGTCGGAGTCATGGCAGCCAGCGATGGTACTGCGGGCATATTTGTCGCTGACTGCATGACCCGAGCCTGCTGCAGAGCACTGACATATACATTGTTGCAGCCCTGCATGACCGAAATCTGGAGTTCCGGCGTAAGATGTTCAACCATGCCGTTGTGAATGGCATTAAAAAAAATGTTTGGCCGGCCTCGAGAGATCTGTTTTGATGTTTTCAAGGCGCCGTTCGATATTGCACATTTTATCGCACAGCGCCTTGAAACCATTCTGAAATACGGTGCTCAGATGTAAAAATTCGGCCATGGGCGCCCTGTCCGAGGCCCGCTGACGCTGTCGGGAAGACCCAAAGGAAGGAGCGACAGAGGCCTCGGCCAGGGGAACATCTGATGGACCGGCTGCCGGTTCGCCAGATTGTGGTGGTGCAGACCTGCTCTCGCTGTGGGATGGCTGCGACTGTTCAGATGGCGCTTCACAAAGGACCGCTCCAGAGGGTCGGACAGCCTCGCGGGTGCTGATGTGTGTTCTGTGAAAACATAAGGAAACCATTAGTATACTAAATATCACATTTCACATGCGTCATTAATTAACTTTACCGCCAGGTATCAATTGCCGCCATTAATATTAACCTATTTTTAATATTGACACTGCATATGCACCATCAATATTAAAAAAAAGAAAGGTATTTATTTAATTCACAATAGTCACCCATGGTTGTGGTTTGCAACGCCAGACAATTATGCTTACGTTGGAACTGCCATGACGTCACGGTCATGTGACCGAGACGTCATCACAGGTCCTGCGAGCTGAGCAATCATGGGAACATAACCTGCTTTGCAGTGGAATGTATGCCGTATCTACTTTTTTGGGTATAAAAAATCGGGGATACACCGGGATAGCCACTATACTACTACACTATTAAATATTGGCTAGGCATGGCCAATCTACTATTTTTCTGTGTTCTGTATACTTCAGATTTCAGTGAAATTGCTAGTAAGTCAAGCTCAACATTGTAGTAATCCCAGAAGGCTCGGAGCACGGAGCCGCTGTGTCAAGTGTGAGAAGACCAGAAATGAATAAAAAATTCTAGGTCAACGAGGCGTGAAAAGTAAAAACAAAATACTTTATTCACTTCAATCAGAAGCAGAGGATGAAACATCTGCACAATACAATAAAAACACTATCTACGCGTTTCAGGTCTGATGTTCCCTGTCACCTGAAACGCGTAGATAGTGTCTATTGTATTGTGCTGATGTTTCATCCTCTGCTTATGATTGAAGAGGATAAAACTATGTATTTTTTACTTTTCACACCTCGGTGAACTTGCCTTTTTTTCTTAATTTCTATACTTTGTACTTGCCAAAATAAATGGCTGGGCAATAAGCTACGTGGCTGGAATGTAGTATGTGAATATGCATGTTGTAAAAACTAGGTGTGTGCATAGGTACTATACTTACTCTCTGCTTTCAAGGACCGGTCGCAAGAACTGCAGTATACGGTTATCCTTGTACACCGAGGTCCTTGAAGCGGCAGCACCACTACGAGTCTGTCCCTCCTTTTTCAGGCCCCTCCTGAAGCGGTCCTTCATGGAGCGCCATCTGGTCTTCAATTGTTTAACTGTGTATAAATTGAAAAAATAAAAAAGGTTTTAGATAATATATTGAAAACGATTACGCAACCGTGTGCAATCCCAATGGAAGACATCACAGACGGTTGTGTAATCCTGGCATGATGGGTCACAGCAGCATTTTGGAAATACTTACGGAAACTAGCTTTCGCCTTGGGGGAAGCGCTGTCGAAGCCATCCCACAGCGATTGTGCCACCTCTTTCCACAGACCCCGCAATATGCCCTGGTCCGCGTGCCGGGGGTCACGGCTGTCCCACAACGGGCCCCGTGCTTCAATGGATGCCACCATCATGTCAATATTGAGTAGTTCATCCAGGGCCCGTTGTGAAACCTAGAAAAAATGGAAAATATTAATGTTTGAAAGATAAAAAAAAATTGTCCCTACCTCCTCCACCGCCACCTACTACACACAACACCACAACCTCCCACCACCCCCCATAACCGCAAAAACGAAAAAATTAAACAAAAAAAATGAATAGGTTTGAAATAAATACTTACTCTCCGTCCTGCAGCCACAGCTTGGCCCCGTGGTCCCTGCTGCTGCTCCCTCTCTTCCTCCTGGTTCTCCTCCTCACTTGAAGAAGCCTGCAAAATAGTTTACCAAAAAGTTGAGTGACATCTACAAATGACAGCGAATATAGTAAGCAATAGTAGATCATGTACTCACCGGACTCCTCAGCGGTGGGGTGTGGCTGGAATCGCTGCCGCTGGCCATGACAAATGCAATTCTGAAAAAAGAACAAAATAACATTGATCCTATGCTCCTATGCACAATCCAGCAATATATAAAAAAAAAAAAAAGTCATTTAAACCACAAAGAACATTGCACTCCAACTGAACTAACGCTGAGCAAACAACACGGCCACATTGATTAAATTAAAGAAACAATGGCAGAGACAACCCAATGGCAGAGTACAAAAGCCTAAAGATAAGAAAACTAATCTACAACAGACAGACCCTATGTAGTAATCCCAAAATTTTTATTTTTATTTTTTTAAAAGTACAGTATGCACGGAGCAACACAAAAAACACAATAGTTTTTTGAAAGTAAAAAATTAACAACCCCCAAAAAGTAAGGGCAGAAAAATTAGTAACACACCATACTTTACAATAAAACCGACAGGGACGGAGACAATAAAAGGGCCATACAACGCCATACATCACAACCATAAACATACAACGATGTCTTTACACAACCACAGTGCTGAACATAATACACAACTTGCAATAAAAAATTAATAAATGTAATAAAAGGGCGCAGAATCATTCTATACTACCATACTTAACAATAAAACCGACAGGGCCGGAGACTATTAAACGCCATCATATAACGCAAGAAAACATCACAACTGAATACAAAAAACACCACCAAACCAAAAAATGGAAACGAAAAATCTATCCTGGAAAGAACAATAATCAAGGCCGCAGACAATGAAACGCCATCCTATACCACGCCATACATCACAACCAGACTAAAAATACCACAATATCTTTAACCACAGTGCAGAATATAATACACAACTTGCAAAAATAATTTAAAAAAACATGTAGAAAATGCAGAGAATCATTCTATACTTACATCTCTGGACAGCGGATGAATAGTAGAAGTCGTCTGGGGTTCTGGTGTGATGCCTCTAGATGTTCTGGAGATGTGCCTCTGGTGTCTTGCCTCAAGATGCTGCAGCAGAAGTGACAAACAATCCAACATTTTCTTTATATATGGGGGATGTTTTTCTCACTGTTTGCACTGTCTAGACACTGTCTAGACACTTTTTTGTTTCATTTTATCTAACGACGCATGCGTCGCACAACGCACGCACGACGCACACCCGCGACGCAAGTGCGTTGTCAATAGGTTTCAATGGGAAATTGTAACGCATTGACGACGCAAGTGCGACACAAGTGCGACGCGCGCGTTTTTTGGACGCTACAAAAATGCAACATGGTAGCGTCTCCGACGCCACCCATGTGCGGTGAAACGACGCATGCGTTGTGCGTTTTACCGAAAACGCACGACAACGCAACGCATGCGTCCCCAATGATAAAGATAGGGGCGCATGACGCATGCGTTGTCGTGCGTCGGCGACGCTGCGTCGCATGACGCTAATGTGAACGTAGCCTAAGAGACAGCACTGTACATAACAGCAGAGGAAGCTATATAATAAGGGACGGCACCATATATATCTAGAGAGGATGGTACACAATAAGGGACAGTGTGATACCTATTTAAAAAAAGGAAACTATGTAACTAAGGGCAGTGTTATACATAATAAGTGAGTTCACTGTATACTAAGGGACTGTGTGAGTACACTATATGCTAAGGGACTGTGTTATACATAATAAGAGAGTACATTATATACTAAGGGACTGTGCTATACATAATAAGATTACATCCCTGTATCTGTGTGTAGTGTTGGTGTGCTGCCTACTTTTACAGACGCATTGAGCATGTCCTATTCTGATCCTCAAAATCGGATCAGAAGAGGACATTTTCTGACCCTCATGGATCTCATTCTCAGATCCGTGATTTTCATGTATGTGTGACTAAACCCATAAAACTCTACAAGCCCGTGTGCCATCCGATAAAAAAACCTGGAAGCACACAGATATTTCACACCAATGTGAGAATGTAGAATAAGGGATTTTACAGATGACATTATCACTCCACGTCACACAATGTAGATACAGAATAATATCTACATCCAGACACTTACCGCTGACGTCTCGTCTGATTAGAGACACTTTCTCCTGATTGTTCTCCACCTTGTCAGACCTTCATGTAGACATCTCCCAGCCACGACTTGTCTTGTCACGATGATCTTTGCAGTCCTGAAAATAACAGTCACATACATTGTATACATACATGTGTCTCCCACATGAATACAGATATGTACCCCAACATTAATATACTATTAGCCACGCACCATTAAAAATATAAAGAGATAAGCAGCACTGTGCCCCCATTAACTAAAATCTCTGCCGCCCAATAATATGTTATTCAGTCTGTGATTCTCCACAATTACCTGTAAGGCTCTGTGCACACCCAAAATATGCAAGGTTTTACAATACAGGAAAATTAAAATGAGATCCCTGAAGTCACATGCACATGATGTTAGGAGTCGAGTTTCCTCTGCTGCACAGGGGGAATCTCGATCCGTGTCTGCTGCGGTCTCCCATTCGGTATCGGCCGCAGTGGGCTCTGCTCAGCGGAGACGTCGCTCCCAGCGTCTCGCTGGGGCTGATTCAGTGCATAGGGTCACTACTGCCTTTTCTGGCTATCCTATGGTACCCTGCACTAATCTGCGGCGAGCGAGCCTCTCTGGGACTAAGTCCTTGTTTACTCACACTGAGCATGCCCAGGGCAGGGCCTCCTATTGGAGGTCGAGGGCCACATGTTTGGTCACATGCTCAGGTGCTGCAGTACATTCCACTGGTCCTTCTGGAAGGTCCTGAAAGGGCAAAACCTGCTCAGGTACTGCAGCACTTTCCATTGGTCCTTCTGGAAGGTCCTGAAAGGGCAAAAACTTCAGTAGCAGCTTCCTGTGCTGCAACTATGTAAACTGCGCATGACCGCACGGCCATGCGCTAGTATTGTCTTATGTTATGTGCTTTGCGCCAGTGTGGTCACATGTATGTGTGTTCAGGGACCCGGCTGAAATAAGCCCCTAGAATGCTGGCTCCTCCGGCGAGGAGATTGAGTCTGAGTGTATTCGGGGACCCGGCTGAAATAAGCCCCTAGAATGCTGGCTCCTCCGGCGAGGAGTTTTGTGTGTTTGTGTGACCATTGACTGCTCTCTGTTTGGGCAGTTAGCCTGTGCCTCTGTGGAGTCTAACAGGGCACAGTGCTTTCCTTTCACGGCTACTCAGTGAATTAACTGAGTTAGTCTATACCGCCATATAGCTCCGCCGTTTGCTAGCAGCAGGTACTCCTGCACGGTGGACCCCGGGCTGCGAACGCACCAATATCAATAAACATATCTATTTACTCGGTGCGTTCCGCTAGCCCTAACAGAATACTAGCGCCAGGGTCTGGCTAGTAAATGGCGGACATTCAGCAATCTTTGCGGTATATCCAGCAGCTGGAGGGTAGGTTGGCGGCTCTCGAGAGCTCAACCTCAGCTGTGGATGTTACCGCAGTTGCTGTAAAGGCTGCTAGCGTGGCTGCAGCAACCTTGTCCATTGCCACCCCTGTTCCGACGTTATCTCGCCTCCCGCTGCCAGAAAAATTTTCTGGAAACAGCAAAACTTGTAGGGGATTCGTGAGTCAGTGCTCTATTCACCTCGAGCTCCTGGCTGCACGTTTTCCTACAGAGCGGGCTAAGGTGGGATTTATTGTGTCTCTTTTGTCGGACAGGGTGCTGGAGTGGGCTACGCCGCTGTGGGAGTGTGGTGATCATGTGGTGCAGAGTGCTCCGTTGTTCCTGAGCACTCTGAAAAAGGTCTTTTTAGGACCTCAAGTCACCCATGACACAGCGCTCCAACTACTGGCATTAACTCAGGGTGAGTCCTTGGTCAGCCATTTTTCCGTCCGCTTCCGTACTTTAGCTTCCGAGCTGGAGTGGTCGGATAAAGCCCTTATCCCCATATTTTGGAGGGGCCTGGCTGACTACATTAAGGATGCTCTGGCCACTAGGGAGATTCCTGCCACACTGGAGGAGTTAATAACTTTCTCTACTCGTATTGACCTCCGTTTTAACGAGCGGAGGTTGGAGCGAGCCCAGTGTAGGCAAAGGTTTCGGCTGGCTCCCACCTTCGCCAAACCTTTGGAATCTCCAGTCCAGGCATCCGAGTCACATGAGGCCTTAGAGGTGACACGAGCGGGATCCAAGTCTCAGTCTGCCCGTGCACATAAGGTCCGTCATGTTTGCCAGCAGTCAGGACACCTTGCCTCCAAGGGTCCTCAGCGGTCGGGGAAACGTCAGCTGTTGTGAATTCTGTGGCCAAGCTCCCTCCTGTGGATGAGAGTGGTACTGCGGCTTCTGAGTTTCCTTCCTCAGGTGATGAGGTTAAGTCGTTAGGTGCTGCTCTATTTAACTCCACCTGGTGCTTTGATCCTGGCCTCCAGTCAATGTTCTAGTATTGGTCTTGCTTCCTCCTGGATCGTTCCTGTGGCCTGTCTATCCTGCATAAGCTAAGTTTTGCTTGTGTTATTTTTGTTTGCTATTTTTTCTGTCCAGCTTGCTATTTTGGTTTTTCTTGCTTGCTGGAAGCTCTGAGATGCAGAGGGAGCACCTCCGTACCGTTAGTCGGTGCGGAGGGTCTTTTTGCCCCTATGCGTGGTTGTTTGTAGGTTTTTGTGTTGACCGCAAAGCTATCTTTCCTATCCTCGGTCTATTCAGTAAGTCGGGCCTCACTTTGCTAAATCTATTTCATCTCTGTGTTTGTATTTTCATCTTACTCACAGTCATTATATGTGGGGGGCTGCCTTTTCCTTTGGGGAATTTCTCTGAGGCAAGGTAGGCTTATTTTTCTATCTTCAGGGCTAGTTAGTTTCTCAGGCTGTGCCGAGTTGCATAGGGAGCGTTAGGCGCAATCCACGGCTACCTCTAGTGTGGTGTGTTAGGATTAGGGATTGCGGTCAGCAGAGTTCCCACGTCTCAGAGCTCGTCCTTTGTTTTTGGTATTTGTCAGGTCACTTTGTGTGCTCTGAACATCAATGTCCATTGTGGTTCTGAATTACCTGTTCATAACAGTACTGGAGGCCCAAAGTACTAATGCTTCTCAATAGAGGGAAAAGAGAAGTTCTGAGACCATTTTTTTTTCTTTGCACTGTGTTCTGTCTTTCTTTTCCCCTTTACATCAGGGTGGTTCAGAACACAGGTGTGGACATGGACATTCAAGGTCTGTTTTCTTTGATGGATAATCTCGCTATAAATGTACAGAATATTCAAGATTTAGTGGTTCAGAATCCTATGTTAGAACCTAAAATTCCTATTCCTGAGTTATTTTCTGGAGATAGAGCTAAGTTTTTGAATTTTAAAAATAATTGTAAACTATTTCTGGCTTTGAAACCCCGCTCCTCTGGTGACCCAGTTCAACAAGTTAAGATCATTATTTCTTTATTATGTGGCGACCCTCAAGACTGGGCATTTTCCCTTGCGCCAGGAGATCCTGCATTATGTAATATTGATGCGTTTTTTCTGGCGCTCGGATTGCTGTACGACGAACCAAATTCAGTGGATCAGGCAGAGAAAAATTTGCTGGCTCTGTGTCAGGGTCAGGATAAGATAGAGAATTATTGTCAGAAGTTTAGAAAGTGGTCCGTGCTCACTCAATGGAATGAATGTGCGCTGGCAGCTATTTTCAGAAAGGGTCTCTCTGAAGCCCTTAAGGATATCATGGTGAGATTTCCTATGCCTGCTGGTCTGAATGAGTCTATGTCTTTGGCCATTCAGATCGGTCGACACTTGCGCGAGCGTAAATCTGTGCACCATTGGCGGTATTATCTGAGCATGAACCTGAGCCTATGCAGTGCGATAGGACTTTGACCAGAGCTGAAAGGCAGGAACACAGACGTCAGAATGGGCTGTGTTTCTACTGTGGTGATTCCACTCATGCTATCTCCGATTGTCCTAAGCGCACTAAGCGGTTCGCTAGGTCTGCCACCATTGGTACGGTACAGTCGAAATTTCTTTTGTCCGTTACTTTGATCTGCTCTTTGTCTTCCTATTCTGTCATGGCATTTGTGGATTCAGGCGCTGCCCTGAATTTGATGGACTTGGAGTTTGCTAGGCGCTGTGGGTTTGTCTTGGAGCCCTTGCAGTGTCCTATTCCATTGAGAGGAATTGATGCTACGCCTTTGGCCAAGAATAAGCCTCAGTATTGGACCCAGCTGACCATGTGCATGGCTCCTGCGCACCAGGAGGATATTCGCTTTCTGGTGTTGCATAATCTGCATGATGTGGTCGTGTTGGGGTTGCCATGGCTACAAGTCCATAACCCAGTATTAGATTGGAAATCAATGTCTGTGTCCAGCTGGGGTTGTCAGGGGGTACATGGTGATGTTCCATTTCTGTCTATCTCATCATTCACCCCTTCTGAGGTCCCAGAGTTCTTGTCTGATTACCGGGATGTATTCGATGAGCCCAAGTCCAATGCCCTACCTCCGCATAGGGATTGTGATTGTGCTATCGATTTGATTCCTGGTAGTAAGTTTCCTAAAGGTCGACTGTTTAATTTATCTGTACCTGAGCACGCCGCTATGCGGAGTTACGTGAAGGAGTCTTTGGAGAAGGGTCATATTCGCCCGTCATCGTCGCCATTGGGAGCGGGTTTCTTTTTTGTGGCCAAGAAGGATGGTTCGCTGAGACCTAGTATTGATTACCGCCTTCTAAATAAAATTACTGTCAAATTTCAGTACCCCTTGCTGCTGCTGTCTGATTTGTTTGCTCGGATTAAGGGGGCTAGTTGGTTCACCAAGATAGATCTTCGTGGTGCGTATAATCTTGTGCGTATTAAACGGGGCGATGAATGGAAAACAGCATTTAATACGCCCGAAGGCCATTTTGAGTACCTGGTTATGCCATTCGGACTTTCTAATGCTCCATCAGTGTTTCAGTCCTTTATGCATGACATCTTCCGAGAGTACCTGGATAAATTCCTGATTGTATACTTGGATGATATTTTGGTCTTCTCGGATGATTGGGAGTCTCATGTGAAGCAGGTCAGAATGGTGTTCCAGGTCCTGCGTGCTAATTCTTTGTTTGTGAAGGGGTCAAAGTGTCTCTTTGGTGTTCAGAAGATTTCATTTTTGGGGTTCATTTTTTCTCCTTCTACTATCGAGATGGACCCTGTTAAAGTTCAGGCTATTTATGATTGGACTCAGCCAACATCTCTGAAGAGTCTGCAGAAGTTCCTGGGCTTTGCTAATTTTTATCGTCGCTTCATCGCTAATTTTTCTAGCATTGCTAAACCGTTGACTGATTTAACCAAGAAGGGTGCCGATGTGGTCAATTGGTCTTCTGCTGCTGTGGAAGCTTTTCAGGAGTTGAAGCGTCGTTTTTCTTCTGCCCCTGTGTTGTGCCAACCAGATGTTTCGCTTCCGTTCCAGGTCGAGGTTGATGCTTCCGAAATTGGAGCAGGGGCTGTTTTGTCGCAGAGAAGTTCTGATTGCTCGGTGATGAAACCATGCGCCTTCTTTTCCAGGAAATTTTCGCCTGCTGAGCGAAATTATGATGTTGGCAATCGAGAGTTGCTGGCCATGAAGTGGGCATTCGAGGAGTGGCGTCATTGGCTTGAAGGAGCTAAGCATCGCGTGGTGGTCTTGACTGATCACAAAAACTTGACTTATCTCGAGTCTGCCAAACGGTTGAATCCTAGACAGGCTCGTTGGTCGCTGTTTTCTCCCATTTTGACTTTGTGGTTTCGTACCTTTTGGGCTCTAAAAATGTGAAGGCGGATGCCCTGTCTAGGAGTTTTGTGCCCGATTCTCCGGGTTTGCCTGAGCCGGCGGGTATTCTCAAAGAGGGGGTAATTTTGTCTGCCATCTCCCATGATTTGCGGCGGGTGCTGCAAAAATTTCAGGCTAATAAACCTGACCGTTGCCCAGCAGAGAAACTGTTTGTCCCTGATAGGTGGACGAATAAAGTTATCTCTGAGGTTCATTGTTCGGTGTTGGCTGGTCATCCTGGAATCTTTGGTACCAGAGATTTGGTGGCTTGATCCTTTTGGTGGCCGTCTCTGTCGCGGGATGTGCGTTCTTTTGTGCAGTCCTGTGGGATTTGTGCTCGGGCTAAGCCCTGCTGTTCTCGTGCCAGTGGGTTGCTTTTGCCCTTGCCGGTCCCGAAGAGGCCTTGGACACATATCTCTATGGATTTTATTTCGGATCTCCCCGTCTCTCAAAGAATGTCTGTCATTTGGGTGGTTTGTGATCGCTTCTCTAAGATGGTCAATTTGGTGCCCTTGTCTAAATTACCTTCCTCCTCTGATTTGGTGCCGTTGTTTTTCCAGCATGTGGTTCGTTTACATGGCATTCCAGAGAACATCGTTTCTGACAGAGGTTCCCAGTTTGTTTCGAGGTTTTGGCGAGCCTTTTGTGCTAGGATGGGCATTGATTTGTCTTTTTCCTCGGCTTTCCATCCTCAGACAAATGGCCAGACTGAACGAACCAATCAGACCTTGGAAGCATATCTGAGATGTTTTGTTTCTGCTGATCAGGATGATTGGGTGTCCTTTTTGCCTTTGGCTGAGTTCGCCCTTAATAATCGGGCCAGCTCGGCTACTTTGGTTTCGCCGTTTTTCTGCAATTCTGGGTTCCACCCTCGTTTCTCTTCAGGGCAGGTTGAGTCTTCGGACTGTCCTGGTGTGGATACTGTGGTGGATAGGTTGCAGCAGATTTGGACTCATGTAGTGGACAATCTGACTTTGTCCCAGGAGAAGGCTCAACGTTTCGCTAACCGCAGGCGCTGTGTGGGTCCCCGACTTCGTGTTGGGGATTTGGTTTGGTTGTCATCTCGTTATATTCCTATGAAGGTTTCCTCTCCTAAATTTAAGCCTCGTTCCATTGGTCCATATAGGATTTCTGAGGTTCTTAATCCTGTGTCTTTTCGTTTGACTCTTCCAGCTTCTTTTTCCATCCATAACGTGTTCCATAGGTCATTGTTGCGGAGATACGTGGCACCTGTGGTTCCATCTATTGATCCTCCTGCTCCGGTTTTGGTTGAAGGGGAATTGGAGTATATAGTGGAGAAGATTTTGGATTCTCGTGTTTCGAGACGGAAACTCCAGTATCTGGTTAAGTGGAAAGGTTATGGTCAGGAAGATAATTCCTGGGTCTTTGCCTCTGATGTCCATGCTGCCGATCTGGTTCGTGCCTTTCATGTGACTCATCCTGGTCGGCTTGGGGGCTCTGATGAGGGTTCGGTGACCCCTCCTCAAGGGGGGGGTACTGTTGTGAATTCTGTGGCCAAGCTCCCTCCTGTGGATGAGAGTGGTACTGCGGCTTCTGAGTTTCCTTCCTCAGGTGATGAGGTTAAGTCGTTAGGTGCTGCTCTATTTAACTCCACCTGGTGCTTTGATCCTGGCCTCCAGTCAATGTTCTAGTATTGGTCTTGCTTCCTCCTGGATCGTTCCTGTGGCCTGTCTATCCTGCATAAGCTAAGTTTTGCTTGTGTTATTTTTGTTTGCTATTTTTTCTGTCCAGCTTGCTATTTTGGTTTTTCTTGCTTGCTGGAAGCTCTGAGACGCAGAGGGAGCACCTCCGTACCGTTAGTCGGTGCGGAGGGTCTTTTTGCCCCTATGCGTGGTTGTTTGTAGGTTTTTGTGTTGACCGCAAAGCTATCTTTCCTATCCTCGGTCTATTCAGTAAGTCGGGCCTCACTTTGCTAAATCTATTTAATCTCTGTGTTTGTATTTTCATCTTACTCACAGTCATTATATGTGGGGGGCTGCCTTTTCCTTTGGGGAATTTCTCTGAGGCAAGGTAGGCTTATTTTTCTATCTTCAGGGCTAGTTAGTTTCTCAGGCTGTGCCGAGTTGCATAGGGAGCGTTAGGCACAATCCACGGCTACCTCTAGTGTGGTGTGTTAGGATTAGGGATTGCGGTCAGCAGAGTTCCCACATCTCAGAGCTCGTCCTTTGTTTTTGGTATTTGTCAGGTCACTTTGTGTGCTCTGAACATCAATTTCCATTGTGGTTCTGAATTACCTGTTCATAACAGTCAGCGTCTAGTGGCAGTTGGAGGAGGTACACTAGACACGGCGACGTTTGCCTCAAAGTTGTCCTTCAAGGGGACAATTACCATAGGCCCATCCACTCTTATGGTCGAGCTATGCGTGGATTCTGGGGCAGAGGGTAACTTTATGTCTTCCGCTTTTGCCCAGCGTCACGCAATACCCTTGGTGATGCTCGCCAAGCCGGTAACCGTTCGAGTGGTAAATGGGTCAACACTACCTTCACAGATTACCCACCAAACCATTCCTTTCACGCTATCTGTGTCTCCATCACATCAGGAGATAATCTCCCTATTAGTCATTCCTGAGGGAATTGATGAGGTCCTGTTGGGGATACCATGGCTTCGCTACCATTCTCCTCATATTGAGTGGTCCTCTGGGAGAATTTTAAGATGGAGTAAATCTTGCGAGGGTAGATGTCTGAGGGAGTGCGTTCAGGTTGCTACTACACAGGTACCCGCAGATCTTTCCTCTCTCCCCAAGCACTATTGGCCCTATGCAGACGTGTTCTCCAAAAGAGCTGCGGAGACCCTTCCGCCTCACCGCCCCTATGACTGTCCTATTGACCTCTTGCCTGGTGCTGAGCCTCCCTGGGGTCGAGTCTATCCGTTATCTCTCCCAGAGACGGAGGCAATGTCCCAGTACATCCAGGAGAATCTGGCAAGAGGATTCATTAGGAAGTCAGTGTCACCGGCAGGGGCAGGTTTCTTCTTCGTACAGAAGAAGACTGGAGACTTACGTCCATGCATAGACTACAGGGGTCTTAACGCCATCACCGTTAAGAACAAGTACCCACTACCCCTGATATCTGAGCTGTTTGATAGGCTACGGGGAGCGAGGGTATTTACAAAGTTAGATCTGCGGGGTGCTTACAACCTGATTCGCATCCGTGAGGGGGATGAATGGAAGACGGCTTTTAACACCAGGGATGGGCACTATGAATATCTGGTGATGCCCTTCGGGCTCTGTAATGCCCCAGCCGTTTTCCAAGACTTTGTGAACGACATCTTCCGGGATATGCTCACCACCTCTGTCGTAGTCTATCTGGATAATATTCTCATCTTCTCTCCAGATATTGACTCCCATCGGAGAGATGTTCGCAAAGTCTTCGACCTCTTACGGGCAAACTCCCTCTACGCCAAGTTGGAGAAGTGTGTGTTTGAGCAGGAGTCCTTGCCTTTCCTTGGTTATATCATCTCTGCCCAGGGTTTGGCTATGGATCCTGCCAAGCTACAGGCTGTAATGGACTGGCAGGAACCCCATTCTCTTAAAGCGGTGCAGCGCTTTATGGGGTTCATTAATTACTATCGCCAGTTCATTCCACACTTCTCAACTTTGGTAGCTCCCTTGGTTGCCCTCACCAAGAAGGGAGCAAATCCCAAGTTGTGGTCAGAGGAGGTCTCCAAAGCCTTTCTCTCGATCAAGTCACACTTCGCTAGCGCTCCCATCCTACATCGCCCCGATGTTGATAAGCCATTTATCTGGGAGGTGGATGCCTCATCCATTGGTGTTGGAGCAGTCCTTTCTCCAAGACCTTCCCACCAGCGGAGAGGAATTATTCCATCGGGGACAGGGAGTTGCTGGCCATGAAGTTGGCTTTTTCGGAGTGGAGACATCTCTTGGAGGGAGCTCGCTTTCCCTTCCAAGTCTTCACTGACCACAAGAACTTGGTGTATCTGCAAACGGCCCAGCGGCTGAATTCTCGCCAGGCTAGATGGTCCCTGTTCTTCTCCCGGTTCCATTTTACTCTCCATTTCCTCTCCGGGGAGAAGATCGTTCGTGCTGACGCTCTCTCCCGCTCCGTGGTGTCATCGGAGGAGGAGCCTCGGCTTATTGTCCCTTCTGAGAGCCTGAGAACTGTAGCTCCGGTTTCGCTAGAGTCTGTGCCCCCGGGCAAGACTTTCATACCAGCTAACTTGCGACCGGAGGTTCTCTCTTGGGCTCACTCCTCCAGAGTGGGTGGGCATTTTGGGACCAAGAGGACATCTGAGCTTCTGGCGAGAACATACTGGTGGCCGCATATGGCCCGAGATGTCAAGGACTATATTCAGGCGTGCGTTTCTTGCGCCCAGAATCGGTCTCCTCGGCAACGGCCTGCTGGGTTGCTTTACCCTCTACCGGTGGCAGACAGGCCCTGGGAGATGGTCGGGATGGACTTTGTGGTGGGTCTACCCAAGTCGCGTGGCTGCTCCATTATTTGGGTTGTCACCGACCATTTCTCCAAGATGGTGCATTTGGTGCCGCTTCCTCGGTTACCCTCAGCACGGGCCTTGGCGGTGTTGTTCATTAAACACGTTTTCCGTTTGCATGGTATGCCTGATAAGATTGTCAGCGATCGGGGTCCCCAGTTCGCATCTCGGTTTTGGAGAGAGCTCTGCCGTTTACTCAGCATAGAGTTAAACCTCTCCGCTGCATACCATCCCGAGACGAATGGGTTGGTGGAGAGAACCAACCAGACTCTGGTGACATATTTGCGTCATTTCGTCTCTGCTAGGCAGGATGACTGGGCATCTTTGCTACCTTGGGCGGAATTTGCCCAAGCCGATTCCACTGGTCAAACTCCTTTTCTCCTTAATTACGGCCAGCATCCGCGTGTCCCTGTGCCCATGCCCGTGTCATCCACCGATTCTAGGGTGGCAGACTGGGCGGTGGAGGCACGTGACATCTGGGACCGCACACAGGATGCCATCCGGGCCTCCAAGGAGAGAATGAGGGTTTCGGCTGATACACACCGGCGCCCCGCTCCGGTCTTTGCTCCTGGCGACTTAGTGTGGCTCTCCGCCCGTAACATCAGGCTGCGAGTTGAGTCCACTAAGTTTGCTCCTCGCTACATTGGCCCGTTTAAGGTTCTGGAACAGGTCAACCCTGTGGTCTACCGTTTGGCTATTCCTCCACGCCTTGGTATCACCGATACTTTCCACGTTTCCCTCTTAAAGCCCGTTCATTTGTCCCGGTTTTCCGAGTCATCTGCTGGGACATCGGGTTCATCCACGGATGAGTTTGAGGTGAATGCTATTGTGGGGTGCAAGGTGGTACGTGGCAAGAAATTTTATCTGGTGGACTGGAAGGGTCACGGCCCAGAGGATAGAACCTGGGAGCCTGTGGAGCACATTCGGGCTCCGCTGCTTATCGCAGCTTTTGAGCGTAGTGAGGCTCAAGGAGGGGGGGGCCTGGCAGGGGGGGGAATGTTAGGAGTCGAGTTTCCTCTGCTGCACAGGGGGAATCTCGATCCGTGTCTGCTGCGGTCTCCCATTCGGTATCGGCCGCAGTGGGCTCTGCTCAGCGGAGACGTCGCTCCCAGCGTCTCGCTGGGGCTGATTCGGTGCATAGGGTCACTACTGCCTTTTCTGGATTTCCTATGGTACCCTGCACTAATCTGCGGCGAGTGAGCCTCTCTGGGACTAAGTCCTTGTTTACTCACACTGAGCATGCCCAGGGCAGGGCCTCCCATTGGAGGTCGAGGGCCACATGTTCGGTCACATGCTCAGGTGCTGCAGTACATTCCATTGGTCCTTCTGGAAGGTCCTGAAAGGGCAAAACATGCTCAGGTACTGCAGCACTTTCCATTGGTCCTTCTGGAAGGTCCTGAAAGGGCAAAAACTTCAGTAGCAGCTACCTGTGCTGCAACTATATAAACTGCGCATGACCGCACGGCCATGCGCTAGTATTGTCTTATGTTATGTGCTTTGCGCCAGTGTGGTCACATGTATGTGTGTTCAGGGACCCGGCTGAAATAAGCCCCTAGAATGCTGGCTCCTCCGGTGAGGAGATTGAGTCTGAGTGTATTCAGGGACCCGGTTGAAATAAGCCCCTAGAATGCTGGCTCCTCCGGCGAGGAGTTTTGTGTGTTTGTGTGACCACTGACTGCTCTCTGTTTGGGCAGTTAGCCTGTGCCTCTGTGGAGTCTAACAGGGCACAGTGCTTTCCTTTCACGGCTACTCAGTGAATTAACTGAGTTAGTCTATACCGCCATGTAGCTCCGCCATTTGCTAGCAGCAGGTACTCCTGCACGGTGGACCCCGGGCTGCGAACGCACCAATATCAATAAACATCTCTATTTACTCGGTGCGTTCCGCTAGCCCTAACACACGATGCTTATTTTTTCCTTGCAGATTTGCAGCAGATTAAAATCTGCATAATCTCAATTCTTGCAGCATATTTCTCCTGTACTAATGGGGAAAAATACGCAACAAAAGAATGGCAAAATGTGGAAAAAAATGTATTTTACGCAACTTTCTCTCTACCAACACATTAGGATATGCAGCAGAATTTTCTCCTGCAAATCCTGAATGTGTGCCCATAGCCTTAGTCGCTGTCCTGTGTCCCAATCATTGATTATAAGTCCTTGATAACATCATAATGAATTTGGGGGTGGGAGAAGATGCCATCAGGTACTGAGCGTCATCTGCCACCTCCCAATTCATTACAAGTCCCTGACAGTGTCTTCCCCTCCCTTTCAGTTAATTATAAAGTGTCCTATGCACTTTCTCGTCTCCTCTCCCACTCCACAATAAATTTTAAGTTCCCAATAGCATTACAATGAATTTGAAGATGGGGAGGACGCTATAGGAGCTTAGCACCCAACTCCACCACCCAATTCATTTTACATCCATATCTAATGTGCTCTTCCCTCTCCTCCTGTTCATAAGTCTATTATAAGTCCAACTTCCTCCCATCCCAATCCCCCACACCCTTCATTGTCCTCCTCCCCCCGCATCCCATCATTGCCCTCTCCATCACCTCCATCATTGACCTCTCCATCATTGCCTTCTTCACCCCCCATCATTACCCTCTCTACCTGTCCATAATTGCCCTCTACCACCTCCATCATTGCCCTCCCCATCACCTCCATAATTGCTCTCTCAACCACTTCCATCACTACCCTGTCTACCACCTTCATCAATGCCTTCTCCCCCACTACCTCCATCATTGTCCTTTCCACCACCTCCATCATTGCTTCCTTCCCCACAACCCCATCATTGTCCTTTCCACCACCATCATTGCCTCCTCTCCATCACCCCCATCATTGCCCTCTATACACACCCACACACCAGTCACCTCTTTGCACATTCCCCACAGCCACACGCACACAGACAGACACACAGCCCTACTCACCTCTCCGCACATTCCATCAGCCGCATCTTCGTTGCCAGCAGGTTTCTCTTTTGCACAGACACGCGCTGAATATTGACGTCATCCAGCTGCGCTGCTGTATCAGACA